>NC_132797.1:18767500-21660000 GCF_048594095.1 Paramormyrops kingsleyae
CAAGCAGAGTTCAGTACTGATACTTGCAGAAACAAATACTCGAGTGTGGGAGGAGTTTGGTAAGGAGGTTGGAGAGGCCATGGGAAATGGCTTTCGGTCAGCCTTGAAGAGATTTTCGCAAAGTGTCAGACAGCTCAGGAGGGGTAAGCAAGGCTTTGCCCATGCAGATAACCAGGCAGGTCATCCCAATCTTTAAGAAAGGGGACTGGAGGGATCACACTCCGCAGCCCCCAAGAAGACCTATGCCAGGGTACTGTACAGAAGTGTCCATCAGTTAGTCAAACCTCAGATCCAGGAGGAGCAATGCAGATATCGCCCTGAGTGTGGAACACTGGACCAGCTCATTACCCTCACACGGATATTGGTGACTTTGCCTAAGAAGTCAACATGTGTTTTGTGGAAAAGGCGTATTAGTGTGTCTTTGGGAGGGTCCTGTGGGGGTGTTTCAGGAGTATGGGGGGCCAGGCCCACTGTTACAGGTCAGACACCTGGCGAGCTGTCACTTTTCATTGATTCTGTTCATATTTCTTATGAACAAGATTCCTAGGTGCAGTTAGGGTGTGGAGTTCTGTGACCTCAGCATCACATTTTGCTTTTTGAATTTGATTCCAGGCTGCCATTGTAAATATGAAAGTCTTAATGCTTTGCCTCAGCAGATATTTGAATATTATACCACTGTGTCGGGTGAAGAAAGAGTCGGAAGGTGAAGCTTTCGATTTACCATTTGATCTATGTTCATGCCCTCACCTATGGTCACATGCTTTGGGTAGCGACGGTACAACGAAGTCATGGATAGAAGCAGCAGAAATGAGTTTCCTCTGCAGGGTGTCTGGCTCAGTCTTAGAGATTCTGGAGGGGCTCAAAGTAGAGCCACTGTTCTTCCACAATATAAAGGAACCAGCTGAGGTGATTCAGGCATCGATGTAGAGTGCCTCCTGGAGGCCTACCTGGGGAGTTGTTTTGGGGATGTCCAACTGGGAGGAGGCCTTGGGGCAGACACAGGACACGGTGGAGAGATTGTATCACTCAGCTGGGCTAGTTACGTCTTGAAATCCCTTTAGAGGAGCTGGTGTAGAGCTGGGTGAGGATCGGTGCCATTGGCTTTGGATAAACTGAATTGACAGTGCTGTCACTCTTGCTTGTGGGATTGGAGTGCTGACATTTCAGGGACTCCCCATGCCTGCATTCCCACCTGCCTCTCCCTCCTACTTGAGCTTGCACATTGCACTTCATATTGCACTCGTCTAACTTTTACACTGCCTATAGTCTCCCCTACTTTGACTAATTGCATATTTTATTTCCCCTACTCCTCCTGGGGGGTGCTGCCTGGAGCCCTCACTCTATCAAGATGTCCAGCACACCCTGCAACATGTGACGTCGCCACTACCAATGACGTCCGTGCAACCAGCTCGCTGTTCTGCCTGTGTCATCTTCCATGTATGACCCGCTGCCTACCTTCTGGTTGCCTGCCGATTGGAGGGAGCGTTGGCACCGGCTGTCATCTCCCCCCTGCTCACTGTTTGTGTCTAAAATTTTACTGTATTTGACTCTGCCTTGCCGGCCCCTGGAGGATGGGCTCCCCCTTTGAGTCTGGTCCCTCCCAAGGTTTCTTCCTTCTGGGGAGTTTTTCCTTGCCACTGTCGCCTATGGCTTACTCACTGGGGGCTTTGGGTGGGGATGCTGTAAAGCACTTTGAGACGATGTAATGTTGTGATAATGCGCTATACAAAAATAAATTTGTTGTTTGTTGTTGAGTAAGTGACTAGGGAGAGGGAGGTATGGGCATCTGACCTAAACAGACATCGAGTTTTAGCTTTAGTTAACAATAATAGACCTCTGCCTCTGTGACCCTGACCCAGATGAGGGGATGAGAATTGATGGATGGATGGATGGATGTAAGGAGAAATATGACTGTGTGGCAGGTCTTCAGAAGCTGTTTATCAACAGCCACAACAGAGCTGCACAGATTTTACAGCGGGAGGCAACAGTGGCTAGCCTTTGTGGTATGGATGCAGGTGGCATCCACATGGTCTTCTCCTTAGAGTCGTCTTCTCTTCCGCCTTAAAGACCCACGCTTCTCAGCCCTGGCGCTGGTCCAAGGTGTTAGGAGGTGGACATCAAAGCACAATGGAACAAAGGCCAGAAATCATCCGCAGAACAGCAACTATTTCTGGCAGCGGCAGGTATGGGAAGGGTCGCCTGATGCATGATGTGGGCTGGGCACTCGGAGGATCAAAGCAGATGGATTATGGTTAAGAGCCACACTCAAGCCAGCTATTTGCTTTGTTACGTCCAGCCTCTCAAGATAATGCAAAACAAGGACATCACTGTGAATGACGAATCAGTCTGGCATATGTTTGAACTCCATTAATCTCTTTTTATCAAATGGGTAACCGTAACAGTTACAATCATGATATTCCTACACAGTGTGTACATTTAGTGGACAAGCCACAAAAACTCAAAACAAGAACAGAAATGTATTTACTGACAATACTAATACCAAAACTACAAAATTAGATTGGATTATTCAGTTCATTTCTGGGAAAGTCCAGCAATTCAGAAGTTGTTCTATGAATATGTGTCCTTTCTGTGAAGATGGGGGGGGGGGGGGGGTGTGCATCACGTGTAGAAGTTGCTCTTTAGTGAGGTCACCACGTCAGTGCCAGGGAGTGTGCACTGATGTTGCTAGGCAACCACTTCAGCAGAACAAGCCAGGAGGTCTCAGGCCTAATGTCAGCGTGGCTTCTGGTCTATTACTATAGACCAAGATAGTATGCTCACAAAGGAAGTGAAAATTCTGTGTGAGCACTGGGTTAGGTTAGGATGACCACCTAATCCATGTCAGAGCTACTTCAGGTTTTACAAACTACTATAAAACCGAAAGACACACAAGCTTGGCTAAATTGTTTGGTTCATCTTGTGCTCTGACTGGTTTGTTTCTTTGATTGAAAGATTTATTCAACTGTGTCACATTAGCATTAATGACACATGCATGATTATATGAGACTGACCAATCAGCACACAGCAAGAACTCAGTGCTTAAGTGAAATCCAGGTCTTTTTAATTGAAATGGTTCAAATGGTAGTTTACAAACCATGTCATAGCTCATAGTGTCCCTCCTGACATGGATTAGGTCATCGCCCTAGAAGGGGCAGAGACTGGAGTCTCCACAGTCTGAATGACTGGGGGGCTGCCAAAATCAGGATTCACAGCTCTGAAGAAAGTACAAGGGGGCATTAAATCATTAAAGAGGAATATTAAGTAGAGGGAGTTATATTAATATTGTTCATCATTTTAATTGCGTCTACAGTTTGGTTTCCACATCCTGGCTCCTTACAGGAAAAAATGGAAGCTTTACAATGAAGGGTAACAGGTCCAGTCCTGGAACATGAACCCTAAGCTGCACAGAGGATCACAGCGGTAGGGGACTTGTCTTAAGGCGGTGAACGGAGACTGTGGGAATTCAGTCACCGACTGAAAAGCCCAACAAGGGATCGGCAGAGCTGGCTACAGAGACTGTAGTGCCGAGGTGCAGAGTAACCTTTAAAACAAAGCCCAACACATATCTTGATTCCAGCTGCCTAAGTATGCTATTCTTCTCTTACCATTTAATGTGTAACCTCTCCTTATCAAAGGTCACGGGCATGACTGTGACGATGTAGGAGAAACGTGCGATGTGGAGCTAAGGTAGTCCAGCCTGTTCACACTACCATGGAGCCATTTGATAGAAAGGCACTACAACGATCGGAGCCCAGGGAGCTACCATCAGGATCTGAAATCTGACTTCATGTTGTAGTAGTTTTAGGATGATCTTTTAAAGGTCTAGACATGGGAGGCACTTCATGTAAAAACTCATTATCATCTCTCAGTGAATTAGAAAAAACAGCACGTCCCACGAGCACCTGCTGATGGAGTTGGATCTGAAGTGTAACATTGAGACCCAGAAGGCATGCCTGTCAGTCAAGTGTCACTTTCCACTGCTGCTAGACAGTATTTTCCCCCCTGTATTATTAGAAAGGATACATTCTCCCTGCGGACAGACTATATCTATCCCTGGGGGATAAGGTCAACCTCTGTGAAGTATATAGTGAGATTAACTTGAGAGCTGACTTCAAATACTGCCTGAGAACCAGCTTTACTCGAGAGGGAAGAAGAGGAGTAACATTTGACATCGATAATCATCTCACAAAGGATGTGATGTCACAATGGAAGTTTTTGTGGTAGAGAGATGCCAGCACCAGCTGATTATTATCACCTCTTCACTTTTTCCACTGCTTGTCACATATTTATAAATTATGAGTCATTTGGTTATTTACACATCTAAATGGTGCTGCGAAAATGAAATGTGAATTGGCTGGAATGTGTCATAAATGTAAGAATGCACACATGTCACAGCTAACCTGCTGTCAGCTGCTCGGTCCATGGCTCACAGCAATCGCCGCAGAGACCAGCAGATGACCGTCGTGCTGATCTGCCATACCCGATCAAATGGGTCATCTAAACGCTCGTCACTTTAAATATCACATGTACTAATGTGGCTGATCTCTCAGTTTGGTTTGATCAGCTTCTTGTCTAAAACAAAATCCTGAATAATATCGCCTCCTGCTAGTCATCATTTCTGGTATAGCTTCAGGAAATATTTCTAATTTGGTTTAAAGTGGAAGTTGAAGGGGTGCAGCACCTTCACAAATGTACTCCAAATAGAGTTCATACAACTTGGTATGGAAGGTAGAAACCATGAGAGGGGCTGATTTTTTATGAACAAACTTGAGAAGCAACATTAAGACTGGGACAGTGCATTGCTTAGCAGGTGAAAATGACAACACGTCAATCATTAATCAAAGGACAACCAAATATTTACAGTGATTACAAGGTCAATATAATCAATATCTATATACATATCTCAGGTAGGAGCCTGTTCTGGTAAATTGAGCAAAATTGGTGGATTTTACCTTGCTGCCAAGGTGAACCAATAGAGCGGGAGAATTGTGTTTGTTATACGTTTGAGCTCGGTTTGTTGGTGTTTTGTGACCAATCAGGACTTAGAAGTCCTTATCTGGAACTGAGAATTATGGTTTATCAACTGGTTGCTCTGTGTGCTCGGTGTGACTTGGTACCTGGTGCCAGAGTGTGACGGGAGCGCTTTGCAGGAATTGCTGGAATAAGAGAGATAACTTTTTGCACCAACTGAGAGGTTCGGGGTTTTATTCTAAGTGGCTTCACTGGAGTTATTAGAGGGGATTTATAATTTTTCTACCACATCTGTGCTTGTGATCAGAATGTCGCTGATTCTAATCATGAGGTCAGCAGACTGAAGCCACCACTGTGCATTTTTGAGGCCCATAACACCAATTGGCTGGGCTGACCCTGCGCCCCCAGACCCCCAGAACTCACTCTCACCTGTGTGTGTGTGTCTGTGTGTCCCATTAATAACACAGGATAGATGAAAACCCACCAAAGGGATGAATAAAGTATCACTATTCTGCTAATAATTTTGCCCTTTTGGAAAATACAGTAGATATACTCAAACACCTACTGTATAATGTCCATTTTTCAAGAAGGGCTAAACAGTTATGTCTCCCAACTGATGCACAATGACAAACTACTAAAAAGTAAAATATAATAGGAAATAAATTAAATAAAAAAAAAAAAAAAAACACTTACCTGTCATACCCTTAGGATGCGTCATCATTAGCATAATATGAAGAGTATAATGCAATATATTGAGTACCATTTCAGATTTTATTTTTGACAGCATACATCTATGCTTACTGCAGTTTCATATTAAAACATTTTAAAATAAACGCTGCCAAAAAAAGCAAACTATGTTCAACCATTACAACACACCTACACTCCTCACTCTATCACACTTTACCACAGGTACCATCTTGAAGACTAATATCGCACTGTCAGTTAATGTCCCATAATTTTACAATGTGACAAATTCCTCTTTTTTGGCAACTTTCATGAAATGATAAAACACGCGCGGACACATTGTTCTTTTGGACAACCAGGCAACAATTAAATAGAAACTGATCATATGCCAGAGAATACAGAGCTGTCCAAAGTCCTGTGCAATAAACACCTCAAACTCTCACACCACAAACTCTGCTACTGTGTATGCAAGTGTGATATTACATATTTTCACAGCTTAAGAGCCTTGTAAAAAAGAAAAAAAAAAGACTGAGAAATATATAAGCGACATGAATAAAAAGCACTAGAGAAGTCCGAAGTGGTGTGGGAGAGGACAGACGGCTCTGAGATCACCATCTCCAGCGGTACAGTACGTCACTCTGCTCTCGTCGATCATGTAGCTGAAGCTCAGCTCCTTTGACCCAACACCCGATCCTCCATGCTGGAGCTCCACCCATCCCTCTTCTCTCAGAATGGCTCAAGTGGTTAAACGCTATTTATGCTCTGGACAAACTAACTCCTTCCTTACTGAGTGAAGGTCACTGGGACCCTATAAATAAACCACACGGCTGCTTGCTAACCCAGATTTGTTAATACTGTAGCACCAATGATGTTACCTCCTATACACTCTGATTTATGCCCCCGAGACCTATTCTGCCAGCAAAAAATTTACCGATATCCTGGCAATGGCTTATATAGATTATGAAGGCAACAAACCCTTGTTAGATACAGGACAGTAACAACTTCCCCAAGTTATTCGTAAATAACATCCTGAACCTGAAAAATATCACCCACTGAAAATCAGCCGTGTAAAGCCTTCACAGCTGAGGAACCTCTGGAGTGAAGAAAGCAGTAGGCGGCAATAACACAGAGTCATTCAATGGGAAAAGGCTTGGAAATCATCTCTAGGGCTCATCTGAAGGTATTGCCTCCTCTAAATGTCATACACTTACATCTACTGATCCGTTTCAAGTGGTTTATTTTAGGAAAAAAAATGATTAGTTACTCCAAATGTGTCTTTCAGGTAGGCATTTCAACGAGAACCTGAGACCAGCATAGCTAGAGTATACAGTGTGGAAAAGTAAAGAAAGACATCACACAACTTTGGTGAACAGGTCCTCACATTCCAAAAGTGATGAACTCTGTCCTTTGCTCAACCTATACAACCTCACAAGGCCTCTGCTCTGCACACATCCATCTTCTGTGACCTAAAATTCAACACCCAGTCACCATCTTAAGGTTTTCCTGTATCAAAACCACGTCCCTGACTGCCAACTCCAGCATAGATCGATATCTTGTGGAACAGTGTTTACAGGGTATGTGACGCAAATCCCCTGCCCACCCAAAAGTATGAGAATTATTTTTTTTTTAAATGGCAGGAACTATCCTACTGTATATCAAGCTTCAAAATTCTCAACATGGTCACCCTACGCTAATTTTGCATATATACATCAAAATAACCACTTCCAGTCACTTTACTTTAGTCTTGATGTTCACAGTCAAATTTCCTGGAGAAATTCAATCTGGTGGGGAGAAGAATTTCTGCCGTAATACATACTTAACCAAACTGGGCTGCCCTCTCCCTCACTGCATCCCAGCTCTGTTATTTTCCAAACTCTTCACCGGGGAAATTAAGCAAAAGGGGGAAGGTAAAGATACAAAAACCTGTCAAATACTGCATAGAATCCAGCTGATCGATCCCAAACTGTCCTGCTGACCAGTTCACAAGATAACAGCAAGGCTTCTCATAAGGGAGACTTTGGCTGTTTGCTAGAAAGAAAAGCCTCCTGCAGGTTTACTTCTAAGGTTCCATGCTGTAGTTACAGTACTATGAATGGTAACTAGTGAGATCAGTGCAGTTTTAATCACTCCATACTTTATGTGAAGGTATGATAATAAAATAATGGTATTCCAAGGGTGGCACAGTGGCTCAGCAGACAGCACTGTTGTCTCACATCGCCAGGGTCAGGGATGTTGGCATGCTCTCCCTGTATCGCTTGGGTTCTCTCCCATGAGCCAAAGACAGGCACATAGTCCAACCTGTGTCTTTAAATTGCCCAAAGTCTACAACTGAGATTGTGAGTGGCCTGTGACGGATCAGCGTCCCATTCAGGGTGAGCCCCGGCCTTGTGACGGATCAGCGTCCCATTCAGGGTGAGCCCCGGCCTTGTGACGGATCAGCGTCACATTCAGGGTGAGCCCCGGCCTTGTGACGGATCAGCGTCACATTCAGGGTGAGCCCCGGCCTTGTGACGGATCAGCGTCACATTCAGGGTGAGCCCCGGCCTTGTGACGGATCAGCGTCCCATTCAGGGTGAGCCCCGGCCTTGTGACGGATCAGCGTCCCATTCAGGATGAGCCCCGGCCTCGTGCTGCCTGGGACAGCATAAGTGGTTGGAAGGTGGGTGATGTTATTCTTGGAAAACACATACTAGGAGTGGTCATATTATCATCGCTAATTAACAACAGTCTGGTTTTGCTCAACATAAAGATTGGTCGACCTGGTAGAGTGACCATGGCTTGTGTTTAAATGTCATTACCTCTGATATAAAAAAGTTAAAAAGCATAAGTGTTTCCAGTTTTTCTCACAGGTGTTTTAAAAAAAATTATTATATCTATATATGCTGTCCCTGACTTACAACCTATGCGACTTACGACAAGTCGCACATATGACTGAAGTTTTCTTTTAAAAATTAAGTAAATGTATGTAAAAACACATTTTAGGCGGCCGTTCACCCGACAGCACTACGCTACCTAGTGCACACTACAGGCTGTGCCCATACGATAGTTAACACGCCAAAGTATAGTGCAACCTTACCAGCCTCACATGCATCTCCCACTCTCATTCTCAAGCCTAAAAGATTATCCTGTTCCGATATACGTCCATTTATGTATATGGCTTGTCTGTCGGAAAGGAACCCAGTCGCAAGTTGGGGACAGTCTATATATTTTGCTGCGCGAATATTGAAATTATCAATTAACTAACTTTCCTGTTTCAAAGTCATATAATGAGAAAGTGTATTTCTAAATGCAGAAGACCATGAACTGTGGCCGGTCAAACAACTATTTCTGATGGCTCAAAAATGTCATGTGACCAAAGTTTCCCTAGCAAACCTTCATATATGTACTATTTGCAACCCAGATTGTATTCTTACCCAATTAATCTTCCGGATCACACAAAGAACTGGTTTCTTGCACTTATGTTACAAGTACTTAACAGGCTCTGACAGATGTTTTGAGAGTAAATAGCAGAAAGGAATACAAACGTTAAAGAACAGAAGACCTCAATATTTCCCAAGCACCTGTTAAAATAATGGCTTCTACCCACCCGTCCCACAATCTCAGAAGTGCAGAATGATGTTGGAATCAGAGCTGATACCCAGTGCTTTTAAAACAAACACCTAACAGTTAGACTACATTAAAACAATAATTCAGACAGTTATAGTGCAATGTTACATTATGCAGACAAAAAAAAAGATTAACAAACGTGAATAACCAAAAGCAGGAAATTGGTTCTGTTATTCTCCACAAAGATCATGCTAAATGCTGCTTTTGCTGATCAAGTCAGTACAGGGAGACACTACAATCAGCTTCATAATGCCGTCTTTCAACGAGACCCCTACGCTCTGCAGACCACTTTCAAAAAGCCGTCCTTCTGCCTGCAAACGAGCAACGCATGAGTCCTTCTAACTTCCGTCTTCTTAGGTGTCTCTGTCATCCACTGCGCACCTGCAGAAATCTCTTTTTGCTGACCGCAATAAAAACCTGAGATTGTAATCGTCATTGAACTAAAAAGAAAAACACAAAAGAAATGCCTAAATTTGGATCTTGTGAGGTACTGGATGTTTTGCTACTTAGGCACGTCGGAAGTCGGTTGGAAGAAATGCTGCATCTAGAGTCACATTCGATTCTGTGCTTCAGCATCATGTATAAAAGTTTGAAGCAGACTGCAGTGGTTTGGAGCATTCACCCGAGTGAAAGGGCAGACTCAGTCTTCAGCTAGGGTGAAACCCAGTTACTGCCTACAACAGAAAGAACTTCAAAGGAGCATAACGTTGGGTCGGACTAAACGAAGATCTCATTAAGACCCGGAGCCCATTCAGGACACCTCAATGACCTCCATGCTGCCAGAGAAGCTGGTTTGGCTGCCCACCTTCCCCAGCTCCTCCCTGGATCGGCTCTCAGCCATACCGTCCCCAAACTCCATCTGGCAGCTCCGTCGTTTCAGTTGCTTCTCGAAGGGGCTCTCTTCGTGCCAACTGCGGCGCGAGTCACCGCGGTCACCGTTCTTTTGCCGCCGCCGCACTGCCTCCAGGCCGGCACTGCAGCCGTAGGCAGAGAAGCCCGCTCCGCCTCCACTGAACACGGCAGAAGCGGAGTAGAAGCGGGTGGACTCTGAGAAGTACCAGCTGCCTGCCAGTGACGGGGAGGCGGTAGCGGCAGGGGCAAGGATGTCCGAGTGCCAGCCCTTAAGGGCTGCCCCCATGCCCGGCTTTGCTAGGTGCTGCTGGCTGCTCGAGAGACCAAACAGGAAGTTAGTGGCCCTGGGGCTGTCCTCCATGCTGCCGCTGCGGTACAAGGGGTAATGGTGTGTTTGCGGTGGATGCTCAGACCGACTTGAATGCCTGGGGCTGGAGTTTATGCCAGTGCTGGGGCAAGAGCTGGTGCTGCCTGGATCTATACTCTGGACGACAGCATCCGCCTTCTCTCTGTCAGGACTCTGCTCGGGGGTGGACTGCTCGGACACCTCTTCCACGGGAGAGAACTGGCAGGGCTTACTTGCGGGCTCCTTGAAGGCAGAGGACTTGTAGAACTCGCTGGCGTCCTCAGCTGGGCCAAGACCCAGCAGGCTAGTGCCAGAACCCCCATAGGACTTAATGTCCAGGGAAAAGGAGCGTTTAAGTTTGGCGTTTTCCTCTGTGCCATCGAGGGTTGGCCCCAGGTGCAAGCTCTCCAAGCCCTGTGCTAGGGTCCTCTCCCCAGCCCTGCACGGAGACAGGGCATCTGCCAGGATGCAGGGCAGGGTCAGAGTTTCTGGCTGCTGAGGGTCACTGCTTTCCCTTAAATGGCTACATGCTAAGGGTAGCCCCAGGGATCCGCAAATGACTCCTCCCTCTGGCCCAGAGAGGGAATCGTTCATCTTGTCTGGATGCATCAGCTTCAGCTTAGTTGTGAGTTGCCCAGGGGGAGACTTGATCTTCTTCTCAAAGTCTAGGAGTTGACCCAGGAAATTGAAATTTGGGGAAATGGTGGGCCTTTTCTCCTTCACAAACCTAGGAGGACAACATACATGCGATTAGACTACCAGAGACATTGAAGTTGTTCAACTCATTTCTGTGACTGGGACTGGAGAATTTTAGTTCATTCAATGAAAGAGAATCTCTATGTTCTCTGAGATCCTAATTTAAAGAAAAAGTGAGAAACTCCAATCCCCCACATCAGCTTTTGGTAATGTCTACAAAGTCCCAACTCATTTTTATATTGTGGTACATGACTGAGACAGATTGCCTATAACCTATGAGATACATTGCTTGAATCGAACCTGTATGCCTCATCCAAAGACATATCCATCCTCTTCATGATGTATGCAATGGCTATGGTGGCCGACCGTGATATTCCTGCAAGGCAGTGGACCAGGACTCTGGCATTGGAGGCTTTTGCTTTCTCTAGAAGACAAAAGTGGGTAACTACCCATTAACAGCTTCCCCAAAAATAAAGGCAAAAGACTCTAACAGACCAAAATCCACAGTGATGAAGATGTCAATGGTCACAAATTCTTCTACATTTTACCTCCATTCCTTGCTCTCTCTCTGTCTGATTCTAGAAAGTGATCGACAGCCTGGTTTTAAGCCCCCAAAGTATGTTGAACTAGCCCATCAAATCCTGTGCTGTACTCTCAGTCAAGACGACTGACCTATAAATTCCACAGACTTGTCGAGCCAGGGAAGGATCTTCTCGCAGAAGCTGTCATTGACAGGCACACGCAGGAAGTGTGACTCAGGAATGAAGTCGGGCTTTGGGCACGTGTTACTGGCATTGAGGACATAGGCGATATCGTTCTGCTGCATCAGCTCCTGTGGTGGAAAGACAGCGAGCAGGTCAGGACCTCACATGTTGGCACAACATCCTTGGGTGACCGTGCGGCAGCTCGCTTCCCCACCTTATTGAGCACGTCGCGTTGGCAGCCCAAGTAAAGATGGGGCAGGATTCGGGTGGGGCCCACGTTGGCCACAGGCAGGCATGGCTGAGAGATGCAGGAGGGTACCAGCGCCGACTTGCCCTCACAGAGGCCCGGGAAGAGGTGTGAGAACTCTGCGAAGCCACCTGTCCGAGAAACACGGTCATTAGCCGTGACCTGCTAATATCACATGAGCCCTGATCTTTCATATGACTATACATTCATCCTTTTCTTTGATCACATACGCATTCACACACATAAGAGTTTCCTGTTAAGATCAAAGGGAGACTGAAAATTAATCTATCCTACAAAGTTTCTTTATAATTTCAGCTTATAATTAGACGCAAAGTGATGAATCCCATCTGTTTTCAGGCCAGCATTGTCTCACTGTTTCTCAATTACAAAAACTGACAAAAGCCGCAAACCTTCCCACAAGCGTGACACGTCAGACGTGCAAACATCCCTCGCATGTCAGGCATCCCACTGCTTTATGGAAGAACTGCTGTCAAAGAGTTTCAAACACTCCACTCTGGAGCAAAGTGGTACCTGAACAGCAGGTGTTTCGATGCTAGAGATGCACCAATCCGATATACAGTATCGGTATCGATCCGATCCTGGACTGAATTACTGGATTGGACATCAGGGAGGAATAAAAATGTAATCCGATCCATTAAACATCACGAAAATGCTTGTCAAAACGTGCAACATGCCGTAAGCAGATGCATCACGTTCTCACATAGGAACAGCACGTGTCAAATGATAAGAGCTTCTGCTGTGCACGAGCCCTGTCAGCAGGGCGGCAGTGTGGAGTTACATCAAACTCAAAGAAGAAAAAGGCAAGACTGCTGAATGTAATTTATGCAACATGAGTGTTTTGCGGGGAGGTACCAGCGTTGGAAACTTTAACACCACAAATCTGATTAAACAATGATGTTAAAAGAGATAAAGTTTAGATAAAAAGAAGCAGTGTTGCCGAACTGAGTCACGTTTTGGGTGAAATGTATTTTTTCCATATTATGAGTATAATATTTGTCTTACAGTTTTAGAATTATGCGGTTTATATCTGAGATTAAGGTATGTAAAATGCATCCAGACATTTTTTCCAAAGCATTATTTTCAGACTGCATCAGACTATCGCTTTGACTGGATCAATGAGAACACCTCGATCAGGGTGAAAGTCACCCATCCTTGCAGCCTTAGCACCAATGAAAGAGAAATTCCTAATTGTATGTGGCTGTATAGCCTCTGTTCAATGGCAAAGGGAGATAGAGAACAGAGGCATCACTAAATGTCAAGAGGATGAAGGGTAATGTGATACACACAGGATTTACAGTACTGAAAATAAGCTAATAAAGCATACCCACAGGATGATTGCTGAAACTTATATTAGTAAGTTTGTAATATACTCTGTAATCATGTTCTTCACTCCAACAGACTACATTAATCTGGTAGAGTTTTTGTTGCTAGTTAATTATTACAGAAAATGTTTAACTGAACTCCATAACTCCCTTATGATTAAGATCCTTTTCATTACCAAATTACTACTCAAGAATATCAGTGCCAGCGACAGAATTTTGCATCAGCTAGACTGACATGCTAAGACAAGAAAGATCAAATACTTGTAATAGGAGTTTAACTTACTTTAATGCTCTTATGTGACATCTACCCAAAAAAAAACCTCTGCCCACTGACAGACCACAAACCAGCTGTGCTCACTGAGTTCTCCAGCTGGACGGAATGACTGGGTATGAGGCTGAGCTGCTTATTGGTCTAGAAGGTCAAGTGAAAGAAGGATACAGTCTAACGTAATGGACATCAGACCAATTAAATCTGCTTCCTATGATAGAGAAACACCACTTAATGGAACAAAGAACTTCATCAGAATTGAATATACACCTATTTCTACTATTTACTTAATCCATCCTGAAGTTTTTGGTCATCAAACAAGAAAACTTGAATGAATGAATGAATGCCTTTTATTGTCACTATACAAGTATAGTGAGATTAAGAACTTCCATGCATACTTAAGCTTGCAGTTGAATGAACAAAACTGAGTGCAGAACAGCCTTACAATTTGGGAGATTACACATCACTGTTTAAACAAACCACAGAAGGTTCACAACATGGAGTTAATTTGAAAGTAATAGCAACAGAAAATGTGGACATGCACAAAAAATTGAGTGGTTTATGGAGTTTCTCTGTTCACTGAAAACCCACATGGATTCAGTACGCACTCTGCCTGACAAATCTCCTGGAAGTGTTCCATGACAGCGTAGCTTTAATGTGTGAAGGGCACCATTAAATCTCCGTCTCAGAGCTGCTCCCGGGGGGTTAGGGCCCAGTCAGTCAGTCATAGTCCGTCCACAGAGACAGGTAAACGGCGCCATCATTACCACCGACAAACGGTTTGGGCTCTGGGAAAGCAAACTCCCAATGGGACCCTGGCTGCCAGATGCAGGAGGACTGTACTCTGTTATTTAATGGTTATGTAACTGTGACGTAATGGTGACAAATTATGAACACACACGATAGCCATTTGAAAGGGCTTTCAAGGTGAACCGTGTTGCTGACCGTTTGCAACATTATTTATAACTCTTTCTGGAAATTCGATGGCCAAATGCATTCTCTGGTTTTGCCAAATATACATTTCTTTCGACCGCTATCTCTAATTGGGAGGTCCCTGCACCGTTCCACTGGTTGGTTTCCACGTTTAAATAGCTTTCTGTTTGGGTGTATCTCAGCCACTTTCCCACCCGAAAAGAGGTAACGATAGAGTTTGCCGAGTCTCAGTCAAGGACACGCTTTAACTGGAGACCACAAAGATGGACAGACATGTGTTTAGATTTGACCTCATCTTTGGGGAATGTCTTACAGCAAATCAATCCTTGAGGACCCCCAGACAGTCGTTTTTAGGGAGCTGGGAGAGAGCAAAAATGTAGACTGTCTGGCAGGGAGCTGGGAGAGAGCAAAAATGTAGACTGTCTGGCAGGGAGCTGGGAGAGAGCAAAAATGTAGACTGTCTGGCAGGGAGCTGAGAGGAAACTGGGAGTCCCAAAGGGCTGGGATGTGAAACACCATCTAAGAGGTTCCCACAGCCTGTTCGGAACCCGTACCTGAGAGCAGGTGCACGGAAGGGAAGCTCTGCTCCAGTTTGGACAGGAGCACAGAGATGAAAGCCTCCGAGGACAGAGCGCTGGGGTCCCGGGAGCTCTGGTCGTAGACCACCACCTCCTGCCCCCACTGGGGTTCCAGCTGGACAAAGGGAACAGGGATTAAAACAAGCAGCCCAGCCAAGGGTCCTTGCTGAGGCCGGAGACCTCAGCTGCGACCAGAGCTGAGCAAGTCGGCAAAACAAAGATGGAGCTGCTGGCACGGCCCGGGTCAAAATAATCTCAGCAAACACCCACACACACCCACACCCACACATGCACACAGGTCTCTCTTTCCATGGGCACTTCCTGTTAACAGGCAACGCGATGAATGATTCCAAAGGACCTGCTGACAAAACCTAAAGCATATGTCAAGAGATCACAAAAAAATAAGTTGCACTGTTCCTTTAAAAAGAAAAAAGTTAACATTTCCTAAAAAGTCTGTTTTTGAAGAGTTACTATCTTTCCCAAAAATGTATCCCCTCAAACCACAACCACAGTAATGTGTGGACAAAAAAATACAATAAAAAATAATAATATTCTTGCCTTAACAGTAAACACAGATGTTACCCGTTTTAGTGGAAGCAGCAGAACCTCTAACCTTAAACACAGTTTGTGCACGCACACACAGGCACGCACACATGCACACACACACACGCGCACACACACACACACACACACACAGGCACACAATCCCCTAAGAGACAGACGGCGATCATGAGCTCCTCCAGCCCTGTGAGACCATCCCAGTCAGATTGGCGAGTGCAGGTGATGGAGGTGCTGCTCAGATTCTCTGGCCGACTGACACGTGTCTGCATTCACGGCTCAGCTCATGGAAACCGCACTCCCCCGCTCAGAGTTGCCGAGCCGCCGTTATGTAACCGTGAATATACCACCGTTGAGCAACAGTTGGCTGGTGACATCCCCCAGCTACCTACTTAGCTGCATGCTCTCTTTTTTCACCATTAAAGCAAAACAGCATGTCGCAGACACGCCAAGCTCCAAACACAGCCCAGATGTATCATCAGGAGGAGGCCCAGTTCTGGAACTTTCTTCCTCCTTCCCAATCAATCCGCTAATCATCGATCCACCCAAGTGGATCTGTCCCCACCCCCTGCTGTGACCCCATCGTGCCCCAAATCCCAGACCAGCGCCCAGATCTTCGCCCCAGTACGCCTTACCTTCTTCTTGGCTGAGTGCTGGATGAGCTCTGTGATCTGCACTTTGTCCTGTTGCAGCCTCCTCTTCACCAGCTTGGAGCAGTTGACGTTGACGGCCTCCAGGATGTGCCAGGTGTTATAATCCACAAAGGGCCGGCTATCTATGAGCAGCACGCTGTCCAGCCCACCCTCCAGCAGGGCCACCAGGCCCTCGGGCCCGATGGGCCGCACCCCTCCTCCCACGGGATGCCCTGACATCACCCCTACGTCCTCGCCCCTCCAGGAGGGCACTCAGGGGGAAAAGCACCACATCTTCTTGGCTGGGCAAGTCGTCCTGTGGGTGATGCCTAGCAGTCTCACTGAGAGAGGAGCAGACTCCAAACTGCTGGTCCTCCCAGTGTCCGTGTCCGTGTCTGTGTGTGTGTGTGTGTGTGTGTGTGTGCGCGCCTAGGTCTCGAGTCCGCGGCGTCCAGATGCTGCTGGGAGAGGAGGCTCGTGCAGGGGAAGCGGGAACTCTTTCGCGCAGACGGGGGCTTGCACAAAGGAGGGCTTTTCTTCCCTGAGCTCTATGGAGATGACATCATCCCGAACCCCCAGCTCTTCATGCTCGAGTGGTTATCTGTGGGGGGGGCAGCACATAAATATACACACGTTAGTCCCATTTTCTGAATTTCAACCACAGTGACTGAGGTCTTTAAAGTACACCAATATTTTTCTGCTTCCCCGAAAATTACAAAATACAGAGATAAAATACACAACAAAACAAATTAATAATGTTAGAAGCTATCCTGAAAATGCATTTTTTACCTCCTCCCCCCACCAGATTTTTCTGGGGCATATTCAAAAGGAAACCAAATAAGAGATTGCATTGACATGTCTGACATTTGTTTCACCACATCCTCAAATCAAAGCGTTCTGGAGCACAGAAACAGCCGGTGGCGGCTCATGATGGCGGGGCAGGTATGAAGAGAGCGACGGCTGAGTCACGCGGCCGACCGACGGCTCGGAAATCCCCGGGCCCTCGCTGAAATGTAGGGGTTTACGCGTGGGGGCAGAAATCCCCCTTGGACCACCCACAGTGCCCGATAAAACTCTGTGCAGCCAGGTCAGGCCTCACAATTGCCAGAAATAATAAAATATGCATTCTCACTCGGGTACCTCAAGGGTATCGCCTCCCAGCCTTAGGAAACAGTTTCGAAAACTACCTTGGCCAGTTGTATTCCTAATAGATTCCGGTATGTTGGGAATGCACCTAATCAATCTCTGTGTGGCTCGAATTTCACTAATAAGGCTTGGAATAGGCTAGAAAAGGCTGTCAGATTTGGATGATGGAACGGTGTATTCCTAAGGGCAAGAGTCAGAACAGGAAGGGATGAGAGTATGTTGATCTTTTGTAGAACACCCTCCCCTGGCCTGGCTTGATCAAGTCAGAGATAAAACCATGAATTCTATTGGTATGTGCAACATAAATAGCTGAAATGTACAAAAACATATACAGATAAACATCACAGTCTAGCCTACCTAAAACATGCTTAGAACACATTAGCCTACAGTTGGTCAAAGTCATTAACACAAAGCCAATTTTATAATAAAGTGTTGAATGTGTCAAATGATTTTTTGAATAATGTACTGAAAGTGAAAAACAGAATGGAACTGGAATACCCATCGCCAGATAGTCAAAATATTGTAACACGGGCCATTATAACCTATTTGTATTACAGACACTCCTCTACTTACGAACTTTCAACTTACGAACTTTCAGACATACGAACGAAGAGGACTGTAAGTCCAAATTGTGTTAACTGGGCTCTCGTTTCCTGTCCGCAACATCAATTTTTTTTTTCTACACGCCAATTCCGGGTAGTACGACTTCTGCCCGCTGCTCCCGCCGCGCAGCAGCGTAGCGTGCGTACTCCCAGCATCCTAGCTCTTAGTACTTGCACATACCCTTAAAATGATGCTGCATGTACATATACCGTATACATATACATAAGATTACATATATATGTATCTTAAGTAGGAGCTGCTCTGGATGCTCTGTAGCCCATGTGGTCTCATTAGAGTTTGAAGGGCTCCTCTACCTGACATTGAGCATGACTATGTGTAGGAAGCTGCCTGCAGCCTGCGATCCATGATCCCCCCCACCAAAAAAACGCTGCTTATGTATACACACATTAAAAAGAACAGAATGTGGGCATCTGACCACACAAGGGGTTGTCAGTGTTCGCCAGTTATGAATGCAGACTGTTCCTGAAGGATTCCAAATGTAACGTAAGGAGCAGCCAAGGGCTCCCTTGGCATCATGGCCATCCTCTCTGGTGCCTGGCCATGACTGTACAGGTCGTCTCATATTATTAACAGCGTAAGAAAGCTACTCATGGGTGGCTGTTTTCCACTGGCAAAGAAACAGACATTTTCAGGCTCTTGGTCATCGACATTAAACCGACCAACCATTGTAGGTTATGAATAATTTTACCTGTCATTTTTAAGTGAAAATGCCTTTAAGTTGGAGGGATTAAAGAAAGAAATCAACAAACCAAACAGAAGATTCTGTCTAGGACCACCATGAATGGTGGCGACTTGACCTGACAGAGAGGAATTAGAACTTTCCAGAACACGATAACCCAGGCAGCCAGAAACCGCACCTTCACATTAACAGCAGCAGTTTAATGGCCTGTCGTGCCTAATATGTGTGAAACTAGGTTGGGGGTGTGAAAAAAGCAGGAATATAAATCAGATTGCAGGGATCCAAAGGCCTTGTGAACACAGACTGATCAAACCTGGGAAAAGGACACCAGGTACAGAAGGCCACTAGTGTGTGAATGTGGTAGAAGGACCTCCAGATCATGTTTTGCATTATTATAATTCTAAAAGCACTTATACAGTGCAGAGTCATGATGGACTTGAATCCTGTGCTGGGAACCACAGGGCTGAAGGCAGGAGACATTCTGGGTGGGAGGCAAAAGGCACATAGATTTAAACACACATTACTATTCACAGACACCAATACACTTCACTACAGACTGAGGGGGGAAACCAAAATATCTGAAGGAAACTCCAGAGACTCCCCCCCGCCCTCCCCCCCAGGCCGACAGCAGTTCTCTGACACCCATGAAAGACGTGCAATATCCCAGAAATTTGCTGGCAAGAAGTTCAGCAACTTTTACCGCTGCAACCTCCAACCTCCCCTTCGAAAAATTTTACTGCAAGCACCCGCTCACAGTCAACAAATTTCCATCTCCCTGAAATCAATATGCATACGCAAGGCCAGTTGTCTGAAACGAACACACGCAAGAGGCAGGAACTGGACCTGAAGCTCAGCCCTGGAGGTGTCAGGCGACAGCGTTACCCACCCATCCACAATAATTCCATGGCAAATTATCCAGCACATGGTCAATGCAAGTTCCAAGCTGGATCCAGGAACACAGGGCATTTAACAACAACAATAATGAAGAAGAAGAAGAAGAAGAAGAAGATTTTTACAGCAGCAATGGACAGTTTGTTGACTATCACCAGTAAAATTATTGTCTTTCACACCAAGATTGGTGAGTTAATCATATGCAGAAAACAAGAGCAGAATCGTACGAAAGTTTACAGTCCAACAGAGACATCAAGTGGAATGACAGTTAATGGTTAACAGCAATAATTCTGAGGCATCTGAAAAAAGAATCCTGTCCAATGAGCATGTGTGCTGGCCCTGCCAGGAGGAGCGGTAACACAATCTGCCTGCATACATGGGCCACGTCCAAAGCATCTCCACACGTATGGCCAAGAGGCAGCCCTGTCGATTCTGAAGCACTTCAAAAATAATAATAAATGAGAGATTGGAGGGGCGGGACATGGGTGCGAAACAGGCTCTGGGCTGAACTGTGACTGTACAATCAGAGCGAGACTAAATCCACAGAGATCCACAGCCCTACAGCTTATGGAGACATGAGCATTTATACTCATAATTAAATCATGGGCACCTCAATTCATAATGCTGACAAGTAGTAACACAAATACTTTACTTTGCCCAAAAATTGATATCATGATGACTGAGGTCAAATGCATGTGAGATCATTAATACTCCGTCCATATATCCAGCTGCATATATGTTATTGTATCCTTGAGAATGGAATACTCACGAATACTACATTAGTATAAGGGCATGGTTTCAATAGCAGCTGATACGCAGTAACTAGAGCTAGTAGATACATAGACACAATGCTTTAAATGTTACATCCACAATAAAGTTACACTTTATCATGTAAGTTCCTTCTTAATGCCAAGTATCAACGTTATGTGTGTACAGTTTAAGCAAACAAGCCTTGTTTAATCCTGTTAAACCAGCTAGCCAGGTAAATAAGGTAACCTGTACCACAAAGAAAATTCTCACTAGTTAATTACAGGACCAACCGCCAAGCAAACGGAATAAAAGTTCAAAGGTTGTCCATATTTATGTTCGGAGATGTTTCATGGTCGTATATGTACATAAATGATTCACAATACACAAGTGACTGAAAACGAAATTGAGAATGAATGCGTGTGTAAGGACTGAAATTTCGTGGCAGGCGTCCACAGTGAACAATCTTAGACACTCAGAAATCCGCATTTTTCTCTGTCACAATGATGGAAGACATTTCAGTTCTGTTGCCAAACTTCTTAAAAGCAGCAAATGATACATAATTATTAGTAAATGGAAAACCCGTTCAAATAATCAGCAATAAGCAATACTCTGCTACAGGAGAGTGTACCTTTTGCTAACATGAAGAAAAGCAGTCATAATTATCAATAATGGTTTCCACATGGTAATGATATACACAGACGTGTTTAACTGCAGTAATTCAGGTCAGGGTTACGACACACAGAACTTTCTGGATGCCTGAACGTGTAGTTTTAAACCCAGTTCCTTCGATCTCCGGACTCTCTCCCAACCTTCATGAAAAACTCCCCACTACAAAAAAAACCTGCTTAACGAGAGAAGAAGCAAATATTACACAGATTTGATGTATCGGTAATTCTTAAAATGCTAATGGTTGACTCTGAATTGATTAAATGTCCCCAGTAGGAAAGCAAAAGAATGTTATACGTTAAGAAAGAGCTGAGGAGGCTCCGCGTGTCCGACCTCGGGCAGGATTTCCGTGGCAGCAGAACATTAGCAGCATTGTTCAGCACGGATGAGGGCTACGTCCAGAAGGTTCTGGCAGATTGCCACACAGGTCCCAAGCTGCCATCCTTCGGACCACCGTTGGCAGCAGCGAGTCCAGAAGCTGAGAGGTGGCGGGATGAGAGGACAGCGCCATCCCAAATCAGAACTGACGTGTTCCGGGCCGAGCCAGACACCACACCGGGCCCCTCTGCCAATGCCTGGGGAGCCTGGGTTTCCACCAAGGGCGGCAAATTTCCTAAATGGGGCTCTGTTTTCTTTGGGGGGGGGGGTCATGCGATACTGCATGTGCATGTTTCAAATGCATCTCTCATTTCCCCACGGGATCCTAAAAATAAGAACGGCTTCTGCATCCCGCTCCGAGTTATCTCCCCGTCCCATCCGAGGCGAGAGCCAGGGAGAGCTCTACCTGCAAGGACATCTCTAGGCTTCAGGACCAAAAAGATGGCAGCTACTGTCAGTGAACGCTAAGGTAGGTGGTGTGGTGAGGGGCGTGGCCTGGAGATGGGGAATGGAAACGCCAGGTCACATGCATGACGGTGCAGCATGACAGTATGAGTGTCCCTCTCATGCAAATTACACAGATTCACAGATACATGTAACACCCATCCCCACCCCCCAAAATCAATATAAAAACGGATGAATGACTGGCTATTTCTAAAGAAGTTCTGGGTTTTGGGTGGCAATAAAGCCAATGAATAAAGAGAAAACGAGGAGAGTGTAGAATCTGCTAGAAAAACTGCAAAATAAGACGTGAGAAATTTCTGCACTGTTTAGTTGCTGTACAGTTTACACCTGTGCCGTTAAAATAGCTGACATGACGCAGTGCAGGACATGAGAAATATGGGCAAATCATCACAAAAAAAACATGGAACGGCTCAGTGTGATATAACAGTTGCAGAAGCCGCCCTTGGGGCTAAGCTGAGGGCACTGCAGGGGTGTACAACCCTAACCCTAACCCTAACCCTAACCCTTCCTACGTGTCAGACCTCAAAGGCAGTGTGTATCACAAATACAAGAGATCTGAACTTCACCTTCAAACAAAATAAAACAATAACAAAATAATGTTATGAACTATGATATTTACACATGTAATGCTGACGGCATATTCAGGACAACAAGGTATTGGTGGAAGAAAGAACGGACACAGAGTGTATGTGGTACGGTAAACATGCTACAGAGACAAGACACACTAAGAGTAGCCATAAATTCAGCTCAGAGAAATACTAAACTAACTATGTGTCCATCTTTCAACCTCATGTCTAGCACAGGGTATTGGGGGCTGGAGTAGACATTGGACAGGGTGACACACAAACACAATTACAGAGGGTAATTCAGAGGCCCAAATTTAACCAATCGCTTGTGTTGGATTGCGGGAGGAAAGTAGAGTAGAGTAAACAGAAAAAACCCATGTGACATGACACACACACATAGGTGGTGAAATATTAAACTGTAAACTTTACGGATTTCCCCCAAAAAATATGAACTACACCAATAAACCTGTAACCCAATTTGAAGAAAAAAGAAAAATCTCACCCAAAAGAATATTAATACGACAGGAACATCAGCTCGGAGATGAGGGCGCCCACACACTTACTAATCCAGTAAGACACCACCGCGCTCCTTCCTGCTCCCCACCTGAATCCGTCTAGCTCCAGCAGTCCCTCGACTGCCAAACACGGTTCCTCTCTAAATCAGAGGGAATCCGAGCCCCCTGGGGCGGGCACTGGGACCTCACGTGTCCTCGGTGGACAAAGTTAGACTTTACAGCCGGTGAGCAACCACCGTCTGGACGTCCTCCTCGGCACTCATCAGCCATCCGGACAAGCTAAGAATAACCGCCGAAAAATCAGTACGGATAAGCAAAGCAAACATAATCATAAACAAACTACGCAATTATATTTTCACAAGTATTCAGTGCATAAAGATCCCCCCCCCCCCCACCAAGGCCCCAAAAAAGGCTGAAGCATCTGCTAACATCCAATAGCTAATGAGGCTTCATTCGACCCAAAGGGGACACAAACACGGCCATGTCATGTCAGTCACTTCCTGTACACCAGCCCCAATTCAGCATTAGTTCTTAAACAAGAAATAAAACCATATTTACTAGGCGGAACTCTTACTGAAGTACAGCTCTCGCTTATCTGAAGCACAAATATAAAGATAACAACACCAATCATAAGTTTGGCGTGTGATGTATATTACAATTGTCTCCATGACAGTGGTGTTTGATGGGTATCATACTTTGAACTGTAAAAAACTATGGAAAATATATCTTGGTTTGGCAAATCAAGTATACATGCATGAAGACACCATCAATGGATTACTCAAGAATTACCAGGGCATCTGTTTGATTAACTTGTCCACAGATATTTAGATTAATCGATATAAATCATATATATTGCATATAACAGAAACAGTGCATAAACTATACCCTGTTTCAGACAGTGGAAAACATTCTAAACACTGTATCACAACTCTTTTACCCTGATTTTAACAAGGTTTTGTTCTGAACATCACACATTTCTGGAAACCGATCTCTCAGACACCTCCTAAAGTCATACATTTTATACACATGGGAGACTTATAAAATAAAAATGATTAAAAGCTGTACACACATACTGAATGACAGCCAGCTTCATTCCAAGCCCAGATAATTCACATTTAAAAGCTATTAAAGCTGCCTGTCAGCTAAGGCCATCATAAAGGCCAAAATAAACATGCTAGAAACTTCTCACTAATCACTCAAAGCTGAGCAGCTCATTACCAGGCAGTCTGACATTACCCAATAAAATAATCGTAATGGTAAAAAATAAATGTGTATTGTGAGCAGCGTCACCCGTTAAGCAAGACGGCGGGAATCCAGGCAGGAAGCCCCGTGGTCTCGCTGTCACCTGGCAGGATATGGGGCAGAGCCACTTTAGGACACATCCCGTCAGTCTGCTCGGTACAACAGCCAGAGGATTATATAAGGACATCACATTGGTGCACCAGAAAAAAATAAATAAATAATAAAATATTATACACACACACACGTTTAATTTAGGAAGTGCTCTTTCAGAGTCACTTGAACCCAAGCCTGTGAGCAGAGGGGCCGTGTTTCTGATTCTCTGGGTGGGGGGGAGCGATGCATCCCGATGTCAGGGATTTCTGCAGACTCTCGGTCAGTCTGATATGCTGATAAGACGTCTCCTCAGAGGAAGCTTTGCCATTTCCTCGCGTCTTGTTTACAACTAAATCATGGTGGAAATTTAGCAGAGGAATACATTTCCGTGGTATTTGAAAATACCGCGAGGGCTCTCCCAACCAAACTCACCCCCACCCAAATCCTAACAAAGAAATACATCTTTATTATTATATCATTTTAAAAGATAACTCTAAGCTTCTTTTCTTTTCTTTTTTTTTAATGAGAAACTGAAAAAGATCTGTTTATGGTTTTGGTTGTTCTATCTATTCCTGCGTTTTGCTCATGGATGGTTTCCAGACCAAAGCGCATGTTCTTTCCAACCTCAACAACTTAAACATCAAATGAGGCTGCTGCAGCTGTGCCTATCAATCCAAGAATATTGATGTGTGAATAGGGGTCTTAGGAATGGAAATAAAACTAAAGCAAAAAGGCCCAATTAGACAAAATTAAGGCAAATATGGTGAAGAAGAAGAAGTTAAGAAGAAGAAGAAGAAGAAGAAGAAGAAGAAGAAGAAGAAGAAATGTCTTAAACACTTTGAGAAACAATGTATGATTATTTCCTGATCTAAACAAGATATTTTACAGAAAAGTATCAGATGCAGATATTTAGGCTACATTACGTTCCATTATCGCCAACAAACAAACAAACAAACAAACAAAACAGTGAAGGAATAAAAGAGAAAAACGGCTCCATAAGGGCATGTGTGTCCGCTCAACCTCCCAGCTGCGCCGCGGTCATGCAGCGCGAGGCAGACGCTTATTTACACGGCGCGTGCATGCAGCGCATGACACCAGCAAAGGTGCCATGAAGGTAGCAGGAAAGTTCCCACACCTCCACCGGCAATCCGTGACTCGTGTCTGTTGCCCCCCAAGGCATTAATGTCAGTAAATATCTGCTTGCATATAAAGTCCTCCCTTTAATGAGTCTCACAGTCATTTCATGTAATTAAATTATATTAATATTTAATTATATGAAATATCATTCAAGCATATTTAATTATGTTAAATGATTCGTTTCCCATAACACCAATCAATATGTCATTTTAATAAATAATAAATTATTTTTCATACTTCTCTGCATTTCCCAATATACCACCTACAACTTACATTCACTCCAAATTATTTAAATCTGTCTACAATACTCATATATTAGTCGTCCTTAATTGAATATATTTGTATATTTGAACTACTTTTACGTAATTAACTTCTTAATATTAAGGTCAGTTTGAGCGGTCATATGTGTGTACACTGAATTTCGTCCATGAAAAATCTCGGCATTTTGTCTAACGCAAGAGCAGGCGGCCGTTTAAGTGGAACAAGCGAAGTTATATTGCACAAGTAAGCTACTAATGTATGGATGGTTGTGCTGGGATAAAAGCTTGTAACTGGCTTCACACTCTAACGTAAAAAAGCTCCCATGTGGCGCGTAGGTATTCTTTCCTTTTAAATTGTTATTTTTTTTAAGTGTTCCAACAGTGTTTTTAAAAAGTGTTCAAATTTTCTGGAACACAACAATCAACAGCATTAATGTGATTTATTACCATCGATACTGTAATTTGGAAATCCGCCGAGTTTAATTCCTGTTAACCCCACACGGACACATTTTATCCCAGTCCTCTGTCCAATACAAACGTGAAATCTTACACAAATAAACCATTTTCGATTATTCTTTCACTTTAAATGCGCAAAATAAAACGACCAAAATCACCTTGAATGAGGTTAAAAAGTTGTTTTCTGGAGACGCTGGATGATTTTCAGATTAACATTTTACCAGCAGAGTTTCTCTACATGAAGCCCTAAATTGCTGTCCGTTTCTACCGCCGGCGCGGTGTCAAGCTTACTGTTATGTATTCCGCACGATTAAAGGCATCGATCCGATCCCCCGAGCTGGGACACTATATTACCCCGAACTCCCGGCCGGGACACATGCGAGGCCCCTCGGCAAAGTACGACTTTGTCATGCTGTAGATCAGAGGAAACTTACTGTAAAAGCCCGGTGGCCTCCAAAGTGCGTCTCCTCATCGCGTCCTTATGGTCGGGAGGGGGGCAAATAAACAAAAATGTATATACAAAAAAAAATAATAAACTGAAAGGAAAAAAGGTTTACTGATCACTAAACTTCAACCAAGAGATGAGGTCATCGGGATAAAAATAAAAGGATGGCGTCATTTGAAACCAGTCCCACTCTGAATGAATCAACAGTCTTAAAGGCGCAACGCAGAATTTGGCTCAGAACAGGCATTCATTTTACCCCAGAAACCGTTTTTCCTTCTAAAGCAATAGCGTAGAAATATATGTTGACGTACCGCCGTTAGTTTATCTACTCACAGTAGTGTACATATAAAAAGTAAACTTGAAATCGGCTGTTAAGTATGTATGAGAAAGTGCCGGGGCGGAGCGGCGGCTGAAGCCCCGGAAAGCGCTATTCTAATGACCTGCTCGCTGTGACCGCACTTGTTTGGAAAGTTTCCAGCTTCGGCCGGAGCCAAGTCCCTTTTAACCATTCGCAGCCTGGGCTTCTTGTTGTGGACTTCAGCTTCCCTCTATATGGCAGCATGTAAAAGCAGAAAAACAAAAATTTGTCGGATACGTGGAATATTTGTCATACATAATGAACCCAGCAGTATGGGAACCATACAGAATATATATGGGTTATGAAATTAATAATTAGACATACTAGTTTTGGTATATATTTGTCAGCGACGGCTGCCTTTCATTTCTTTGTTAAAGGAAACCCTAATGAGCTTAATAGCTTAGAGTGCTTTTTCCTTAGGCGTATAATAATCCTGTCGAAAATTGTCATTGATGTGCTGTGTTGTTGTGGGACAGTTGTGTACGCGTCAGTAATAGTTTGCTGAGGAAGTACATTAATTAAGTGAATGAGAAATATTTAATCTCTTAACATTTAATATCAGACTATTAGAATACTACTGGTAACATCTTTAAATGTCAGCTTTACAATACTCATTTACCCTTGTTTCCATAATGCCACTCATAGAGCATAAATTAGTATTGCATTTAGTACTGCATTTAAGGCACCCAACAGTGACTTTGAACAGTGCCTTACATACCAGCAAGGCTGGCACAGTGTGACACTTATCTGCCAGACAATGTGCACCTCTAACACCTGTGTATGATGATCTAAACAAAAGACACTGCTTTTCATGTCATCTAACGTGGTTCCAGGAAAAGGAAAACAAAACATGCATAACCGCAAGCCGGCAGATGCCTTCTGGGGATGTATGGAAAACACACCTCCTGAGTCCCCAGTTTGTCAGGGCACATTTTCAGCTACTGGAATTTTCTATAAAAATTCCACCTGTACCTGGGACACTTAAAATCAAGCAAGATATCATCTCAGTCATACAAGGTAAACTTTCATGTCACTAAAGATATATGTCTGAATCTCCACATAATAGTAAAACTAGAAAACTAAATTTTTGCCCATCTTCAAAGCACATTTCTAGGACAAAGCCTCATTATGCTTATGCCTGGCAATAGGGTGCAATAGAGGAATGTGGACAGGAAGCTAGTCCATCACAGGCCACTGAAGTTTTCTTTCCCAAACTCTGTGACCTTCTTTGATAACGTCTCCAGGCCATTTCAGTAAAATTTGCAAGCACTTTGTCTACATAGTATCCAGACCTGTCCAGACAACACCTGTAAATTGTGCAAGATACAGATAGACCCTATCAGTCAGTTTTTAAAAGAGAAAGTGTTTAGTTGTTCTTGCTGACACACAACAATGAAATGTGTCCTCCACATTTAACCCATGTGTCACAGCAAGGGGGTCAGCTAATTCAGCACCCAGGGAGCAGTACCTTGCGGAGGGTACTTCAGTGGTACTTTACTGGCCAGGGATTTGAACCAATAATCTTTCAATTACAAGTGCATGTTCCTAACCATTAGGCCACCAAGGATGTTTATTATGTTTCACACTATATCGCTACAACAAAGTATATATAGCTGTCCAATAAACACACACCATAAATGTATATAACCGACTTTTATGTCAATTTGCGCAGTCATATGTGTGTAATGAATTGTGCTCTCTCTCTCTCTCTCTCTCTCTCTCTCTCTATATATATATATATATATATATATATATATATATATTTATATATATATACACTGACCTAAAGGATTATTAGGAACACCTGTTCAATTTCTCATTAATGTAATTATCTAATCAACCAATCACATGGCAGTTGCTTCAATGCATTTAGGGGTGTGGTCCTGGTCAAGACAATCTCCTTAACTCCAAACTGAATGTCAGAATGGGAAAGAAATGTGATTTAAGCAATTTTGAGCGTGGCATGGTTGTTGGTGCCAGACGGGCCGGTCTGAGTATTTCACAATCTGCTCAGTTACTGGGATTTTCACGCACAACCATTTCTAGGGTTTACAAAGAATGGTGTGCAAAGGGAAAAACATCCAGTATGCGGCAGTCCTGTGGGCGAAAATGCCTTGTTGATGCTAGAGGTCAGAGGAGAATGGGCCGACTGATTCAAGCTGATAGAAGAGCAACTTTGACTGAAATAACCACTCGTTACAACTGAGGTATGCAACAAAGCATTTGTGAAGCCACAACACGCACAACCTTGAGGCGGATGGGCTACAACAGCAGAAGACCCCACCGGGTACCACTCATCTCCACTACAAATAGGAAAAACAGGCTACAATTTGCACGAGCTCACCAAAATTGGACAGTTGAAGACTGGAAAAATGTTGCCTGGTCTGATGAGTTTCGATTTCTGTTGAGACATTCAAATGGTAGAGTCAGAATTTGGCGTAAACAGAATGAGAACATGGATCCATCATGCCTTGTTACCACTGTGCAGGCTGCTGGTGGTGGTGTAATGGTGTGGGGGATGTTTTCTTGGCACACTTTAGGCCCCTTAGTGCCAATTGGGCATCGTTTAAATGCCACAGCCTACCTGAGCATTGTTTCTGACCATGTCCATCCCTTTATGACCACCATGTACCCATCCTCTGATGGCTACTTCCAGCAGGATAATGCACCATGTCACAAAGCTTGAATCATTTCAAATTGGATTCTTGAACATGACAATGAGTTCACTGTACTACAATGGCCCCCAGAGTCACCAGATCTCAACCCAATAGAGCATCTTTGGGATGTGGTGGAACGGGAGCTTCGTGCCCTGGATGTGCATCCCACAAATCTCCATCAACTGCAAGATGCTATCCTATCAATATGGGCCAACATTTCTAAAGAATGCTTTCAGCACCTTGTTGAATCAATGCCACATAGAATTAAGGCAATTCTGAAGGCGAAAGGGGGTCAAACACCGTATTAGTATGGTATTCCTAATAATCCTTTAGGTGAGTGTGTGTATATATATATATATATATATATATATATATATATATATATATATATATATATATATATATATATATATATATATATATATATATATATTATGCACACATACCCACCATGTGTGACCAGACAGACAGTGTTCAATCGTTGGTAGATATTTTTCATCTACCATTTTCAGCAACTGCTTATCCATTTATGTTGATAAAGATGTCAGGCATCTCATAAAATGAGACACACTGGAAGGTCGGAGAATAGCAGGGTGCTTATTCAATTGCACATTCTTGCATAGTCATGTAACAGGGAAGGCACTACCTCACCTGGACTGCATTCTTTGAATTACAGAGAAAGGGTGACCACATCGTAAGAAACGTTCCACTCGAAATACTATGGAGGACAGCTTGGGGGGCGGTTAAGCTAAACACTGCAAGGTGTTTATCTGGTCATGTTAAAATGTTTGTTAAATGTTAACATTTTGATTAAGCAACAGATTCTGTGGTTTCTAAGCACTTTTGCTGATGAGCATGATGCCAATTCACATGCACGCACACATTCACATTCACTATCAGAAATCAGAAAACTTTATTAATCCCAAAGGAAATTGCTTACATAACGACTGCACAACATACAAGAACAATACAATGAAGTACTAAAGATTACTGTAGCAACTATGGGCAGCCGAGAGACAACAGTTTGCATAACTGCATGTGTTTGGATCATTGGTAGAAACCAAAGCACCGAGAGGAAATCCAGGGAGAAAACACACAGTCTTGTCCATGCAGGGGTGAACCCTGGATAGGAAGTCAGTCCATCCCAGGGCAAAAGGCAGGGGTACAATTAATGATTTGGTGTATTCTGTGGTTCAGAATCAGATGGAATTTCCCAAAGTGAAGTTATGACATTAATAGATTCTTTTCCAAATTAAAAAAGATTATTTTAAATCTGAATTCTGGTGTTTCACTAGTGGTCCATATGCCTCACCAAAAACACTACTAAAATTATAGCACATGCATTTCTGTTTGATGGGCAGAGTGACTTCCAGGGCCAGACCTGTGGGCAACACTGAGCCCAAAACATTTTGTGAATTTCACATGACTTGCCCACAGCTTCCCCACCTCTGCCCCGTCCTAATATTCCCACAACAATGGTGGGCTGTTGTTTTCCTGCCAGATGTTTGTGCCCTGATGCCTGTGAGATTTCTCAATGCACCCTATTGTACTCTGTAGCCATATTTACCATGGCAATCATCAGACTGCTTCGCTTTTGTGAACGGTTCACTCAGAGAGCGTCTGACCAGCCTTTTCTCACATACACCGATCATTTATAAGACATCAGGGGTGCTATCACTTTAACAGGTGTGACGTTCATGAAGAATAAAATCTGTCGTCATGAATTTTGCATTATTTCTTTATCTTGTATAAAGCAATGTATACATTTATACTATATTGTGTACAAATTCTTATCAGGTACTGTAGAAAAAAATAAGAATTAGAAATTAACAACTTAAATATCAAAGACTCTAGTTTGCCAATAAAAAAGAGAACCAAATCAGTTTTAAGAGATGCAAATTTCCATTTTACCAGCGTTAGCGTATATAATTTGCTTTTTGCTCAATACTTTTGATAAATGGAGGAACGGGAAACATTTCCAGCATGCAACGGAAAACTCCAATACCCATAAGTCCGAGAGTGCTTGACCTGTGTGACGTAACCATAACAGGAAGTGACGAGGGCAATAAAAGGATTGGGAGGAATGTTGTTGACATGCAAGAAGCAGCCTGTTATATCGTATATCTTACGTGTCATATCTGTGAGCGTTAAGTAAAAGATAAGCTGTTCTCCTATAAACCAAACGTGGTAAGTTCAGCTGGTCATTGTTGCATTTTGTCGGGATAGTTATCTGTTTGGTTGCCGGAGCAGTCCAAAATGGACGACAGCAAGGTAAGAAAATAAAGGCAGCTATGCAGGCCGATCACTGACCTACTTATCATTGACGGGGTTGGTTTAAGTCCGGAGTATAATAGATCTGGCCGTTGGCTTTCGAGGATCTGCATAAATTCACTACCTGATCTTTCGTGTATTAGATGTAGATTTTGCAGTACATGTCAGGTAGCACAGCTGAGATCTGCTGAAACATTGGCTCACGGAAAGTCGTGTGCGTTTAGAATTAGCCGCTAATGAGGATGCAAGCGTGCAAAACTGAAGCAAAACGCGATGTTCTTCAACAGCGCTGTTTTTCAGCCAAAAATAGTCGAGCTGTTGGAAACATCCGATGCTTCCGGAGCCTGCAAAGCAGGAACCTTAATTGTTACAGTTAAAGTTAGGAAAAACACATGACGAGCCCTGTGCCTGATGCAGATGGTGGGCGGCAAAGTGAAGAAGCCGGGCAAGCGTGGACGTAAGCCGGCCAAAATCGACCTGAAAGCCAAGCTGGAGCGGAGCAGGCAGAGCGCACGGGAGTGCCGGGCCCGCAAGAAGCTGCGCTACCAGTATTTGGAAGAGCTGGTGTCCAGTAAAGAGAGGGCCATCTGTGCGCTGCGGGAGGAACTGGAGATGGTAGGACTGAGCAGGGATGGCAGTCTTTGTATATCACACTTGAATGATAGGTGTCAGTTTGGGTATGGATGGTAGGGACTTGTCTCCTACCATTATGGGAGTACTGTGTGTGTTTAAGGGACTGGGGACTCAGGGCTGATTTGGTCCCTACGGATGTTGAAACCAAAACTACACATTTGATAGACATCTTCATCCAGATGTGTGACCGGTCATTTTTGGATGCTTATCTGGGACTAGAACTTAAGAGATAGATGTGGCTCAGCAGTGGCTTTCCCTTCCAAGAATATTCTCTCTCCTCCTGTTTGTGTGGTAGTACAAGCAGTGGTGCTCTGCGATGGACCAGGGGAAGATCCCATCCGAAATCAAGGCCTTGCTGACGGGAGATGAGCAGAAGACGTCCCAAAGCACCAGCAAGCCTCCTAAGAATGGAAAGGGTCACACAGCCAGTAATGGGCAGAGTAAGCTGGTTTAGGGTGGACAAGTGTAAGCAAAAGCCTTTGAGGTGACAGTGAAAACTCTGCCTTTGCGTGTGTTTTTCACAGTAGTCTCTTTTGCACTGTAGAGTTTGTATATTGCACAGGTTTCTGTTACGATATTTGTAGGAGCTGGATGTAAGTTGACTAGTCAGTTAAAGCTGCGTTGTTCGAAATTACTGATATAAAAGAGTGGGCATGCGATAATGAAGGTACTTTGTAAAGATGTGTAAATTTACTGTTAGCCTGTTTTTTTACCTTATGTTTTCTCTATCACTGTGTGCATTTGTATGCTAATAAGGCTTCTGTATCATAGAAATGATAATTTTTTATGTGGAAGGCAGACTAAATCTGCTAACGGATGCTATATTTTGCTATTATGAGTAGACAACTCTAGCTATATTCCTGTTAGGAATGAAAACCTTTCGCCGTAGTGTGGTCCATACTCTGGAAAACTTTGTGGAAGCTGTTTTATAAATGATGTGTGTAAGGTTTTAAATCAGTGGTGACCTAGTTTGTCCAGATGTCCATTTTTGCTGAGTAGGTGTGGAAGCAGAACTTATTTTTGTAAAGGCCTAGGAGGTACGCGAGCAGCAGACATGCTTTTTTTAATTAGACTCACTGAAAGGAAGTCTCTCTTCAGTGTGTGTGTGGTGGGGGGCAGTCGAGCGTGTGTGAAGTCTGAAATCCAGGCCTCTGGTACACATGCGGATCAATGACGAACGCACAAATGCACCTAGAGAAGGCAGGCCCGCTCTGTAGAGGAGGAATGACCAGAGACGGCCAGCCACACTTCTGTCACCTTAATGCGGGCGCGGCCGCTGGCCCAGGGCTCCAGCCTCTCGTCCTCGTGACTCCCCCACTTCACGCAAGTATGGACTATTGTCCTTTTCTGAGATGCTCCTTTACTGGCACAAGGACGAGAGGTCAATTTGTTTTTTTGGTTTTTTTTTTAGAAGAAAATACACTTTGTGATGATCCACTTGCTTGAGTGCCAAAAGAGATATGTCCAAGAACTGAAGACCACACTGAGTTAACAAAGAAAATGGGTAATAACTGTGATCGACGCTGACATTTTTTTTTCCTAGCCTTTGTTTTTGTGTTATGTATGTTATTATGTTACTATAAATTGCACTAAAAGAGTTTTGTTAACGTTTCCCTCCATCTGATTTCATGTATGTATATATCTGTACAAATGAGCTCACTGTTAACCTTCCAAGGACAGAGAGGCTTGATGGAAAGGCATTGTGATCGTACTATACAAAAAGGAGCTTTAATCATGACCGAACGTTCCCTGTGTTTCATTATGTGTATGTGCTCTCACAACACAGCTAAAAGCTATGTGCTGTACTGTGCACACTAAACCTTTTCACGTTAGCTATAGATGAACCAAATCATTTTGGAAAAAAAAAGTTAAGCCTCTGGTTACCTTGTAGCCAGTATAAGATTTTGTTGTTCATCAGCGTTGTATTTGTAATTAAAAATGATGGAGAGAGAGAGAGGGATCAGCTGGGATCCAAAAGGAAGGGTGAAGACACTTCTTGCACCTATTTTCTGTGGTAATAAGTGGCAATAACTACTAAGCTGCATGGGGCCTGAAGAAAGGGAGCAGCTGTCAGTTGGCATTTCTTTCTTTTGGTTTCGTCATGCTTGTCTGTTCAAAAATCCCCCAGATTTGATGGTATTTATTTATTTCCTCTTATGAGAACTGAACAGACGTTAAAACTATGTTTTAAAAACGGGGTTCTCGTACTATATGGGGTAATGGGGAAATGCCAAAGTGTCCTTGAAGGATTGTGTGTGCGTGTTGCCGTTATGTTTGTACTCCAAAAGGTTTCACTCTTGCTGTCTCATATTGTTTTATCTTGCTGTGTCTTTTTGGCCCTTTTTTGAAGTGATTGATATCTAAGGGCATTTTCTGGTCCCCCAATTCTATTTTTTTTGACTGATTAATTTAATTGTATCGCTGAGTTTGGACTCTACAGTTAAATTCATGTATATTTATTTACATCCCCTTAAGAAGTTCATGTTGTATGTTGTTTGTGATCACATTCTTAAAAAATAAACCATTAAGAAACCATTTTAAATGTTCGTACATTTAAATGTTCATCTAGTTATGCATAGCGTTAGCAAATATGTTGTCATTGAGCATGACCAACTGAGGGAAAATGTGCACAATTTTTCAAATGTTCAGGACCGTATACAAAAGTGATTATACATTAGGATTCTCAAAAAAATACTCTTGCAAATGCATAAAGAAGCTTTCAGGAAGATTCTCTGAAGAACTACAAATTTCAAGACGGGTCATGAATTGCCTGAAACTTCAAATTCTTCATCCTAATTTGTATGATGGGACTGCAGGACTTTACACATTGCTGTTGCAAGAATTCTTCATGAAATTAGTCTTTACCTCATTCCTCTAGTGGAGAAAAATGTCTGCTAGTGGAGAAAAATAACATCTGATTCACTATAGTATACAACCTTTATGCAGATTGCAGTATAACTGACACACTGCTTGTCCAATCATCTCCATCCTACGCAATGACCCTTATTGAGAAACGTTGCTATTGGCTGATAAGTGTGGGTGGGGGAAGAACAGCACAGCACCTAGAGCCTAATGGCAGATAATCCGTGGACATTATCAAGATTCATTCTTAATGTAATAAATGTTTGAGTGACACGTTTCACTTACAATCATGATTGCAGGCATTTAGATGGATTTTCCGGACAAAGTGCTGCCCCAACTGTCTTGCTGAAATGTAAACGCTGGCTTAATACGAAGAAATAAAAATGTGATAGCTTTAACATTACAGTTGTGCTGAAAACAATACAGGCCCTTTGTTAACACTGCAGTAAACCCTGAGGAACCTGTTTTGGTTTCGTTGTGTTGAGGGAAACTCCTATGCGTGAGAATGTGAGTGTGCTGACACTGACCATGTAACAGGTAGGTGCATCTTGAGGCTGATGCGTTCCAGTGCGGTCCCGGCGGCTGCTGGTACCGTGCACTTTGTGCTATTTCTGTTTTTGGACATTTGGGGCTGCTTCAGAGTAAGCTAAAGCACGTGCAGAGAACCAGCAGTTTATTTATATTCTACACTTGTACTCATTTTTGCCTCTGCACCATCACATGAAAGCAGCATTCCCCTTACAGCTATTTTAGAAGCAAGGGGCAGAATCCATGTTGTGGGTTGACATGGTTTGTGTTGGCCCAGAGCTATACGGAAAAACCAATGAGCCGCAATGGGAGTTTGACCAATCATGTCACTGCAGAGGTACCAGAGCCGACTTTGCAGTGACTCTACACATCCACAGTGCTTTTTTTTTGTGCCAGAGTTCAGCTGCGCTCCACCACCTCAAACGCAGAACGCAATATAATTCAACTTACAATTCATTTGAGTTAAACTTTGGAATAAATACAAATTGAACTAAAGAAGTGTTTTTTTTTCATAAAATCGGTTGTGTTGTATGATTTTTTTGACATACGTCTGCCCAGGGTTTGAATTACACTGTTTTTCTGGGAGCCTCATTTTCCCGGTGTGTGCCACGAATTCCCACATCACGCACGTACACATGCGTGACAGCGTGGCCAATAACAGGGATTACAAATTAAGCACTGCCCATTCACACTACAGAACAATACAGCATCAATGCATACAACACACAACACTGCCCTCCAGAAGATAATCTATTTATTCTTTTTTGTCCAATGGGAGACTTACATAATGTGTGCGTGTAAAATTGCTTCTAAAAAAGATTCCTAAAATGTCCGTCCTCTCATTTGTAGGCCTGTATGGTGAAAGATTTGTTTCCCAGCTGCTCATGTTCACAGATGCATATATGCGCAGGTGCCAGAGATACACAACTGAGAGAGACGGACACCGGGGACGACGGCTCGTGGTAACACAAGTGGCTGCTCTGTCAAACATGACAGTAAGCACCCCCCCACCATATGTAGCTAGAGATGGTATTATCCATGGGTGGGGCTCCTACATGCATTTCCCATTTATTCCAATGTATGTATTCTATTCCACTTTAGCTCAAATCCATACTATGGGAGAGCAGTGTGGTGTTACTTTTTATTTAGCTGTGACTTTCAACCTGTGATAACAGAAACAGAGGCGCCAAAGACCAAGACCCTTGGATCACTTCCACCATGGTCTGTACTGTCATTCTGGATCACAGCGGTGCCTTCAATCCTTCTTCCAGTTTTAATGGAAAACGTAGTGTGACACGTTCCAGCCCCTTGTGTTTGTAGGCAACTGGAGTGCAACTTATACAGAGTTAATTTCAGCCTGACATTAAAAAAAAAAAACATGAGCTTGATTACAATCAACGAAGACCAAAGATACCAGCCCAGCAGAAAGTGGTTTGGTGGTGAGGAAACTGGACTTGTGTTCTGAAGTTTGTGGTAAGTGGGTGATGTGACCATGAGCAAAGCACTGAATTGCTTCTGAAAATAAACACTCCTGCTACGCTAATATCAAATCCCATAGCGTGTTAGCTTGTTAGCTCAAGGGGAACTGGAGGCACGGACACCTGATTCAGTGTTTTATTTGCCTTTTTATCTGTAGACTGTAGAAATGTAGAAATGTGAATGAAAATGGACAGGAGTAGAACCTCTAGCAGTGCAATGGCAGGCATAGAGGATCCTTGCAAACCTTTATTCTGAGTGTGTGACTGCAATCACACAAATGTGTTGGGTGGGTTGGTGTTGATAGGCCACGCCAACTTCTTCTCCTTCGCATCACGGTCGAAGGTGCTGTAGATGGAGTCCTTGGTGACGGACCTATGCTGTGCCAGGGCGGGGATCTCCACTATCCCCACATAGTTCTTCTTGGCCATCCGGGAGCTTGTGGTGATGGTGTATGCATTGCTGCGGTAGCACTTCATGGACGACATACAGAAGGTCTCCTTCATGCCCCGCCGGAAGTTAGCATTGTAAACACAGTACAGCGTGGGTTTGAAGGCAGAGGAGCTGAAGGAGACCAAAGTGATGGCCATGAAGAAAGATACGCCCTGCTGTGAGCCATCTTCACTGGGGTGCCACAGCTGGGCAATGTAGAATGGCATCCAGGTTACAAGAAAGACAGCATTGAGCAAAAGAAACATCTTAATGGTCTTGACCTTAGTCCTGGGAACAATGTTCATCGTCCTCCTCACTGTGCGTCCATCTGTACCAATCCTCCAGATGTACTTTACCACTTTCTGGTAGAACAGGAGTATGAGGAGTATAGGCAGCAGGAAACCAAAGAGCAAGTGTACCATGCCATAGAGAATGCCGTCCCAGCCACCCGGGAGGAAGAAGTTACAGTGACTGTGCATCGATGAGCCATAGAAGAAGAAGCAGGGGGACACGAGTGCTGCGTTGAAGGTCCATGATGCCAGGATCATCTTCTTGGCTTTCTCCCGGGACACCTTGAAGCTGAGCGGGTAGACGATAGTGTAGAAGCGGTCCAGGCAGATGGATAGCAGCACATAGCTCTGCATGCCAGGGGCCAAGTACTGGATGTAGCGCACCACCTTGCATAGGCCACTACCCAACGGCCACTGTCCGGAGATCACCTGCAGCAGAGTGAATGGGGTGCAGCCCAGACTCATCAGCAGGTCCCCACATGACACCGATACCACAAAGTAGTTGGTGGTAGACTGGGTCCTGCGGCTACGGTGGATGACCAGGCAGACCAAGGCGTTGCCGAACACCGAAACCAGCCATAGAGCTCCAAGAGCAAGGCCAAGAGGGACCACCTCTCCTGGCAACAATGTGTATGAGGGGAGGGAGCCATTAGGACTGGGAATGGTAGGGGAACCCTGTCGGGGGCAATCAGGCAGGCTCGAGACACTGGGCCAGGAGGTCGCATTGTCCCCCTCACTGGAGTTGAAGAACACTGAAGGAGTGATGGCAGTAGACTGCAGAGACGGCTTTGTGGTGTCCGTCGAGTGGGCATACACCATCTTTTCTCTTCTTGTATTGAATAGGACCTGCAGAAAAAGGTAGAAGGACATCTCACTTCAGATTTATGAAACACAATAAACATATTCAATCTATCTGAGAGGTTTTTTTCTTGTCCTCCTCATGGTAACAAAAAGACACCTATTCAGGTGTAACTGAAGTTGGCTGCAGTTCTGACTCCAAGGTAAGATGCTGTTATACCATAGATTAAGGGTCCAAATCTTAACTGTCAAAGACAGTATAAATGATGTTGTGGAATACTACAGGTCACCCTAAATACTACAGTCTACTATAGTGCTAGCGTAGCTCAGCCACACGCAGACTCGGATTTACTAGCACAGAGATCTGCGTTTCAGGTCTCCATTGTAGAGGTGCAGATGCTTCTGATGCAACCCCACTCCCTTAATGAAAGTACACAGCCTTTGTTGGTCTTTTGTGGACTTTGCTGGTAAACTGGAGCCTTTGTAAGATATTTTGAATGAATACGTCCTCTAAGAAAGAAAAAGATAATATAACAGAAGTAACTACCTGATGAATAATTTATCTGCATCTTATATGCAGTGATGCAGGTAGTCTTCCATGATGATTTGTTTATCTTTGTACTCATCCATGAATAACAGCTCTGTTACAGCTTTAACTTAACCAGTGGCATTAGAACATTTACAGAAATTTCCCTCTCAGACAGATTCTACAATTTATTATTTGTGGATATGATATAAAATATTTTTTGTATCAAAAATGCCCAAATGAGTACACCTACCAGGGCATTAGAGTAAAAATATTCTGTACGTTCTTTTTAAACTTAATAATAGTCTCACAAAATTTTTGTACAAGACAAAATCCAAAACCTAAAGGGGAATTTTAACAAAGTTTTACAATACCCCTCCAGGTTCTAAACAAAGGCATATGTGCATTTTACACTGAATTATAATTAATTAAAACAGCAGTTGGGAATACTTTGGAGAAACCATCTAATTAAGGCAAAATAAACTAATGAAATCCTGCTCTCACGGGATGCCTCTGTGTGAACTTAAGAGACATTTATATGGGGTAAACAAATGAGTAAAGTAACTGGAGAGTTTGAACTACTGAAAGCAATGACACGAGTTAAAATCAACACTGCAGATTTTACTGTATTTCAGCCACAGTAACATAACTTTGATGATTTAGATTCCTACAAGTTACTGAAAGACACAGAAACTAAATGGAAGTCCTGAAAAAACTGCTTAATGACATTTCAGATTTTACCCTGCGTAATGCCCATCCATGCAGCATCTATAATCCACCCATTTGTTCACACACACACACACAGGTTTGTAATTGTATCTTTGTGAGGACTCTCCATTCATTTCTATGGGGAAAACTCTAATCACAACATGAAGACCTTAACCCCTACCCAGCCCTAACCATAACCATAAGTAACCAAACAATATACGAGACTTTAGGCGTTTTTACTTTTTTTATTTCATTCACAGTCCTTGTAGGGACCCGAAAAAATGGTGGCCACAACGTCAAAAATGCAGGGTTTTATTACATTGTTGGGGACATTTGGTATTTATTAAAATACGTGTCACACATACCAGTTATACAAATACGTACTGAATGGTTCTCGTACATCGTAGTTAGAGGAAACATAGAGTTGTGGAATCAGCCCTTTAAAACCAATGACTTTTTTTCCAACCACTGAGGCTGTTTTTAACATCAGCGACAGCGTACGTGGCTGCTTCCTGTGCGAAAGGGTACCCTGTTTAACCGGATGTGTAGTTAAGGTCTTTTACTTATCAAGCCACGCACCATTGTTTAATATCTGCCAAACACATGAGTGTAAATGTCATCGGTTGTAAAGCTCCATATTTTACCGCCGACCGTGGGCCGCCTCGCTAACTGCGATGTAACCCAGGGAAGCGATCGAGGCCAGGGCACCTGCCTCCCCCCACCCCGACCCCCCGAGTCTTCAGGGCGGATATTAATTAAAGAAGGTGAGGTGTCCACAAGGGAGGGTTTATGCTTATCGCCAGTCTCCTGTTTACTTTCGCTGCTTTGGCCCGGGTATTCCCTAGGCAACCTTGCTCAGCGCTGCGCCGGGTCCCATGTGCACGTGCTGACAGGACTGGACACGCGTCTGTCTCGCGCTCAGGCGCACACACACTCGCGCGCACACGCTCACACACACCCTCATATACACGCGCAAAGTGCAAAATTATAGAAAACCAGACATTCTTCTCCACTGGAGCTCAGTGCTTCTTTGGGTAAACAATGAAGGGCGACGTTTTGCACAAATCTTGAAATGTTTTTCCTTTCTAACTTTTCTAACACAATAGCTACATTTTAAATCAAACACACCAATCTTAAAAATAATCATAAATTCAAGAAGTTGCTTTGTATAGATATTGTAAGGTGATTATATTATTGTTGTTGATATTGTCGTTGTTGTTGATGATGTCGTTCTGTTATCTTAATAAAAGTTATCTTTAATAGTGCAACAGATACCAATACCCTTTGGATTTTAACGAGCAAGACACAGGATCCAAGGTTATAAACAGAACTCGCTTTCAGAAGTACTCTATCATTTCAAAGACTCAATCATTTCTTTACAGTCTGGAAACATGGTTATATTTATGCGCACTGCATTTGGTGCTATTGGTGTTTTTAATTGACAGTAACATTTTTTTTTTATCAGTAACGCCCAAATGTTCCGAATAACCAATGCACAAATGTAGCCTAAATGCACAAATAAATATAAATTGTGGTTTGTAATAAATATGAAAAAACAAAATAAAATTTTAAATTTTGAATTTGAATAAACTGTACAATTCGCGGTGGATTTATTTACTAATTCGTAGTCCAAACAAGTAATGATTAATGCAAAGGTCATTTTCGAGCTAGTGATACAAAGGTAGTGGACGCAATGTTGATGATTAGGAAAAAAACACGAATATTTGCTGCACAAACTGCAATTTAATTTTTCAGCCCAATGTCTTAATTTCCATAATGTCATTACAACGAAGGACCACAGTTCTCCATCGGAAACCTGCCGAACTTAGTGGGGAGCAGTGCCTTAGTCACTTAGCCTGATAACATAGATTCAGTGATATTATAGCTTTTCGTACTGCTTTTCCACATTTCGTCCGTGCAATTTTACTCGTCGTATTATTTATTCGCGTTTGTATCATCTTCAAATAAAAGCGCAACAGTACACAATAGGTGCCCTTTTACGACAAACATGCTGCTCGTAAAATCAATACAAAGATCAATGTTTCTCTAACAAAACATGTCAAGTCAAACGAGTAACATTCGGATAGGACGTACTTGCATATTTTTTACACTGAGTCAATATTTTTTGTTTTTAACAAGTAGCCTACCAGCAGGCCTGTGGATTGAAAGTAATTTTAAAACCGATCAAAGAAAACGGGCAGCTTTTAAAAACGTCACTTCCTAATAAAATGCAATAACAGTAAGACTGATGCGCCCGATTGCTTTTTCACCTCCGTCATTAGCTATTCTGTCCCCCATATGTATTTCAGGCTACGCCGTTCACCGCCCGAAACAGCCACCAAAGTGACCAAACGTGCCTACCTCGTCAAATCAAAGGGCATAACATGGTGATTCCGGCGTTCGGCGTATTTGTGCGAAACACACGTTGTCTCCAGATGCGGGCTCATAGATCCAGCCTCGGTCTTTTTCTCTTGCAGGATGCTTGGATGTAGGGCAACTCGGACCGAAACAAGATGCCGTGGGGGGGGGAAGCTTGATGATCAGTCCATATATTTTTTCTCACTCTCTCAACACAGAATATCGCGTGTGTGAGTGCGCGATCATGTGTTTTTCCACGAAAACACCTTAGACGGATCACTCAGTATGTACAGAATTAAATTAAGCTTAGATAGCCTATGGAGATTGATGCACAGATGCAACAAACGCGACGGCACTGAGAGGACTGCACACGTACACAGCGCTTGGTGTAAGCGCGGAATATGCGTGACTTCAGGACCCCGGACAGCGGCATATTCCCACCCCACCCAAAACCTCAAAGACGCGAATGTGATTGAAATGAACCTACGGATCGATCCATAGTGCATGCAGTACCAGTTGGGCTTTAATAAAACAAGATATACACCAAGTGAAACAGGAGCGCTAACTGCGCAAATAACCTTCTTTGTTAGTATGCAGTGCCGAACTGTTCCGAATAATCAATGTAGAATGATTTAGTACTCCGACTGAAAGTCGCAGTGGTGATTAGTATTTTGTGTGTTATGTGCACTGTAAGTTTAGCTTGCCGTTCAGTCGCACTGGTTTCGAATAGGCCTGTTACTCTGTATTAATTAAAGAAACAGAATATATAGGGATCCCTTTTTATTTGTAAAATTCTTGCCGTTTGGAAGCACAGGATAGGGGTAACGTCGTTATTATATTATCATTATTATAGAATTTCACTCGTTATGAAAACATAAGCTTAGGTGTGGAAGCAAATTTTGCAGGTTGCTTTGGATGAAACAATATATGCGGCTACATTCCTATCAAATATGTAGGATACAGACCGTGTAAACATTTATTATTCGTTAGTAATGGGACTACTACGTTATAGAGATCATATTCAAATGGGTGCTTGTTCGACTGGAGCAAGTTCAGAGTATTTTCACAAGATGCAGCCCCAGTTCTGGCACATGAACCATCAATTAGCCTCAGGATCCTTTTCATTTCCATAATGTCCTGGTGCTGCTGTGAAAGATAGCAACAGAAGATCCATGATAAGAGTGATAATCTCTGCCATTTCAATACATTCACATTGCTGAAATACCAGACCTGACTCACTTCTGTATTTGTACTAAGCACAGTGAACAATTTACAGTAAATCCCAGAATTATCAGGAAAACTTTAGCTTTCACCTCACCAGCACGTACAGGATGGTAGATACTTAGGGGAGTAGTAAGTGTAAAATTCTTCAAAATGATTAAAAGAGGATGTTAAATGAGAGACTAAAAGATGTTTGTCGGATAAAATTATCCTCAGTGCATATAAAATAATGATGTCAGTGACATTTTCCCATTTTTTTATCAGTATACACTGATCAACCATAACATTAAAACCACTGAGAGGTGAAGCGAATAACATTGATTATCTCGTTACAATGGCATCTTTGTAAAGATGTCAAGGGTGCCGTCATGTATGAGGCAAGTGACCAGTCAGTTCTTGAAGTTGATGTGTTGGTAGCAGGGAAAATGAGCAAGCGTAAGGATCTGAGCAACTTTGGCAAGGGCCAATTTGTGATGGCTAGACAACTGGGTCAGAGCATCTCCAAAACGACAGGTCTTGTGGGGTGTTCCCAGTTTGCAGTGGTCAGTACCTACCAAAAGTGGTCCAAGGAAGGCCAACTGGTGAACCAATGAAAGGGCACTCAAGGCTCATTGATGCGCATGGGGAGCGAAGGCTAGCCCATCTGGTCTGATCCCACAAGAAAGCTACTGTAGCACAAATTACTGAAAAAGTTAATGCTGGTTATGATAGAAAGGTGTCAGAACACACAGTGCATCACAGCTTGCACCTATACTGCGCATGTAAGCATCAGAACTGGACCATGGAGCAATGGAAGGTGGTCTGGTCTGATGAGTCACAATTCTTGTTACATCATGGAGACGTCCGAGTTCATGTGCATTGTTTACCTGAGGAAGAAAAAGCACCAGGATGCATTTTGGGAATAAGGCAAGTTGGCGGAGGTGGTGTGAGGCTATGGGCAACCTTCTGCTGGGAAACCTTGGGTTCTGGCTTTCATGTAGATGTCACTATGACACATTGCAAAAATAAAGGGTAAACCTGCACTCAGGAGAGGCCTTTTCTATTAACATTTTAGTAGGTGAAGCTACCAACCAAAATTGCTTAAATAACCACTTTAAAAAAAAAAACTATTTAGAGGAATATCTTTCTTAATAAGTATCAAACAAATTTTTTTTCCTTATATTTTTTCTTTATTACAAAAGCCGATAGACATTTCGACAATGTCTTCCTCAGAGTACAAACATATTGTTAAACATGCCCAAAGTGCCATTATAAACTGGTGTATAATCATTTTTGTTAAAGGCATACTTTCATTGTCTTTCTTACTCAAAACTGGGTAGGGCCCAAGGGGTTTTAGTGTAGGGAGATTTAGTGTAAATATCAAAAATTCCACTGATGTGTAACTTCTCCTAAAAGAAAAATGATGTAAAATGACTTCAACATGTAATTTAAATTGGCTGCACAAAAGCATTGAGTCTTGTTTAGAAGCAGCCCTGAGCATTGGCTGTGGAATCACTGTCTCTGTGTTGGTGGCATTTGTTATCACAGCAGCAGATGGTTAAGAGGGGGATTTTTCACCTCTATCAGTCACAAAGAAATGGATACATACACACTCTATATATAGGAAAGTATATTTAATTCTCTAATATATTTATACCTCCGGTCACAGGCTACTTATGCCGCACTTTGGTGTTGCAGCACAGTTGTCTGAAAATCCACAAACAGGATGTTCTTTCTCCTTGGCATAGCAGCCCTCAGTTTACAGCAAAATATATAGTTTTCTTCTAGTGCTACATACTGATATACGCAAACACACATGCCAAATCTAAAGCCAATATTGCAGTGAAAAAAAGGATGTATCAAATCAAAAAAAATAATTTTATTACGTGATTGTATTACATCTCAGAAATCAGGAAAGGAGGATGTAACAGCCACCCTCACCCCAAAAAAAAAACACTTAAAATGGGAGCGGCACTAGCGTACTTGGTTCCGTCTCATATGAAGACTCCCTCCATCTATCCATCCCTCCATCCCTCCCAGGGGAGAATGAAGACTTGTTAGTTCTTGTTCTATGTTGAATCGGTGAACATGTCCTACAGCTTGCAGATGGTTTGGTCATTTACCCACTATCACCTGCTGAGTGCATTTTCAGTAACTTGCACGAACATGCATTCAGATCCTTTATTCACTGATACACCAAACACACATAAGTAGAATTTGTCCAGGGGCACAATATGATTATTCACCATGAGCTTCCTGAAGGTTTAGACCTCGTGAAAAATCATGATGGTGAACTTTCAAAGATTTAAATAACAGGGAAAATATCTTCTTATATGAATACCTGATTGAATGTACTGTAATAAGCTGGACCACATTGGTGGTTCAGTATACAGGTTATACCAAATAGATGATAATTTTTCACTTTAAAAAAGCAACTGCAGGCTGACTAAACACCAGCATACTTGTAACTTATAAATCCTTGAAAAGGAGCCTCAACCGACTGCTTGGACAAAACATGAGACTATAAAAGTAGTAAAATTAACCATATTCCATAGTGCTCATACAAACTTTCATTGTGTCAGAAATATGAGACTGCATACACATATTGCAGACATGTGGCAACATGCTAGAGGAGAGCCCAGATGGGGAAGCAGATATCTTGAGTAAGGAAGATCTGAGGGGTGAACAGCCCCCATTGTTACGGTCCAGTTCATTTCACAGGGTCTCTGAGAGCCTTTGCTATAATAGGACAATGCGAGAATGCATCCAAGATGCAGAGCCTGTGACAGAGAGCAGCTACACACCAAAGAAGCCAACAGCATGGGGCTGAGGGCTTTCATTAGTGATTTTGAAATACACTTATGGCCAACTCATGAGGTGCTCCAAGCTAGTATGGGTAGAGCAGGGATGACTTCAAGCGATAATCCCAGATAGGTGGTCAGTTCTGAGATACAGTGATCCACCATGCTCAAGCTCACTTAGACAAGCGAACCTGTCCGTGTGCTGTATGCAGCCAGCTGCTGCCACAGGTTTTACTGCTGGTAGGAGCAGGGTGTTTGCGTTAATGAGGCGGTACATCTAATAAACTGGGCACTGAGTAGAAGTCAAATCTGAATGGTGAGGCAGAGCTAAAGGACAAACCATTGTGTGTGTTTGAAAAAAGAACCAGTACAAAATGGAGGAGAATAAGGGGCAGCATATGTATGTTTACCTCAGGGAATCTTCCAGCTACTACAGCCAGCTCTTCGTATCCAGGGGTTCTGCATCCATGGGTTCAACAACCACGAACAAAAATATTTGGGGGGGGGGCACCCAGAAAATTCCAAAAAGCAGAACTTGAATTTGCCGCGCACCGAGCACTACATGCTAGTGTAACTTGGGGAGGCTGCATCACACGTGGGGCATTCTGAAAAGTAACGCAGCTTCATTCATTTTTTCCGCTTTCAGGTTTGCCATATTGGTGAGGCTGAATGCTGGAGAAGCTCTCCATTGTAATTTACCCACACTGCTTTATTGTGCTTATAACCAAGGATGCTGGGTAAAATTAATTATATGATCCTGAGGCAGACATTATCAAGGTCATTTATCTGGTTGCTGTATTTTCCCTTGTTATTTGCATTGTATTAAGTATTAAAAGTAACCTAGAGATGATTTAAAGTACACAGGAGGATGTGCATAGGTTATATGCAAATACGATGCCATTTTATATAACAGACCTGAGCATGTGTGGATTTTGGTATCCTGGCTATACTCAGGACCCTCATCCATACTGATTAGATTCACACTAAGCTTTTAATCAGGTTTACTCATTTGTAACTAAACATTGAGCTGACCCTTTACGCACTCAGATGGGCTGATATAAACTAGCTTAATGCTACATTAAATGCATTACTTTTTAGTATTTATCAGTACAGCCTGAATATTAAGGTATACATTTATTAACTTATAACTTGAATGAAATTAGAATAATTCTCAGCAGAAAATAAAACCAGCACATACACAAAAAAAATGGGGAGCGGAGGTGTGTGTGTCATAACTTTCCAGCCAAGAACCATCTAATAGTCAAAAATTAAGTATTTATTGGGAAAAAGACATTTAGATACATGTTCCATACTAAGCTGTAAGAAGGTCTCACAGGTCTGATTTCAGGAAAGTGCTTTTAGGTTAACATGTCTTGACAATTTGCAATAATTTTACAGGCACTTGATTTGTACATGTGAAAATGGAGTTTGGCTTAGGGCTGGGAGGTTTCTGCAGCCATTCTGCTATTTCGGCTCCCAAACACAGCCCTCAACAAGCAGTCCATGAAACTGCCTGGGGGTGTGGGGTAAATCAGCTGTGGACCAATCAAAAAAAGGGAGGAGGAAGGAACAACCTGATCAGGTGACCTGACGGACAGGGTCAACAAGAGGCCCCTCATCAGCCTTCAGACGCAATTTCTCAGGGGAAAAATGCTATACACCAGGTTGATTAGTATTCAACTAAACATATCCTTAATGCAAACATATATTCCATTAATGCATTAATATCTAATGCAAAACACCTTTTATATTAGGAAATCATAACTCAACCAGGTGATCATTTTGGTGGCTTTTCTTATAGACAGGATGTGACTAAAACACACAGTACTTCAGAGAGTAACATAATACCTCCAAATGCATCTAGAGTGTGTATTTTACATCAATATGTTGCTGCCTTTTGGCCCTGAGTTACACCAGTCCACATGTTCACCAGCGAAAGCACTGACAGGAGTCCAATCAACAGCTTCTTCACAGCGCACTGGCTCGAAGTGTGTCCGCAAACTAGCTACTAGAGCATAAATCTGGCTGTGATCTATTGCGAACGCGGCCAGAACATCAGTGCTGCCAGCTGAAACCTACACTATTTACTCAGAGCTAAGGGACGAGAGCTTGGGCAAAAGGTCAGCAGATAGAAAATTAAATACGAGGAACCTAAATATTTTCAGGTTATTTACAGTCTATGTACATGGAGAGACATGACGACATGGCCGACTTCATATGAGAACCCGGGGACGTGGTCCTGTGCTTACAGTTCTCCAACTCACAGTCCGTGGGGCTTAGATACGGTCCACGTTCCTTAGGCCCCCATCCAGCGTCAGGGAGCCAAATCTAAAGCGTGGAAGAGAGGGGGATAGCAGAGAAACATGCTGAATATAGAGAAGAAGTTATACACATAAGACGTGAAGATCCTGAGATCAAAAGGATGGTGTCACCTCTCCAGAAAGTGGTTGTTCTCTGTCAGCTCCTTTACCACACCCTCCATCTCCTCCTTCAGCTTCTTCATCCTGAAAAATTGTTTTTTTTTTTTCTTCATTAATGGTTTCCAAACATGGAGCATGAGAGCCCTCAGTATGGAGTCATTTCTGCCCCAGCACCCTAAGCAGCAGATGTGGACGCTGAGGTCACCAGGCAGAGCACACTCACCCGAGTGTCATCTCCACCAGCGTGTTCTGGTTCAGGTACATCTGGGGCTTGATCGCACCCGATGCCACTGGCATGATCTTCTGGGGAAGTTGCTCCAGTAACTGCAAGAACACAGATGCCACAGAGCTGCAGCACATCTGTGCTTGTGCTACGGTGCACCGAAAAGTGGCAGGCAGCAAAACAGCGACGTGTGAAGCAAGATGTAATCGGAAGCCACAGGAGGGGATTTCCTCAAAGGCACCAAAAAGCCATACAAACATGGTCACACATCTTACTAATTACACCTATTATAGCATATAGCAATGATTTTTTTCTCAGTACAGTATTAGGCTGTATGTGTGAAAACGGTACATTTCTTCAGAGGTAAAAAGGTCAGGTCCAGGAGGTAAAAATCCAGCCCAAGATTTTGTTTCAACCAACTAGTTGAGTATGAAGAGTCACATTCACAGAGTACTCAACTGGTTGGTTGGAACAAAATCTTGGTCTGGATTTTGACTTCTGGACCTGAACTTTCCACCTCTGAAGAATTTCTTTACTCTGAATTATACATAAAAGTAATGCATATAGACTGAAGACACGACTACTGGAAACTGGCATCTGCTCCTAACACTTGCTTACTTTATAAACTCGCTGGACCAGTACAGACACTTCCTGCTCAATGGTGATCAGCTGGTTGGTCAGATTTAGCAGCTGCTTCCTGACATGATGCACTTTCCTGAAACAAAATAAAGCCGCATTCAGTGTCAAAAACTTCTGCCTAAACATCCACCTCACCAAAAAACACAAAGCCCAAGCCCAGGCACCAAACGTGTTTTCATGAAAACTGAACATCAGAAATTCAGAGCAGTGACAGAAAGAGGAACCATCAACTTGAAGAACTACTGTGGGTATTTCTTTGGGTTCAGTTACAGAAGAGGAAGGTGCTACTGAGAAAACAGGTTTCACTTTGAGTCTTTGCACATATAGCAGCTTCATAAAGGAACGAAGACCAAGGCAGCAATCTCAAGAAACTCAAATTCTGAATGTACATGTATTTCTATGCCTGTCCTTCCAGTGAGTAGTATGTTAGGGACAGTACTTCCTGTTCAAATTTGCTTTTTTTAGCAGTAAGAGGTGCAGGTATTTTTACAAGGCACTGAAATTGTCGTAAATGATATTTATACTCAATCGGCTGACTGTTAGTAACCTTACAGTGAGGGTCGAGTATAACCGAGGACAGCTATACAGTATACCTAACCCAGGGCTTCAAGTCAGGGTGGGGCATATTATGAATAGATGAAACCAACAGTGTTTTTTAAATCTCGAGAAACGGCTAGCATCGATTTTTGGATATTCTTATGTCTGAGTGAGCAATAATAATTGGCTGTTAACACTGACAGGGGGTGACAGTCAAGAATAACTGACATTTACTGTTCCAATATGAGCACACTAAAAGGACTATCGGATGTTTAACTGGTAGACAAGAATCCATCAGGGGTCAGTAAAAGGGGCTGGATCTGGTCTGGGGCCCTTAATGCCCAGGGGGGGCACAGAATGTGGCCTATTGATCTGCACACGGCCTCAACCCCCCTGCACTCGCACTCCTATTGCTCCATCACCTCATCCAGTCGTCACCAGTGGAGATGAACTGGCGGTATTTCTTGGCACACTCGTCGGTGAACAGGGAGCGGGCTTTGGAGGCATGGAAGATCAGCTTCTGCCTGTGGTGGGGGGGGGGGGGGGGGCATGAGGGGAGAGCGTTACCATGATGACATGCGGCCAAGAAATCTCGGACAGTTGCACAGAGGCCTACTTATCAAACTTGTGAATCTGCTCTTCATTGTAGGGCAGGCCTAGAAGGGGGAGGAGAGGGCAGCCTTGTCAGAAACCTCAAAGACCTCAAGCTTCCTGTGCAAACAGCAATCACAGGCTCCGCCCAGATGGACAAACTCACGCCGCTCAGCTTTGTCCTTCTTGAACTGCTGGTAGATGGCGGTGATGTAGTCAAGGAGTACTTTAATCTTCTCCACACTGAAAAGGTCAACATTAGTATGACGTGAGACACTGTGTCCTTACATAACCCAACTGGAGTCTTATATGAGCATTATTGAGCAGAGTAGGCCGAGAACATGAAGATCCTTTTATACGGGCATTAAATTCTTTAAGAATGTGAACCCCAAAAATGAAGAGATACATATATCGGACCCTAGCCAAGCCTTATCAAGGGAGTTCAAGCTGCTTCCATCTGGCCGGAGATATGAATTACCAAACTGTAGGACAAATAGGTTTAAAAATTATTTTATTCCAAGTGCCATTGGTTTGTTAAATCAATGTGACCTTTATTGTTTTTACTGTAAAAATGTTCTCTGTTGCCTGTCTATTAAGTATTGCTGACTGTAAAACAAATTGCCCCCCCAGGGATAACAATAAAGTTCAACTTCAACTTCATAATAAAATGAGTGTGAGTAGTGTAGATCTCATTCATCATGCTTGTGACCAGTAGAATGTAAAGACGTTCAGCTTTTTAACCATCTAATCATTTTATGCTTATTAAAGACAAGTAGAATGATATATCCCTGATTTGAGACTGAATAGCCCAAACAATGGTCTGACTGCACCTACTTTCTGTCCTCAGGGTGGGTCCCCACTTGCTGAGTCCACACATCAGTCAGGAGACTGTTGGGTGCAAACATCTTCTTAACTTCCTGCAGAGTCTGCTCCACGGAGGCCAGGGAGCTAGAGAGCTAGAGGAAGGGGGGAGGGGGTCAGACCCAAAGAGTGAGAAGCTCATAACAACAATGGAGTGCCTGTGCAAGGCGGACGAGTAAAGTGGGAGAGAGCAGCTGCAGGAGGCTCCTTTGGGACGGTTCCTACTCACCCGGATTACCTTCTTGCGCATCTCAGAGACCTCGCTCCACTCGGACGTCAGCAAGTTCGCCTGAGTCAAAACGTCACACCTGAAATGAGTACAGCATGCAGATATGACCATTAAATCTCATTTTTTAAACTGAGTCCAACTAACAAGACTGAATTAGACCCTACAGAAGAGAGAGGGGGACAGGACCCAAAGTGGGACCATGATCCTACAGAACAGAGAGGGAGACAGGACCCAAAGTGGGACCATGATCCTACAGAAGAGAGAGGGGGACAGGACCCAAAGTGGGACCATGATCCTACAGAAGAGAGAGGGGGACAGGACCCAAAGTGGGACCATGATCCTACAGAAGAGAGAGGGGGACAGGACCCAAAGTGGGACCATGATCCTACAGAAGAGAGAGGGGGACAGGACCCAAAGTGGGACCATGATCCTACAGAACAGAGAGGAGGACAGGACCCAGAGATGAAGCATGACCCAACAGAACAAGATTTCAGACAGGTCCAGGACATGTGAGCTACAGTCGAGAGCATGAGCAGACCAGGACTCACAGCTGCTCCGTCTTCTCCAGTGTCTGTGTAGAGTAGCTGCACATGTGGATCACCTCGGCCTTCTTGTGCACCGTCTCATTGTAATCATCCTTCATAAGCTCACTGCAACAAGCAGGACAAGAAGTAGTTAAACCTAGTTCATACTTTACTTTTCCACATTTTTGTTTGCTTTCGGGGCTGTGGACGATTGTGCGCACTGTAGCTAGTGTTCCTACTCCATTTGGCAGAGGATGTGGATGGTTGTGGTCGGTACATGCACACAGCAGTGATGAGGGCTGTCACGATCATTTTAGTTGATGATTACTTGTCATACAAATAATTGTGATTAATTGTCTTTTTCTCTTCATTTTATAACATTATCAGCATTGAGGTAGCCTCATAGTTTAATATTACATATACATCTTATGAACAACTGAATACTAAATATTGGAACATAAAAATTACACGTGCCTTTTAAGTTTTGTAAACAAAAATTGTAGAGGCCTGATATGACATTAACAAACGCCTCGACATCTATACCATCTGCCCGAATTTTCCTTGCATGTTTGCACTGCTCAATCTGCTCATCCTGCCATTTTACTGCAAATCATATTGACTAAGTTGTGAGAAGAAATACGAATGGAATCAGGCTGGGTCATGAAAGTGTTGTGAAACGAGGTAGTACTAATCAGGCACCGTCAGATGATTTGCTGTGAGGTATAATGCTGCGCATGCGCAGATGTGCGAGGTACGAATGGAGCAGGTGATATGCATCAGTTCAGAAGGGCAACGAGATGACGTCATTACATGAGCGCAAGTCAAACACTACACGGTAGAAAACAATGTGGAAATAGTGATATAAATATACCGGTTCTGTCTGATCCAGCTACTTTCATACAGATGAATGGAGACGATTCTAACAATTATGCAAAAAATAATTGTGGTCAGTTAAAAAAATCTCATATTCAGATACCTCCAAGACTCCTCATACAGCTGCTCACCATAACAAGAACAAACACGACAAAAACAACAACAACTATTCTTTCGTTGTTGACCACTGACATTCCACGCTGCCACCTACTGGAAACACCCAATCAATTATACTGCATATGCGCAGTCGATGCGCATGTATGTGCATGAATTCCGCTAGACCAGGAGTCGGCAACCTGTGGCTCTTTGACCACGTGACTGCGGCTCTTCTCAGTACGATAGCCGCATTCACATTTTCATGTCTTAACATAATTATGATAATACTTTCGTAAACATAAATACTTTATTTATGGGTTAATATTATTATTCATTTAGATATTTCTTTAGCTATATGTGAATGAGGCAGTCCATCACGCGCTTCTGTGATGTTTTAACGGCGTCATTTACATCTTCCTCAAAGTCATTCCTTATAACGAGAGTACGTCTCCGGTCAAATGGTATGCTTTCCGGAGTTTTCTTTAGTACCTGAGATTGGATGTACGCTTCAACATTTATTGGGATTCCTAACTCTTTCATATACTTTTGCAGTAAATTGTCATCACGCCTTCCCAGGTCTTCGTAAAAATTATTATATTTCCTCCGGTTTACATATTATAGCCAGCTGAGTTGTGACTACATTTGCACTGCTCGTCAGCACAGCAGTAGTCAAGAGAAGAGTGAAGGGCAGATGACTGCAGAGCCGAACGAAAGAAGGGCTGAGGGTAAAGACTATCGCTACAGAACTGAACAAAATGGTAATATAAGTGACCTTTGCGCTGTTATATGTCTGAGTGATTTAAAACTGAGATGCCCCCCGAAATTGGTTCTTTATTTTTTGTAAGTACTTGAACTTTTGTTTTTGTGTTAAATGCATATATGCCCATATCACATTAAAAATCGTATCTCAAACTCCCTTCTCTACCCATTGCAGCTCATTGTAAATCTTGGTTCAGATATTTAGGAAAAAATGGCTCTTTGCTTTAAAAAGGTTGCTGACCCCTGGGCTAGACAAAGATCTGGGCCGGACGAGCACCGACCGCAGCCATCGGCATCCAACCTCATATGATGAGACTTACCCTCATCCCCTCATCCACAGCCAAAAGCACAGGCAGAAAAGTGAAGTATGAGGTGGCCTTCAAAGGTCAGCCCTCAAAAGTCAAACTTGACAGTTTCAAATCACTTATTATCAAGGTTCATAGTGGTTTCTAAACACTTCACCTAGTTGGTGGTAAATAAATATAACGGATGGCTCAACAAAAAGCCTTGTTTCGACTGATGACTAATTTGCAGAATGTCTTACTCTATGAGCCTGACTGGTCGATGTGGTTCCTATGGTTTATGGGGGCAAGGTCTTTGTTCTAAAGATACGGGCATTATGCTTTAGGGAGCAACAGATGGACAAAGAGCAAACAGCACAGCGTCACTGAACCTACATGAGGCCACGGACTCCCTTCCGCATCAGCTCCTGGTAGAGCAGAAGTTGGCCTGCCGTCTTCCAGAGGTAGCCTACATCACCGGCGAAGGTCTGGGGGGAATAGGAAGAGTTCCTTACAAAAAAACCTGAAAGAGTTCCTAGCTGTAGGTAAATGTACCTTTTAGTGCAATTTAAGGTATCTAAATCGACTCTGAGGAACATCCCATTGGTACAAACAACATTAACGTACCCCCAATGGTACAAAAATGTTCCTCATAGTCCATTTCTTTATCTTAAAACCCTTGAGGGTACAGCCCTCAGTACAGTTCGTCACTGGGGTACAGTCCCAGTGACACGCAAAGGTACAAACTTGTACTCTTTCTTTTCTGACAGTGTACATCCAAAGCCAGCACAAATTATAACCCCACCACATGAGGAAGATTGACAATGGCAGCCTCCGCCACTGGTGTGTGGATGTGTGGTATGGATGGGTAAATGTGAGACATGTATTGTAAAGTGCTTTGAGTACTCGTAGGAGTAGAAAAGCGCTATATAAATGCAGTCCATTTACGTGGTAACATGAACGTAAATACCACAAATAACTAAACTGCATGTGGTAAAGATGCTCCTAAAACAAAAGATCTACTGACTCTATTCAGAGGAACATCTAGTGCAGGGTTCTTCAAATCTGGACTCGATTCCAAATCCAGGCCTTGTTTTCAGTTCTTCCAGGTAGTTATTTTAATAATTACTGATTCTGATTGGTCAGAGGCTTCACACCTGGCTCACAGGTAAAGGAAGGCTGGAAAACCAGCAGGACCTTGAGGACCGTGATTTGAATAATAGCGATCTAGGGAGTCTTTGGTAAAGAGGCCCCTCATGGGCCACCCTCCCAGACAGAAGCCCACAGCGGTCCCTACCTTAGCGTAGCTGGCATCCAGATCCAGGTCGTAGCGAGGCTGCACTTTTGGGGGGCTCGCTGAGGAAACAGAGGGATGGCAATGAGGCCATGCAAACGTGCATATGGCATGTTTAAACCAGCAGTTGCACTAAAGCCATCTTCGGAGGAAGAAGAGATTCACTTCCCCAAATCAAAGTTCACCTTATGCAGGAGAAAGGATCATGGAATTACATATGGTCCCTGACTTACAACCTACTCACGGCAGCACTATGTTACTCTATGCACACTGCAGCTTACAACAGTTGCCGCGGAAAAATACCAGACTGTACCGCAACACAACCATCCCAGCCTCATATTCACACCTAAAAAAGCACAATTCACTATTACCGAGATGCCTCCATTTTGACCTGCCTGTTGCAACAGAACCCCTCAGGGATAGTCTGTACATCCACAACACGACTCTTATATAAATGGCTTTTACATACTTCGTACGGTTTAGATGTGTTCTGAGTTTAGGAGGAACTGTCACGTTAAAAAATAAAAACTAACAGCTTGGCTGTGAACACCACAAAGGCCATAAATCAGCCGTTATAGCCTCGGACATGGTATTTAATCTCAGTCACTCCAGTAAATGTACTTGCTGTACAAAGGAGTGGAAACCTAGGCTGACTGGTTGTTGGGTAACCAGCAGTGATGGACAGCGGGGGCGGGGCTTACGGTCCTCGAAGAGCAGCCCGATGGTGCCCACCAGCTCGCGGCTTAGCAGCATGATGGGATTGTCCTGGGTGGTGCAAGGGAAGCTCTGTGCCTGTCGGTTCGGGTCCAGCATGAGGTGGCGACCCTCGTATATCAGCTCCTGGTTGGCATGCGCGATGTTGGTCCTACGGAAGAGCAACTCCTGGAAGTGCGTTGCCCTGTGGACACAGAGAGAACGGCGACGTCGAACTGACGGGAGCCCAAGGGAGCCACAGCGAGTCACAGACCCGCTTTTGACCGTCATTCGAGAGGGCCTCCCGAACGCGACCGACTCACGTGTTGTACTCGTGGATGTAGACGTGGTGCAGCGTGGCCTGCTGCAGGCTGAACACGTAGACCACCTGCCGGTGCAGGATGTCACTGGTCTCGGCGAAGAACTGGTCGAAGCCCCAGCACTTCTCCTGGTCCGCCTCCAGGATGTTGGCCAGAACAGGGGTGAGAAGGCTCTGCAGGCCCCTGAGTGACAGACAGTGCAAAAACTATGGGTGAAAAACAGCACAATCACACCTTTGGTTACTGCACTGATGTGTTTAATAGACACAGTTTAACCAGTTATTTTTGATAGCTTTTTATAGTTACCCTTCTAATGGATCTAAAGCAGTGTTTCCCAACCCAGTCCTAGGGGACCTACAGACGGTCCACATTTTTGCTCCCGCCGGGTTCCCAAAGACCAGACAGGGAAACACTGATCCAAACGCAGCCCATTTCTGTAGCCTACGGAGGTCCTGACAAAAGCACATACTTGGACAGACTGCAGGACACAGGCATCTCTGAGCTCCACTCGATCTTGCCATTCTCAAACTTCTGCAGCCCAGAAATCGCACCAGGAGGCTTCTCCGTGATGATCTTGTACCTGGGAGGAAGATGGCAGCCATAGTTTTCAAAGTATTAGTATTTTCTGTTTCACTTAGAAAAAGGAAATACAAAAAAGGAGAAAAGAAAGCTTCAAAAATGTACTGCAGCAGTAAGGCATAAAATCAGGATTATACAGGATTATACAAGACAGGGCATGTCAATGGGGCTGATGGGAGAGGAAGGCTAGTCTTACATCACTTCCTTGTTCCTGCGTGGCCCCTCGAAGGGCCTGAAGGGTAGGCTGCCTGTGGCAGCATGGTAGAAGGTCACTCCAATGCTCCACAGGTCCACGGTGGCACCATATTTCTTCTGGTGGTCCTTCCTGAGTACGGCCCGCTCGTACATGTCCGGGTGCTGGAAGACATGAGGGAATAACCTGGTCAGGAAGGTTCTGGAGCCACCCACATCTTAGCAGACAACGTGTTTGGGCCATGAGCAGCTAAAGGCTAACATATCACCCAGAAACACCTTGGAACATTTTACCAAGCTTCTCTTGGAAGTTCCCCAAGTTCCCTGATTGCTCACCAGGTACTCCTCTGTCCCATAGAGGGAGACAAACTGCTCATCGTCATCAAGCTCACGGGCCGCCCCGAAGTCCGTCAGCTTGTAAACGGAACGACCGTCCTCTCCGATCATCCTCATGATGTTGCCCGGCTTGATGTCACGGTGAACGATGCCATACTCCCGAAGGTGGTTCATACCCGCCACTGAAATGCCAGTACAGAGTTACTGTCTGCAGCCGACGTGCTCTCCACAAAAATCACGTACCTTCAGCATCAAAAAGACCCGAACTTCATCCTCATGTGAAGACCCTACGCTACAGCTGTTACAGTACACGTATTCATCGTCAATCATCAGTAACATGATTTTAGGCCCGGTACGCACAATGAAACAAATACATTTCTTGACACAGGTAAAGGCTAAATTCAGAAGTAAATGTTCAGGGAAATCATCATGCTCGTTGTTGCTGTGAGCTGGTTATGGCTAATGCTGGTTACAGTCAGTCATAATTGTTGGTTTAGAAACATTTTGGTTTCCTGATAAATTTAGTTGATTATGATTGTTATGATGTAGTCTCATTTTTGAATTTCTATTCATTTTACATATTTACTTTTCCGATTTGAAAATAAGAATATCTCAACAGACACTTTGCCTTTGGTTTAGAACCGTCTTTAATTGCATTTGCAATTTTAGTAGTTTTAGTAATAAAAAATTTCAAAATGAATTCAGTTTTCCCTGCTGTATCAAAACTGCACTAAATCATGAACCCAAAATAGAGGTTTGTACCAAAACCTGAATTTTGCGCACCAGTGCATCCTTACTCTACACACGTTCATTTCAGGTTCTTACATGGAAGTACCCAACCCTTAAGCTGAGTGCGAAACACATGAACATTTAATAAATTATCGCTTTATTTGTACAGCCAGCAGAAGGGTGTTACTGTGGCAGGGGGAAATGTGACACACTCACCCACGTCATGCAGGACGATGAGGAACTCGTCTTCCGGAAGGCCGTACGCATTGGATGACTCCTCCAACACGGTGTACAGGCTGCCACATGGACAATACTCCATGACCAGCACCTTGTGGCGCGTGTTGGTCTGAAAGGTACACACGCATTACCCACCGCCATTTGACAGTGCCAGGGGAATGGTGACTGTCACCTTTACGTTATGTTTAGTGATTCAAATGGCACTTAAGTGACAGACCATTTTAATCTATTTATATAAACCTGGATATTTTACTCGAGAACAACTTCAATTTACAATCTACTAGGATTGTCAAAGAAATCAATACTCAGGTACTAATCAATACAAAAAAATTACTATCGGATTAGATACTCATTTGCAACAGTATTGATACCAGAAGTGCCATCTTCGCCTCCTCCAGTTGACGCTCAGCTTCACACAGCCCCTACCCTGAACACATGAACGCTAGCTGACGTTAACAACACTGAGCTGGATGAACGTGGCAAGCACTGCTGCTGAAGGGACTTCACGAGCAGTTTTAGTTGAGAATGAAAAAAGCAAAAGTGCCTTTTGGAAGTATTTTGCATATGAGGCAAACGACCAGGGAAAGGCTAAGGATGTCGGTAAGCATGTATGCAAACGACGCGACAAAGTGGGGGCGACAAAGTCAAGTAGCACAGCAAACTTGACGAAGCATCTTACAGACCGACACCCCAGTCTTTATAAGGAATTTCAAGAGGTCAGTAAAGCTCCTGTTTCAACAACAATGAAGTATTAAACAGTTATCATGAATGTTAACACGTTAATATTAGCCGTTTAATTATTACAAAATTACTATAGTATTACGATAGCTACGTTAACTGTTTCTTAATGAAGTTAAGGTAGCGACTATGGCTAATAAAAAAACGATAACGTTAATATAGGAGGTAGGCAGCAAAGGTTATCTTGCCTATCTGTAACGTTGAGTGCTTATTTTACAGGATAGCACAATTATTTCTTATGTTTTTCTTAAAGTCCCAGATTGAAGCTGAGAAAAGTTGAACTAGCAACTAGACAGAAACAGTACCCATAGTATAAAAATAGGACTGAGTATTGAGAATTTTCCTGGGTATCAGTATAGTTTGAAATTGTAGTATTGTGACAACCCTACAATCTACCACTTAAAAATCTGCACTGTGATGTCCTGAAACAGGACACGACTGAAAGGTTCCAAATCCTCCTGTAAGCCTTTACATTTGTTCTCAAGATCTTCTGAGCCATCATTGGCAGTTAAATGAATACTCTCACCACTGTGTACCTAATAGAGACATTTCACCAACAGCCATAAAAAGTTACTTTTACTTGTGCCTATGGCACCTTGAAAAGGCCAAGTCTGTCACTCTGGAGCTAATCAAATAAAACAGGAACACTTAATGCAGGAGGGAACACATGGGTCATCAGATGAGCTAAGGGCCCACCTCCTCTTCTACAGCAAACAGCTTGACGATGTTCTTGTGGTTGAGCTTCTTCAGCACCTCAAACTCCCTCATCTGCACATCCAGGGGGCGTAGGAAGCTCAGGTTGTTGAACACCTTGACGGCATACAGATCTCCTGTTTTCTAGACAAGGACATTTCATCACATCACATATGAGGAAGAAAAATTGTATGCAAGTCTTAACTGCTTATTGTCATGCCCATTCAGCAGCTCCCTTTCTTTATGTAGATGATCCACATAGTTTCAGCCTCCAAGAGGTAAAAATGGTGCTGAACCTCCATCATCCATACCTAGGCCAAGGACACTTAGACAGCTCACCACAGTCACACATCCAGTTCTTTAATCACTTGTAAATGAAATATATCTGTTTCAACCATCTCCTCACCAAAAGAGCCTTATCTTCCACATTTGCATGAAAATAAACCTCTAAAACCAACAAGTCAAAACACAGACACAGCTATGGGGCTGAAAAGCGATGAACAGGGTGAACGAAAGCCATAGAGGATCTTAGCACACATCAGCATTCATGTGATGCTAGGACGTCTGGCACGGTTAAAAAGGCGTCAGCACCCACATAGGATGAACCTATTTTCACACTAACTACGGCGAGTCAGGACACTGAACGTGTTGGTATGTTTTACCTCAACCAGTTGAAAAAAATGGTACTCATGCTGAAGCTCAACAATGAAAAAGTTACAACATGCTTCACATGGTTTCCCGAAGTCAGAGAGACACAGAATGAAAGAAACTAAAACCTGCACTCCACTACTCATATTTACAGCTACTCAGACATCTCATTCCACGGCCAAGAAAATAAAACCTGTTTTTCTGCAATGCAGCACAGTGTAACCTTTCAAGCCAAGTAGGCCAGTAATATGTGAGAGACTATCACTTCGCTCACATGTCTAGCAGTACCGACAGACCAGTTCAGGGATATGTGATACGGAGATCGGTCCACACCTTAAGGACGCTAAGAGCTACACTTCACAGCGGAGGGAAACACATCGAATCGGCATTGCAGTAACACTGAATGCCTATGAGACACATAGCAAACACACCACCACACAGATAAGTGAAACTGAAACTATGTAGCCTTTAAAAAACACACAGTGAGCTAACCTACTTTGGTTTGGAATACGGCATGGTTATCCTCAAAAACCAATCCCAAAATGAGATGGAAATAGTCCTTTGAGACACTACTCAGGCCTGACTAACCCAGCTTAGTGTCAGCAGCAGGCCTGGGTGTTCCTTATCCATACATGTCCAGTTTCTCTATCATTACGGGAACCTTTCAACCACACCAGGTACCGTACTTTTGGTACTTCAGGAAAGTTTTGATTTTTTTCCCCCCACTAGAGTAAATACTGGTACTGGCGCTGAATTATGTCACAGCGCAAGACAAGGTATTTTGTAATGAGTTTGAAAAATGGCCGTAGTATATTATATGGCTAGACCATGTGGTATATTAACACCAACATTGCATGTAATGCACATGAAATGTATACATCACTAGTCAGATGGATTAAGATCAAGCTTTTTATTTAAAAAAAAAAAAAAAAACTGTCATGCCATCCTGAACTTCTTATCTGTTCTTCCAACCAGATCACAATTTAAGCTTGGGTCTCTTCATTGGTCCCTACATCCATCATTACTAAATTGTTTTTTCTTTGACTTCATTTCTTGTTGTATTCTGAGCCCGTAACTTTTTTCAAGGCAGCAGTTGTATTGTGTTTAGCGGCAGGCTATTTGCATAACCAACTGGCAAAAAAAGCATTCGCAAGTCCCACCCCAATTTACTGAAGTACCAAAAAAGTACCCCAGCTGGTCTGATACTTAGGTACTGGAACTTCTGGGGAAAATACTGAAAGTTCTGTACCAAAAGTGCGATACCTGGTGCGGTGGAAAAGCGCCCTAAAAGACGCATGTTCACTCATTTTTATATTTAAATATTTCACTGGAACAAAATCAGCTTAATTGCTTCGCTCCAGAGTACAACAGATGGACGACTTCTGGGACTTAAACCAACAATCTTCAGGTTACATGCCTGTTTACTTAACCACTGTACTACCTGCTAGACCTTGCACCTGGCCAACCTCCTAATAAAGTAAAAAGGTCCTATACAACCCTAAAAGAGCACTAGAATAAACATCCACAAAATAATTCAGAACGACTCACAACCCAGGTTCTCCAATGACTGTAAAACCTCATATCCAGACAAGCTTTTTTCTGGTAAATCGTGTGTTGGTGAATGGGTGGTTTTTGAAATGAAGGTGGCTTTTCAGTACAGACCCCCGCTGACCTTATGCCTCCCCCGGTACACGTTGGCAGTCGCTCCCTGGCCCAGGAGGTCCGAGATGAGCCACAGGTAGTTGTTCGTGCTCTGCATGATTGCTCTACCTGCGCTGCGAGCAGCGTTCACTTTTTTTGCTGAGTTTTAAGAGTCGCTGGGCAGTGGGAATTCAGCCTTATTATGAAAGAAAGAAAAGAACATTTTTATGCGTATTGAAACAGTAGGTCCACATGTTAAAGACAAATGAGAACAAAATGTCAAACTGAACCATTCGATTCATTGCTGTAAATATCCACTTTAACTCAAACACCAGCGTGTGTTGTTATAATAAAAATTCAATGCTCAGCTAGCATTTCTCCACATATATAGGCATGTCATGCACATGTTTATATGGCTAAAGGAAGACATTGCTCTTTGTAATTCTACAACTTACCCCCAACCTGTTACATCAGTAAAATACTAGATGCCGGGTATCCTACGGGGACCGTCAGGTCGCTACCTGCTTTACAGTAACCTGGCACATTAGAACCCTAGGCTCAGCCGCGAGGCTACTTTTACATCAGTGACGATGGGCGGCTGTATACGCTCATCACGTCCTGGGAAATTCCCGCAGCAGGACCCGCGCCAGTGTCTGATCCCGATTAACCGCGGGAGTACAAGCATGAGGCACTTAAATAGGTCGCCAGCAGCGACGGCCAGAAGCGACTACAGATGGTAATGTACATCTCACATCCCTATTAGATGGAGGAGAGTCATCGGTTTTTCCTGTCTTGCGCTGCCTCTAAGTACCCTCTGATTTTCTGCTGGCTACGGGTAGGAAAGAGATAATGATATTACACCTGCCAGAGTGATCGGGTAAAACGGCAGTGCCTCTTCCAGGGTAGGTTATTCCGAGTGAGCAGGAATCGAAACGAAATATTACTGTGGAAGAATACGGAGCTAATGTCAATAGTCTTCATGCATTGCCGTAACACCAAGCTGGGCACACTAGCTCGCTAGTGTTATAAGCTAGTGTTATCAGCAGTTATAAGTGATTCGTGCCAAATATTTATACAATAAGCTGATTAGCAATGTAGTTTTATGATGTTTATATCCTTACCCGAAAGTGCCCAAAGCTGACCCTCTTCCCTTTCCTGCTATGACATCATGTGGTCATGGGGCCACACACGTGACCGGAAAGGCATCAACAGAACTGAGACATCATTCCTACCGTAATCAATAGAATAGAGGTGGAAACCCCCGAAGAGATGATTGAGGGTAGAATGGCGCGGAATGCGGGAACTGATATGATATTTTTAAAATAATTATTATTTTAATGCCATATCACTGATATCAATTTGAAATACTGTGTTGCAATCTTAAAGTTCCCTGTTACATAAACTACACGAACACTTCAATAATATTATGTTATAACGTATATATTATACTATTTTCATTCTGTACTGCAGGCGGTTACCGTATATTCGTTTTCCAAGTCTGTAAACACGTTTAATCCAGTGATAATATTTGTAATATATGGTTAGATGTCACTGTTATGCACACATCGAAAAATATAAAAAATATACATTTCTACATATATAAAAACAATAGATATCTGATTACTAGGGATTTTCTACAACGGCGTATTACGAAAAGAAAAAATAAGAAAAAAAATAGCTGCAGGAATGGGATAAAGTTCCGAGAAAAAAACTCCAGAATTTCCGAAACGAAACTCGTAAATTTACGAGGAAAATACTCGGATATTACCTGAGATTGAAAAGTCGTAGATTTGCGAGAACAGAAACTCAGAATTTCCTCGATTAAAGTCGTAAATTTATGAGAAAAAACTCAGATATTGTCTGAGATTGTAAAGTAGTACATTTACGAGAAAAACACTCGGAATTTTTTTTTTTCTTCTTCAAAGAACCACATCACTTCCACAACCTCATCACACCACGGAGGCCGTCACTTGAGCCGTTTAGGGCGAAATGTGTACTTCACTTGCACACACACACGCAACTTACATTTTAGCATGAATATCTGTACTTTCTACTCCTTACATTTTCAAATTAGGCTCAATACTCTTGGTTCGTTTAATTTAAATGACGTTTATTAGGGCATTTTGCCATGCATTTTACCTATTCTGAATCAATAATACGCGCCATCCAGACAACTCTACTGATTGGTTGAGGCTTAGAAACATTTGTAAACACGCACAGAAAAAGACAGTCCCATTGGTGTATTAGTCTTTGCACGTGACGCACAACACGAAAGACACGATAAAGCGAGAGAGACTAAAACCAGGCGGTAACTCGGTGGGAAAAGACATCGATTAAGTGGAAGAAAGAAGCTTGAAAAGAAAGTAATTCGACGAAATGTCTAATAAAACTGGAGAGTGTTAGCGGAGTCTTTCCCGACAGTATTCAACCTGTCATTGAGGCTTAACACTCCACTACCAGCCTCAGCTGCGTGCAAGACACTGTTCAGCACAGCAGGACTGATATTCATACCGGAAAGGGCATGCGTTGATTTCAAGAGCTTTGAAAATCAGCTTTTTTTGAAGCTAAACAGAGGGTTCTGGTAGTCCTATGGTGCGTGCCTGAGTTCTTCTGGTTTACACAAAGAACTAATATATTTGCATACAAATAAAGTTTTTTGAACGCCATGCACATTGAGTTTGTAATCCCTCAGTCTTTTACAGTACCATAATATTTTTTGCATGATGTGTTCAGGAAAAAGGCAATCATATATAATGATGGTAATGGCCAATGGAGCTTTAAGTATTTATGTGGCTTTATTTTTCTCTGCTTGTGTTTTACATAATGCTTGGACATGGAGTCCAATCAGCTTTGCCCTAAAATGGTGGTTTTGTCCTTTGCAAGGGTACATCATACTTTCATACTTGAAGTATGTTTTAGAGCCTGTACTTTTCACTTTAACTTGAGTAAAAAAAAGTGAGGTCAATACTTTAACTTTTACTAGAGTATTTTTAAAAACTTATACTTGAGTGAAGAATGTGTGTAATTTTGAGGCCTCTGTATATGAATGTGTTTGTGTGTGTATATATACACTCACCTAAAGGATTATTAGGAACACCTGTTCAATTTCTCATTAATGCAATTATCTAATCAACCAATCACATGGCAGTTGCTTCAATGCATTTAGGGGTGTGGTCCTGGTCAAGACAATCTCCTGAACTCCAAACTGAATGTCAGAATGGGAAAGAAAGGTGATTTAAGCAATTTTGAGCGTGGCATGGTTGTTGGTGCCAGACGGGCCGGTTTGAGTATTTCACAATCTGCTCAGTTACTGGGATTTTCACACACAACCATTTCTAGGGTTTACAAAGAATGGTGTGCAAAGGGAAAAACATCCAGTATGCGGCAGTCCTGTGGGCGAAAATGCCTTGTTGATGCTAGAGGCCAGAGGAGAATGGGCCGACTGATTCAAGCTGATAGAAGAGCAACTTTGACTGAAATAACTACTCGTTACAACCGAGGTATGCAGCAAAGCATTTGTGAAGCCACAACACGCACAACCTTGAGGCGGATGGGCTACAATAGCAGAAGACCCCACCGGGTACCACTCATCTCCACTACAAATAGGAAAAAGAGGCTACAATTTGCACGAGCTCACCAAAATTGGACAGTTGAAGACTGGAAAAATGTTGCCTGGTCTGATGAGTCTCGATTTCTGTTGAGACATTCAAATGGTAGAGTCAGAATTTGGCGTAAACAGAATGAGAACATGGATCCATCATGCCTTGTTACCACTGTGCAAGCTGGTGGTGGCGGTGTAATGGTGTGGGGGATGTTTTCTTGGCACACTTTAGGCCCCTTAGTGCCAATTGGGCATCGTTTAAATGCCACGGCCTACCTGAGCATTGTTTCTGACCATGTCCATCCCTTTATGACCACCATGTACCCATCCTCTGATGGCTACTTCCAGCAGGATAATGCACCATGTCACAAAGCTCGAATCATTTCAAATTGGTTTCTTGAACATGACAATGAGTTCACTGTACTAAAATGGCCCCCACAGTCACCAGATCTCAACCCAATAGAGCATCTTTGGGATGTGGTGGAACGGGAGCTTCGTGCCCTGGATGTACATCCCACAAATCTCCATCAACTGCAAGATGCTATCCTATCAATATGGGCCAACATTTCTAAAGAATGCTTTCAGCACCTTGCCATGTAGAATTAAGGCATTTCTGAAGGCGAAAGGGGGTCAAACACCGTATTAGTATGGTGTTCCTAATAATCCTTTAGGTGAGTGTATACCGTATATGCCGACGTATAAGACGACTGGGCGTATAAGACGACCCCCCAACATTTCCACTCAAAATATAGAGTTTGTTATATACTCGCCGTATAAGACTACCCCCTCTTCCGCACACCCCTGTGTGCTATTATTGTTACCGGTATTATACCGGTATTACATGAGTGCCATTAGTGTTAGTATTAGTGCCATTACAGTACCTGTCATTGTCACCATTGTACGGCCGCAGTGCGACCGCAGCGCCTCTGGCCCGCCCCTGCATCTCCTTGTGACCGGCACTAGTGCGCATGTGCGAGCTCTGCGTAGACAAGGGGCGGGCCGGAGCGCCGATGCTACCCGCCGAGCAGAACGGGACGGTCACGCCGAAAAGGCTGTCACCCCTGTCTCGCTGCTGATGCTCGCCACAGCCACGCTGTTGACCCACCACGGCCGCACTGGATACCGCGCGATACTGGATGGTATGTAGAATGAGGTGGGCGGGCGGGCGGGCGGGCATCGGGAGGCCACTATGGGCACCGGGCGGGCATCGGGAGGCCACTATGGGCAGCTATGTCTATCCCAATTGAAGTGCACCCGGCGTATAAGACGACCCCCCCACTTGGAGGCATGTTTTTCAGGGGGAAAAAGTCGTCTTATACGCCGGCAAATACGGTATATATATAGAATGGTTACAATTTATTGCACAATTGCCTTGTTCTGCCTCCTTTCGCCATCTTGGTTCAGTTATAGTAATGGAGTACTCTACAGTAAATACATGAATCAGGTAAGAGAAAGCTTATTTTATGTGACTCATACACATTGAAGGAGAAAGACTAATGATTGTGAACAGTGTGTGTTCTATCACTTCATCTTACCTATCGAAACGTCCTATCGTTGGGTACTGCGCATGCACACAACAAAATCACACCCCTTCTCCTGTGCTTGACTATCCATCCTACCTTGTGTTGGAGTTAGAGCTGAGTCTTTCATAATTTATCTTATTTGTGTTTTTCAGTGTTCATACATTTTTAATATTTTATCTAATTAATTTATCACACTCCCCTCCTGGAGCCGAGACCTTATCGTGGTGGAGGGGTTTGCATGTTGCAGTGATCCCAGTAGCTAAGTTGCCTGGGGCTTTATGCCCCTGGTAGGGTCACCCAAGGCAAACAGGTCCTTGGTGAGGAACCAGACGAAGTGCGGCTCAAAAGACCCCTTATGATGAGTAAAAACATGGATCTACGTTTTCCCTCGCCCATACGCGGGTCACCGGGCCCCCCTCCCGGAACCAGGCCTGGGGGTGGGGCTTGATGGCGAGCGCCTGGTGGCCAGGCCTGCACCCATGGGGCCTGGTTGGGAACAGCCCGAAGAAGGCACGTGGGTCCCCCCTCCAATGGGCTCACCACCTGTAGGAGGGGCCAAAGGGGTCGGGTGCAGTGTGAGTTGGGCAGTGGCCGAAGGCGGGGACCTTGGCAGTCCGATCCTCGGCTGCAGAAGCTAGCTCTAGGGACATGGAATGTCACCTCTCTGGTGGGGAAGGAGCCTGAGCTGGTGCGCGAGGCTGTGAGGGCTCACCTCGACGCACGGCTTGGGCTCTGGAACCAGTCTCCTCGAAGGGGGTTGGACCCTCTTCCACTCTGGAGTTGCTCACGGGGAGAGAGCCGCCGAGCAGGGGTGGGCATACTTATTGCCCCCTGGCTGGGCGCCTGTACATTGGGGTTTACTGCGGTGGACGAGAGGGTAGCCTCCCTTCGCCTTCTGGTGGGGGGACGGGTTCTCACTGTTGTTTGCGCTTATGCGCCAAACAGCAGTTCAGAATACCCACCCTTTTTGGAGTCCTTGGAAGCGGTGTTGGAGAGCGCTCCTCCCGGGGACACTCTTGTTCTGCTGGGGGACTTCAATGCTCACGTGGGCAATGGCAGTGAGACTTGGAGGGGTGTGATTGAGAGGAACGGCCCCCCTGACCTGAACCTGAGTGGTGATTTGTTATTGGACTTCTGTGCTCATCACGGATTGTCCATAATGAACACCATGTTCAAGCAAAAGGGTGTCCATATGTGCACTTGGCACCAGGACACCCTAGGCCGCAGTTCAGTAATCGACTTTGTGGTCGTGTCATCGGACTTGCGGCCGCATGTATTGGACACTCGGGTGAGGAGAGGGGCGGAGCTGTCAACCGATTGCCACCTGGTAGTGGGTTGGCTCCGCTGGTGAGGGAGGAAGCCAGTCAGACCTGGCAGACCCAAGCATATAGTGCGGGTTTGCTGGGAACACCTGATGGAATCACCTGTCAGTAGCTTCAACTCCTACCTCCGGCAGAACTTTGCCCATGTCCCGGAGGAGGCGGGGGACATTGAGTCCGAATAGGCCATGTTCCGTGCCTCCATTGTGGAGGCGGCTGACTGGAGCTGTGGGCGTAAGGTGGTCGGTGCCTGTCGCGGCGGCAATCCCCGAACCCGCTGGTGGTGAGGGATGCCGTCAAGCTGAAGGAGGAGTCCTATCGGGCCTTTTTGGCCTGTGGGACTTCGGAGGCAGCTGATGAGTACCGGCTCGCCAAGCGGAACGCGGCTTCGGCGGTCGCTTAGGCAAAACTCGGGTATGGGAGGAGTTTGGCAAGACCATGGAGAACGACTTCTGGATGGCTTCGAGGAGATTCTGGTCCACCATCTGGCGTCTCAGGGCGGGAAAGCGGTGCAGCATCAACACTGTTTATGGTGGGGATGGTGCGCTGCTGACCTCAGCTCGGGACGTTGTGGGTTGGTGGAAGGAATACTTTGAAGACCTCCTCAATCCCACCAACACGCCTTCCAATGAGGAAGCAGAGTCTGGGGACTTGGGGGTGGACTCACCTATCTCTGGGGTCGCTGAGGTGGCTAAAAATCTCCTCGGTGGCCGAGCCCCAGGGGTGGATGAGATCCGCCCGGAGTTCCTCAAGGCTCTGGATGTTGCAGGGCTGTCTTGGTTGACACGCATCTGTGGCATCACATGGACATTGAGGGCGGTGCCTATGGATTGGCAGACCAGTGGTGGTGGTCCCCCTCTTCAAGAAGGGGGACCAGAGGGTGTGTTCCAACTATAGGGGGATCACACTACTCAGCCTCCTTGTTAAGGTCTATTCAGGGGTGCTGGAGAGGAGGGTCTGTCGGATAGTCGAACCTCAGATTCAGGAGGAGCAGTGTGGTTTTCGCCCTGGCCGTGGAACAGTGGACCAGCTCTATACTCTCGGCAGGGTCCTGGAGGGTGTGTGGGAGTTTGCCCAACCAGTCTACATGTGTTTTGTGGACTTGGAGAAGGCATTCTCGTCTTGTGGGGAGTGCTCCGGGAGTATGGGGTACCGGGCTGCCTTATAAGGGCTGTTCGGTCCCTGTACAACCGGTGCCAGAGCTTGGTTTGCATTGTCGGCAGTAAGTCGACCTCGTTCCCGGTGAGGGTTGGACTAAAATCTGTACATGATCCCAGGACCAGTAGGTCATGAATGATGTGTACTTCTTTTCTTATCAACAGGTGTGCTGAATTGGAACAGATTCACATCAAGTTTTAGGGAAACGTACAGAGTTCCCTACATGCTTTCAGAGTGCTACCACTGTCATAGCCAGTACAAAAATCACGGTCTAGGCTTTAGGGGATCTGGCAAAAGGCATGAACTGCAGGGGTTTTACTCTGAGGACAGCTTTGCAGGCTACTGTAGCCAGGACTGCTTTTATCAAGCTGGTGGCAGTATTTGAGATGTTGTTTTTATGGTTATGCATGCCTACATCTATTCATGCCTTTTTCTGTTCATTTTTTCATATTTCATGTTCCTGTTTTGACTTGTTTATTTATTGTTGTTTATTTTCAAAAACTCCTCAGGGATGTAGTGGGTCTTAATAAATAATGAGTGAACGGACTCTGTTTGTGTGCCTTTTTGTACCCAAGTAATTGTTGTGCAGTGTTTTTGTCTTCAATCTCTGAATGTGTAATTGGATGATGCAAATTATGGTGCAATTATACAGAACCTGCATAATATTTAAAATATAACATCCTACAACAGATATTGAATGATTTTACAATGCAACAAAAATATTAAACCTACTGAAATTAAAAATTATTTAGTTTTTAATACAAATTAAAAGTATAGATTAAAAAGTATAAAAATGTTTAAGTATAACTATGAACAAGATAGAAAAAAAATTACACACATGAATCTATACACTCAATGGCCACTTAATTAGGTGCACCTTGCTAGTAGCGGGCTGGACCCCCTTTTACTGTATACAATGACACTGCAAGTCCCCATCTCAGTTGAATTAAACATTGAAATCACACAGCACAAGACTTGGCATGAAAAACAATGTATAAACCACAACCAAGGCAGGTAAAAGTTAGTAAATCATGTAAAAGATAAAAATATAAAGTGCTTAAAAGTGTAAGGTGTAATGAGTGCCAGATTACAACAGCCACTACATGTATTATGAACAAGATTTATGAGTATGGATATTAAAGACGTCCAAAGTTATTATTGAACGACTGGAATTCGTTTTGAAATAAGCTGTTCGGCAGTCTGTTAGTGCGTATTTTGTTTGACATTACGTTTTCCTGAGGGCAGAGGTTCGAAGTGTTGACGTGTCCTTGATGATGTTCTTTGCTCTGCTATGGTACCGGGTGTTGGCAATGTCCTCGAGTGAGGGAGCCATTTGTTTTAAAAGCTGGTGTTAGGTTTGTGGAATATCTACACATACGCATTGCACAGAGGCAGAATATTATATAGGAGCTAAATACACATTAATTTGAATATTGCAGCAGAATATAAATATATATTGGACAAAAGAAATATTGGTATTGTACAGTCATCTTACTGTGCTAAGGCGATGGGGAGGTAGACAGAATGTACAGCTCCCAGAATAAATGTAATGTGCAGCGTATCTGACATTGACATCCGGAAGAATGGAAGGTTGATTAAAAAAAAAGGCGTGTTCAGCAGGAGATCGCGTGTGGATGTATGTGGTTATAAACTGGAACGGTACCGCTTAATGCAGAGCAAAGCAGGCATATCACACATCCCAGCTCATAGCATTTTAAATATTGAAAGTTAGTGGCGGAACCAAGCCGTTCTAGTTGTATTTTACAGGTTGCGTTCCAGTTTCCGTGTTTTTTGTCACCGAAAAAAAGGTTTAACGATGATTGGATGGTTGAAACCAGCCCATATCAAAACATTAATTTGTAAAGTAAGAAAATAAATGTATCCAAACAATGTGTAAAGTAAAAAAAAACACAACTTTTTAGGATTCGATCCGGAGTTCTGAACGGATTAAATTCGAGTCATGATGTACCACTGTACTTCAATCGCTGTGTCTCGCTGTGTGAAGTGCCCTCCCCTAATATCAGTGGCATAGAGTAACTTGCTACATATTTTACAAGTTCTTATTTTGCAATGATTAAACTTTTCAAAGTAGAATGGCAGGTAGTAAATATGGACTTTTAATTTATTCAAATTAAGTAGTTTTAAATTTAAACAGTTTCGCCAGCAATTTAACTGGTGTTCCAGACTGAGGGGGGTGCTAACCTTCATTTATCGGTTGGCCCCACCCAATGAGATGCGACAATAAACCATAATTTTATTTTATTAAAATTTTTTAAATCTTTGAAGTTTTCTTATTCAGCTGTGTTTCCTTCTGTTTTCATTGTAGAATAGTTGCAATCCAGTTGAAAATTTTATTAGAGCTTTGTTACTTTTCTCAACTCTTCCCAGCAGAAGTATATTTAAAAATGAGTGTTTATCATAGATGCAATTGGAATATTAATTCCATTCACCACACCTCTAATTTGTTCGTCCAGCTCTAAATATTGATATTATTTAAGTAAGATTGTTGGCCTGATCACATGGCTTTCAATTAATATCAAAATATAATGTGAAATAACACAAATAGAAGAGTATAGCCTTGTGTATGAACTCTTAGTATTATATTTGGGAATACTTGAGCAAATTATTAAATTTATCTGGAAATAATAATGCCTTAATCTTGAGTAATACTTTGACAACTAAAATAAGTGTTTTTCTGCCACCTGCTGGAGAGGAGTGTGATCATATTGAGTTTATAATTGTTCAAAATATATATGCATAAATTGAAATATTCTACACTGCGAATTAAAATGTTAATCCCAAAATTTTCACCTCGATCTTAACCAAGACAGAATCTTGCAAAAATAATTTTGTTTAATAATTGCTCGTGGTTTGGCTAAATTTATGCACACCCTGAGTTATAATGATGTTCATGGGGGTGTGCCTCAGCGGTACAGCACTCTATGCCCATGATTTGAAGGTCGCCATTTCACATCCTGTAGCTGAGAGTGATGTCACAATTGGGCCATTTGATCCAGGAATGGGTTTGCCTGCTTTCTCAATTGTCACTTTGGATAAAAGCATCTGCTAAATTAATAAATTAAGTGTACAAGAATGAAATGAGTGGATCTAAAATTTAATTTTAAAGTTGGTGCTCTTGCTGAATGTATCATTCATAGTCAACTTGGACCACAGTCTGATGCTACTGGACTCTGAAAGTTCAAAGTGAATGAGCTTCTCCTGCTGGTGGATACATGTCCTGGGTTTTGTTGCATTGTATTCCTGCCTCATTTGCTACTATCTGTTTTTATTAAAGCAAGTGGCCAGCATAATAATGTCCAATAAACAGAATCGGACAGATTGTGTTCATTACCAAAAGTCAGCGAGCATCCTAGTCCAACGGAACCAACCAATCTATGTATAATGTTAGAAATCCCCCCAGATATCCTCAGGAATATGTATTAATAGCGAAGTACTGAATGTCAGTTGTGACATTTTAAGCCAAATAATTTGCACAATAGAAGGATTTCTATTATTGATTTATTTCATTATGCTAATGAAGTATTCAAAATACAGTATGTGTGGTACTTAAAAGTATGCTAGAAAATCTCAGTATCAAAAGGTTTTAAATTGCAGTCAAGTTCTTGTGATTGATAACTCCTCTACATTTTTCTGGAAAATTTGTATAATATGGACATGACAGTAACTTTGTTCTTGGTGTTCTTAGCACCATGGAGCTACAGAAGTATACTGGAGAGCCCCGGCTACAGCGCTGAGCCCTAAGCACAATGACCCCTTGCTATTTGGCCATCCTGGACCCACATTAACATAAGTCACTGTCACAGGTCCCCAGCTGAGTGCGCGCATATGCTCCGACTCTCGTGTGTAGAACCTCATGCAGGAATGTGTTTTGTCACTGTTAATCATCAGCTTTTGCTTTACCGTCACATCCTGCCCTCACGTAGCAAAGGTCAGATACTCTCAGGAGAGTATTTTTCAGTATCCTTGTTTATGTCAGAGTGCCATTTTGTAGATGCACAGGTCACTTAAATGTCTTGTGAAGATCTATCCACATGCAAAATACATTCTGTCACTATTTATCAATAAATCTGATGTATGACTCCTTTGATTTATCACAGAGTGGTGTCGTTGTTGCGCCCTTGAGTAAGGCCCATAACCTCCCAGTCGCTCTAGAGACTGTCTGACCCTGACGCTTTCTCAAATGTATGTGACTTTGGATTAAAGCATCTGCAAAGTAAATAAATGTAATATTAAGTTGTATATTGTGTCCTGCAGTTGACAGCCCTCTTCGTATCACTAAAATATAAACTTCTGTGCGTCTACACTACCAGTCAAAAGTATTTGCGCACGCTGAAATTTTTTACATTTGCATGTTCTCTCTTAACCTTTACCAAAAATACACACGTATTCTTTGCTAACAAATACATTTACAGTATGTTCACCATTTGTGTACTGTTAGCAAGAAAATGTCTTATCTTTGATTCATCAAAGTAACCTGTAGCAGAGAAAATTTGAGGCATTCTGTCACGCCCACAGGGGCGGGGCCCGACAGGTGCCCGGCATTAGGGAACAATTAAACTTCTATAAAGGGAGAACAAACCCCAGAAACACTCGCGAAGTATTGCGCTTATGTCACAAAGCCTTACCAAGCATTTCTCTTGTCTCCCGTTTGCCTGCCTGCCTGCCCTCGTCTTACCTTTCTGCCCCGTGTTCGCTCCTAACCCTTATACCTTCCTTCCTCAGTCCAGATCCCGTCCCTGATCCGCCTGTCCCGCCGAGCCCAGCCTTCCCCGTTCATCCCGTCCTGTCTGTTCCTGTCTTGTGCCTATTCGTCGGACGGCTCTTCATGGTAACGACCTCTACTTCTGGATTACGACCTCGATTACTGTGCATCCCCTACCGGCTTACCTGTCATCCTCGCATTCGCTCCAGCCACTCACCCGGGATTCGGGCACCCGGACGGAGGACACAGCGAACCCAGCGGTTGCCTTTCTAATCCTGTCCTGTGTCAGTTTATTAAACTCCTGTTCTTACCGCATTTCTGGATCCTTGTCTCTCTTCCTGGTTTACCGTGACACATTCCTTCTACAAGGGACATTAAATGTTGTTCTGTTTCATGGGATGAAACAGTTAAATAGTGCATTAAAATTAAAGGACAGCCTAGAATTGACTATGCCATCACCACGTAGCCAGTTAATAGGATGCCAGACATGCACTGTTACATACTTTTCCATGTTATAAAGGAAACTTGTTTTATTTAACATTTTCATTTATTGTTTTTCACTCACCTTTCCAATGCTTAACACACAAAAAAAATAATAATAGTAAATGGAAAAGTGGTAAAACCCTGTGGTGTACAAAAACTTTTGACTGGTAGTGTACAGTGAACCCATGTATAATGTGTACTCCTTATTGCCCAGAATTAGAAATCTGCCACCATACACATATAAACATGCACAAGGGCTCAAAATATAGAAGCATGTCTTTAAGTAACCTCCCCACTCACAAGTGTCTGTACATCCCATGATACCCGACAAAACGCACTTCAGAAATCAGATGAACAGTGCAGACTTGGGATCCTGCGTCATGAAGTTTGCAGACCTTAGAAAACATGCAAACCTGGGATGGGGTGGGGTCCCTGTGCTGGGTGGATGCCAATTCCCACACTTAAGAAACATAACGTCAGATACCGCATACTGTGTAGGTCTTTCAGGCTATTTTGAGCAATATCCTAAAACCTCTATTTTGTGCTTTTGCATTTCTGCAGTGGCCCACTTTCTGCTGCTATTATTATTTTAAACAAACGTTAAATATGTTATCTTTGTAAATTCCAGCACTACTACTAAAGATTTTCATATTGAATCAGTGAAAATATAGTAAACCCTTAATGGCAGGTAGAATAATGGTAGAATTTCATAGAGATTGCATTTCCAATTTCCTCAGAAAATAATTAAAGAAGCAGTTTGCAGATTTGTAGTCTGCTTATCAAGAAATCTGCTGTTTCAGAAAAACCTGTGGTAGTTTACAGCAAGAAACTATGAAATTCTCTGAGCCTACATGAACTTACGCGATCAAGCAAATATTCCAGCCTATGGTGGACCATATGTGAAATGTTTTAGAAAAAGTGAAAAATCAGTTCTAGAGGCAAAATGGGTCAAGGTTGGTTACTAATATATCTTACAAAGTATTTTGCACACCAAAAAAATTATGCAACTGAATAAATGCAGTCGTTTTTCTTTTATAAATTACATACTGTAGTTTTCACACGTGTTTGAGACGTGGTCCTCCTACCCTCTTGAGCAGGTCAGGTCAGTAAGACTGAGAAATAGAGATCTTATCTGAGAATTATGAAGAACCAGGAGTGGACCTCAGAAGAGAGAATGGAGGTAGATATCATGTCTCAGGTGCTACAGGCCCATCACCCTAAATGCAATAGGATCAGTGATCAGTGTTCCAGAGCATTCCAATGACGCATGTTCACACTGTGTGGCTATTTGTGGTTTCAGGAACACCTACTGCTCCGTCAACAAAGCGCAAACAAGAAAGTGTGGCCTATACACTTACACAAATGCATGGCTGAATTAACAAATAAAATGAGATTAAAATTGATTTTCAGATTAAACTAATTGCAAGCTTTTCTGCAGTGTAAAAAAGACTATATTGGAAAAATATGGGAAACAAGAGTATACCCCACAATTACATGGGGAGAATATGCAAACTCCAAATACATGGAACTAAGGCAGAGACTTGAATACTGGTCCCAGAAGTTTGAAGCAACAGTACTAACCACCGCACCACCATACTGCCCTTTTTTGGAAAAATATTTCAGCCATAATATCAGCCACTAATGCGTATGACTGTCATAAAAATCATATCGAACATGCTATCATTTGTAACTGATCCAAATGAGGTCTTAATAGTTTACTCTTCAGGCAACATCGATGCGGTTAAATGATGCCGCCAGGGGGCGTGTGCATTTCATTGCCATTAATGGGTGAGGTGAGGCGGACCTTTGGAAGGAAAAAGCGTCACAAAATACTATCTGCAGAGGCGCGTCGGGTTGTTACACCGCATCCAACTCATGCACACTTAGTGCACTTCCCGGCTACAGTCCCCTGTGGATTATGTAGATTACACCTGGGCTTTCACGTTACAATACGAGCACCTTCATGCGAAATAAAACCCGTACTATGCTATAGCACCTGCCAAGCATAGCTCTAAAGTCTATTCGTATTCACCGGTAAGTGCTTTCTTTTATTTTTCTTTTTATTTCTTTGCTGAGTGCATTTTTCGTAGCTATTTTTACATAGCATTTATTTATGCCAAAATAATTATATAACTTTTGGATGCCATTAATATTACATACGGTAAAAGAATATATATATTAAAAAAATAAAAAATAAAATTAAAATCTAGTAGGTGCCGGGAGGTGACTTTCGCCAGGCGAATGAACCATTTATATATAATTGCCTGGTTCACTTTGCATTTCATACTAGATTACATGGATGTAGTCCGTGTGATATTAGTATTCTGCGTAGCGTATTGTTGAATCGTAAGCTTACGGTTAATGTAAACCCTTCACAGTTTAATGTCAAAGATTAAAGGTACTGCAGTATTCGAATGTATCATCAACAGGCAGGTCAGAGACAGATATTTACGGTAAACGAGTTGGGTTTCATGCCGGAGCCGTGCGGGTAACACCGCACCTGTGCCCGCGTCGGGTACCGTAACGAAGGAGACCGGCGGCTCTGCTGCGCCTCCCCGCGCCTCCGAAATGACCGGGGACAGCCGACAAATAGCGCAATGCAACACGCAGATAATAACAACAGAATAAATAACTGCAACATTAATTATAAAACACCTTGCTGGCAGATTTTACGTAACTGAAAAGCGCAGAGCTATCGGGATTTGTGTGTGTGTACGTGTACTGAAATTAGGTAGTATTACAAGCCAGTTGAGGGGTGGGATTACTGTATGATTAGGATTAATGTCTGTTTAGAATAAAATAGGTTCATGTAGCCTGTAAAGACTGTTTTTGTTTACACAAAAAACAATAAAAATAAAAACGACTTTAAAATGAAGCCGGTTTTGATGAATTGTATGCTGTTTGGTTTGTGTGCCAGTCATGAATATATAATTGATGCTGTTTAAACACACTTGAATGGACAATTAATATTAATTGTATTTCCCTTGCCGGTCATTGTTTATTCATGGGTTGCGGGATAATCCTTGTTTGATTTTTGTACAAAAATATCTGATGTGACACCATCAGCCATCAGCCCATGTTGTAACTTGTTGAAGTTTATTCAGAAGTCATTGGTGTCTTTGGTTTCATTTTTGCACAATATAGACCTACAGTATTATTGTAATTAGTTAGCGACAGATTTTCTGATCTTGTTGGACGTGTTATAGTTTTGGTTCATTTGACTCCTCCAGTGTTCGTGTTTTTTTTTTTTTTAATTATTATTATTTTTTGAGCCTTAAGAGTTTTGTTCATGTGTCCTGAATTTCTGGGACCAAACTGTGCGAGAGCTCAGTGTGACACGGGATCCTGTTGCCGTCTAGCAGCTGCTGCTCTCACCTGCGGCTTCCTGAGATCTTGCGGCGTTACTTCATGTCATTTTCCCCGAAGATGGAGAGAAAGAACAGATGAAACATGCTGCAGCGGCGTGCCATATGCACTGCACAATTTGAACATGACCAGTGAGCTGCTAAAGCTATAAAATTTGCATAACTTCATGCTTGTCCCAAGAAAAAAATGTCTTGGAATAATGGATACATAAACGGGAGATGGATGACACACATCTGAGAAATACTTTAGTTATGGTTTCTGGAGAAAATTCTGTTCTTGAATAAAGCTGGCTTTTGGAAAAAGGCCAGAATACTTTGCATTTATTGATATACTATTAGAATATCATTGATGTTAATGTTAAAAGGGAAAAATGATTGTACAATGATCAAATGCAATAATACGTTTCTTCCCTCAAATGTGTTAAATGAAGTGGTGTAGTCTCTCTCGTGTAGCGTGGCTGATGTTGAGCTTGTCGGAGAGTCAGCCATGTAGTTTTCAGTGTGTTTTTGTTCTGGCCATTGGTTCCATAGCAACAGTGATGTCATCTGTGCGGTATCCATGCCTATTGAAATGTCTTGCCCCAGGATAATAAGTCTGTCACTACAATACTTCAGAAATGTTCCACAAAAGGATCAGCTAATCATCTTATTTTTTTGCTGTATGTAGTCTTGGTTGTTTTTTTTTCCCCATGCAAAACCATGCGCCGATCTGTGTTAAACATATATAAGTCTTGGTAGATAAAATCAATCAAAGCTTTAATGTAATGGGCTACAATAACCTTTTTTCTGTATCTGGATTGGTCAAACGGCAAAGTGTCATGATTGATAACTTGGAAAAAAAACATTTTATATAATGTTTTTTCTTTTTTTTTTAACTAAATTATAAGTCAATGGATTTAGACATTTTCCTTGTTCCTAATGTTACCTACATGACTGTTTTGTTTTGGTGCATAAGTTTGCTTTCTACCAATTTTCAGTGCTGATTGCACAAATCTTTTCAACAGGCTAATCCATTAGCATGAAAAACTTTCTACACATTTGTTAAGGAAATCCTCTTTGATCCATAGGTGTCTTTGAGTTGATCATAAAGCTATGAGTATCCTTCATCAATAGACTTATTGCTTTGTGGTTTTTTTATGTGGAGTGAGGTAGCTTAGTACGTTGAAGAGCGGTGATTTGTTTCCAGCAGCAGAAAGTGCTCTCATTTCAGGATGTAAGGGTTACACTTTATAATCTGTAACGGAAATCTTATGAGTAGGGTAGTCATGTTCTGTACATGAATGCCTGTTTGTAGATTGTAGTGTCACTGTACACAAAATGATGAGGGAAAATGAATATAAATCTAAAATTCAGAGATTATCCTAATGTGTTACACCATATTTCCAGCTTTTTGTTAAATATTTGCTTTTACTTTACAATAGTTCATTCTTTAGGCATCTCTGATACTTCTGTGAATCCTGTTTGACTCCTTTTAGGAAGAGAGTGTGAACCCCTCATGTTCTTCTGTGGAATGATTCAATTCCAGAAGGGTTAAGGACTGCATCTGTGTGTATCCAGATGCCGTTAACAGAGGATGTCCTTGTGACCGCGACCCTTATGTGAAAGTTCTTTTGGCAAGGCTTCCTGCATTCTGCTGGAGTATTTTTGGATTTTCTCAGCAAAGCTCCTTTTAATGATATCGTGCTGAAACGTAACTCTGTTCTTTATTAGCACCAACTGATCAGCCCTGTTCCTTACGAGAGATGTATTTCAAAGCATATTTACCTCAGTCTTCTACACTGACTTCGATACTGGAAGCTAACTGGTTCACAGCTACCATGTGGCTTGGCATGTGCAAACCAGTGTTTGGTAATACAGGCAGTCCTCGGGTTAAGAACGTTTGACTTACAGACAACTCGTATTGTAAAGGGATTGCTATAAAGACTATATATAAAAAAATTTTGGGTTAAATACAATGGTTCACAAGAAAGATTGTGATGCTCATGAAAACATATAAAGGCTATTACAGTGGTACCTCGGTTCTCGAACTCACTAGAACTCGAATTTATTGAAAGTCGAACAAACCAGTTTGGCCTAGAACTCGATCTGAATATCAGAAGTCGAACCGTGAACGCTGACCTAATATAAATTGTACGTGCCAGGAAATGAGTCATACTACAATGCAATTCTTACTTGAATGCCTTCTTCACAGACTGGACGATTAACCAAATAAAGCAGCGCAACATTACAGTAACTAACAATAAATAAACCTGTAACTTACGTGTACTATTAGAGCATTTATGTCATTTATGTGAGCTTGTGCTGAATGAAATGAGGGACATGATACAAATGAAATGACAAGAACATAAAGGTATCTAGTTCTTAATAGTCCTTTCTGTTAGCAGTTGCTTTCATATGTAGATTGATTCCATTTATAAACAGAGATACTCTGAGGATTGAAACGCTTTCTAAGTTCAGAACAACATTGATAAACTGACAGGTGGCCCACCAAAAGGGGTGACTTGAAATTAGTAATGTCTCAAAATAAGTGCGACGGCTTTGACTTTGTGCTGAGCTGTTGTTATGGAAATTGTTTTTTAATTCAATTCCAGTATGATGTGAAAGGTGACCTGTGTGGGAAGGTGGAAAGGTGATAACTGATATTCCGGGGATGTTTCCCCCTTTAACGGTGATGTAAAAGGGGGGGGGGGTCTCGGTGGCAGAGCAAATGGTGGGATGGAGGAAGTAAAAGCATCAGCAGAGCTGATGTTGAGAAAATCATAGATGTTGAGAAAGTCATAGACCAGTAGGGACACGACTCTCTGAATGCTGTGCGATCACAAGGGGAAATTGGGGCTGGACTTCCTGTCCAGGGTCACTGAGATTGGAAAAATGAGAAACATTCATGTTCTCTAGGACAGCAAAAAGAAAAAAGAATGAAGTATTCAAATCCTTAATATCACCTGACACACTTTCCTTGGATAGACGAATAGTGACCCCCATCCCCCACACCAGTGTTAATCAGACATATCAGACGAATAGTGACCCCCGTCCCCCACACCAGTGTTAATCAGACATATCAGACGAATAGTGACCCCCGTCCCCCACACCAGTGTTAATCAGACATATCAGACGAATAGTGACCCCCGTCCCCCACACCAGTGTTAATCAGACATATCAGACGAATAGTGATCCCCGTCCCCCACACCAGTGTTAATCAGACATATCAGACGAATAGTGACCCCCGTCCCCCACACCAGTGTTAATCAGACATATCAGACGAATAGTGACCCCCGTCCCCCACACCAGTGTTAATCAGACATATCAGATGAATAGTGATCCCCGTCCCCCACACCAGTGTTAATCAGACATATCAGACGAATAGTGACCCCCGTCCCCCACACCAGTGTTAATCAGACATATCAGACGAATAGTGACCCCCGTCCCCCACACCAGTGTTAATCAGACATATCAGACGAATAGTGATCCCCGTCCCCCACACCAGTGTTAATCAGACATATCAGACGAATAGTGACCCCCGTCCCCCACACCAGTGTTAATCAGACATATCAGACGAATAGTGACCCCCGTCCCCCACACCAGTGTTAATCAGACATATCAGACGAATAGTGATCCCCGTCCCCCACACCAGTGTTAATCAGACATATCAGACGAATAGTGACCCCCGTCCCCCACACCAGTGTTAATCAGACATATCAGACGAATAGTGACCCCCGTCCCCCACACCAGTGTTAATCAGACATATCAGACGAATAGTGACCCCCGTCCCCCACACCAGTGTTAATCAGACATATCAGCCTAGCATCAATTTGTTTGATCCTGTGGATGCAGCTCCCTCTTTTAATCTGTAGCTCTGATGTGTCCAGAGTTGGGTTCTGTACTCCTGGGATCTCTCACAGCACACAATCATTGTCTGATTTTCTTGCAGATCATTACTTTGAAAGCAGTTACTTCTTTGGAAAGCAGACGACACTCACAGATGAGGTGGGGATTAAAACAAAAAACTAAAACTAAATGAACTAAAAATGATGCTGTTGAAAGTATCCAAAATGAATTAAAACAAATGTTGGATACTTTGTTGTGGTTTTTTAATTAAGTGTATTATGGGGAGGCCTGGTGGGGCAGGTGTGTGGAGTTTGCATGTTTTCACCATGTCGTTGTGGCACTTCTTCTGGGTGCTCTGGTTTCCCCCCACAGCCCAAACTTACCATATAGTCCATAGTTGTTGCTACATCCTGGCTTTTTTCCTGCCTTGTGCCTGTTGTTTCTGGGATAGGCTCCAGATCCCTGCAACCCTGCATATGACAACTGAAAATGGAAGGTGAGAATGGATAGTAATGCATTATAAAAAGCTATACATACTGTATCACTCCATGGAAAGGCTTCTATGATATCCCATAAAACACCAAAGACCTAAATCATAAAAAATGGTTTATGCTTGCTCACACTTAATATACCATGGCCACATCAATTTATGTTTATGCTTATGTAATTGTTGTAAAATTAAATTAGAAACGTAATAATAATGAAACGGCAGCCATCCTATTGGATATCAAATCAAGAATTATGTTGACTTAAACAGTTACATACTTTTTAACGTAACTCTAATTTTTCAAATAATATAGTTGTAACAGGGACATTGAGCTTTATGTATTTTGCTAATTATGTATCTGCCATAATCATTTTAATAAATCCTTCACTTCAGTCAGTTACACTCTGACTGTCAAATTAAGGAGGAAATTCAGCCAAGAGGGTAGTAAGTCTATTTTTTGCGGAGCAGGTAGGTCAGCACCGATGGCTCTGAGTCACGCCACATGAGCGCAGCAGCCGAAAACACCCCGTTTCTTAACAGCTGTTTGTTATTTCTGTGCGGATTCCCATTTACGTAACGGCCATCCTGGAGCAGTCTTCCAGTCTTCCCCACCCCCTCTTCACTTTAGTTCAGTCCACTCGCAGTCATTCACAATGTGAATCTGGTTGCTTAATGGTGCATACCCCCCCCCCCCCCCATGCCCACTAATAATCCTTCCCCTTTACATATTTATTCATTTCACATCTACCTGATTAACTGCAGTTTTGCACTGAACCTTCTAAATACTGTAAATACTGTTGCACTTTGCGTCATTGTGTTTTTCTTGTTCAACTGCCCTGTGTGCCTTTAATTGCCCCTTGGGGACAAATAAAGTTTTTTTGAATTGAATTGAAATGAATTAACTTTCTTCCGTTCCGACACCTTGCAGGAAAACGTGCTGCTCGGTGTCACCTGGCCAATACGTCACTCCTGCAGCACTCTGATTACAGACGATTAGTAAGGTGCCACATCTGCCATTACTCCTGGGGTGTGAGTTTAAGTCCATTCATCCTCCATGCATTTATGCTGGTCAGGGTTGCCTAGGCATGAGGATGAGGGTCACCCTGGATGGGGTGTTAGGCCATGGCTGAGCATATACACATAGTAGGGCCGGTCAGCCTGGATTTTGGTCTACAGGAGGGAACACGGGGAGATCACGCGCAGGGAACACTGCTATCCAGTCAGCCATGGTGGACAACTGCAAGTTTTCACTTCCTGTGGTGAAGCTCCCATTCTCAGGAGACTAGGGGCCTGAGGGTGGACATTTTGGCACTGGATGTAGGAGAGGCAGTGAGGGACATCTCAGAATGGAAATAAAGAATGTTTCTGTTAAATTTCACATCATTTGTTTGCTGCACTCCTGGGCCAGCTTGCTTTTTTGTGAAGGAGATGAAAGATTCCTATGTGACTTCCCAGAGGATATTGCACCAGCACAGGTGTTTATGGGATATTCTCCATCCGAAAAGAACTTACTCTTAACGTCAGTGTAGGATAGCTCTATAGAAAGCTAAGCCTGAAAGGGATTATGGGCCGGTTGAAACCACACTGAAAGGGTAACCGTGGGTGAACCTCTGTACCCTTACTGGCAGACTCGCTGTGGTTTCTTCATCGGCATCTGCTGTGCTGTGACAAACGAAAAGTGTGTTAAATCCTGAATGTACCAGTGAAGGATAGGACAGTGACTTGTCCAGAATATGCGGTGTTGTATGTTGGATAGTAAGGAGAGCAGATCTGTAACAGAGACACGGAAACAACAAGGAAGTCCTCCTGACTGTTTTATGTAGCTTTTTGCAGCTTTGTGATAAACATGCTCATTGCTATTCCATCACCCGTGTAAACGGGCACCGGATGGTGTCCTCGTACGAGTCTTCCGTTGCTGTTTGATGATGTGAAAATTCCTTATTTTGCTGTAGCAGACAGGGCTTGTCTGTTTCTCTGGTTTCTTTATTTAAATTGAAGTATTGAATTAGTAGGATTGATGTAACATAATAGCCTAATAGGCTAACAGTGATTTTAACAATGGTGATCTTTGTGTAAATAAGGTTGATAAAAGGAATATTTGCAACCATCATTTGGAAAATGATTTGGAAATAGGTGGACAGATGGATGGTAATGAAATTGGTCATTGATGGATGGTAATAAAACTGCTTAACATCAGCAAAATTCAGCATTTCAATGACTAGTGCTGTGCTTCAGTTGTATATGTGATTAATATGGCATATTTTTTCCCTGTCTTGGCTGGCTGTCTTCGGAGAAGCCCTCATGGAAACTGAATTACATTATCGGTTTATTTGATCTGCCCCTTCATTAACTTTCAGTTGGCGAATTTCTGGAAGCTTAGTGTGCCAAGCAGTGGGCCGGGTACGGGGCACTCGTCGGCGAATTCACACATGCTGAGGGCAGTTTTGGGTTTCCAGCCTACATGTGACTTACAGTAACTTGGCCTTTAGGTGGGATGGTGTGAGGGACACACCCATACACATGCAGGGCTGCGTGGGGGGGGCTTACACCAAGCTGGTGAATTGTGTTACTCAAACAATGAGGATGTGCTGTGTTCCTCACATTTTGATTTAAATACGCGATTAGATTTAAATACGCGAGCTTCCGTGTGAACTTCATCCATCAACATGGATGGCATTCGTAATGTGGTGATAATGCAGGAACCATCTTCAGATGATGTGACTGCATTGATGCTAATGGCTGCTCCCAAATGACCGCCTGTCCCCAGATGAATGGACCCCTCAAGACAGGATTAGATTTGTTTTCATGTCCATGTCACCTGCCTGATTAGTCATATGTCCCTAGGAAACATTTTGTATGTGGAGAAGAAACCCATTGACCACAAAGCAGTGAATATACTCAGAATAAACCCTGTGTTTCTGGGCAAGGAGCCACTTGTTATTTAACCCTAATGAAATGTACATATATTTTAGCATGAAGGCTACAATGCAGGTTATGTACAGTTATTGTGTTTGACTGATTTGGGTTTCTTCACTTTTTAAAGATTCATGTGTTGGTTCCCTAACCGTAAGACACAGAGTGACTGAGATGCCATTTAAATTTCGTGGTGAAAAACCGATCCCAGATTTTTGCAGTTGCTGTTCATATCATGTGATGACTTTGCCATCACGGAGACCTTTCCTAGTGGGTTAGGATCAAAATTGTCAGGACAGCCAGCCAGAGCAGGGACATGTAGGGCATGAGAGAGCAGAGACATGTAGGGTATGAGAGAGCAGGGACATGTAGGGTATGAGAGAGTAGGGACATGTAGCGTATGAGAGAGCAGGGACATGTAGGGTATGAGAGAGCAGGGACATGTAGGGTATGAGAGAGCAGGGACATGTAGGGTATGAGAGAGCAGGGACATGTAGGGTATGAGAGAGCTGGGACATGTAGCGTATGAGAGAGCAGGGACATGTAGGGTATGAGAGAGCAGGGACATGTAGGGTATGAGAGAGCAGGGACATGTAGGGTATGAGAGAGCAGGGACATGTAGGGTATGAGAGAGCAGGGACATGTAGGGTATGAGAGAGCTGGGACATGTAGGGTATGAGAGAGCTGGGACATGTAGGGTATGAGAGAGCAGGGACATGTAGGGTATGAGAGAGCAGGGACATGTAGGGTATCAGAGAGCAGGGACATGTAGGGTATGAGAGAGTAGGGACATGTAGCGTATGAGAGAGCAGGGACATGTAGGGTATGAGAGAGCTGGGACATGTAGGGTATGAGAGAGCAGGGACATGTAGGGTATCAGAGAGCAGGGACATGTAGGGTATCAGAGAGCAGGGACATGTAGGGTATGAGAGAGCAGGGACATGTAGGGTATGAGAGAGTAGGGACATGTAGCGTATGAGAGAGCAGGGACATGTAGGGTATGAGAGAGCAGGGACATGTAGGGTATGAGAGAGCAGGGACATGTAGGGTATGAGAGAGCAGGGACATGTAGGGTATGAGAGAGCAGGGACATGTAGGGTATGAGAGAGCAGGGACATGTAGGGTATGAGAGAGCTGGGACATGTAGGGTATGAGAGAGCTGGGACATGTAGGGTATGAGAGAGCAGGGACATGTAGGGTATGAGAGAGCAGGGACATGTAGGGTATCAGAGAGCAGGGACATGTAGGGTATGAGAGAGCAGGGACATGTAGGGTATCAGAGAGCAGGGACATGTAGGGTATGAGAGAGCAGGGACATGTAGGGTATCAGAGAGCAAGGACATGTAGGGTATGAGAGAGCAGGGACATGTAGGGTATGAGAGTGGTCATTCCCAGCATCCTGATGGGTGTTCTTGAGAAGACTACTGGTTGTATCTGTTTTGGTCTGACCTCTGGCTTTGTTCTCTCATGAGATTACAGTAATTTGGGGACGTAACCCATGTCAAAACTACAACATGGTGCTTATGAAAGTTCTCTCTTTATCCAGTCGAACTTCATAAAAAACGTATTGTCTTTAGAGACTCAGGTGTTATAGAACAGGCTCTGTAGCTAACAGAGGATGTTATTTGGTAATTTTTTTAAGTAAAATCTAAGAAACCTAAAGGAGTGCTCTAGCAAAGCAGAATCCACATGGGAAATACTCTGCCAGTATCCTCTCCAAGCCATCAACTGACCACACAGTAAAAATTAACAGACTGTGCCTGATTTTATGGTGACATTTCCATCGCTTGCACTTGTCATATGGTCACATTGTGTTTAATTAGCACTGAGGGTATAATGAAGATGGATGCTGAGATGAAGAGACTGACTCTGATTGTTGTGAGGTGTGCAGGGATATCAGTCCAGGTCAGGTGTGCAGGGATATCAGTCCAGGCCGGGTGTGCAGGGATATCAGTCCAGGTCAGGTGTGCAGGGATATCAGTCCAGGTCAGGTGTGCAGGGATATCAGTCCAGGTCAGGTGTGCAGGGATATCAGTCCAGGTCAGGTGTGCAGGGATATCAGTCCAGGCCGGGTGTGCAGGGATATCAGTCCAGGTCAGGTGTGCAGGGATATCAGTCCAGGCCGGGTGTGCAGGGATATCAGTCCAGGTCAGGTGTGCAGGGATATCAGTCCAGGTCAGGTGTGCAGAACTCACGACAAAAGGCGTTCAGCCGGCTTTAGTTACATTTGGCTCCCGAATTGCACCTCAGTCACCAGGTGTAACGATGCCAGAGCAGATACTGTGTTTACTTCAGCTGTGTAATTATCCAGTCGAACTTCATAAAAAACGTATTGTCTTTAGAGGCTCAGGTGTTATAAAACAGGCTCCTGGATACTCAAGTCAATCCCTTACTCTGGGCTTCATGATTTAAGAACTCTTCTATAAATGTACTCAACTCAAATTCAAAGAGTTTGTTAAGTCTCTGTTAAAGATGTTTTTCCAATTTGAGACAAGTCTGCACTCGCATACACACACATGTATATGTATGTAACAGTTTTATTACCTTTTAAATAGTCTCTGTGGTTTGCAAACTACTCCAACACTGTTGATGTAACTAATTTTAGGTTTTTAATGGAATAACATAGATTTGCCGTAAGATTTTTGGTGTGAGCGTGAGAGTCTGAAAGCGTGAATATCACGCCAGATGGGTCAGTGTTGCCAACCCTGAAAAATAAATATTAGGAAATGTACAGCAGCTGTGTATGTATGGCTCACTTTCATGGTCTTTATGTTCTGAAAATCTTGAAGAAAAAGTTTTTTTTTCTTTAAGGTTTCCAGTTTGAGTCCCTAAAGGTATCCCTGCTTCTGATTCTCTGAACAAGGTGCTAAACTTGAATTTTTCCTGCAAAACATGCAGCTTTCTGAATGGATAAAACCTTTTAAATTAAATTAAATGAAACAAAGTGTCCGCAAAGGCAGTGAATGGAAAACCATGTTAACAGTGTGGCCCTCAGGATTAAGAGCTCACTGGCTGGCCCCTTTAAACTCTGACCTGTACGTTTCTCCTCACCTCTGCAGTGGGTGGACGTCTCACCGATGGACAGCCTAGCCTTGCATAAACAAACAGAATCCTGCATCTTTGGCATTTAATAGCACTATAAAAAATGGTAAATCCCATAATTAAAATGCATTATGTACCTTTGTCTGGGCAGGTTGTTTTCGTAGTGATATGGAAAGAGGGATTACAGCTTGTAAATTTTAATTAAAAATGTCTTATGCTGACTTCGGAAACTGTTGCCAAGGAAATGGAATTCCGTAAACATAAAATACTATTTTCTACACCTGCCTTCAAATTAACTAAATATTCTTATCATAGTTTAGTTTTTTTCCTGGCTATGAATAGGTTTTTTGGGCTATGTGATTGATGTAATTCACATGTATTACTGTATGCTGCCAGTCAGTGATGATTCAGGCTTTCTCATCATGTTCAGTTTTCCTTCATCTCAAACTGGGTGTTTACAATGAGAGCTTTGCTTGCAGTTTAACCAAAAATGCTATAATATATGATGTTCAGAAACTGTTGACTGCCAGTACAGAACACAAACACTCAGACTCGTAATTTTTGCACACCATGTACTACCACATTTGACTTATGACTCTTGGAATTGAGTTTTTAAACTGCAAGAAAATGGTGCTATAGTTTGAAATGTTGAAATTATGGCCTTCTTCAGAGTGGGCCGCTCAGCCGGTGATGAGGCCCTGAAGCTCGCTGTTTGCATGTCATCTGTGGGAGTCAGTCCCCTGAAAGATGCCGGCTTGGACTCCTCACAGTGCATGCCATCGGGAGCAGAGAAGCATGAAACTGCTCACCTTTGTGCCCCGTCTGTCATGATGGCTCGGCGAGTCAAGAACTTCTTTGTGGCATCAGTACGCCGTCCTCGCTAATCTCAGAGGGATTTCCAGAAATAGCTGGCATTTATTCTGATTTCTCTGTGGGGATTGTTAAGATTTAATGTTTCCAAGGATCTCTTTTAAACGGTTCATGTGTTTGTTCATGTGTTAATTTTGATGAGAGTATGAACTGTAATTATCCCGATTCTCATTTGTCCGCAGTAAATTCCTGGGACGTGGTTGCGATGGTGTTCCGGCAGAGATGTGTCTTGTGGTGCCAGTTGGGCTGGCCCGAGCCTCCGGGCACTGTGGGAAACCGGATGCGGCCAGAGTGCTTACCCAGTGTGGTGGCTGGTGCTTCGCCCCGCAGACCCTATGAGTCTGAAGTGTGGGAAGTGCTTGTCTTTTTATACCAGTGAAATGCTGGACTCTGGGGGAAATTTGCTTTGTGATACAGACAATGATAAACAATAATTCATCTTAATTACAATTTTGTGATACAAAATCACCCCGATGGGAATGTGCTGACGAATTTAAATCTGTCTTTGTATGTGTGTGTCTGTGCGCGTGTGCGTGTGTTTGAGTGCGTGTCCACGGGACGGGCTGCATTTTGCCAGTATGAAGACTGGCATGTGCAGTGTGTTTGTCTCCATGTAATGAATTTAAAGTGGAAAGCGAAGCTAATGATGGAGCAGGGTGTCAGAATGGTGCTTTGCCACTCGGTTCAGCCATGTGATACACCTCCAGTCATTTTCAATTCAGTTATATAATGTCAACAGAACCTTGTATATTTGTATGGCGATACTTGATCATTGTTTTCATCATGAAAAATCTAAAATGGGAGCCAGAGTAATGATCACCCAGGAGAGAGGGTAGACTGGTAGGTAAAGCTGTTTGGGGTAGATAATCTGCTCTTGAGTTTCAGCTCTGCATGACAGTGCGTAAGCGTGTTTTTTTCTCCAAAACCAGATTTATCCACTCAGGCCTGAGGCTAATTGCTCCTATCAGCAGACTGACAATTTAGCTGTCATCGCTGAAAGCTTTTGAGTTGTGCATGAAGTTTATATATATTCATGTGTATAATTTCACGACTCTCTTGAAGGATGGCAATTGGCATTTTCCAAAAAGACACCCATTGTCACATTGAGTAGTTAGGGAAGGGGACTTCATGGTGCCTTGTGAAGCATTTACAGGCTGCGTTCAGGAAGTGCTGTGTCCTGTTCTGAGGTATGAAACAAGCCAACCTGCAATGACCTCGCTGATCAGTGCGGTCGCACAGAGCGGCGGTTTTTCTCTTTGTAGCAAACTTCTCATTCTCACTGAAAATAGTACCCAAGTGGACCCACTATTTTATAGTAACAATGTAATAACTGAATATCCATCCACTCATTTTCTACACCCGCTTGTCCTATTCAGGGTCGCGGGGAGTCTGGAGTCCATCCCGGGAGTGACAAGGCAGGGGGCAGCCCCAAGCCAGGATAGGCTGCCAACCTATCCTATTAGAATTAATTTATTATATTATTATAAATGAGTATTATTTTTAAAGTTGAGGAAAAATTAAGTTCTTGTCCTCTTGATGCTTGTGATGGGTGGATCACCCATCTTCTTCAGTTTTATTTATATAGAAGATATGAATGTAAATTGAGTAAATAATGTATTTGAACTTGTTACAGAAACTGACTAATCACCTTCACTCATTATTAATATACACAAAAGTGATAATCGGATTGTGATTTTGATACAAATTTGTTTGTTTGATAAATTAGGGGGTTGAGAAGATATGTAGGATTACATGCAGTGCGATCGCACCTTTCATTAGGCAAGGTGAAATGTCTCGTTTGTACTAGTAGACGGTTAAGAAAACATGAGTTTAGGGCCAGATATTCTTACACGCAATTTAACACCACGAATACTGTCCCTCCACTCTGCTCACACGGGATTATGGTTGTGACTGTGTGGACATGCACATGCTTTGCAAAATCCTCTTAACGCTCCGAACCTGGAGAGCAGAGGCAAGAGTGGCTGTTTACTCGACAGAAGCCTGAGCAAAAGGCAGCCATAGCAGCCAGCTACCGTGGTGAGTCTACGCTCGTCTTTGGGGGTCAGGTGCAACGCACACAGTGCGTAGGTGCTAATGGAGGAGACCTCAGGGGTGGCTTAAAGCTATTAAGGGCCACTGGGGTGGTTGGTTTGATTCGGTCTGGTGTAGAGGGATTGCTGGTAAAGACCATGCTGTTTGGATGTTGCTAACTTCACCTAGCTGCACTGAAAGCTATCCATTACCTTAGCTTGTGTTTATGGGCCTGCTATAGATCTGATTTATTAAATGTACTGTATTTTATCACAGCCAGAGTGTGTGTGTGTGTGTATCTCTGGTATAATGTATGCAATGTAAACCATAGATATATATAGTGGTTTCTCCCATGGCCGATAATGCATTGTATTCTTTTGAGGTTGTTTGTCTCATGGTTCCAGGTCCTTTGATGTGCCGAAGAGCACAGCAAACATCAACATACGTAATTAGATTTTGTGACTTTAAGCAGGTACTGGCCTGGGGGCACACTACATATTGAGCATGTGATTGCCCCATTGCATTTTGGGAAGGGGCATTGGCCAGGTACTGAGTAACTGGGGTTAGCCCACCAGCTCACAGCCTGTGGTGGTGACTGCATGTATCCTACAGAGCAGGCGTGAGGGAATGCGGTGGGATAAACTAAGCGGGTGACTGGAGTTTGTACTCCCTTAGCAGATGTAAGGAAAATTATTTGTCATTATGAATGAATTTAAAACTGCATCCGTCAGTCAACTTTAGTGAGATTTCTCTCGGAATTGGAGCTTTCGGCCCTCAGGAGTTCAGTTGACAACAGTCCCCAAATAAAGAAAGAAATAAACCAGAAAATCAAATAAGCAATCAAATAACATAAATAAATAACAGTACGGTTAATCAATATGGTGCAGATGGTCCAAGTCAGGTAGAAACATTTTTGGAAGGTAATTGTTTTAGTAACATGCAATAATCACAGTTGCTAACACACCTAATTTACTTATATATACTTCTAACAGCAGAGTTGTCCTGTGTAACATTATAATCAGGTATGGTAGGTGAAGCCGCGATCTGAGAACTCCTTGTGTTGTCTTTCCCCGGACTTTGTGACTCAAAGAAAGAGCGGAGTCTTGCATTATTAACACGCTCCTGTTAGGTAAGGAATCTCAGGTCCCTGTGGAAATTCCTACACCATGCTGTGACCTGAGTACATGGCAGAGTGAAACTTGTTGGCTAAAAGCAGCCTTCAGAAGAGGCAGGGTAAGCATGCTTAGCTGATTTTCAAAGCTAGAAGATGTCCAATAAATAATAAAACACTACGGCAAGGAGACCGTGATATGGGTCACTCGAGATGTGGAAGAGTCATCACTGATCATTAGCATTAATCTGTCTCTTCAGTATTTCTCCCCTCTCCATATTTAGATGCTGCTCAGAGCTCAGATGATGCACAGCATGGTGTGGTCAGTTTTTTTTTAGCCAGAGACATTTGCATTTGAAAGGCGTTTATTTGTTTAATCTCTGAATCCATTGATTCATTGCTGTTTATATTGACGGTACCCACATTGTACAGCTGAAAACAAAAGGCTTCAGGAAGCCAGATCATAAATCTCTCTGATATCATGGTGCTGTCACGTCTCAACAGAAGAAGACTAGACAAACAGATCATAGTCACCAGATCCACCCACAGGCCAAACAAAGGCAAGGATCTTCTGGCTTCTCATTAACCTTTTCAGCAAGCATGTCCAGATCAGGTGCTTTCCCTGTTACATAAGCTGGCAGCGTCAGACACCTGAAGGAGCTTCCTGGAATGCAGCAGAAAGCATTTATTCTTCACACAATACTCAACCTCCTTAACAGTGATATTTAAGTGCAAACAGTTGTGCACAGATTCTTATTGCTACCAGTTACTCACTTCTGATTGTTATGGTTTTCTTTGACCGGTCTGGGGATTATCGTAGGAAATGCTGCACATTGTGTAGAAAAGTCCTGGGGGGAGGCGGGGGTTGTGCATTCATCGCTTTATATTATAGTTATGGGGCCGGATTAACAACCTGTTACTAACATACCAAGCAGATCACCGCTACGTGTGAACCTCGAGTACCAGGCATGTCCGCTGTTGCATTTTAGCTTTCTTCTGACCCTTCCTCTGATTCACTCAATCTTGACCTGTCATAGAAACATTTAGGTCACCCTCTTCTTTATGCTCTATCCTTCCATTATCCACCCAGGTCAGGGCTGCATGGGGCACAAAGCTGCAGTTCACCCGGAATAGAAGGACACAAAAACTCCAAATGCAGATACACACAAACAGTGGGGACAGGGTTTGAACCCTAAACCCGTGAGATGTCAGGCAGCAGCGCTGTTGTGATGCTCGTGATTTGAATTGCTCCAGTAAAATGTCCAGCTTTGCAAAATGAAATCAGTAGTGATAAAAGCCTCAGCTAATCAACATTATTATCATTATTATTATTATCATCATCATTATTATTATTATTATCATTATTATTATTATTATTGTTGCTCTATTTCTGCGCGTCTTTCCCAAAAGCCTCTTCATTAAGCTTTCCCATCCAGCCGGCTCTTGCATGCTCTGCTGCCCAGACTGGCTTGTCATTTCCACAGCTTTCTCCAGAGGTCAGATGCAACTTCCACATGCAGGTCCTGCTGGACAGGAGCCCAGCTGTCCAGCCTGCTTGTGCCGGGCTGAAGCTCCGCTTGGATCCGCACTGCAGGCTGTCTCTTGGGTTGCCCCTGGTTTGTCCAGGAAGGATTACTGCACCAGCCTCAGTGTCCTGACACGTTTTCACGATGTCTGATGTTTTTGTTGCTGGTCAGGCTTCGCGTTCCGTGTGTGCACTGCTGAGGGGTCGACTCAGCGCCTGGTGGGGGAGAGGCTGACGATGGAGAGGGATGAGCATGCCGGGGAGTGACCCTGTCACCTTGGGGGATCTTCGTTTCCCATCTAAGCAGCTTAAGAACCACAACTGACCACCTGTTGTTTGTATTACAGTGGATACAAAATGGGGGAGATTTGCTATACATGACATGGAAACACAGATTGACTTGGTGTATCATTAAATCTGTGAAGTAGAGACCAGCACAAAGACAGGAACAATAAATCCTTAATACAAGGAGGTGGAGGGGTAAGCAACCTTGGGCCCCACACTTTAGGGGCCCCTCTGCAGATTTTGACTTTTTCTTTTGTAACAAAACACGCAGCTCCAATGTCCACTGCAAATCATTTATATAGCATTTTGATCTTGTGTTTATGGGCCTTGGCTATAGATCTGATTTATTAAATGTACTGTATTTTATCACAGCCAGAGTGTGTGTGTGTGTGTGTGTGTGTGTATCTCTGGTATAATGTATGCAATGTAAACCATAGATATATATAGTGGTTTCTCCCATGGCCGATAATGCATTGTATTCTTTTGAGGTTGTTTGTCTGCAGCCAGATCTATAGCCAAGGCCCATAAGATCTTTGATCTTATTATGATCTATAATAATACAGTATATCTGAAATCTGAAACCCCACATTCGGCGAAGTTTTATTGCGGGCACCCTGTGCTTTGATTAGCATATTAACGTTCCATCATTTTTAATTCCCCCGTTTCTCTTTTGGCTATAAAAAAAATAGCTGGAATGACTCCCTTAGGGGCCCCCTACCCATGTCAGTCTAGGGCCCCCAGAAACGTTAGTCCGCCCCCGATGAAACCCAATTATTGTATTCAACACCCAGAGCTAAGATGTTTACTAGAAGTGAAAGATGACTCTGTAAAATGGCGGCCCTTGTGACAGCCCTGTGCTCCTCTATTTGCTGCACTAGATATTTACGTTTTCTGGGATCTTCTAGCCATCCGAACAAGTCGCCCACAGAATTCCCACCCATCAGACAGAGAGGGTCTAATTAAAGCCGGTGGTGTCAGCAGTGATTGCTAGACACAAGGCTATTTCAATCATAAAATGTTTGCCGGGAACTAGTCAATCCCCATTCATGCCATTTCAGCTTCATTTTTAACACATACACACTTGGTTACATTTTCAGCATGTATAGGGTTATTTAAATAGTTTGCAACATACATAAAATCCCAGAAACCACGCTAGTTAAAAAGTCAATTAGTAAACCAATGGCAGACCAGTAGGTGCTTGCTGTGTTTCGATGCCTCCATTGTGTACCATTGTGTGCTACCATGGCATGCTACACAGTCATTCCCATTTTGCCATTTAGTGTTCCACACAGCTAAGGTCTGGATTAATGGCAATAGGTATTTGTTGAGAAGCACTTGTGCGTATTTTCATTCATTTTCTTATTTTTTTTCTTGTTTTGTCAGACTCATGTCGTCTGCAGGCAGGTGGTGATGTGATAGGACAGGAAGTGTGTACAGAGGTGTGCAGTACCCACACACTCCGGTTACACCTGCGGGTGACTCGCTGGGGTGGGGGGTGTAACGTGACTGCTGGATCGGGCTCCCGCCGTGACCTGATTACACGCGTACTGACGTGGGCTGCAGGCCGTCCAGTTTAGCAGGAAGGCTGAGGCCTGGTTGGTGCGGCGAGGCCTTGGTGGGCAACCATTACAGCAGTGTTTCTCAAACCAGTCCTCGGGGACCCCCCAGACTGACTGCAATTTTGCTTTGGGAACTGGAAGGGAGCAGAAATATGGACACTTTTTGTGGGGACCATCCATTCATTCCTATGGGCAAAACCCTAATCCCACAAATGACAACATTAACCCCTACCCAGCCCTAACCCGAACCATAAGTAACCGAACAAAATACAAGACTTAAAAGACTAAAAATCCCAAAAATACAAGTTTTCCCTTGTGGGGACCGAAACATTGTGAAAATAACAGGTTTTTAGCACATAGTAGGGACATTTAGTACTATATACATTACACACACACACATACAGAGAGAGTCTCTGAGTGAAATCCACTGACCCTGCCCCTCAGTCTGTCGACATATGGACATTATGTTCTAATAAGACATAAAGGACCTTCCTAAATCTTTGTGTTGTCACAAGCAAAACATAAACAAGAAATATATTAAGGGGTGTTCCTATAAGACAAACTCATTTTGTTTATTACATTAAAATTAAAATGGAAACCAGTGGGAATTCCGTGCAAACACGTGTGCGGGAGGGTGTGTGTGGTTAGGATGTGAGAGGGGGACATTGTGCTCCTAAATCAGCCATGCAGCCTCTTTCTCTGTCATGTCGTGGATGCACAGGTGCAGTCATGACAGCACATGCGCAGTCATGGATGCACAGGTGTAGGCGTGGATATGCAGGTGCAGTCATGGGGTTCTGGTGGTGAAATATTTCATTGTACAGTACAGTATCTTTCTTTTTATGTAATGAAATAGCACGGTACAGGTATTGTATCTGTATTAAACCTGCTTGTTGTAGCTGTCCATCACATATACATTACTGCATGCATACTGCATTACGAGTTAGATATGGACAGTGGTTCATCATATGGCTTGCAGCGCTGTCCATTCTCCGGCAGCTGTTACACTACGGGATACACCCACTAACATCCAACTAGGTCTGCTTTCAGGCGTCTCTCCATCAGTGTATATTATTAACTATGGACCTCGGGTGTAAATGTGATTGGATGTTACTCGATGGGAAGGAAGTCGATAGATACCTGTATAAGTAAGTCTGATGTCCGACACCTTTAATGTAAACCTGTGAATTGTTGTGTGTATCTGTGTGTGTATATGTGTGTACACGTACCTTGCGACGGATCCCATCCGGGCTGTAGCTCTGCCTCATGCCCTGTGCTGTCTGAGAGGGGGTCCAGGCCCCCTTCTGAGACTCAGACCAGGAGCAGGGGTCAAAATATGAATGATTGCGATTTCAACAGGCTGATACAGACAGACGTCGATTAGAAAGTCAGTGTGGTTCAGATTCTTGCATCGTATCCTGAAGACTGAAAGCCCATTAAGGCATTAACTCTGGATGGTTCAGTTCACCTTTCATCCAGGTTTATGATGACCTGAAGTGGGCTGGGACACCTCTGGAATGAAGAGCTTCTCGCTGCTTAGCACTGTGCTTGTGGTGCTTGTCTGTGCCTGACAGGGATTGTGTTCAGCTTCTGTCCTCTGATAGAGGGAGCGGCCTGCGTGATGCTGCGTGAGGCTGTACGTTAATGAACGTGTATCCTCTCCGGACCCGGCTCTGCTTTTCAGCTCCATGGCTCACTGCATAGTGGAACTCTAACTGCAGCTCAGACAGCCACCACATAACTACAGAGCCTACCCAGGGGCTCAGGTTACTGTAGCATTGTGCTGTAGTCCGGCGTAGTCGATGAAGAGAGGCTGCCTGTAGGAGAGTGACAGCAGATCAAGGCTCTGTTAATTGGACATAATGAGCCTTATCATTTTTCAGGCTCAGGTAGGGGGTGATGTGCAGCACAGTGGGTTAGGGCCCATGCCCAGAATATTGTGGGTTCAAATCCCACAACCTGCGGAGTGATCATATTACTGTTTGTAAGATCCTTAACCTCAAGGGATGTTGGCTGCAGTGCTCTATGACCTTTCACTCATACCTCTCGAAAGCATTTGCATAGTGAACGTACAAGTAAGGTCAGATATAATCCTGATACCTTTGGTTCTGGAGAATGGTCCTGTGTACTGATCTCTAATCAGTTTGTAGAAGGTTAAGAGGATGTCACTAAAGGGGACACGGCTGTGATTCCTGCTCTTGTGTGAAAGCAGGAGTACAATGACTGTCAGCTTCAAACATACGAGTGCAGCGGTAAAGTGAGTGAATGTGACTGAATCTAAATGAAGGTTAGATGAACCTCTGTGACCTTCAAAATGCTGATAAGTTTACAGCTTTCTGCGCAGCCTAGAAAACATTATTAATTAGGCAAATGTTTGTCATTTTACTGAGTGATGAGATCGTACTTGCTTGATCCTCAGAGGGAAATTAGGAAATTAGTTAAACTTAAAATCCTAATTAGGAAATTAATTAGGAATTTGATGTTTACTCATGGGCGTTATAAAGCCATTTCAAGTTATACCTTGATTAAAGCTTCAGAAATTTCAATAGTTTTGCCTCTGCATGCGTCCACAGTTCATTTTAGTCAACATCAAGATGATTTTTTTTTAACTAAAGGTGAGAAAATACAACAAGTTGACAGTAAGACATTAAGTAAAAGCAAATTAACAAGGGGGGATTCTTTTTTTTTTTTTTTAAAGAAAAGATCAAGATGAATTTAGAGGAGCTACACAGACAGGAGGACTGCATTCAGAAAAGCATGCGACAGAACAACATAACATTCTCCAACCTTCAGTATTATGGTAATGCTATCAATAAGTGGCACTTGACAGACTGATTTATGATTAGGTATTCTGCCACAGAGCCTCATTTGCATGTGTGGTGTATGGATCTACAGACAAACAGTTAGTGGGCAAATTATGTCATATGACACCTTGTTGTTCCTTTGTCCAGTAGAATTTGTTTAGTTCTTGACCAGCAGGAAAAAAATCAATATCTGTACCATATTACATAGCATCGTACTGCATTGAATTGCATTGTGTTGAATCAACTCATGTTGAATCACACTGCATTGCAATAGGGGTGAATCATATTGTATCACGTTAGTAGTTGCATCATATGTATCTTTAATGTATCAAATCCTTGGCAATACATCAATACATGTATCTTATTGGCCTCTGATGGAGACACACATCCCTAATAATGTATAGTACTGTGCAGAAGTCTTAGGCCAGGAATGGTGAACCTGACCTGACAGTCAGCCAATAACAGTGGGGCCCCAGGACTGAGGTTGAGAACCACTGCTTTATTGTTGGCTAATTGTGAGGTCATCCAAAAAACCCACACCCACACACCCATGGCCCTCATGAATCAGGTTCCCCATCCCTATTTTAGGCAGTCAAAGAAAATGATGTTTGATGATCTTCATGTTGGTGTAAAACTATAGTATTATGTCTGGCAAAGTGTGTCAGCTTAGCCATTACAAAACCCCTCCTAAAATCACCCCAGTATGTGCTGCAACCATCCGATACACCCATGTATACAGTATTTGACTCAAGCACTAGCATACCATGATTGAGTTATTTACCAAATTAAGTTGAGTGATTAATTGAACTAGGGGGTATTCCATGAAAGTAGCTAAAGAATGCCAGACTAGCCCCATCTCTAAACTTAGCCTCCTGTCTTTCCACTAATGCAGTTAAGCTTTAACTAATCAAGGCTTGCATAGTCTCGCTTAGTGCACACACCCGAGATATTTAAGAAGCCCAAATAAATGGAAAAATAATTTCAATCACGAATGCGAAATGTTCTGCACAAATAACTGTATCTTGTTGTTGCTTTTTACTAATAAACTCTCAGAGTAGACTGTAACTAAACAAAATATAAAAAATCTTCCTGTTCATATTATTTTAACGGATTTTTTTTTTCAATTTCAGTCATTGCATTTCACGTTTGACCTTTGTAATATGGGTACGCTTTTATTTTAATTATTTTGGAATTATTTTGGAATGCTGAGATGTGATTTTTATAACCTTTATTATATTTATTAGATGACATGAGCAGTGAGAGCACGGAACTTCGTCCAACGGAACAATCTTTGGAAATCTGTTCCCACTCGTCGGACGTTCTCCCACTTAAATGAGCCAGACTTGTCAAAATAAGTCAGACTTTCCCTTAATCCTGATTCGTGGAACACCCCCCTGGTGATGAAATTTAATGAATACATGGAATGGCTGGGATGCCCCTGAGGAGAGGTTTGGGAACTGAAGCAGTGTTCATCTAGCCATTCAACCAGATATAGTAGCTTTTAGAAGAACAGAAGGAATTATTTTTTATTGTGTTGCTGTTAAGTGTAAATTTTCATATGTTCTAATGTTAATTGTTTTTTTGTTTTTTTTTGCTTAAATATATATTTTTCTGAGCAAATATACACTTACTCCCCAGGTAATAGCCATGAACGTTTTCCTACAGTACTCAATACATGGGTGGGACCATAACAGTACATTGGAGAGTTTCGCCCATTTTCTCACAGACTTTGGTGTCCCTCACACCTTTGGCAGTGTGGGAGGAGCAGCGAGCCCATATGCCAGGTGACGGGAAGCTGACTGTCCCTGTAATCTGAGGACGTCTGGAAAGAGTGACGCTCCTTGGCTGTGATGAGCTTTTTACGGATAAGTTATTGTGTCACAAACGATGGGGCGCAGGTGGCCAGTGATTCAGTCATTTACATAGATGATTTATAACTTGAAAAGGCATCTCACACTCCTAAACATGGATCTAGGTAAATCCTGTTTAATTAATCTACTTGAGTTCTTTGAGGAAGCTACAAGAGAAATTTATTACAAAAAGACCTACGATGTGATCTCCTTAGATTTCCAGAAGGCCTTTGATATTGTCCCCCACAAATGGCTGCTGCTTAAGCTCAAAGCTGCAGGGATTTTAGGAACTGTAGCAGCTTGGACCGAGAACTGGTTAACAGACAGGAAGCTGCAGGTAGTTATTAGAGGCACAATGTCACAGTGGGCCTGCGTTCATAGTCGGGTACCACAGGGTTCAATTTTAGGACCACTATTGTTCCTAATTTGCATATATGATATGAATGTGTTTGGCTTAGTGGGCTAAGCCTGTGTGCCTGTAATCAGACGGTTGTTGGTTCAAACCCAGCCTCAGCCCATCTGTGGGTACTTGAGCAAGGCCCTTAACTCTCAGCTCCCTGGGTACCCTTGTCCTTTGTAGACAACTTACTCTACAAAAGAGGGAGGCTTAAAGACAATTTCCCCATGGGGATTAATAAAGTGTCAATTATTATTATATTGACACCAATACATACAGTAAACTGGTTAAATTTGCAGACAACACCAAGGTGGGTGGTGTAGCAGATACTGAACTAGTACTGTATGCAGCACAGAGGCTACAATGGGATCTTGATTTAATTAGCGACTGGACTGATACCTGCCTGATGAAATTTAACGTAGATAAATGTAAGATAATCCATGCAGAGCAGAAATATAAAGTACAGATATTTTAAGGGTTCCATTGATATAAAAGTAGCTGATTATGAGAAAGACCTTGGTGTGTATGTTGATGCTTCTATGTCCCACTGTCGCCAGTGTGGGGAAACAATTAAAAAGGCCATTAGGATGTTAGGTTACATCTCTATGATGCTACAATTATATAATTCCTTGGTAAGACCACACATAGAATATTGTGTGCAGGTTTGGTCACTATACCTTAAAAAGGACATTGCTGCCTTGGAAAGGGTGCAACGGAGGGCTACGAGAATGATTCCTGGTCTTAGAGGAATGTCTTATGAGGAGAGGTTAGCAGAACTGAATCTGTTTAGCCTTGAGCAAAGGAGACTATGGGGGGACATGATCCAGGTATATAAGATTCTAACAGGTCTGGATGCTGTTCAGCCAAATGGCTACTTCAATATTAGTTTAAATACTAGAACTCATGGCCACAGGTGGAAATTAGTGGGAGAACATTTTAAAATGAATTTGAGAAAGCACTTCTTTACACAGCATTTAGTTAGAGCATGGAATAATCTTCCTGTTAGTGTAGTGCAAGCTAAAACCTTGGGTTCCTTTAAATCAGAGCTAGATTTTTAACAGCTCTGAGCTATTAGTTGAGTTCTCCCCAAACAAGCTTGATGGGCTGATTGGCCTCCTCTTGTTCGCAAATTTCTTACGTTTTTATGTTCTTTGCGTAGTTCTGTGTTAATGTTCAGATCAGGGGCATCTTCTGCTACAATTTAACATTAGTTAATTGTTTAGCAATTGACTTAATTGCTGCCTCAGACTTGATTATAAAGCTGAATGTCTTACTGAGACAGTTTAGGTTAAGATTAACCAGCAGCAGTTTACATTAAGTTGTAATTCTCCTTACAAGGCCACCTGCTGTCTTCATTATGTTGGTCTAAGTTCTGAACCTCCCTCTCTCCCTATTATTTTATCCTTTATAACATGTGTTCGTGACACGCCAACGGCTTCATTTTATGTCCTACTCAATATTTTGAGAATCGACGATCCAGCATGATACTAGGGTACTAGAATGCATGCCAGGTCATATGAAAAATGACAAGCCTGTAGTGTAGCACAGAACGGGAAGGCCGTTTGTTACTCTGCCCTCAGTGTCTGGGTGCTCTTCTCTAGGTCCGGGACCAGGGTGCTGTGGCCTTTGTTCTGCTTTGTGGCCTCAGGTGGTTTTTATTTTATTTTCTTTATTAATGGACGAGGCTGACTTTTATACTTGTATCTTATGAAAATGTTTTCTTGTAGTTGTACTTTTCCTTAAGAATAATAAACCTGCCTCGTGCTGTAACTAATCTGTCCCATGGTATCTGGTTTCTGTGTGATACTTTATTTCGTATATTCTGTTGCAAGATCTCTAGGTAGATCATGTCTCACAGACGTTTTGGTCACCTGATGTTCAATCCATGCTGTGCTCTCCCTCCCTCTCCCTCTTCCTCTCTGCCCCTCACCCTTGAAGGTGACCCTCCTCTGGGAATCCCAGAATGAATGGCTACACCCCCCCAGTCTACCCCTCTGGGGGGTTTGATTCCTACAGCTCCCCACTGAAGTAAGTGTGCATTGTTTCACAGTTCACCACTGAAAGGAACTTGGTTTGCCATCTTGGCTTTAAATGAAACGAAACTATCCTTTATTTGCCATTTTGCACAAGTATGAGTACAGGTAGATTGGAATGCTTCTTATTTTAGAATTTTAAAATTGCCTTCTAAAAATTAGGAACGATCAGCCAGTCCCAGTATGACTGACATTTTTAGTCTGTCAGTCCTCTTCATGGAATCAGTCAAAATAAATGTCAGCCCATATTCTTCTTCCCTTATTGCTGTAGTATTGCTTTAATCACTACTAATCACTTCCAGGAATGGTGTACTTATTTACAATTGTATTTAAATAATCAACTTATAGTATTATAGCACAAGCACAGAATGGTACAATAAATCCATATGAATGTGATTCCTTTTAACTGAATGTGTACTGTGACAATCTTGTTAGTTGTTGGGTAAGGATACACTTAAGACTAAGGTTCGTATCCTGGAAAAAAATCCTGCTGTTATACGCTTGTGCATGTATTTATCCTGAGTTGCAACAATATAATTTCCAGCTATATAAATGGGTAAAATTGCATGTTAATCAAAATGAGGTATCTTGGTGATTACCGCCAGTAGCAATAGTGTCCTATATTACTCTGCAGCAATCAGCAGTCCATTTTGAAGTGAAAGCGTGCAATGTCACCATTAAAGCCATTTATTATTTACCACTGTTAAAAAAAAAAGCCAAGGATTCATGAAAATATCTCGTGTCAAAGAGCTCACTGAGCAAAAGGCTCATGGTATCGGAGAGTGTGTTTGTTCACTCATTAAGCATTTTCAAACCCTTGTCTCCTGTGTAGGGGGCACGGTTCACAGGCTTCTGAGCAACCAGGCCGCAAACCAGGCCCAAAGACCAACGCTAAGGCTCTGTATGGTGCGTATCACAGCTTTCGAAGACTCCGCCCCTGGGTTTTGAATACACCACCCAACACTGCTCGCCTACGTCGTCCGTATTGTTATGGGGCATTATGGGGCATAGCTTCCAGCACCCTCATCCAACACACAGAGACATGCTCTGCTGAAATACAGAACAACATTAGGCTCAGTGTCACAGCAGTAAAGAGGAACTTCTATTGAGACACCAATGGCCTTTCGGGGATTGAGGCCTCTGTTTACTCAGCTGCTCTTTAATCAGTGTATCACAGACTAGCTGCTTCCCCCAGACTGCAACCTAACCTAATTTGTCTAGCCTTGCGATTTCTTTTCTGTTTGAAATGCTACTCCCTTTAAATGTTGACATGTTCAAACATTTCATTTACTTTTGTGTGCAAATGATAACATTCCTCCTTAGAGCAGTCTGTGGGATCTACAGTATGTATCAGGCCAGACCAGACCAGGTTAAGAGGGCGTGCTCCTCAGCAAGGGAGGATTCTGAGGGTCTAGTCCCGACAAATACACTAACTGTGATTTCACGTAGCAGAAGGACCCAGCTATGTGCAGTAGGCGTCCCGCTATGTGCCTGTATGCGGGGCAGCATGACGGCTAATCAGGGAAGCCGTTGGGCGTTCAGCCCACGGGACGCAGGTTTCACCTGCTCTGAGATGAAGGTCTCTGGCATTTTGTCAACAAAGCCAACTTGGCATGCTTATTGTGCCTCTGTGACACATTTATTTGATAGATTGCAGTTTAATAGACCCTGGCCGATAATTATACATAGTACAGTGTTTACTAAGTATGATTATGTAAATCAGCACAGGTGCAAATTGTTAATTTGAATATCACCACTGCAACCTAGGGCATGTTGTGTCCTGGTTGCCCTGGTTACTGCATTTTGTTATATTGATTGACAGGCAGGATGGTTGAAAATAAAACATCTCTGAAGAACAATCATGCCTCTACAAGATGAAATATGACACAAAGGAGCCTCTGCCTAAATGATTACAGTAAATGAAGTGAGATACAGTGTTAATGCACTGTTGTGTGATAGCTGGTACGTTACATGTGCAGAGACTGTGATATTGGAAATTCATTGTATACCCATTGTTTGGCAAAATAGGAAATAGAAATGTGCTTCTTGTTTCTGATTTCTGTAAAAAAAAGGACATCCTAGTGTATTACACACTTGGTAATAGTTCCACAAATGCAGACGTGCTAGCACCTTTTTACAAATGAGTTTGATCCATATCTGCTGCATTTCTAAAGAGTAACCGACATTCATTTAGCACCACCCAGAGGCTAAAGTAATTATTCCCCTTAGAAGGGGCCAGTGCTGTCATAGGAAGGAACATATTTCCTCCTGTTCATGTCCTCCACCCTCCACCGGTGATGCAGAGCCAGCTGTGGGAGGCACAGGGTGCAGCTGACCGTCTATCTATCCACCACTTAACATCTGATCGGGTTATTAGGTTCAGTTCATTTGGTATATTTTTTTTGCATGCGGGTTTCTCTAATTTCAGTAGCTGGGGTTACTGACCGGATCTTTATAGGGTTTTTGCCTGTTGCCCAGTGGTGACTCGAAGTCCAGGGTGGCACAGTGTGTCCTGCTGTCATATGTGTGCCTGTCAACGCTCTCTTCTGTCCCATGTGCTCGCAGGAACAGATGGCTTGTACTTCTTCCAAACATCCTCCAAACATAAAAAGAAAGGTACAAGCAAGCAGGCCCCTGCCTGTCTGCAGTTGTGGTGCAGTGTGAGCTTTTTAATAATCCACTGATATTACCTTCCTATTTACTCATCACTTAACTGGAAATAGCACAGAAATTAATATATTTGTTACTATACATTGACACCATATACAGGTAATTTAGTTAGTAAAATGCATTTTTTATGTTGTCTCTTTGGTGTCACTCACTACTTAGCTGTTTTTGGCAAAATGGAAATTTCCGCAAGCAGAAACAAACACATTTGCTAAGAACACAAATTTAACTGTTGATAAACTTACAGAACACATTGGGATGTTCCACAGTGCACAAAATACATTTTCCTTTTGATCAGCTGCATGTGATCTGCACAAGAACAAAAACAACTCTTAGGTGGAATTAACCTTTTAAATTTCACCAGAAATGGGGAGCTATTTGGGACCTTTTGTTCGTATGTGATGGATTTCTGCATTTTTGGCGGTGAATCATTTTCTTTGGCTGGATAAATAAATGAGAAACGACGAACGAAATGGGGATTAGCGGCTCTGCGCTGAGCCAGCTGTGCGGAGCGGCATCCGCTGCCCGCCTGCCCGCCTGCCTCTGTGCTCTGCCGTGTCTGACACAATGCTGTCGGAGTGCCATTCTGCATGCTCTTTGCAACTCGCACTTTCCACGTTTATAGTAACCGTGGCGATTCAGGAGGCTCTGGCAGTAATTTCTATAATAGCCACTGTTTGCAGTTGGAATTGCTTGCTCGTGTCATGCTGTTGTTTATCAACGTTTTTTTCTCCATTCTCGAGTTTTGAGGTGGGGGTCCTTTGCTCACTGTGGTTCTGATTTGTTGTCCTCTCCCCCAAAAGAGCAAAGGAAGAATTACAGCAAAAACAATACTTGCAGTATGACCGAGACCACGCAGTACCATGTGGAGGTAAGAACAAGCAGGTCATTTTCATGTCATTTTGGATTTTCATTTTGTTTAATAGATATCTGTTTGATCTGTCATGTCTGCCAATTGATTCTGGAAGATCAGAAGTACCAACCCCAGCAGTAGGGATTTGATAGTATGCCGTTGGCTTATTCTCCTCACGTTGCATGTACTTCTTCCCAGTATATGGTTTTTTCCCCATACGCCAGTAATGTATGATTGTGAGTGTAAGCGTACTTTGATGGACTGGCATCTTGTCTTAGGTGAACCCCAGCTTTATGCTCCAGGCTCCTGCTCCCCCTGTGACACAAACCAGTATAATCATCTAGGACAATTTTTCTCAATCGGTCCATGTTTACGATCCCACCGATCTCTCTACCAGACAGTCCACATTTCTGCTCCCACTGGGAGCTGGGAGGGAGCAAAAATGTGGACTGTTTGTGGGTCCCCGAGGACCAGATTGGGAAACACTGATGGAGGAGGTGGCTGGTTGAATTGAGTTATCACAGTAGGACCCGAATGCACCTCTGTGCTCATGCTGGGCTCCCCATGTCGACCTTTGCCTCCTCCAGCATTTGACCACTTTCGTAATGGACCGCAAGGAGGCCATAATGAGTGTGGAGGACGGGCTGCGGAAGCTGAAGCTGCTGGATGCCAAGGGCAAGGTGTGGACCCAAGACATGGTGCTGCAGGCGGACGACAAGGCCGTGATCCTCGTCGATGCCGACACCAAGGTAACTGTCATGCTGGCCCGTGGCTCGCTAACAACCGCCCCTGAAATGAAGCTAATCAACTGAAGCCAGTGTTGCTGGCTTCTAAATGCATGTTGTTTCAATTCAGGTATAGTATTCATTAGATATCCACCCAAACTGTACAAATGAGGAAACATTAGCCCAATGCTAAGATTATATCTCCTTCTCTTTATCCTTTAAGCAGAACAGGCACAGACGTGTGATTTAGGCAAAGCAGAAGACAGTTTGACATTTGAATTGCAGATCTGACATTTTGCTGTTCTGCAAGCTGCTTTGGATTGAATGCCCTTGTAAGATGACATCCGCCTTCCTTCTGCCCGTTTAATCATTGGCCACAGGTTGTTTTCTCCTGTAGAACATCCAGCTCAGCTCCTTAGCGGGTTGGAGGTTCATCGAGGACTTGATTTTCCTCAGTGGCTGCTGACTTTCTTTCAGGGTTCTGGTTGCCGTCCTTGTAGCTAATGAGGCAGCCAATGTTCACTTTGTCTACTGAGCCAATTGAAACATGGCTTTTACTTTACTTTATAGCCGCCTCTGCATTAGCTTAATTGGTGCCACTTGACAATAAGGCTACCCATATAAAGGGTTTATGAATGGTTTATAATCTGGTTATTAATTAGGTTGTAAGACTTTGTAAATTATTAATAGACAATTTTAAACAAGTTATAACACCGTTTTCTTTTTATTAATGAGTTACTACTATTTACACGTGGCAAAAGGGAGCCTTATTGTAAAGTGGTACCGCTTAATTTAAGGCAGTCATTCTCAGTTCTGTTCCTGATCCCCCCCCCCCCCCCCCGCCAGAATGTTTTTATTCCAACCATACTGCTTATTAAAGACCATCTGAACCTGATTAAGGCAGGGTTGGAATGAAAATATTCTGGCACGGGGGGACCAGGAATACAATTGAGAACCACTGATTTAAGGGAACAGTAACATCTGGAAGTTTCCCTGTTGCCTCTTTCTTTGGGTTGTTTTATGTCTTATAGGTGCTTTTATGAAGTTATGTAGCCTTTGACTCCATCAGTTCAGGTGATTGTAGCTCTGTAAAACTTTAGTAAAGTCAATGTAATTATTGGCACTTTTATCACAGCATTTTAAGGGTACTGCAGCTAATAGGATGTAGATTTTACTCTCTTTGGGAAGCAGCTCTTACGCCTGTCTTGCTGTTGGGTTCCAGAATGAGCTGGAGAATTTCCCCCTGGCCACCATCCAGCACTGCCAGGCGCTGCTCAAGGCCTGCAGCTACGACTCCATCCTGGCCTTGGTCTGCAAGGAGCCGGGTCAGAGCAAGCCAGACCTCCACCTCTTCCAGTGTGACCATATCAAGGTCAGCCACAGCCTGGCCAGTGCGTGGGACTGGTAGGAAACAGGGGCAGAGTCACAGCCGTTTGAGGTTATGCACTGACAGGTCTCAGGAGGGGCAGCACAGTGTAGAAGAGGATATTTGAATTGACTTTGACGCGAATTGACTTTGACTTGAATTGACTTTGACTCGAATTGACTTTTACTTGAATTGACTTTACTTACACATGGATCCTGTGCTCTATGACCACTGATCCTCTGTCTAGGTTCATTCACTGCAGAATCTTGGAATTTCACAAAAATCATATTATAAATCAACTTTCTTATCATGCTATTTATAGGTAATAAATCACTAAAACAATTCATTGCAAAGCAGACAGGCTGTTTTAACATGGGGATTTTATTCAGCTGAGAATAGTGTTGAGATTAATCAAAAGTAATTTGTCAAACTCGACGGCTGTGGCTAATTCCAATAAGAAAGCACATCTTGTCTTCCGTCAGGCTGACGTGATCCATGCCGATATTGAAAGTGCCATTGGTGACCACAAGGGTGGTAAAGCAAAGAGAAGGCCGGAGGTGCTCAGGTACGAGGCCATTCTGAACCATTAACACATTCTAGTGTGTCAGAGAGACATCAGCTTTAGTGTGTGTCTGTACTCACACTACATTGGGGTCTGTGCCATGCAGCTGTGTGACCATTTTCCTTGCCATAACACTACTAATAATGATAGTAATTCATTCATCACTTGACACTTTGATAATAATGGCAGCAGAAGCAACAACAACAATAACAATAACAGCAATAATGACAACATTAATAGTAATAACAATGACAATACCAGTAACAATAAGAACAAAATAATAATAATGATGATAATAATGTTATGGTGAAGAATAGTGGCTAGTAACATGTAAATTGTTGAGCAGTGATCACTCGCCATTCTGTTGCCATGGTTACCTTCCAAAAGGCACCAATTATGGACCCCCGACTCCTTGAATCTTGCTTCTGTTTCATATTGCTGCCTCTGATTGTTCAGCCAGTCCCCCTCTTCTCGTCATGTGTCTGTGTATGTCCAGGATGATCCTGAAGAGCGATGGGGCCATCCCCCCGCCCCCAACAGCCCCAGCCCCGGGCCTCCCGGCCCCCACCACGCACGTGGATGTCAAGAGCCGAGTGGCGGCTTGGTCGACACGGACAGCCGGCGAGCTGCCTGACTGTGAGGATGCTGATACATCTTGGGGGTGCAGTGATGTCACACACCTTACCGTTACAGTTGCCCCCCAGGGAGAAATGCCAGCTTTGAGGGATATCCTTCATGAAGACGTTTCTGCCCTGTTTATGGAAGGGGGCTGCAAATACCATCAGCTAAACACCAGCACTCACACTAGTGCATAGTGTAGTCACGGCTAACTGTACGCAGCACCTTGGTCTCACCCCCGCAACTTAAGGCCGCCGCTGTGTCTCTCACGGCAGATGGCAAGCACAGGCTGTACTCTGGCCAGGACGAGCCCCCCGAGATGACCGCAGCCAGGATCGACCGGGATGTGGTAAGCGGCACCGCAAATCCTTGCAGAATGCTGGACCTTCTGGCTGATTCCCCTGTGCGATTCCTGTTAGGGCAGGCTACTGACGGGTGATGGTCACTCCAACACAGACCGTGACCCTCCTCATTGTCATGGATACCCCATCTTTAAACGATACCCTCCTCATTCAGATAAATCCCATCTTTAATTGTACCCTCCTCATTCAGCTATATTCTGTCTTTAATCATACCCTCCTCATTCAGATATATTCCGTCTTTAATCATACCCTCCTCATTTAGATATATTCTGTCTTTATGATACCCTCCTCATTCAGATATATTCCTTTTTGAATTATACCCTCCACATTCAGATATATTTCATCTTTAATTATACCCTCCTCATTCAAGTATATACCCCTGTCTTTATTATACCCTCCACATTCAGTTATATTCCGTCTTTAATTATACCCTCCTCATTCAGATATATTCCGTCTTTAATCATACCCTCCTCATTCAGATATATTTTGTCTTTAATTATACCCTCCTCATTCAGATATATTCCGTCTTTAATCATACCCTGCTCATTCAGATATATTCCGTCTTTAATCATACCCTCCTCATTTCCATGTATACCCCATCTTCAGCTACACCCTCCTCATTTAGATGTTTATACCCTGAAGTTAAAGATGATGATTTGTTATTTTCTGATTTAAATCCTTAAAGTACGTGGCTATGGCTGTGTTTTAACAACAAACGAATCACTTTCCATTGCAGCAAATTCTCAACCACATCTTAGACGACATCGAGTACTTTGTGACTAAACTGCAGAAGGCAGCTGAGGCATTCAGTGAGCTTTCAAAGAGGAAGAAATCAAAGAACAAGAAGAGGGGGCCAGGAGGTGAGGAGCCTCTCAGTGTCACAAAGCTATTATTTTGTGAACCAGCATAAATCTGTTTCATGGACAGAAAGCAATGATAAAAAAACCTCTTGGCAAAAATCGTCCAGGTTCTAGCCCTGCCAGACTGTACTAGCCACTGGCCTGCTTTACGTCAGGCATGCTGGGTTCTCACGTACCAGATGACATCTACATGCAACGCCAGACAGGGTCGATAGCTCTGTACTCGAAACATGTTAATGTTGTTTGATAAAACCCACAGTGACCTGGGGAAGGTATCATGCCTTCAGTAGGGGTACCCTTATCAGAGTATCATGGGCTGATCCACAAAGAAATAAACTACAGATTGCTTAAATTATCTTGATAATGCCATGGTGGAGTACAGGCTTGACATACTTGTTTTCTCCACTAGAGGGAGTACTCACCCTACGAGCAAAGTTGCCTGCACAGGAGGAGTTCATTGACTGCTTACAAAAATTTAAGCTTGCCTTCAACCTTTTGGTAAGATTTGGGGATAATAAGGAATTTGCAGAGTGTTACATCCTCTGTAAGGTGTGTGACATTTGTACCTTTCTATCTATTCACTTGTACACTGCTCAGCTAAACCAAACTCAAAGAGTTACAGACTGCATGCCTATTCCTGACATTGTTCCTCGCAAATGGAAGTTATCCTAGCAGAAGGGATCTGCCAAGTAAATTGCAATGTGATTTGATCTGTTTGGAATAATTCTGCACATTGGTTTTTTGCCAGATGTTTTCCAGTCTTGAAACTTGTTGAAATGTTTGTCCTTAATTTACCTAAACAAACAGGCAGACTATTAAATTGCAGGAAGTTATGAAATTGATTGGAAGTTTCTGCCATAATGCCATTCCTCATTTTATGGATGAAGAGTTTCCTCTGTTGATGACATTCAGGCAGTTAATTTCAGATACCGGGAGTAGATACAGCAGCAGTATCAGCAGCGTCCATGTGCTGCATGCGCTGAACATCCATATTTTTGCAGGCAAAGCTCCGATCGTGCATTCAGAATCCCAGTGCTTTGGATTTAGTCCACTTCTTGTTTACACCATTAAACATGGTAGGTAAATCTACTCAAACATTGGTCGTCTCCCACCTGCTGTACCACCCAGCTTTTAGAAAGTCATGTTTCCTACTCAAAGTGACAAATTAGTGTATCTTGTTAGCTATATTTCCTTATACCTTATCAGTATAAGGCTGCTGCATTTTGCACTCTGGACACTGAATTGTGGGTAACATACCTATGCTGTGTGAATCGACTATTATGAAATCCTTAAAGCATATTTTTAGGTTTTTCTTGTATTTAAGAGTAAATTGTATTTAAGAGTAAATTGTTAGTAAGTTACATTTGATTTAAAAATTTTATGGAGCAATTTCAGTTCTGGGATTCAGGCCAGCGAACTTATAAACATCAGTCTGTGTTCTTCAATCTTATTTCACATTCTTGCTTATTAATGGTGAGAAATATTTCCACAATTTCCATGTTGATGACACCTCTTACCAGGACAGCCTGTGCAGAGCTAGTGGTGTTACCGCGTTCCTCGTACCTCTCTGTCGCCCCCTGCAGGTGGTCCAGGCCACAGGTGGTGTGGACCTGGCTAAAGGTGTGATCAGCCCTCTGCTCACACGGGAGGCAGTGGACTTCCTGCACTCCGCCACCGCTCCCCAGGAAAGGCGTCTCTGGCTCTCATTGGGGGATGGCTGGACAAAGAGCAGGTGGGAGCATAGAGCGTGAACCCGTCCTCAGTGCTTGGAGCTGGAGCTGCTGCTGGACGGCCCCAATCCATTGTTTCTCAATCCGGTCCTCAGCAACCCACATTCGGTCCATGTTTTTGCTCCCACCGAATCTCCTACCAGACAGTTCACATTTTTTCTCCCTCCTGGGAGCTGGGTAGAGAGCTATGAGGGAGCAAAAACGTGGACTTTCTGTGGGCCCCTCTGGACTGGATTGGGAAACACTGCCCCAATCCATGAGCTACATTATGTTACTGTGTCATTACATCTCTTTACATGTATTAAGGCTGTTGCTGCTCTCTTTCAGTATGATAATAAAAACATGTCTGATGATCACTAATCAACTAATTAACCTTGTTAGGTAAGGAGGCACTTGTGGTCAAGAATCCCCCCCACCACCTGGACACATGTCCCTTTCCTGCAGGGTGATCAGTGAGACCCCTGACAAATCAGGGTAATACCTGCAGATCAGGGTAATACCTGCAGGAGCAGAGAGTCCAGAGGACTGTTAAGAGTAAGTAAGGATCAGTGGGTTGCTTTCAGAGTGATTAAATATCTCCACTCATGAAGTGCTACCAGCTGTAATACCCTGGAGATCAGTAAAGAACCTGGAACACTTCAGAATGTAAAGTGAACCGACTGGAAAGTCTGACTCCTGGGGCTGTAATAGACGCAGCGTGTTACGGCGTAAGTATTCTGATTATCATACAGTAGGATATGAGTATGGATATGAGTGTAAGTGGGTCTTTACAAGAACAGTTTGGATTGGGTTTCCCAGTGGATTCTGTACTGGGGGCATGAGTTGGCTTTTTTGTTTTGGTGTCTTGTAGGTATTAGGAGTCTATGAGTTGAGTTCATTGTGTTCGTTCCTCTTCCCCCACCTCACTTTGTTGATCTCCCTGCAACCCCCCTCCAGGGTGGAATGGCCCAAGGATCAGCATCCAGCCCCCTATTCGCCCCACTTCCGAGATGGCTGGGAGCCACCCACGCTGCCCGTCACAGGACACAGCCGAGAGCAGGAGCTCAGCCAACTGGCCGAGTCCCTAGTCAGTTCTGAAATGCAGCGGCATGAAGAGGTGGAGCACCGGCTGGCTCAGGAGGTAAGTGCTTAGTCACCCCCTACTGGTGGATCAAAGCATTGCATGAGGGAATGAGGTGTGGTATTTCTCTAACAGCTGGCTGTGTGTGTTTTTTTTATTTATTTATCTCTAGCGCCCCAGTATCCAGAATTCCCCCTCTGCTGATGGGTATGCCTTCAATAAGACAGCCTACAAAAAAAAGCATCTTCAGGACCAGGACATGGCCGCAGCTGCTTCTAAGCAGGCGGTTAGCCGCTGTGTGGTTAGGTAACCGTGGTCAGCAGACCAGGCCGGCGGCCATGGAGAACTGTCCCACTTCACTTTGTCTACCTGCACTGTCAGGAATCCTATTGATTTGCTTTTTCGTCAATCAAAATGACTCTGGATTTCTCTTTCTCTTACTGGCTCCTCAGATAAGCTGTCAATTCTCTGCCTAATAAGTCGTATACTGTGTAGTTAGTCTCCAGTTTTCACTCCTGGTTGATTCCCTCGTTCATTCTGTGTAGCCCTGAAACTTTGCAAATTCCTTTTTTTAACCTCTGAAATTACAGCAGGGATACTTCTCCATGGATTAGAAATACATATTTATTTATGTATTTTTTCATCCATTTATAATGTGGAAATTCTCCCATCAGGAACTGCTGCCATGTAACACATACATGCACATCCACTAATTATGTAGCAGATTACCTTCCTACAGACTCTGGTTTAATGTAGCCCAGTGGCTACTTCAATATTAGTTTGAATACTAGAACTCCTGGCCATAAGTGGAAATTAGCGGGAGAACATTATAAAATGAATTTGAGAAAGCACTTCTTTACACAGCGTGTAGTTAGAGTATAGAATAGTCTTCCTGTTAGTGTAGCGCAAGCTAAAACCCTAGGGTCCTTTAAATCAGAGCTAGATAAGATTTGAACAACTCTGAGCTATTAGTTAAATTCTCCCCAGACGAGCTTGATGGGTTGAATGGCCTCCTCTCGTTTGTAAATTTCTTATGTTCTTATGTATAATTGGTCTCTTTGCTGTGTGGTCTTGAGTGTGATTTCATAGCATTGTCTTTGGCCTTAAATGGGGAATACATATGGTTTTAGGACTTGTCCTCCACTGACACTGCAGATGCTTCCTTGGCAGTGAGATGACTCAGTGTTTTATGGATCTTTTTCAAACTTTGCAGACACATTATATGGGTGAAGATCTGGAACTCATTAAATTTTGAGAAGTCAAAATTAGCATCACTGCATAGTGGATAGAAAAGGAAGAGTGACTGCAGGTGACATCTAACCTTGTGAACATAACTCAAAAAGTATTTAATGGATACTATTACTGTATCAAAAAAGCAGAATATGGATGAATATCTTCACCTGATTTCATTTTGAGACAAATTACACCAAAATTAAAGTACCAGCCATAGAAGGAAAACGTGGTTGCAGAAGATGTAACACGTATTTGATGTATCTTTTTCAAACTTCCCAGGAACATTGTATATCTGGGGCCCATTTCATTTTGAGATAAATGCTCCAAAAGTGAAGCAGTGTCTCTTAGTGGTGGCACATGAAAGGACAGCCACACACGCAGATCTGATTATATCGAGACAAATCACACAAAGTTGGCCCTTTAATAGATATTTTCAATAGATTTTTTGGAAAGGTGGGGATAGTGTGTTGAAGGCTTGAAATTTGAGTGGTTGGGGGTTGTGAGAGGGGTAGGGATTGGATGGGGGACGGAGTATCAGGGTCATCTGGGGAATCGTTTTATTCAGTGTGCATCAGTGTACATCAGTGTGCATCAGACTTCACTTGCCAAAAAATGTCATTGGCACTGTGTCTGACCCCCACTCCCCCCACCCCCTGCACCTGTAAAATTCCTGATCGACCAGACTGATTCTACATTGTGCTTTTGGATCAGAGCCTTAATATATAACTGGCTATTAACAGCCTCACAGATTCCTGTGAGAAGCCCTCATTCATCATACATGGCAGGTGAACCTGTTCGTGTTCTACAGGAACCACGAGGCCCCGGATGTCACCCAACCAAAGAACTACGCCAAATCCAAATACGACTTCGTGGCAAGAAACAGCACAGAGCTGTCAGTCCTGAAGGATGAAGTAGTGGAGGTAATGGCTCAGGGAGGTGTGTGTGTGTGTGTGTGTGTGTGTGTGTGTGTATGTGTGTGTTGAAGTCATGAAAAATTAGCAAGAGTAACAGCCAGTAAGGGGCAGATGCTGGGGAGCCTGGGCACCTGCCCCCTTTGCCCAAACCATTATAAGTTCCTTCCTTTGAAGGTACTGGGGACCCATTTACTGTGTGCGTGTCAAAGGCTTTTGGCACCTGCCACTGAAAAAGTCTCTGCACGCTGCTGGTCAGTAAAGGGCTTTAGGGAGCACAGCCCCATCTCTATGCTGGGCTTCCTCCACTATAATGCTCTTACTGGATATTTTTGTGCAGTTAATAATAGTTACAGCTTGTAATTATCTTCTCAGTACCTTAGTAGTAAAATGTGCTTTTTTCTTTAATGTATGGCATTAATGACTTTAATGATCAGGTGTTATTCACATTTCTAATAAAATCGATTCATAGCCTGAAGTAATTGTGTGATCACCATTACTGAAAGAGGCTAGAACCTTCCAGATATAGTCATGTGAGACTCCTACCTAAGAAGATAAAATGAGCTGTACTTTATATAAAAAAAAACCCTTTATTTAAGAGGTATAAGTAAGCTGAGAGAAGACCTAGATAACATGTAGTGTCCGTGTGCCGCGCAGGTGCTGGATGACAGGAAGCAGTGGTGGAAGGTGCGCAGTGCCACTGGAGCTTCTGGGTACGTGCCAAACAACATCCTGGAGATCAGCAGGGCGGTGGACATGAGTCTGGGCCGGGGAGACCCCCTCTACACCCACACCTTCCAGGTGAGCGGCTGCCCCCTGCACCTCAAGGTCCACCAGTACACTTTCACGTCATGAAAAACAGTTACTGCGCATGCATACGCCGTTGGTGCTCCCAGAATCCACAACATCCCTCCATTTCGCTTTTCGCTCTTAAAAGCTCATGATGCCAAAGAAGGAATTTGAGTTGTTCAAGGTAGGGCTGTTTGTGTGAACTTAGGATCCCCTGAGTCTTCTTCCTTTGCTCCTAAATGGAGTCATAGGTGTTTGCTTAGATAGTGTTGCTGTGAGGCTTGATTTGGTATATTTGGGTTCAGGCATGAACTGTGTGGTGATCTGCTCTCCCCATTATTACACACCATGTGATGCTCTGAGCGTTTTTGGTCTAGTTGATAGGGCTGACAACTACAAGTATTATCGCTTAATAATTTGACTTTTCATGGTGGAAATCGAGCATATGCAGGGTAAATATTTAGACCAGTGTTCTTTAAGGCAGTCCTCAGGGACCTCCAGACGGTCTATATTTTTGCTCCCTCCCAGCTCCCAGAAGACATGCTGTCTGTGGGTCCCCGAGAACCAGGCCGAAAAGTAGTGATTTAGACCACATGAGTTTACCTAGAAGCCCTTTGACCTCAGGCCAGCAGCACTTAGCGAGGCTGAGTTTCATTGCTGCTCTCCTGCCCTGGTCTCCTTATCACCCATGTGCCCTCGAGGTTTGCGGTGGCTTCTGCTTTCCTGCCCTGGTGTGCCGTGCCCCCCTACCCCCCCCCCCCCCCCCCCCGCGCACCGTGCACACTGTCATTCCTCTGTGTCTCTCGTTCTCCCCCTGCTAGCAATTGCTCGGCGAGTTAAACGAGGTAATTGAGATACTGCTGTGGAACTCCGTACGTATGCATTAATGATCAGTGTGGAGCAATTTGTCATGACATATTGCTGCTTATTAAAGCTGCATGCTGAGTATATATTTTTGTGAGGCTTTACTCCAGGTTTATGATATTGAGATATATCATAATGAGAAATGTATCATTACCTTTTTCTGTCAATAGAGCATGGTGTAAAATAAATATATTAATATATATTTATATATAAGTTGTACATCTTTAGTCCAGTGCCATCTGTACTACTCCTGTTCTGAACAGAGACTTTTAAGCATTTTGATATTTTAATCTTGTTTTTGGTTAGTGACCCGTGATACATCCAGTAAATTATGATACATTTGTGATATATAGCAATGTTGTTTTGATGGTGCAGGTGGTCTTCAAGTCTATATTTCCACAGAAACAGAGGACCGATTATGTCTCGAACCCGTCTGCAAGCCCCGTTTCCGCTGCCCCGACACCACCTCCGGGCGGTTCCGCCCCTGTCCGGATGCCTACCCCTCCCCCACCCCCAGCAGCCACTGTCAGCCCCGCCCACACTGAGGAGAGGGCTTCTCCTGCCAGCACAGGACGGCACAACAGCACAGGTGTGAGCGACAGCAGTAGCAGCGTCACTATGAGGGAACAGAGGCAGGTGGACCGGCAGCCGCCAATCAACAGTGAGTCCCGCCCCTTCTCCTGGCCAAATTGATTGGATGGCTTATATATTCTTATTGAATATATAAAGCTAAGGATCACTCCCAAAATAATGTATATTTAAAAATATCTCTTAAACGTACTCATCTTTAGTGTGTACTTTTTCCTCTTAGGCTGTTTGAATTACTATAAGTTTTACTGAGGGTGTTTGCAGTATTTACATGTTTAATATTGTTGTATTTCTGACACTTTGACTGTGTATGCCAATGGAGGAGAGAACTGGGTAAATAAAATGCAAGTGAGGTGATTGGCTCATTTGGCCTGGCAGGAAGGAAGTCCAACATGGAGGAGGTGCAGGATGAGCTCATGCACCGCCTGACGCTGGGCCGCAGTGCTCAGAAGAAGATCCAGATCCCTCCGCGAAGCTGCCCCGCGGCCGCCACCAGCCTCACCTATGACTCCGGCCCTGAGGAGGTCCACGGTTGGCTGCAGGTCAAGGGCTTCAGCCCCGTGTGAGTGAGACGTCGCGCTGGACCAACACACTTTAGGAAAGGTGTCATTATCCTGAACATAAACTCTCACGTGCTGTGTTAAGCTGTGTTAAGCACTCTTATGTATTCATAGGTCTATATTTCTCTTTGTTAGCCTCTCAGAATGTAACATAAACATTAATTCTATGAAACATCAGTGGCCTTTCGGAGGAGGGTACAGCCAGATAGAGCAGCATGACCCCCCCGTCCCCCATGACAGGCCACTCTCCCTTCACTCCCCTCCCCCCCTTTCCTCCTCAGCACCATCAACAGCCTGGGCGTGCTAACTGGGGCTCAGCTCTTCTCGCTGAGTAAGGAGGAGCTGAAGACGGTGTGCCCAGATGAAGGGGCGCGGGTCTACAGCCAGGTCACCGTGCAGAAGGCCGCTCTCGAGGTGAGTGGCCTGCTCCACCAACTCCATCATCCAGGGGGCGATAGCACTTCCTCTGTCATCTTAGCACAAATATTAGAGCAAGTGACTGTCTTCACCCTTGGTTGTAGCTCCAGGGGCCGTGTGGCGTAGTATGACGTCCATCAGATAAATACTTTGCAGAATGTCATATGTCATCTGGTTACCGATCATCTACTCTCTCATAGATACTTTGCACTCTACATTTTTCCTACTACATAGCAAACAAGAATGCAATTTTGGTTAACCCATACTGTTTTAAGTGCATGAGCTTTAAATGATTAAGTTAATAAAATGTCCAGTCCACTACCTCTAATGGTGGGATGTACTAAATACAGTGATTGTACACCTAAAACTTGTATGTTGTGTTTGGCTGCCTTTGTGGACTGAGAAGTCATTCTAGATTCTGTACAAGAGCTGTACAAATTATCACCAGAAGTGTCTCATTCCCATAGTTCATACCCTCTGTCTGCAGATTTTCGTCTGACTTCCTATGATCTTCGTATGATCTGTTGGTGTGAGGCATGCAGGTATTGTGTGTGTACAGGGATGACTGCTCTATTTGGCTGGGTTCACAGGCATGATGTGGTCTCAGTAGAGTATTCTGCAGACTTTTTTTCAGTTCACTGTGGCAATAACTTCTAAATACCCTCCCCCATGAAACCTGTATTCATTTGTGGCACGAAGTTCCAAACTGTTGCAGTGTTTCATCACTACTTATTATTAGATTTAGCCAAAAAAAAAATACACCGCGCAACTTGTTACCAGAATAAAGTCCCAGCACAATAACCATAATCTTTAGATGACAGCGGATTTGAAGCTTCTGACCAAGAGATATTCTTTTACATGCAGACATGGCTAATAATTGTCACATGTGTCTGATTGAATCCAGCCTACAGACTTAGTTGACTGTCCAACAAGTGGTACCCTGCCTGGCCGAAAAAGGTCACCATTTAAATAAGCAAATTTGCTTATTTGCTTCAGTTGGTCTGGTCTAGGCTCAGCAACTTTATGCAGCTATAAAATGAAGTCCACTGAGTACCAGAATCTTCTGAATGACCAGGTTATCCCACCAATGGATTTTTTCTTCCCGAACAGCACTGGCATATTCCATGACAACAATGGAATGATTCTTTAGGCTTGAATTGTAAAATAGTGGTTCAGGGAGAATGAGGAATCATTTCCACCCATCATTTGGCCACCACAGAATCCTGACCTTAACAAAAGTGGGTCTGCTGGAGAAGAGTATGTGGAGTGCTTAGACACTCCTGTTATCAATACAAGATCTTAGTGAAAAATTAATGTAAATCTGGATCAAAGTAAATGTTGATTACATTGCATAAGCTCATCGAAAACAACCCCACAGTGAATGCACGCCGTAATCTCTCCTCCATAAAGCTAAAGCTGGTTCAATGAGAAGTACGCAACTTTTTTTTGGCCAGGGAGTGTAGATTGTCATAGCTGTGCTAGTGCTTCACGTCTCCCTTTAGCATCCACTGTCGCATGGTCTAAGTATGCAAACCTGATCCTTGCTAGGTTACCCCTTGCTAAGTCAGTCATGTTCATCCCTCTCCATCTTCAATAAACCGCATAGTACAGCAATAGCTAAGTGCAGATGGAAGAGATAGCAGAAAACTGAAGGCTTGTGTTTCTGGTGTTTCTGGTATATGAATTTTTATGCTGGAGGGGATCTGCTCAGGTATGTTCGAGCTGAGATGATGGACGTTTTCTGGTGTCATGGAGCCTCCCAGGGCGGCATCAGTCTGCTGCCTCATTACAGCACTGGGTGATGAGTGTGAATAAAATAAGACTTAATGGCCTTTTACTAGACTGATTTTATCAGGTGTAGTTTCACATACCTTCTACCCCTCAGTGTTGCGAGCGGCACGGACACGTCTACGGTGTAGTTATGCTCATTTAAATAATGATCCCGTTCACAGATGGTGATCCTCCCTGGATTATTCTTGCTCTTTATGATCTCAATCCGCAGTTTATTTACTTGAAAGTGTGTGGGGTCCAGGCTTGATTGCAGCTTTCATTCGCACTTCTCACCCTTTATCCATCCGGGCCTCCCTGCCCACATGATAAACTCTGTATTTAGGGGACATGTTTTAAAGGCCTCTTTCCGTCGCAGTCTCCGGGAACATCTGGTAGGCCCTGTATGAAGGGTACGTTTATTGAAAACCTAATCGCTTGTCTCTCCCTCTGCCAGAAGACGACAAGTTCTGAGCTGCAGGAAATCATGCGAAGGCGGCAGGAGAAGCTGAACGCCGCCTGCGACTCTGGGGTGGAGTCCTTCGATGAGGGCGGAGGTCACTGAGCGTCCACCATGACTAGCCCCGCCCCTTCCCAGGGCCTCGCTCCACAGGTTTGCTGACTGCGGCAGTTAGGTTAGCCTGGACCCGTAACTCGCCCATGGGTACTCGGTTATCGCTAGTAGGGAAACACTGTGTTGTGCATAGATGAAAATGCAGGAGGTAGTAGTCATGTTATACTGTATATCTGTACAGGCCCATACGCATTGAGAAACAGGTGCTGTGTAATATTACTAAGGGTGTGGCCCAAGGAGGAAGCTGTGTTTCAATCTGAAACGTTAACGGCTATCGGTAATGATTCAGGATAGGTGCCGCAAGTAATACGAATGTTTATACTAGACTGAACTAGTGGGAGAAAGTTGAATATGGGGAAAACGCTACTGGGATATATTTAAAGGATAACTGATTTTGTGACATAATTATTTTTCTTTTGAAAATATATTTATTTCATTGAAATGCCAAAATAGCACAAGGACGATTAAAAAATGACAGAGCTGAACAATAGGATACGGATTTTTTTTTTTTTAATTCAATTTTTAAAAAAAAGCTTTTGGTTAGATGCTGTCCTACTGCACTGAGTTTGATAAGCATTTATTTAATTGGTGCCTATAGCACATTCTTTTGTAACACTGTGGAAGTTTCTGGACACATCCAACACTAACCCTCTGGATGAGCAGGTAGGGATTTCAATGACGGTGTTAGCACACTTTTATGTAATATGACAGAAAGCAGCTTGTTTACATGGCTGTTGTGTGCTTGTGGCCTGGTTGCTCGGGTCACCATCCAGCTACACAGTGGTGCCTGATTCTCATACCAAGGTTCGGGATGCAGGAATTTTATTGCAAAGAGATTTTTTTGATAGGAAATATTAGTGTTAGGAAACTGACCATTGTGTTGCAACATGGGCACTTCTAATGTGTTTGCTGTACAGGCTTAGCCAAAAATGAGTGCTTAATTTAGGTACACAATTAGTCTTCCTTGGTACCATTGCCTTTTCAAATGTCCAATGAAAGTAATTGATTCCAGTCTTCTAACGTGGCCTAAAACTACGGGCATTCACTGCATTGGTCTGCTACTGTAAGGCCCCACGGCATTTGATAATGCTTGACATGTGGGAGCGCTAGTCAGGCTCACAACTCCCCCCCCCAAGGAGAAAACTGAATGACAGGTTCTTTATGAGGCGACCCCTTGACAAGCTAAAGAGCCAATGGGTTGATTGGGTTGATTGGTGCTGGTGTAGACTGATTTACTCTGACACTCCAACACTCCAATGAAATGTTTTTAGTTGTGACCTGGCTGAAGGTGGTCGAACGTGGCCAAACTTCACGCTCGTTTCACCGTTTAAAAGAGAATCCACGCTTACACGGTATTATACCTTAGCGTGGAGCTGTTGTTAAACAACCACATAGTTGGCCAAGATCAAGTTCTGGGAGATCAGAATGTGTAGAATCTTTGTAAAATAGACTGCACACAAAGACTAAGCGGACTCACCGCATTCACGTTGTGTTAACTGAACATGAAAGCTTGCGCATTTTAAAAATTCATAACTGAAGATATATATTTATAAAGTCATTCGTGGCTTAACATTCTGGACTGCAGTTGCTCTGAGCTTTACTCTGCACAGCTGATTTTTCCTTATAAATCTTTGGAGTTGATGGTGTAATGTGCTAGATTTAATCAAGGACCATTCTCTGCTATCGCATTTTTATTCTAAGTGAATGGAAAGATCATTTAGAAAAAGTCATTTGATGGCTTGTCCTGTTCTTTTTTGTGTGGTTATTGATTAACTGATCCTTCGGGGGAAAAATATGGAAATGTGTAAGGGGGAAATTTATTAATAGTGTAATTCATAATTGTACGTGTATAGCTTCCATGGTGCCTTTTCCACAATAATTTGATGGAATTCTACAATAAACAGTATTATAAAAAATTACATAGTGTGTTTTGTGTTTTATAAACTTCACAGCGATACCAATTCTTGACTGTTAATATTTTAGCTAGTTGCGTCCATTCTCTGTTGGTAGTAATGGTTAGAATGGTGTCCTCTTTTCGAGAAAGACTCAAGAAAGATGCTGAGCACCACAGTTCATAAGAACAGATACCGAAAGGCTTTATTCAACACACACACTGAACTTATTGACAATTATCACCCAGCTATTCTAGTAATACAGGATCCTCCCTCTAGCGACATGACAGAAAAATACACAGCAATGGCACCAGTGACAGACTGAACCGGCCACACGTAGGAACAGAACTGGACGAGCAGCTGCCTTTTGCCATTCACTCGGTTAAATTGGGGAGAAATGGTGTTCAGCATTGTCCCCAGACTCCACAACACATTGAACACACACCACACACACCACACAGGAAGAGCTGCAGCCCGTTGGAACATGCAGAAAGGTTCTCCGGTGGCTAACTTGTTGCCTACTCTACATTAGCCATGGTTTTCACACACTCCCAGATTTGCATTGGTCCCGTACCATTTTGGCCGACAAGCTTCTCTTCTCGTCCAAGATTTACTGAGGGATATTATTTCTCTGCAGTGAGAGTCTACTGGCCATTCCTCTGTATGAAGGGCTCAGCTTTCAGGTCCTCATGCGAGGCGATCAATGCTAAGTGCTCCACATGATAATCACAGCCCACGTATCCCGGGTGAAGCTGTTTAGGGTGAAGTACTCTATCTGAATGGAGATGCAGCTCCTTTACAGGAGGAACCATCTTGAAGGGAAGCAAGACAACGTGTCCCAGGTAAAAATAATCAGCGTGAAGGTACAGCGTGTTCAGCATGTATGTGGCGAGCACATATGAGGCCCTGCTTTGTCAACAGGGCCAGAAACCTGGGAGTAAGGAGTGAGCTAGGGATGATGTAACTGGAAATTTGTGTTCAGAGTAATAAAACTCTGATCTACACAAAGTGGATTGTGAAGCCAATCTGTTACACTGAAGATCATTCTGCAAACCAAGTAATTTTTCTATAATAAAATTATTAATAATAAAGTTATGTTACTGCTGTAAGATTATGCGCATATGCAAGTGATTACAGTAGCCCGACTGCACAAGTCATCCAACTGGAAATGCGTAACCTGACATGACGGGAAGCATCCTGAAAGCTTTCAATGCCCCCCCCCCCCCCCCCTCCTTGGGGGCTGTTACTCACATGACCAGGGAGACGGGCTATGTGACAGCAGAGGGACAGTGGTTTCCTGGGTTTGCTCGGGGGGGCTTTCTGTAGAACAGACCCTAATTCACACAGCTCTTGTGTCCCACAGGAAGATATCTCTTTACAGCCTCCCTCCCTTAGCCACAGACTCCTGGGAACCAGGCCCTCGCCTTTCCGGCCACCATAACAGAGAGAGCGCTCCATCAGGGCAATGCGGGGGCCCCTCACTCGCGCCCTCTGGTGGCCCTTTCTTACCTTCACAGCACCTTCAACCACTGGCAGTGCGACTGAATATTGGGGTTTGGCTTCCACTAAAATGTTGCACAGATGGGTTTCAGGTGCTGAGAAAGCTGAAAAAAGCTGAAAAAGCTAAATAAACGTATACACACATAAACAGCCTACTGTGAACCAGATGCCATTACATGTAATGCTTCCCATGAAACTTGCTGTAACATTGCACTGTGGTGAGGTGATGCCATTTTCGAAATATGGGATTTTTTTTTTTTTTTTGGCAAATTAAAATTAGTATTTAGAGGATGCTGCTGACTGACCTTCAGTTCCACTCATGTGCCACTAGAGGGACTCTCTTGATCGGTGTCAAAAGTGTTCCAGTTCTGATGCTTCTTGTTCACCAAGAGTGAAATATCTTTGTGGGGGACAGTTCATTTTGCTGGATAGGCCAGAAGTTTTCTTAAATATATTCTGACTAAGGCGACTTTGAAAAATATCCCAAAAACCAAAAGTTTTCAGTAAATAAATGCTCCTTTAAGGCAAGATCCCTTCCCATGCGTCCTCCAGTTTTAAACGAAAGCGCTGTTTCTCTTTTCTGTGTTCATTTTTGGCATCGATGATTAAACAAATCTCTGGGCAGAGAACGAAAGCCTGAAGCAGGGGAGGGCAGATGAATCACTTCAACCTGTCAGGCAAGACATGAAAAACATAAACAATTATTGTTATTGCTCATACTTCTATTATTTTTTTCCAAGAACCGAAAAGCACTTTCTCAGTTCACTGCCTGATTACATCAGTGATTCACTCCCCTGAATGCATTTCTGGGGAAAATAATTTACAAGTTAAGTAATTTATTCAAATCCAGTTCTGGTACTTTTTTGTGCTTTTTATTGCACATATTTATCATAACGAATGGCTGCATTCAGAATGGCTCACACTGCAGGACTCCACGATTACGACTTGATGACATTCTCGTAGACGACATCTCCTGCGACTGTCTGCTGCTTCTTCCTCCACATCAGTTGGACGCACTGATGGATAAACACGTACTGCTCCTGTAAAGGCGGCAGATGTTGTTAGGACTGGGCCGAACCAGCTGGGGGCAGAGGTGAGCAACGAGCTCACTATATTGCTAGTGATGAACATATTCATCAGTTATGTTTAATGACAGAATGTGTTTGTTCACTGCATTTGTTTGGCACTATACAAGGAAAAATATGCTTATATTTGCTGTTAACAACAACACTATGTCAAAATGATTCTTTCACATGCCAATAATAGGATTACAGTATTTGGCAGACACTTTTATCTAAAGTGAGTCACTTTCATTCATACAGTTTGATATCTTACTGGGATGATTTAGGTTAACTAAATAGCTGACACATGGGAATTAAACTAGAAATCTTCTGGTTGATCCCTGGTCTGTTAATGGCCACTCTCCTTATCCTTTTTGTCAACTGGGCAGTTTCATATCATGTTGGCAAAGCTTTGACTGACTTCATTTGTCATACAGTTACCCATTTATAAAATCCTAATAGCAAATATCACATATGGGCCCTGACCTCCGTCTGCACCATGCACAGCCTGTGCGCTCGCATCTCTGCCACCAGGCCCAGCACGTCAACAAACTCGTGCTCCCGTATGTGCTGCATCAGCCGGTCCAGAGCGATGAATGTTCCTGTGCGACCCACTCCGGCACTGTGAGGGAAGGGAGGTAAGGTTACATCAGCCTGACTGTCAGCATCCACATCACATCATCCCGAACTAGAGAGAGACAAGAGCTTTGATATCATTATAATGGTTATTGTAATCCTACCCTGAGGTCTACCATGAAATGAGCCAATGCACGGAAGCGTAGTGGACAGGCAAGGGAAATAGCAGATCAGGGTTTCTTGACCATTCCAACCACATGGCCTGGCAGTTCACACTGCTCAGTTGGCATGAGTTTCCAGCAGTGTTTACAGTACGCAGCAGTCCGTTATCTGCAATGTCTCCTTTTTAAAAGATGTTGTGACTCTTCGCCGACATTTGAAGGTTCCTCTAAAGGAGCACCTGTCTTATATATGATCAAAACAGTAGCTTGTGCCATGCTCCACTAACTCACCCAACCTTGCTGTGAGTTTGTTGGTTGTCTGTTCTTAAAAGACTGCGGTATGATTGGTAGGAATTGCATTCCTTTCTCTGATCTGATAGGCTGATGCACACTATCAAGAGTTTGTGGAAGTTTCTCATTATTTTGTCGTTTAAATTCATATGCCGATAAGTTGATATATCGGTTATATAAAAACTATTTATAGTTTATTTTTGTATGATATATTTACTAAAATTAGATTGCAGTTTGTAGCCCATTCGTCTTTTTTTCATGAATTTGATTAATCGGAATTCCAAGGGAATTCTTAAAAAATTCTTGAAGTAAAGAAATAATGACATAACGAATTATCTTGTGATAATTATCAATATTGATTAATATGAAAAAAAAATTATTACAGTGGTACCTCGGTTCTCGAACTCACTAGAACTTGAATTTCTTGAAAGTCGAACAAACCAGTTTGACCTAGAACTCGATCTGAATATCAGAAGTCGAACCTAATATAAATTGTACGCGCCAGGAAATGAGTCTTACTACAATGCAATTCTTACTTGAATGCCTTCTTGACAGACTGGGCGATTAACCAAATAAAGCAGCGCAACATTACAGTAACTAACAATAAATAAACCAGTAACTTACATGTACTATTAGAGCATTTATGTAATTTATTTAAACTTTTTTTTACTAGGTAAATGAACTGAAAACCAGTTCTCACTGCTTTACATGATATTCGGGAGAAATAGCAGATTACGCATCGGAACTGCCTGGGATACAAACGTCATGCGTGTAACTAAACTCTTCAGCCAATAAGGGCAAAGGTGTGTTGTCACGGAGACGGTTCCAGTTTGTGCAGCCGGGTGAGAGGTCGCAATGCATCTAACCGTAATGCACTGCGTCAGGATCAGAATGCGTTGCTTTAAGCCAGTGCTGTAAGCAAGTCTAACGCACCCAATGACCGGACTGGGGAAACAAACTGAAACGTGGACTTAATACAGAGGACTAATGACAACAACCAGAAACAGCTGATCACATGGGGATCCCACACGAGGTTAACAAGGGGGCGTGGCACACGGAAGGAGCGGACGATCGGGGCAGGAAAGGGGTAATGTTGGGATAAGATCTTTATCGTTTTGGAAGCCATTAAGAAAAAAAAGCTCTTCTTGCTTTATCCTGTTCATTTTGTGTTTAAAAAAACATATTTAGGTGTAATTTTGGGGGGCCGGGAACCAATTAATTGGTTTTCCATTATTTCTTATGGGAAAAATTCGATCAGAACTCGAACTTTTTAGGATTCGATCCAGAGTTCGGAACGGATTAAGTTCGAGAACCGAGGTACCACTGTACAGTTAAGCATTTTGACATATCGCCCAGCCCAACCTTGAAGTATGTTAGTGACTTGCTTGAATGTCCATCCATCCATCCAACCATCCATCCATCCTTCCTGTAACTGCTTATCCTATTCAGGGTCAGAGAGGCTACAGGTGCAAGGCAGGGAACAACCCAGGATGGGGTGCTGACCAATCGCAGGTTGTGTGAATGTTTATGCATTTTATTTACTATGTCCGATTTATACTAGTGTATAAGAGTGCAGATGAACGCAAGCGTGGCTCTACCTGCAGTGTACGATAATGGGACCCTTCACTTTTACTGCCTGCTGCCTCGCAATGTGCACAAACTGCAAAATGCTCTCGATGGCGTTGATGGTGGGAACACCGTGGTCTGGCCAGGACGTGTAGTTCAAATGCAGGACGTCCTGAGTCTCATCCGCCTGCAGCACATTGAGAGAGGACTGCTGTGATCTGGGGGGGGGGGGGATGTCCTTCATGAAGCAAGGATATGAATGCCGAAGTATTCCTGATATGAAACATTTCATTTAATATGATACACTGAAGAGCCACTAGGGGGTGTATTTCTCCCGAATGAATTTTACCTAATATACCATGGCTGACTGAAATGTGCAAGGTGATGTTACCGATTGGCAGTGGTAAAAGTTAGTGGTACAAGCCGTGGCTTTCGTGCATCATTATGGAGCGGCTGCATACTGTCCCAATATGTATGTAATTTATCACCATCCCAACAATGAAGAACAAACAGCATCCCTACCCTGCCCCCTACCCCCTCACTCTACACAGGCCTGCGTCTGATAAGCCAGCCGACGATGAGGCTCCTCATCCTGAAAGACTATCGGCCATTGATTTATGGATGCCTTTCCTGTATCCGATGATCAAGGATCCTGTTGCTGGAATCTGCAATAAGGCTTTAGCGGTGAAATGGATCTCTGATGCGATTAGATAAAGTAGCTCCTGCTCTCTGGCGTCTTTTGCTGAGGCCCGTCTCATTACGACACTGAGCCATCCTACGGGTAGCGACATCGCCATTTTCAGAAGCACTCCGGATGATGCCCCGGTTTAACGTCGTTAGCGCTGAGAATGTCTCACTCACGTAGCTCAGTCTAAAGTTCCTGACGGTCCACTCCGGAGACTCCTTCTCCGACAGCATCTCCACAGTGATCTCTCCGTATGTGACCGGTGCATCGGTGTAGGGCCAGTAGTGGTCACATTTCACCTGTAAACATATCAAACCAATCCTTCATGTTACTGAAGTTCAGCCATGACTGACTTTGGTGATTTCAAGATTAATGTGGAGAATTTAAAGGTACATCTGAGCTATGCATGCTTTATATGCATAAAGCAAAACAATAGTTATTTCAGGGTCTTGATTGTACTGAGAGAAGAATTGTGATATATATTTTTTTGGCATTAAATATTTGTCTGTAATTTAATGTGTTTATGACAAACATTTGTTTACAACCCATGCAACTATAAATTTTGTAATAAAACTTCAATCAATTGCATTGCATCAGCAGTTAGCTTCATCATAAAAAGCATTACAATATGAATGCATCAATTATTATTATTAATGCATGACATAACCAGTAAATCCCTTCTTAAGATTCCAGTACATGATATCAAATACAGGGAAGCTAATAGTGTCTTACAGTGTTAAGAAGGATATCTGCTCATTTAACTTTCCTTCACTCGCATGGGAAGCTACCACCAACGGTACAAAAACATGTTCAGGCATGTCCATTATGCAGCGTCACTGTAAACATGATACAGCACATGCTGAAATATATGGGTTTTTCTGCCTTTTCCATTTTTCTCTACCGTGTGGCTAAACCACGCTTGACACCGCCCTCCACGAAGTTCACAGCCCCCAAGAGCCAATCAGGGGTCAGCAGGGTTGATTGACAGACGCCAAGGCCCACCCTTCGCCGCTCGTTGCACTGCGTCAGCATGACGATGATGCGACACTTCTGCTGCAGCACCATCTTCCAGAAGTCATCACGGGTCTCGGGCAGTGGGCCTTGGGTGGCGATGTACTCCCGGGGGCCCTTGTAGCCCTGCAGACAGAACCACAAGGACTGTGGGGTCAAAGGTCGGCCATCATTTGAAATGAAAATCAACTCTTAGCAACAACAAATCAACAGAAACAATGCAAATCCCAGCTATATATTCTCACAACATGCAGTACAACTCGCATGAGACCTAGCTGAAAAAACTTTTTAGAAATTCATTCTATGAATAAAGGTTTCCCCCCAGGTCAGGTATCAAAAGAGAAACATCATGAAATGTTGTGTTCTTGATGCTCAAAGTATGAAGGAGTGACAAGGACATGATAGAGCAGCTATCAGGATTGGATCTCTGCATAAAAAGCACTCAAACATAACAGAGCTGATGGATCAGAAACTACGTGACGACAGATTTAAAAAGCGGCAACACTTACGGGAATATAATTAGCATTAATGTAGTCCAATCCTTCCTCGTTTTGCATAGAGAGTAGCTTGACACGGCTGAAGTCATCTGAGTGGGACCGAAGTCTGAATGTCACACATGCTTCATAGTGGTGACAGACACTTAATGAAAATAGCAGATGGCTGACCGTCATTCTAATGGCTTTCAACTCTATAGTGCTGTAGGTGCTCTGGAACTACACACTCTAGACAATGTACCTATATGATGCTTTGGTTGTGGTGTAGTGAAAACAAGGCTGGGTGATCCTCATCTCTCACCCAGGATCCCACAGAAGCATAGTAAGACCCACAGTAACTATAGCTTATATCTCTTAAATAATTTAGCGCTGTGTAGGGGGACAAAATGAAAAAGAGAGGGAGTTATTGATGAATTCTTATTTAAAATATTTCTCATGTTTGGTGTTTTGTGGGATTTTGTCCTCTTAGCACTCAGGTTGGGCCGAGTCTCCCTATGTGTAACCGAGTGTATTTGTGTGTTTGCCTAACTCACATGGTAGGATGTTGGTGTATCGGTTTTTGGATCGGTTGACAGCAAGGTCAGCAGCTTCATGGGACAGGTCCAAACCGACGCTCTTCAGCTCCTGTATCAGCAAAGAGACGACATAAAAACAAGAACAGCCATGAGGGTGGATGATTTCCCCTCGACTAGTAATGGCCAAATCAAGCTTCATGAACCATTTGCTGTATTTTTTGACCCCACTAGATGGTGCTCTTTGTTTATTTTGCAGCATGCTTTGAGTCATTTTCTGAAGAAAGACCAGCGTCTAGTGGAGTCAGAAAATACAGCAAATGGTTCATGATGCTTCATTTAGCCATCACTACCCTCAACTGCCAACATTGACCATGTGGAAACCCGCAAAGCTGTTCCCTGTACTATGGATTATTCAATATCTAAAAACACATGCTGAATGGCTTCTACACACAGTTTGATACACTGGACATTGCATCAGAGAGGAAGATCATACCTTTTTCTGATGATCAGGTACCCAATCTATGCACAGCAGGAAAACCTCATCCAGGTTCAATCTATGCAAGACTGCTGGACCAGACAACATACCTGGTTATGTGCTCAAGGAATGTGCAGAAGAACTAGCTGGCAGATGTCCCTATCTTTAACATCTCCCTGAGCCAGGCAGCTGTTCCTGCAAGCTCAAGGCCGCCACCATAATACCAGTCATCATTAAATGCTTCCAGAAGCGAGTCACGGGCCATATGAAAAACTCCCCAGTTCACTAGACCCCTTCCAGTTTACTCATCTCCCTATCCAATCAACTGGCATGTCCTTAGTCCTTCACCTGGCCCTGTCCCACACAGACCAGAAAAACAGTGATGTAAGAATGCTGACCACTATACTTAGCATTCAACAAAATTGTCCCCAAGTGGCTGATTGGGTAACTGAGCCTGTTGGGCTTTAACATCATCCTCTGCAACAGGTTATTCCTGAGTGAAAGACCTCAGACATTCCATTTTAGCAGCATGTCCAGCACAATCACAATGGGCACTAGCACCCCCTAGGTCGGTGTGCTCAGCCCAGTGATGCTCACCCTGCTAACTCTCTATTGCACACTGCAGTTCAAATGACGTCATGGAGTTTGCTGATGACACAACAGTGGTGAACCTCGCCAGTAGCAATGATGAACATGCTGATCTAAGATGGAGCGGCTTGTGGACTGGTACACTGGATACACTTACCATCAAGAGACAGTCAGAAATACCAAGCATCACCGATCACTGAACCTAGACACTTCTAGACACCAAGTTTACTGGTAGTACCCCTATTATCTGTGGTGACTGAGGAGAGCGAGCCCCCCCCCCCACCATAGAGAGCGTCCTAACCAGCTGCACCACTGTCTGGTTTGGCATCTGACAAGTCAGACAGGAGTGTGATGTACGCTGTATCCATGGGGGCTCCAGCTTACTAGAAAACCCCTCCAACCTACCACCCCACACCATCTGGAACAAGGAAGCCCAGCATCCACCAGCTCTTTCCCCTAGGCCGTCGGGGTCCTCCAAACCCTGCTGCCCCCACCTTGCACTCTGACTTAACCTGATTCAAACCCTCCATATACTGTACTGGACCCCATGTTTACCTATGTAAACTGGTGTATGAATGTGTGTGTGGATGGGTGAATGTGAGGCATGAATTGTAAAGCGCTTTGAGTACTCGTAGGAGTAGAAAAGCACTATATAAATGCAGTCCATTTACCATTTACCATATGTATCTCTTTGTATCTATGGGATTCTACATAGGCCCTGGGCTATAGTGTAGATTGCCTATACAGTAATCTGCCTCTGTCTACTTCACACTGTACTCCGTACAGGGGCACAGCGAGAAATTCTGGGCCTCCTGACAGTATATAACCTTGCCCCCCCCCCCCCTATATTGCCAGGCATGGGGGAGCCCCAGCAAAACATTTAGGATGCCCTATGAAGTGCTGCCCCCCCCCCGATTACACTGACTGTGTATATGGATGAAATGGTGATAATGCTCACCGCACTTTACTTCAGGTGCTTCTCTATCTGGATGAAATGTTAGTATTAGCAACAAACCCTTTAACTCGCCCCATCTTCCTCTAATGTATTCCTAGCTCTGGTTTAAATCCCAGTCTAGGAACCGGCATCCGCAAGGTACGGACTCCTACCTCGAACTGCAGAGAGAACTTGTAGGCGGAGTCTTTGGTCATGTCACTGATGTAGGTGTCGAAGTCGTCCAGCTGGACCGGGCTGGAGGCGAGGGATAAGGATTTTCATACATATGTTGATGCGGGGGGGACCCTTTCATACTGCTTTTTTATCACCTTTCATTATCTCCCCCCAGTTTCTCCTGATAAGGTCACAGCTGCACCGAAGCGATTATTTTTTACAGGCAAACATATTTTGTCACCACAGTAAATGTAGAGGAAGGATTTTTACAAGCACATTAAAGGCCTGTGATCTGTGCAGTCCTTCAAGTCTTTGCAAGCCCTGCCATTTATTCCAGATGATACATGAAAATTTGTGGCAGATGACATACCCGTCATAAATTAATGCTTGCATGGGAGTGCATTACAAGATTCCTAATAACGTTTCACTGTAAACAACCTGCGCAATGTTAATTTCCTGCTAGCAAAAGGCCTTTATCCAATTTTCCACTTAAGCGATTTGGTGGCAGGGTACAACTGATACATTACAAGACAATGAGCTGGAATATGACAACAGTCAGCAGTCGATTTTTTAATAATGACTAATATCTTGAATACAGTACTGTGTACCAAACAGTGCATATTACATCAGCAGATAACAGCAGCAGAGCCTAAGCACAATGCTAACGCCATTCTAACTGGCCAAATGCAGTTCAATTTAGGCGTGGCCACTTGTGTTCACTGCATAAGGCTGTAACAAAGTGATTTTTACATTTATTTAGTAGATGATGTTATTTAAAGCAAAGTTTAAATGAGAAAGCTAGGTCAGACAGTGCCTGGAGCAATTGGGGGTTAAGCGCCTTGCTCTGGTGCCTAATGGTGATACAGTCACTCAAACAGCCACGGGATTTGAACCAGCAACCTTCTGATCACAGGCACAGGCTCCTAAACCACTGAGCCTTACACAGGCCAGAAACATTCAGAAAAAACATGTGGTGAGCAACTTGCCACAATGGAGATTCTGGAGGTTGAACACAAGACCATCACAGCACCACTGAGCTGCAGTGGTAACTCATCCCCCTTATGACTCTCTACTGACATTCTGCTCCATCAGGTTAACTAGAAAACCTTAGTAATAATTATTTGCTGATTCACAATCCACCCCAAGGTAATCTGCAACATTCTACTGGCTTAGTTCACTATGCTTTTAAACACAAGGACAGATAAGGTGCTGAAGGGAAACCTTGTACAACCTTGTACTTCTGTTTAGAGAATATCTGTGATGGTTATACATTAATAAACAAAGGCTTTTGCAAATGATTTACAGTACTTTTGGATTTCATACAGTTCACTTTCTTTGTATTAATTATGGCAGGTGAAGCCTACTAGTTTCATGCATTTTTTTGTAATAATCTAACAGAAATAACATAATCAATAAGCACTTATTTAGACCAGCACTGAGCCTCTCACAGGAAGCACAGAACACATTAATAAGTGTTGTGCACTTTGTAGACGTCAATCTGTCTAAGCTGTATGTTTAGGGAGGTGTAGTTCCTGGAGGAAACCCACGCAAATATGAGGAGAATGTGCAAAGTCTACAAAGAAGCGGGACAGCAGTCAAACCCACAGGCCTGTGTGTTACATAAAAATGGTGGGGTGAGCTGGCATACTCAGAGCTGGGGGTTCATTCCTGCTCATGGCTCTGAAAGCAGCCGGATGTCGAGCATAGAGCCTGAAACACGACACCTACTCATCCATCTGGCTGCTGTTTGGTGCACTGAATGAGCGGCAGCCAGTCACAGACACACGCACGGTGATGTCCTCTCCACCGTCCTCTGACACACCATGCGGAGGAGACTGGCTGTGTGGTTTCCATGTGAACACCATCTGAGTGGGACATGAAGCTTCACCGACCGCCAGTGTGCGTAAGTGTCTTTGCTCTGTGCTTCATGGTGATCATTCACACACGTGCAGACTCAAGGACATAGATTTATGTGCAGATGGTATCGGCCTGTCCCCATCGTTTTTGTGGGAGTTTATGGGGGCGGGTCGTCGGGGCTGATTTGACCCCCACCAATGTTGAACGCAAACTTACACTCTTGTGCAGACTTACCATGTTAGTTTCCTCTTCTTTAAGGCAGTCTTGCTCCTAAAATTAAAAATGAAAGATTTTGATGATAAGCGGCACAAAATTAAGGTTAACAACACAGCCAGTTCATTTGCATAGAGAAATAAAGCATTTTGGTCATGTGGTTCTGTAAACACAGTTATTTGCAGAACTGTAGTATTCTTTATGTTATTAGACATATTCCTACTTAACAATCACTTAAGAATAACACAGTATTATATATGACGGTGGCAAAAAATATAATTACAGGAAACTGCAAGGGGAAAGATTTCAGATGATATTTAGTCCAAAGTTATTCTGTGCTCAAGACGACTGAGAAATACAGGGATGTCATAAACGGCAATCATACTACGTCTGATCCACATGACTACAGCCAGCCAATCAAAGCACTAGACATGTCAAACCCTAAGCCAATAAGCAAGGGAAGGATGTAACTGAGCCACCTACCAGGCCCTTAGCAGCCAGCCACTAAACCTGAGAGCTTCAGGAATGGTCTGAAAGTTGCACTGCAATGCTTCACATACATGCAAGCAGCATTTTGGGATTGAAGCAAAAGCCCTTCCATTGTTAGTGCTGTGCCACTAGCCACTACTATGTCAGTGAATGTTTGATTGCACCATCAATATTCACTCAGAATTCTATGCGGGTGTAAGCAGTTAGAGCCTCTGGTGCAGAATGATTTGGTCGCAAGATTTAAGCGTAACGTAGATCCTCAGTGAGATAATGTGGGAGCAAGAATGTCATGTCAACTAAAGGCTCTTAGTCTCCAAAGTCATATATGTGTCCTGTTATGCCTCCAGGAATCTGGGAGTGGCCCCGCCCCCCTCCCGGAGCGAGGCCCCGCCCCCCTCCCAGTGTGTCCGCCAGCGTGCAAACAGGGCCGTGCTTCCGGGGGATTGCCGAGGGCACGCTGTAGCCTAGCAGTCGGCTGTCAAGGGCTACTTACCATGGATTAATATAAAAAGCCAAAAGATAATCAGTCCAAAGGCAGGATGGCAGGAGAGTTAGGAAGGCGAAAAGGGTCCTTCGCCTGAGGAGTTCAAAGATGGGGGTAAAGGTAGGGACAAGAGATGGTGCTCGGTTAGTACGGTGGATGGCAGAGAGAGAGAGAGAGAGCACCAGAGTCCTCCATTAGCGTCTCATTAGCTGTTAATTCATCATGCAGCCGCAGCCTCATCTCAGCCCGCACACACAGCATCAGAGCAGCGTCGCCGCGGCGACGGAGGCTTCCCGGGCACCGACGGCTGTTCCGTAAAGAGCGTCGCTCGATGAGCAGCCTAATTACGCCTCAGTCGCATCTACCTCCCGCGTCTCTAACCATCCAGCTGGGCATAAATGGATAAATATCATATATCTCTTATCAGTAAATTTGCAGATAGTGTTTGTAACGTATTATAGTGACGGTAGATAACAAAGCACATTTACCGTTCACCTGAGGCTGAATGAGGTACGAGGGAAATGCATTAAATCACAACAATGCATTTTCTTAAGATTATTTTATATGCATTAAATCAGCTGAATTAGCATGAAATTCACCATGCGGGTCAATTGGGAAACAGCTGAAGTTAATTTCCAGGAAAGACGGATCCCTCGCACATTTTGTTTTTCTTTCAGCAGTAATAAAGCCAGAGAAACTGAACATATCAATGAAGTATGTCATTCATTAGATGATTTTTTGGGCCAAAAAAATGCAGCGTTTGGCTTTAAAAGTCATTCTTCTTTTCATCCCAGAGGACCCAGATATATATAATTATATTACCTTTATTTTTATATAATTATATTGCACATATTGTTTTGGTGGTTTGAATATCACAGGTGTTTTTGTTTTTTATTTTTACAGGAAGTGTGTGCAGTGTATTCTGGGCAATATCACCTGCTCTGGGCAATATTTTCTAATGGAACTGAATGGCCCATTTCATTCTCTCCAGATTACTGTGTCAGAGCTAAATTTGTGGCACAATGTTTTTTTTTATCATTTTGTAAATATCCTCACACTTTATGTTTTGGCCTTTAAATACTCAAAAAAATGGGAATTAACAAAAATTAAAACAATGATTATCATGAAAAGAATGAATGTTATAACTGAAATTCATGGCTTATTTCAATTTTTGGAATGAATATTTCAGGAAAATCATGAGATTATGATTATGTACCTTCGGTAACACTTTCCTTAAGGTCCTGTTTTCAATAATTTATAAAGACATTCATAGTGCATTATAATGCATTCATAAAACATTATAAACATGGCTATAAATATTTATAAAAAGGCATAACACATTATAGCCATGCTTATATGCATTATGACTGTCTTATGAAGCTCTCATCTATAATATACTATAGATACCTTCATAATGTAGTACAAAGCATCCTTAATGCTTATACCTACCATTGTAATGCATTATAAAAGTATCCAGAGTGCATTATATATGAGAGCTTCATAAGGCAATTATAATGCATAAATATGACTATAATGTGTTCTTCCTTTTGAAAAATATTTATATACATGAGTATAATGCTTTACAAATGCATTATAATGTGTTATGAATATGTTTAAAAATTACTAAAAATAAGGCCTTAAATAAAGTGTTACAGTACCTTCTTCTTCATTCACCCCTTTCAGTGGACAAATGAAAAATCCATAGAATTAAATAACCACACTGAAAAGACCAAACAGCAAAGTGTCAAGATTTCATTCTGCCGTAAGAGGATCAGATTGCTTGGGGTGGGACCTTGTATGTATGTTTTATCTGGTTGCTTTAGGACATGCTTAAGCAGTATGTAAGCAAAGCATTACACAGACAAATCCCTCATCTTGCTCTAATCTTCCATAAAATTTCACTCTCCACATTTCAGAAGCTATGGCCAGCTACTGGATTAGATACCACAGAGTGCCGTTTTATTTTCTTTTAAAGAGCTGAGCACAGGAGCTGAGATAAACTGGTGAGGGTGGAAAATCTACTTCCCAAAATAATCCATCAAGTACACGCGGACTTTAAGGTGAGGCATCCTGTCCTAAAACCAGGTTGGGTCCGAGCCTTCTTCTCTGACAGGCGTTCTGAGAGGACGGTGTGTAAGAGTAATGGGGTCCTACCAGTTGTAGGGTAGCTTCCCGTCTCGTTCAAAGGAGGCAAAGTTGACGAATGTCCCAGCCCCACACTCTCTGAAAGAACAAACAGATGTGCATTACGACAGTCCCTCAGGAGACTTCACTGTCTCTGATCACCTTCCTCCAGTATTGGGGGTCCCACAGATCTGCCCTCATTTTCTGCTTGTCGAATCTTACACACACCATTTGTTTAATGATCCAATCTGCATTTCACATTTGTCTCATAGGGTAAATAATATGCAGGTGACACAGAAAAGGCCAAGCAAATGTCACCGGTGTATACCCAGCAAAATTTTACACCTGCATTTTCGTCTGATAACCAATGCACCTGTGCATTTACATCAGTTAGTCTCTTGCTCAGTCCATCCTAATTATGTTTCATAGTGCTGGAAGGGACATTCGAACTACAACCACATGGCAATTACAGGCGGCAAGAGGTTTTCGATGGGAATGATCTTACCTGGACATCTGTATGTGCTTCTTGCGGAGCACGATGAGGATGAAGAGGAGCAGGCTGATGAGGAGGACGCTGAGGACGGCAAGTGCAGATATGGCTGCCACACTGGGGTTCAGCTCCCTGGCTGGAATGAGATGGGATGCGTGTGACAGAGGAGCAAGACACCACGGCCATAAGAGGGGAAGGGGGGCATTCATTAAAGATGGGGTGTTTCTGAATACCAAGAACACAAAGAACGAACTTGGGTCGCAATGAATCATGGGATTGGTCCAATTCAGCAAGGATGCATCCAATTTATCCTTGATATTTGGGGAGGAGCAAGAACAACATCTGGGGATTTTTATCATCCCCTGTACTTCTGTTCTTGAGTATTGGTTTTCGGCAATGGAAAATTAGGTTAATTGGGTACATGACAACACAAGTACGGTCAAGTACGCATATTGAGAAACACCCCTGCAGAAAGCCTCTCAGTACAGGGCCTGAAAAAAACCATGGCAGATGCCAAATGGGGCCAGACAGTTTGGGAAAATAGTGAGAAACATATTACTGTCATTATGACCTACAACAGCCAGTAGGTTTCATGAGTAAAACTAATGTGACAGAAAGCTGCAGCCCCCCCAGGGTGCCTCATTCACACTTAGGCCCCACATGCCACCGACGTGCAGAGGAGCTGTCATCGAGTGTTCCCTCCATGTACCCCTGCATAGCATTTTCAAAGGGGGGGGGGGCGACTCACCTTGGGTGGAGATGGCCACATAAGCTGGCTCACTGGGAGTGCTGTAGCTGTAGCTGGTGACGCTGCAGTTGTAGGTGGTGGCAGGTAGGAGGTTGGAGACTGTTGCCACATGGGAGTGGACAGTTTGGGCTTCCCTCTCCCCCTGGTCAACGTGGGACAAACGGTAAGCAGACCCATCTGTGTGGCTCACAAGACCACAGTCATCACTAAAGCCCAGTGAAGCAGTAACCGAGAATGAGAGGTCCCAGTAAATCAGATACCAAAAGCGTAACAGGACCCCAGTAAGACAGGCCCACAGTTTAACACAACCACCAGTAATACACAATCCCATCATGATAGTAGCACTCAGTAGAAATTCACAGAGAGCATTTATACCAACCAAAACTTCAATTCCAAATCCAGGCCAATATCTACTAAAACAAAGGAGATGTCTAGGAAAACCAAGGATATTTCAAGAAAAACCAAAGAAATGGCTAGAAAAGTGAAGGCAATATCAAGGAAAACAAAGGTGATGTCTAGGAAAATAAGTGAAGATGTGTAGGACAGCCAAAGAGATGTGTACAAAAACCAAGGAGGTGTGCAGGAAACTCAGAGGGATTCCCTAAGCTAAGACAGACTGGCTTGGCTACAGCCCTTCCCAATATGTTACCCTAGTAAATCACTTAAGCTTAAGCATGTTAAGGTGCTGTCCAGCCATTTGGACATAAACACTAGAAGCATGCAGCATGGCCCTGTCATTAAGGAATATAAATCTCCCCTCTTCCCTGATCCACCATTACTGTTTACAGACCTGGCCCTTGGCCAAGAATAGATTCATCCACATCATTAAGTGCACCCTCAGAACCTTACTGCTCCCTGCTCCAAAACGTTTTCCTAGCTTAAAGACATTAGCTGAAGCAATTGTGGTTTTACAACTGAAATATTGATGTAATAAGCAAAAATTTATATATATATATATATATATATATATATATATATATATATATACAGATTGATACCAGCTGGCTAAACTACAAAATCTGTTAGCACACAACCTTTAGCTGTTCTGCTTGACTAAGAAATCAGCACATTTACTATTACACTGAGGGTGTTAGGATGCTGCGTCTGTGACCAGGAAGTTGCCGGTTCACAGTTGGGCTCCTGAGCAACGCATGTAAACCCCCAATTGTGACAGGGGCCGTCTGACTCTGATTTCTCAAAAATAAAGTCACTTTGAATAAAACTGTCTGATAAATAAATTCATCTGAGGTTTCTGTAATCCAGGATGCATATACCCTGTGTATATGAAAATATACCACCACCAATAAATGAAAAATCTTGTTTTAGTTATATACTGAGGTATGTATCCACCTCCAGTGATTCATGTACAATAGTAAAATCCCTTGCCCTTGAAATCCTGTATGTCAATGTGTCAGGTCGGTGGCTCACGTTCGTGCTCCTACTGAGGCCCACTTGCTTGCAGGAAACCCGGTAGAAATCCACGATTCCTTCCTCGACCCAGAGCAGAGACACCGACGTGTGTGTCGTGTTGACAGCATAGAGAGACTTTGGACGAGCCGGTTCTGTGAAATATCACAAATTAAAGAACAGCCTATATATGTATTTTCATTGGAAGTCTTGCTATTATGTAAATGCTATGTAAAAATCAGTATTCATTATACGTCCAGGTTTCCTCCCAGAAGTGAGGACGTAAGTCAATCTCGATGTATCCCTATCATTATAGGGGAGAGGTCAAATAATTTTTTAAGACCAAGTACAAGTACTGATGCATGTTTTCTGGTACTTACAGATACCAATACCAATTAGGGCTGTGCAATGTCTAAAAAATAAAATGCCATATTTTAACTTAAAAATATTGGATTGACAGGTTAATTATGATGTCACTGTAAAACCTCTAAAGCAGTGGTTCCCACTGTAGCCATCTCTCCACACTACAGTTACTGCAAGCACTGTAACCATCTCTCCATGCTGCAGTTACTGTAAGCACTGTAACCATCTCTCTACACTACAGTTACTGTAACCATCTCTCCACACTGCATTTACTATAAGCACTCTAACCATCTCTCCACACTGCAGACACTGAATGCATTGTAGCCATCTCTCCACACTGCAGTGGTTCTGACCCAGTTTGATGATGTGCGGTGTGGATGTATTGTTGCTGCGCTCCGTGCATGCTGTCACAGTCAGGTTGTAGATGTCCCCAGGGGGCAGAGCCAGTGTTGCCTGCATGACGGTGCGGGGCACCTGGAGGAGCAAGGGGGTATCAATCAGTAATGGGGGCTCCTAACACCTGGACTAAATTCAATAAGTAGCAATAAGCATGATAACTGTCACAGGCGTCACAATGCTCATTAACTGGCATCTCTTAAATAACTAAACTGTATTTCTGTCTCGAGGACACAGTGCTAAATGACACTGCAAAGACTATTATCTTGGAATGAGCTCCATTCAATCTAATACATTCCTCTAGAGATGAATTCAAGTCCTATTGTCAAGCAGGGTTACAGGTATTCAATACATCATGTCACACTAACCACCTTCGATTATGCTTAAGTTTTGAAAATTAAGATCTTGCACATGGCCCTTTGTAAAGTACCTCCAGTGAGCTGTTGGGTTCACTGCTACCCTTGTCAACCCAGCACCCCCCAACACTCATAAAACCCTCCACCAGTGTAGGTTGAACATCGCATGCTAGCAGGCTAATTGGCTGGAAATTTCAGGCCAGCCCAGGCTTCAAAATATTTCTTTGGCAGAATATTCTTTAATTAAGCATCTGCTCTGTTGTTGATTGTAAAGGGATGTCGGTATGGATGGTAATTGGGCCTGTTAAGGGCCTTGTGTAGGAGCTTAGAGTGACAGGGGGGCAAGCAGCGAGTCTCGAGGTTGAGGTCTTGACACCCCTAGGCCTGAACTGCTTTAATTAGCCCCCTAAGGAGCACTGACAACACGATCGATGCCCTATGTGCCACCCTCATTAGCCACCCACATCTGCTGCAGCTAGCCGAGCGGCGCTAAGCTGGCTCGTGCGTGGGAGACGGTGCGGGAAGCTCACGTTGGCAGACGCTCGTCTCCTGGCCCCTCTCATGCCCTCGGCCGCCACCTGCCAGTGCAGCATGCGGGAATGGGACAGGTCAGTGAAGATGTCCCCGTAGGTCCACCTGACGTGGAGCACGCTGCTGAAGTATTCCACCAGGGATATGTGGGGCGCCTCCGGAGCTAGGAGAACAACACAGGCAACACAGAGGGACACTGTCCTGACTGCGGCATTGACATGCACCATACAGGCCGTATATATTCTGTTCAAACCACCTTAGAATGCAATTATGCTTGCATCTCACTGCGGTTTTCAGGCATTGTCACAATCTGTCATTACTAGATTGTAATGATACCCCTGCTCCAGATTTCTGAGCAACAGCATCATACTGTATACTGACAACATCAACTTATTCTCCACTACCAATATTAAAATAAAATGCTCAATAGGATCTGCTATAAGAATACAGAATATCTATTAACTGTAACTGTGGGGAGGATTCATTGGTGTATTGCAGAAATGCTGTAAGTTTTCTGGTAGTAGGTAAGAAAAATCGAACTACGATTCTGATTGTGGCCGCTTGGACGTTGTTATGGGAGCGTTGCGTCCTGCCCCCGTGGGGGGCATGTGGAGTACCTGTGATGAAGCTCACAGTGGATCTGTCACAGCAGCTCCGCACCGGCTCGCCCCACGTCTCCATGGTGACGCGGAATTTGTAGTACCAGGCGGGCAGTAGGTCTGTCACTCTCTGAAAGGCACATGAAGATCAGCCTAGTCAAACCTATCTTCAGCCCTATTACCAGTCTTCTGTGTGATGTCTGCCCTCCGGAACACTGTGATGTAATCTCTCCCATAGTCATGTGCCGTAAGTCAGAGTGGCAGAAGTGAAGCAGGCCGCACTAAAAGTATGAGGTGAAATGAAGGGACGCCATTGGCTCTGTTCTCTTCACACCGTGGGGAATGTGATTTTACCTGACATCAATGGGCCACAACTGGCAAAGACTCATAGTAAATTGTACTACAGTGATTTATGCTAAAATCCTTCTTAACTCCTGAAGTCCACTCAAATCAATCAGAGGCCTAAAGCAATTGATGTTTAATGTCTACCCTTGCAGGGATCACACAGTGTTGTCTGCTTTGAGGTCCGGTGAGACACAGATGTGCTTCCAGTGTCCAACACTTCAGATATACAATTGGTCATATGGTCACCAAGGAAGTAATGAAACTTTTTTCAACAAAATGGTCACTGGTTTGAGTCTAAATCAGCTCCTTAAATCATTAAAAAAAACTGTCTGACTTCACAATAAGAATACCCATATATAGGGTTTAGAAATGGTTTCTAATGTTATTAATTCGGTTGTACCAATTTGTAAACAATTAATTGACAAATGTAAACAATTCTAAGTGTTTTTTTATGAGTGAGTCAGTACCATTTATAAATGGTAAAAAGCAGCCTTACTGTATCGTGGCACCAAAAATTTGATAGTCTGTCAAGTGAAGTTCAAGCATTTAGTTTCACTACAATATTGATCGTAGCTCAAATGATGGCACTTAACATCAGTAACCATCCAGCTGAGTTAATGAGTGAAGAGGCAGAGTGCCTCTACATAGGCAGCGGTAGTTGTTACCACAGAGGCCACCAGCGAAGAGGTGGCAGTGAGCTCGTAGTAAGTGCTCCACTGCGAGGTGAGCGTGGCCGGGTTGAAGAAGAAGGTCTCCACGATGTACTTGTGGAAGGCTACATTGTGCGGCCGCTGCCAGCTCAGGATGGCCTCCCAGGGACTCAGAGAATGCACAGCCAAGTTTTGGACACCCAGGGGCACTGGCAAGGAATAAAAACACAGTGTAACCAATCAGAGTTTGCTAGGGGATGGACAATAAAATGATGGTAACCATCACAGTACAGAAAAAGCCTATTGAGTGTAGTTATTTTGAGTCTAGAGTAAATCAAGACAAAAACACATGAAACACACAAACACATGTGGTGCATGAATATTTTAAAACCAATGCATGTATGTAATACGTAGTTGCAACAACTTCTCAATCAATTATCTCGATTTAACTTCTTAAAATCATCACCTTGAAGAACTGTGATTTGTAACTGAATTGATTTTTCTCTCCACTCCTGATGTGAGGCTGTTGTTGTCTATGCTATCACTATGTGGCGCTGCTTTAATTTTGGTGCGATATATCTAAAAATATTCTTCACTGATACAATACGCCTGCAAAATTTGGAAAAAGATGAAGAAAATAGTTTTGGAGTTATGCTGTTCACAATATCAAGTTGCCCTTTCCTTATTTTGCTGCCACCTACTGTAGCACTGTAGCTTCAATATTGGGGCAATTTATCTCAAAATGAAATGAGCTTTAGATATTCATCCATATAATGATTTTGTGAAGCAGTAGTGAGATTCAACAAATACCTTTTGACTTATCATATTCACAAGGTCAAATGTCATCTGCCGTCACCCTTTCCTTTGTTGCCACTATAGGGTGATATTGTAATTTTGGGGAGATTTTTCTCAATATTTCACAATGTATCTGCAACATTTCATAAGACCATCCAAATGTATTTTGAATTATCATGCTATTAAAGTCATATGAATTCCCCATCCAGATAATACAATTAATCTGTTTCTAGCTTTCTTCAAAATTATCTTAAAAGATGATAAATGATGTCAAATTATTTATTGTGTTATAAACAATGGATGAAAAGAATACCTGTTTACATTTTTAAAATGAAAAACAGCTAAATGAGGCCAAACAAATGTTCCACCAAACACTTTTTTGTTACCAACAGCCTACATTCTGCACATAGCATGAGACAGGTCTATACCTATATTATTTTCCAATCTTTCACTCTCAGATGACTGATTGCCACCAAACATCTCTACAGCAGTGAGTGCTATAAGCCATCAATCAGGATGTAATGGCTGATTGTTGGGTTCATGGGGAACTCACATGTTGAAATGATGACGGGGTCTGAGGCAGGGCCGACGAGAGGGCCATTTGTGAAGAAGACCAGAACCCGGTACTGTGCACCGGGGGTTAAGTCAGTGATGATGTCACTGGTAGTATTTTCCTGTAGAGACAAAAACATTCCTTGTCCAAGACATTTACAATGACCCAGAAACCATTAATCTCCAATGAAGTAAAGGTTTCCAGTGTGCTAAAACACTACCAATGACAGATTTGCAGGGTACCTGCAGATTCTCTGCAGCGAGGAGGATTTCTGCTGATTGTGTTTGTCTGAATCCAAAAAATTCCGACCGATAATTTCATACCACCCACACATGTGTTACAAAGCCCGACAAAGGAACCATTGGCAACTGATGGTCATAGACTGCATTCATTGAATGGCATGGGTACACTTTTATATACCTAAGAGTTTTGCTGAGCTGGGGTTCCTGGAAGGAACATCGGGTTTGGTAGGTTAGGTGGTGACCTGTCAGAAAACGTTACTTCCAAGAACTGGGATACAGAAGTAGATGGTATAGGGGTAGGAAGGCATAAATAGCTGATTAGAACATTTTGTTAATCATATAGCAGAGGTCTTAAACTCCTCTCCAGAATGTTCGAAACAGTCTGTCCAGCACAAGATTAACATGCTGCTGTAACTGAATAAGAGTGCAGAGGTCCAGGGTCACCTTGTTGCAGTAGCTACTCTCCAGTCTCTGTCTGAGTCTCAGTTTAATGTGCTGCTGTAACTGTATCAAGAGTACAGGGGTCCAGCCTCACCTCACTGCAGTAGCTACTCTCCAGCCTCTAGCTGAGTCTCGGTTAAACATGCTGATGCAATCATATCAGAGTTCAGTGGTCCAGACTCACATCACTGCAGCAGCAACTCTCCAGTGTCTGACCAAGCCTCGATATAATGTGCTGTTATATCTGTATCAGAGTGTACTGGTCCAGGCTCACCTCTCTGTAATAGCTACTCATTAGCCTCTGGCTGAGTCTCAGTTTAATGTGCTGCTATAACTGTATCAGAGTGCAGTATTCCAGGCTCACCTCATTGCAGTAGTTACTCTCCAGCCTCTGACCGAGCCTTGGTTTGGAGCAGGTAAGGGATAGTACAGACACCAGGCTTCCATTAAGGTTTGTTGAAGACATAGCCCAGGAAACGGCTGCCGTATCGGAGTTCAGCATCCTCACCGTCACAGCCTGGGGTCGTTCCTTGGGCTCTTCAAACCACTCCCCACTGGAACCTGCCAACAGAGCACTGGCACTGGGAATCCTAACAAATGCTATTTAAAAATAGTAAATACTGGTATCTGCAATCTAAAGCAAGCTACAGATATCAGGTCTTTTAGCTAGAAGTACCTGCAAGAGATAATTCTTGTCAGCAGTGCTTAATGCAAATACAGTACTTGTCATGCCAGTTAACTATTCATTCCAGGAATATGCCAATTATATGTAGTCCACTACTCAAATAATAGTGCAACACAGGAGTACATAGTGCAGAAATTATGTCCTCAAGTCACTGATGTCAAGTCTAAATATTCAACCAGAGGTACCAAGATATTAGATTGTGTTTAGGCTAATATCGATAATGCATATGAAGCTTTAGCCTGCCCCCACGTAGGACAGTACGACTGTCTTTCATTGTTCATGTTGCCAGCTTACAAGCCACACATTAACAGGACAAGATCAAGTCATGAAGTGGTTAGAGTCTGGCCTCTTTTAAGGTACAGAGTGGAGCATATTTGGTGAAAAAAATTACTTGGTTGATCTTAAACAGTATACCTCATCTGTCGTATCCTACATCAGCAATTGCACTGAAAGTGTAATCAACACTAAGGAAATTTGGGAGTTTTCTAATCAAAAACCCTGAATGACCAAAGAAATCAAGAGTCTACTGAAACAAAAAGATGCTGCTTATAGGGCAGGTGACATCAGCCTGTAGCTTAGCTGAGGCTAATCTAAAGTGAGGCATTTGTGCAGCAAAACACAACTTCAAACTGAGGATTGAGGACACAACAGTAAACCCTGATGCATGTGGCAGGGCAATCAAGCCGTCACAGATTATAAAAGAAATGATAATTTGCTTATGAGTAGCAACCACTCAATGACGGAGGAGCTCAGCATGTTTTTTTTCATGCTTTGATAGCGGCAATAAGATAAGGAAATGGTAAGGTTGGCACTGACACCAGATCAACTCCAACCACTGGTATTGGACATTAGTGAGGTCAGAATGGTCCTGCACGATGTCAGCACTCAGAAGTGGCTGGGCCTCACAGTATTCCAGGTCAGATACTTTGGGCGTACACTGATCATTACTAATACCATTTTCTCTTTGACCACTGCAGTGGTCCCACAGTACCTCAAAACATACATACAGTTGTGACCATCTCTAAACGGTATATTGTGAGCTGTCTATCATCTGATTGAGCTCACACGATTTCTAAGTGACAGAAGCCCTAAAAATTTGGAACATAATTGGATTGGGCTGGATTAGGATTCCAATTTGATATGTTTTCATGGGGCCAAAAATCTCTAGCAGCACCTCTGTGGTTACTGCACTTTGGCACCAGGATAGCTCTTAAGAGGCCCGATTCTACTCGGTTTTCAAGGAGAATTTTGATCACCTCACCACTGGCCAGGATATCTGTGCTCAGCGATGTGAACGACGCTACAGGTAGTACAGATGCAGGGTATCCCAAAGTATTTTGCATCTTGACTGCAGGAAGTGGGTGGAATGGAAACCTTATTTAGGTTCTTCAGGATACCACAGTGCATTGTCACTGACTGTGGACCACAATTCACATCTCAAGTGTAGAAGGCGTGCTAAGATGGACTTCATTAATCCCACAAAGGGAAATTACAGGAAAATTCTATGGCCTATTGGGCTTTAACCTTAGTCCATCCTCTAGCTATCACCCTCAAACAACTGGACAGTTAGAACATCTTAATCAGGAAAATGGTTGTTGTCCTCAGATAGTACTGCTCTTCAAACCAGCTGGACTTGAGTCACTATTTTCCTTGGCCATATTATGTCCAAAATTTGCTAATTCATTCATCTTTCTACACCTAACCCCTTTCCAATGTGTTTTAGGCTATCAGCCCCTTTTCCTATGGGAGATGAAGGTCAGTGAGATCCTAGCTATGAGTGGCCAAGTTTGGGAAAAGGCCCACTGCAACTCCAGAGAGCTACAAAAAAAAAAGAATAAAAGCAATTTGCTGACCACTGCTGCCATCCTACTCCCTTGCTCCATCTGGGACAATGGGTTTGGTGGTCCACCCAGGACATCAAGCTCTGCCTTCTCTTAAATAAGCTCAGCGCCTTGGTATATTGGTCCTTTCAAGATCACAAAACACATGAACCCTATTACAAAACATTTACACAGTTGCTACTTTGTTATCGGATATTGCCCACGTTCCACATCTGAGGCCGGTCTTCTACAGTCCAATGAACCTGGCTTCCTCCCCTGCTGAACCTCCCCTCCTCTGGATGTTGAGGGTGAATCTGCTTATACAGTCTGTGCCCAATACAGTTCAGCTCAGTTCAATTCAATTCAATTGATTTTTATATACAGTAGTGTCTTTCACAACAGAGTTGCACCAAGGCATGGGTATGTTGTGAAACATTCCTACACCACTTATACAGAAAAATTTGAAAACAGGTTAAAGGGAATTGGGTTCAAGGTGCCGCAGGGGACAATTGTAGTACCTGGTGGATTGGAAACGCTATGGAGGAACAATCATGGGCCCATTCCCCTGACTTCCTTAGCCCGTCACTGAGGATTCCCACCATGCTCACCCCAATCATCTTGCTCTTTGCTCCCATGGTCACACATATGGTAGGCATTCTAAAGCTTCTAGAGCTGCCCATGGAATGGGGTACTGTCATGTCTGCACCAAGCTCTACTGCCACCCAGCCATACCTAGTCACTTCCTGCTCTGCCTCCCCCCAATATTAGGCTAATTAATCTAATCAATAAACAAGTCTTAAAATCACTGGTACTCAACTGAGCTTTGCAAAGTATTGAGTATTACATTTTATTTACTCATTTTTATCCACATTTTTGAGAAAGCAGGGCCAATCGCTGGAGCAGGTTGTTGGTCTTCAGATTTGAATTACTGAAGTTAAATTTTTGGCTTCTACAGCTAGATCCTCTCTCTGTCATTACCGGAATACTATAACGGAATATAAAAGAGATAAAACCTAAAACCTTGCAGACACTATCATCTCTGGTCCTCTGTACACCCCTCAAATTGCCAGTAGAAGGAATTCTGTTTAACAGCAGTGTAGTGACGTTTATCTGACAAAAATACAGGTCGATACAAGAGCCACATTGAGCCAACTAGTCAATGTTCAATCTGAGCTGTAATTAAGAACTGCCCTGAAACCTGAATAAAAATATGTGTCCAGTTAAAAGGCCATTTTAATTATATATTGTTCCCAAATCAGTTAAATATGCAGGAAAACTCAGACATAGGTGTTATTGTGAGGGCGGGGCAAGCTTACTGAGGTAGAAGGTGAAGCTGGTCTCCACGCGGCTCTCTCTAGGCTCACAGTCTCCGGATGAGCTCCATGTTGTCACCAGCACCCTGTAGGTCCCAGGTTCGCTCAGCTTCCTGACAAACTCCTGCGTATTTTCGTCCACCTGGGCCACCTCTTTGTGGCTACCTGCTTAAATACACGCTCAGTTACATTCATGGATACCTATATACCTACTATATACACAGTACTGTGCTAAAGTCTTAGGCTGCCAAAGAAAACTTTGTTTAATTTATGTTATGTTGGTGTAAAAATACGATGCCTCAGTCATTTCAACACCTCTCGTGGTCACTCCAGTATTTCCCTTAACCATCCAATATACAGTACCAATGTAATCAATCTAATTAAATTAATTAGAAATTGAATAAATGGCTGAGGTACCCGTGAGGAGTGGGATGGGTACCAAAGAGAACAGAAAATAATCTGTTTTTAATAACTGTTTTTTGTTACTCTTAATTTGCATTTGTTCTAACGTTAATTTTTTATCTGAAGAAATATTCACTGACTAAACCGATAAATAGCTTTAAACATTTTGTTTGTACAGCTCTGGATACATACAACAATTTCAGCAGTGTTCAGCCCTGTATGGGTCACTAAAGTACCCACAGAGGGATCCACTCACTCAGAAGCAAACTATCTTCAAGTAATGTTACAAATAAAACATTAAATCATGAGGTTTTGTGTACATTATAAACACACAAGGGCTATTTTTAACATAAAAGATTGTGTCATTGTACATGCAAGTGCCTGTGCTGTGGCGTCTGTTTCTCACATAGCAGACGCACCGTTTATGGAGATGTAGACTACAAAGCCATCGAACATGGTTGGTGGGCGAGGTGCCTGCCACTGCAGCTCCAGCAGGAGGTGGGGCAGCCCAGAGGTGGGGAACAAGGGCGCATGGGGTTGGTCCATGCCAGAACCCGAATCGCTCTGATCTTCAGATTCTAGGACTGGTGCGTTTACAAACTCCTCGCTCGATATGGGGCCAGTGGAGGTGGGCCTGGCCGTGGCCAGTGGCCAATAGGCTTGCGAGGAGCTCTCATTTCTTGTACTGCTGGTAGACGAGTCATCTGCTGAGCTGTTGGAGCCTTGGGTTGGGCTCAAGTGTTCCTGTCCAATGGCGAAGCTCCTTGGGTCCCCTTCTTCCTCCATAGGGTCCACCTCATCCTGTTCATCTATCAAGGGGACATCACCAACCAGGCGAGAGTATGACCCGCTACGCGCAAGCCGTGGTGGTGCTCTCCCGCTCAGACGAATGATCCGGAAGGAGACATTGAGGGGTGGGTTTGGTGCTGTGAGACAGGGACCGAAAATGAGCCATAACAATTCTCTTAAAGGCACATGTACATTTATTTTTAACAGACAATGGGTGTGTCCGAAATCGCGCACTTGTGTCAGTGCACTCAGATGTAGTGCGTAGTGCGCACTGCGCACTTCCTTATGTAGTGCACACTACCATGGGTAAGTGCTGTCCTAAACGGAACACTAACGTTTTGCATTTACCGGAAGTGACGGACTAGCATTTGATTGCGATTCTCCAGCACGCCAAAATATCTGCCGTGTTTTGTTTACAATGAATTTCCTTGTGGTTTTATTTGCTTTTGTTTACCCCCTACAACACCCCACCATGAAAATGCGTCGCATTCAACGTCGTCGCAGGATCCTCCTCCTGTTGGTTGAACATGAGATGGTCCGTAACCTACATGTTTTTTTTTGTATGTGTGCCTACACGCATTTATATGAAGCAGTTGCCTCCGCTTGGGCTTGCGTGTCTGTGTTGTTGTCCACCATTATTCAACTCTGAAAACTTGCCGAAAGTCCCTCCCTTTCCGCTACGTAGTCAAAATGGTGTCCGTTTAGTGCGAGTAGTGTCCATCATTCTGCACTGCGTTTTCTGGCCGTTTTCAGTGAATTTTAGCTTAGTTGTCAGTGTGAATGCACTACGTCCTAAAATCGCACACTAAAAGTGCGCAAGTGCGTGATTTCAGACACACCAAATGATTTTAACGACGTCTCAGAGGGAACACTTGATTATTTCACATTAATGTGCAGTCTCCATTGATGGAAATAGCCCCTCAAATTCCCTTTGAAAGAATCCTCAGCAGTATTTAACAGATTTGAATAATTAATAACTCGGCAGGCATTAATCTGCAAGGGAAGCCTTCCCCAATGAGATCTGGCTCAAACGCAGGCACCCCTAGAGAGAGTGACATTTAATCCAGTCACTCTGTTTCAAATTAACAAAACAATTGCAAGCCCCTACCTTCACCCCATTTCTATTATTTCCAACTACTCCAACTTTCATCTGAAGCTCCCCATCCGAAAACATCAGGTATGAGCCTCCAACACACTCAATACCAAGCCCAACGCTCTCTTCACACGCTGCAGGTCAGTGGTTTGTGCTAGTATCTGGCAGACCCCCCCCCCCCCCCCCAAAGCCTGTTACTTTGAAAACCAGCTGCCCAAGTCTAGCCTGTTTTTGAACAGTTCCCAAAAAACAAATTTACATGTAGTCAGGCATGTAATTTATTTTGGTGGACAGGAAACAAAATGCACCTTGTACTTTTTCAGTGGTCATATCATAATTACTCTAAACAGAATAAAAGTTTAACTTAATCAAAGTAATGGAGACACAGATCATCACCATTAGACCATATTATTATTGTCATGACCTGCTCGTACAATCCTCCTGTGTGCCACGCCCCCTCATTTACCTCATGTGAATTCCCTATTGTGATCACCTGTGTCCTGTTATTTCGGCTAGTCTTGTGTATAGGAGTCCACGTCTTCCTGTTTCCCAGATCTGTCATTGACGTTGTGTCCTGAGTTGTGTTCTGTCTGCCCCAAAATAAACCCCATCTTTTGGATTTCCACCTGTCTGATTCATCCTTCGCCCCGTTCTGCCTGCTCGCCGAACGCAGATCATGACAATTATTTTTATTATTATTATTATCATTATTATTATGTAATTATATTGTGGCACTGTGGCCTCATGTCGTTATTTGGATTTAATTCCAGTTCTATACCTGACCAGGTAGATCTCACTATCCAAAGTGACCTACGCTTGCATTAATGCCCCGCTTAAGGTTAGCAGGTATTGGCGCTGCATTTCGGGTACCTGTCCTGTGCCGGCCGGGCTGGTGGAGCACCAGGCTGTGCCGGACCAGGGTGCTCTTGTTGGACGTGGCCTCTGACACCAGCTGGAAGGTGATGTTGCTGTAGCAGGTTCCAGGAAGCCAATGTTTGAAAACGGTTTTCCCCTTGAAGAAGTCTAATCCAAAGGAAAGGTTTTAATATTAATAATGACACTTTATTGATCCTTTGATATAATTCCAATCAATATGAAAGATCTCCAAAAGAGTCCCATAAGTTCAATGTGTAATCAAATTAAATGACCCACAAGTTCATGCCCCTAACAGCATTTGTACTTTGCACAACTAAAGCATAATTTCAAAGTACATTTACTCTTATGTTTAACATGTTTAAATGACGTGTAGACACTATATGGACAACAGTATTAGGACATACCTCACAACCACTCAAAATCAAGGACCTACGCATGCAGTAAGGTTTGCAACTATTTGCAAAAGAATGGGTCATTCGGAAGAACATGGTGCTGTCATAGGATGCCACCTTCTTCAAATTTCTTCCCTGCTAGATATTCCAAGGTCAAATGTAAGAGGTATTATTGAGAAGTGGAAACATTTAGGAACAACAGAAACTCAGCCATGAAGTGGCAGAACACGTTAAGTAACCGAGTGTTGAGGCGCATAATGCGTAAGAGTCACCAGCACTCTGTTGACTCAGTAACTGCAAAGTTTAAAACTTCCTGTGGCATTAATTCCAGCACAAAAAAACTGTGCACCGGGAGCTTCAAGGAATGGGTTTCCATGGCCAAGCAGCTGCATGCAGGCCACATATCACCAAGTGCAATGCCAAGCGTCAGATGGAATGGCGTAAAGCACGCCGCCACTAGACGCTGAAGCAGCGGAAACGTGTTCTGTGGAGTGACAAATCATGCTTCTCTGTCTGGAAGTCTGATGGATGAGTCTGGGTTTTGCAAATGCCAGGAGAACGTTACCTGCCTGACTGTTAAGTTTGGTGGAGGAGGGATAATGGTATGGGGTTGTTTTTCAGGGTTTGGGCTAGGTTCCTTAGTTCCAAGGAAGGGAACTCTTAACGCTTCAGCATACCAAGACATTTTGGACAATTCCATGCTTCCAACTTTGTGGGAGCAGTTTGGGGAAGGTCAGTGCCTTCTGGATGAATAATGGCCAGATGTCCAAAAACTTTTGTCCATATAATGTAGTTCACAGGCAGAGTCCAATGCCTTGTAGAAGTAGCAGACTTTACTTGAGAGTGAAGTCGTTCTGCATGCTTAGCAGAACCTACCTTTGTACAGCATCGACCGCTGCTCCTGTCCCTCAGAGTAGCTGATATTTACTCTCGTAAAAACGTTGTTCTCTGCAGACTTGAGCTCAAAGATGACACTCGTTTCCGGGGCAGGTTTGTAGTCATGGATAAACACACTATCTACTGGAAGAGGCTCTGAAATATAAGGACAAGGATATACTACAACATGACACAAAAAATTACTTATGAAGTATATTTCTGCCTGTATCTGTCCACCCATTTGCTTACAATGACTGCTTTAAGGTTCTTTTATAGATCATATTAGCCAGAATATAATGAAAAAATCTAAATTTACTGCACTATATTTACAGAGAAAAAAATAAATGTCTATTCATCTTTCTTTTATCAAGTGTGTGACACCTGAAGCAAAAAGGTCATGGAGTTTCTTACTTGTCAGGAGGCTGATAGTCTTCACTGGCTTGGACCACACAGTGCCATTGCTGACCATGAAGCTGACCGTGTAGCACAGGCCATGATAGGAAGCGTTGAAGACCAGCGGTGGAGGGACAGAGTCGCTGAGGTTTTGAAACAGCAGGAAGTGGCTCTCAGGCTCGCCGGTCACCCGCACGCCGTACGCTGTGCCATTGTCCGCCATGTCTGCTGGCTCCAGCAACATCAAGATGCTGTTGTCTTCTCTGACAGTGGCCACGAATGACACGATGCCCTGTTTCATGACACAGCATGCAGAACGAAGCAGCCTTAAAGACACTTCTCACGCAAACAGGGTCCAGTGGAGGGTGTAGCATTTAGACATGAGGTTTCTGGGTCCTGCAGTGTAAATGAATGAATGAATGAATGAACGAACGAACGAACGGATGAATGAATGTAATATTTACATAGCATTTTTCAAGTCAGCCAAAGCTCTTTACGGAACCAATGTGGAGTCACTTCAACCACCAGCACTGTGTAGCCCCCACCTGTGACGGCAGCCATTCTGTGCCAGTACACTCACCGCACAGTAGCTAAGGTGGTGAAGGGGCAGAAGAGAATTCACCAATTAGATATTAGGGATGAATAGGAGGCCAGATCTGAAAGGGCCACAGTGGGCAATTTTAGCCAGGACACTGGGGTACCACCCTTATTCTTTCGAAAGACGCCGAGGGGTCTTTTATGACTTCAAAGAGTCAGGACCTCGGTTTTACATCTCATCTAAAGGACAGCACCATTTTTACAGCACAGTGTCCACGTCACTGCACTAGGGCATTGGGATCGGCACAGACCACAGGATGGGCTTCCCTGTTGGTCACAGTGTCCCCATCACTGCACTGGGGCATTGGGATCGACAAAGACCACAGGATGGGCTTTCCTGTTGGCTACAGTGTCCCCATCACTGCACTGGGGCATTGGGATCGACACAGACCACAGGATGGGCTTTCCTGTTGGCTACAGTGTCCCCATCACTGGACTGGGGCATTGGGATCGACACAGACCACAGGATGGGCTTTCCTGTTGGCTACAGTGTCCCCATCACTGCACTGGGGCATTGGGATCGACACAGACCACAGGATGGGCTTCCCTGTTGGTCACAGTGTCCCCATCACTGCACTGGGGCATTGGGATCGACACAGACCACAGGATGGGCTTCCCTGTTGGTCACAGTGTCCCCATCACTGCACTGGGGCATTGGGATCGACACAGACCACAGGATGGGCTTCCCTGTTGGTCACAGTGTCCCCATCACTGCACTGGAGCATTGGGATCGACACAGACCACAGGATGGGCTTCCCTGTTGGTCACAGTGTCCCCATCACTGCACTGGGGCATTGGGATCAACACAGACCACAGGATGGGCTTTCCTGTTGGCTACAGTGTCCCCATCACTGCACTGGGGCATTAAGATCCACACGGACCACAGGATGGGCTTCCCCTGTTGTCCCTGTTTTCGAGCATGAATAGTAATGGTGTTTGGATTCAGTTAATGTCACTCGAACATGACCATCATAGACAAAGTCATTGATCTCCAGTTAGAACCCCATAAACTGGCCAACAGAGTAAGCACAGGAAACGAGACGGGGTGCAGCAGGGGACACAGACCTGAAAGAGTTTGCTGTGTCTTTTTACACTCCTGACCCAGGACGATTAGTCACTCACAGGAAGCCTACAAATCTCTACTCCCAAAGCTTAAATATACAGTTTCTACATTCAGCAGCAGGCAACGTGTATCTGCCATTAGCTATAAATTCAACTTGGACTGTGTTCCAGTTTCTATCTGAGCTCACTGACTCACTGAGTACCGTGTAGGGAGATTTTTGTATTTAGGCCTACAGTAACATCGCTAGCAAACTGCCTTCTGCCACAAAACAAAAAAAAAACGACTGTCAGTTCCCCTCTATGAACTTCAGTTCACCTTTAAAGTGAAAACAAACAGAAGCTGACATTGCCACCATGGATTAAAGACCTGAAAGAAAGTGTGCGCAGCAGACAGCTTTAATGATAGGAATTGACAGTTGTCCCAGAGGGCTCTCATTGAATCTGAATTCACAGATGGGGCTTATAGTAATTTGACAGCGTCTACCAGGTTGAAACACTGATCTGTCCCTGTTGGACACTGAACTCCAGGTTTGATGTAACTAACGATTTGCTTGAAAACAGCAGATGGCAACCCTCTGATCAGGGAATATTCTACAACTGAAAGCTCATTGGTTCCTACACTGAATAGTCCCCTCAGCACTCTCCAGAATATATATCCTTTTATTTTTATCCTTCCTGTTTATACCCCTCCTTCTGTCTTACACCACTTCTGTACCCCATTCCTTCCTGTTTATACCCCCCATTCTCTGTCTTACACCACTTCTGCACCCCTTTCCTACACAGTTCTTTTTACATCATTGATGGTGTATGCTACACTATTCCTAATTCCTTGTACCTATAGCTTGGAGGTTCAGGCAGTTGCAGTGACACTGTCCCTTGCTTCTCTGTGTCAGATTAAGAGCAGCACCCAGCTGCCCGACACGGTCATCCTCAAAGTCCTTTGTACCGATTCCAGGATTGTCACTATGCCGATGGGAGCAGAAATGACCTTTATGAGAAGGGAGCTGATTCATTGCATTTCATTTCTGGAGATGATTCACATCAGAGTCACACTGATTTAAAAATATATATTTCCAGATTCATTTTTACCATTATTGGAACATCCGTAATATTTAACAAAATCTAACTAATGGATATCTGCTTTAATATGATAGAAAAATATATTATAAATATAAAATTCACATGAAATATGACACACAACATGCTTTAAACTGTGTTCCAAAAATCTCCACCTCCATCTAATTTAACCACACAACTTTTCTCAACATCTTCATTGTGTAACCCTGCTAGGTAGGTAGGCCGTCTCATTTTTCTTATAGTTTTCTTATATTTTTCTTATATTGTATATTTTGTATTGTACAGATATTTTATTCTCTCTTAGTTAAATTTACTTTCTATTTTCTTTTTCATATTTATTTCCTATTAAGAGTCTTTTATTTTAAGGTCACGGGCAGTCGTCTAAGCATTTCACTGCATATCGTACTGTGTATGACTGTGTATGTGACAAATAAACATTTGAATTTGAATTCTAATCTACAGACATGCTTTAGAGATGGTTCTCTCTGAATAACGGCTTATTTCTTATGCCTCTTATTTCTCAAGGTCTGTGTTGGATCTGCAGCAATTACGACCTGTTTGCGATCTTCCCGCAATGTTTTTAAAGTTGCCTAATACACATGACCTCACATAGATGCCCTGCCAATTAGCAACCAACTTGAGAGACTTGCATACATCGGGCAGACGTTTGTGCACCATCAGGTCAGGCTCTCCTCAGCTTCAGTCTCTTTCTTGTTCATCCACTTTGGAGGGTCTGTGTTTTTAGGTCTAGGTTGATTCCAATTCCATTTCCTCATGTTGATCCTGTATGCCCACTGGGACAAAAAACTAAAATTGGTTCGCACTCTTTTCCGAAAAAAGACCTCATTCATCTTCATTTGAAGAATTTCTCATTCCATTTTCCACCATTGATCTCTAACCAAGGTAGGCTTATCTCCAGAGAAATGTAGCTGTTGGAGCGGTGCTTTGTCACTGAGGGCCCTGCATCTGTGATCGGAACGCTGCTCTTTGGAATCCCATGGTGTCGCATTTGGCCTTTGAGCAATGGCTGACCCTGCTTCCTCAAATGAACATCACTTTGCATGGAAGCATCTGCTAATTAAAAATAAAATGTTACACTTCAGTGGTACACAGGATCAGACAGTGAGGGAATTTTGATAGGATTCTTCTTTTACCTATTAAAACTGTAAAACCATAATGACATCACCAATTCACCTCCCATAATTTCTTATCCAGTTAGGATCATGGTCAACCTGGCCCCAGGAAACTCTGGCCACAAGGCACAAGCACCCTGAATGGGAAGCAGGTCCATCACAGTGTACACACACTGCAGTACACATTACAGACTGCTCGAGAGTCACCAATTCACCTAACATGCATGGAACATGCAGAGCAAGAGGCAGGATTTGAACCCTGAGCCCCAGGGGTGCGACTCTATGGGGCTAAACCCACTAAACCACCCCAGCTGGTGCTCATTTAGAGTTAATGCAGTTAAGTAGCTCAGCTGGCGTTTTGTTCAAATTAAAGAAACCGGATAGTGTGCTAAAGCCCAACTGGCAAGGGGAGTCTGCATGTTCTCCTAGGGTCTTATGGGTATCCTCCTGCAGCCCAAAGACTTTCATTCAGGTTAATGGGGATCTCTAAGAATGTACTTACACTCTGCCCGGGTGCCTCTTACCCTCCTCACTCCATTGTTAGATTATGGTAACATTGCGCTTAACGTTTTGGGCCCAAGCACGCTTTCGTCATCATCATACGACTTATTGCGTTTGAAGAAAACTTAGGAAGAAAATCGCTTGGACACGATAACACACAACCTATTGAGTAGGTAATGCAGCGATTATCATTTATTCGTGCTGTCCCATGTTTTACCAGATATCTGAGTTTTTGCATGTTGCATGTGTACCTAGATACTCTCGTCAGCCCAAATTTCCAGCAAACGCTGCACCTCCACCATAGACCAAAGTGATCCCTTTGCTGCAATGTTTGTTCAATATTTGTCGCTACCTGTCGCTACGCTGCCCTACTCTGTTGTCCTTCAAGCCCCTAGTGTGTTTCCCCAGACTGTCGCATAGCTCATTGGGCTGAGCCTGCGGCTATAAATCCTTTGGTCATGCGTTTCAGACCAGCTTTTTCTTTATTTGTAATTATTGGATTTTATTCCCCAGTGTCTATTTTCTATTTTAGTTTTCTCATTCCTAGTTTTTGGTTTCCGTTCTGTTTGGGGTTTTGCTAGGTGCCTGTGTTTGTGATTATATATTACTTGTCTTTCTTATATTCTTAGTATTTGATTCTGTCTGTCTCTTAGTTCCATGATTAAGTTTATTTGACCCACCTGTTTCCCTGTGCGTCATGATTGTTCTACCTGATTGCTTGTTGTGTTGCACCCTCTCTGATTGCTTAATTGTTCCACGTCTCACTCCTGCTGCTGCGTTACCCGGTACAGTTTGTGTATTTATGTTCCTGCCTTAGTTCAGTTCTGTAGTTGGTCATTTTGTCAGAATGTTAGAATGTGTATTAGGTTTCTGCTAAAGTTGCTGTGTTGCTGCTCTGGTCCCTTGGCCACTTCCGCTCACTATGATGCTCCGCTTTCCATTTGTGTTTCTTGCAAATACTTGTTGTTTTCCTCTTTTGCTTTTTGACCCCTTGTGGTCTCTTTATTCTGTGCCTTCCCGGTTTCATTATGATCCCTAATAAATCCCTTTGTTGTCTTTGAGCTGCGAAGTGGATCATTGGCTCCTTTCCCCGCCTGCACCATGCCCCTTGTCCATGACATGCCGTTTACCCGATACATTCCTTCCAGTTCATGTATAGTGCACATCATTGACGTTATGTCTGCGTTCCATGCTTGGGTATGGTTAGTGATCACGCTACGCATACTGTGCCCAAGTCAAACTGAACCATTCCCCAGCCGACCTCTTTAAATGGGCCAGGGTGTAGTTAAGCGTACCCTGCATGGTATGGCGCGAGATCTCACACCAGTCGAACAAACTGGACTTTGGGGTCACATGCGCTCGAGCACGGTATGGATCGGCTCGTGTGAGTACACCCTAAGTTGCGCACAGTGTTTGGTCCCTGCAATAGACTAGCATCCCATTGAGGGTGTACCTCTGCATGGGAAAGACTCCAGGCAACCACTGCAATGATGAACTGCATGAGTAGCTAGAAGACCCTGTTCAGTTAACACTCAGGCCATGCTGACTTATGTTGAATTGATTAATTATGTCATAAGGAGCTTGCTGGGCTGAACATGATACAACCAAAAGTGGAAAATGAGAGAAAAATTAGACAGCTTTTTTCAGCTAGACTCAGTTTTCTAATCAATTCAGTCGTCCAGCTTCCAGCCGCTTAACCCTATACAGGGTCATCTGGAGCCTGTCCCAGGCAGCACAGGGAACACAGCTGGGGGATACTCTGGACGGGATGCCAGTCTATCACAGGGAACACAGCTGGGGGATACCCTGGACGGGATGCCAGTCTATCACAGGGAACACAGCTGGGGGATACCCTGGATGGGATGCCAGTCTATCACAGGGCACACAGCTGGGGGATACCCTGGACGGGATGCCAGTCTATCACAGGGAACACAGCTGGGGGATACCCTGGATGGGATGCCAGTCTATCACAGGGCACATACACACAAGCTTGAAGGGCAATTCATTGAAAGATGCCACTTCACAGAGTTACTCAAATCAAAATCAGAGTCCTCTACACGAACCTGAGGAGAGCATGCAAACTGCACTCACACAACAGGGGATGAACCTCTGATTTAGACGAATGAGGAAACTAAGCCACCCCCAAGCCAATCAGCCTGGCTATGTTTTTTTCCTGTTCTATTCCTGTTTTTCTGTAAAAACAGTCCATTTCACTCACTTGTAAACATGATTTGTTGATGTTCACAGTTTTATATGACAAAGCTGCTGGCTTGTTTCTGGCTGGTCTGTGCCACCTGCTCTCCAACCCCAATGGCCATAACAGCCATCGGTCTGTCATTAATGACACTAATGATCACCACTACCCCGTCGTCACATAAAGACGCAGCCGTTCCTCCTCACCGTCAGCAAGTTCCTCAGCTTGTTTTTACACTCCTCTTTGGGATTACCATTTTGCTATGTTTATTTTATACTTCTGACTTGCTAGTCATCATTCTTTGCTTCTTTTTCACACTTCGGCGTCTGTATCTCGTACTAAAACAGCAGCGGCATGACAGCTCTGTTTTGTGCTTTTTTATCGGTTTGTTTAGGTGCAATAAGGAAGCTCTGCTACTGGTGAAATACAGGAGTTTCCTGCTGTGAAGTGTGTCAGAAAATAGACTGACCCACTGATTCCTTTTCAACACTGTCTCTATGTAAAGAGAGGAAATTAATTCCTCGTTTCAGGGCCGAATCTCATTACCCTCGATCTCATCTCCACAGGACGCTGCCCCCGGCAGAAGCACTCCTCCAGAGCTGCATATCTCTGAGGAACATCTCCTCAGCATGCGGTGTGTGCCTCTGAATCCTGATGACCCATCGTCCCACGGCGTGGGTGTCTTCCCGGGCCACACGGTCCATTCTGAGCAGCCCCGAAGCATCACCTCGCCTCTTTGTTGCCACGGCAATAACGCTCCGCCAAATGGTGATTTTTTCCCCAGTTTTTACCCACTCAGCGGGATTCACTCAGCACCATAAGCAGTTCCAGACCCTATTTTTTGTCTCAGTCCCCCTGAAAAACATTTTTTTAACTGATTTAACAATTTGTCCTGTATTTTCATATATATTTTCCCCCTCTCTGCAAATGTTATCGTGGGAAATTGGAACCCCCCCCCCCATGAAAATTGGTAGTGGGGGTGGTGTCCCATATTTCTTCAGGGATCTGCATTTTATATGTACTGACATTTACATGCTGTCTGCATTTGTGGAGAATGAGCATGTGTCAGAGGCCTTGTGGTGAATGAACAGCTGCTGATGGTCCACCCATTGACAGGATGCTGTTTCATTAAGGCCAGCAGTGGGAGGTGGGAAGCTGGCGAGCTTGGTGACGCCGTTACGGCTGGACGGCGGCCACAGGCCTCTGAATGGGCTGAGGTGTGCAAGGGAGCTGGATACCACACTCTGCAATTCCCCAGAGAAGGAAAACATGTACCAAAAATTTAGTGGAAAACAATTCAGTCACAATTTTTGGTGTGAAGTTGAATTATATTAGCATCACAGAACATGATATTCCACCAGCAGACAAAGGAAAGTGAAGAAGAAGGTAGCAGCTTCAAGAGATATGAGTCCTGAACCTATCGGACCAATTTAGAGACCTGTAGGAACCATCAATCTCCACCCAGAGAACCATCACTGTGTTCATCCAATTAAATAACTTCTCTTGGCAAACTGGAGAACCGAGAAACCAGCACTAGGCTACTAAACTCTCATCTGTTGGATGATTTTTTTTGCTGTTTCATCAAGAGGTTTGACGGGAAGAGTTAAGAAAGGTTGGAAGATGGATGAACAGAAGTATTAAGAGATGGCAACGTAACTGTCGTCGTCACACAAATGCAGGGTACTGCATTTCTGCTCCTGGTATGGATTAATGCTCTCTCTGAATGTACAATTAACAAGCCGTGCCTCAGTTTCTGGGTGATGTCTTTCCTTGATATGACAAATCAGCTGAATAATTTTAGTGCTCATTTTCTTTGAAGTAAGACAATATACTTGATTTTATTACTGAAGCTAAAGATATTTCAGTGTTAGGTCATCTTTATAATCTGACACTATGACCTACCTTGCTTTATAATCCTTAAGAGATGTTCAAAACAAATGTACTGTACTTTGTGCAGTATAGCTTTGGCACTTCTGGGTTTGTCCTTTTGCTTCTGCAGTGGACAGTATCCCTGTATCTCAGTGAGGTCAGCAAGTGCTGTGGCCTCACACCTTCTGCACCGTGGCTTCCATTCCTGCCCTGATTCTGTGAATGTAGAGCTTGGATAGTCTCCTCCTGTTCCACCAGGCTCCTCTCATAGTCCACGGATATTTAGTAGACTGGTGTCCCTAAGTTACCCTTGTGTGTTTCCAGTGAATGGACTGGTATCCAGCTTTGGACCCAAGTATCTTCTACAGGTCAGTGTGGAGCTCGCAAACTCACAGTGACATGCTATCAGGGCTCTTGCCATAAAGCAGCCAGAGGGAAACAACGACAATATCATTTTAATACCCCCCCCCCCAAAATGAATACTCCTAAAATTAAAATTTTATGAGTGTACTTCTGAAGAAATTCTGTCACACTTAATACTAAAAATCTTATTACTTTCCACAGAAATTCCTGTACTTGGAATATTAGAATATTAATAGTACTTTCTGCATTTGGAGTACAATTTTAAAAACCTGTGTAATATTCAAATTATTTTAAGATTACTCTGCAATGTTTCAGTTGGCCCCTTCTAACTGTGTGGTATTACTGCGATGGGATTCCAGATTCTCTTGTGAACCTGGGATGATGCAGGACCACACAGACTCTCAGCTAAGGGATCCTCTGTACCTTTCACTGCAGGGTGCCTGCAAAAAGGTCTGACATCAGGGCAAACACAATTTCAGCCAGCCACCCTGATTGAAAAAGCCAGTAACGATAGATTAAACAGCACTTTCCAGAATGTCAGCGCTGATGTAGAGCAGTTGAATATTAGGACCCCATTATTTACATATCCTTAAAGAAATGTGATGATGTACAGATATACCTATATACATTTTTTGCTGAACTGTAATTTAAAATTATGTTTAGTAAATAGATAAAATATCAATTGCCAGGAGTTATTTCACTATAGTTCACAAAGATATTCTACTGTTAAACCGAAGATTATCTTTACCCCAGCCGAGCAGCTAGACGGACCATCTGGACTGATGTCTGAATCCATGGTAAAGGTGAAACACTCCCATATACCTCCTAGTGGATATACCAACACAGGGCCAGCACCTCTGAGTTTAACATCACGTCTTGATGAATGTGTGGGCCGGTGTTCTTCACGGCAGCCAAAGTGATCCCCGCTTGGCATGACCTTCAATATGACCTTCAGAAACAGGCCAGTGGAAAGTCATGTTTTATTCATCTTGCTGGATGGCTGCAGGGAATGGGATCGGTATGGGAACAGGAATCAGGCCACCGTGAAGAGGTGCAGAGGGTCTTAGACCACAAACAGAATAATGCATGTGCTTTTTGCATTCATTGTGGAGTTACAGCTTCATCGCCACATTTCTGATCCTCTCTGACTGATGATTTTTGATGATGGAGATGGTTGGTGCAGTGCAAGGACCCCCCCCCCCCCATTTATCAAACACAAACATCAGAAAAGTCTGGAGATGCAGACAACCCACATCACATGAAGGCTTAAAAATCACAGTGTCACTACAGCACCCGTATCAAATACTACAGACACAGAATCAGGGCTGTGGGCACAGAGACCAAAACACAATCAATGTGACTGTCAACACACCAACCACCGCCATTATGAAAAATGAAAACCACAAATCAATCATTATTCACTTGTCCTGTGAATACACTCTGACTTCAATTCTCTGTTGGATTGCATTTCAAGTTGCAATAAATCACAAAAACAGAATATAAATTACATATCTCTGGTCTAAAAGATGTGAAAACTTCTAGAAACAACGGCTTTGTCTGGCAGTCTTACGCAAGTACTGTAATAAAACCAGAAGAAGAAAAGTGTAATGCTTTTAGCAAAAGATACACTGTTGTGCGTCATACATCTGCACTATATGTATTGGGACACACCTCTCAGTCATTGAATGCAGGAGATTCATTCAGACCCATTGATACATGTGTATTAAATGAAGCACAGAGACATACAGTCAGGTTTACAAACATATGTGAAAAAATGGGTCGTTCTGAAGAGCTCAATGAATTCAAGCATGGTAGTCATAGGATGCCCCCTTAGCAATAAGTCAGGTTGTGAAATTTCTTCTCTTCTAGATGTTCCATGGTCAATTGTAAGTGGTATTACAGCAAAGCAGAAGCATTTAGGAAGAATAGAAACATAAAGTAACAGAGTGGGGTCGCCAAGTGCTGAGAAACGTAGTGTGTTAAAGTCACCAACACTATGCTGACTCATTAACTGCAGAGATCCAAACTTCCTCTGGCATTAACTCCAGTACAAAAGCTGTGTGCTGGGGGGCTTCATGGAATGGGCTTCCATGGCCGAGCAGCTGCATGCAAGCCTCACATCACCAAGTGCAGTGCCAAGTGTCGGATGCAGTGGTGCACAGCACGCTGCCACTGGACTCTGGAGCAGTAGAAACGTGTTCTGTGGAGTGACGAATTGCGCTTCTTTGTCTGGCATTCTGATGGACGAGTCTGGGTTTGGTGGACGCTATGGGGAACTTCACCTGCCTGACTGTCCCAGCATGACTGTTGCCCAGTGCACAAAGCAAGGTCCACAAATACATGATGTCAATAGAAAACCCATCTCTAAAACTACCTGTACTTTTCATATGGCATTAAGCCATAGTTAAACCAACAAAAAAAAAACACCGTTCATCCCAATGGTAATCAAAAATTACTCTTGTATATCACAAAAGAACCTTCAATAACCACTGAACTCTAAAGATAAACCTCTGAGTAACCATAATACCATAAAGCAAAAGTATACAAATAATTACAGCATTAATCTCTAACGGCCCCCAAAGTTCAGTGTGAATCTTCCTAAATTAAATGAAGCCTGTTGATGGAGGGGATTATTTGCACTTGACTTGACAGACAGAGTAACACCGTCCACTGTTTAATCAGCACGAGTAATGGAGGGAAATAAATCTCTTGTTTCTGTCGGAAGTGTGGTGCAGAACCATGTTCTGACAGCTGTGGCTATTTGCTTGAATAATAGGCGCCATCAGAGAAGAGGAACAGAGCAGGGAAGGCTACCAAACGGTTCTGCTGATAGGCAGATAGGCATGCCCGCGGCGGGGCGGGATGCACTTTCGCTTCATCTGATTGGTCCAATTTGTCGAATCATTTGAAGGGATTCATAATGGATTCCGCATAAATCCCCAGTTTGTAAACTTCTCCCTTCCAGAAAATCCAAGACAACCACCAAATATGTTCTTCACAAACATTTCTATATATACTGTAACTAGTCAGCCCAAATCAACAGAAGATTTTTATTTGATGATAAGCTTTCATTTGCTGCTAATGTATTTAGATATCTCTTAGAATGAAACGACTGATTTATGTAAATTATATAATCACAAGGAAGCCTGAACAACATAAGATTAACTGAAATCCGTTTAATTTAGAGTTTATAGCTTTAATGTCTTTATGATTCTCAAAATACCTTCTGCTTAACAATATGCAAAGTAGATTGAAGCCTGGCACTGGATGCAGTGTTCGGGTATAATCTGGAATCTCAAAAATGACCAGAGAGTCTGTTCAGAGCCAAGACCAGAAAGGTAACTAGATGCAATGGTCAGATAAGAGTTACACTGTTTGGTTGGTTGGTTTCATCAAAGATGGGCCACGCTGTATGTCCTTCACTACACCCTCCCAAAAGCAAAATTAAAATATTCAAATAGTATTTCATATTCCATCATCTACAGTTTTGTTCACCTGCTGTTTAATATTCAGAATGAAAATGTCACACACGTTACATTTGGGAGACAATGTTAAAACAGTACCTGGATCTTGTGGATTTCAAGTTAAAAACAATTATAAGATGATTCTGAAGTGTCCCCTTTGTCATTAATTGTATAATAGCCCCAAAGCACACACTAATAAAGTCGCCACTCACGTACCAAGACTTGTTTGACTTCCTGCGGAGCCCTAATTTGGGAGCTGCACTCCTATCCACTCCCACTACCAAGTACATTCCATTGTCCTCAAGAAAAAACATACCAGGGCTATTGAAAAAAAAGACTACACACAGGTTTAATTAAGAAATAACTGCGTCTGGAGGGTGGCGTCGGTCCTTGAGTGTATAATCGAGTTAATTAAAATGGAGATGCTTGTCATAGGATGTGGGCTTGTAATTAAATGTAAACATGGAGGAATGTACAGAGGCGGTGCTGACAGACACACGAAGAGACGTCCGGTCAGGAAACCTGTAAGCTTTCACCTCGGGTACCCACCCATCCACAAACACAATGCCCACTTATCCAGGCTCCGCCCCTTCATCTAATTAGGAAACCCTACAGAGCGAGGATAGGTGGGAAATGAAGCCTGCAGGTCAGGCTGCTGCATGTATGCTGCTGCCCTCTTTCAGTGCGGAGCAATAGTAAGTTCAAAAGGTCTTTCATGCCAATCCTACTCTCTTTGCGCAGCATGTTAAGTGTATATAGGGGACTTTTCGGGTGATGGTTTTGGGTTTATATAAAACACTACGGGCCTCTAGTCAATGACATATTTGCTAATGACTTTAAACATCAGGGTTATCAGCGGCCTCCTTGCTGGAAGGAGCAGCCTTCACAGAAAGATTTTCTGTTAAAAATGTATCAAGAGCAAAAAGCTAATAATGCAAAGTAATTTGCCTTTCATCTGAAGGATGCGAGTTAATATTAAGCATAATGCCTTGTACAATTCACTTTCAATTTACCTAATTTTTCAACCTTTCTTTATCTGGATTACTCTGTGTTACGTATTTCGTGGTGGTTGTATAACGTTCTTAAGCGTGGAAACTGGAATTCCATTAAAATTTCTCATACAAAGACAAGTCACCAAACTAGTGATGAAATCTTTCCAACTCATCTTCAAAGATCTTTTGGATGTGGTAAAATGTTGCGTTTGATGTCCTTTCCAATTTTTTTTTTTCGTTTATCAAATTGCTCACATTTATTCAATAAAAGACTATAGATGTCAAATATTCTGAATTATCTCACACAGCAGGATGCGTTGTGTGATATTCCCGCTACCCAAACTGACTGCTCCATTTATTTTCAGACAGGAAAATCGCAAACCTCGGAAGACCCATTAAAGGCCCTGCAGTCCTGTCATGTGTGCCGAAAGCGCAGTAAATGCACGCTGGCAGATTGCTCTGCCTTAATCTCCGCATCCCTCCCTCGCCCTGGGCTGCAGAGGCGTCCTCCGCTATATGGCTTAATTGGATAAGGGTTTAGCTCTCTGCCAACATAAGCAGCCTTAGTTTGGTCACAGCGTTGAAGTCTGCGGCTCTGTTCGGTCGACAGCGACCTCAGGATCTGGATCCGTGACTCGCTCATGTTGAGAAGAACGCAGCTCTGGCACTGCCGCCTCCCGCATTACAGATGGCCCCCCCGTCCAGCACACACTGATCCCCTCACATGTCGTCCCTGTACCCTTCCGTCGCACCCTGTTCTATTCCAAAAAGGGTGAGCAATCCCATAAGTCCCGTGTCCACCAGTCTCACAAGCCCCATTCACCAATGGAAGAAAGAACCGTTCTTTTATTTATTTTTTTAATGCTTTGCCAACATCTTCTGTGTTTCTCGCAATAAACTGACTTCCTGTTCTGGTGGGCTTTGAGGCTGCAGTAAAAATGTGGGGTGTGTGTATGTGAATGTGTGTGTGTGTGCGTGTGTTTTTTGGGGGGGGGGTATTCCCAATTTGGGATGCTGGCTTGATATCACAAACTGGGGAAGTGGATCACAGATTCCTCACAAAGGATAGTAGGTAGGGGAGACTGTGCAGGACACTGTGCTTAGACACCGATGAATGATTTGTTAAAAAAAATCACAAAGACATGCACATATACATTTTCCCTTGTTTTAAAAAGCATATAATAAAATATGTTTCACTGTACCCTGAGATTTTTATCATTGTAGCGGGTCTACATCTGCTGTAATGTGTCGCTTGTCTGCCCTTTCATGAACATCAGTCAGTCTCATGTTTGGACACTGATACCAACTGTTTATCTTCAAGTCACCCCCAGTGGGTCATTAAAACACGGACGTCTTTCAGCACGTCTGATATCACGGGTGTGGTATCTGTGTGCATGAATGAGTTTGGCTTGCGCTGCCTGCAGTTTGATAAAGCACACTACTTCCTGGTACACCAGCCATCCCATCTCTAACATCTACAAATCAGAATGTTTTAGAACCAAGCACACAAAAACAATTATATAAATGAATGTGACTCGTTTAAATGAAAGATGTGGATGTTTTCTTGTGCCAGGAAAATTCCATTTTAACCTTAGAAACCTTCAGGAAGTGTAAAAAGCATTTTAACCTTGCAGAATTGGACAGTTCTTCGAAAACACAAAGAGCATTGCCCAAGATCCAGGCTTCCGTACACTGCCAGCTATTTCGTAAAAAAAAAAAACACTTCACTTGCGCCAGCATCATATTAAATACGATTCATTGTATCTGCAAGTCAGGAGAGGCATACTCGGTCTTCATATTTTGTGGTCATAATAATTAGACAGTAGCCTGGGGTGGGGGGTGGAAATAATGGAAATAAAACATCAAGCAGTTAGAGACTGATAGACCCTCACCGTTTTCTCACTCCACAAAGACACTGCGGAGTTAACATTCATAGAAACCTAACGAGGACACACAGGAAGCTGAATTAGACTCTTATCTCACTCATAATTGTGATGAGGCCTTAATCGGTTACCACAAAGCAGTTTTAACCAAAGAAAAAAAAAAGATTTCCTTCTAGGAAGCATCCATTAAAAGGATCAAAAATAGCACATGAATCCACATGCTTACATAAAAGAATTCTTTTGGTGAAATTAGAGAATGAGCTTCACCATTATAAAGCCAAAGAGCTCATGACCAGCATCAGTACATTTTGTGAATGATTTGGAAAAAATTTAATAAATAAATAAAATTATATATATATATATACATATATATATATATATATATATACATATATACTCACACACACACACACCCAAATTAGAACGATGAGGGCATTTCAAAACCCAAAGAGCATCCCTATAATGTGAGGACAAGTGGTTTTGTTTATCTTAGAATTTATTATTAATTAAGGGAATTTTTATGGGACTATTTACTATTGACCTGACCTGACCTGACCTATTTACAGGCAGCAAAATGCATGTTATCATATTATCATGGCCAGTTGACCATTGTCAGTAAAGCCTTTCTCAGAAAGCACATTAATCAGCAGCCCAGTGAAGCCAGCATTGTGGCTGCTTCTGCTGATCCTGCTTCCACAGACCTTCTCCTTCTTATAGACACATTTCGCACTGGACACCACATAAGAAAGGAAGTTTTCATAAATCTTATTGCTAAACTTCCTCTGGTGGAAATTATAAACTGGTATCACTTAAAATTTTTAAATCAGGCTAATTGTTTTGTGTTTTTTTATACTAATCTATTTATTAATTGCTTTTCTGTATAATATAAATTACTGAAAGACAATTTCTAATTTTAATAACTGGCTTACAAAACTGGCATGCATTACACTTTGGGTCATGACTTGTGGCCAGTCGTTACCTATAATTACCGACAGGTGCTGTGGGGACAGATTTATGAGCTTTGATTAATTCCTGAGTTAAGAACAGTAAAATCTACATCCTCTGTTGAAAAACTCAAGTGCAGGAGATCCAGAAACCTTTATTAATTATCCTTACCCTAATTATTAACTATCCTGAACTAATAAGACTTTTAATCAACATTGTGTCTTTCTGTCCATGGATTAGGAAATGGGAAGTCATGTTTACATTGTGCTTCAAAGAAAAAACAAACAAAAAAAAGAGTTTAAAAGTGATGTCATGAAATATTTAAAGTCAGTGTACAACACCAGCTTCTTAACTTTTTCAGCCACTATTAACCATTAAGATTTCACCATTTGTTTCACTTCACTAATCCACAGGAAAAGAGCCCTGGTATTTTGTGTCATAAATACATCTTTGAGCATATTGAGGAGGTTGAGACCGACCTTCTTCCACAAATCACCTTCATCCGCGTCATGCCTTTGTACCACCCACATGCTTTCGGATGTGAACTCTTTCTTTGAACAAATTCTCGGATGAGTTCCCAGATCATAATTATGTTTTGAATTTGTCAGGTCAAACCCACGGTGAGCCAGATGTTCTTAGCTAATACGTCTGGTAGTGGAGGACACCTTGAGGCTATAACCAGTGGATTAGTAAACTGAGTTTCCTGCTGAGTTGTCTGTTCAAACTCTAATGCAGACTTAACAAAGTACTTACATTAAACCAATAATTCCAGCACTTTTGCTGGTGTTATTTAAATTCCATTAATTGTTATTCATTACCTGCTGAATTAAATTACTCATCTTCACCATATTCTATGCTATTTTGGCAGCCACTGTGAAACGTTAAACGGGAAAGTTCCCCTATTCTGCACAGGTGAGTAACGCATAGACACACAACAGCTAAAGCCAACTAAGATACAAGGCAATTTGGGGAATGTTAACATTTTTACATAAATGTGACCAATTAAAAGTTCCTAAGTTTTGCTCCAATTAAATTTGATATACCCAGATTGGTGCAAATATTTCTAAGGGTGATTAATCTAGAGCAACATCAGACTCTGACATGAAGAGTTTCTACAGGTGAGAATGACATTCAGAGGTACTGTGCTCCTGGACGTTTCAGATCATGAATGCTGAGGTGCTTTGGCCTCATATAGTACCAGTAATAAGGTTGGCAGGAGACATTATGACCCAGACTCTGATTATTAACTGACAGGACACAATACAATCAGAGATGCCTGTCAAACAGAGCTTGCCCGTATCAGTATGAGACCTGAAGATAGTAATTGACAGTTGAAAGGCTTAAGTGTCAACTAAGCTCTTGTACAGCAGACCATTTGGTGCCTTATCTATCCATAAACCTCAATACATGAGAGAAAATCTTGCCACCGTGATTAGACAATTATCCTATTCCAGAGGTTTGGATATCCGTGAAATGAAAGCATTCTCAAATATAACCTTCATTATAAAAGTAGGACTACTAGGACTACTTGGAAGTCAATCACCTGGTTGGCCTATTTCATACAGTAAGTAAATAGCCTAATAAAGTAAAATGCCAAAATTTGTGCATACCTAATGGAGTCCAAGCTAATTATACATCTGATGTTTCATAGTTAATGAACTTCTAAGGCTGATACAAAAAAATGAGAAGAATTACTTCAATGTACGTAATTTAAAAACATCTAAATTTAAGAATCAAAAACTCAGATGGTAAAGTCAAACATTTACCTAAGACATAAGAGTACTGTGGTTCATAGCGACTTTAAATAGATTTTCAGGGAGCTATATTGGCTGAACAGTGAACATACAGTAGATTTTTTTCAGTTCTATACTTCAACAAAAATGAGCAAAATGAATTAATTACTGCAATGTAGGGGAGGAAATGTTTGTTTAGAAAGGAGACTTTAGAGTAATTGCCATTTATAGTAACTTGTTACTCAGAACCGCGCAACAGCGCGATGCTATTTACCAAGGAATTCCTTTGTAGATTGTCATCGTAGTTTTAAGGTTATCTGCGTGGTGATAAAAGTGAATTATTATAAACCAATGGGTTTTAAGGGGAATGCTGCAAAGAAAACATGATCAGAACGACCCAAATTTGGCTTGAATGAATATTTTCAATGACGCCGTAAAGATAAGGCTCATCTCTTCCCGGATTAATTAAAGGACATGCTGAAAAAAACCCAGAATAGCTCAAATTTTACGAAAGGTCCAAAGCATAAATAGCCACACTTGGGAGGCCGGCAGATAGTGTGTAATCTCTTGCATTTATAATTCAGAAAAAAAAAATGATTCTCACCTGGATGCTGCATAGGAGGCATATCGCACAAGGCAACATTGATGCGAGGATCCCGCGGAAATACATTGAAATTAGCGCCTCTCTTCAAAGCAGCGCTGCTGGGTTGCTCATCGGAACAATGGCGAGATTTTCTGCGGCATCAGACAGCTGCCAGCTTATCGTTTTAGTGCGCAGCGGTAGCAAATCCTAGCGATGCGCCAGTGACGAAGGACTCCGGTGTCAATGGACACGTCCTGATCGTCTGCTTCAGAGAGATGGATTACCGGTTCGCCAAGTGCGACTGTACCGTCACATCAGCGCCGCGAAGAGAGCGGACACCGGCAGCATCCCTCATTACTCTTCGGAGGAGACCGGCGGCCCCGCCCCTTCGTGGCCACGCCCCGACATTCCGGTCACGCCCCCGTTTCCCATGGCAACTGAACCGAGGCACCTGCCGGTGCACGTCGGGCGCGTGGTGGGAGGTGTTCTAGTCTATTGATGTGCAGCTTTAGTGTTTCGCAAACCCTGTTATACACATCAGGACTGGCCATACCGGGCCTTTTCCCGGTGGACCGATGGGTTTGTGGGCCGGCAAATTTCACCGTGGAGGGATTACAACCCCGATCGAGCTATTGTATCGTAGGCGTGTACGTACGTGTGGTGGGCCTGTATGGGCAAAAATCCGAGGCCGATTTTTAATCCCAGTCCAGCCCTGCACATCACTGCAGTGTGTTTCAAACTGATCTGACTAAATCCAGCTCATTAAATCATTAATCATTGCAATTCTTTCATAGGTTTCCTAGTTCAAAAGATTGCTTTATTACATTTTATCGTTAATATCATTTTACACTTAAGTTTATATTCATTTACATTTTGAGGACCCCTACGCTACATACAAAGAACATGAGTATAGGTTTTACTTGTAAAGCACATATTTATCACAAACATGAGTACCGAGGCAAAAGCGAATGATAGATAGCACATTTTACGCATATTTGCATGTAGATCTATATCCATGGGGGACAATAAATACAAAGGAATTATTAAATCTCGTGGACAGATGGTACTGTAAGTTAGGCAGTTGCCTTATCAGCTCTAGAAATTTAGAGCATTCATATTAATGCATTAAGAAAATATAAAAAGGGACACCAGCTAGGTAATATCGCAAGACATCAAAAAATTTTCCCCACTTTATAGCGAACTTGTATTGGTGTTTTAAATTCTTCATGATTGCCTAATGAGCGATAAAATGTGCTATCGCATTGGCAACCCTAGGCGTTGTGAGTAAAAATGATTCTGACTAATGATTTATGCTCGCAGGGTACAAAGGATTCCTCGAATTAGGTTAGAGGATAAATAATATTTTCAAATTCAGTAACAATATGTCTATAGACTCGTGTCTATAGACTTACATATGGGACGCGTTTAAATTCAATTGAATCTTGGGTTAAAATCAGATGAGCCGATTTACCATTGACTGTTGTGTATATTTAAGTATTAGTAATAGAAAATTAATTCAGTGGTTGGATTCATCTACTGGGAGACATATTTAAATTACTCTTAAGCATCCAGTTGCTTTGGGAAGTTCATTAATAAAGTGCGTCCATCCACCCATTTCCCCAGAGTCACTTACAAAAAGCTGGAACCCGCACTTAGTGATCACGGGGAACTAAGACAGGATAGTGGAAAACTGGACGGGAAAACCGGGCCGCAGTAAAGACCCTACACGGTACGATCCGCGCCACATCGCTCCGGTCCGCGTGTTCCGTGCTCACGGTTGACGCACCGCCTGCGGAGAGCGATCGCAGCGATACTGGGGGACGAGGAAGCTGCATTTACCGGCAGCTGGGCAGAAACACCAAGCAGCCAATCACGGCTTTGTTGTGCGTCCACATGGCTGAAATCTCAGGCTGCCTATTGGTTGATTCCGGTTTCTAGCAGCCTATAGCATTAATCGCATCCGACGTGGTCTGGCCCCGTTTCGGAGTAACAATGATTGCTTTGAAAACCGGCAGTTCTTATGATTTTTTGCTTTCTAATAATATTTTTCTTAAAATTGACTTTAATACCTGCAACAGTTTTATATGCTCGACAGTAGATCTGACAAGACGTCATTTTAATTTCCTCTTGTGGATTCAGTGTTGTTGATATTAAGATTAACTCAGACAAATGTAATTTAAACAGTATATATTACCCTTGTAACATTACAGATTTAAATGATCGCATTATACTGCAAGTAAAACTCATCGTATAATATTGAACGATTGTATAAAATTCTATATCCTAGTTAATAATCAATGCAGGTTATATAACGTGCCTGCAGTTGCCCGATTTACATTTTTGGTAAACATTTTGACAGTTGTTACATTCGTAGCTATGTTGGCAAAAATACACAATAACGATTTCTCAATAAATGTAGCACATCTGTGAATGACGTTTTAATTTTAAATACATGTTTTCTCTATTTTAATATCCATGCAATGTTTCGGGTTTAAAAATATTTTACCTTATACTGCCACGTAGTGGTTAATGGTTCGGTTTATATCTTTTGTTTTAAAACCCCGCGCTTTTTATTAGTCAACAATCCGCAAACGACCCCACATTTTCAAAGCGCTTGCTTTTAATGCTTCAGAAAAAGAAGCGTTTGATTTTAAAATACTTGGCAACGTCTTAATTCACTTCCTTCTATTATTACTGCCTTATCGTTTGAAGCTATTGTTAATTGTTATTAAATTTATGTACAGTCAGACTGCGTGATTCGGGAAGCATTTACTTCTTATAACCCTGAGTTGTCTAGACTGAAGTACATCCTGGACTTGATGCTAATCCGTTACAAGGTTCATGCACTGTCATACACTATTGCCAATTTAGAGACACAAGCTAGGTATGTCGTTGGATAATAATGTCGTTGGAACTCCATGGATACACGACGCCGCAGAATCCCGCAGGCATGAGGCTGCTGTCCTACCACTGCGCTACCCGCCTCCATGTAAATTCTTCAAAGTAAATTCTTCAGTCAAGGGGATGGATGGAGGAAGGAGTCATTCTCAGCATTTCTTAGAAAGTGGAGGCAGGAAGGTGTCTTCAAAAAGCTTGAATAGACAAAAAAATCTTTTATTCAGTCGTGAGAGTAGCAACAGTGCTGCTCATTCAGCTACCATACCACCCAAAATACCTTCATATTTATATTCAATTTAATTCTTAAGACAATTAAATTAACTGTGTATTGAGAAAAAGAAGTATATGGTTGAACTGCAGCATTTCTTGCATGTTGATTGCTGGTTCATTGGCCCTATACAGACTTCATGTCAGCGACCTCAGCATTAACATAAAGCTGATCTTATTGTGTCCACTTCCTCAGCCTATACACTGATGATTATTGCGCCCGAGGTTCATAAAACATTCATGTAGTATATTGGAATTCTTACCTTCATTCTGAAATACAAGAACAAGAATTCTAATAAGCTGTCTCCAAAAATGCCACGTACTACTGCATAGTGGTCTGTGCTAGTTTAAAGTGAAATGTATTTATGAAGCATTTTTAAACATTTGTTGACCAAAACGCTGTACAAGGTCAGCATAGACAGGCAGACACTCTGGGGGCTACAACAAAGAATGTATGTCACCTTTTAGTTTCTGTTTGGGACGAGAGATTATGAGAAAACCCATTTCTGATGAGCTGAGAGGCCTGGAGGCTGTATAGGAACATATGAGTTCTGAAGTGGATGAGGGGGCTATGCCATTTAAGGCTTTAAAAGACAAACAGGAGGACCTTAAAACTGATCCCAAGGTGGACTGGGAACCAGTGAAGAGAGGCCAGAGTAGGGTTATGCGATCTCTTTTTCTGGAGCCAGTGAGAAGCCTTGCTGAAGGTGGGGACAGGGATGACTGGTTGATTCTGGGGTACAGCGAGCTGAAGTGATGAATGCATAGATGACTATTTAATGGTGACTTGATGAGAGAAATGGTTTAATTTTTGAGATGGTTCTGAGCTGGAAGAAACTGGATTTGACAACTGCATTAACCTGTTTGTCAAACTTGAGAGCAGATCCAAGGTTTTTGAAAAAATGGATTAATGAAGCAAGATAGTTGATCTAGGTTATTGGAGATCTGTGTAATGGAGTCAAGTGGGCTAAAAACGACAATGTCTGATTTGGTTTCATTAAGGTGGAAGAAATCTTGGGCCATACAGCATCTGTACAGTAGTTTATTAGGCTTTAGCAATTTTTCCCCTCTTTTTTGCTTATAAAACACAAAGGAACAGAAGTGATAAGTAAAATCATTAAATAGATTTAATCAAAACGATGCAATTAAACATATATTATCAAATGTATTATTAGTCCTATATTTCTTATGGTAAATTGCATGCAGTGTAGAATATCTCTGTGAAGATTCTGACCTTAGTAACAAAGGTTGTTTGGTATTACTCAGATCATTATAGGCCTAATAGGAATCTAAATCAATATAAATCATATACATTTTTTTGTACAGAATTATTTACTTTCTTGTACATTCCGGAAAACGAATCCCTACAAGCTTGACAAAAGCTCCGTCCCAAGGCGGTTCAGAAGAGGGCGCTCTTGCTCTCTTTCGCAGGAACATGCTGCGGTGAAATGAATGGGGATACCGGCTGGTAAAAGTGCGCCTTGATCTCTAATCCCCAGCGGCCCGCCCAGTGTATTTCGAGGGGACTCCATTCCGTGTATTTCTATTGACCGACCTGCGGAGTAGACCCGGCTCCTCTGTTGGACCTTAATGAGAGGTGTGCCGCGTAGGGAGCGCTCGCTTTGCGGCTGCTTTCGGGAAGGTCAGACCCTGTTTATCCTCTCAGCCCGAATGATACCGATGAACTTTAATCGGACGGGGCTGCTGCACGACATCTATGGATTCCTTTACATTCCTAGATATTATTAGGTAAGTTAACGATTTACGTTGTTAATTAACATGTTTTTGGTTTAATCATAATGAAATGTGTTGATACTTTGACTGAAATGGGAAAGTTCGCTGATTGCGGTTTGTTAAAATATTATGGTGTAATATAGTACAAGGTTATCATTGTCTGTACGTTGTGATTTGCTTTTAATCCGTTTAGGTTTTTACTTATGTTCGTTGGTACTGTTCATATTTCTCTCTGCTTGATTGACATTTTGGGTGTCGTGCACCTACGTAAATAACGAAAAAAACGAAAGACTAACCTTTTGAGAACCTCTTGAGAAAAAGTTTATTTTATTGTCCAATGATTTAATTGCATTTGTTGTAACCATGAACAGAAGACAACCCCCACAACCCCCATTCTGCCGTTCATTCTTAGCTGAGAATGATAGATGAACTCTAATGAAATTATGTTTTTGGTGTTGGTTACATTTATGTTACGAACAATCTAATTTTATCATAAATATTAGGCTTTCTGGTCAGGCATGCATGTATGACCGGACCTTACGTAAACATCACACATGGTCTAAAGATAATACATTTGTATTGGTATCAACATTTGAAATATATACATATTTTAAAACGATACCGATATCCTTCTCACGCTCCTACACTCCATGTGCCTACTACATGGATTTTCAAGCGCATCGCTCTGTACCTTTGAAAGTTTTTAAAAACAGTTGTTGTTGAAATTATTGTTAAAAGTACTGTGAATACATATACTGACATCTTTTGTCACATCTGGGTCCTACTTGGTAACTTGTTGTTGAATGGCTGCTTTCTGTCGTGATGTAACGCCTCTAATTTTAATCGGCTGCTGGCAGAGATGGTGCCTTTGAAACGCTTTTACAGGTGATTGCACATTTATCGTCTCCTGTATTTTCTCCAGTAGTTACAATCCGTATTGCACAGCTATAAATGATTTCTCTGACCAGATTTTTTAAAGAAACATTCTCATTATATGTTAAAATACTGCGGTCTTTTCATTATTCTGCTTTATGTGACAGCAAAGATCGGTAAGCTGTTTGCTAAATAAACGACATGACACAAAGGTTCGCAGCTTTTGCCATAACTCAACAGTCATAACTCATTTAGGCATGACTGAAAAGGCACTCGCTTGTATATTTCCATTTCCAGTTATTATGTATGAACAAGACGCGTTGTTCGAGGCTAAGGGTCAGCAAGGCTATGCTGCATTACTTGGTGTTCCCTTTAGTGAAATGTAGAGCTGAAGGTGCGAGAAAATCCAGTTATTTAACTAGCAAGTAATGTGTCACATTAAAGAGTAGTATCTGGGTCATACACAGGGGGCAATGGGGAAGAACAGACCTTGGCATTAATTCTTAGATAATCACTTTACCTCCAGCTGCTTGGCTTTTATTCACAACAATTTACAAATTTCCCCCCTTTGGCACAGCTGGAAATTCTACGGGAGTACGGATGTATAAGTGCAATAAAGTAAGATCTCCTGAGAGTTAAATCTACAGCTTTCAAACTACCGTCTTTGTCCTTGATAACTGCGCTACACATTGTGGAAAGTAGGGGGCAGTGTGTCTGGGACCTGAAGACCATGTCAACAAATGGACTCTTAAGAAAAGAGGAACCTGTGCAATGACTATGGCTAACCACATGCTGTTGAATCACTAGGAAAAAAGTGGATATTAAGAAATTTATTTAAATGCAGTTACAGGCATTTTTACCAAATTTGAGTTATGAGCCTCCTTTGCACTACAGTACAGTATATCTCTATCTGCTATGCTACCTACTCCTGTTATAAAATTTTCTTTTCTTTGCATTACGTAGAACCACCCATAGAACACAAGCTAATCAGTTAATGAAGCTTCTCTGTATGAAAAAACAGCTTGTTTTCAATGGCTAATTAACTAAATTAGGGTAATTTAAGGAAGCTTTCCCAAACAGGCGCTTAACCCTTGCATCCTCAAAAGCTTGACACTTTACCAACAGAAGCTGTGTAAGATCTTGCATTTCACACACTAAAGTCCATCCGCATAAAAGCATTTATAAAAGTGAAACACATCCAAATGATGGAAAAACTATACACCAGTGTTTCCCATTCCAGTCCATTTTTCAAATGTGGACTGTCTGGCAGGGAGCTGGGAAGGAGCAAAAATGTGGACTGTCTGGCAGGGAGCTGGGAGGGAGAAAAAACGTGGACTGTCTGGCAGGGAGCTGGGAGGAAGCAAAAATGTTTACTGTCTGGCAGGGAGCTGGGAGGGAGCAAAAACGTGGACTGTCTGGCAGGGAGCTGGGAGGGAGCAAAAACGTGAACTGTCAGTGGGCCCCCGAGGACCAGGTTGGGAAACACTGCTATAAACAATGAATGGGACACTGGCTTGTGGTGACCTGTGGCTATTGTGAGAAAGTCTGAGCTGTTCCTTATCCTACAGAAGGTCACAGGGCTCCAGCTGGGTGTTGTTTGTTTATTTGCTCCATTTCTTGATGTCAGATGGATTAAAAAAAAACAAAAAACTGAAAGGCTGCAGTAATGTGCTTTCTCTGGACTGGGGACATGACCTTGACATGCACTGCTGTAGGTGGGCCATTTTACACTGGCAGCTAGGAAGCACATTTAATCCTGCCACAATGTTGTTTGCCCTTAACATTTAGGCTAGTGCTTTGTCCATTAGCAAACCAAGCATACTGTATTTCCAAAGCAGTATTTGCATATTTTTGGTGATGCTGAATGTGGAGAAAATGAGAAATTTCCCTTTAGAACTTTAGGGTCACTTCTAGTTCCTTGGCAGAGAGCCAATAGCTTGGATCTGACACCCACTCGTTGACTTGTTCCAGTGCCAAGAAGGGCTTGGGGGGGGGGGGGGGGGGGGTCATAGAACCGTTATATGATTGTGGTGGAAGACATCCCAGACAGAGGGCCTACTAGGGTCTCCAGTCCTGTGCATAATAATTTCACTTTCAGCAGTTACCTAAGTACATAGAGTGGTGTTTAATTCTTTTAGCAAATGCCCTTGTGCAGTTGCCTCATTTAGTGACCTTAGCGACATCAGTAGCACACTGCCGGAGACTCCGGTCGTATTATCACCCTTGCTGTTCAGTTTATAAGGCCTGATGCAATTCATATCAGCCGTAAATTGACCTGAATATATTTAGTTACAGATCATGAACAATTGAAAGGAAGTTCAAGGCCAACCCTGCAAGTTCTTTACCATTCCTATGAAAACATCGATAAGAGGTCCTCTTGGTGCCAGATTTTTATGGTTGAACACCTTAATGACTTGGGGATAATTTTATTGAGACACTACAATAAATTACTACTAGGGTATCAATAATATTTGTAATATTTGAGTCTAAGTTTGCCTGTTTTTTTATAGATTAGTTATGGTGAGTTCAGCTGTTTAGAGGGTAATTTAATCACTGATGTTTCTAAATGAATATTTTAGCATTGTGTTTATATTGCCTGCTCATGAGGGAGTCACAGAATTAAGTGCAGCCGAAATCAAACACAGTTGTAAATCTTACAGAGAGAATTACATTTTCAGTCATGAGGAGACTTGAATGACACGATATCAATAAGAAATACTAAAAGTTACATTCTTATTATCTACTAAATGGAAATATCAGTGATTAGAAACACAATGCAGAGAAGGGCTACTTGAATATTGTGGTTTTGTCTTCACTAGTATGTAAATACCAAGATAAAAACTTTGTTATTGGTGGTGGGGTGGGGTGGGGTGGGGTGGGGGTACACATTGAAAAACATAAGAAGGAAGTTTCCACCATAGCTGCCCCCCTCGTCCTCAGCTCTATAGTACTAGTATGTGAAAGAAATGATTGAATGAATGAATGAATTGAATAATGAATGAATGAATGTTACATTTATATAGTGCTTTTCATGACTCACAAAGCGCTTTACTAAACCAGTAGGGAGCCATTTAAACCACCACCACTGCATAGCCCCCACCTGGATGATGTGATGGCAGCCATTCTGTGCCAATACACTCACCACACAGTCGCTCAGGTGGTGAAGGGGCAGGAGAGAATTCACCAGTTAGATATAGGGGATGATTAGGAGGCCAGATTTGAAAGGGGCACTGTTAGCAGCTTTAGCCAGGGCATCAGGGTACCGCCCCTACTCTTTTGAAAAATGCCCAGGGATCTTTTATGACCTCAGAGAATTAGGACCTCATTTTTATGTCTCATCCATAGGATGGTGCCATTTTTACAGCACAGTGTCCCCATCACCGTACTGGGGCATTGGGATCCACACATACCCCTTTTCCACTGCAAAGGTGCCGGTGCCGAACCAGTGCCACATTTTCTCCACAGAAAAATGGCACCTGTGCTGCAAAATTGGCTCCAAACCGGCACCAAACCTTTGCTGGTCTGGATGAAGCACCCGTGTCGTCATGAGAGGTGGGCGGAGTAACCGAGGCAATGCAAAATAAAGATGATGTGGGCGTGGTTTGTGACGTGGCGCAGTGTTGTCACCCGGTTCCCACTGGGCTCTCAAGTCCGTGGAAATGCAGGCCGGCTCTTGTTGGTTCCCAACTTCAGCACCAGCCGAGCACCAGCCCCAGTGCCAGCACTGGCACCAGTGGAGTGGAAAAGGGGCCACAGACCAAAGGATGGGCTTCTCTTTTGGCCACAGTATCCCAGTCACTGCACTGGGGCATTGGACTCCACTCAGACCACAGGATGGCTTCCCTTCTTGGCCATACCAACACCTCTAAAAAGTGCCCAATGCTATGTTTCGTTGGAACAAGAATGTTCTGGATTAAAGCCCTGACCGTGGGTCTGAATGTACTGATGTAAGGTATAATTATTTATCAACTGACAGATTTCCTGGTGCCAGGGATTGCTGACAACTCGTCGTGTCTGCATGCAGACATCCACCAGGGGAATCGTAGGTTCTGTGACTCGGCCAACTCGCCCACAACCTCGGCTGTAGAGCCTGCCAGCCATGGCAAAGAGCGCAGAGATCAAGCTGGCTGTTTTTGGCAGAGCTGGCGTGGGGAAATCAGGTAAGCGCAGCGGACGGAGAACCTTCCGTTTTCCTTGTGGACATGATTTCCACATATCAAGTTCCAGGCTGAGCGCTGAAGTTGTATTAGCAATTCCTTTCCTTTCCTTAGCAATTCCTTTCCTTTTCATTTTTCGTTTTTTGATTAATCCTCTCTGTGAAACACGCACATTTCATTCCCTTTGGAACATCTTTTAACTCCGTCAATGGTTATTGCGATGAGTCATCCACAGCATGGAACTCAGATTCAGAAAATCACTCTCTTTGTTGGTTTCCGGATTTTCTCTTGGATACATTCCTGTTCTGTGTTTCATGTGGGTCTGTGAAGGGCCCAGTGGTCTCAGTGTGTCCTTAACCCCCTTATATATAATTTATCATCCAATGATAACTGAAGGGCGATGTGCTCCTTACCATCCAACATCAACATTTATGTCCATGAAGTACATTCATCTGTGTGAGACATGACAGCGTGTTTGGCACAACCATTGTGGCACAATTGATTCTGTGTTAATTTGAAAACCGTATACATGAGGTGATGTACAACACTTATCAAAATGGCTACAGTACAATGGGAATTTCTGTGTTTTTTTTAAAGATTTTTTTAAAATTTTTATTGTGTGAATACTATAATTTAATATCTCACCTTGTGTTTAAGACTGAATGTCACTGTAACTGTCATGGAGTGGGTACTTCATATGTTCCTGCATATCTGTGCATGCGTGTTGGGGTGTTTTAGTACAAATTCAGTTGTGAGGACAGGCACATTAAGGGGAAACCCTAAATTTCAGAGCAGCCTCGCTGAAAAGTCATGCAAACCCATAACACCAGCAAAAGAAAATCTCTGGTGCCACTCCACTCCTCCTTGGAAGACTTCTGGTCATTTTACCATCCATCCATCCATCCATCCATCTCCTAACCGCTTATCCTGGTCACGGGGGGGCCTGGAACATGTGCCTCCCAGTGCAGGGTTATGCCCAGAGTGCCAGATCATGTGGCCATTTACCCTTAAATGAATCATTTGATTCATTTGACTCATGTTGAAATGGCTTTCTTGTCTTTTTTATACTTTAATGTTTTAGCAAATAGTAACTGTATTACATGTCTCGTTTTCTGCATGCTGCTCTGGAATTGTAATTAAAATTTCTGTGCATGCAGGCTGCAGGAAGTGCACGTTTCATTCCTAATCCTTAAACTTGGAACACATTTCCTTATATCCTTAAATAAACCCCTCCGTTGCATTATGTCCCAAAAAATCCCCATTTCTTGCTGGAATCTGCCAATATGAGAGTGGTAAGTAATAAAATGGATTATTTCAAGAAAGGGTTTGATTTTTTTCCCCTCATTTAAAAAAACTTGACACATTAATCTATTGATAATGGGTTTGGAATGTAAACGGCAGCTTACCTTTTAAACCTTTTATTTGTATAAAAATTTAGAAATCAAATATAAAAATTTAAATTACCCATAAATACTATGTGGAACAGAAACCACCTCTTGTAATCTTAATTAGAAATCAGACACTAGATTATAATGAATATAGTGGTCTGGCAATACATTTCCATACAATGCAGCTAAACCATTTTAACACTGAGTTTAAAAATAATGGCCCACGTACGTGATAAATTCTGTGCAATAGTGCAATGTGGGCTTTCCGATGGAGCTTATGTATGCACACCTGCCTACATAGATCAAACAAAATCCTGCACTGTCCTTACAGCTCACCATAAAGTGATGAGTCATCTGGTGACTCACAAAGAATTAAAGCCCTCATTCATATCTGCACTAGTTAAAAAAAACAAAACTCTTAACTCTGAAAGCCAGGCAGGCGGCTAATGGAGTAATGAAATCAAAAATGAGTCCTTTATGCTCTGCGCCTATTACGGAAATCTAATTCATCACTAATTGAATCAAAACCCAAAATAACTTCCATCTGAAGATGCTACATGATAAAAGTGCTTTTAAGGAATTCTCAGAAATGTCACTGGGCCACTTTCACGCCCGCAGAATAAGGCTCTGAGAGCTGTATCTTCAGACTGAATGAAGATGGCGTGCTGTAGGTGCATGGGATGAGAGGTCCAAAGCAATGGTGTAGACCAGTGGTGTGGAACCAGTTCCATGGAGGGCCAACGACGGTGCGGGTTTGTGGGATGACCTCTCAATCAGACAAACGGCATGATTGTGGAAGCAGTGCTTCTCAACTCCAGTCCTGGTGACCCACTGTTATTGGCTGATTGAGAGGTTGTCCCAAAAGCCTGCACCCACAGTGGCCCTCCATAGAACCGGATCCCACCCCTGCTGTAGACAGATGCACAATCAAAGGACCTTCTGTTGATGGAGGTGTACCCAGGGATAACCACACACACTGAATACATCTGACTCTGTAATGATGCACGTACGGGTCACATATGTGCTCTACTGTGATTACTACTCTCAATCTCGATTTAAGGCACCTGTACTATACAGAGAAGTATATCTGTGCAACGGACAAACAGCCTCTGATGAATACGATTTTGATTAATGTCACTTGCCAGTAATCATAGTAATCATCTTTCTGAACAGAATAAAGTGTACTATTATGGTGTCCCAGGAAACTAGGTTGAATTTGTCAGTAATATCTGGAAAAGTAATTTGCATTTTACTTTATTTTTTCACTTTAATGTACTAGCAATGAGCAATCAGATGCTTTTGAGGGTAAAGGGGTTCAGTTCTGATTGGTGACTGGATCTCAGCCTCGAGAACAAGGTGAATGTCTTTTTATTGCATCAACCTCAGAGGATTGGTCATAAATAATGGAAAAAAGTTTCAAGCAGTTCATTTTTTATGTCAGCCTGACACACGGCAAGGGGCTTTATATACTCAAATATACTATAGTACTATAGTATTAAACAAACTGTCCTTTGTTTTTTATTGTTTTCCATTTTTCAATGTTTTTCCTCCTCAGTGATGGTCAGTTGAGGTAATTTGCGAAAAGTTTTAAAAAGTTAAACTACACAAACTGTTAATGAAATTAAAATTGGTTACAAATCACAGTGGGGCATGATGCTGGCAGAAAAAGAGGTGATGATCCATGGGTAACTCCAAGACAACAACAGGGTTTATTAAAGGAACAGAACAACATAGGGAGTAGGACTTGTAACATGGCACAAGAAAGATCAACTAACAAACAGAGTGAGAGCAGGCACTTAAATACACACAAAGAATCAGGGCAAACAAAGTACAGGTGTAACTTGTAATGAACTCTATCAATCAAAGGGGACACAGATTAACTAGAATCAGCAGGGGTGGATTACAATAATCTAATCACGAAACAAGGTATCTCCAACAAAGACTGAACACTAAAAGCTAACAACACTAGGAATAACTAAGAACCAAAGAACACACAAACAAAGACACAAGGATAAACCATAAAAGATACAAGGGAAAACCAAAAGCTAACGATAGACTAAAAGCCAAAAATAAACAAAGGGTGTCGTAGGCCAAAAGCCAGCCTTGAACGCAACAGGAGGGATGTCAGCTTCTAAGCCTCACTCAAGCCATGAGCTACTCAGTGGTCAAGGAACAGAGATGAACACACTAGGGATTCAAAGACGGAGGGGTACAGGATGGCCAGCGACACCTACTGGCTAAAAGGGGAAGATACACCAGGAGCCGGGTTGGACAGTACAGACCCTGAAGGAGAGGAGATCAAATGTTTAAAGGTCACTTTGAGAGCTGTGGTGGACATGCCACATCAGGGGAAATGTCGAGGATAAAACTGGAAAGGCCCACGCAGAATTATTATTAAATGTGCAGGATGATTCACATTCCTCAGTGATGAACAGATCGCAAGGTGTGATTCACATCGTCATTATAATTATTACGCAGATGCCCAGAAAAGCCTAGTCATGAATTATTACAGATTTGAATTTTTTATCATCAGAATTTTGAGAAACTGTTTCAGTACATAGTTATTTGGACTCCGACTGAAAGCTGTTTAGCATAAACAGGTGGTGTGACTATTTTATTCTCTGTTTTGAAGTGCATTTATCATATCATTTTATTATTATCATTACGTCATTTACACCATTTCTCACTTTTTACAAATATATGTAATTCTGCTTTATATAAATACATAATAAATCAGACTAGATAAATAAGAAAAAGACAGATAGAATATTATTCATACAATGAATTTTACAAACGTGAGGTACCTGACTGAAATTACAAAGTCCATTTGTCGCTGTATTTTTTTATTTATTTTTTTTGTAAAGTGAGCTTTTTAGGCCAGAGTATTTGCAATTCATCCATTCGTACAGGAAACCGGTTTTCTTCTTGCAAATGGAGTCCATCTGTTTTTGGCTCAATGAAAACAGGAATAGCATCTTTTTAGGTCACATGAGTGCTTAAAACTCCATTTTAAATATACACACACGTTCATAATCAAAGTGTATAGAAGGGAATCTCATATAATTATATTTGGAAAACTGTCACCAGGGGAAAGAAATCTGGATGTTGAGGCAATATCTCTGTTTATGATGGTATGTCTAAATCTGCTGGGAGTAGTTTTGTTTAGTCGTAGTGCAGAGTGTACCAATATTTAATCAGAGGGGATATGCATGCTTTGGCTTGAGTTCTTTTCCCCTCGATTTTCCTGTGTGTCAGCTATCAGATGGGGCTGGCCTGAAAGCTGACAGTCATATAAATCCTGAAGCTTCTTCACTCTTTATGTACTGTGCTAGATTAACAGGTTGGACGGCACAGGCCATAAACCCTGCCGAGGAAGGCTGTAAATCAATGCCCATCTCTACCATCACTAATGTCCAGCTTCACAAACAAGCAGAGATTAACTATCCAGAATTTCAGCCACTCCGCAATGCTGCAGTTTTTTTTTTATATCCCTATGTATGTCTGTTTGAAATATAAGAAAACTGGCCATCATATGAAATGCAGAGATTAACCCTAAAACAAAGATGGGCATGTTCCAGATTAAAGCATTCAGCAAAATGCAATGTGATAAAACTGTTAATCATAACTCAGTGTCAAGGTTCGGGAAGGATGGAGGCGAAGGCATGCGTCGAGGAAAAAGAAAGGGCTTTTATTCTAACAAAAACACAATACAAAAGGCAAAAGGAAACGGACCGCGAGGGGACAGAACAAGGCAGGGAGAGCAGGGGAGAAACACAGAGGTGCAGGGTAAACGGGGGGGTAGCACTGACAGGCAGCAGGATCACACATGTAGCAATACAATGACCAAACCGGGGAGCTCAGGAAGAGGAGGCACTATATACACCACAGATGAGGGAGCAGACGAGAGGCACCTGGGATCATCCACACGAGGGCTGAAATGAGAGGTGGGGTTAAATGAGGAACAGGTGCGGCTCGTTAGTGCCACATCATAGGGACTATCAGATGGTGAGGTTATAGAAAACATTTACATAAATTATGCGATCATAAGCCAGTGTTTAGGGTCAACGTGGGCTCCAGTGTTTGTGTTCCAGGGGTCAGATCTGGATCAGGGACCCCAGTAGATGAACCTTTGGTAGGTGGTCCAGTTTGAGAAGCTCCATGTCTGTCTCTGAGTCTGTACGCTGGCATTCCAGTTCCGTGGGGAAGAAAAACGAATATGAAACCTGGAAACAATCCTCAAAAAGTCGTTAAAGGGAACAGGACCCACCATGACACAGAAAAACCTAAGTAGGAACAAAGATAAAAATATGATGTTCCATGCTAAACAGAGCGCAGGGTCTTGGATGCAGAGCCCTCTCTAAAACCCGGTAATTACTCACAGTAACATTCCGAAAATATGTGAGATTTTATTCATTGCGACATTTGGGAAATTGAAATTCTAAATAGGCAATATAATTCCTGATTAGATTTTATGCATTTCGCTTTCTCAGTTAATCTTTCGCGAAACATATTCATTATGTCGTGAATGAAGACAGTCGTATTAAAACTGTAGCAATAATACGCAAAAAGTAAAGTAGAGAGCTGTGTTGTAATAGAGGTGCAATTTTCCTTGTTCAATGGCTGGGTGCGGTGTCTAGGGAGACCTGCATGTTGACAGCACTGTCCATCAGCCAACACAACTAAGACAGCACCTGTTTTTTCAAAATGATGTGAGATCCCATCAGAATTATAAAGATTTCAACCCATTTAAAAGTCACATTCAGGTCTGTGTGTTTTAAATTCTCAGTGTTTCCACTGGTAGACGAAACCATGAGAGGAAGTAAAGGATTAACAATTTCAAGTGTGTGAGTCACCAGCCATGAAGACCTATGTTCTGCTCCACTGAAAAAGTACTTCTGACAAACGTGGCCTGCATACATAATTTAACAACTGCATGATTGTCATACTTCCTTAAGATGTGCTTCAATGGAAAGGTCCTCAGAGTAGCATAATGTGTTACTGCAAAAAATCTTCTAATTCTTGTGCCTTTAATGGTTATTTGGTGTAGTGTTTAAGGTACAAGGCAAGTATGACTGAATTTATTCATCAAGGTAGATAGATGAAAGAACAGAGTATGATGGGATATGAGATGAGTACCATTAGACTGTTGGGAAATGTGTGTGGGGGGGGGGGGAATTGCAGCTGTACATATTAAGCAATAGCAGTCCTGTATGATACTGGTTCCTTGTCCTCTGGAACACCTGATTCAAGTAATCGTGATCTTGAAAATGAGAGCATTAGCTGAACCAATCCATCTGCTGCTGGAAGAGAACCGATATACGGAATCGGCAGAGGGACCTTAAGGTGATATGTGGACACTGCAGCGTTACAGGATGCTGAAAATATTTAAAGTGTTTCTGCAGCTCTGAGCATAAAAAAATGTGCTCGTTAAAGATGTCGAAACTCAAATCAGAGGAATATCCTTGTAGAGCACATGAATTGAAATCTTTTTTCCCAAAACCCGTACCCCATTATCAGCACTCATTAGGCAATGATAAGTTTGCAAACTTAGCATGATGTTCTTGCTAATTATCTCCGGCACCTTTCCAAAGCGTGGGGGGGGGGGGGGGGGGTTGTGATCGGATTCCTTCAGCGCTTCCCACATCTGCTGGGTTATCTTTTGCCTGTAATTGGAACAGGATGTGTCTAGTTTATCTCTCACCGTGCCCATGGCTGGGTAGACATCAGTATTCACCGACCTGAACCGGTCCATCGCCAGAGCTGGAGCCTGGCGACAGCCCCGAGAAAAGACCCTTCAGTGCCTTTATTTTTAGGCTCTCACCGCTTTCCGATCCTCCGCTGTGTTTCGTGAGCTGTCTGCTAGCTGTCCCCGGTGCATGAGTCATATCGTTCGGTTTTCTTTAACAGCCTACTTTTCTTGTCCCTGATGCTTACAAGGCTTTCACAATTTAATGCCGGCCCTATTAAACCTGTTTTACCGTATTTTATTCTGGCACAAACTTTTCATAGTGTCTCTGGGGTAAATGCCTCCGTTAATATTTTTCCAGGGCGAGTCTGACGAAGCTGCCAGTCGTCTTCACTTAAGATATTTTAAGGGGCTTAATTTGTGGTCCATTAATGCCTTCACATACAAGCCCACAAAAATGAGCGATTTCCTTTCTCAAATAAAATACGTATGCCTTTGAAAGTATAGGTCTACAGAGAGCCAGACAAATCTGTACATACCATGTTCTTTTTTCCAGCATGCTTTATTCTATATAAACAATTCATTTTTAAAGCACTTGTCCCCATCATGAATTTAAGCTCAATCTCTCTGTCTGAAGCAGTGGTTTGATCCAGTATAATTGCATCACATAAGCCTTTAATATTTCACACATACACTGAGTGTTAGTCATATATTGGCCATGTTACAATGTAGTAATGAAATACTCGTTGCTTTGCCAGCCAGAGAGAGCCCTGGGGCTAATTTTCAGAAAACATATGACGTTTTCAGAGGGATTTATTATTTCTTTCTAGCATTAATCACGTTTTAACTGTTAAAGATCATTCTGAAGTATGAATTGCTTCGATCCAAATTTGCAGCTGTGTAAATAAAAATTGTGTAAAACTGTAGTGTGTAATTCACTGTGGATAAAACAAAAATCTGCTAAGTGACTTTAATAAATGCGTTTTGAAGAGTAATTTACATAATAATTGTAAGCTTTCTCTGTAACTCATCTAGAAAGTTCAGCTGCTGCTCCTTCAAAAACAATTTTTTGCAGCATGGCTTTGTGAAAAGTAGAAAGGGCCTTTAGTCTGAAAAATATCTGGCAATGTTGCTTTCCTGGGTGACGTAAAAGGAAGCAGGTGTAACTATTGTGACGGCAAACAATGTGTGTCCCATGACTCGTGACTTTACCCCCTGAGATGTGAAGCTTGGCCAGGTCTGTGTTAGGACAAAGGCTCTATGTTAGTATTATGCATGGTTCTACGTTAGCACTACGGCTAGCTCTATGTTAGTGCTACAGGTGGCACTACATTAGCACTACGGGTAGCTCTATGTTAGTGTTACAGGTGGCACTACGTTAGCACTACAGCTAGCTCTATGTCAGTGCTATGGTTGGCTCTATGTTAGCACTATGGCTAGTGCTATGTTAGTGCTACAGGTGGCACTACATTAGCACTGCGGCTAGCTCTATGTTAGTGTTACAGGTGGCACTACGTTAGCACTACAGCTAGCTCTATGTCAGTGCTATGGTTGGCTCTACGTTAGCACTACGGCTAGCGCTATGTTAGTGCTACACGTGGCACTACATTAGCACTATGGCTAGCTCTATGTTAGTGCTACTGGTGGCTGTACAGTAGCACTATGGCTAGCTCTATGTTGGTGCTAGAGCTAGCTCTACATAAGTCCCAAGGCTGGATTGGCCAGCTTGCATACCCCCAGAGGCAAGATCCGATGAATGCGGTAGGCAGGTCTCCCTCGTTTCGCCCCTAATGTAATCTCACTGCAAACTTTTGATGAGCCTTGAGAGCCTTGGCCCTGCGCCTGTGAGATCAGAGTACTGGCTCATTAGCAGAATCGACGATGCTTTAACAATTAAATTCAGTGTACTGTAGCTAACCTGTGAACTTGTTAAAATCCTTTATGCATCACAGACAGTGAAGAAGCTGCATGATCTTATCTGAATCCCTGAAGTTTTATGCAGGCATGTAGAACTGACTGAAATTTAAACATGACAGCCACTGTTAAAGCAGCAATGGCTTGCTGTCTTTGATTCTATAGCTAATATACTGACTGCGGTAAGTAATCTGCTCTGCTGTCCAGATCTGGAGATCAAAAGCTTGTGGAATCCTGAGGATTCCATGTGCTGTAATCTGTCTTTTGTGAAACAAGTGAAATTCATGTAACCTTCTGTTGACATGGGCGTATAAACTAAATACTGACCCAGGCGTATGTTTTGTCTAGTATGATTACCTAACCCTACATGTACCTTATCTACCCATCTTCTTAACTGTTTCTGCTAGCTGCTAGTAATCACCTAGAGCCTGTCCCAGACATTTCCCAGGGCATATACTTTATCTCCACAGGCAATTTAGAGCTGCTAATTAGACCAACAGCATGTGTTTGAACTGAGGAAACAAACCTAAGTACCCAAAGGAAAGTCATGCAGCATGAACAGAACATGCAAACTTCACACAAACACAAAATGATGGCAGTAATCGAACTCACAACCCTTAAGGTATTGATCATTGAGAGAATATCTTCCCCTTTATTTAGTAACCACTTGTAGAGGGAATAAAACCATTTTAATATCCCTGGAGATCCACCCAACAAAAACAAGATTCAGCTGCCGCGCCGTTGGTTGTGTGACAGCAATGATGATATACAGAATATGTTATGGATTAAGTTATTTCTCTTTTATGTGATTTTAAGAGCATCAGAGATTTTAATAAAAAGAAATGGGAAGACACATGCTTGTCCTCTGGCCTTTCTGGAGAGGCCGCATTATTCCTATTGATTAGCTTCACCGGCTCCTCTTTTCTCAGCACAGTGTATAAATTGATAGGTCCTTTTTGTTTCAGCCAATAACGGATGAGAACTGAGATGTACTGTAGCCTCCTTGGACATTGATTACATGTTGGGCCCCGAAACTCTATCCCTGCCTTTGATTATTTTGTTTTCATCAGTCCTGGTTATGAGATATCCTCAATTTTGACCTATTTACATTCTTTCTCAGGAAAGGAAAATCCACCATAATAAATCCTTTCCTTGCCAGTAATGACCTTTGTCATGGTTTTATTTCCTTGTTTTTTTTTTACTGGAATAGTTAAGTCTGGTAATGTTAAGTACCTGCAGAGGAGAGGGTCACGCATAGGACATAGGCTCTTTGACCCCTTCTGCCTAAGCCTTAAATCCCAACTGCTTCAAGAACACTGGTTCACACTGTTCTCTGACCCTTTTCTCACTTCTGTGTCATTTTGGACTAAATGCATTCTTGTAGATAGCATTTTATCCATCCATCCAGGGTCACTGGGGGTCCAGAGCGAGTCCTACAGGCGATGGGCAGAAGGCAGGGAACATCTCAGGATGGGGCACCAACCCATCACAGGGCAGGGCAAACTCACACCTATGGTAGCTTTATCCAACTTCAGCATGGTTTTCGGACTGTGGGGGGAAACCAGAGTAACCAGAGGAAACCCCACAGGGAGAACATGCAAATTCCATACACATGGAGTCACGGCTGAACCTTGAACCCTGGTCCCAGAGATATGAGGTGACAGTGCTAACCACTGCATGACCATGTATTTGTGATATTTTAATTCTGTCTACAATTACACTTACAATCTCATGCCAGTAAGATTTTTTTGGGGTGTTACTTGGATAGGAGCTCATGAAGATGACTGAGAATCAAAACTAAGCTGTTTGTTCCTATAGTAAGAGCAAAGCTATTATGATCAGGGGACTAAATTAAGGCAGACATTCAATTTCATTTGACTTCAAAACTACTTATCTAAGTAGCTGAGATGTGTTGGCTTAAAGCAAATTAATTAACCAAATGAGTTTGTTGATGGGGTGGCACTGTGGTTAGTGATGTTGCCACACACCAGTAGGACCTGGATTCAAGTCTCCATCGTGGCTCCATGTGTGTGGCATTTGCATGTTCTCAATGTGTCATCATAGGGTTTCCTCTGGGTACTCTGGTGTCCCCCTACTGTCCAAAACATGATGAGCTTAATTGGAGTTACCAAATTGCCCATAGGGCTGCATATGTGAGTGATACCTGGAGCCGTCACCTTATCGTGGTGGAGGGGTTTACGTGTTCCAATGATCCCAGGAGCTAAGTTGCCCGGGGCTTTATGCCCCTGGTAGGGTCACCCAAGGCAAACAGGTCCGGGGTGAGGAACCAGATGAAGTGCGGCTCATAAGACCCCTAATGATGCATAAAATAGTGGAACCACGGTTTTCCTTGCCTGGACGCGGGTCACCGGGCCCCCCCCCCTGGAGCCAGGCCTGGGGGTGGGGCTCGATGGCGAGCGCCTGGTGCCCAGGCCTGCACTCATGGGGCCTGGTCGGGCACAGCCCGAACAAGGCACGTGGGTCCCCCCTCCAATGGGCTCACCACCTATAGGAGGGGCCATAGGGGTTGGGTGCGATGTGAGCTATGTCCCACTGGGAGTAGGCCCCGGGGAAGACCCAGGACACGCTGGACTCTGTCTCTCGGCTGGCCTGGGAACGTCTCTAGATTCCCCCAGAGGTGCTGGATGAAGTGGCCGGGGAGAGGGAAGTCTGGGTTTCCCTGCTGAGACTGCTGCCCCCGCGACCCGACCTCAGATAAGCAGGAGATAATGAATGGATGGATGGATGGATGGTGTGTGAGTGTGCCCTGCGATGGGTTGGTGTCTTGTCCTGGGTTGTTCCCTGCCTTGTACTCATGGGCTCCGGGCCCCCCCACGACTCTGAATAGGACCAGAAATTGGATGAATGGAGTTTGTTGATGGTAATGCAGCTATGGGGTATGTCACTTTGCAATGTTTAATTGGTCAAATAGTTCCACAGAATACAAAAAAATATACTATAATCTTTGGCCTTGATGTTGCTGTATTATCTGTCTGGGGTAGCACTCAGTAACGCCAGACCTGCTCTGAGGGGGAAGCTCAGCTTGTAAATCTGTCTCATGAAGGAGTCTTGGCTGTTTAGCAGGAAACCTGGCCTTCCTTCAGGTTAATGTCCTGGCAGTCACTACCTGTCCCAAGTCTGTGTACTTGTGCATATGTGAGCTTGTATCAGTGGGACGTTCTCTAAAATGTAAAATCTCTCCACTAACAGTAACTGTTTTCACCTTCAGCCAGACAGTGATTTAGGATGTCATTAACGTCTTAATTACTCTGATATATAAATACTGTCTTCCAGAATATAGTTTCAGAAACATTACCTTATAAAACAGAAGGCTTCTCACCACCTGCAATTATGCCACAAAAAACAGCTGTGGGCAACTGATGCATTCATGCTTGCAACTGCTTATCTTATCCCAGTAGATGTAATGATCCCTGAATTACATTGACCTAGAAAACCGAACCTAATGGACATTTCAGTGAAGCAAACTTTAGAAATGTTGGCTAAAATGTTTTTAAAATGACCTGATCATTCTTGAGCCCCTTGGCACAATAGACAGCCTTGTATTGGGGGCATCGTGTGGGGGCTCCGTGGGCTAAAGGCTGATTCCCTCTTCTCCGCATGCGTACATGTGGGCGTGTCCATGTGGACTTTTGCAACACATTTTGTATCATCATGCGTCTCCTTGGATGAACACATGCTACACTCCAAATTTTGTCTACGCACGGACGGTGTACGTGCAGCTCTGGACACACTGTGCATGTGCAAGCTCTTCCTCCTCGATGTCCATATTGGTGTGATGCAGCAAGTACGCAACATACACATGCTCTCAATTTATATCTTCTACGACAAGCGGCTTTACTGGAGAAGTATGACCGTTTCCATGTCTGAATGTGAAGTGCGGATGTGTGAGTGTTGCATGTACAGAGAAGTATGAACCAGTCTTGACTCTCTGCACCCGTGATCAGAAGGCTGCTGGTTCAAGGCCAGCCTTAGTACATCCGTAGGCCCTTGAACAAGACCCTTAACCCCCATCTTCCTGGGTGCTGCTATGGTTGGCTGCCCTTCACTGCCAGCTTGCTCTCACCTACAAAAAGCGAAATGGGGGCAAAAATTGAGCTTCCCAATGGAGAAAAAGTATCTATTAACTATTCATTGGTAGAGCAATCATTTGTATTAATAAAGGCCATTTCTTTAGCTAAACTATGTAAATAATTTATTATTCACTGTATTACTGAGGATAGATAGAAGCAGAATAAATACTAAATAAACCAACACTTTTACAGATGGGCTAGTGTGGGTGCAAAGGTCACAGGGACAGACCAGTTTGTATGATGGTGAAATCAGGAAGTATGGAGTACATTAAGGTTAGTGTGGAGCAGTGTATAGCAGTGCATGCTCACAGTTTTTAAGGGTGAATACTCACACCTGGCAACAAATAGGGGGTTAATATTAATAATCAGAGGTGGATCTTGGCCTGGATTTTTACTTTCTGGACTGGAACTATCCACCACAGAAACTAATAATATACATTTGTCGTAATATTTGGAAATACAAAAAACAACAGAAACGGCAGATGCTATCCCTACGATTTCTTTGTGACTTCCTAACTTTGTAGATGCATAATGTAAACCTTTATCATCAGTGGTTGAGTCAATGTATACAGTATATTAATAAAATATCGGTATATTTATTAAGTGCAGTATCTTTTGTCAGCTGGAATTGTTCCAAATTTGTAAATATTCATCAAACAGAAAATTCCTACCTATGGGGCAAAAGCTTTAAGTACTGTATGTTTAATTTTGGACAAGAACATAGATGAAGTTTTGAATTTGTCTACCTCCAAGTTGCATGACATATGGGCTAAGTTTCCCTGACTTACAGTCACACACAGGAACATCACTTTAGTTGGAAAGATAGCATCAAAATGTGATATAGGGAGTTATCATCACTCCATGTGTGCTGGTTGGTTGATATCAAAGGACCCTTTGCCCTTGCTTTGTAGAAGATGTGGCTAGATGCTGATCTCATAACATAAGGCATAGCTGTCATAACATTAAGCCAAATCGAAACAGATGTTGGGCTGTCCAATCCGCTGTAAGAAAAATACGTCATTGGGTGTAGATGTGAATTTGGTGCTTACAGCAGATTTCCTCTCTGTCTGACATGTCTCAATCTTTGTCTACAGCTCTCGTGGTGAGGTTTCTGACCAAGAGGTTCATCTGGGAATATGACCCTACACTCGGTAAGGAGAGTGTTGATTGGTATTTTTATTTATATCCTTTATTTAACCAGGAGAAGCCCATTGAGATTAAAAATCTCTTTTGCAAGGGAGACCTGGCCAAGATAGGCAGCTAAGTTACATCACAACAGTATGCCAGTACATACATACAAAAACAAAATAAAAACAAATAAATAAAAAAACAATGAAACTCTTTACAATGAAATCTCAGTTAAAACATTGACATGTGAGGGAATCCAACTTAAAACATCTCATTTTTGACTTAAAAACACTCAAAGGAATCAATTTACTAAGTTTTAAGTTGTTCTGCAGCAAATTCCATGTAAAGGGTGCAGAATAAACAAAGGCCCTTTTACCCAGCTCAGTTCTAACATGTGGGACAGAAAGCAAGACAACAGCCTGAGAACGGAGAGAATAATGACCAGTAATTTTTTTCATAAGAAGTGAACATAAATAGGATGGAAGCACACCAAGAATAGCCTTATATATAAAGGTGTGCCAATGACAGAGCCTCCGTGTGGCTAAAGCAGACCATCCTACACGAGAGTACAGCTCACAGTGGTGGCTGCGAGCTTTACAGTTGGTGATAAATCTCAACGAGGCATGATAGGCTGCATCGACCATATGAAGACATTGAGCAGATGAATGCATATATAAAATATCACCATAGTCCAACACAGATAAAAAAGTGGATGCCACCAGCCGTTTTTTAACATTAAAAGAAAAGCACAGCTTATTTCGAAAATAAAAACCCAATTTTTGCCTCAACTTTCTCACTAGGCTGTGAACATGAGGCTTAAAAGACAGGCAATCATCAATAACAATACCAAGATACTTATAAACTGTAACAATCTGTATTTCCCGTCCATCAAGAGTAACAACTGAGGGAACATTCAGTGGTCTATTCCGAGGGTCCGTGAAAAGCATAAGTTTGGTTTTATCTGCGTTGAGCACAAGTTTCAACTGTAGCAAAGTGTTTTGAACCACAGTGAAAGCATTCTGTAAATGTTCAATGGCTTGCTTTAGCGAAGATGCACAGCAGTAAATAACTGTGTCATCTGCATAAAAATGAAAGTTTGCATCAGACACATGCCGATCAAGGTTATTTATATAAATAGTAAATAAAAGAGGGCCTAACACAGAGCCTTGTGGCACCCCTTTAAGAATTGGTAAAATACTAGAGTGAACACCACCATGCTTAATACACTGGGTTCTGTCACTAAGATAGTTTGAGAACCAAGAGACAGTTTTCTCTGAGAACCCTGAATTAAGAAGCCTAATCTTTAAAACATCATGATCAACCGTATCAAAAGCTTTTGACAAATCAATAAAAAGTGATGCACAATGCTGCTTCTGATCACGAGCAACAAAGATGTCATTTATCACCTTCATTGCAGCTGTGATGGTACTATGTTTTTTTCTAAAACCTGACTGAACTGGGGATAAAATATTCTGTACATGCAGGAAGTCTTTCATCTGATTACTCACCAGGGCTTCAAGAGTTTTGGCCAAAACAGACAGATTAGAAATTGGCCTATAATTATTTAAATTTGACGGGTCACCCCCTTTCAATAATGGATAAACAAATGCAGATTTCCATACTTTGGGAATGGTGTTGCTCTCTAAAGTGAGATTAAAAAGGTACGTTAGAGGCTTTGCAACACAATCAGCAGCTATTTTTAAAAAGTAAGGCTCTATAAGATCAGGTCCTGGAGGTTTTTCAGGAACCTGCTCTTTCAGGGCTTTGTAAACGTCAGCCACTAAAAATGGAGAGAAATTATAGACACTTGTAGAAACTGGTACATCTCTACAAGGTGCCACAGTAGCAGGACCAGCAATGTCACACAAAGAACCAGACTGAATAAAATGCTCATTAAAATGGTTCAATATCTCCAGCTTATCATGAACAACTGCAGACTCTTTCATAATAAAAGAAGGAACATTAATACTATCTTTGTTTAGTGAAAGTGATTTTATAGCCTTCCAAAATTTTCTGGGATCATTTAAAGTGTCTGTAGTGGCTGACAGATAAAAGTCAGATTTTGCTTTCTTAATAAAAGAAGAGCATTTATTTCTTAATTGCCTAAAAACAAGCCAATCAGACGAAGAGCCCGTTTTTCTTGCTTTGGCCCAAGCTAAATTGCGGTCATGAAGAATGTCTCCAAGCTCAGAGGAAAACCAGGGGTTGTCACGCCCCTTAACTCTGAAGCTCTTAAATGGGGCGTGTCTATCTATGACTTGCAAAAAACTGTCCCTGAAAAAGATCCAGGCTGACTCCACATCAGGAATCAGCTCTATTCTACTCCAGTCACAATTAAACAAATCATGACAAAAACCCTGTTCATTAAATTTTTTGAGATTCCTCTTACAGATTACTCGCGGTTTACATTTGAGCATCTTAGTGTTCCTTACAGCAGCAACAACACAGTGGTCACTTAAGTCATTGCAAAAAACACCAACTGCAGAGAATTTGTGCGGGACATTAGTCAAAATCAAATCAATTAAGGTAGATTTCTCATGGCACTTGAGATTTGGATGAGTGGGAGAATTAACTAACTGTGTAAAATTAACGGAATCACAGAATGACTTAAATTCATCTGAACAAGGATTCAGCCAGTCCCAGTTTAGATCACCTGCTAAAATAATTTCAGAGTAGTCCAATCTGGATAAAAGTTGCATTAGAGTCTGCAATGCAGTACTCAGGGCAGAAGGAGGCCTATAACACCCAACAACAGTAACATAAAGGCCCTTAGACAATTCCACCTTCACTGCCAGAAATTCCAGCTGCTTAATAATTGATTCAGAATAAACTAGCTTCACACTAAATTTAGATTTGACATAAATAGCAACCCCACCACCCTTCCTTGGTCTGTCGGCACGAAACACGTTATAACCAATCATTCCAATATCAGTGTCAGCAATTGATTTTGTCAGCCAGGTTTCAGATAGCACAACAATATCTGCATCTGTTAAATTCACCCAAATTCTAAGCAGATCCATTTTGGATAACAAACTACGAACATTAAGGTGAATTACACTCAAACCAGACATTGATTTCACATCAGATGGCAAAGGAATACACTGCAACTCAGGGCCTGGGTTTGGCTGCACATTGCCGGATAAAAGCAGCAATAAAAATATTAACCATCTCTGTTTGCCATTAGTATATGAGGAATCTGTAATGGTTTTAGAATGAGAGTCCCAGCAATACCTGCCATCAAACACAAAATAATCATTTAAAATCAAAAGATTTTGAAGTTGGGGTATATCTCTAGGTAGAAACCAGGCTAAGTTTAAGTCCTCTGCCAACTCTTTTGGCATTTGAGGGGAATGCACAAAGGCTGAGCAGTTGTATCCATAGACTATATCATAAGAGCCACAGATGTTATAAGATGTACTCACCCAGTAAAAATCACTTGATCTTAAATTCTGCAAAAACAATGAACAAAGCAACATTAAGAGAAGAGCCATATTAGCAGAAGATATTGGCAAAGCCAGGAGAAGCTAGCTGAGCCTCAGGATCCAAGTAGAACCTGGAGATGTTAGCTGTGCTGCTAGCAGAACCTGGAGATGGTAGCTGGGCTGCTAGGGCCTTAAAAAGGCTAGCAGAGCCTCAGGATCCAAGTACAGCCTGGAGATGTTAGCTGGGCTGCTAGCAAAGCCTGGAGATGGTATCCGGGCTACTAGGGCCTAGAAAAGTTAGCAGGGCCTGGAGATGGTAGCTGGGCTGCTAGGGCCTGGAGATGGTAGCTGGGCTGCTAGCAGAGCCTGGAGATGGTAGCTGGGCTGCTAGCAGAACCTGGAGATGGTAGCTGGGTTGCAAGCAGAGCTTGGAGATGGTAGCTAAGCTGCTAGGGCTTGAAGATGGTAGCTAGGCTGCTAGGGCCTGGAGATGGTAGCTGGGCTTGCTAGGGCCATGGAGATGGTAGCTGGGCTGCTTGGGCCTGGAGAGCTAGCAGGGCCTCAGGATCAAAGCAGAGCCTGAAGATGGTAGCTGGGCTGCTAGCAGAGCTTCGCGATGGTATCCAGGCTACTTGGGCCTAGAAAAGCTAGCAAGGCCTGGAGATGGTAGCTGGGTTGCTAGCAGAGCCTGGAGATGGTAGCTGGGCTGCTAGGGCCTGGAGATGGTAGCTGGGCTGCTAGGGCCTGGAGATGGTAGCTGGGCCTGCTGGCACCTGGTTAAGCTAAATGGATTACTAATATAAACATCTAGCCTTAGATTTAATCATTTTTTCTGTAGCAAAGGAGTCCATAATCCATTGAAAATTATTTCATTTGAAAACCAAAAAGCTCAGTCATAGTATCCACATATATGAGCACAGAAGCAAACAAATAAGTATAGACAAAGGGACAAACACACATCAGATCATACATGCCGCCATCTTGGATTTTAAATGATCTATTGGGACTCTCAGGATGTGCATGTGCCTAGCAGCAGCATCACTCTGAGCCTCCACAGGCCAAGCGGCGGCATCACTCTGAGCCTCCACAGGCCAAGCGGCGGCATCACTCTGAGCCTCCACAGGCCAAGCGGCGGCATCACTCTGAGCCTCCACAGGCCAAGCGGCGGCATCACTCTGAGCCTCCACAGGCCTAGCGGCGGCATCACTCTGAGCCTCCACAGGCCAAGCGGCGGCATCACTCTGAGCCTCCACAGGCCAAGCAGCAGCATCGCTCTGAGCCTCCACAGGCCAAGCGGCAGCATCGCTCTGAGCCTCCACAGGCCAAGCGGCAGCATCGCTCTGAGCCTCCACAGGCCAAGCGGCGGCATCACTCTGAGCCTCCACAGTCCTAGCGGCGGCATCACTCTGAGCCTCCACAGGCCAAGCGGCGGCATCGCTCTGAGCCTCCACAGGCCTAGCGGCGGCATCACTCTGAGCCTCCACAGGCCAAGCGGCGGCATCACTCTGAGCCTCCACAGGCCAAGCGGCGGCATCACTCTGAGCCTCCACAGGCCTAGCGGCGGCATCACTCTGAGCCTCCACAGGCCAAGCGGCGGCATCACTCTGAGCCTCCACAGGCCTAGCGGCGGCATCACTCTGAGCCTCCACAGGCCTAGCGGCGGCATCACTCTGAGCCTCCACAGGCCTAGCGGCGGCATCACTCTGAGAATATCAACCAGATAAACAGGCTCTTGGGGTGAAGCAAATTTGGTTGAAGCATTGTAAACAAGGCAAGCTGAATTTAACATCACAGTGGAAGAAAAGGCTTTTACCACTCTTCAAATTTTTGTAACTTAAATTCAGAGTTGGGTAATTCAGGTCCAAAGAATAAACGTCCAGACCAAGATTTTGTTTCAACCAACCAGTTGAGCTTAAAGAGTCACAGTCACAGGGCCGGTTTCCCGAACTAGGATTAAGACTAGTCTCGGACTAAATTGCCGTTTCAATGGAGATTCACCATTGTAACTCAAAGCTAGTCTAGGCTTAGGCTTAATCCTTGACTGGGAAACTGGCCAACAGAGTACTCAACTGGTTGGTTGAAACAAAATCTCGGTCTGGACTTTTACTCTCTGGACCTGAATTATCCAACTGAATTATTCGTCACATTTTCACATACTGAACTTGTAACTACAGTACTTACACCCTATGTGTTGACACTGTTATTGGTTTGGTCCATTAAATAAAAAACCAAGCACCTAGCACTTTTTAAAGAGTATACATATTTCTTGGCAAATGTAGCCAGGCATTGTCTGCCCCAATTTTACTCGCTGCTGTAAAACATTAACCCCTGCCTCTGAAGATCAGCATTTCTGTCTCGCCTCAGCTTCCTGGTATCAAGAGCAGCCTTGTTTTGTTTAGCTTGTAAAACTCAGAAGAAATTGCGCTTTGATGCCAGTGAATTAAAAACATGTGAACCCAAACCACAGGAAGAATGTGTGAAGCTTATGTGTAAAGCTTATTGTTATGCTTAGCTATGTCGCGAATAGCGACACTGCCTTGCATTTTCTTCTCATCTAACCTCATCTGGGCCTCTCTCGACGGGCTTCTATGAAATCGCATACTCTCAGTGACCGATTTTACAGCATTAAGGGAGAGCAGATGTACAGACAGCCCGATGGCCCTTTAACACAGCACTGTGAGTAAACTCAGGATATCAACAGCTTCCATCCCGATGGACTTACTGTAGATTGTGCATAAGAATCAGGTCAAAAGGTGGTAAGCACTGATAGACGGGTAAGCAGTAGAATTATCAAGGTCAGTAGAATTAACAAGGTATTTTATGTGATTTTGAACCTGTGTTACTGTGGTCTTATTAATGGTTATTCCCTGTTTCTTAGAGTCAACCTACCGTCATCAAGCTGTTATTGATGATGAATCTGTAACCATGGAGATCTTGGACACGGCTGGACAGGTGGGCCAGAACAGGCTTTAGGTGCTTGGCTAAGATTTTTCTATGCTCAGCTGTCCAACTGGGGCAAACCCTTGCTGAAGATCATATAGCTAGTTCTGTGAGCTAGTTCTCCTGCTGACACTGAGAAAGTCATTCTTTATTCATTTATAGCCATCATTAACTCTGTAACTCTGATTTAAGATTACAATTAAGAGAGTTGAGTGTAAATCAAACTAGAACTTTTGTCTGGATGGAAACCATGGCATTTTTTTTACTACAAAAGTTCCAAGATGGTGGTTATTGGTCAGTAGTAAAGATGTCATACATTCTTCACTTATTGGTCAATATGCTATTATTGTTTGTCAATTTTTATTCACCAGTGACAACAGGGTAATTTCCTGGAAATTTTTATAGCGTAATAACAAAGCTGAATATGGATTTATTGGATACTTCCCCCCCCCCCCCCTCCCCCCACCCCCCCGAAGGAGGAGATGCTGCAGAGGGAGGGCCACATGCGCTGGGGAGATGGCTTCGTCATTGTGTATGACATCACTGACCGTGGAAGCTTCGAGGAGGTCTTGCCCCTCAAGAGCCTCCTGGAGGAGGCGAAGAAGCCCAAGCAGTTGACCATGATGCTGGTGGGCAACAAGGCCGACCTGGAACACGCCCGGCAGGTGAGCACGGAGGAGGGCGAGCGGCTGGCGGCTGAGCTGTCCTGCGGCTTCTACGAGTGCTCGGCCTGCACGGGCGAGGGCTCTGTCAGCGAGGCCTTCCTGGAGCTGTGCCGGGAGGTGCGGCGCCGCCGCATGGTGCAGGGCAAGGCCCGTCGCCGCAGCTCCACCACCCACGTCAAGCAGGCCATCAACAAGATGCTCACCAAGATCAGCAGCTAGAGGGCACTGCGTCACCCCACCTGCCACGCTTGCACAAAAACAATTGCCGAGAGAAATTCATAGTAAGTCTGCACATAAGTTTCCTTGGAGATGAATGGTGAATGATTTCACTCATGGGACTGGAAATAAACACAGGGCATCCACCCTTTCCAAACAGCACTCATGAAAGTTTGTTGTGCATGCTGAGCAGTGCTGTCAGAGAAAAAACCAGCAGAGGAACCACGTTTGTCAAAGTGGTTCTGAAGGCCACCATCAAAGGAGACTTCTAACAAACTCAGTGGCAGTGCCAGGATCTCCTGGCTGTCCTGCTTTTTTCCTCTGGGTACCACACTGACTGTGGGCGGCGTTTACGGAGTGGGCACACGGTACATTCTCTGAAATGATTGGTGCTGAACCTGTGGTCACACTGACCGTCGTGTGTGTTCACATTCACCAACACCTCTGTAGGGTCTTTAGTCTTCCAAGCTGACCTGCAGTATGTCAGATAGTATGTAAGTCTGTAACTGAATAGTATTCATACATAATTTAAGGGAATTTAAGGAACACTTATCTAAGAATTTTCCTGGTGAAATTGCATCCATTTTCTAACTGCTTATCTTAGATAGGGTTGTGGAGGGTCTAGGGTTGAGGGCACAAGGCTACAGTATACCCTTTAGAATAACATTAAATTGCAGGGTACAAACACACAGTAATACTCACGGGGAAATTTTGTCCAATTTTGACAACAGAAGGATCATGGGGAGAACACTCCACACACACACAAAGCAGAGGCGGGATCCATAGCCAAAGAGCCAGGAGGAGTGAGGTAACAGGGCTACCCACTGAGCCACTATGCCGCCGCCATGGAAACCAGCGTGTTGGTCTAGAGATCATGTGCTCATTAGACAAATTCCAATAAGTTCCATGCATATGTCAGTAAATGGTGTCATGCCCAATCCCCGTTGGTCAAATCAACGTGCAGGAATCCTGGTTTAGTGGCCTATCTAGTGCCATGCTAGGCAAGAGTGTAGGCCCAGGGAAAGTACACCAGTCCTTTGATGGTTTGGAGGATTGAGTTCCTGGCCATTCCAGTGCCCTGCAGTGATGTTTACTGTCAGATGGGAGACTGTAGAGCTGTGGGTGGCAGTGAGCTAATGGGGCTCTCTCCAAGCAGGCTATGTCTGCTGAGGGAGACTACAGAGGAACGCGAGAGAGGATAGCTGACAGCACACATGTGGGGAGAGGCTGCCATTGGCAGTTAATGCTGCAGGGGTACCAATAGCAGAATAAATAGAACATACTCAATGGGGAATATGGAGCTGGAGAACACAGAAGAAGAAGCGAGGGTCCAACATATATCCAGCAAATAGGAAAAGCCAGACAGGTCAAATGGTCAGACTGACCAATCAGTGCTCTAAACTACAATTAAAAGGCGGGGCTTGAATAACAGCGAGGTCATGCAGATATGAAAATGTATAAGTCAGTTCTGGTTTCACAGGCGAGTATCCATGTTTGTGATAAGCACTTATGTAATTACAGGCCACCTGACATTGCTTTCACACTGGCAATGTTTGCATGTGAAATGAAGAGGTAATTAAGACATGAAGTATTCCACACTTACGTTTCATTTGTACACAGACCTTTCTAGTTGCCATATGTCTGTTTTGCACATGTCATAACTACAGTTTTATGAGGTGATAATTTACAGGGATCTTTGCTGAAAAGAGGCAGCTGTAGTCAGATTCAGACTCGGGTGTAATTGCTCTCATCAGCTTAATCACGTCATAATATTTTGTTCATCCACAGTTTGTTGTAATTATTATTTACAGTTGGCTCTTTCTGCTTCTGAATTGCTTGGAAGACATTGGCATAAGCTTTGTTATCCTGTAAACTACGTATAACATCGGCCTAAATGCTTAGGTTGTTATGTGGTTTAACTGTAAAATGTATAGATCCATTCTATGCTGTGTATATTATAATCAAATGGTATGCTTGATTCAGTAAATCTATGCTTGTCACTGAAAAATACTAAATACATACAACTAGTAACAGAAAAGTGTATATCTGCTGTTGTAATTAAAAGTGATATATATTCCATGAGTGTAAAAACTTGCTTGTGAGACTGATTTGTATTCAGATAAAATGTGTCTCCCTTGCTGGCACATTGCTCAGTTTTACCACGATTCTCACGCCCTGTGATTGATAGTAATCGGGAGAAAGAGGACTGCGTTTTCACAAACAATTAAGCGTGGGTGTAGACTAGCTGGGCGCTGTGGGCACCATTATAGCTGATGACAATATGTGTCATGACGCCATTTCATTAGCTTTAAAAGCAAAGAGGTGGCATCACGATGGCTTTAATTGCACCCTGACAGCTGCTGACGGAAACCCTGATTTTTCTGAGTCACTTACCAGCCTGTCTCTGTCCTACACACAGGTAAAGCTGGTCTGCAGGTAGGTGAAAGCTTGCTCCTTCTAGCAGTGACAGGATGAGCCTGGCTGTATACTTATATGATATACAGTATAAGACTTTATTGAAATTGGCAGATTATTTTCTATGAACAAATAAACTGCAAAAAAGTCAGAAACGATTACTCATGATATGTTCCATGATTGGCCACTTCCTTGCACATTAAATGCATTTTTTGCAAGGTTCACTCTTATTCAGCGACCTATAAAGAAACCATTGAACACAGCCATAAACACCAGTAGAATGCCATCCCTCAACCCAGCATCTAGCACAGAGTAGCAGTTGTAGTGTAATACTCTTTCTAGTAATGTCACAAGCATAAAATAATAATTGAAAAACCCAATAACATAATAAAATGTAGGAACATAGCAAAATGTGCAAATTGAGCTCATGATGTAGCGGACAGTCACTGCCACTGAAATGTCACAGCACATGCACAACAGTGGCATTTCAGCTCATCTACCGATACACTGCAGCACATTTCAGTGTTTCAGTGGAGGCAGGAGCCTGGTTATTTCTTCTCCACTATTTCCTGTTCCTGAATGCCTGGGGAGAAGGTCTGGACACACCCCCAGAGGTGAACTTGGCCGGGTGCAGCCCCTGGGGTGGCTGGATGTGTCTCTGCATGCAGCTAGGGGACCCTGTGGCCCTATTTAGGTCTGCTGGTTTTGGGAGGTGCATGGGTCTGCCCTGGGTGGGACCAGATAATTACTGGTGGGGATCCAGAAATACCCCGTTCTGACCACAGAGCAGCTCTCAGCTCAGCAAAGCCTGACAGGCAGAGGGCTGACCACAAGCTCCTTTTAATACACCAGCAACGCAAATAAATCAGTAATGCTTACTGTACAGACACATACATGCCCATCCATGGTCCGTGGCTGGAGAACATATTACGTGTCACTTCTACAGAAATTGTATCCTATAGGAATATGCCTGTATGAAATACCCTATCACTGATATTGGTATCTACATTAATAACAATAATAATAATAATAATAGGCATTACCTGGCCTAATTAGACTGTATTATACAAAGAATAATGCACATTTATATTCTATGTCCCTGTGGTTTTCAGTTTGCTAACAACTGCGCCTCCAACTGGTCCTCCGATGGTACATTTTTTGCTGCTGTTTATACGGAATGGAGCTTCTGCCCCTGGGTGAACACTGGCAGCTTCTCTGGTCCTTTTTCGGCTGCGTCGCTTTCAAAATCTCTGCTGATTCCTCCGCCTGCTGCCTGCGATGCGACAGATGACATGAGATGAAATGCGCACCAGTCAGAGAGATTCAGAACTCTTCAGGACACCAGCCCGTATGGCAGAGCCTCCAGCAGAAAGGCCATTGCTGAAAATAGACCGTTTTGAAACTGGCCTGGCATTTGCGGCAAAGCAGCTGCGTGATCTTGCAAAAATGTGGCAAAGAGGCATTGTGGTCAGACGGGTTTCAATTGAATCTTTTTAGTCAAAATCGCCAAGTGTTACACTTGGCGCAGACCCAGGACAGCCCACCTTCGGGTTACATGCAAACACAGCAGGGTTACTCAGCTGCGACAGCTTCCTACAGGGCACCGTGTACATTGGCTGTACTGCCAGCTCTGATCAATGAAACAAAAACACGTTACCGCACAGATAGTTCCCCTCCAAAAGTAAAAAATAAAACACTTTGGATCATGTAGAAGACCCAGCGGTGATATTTTTTTCCAAAAAATCTGCATCTGCAAATTATTTAAACTCACTTAAGCTTTTGGACTCAAACTGGCTGATTATTGTCTAACAGGGAAACTGGTTGGACCTCAAATCCAAATGTTAGTCCGTAAGAACACCAGCTGTGTATGTCTGCACCTGTGGTATTGATATCCTCCTAAACATCTGCATCCCTAAGTGCAGCTGAAGGCAGTAATAGTAGTTTTGCACTTTACAGCACCAATATAATTATCATACATGAGATTGAATCCCATAAAATGTTACATTCATAAAATGAGAAAAAGCTGGCTACCTTTTAAAGGGGGAGTTGGGTTGTCTTACAAAAGTAGACGGGGCAAAGGGGACCGTTTTCCTGACTCAGAAACACAGGGAACCCCAGCCCTCCCCCCTCATAGGCCACACAGCTGAGCCTGCTCACCATGTGACCAGACGTGATGTCATAAAGTAGGGTGCTCAGCGCCTCTGCTTTCTGCTTCTTCTGCTAAACTTGCGACGTCCATGGGGTGATTCAGCATGTATCAGACATACTAAACCCAGATATTTCATGACAAAACACTGATATGCAGACCGCAGAACCAATGGGCATGGTTTCCATTGCAAGCCTCATTGCTGTCTTTTCACTTTATGTAGCGTGGCCTCCTATGTTGAGTCATGCATTTTGACCAAAATTAAAAATAATTACATAAAAATGGCCCATGGCTAAGAGTATGCATTTGATGGTGCCTATTACGTAATGATCTTAGGGATCGCCGGGATTTAGCTGGATCAGGAATGGTACTGGCTTCCAAGGCACAGATCCTTCTTCAGTGTTGTGTTAATCTATAAATATAATTATAGCTGTGGAATAAACAATGGAGCAGACGCATAGACAGCACACGCTCCTGTCTGAAGGGCATCTCCAAGCATGCTTCTTGTTTCTCTGCTCATACAGCATTAGTAAAGTGCAGAGCTCAGCACTTGGTTTTATCTTACCGAGTCTAATGAAAAGCCTTCCAGCAGCTCTTTATATTATGACAAGGTTTATCGGCAGCATTTCACAAAAGCATCATGCATATAATATGGTTTCTCCCCTTTGCCCAGTCATACAACCAGACACTTCACTGGAACAAATCATGCCATATACTTTTACCTCACAGGAGCCTCCAAGGGCCTCGACCAGTAACCTTCTGGTTGACTCCCTACCTTCAACTCTCTTCGCTGCCATTTGTTACATTTCAGGTGCACCTGGGGAGATACTGACATGATCTGGAATTTTTGATTACAAATACCAAACAGAAAAGTCAAAAGACAGGCCTGGGCACCAAAAGGCTTGCCTGGTGGGCAGTGTGGCATGATGGTTAGGGAAATGCATGTGTGATTGAAAGATTGCTGTTCCAGTCCCCGACCAACAAGGCACCACTGAGGTACCCTGAGCAAGGTACTGCTCCCTGGGTACTGAATTAGATGCCCCCTGCTATGTCACATACTGTATGGGTTAAATGCAGAAGACACATTTCATTGTTGTGTACTGTGGTGTGTCAACACTGATCACTTAAATATAAAGGGGCTTTCTGTCTGTTTGCTGGACCTTTTGTAGCCTATTTAGTACAGTATGTTGAATAATCACAGCTCCAGCAAGGCACCAGTACCCCAACCCGAGCCACTATGCAGGAGCATCTGTGAGACACACACTGGGGTGCCTGACGTGGCTAATGGCTAGGAGGAGCTGGAGAGGCTTAGCGCTCTGGAACGGGAATAAACCACAAACAGGAGAAACCCAGGCTGAGAGGAAAAAAACAAGGATTGCTTGCAGTGTCTTCCTTGCCAACTCTTCCTCAGTTCACTGTCTAAGAAGGCCCAGAGAATCAGGCAGACAGGGAGCAGGTGAGCTGGCTATTAGCATCCTTGCTAATTGTAATCCAGTTAGGGCCTCTTCAGACAAAAGTTTGGTACAAACATAGTTAAAATTTAGGGAATTCAGCTATACATTTATTCGAGATCTTTTATTATTGAAAAGTGATACCTAGCCGTGGTAAACCCAGTTTTCCTTACAAGGAGCTATTCCACAAAAAAAAGTTTAGACAGTTAACTCATTCATCTGGTGTGACACTCACACTTTCAGACTCACGCGAGAAATCTTACGGCAAATCTATATTATTCCATTATAAACCTAAAATTAGCTACATCAGAAGTGTTGGGGTTGTTTGCAAACCCAACAGATTACTTACAAGGTAATAAAACTCTTACACATGTAAATGTGTGTGCAGACTTGTCTCAATTTGAAAATCTCACTCCAGCCAGCTGATCAAAGTTGGCAACCCTGGGAAATATTTTGTCAGGAAACCTGCTTGCAGGCCATATATCAATGTCCATGGTCCACTTTTCCTTTGGGAAGTTGTCCATCTGCCTTTAATTTAAGCAACTAATAGTTTGTTTCACAGTTTCCTTGACTAAAACCAGCCATGTTGTAGCATGTTTTGCCACTCGCTCCATCTGAGGGGGCGTGTTCCAGTGGGAAGGCCCGCCCAAAGCCAGTTGATTGACAGCTTGGCCCTTTGAGCATTTATTATCTTATTCTTTTCTTTTTATTTGTTTTACTTTCTTACTCAAGATGTATTTTTTTATTCTTTTACCGGCTTCTTCTTTTTTGCAGCACTCCTATGACTCCATACACAACTTTTTCTGTTTAAGTGCAGTAGGGCCTATCCACGCTGATGAGGGGAGAATATGCTTAACTCAAACTTGTGTAACTTTTTAAGTGCTTTTTTAACTTAAGTGCTTGATGGGAGAATCAATCCCTAAATGATCAATCAGTAGATTATCAATAGATATCCGACACTGCAGCGAAACAGGGTGAATATTGGTTAGGTAGGACACTTATATGTTTGATACTCTGGGAGATATTTTGTGCCTCTGTGATCTATTAACGTAAGCTCACTTCTTGAGCTTTCAATAATACTCTTATGTTTTAATATAATATAATTAGGATTGTATTTTTAAAGTGAGAGAGAAAATAATTTTTCAAAAATTGTCCCAGTTCACCAGTATCCACACCTAAGAAACACTTAAACACTGTAATATATGTAATAAAGTTGTAAGTAGCTTTGAAGTGGCCCAGTTTGGTGCTATTTTCTGCCAGCCCAGTGGAGCCTGTTTTCATTCTTGGACGCTCCAGGAGGGAATGCAAAACCATAATGACAGGAAGCACCCACAGTTAATGAGCATATTCCCAAGATGCCCTTGTCTTGCATCTGTAAAAGGTGTCTGTCACAATCCTGGCCCTCAAATGCTGTGTCTGACAGCATCCAGATTTAGATCATGATTATGTGGGTGAGAAAAGACAGTAAACAAACTTAAAGACATAAAAACATAAAAAGTGGGAGGGAGGGGAGTATGAGTTATTGTGCAAATGTGGATTAAATGTGTGAGGCTGGTGCATCAATGGACACTGTATAATGTGGAAACTGTCTCCCAGCACTAGACAAGGTGTCTGTGGTCTGGGAGAGCAGGGGTGAGTGTTCAGTGTTCATAGGCAGGGCATATCCAGGTCTTTTTGCTCACTGGGGAAAGTTACTGTGGGCTGGCTAACTCAGTAAGGTTGATATTTCTCCTGAGATTGTCATGGATGCTTTATTTGGTAAACTCTGTAGTAAACAAAAGGTCAGCTGAACAAAGGTGGAGCACAATACAAATGGCAGAGGTGAAAAGCGCTGATCTCTCACTGCATCCTGTGTTGCCGTCCGCTTAGTCAGTTTGTCCTCTCCATCCTGTATTTTGTGAAGCGCTGTGGTTGTTATGGTGACCAAGGTTCTCTCAGTTTCCATAGGTGAACGAAACAATATGCGTCTCTGTGAGCAATACACCAAAGCCTTGGAGAGTGGGGAGATCTCCTACGCCTGTCAGGCCTTCAGGAGAAGCATGAATGAGAATCCAGGAGAAGGAGGAGAAAGAGGTGTTCAGTCCAGAACAAATACAATTCAATTCAGTGCATGCAGTTTCTGATATTACAAAACAGGGTTGTTTTATATCGTTTTCATTTTATTATGAATGTCATAATGTTGTTAGGCATTTCAGAAGTTTTATAGGGATGTATTTAAACTCTGTCCTGATAAATAATGTTTACCTAATATATAATTATGGTTGAGGGTGTTTGTCAGACAGGACAGATCCACCCACAGACAGCACAACGTAGCAAGTTAAAAAAGAAACAAATATGAACTGCTGAATGCACTCTGAATACACTCTTATGCATTAGGGAGGTACATAGCGGCCTTGGCTTGATCAAGGGCTTAGAGATAGCTAACTTCTTTCAAACAGCCAGTATGTGATCAATCAAACTTGATACACTTAAGATTCTGCGTCAGCACCACTCCACTATAGCGAAGCTCTGAGCAACAGCAAGTCACCAATAACACTGTTACTTTAGGTAAAAGCTTGTCCAAGCTTGACTTGCAGAGACTCAATAATGTGCTTCTATTTAGGTTATTTACACTTCCTATATACCATTTACAATATAACACAATTTCAAAGTACACAAGGCAAATTCTCTGCACTAAACCCTTTTTGAACTAAACCCTTGTGTAAACATTACAGCGTTTTCATCAGTGGCCTGAAGGTAAATTATATTTGTTTATCCTGAGAGACGCACGTTTCCCTGACTGACTCATATTGCTTCCAGGCAGAACAGAATGGTAACAGCTGAATATTGACCTAGTCTGTCTCCCTTTAGCCTTTCAGCGATACTGGCAATAAGACTGTGAGGATGTCTTTATGTATATTTGTCAGAGTGGCACCACAGCACCCAGAGAAAAGCCACCCATCCAACAATCTTCCAAATGCTAATCCTGGTTATGACTGGAGGGGGGGGGGCACACCCAGGTTGGGATGCCAGTGCACAAATACATCCACACAATTGTGGGCTATGGGGCAATCCAGACATGCCAATTAGCTTATCAGCGTATCTTTGAACTGTGGGAGGAAACTGGAGAACCTGGTGGAAACCTGGACAACTTCAGAAGAACATCTTATGGCCAAAAATGATCGGCGAGAAACCGTTGCATGTGCAAGTGGAAGCCAGGGGAGACCCGTGAGACACATGAGTAGGACATGACTTCCACACACTTGGCAAGATGACGCTCATTCCTGGTTCTGCCCATATGCGTCTATATTAGCTGATGGATTATTTAATTAAAACTTGCTTTACTGTGTCATTTTCATTTTGTAATGTATTTTATTTTACCATTTTTGAAATGCACCATATGTAGCATGACTTATTTCTGCTTTTTTTTTTCAAAATCATTCCCAGATATTAAAGCCTGTGTCTGGCTTGCTGGGAAGACTGTTGCTCAAATTTGTGCAGACATTCCTATTTTCATGTACTTTGGCTGAACTAAACAGGCAGCCTGCATAGGATTTCATAATCTAAACCTGCTGCATGTACCCATCCTTCCATTTTGTCACATGCTAACTGGTAAAGAGTACTCAGAAGTACTTAGTAATACTCACTAATACTCACTAAGAAAACCAAAACTAGCTACAGGACTGGTTCATTTATGTGAAGACATGAAAATTATTTTTGTTCTTATGTTTGGTAGAATCCTGGGAAGGAGTGGATCTTTCAATTGTTTATTTTTGGAGCTTTTAAGAAATAGTTCTGGTGTATTTAAGTACTAACAAGCATGGTTGAAAAAGCTTTAACCGCTTCATGTCATTACATCTTTTTTGTTGTTCAGTTGTTCAGATACCAGTTTTTTTCCAGGCTCCTTTATAGACTTTAAGACACAGACCTTCTCACCTAATAAGGCAGTATGATGCTGAGACACGCCCAGCAGGGAGCCGCTCACCAGAATCTTTTCTTGAAGGACACCGAGTCGTGACTCTCCACAGCCGAGGCCACCTGTGAGTCTTGCACCCAACTCCGGGCTCAAAAACCTGCTAGTGGTGGAGGTGAGAGCTGCCAGAGACCACGTGTGGTTTCCACACAGTACCCTTATCTGAAAGAGCTGAAGGTTTTGTGGCCTCCACTCTAACAGACAATTTTTAGATTTCCGGTAAAATGGAAATTCGCGAGTGTTAGACCTGTTAATGGGCAGGCATCTACATATGGTACGCCGCTGTTTTTGCACGGATTATCGCCGACTCAAATAAAACACACTCAAATATTGCATAAATTCTGCTGCAAGTTAATACTCTAGACCTTTGGCTGGTACAGAATGGTGCGTTTGTGTTGCAAGCAGAAGACAGGAGGATGCACAGGGCTATTGGTTAACTGAGGAGCCAGTCTTGGATTGAAGGAGATTAATTAATAAAGGCTTCAGCTGGACCGAAGACCATCCTATGGAGGGATCTGTGGAATGAGGACTGGGGAAAGAATTTTGAAGGCAATGCGAACCTCTCCCAAGGGTACAGCAGGGGTTTATGGGATTCAGAAAAAGTAGTTGCTTTACCAGTAAACAGACGTGAATGGAACAGGTGTTTTATATATAAGAATGAAAAGATGCAAATGTAATTGGTGAGAATTGCATTGTCTGTTTGTGCGAAAATTTAGAGAGGGTTTTCCATCTACCTTTGTGCAAAAATAAAACAAAAGCTGAATCCTTCCCAATTACACCAGAAGCCAGTTCAGCTGGTGAGTTGCCAAGGTACAGCATGAACAATGTCAGCCATTTTTTTTTTAATTCCTTGACTTGAAACAAAATAATGACTTTTCTATGGTACAGTATAAGATGGAGGACAGGCATGTGTCAAGGTGAGGCAAAGTCATGTCCATTCATTCTTTCCTTGTGCCATTCCTACCAGTGGTATGAATCACAGTTCTGTTTCCTCTTGGCCAGGAAACGCCCAATCCCGTACCCTCCCATTATGCCTGTTCAAACCCCGCTGCCCGTTTCATGTTCTTGTGCATCTCCTCTTTTGCTGACACCCAAAATCTTTTCCTTCCCCCCTCCTTCCCATCCCCAAATCAGGCCCCTGACCCGAGCTCCAGTCCCTGTATCACATGAATATTTTTGCTGTTCCTACTGGACTATATCTGACAGACAACAGTCACATGATTGTAATAGGCCGACCTAAAGAAATATGCAAGCATCAATACTTTTCTGTATTAAAGAGCTACCTTTCCTTAGAACTAACTGAGAACTAACTGTTCTTCTGTGTGCATGCATGCCGTTGCATGTTCCATTAGTGTTGTGTGGGTTTCCTTCAGTAACTCCAGTGTCCTGAAGTTGGGTGCGAATGGGTGATCGTGTGCCCCTTAACACATTGGCATCCCTTCCAGGCTATTCCCCAAGCAGGACCACCAGGACCCTGTACTGGAGATGGATGGATGGACTAGGACAGAGAATACTGAGACCCCCAGAAGACTGGTTGATTTCAAAGGCTGGAGAAGTTCAGCCACACACAGCCAGTGCAGGGGCACAGTTAACGCAGCTGTGCAGTTCTCTGAAGTGCACCATGCCCTACACTGATATTAGTAACACATAATTGATTTTGTGTGTTATTCTACAGCTACTCAACAGTGATTATTCTGATTTAATAAAGACATCTCAGTATTCTCTGAAGACGAGCCCCTTGCTACTTTATATAGAATTAAATTTCAAAGAAAATTTTAAGAAATAATGCTTCTTATTAACAAACTAAGACCAATACCATCTTAAATATTAAGTATTTTTATCTGGAATGAAACTCATTGGATTGGATTATTTATTTATTTATTTATTTATTCCTTTCCTGCAAAAGAATGACAAGCTGGTCCCTGGAAATTTTTGCTGAGTGGGGGGAGGGGGGTTCCCCACGATAACCTTTGCCAAGCGATAAATTTTGTCCACCAGGGGTGAATCACCCATGATACATTTTGTCAGCCCATATAGCTGTCACCCCACCAAGAAAATGGCTGGTATGGCAGATGGCCGGTCGAACCCTGGCCATGAAGGATGGAGATCACATCCCCTCTTCACGTGGTGTTTTGATGGCTCTATCTCTGTTGGCTCTTGAAACCATCAGTAGGTAAGTAGATAGGTAGGGAATACTTTTTTGGTCATAATCCCTGTAATTTCCTTCACTGTTCTTAACCAAAACTGTAATTCTTGGGCTTTTAGTTTACATTTTTCATTCTCTAAACATAGACTTTAATATTTCTGCTTGGGATTGAACTTTACATTCTAATTTCCTGAAAGATACAGTACCCTTCAGTCTGTCATTTTCTGTATGCTTTCTTTGCCACTTTCTGATTCAATTTTGTGTAATTCTACTTTTGCTTTCTTTAGTGCTTTGCAGGGAAAAGCACTTCCCACAGCCTTCATCTCCAGTCATCATCTGACAGCTTTAGGGCGCAAGACAGGCAGTATTGAGTGCCGTCTGAATTCAGTTGATTGGTGTTTCCGTATTCTGTAGGGTTATGGCTGTATTTCAATAGGTCAATCTGTGTCTGCATGCCCAGAAATCTTTAAGGCCTTGGGGATTTAGTATTTCTGCGATTCAAAGTACCTTTCTGCAATTTTGTTTAATCCCATGGAGACTATGGTAGGTCTAGGTATTCTTATACCCCGCAACTGCTGAACCTCAGCCTTGTCACACTGGCTTTTGCTAATACAAGTAATGTTCCTTATTGTATTTTTCTGAAAGTCAGTAGGTCGAAAATATTGATCAAGTTTTTTAGTTCCTAAGAATTGCCATGTTTGCTTGTGAAACACAATTTACAGTACTCCCAAAAGAGGGATTTGCACCTCCCAAAAGTTACTGGAACCTTCTTGTCCAAGACAATATTGTCAGTCCTGGCCTCACCGGTCCTGTAGCTCCCATCCAGTTTATTAATAGCAGCTAGAGAAGTATTTCCATCTTTTTTAAGTAATACCTTAGCTGACATTAGAGAGCTAACAACTCCTTAGACAGAGTACAAAATATACTTGCAGATAGATGTTGCCCTTTGATGATAAAGATGATAGATAAAAGTCCTTTTATTCATTTTTATGACTCCCATGCTTCTGTAGTAAAAGATCATGAATCATTTCTGAAAAACGTCTTTAATGCTTGCCTTAACCTAATGTGGTAGTACGTCCTCCTGAACACATCAGTGTTCAGTTCTGAAACTTAATCAGAATACATTAGTATACATATAAGTGTGTGGTTGTGATGATGATGATGATGTGTGTGTGTGTGTGTGTGTGTATACTTCGTGTCTTAGGCAGTCAAAATGAACATTTACAGCTTTTTGTCTAGGTAGTAAGTGTTTATATTCCCAGAACAAAAAACACAAAAAACATTTGAACATATGCAAATTATCAGTAGCACAATAAACAATAAAAATAATTCTTCTGTTCTGATGTTTCTGATATTTTATTTGATGGTTAGCTTGGTTCCCAAATCTCTACCCAGGGCCGCTGCATTTCACAACTAGCTTACTTAAGTAATTATTTAGTTTAAAAAGTCAGGTAAGTATTGATTATCCATACTGTAGGTGTGCTAGTAGTCCAAAAATACATGAGTACAGACACTCCTCTACTTACAAACTTTCAGACATACGAACAAACACTGGGGTGATTTTTGGAGAGGTTTTTTAAATGGCATCATATCATAGTTTCACACTACAGTACTGTATGGTTACTTGTTAATTTTTGCTTTTTTGCCTTTGAGATGAGACTTCGCTCATCCTGTCCTGCCTCGTGCCCTGTGATGGCCTGGCATCCCATCCAAGATTACACAGTGAAATGTACCCTGAGCCGCTCCTTGACTGTGCAAACATTAACAAAAGTAAAAAAATAAGTAAAAAAATAAGTAAAGAAATGAGTGCAATTAAATAAGTATAAATGTATAAATGTAAGGGCAGTGCATAGTTTTAAAGTGCATTGTGCCATAATAGCACCGCAATATAAAAACAGTGTGCATATTGAGTCCTTCAGGGTACATCCAGGGTGTACCCTGCCTCGTGCCCTGTGATGGCCTGGCATCCCATCCAGGGTGTACCCTGCCTCGTGCCCTGTGATGGCCTGGCATCCCATCCAGGGTGTACCCTGTCTCGTGTCCTGTGAGGGACTGGCATCCCATCCATCTCATTCAGCTTCAGTCTCACTCCAGTGATGAAGGATGATTGTCCACACTGCCACACGCCAGCAGGAAGTGACTAAGAATGCCTTATTCATCCTCCTTTCCTCCATCACTGTCAATTTCAGCCATATTTCAGCACTTGAACTCAGGTTCATGTCGTACATGTACAGTTTAAAAAATCTTGCATGTCCCTCTATACACCAAAGAAATTTTTTTTAATGAAAACAGGTGAAATAAACTCTTTTATGAAGTAAAAAATCTTTAAAAAGATGTAAATCATTGTTATTTATTTGCACATGGGCATTCATCCAGGATGAAAATGAACAAAAGAAGGTTTAGATGATAGATCCTAACAAGGTGTGGAAAGAGTAATGAAAAATGTGATTACTTAAGCAGTTCCTTACTGAATCTGTCTTTCCAAAGCCCTTATGCTGAATGCAAATTTGCAATGTCCAATAGTTAAGAACAACATAGTTATCTCCTCCCAGCTCAAAATATGAAAAATATGTAACAAACAGACATAGGTTTTGTGTTTGAGATTGGTTTGGATTACTCAAATGAGAAGTTGCTGGTGTAATATCAGGCAAAATGAAGAAATGTTTTGTGGTTCTTCTGGTTTATTTAAGACCACAGTCACCGTCTGAAGGAAAATTTGCATTTGGGCCTCATCAATGACTGGTTCCATGAGGTCATTTCCTCCCCTTGGTCTCTGACAGGTCTGGCAATTCCAGATTCCACAGATGACGACTTGCACAGAAACTTGAGGCTTGACAGGGATTAAAACTGATTTCTGCGGGAAAGAAAGCCTACTTTTATCTGGAACCATTATTTTCTATGGCATAGGAACCATGCCTATTAAGCAGGATATTGTCTAATTATTTAAGTACTTCCAGTCTAGTTTGTTGAGGTTATTAAACCATTATAGTGCTCATGGGGTCCCATTACTGGCATTCTCTCCCGCTCAGATTTCCAGTTCACCTACACATGTGCCCGAAGTAATGTATAGTTATATTCTTTTTGCACATTTAAATTCACATTCATATTTTCCATTACATTTACTTATTTAGAAGATGCCATTGTAAAAAGTGACAAAGTGAGGCACATTACAGTACAAACATACAGGTGTCAAGGAGTCAACTAAACAAGTTGAACACTGAACTTCCATGGGGAAGCCATTAGAATGGACATGTTAACATCAGCCAATGACATAGAATACACCAGCAACACAGAACCTAATTAGAGAGCTATTCAATCAAAGATGAGTGTAAAAGGCCAGAGACATCTGCAGTAGTGCTAGGATTGGTGCATATGATTGGATGATTGGACCTAGAGAAATAATATAAAGAGGAAAGAGGAGAGGGCCAAGGACAGAGCCTTGGGGAACACCGGTTATTACCTGATTTGACTTTTACACCTCTGTACCCCAAGACAGGAAAACTACAATTAATTTTAGGGTATCCAATGTGAACACAATAATTTCACCAAAATAAGTTTATTAAATTTATGAAAACAGTTACATTGCGGAATCTTTCTAAAAGTCTTCATAATGCCTCCTACTGTCCTCCCAGAATAAAATAAGAGATATCTGCTTTCTTGACTGCAAAATAAATTATGAAATGTGACATGGATTAGCATCCATATCTCAAAGGTCGTGCTTCAGCAGATAGACCTGAGGGATTTGGTCCCAGTAGACTCCGCGACATGGTCTGGGGACTGGGCTCCTCTTATGTAGTGTCTCTGCAGCTTGTCTGCTGTGATAATGACAATGGCTCTTGGCAGAGGCTTCAGTGTTGATGTCTGGAACGTAGGAGAAACTGAAAAATATTACACAATTCTAATAAGTGAGTTAATTTGCAATCATGTTGTATGATCGATTTATAATGAAATGTCTTCTGCTGCTTTGTCTTATATTTTTCCAACCCCATTGTTTCCTTCTTTAAGTATGTTCAACTCTGCATGACCTCTTTTATGTTGGAAGGCGACTTTGCCCGTATCCTGTCCATACAGTCGGCCCTTTGCCAGATAAGAAAATGTCCCTGAAATCTTATCTTTGGCTCTTCGTTGTGTTTACATTCACTTTGCAATTTCTTCCAGGAGATCATTTCTCCTTTTAAATATTATTTTTTACATATTATTAAATATGATAACGTACATATTCCTATATATTACTATAATGATACACTATTATATTCAGAATATCATGATAGTCATACGGCAGTCCATTTATTAATCTAGCACAGGGTTAGGCAATCATATCCAGAAGGGGTCATTTTTTATGTGGGTTTTCGCTGTAACTCCCTAGGTCGATTATTAATCAGAAGACTGATTGGCTAAAGCATTCTCAGACCTGGGTTTGAACAGCTGACCTAAAGGTTATCCCAAAAACCTGCATACACACTGGCCCTTTAAGACTAAGATTGCCTATTAAGCACGTGCTTTTATCCAAAGTGAGAAAGCAGGATCAAGCTTTTCAATTAGCAATTGGGGTTAGTGACATTGTTCAAGGCCCCCATCTCACGAGTCCTACCTCACAAAGCCACATAGTGCCCCTGCAGTATTTCCCAAGGAGCATTTCTTTGTGACCCAACACCACCTCATGATCCTCCTGCATCTAGAGGTGAAGATCAGAGCTACAGGGAACAAAGCGGCTCTATGTCTCTCCAACACGTTAACTCCGTACCCCTTTAAAATCATGTCATCGGTGGGCGGGGGGGGGGGGGGGCGTGTGGTTTAAGGGTCACTCAGAGTACATTGTGGGGAATGTGGACTTAGGGGTAATAAAACAAAGGCAAATGTTTGGACAACACTCATTTGGTGTTACTTCCATTCTCAGAAAATAAACACAGCTGAATTAAAGTGCTCTGGGAAACCGGATAACCTGTTGAAACCACTAATGTTTCTCTTGAAATCAAACCCTGAATGTAAATTATTACAAACTCCACATAAGATCACTATGTAATATGAGCATTGATTTGAGGGCTTGTTTTTAAACTGGAGGGTAAAACCTGATGCAATTTACAGTGATTCAATCTGCTGATTTAATCTGCTGATCTAGTATCAAATGGTAGCAGGCAAATAGAAGTTCCTGGCGAATATCCAGGACTGTATGGTGAAGGTGCTACTGAAATTGCTGGTGAGAAGACTCCCCGCGGCTGGCCACGCTCTCTCGGCCTCCAGGTAGCTACAGTCGCCTCGCTCACACTGAGGCGATAATCAGTTTCCACTGCAGTTCTTCACACAGTACACCAGATTCCAAGGCAGGGGAGATATCAAGAAAATGTCATTTTAAGTTGATTTCTCCAAAATACAGCATGTCAAGAAACTGTCTGATATACTACATAAATAAAAAACATCGCAAATGAATATTGCAAAACCATTTGCTCTAGTAAATTAGATAATCCAGCATTTCATGCTGGGTGAAATCTTGTTTGTTCTATATTCAGTTTTTTTTGTATGAGAGTAACTCTTTTGGCCATAGTGCCACTTTGTGGCAAGAAGGAGGAACTGCGGCAAAATCATTGGGAGGATCCCCGCGGTTTTGGCGGCAAACAGAACCGCACCACATGTGGATTAGGCTGGGAATGTCAGGTTAATTGGGGAAGGGGATTTCCTTTTCAGCAGTCAGAAAACAGGCCAGGAGTGGGATCAACATCACCTTAAAGTAAACACGGGGCATTTTTTTCAGGTCAGAATGTTTTAAAAACCTGGAAAAGGGAGACTGGGACTGAGACTGGCACTTTTTGGGAGTGTGAGGGGCAGGTGGAATGGAATCAACATGACCTTCTCCCCTCAGACAATGGACATTACATGCCCCCCCCCCATCCCATCCCATACACAAAATTATAAAAATACATGAAGCCACATATTTAAAAAAAAAAAAAAACAATTCTGAACTCTGTATTAGATCAGTCTGCCCCTTTTGTATGATGTGCTGTCCTTCACTGGCAGATCTCTGTTCCTTCTGCACATTCACTAAAACATTATTTGCACTGATCAAATGAGGAAAAACTTCCGATTTTTGGCAAAACATTCACAATAAAAGTATTTTCCACACTGACTCTTCACCTGTTAAGACTTTAAGGCCTTGTCTGTGCTATTTGGTTTTCACTAATTCACAGTTAAATTTTCTCCCTCCTCTGACCATGTCCAGTTTGCCCACGTGTGGGTTTAGGGAAGCAAGGGTCTGCGTGTGACGCCAAGGCGACTGGCACAGATTATCTTGCTACAGTCAGCGCGTCTCTATTTGTTGCAGAAAACGGAGGTGCACATACAACCAGGCATGAGTGACATTATACAGCTACTCTGACATCCCTTCTGGAATGTTCCATTAAACTGACATGTCTCGCACCTGTGCCTCTAATCCCAGTTAATTCCACAGAACCCAGGGATCAGCAAAGGGCCACATCCCCAGCCTGTAGACTGCCCTTGAACTGAAAACCCCAGCAGCCCTCCGGAGTGTTTGATGAGGTCTATGCGGAGGCCGGGGCAACAAAATGGGCTATTTACGAGAGTCATAAACCGAGGCAGGGGTTGCTGCAGGGGGCGCTGCTCTTCCCTCTCCTGCTCAGAGGAGGAGCTTGACCTAATAGGGCAGAGAGACAGAATGAGCTCTGGAATGGCAGTGCAGACAAAGGACAAGCGAGACGGAGACAGGGGGTGTTTCTCCGGAGAGACGGGCCTGTTTTTATTCGCCTTGTGAGGAGGTGTGAGGTCACACATCCTTACACATCTTTAAAAGGTCTCAGCTGGCTGCCCTTGGATTTCTGTGCTGACAAAAATAATAGAGATTGACACAGTAAGGGGGAAACTGGACACTACATGAATGGAAAACTTTCTGTTGGCTTTTTAGAGCTTTTTATAGCCGCCTGAGGATTCGTGGCTACATGTCCAATTAGACACATCCTAAACAGCTTGACCTTGGATTTGAAGAATACTTAGTCATACCAGGATGTGTGAACCACAGCGCCACCTATTGAGCTGATGTGTCACCAGATCTATGCCTTAAAAGCCAGTTAAACCTTTCTGAAATACTGTTAATGTGGGGGAGCATCACTGTAGTGTCATAATAGCAGGGTTGTGGGTTCAAATCCTATCTTAGCAGAATGTGTGTGGGCTTAGCAAATTCTCTATTACACGGTTTTCCACAGGGTGCTCTGGTATCGTCCCCCATTCCATGACTTGCAGGAGGAGCTGTAATTCGCATTATTAAATTACATGTACAATCAGAATCAGCTTTACTTGCCAAGTGTACTGGGGCACACAAGGAATTTGCTTCCGGCTGCTTGAAACTCCCTAGTACACAGACAATAAATGACACTATACAAACAATAAATTACACGATACAAGAAATAAAATTTCTTGTGTATAAGTACCCTGCAATGGATTGGCATCCTGTTCAAGGAGCCCTGTCTTTTCTCCAAAGCTTCCTGGGATGGGCTCCAGGCTCCCTGTAGTCCTTTGCTGGATAAAAAGGTAGAAGATGGATGTTCTATCCATCCATCGACTTTTTGAAATCGTTTGTCCTATTCAGGGTTGTGGAGGGCCCAGTACCTATCCCAGAGGACATGGGTGTATGGCAGGGAACAACCCCGGATGGGTCGCCAACTCATCACACTGCACACTCACACAGCATTCACTCACAGTCACACACTCACACAGCATTCACTCACACTCACACAGCATTCACTCACAGTCACACACTCACACACTCATACAGCATTCACTCACATTCACACAGTCACACACTCACACACTCACACAGCATTCACTCACAGTCACACAGTCACACACTCATACAGCATTCGCTCACATTCACACAGTCACACACTCACACAGCATTCACTCACACTCACACAGCATTCACTCACAGTCACACACTCACACACTCATACAGCATTCACTCACATTCACACAGTCACACACTCACACAGCATTCACTCACACTTGCACATCTATGAGCAATTTGGCAACTCCAATTAACCTCAGCATGTTTTTGGAATGGGGGGGGGGGGAGGGGGGCAGGACAGGGTTATCAAGAGGAAACCCCACAACAACACAGGGAGAACATGCAAATTCCACACATGGAACCCTGGCAGAGACTCAAACTCTGGTGCCAGGATGGACATTCTTGCACCTTTTTAATTTTGACAGGGTACTTGTGTCGCAGACTGTTACATCACTTTGATGTAATTATATGGTGTTAATCCCAGAACTACAGTTCATAACCAAAAAAGTACATGTGTTCACGTTATATTAAACAAGGTCTTTTTTAATCGTTTAACTCCAAAAACCAAATGGCCCATTTCACAGTTACACAGACAGGATGAATTACACATATTACACAGGAGCATCTGGACCAAGGCAGAAGAACAGAAGAGCGTAGAACCTGGGTCCATGTGCAGCACGCCTATTTGTCTACATACTCATATACAGCAGTCCACTTCACTACTTCAAGAGAGGCAGATAATATACACAGCAGATTCAGATGAGCCTATTTATGAGTGCGGTCGCGGGAAATCCAGCCGTAAATCGAATGACAAAATCTGAAGGTGGAACCGTCATGGCGCTGTTAAATCCACATCTGCTACAACAGTTACTGAGGAAGGTTATTTTGATGGGAACGCTTGCAAATTATATGTCCCTTTGCCAGAGCATAGCAAGCAGGGAATGAAATCTAGTATAGCCAATGATTCATGGATACCTGTATCTCACAGGTTGGAAAATAAAGGATGTTATAAAGAGCTACAGGCATTTCTGGCTGCCCTGTTCACTGTTGGCCTGGCAAGAACACAAATTCCGTACGTGTGATTCTTTATTTTTAATCAGAAAAAAGTGTTTCACGAGGAACACAAAAAATATGGCTTTGATAATGTGATGAGACTGATGGCTGTGAGGTAGTATCTCAGGCAGTATGGTCCAAACTAGATTCACCGATGGACAAATATGTCTCTCAATACACCATCATCAATTAAATGGGAATGGACTTTGTTTACAGAAAAGCATAAATCCAGAACTTCTTAAAGGGACAGACACCATGAAAATGCACCCCTTTCTAAAGCAATCTATTTCTATTTAATGCATAAATATAATGAGCACACGTGGTTTTCTATGGTCCACCCTTATTACAGTGAGGAACAGACCATACAGTAATCCAAGGGACATTCAGAACCAAAACACCGGACATGTCCTCCACCAAATGAGTGATAAAATAAATTCATGACTATGTCAGATTTTCCAGTTCTGTAATATTATGGCTTTTATAATGCATACAGAAGACTTAATTTGACTGTTTATGAAGAAATCTGTCCAGTTATCAGCTCAGCCCATAGTGAATTACAAAGACGTGAAAGTGTCTCACTATTCCAGCATAAAATTTGGTCCTTCTTGACAAACATTGGCAAGTCAAACATCGATGCACATACAGAGACCGCTCATCAAAAGACAAAACTCTTCTCAGAACCAACAACCAATACCTTGATTCAGTAATGGCCATTGAAACACATAAAATCATGCGGTACACTCAACTTACAATCCATGTCAACATTTCAGTCAAATTCAAAATAAATACTAAAAATATTGTATTAATTAGAGTTGAAAAGAAATTAGTAACTTAAGAAGGTAAGGATTAAAATCTTCATGTTACATACAATTAATATTCAACATTCCCAAAAAAAAGTTACAGTTAATAAATAAGTTAATAAATCAAACTATCAATATCATAAACAACGCACTGAAACAAGGTGACCACACTTAAGGTTCAACACTCATAAGTGGAGACCTAACATTTGAAAACAACAATTTCAGCGGAAATGGCCCTTAACTGCCATGAGGGTTAAAATAGTGCATGCAGGAATTACAGAGGAAAGGCAGAAGGGTCTTTATTATCCTGTCTGCTAAAACAGACAAGAATAATCACTAATTCCAGTGTGATTACTAGTGAAACCAGATCCCAGTTAAATAATGTTTGAAAATGCTGGCAAAATGTGCATAAAGACAAACAAACAAACAAACAATTTCACCGATCTGATTTGCCCATCTGCATGAATTCACCATCGGCACCCACAGGAAATGCTTTTGTCATATTCATACTGTACACATACATACTCTTGGTAATGTATACAATCCAAAGGGACCAACTGCAAGGCATCTCCTGACTGATAAGCAGCAGGCGAAGTGGGCGCTTCCTAAATTAAGGCTTCAAAGTAGCTGACAGCGGCGGAGGCCAAGCAGCAGAGCGAAGACCTCCCGGTTTTAGCTCCTCAGCGCTAACAGCTGTTCAACTTTTATGGCTCAAGAAATTTCTAGCAGAGACATAAATATCCAAACCGTAGAAAAACCCCTTTGGCGATTTATTTACAATGCAGTGCGCACAGTGTCGTTAATACCATGTCTAATGATCAAGGGATTGAGCTGCGATGGAAGACTGCTCAAAGCCGAATTTCATAATATTCTAGCTTTGTATGTTTGGTTGGTATTTGCAAGTCAATTAACGCAGAAATAGTCTTTTCTTTTCTGTCCTAGATGGTTCCAGATTGCAGTGACAGAAAGGAGCAGTGCTTCCACTGTGGCTCCACTGGATCCCAAGCTAGTGGCTAAGCATGAATCAACCTGCAAATGTCATTAAAAATGGAAAAAAAAACCAGCAGCAAATCTGGCTGTTAGCTGCACCATAATCAGTAATGCACTACTTCACTCCATGGAGAGAAAGAAGCCATCGGGAGTTAATTGGTTGACGTAGACCCTATATAGTGAACCGCTTGATAACACTTCTGACCTGTATTGCTGTGTGTGTACACATTGCTGACCTTCATCAACTGCTGGAGTGAAATTTGAAGCCTGTACGACCTGTTGACTGGCATAATGATGACTTTGGGCGAAGAGTAAACGAAGGCAATTAGACGCAGATATACAGGCACCCTTCTGGGCACGTCGGAAACTTCCCGGCAGCGCCTCTCCGTGGAGACGATGAGGAGGAAGGGAAGTAGGTGGATCGTTGGGGATGGGCAGGACTGCTAGCAGCTAGTCCGAGAAGAGGCTGGCGAAGGACTGCCTGAGGCTGCGGATGCTCTCGGCCTTGGCCTCGTCCTCACTGGTGTTGCTGCGCATGGTCTCACTCGCACCAAAGTCATTGGTCAGTGACCGGGACTTGCTGCAGAAACAACAAGATGAATTTCGCTCGACTGCAGCACAGTATGGATAAACCAGGCTTCCAATATCATGTGGGACATTTAGAAGGATGAGCAGGATGTCGCATGGCGGTTAGGACTGGCTGAGTCACTTCCCTTCATAAACTGAACAACAGCTATGTGAAAGGATGGAATTCGTCACTTTAGGTAATAGCTACAGACAGCTACAGGGGCTTTAACCTGAATAACGTTAGCAAGAAAAAGTACAGTAACATCAATCAAACACAACTTACTACTTTATAGAGATTTCCAGAATTTGCATAGGAAATGCCCCACCACCTTAAGTGTCTCTAAAGATAAATGCTTTAGAAACTATATAATTTAACAAACTAAGATTTTGCTGTGCTTACATTAAAGTTTTGTTTCTCAGTCCTCGGGAACCTGCAGATAGTCCATTTTTTTGTTCCCTCCCCGCTCCCAAAGGACCTATACCAGATATTTGGAGTTCTTGATTGGCTGGGAGATGAGGGGGAGTAAAAATGTGGACTGTCTGGTGCTCTTCAAGCACTGGGCTAAGAAACACTGCATTAGCATATACTTGTTTGGAATATGTGTTCTATTTGGGAAGACCTGTCTCGTGCAAGTGTTTGTTACTGGAAAGAAATATTCAGAATGAATCAGTGAGGTTTCTGTAAGACCATTTCAGATAAGAGGATAAAGTACATGCCTTCAGACTAAAGCTAATTACAATATGCCTGAAATAGCTTGAAATGTAATCATGCTTGATGGATAACTTGCCAGCTTAAAATATTGCTTTAAAAGCAGAACTAGAGGTCAGGTTGCACTAGTTATTAAGTAATTTGTTCATTATTTAATTTATTCACATAATTATATTGGCCTTTGGTTTTGTTGCTGATTAAACCATTACTGTGATTAAAGACATTGAGGTAAGGCTAATTTAGGAAGCCATTAAGGAATTATGAGAGGCTCTGTAGGACATTTCTGTGATTGTTTACACAGGCCTCGGTGACTTGGTGAAGCAGCACGTACTTGAGCTGAGGCAGCTGCCTCTGTGTGGCTGCGCCTCGGCCGGATGACGCTGGGAGAGGCCCAGGCTGGAAGGCCTGGCTTGGCGACGTGGAGGCCGAGCGGGCACGCTGCGGGGAACCCTGGGCTGAGTGGCCGGGGGACGCTGAGGCTGAGCGGGGGCCACCTGCGCCAGCAGGAAGGACAACACCTAAGTGACCACAAAATTGCCGGCAACATTTGCTTTTCTAGACCATGCCAAATGCATGACAGCAGTCTGTCCAGCCTGTGCACATTCACTCGAGCAGATAAACCGATACTTTGTGTGAGACCATTTGTAGTAAACGTCCAGGTCAAGCACATAAATACTTCCATCACTCAGATTCAAGAGATACAAAGGCAGCACACAACAAGCATACTGCCACAGTGCTTAAACACACCATACAATTACTAGCATATGAATTATGTGGCCCCTGTATCCTGTTATTTCATGACTGATGAAAAAGTTTAACAACAGCAGGACATACAAGGGAGTCCAGGTGCACTGGGAATTGTAATTGATTTGGTTATAAACCTAAAAGACATATAAGGAGTTCTGACTCACCTTGGGCCCTCCTGGGCTGGGTCGTCTGGGGTTGCACCTGTTGTTGGAACAGATAATATACTGAACAATCCTCATGTTCAATGAAATATCACTATGTTCACACCACCATCAACAATACTTCTAGCACAGGGGTTCCCAACCTCCTATTACAGTATAACTATACTCAGCATTTTTTTCCAGATGTGGACATTTCAGGCACAGAACATAAAAATTCAGATAAGGATTTTGTTTCTAGTAACCAGTTGAGTATAAAGAGTCACAGTGACAGAGTACTTAACTGGTTGGTTGAAACAAACCTTTGATATAAATTTTTACTTTCTGGACCTGAAATGTCCACCTCTGATTTTTTTTTTTACGTTTTAAAATTCATCTTCTTGTGTTAACATTCCAAATTATGTTTTCCTCAATAAAAGCCTGTCAACCTCATGTATAAAAAATAAGGTAACAATAAGGTAAAAAAAAAAATAAAGACTTAAACTGAAGTGCATCATGCAAAGTTAATCAGCATGGGCAGTAACAATGAGAGAAGGGTGAGGATTTTTTGCATCACCTTGCCCATTGACATCTCAGGAGAGCAAGAACCAGTCAGCAGGGTGGCCATCTTGGTCAGCACTAAGTCTGCGATTAGTTGTTTGTCTTCCTCCACGTGCTCCCCTATCAATGGCATGGAGCTGTCCATCACCTGGGAAGAAGGAACAGATTCCCTCCCTGAATGGAAAAAGAGAGTAGCCTGGACTGGTGACCAAAAGGGTCTCAGAACAAATCACATCATTCCTCGATCAAGGCTTGTCTAAGCCGTGCATGTCATTGCTAACACGCCTTGATTTTACATGAGTGCATTTAGCTCAGGGTGGCATGGTGGTGCAGTGGTTAGCACTGCTGCCGCACAGCAAGGAGGGCCTGGGTTTGATCCCTGGGTCTGCTGTAGAACCTTTCTGTGTGGAGTTTGCATGCTCTGCGTGGGTTTCTGCCGGGGGTTCCAGCTTCCTCCCACAGTCCAAAGGTGTGCAGGGCAGTTTAATTGGCAACTCTAAGTTGGTCCTGTGAGTGTATTGGTTCCTGCCTGTGCCCATTGTTCCCAGGATAGGCTCCAGTCCCCCCTGTAACCCCAGTAGGGCTTAAGTGGTGATGGATGGATGGATTTTGTTCACCTTTGATTTACAGATTTACAGCTTATTTATAAGCTTTCGACAAATGGGGACTCGGCCGCTAGAACTTTTAATTCTTTTCTTCTACACATTTTTCTACAAACTTGTCCATAAACCAGAGATTGGAACAAGTCACTCCTTGGTGAGTCCCAGTCAAGCCTCAAATCAATACAGTGCAAATCTGAGTCATTTGCCCTCAAATCCAAGTTGATCGAGTCCAAGTCTCTCCATAATTTTTGCCAACTCGAGTCACAAGTCATCAAATCTGTGATTCGAGTCCGAGTTGAGTTGCAAGTCAAGTGATTTGAGTCCTTGCCTCTGCAATAAACTAACAGGATTAGCTCCAGTATGTTGGCGGCAGCTGCAAGGCAAGAAAACATCCTGCAGGGGGAGCCAGATAATTACAGTACATGCACACACGCACACACACACGCGCGCACACACACACACACACACACACACACATTATTTGTAATTTAGCTATACCATTTCACCTAAGAGATACAATATCACCTGAGGAGAAACCTGCACAACCCTAGAGCTGTGAGGTGACAGTGTTCCTGTCACTGCACCACCATGATGTCCTACGTTTAAATACATGAAGACCAAAAATCTTTTTGGGTTTACTCTCTACATTTCACAGGTTTCACTCATAATGTATAGTTGCACAAATGCCACCAGAGGGCACCATAAACCAAATTATGTGGTTATTTTAATCCTACTGCTGGAAATAGACATAGATACCCTTACTATAACATTGCCTCATTATCTAATACAGTTTAAGAAAACTTATAAATTTCATTTGAGACTGGCTACTAAAAAACAAAACCCTTCTTAGATAAAATAAATTTATACTTTTAAGGTCTTTGAACCATCTAATTAAACTACTGTAACTATGTATGTTGGCCCGTAGGCCCAAAAACAGAAATCTGGCCAAACTTGGATTTTTCATGACTAAGCAAATAAACAAATAGCTGTTAAGTGCCTCAAGATGGAAAGAGAGAGTCATGAAAATTCACATTTTAAACCTCTGGGAAGACATGATAGCTGAGCCAGCTCAAACACACTTTGTTTATAGCAACAAGTTAATGTAACATAACAAAAGAGACTTATCTTGGTTGTTTAAAATTAATATTCCAAAAATACCATGAAGGACCTTGGAAAAGTATTCAGACCTCTGTGCTATTTCATGTTGTGCTTGATCAAATTAAATAATAAGGGACACCCTGGCCAATTGGAATGGCAGCTGACCGTGACACCACTCCGTGGACGGGGTTATGATTTAATTTTCGTTACAGGTGGGCGGAGTGAACATGTTCCCCAGGTGAGCTGGTATCTGTAACCTGTTATCTTTGTGTGTGAGTGTATGCTGGGCTCACATCCTGTAGGGGGCGTCATCTGCCTCATGCCATTAGAGGGAGCTGTGTAGTTCTGTGCGATAGGACCCAGAAGGTCTTTGGCAGAGTGATGCCACCATTGGGCCCTTAACCCAAACTGCTCCAGTGATTGGCTGACCCTACTCTCTCACTTGAACATCACTTTAGAGAAAGTAATCCGCTAAATAAATGTAAATGTGCTTCTTGGGATAACTTGGTATAATTCTGGATTCTACCTGTGTAACAACGAACCGAGAGTCACAATTTCCAGCCACTTTGATTACAGTTCAGTGGTCAGGCATTGTGAGATTCTGTGCAGGAAACACAGAGGATGTGAGACCTCCTGTGGGTGTGAAGAGCATGTAGAACACCATGCACCATCCAAGATAAAGTGAAACTGGCTTGCTATGTCAGAACCCCTCAGAAGATGGAGAACCAGGTGGCTGCCTTATGTCGCCTGATGGGTTGAGCGGCACTGGGAGAGTGGTACAAAACCATCCCAGTGATTAGATATAGGCAACTGCACCACATCACACAAGCACTGCGTAGGAAAGGAAGCAGTGAAATTCAGGGTGTAAACAAGGAACAGAGGAGAGTCTAAAGTCAACAACACAAAGGACTCTGTGTAAGACTGGCCTGTATAGGAGGCGGCAACATCGGAGGCTCCTGTCAAAGCGAAGCCGGGAGATTCACAGAAGGCATAAGAGGAACCCAACTAAGGTGTGGGAGAAGATTTTGTGGTCAGATAACACACAGGAGATTGTGGGCAACAATTGAAAGCTCTATGTAAGGTACAAAGCTGACATATGCCAGAAGAAACTCTTCCGTGAAATGTAGTGGTGGCGTGTTTCTCTAAGGATGCCTGTCTTCAGCAGGGACTAAGCATCTTGTTAGGGCTGAAAGAGCAAAGTATAGACTGAAGTGAAAAAAAATGTCAGGGCTAGTCTAGTCTACTGTACATCTGTTAGAAAGTGTACCTGTCATGTACCTTTAGGAATTTTGTCAGGGCACTGATGTACTGGGCCAAAGTAACATTGGAGAGGCCAAGAGGTAGAAAAAAAATGGCAGTTCTTCAGTGGCCCTGTCAATATTCCACTATCAATCTCACTGAAAACATATGACACGATTTTATAGGGTCCGGAAGCACCATCTATGCAACTTGAAAGATGTGAAGAACATCCAATAAGCAATGAATGAGCAAAAGTCAGTCTAAGCCTGTGTGCAAAGCTGGAAGATGTCTGGCCCCTGTTATTGGTTCAAATGGATGTTTTCATAACATGTAGGGATTCAATGCCTCTGCGAGTATTCATCTTCCAACTAATTATGGCAGGTCTGGAGTCTGTCTCAGGCAGCATAGAGTAGGGCACAAGGCTGGGGGACATCCTGAAACGGATGCTAGTGCATCACAGGGAAAGTTGTTTGAAATTTTCCAAAAATAAAGCTTGGAAAGAAAAACAGTTAATTGCATAAATTTTCTGATGGCTAAGATACATTAGCAAGGCACTACATTACATTGCAGGCAAGTTCAAACAGTGATCACACACAACTGACAGAAGCCACCTAGACACATGTCAAGACCAGCTAAATTCCTAACAATTTCATAGAAAAAAAAACTATTTGAATTTCTGTAGGCGAAAGAGAAGGTTGTTTGTTGTCAGCTTATATTAAAAATTAGCAATTAAAGAACTGGGCTCAAATCCCAGCTGGATGCCTGCTGTGAGAGTCTTGTGAAGTGTCCTTGAATATATCCAATATCCAATCCCTCTAAACCTGCCTGCGCTAATCTGGGCGCCACATATAAACCGGCAGATGGACACATACAATAGACCCCGAGGCCCCATATACACAGATACGGAGTCACACACACTCATACTCAAGTGTAATTTTACAGTAAACAATTACACCCACACTTAGGACAGGGAGCCAGAACCTGCATACCCACAAGAATACAAAGAGAATGCCAATGAACTCAAACCCCCACCCTGGAAGTGTCAGTAATATATATACTGTACCAATCTCCTGGAAAATCTTGGATAAAGAAAAGCAGCAATATTAAGCTAGTACATTTGATAAGAAAAAAATAGTGTTACTGTTGAAGGACATTTCCTCCAATCAGAAATAAGCAGGTATATTCTTTGGCCACAGAGATACTACAGGGTATTTGCGCACTCTATGAAAACACTCTCATTACACCAGAAGCCTTAAAAGGCCTTAAAAGTTTTCCAGAAAGTTCCATCCCCCTGCTCCATTCTACACTTTTGCATCTATGCTTCATCTCCAAATGCACAGACAGTCCACTGTGAGAAGGGTCTCTCGCTCCTAATAACAACTCAACGGTTGCCTTCTCCCACTAAGAACAGGCCTTGGATTCGGTGTGAAGTTGAATTCCCACAATGCAATGGGAGGCCCACGGCAGTCAGCAGTTCTGAGACGGTGCAGCTTGGCTGTAGCCAGAGCCTGGGCAGGCAGCAGAGGGCAAAGCCCTTCTCCAGATGAAGGCTTATCTCAGTCACAGTGCCTGCAGACTCTATGATGGCAGGAGAGTGATTCTTGGTCCGCCCGACTGATTTAGGGCTTATGTAAACTAGCTATATAGCTATGTTAAGGTTCTCTTTCTGCCCCTAACACCGTGCATTTGGCACTTTGCTCAGAAACCAGGCTTAAACACACAGAGTAGGTCTCTCCCTAGGTCTCCGAGTTGTCTAAGGGGTCAGAGACATAGAGGTAAAACGTCGGACTGAATTTCCCCCCAGTTACCTGCATTATAATTAGTCCAGCTTTGCATTAATGCTCATTGCCAATACACATTTTAATTTTTTTGCATTCATATGAGGAATGCACATTTTTCTTTCACCCAGTAATGTACTTTCTTAAGCATATTGCTCAGCTAAAGAAAACAGATCTAGCAATGCATATTTTTATTTAATGGTTGTGGAATTTCATTGTTTACTTAGCAAGGGAATGACGACATCGTCCCCCTCAGTAATGAGGCACAATGACGTGGGGGAGTCAGAGATTCCTGGTGCCTTTTTTCATGTTGTCGTTGCTGTCATCAGGCATTCCGGAAGGCTGATTCACTCCCGTTTGGGGCTCCTGCCTGTTGTCAGGGAGGAATGCATCATGTCACTGTTTCCCTGGAGAGCAGCGATTTCCTGAGCGTGTTGATTGTTATGATGTCTAAGCTGAGCACACACTCTTTATCAGATACGCATACGCAGGTTCAGGCATTCTGAGTACCAGTGAAACATCAGACTTCATCCACAGGACCTACGAAATAATAGTGCAAAACAAATTCCGTGATTCAAATTCGTGTTTTTTTTCCAAATAAACAAAAAAGACCTACATTTTTCCAAATGATAATTAAGAAATGCTGACTAGTTTTTAAATACCCTCATTATTATTCGAATTGTAGAGACAAATAGAAAAATAATAATTCATAAGTAATGTAGACAACCTTTTGTTTCACCAAAGATGTATTTTCAAGATATGTGTAGTGTCTGTGATGTTATTTGACACATTTCAGCAGAAATTTAAAGGTAATGAAAATAGAATTAAGCCATGTATTGCTAGACTCGGTTTTCTTATGCTTAAGAATATGGATATAAAAAAAATTAAGTTTGTATAGGCAATGAGCATTACTGCAAGGCTGGACTAATTATGATGTAATCCCTAGTGATAACTGGGGGGAAGTTCAGTCTGATGTTTTACGTCTATATGTCAGACCCCTTGGATAACTGTCTGTCCATTAAATTCACCGGCTATCATGTGACCTGTGCATTTCCTCATTCGTTTGTTCCCATAGTATAAACTACTATAACCGCATGTGTAGAAGCATGACGGATCGTGCAATAAACATGATGGTGGGATACAGCTGGTGCTGTGCTTTAGGGTGGGAAGGGGGTGTAGCTGAGGCTGTCTCACCGTGGCCACGCCCAAAGGAGAGCAGCGCGCTACACAGACAGCTGAGACTGCGGGAGCTCCCCTGCTGTCTCTCTGCCTCCTCCCTCCCCCCTCCCGGCGCTCCGCGGTGCTCCGGCCGTGCTGCAGGAGACGGGCAGGCCGGCGGTGACATCACAGGCACGAGGGCCAGCAGGCATCTGGCCTCCATCTCACAGGGAGGAGAGGGGGGAGCAGGAGGCGTGCGCCGCGAGGCGTGCACCGCGAGGCCCGTGCCCTCCGTTTACCGCCTGAGCTCCTCACCGTATATGGGCATGAGCGCGCGGGAAGGAAAGGAAATGGCGAGCGGAACATTCCTGTCGCTTGTGGAGGAGAGACACACCGCAACAGGTGAGACAAGACCCGGCAGTGTCGAACTGGATCCGCCGCAACATATAAACCACAGCACATAAACACAAGTACAATCCACAGCACGTAAATACAAGTATAAAACCACAGCACATAAACACAAGTACCATCCATGCATGTAATGTATTACCTGGCTCTCTCATATGTTACTTTGGCTACAAGTATCTGCTAAATGAATAAAATATAAATGTAAGCAGCACGTGCTACAGCCAAAACCTTCACCTTTCCTCTGGTTTGTCATTTCCTAAGCAATAGTGAAGTATCAAACAATCACCGTGGAGACTTTTGTTTGTTTATGTCTGCCAACACCCAAACACTGGACGGCGTAGACAAAGCTGCCAGAAATTGTTTTGTCTGCTGTGGCAGCAGGAGTAGCCATGTTATCATACCGCACACCAAGAAGCTGACACCAGACCTAACAATGGACCCGGATGGAAAATAAAATTGCTTCTGAAGGTAAATACTTCGGTTAGTGGGATGATCATCAAAAATGTTGTAAGTCACATATGGAGAATATTGAGGTTGTTGGGATTTGACAGTCGTCAGTTTTCATGTTTTTTTTCTGTGTCTCTGGAGGTTGCATATTCCCCCTGCATCATGTGAGTTCCTTTGAGGACTCCAGTTTCCTTCAATAGTCCAAGGACATGCAGTTAGGCTAAATTGTGTGTCTCAATTGCCCATAATACACCTATGTGGACTGGCATCCTTTCCAAGGTGTCCTTTGTTTGCTTGGGATTGGCTCCATGCCTTCCCTTAGCCATGTACTATACTGTATAAGCAAGACGAATGCTTACTGATGCAAACAAACAGCATAATAGGTTGCGGTTCTAAAACATCGCATACAGAGATAAATTGTCTCTGTTTTTTTTCCACTATCAGACCTATGGACTGTTGCTATTCCTCAGAAAGCTGGTTGTTATGTGTTCCTGCAGGCTGCTCAGACGTGCCTTTTTGGGGAAGACAGTAAATGAAATCTCAGTCTGGCCCAAACCTCACGACTATAAACAAAATCTATAAGTTGCTGCTTCAGGTTAAACACCGTTCCCATGCTAACTCTCTGTGACATGCTGGCACTTTAACACAGCCCTATCCGACCACACCCATGTCGATGGAGATGATTGCTCTGTAGAAACTGTGCCAAAAATCAGATGGTTGGCTGGATCAATCGGTGTGTGACAGAACATAGAACATAAACTATTACTCTTCCAAGTAATGATTCATGTTTAAACTATTTAGAGATCCTCTTTCAAAAACTTCACAACATTGAGCAAACGTGATAAGTTAAACTGGGGGATTACAGACGTGTTAATCATCCCATTTTACCAGGATAAATAATAGTGGACTTAATCTGCACTGAGCTGTCTGCTGTTGCATGGTCACTTCTATTTCTATTTCTACTGAGGTTGCATAAGCAGCTACAGTATGGAAGATAGATGGATGCCACGATTGATGGCCCTTGACAAAGATTGGTTCATGTCTTCCTGTGACCCAAGTTTGAATGTTCAGCAGATTCCAACAGCCCTCCAAGAGAAGCACTGACCTCAATGATGTAGTCGCTGCCGTCTTTCCCATGCACGGCCTTCACGGCACAGATGTCCAAGCCGCCAAACATCTCTGAGCAGGCATCCACCCATAGACGGTACCTGCCATAGTGGCAAACACAAGCACCATAAACCATATATCTCACCAGGATTACTTATTACCCCAAAAAGAAATACAATCCATCTTTTCCCCTTTTGTAAGGAAAGCTCCTGGTTTCATTAAGGGTGTAAAATGAATTTGAAGGCACTCAAATTTAGCAACTGCTTGTGTAGTGTTTTAAAGAGTTAAAAAAATATTCGTGACTAGTGAAATTACGAATTTAAGATGTCATTAAGAACCGGTGGATTTTTCATCGTCTGGGAGTTTTCTTTTACCAAATGCCCCACGATCTTTGATCTGCACGTAAGAGGCCATTTGCAAGAAAGGTCGCGTGAACACCGAGGGAGTGACGGACCTGTCCGTCATGGCGATCTGCTCCAGCATTGCAGAGCCAGTGTTGGCTTTCCAGTTCCCTGATATGGATTTCCTCCTAGAGAGTTGGAGATGGGAGGGAAAGAATGACAGATTACAGACAAATAACAGGCCAGGATCAAAGGGTTAATTATTTCAGTCTTCCCTAGAGACTTGAGGCCTCTCTGTAGCTGAACAGAATGACGCTGTGTTTATCAAAAAAAGCTTCACCTGTTTCTGGTGCCTCAAGCTGAACCCAAATTATTCCACAGGAAAAATAAAGTGATTCATGGAAAAAGAAGCCGTGAGTTAATAAGTACTGATCGTTACTTATTCTACCCATTTAAACAAATATATGCATTCAAATCATTATAGAATTTGAAGAGCTGGGATTCCCATTTCACTAGGAAGAGTATTAACAGTGTAAATGAGAAGATTAGGACTTTACTCCCCATGACTAATATACAGATAATACCATTTATTCAGTTGCAATAATGTTTCAAATTTAAATCCCAGTCTCATTTGCCTTTGTGACTGAAGGGCATAAAGCACATGGATGTACCATTGAAAATATCAGCTCAAGGGACAGTGCGTGACATGATTGATTTCGCCTTTTATTTCTAGTTTTTAAGGACTTTTACTAGCTGGTAATTTAACTGTGAGGACAGCAGTGTAGTTGTGCGTGCCAGTATCTTTTACACTCAATGAAGCCCTTTAATTGCACAATGCCCCACTTAACTACTGGGTCAGATGTAAAGCCTAGTCCAGTCCCTCTGAGAATCTAGCCCCCTGGTGGTGATCTTGCGACGGTATCGTTCCCAGGGTGAAATGCCGGATCCCTACAGCAAGTGAAGAGCAAAGCAGCTCATGCTGACCTAATGAGGGAGAGCCAGGGGAGGTATGGAGGAATGCCTGAGTTGAAGCATGTCTACTCACAAGCCGTTTCTACATCCTCTTCACAGAGCTTAAGTTTTAAGCCCCAGTAAAACTACGCAATTAGGCTTCACTAGAAGGCCTTTAATGGGACAGTGGTGTTGTGCAGTTTAAAAGAAAATGTAAGTATTTGAATTGAATAATCAAACATGCTGCTGTTGATCAAACCCTACATATTGTCCACACACTGCATCTCAGTCCTTACATATAGGCCTTGTAATTATTTCCGATTTTCTGGATCCTGATGTCATATTTGGAGTCGACATAAGGCTCAGAAGTCGCGTAGGTTTTGGCCAAAGCAACGACGCTGGTGACATCCTGGAAGTCATGGGGATTCTCGACTTTAATCTGATGGAAAGACAAGTGAGAGACATGGCCATTAGACAAGTTTGAGAAGGGTGGACATGGATCAGGTGACCGTGGTCAATTGTGCTGACTCACCTCACCCTTCCCTTGATCGCATATGGCCATGCAAAATGATGGATTCTCTAGTTAGTTCTCAGCCACACGTAAAACCAAATGTAATCCAGACACAAACCCTGAATTCTGTTGATCTTTAGTTCTTGCAAAACAGTGCTTTCGCTTTGCTGTATTTTCCTTGTGGGTTGAACTGTAAACCCTCAAACATCTTCTCCAATAAATCCTGTGGACCATTTTCATGTCATGTGGATTTGTTCATCAGATGGAGTGATTCTTTCAAGTAATTAACATAAAGCCCAATGTGTCAATTTCTGTGGTTTACAATGCGCCAAGTGTAGAATCTTATTGTAGAATCTTAATTTCTGATACAGTGAAACGGTTTCTGGGAATCCGAAACACAAGACAACACACAGGATAAGATAAGGCAGAACTTATTTTAGTTCGGGGGTGGGGGGGGGGAGCAGTTGCTTTTGTCCCATGGCATTACAACAACTCCCAGCACAACAACCCTCAAACAAGCAAACAACAAATAAGACAATCTACACGTAATAAGCACCTTGCAGGTGGTACAAGTGAGACAGATTTAACTTCTATTGAATTAGACTGTTAAAATAAACAAACGAACAACTGTATACATAAATCACTATATATGCACATAACAGTGTGGATGATATAATGAGGTATGATTAGGCTTGTAAACATGGACGGTGCATGATTTAGTGCTGATGGAACAATAAAGTCGCAGGTGAAAGAGAGCTGGGTCAGTGTCCATTGGGGTTGGGGACATGGAGACTGGAAGCTTTAAGCAAACAAATGGCAATAGACACAAAGGAGAACCTGAAACGATCATGAATGGGCCTGAGGCTGAAGGTGTTCCTCAAATATGCCTGTAGAGATGACAGGCATCATTATTCAGAACGGAATACAGCCTGGACACCAATCTACCTTCCACACCCTTTCCTCAGATAGCGACAGCAGTCAGCGGCTGATATCACCCCAACACTGAGCTTTAACAAATTTCCCAACAAGCACCCAACAAATTTCTCTAGCAGACCTCACTTTGCTCTTGTATCACAGAACTTCTGTAGATGGCACCGGCCAGAGCTGCACTTAAAGTCCAGGGTATAGAGAGTCAACTGTAATCACTGCAATTCCAAACACAATCTGCCATATCCATTTATGATTCAGTAATGTGATACCCACACAATATATTTAGTACTACTCAGTAACTAAAACCAGTGTTTTGAATTAGCATAATCTATTATCCACAGGTATTAAGAAACTTAATTATATTCTGAAAGCTGGAAATATTGTTTTAAAAGGCTTGAGATATAAATCTAAATGCAACTGCATGCACAGGCTTATAAATTGTGTCCACTCTCTAAGAAAAGGGTGTTACTCCAGCCTAAACAGCTAAATGGAGATTGATTTTAACTGTCCCATGGAGGATTCTTAAAGAGCTGGTCCCAGCCTGCCCATGTTTCCTGCTAGGGAGGGGCTCTGGGTAGGGGTGTCCCAAGATTTTGTGCTTTCTCAGGCTATATTTAGCCTGTTTGTTACCACAAGCACTGTGTCTATGAATCACCTCCCTTTTCTTGGAAATGACTGGGAGCCACCACAAGAGCGCTGTGGATGAGAGATCGTGGGTCCTCACACCCACATAGGTAGCAGTGGTGAGTAAGGGGTAACAAGACTCATTCAATGCGGAACAAAAAGCCTCTTCCGGAGAAGAGGTCCCTTGGGGCGACCCTGACCTCAGCCTCCCCAGCATGAGAATTGTTACTCATAGTACAAATACTAACAGCCCCCTGAAACACCACGTCACCATGCTGGTTCAGACCTACTGTATAGAGCTTCACTGTCTTAAACACCCTACTGTCAGAGCTGTAAAACTGACGTCACTTTTAGTGTGTGGTATGTACATTTCCTGGAAGAAAATCTAATGAATATGCTTACATCCTTCAAGGTTTCGCTAATTCCTACAGCATTATTTCATGGCGGATTCTTCGGGTTGTAGTTGACGCAAGAGCCTGAAACCAACTCAGGCAAAATGACATCATGCAAAGAAGAATAAAAAGGAATTCGCTCCCACGAGTGATCGGAGCCCTCGATTCGCTTTTTGTGACATACTGGTAACCGACTGAGGAGAGCCAACGAGCTTCAAGTGCTGCTCACATGGACTTCCAAAACCGAAGCGTGACAGCAAAAGACGGTATGATGTGCGACGCTGTAGCTCCAGGCCAAGGCTCCTCTCAGGCTCCAGTGACGTTGCCGATGTGACGGCCTACGCAGAGCACCAAAGCAGAGCTGGAGTGCTTGGCAGCTGGAACTCTATGGCTCCACTGGGTCACATGGGGAAAGATGGCTTACTGGCCGAGAGAAATGAACCAATGGGAAGCGCTGCTCTGTGGATGGCGTGTGAAAGAGCTTTTCTGGACAAGCTAGTCCTCGAGAGTATTGGGTGTTGAGGGCTGTTGTTTTCACACCTGCCCTCCATAAGCACGCATGTGTGTGTGTGTGTGTGTGTGTGTGTGTATAAGGCACACTTGCTAATGATCTGCTTAACTGGAGTGATACAATATTCCCCTAACATACCGCCTCAGGGAACAGTCACATGCTAAATATGTAATCTTCACTGTCATTTACAACAGTTCCATTGCCCTGAGGTACTGGAATGCGATAATTCAGCTGTTGTTCCATCAGAATCCACACAAGGTGAATGGGAAAACAAATTCCCTCTCACATTTTTGGCTGGTCCATAGCCGGGGCCTGCAACTTGAGTGGTGGTGATGCTTCTAGTTTTTGGCTCAATACCTAGAAGCAGTAAATGGGGGGTGGTGGGGGTCAGTGGAATGTGTCGAAGGGAGAATTCAGAGCCCCATTCCAGTCATGCATTCCGACGGCAGCAATCCGACATCAGAAAGGTGTCCTTCTGCGTGCACGGTGGCTGCCGATGGCACCACATAAACCAGAGGTCTCAGGAAGGGTCCGGCTCTTTCCCCAGGACATAAAATTTTCCCATGAAATAATCAGTTGGTTAAGAAATAAAATCTAAGATGTCTTCCTTCCCATGACATGCCTTGGAGTCAAAAGCATAGAGGGCTCGGTCAGTTCTGCTGTTTGAAATCCGTATTTGTGCAGCGCATTGCAAGCAATGTCTTTCTAAAACATTAAACTTTCACAGAGCAAGAACCAGCAGACTATTTTTTTTTAAAAAAGGATCAAATTTACAAGATCTTCTAAACCTTTTCATTTAGGTTGACCTAGTATTTCAGAGATACTTTACTCTAAATGGCCCTACTGCTATCAAGCTGTTCTAATGGTGTACAGGGTTTGGTTTTAACCTTGTCCCTTGGTCTAGTTTGGGAGAAGCACCTCCAAACCTCTCCTCATGGGCACCTCAGCCATTCTGTGTATTTGTTAAATTTCACCACAAGCTCACTTAAAAAGTTTAAAGAGTTAGTAAGGTAGTGGTTGCATCAAAAAATATATTAGTGTATTGTACAGTTGCTGCAAATACTGGGGTGATTTAGGAGAGGTTTTTAAATGGTTAGGCTAACACATTTTAATAGATATAATAGCAAACTTTTACACCAACATGAATATTATTTAAACATCATTTTCTATGACTGCCTAAGACTTTTGCACAGTACTGTATGCTCTGTATTACTATAAATGTGCTTTGTATAAATTTAATTTGCAAAATGTTTTATTAGGACATACCATCAACTTTCTCCAATCTATGACAAATGTAGACAAAAAAACAAACAGTGGTTGCACATGGAACAGGTGAGATAGCAGCTAGAATGATGGCAGTCCTTCAAATGTAGGTCTCTCGATTTTTCCCTGAGCACAAGCAACATGTGTCAACTGGAACCTGATTCGGAATTTAGCGTAACGCTAACACCATGTCTCCATCAGCTTTGCTAGCTCTGCCTTTGACCTTGGAAGCTGTGAGCGACCCTCTTAGCCAATGGGAGGTGGGAGAGTGATGTCAGTGGGGCGTGGCCACAGAGCAGTGTCACAGGCCTCACCTTTCCCATGCCAGCGTGGGCGTGTCCCATCTTCACCACTACTGGGAAGGCTGACGTAGAGACCTGAAGGAAAACACAAGTGAAGCATGTCACACCTCAGGAAAAAAAAAAAAAAAACGTAGGAAACCATTAGGAAATAGATCCCAGCCCTGCATGACTGCGTAAGCTCAACTTGTTTATTCATTCCTTTAGTGTGGTGAATTTTTAAAAGAGGCCTTTTAAAAAGAAACAGGAAGAATGATGCGATCTCATGTCTGGACAGACAACAAATTAGTGTTAAAGCATACAATTTTCCAATGTACGTTTCTCGGTTAGCAAATACGAGCAGATGACTAAAGTCTCACCCAACACAAATGAGCACTGTAGTTACATTTTTATTAGGAAACACTATTAGGGGAAACACAAGCTATACAAGGGGCTTCAAAAAGCAGCAATCTACAATGGCAGGCGCTTCACGGCAAAGGATTAGAATGTTAAAATGAGGGCAGCTGTTGTGATGGCTCTGGCTTCATGGGCGCCCGCAGCTGTACGCCTCTCAGCATTCTGCGTGGCCTTGGCATTTACGCCTGCTATTATTTGCCTAATTTAACATGTTTATTTTTCTCATTAAGTCTGCGACAGAGTGGTAAATAGAGGAGTAGGGCTGCAAGATTCTGGGCATTTTTTTCACTGAGAATTGAATTCTTGAGCAGTGTAGCCCTGTTTCTCTCTTCATTATTAATTTACATTAGATATCACCTATATGAAGACGGTACAGTCAATACATGGAAATGTACAATACCGACCAGCTAACATTTAAACTTTCACAATATTCAGTGTTAGCAGTACCAAAGCTAATGATATGACTGCTAAAAGAATGGAGATGGATGCTTTGGATGGTCAGCCGTCAATCCGTAGGGATTTTGTCGGCTCATTCACCATTAATGAGGCCTCAAAGCACCAGCTGAGACATGTTCATAATTCATTTTTAAGTCTGGCCCGTATATTAATCTTTCATCTTCCACAAAATAATAAATGGGAAGCTTGGCATGTGTCACCACAGGCAACCCCCCCCCCCCCCCCAGGTGGCATGTAGTTCTGAGATTAGCCAGCTACCAGTATTAGTGATATTAGAGAAAAATATATTGGTTATCAGTATCAGTCAAATGGAGCTGTCACATCTACTGTACTTTGCAGAACAGGGTACACTCCTGCTTTTTAAGAAACCCATCTCCAAATGCAAGAAACACTAAACATGAACTTAAATCTAATCTGCTCTCGATTGTAACACTGGTTTTTCTCTTCCTCTTCCTGTCACTTGGTAAAATACAGTCCTGTCATATGTTTGTATTGTGGGGGGTGTGGGGGCGGTGCTTAGCCTGAGATAAACTTCTGCAGGTGTCTAGGATTTATGCATTTTACATGTGATGTAGCATTTATGTTAGTAGTTATTTTTCCTGAGAACATTTTTACTTGTTGTTTTCTTAGTTCTCAATAATACAGAACAGTATCTTGCTATCCTATTTTAGCTCCTTCATTATCAGCTGCCATTTAGTGCTAAATAGTGGAAAAACCACATTACAGAAACGTGTTGGTTACATGTTTGCTTGGTGTCTTGTGGTCATGGTGTGTAACTCCTTGAGGGTTTCCCCAGGTGATGCAAAATGTTTAGTTCTTTTGATGCAACATCAAGTTCCCATAAAGACATTTAAATAAACTGGAGCTTATTGTTTTGGTAATTATTTCTGATGTCTTTCACATATTTGGGTTTCACTTATCTTGAGAATAGCTTTTAGACCTTGCCATCTGTCTTTCTTCATTTACAATAATAAAAATTGGTTGGCATTTGCCCCGTTACCCTGAACAGGATAAGCTGGGGGAAGGAATATTGATGGATTTGCCCAGGCTTGGGCTGGACAATCCCCCCCCCTCATAGCTGGGTGTGAATAGGACTCTCTTATGAATTTACAGGGGCTCCTGGGTGTGCCTCTTGTGTTCGCTGAGAGTTACAACTCTGGTTCATTCTCAAATTCTGCAAAGCTGAAAGCAATATGCTCAAACAGAGGATTTTGAGGTAGTTTTGCAACATTCCTGGTCTCCATTTGATCTTTTGGAATACCTTGTATACTGAAAAAAATCTCACACATGCTGACCTTACTGTCATAACTCTCGCAACTGGTACAACTGACAGTATTTTAGCTCAAACATATATGACATAATGGGCATATTTAGAATGCTCACAGGAAACATACTTTATTAATTCCCTTCTGTTTTCAGAAAATTAAAGAGAGGTTGTCTAGGAACACATTGGTAGTTAAAGAACTAACGTGTCAAAACAAGGATTACACAGTAACGTAAAACAGAACAACTCATCCATGATATCAATGGTCATCCTACAGTAAATGTAGTAAAAAAAAAAAAGTTATTAAGCCTTGTATCCAGATTAAAATACCCACATTTACAGTATGTGAATTAGGGGAGCTTTCAGAAAAATGGGGTGGTGAGATCTACATTAGCCACAGGCATGAAGATAAAAGAGATAAAGTGAAGAGCAGACTGGTATATTTAGCCCAGGGCTGTGGGGTCACGCTGACAGTGAGCTGGCCACCTTGAGCCCAAATGCCATAAGAGGCTGGGAATGCTTAAGGAAAATGGTCATTTCCTGGACTGGGTGGGACAGAGCCTCTGCTTGACTGATCTGGGAGCCCTCTGCTTGACCGTTCTTCAAACGGGGCCCACCCCCGGCTATGGATAACAGAAGCCGTCCTGTGACAGGGACCCACCATGTCCTTCGGAGTCTCTGCTTCCTATGCAGAGAATTAGGGGCAGATGGAGAGCAAGCCGGCGAAATGGCAGCCACGCCCTGTCTGATTAGCGTCTGGGGCCTTGTGACTCCGTGCTGCGGCGTACTGGGAGTGCAGTATTTAGTCTGCCGCATCCTAGATGCTGTCCACACCCCGATACAATCAGATGCGTCAATGACACAAGCAATTACAGAACTTTACATGCCCGCAATTTCAGACAAAACCGTTTCATGCATGTTTTACGAAGTACAACGCAAAGGATTAGTACCGGAAAAATATCAAATTAGGATAAATACTTGTTTAGGAACATTTTGTGCTCTTTCACAAGAGTTAACTATTCCACGGATATTGAGCAACTTCAATTTAACCATTTGGGGCAACTAACTAAGAGCAAAGCACCCACCATATCTAACTAAACATGGAGAAGGACTGAGAAAGGAAAACACCGGTAGATCAATTGTATTAATTACTGACATATATATTTAAATTACTTCCTGGTAATCATTATATTCTTAACACAAGTATTTCCTAACACCATAGGTCAAGACCTACCAAGAATATGACCTCTTTAAGAAGAAAGCATCAAAAGATCCTCACTTCTTGTCATAGCACTTAATCAGAATATCTGCTTAGCTTCAGATTTTATCTTCAATGTGTAGCTCAGTGGGTCCCTATGTCCAGAAGGTTGCTTGTTTGAATCCCACGGTCAGCCGTGTAACATCAACCCTGCTGCAGGAACCCTGGCTGGCGCCGCTCTCTGGCCCACACTCAAATGTATCTTTACACAAAAGCGTCAGTGTGATATGAAATGAGATCTTCTCTCCTAACTGTACACATTGTGCAATGTGCAAAATATAAAAAGACTATGTGACACCAGGGGGCAGTGAGTGGCTCAGTGGGCTAAGCCTCTGTGCCTGTGATCGGAAGGTCACCAGTTCAAACCTTGGCAGAATAGTCAGATACATGTCCATTGGGATCCCCCCCCAGCTCTAGGGGTGCTGCATGCTGGCTAACCCTGCAGTGTGAGCCCCAAGCCTGCTGTCACCCACGTACTATGTGTATGGGGAGCAACATGAGGGTAGCCAATGAAGGGTCAGCAAATATACTGTAGGATTATTTCACTACTTCCATACAGGAAGGTTTTTCTGTGATTATTTTAAATTGTGTGGAAAAATATACATATTAAGTGGCTAATGTAAAGATTAGTCATAGTATGATTTAGCTTAATGAGGTGACTTACATTGCAGTATACAGACCCAACTGGGGTTCCATAAAATACTTCAGGGAATCCTTTCCGCTCAAGCTGAAACATGGCGTCCACCAACACAGTGGCGCAACAGTGAAACAAGGGGATGATTCAGTTGGCCTCCTGGCTGACTGACCTCACAAACACCAGCATGCCACATTCCAGCTCCGTGAATAAACATGTGTTCAAGGTCTGAAAAACGAAAGGGTAAAGTTTGCCAGACGCTACGCCCATTTCAGCCTTAAACGACATGAATTTAGCAGAATCCTGCAAGAAAAAAGTGAGTATTTTCTTATTCTAAAGAACAGGGGGTTCAGGTTCAATCCGGTCATACAAAACATGGAGCTACGACGATTCAAGAAGTAACTACAGTACAGGGTCACGGGAGAAGAGCAGGAGCCCATCCAGCATAGCATAGGGGACAAGGTATGGGACCACCCTGGTTGGGATCCCAGTCCTTCACAAGGCTTACACAGAATCATACACACTACAGGTCATTTACTGACATCAGTTCACCCAAGTCTTTTGACTATAGGAGGAAATGCATCTGACATGGGAGGAACATGCAAACTCCATAGTCAGAGTGATGTGAAAATTCAAACCCCCATGGCGCTCCAAAAAAGCCACTTTATGATTGATGCATTGCCCAATCTGTAACTGTAACAGAAAGCAGGCCCAGATGGTCCTGTCTTATTGCAAAGTAAAGCCACTTTCTGACTCAAGAAATTCTTGGTACAATAATGAATAGTGGATGGGATTTTGAACATACAGAGCCAGAGTCGTCCTGCACTGACATCCAAATCAAGGCGTCCAGATGTCTTTAGCCGGACCCAAGCCCTGTCTCCAGCGCTGTCACCACAGCTAAGGGAATGTATTCCTTAGATCCCTTACCCATCCCCTAGCTGCTGCTGGCCACCACACCAAGGAGCACCGAACACAGGATCGAGCCACGCAGATGACAGAGTAGAGGCATCCTGGCTCAAAGCGCCTTCCAAAGATTTGCTGGCAGGGAGAGAGGAGCGATGTCACTCACTTAGATACAGCCATCCAAGGGAGATGGGCTAAATAAGGCCAGCAGATGGCTCTGTGGCTTCAAAGGCCAGGTACCTGCAGTGGGTGAGGCAAGTCTGCCTTTGATACGCATGGATTATTTCATGACCGTAGCCACTAACCATTACCTTTTTAGCTACACAAAGGTTGGGCACGTTCCCTCTAAAGAGAAAAAAAAAGCATTCAATTATTTTTATAGGCTAAGATGCAGTTTTATGTTATTAGTTTGACTTGCAACAGACTGAAATCACTTTAAAAATCTTCTTTATGAAGATATGTAGCTGATAGCTCGTTTTTGCCACACATGCCAGTGACAGCCCCTAGTTATTGATTAAAAAAAACAATGTTTCAGAGGTGTACTGTACATGCTTTGTGCCCTCATACAGGAAGTCTGTTTGGTTGCGATTAGCAAAGTTGTTACCCGGGAAGGTGCAACATTGAGATTACTGCCCCCACAGTCTGACTGTGGGGCAAGAATATCCCAGACACCCTGTTTTTATCATTTGGCACTTACGGTAGTCTCATAACATGAGTCACAGGAACTCTTTCAGCTTCTGTTGTTGCACCTCCAAACTGTTACAGAGATCTAATGGTTGTGTTGATTACGGTCATAAAGTTTAGGTCCATCTGTTTTCCATTGTGCTCTACAGTAGTCTCTCATTAGGAACAAAACATTCAGGAAGATTTTATACCAAGGGGATCATAAGCACCTTGAACACAGATCCTGTTTATCACCGATCATATATGCCCATATAGAACCTCTAATATCCTAAAAATGAACCCCATGACAGATAGCAACGATAGAGATGCTCTGCTACTGCTTAATGCGGCTCAAAGCATAAAGGATCCTGAGAAGAACCTCCCCAGAGGGACGTCCAGACACTTTAATGCCACCTCTTCCCGGAACAAGTGTCCAGACAGATGTTTGGCGTTAGTCACAACCCTGAGGTTTGGTGGGTTTTTTTTTTTTTACCATTTTTTTCACCGCTAGTTGGTTTGTGAACATTCGGAATTACATTGCAACATGGCGGGAAAAGGAACTTGTTTATGATTTTTAGCCACATTTCTCTTGTGAAAATACGCCATAAATGTGATGTGAGTAAAGTAGCTAAATATTTTAAAGGCAAATTTACCGACAAGGTTGTATAATACAGGGCACCCTCAGTCAGGCAAGTCACAATCAAGTCAAAACATATAGAGCAGGCTGGATTTATCAGAAGGCTTTAAGACATGAACTAAATAATAATAATAATAATTTAATCTCACCAAGTATAGATTTCTCACGTTTGACTAAAGCAAAAATCCACATACAGTACTTGCAGTTATTTTGCTGACATTTGTTCTTGACCTTGTAATAAATGGAACAAAGTAATCAGATTAATACATCAGATTAATAAAGTAATCAGATTAATACATCAGATTAATAAAGTAATCAGTGCTATTTTAACATTCAGTCAATGCTGCCTATGTGAAGAAACACTTGAGCTGATAGCATTTTAAAATGCTAATACAGACATATTGATTATCAAACATATTGTTTAAACAATCAGAAGGTGGCTGTTTCATATTCTGTATAATGGCAGGCACTCAACCCGATTCATACTTCTGGCATTTCTATTAACAGAAAAAAACAAAAATCTGTCACAACCCTCATTAACTTTGAGTCTGAGCTGAGATCTACAAGGGTATACACTAAAGACCATTAAACATAAATTAAAACTTTAAAACACTTTGACCTGCAGCTTATGTTAATGGCTTTGACTTAATAAGTAACTAATAAGTAAATAAGAAATAATTAAAAGGTAAATACCATAAAAAATGCCCTATCATAAAAAAAAGAAAAAGATTTGCAATTGTGTCTTTTCTCAAATATAGTTCGAGCCGCTATACATTGACATTAAGTAAAAAGGAATCTTAATTTGGTAAACGCATGGTGTAAATCCTCCTCCTTTTTCCCATTTGGCTGGCAGGTCAGCTTCCATTCTGTCAGTTGTGAGTTTTTTAATAACATTCATGCATGCCAATAGTAAAACTCCAAAAGAATCCAAGAACGGTGCCCAGAATCCTTAGATACTAAAGTTTTATAGTCTCTCCCACTTCAAAGTTTTTGATCCCAACGGCGAAATGTAAGGAATTGACCCCAGGCTGAAGAAAAGAGGTTTCATCCTATAAACCGAGGCTGTAAATGAATCCAGACAACGACTGGCTACTGTGACCCTGAGCCGGGGTCTCTAACTGGCAGCAGAGGCAGCAGGTTCGGGGAGAGCCAGGTAACGGCTACGGAAGCTGGGCAGCAGGTGTTGTGCTTGCTGAAAACTGGACACTCTGTCCCTCCCACAGACCAGAGACATCCTGTCTCAGTCATCTACTGTAGTTGAGATCCCACAAAAAACTTGCCTCCTAACCATGGAAAACCATGTCTTGGACCCATGTGCTTCCTGGAGTAAGTTCAGGGTGACCTAACCATAGCTGGATAAACTGTTACTAAGAATGGACAGATGAATAAACACAGGCCTTCTGTCACTCTAGCAGGAGGTGGTAGGAAAAGAATGCAAGTTAACTGACGAATATGTTCAATCAATAGTCTAAATAGCAGGAGGGGGCATTTACAGTAAGAACTGAGTAAATATACAGGACAAATATTGGACTCAAAGAAGACATAGCTGAAGAATTTAATCACTGGTGAATGTTATGCTATTTTAACATTCAGTCAATGCTGCCTATGTGAAGAAACACTTGAGCTGATTTCATGCTCCGGGGCTGCGTCACTCAGGCTTTCTGTTGAGTCATTAGCATCACCTTCTACAGTTACTTGACTGCCAGCAACATTTTAATTTGTCTGGAGCTACCTGAAACATGGGCTTCACTTCAAAATAATCCCTGGTCCCTTTCAGATAGAAATCAAAGGAATATGTTATGGCTCTTGTTTACTGGCTAAATATTTTTTATGTGAATTACATGTGAAACAACCTATTCCTCTGATTCCCACACTCACGTCATTCATTTTTTATATATTTTTGAGAAATACACAAGGAAGCAATGGTCAAGGGAAGTGCCTATTAGAAGACACATTTGTATCACTTCAATGGACATGAATTACAGTAGTGTCCTTATTAATTAGCCGCTGTGCATGAGGACGGAGATGGTTCCTTTTTTGTCAAATGGTAGATAAAGAGCTGCTTTGTCTGAACCAACTCTTAAAAACCATGAGGCATGTACAGTATGTCACTCTAGACGAAAAGGTCACCTCAGATAGTAACTAACTTAGCAGATGAGAAGTGGCCCCAAAGAAGAATAACAGGAGGGTTAATATAGATTGTGATAGCAAATGTTGGTGTAACATCTGACTGCACCATTGGATGGCAGTAATTTGCAAACTGCCTCCCTCCTATGGTAACCATATGCCAACACACTCCTCCCTAAGGGATTTTGTGAGGCAACTGTTGCCTGTGTTTAGGTGATAAGACTACAGTCTCTCAATTAATGAGGAAGAACAGCTCGATGATTGGGATCAGGAGAATTAATCTCAAGGTGTTAGTGACCAACAACCCAAGGAATAACGACTAGGTTTAAAGTACTAGTATTATATAAAGGCCCTTCCGCTCTCATTCAAAAACGCCAATCGACATCATGTGAACCCTGGCAAAAGCTCACAGATCACTGGTAGGTGTGATCTTCACTGAAAGGCCCCTTGAGATAGCCAACTATGTACTTCAACAACAAATAGAACATTTCAGTTATTTTCACAATTTGTCCTGGTCTTGACCGTGGGTGATGTTTGTTTTTGTTTCTCTATTGCCAAATGTCCTAAAAAAACAGCCAGACCCATGCTGACAATTCAATATTTCATCATCAGAAGGTAAAATATTTCTCTGTATTTAGCCCTTCACTGGATACAAACAGGGTTTACTTGTGGATATTGACATAAAGGTCACCAAAGAAAGAGATTCAATCTAAAGATAGCAAATACACAAATGACATCCCATCATTACACTTTGCAAAGTACATTGATTGCTTTGGCTCCTCAGAGCCTCGAGGTCATGCTTATGAACACATTCTCTTTCTCTGACAGTATATCAGAATATTTATATTGTCTGACAAAAACCTGCATGGTCCTCAAGCACAATGCCAGAGGAATTTTCGCCTGCTGCTCTGAACCCTTTGAGATGCTGGTCCAGGCCCTCTTCAGCTCACTCCTAGCTGACCTCCCTGCCCGCTCCGCAAGGCCACTTCTGCTCACCCGAAATGCAGCTGCTCTGCTGCTCCTTCATCTCCCACCACTAGCTAGCAGTCATGCCCCATTCGTTCTTTTTATAGCCATGTTACTGAACTGTGGTGACTCTGGAGAGCAACATGTGTATTCAAATGGCTGCAGTTCAGAGGGACGCCTCAAGGCAAAACAATTTGGAACAGCTGCATTAGACACACATGTTCATATTTCCAGGGAGGAGACTGACTAGATAATGTCCCACCAGCATAAGGTGCTGATGTCTTACTACCTGTAAGACCAAGATATTAACTACAGTGCACAAACTGGACAATGTTCCCTGTTCTCTGTGATATAAATACAGTGGCAGCTACACCTGCATACATAAGAGCAAGATAAAGCAGATCTCAGCATGTTTATATGATGGAATTACCTCCTTCGACATACTCTTGATGGATAGTTGCCCTCATGCGTGGGAATAGTTTCACATTGTAATTAGAATGTGAGGTATGTTTTCCTTGTGGAATGTTGTTGGTAGAGCATTGATGACTTCAGATTACCACTATTCAGCACCACGCTCAACACCCCATGGGCACAAGATGCCTCCACCAGTAGTAATCTGTGGGAAGACAACGTATCTTGTCCACCATCACCACTGAGGTGATGATTTCTATTCATGCCAAAGAAAAAACATTACTAGTCAAGGGCAATGAACAGAAATGCATATAAAGAAACCATAGGAACGAAATATGAAGCTGAAATAAACAAAATAACCACCCAAAATTTAGTAGCAAGTATATTTTCTTGTGTAGGTTTTTCCCCATGGTTACCAGACGCAGTTTGATTTGTTTGTCTAACTTGGGTTGCTCATAGAATGTGTAGGAAGAATGCTGTGTGCTGACTCACTGCCTGATCTCTGAGGGCTACACCCCACTTTATGTCCCGCATCTACAGGAAGTCAGGGAAGGAAGGAAGGAAAGTAACCTAATTATAACATGAGAAGAATGTTTCTGAGGTATGATTGACTTTGGGCCAGAATTTACAATGACCTTGGGCTTAGTCTTCCCGAAAATCTCTGAAAATTTCTCAGATTTCCCTCAGCGAATGGTCATATGCGCATAGTTCATATGTCACAATTTTGCCTCATTACCCAGTTATGCAGTTCAACGCAATAATTTTGGCATCTTCTGACCGCACACAAAATATGTGCATGTGTAGAGTGGAGTCTACTCAAAAACAAACACCATTCAAATTATCATATTAAGGCTAATAGGAAAAGACCACATCATCTAAATCCATAATTTATGGTAACCCTAAAACCATGCCAGAACAATAAGACAGAAAATGGAGTCATTAATGCATTTCACAGTTGGCTCAGAATCACCTCTTAAACACTCTGATATTTAACAACATAGAAACAAGTGTGAAGTAATTAATCAATTCACCATGTCAGCAGGACAATAGCCGTGCTGCCGCGTGCGCTACATCAGGGCTGGTAATGGTTTATTAAAAAGTTATTTTAAGAAAAGAAACATTCATAAATGTGCAAGTCGAAACTTGTTAATGATACAGTCAATAGAGTACAAATGTTTTGGTAATAATTATATAAAGGGTGCATCTTTATAAAGCAAAACCCCATCATTTAGGCCTATAGGAAACTGCCCTAATAAGGGAATCGTGAATTTGAAGAGTGTTTGATTTGCTTGTTTCATCCAAAACAACTAATCATTTTTAACAGAGCCTGTAATTTAACTGGAGCAGGTTCTTTGCTCAAAGGTACAACAACGAGCACAATCTTGGGACCAGAACCAGTGGCATCCAGGCTATGAGTCTGAAGCCTCGTCATTACTCAGACTGCTTTAGATGACAAGGCTGTCATAAACGTATGAATCGTACTGAAATACTTTACATAAGCATTATATATTTAAACTTCAAGAAAAAAACGAACAAACAGAGAGTTGCTTTTAGTACTTCTGCTGCAACTCAGACCCCAACAGAAATCTGTCTTGAACAGGTTTCCTGGTGTGTGATCTGATCATGTTCACTGTTGCCACTAATCATTTGGGTGGCCTGGCTCCATGGATACATGAAAAAGTGAACAAAAGTCTCCATTCCCAAGTAATGAGATCTATATACAGAACATCACGAAATAAGCGATATATATTATATACATGCACAAAGACATTCACAGTATACGAAAACGGATAAATACACACTGCCATACTCTATCCATGCCTCATATTCTATAAAAGCACTATGACATCAGCTTATAAAATGTGGCTTATCTAACACGTAGTTTCCTCCAGCTCTGGGGAAGGGTGAATGTTATTGCTCAAACAGGAACAGAAATCTTCCTCTGAACACAAAAAAAAACAAAAGTTTGGGAAAAGCGCTTCTTTGAGTAGTCCATTCCAATAGCTCATGCTGCTGTTATTTCAGCGGCGGCGCGCTGATTGGCCGCCGAGCAGCTGGCCTGAATTAGCGGTGGGTGGCGTTCGCCTCCAGCACACTATATGTAATATGCGAGTCCGGAGCGTTCAGAGAGACCGAGGAGGATCGGAGGCACTCGTGCGATCGCTAAGACAGAGCTGACTTTCTACGGTGCGCTCCTTCATTGAACAGTACAGAAGCGAGGATGCGGTCACTCAAGTGCGCTGTTATAAGCCTGCTGCTGGTGCTCTGCCTGCCGCTGCACCAGATCGCACAGGCTTGCTCCTGTGCCCTGTCTCACCCGCAGGATGCCTTCTGCAACTCGGACATAGGTAAGCCTATGGTTGCTTTTTTTATACTTTACAATCGCTATGATTTTGTATCCGTGAATATGTCGGAGTGCTGGAAGTAGCGTTTCTTTCTAAGTGACGCTACTCCAGCACGCTGCGCAGCAGATAAACTTCTACGGGAGGTAATAACCTTTTCTTTTTTTAAATGGCATTTATTCTTTTACAGGTGGTCGATTTATGTAAACGGAGTATCTGAAATTTAAAAAAAATATTTTTATGTTAATGTGCAACTGTCCGTTGAGACATTGTTTTTTCGTAAACAAGTGTCCGCTGGCAAATATGTAGGCTTCCAGGAAAATTTTAAAGCTGCGATGATCTTATTCTAGGAGTCATATCGTAGAAGCAGAGCGTTATAACTAATCTTTAATTGCAATTTGATATACATGTACATATTTAGATCTATTAATAGTTAAACGAGGCCGGTGATAAACTACTTAAGCGTAATTTGTCTACTTTTTAGTAATGGGAAGAGTTAACTGTGTCCATGGGAACGAGTCGGTGCCAGTGTTATGTTTTTCAGGGCAAAAAGACCACTCGCAGAGCAATAAAACGGGGCTGTGAGACAGCAGGTCGCCAGCTATTTCAATGCTGTTTGAATAAGGCGGACAAACTTCTCTATCCCTGATCATATCAGAGTCCCGATCACTGGATTTGCCGGCTCAGACGGCTGACGGAGAGCAGAAGTGGCAGACATGACCAAGTTTATGCCACTCTCCTCCTCAAAAAAACTGGTTTATAATAAAAGTAGCCCACTTACTATTGAAACTTTGGCTTCATGCTGGAGAACATTGTTCCGTTCATGCGCATGCTGTGACCCCATGCCCGTGCTGTACTGTTGTATACTGACATCTGGATTAGAATGGGCTGTATGCAGATATTGTAATTTGCTTGAAAATGTGTGGCGCATTCATCACCAGGAATGCTCTGCCACACAAGTTGCTGGTGCTCTAGTTAGCTGTCATTGCTGAGATAAGACCATCAAAGCCACAGAGCTGCGTAGCCGCTATGCAGCGTCCTACCCAACAGATTCGCTTGATTTGATCCAGTGCCTTATCGTGGAATACCGTTAAGCCACCCGTTAAACATTTAGAAATCTGTTACACCATTACTGGATTCTCTGGGGCTGCGTTGGCTGCAGTGAGTTGTGACTCATAAGTGAGAATTAAGCATTATTTGATAACTAAATCACGATTGTAGCTAGAGGCTACTTCATTTGGGGGTGGCAGGGTTGGGGAAAGTGGATTTTGTCAACAGGAATTGTTGACTGAGACAGGAGCAGCACTATGCTGGTACTTGGAAGGTGAACAGTTACTCAGCTGTCTGATGTTACAGTTGGGTGCAGAGATGCTCTTATGTGTGACTGTCATAAAATCCCTCATTGGAAGTTGGGCAGGAATGTCCCTCGTGGCATCAGGGAATCCCTAATTAAAATGCAAGACTTAAGCACAGTATGTTATGTAACTTTACATGGAATAGATGAGAGCGGGATAGGGGTGGCATGGTGGTACAGTGGTTGGCACTGTTACCTCATACCTCTTGGACCCGGGTGTGAGTCTCCACCATAGCTCCATATGTGTGGAGTTGGCATGTTCTCCATGTGTTGTCATGCAGTTTCCTCTGGGTACTCTGGCTTCCCTCCCACAGTCCAGAAAACATGTTGAGGCTAATTGGAGTTGCCAAATTACCTATAGAGGTGAATGGTGTGTGTGTGTGTTCTGTGATGGGTTGGTGCCCCATCCATGGTTGTTCCCTGCCTTACCCAGAATGGTGGTAGTATGTCGAAATAAAGGGAATAATTTGGAGCCCACATCTTCCTAAGGAGTAAGAAAATGGGTTTTTTGAGCTGATGTAAGGTGATACTTCTATAATTAACCATTTAACACTTTTTTTTTTTTTTTTTTTTACCATTTTTGAATGATTATGAATTTGTATATAGCATGGCATACTTCCTGTACAACACACACATGCAAGTATTAGACCTGCCCCACCCCCAATTTATTCCTAATTCTACTTGCCACTGGTGCTCTGGGTGTGGGTTCTTAGGAAAAAATAACATCAGCTTATTTGAACTCTTGGTATAATATTCAACAAATGGACCAGCCAGTAAAAGCCTGAGGACATAATCAAGGACAAAGATAGTCATGTTTGCAGGACTGTGGACTGTTAAGTGATCAGCAAAATCTGCTATGTACCCTGTCGGATGTCTTGCATTTCAGTGCAGGAAATTTAAGGAAGGAGATGTAACATTTTCAAGCTTCACCTATCTGCTGGTTTGGGTTAAACTAGGTGTAGGCCCAGAAACACACAAGTAAGAAACATCTGCAACCTTTTTTTCCACGCTTCAATTTAAACATATGGTCATGCCTCTCGTTTTGTTCTCCTTCCTCCAGCTGCTTTCATGGTCTCGTGGCCTTTAGTAAACATGCGTTAAGTCAACTGCTCCTTACAGGACCGTGAAAGTGTGCCATTAGCTTGCGCAAACTTAAACAAAGGCAGACGCTTGAATTGCGGCCAAGCAATTATCGCACTGTGGTGGAGACTTGTGCCAGTTAAACTCCGTTAAGCACAGCGTTGAGGGAACTGGTCAGGAAGTGACATGTCTGGATGCCCTTTCACTTTGAAGTGAACACAACCCAGGGTGAGGCCTGTTTCTAAAAGGACAGTGCCACCAAATCAGCCTTACTTCAATGTTTTCTAATGGGGTCATTTGGGACCCCTTGACAGTCAACATTGATCCCTCCTGGCTCCCTGCCGAACAAAAATGGGGATAGTCTGAGGGTCCCCAAGTAGCAGGTTGGGGGAAACGCTGCCGTACTCCCATGTCAACACTCAGAATAGGTTTATGGTGACCCTTGGTTTGGCTGTTTACTTTCAAATCGTATCAGTGTATGTTGTAGCATATTTCCATCTACCTCATCTAGTGCAGTCTTCCAGGGGTAACGTAATTTCAGTGTAGGTGCTTGTTTCAGTTCAGAACCCCCCCCCCCCCTCCCTCCCCAAACGACTGCTTGGCTGTAGGTGGCAGTCATCTGCGCCAGTCCCCATGCCCGCTGGCCAGCTTGATTCAGGCTACATATCACACACGCATGGAGCTGCATGCACAACATATGCAAAGCATGCTCCAAGCAGGAAGTGAATCAGTCCATTTTGGATGCTCTTGTCTAACTTGGCAAGCGAGAGCTTTCACATGTGGGCGATTTCATCCCCAGAATTATGGTCCGGTAAAAGACAGACAGGGCCTGGCAATAAACATCACATTGGTGTCATCCCAGAATTGTTGGCCAACTCTCCATCTGCCTCATTATGTTGGCCTGTTTAGTACAGCATATTTATCATAGCAACAATACATGTGTGTATCATTAACTGATTACATGAGACTAAAATTTTAACCACCGCCCCGTTATAAATTGGTACCCCACCCTTGGTACCCTACCCAGGCTATACACCAGCCATGTGCCCTGTGCTGCCTTGGATTGGCTCCAGACTCTTCCATGACCCTGACTGGGATAAATGTTTGTGATGCATGAATGGAAGTAAATCACAGATTATTTGTAGATCACTGATGGCCCAAAAGGTAACTTATTGGATGCACACCTCTATGTATTCAGTCTAGCAGTGTGGCCTTCCTTGAGATTTGGAAGTGACCCAATACGAGAGAAACCAACCTGTATAATTAGAATTGTGTGAATTTCACTATTTCTGAAAGGGTGATTCCTTAAGACTTATATTTACAGATGATTAAGCAATATTAGCCATTTTAACAAGCGTTTAACATGCATCTGCTGGAGTACTTGCCTCGACACTTCCATGGCATGCATGGTATTGGATAAGCAGTGGGTTCACCTGCACCGTAACCCAAGGTGCTGCATAAAAGAACAGAAGAGACAGCTACATGAAAATAACTGAAGAGCAGGCCGCTTCCATGTCAAAGTGAGTGACTGCTGGTTGTAAATTACAGCCTGATGACACAGCAGAGAGTGTTCTGAATGTCTATATGTGGATAATAACTAGACCATGGCTCCCTATGATAAAAGGTCACAACCCCACAATGACAGCAGGAATGTGCAGCCTGTGTAAATCTTGGGGGGGGGGGGGGGCATGAACAAATAATTTCTGTGTTGGTACTGATCCATGTCTAGGCACCGGTTTACTACACACACTTGAATAGCTGGTCCCTGAAGAAAAGAAGCTGGGGCCTTATCACTGTAGCCACTTAAAAAAAAAAAAAGAAAAAAAAAAAGTGCTATGCTGAATGATGTCTCGGACTAAAATTCTGCATATCTTGTTGCTTTTTCTAATGCTCTTCTAAAGGGATGCATTGCGATCTTTACACTATTCAGCGCTTTCAATGTGTCCAGTCTTGTACAGACTCCAGAGTGAGAGATTTACCTCAGACTCCCCTTTATCACTGTGGCAACAAGACCATCTGAAATGGTTAAAATTGGATGAGAGAACTGGATCAGCTTAGGGCTGTTCTGGAGCCTTCTGACAGTCTGCTGGAGGTATCCAAAGCCAAGTCCTCAGTGTGCCCTGGGGGGAGAAATATGGCAGCACTAGGGTCTGGAGCCTCTCCGCTTCGGCACTCTTTGAAGCTGGTGCCATTCTCCCTAGAGGTGCCCTCTGGGAAGAAGTGGGCTCAGTTTATGGTCTCCTGAACCTTTTGAGTCCTTTCTAGGGATGCACAAATCAACGATTCACCATTCCCAAAAATAATGCGAAACTAATGGGAATACAAACATAGGGAGTGGTGGTGATTATGCATGTAATCTTTGAGACCACTCTACTGAAGAGCTTGCGATGCATTACAATGTGAGCACACAAGCAAAAAAGTTGGCTTTACCCTTAATGCTGTGTGTTCGTTGCACTATCATCATGATGCACCTGACGTATAATCTCACATTGCTGCTTTTGCCTCTACTTTACCTCACAGAATTGTGAGATGATTCTACCCACATGAGTCCAGACCTGCTAGTCCACTGTTCAGGGCTTTCCGAGGGACTGTGCTGGCGGGTGGCTGTCCTGCTTTTGTCATCGTGCCATTCAGTTAATCGGAGTGATTGTATGTTGTTTTGCAGTTATCCGGGCCAAGGTGGTGGGGAAGAAGCTTCTCAAGGATGGCCCGTTCGGCACCATGCGATACACGGTCAAGCAGATGAAGGTGAGCCTGCCACTCGCTAAGCTACTGCTGCCTGTGCTTCTTAAATCACAGCTGCCTATAAACCAAGGACAGGGGACACGCCTCTCTTAAAGCAGGTGATGGCAAAAACATTCTGAGACCGCTGTTAAGACGGAAACCTTTTACGAGGGGACTTTTGATTTAAATGTGCTTTGTAGCTAAACAGATTGCGTACTGGAATTGACTTTAAAGAAAATGGTACATCCTGGCATTTAAGAGCCGGCTTGAGCCCAGTGATTACGCAGGGTTGTTAAACTGCTGTAACCAGCAGTGTTAGTGGTCTTCAGACAACTGCTTCCTGCAGACAAAACTGTTATGACTGACACGCATCGTGTCCTCGGGGATCCCGTATATGGTTCTGAAAGCAGTTCCATAGAAGATTAGGCAGCCTCTATTTCAGACAAACGATCAGTCCAAATGGCTTCTATTGCCTCGCCATTTCCAGCTTCTCATTCTGGAAGTTTGTGGTTTTGTTTTTTTGCAACTCTAAACAGGGATTTCCTGTTGATGAACAGATCCATTGCAGATAATAAAAAAATATAAAAAAAAAAAAATTGTCAACATTGCAATGCCCTGACCATTAGTGTTCGGTGAATGAAGATGACACCCCCACCCCCACCCACATAGGCATACCTGATGTTTTATAGTGTTCAGAGTATCTGAGGGGGGGGGGGAGAAACATTGGAGTAACTGGTCAGGAAGTTGCACCATTACTGGCTTCTCTGGAGTAAATATAGTACGACCTTGGATGACTTGTACTCAACATTGCCACGAGAGACACATGTACACATTTATCAGGCTTCTGACATTAAGGGAAACTTTCATTTTGAATGATGTGCCTTTTCCAGATATGTAAAGAGGCATTTTTAGAGCAACAGTTGATAAACATTTTTATATTAAGTCTCACATCAGCTCTATCCTTGTTCTGTTTCATTTTAATCGCTGACATTTCCTGTTTTTGTAGTAGCTTTGGACAATATAGTGACAAGATGTATTTTATATGAAGAGCCAAGTCAACTTAAACTGCTGTTCAATACTTTTATGTTGCTTCAAAATGCTCAAAAGTCCCCTATGTGATATTTAATTAGCTGTCTGTTCCCCTTATTTGCAGATGTATAAAGGATTTGATAAGATTCAACATGTCCAGCACATCTACACTGTTGCTTCTGAGAGCTTATGCGGCGTCAAATTTGATGTCAACAAATACCAGTACTTAATCACAGGTAAGTGCTGCTATTTGGACGGAATGAAACTGAGGGAAGTTATTCTTTAAAATGCTGGTCCTAGTGGATGTTCTGTTGGCATGTAAAGGTCACTCCTATCAGAGTGAATGTCTCTCTCGGTGGGTAGGAGCGCTCTGAGACCCCACTGCGGGACTGTATCTCCACACCGTAGCTTCCCCAGCCGGGCAGAGCAGCTAAGCACAACTTTACTCATTTCATGCAAATTTCCTGCAGGATGCCCTAACTCTACTTTCCCACTATTTACAACTCCCAGTTAAATTTGAGGGGTAATTCAGTTGTGTGCAGGTAGAATGCATTTGGTTAGGTTTTTATTATTTCCTGACTTTTTCCCTTTTTTCCTGGAATAGTTCTTAATTTTTTCTCCCCCTCGCTGGATAAAGCAGGGAAAGCACTTTGTATGCTATTTTCCTCAATGCCTGGCTTTTAACGTGTGTCCTCCCAAGGCCCCTGAGATTTGGGGGGGGGGGGGGGGGGGGGAGAGGATTCTTCCAGGCCTGACACTGTGTCCAGGCTGCTCATCCATCTTACTACTTGCATCCGCTGCATTAGCGGCGGCGGCCAGGTGCCGCACCCTCACATGACGGGCGTCTCGCATGACGGAGTTCAGAGCTCCGCAGAGCCCCTGCTTCCTGGCTGCAATCTCCCTCTGTAGCGAGCCGCCTGTGGCCTGATCCTATTAATATAACGCAGGCGACCTTTGGAAATACAGAAATAGGGGGCTGCGGTTTGCGAGCGCTTACTGTACTATATCATCTTACTGTAGTAAACTGCTTTGAAGCCACGGCTGAAATCTCCTGAAGCACTGTTCAGTTATCAGTAGCTCTTGTTACTTGTCTATGATTCGGGCGTGCTGGACTTGATACCATTTCTCCCCCCCCCCCCCCCCCCAGGCCGTGTGTATGATGGCAAAGTGTACACCGGACTCTGTAACTTCAACGAGAAGTGGGAGCAGCTGACCCTGGCCCAGAAAAAGGGCTTCAACCACCGGTACCAGCAGGGCTGCAACTGCAGGGTGAGTGGGCAGCCGTGCACCAGCAGAGGGCCCAAGCACCGCCGCCACGGCACCAGGAAGTCCGCCGGCAAGCAGAGCACCCTTCCCAAGCACATGATCCTCCTCTGAGCCGCTCCCTGTAGATCCTTCCGGAAGGCCGCTTCAGCCCCAGCAACCCACTGGTTTTACCCTTCTGTATTTATCTGTAAGGCCCTGGACCAGGCAGCGCAAACCCAACATCAGCTCTAATCAGAATTAGCTACAGCATATTTCATCTGTATTTGTATTTTGAATAATTTTTGTTATTAATGCCAATCGATCTGACGCATCTGAGCACATTCTGTCCATACGGTATCTGGGTGGCCACTTGCAGGCTTTGGATAGTCAAAAACTAGCAATTTGTGCACATTTTGTTCAAAGTGGGGGGGGGGGCGGGGGAGTGCAGAGTTTAGCTGTGAAGGGAGTGAGCAAAGTGAAGGCTGATAATGAAAAGTTGAGAGTGAGAAGATGAAGGGAAGCATTACACCCGCAGCTGAATCGCAGGCACTTTAGCAGTCCCCCCCCCCCCCCCCCAATCATTTAGCCATTCGGCCAGCCAACGCTTGCTGTCACCACAACCCCACATTCCTCAGTGTGGGACACAAAGACTCTTCCACATATGTAACCCCCCCCCCCCCCCCACTGCCAGACACGACACGCAGTCGTAAATATTCAGTACAGCTGCAAACATCTGCCACGGGGACTTTGGTCCGAACGACACAAACAAGCGTGTTAGCAGCCGGGGGGGGGACGGGGGACGTGGGGCCAGCCCTTGGCTGAGTATCCAGTACAGTGGAGAAGCTTCTGGAGTCACTTGTGGGAACTGAGACATTGCCGCTGGGGTACGACTTGACAAAATGGGAGAAACGTAACTCTTTCCTTATTACAGCACCTGTCATTTGAATAACATTAGGGGTCAATTATATTACGGTGTTCTTTCCTCCCCCCACTTTTAAGACACACATTCTGCGACAGACATGTTGAGGTGCAGACTTAGCTAAATAGGGGTGGTGCTGTCATGTTTATGGTGAACTAAACCATTGTCTATACCCGCATGCACCCGCACTTCCTGTACTAAGGCCAGGAACGGTAAAGACATTTCGCAGGCGTTACCCTGGAGCTGCTGGCTGTACATGAAACGCCTTTCTCCTCGTTCCCTGTCCTTTCACTCTCCAGTCTAGGCAGGCGGTTGTGATATTTCCGGATCACACACGTACTGCATCCGTTGTATTCCTGCTCTTTGCAGCTCTTCCTGATTCCTGTGATGTTTTCCTAACGCTTAATTACACACCAGCTGTACATTGTGAATGTCTCCCACACCTTCATGGTTTTTATAATGCATGCAGAGTTGTACTGCACACAGATACACTTACTGTAACTGGAGAGAGAATTTAGTTCAAATGCTCTAAGAGCTAAAAGGAAACTCCAGTCAATTCTCTCAAAGAATTGCTGTAATTATCACTTTCTGTCAGCGACAACGGCTTATCTGCAGAAAAAACATTTTAACGGATTTCCGTGACATGGTGTTGTAGTGGCAGAGAGATACAGAAGTTTGAAATGTGACACGCCGCTTAGAGATCTAGCTCCGTATCGAGTGAAGGGATGCACGTCTTTGTGAATGAGTGCCTGATGATGCAGGTCTCTGCGGGCTGATTGCAAGGCTCAGTGCATGGCTTCGGTCACCCTGAACCTGTGCTGAGCGTCTCTCTGTCTCTCTCTCTTTCTGTGTTAATAATACTGCTTCCTGTCTGTCTGAGGCTTCACCCGCTGTGTTGCTTGTGTGTTTGTAGATTAAAGCCTGCCACTACCCGCCCTGCTTTCTGACTTCCAAGAGCGAATGCTTGTGGACGGACAGGCTTTCCCACTCCGAATTCCCCGGACACCAATTCCGTCACTTTGCCTGTATCCAGCAAAAGGAGGGACACTGCACCTGGTACAGAGGAAGCCTGACCCACAAAAAAAAGCCCCCGGCACCCCTGAGCCCCCAGCCCACCCCCCTCGCCACCCGTAGGGTGCCACCCAACTCTACGGCCGCACCGTGACGCTCTAGTGGCGGCGGCACAGCGGCAGCGCTCAGATCTAAAGCGATACCTTTCCGTTTCGGCTCACCGACTCCCTTTGCTTCTAAGGTCGGCCAAACGCTGCCGTAAAGGACAGAACCAAAAGCCGCACACCGGACATGCGTAAATGCCGCGGCCGCCCAGCGGGGCCGCTCCTTCAAGAAGAGCCTGACCATAGACGCTTGCGGCGACATTATAAGTGACTTTCCTAAGCTCAGCATTATGTTTGTGCTTCCATTAAGCTTTCAATGTTCATTCCCCGTACCTACCGTATAGTGTCCACTATCACCAGCGAGGACAATGGTACCGTAACGCAGGCTTTATTAGAACAACGCCACCTCCTCCTTGCCTCTGAGGTATTTGTCAGCAATGTTCATATCAGCTATTTAAAAATGATTTCGAAATATCGAGGATGTAGTATATATGTGCGTGAACTTGTCTGTTCACAGTGCAAATGGTAAATATTTATTTATGTTTTGGTTTCTGAACCCCTACTGTATGTGCTCGATAATCTATAGACATTCTTAGTGCTAACTTATTCATACAAGTATTTGGTTAATAAGCTGAATGAAGATTTTAAAAAATAAATAAATTCATGCATCATTAATGATGAGCTCCATAAAATGAACAGATGGGTTACATATGGTATAGATTTTTATTATAAAAAAAAGTATTTATGATGTCAGGTCTGTACTGATTTGAAGACTCCTTATAATAATTTTATTTTTTTAATGGTACCTCACCCTTTTTATAACTTTCTACTAAAGAGCAAGCACTTATTCATTAGAGAAAAAATATTTTTTTTTCCATTAAACTAAAAGTTTTACCCTTCTGTTCCCAGTGTTAAGCGTTGTGAGTCACTGTCCGGTTGTGTAGATTCTCCATCACTCCCATCATCACTAGTCCTGTGTATTTTAGTTCTACATGCTATAGTAAGATTCACACCAAGTTTTCATGGCAAGTTTTACTAATGTCGCTGTTATCGTTGGCATTTCTGTATAGACTGCTTAACATGGGAAGAAATCATTGCCGCCTTGATTAAGGCGCAATTTAACCAATGATTGTACTGTTGACGACGTCTGTTTCTATGTGTGCACACACATTCTTTGAGCTTCTAGCTCTTGTAGGAGCTACAGAAATGTTTGACTTTTAACACTCTCTGTTTTATATTTTTATAATAAAGAATTAATGAAAAGTACATTTTGTCTAGCGTGTTTGTTATTGGGGTATTGACTGACTGATGTCCTATCTTTAGCGTAACTGAATTGTGTAAGGAGTGTGTGATCTGCAGGCTCGGGGAGACCCCCGTTCTGCACAGAGCTCCTCTGTGAGATCTCCATTTCCATTCTCAATCCCTTAATTCTGGAACATAGTCCCAACACAGGTGGGATCTTCAGGCACACGCAGATCCTGAGCCCCGTTCCACACGTCCACCCCGGAAGCGGCCCGGCCTCAACAGATGGCAGGCCGCCATGGCTCCCTATTTATCTGCAGGGCGAGGAATGTCTGGCTCGCATGCTGGCAAGTTCTAATCTTCATGAAAACATCATACATGTTGGCAGGAAGAAGCCAGAGAGAGGCCATCTATTGGAAACCCTTCTTTGAGCTCCCTGACAGTATATGGGAAGATAAACATACACAACCCCCCCCCCCCCCCCAAGCTCAAATCTGATGTCGTCATAATAATTTAAAAAGCTTCGTTCCTTGCCCAGCCTTCGGTGATTCACAGTGCTTAATAATTAGCTGTTCTGGCAGACTCAAACCAATTATGGAGTCTGTTATTTAAAATGGAGCTTTGAAATGTCTGTCCTGCCTCTTCACTCCGAAAGATAACAGCATTTATCTTTTACATGTCTGAAATCATTTCCCCTGTTGCTATCTAACGATGTTTTGCCTTCAACATCTATGTGTGTGATGACACCAGAAAAAAAAAGTTCAAAGCCTTACAACTGACATGCATTACTTCCACATCGAAGTAAATGACCTTGCCCAGAATAATTACAATCACAAATTGATTATTAACAGCCAACACGATCCAAACAACGCAGTCCTTGAAATTGGACTTAGAAATGATTCTGGTATAAACTATACCCACTTATGTACAAATCTTATAAACCTGCTGTTATTTCCGTAGGAGCCATCATTATGGCGGTAAGAGTGTGAATTTAAAGTCATAGTAGGAGGCAGAGAGAGCTCACCATCTGCTTATGGCTTGGATAGAAGGTCTGCTCATTCAGAGGAAACTTCTCAGGGCCCAGAGCATGAAAGAGCTTTATCATCTGGGAGAACTGGAGCAATGAAACAGCAATGAATGCTGCATGTTAGACCACAGGGCTCATCAGATAAATGACCGATGGGGATGATGGTGACTACCATTATGATTCTGATAATGGTGTTTTACACCACTGGTCACGAGCACGTGGCACCATAACATGAGAGTCCCCTTAGATATTATAATGGGATGTTTCTTTATTGAAAAAGTGATGCTAAGAAGCAACACATGTAAATGTACAGGCATGAGGCTCTGAAGCCTGTGATGGATGGATTACAGTATACCGTAAATCACCAAATATGGCAACTTCATAAATGTCCATTGGTTTTAGCCTGTTAGTGTCTCTTAAGATGCAGCAATCCTACCACCTCTACTGTTTTAAAACCTTACCTCTTCTACCACTAGCTATAATGGCCATTAAAGCCTTATCTCTTCTATCACTAGCTATAACAGCCATTAAAGCCTTACCTCTTCTACCACTAGCTATAACAGCCATTAAAGCCTTACCTCTTCTGTCACTAGCTATAATGGCCATTAAAGCCTTATCTCTTCTATCACTAGCTATAACAGCCATTAAAGCCTTATCTCTTCTATCACTAGCTATAATGGCCATTAAAGCCTTATCTCTTCTATCACTAGCTATAACAGCCATTAAAGCCTTACCTCTTCTACCACTAGCTATAACAGCCATTAAAGCCTTACCTCTTCTGTCACTAGCTATAATGGCCATTAAAGCCTTACCTCTTCTGTCACTAGCTATAATGGCCATTAAAGCCTTACCTCTTCTGTCACTAGCTATAATGGCCATTAAAGCCTTATCTCTTCTATCACTAGCTATAACAGCCATTAAAGCCTTACCTCTTCTACCACTAGCTATAACAGCCATTAAAGCCTTACCTCTTCTGTCACTAGCTATAATGGCCATTAAAGCCTTATCTCTTCTATCACTAGCTATAACAGCCATTAAAGCCTTACCTCTTCTACCACTAGCTATAACAGCCATTAAAGCCTTACCTCTTCTGTCACTAGCTATAATGGCTATTAAAGCCTTACCTCCTCTATCACTAGCTATAACAGCCATTAAACATCAGTCAGGCTAGGCAAGCAGACGTACCACCCAAGGTTTGCTGCAGAAGTTGTAGATGGAGAAGAGCGAGTTCACACCAGGCACACCCCCGTACTGTAGGCCAATCACCAGGCTGCGGAAATCGTCTCCCGGTGTCATGCTGTAGGCGTGCTGGCGAATCAAAACAAAGTCTGGCTTAAAGGACCTGGGGAGACAAAACAACACGAAAAAGAACACAAAATAAAATAAGCCTCCACCTGCACTGTTCAAGCTAGCTAAAGAGAGCGATGGAAAGGCCTGAATTTAAATACAACATCCCGGTCATGAAATGCTGGTATGACAGCAGCGACCAAAAATCCTCTTTGATTATTATTAGCGTTAATCATTATTGTTAAGTTTTATCTTGAAAATAGCAAACACCCTGGTTTCATTTATTACACATGTGCAGTGGGGTCTCATGGGACCCCAACCTATATTTAAGCCGCAATGCTGGGAATGACTAAGAAGGTGCCTACATCAAATGAGCAACTGTGATTCTCCCAGCAGACTGTAGCTCAGTCTAGAGGAGCTCCAGAGCATAATCGATAGCCAAAAAGCTGGCTTTCCCACGCTCAACCAAACTCAAGGGAGGCACGGATTTAATTATTCTCAGCACAACATAAGTGACATAAAATATTAGTGTGATTATATAATAAATACATGTAGTCACTGCCCATCTGTGTGACAATGACAATGATATTTTTAACATGATTTGATGAGAAATGTTCGTTTCAGAAAAACAGATGAGGATTGGGTAGCAACCCTCTGCGCTACATATAATTATAGTCTCGTGGTAAGGCCATACATGCAAGGGCGCTGCTTAATGATTGAATGAATTAAACAGGGATCTGATGGACGCCGACTCAGTCTCTCGTGATAATTCAGAGTCGAAGATGTCTGGTCCACTTCCCCAGCACCACAAATCGCATTAGCGCTTCTTATTTAAAGGCGTTACAGTAACATTTTACATTTCAGCCGGCTGCTTGCAGGGGAACAGAAAGACGGGGAGGAAAAACAAGCACTTGTTCTGGAATGGAGCGTGGGACAGGCTGCCTAATTAACACAGCTAAATCCCGCTCGTTTCAAAGCGCGCCGGGAAGAGGTCCAGCAAGGCCTGAACTCCGACTCGCCACCGATTGGGCAGAGCTAGAGTGCATCAGCGGGTGATTAGGAAACTGTCTGAAGCCACACATGCATTAGCTGGGAAAAGTCTTTCTTTAGTGGAATAGCGTGAAGCCATGTTTAAGTATACTGTACAGGCCCAGGACCAGGCCCTGTCACCCCACCCCCCGGCCCTGGCTGTAATTGGTAAATGCCAGAGAGTAATAGATGTTTCTTTAATAGTCAAACACCACCTATTGTCCAGAGTGGGGTCTGGCCCTACTCAGAAGAATGGACCTGAGATAAGATCTGTGGTAGGGCTGTGTGTCTATGTAAGAAGAAGCAGGAATTCTTAGTGGACCGCTAAGCCATCCGGCCTCCATAATATCATCATGACCACAGGGCACCACTTACACGCTCTGGTCCTACAAAGTGTCGGGCTGCAAGCGTCGCGCAGCACAAGCACTGGATGTCAAAAGTGAGCAGCGTCAGACATGTTTACAGGATATAATCGCTGTATATCTGTGCGGAACCAGCAGCCTATCTGGCTGTCTAGCCATTCATAGGGGAAAAGAAACCAAACAATATGAGGACTATCTGACATCTCCTTGCTGTGTCTGGCGAGCCATGATATGACAGCATATTAGGATATCCTGGTGTTGTTTATACACGGGGTAGAGTATTGACTAGCAGTTAAAGGTATGTATTAAAGAGAATTAAAAACATCATGATTAACACCAAGCCATGTTAATGCAGTACTGAGAGATTTAAAATGTGATGTGATCCAATGTCCAGCACATTAGTAGCCTATATATTAAAGCCTGAATGTGCACTGTAGTGTAAAGGTGTGACAAGATTCCAGGCAGGGATAAGATCACTGTACAAAACACTGAGAGAGAGGTAAGGAGCACATGCTGATACAGCACGTTGCCACACCCACCACATGACAAACCACATCAGGGATGAGAACCCAAGTGCAGTCGTGCAGTGGGTAATATCTCAGCACCACACTAGTCTGAATGGAATAGTGTGAGGTTTTTCTGGTGACCGGAGTGCCAATCCTGCCACCAACCACCAAGATTTCCCCTGTAAGTTGGAGGACCTGCTTGTAGGGCTGGAAATAGATTAACGTCAAACCCAGGACAAAGCAACTGCAGGTTAAGGGCCTTGCTCAAGGGCCCAACAGAGTAGAACCACTCCTGGCATTCACAAGCTTTGAACCGGCAACCTTCTGATTTCTAGCACAAATCCCTAACTTCAGAGCCACCATGCCACCCTGAGACCACTGAGAACAGCTAATATTTATTTATAAAAAATTTATTTATAAAATCAACGCAAGTAAAATTTAAGAAATTGTTGTACTAAAGGTTTTAGTGTTTGAATGCTGCTACCAGACCTAGTGGAGGACATTAAACTGAATGTCCAGAGAGTCTGCAAATTTCTGAGGTGCACAGAGGTTTGATGTGAAAAGCCGCCAACTGGGAGGAGCCACAAAGCCAACAGCCTAGAAAGACGATTGGCTGCAAAAAAACAAAAACCATGAACAGAACTTTGATTGGTTGGAAATTGCACCAATCAGACAGCTGCACAGCACCTAAACTTGGGTACTTAAATGCAATATATACATACACAGGACTACTATGTATTACACATCCATTTCCCATAACAGTTTACTCAGCCTGAAGCCTGACCCAGGTTGCCAGTCCTTCACACAGCACAGTTCACCAAAAAGTGCCCAGAAGAAACAGCTGGGGTCACAATCAATCCCCTAACCCTGGATTTATGATACTACAGTGCCACTCACGGCCCTGTTTCAAATTACTAAAGTTTAAGCAATTACTGGCCACCAATCAGCCCTGCCTCGCCTTTCGGAAAAGACTGAGCAGCTGGTGAGATTACTTGAAACTCCAAAGCAGGACGGGAAGTGTTGGGGAGGCCCCTGAAACAGCCCTGAACTGTCACGGGTGAACATGGAACTCCTTGGTTACCGATGTCATTCAAAGGTGAAATCCCAGACACGGTAAGTGATTAAGGAACAAGCAGCTGTTCCTTGGAGTTCCACGGCAATATATAAAAGTGCGAAATAAAATCTCGGCCTGTTATAATGGTTACAATAAGATGAGTGATTGTGGACCAGAAGACACAGGAGAATGAATGTTTGCCATATACGTCAACTGGGAGGGACGCATCTCATTTTCAAACTGGGTGTGTGATGTAATACTGTGTAATGCAGTTTGTATGATGCCAGAGAAAATGCTCCGTATTTATAATATTAACTGACAACTAATGTCCAAGATTATAAACTGTTAATGCAATCAAGATTAGATGAGACTTGAGGTTATTTAAAAAACTTAATTAAAGCTAAGATAAATCAAATGATAGGTAAACAACCATTCACACGGTTGTAATGCAATCTGAAGTATGTGAAACTAAATCAACACAAGATGGGATAAGAAGAATTGTTAGCATACTCGGCACGCGTGATTTACGACTTTCCAAACAGGAGAGCAGATGTTACGACTTCATGGCAACCTGAGCTCGGTTCCCAGTGACATAAGCTAAGCAGAGCATATCTTTACAGCAAAGTAATGCACTCCATCTGCATTCTCACGCATGTTAATTTGGCCTGAGGATCCGCCAACAATAAAACAATGTTATGTACTGAAATTTTTGTGTCATTATTATTTATATCTCTTTTTTTGGATGAGGCAGTGTGTGCCTCTGTAGGTTACCACTCTGTGCCCATAACTGGAAGGTCGCCAAATGCCGTGGCATCCAGGGTGATGTCACCGTTGGGCCATTGAGCAATGCCCTTAACCTCAATTACTCCCGGGACACTAGCTGACCTCACTTTCTCACTTTTATGTTGCTTTGGACAAATGTGTCTAGTAAATAAACACAATAAAAATCCTAAAGTTCCTATAGCTTTAAACCGAACACCATACAGTACCCGTCAAAGGTTAGGACACGTCAAGCCGCCTTACAAAGAACAGTGATCGCTTGTCACATGACCTGGCCACCTTACCCAAGCACAGTGAAAATGGTTTTGGAGGAGTGGAGGAAAAATGGCCAATGAGTGCTTAGCACATGTGTTCAGGACAGCTGGAAAAGCATCCCAAGAGGCCACCTCATGAAACTGGCATAGAGGAGACAATAGGGTCAGCTGGTCTCTGGAGCAATTGGGATTAAGGGCCCGGCTGAAGGGCCCAATGGTGGGATCACTCTGCCGACCCTGGGATTTGAACTGACAACCTCCTGAGCCCCAACACACAGGGCTACCCCCCATCAAATTTATTTATTTTAGATTTTTTTTCATCTGTGAATAATTCCATATTCATTATTTTATACTTTGTATGTCTTTATAATTAAAATGTACAGATATAGTACTAATACATTTTAATATGGGCAGGTGTGTGCAAACTTTTGACTGGTACTGTATATAAACTATTTGTCATTTAACTACTTTAAATTTTTTATTTTTGACAAATGTACCCAAGTAAAGGCTACAGTATTTTCCAAATCCAGTCTGCATGAAAAAGGCTGCCCACTTCTGGCACACACATACCACCGTCATCCTCCTTAGGGCGTCTTGCTGTACCACCAAAGCCAGGCTAATAACTGCATATGACCCGTAATAACTGCTGAGAAAGATGTCATGACTACGCTTTTATGAGACACATTCATCCGATGACGTGGACATCAACCTGTCTCGAGTGGATAACCCCGTTACAATGTTGGCTCTGAAGTCTCCCCAGCACCACAGAATGACCAGACGAGTCCATCAGCCTGCCGGAATTGAGGAATTCTTTACTTAACAGCTAAACTGCAGCTGCTCCTGTCTCTCCCCATTCTGATAACTGGCCAGTAAAATGATTAACCATTGAGCTTTCACTGTCACTACAGTGCATTTCTAAGCATCCTTCAGCGTGCTGAAGATCACTGGAAACCTCTTCATCCTTCCATAGATGGCACGAGTGCATCCAGGGTCTTTCTCTTCAATCCCCCTCATGGGGAGCATATGGCCCAACTCAAAGAAGTCAAGGGTCACACTGGACGTTTGCCTAGCATATGATATTTACAAAATAAGAAATTCCACCCCGGACTATATTTAGTATTACGCATACCTGATTTTCTCCAACTCTCCTGTGAGCTATGCATGCACGGTAGTGCCTGGCTTATGGCACGTTCCACCCAGCCTGAAGGAAGCTGGTTGGTTTTCAGAAACGTGGTGCTCCTTTCCTTGGGGGAAGGAGTCTTGGCAGCAGAATGAATTCCTTTATGGGGTTGGCTGCGGCTTCTTAATCTTGTTATTCTTAGATTGAGACAGGGAAGCCAAACATCAGCCAGGCAAACCATCTCTGCCTGAGACCTACCTTACATCATGTGTAAATGGGGCTTAAATTTAGAACAGAGTCATTTAAATCCAATTATAATTTGAAGTTCCACTTCACTGATGTACACGTGCAGCCATTATGTTGGAGACTTTTGATAATGGGGGTGATTTACATGCTTATGTCCATTCAGCAGTCATTGATTTGACCAGCACTGAGCAAACATGTGTGTTGAGCTGTGATCTCCCTGACAGCCAGTCGTCGATCTCACTACCTCCCCTCCCCATCTGCACCTCGTAATCCCCCCCCCCCCCCCCCAGGCTCAGCTGGACCTGCACGAGCCCCGACTCCATACAGGTATCCCTGCACAGCTTCTCCCCCTGGACACCATCTCTCACAAGTAAGACCTTGGTATTCTAAACACCAAACATCACGTCGATGACTAGTTGCGCGTCCAGGCCACGATCACCTAAAACTTACATAACGAATTTCCAGCAGGAATCATGTTCGACTAACCTGGTGCACACGTGCACCTCAGCAGAATGGTGAGATGAACTCCCACTGACCAGAGTTTATCTTTAGACATGCTCATTTGTGTGCATATGGTCACCACATATAGAACTTGCAAAAGAAATGTATGATAGACAACTAGAATTCCACAAAAAGATCAAAAAATGTTGTAGAATGTCATTAATAAACTAACTTCTACAAACAGCATCTTTCAAAAAACATTTCATTATAGGTATTTTATCAAAAGATTTGCAGTACAACTTTTAAGAGGTAGGAGAGGTAAGGAGCAGGCACTGATTACAATGCGTTGCCGCACCCACAACATGACAAACCACCTCAGGGATGAGAACCTGAGTGCAGCCATGTGGCAGGTGATACCTCAGCACCACGCTACTCCAAATGGACCAGTGTGAGTTTTGTCCCAGTGGCCAAATCCTGCCACCAACCCCCAAGTTATTCCCTGTGAGTTGGAAGACCTCCTTGTAGGGCTGGATGTAGATTAACATCATACCCAGGACAAAGCAACTGCAGGTTTAGGGCCTTGCTCAAGGGCCCAATGGAGTAGAAGCACTCTGGGCATTCATGGGATTTGAACCAGCAACCTTGCACAGAGCCCTAGCCTCAGAGCCACCACTCCGTCCCAGAACTTTTAAGCTTTTTAGTTCTTTGTTTTCTTTCTTTCCTCTGTTCTTTTTGTATTGAATTATGTAATCACTTCTTTTCCTCCATCCAAAAAAACGACTCATTTAAAGTTTGTATTAACATTCAGCTTTTATTTATTAATACTCTGAATGTATACAGTATCCATGCATCCATTCATTCTCCACCACTTATCTGGGTCTGGGTCACAGGGGCAGTTGTCTGAGCAGAGAGATGCCCAGACCTCCCTCTTTCCAGCCATCTCCCCCATCTCCTTAGGCAGGATACTAAGGCACTCCCAGACCGGCTGAGAGATATAATCTCTCCAGCCTGTCCTAGGTCTGCCAGGGGTCTCCTCTTGGTTGGACATGCCAGAGATACCTCACCAGGGATGATTTCAGGAGGCATCCTATGCTGATGCCTGAACCACCTTAACTGTCTATTTTCGATGCAGTGGAGCAGAAGCTCTACATTGAGCTCCTCACCCTATCTCTAAGGCCGAGCCCAGACACTCGGTGAAGGAAGTTCATTTCCATTGCTTGTATCCACAATACATTCTATTGGTTACCAACCAGAGATTCTAACCATAGGTGAGGATAGGAACATACTGTAGTCTGACTGGTAAATCAATAGGTTCTCCTTTCAACTTAGCTTTCACTCTTTCATAACAGACCAGTACACTGTTCACATAACAACTCACACTGCACTGCACTGCATGTCAATAAACTGCACCGTGCTTCCCTCACTTATGAACAAGACGCCCCACTTCCTCCACTTGAGGCAGTAACTCATCCCCAACCTGAAGGAGCACTCCACCCCTTCACGAATGGGAGCCATAGTCTGGCAATCCAGAGGCTCTGTCCCCAACCTACACGCAATGTTGAAAAGGCATGTCAGCCAAGACACCCCAACAACATCAAGAGCCTTCAGGAAATCTGTGCGAATCTCATTCACCCTAGTTGACGTCCTCAGTGACTTCAGTAGTAGTGATAGGGCAGTCCTCCTTTGAGTCCTCCAGCTCTACTTACTCCAAGGATGGTGTGTCAGTTGGATTCAAGAAGTTCTCAAAGTGCTCCTTCCACCAACTAACTATATCCCCATTTCAGGTCAACAGCACTCCATCCTACTGGTATTTTTCCATGGCCTCACTAAACTCCTCCCACACCTAAGTTTTTGCTTCTGCAACTGTTAAAACCACATTCTGCTTAGCCTGCTGGTGCCAGTCAGCTTCCCCTGGAGTCCCATAAGGTAGCTAAGCTCAGAAGGCCTCCTTTTCCAGACTGATGGTTCCTTTTACCGCTGGTGTCCGCCATCAGGTTTGGGGATTGGTGCCACGACCAGCAACCTTAGAGCCTCAGCCCTGGACAGCTGCCGCAATAATGGAGGTATGGAACATGACTCACACGGATTCAATGTCTCCAGCTTCCCTCGGAATATGACAGAAGTTCTGCCAGAGGTGTGAGTTGAAGATCTCCCAGAAAAGGGCCTCTGCTAAATGTTCCAAGTACACCCTCATTATACGTTTGGGTCTAACAGGTCTGTCCAGCAACTTCCCCCACCATATGATCCAAATCAGTTGACAGCTCAGCGACTCCCTTTACCCAAGTGTCCAAGACATATGGGTTCAGACCCGATGATGCGACTATATAATTAACCAAAGAGCTATGGCCTAGGGTGTTCTGATGCCAGGTGCAATTATGCTCAAACACGATGTTGGTTAGGAACAAACTATGGCTAACATAGAAGTCCAATACCAGATCACAGCTGGGGTTCAGATCAAGCAGGCTGTTCCTCCCATGCCCACCCTCCTTGGTTTCACTGTCATTACCTACATGAGTGTTAAAGTCAACAGGAGAACAATGGAGTCCCCAGAGGGGTAGCCTACCAGCACCCCACCCAAGGTCTCCAAGAGGGCCAGACACTGTAAACTGATGTTCAGTGGATATGCACAGACAAGAGTCAGAGCCTATCCCTTGACTCAAAGTCTAAAGGAGGCAACCCTCTTGTTCACCTCTGTTCAACCTTCTTGTAGACCTCCAAAGCACTGGCTCCAAACCGGGGGGGGGGGGGGGGGGGGCTATAAGTAGACCCAAATCCACCTCACACCTCTTACTCAGGGCAACTCCAAAGTGGAAAAGTATCCAGTCTCTCTCCAGGACTTTAGTTCAAGAGACCATCCTTTGTGTTCAGGTGAACCTGACTATATCTAGATGGTATCTCTCTACCTTCCACATTAGCTCATGCCCCTTTCCCACCTGAGAGGTTAAGTTCCATGTCTCTAAAACCAGTTTCACAACCTGGGGATCAGTTGACCAAGGTCCTTGCCTTTGACTGCTGCCTGGTCCACATCACACAGGACCCTTATGGCTCCTTTGGCAGGTGGTGGGCCCACGGGAGAACAGTCCCATGTAGCACATTCAAGCTGTGCCTTTTGTCCCTTTTGTACAGTAAACCATGCAAATTTAGTAAAGATTACCTCATTTACTTCAACAATAAAATTATTATCGAACACCTCCGATTCGTGACAAACAATTTCCTATGTCCAAATAACATTTTGCACATTGAAGTGAAATCTGATTTCTCGCCAGATTCCATGAGACATGCAGTCTGGAGACATTGTCCACACTTGTGTGGGTGTACCCCAGGTTTATATCTGGGACGGGCCGTGGGCCCCCTGTGACCCTAACCAGGGTAAGTGGCCAGAAGATGGATGGATGGTCAGGACTCTAGGGAAAACCTGTGTAAGTGGCTGTGGAATATCTGCAAGAACACAAGGGGAACATCCACACACACAAAGCCTGGTTGAGCTACCATACCACTCTAAAAGTTATAATAAAATATTGATACTTTATTGATTCCGGTAGGGAAATTGTCCTTTTGCATACTCCAGCATTCTCCATGAGGCACATAGTATATCTGGGGGGGGGGGGGGGGCACAGGCTTAGCCACCATGTAGCACCCCTGGATCTGGGGGTTACCTTGCTGAAGGGCCCAATAGCAGCATCAGTCTGCTGGCCCCGCAATTCAAACAGGCATTCTAACCCACAGAGTCCCACACCACCTCATAACTGGTCAACTGGCTTATAAAATTATAAGTGTGAGATACAATGTCAATGATTAAATAAGAGGAAATGTAGCCTAACACTAATGCAGTAATGACTGTAGTGCCATTAGCTAGCTACGGTCATCCTCAGGAATGCCATTAGAGGTATGTGACACTGCCCAGCCTACCTGACTACTTTGGTCCCGCCTCTCGTTAGCTGCATGTCAATCATGCATCCACCAATGACATAGGATGCAAGGTTGATCTCCGAAAATTCGGCCTGCAAAACAGAACAGCATGCTTTAAAAAGTGCAATAATCGATACGTTCCCACAATTGCCATTAATTCCCATCATGACTCATAAGTGCAGGGACGTTAATTGTTAAGGGCCTCCTGATCAACCCCTGAAGACACTTTTTCCTCTTAGTTTTCTACGAATTTGGAATTTCCAATTACCCATTTTCACAAAGGTCTCCCCCGAATACACAACCACCACATCAACTGGGATTTTCAGGGGTGAAAAATACAAAACCCTTCCAATGTCCCTCTGTCTTTGTCTCCCTACAGGTATGGAAGGGGGAGGGACCCCCAAGTGTAACACATTAGAGCAGTGCTCCCTCCCAGCTCCCAGTACACATGAACCAATCAATGAAGAACACCGAATACCTGCTGAAAGGGTGTTGGCAGCCAGGAGGAAGCCAAAAATGCTGACTGTCTGGGGGTCCCTCACGACTGCTTTAAGAAATGCTGCACTAAAGAAAATTCAATATAATTTCCTTTTTTGGCCACTGGGGGGCGCTCTGTGGGCCATTTATATTTGTATGCCTTTCTGCCATCCATTGTGTAGGGTCTTGCCATGGCTTACACATCACATATAATTTATTGAGTTGTGTACATGTCGTTTTACGTTTACTTTTTCTCTAACAAAAGTTATTCCTGTTTTTTTTAATGCTGCATATTTGTTCATCTTTATTAAGTTTTGCTTTGTCTTGTAAAGTAATCTGTGACCTTCGTGCTGTCTGGATTTTTCCAAATGGTGACCTTAAAATGAATAACTATTCTGTTTTCAAATGTGAAAGCGGAGCAATTTATGTGGCTACGGAAAATACCGGTGTAGTTAGCAGCACGCGATATTAAGGGAAACATTTATGATTTATCATATTTTGACAGGGCAGTGGCTGCAGTGCCTCAGGACAGGAGCGGATACTCATAGCACCGGCCAACAAACCCCGTGCTCCACAAGTGCGGATTCTTCTCAGCTGTTTTCAGGAAGACGAACAGGAAAAAAATACTGCAACACCCAGCACCTCAATCAGATGTTTGCATTTTAAAACACCCTTTGGTTTCAGAGCCACCTATAATATAAGGTTGTGCCAAAAAATAAAGCTTTTCCTAAGGCTGAAATTTCAATGAAAGTCTCCACAATACAGTAAGTCTCTGTTCAGCTGCATCTTTTCAAGCCAGAATATCAGATGTATATTATCTGTGCAAAATGGGCAGCACTTTCAGGGATGTACAGTCAGCATTGAACACAGAGGAATCATAGAGTTTACATCTAAACATGCATTTTAATGCGATTTTTATGAGGACTCCGCAGTATTTATGCATAACAAAAGCACAACCATCATTATGAAATGAAGATGAGTCAGCCAGTGAGAGACTGGCCAGTCTCTCCTCTCTGTGGAGAACAATGATTTCTCTGAGGAGAAATAAATCGACCATTTTGCTAGACTTCAGAGATTGCAGAAGAGGAGCTTCTGAATGCAAGCACACATTAGCAGAATGTGGGGTGGGTGCCATCATCTTACACACAGAGTAAGACACAGACTGTCTTGATTGTGTGTCTTGTCTCAAGGACAGGAACTTGGCCCGATCCCTTTTTAACCGCATGGACACTCTACTGACACTAGCCACTGAACGAAGAAAGCAGCCAGTGTGTAGGGTTAGTGACGGACGCCAGCCAGATTCGCGCTAGATGTCCCTCTGCCAGACAGATGGGCAGGCTTTGCTGCAGCAAGTCAGCGGGGCTTGTGGTTAACAGTCTTCTAATAGAGAGACCCATAATTCTTTGGACGGACCTCTCTCTACATGAGAGACTAACGGTTTTTATGGTTCACAATCCAAAATGGTGACGCTTTTGTCTGTTGATACAGAATTAATGAGGATCGAAGCAATCGAGTGCTAAAACTGTGGTAAATGGAGGTGAGCTACCAGGGAGACCAGCAAAGCTTGTGGTGACACTCCCGCAGAGGATGGCCGAGCTCAGATAATGCCTTAAAAGCGAATGGCACTGGCTCTGTCTGGCTTTCTCCTGAGCCTGCCAGCCAAGTCAGCAGCACTGCGGACACTGAGGATGAGCAGTCGGGGATTTGGCCTTTAAAAATCATGGGGCCCGTTTCTCGCTGCCATGGTAACCATTTAGACAATGCATTTGCTTTCCTGGATTAATTCCTAGCAAAGCAGTCGACACAAATGCCGATGAGTTCATTGACTCCCAAATCTATCTTTGAGGTGCCGTTACACGATTTCTGAGCAGGTAAAGGAGCTGGCAATGTTTTTAAAAGGAGACTCTTTGCTAATTTTATATATTTATGATAAAATGTGCATCTTTGCTGTCAGCCTAAAAGCATCCCAGAAGAATAGAAATGCAAACAAATTGCTCTGTCTTGTGCACAAGTCCATTTTTCTGTGTTTAAATTATGAGGCAATAGGGTGTCACCTGGCATCTGATACATAGATTTCATTCTTTGCTCTACGCTGGAGCACTCACTAGAGATGATGATGTTAATTCAGAGAAGAAACTGCGTGTTCTGGGGGCTTCACTGGCTCGTGTGAATGGCGAATGAGGAGGACACTACATTCACAGCTTCTGCTCCTTTCAGCAGTGTTGAGAAGCAGATACTGAGATGTAGGTTAAGGGAACTGCCCCGAGGGTTCAAGTGACCAATCGGAGCTCTTGGAGGAAATCGTTGTACCCTTATAAAAGTACTTACTGTATATCTCAAATTTCAAGTTAAATTTCAGCAAACACACTCTGATAGGAAAGATTTAATGCTACAAGCCATGTAAGTTACTTTGGTGTAGGGGTTTAATAATAATTTTGATATACTGGTATTTTGTGCACTATAATGATCAAAATTAATCATGAAACACTGCAAAATTCTGAAAGTAAACAAAAAACTGATGTTACACGAAAAGTAAACTGGTGATTCTTGAGTCTTCAAAAATGTGAGTATAAAAAAACTCATCAACTGGCAATTAGTGAGATTTCATTGTATGTCCAGCTGCCCAATACACACAGCTAGACATCCAACGTGAAAGTGGAAAATCAACTTGCATGTGAATGAAGGAAATAGAGTCATTTTACTGCAACAAAAAGGGCATTTATGCACAAACACAGCCTTTTTCCCGAATGTTATCTTAGCAGAGAGCTGGTGCTCTGCATCCTAACAACAGGAAACACACTGGGAAGTGTGACCACATTGCCTAGCAACCACATGACGACAGCTCCATCAATGGCAGAAGAACCGTTGTGTGCTGTGCATAGCTCATTTTATCCATCTACTAGCAGATGTTGTTGCCACAGTATAAGACTAGTGACATCACTGCCTAGCAACTGCTTGGTAACCAGTTCAACTGTTGCCTCAAGATCTCCATTTGCCTGGTCACTGCTACCTCATACAGTACTTCCAGAGTTTGAATCCTGCCTCCGATCTGCATATGTGAAGTATGCATGTCTTCCCTACGTCATGTAGAATGCCCCCACAATGTGATAAAACATGTTATTTTGACCTTGCAGGGATATTTTGGGATTAGGGTTATGTCCATAAAAATGAAGGGATAGTCCCCACAAAGATATGAATACGAACCTGTGTGTGCACGTGTGTGGCCCAGTGACGGACTCCGGTCCAGGGTGTACCCCAGCCTTGCACCATGATGGACTCCCGTCCAGGGTGTACCCCGGCCTCGTGCCCAATGACGGACTCCCGTGCAGGGTGTACCCCAGCCTCGTGCCCGATGACGGACTCCCATCCAGGATGTACCCCAACCTTGTGCCCTGTGACAGACTCCCGTCCAGGGTGTACCCCGGCCTCGTGCCCGATGACGGACTCCCGTGCAGGGTGTACCCCGGCCTCGTGCCCGGTGACGGACTCCCGTCCAGGGTGTACCCCGGCCTCGTACCCGGTGACGGACTCCCGTCCAGGGTGTACCCTGGCCTCGTGCCCGATGACGGACTCCCGTCCAGGGTGTACCCCTGCCTCGTACCCGGTGACGGACACCCGTCCAAGGTGTACCCCGGCCTCGTGCCCGATGACGGACTCCCGTCCAGGGTGTACCCCAGCCTTGTGCCCTGTGCTGCTTGGGAGTGGCTCTAGGCTCGCGTGACTCTGACCAGTGTAAGGGGTTAGCAGATGGATGGATGTTCTGTTGTTCAGACTCAGACTGTGGAGACTTTCTAATGTCTATCTTGGTTTTGATGCTCAAATCAGGAGGGTTAAGCATCTTTTCATTAGCAACAAGTACCGCATGCATCCATTGTTTGTTAATTGATTATTCAGATTTTAACTATAGAAGAAGCAGGTGAACCTGAATGCTACAGTATGTGAATGGGTGTATGATATGGATATCTGACCCGCATTCATTACAGAATGCACATAAACCACTTTAAGATGGACAATCTTAACACACAGCATAACAATGTGTTAAAACACAGCATAACAGTGTGTTAAAACACAGCATAACTGTTTAATAATCTATACAGCATACAATTCCTTTTCTTGTTTTCTTATCAGTTTTATGGCTAATTTATTTTTTTCAAAGCTGATAGGTATTAATTATTTTAAAAATAATTCTTGAGGTCTCTTAGAATTACCACCAAAGCAAACAGGCAACACTAAAACCTACGGAAGCCAAGAATGGCCGTGCTTGTCATTATTTTTTTAATAAATAATTTTAATTTCATTCTCGAGTTAACAAAGCTTGTCTTCTCACGAGAAGTTCATTGTTTATTTTCTCATAATAAATTAACCCGTTCTCCCAAGAAAATGAGCTTTGTTATTTTGAGGTAATGAAACAATTAACTTGTAATCTTTAGATAAGATAATTAAAAATATAATTGCAAGCACGGTCGATCTCAGTTGCAGTAGAAACCTTTAATCGAAACACCTGGTTAAATTTTATCTTGTGTTACACTTTTCTGTAGACACAGCAAATCATTTCTCTGTCCTATTTCATAACGTTATGTTTTATTAATTTAGTTTTTATTTTTATATTATGGAGATCAGGTCCAAACTCTGATGGTTTCTATAGTAGCTCTTTGCTCTACAGTGGATGGGTTCATCAGAACATAACCCCATGTAAACCCCTCTAGTAAAATACAAACAATCTGAGTTCGGACCCAATTTTTTTTTTTTTTTTTTTTTACAATGTCTAAGAACTGATGGTATTTATCATCCGTACTGGTAGAGCGCAGTGTTTGAAGTTTTTTATAAATATTGTTCTTTTATACGCCACAACACTAATTTGGACTGTGGTAATTATGTTTCCATTATTTACCCATATCCCATTAAATAGCCACAAACATATTTGCAGAAAATAACAAACTACTGCTCAGATCTGAAAGATTAAAACTTCAGTAATATATGCAGAAAAATCAAAGTTTGTAGATTCACTGCCAAAAAAAACCAAACAAACCAAAAAGAAACTGATTGAAACATTTCAATTCCAATTTAATATCCATTTTATTCAACAAAGATAAGTTATTTTGAAAGTGTGTCCTTTAACCGCCACAAATCTTCAGTTGTTTAATGCTGGGTAAACATTTATTTATATTGATGTGAGATATACTCTGTTGATTTAAGATGGTTTTGCCTTGTGCTGTTACAAAAACAAAGTCCCACAATTTTCTCAACCATGCTAAGTAAGCCTCCAGTATTTTCCTGTACAAATAAACATTTGCAGCGTTAGGGTTTTTAAACATGGCTATTTGAATAATATTTAAAATAATAATAACAACAATAAACCACTGTCATCTTTAACCATCCTTCTAACCACTTATCTCAGGCAGCACAGGGCACAAGACTGAGGTTCACTGCCAGTCCATCAAGGGCTCATACATAACCATATACAATGCAAACTTCACAGGCAGACAACAACATATTGGTATATTAGGACTCAGTTTTCAGTCACCACACTTTGAGAGACACGAGGCATGTGCACTGCACCAAGCCACTGGAACCTTACTGCTCTGTTCTTCTGTCGAACGTGTGCCGTGGTTATCGGGTTTGCAATCAGGTTTTGAATTTAGTGTTTTTCACCATGATGCCCTTGCCTGTCCTGCCAAATACTGCTCATGTTTTAACTACTAATTTTAGGCGGATTTCAGGATTTGGAAATAAACTCTGTACATCTGCATTTGGGTCCTCTCACGATTGTGGTATAAACAGCTAAACCTGGCGAAAACAGTTATTTTCCATGGATAAAGGCCATTTATCCACTCTGTGTCCCTCACCTGCTCTGCCCTAAAATAACACAATACTGAGATCAGCTTATCCTAACAAAGTACAGGCGAGTCAGTCAGCCTGCTTACTCCAATAACTGCTGCTAAATATTACCTAATGTGCTCAAGACCTTGATATCTGAAGCCATGGAAATGAATAATTATTTTAACGTCTTCACCTCAGGTCATAATTAAAATAACAGAGCATTTGTATTAGGTCATGTCAGAAAATAATTCAGTCAGCAGAAGGTACAAAAATCTAAAAGTCATTAGCAAGTAAATTAAACAGGTAATACTTCATCTGAATACTCCTCCTACAGATGGTACGCAGAGTATTTGTAACATTTCAACAACTTAGTTGAGATTCAACAATTTATATAACATCGGTTGAGTGAGTAGTCAAATTCAATTAAATTATTCTAAGAATATGTAGGTATGTTGATGATATATATTCTGTTTAACATCTACAGACACAGCGAACCAGCTGAATTGTGAATCTCTAACTAAGTAGTTGAAATGCTACAAATACTCTGCAGGTAGACTATCCAAATCAAGGGTTACCATTAAATACTGTATATCTACATTTATCATAGTTGGAAATGGTGGGCTCTCAAACCAGGGGAACATGAGAACACAGCAGTATAGATTATGCAGTGAAACAGTGTTAGCTTGACCACCTTCAGATGACCTGTAAATGTCATTAAGATATCTGTATCCCTTGTCCACCCCAAACATTGATACAGGTGTGCTCCATACTGCAACCACATTGATTTTCTGTTAGCAGTTTAATGTGTGACCTATCTGCCCTCCACCGACTGTGGGACCACCATGTTGGCTGTCCGGGGTGGCCTCCTAAGCTGCTGACCAGCCCACGGCAAGGCTGTACTGGATGTGGGTGGGAACAGTGCTGGGCTCAGACAGGTTCTCCTAGCACTGTGGAATGTCTCACATGGCCTCCACCTGGCCCACGTAGACGAACCATCAAAGGACATGACGGCCACAGAACAGCCAAGTATGGCCCTGCCACCATCGTGTAAAACATGGGTGACTGGGCCTCCAGATCCTCACAGAGCTTTACGCTACGCTCAGCAGATGTTGCCCCGAATGACCCAAGAGCTAATGTCATGCTGGGTCAACTGGGAGGAAAAGGACAAGTATTTTACACCCCACTGCATCCTGACCTCTCTTCATACTCCAGAATCTTGACCTCTCTGTAGATCTGGTAGTCTGGAACAATGGGTAGGAGGCCTGTATGCAAATAATGGCTCTTCTTCCAAGATTCTTGAAGCACTGTAAAGTGATGTGGCCTGTTATCAATGTAATGTGTGCTGACAAGCATTGGGCGTGTGCCTCTGCATGCAGAGATGCAGAGATGTCTGGGAGCAGTGGTGTAAGCCAAAAGTTCAGCTAATATTAGCCTGATCGGGCAGAAATAAAACAGAAAGCAGGAACAGAAGCAAGCACACAATTCCCATGCTCCAAAACACGGATACAGCTATTTGACCTCCATCAAATATTTGCTATTAGTGCATATATATCAAACTTGCCTCTAATGGGATGACAGTTATTGACCGAAATTGCTAAGACAGGTGTGCTAAAACTTGGTAATATAAGAAACATGTTTAATATATACAGTCGAACTTCGTTACAACATACCTCGGGGGACATTAAGAATTTGTACGTTATAACCATAGTACGTTATAACCAAGTCCCTCAAAATGAATGATAGAACACAAAATGTATATAAAAAAACTTTTATAAAACACCCCTCAAGTTGACACTATGACATACAGCTTGTGTAGTTTGAAGAACATAGTTCTTATTCTGAATAGGAACTATATATTCTTCAAACTAGGTTAATATCAGTTACTCATAGACAGCCGACATAACGCAAAATCCACTGCCGGCTTATCGTTCAAATCGCCTTACTGGAACCTAATGTCAAACCGAAATTATGCACCTGTATGATTCAATTGGCTGAAATAAATTTCGATACCATGACACCATGCAAAACCATGAAAAAACGGAGGCTGCATGCAAAGAGTCCGGCCGGCGTGGAATGCTTCGTGAGGATAGGGTCATACAGTTAGGCATTGCTAAGCGATGTAGATGGCCGGCAACAGCCGATTCTGAATTGTGCGCGCTCGGAAGATGAGGCTGTACGTTGTAACGAAGGTCAGTTTGCCTATTTTCCTCTGAAAATCATACGTTATATCGAAGTTTACGCTGTAAAGGTGTACATTCTAAGCGATACCGGCAAATGGAATAATGCATTACGCGAATTCGGGACATTGAAATTTGAACGTTGTATTGGTGTAAACGTTATAAATGGGGTACGTTGTACCGAGGTTCGACTGTAGTAAAAAGCATATTGATTGAGTGGCTCAATCAGTCAATTGGTCTGGTGCTACAGTACGAGCTCTAATCACAGGGCCAATCAGCTCTAATAAAGAGTACAATCAGCTCCAATCACAGGTCAATCGACCACTGAGAATTGGACCCTGTTGGCAGAAGAATGATGCCAAAATGGAAAGGGAGAGGCTAATCAGCTGGGGTACCTCCACTTGCTGTTACAGAGTACTTCTGCTGACCTCAGGGGCAGCTGTGAGTTTCTGGCTGAACGTAAAGGGAGAAATTAGGCTTTGAAGCCAATAGTGGGTGGAATTACAGTGCACTGTCGATAACAAGCTAATTCGGCCTGTTTATTGCAGATGAGTAGCTGCCAAGTTGACGACGCCTACATGGATCCCTTCTTCGTACTCCACACAGAACGCATGCCTTCAGTTACAAAGCCAGACAGCCTTTCTAAGGATGTCATGCTAACCAGGAGGACTGAAGATGGGCACAGCTGAGTCCTGGCACATGGGAATGTTGATGGAAGCACTGATGGGAGCGGCATCGCCAATCCACTGTGAAGCACGGTGCAGGTGGGTAACACTGACTGAACAGTGACAAGCCTGCTCCTTACGCACTTTCTTCCATCAGTGTTTTGTGAACGTAAATAGTGCTGTCCTGCTGATAAGGACAATGCTAGCAATGCTATATTAACATCCATCCATCCATCCATCCAAATTCTGTAACTGCTATTCGGGGTCGCGAGGGGTCTGGAGCCTATCCCGGATGCTACAGGAGCAAGGCAGGGAATAAGCCAGAGCAGGGGGCCAACCCAGTGTGCATGTGTGTATGTGTATGTGAGAGGGAGAGGGCGTGCTGGGATGAGCTGGCACCCCATCCAGGGTGTCCCCTAACCGCATACTGAACACAGGCAGACAGATTGTGTACTTGATTAACACTCATTCCAGTAATGACAACGACAGGTTTTACCATTTACAAGATAACTCCTTATAACCGGAAAATATGGTGCGATATATTAGCAAACAGAGAGTGGACTGGACTCGAATCAGGCTGCTGCATCCCTGAAGGAGACTTTCATACTCCATCTTGGAGAGAGAATCAAAATCATCTGCGACAATTGGAACTGTATTAGTGCAAGTCCATCTATCCAAGTAAGAAACCATTATGGGTGTATTATGGGCAAAATAGGCATTTTTAGGAAACAAGAAAGACTACATATAAACATTACAATAGACTGTAACAATCAGTTCCATTCATTTTACTTTAGTATAACTAAAAGGCTGAAGGCATCCATTCATCCAGAAATCCATCCGATAAATGGAAGTTTTCCATTTAAACTTGGAATATTGAATGCATTTATTGCAAGGAATTTGTTAAACTGTTGCTGAAACATAACAGAGGTTTGGGCCACCCTGCTAAATGTAACAGGAAGAAAATAAAATGCAGATTTTTCTGTGAGCTAAAGGCATGACTACTTGGAAAAGCGGGCATTTACATTCCATTTTAATGACAGACAATTCAAACACCATCATCTATGTAAAGGACTGAACCTCCTTTTTGAATGATTTGTTCTTTGCCCAACTTGTTAATCAAGTCATTACACAATCTAGCTAAGTGCTAGTTATTATGCCAAAATCTATTAATGTGACAATCAACAGATTTATGCCTTTTCCATAATGCTAGTCTTAAATTTAGGCCTCCCAGAATACAAGCAGCATTAGCTAACCATGCTAAGACCAGCTAACTGCCATTTCACCCATAAGTACATGTACATGCTAGCATTCCTGCTTCTTCAGACATGCTACTGACCTGTTCCACTCTGACCTCGTACGCCCCGTTCAGCTTCCTTCCCCGGAAATACCTCGCCCTGCAAGGTAGACAGAGAAAAGATGAAGGGGACTGGTTAGAGATCAGGGCTCTGACCAAATGTGAAACTGCAGCATTGCAAGTTCAGATTCTATAAAGCTCTCCTTGATTTCCCTGTTGGGAAAGGTCAGCCTGCACTGCTTTCTAAAATAACCAGCTTTGTATAAACACCAACAATGTTGACCTACCCAAGTAACCTCAAAGGAAAGCATTTACAAAGAAAATAATCACAGGATAAAATAGAGATATTCTGTAAATGACAGATAAAGAGTTCTCTGCCAAAACCTTCATGTGAAAACCTGATGTTTCACAATACTGGGCATGGTAAATCATGACATGGTGAAGATAAAATAAAATTTCACTATATCAATGATCTGCTAGAGCTTTAGTTATGTAAATATTGTGACCTGCACATTCAAACCAAAAATGTCCTAATCAACATAATGACTAGTAATGTTAAGTGAAAGCAGCAGGGGAACCTGTCTGTCAGCCGTGTCACGAAAAAGTGCAAGGTACTGCTAATCTAATCACACACGTCTCATATCACAAACGCAGAAGAAAGCAGCAGGAGTGACGGGGAAGGAAAACAAAAGGCCAGACCTCAAACGCCTCCTCTTCCTTGTTCTTCTCTCAGTTCCCACTTGGTGACATCTGGCTCTGCTATAAGTAAGACTGACTTTCAGTTACCCTGGATCACCTCACTGAGACTGACCCTCAGCTCCCCATGATCTCCACACTTAGACTGGCCCTCAGATACCCTGGATCTCCACATTAAGACTGACCCTGGATCACCTGACTGAGACTGACCCTCAGATACCCTGAATCTCCACACTAAGACTGGCCCTCAGATACCCTGGATCACCACACTGAGACTGACCCTCAGATACCCTGGATCTCCGCACTAAGACTGACCTTCAGTTACCCTGGATCACCTCACTGAGACTGACCCTCAGCTCCCCATGATCTCCACACTGAGACTGACCCTCAGCTCCCCTGGATCATCACACTAAGACTGACCACCCCAATCTTCAAGGAAGGGGCTTAAAAAGACAATTTGCAGAAACTGGTCTCTCTAAATTGCCAATTTTGGGTACGTGTTCCTGCCATGGACTATGATCCTGCCTAGGGTGTTCCCCCTGACTTGTCCCCCCCCCCCACCCAATCACACTGCAGTGGATAAACAGTTGTAGGATAGGTGGCAGACTGATTTAATGAGCAAAACCAATTTACACCTGGTTTTATTGCTCTTTTTTTAAACATGACTGAAACATGTTTTCAGACATTGTGTTGGCACACAAAAGGAGTAGTAAGTTTCACAGCTGTATAAAGTGTGGGAACACCCTCAGGATTAAGGAGATTCCCTCAATTTCAGTAACAAATGTTGCAACAGGCGTTTTTTTTTTTTTCCTTATGACGAGCTTATTTAATATTTGCCCTTCTGCTTTCCTTCTGCTCACAGACGTCTGCCCCATCCAATTTTCTGTGCCCACCACATTACATATTCAGCCAGGCTCATATAAATGTTCTATGGGTAAAACAGACGGAAAACGTCTGCTTCACTCTCGCTTAAAAAAACACACTAACTAAACACGCCTTCGCTTTACTGGAATTGAAGGCCGGTATCAAATAAAAATCTTTTTCTCGAGGCTAAATTCCAGAGCTGAGCTCCTTCGTCCGCATGTTCTGGAAACACTGAGCAGTTGGTATTCTACCACTGCCCCATGGATCCCAGCACTGACCTTTGACCTCCCGAACCCGGCCCACATTCCACTCCATCAAATATTAGATTCTAGTAAACTATCCCTGCTGATCAGTCAGTGAACGGTAGCATTCCAGGAAGCCAGGAAGTATGACGAATTTGTACCAGCTATTCTATCTTATACACCAGATGTGGCATTAACTTTGTGACACCATGGGGTCCGTGACACATACCAGCTGCTATCAGCACAGCCTGGGATTGGTCCTCACTTTCCCTACATATCTCAGTTTGACATGTTATAGTTACTTTAGCTGTAGACCACACCAATCCTAGTTTACACCAATGTTTGTATTGCTGGTCATTACACTTTTAATTCTAAACTTAAAATCGCTATATTAGCAGCAATAGCGATAAAGCAGTTTCTGCTTGCTCGAGGTCAACGATAAACATGATCCAGAAGTCAGTCAGAGTCGCCGGGCAGCAGTCAGATACGGGTCAGCCAGTGGTTACATTAATAGTCAATAATGAGTTAATAACTGAAAGGAGAAGCACTAATTCTGGAGCCTTCGGCTGATCAAGATCTACAGACTTAACATTGATTCACACACGTGTCTCGGCTGATCAAGATCTACAGACTTAACATTGATTCACAGCAACTAGAAGAGGTGGGACCAACAAATCAGATGTCTTGGTCTTGCCTCGTCTGGTTGCTTGGACCCACCTCCTCTACAATCTGATTAGTGCAGGAGAGTTCACACAAGTAAACATATCTGATATCTTTTTGGGAATTGTATATTTTCTTTTTAAACAATATCTAGAGAGGTTCGTCGAAGCTCTTGGTACCGTGGCCGCACTAGAGTCGCCTGCACTACGCCCTGTATCCTCCATTTAGTTTAGTGTGGGAAAAGTCGTCTCTCTCGGGGTACTGTGCATCTGGAGGAGAACTCGCAGAGTACAAAGTGAAAAGTAAAACTAACAAAAAGCTACATACTCATGTGTTTATGGTACCTACATAAATTGGTCTAATAAGATATACAGATAATCCATGTCTGTATATCTAGGTTAACCATCTATCTGCCAACAACTTATCACGGTCTGGGTGACAGAGGGTCTGCAGCATTTCCCAGGCAGCATAGAGCATAAGGCTGAGGTACAGCCTGGATGGGATGGCAGCGCATCACAGGACACAAAAAAACTTTTATATGTTAAATGACCTGAGAGATAAGCATCACCCAGACCTAGACATTAGAGATGACTGATAATTTTTCGACTGGGTTTTCATCATGTATAGCAGGTCCTAGCAGGCAGAACCAAAACTAAATAAAGCCTGAACTACTGCAACAGGAGAGAATTTCAGAATCCCATAAGCCCTCAGTGCATTCTCTACACAGCAATGCTGTAAAATTGGACACAGAATTTGCAGTTCATAGTAATAAACTCGATGTCCAACCACAAAAAATATTCCACTGACAGATATAACCTTGGGATTTGTGAAATACTGTCAAGTAAATCAATAGGAGTCCAGATCCAAACCCTAATACCGTGCCTGTCCATGCCCACTGGATAAGTATTATCCGAATTTTATCAACGTTACTCATAGAATGATTCTGTGCAACTAGCAATTATAGGTCTTTTAATTTCTTCCTTTCTTTACATAGTGAATAAAGCACTAACATCATGCTAACTAGTTAGACAACCATTAAAACACAAGCATTTTAAGGCAGAATTATTTTTGTATCAGCTGTGATGTGTAATTTTCCAGACAATTACCTTTATTACTGCCATTCATGCTTTGTGACAACATTGGACCAGCTTTCCAAACACTTTCATTTGAAAGTGAGTTTTGCGGTCATAGTCACACAGCAGGAGAGGCTCCCAAGAGGCCTACTTAAACGTTTCTAGACATGTGATATGGAAAATCTGTTTTCACTGACGGAACCTTGACTGGACGGCTGAGAACATGTGCTTAACTGGAACGTTGCTGGTTCAAAATCCGGGAACAGAACAGGCTCACAGTAGTCTGAGACAGGAAACTAACCAAAACAGATTTTGCATTGGGTTTGCTCTCCTTATGGTACTAAAAGCAAACAACTTACAATGTTCTGCCCATTTATTCCACTGGGCTCTTTGCAGGATCGCTTAAGGTTGAAGGCCTTAACGGGTGGTACAGTCCCATGTCTGCGCCTTTAACCACAGTGTTACCAGCCACACTGCCTAAACAGTGCTGTGTTTTTCTAGACCAAAGTAATAGAAGAACCAAGGCGGACATCAGTGCAGTTTTATATTCAAACAGTATCCTTGAGTTAACAACCAGCACCATCTGCTGTTTGTCATGTTCTTTTGGCTGAGAATCAGCGCGAGTCACCTGGTCATGTGCCATTCTTACACTTGCACAACAGCGCCACCCCGTGGAGAACTTGAAAAATGACCATTATGACTGGAATCCTTACTTTACTGTTGGACAGATACAATTCTGTATTGTGATTGTTCAATATCCAGACTGGTGGCCCTTCTTGCCTATTATGTAATATCATCATTGTACTTCCTCAAGAACAGAAATGCATTGTGGAAGAATCTCTTAACAGTTTTTTTTAACAAAACACCCTCTTAAAATACTCAGAAATTCCCAGGCGAAAAGCATAAATATCAAGAAATTTAATCGTAAATGCAATGTATGACAAAAAAACACTCAGGATAACTCATATGTCCTTAACCTCAGTTTGCATGGTTTATTTTAAGAACATGAAGAAAGAGAGTTAGGAGTGAGGTGGATCACGTTAGCTATTCACACCCCCCATCTCCATCATCATTTGCAGGTCTGACGCTCTAATCTGGGACCGTCAGCTTCGCCCTAACAGTCGGCTGCTGCTGCCAGTGTTCCCACCTGCCAGCCCCTGCTGCTGCAGCCGCCATCTAAAAGACCAACCTTCTGCAATGGTATGAAATAAAAAAGGGGCCAGAGCCCAAGTTCATGCTACACAACCTAAGAGTGACATCACCCAGCTGAATGGCCAAAGAGCAACCTGTAAACCACACACATCACCCTATTGGGGGAATTACAGCCAGCGCCATTCACCCCCTGCCCCAGTGTGTACGCTGTCATTCGCCCACTTCCTTTCCACATGTCGCGTCTGGAGGAGAGCCCCCTTCTGCCAGTCCCACCCACGGTCCTTGGTGACGCTGGATGTCAGCAGGATCATGATGATACGACCCTGACGAAACGCGAGTCAATGATCCGTTCACTGGGCCATTTGGCCAAGGGCGACTGACACAGTCGACCGGGAACAGAACCTGGAGTCTCACTGGAGAGGCGTCACACGCCTATTTCACTGCACTGATGTTTTCCCCAAACAGCTTTAAAATGAGCAGCCATTTGTTGATTGGAAATCCTGGTCCAGGGCGACACCAGACACAGCAAAGAGACAGCAGAATGTAAGGATTTCAATCTGCAAGTTTGCATTGCAGGTAATTTGGTATAATGCAGACTTTAGAGATCTGCAAACTCAAGAGTGTTTAATTTACATTGTGGAAAAACTGATGTTAATTATAATTAATTTGGTACAGCTGAGCAAATTTATTCATTGTTCAGATATTTTTGCAAACTTGAAACTGTTTTAATAAAAAACAGTAACAAAAAGCAAAAAAAAAGTTTTCAAAAAGATTTTATCTGCTACTTATCTGGGCAGTTAGTGTACATTTGCTCAGGAAAAAACACAAACTAAAATTAAAATGATGCAGATGCAGAGAAACATAAAATGTCACACAGAAATTTACTCATACTTTGTTGGATGGCTAGAAGATCACCAGATCATTTAAGCGTAATTTTCTTTGGTAGCCTAACACTTGTTCACAGCACTGCATAAAAAGGAGAAGAATAAAATATTCAGATTAAGTCAGAAGTTTACATAGACTTAAATCACTAAAACTCATTTTTTAAACACTCCATAGATTTTGTGTTAAACTAAAACGGAAGGAAAATTATGCGAAGCATTGGGCCAAAATTGGGCCAGCAGCCTATTGTGGAAGGCTACCTGAAATGTATCACCCAAGTGAAACAATATGAATGCAATTCTACCAAATACTGACAAAGTATATGTAAGCTTCTGACCCACTGGAATTGTGATACAGTGAATTAAAATTTAAATATTCTGTCTGTAAACAATCATTGGAAAAAAATTATTGTGTCATGCACAAAACAGATGTGCTAACCGACTTTGCTAACATGGAATTTGTGGACTGATTAAAAATGAGTTTTAATAACTTCAACCGATGTGTACATAACCTTCCAACTTCAAGTGTAAACATAAAAATATGCTATTTACTCAGACCATTATGGAAGGGCTCAGCTGTAAGATTAAAGTGAACACTACAAACTAGAACTCCAAAAACTACACTTGGCCTCAAAGTCAATGTGATCGTTACTTCTGTTAAGGTTTAAAAACCCACAGAGGTGGCATCTGATCCTGTGGGATAGCAACACGAAAGACTCAGCCTCACAGATAAGCCCCAGCCCCAAGTGGTGCGACGGGATACGGGGCCATATTAAGGGATCATCCTGCTTAAGATGGAAGGCAGCACAAGGAAGCCAAAGCCAATGCGAGCAGGTATCCTGGTATACCATTGGTCAGGTACCTGCTCCGGTAACCAGGACAACATAAGTGTACGGACTTATTTCATAAAATAGAGTTGACTTTACACACAGATGGATGGGGCAGTTTTTGATGCTCTAAATAAGGCATAAAAGATGAAAGGGCCTCCTATAATGTACTGTAATTGTAGAATAACACTGATATCAACTATAGAAAGGAAGCCATATAATATCTGCACCTGCTCATTTTTCACTTTATTATTCCTGCTTATGTCATTTATGGGGCAATAACAACAAGACATTGTGTAAACCCTGCATGCCCCTTTGTGATCAGGGCAGATCCCTCTTCACCTTTTCATTCATTGCCATTTATGTGACAGACATTAATGCGCTGGGCTGTGAGAGCAGGACAGGAAGCCTGGTGGGCTTTTGGGATGTGGCCCAGTGGTTTAGGTGCTCTTACCAGTCCGTATGGGGGTCATCGATGACCAGAAGAATCTTGGGCTTGCGTGGCACTAACGTTGGTGGGGCAGTCGCAACTGGGGCCGGCTTGGAGGGAATGGTCGTGGCTGGGGCCAGCTTGGGGGAGATGGTTGTGGGCGGGGTTGGCTTAGAGGAGATGGTTGTGGGTGGGGCCGGTTTCGAGGGGACGGATGTGGGCGGGACCTGCTTGGAGAGGGAAGATGCAGAAGGCCACGTGTCGGCCTGTCCAGCACTCTGATTGTTCTGCGAGGGCTTGACCACACTGGAAAAGGAGCTAAGAAAGGAGGAGGCAGAGGAGGATGAGACTGGGCCCGGGCCAGCAGTGGAGCCCTGCTGGGAGGGCGGAGGGACAGTGGCAGGTCCATCCGGCCGCTGCAGGTCCATCATGTAGCCGTTGGGTAGGTTGGCCACGAAGCTACTGTCAGACAGACGCCTGCGCAGGTAGTTCATGGTGGAGGTGGGACGAGGCCTTTCTGGGATGGATCACACTCCTGTGGAGACACCATGACATTAGCTTTCGGTGGAGGAAATGGAGAAGAAAGTGCATAAAAGGCAAGGGAAAGCTGACCCACGCCACCTACAGGACCACTAGCACAATCGGCAACTCAAAGATATGCAAGACGTTCTTAAAAGCCATCTTTTGCCTGCTGCTTGTGTGGGAAAAACCAGCAGATTCATAACTCCGAACCAGGGAACGAGGGAACCACCAAAGCAAAATGTTGAATATTCTATCAAGGGGTGAATAGAAATTTCAGAGACATAAGAAATACAAAAATAACCTAAAATTGTACAAGCTAATCAAAACTACCAATAATTCCAGTAATTTCACCTGAAAATTTTGCACAAACTCTGTACAAATCACAGTAAGCAAGTCAACAGTATCACCCCATCACGGCTACAATGTCAGAATAGTTGAATAAAGGCAGGATTCCCATAAAGTATAAATGTATAAATGAGTTTTGATAACACCAGCACAGGATTATGAGTTTGAAATTGAACCTACAGGTAATCATACGTATTAACTTAAATAACTGCAGTGCACAACCATTAAGTAAAAAAACAGTATATAGTGCAATTCCAAGTATTCAAAGAGATGATTCCCTCAAAACAACAAATGATTTAATAATTAAACATTACAAAATCCATGCACTAATGTCTAATGTCGTTTGTCACATTTCAAATTTTATAACACCTCTTAGCTGAATATCAATCAACAGGTCTGCAGGTTCTGAGATAGAAACCATTAATCATGGGTTTGAACCCCACCAAGCAATATTTTGTTTACAGGAGGGTCAAGCATAAAGAACATCTGCCGTATTGCTCTGGAGATGAACACCTCGAGATGGTCCATAAAGCCTTCCTGAATAAACATGCATGTGGAAACTCAACGCTAACGTCAAGGATACCATGGAGGCACTGGGTGCGTATTTGGATTGAAAGTGTTATCATGATGAGTTTGTCTGATGCTTATTTTTCCATATGGTCACCAGCATGATGAGCACTGAGCAGAATAATCGCCGAAGGGAGACCTGAGACTGCATGGTGAAGACAGACCATAAGAGCAATGAACACGGAGAAGTCCCCTTCAGGCAGAGAGTTCTCACATCCAGCTAAGGACAGGAGATGGAAGGCAGCACCCCTCGGCTCTCAACAATGTTTTTCACCCCTTGTTTATGCTTCTCACAGGTACTCATCTATTCCCACTGTCCAAAAAGGTGCAGCAATTTATAATTTATTAAACATCAGACATTTCAAAACCATATATATTTCACTTCTATCCAAGATGAAAATGAAAAACTATATCATACAGAAGAAGAATATACACACAAGGGTCCAATTTTAGTACACATATTTCAGCTGCTGCTGTATAATAAGATTGAAGGTTTATCACAGAGCCAAGACAGGAGCTCTTCTCGTTCCTGATGGCAGGTTTCTCAGCATCAGAACAACGACTGGCAGCTTTTTTGGTTTGTTTCCCCAAGCGTTCAAAATCATCAACAGCTAAATATGCACCACTGCAGTACTACATACACTCGACATGACGCGCGCTGTCAAGTCTATGTGTTTTCACAGCACTGTTGCACATTTCTAGTCCATTGTCTATTGATCATTTGCTAGTTAGTTGTGTTAGTCACCATTTTTTGTGTTCGTTCCTCTTCACACTGGCTGTATCTGAAGCCTTCCAACTCACTTGTTGCTCATGACCAATAAAATGTGGACTGTTGGGAAAAAAAATAACTAAAAAAAAAAACCTAAAAGGATAAAAAAATCAGGATGCACATAAAGATGCTGAGAGATTACTGCAGATAGCTGGCGTGATGGAGAAGCTCTCACAGCCGTGTCGCCTTTAATGCGCTTAATGCCTGGCCGAGAGGCTTTCACACATAGGTCAAACCAAGCTGACAGGAAGTCGCATTTAAAACACAGCATTTAAAGTTATTTAGTGAGTCAGGAAATTCAAGTCTAGAAATTTACTGACCATTTCATTAAGCACTGGGTTGATTGTGTATAATACATGCCAATAATTTAAATACAGCCTTTTTACAACATAAAAATGAATCTTTCCAAAAAAAAAAGTGTAAGTATTACAAGAACATGTATTAGTGGGAATGAGCTGAGGCACCATAACTGTAGTGGAAAATGAATTAGTAGCTATCAATGTAATAATTTGTCAAAAAACTAATTAAAAACACAAATTATATGCAGGTAGTCCCAGGGTTGAGAACTTCCAACTTACAGACAACTCGTACATATGAACGGACTACAATAAAGCCTATTATATTAAAAATTTGGGTTAAATACAATGGTTCGTAATAACAAACGGAATATTACTTTGTTACGCTCATGAAAACATTGTGTGGCTTCAGTGTATCATTGGTTCGAGGTACAGTACAGTGCCATATGTAGTTACTTTTATTATTACTGTATTATTATTACTACTATTATGTACTGTATTATTATTTTTCCAACTTACCTACAAATTCACCTTAAAGACAGACTTATGTAACTCAGCTTGTTCATAACCTGGAGACTGACTGCCTATACTTCAGCATCTTATAGAAGTTTTAATTTCCTTGGCCTGGTAAATTCTGTAATGTCTCACCCAAAGCACATATTACTCCGCAGCGGTTCCCCCATACCATGAAGTTCACAGAACAAAAACTCTGAAAGACAAAATTTGTGAGATTCTCTCTTAAGAGAGAATATTAAGCTGAGGCATCTGTAGAAAGACCTGCACACGTCAGAGTGGCTGTGAGCACCTCCATTCGGCAGCGGGGGGGTGGGGCATATGGAGCTGTCCCCTCTGCATGGTCCTGAAAGTCTCTCTCTTAAGGGACAGACACAGAAACCACAATTTGGCCCCGAGGCACCACCTTCTGACTTGGCCCAGTGCTCTTTAATGACAGCTAACCTCGATAATACCCAGGTAAAGTAGAGCTCTCTGTACTGACTGCCAGCTGATGCCCAAGAGAGTGCTGATTAATGAAAGGGTTGGAACAGGGGTTTGTCTCAGGAACTCCCCCAGGCCGCTCTTCAGGAGCTCGGGTGCCATCCCGCGAACCGCCGCCGCTCTGTAATTACAACACACATCTGATGCTCCCGACACAGTAAATAGCATGCTGTGCTCTCTGCTCAGTCTGCGTAATCAGGCAGACGAACTCGATAGTCTGTACCAACACCTAGAAAAAGGCAACATGACTCTGATCTTTATTATCAATACCCACCCACCCACAGCCACTTAATCAGGATATATAGGACACAAGGCAGGGAACACCCTGGATGGGATGCCAGTCCATACACAGACACACACACACACACACACACACACACACACACACACACAGGTCTGTAATTATATCTTTGTGGGTACTCTCCATTCATTTCTATTAGGAAATGTCTAATTCCAACATGACGACCTTAACCCATACCCAGCCCTATCCTTAACCATAAGTAATCAAACTAAATACGAGATTTTTGACATTTTTAATTTTTTGATTGCACTCACAGATCTTTGTGGGGACCTGAAAAATGGTCCCCATAACGTCAAAAAAAAACAGGTTCAGAATTTACCTTAACAATTCGATTCAAATGATTCAATATATTTTAATAGTGTTGATCTCTTCAGTGTTAAACAAACATACCAGAATTTCCAGATTGAATAATCCCTAAATAAAGAATTGCTTTAAAACGTATATCGGCTTCACTGACCTGTCCTCAGTCATGATCTAATATGACTTTCTGGTAAAATCACATCTGCATGCTGTCAAAGTTAAAGTAGCATGAAAATAAAACTGGTTCCAGTAGCAGGAAAGCTGCTGGGAGAACTGGTTTGGCAATTAGTGGAGTCTGTAATATCCATCCCACACCCTCCTCTATAGGGCAAACAAGTACTGACATAATACAGGGTTTGCAGATGAGTGAAAGCTTTGAAATGTGAGGAGAATCCACACAGCTGTGTGTGTTCTCTCAAAAGGCGACACGCGGGGGGGCGGGGGGGGGATGGGACAAGCTTCTCTTTAAGGTGGTGTCAACTAATTAAGAGACCCTGGTTTACATACTTGACTTACTGTGCTCGCTATTTCATGTCACTTCATGATTAGCCTGACGTCACGCAGAAAGTCACCTGTCACCACCAGGTCAATGTGCTGCTGCATCAATACCATTATGTCACACCTTCAGTGCACAGTAACCTAATTACTCTGACTCCACTGAAACTCTCCAGCGTGAGACTGACGAGAAACCACATTCACCTCCCTCCCCAATTGTTGCTAAGCAACCATTTCTTTTTTCCATTTTCTAGTATTATTTGCTACTGGACTTTGTCAGAATTAATTACTCACACATGTCTTCTGACTTCCAAACAATGGTGGTGTTTTACTTTGCTCACCTAATGCAACATGCTACTCACTGCTGCAGGATTACGGTCGGACCTCTGGCCTTCAATTCAAGCCACAGATCACATGAATTGGAAGAATTCTCACTCCCGTGTTAATTAAACAAAATACACATATATTTGTTCCCATTGGATCAACCAATATTGCATTATTGCTTCTCAGCACAAATCACTTTGTTATGGCCCTAGATGAGGGTCAGATATCACACACTTGCCAAAATCCTACACAGTTTGCAGTGTTTGGTAACATTACCCAGAAGGGGGGTGAACAGGAAGGGCATCATCTGAGCCAACTGCAGTGTAGAAAATGTACGGATGCAATATACATAGGGACATTTTTATGATATTGCTACCATCGTATATTAACCTACAAATTCATATAGAGTACTGATCAATAAATGCAACAAAGTTTCACAAGTTTTAAAAATGATCTTGTTGTACAACACAAATACAGGATTACTGAAGTGTGAAACACAAAGCAGTGTCTGATTAATGTGGGAGTCATATATCATCAAACTATTCTCATTGTGGTGTGAGCAAGCCTGTCATACTAATGTACCCACTACCCCCAGTCTGATTAGCATTTACCCTTAGGAGTAACCTTCATCAGACCAGGAAAACCTTAACATAGCTTCCAAAAAGGCATTTTTAAAACTGGATGGATACAAGAACAACAAAACATGTACCTTTCATATCAGCGCAAATGTTCATTCATAAAAGACTGCCTTCATAAGTAACCTAACAACAGAGATAATTTTGCAATTACTCAAAAGAGTAATGTTAAATTGGCTCATAGTGAAGAATACTAAACAAGGGATTAATCAAATGCAGGAAATATCGTTAGATGAAATGAGGCATTATGAAAGAAGGACGCATACTGAGGAAGGGCATACAGAAATTTGTAGCGTCATAGGGAGTGCGGTTACATTTGTTGTACACCGTCTGCGTTTTTTTGCTAGATTCGTGCCACGGTCACAGGATCAGACCAACCTGAACCTCAATGTTAAAAGTCCCGAAATGAAAGCGAAAGCCAGGGGCAATCGTATTATCATATTCTTGCACGAAGTGTTTATAATGCATCGTGGCGGTTTAACAGACATTTAAGTAGGGAAAGCCATCTGTGCATTATCAGTGAGTATAAACCCCGAGGCAGTCGGTTTGCAATGTAGTGAGATACGTGAAGGACCTTTAGCTGCGTCCTCCACCCGAGCCATGTGCCAGCACCGGTCTGCAGCAGATCCGCATCGCAGTCACCCTCTCAAAGCTGCATTTCCACATCATCCCGCGACAGACCTAAAAGCCGCTCACCTCCCAGGAACACTTTCAACTTTTGTGACTTTAATCCTTTTTTCCATCCTTTACAGGAAATATGACAGCCTGTTAATAGTATTGTCCTTATGCAGCGGGTGTGACAAAAAAAAATGTACAGCACCTTTTAAAAGTGGTAGCAAACTATCGGTCTCCGAAAAAGAAAAAAAAATGATGCATCTAGTTCTTTTTTTTGGGGGGGGGGGGGGGGTAGACCAGAGGTATTTTCAACAAGTGCATCACCGCACCGGCGTGTCTGAGTCACCCCCGAAATCCGCGCCGGTTCCTGTCGCATTGGATACATGCGATCCATGCAGGTATCGGACTGCTTTGTCATATTTTAATACACTTGGCAGATAATATTAGTCATTGTGTTTCGATCGGGCACAAAGAAATCCCGAAGCTACGTCAAAAAATGACCCTTTACCTAAGAATCACCTGAATATCTGATAATATACTTGATCAATACCTACAACTGTGAAAATAAAGATTTATTTATACATTGTATTAAACATCTATACAGCGGTGCCACGTTACACACTGACAAGCGATCGCTCCTGCTTATGGGAAAGTCACGCCAGCGACTGAGACCTTCCGTTTACCCGATCATGCAATTAACGCTCCAGATCGCCTAATAATGCCAAAGTCAGCGCTTTGCAATGCTTTAAAAAAGCGTTTTAACAAGTATTTTGCAAAGGGGCGCCCTTAGTTACCTGTCTTTCGGGGCTCTCCGCCGCCTCCCAGTTGAACAAAGCAGGCTGGGGACGCTCTCGGTTTATTGCCTTCATTCATGCTGCCGGCTTCTCATTGGCCGCCTCGTACCAGAAATTAAAAAGACGCCCCTCGCCCCCGCCCCATTCAGCCCTACAAATATGGCATTAATATTTAAACAGCGCTAAAATTAGGTAATGTCACGCACCCTCCGTTGAACTGTTACCAACCTTTTACCAATCATACATTGTCTGCAAGTACATCAACGACTTTATTATACATATAGCCGAAAGGGCTGTTATATGTAACAGTGACTAAAGTGAGTATTGCAATAGGGGCTGCATCCCTTATTCAAAGTCTGTTACTGTATTATAATTAAGATCCTGCGGCCAGAGAATAATAATGTTCGCCTGGCCCTATGCATGAAGGTTGTCCTAAGCATCATTTCATATTTATAAGAATATCCATCAGGGTCCATAGTTCAGCTCCTGCATGCTATTTTATTAATATATTTCTCTTTTCCTGCTGGTCCATTAGCTTCAATGACTGCTCAGTCGATGGGTACACTAGCTATTTGATGAATGTCCTGTGATGTAAGGAAGTAGTGTACTAATTCAATTTGCCCTTTCCTCAGGCTCCCACTAAAAGCCAAGGTTTCTAGACCAGTATAATCGCCAATTAATTGAATTGTACTGTTTGTACTGAGGGTGGTTTTGAATAATCGCCCTGAGCTGAAAAATTGCCACAGGCAAAGTTACTTGTATGTAAACTTAATATTAATGTTAAAATAATGATGAGGTTATTTTATATTTTCCATCCATCCATGTTCCAACCCATTTTCCTGTACAGGGTCATGGGTATGAATAATTCCCACCTTTGGAAGCTGTATGAGATACCCACATCAGCTCAGATCCTCTCACTCCAAAGGAGCAGAGGCTCTATTCCAGATCTGTAAACTTCTTACACGATCATGGAGACTGTGCCAAGCAGTGCTGAAGAGAGTCACTACTCACAGCTTCTAACCACAGGCAGGCCCACCATCTTGGGGGGACAACTGGGAAAGATGTCGCAGGCATGGGCCCCCAGTGGTGTCCAGGAGAGAGTCCAGGAGAGCGGCAGGTCGGTTCTAGCAATAGAGATAGTAGGGGACCCCGAATTACCTGTGTTGTAGAGGATGTGAACTGATCCTCCATTTTCTCAATGGGGGCCTCCCAAGGCTTGTTCTGGGTCCCCTGAAAAGTCCTGGCCCCTATGATGTGCCACCCTTCCAGCTGAAGTAATTTTGTCCCAAGAATCATGCACCGTGGGCCTGAACAAGGGTAAGGACCGGGGCGTAGACTGATCAGTAAACAATAAGTCTTGGCTCCAGCATCCCAGTTAATTCAACCGAGGTTAATTAAATATGAATTTCTGTAACCTCCTGAGACCCCACCCATTCATTTATGTCCATTGTAGTGGACATGTTGTTTTTGCATCTATCTTTTCACTGATGTAAGGAAACATATTTATGCCTGTTGTGCACTAAAGAGGACATGCTGTGAAATTAAAAATAAAAATAAATTTGAAAAAATCTGAATTGTAAGATGTCTTATTTCCTCCAAAGACAAATAACCTATAATTGAAGGACACTTTTTTCCTTGGGTCTCAGGAGGATATTTTATGCGAGGACACAAATAAAATAAGGTAATGATACTGAGCTGTCTTTGTTTTTACAGAAGATGGAAGGTGGGCTGTGGGTAACAGGTCTGAAAAAGGGCAGGACAAATGTACTGACCAGAAAGGTTCAAGTGACCAAAATTCTTCATCATGCAAAACACAACTCTGGAATCTACTAGAAGAATGGAAGCTAGAAAAATACTGTAGGGGAGATGCCTGCAGACCTGCGCATAGGGTGCTCAGACCATCCTTCATCTCCTCAAACTGTCCTTCAAATCCACCCAGCTGACCCTGTACAAGGTCACAAGGGAACAGCCAAACAGGGCTAACTGGGATTCATTACTCAGATGGCTGCTGGCAGCCATTCGGTTTAACTCGGCCACTGCTATGCTGCCTGTCATCTCACGAATGATGCAATGCTAATATTGACATTACAGCATACTTGATCTTGTTATTTCACAAGGACGATACAAATAACCGAGTCTAAAAATCTGAAATCATTCTCATTAGACCTTCCTGTCTGATTCCAGTGAAAATATCACGCAGTGCTGTGAAATTCCAGCATGCATTAGCTTCAGGGTTACCTACTTATTAGGATTTGATTTACTCACTACGCTGGGCGTGATCACATATTGCTCAAATACTAGCTTCAGCAAACCCATTAGGTACAGTACGAAGGGCCGACACAGTAAAAGCAGTAAGAGGCCCCGGAGTGTAAGAATCACCACTGACATAGTCCATCATCATGTGGTCATTCTAACAGCTCTGGGTCACAGAGCACCACTTAAATGTGAGAATAATGTCGGCACATGAGCATTGTTAAAGAAAGCCGTTCCCTGTGGACCTTGTGTAAACCTCGCCTGGACCCTGCTGGAACAGAAGGTCAGAGATGAGCTTTCCTGGTCATGACTCATGCAGTGATTGTCATGCCCCTGGTTTAATCCATCAGCCTCGTGCTGCATTACATTTCAGGTGCACATTTTGCCTTTATCATTAGTCCTAAAATTTTATTACCGTCTCAGCACATAAAATCATTCTCGTTTGCTCAGCTTTCTTGTTTGGACTGTGGAGACGCAGAGACACGACGTAGAAGAAGAGGTTTATTTTTACTGTCAAAAGGTGAAGCCGCAAGATTACAGAGGCTCTGACTTCCCTCCAGGGAAGTCAGCACCACTGACTGGGGGAGATTCAACTTAAATATTTAAACAGGATATCCAGTCAGAGATGCACACTGGTCCATGGGAGCATCCCAGCGTGTGCTTTTCCGCCCAATGCTCCCAACTTGCAGCTCTGGTGCCCCCCCCCCCCCCCACCCAGTAACACACATCAAAAACTCATCCTCTATGTCTAATGTTAAATGTGTGCCTCTCCACAGTCCTCAGGGGATCTCCCACACTACTCCCACTGCACTCTGCACAGGGCAGCTAATACAGTATGTGCTCCATATACTAATAAGGGAGTCTCCCGATAAATAATATTAAACGGCATGACCCCACCCCAAAATGAATTTCCTCTGCCACTGCATGAGGTAATCTTCCATTGTGTATATGAAAGAACTACCACAATTGCACCATCACCTACAATCAAAATGGTGAATTCCAAAAATGGCCAATCATAGTTCTGGAAATAAAATTACACTTACAGCACAGCGTAAGGATGAGGGTCTGGCCGTATCCCAGAACCTTGGGGTTAAGGGCCTTGCTTAGGGGCCCAATGGTGACATCACTCTGCCAGCCAAAAGATTTCAACTGGAGACCTTCTGAGCATGGGCACAAAGTCCTATTCCACAGAGCCAGACACCACCCAAATGAGAGCAATTTGTGTGCCCTGTGTTTGTTTTGGGCAAATTGGTACTAAATTTCCGAGGAGTGGGCCTCCGTAGCCCCATCGATTTTGCCCAGTAGCTTTAAATAACCCTGAACACACAGGCATAGCATAAGCTAAGGCCCAGTGCACATCCAGTAATGCTGCTTATTACTCACTCGGCTGATGGGCTTCTGCTCTCAGCAAGCGTCCTGGAGACTAGAAAATACCAAGATGCCTGTAAGCTGCTGTCCTACCACATGGGGGATTTATTTTACATTACCTTGGTGACTCTTACTTACATTAAGGTTATATGAAGACACAGAGGGCAGCTGATACATTCTGACAGAGAGGATCCGTATTCCTGTGCGATGAATGCCATAGGAATATATACCAGGCGATCCCTCCTAATGCTGTACATCCCATAAAAAACACAGGGACACCAAGCCACTCTGTGACACTATTTGCTCCCCGGGCACACTCCGGGCAGAAGTCCAAACAATTTGTCAGGCCTAATGGAAGTAGGTAATTTCAGAAAACACTTTGTATTGATTAGGCTTTCTGCTTTGCCCCATTTCATAAAGTGGCCATAGCCTAAAATGGATGCAATTTGCATTTTGAGAGCTCCAGATTTTAAATTGTTACCATAGGGCAGGTTCACATAAGAACCGGCTGAGCATCAGCATACCAAGTTCCATTTAGTTTCCTTTATATCACATTACACACTCAGTGGCCAGTTAATTAGGTACAGCAACATGCTAACAGATTGTAGAGGAGGTGGGTCCAATCAACTAGAGGAGGTGAGACCAAGACATATGATTGGTTGGCCCCACCTCCTCTGGTTGCTTGGCCCCACCTCCTCTACAGTCTGATTGGTTATATCTCTGAACCAATCATTTTCCGTTCTGCCCTCAGAATCCAGCTAGCCACACAACAACAAATTCAGGACAGTCTCCTTTCTGTTCATCAGGGTCTACCGCTGTCCATGTTCTCCTCTACTGTCCTGTAATGGTTTGGGGGTGGTCCGGCAAAGGCAACCAGAGCAAAAGCGCTTTTTAAAAATTGTGAATATTGAAGCTGTAGAGTTGCAATATAATTGTGATTAGGTTAGAAAAGTGTTTCACAACCCAGTCCACAGGGACACCCAGACAGTCCACAGTTTGGCTCCTTCCCATCTCTCAGCACACCTGACCCACACAATGAGTAATGAGGACTGGGTTGCGAAACAATAGCCATCAGAAATATGGATTTGATGCCCTGTTATGAGGTTTGTCTGACACCCTCAGGCATTGAGCATGTACTAGCTAGGACCTTCAGCTATGTACTTCACTTTGGATCGGGACAATGTTTTCATTAATAATTTAGAACTTCGGATCAGTCTCAGTAATTCTGGTTTGGGGCACAGCTGAATGTTACATATTATGTCACTAGTCTGTCAAAGAGACATTGGCTCAACTGATTTACAGCCAAATTGCTCAGAATAGACTAGTCTGATTACAATCAGATCTACCCTGTATGATGTATTTAAACAGACAGATACAAAGACGACATCCTTTCATTTGATTGATTCGTAGAGATTTAGGCAATGTTGTCCATATTAGCATTCTTTAGGTATTGTTTTGGGAATAGATCACATTTAGAGAGCATGTATCCATCAATTTTCCCTGACATCATATCCAATACAGGGTTGTAGTGAGATCAGAATCTATTCCAGCCTTTCAGAGGGATGCCAATTAATTACTGAGCATAGGCTTTGACTTGGAACCCAAGGGGGAATCTGTGAACTCCAAACACACAAAATGTAGTTACTTGAATGTTTGGAAACAATATTACAAGGATTTAACTTAAAAGCAGCTACCTGCAGTATACACACACACACACACACAGACACCCACACACAGGTTTATAATTATATCTCCATTCATTTCTATGGGCATTTCTCTAATCCCACCATGACGACCTTAACCCCTACTCAGCCCTAACCTTAACCATAAGTCACAGATTTTTATAAAATTGAGGTTATCCTTGTGAGGACCAAAAAAATGGTCCCCACGACATCAAAATTCCAGTTTTATACTGCATTATTTGGACATTTAGTCCCCACAATGAAATGTATACATATCATACACTGAGACACTCATACACACGCACACACACACACACACACACACACACACACAAAACAATTACACTATTTGTGAATTTGTGTTTGGCTTTTATGAAAGTCTTATCTCTTACAGACTGATTAAATAATAAACAGGGAGGAAAGACCTATATCATTTCTTTCTCTATGTTAATTTATTCATGCACAATCAACTATAACTTGATGGATTTTTCTATTTATCTGTGTTTCTCTGAATATTTATTCAAAATCTGTTTTGTACAGTAATGCATTAAAATTAATTAGATTTGCTTGTGTATCCTAATTTGGTGGTAATATGACACAGAAGTGATTTATGATCTTTAATCATACTTCATGGAGATGATTATTATGAGTATTTCCTGTCTTAATCCTGCTTGAGTGTACAATTAAAAATGACCGAACTTATACAAGTCCGCTTCTCATACAAGTCCTTTACAGTTGCAGTGTCCAGTGACCAATCATTGCTAGTGTAAGTGGATAAAGACTTTGCTTGATAATACAAGAGACTAGTAGTAGCTCTTGGAGCTACAGGGTCTAGGTAAGACAGATCCAGTGACATGCTGGTTAGTACTGTACGGGTGTCTGCAGTTGTTGAGAGGTCTGGAGTGGGTTTTGCCTTCTCCAGTGACGCAGTGGGTTTTCGTCCGCTTCGGCCTGGCTTTCGGAGCACAGGGGAAGGGGCACTTTGGAAAGGGTGAGGAGATACTATTGGTCTGAGAGAAGCAAAACATGGCTGTGGGGAAATATAAGGATTCCATCTAATTTGGGATGTAACTGGGATCTGATTGAAAGCTGAGAGGGCATTTGGTGGAGTTTGGGCTTCAGTTTGTTCCATCAAACAGGAAACCACAGAGTAGGGGAGGAAAAAATTAAGTACATATTAGAGATGCATGGATGAGATGGCAGTCCATTATACACAGCATATATACAGTACAATTTCATTATATTTAAATTACATGTTTTATCATTATTGCATTATGCTTTATTATGAGCATATCTGTGCATATACACACCTGGTTTATAAAGGCTTGGAGGGAGATGCACTCGCATGTTCACCCGCCTGAATTCTCCTGCTTGGTTTGTTTGGCCTGAAATATACACACAGTTCGATAACTAACAAAGCAAAGATCCGTGCATGATTTTGTAGTCAGTGAAATATCTCCCAGAATGCACCACCTTCTCCCCGCAGACTGTATGGCTGCTGCAGGGACACACACGGGCCGTCTTCTGACCGGACTCCAGGCGCCTGACAGCTTGTTTGTTCGCAGCACATCTGTAAGGTAGAACATTTGCTTTGAAGATTACCTCGGGAGCTCAGTACATATTCCTGTGACCCTGCAGTGAACTTCAGAAGCCCATTATGGTCCCTCAGATACTTCTTCTCCAGGTTTTCACTGGTGATAAATGCTGCACTGTGATCTCCACTCTGTAACATAGAAGTGCTCTTCACGCTACTACGCTTCAGAACTACGACTGTCTCTCATCCCACTTCTAAGTCCCTGTTACTTTAGATTCTCACAAAGCAATGTTATAAAATTATTAGAAATAGAAAATGTCACCAGAAGATTATTTGAATTTCCATCCATCCAATCATCCATCCATCTTCTAACTTCTTACCCAGTACAAGTTGCCTATCCCAGGCAGCACAGGGTATTATGTGGGGTTCACCCTGGATGGGATGGGATTTTCGTCCGAATCACTGCACGAATAATAATGAACAAATTAGCATTAAAATTACAAACAAGCATTACTTTCCTCTCCTGTGCTTTCTTCAGCTCTGACCTCTGTATATTATTTATTACTATTATTAACTTTCCCTGTAATAAGTATGAAAGCAAATGATGAATGAAGGTAAGACCAAACCCAGCATTATCCACCAGGTACGGCAATTTCTGAACCAATATGGAAGCGCATGTCCTAGCTGAACTCCAGCCGATCTTTAGTTTAAAACAAATTTGTCATGGTTTACTGAATATCTACATGCAGGAAAACCAATGTGAAAACCAATTTAACCCACACACCAACAGATCTGCTGGAGGAAAAGCTCCAGAGTGAAGTCTCCGATGACCAGTCATGAAAGGGATGAACCACAGGTCTCCATAGTCATTCTAAAGGTCAGAGCCACCAAACTCAAATCAAATCTGAAAGTTCATGCTCAGAGCACATTTACATTTTCAAGATCTGACTATCTAGTGACGTTCAGCTGACACAACTGGAAGCTTTCAAATGGAAGGCCTGTTCCTGTCAGGCTGTCACCTATCAGACATCAACATCACTGAAATCATGGTTGTCTGATTCATATCACATACAAAGGGTTTTATGGATACCAAAAAAATAGAAATTTGGACAGTAGTCAAAATAATTCTAAAATAAGAGAGTCACAAGTTTATGGAGCAGATTTGCTATCCTTCATCAAACAATAAATCAAATAAATCAAGGAAATATGTGGTGAAAGAATTAAAAAATCTGATCAATGATTATACTGTAATTCTGGAAAACCATTGGGGGTGTCCCCAGCTTGGTATGCAGCCCCATAATTGTGCACTGGATTAGCATTTGGAATATGTATGGATTAGTTCAGGGGTCGGCAATCTTATCCGCAAAGGGCCGGTTTGTGTGCAGGTTTTCACAGCAACTCCCTAATTAGGTCACTAATTAGAGGACTGATTGGCTGAAGAGTCCTCATACCTGGGTTTGAACAGCTGTCCTAAAGGTTATCCCAAAAACCTGCATACACACCGGCCCTTTGCGGATAAGATTGCCCACCCCTGGATTACTTGAACTTGATCATTTAGGACCTAGTTTAGAGAATATTATGTTAATGTAGTCCTCTGCGTGGCTATTCCTTTAATCAAAACACCCTGTATTACTGAACTTCACCTGTGATCACTTAGGTGGACACTCACGTATGCTGAATGCTTTTTTGCACTTCTCATTGATTCGAGCATCTGTTGTATGAGGTTCTTGCTGTGTTTGTAATGTATAGCTAGTGCACTAATGCTAACTTGCACTTGTTACTGGTCATTCACTGAAAGCTCAGCCTACCCAATTACTTGAAGCTCAGCCTAGCTGAGTATGTTCAAGTACTTCTTTTGTGCACTGATGAAAATCCAGGTAGCTTTTTCTGCTGGCTCTCACTCCTCTCTACGTGTGATTCTCCTTTCTGCATGTGACTCTTTTTTCAGGTTTCTTGGCAACTATCTCATTTTGCTAATATCCTCACAAGTTTATAATTAACGGAGAGGGGTAATATTCACATAGAATCTTCAAGTGATCATGTTAGGTCTGCTTTTGCAAATGTTCTTGGATCTGCCCAAAATGTAATAGGTCCCACTCATTAGGATAATCACATTTTAGACCTTGCGGTATGCAGATGGATTGCATTGATCTTGCATAACCCTATTCTGTCAGACACACTTTTTCCTCACTTTGAATAAGGACCCATCAGGCCTACTTCCAGCTGATTCGGATGAGCTCATTTTCTACCGATGCATCAGCCATGAAAAATTAAAATCTGCAGGGTGCAAAAGGCACACTGACCAAAGAACATTGAAACAGGCTCTAATGTGCTGATGCAGAAAACTTTGTCCATGCATTCATGACCATAAGACTTAATTCCTGCAAACTCCCACTTTTAAACTGTACAGAGGAGCATATCAGTTCATATTTACTTTCCTACACTGTCAAATATATAACAGAATTTAAAAGATATCTCATCTCTAAAAGCTTAAACAGACTTCCATGGTGTGTCTTAAGACCACTGTCTCCTTAGCCTCTTGCTGGACATTTTTTTCAGAAGTTGCGGGTGTAGGATTCCATCACGCGATGTAGTGTACTGCCACAGTGATACTCTACTGCAGTGTTTCCCAATCTGGTCCTCAGGGATCCGCAGTCAGTCCATGTTTTTGCTCACTCCCAGCTCCCTGCCAGACAGCTCACATTTTTGCTCCCTCCCAGGTGGGAAGGAACAAAAATGTGAACTGTCTGTGAGCCCCCGAGGACCGGATTGGGAAACACTGCTCTCCAGTGACCCCTACATCTGACAGTCAGACAATATTCCCTGTCCCCCAACTGCTACAAATCCTATGCAGTTACATTTGTTATTCGTACATTTTATGGATTATGTTAATATTGCTCCCTGACTGCCATGCAAAAATGACGCAATGGACTAAGGAAATATGAGAGTCAGATGGTAGCATCCAATCTATCTGTCTTTCTCAGTCCTATGATATCATTATCCATTAAGACAGTGTTTCTCAACCCAGTCCTCAGGGGACCCCTGGACAGTCCACGTTTTTGATCTCTCCCAGCTCACAGCCAATCAGGAACACTGAATACCTGGTACAGGTACGCTGGGAGCGGAGAGGAAATGTGGACTGTCTGGGGTTCCCCGAGGACTGGGTTGGGAAATACTGCACTAGGAAGCCATCCCAAGTTAGTATACATTGATAAAAGAAGCAGGTACAGGTCTATGGTTAGTAAAAAGTTTCAATACTAATGTACATGCATTCTAAATGAAAAGATAATTTATTCTTGATATATGTATATACTAAAAAATGACAGTATTGAATTAAATTGAATTGAATTGAATTGAATTGAATGCCATTATATTTATTGTTAGTTACAACTGAATTTGCTAAGTGCTTCCTGGGACCACACAGTTAACTATTAAGAAAAAGAAGACATATAAAACACTAAACATACATAAAACAGCTAACAGCTAAGAAATAAAACAGACTAATAAATGAATACTGTACATACAAGTGTCATAAAGAATACTGCAAATCGTTTCAGGCAGATTAGAGAAGAAGGGTTTCTGTGGTGAGAGCTACTTTGGGCCTTAAGACTTTGTGATTGTTTACATGTACATAAAGCTATAAAGCTATGTAACACATTAAAGTAAAGGGAAAAACCGGAAAAGCATCATAGGAAGCCTTTACTTATCCTTAAACCTATGCCAGAGTTTAACTGGTTTGTTCAGTTGACCAAAACAAAACTATTTAGCTCAAAGATTGTTAGAATGGCAAACATCATGATACAGATAAATGGAGTTTATTTGGTTACCAGGCGGGACAGGGGTTGCAAAAGCACACCAAAGTCAGCACAAAGGTCAAGAAACACGCTTGGCTTGATAACAAATCAAGAGCGTTGTTTCATAAAGATGCAAAAAAACACCAACCTATTACCATCATATGAGCCCAAAATATTGTAATGTGATTCTTTGTATGTTTACTTATACAATTCCACTAACAGGTATAATATGCCACAGAGGACTGTTCACTGTATAAAAAGGTTAATCTTCCTTTTTACAACTTGCTAGGACGGGTTTTTGGTGAAGTGTTGAATAACTAAGGGTATGAAAAATATTGCTTTTATGATTAATTGCAATCCTGGTTTTGACGATTCAATATTAATTCACAAAATTCCAAGATCGATCTACTTCATTTATGCCTTTTCCCTGTGACTTTGAAAATATTTTCTGAATATTACCTGCATCATCCTATAGGTGGCACAACTTTCTCTCTCACCTATAGGAGAATTGCAATTATATTGCGGAATTGCCTCATGCTGCCATCTTGGTGCATATTTAGTCATGGGGTGAATCTCAATACCAAGAACACAAAGACTGTACTTGGGGCACCAGGAATCATGGGATTGGTCTCATTTGGTGAGGATGCAATCGATGTATCCTTGATATTTTGGGCTAAGGAAGACCAACAAGAACTTGTGCTCATAGTATTGGAACTGGTCTTCAGCAATGGATGATGATGTAAAATGGGTACACGAGAAGACAAGTATGGTCAAGTACGCATTTTGAGATTCACCCATGGTAAGGTATGAGAAGCTGTTTGGACCAAAATTGCATACTGTACTTCACTTAAACATACATACCTGTATATACTAAGCACTTGCACATACATGCATACTGTCAAGCATATTTTTGAATACTTCTCTTGCACATACATACTGTCATGAATATACATACAAAAATACACGCATGCACATTCATGCATACATTAAGCATGCATAACATGAGAATATTTATGTGCAAGTATGCAGATTTATGAGTTGTTTATGTGTGTGTATATATATATATATATATATATATATATATATATATATATATATGCCTAGTATGTATGTATGTTTGTGCAAAAGTAAGGCACCATACAGTTTCTGGTAGCACAGCAACCGCCAATAAACACAAAGGAAGGAGTTGAGGCACAGGAGTGGAGGGTTGTCATTTACGTTACACTGTACCATCCACAGGATGCAAAGACCGTCATCCGCCATATTGGTGCATTTCTCATCTGGCTGAGCTTCTGAGTGTTGTTTCTGTTCTTTTCTCGCATTTATCATGGTCGGGTGTTCTGTTTTTTAGAGTTATTTTGATCTGTTTTTGATTATATATTTTTCTAAGCTGTTGAACCGAAATAAAGTTTTCTCAGTATGACTCCTTGTGCTTTTTTTCTATTGCCTATATCTCATTATGTCTCCATAAAGGCACCCCCATCTAGGTGTGTTTATTCTCGGTCGCCTGTCATGCATCATGCAGTATAAGAGTTTGCTGAAAACTGAACTTTGCTGTCCACCTCATATGTCATCACCACATATATGTAATTTATTATTAAACCTGGTCAGTGAATCGATCTTCCGTTTCCCACAGAATAAAAAAATGATGTGACGTTATTTTGCTAATAAGCTGTTGTTTCACTGACGGCACCGGCATTATTAGACAAAACTCTAGTGGATATGGATTGTTGAATCCTGGGTATGCTCAAAGTTTGGACGCTATAGCCTGTCCCACTTTCACTGTCGTTACGGGACCAAATTCTGAGCTCACTTTTTCTGTGATGCCGTGCTAGAGCCGTTCTTCTTGGTGTAATCTTGAGATTTTGTGTAAGCCTTGTGATCGGTGAAACTTTCTCTCTCCTCTCAGGATCTCAGTTCTTTACAATTTTTAGAATCCAAAAGAATCCTTTACATTTGTCACGGACACTCTGTATCCTATCGGAGTGATATCGAATCGAATTAAATTGAATCGAATCATTAGCTTGTGAATCAGAGTCGAATTGAATCAGGGCGTTTGTGCTAATACCAGCCCCATGAATAATGTACTGTATGTTTTATGAATGATCGTGTAGACTAGGGTTTTTAGTTAATTTGGGGTGTTTTTTTTTAAATATGTCCATAAATATATACAGGTGAGCAGGATGGTGGCTCTGCAGGCAGCACTCTTGCCTCACACCTCCAGGGTCTGCATCCTGTTCCTGCTGTGTGTGTGTCAGTGTGGAGTTTATATGTTCTCCTTGTGTCATGCTGATTTCTTCCAGGTGCTCCAGTTTCTTCATGCAGTCCAAGGACATGCAGTTAGGTTAATTGGTGTCCCTATACCCCCCATGGCGTGCTTATCCAGGACATACCCCATGCTTGTGTCCTATGTTGCCAGGGAGCTCCAGAGTCCCCCGCCCCCATGAGCATGACCAGGATAAGTGGTGAAAAATGGATGGAATAAGTGCTGGTACTCATGCTGAGCTCTTCTTCCTGTTTCTCCACCAGTACAGAGCAGTGTCTGGTAGCTAAGAAGTTATCTGATTTGGGGAGTATTTTCTTTCAACTAGCAATTTGATTGATTTCGCTAATAAATTGCAGTGGTTGTAATGTTTTTCTATTCTTTAATTGGTGATGAGTTATCGTGTTTACAAGACCATGTGTTTTGGTCCTTTCTTTCCTTTCTTGCCACCAGGCACTTGGTAACTACTAAATGTTTAACTGGCTGAGGAGTAATTTGCTATTCTTTATATAAATTAAATAACTAAAACTGGTTTTTAAAAAATTCTATCAGTTGATGGTGAAGAGAGAAAATTCCACTTAGTTTCTGATTCAATGATAATTTTGTTTTTTTTGCTTGTGAAAGACTAATGTAACATTTTCTCTCTAAATGAATTCTCTTTGGGGTAACCAAAATGTAATATTAAGCATCCTGGCACCCTATCCGGAGTGTTCCCCTGACTTGTGCACTGCGATGCCCTGGCACCCTATCCGGAGTGTTCCCCTGACTTGTGCACTGCGATGCCCTGGCACCCTATCCGGAGTGTTCCCCTGACTTGTGCACTGCGATGCCCTGGCACCCTATCCGGAGTGTTCCCCTGACTTGTGCACTGCGATGCCCTGGCACCCTATACGGAGTGTTCCCCTGACTTGTGCACTGCGATGCCCTGGCACCCTATACGGAGTGTTCCCCTGACTTGTGCACTGCGATGCCCTGGCACCCTATCCGGAGTGTTCCCCTGACTTGTGCACTGCGATGCCCTGGCACCCTATACGGAGTGTTCCCCTGACTTATGCCCTATTCTTGCCTCCACATACCTCCATGTTTGTAGCTACCTTTGATAGAGTGAACACAGACATCTGTTTTTTCTAGAAAAGTGAAATTATTGGGAAATTTTTGATACATCACAAATAAGGTATTAATCCTTTACATTTAACAAGCAGTTCTACCCTTAAAAGAAATACTTCTTGTAGCATTACAATAATGAACCAAATTTATTAGTAAGGTATGTAAAATACTATACATAAAAATGGAAGTGGCTCATTATAGCAAAAGTGCTTTTTTAATACTAAAGTTTTGGTCACTTTAATCAATAATTGTGCAATTTTGAACAAATACTGAAAATAATAATAGACAAAACTGGTTATGTTGCCACCTGTTGCATATAAAATGGTATAGTTAAAAAAATTGCAAATTACAGTAGATCAGTCCACATGAGATTTCGTAAATCCACAAAATCGAGGTAGAATTCTTATAGCCCTTTTGAGCCTTTTGAAATTAGTCTTTGTCTTTCCCCTTTTTAGTTTTGTCCCCTTGCGGTCCATTTATTTTGTAGTGTTCTTAGTGTGTTCAGTTTTTTTAATAAACCCCCATGTTCCGCCAGTGGGTCGTCCGCATTCTGTTCCTGCCTGCACTATGCCTCGTCTGTATGCCAGAACCTCCCGGGTCCTTGACGATGCATTTGAAGGCTGGATGCATCACAGTGGCGCGACAAGGCCGTCCCGTTTCGAAGGCCCTTTAAAATGAACCCTGGAGATGCTCCCTTCTCTTCCTGGCCCCAGTATCCCCAGCTCCTTATCCACAGAAATTTTAAATCACTAACCCTGTTGCATTTTCACAACACCCAAAAGAAAATCCTTGCATAAGTGCAAACTGTTACGCTGAGTGCATTGCACTTCTGTCCACAATCTGACTTTAGTTTTGTAAATTACCATTTTCCTCCAGTTGAAACTGGCGACACAAAAAACATCTCGGTTTTGCATGTCCATCTCAAAACTGCCTTTTAAATCCATCATTCCAGATCCAATATCAGTCACTTCACTGAAATCCAGAGCCCCATGATTGCCGCAAATTAGTTTTGTTATAATAGACTCAGTCATGCTGAAGATATTTTATATTTCTTGTGTGTAGCTCTTAGTTTGATTAAGGAAAGATAATCCAACTTGTGCAAAATGTAAAAGATAATCACATAAAGGGAACCCTACTCAGTTAATCATTAAACTCAAAACATAATACTTCTTAATAATAGCCTATCACAGGATTGGCTAAGTGATGCACAATAAGTTAGAGGCACAAAGTTATGTCTTAGTGTTGCTGTTGTTTATTAACCTTTACTGCTAATCACATCTACTGTAGGAGAGACTTCTGCTTTTTCCAGAACTGCAGCCTATTTAGAGGTCAGGCCAAGCATGTAGAGGTGGTGGAACCAAGACATCTGATTGGGTGGTCCGGCCACCTTTAGTTGCTTGGACCCACCTCTTATACAATCGGATTGATTATCCCTATGAACCAATCATTTTCCATTCTGCCCTCAGAACATTTTCATGTAAGTAAAACTCCCATGAGCCTTTTTTTCTGACAGTGTGCTGTAGGATCACACATGCACATATCACAGGGCCTAAATTCCAGGTGGCCTGAGACAAGGCCGAGCCTGGTACGAGAGGCACCAAAGGGGGGTTACACACACAAACACACACACACAGATAACCAGGGAGGCTAGCACTCCAACTTTTATTGCCCAAAGATTTAGGGACCTACAGACAAGCAGAGTGGACTTCACGGACAGGGGTCCCTCGACTTGGCACCCAACCCCCTCCACATACACTCTGCCTTACATCTCACTCACCCAACAGACGAACACCCTAAAGGAAATTTCATTTAAGTTTGGCTTTTGTATACCCTGTATATTGATTTACTCACGACTACTAGTCTCAATATACAGATACGTTATGTTTGTATGTGTCCTAACTTTTAGAGAGTCTTCTGTGTTAGAAACCCCCCCTTCTCTTCCAACATTCCTTTGTGGTCCTTATCTGATCTTGGTGGACAGTCACCAAGTTTCTTTGTTTCTACCATGCTATGTTAAAAGAACTGAATTAAGGTGTATCTTATCCATTCTGGAGAAGATGAATAGGCACAAGCCACACCAAACAAAATATGTTGTTTCCAGATGTGCAACTTATATTGATATTACCACAAACTAACGGCCACGCCTATCTATGGAAAAGATGTGCTGTTTGTAATAGGAATATTCAATGTAATATCCGCACAAAGTGTAACATCTGTTGAGGTGCAACCCAAAACACCTGTATCCTATACTGATGTGAATCAGTCACATAGATACAATAATTAATTGTTTAATCAATTAATGCAGATGGTATGAGGTATGTACCTGTGAAGCTGGTATGGCATGTTTGGTATCAATCTGATTGTTAATCACCCCTGATTCCAAATCTGGTCAGTGATTACCATAAAAGTGGATGTATCAAAAGTTATAACAGCTTAATGAAAATCATCAGTAAAGGTAGAATCAGGCGGGCCATAAATCCCAAAAAGGACTGATACAGACCCCCTTCCGAAAGCCCGCCAAATGGATGGCCAGCCATTGGGCCAGGAGTCGAATTCCTGGTCATCCCTATTCATGAACTTTAGACCATAAAAATCTAGCACCTCAGAACAAAGGCGAGCAGAACAACCGCCAGCCGGCGCAGAGAACACCCAGCAGCCGTACAGAAAAGACCATCAGCCCGGGAGCAGAGAAGCCCACCAGAAACCCTCCGGTGAAGGCCCAGCTGAACAGAGAACAGCACCCAAGACAAGGCTTCACCAGGAGAGAGAATCCAAAGGGGCTCCACTCCACTGCTTCAAACGCCGCGCCTTCCTGAGTGCCATCGGCTCAGCAGCTCTGCCATCAACTGCCAAGACCCCCCCCCCCCCCGTTCACTCTTCAACCAAGTAAACCAACTTCCTTTCATTCTAACAACTTAAGCTGTTCTGTTAACCTGCTATAAGACTTTAGGGTCGTGTTTCCACAAACTGTGCTTGCTTTGCAGAACAGTATTTCCCATTTCAGGTTACTCATTTAAATCCGGTCATTGCATTTTCATAATTACATTGTTTGTTTTATTCCGTTATTTCGTGTTTGTTGTTTGTGTTAGGTGTAATGTCTGTCTTATGTCAGTTGTAGTGTTAGCTAGGAATAAATGCATGTCTTTTACACAACTTTAGCCTCCGTCATTGTGTGTCTCATAATAAGTTCCTGCCATTGTGCGATCTTGCTACACGCTCTGAACCTCAAACTCGCCTGAAACATCGCGATTCTCTCTCTCATTGGCCGTGAGGGGAGCTTCGCTACCAATCGTGTACATTACCTGGTGATGCAGCTCGCTGGACGAGCCTTCTAACCCAGGTTACTAAGCGATACTGGTAATTAGTGAATCCCATTTAGGTCTCACATTAACAGACTCACAGGGATACCGCAATTGAGTTTGGAGGAGCCGACCATTCGGCATAACAATTGATTAATAATCAGCATTAAATAATAATTAATTAAACTTTAATTAATTCAAACATATTGGTGGAGAATATAAAAATTTATTTGAGCTATTAATTCCTACAGTGCCAAGAAAGGGATATGAATCCACAATATTCTGGATGCAACCACAGAGCTCTAACCCACTGCCCTACATAAATGTTTTCACCTGAATCACAAATGACCAGACTAAAGTGAGTTTGTGCACATTGTTACGTCCCTCTTCGGTTCTTGTTTACTCCGGGTAAGGCTGCATTATGGGGTTTTTTTTTAGGTTGCAGGTGGTGGTGGTTTGCTTTTCTAATTGATTACAGGTGAGACCTGTTGGATGGGCGGGGTCTTCCCTATTAAAGTCCCGGGTCCACGTGCATCAGGAGGAGAGCTTCGACGCCATGCTGAGTGGTCCTGCTGCTGAGATTTTTGTTTGTCTGTGTTGATATTCTGTTTTGCTGCTCTCTTATATTTCCCAGATTTTTGCTTTGACTTACTATTTTCTTGTAAATAAAAACCCTAGATAGTTGAGCCAGCTGGTTTGGGTCTTACTGATTAGACCTAGTATACTGGAGAAGAACATTTTGATTGAAAAGGAGCATAAGGACAATTATCAACACGCTGGAAAGACTCAATCATCACAACCAATGAAAATTCAAGAGGATGAAGAACAGGCACCGTTAGATCATGTAATGTAGTGAAAGAAGGCTTAGAAGACTGATTCTCCTTCAAGAAATATAGATACCTGTTTACGCAAGACAATACTCAACCCAGTATTGGTTTTAATATTTACCGCTATAATAAAACCAACAGTATTTGAATATTTGTTTTACTGCCCAACATTTAACAGCCTGAAGAAAATAAACAGAAATAAAGTTGGTTCTCCATCAACCACAGATTTCTGGCAGGAAAAAAAGTAAAAAAAAAAAATGTACATATATATTTGAAACGCCAAATGGAGGAATTTATAATTCTGCCTAAGGCAAAAAGGCTTCTCAGCCAAGTTACAAAATATCACCAAGAAAAAAAGTAACACTTCTTCAGCTAAAATTAAAGTCTGCATATTAAGCCTTTATTACAATTTGTCAGATTACTCGAACTTCGTCTAAGTCAGTATTAACTTGTTATTACATGAATAGTCATTACCTTGTATCCCTTTTACCGCCCTATACTGTACCATCTTAAAGGTGAACAATTACAAAATCCAGAGAGAGATTGCTTATAAGATTTTAATAAATATAACTGATCTTAAATATATTTAATAAAAGATATCTGGCCTTAAATATCTCTGATCTGTTCGTTTGTAGCAAAAAAAAAACAAATCCTAAAAACTGGCATTTAATCCACAAATTATTTATTTTGTAACACATCGTGTCTCAGTTCTATTATTTCCGCCAAGACGCAATGATTTACTTTTGACGACAAGTGGCGCTGTTTTCCGGCATACTCAAGTGAGACTTTATTTTAAAAAACAAATGTTCTATCTACAACATTACTAGTGTGTGTGGGTGTGTGTGTATGTGCGCGTGTGTATATATGAAATACACACACACACACACACACATACACACACACACAGGGGTTGAGCAATGAAACTGAAACACCTGGTTTTAGACCACAATAATTTATTGCAGTCAATACAGCATCGATTAATCTTCGGAATGACAGACAAGGTCCTGCACAGTGGCCAGAGGGATTTGAGCCATTCCTCTTGCAGCACATGATGCTGGTGGAGGAAAACGTTTCCTGACTCGTTCCTCCAAAACACCTCAAAGTAGCTCAATAATATGTAGATCTGGTGGCTGTGCAGGCCATGGGAGATGTTCAGCTTAATTTTCGTGTTCATATTCATTAAACCACTCTGTCACCAGTCTTGCTGTGTGTATTGGTGCATAATTGATACATGTCTCACATTGTCCACAGCCCAAGATTTGTGCCGCTGGTATCATTGACACCGACATTTGGAATTGGCATGAGTGACGAAATATTTGATTATAGCAGCCTGACCATGAATATTGACCATGCGGAGCTCTTGACAAAGAGTCAAGGTGCGCATTTAATTCTGAGGTGAGTTGGGCAGCTGTGGTTTAATGTTTTTGAATACAACCTGGGTTAGTACCCAGACATCCCTTTCAGACAGCTTCCTCTTGTGTCTACAGTTACTCCTGGTCCATCCTTCATGGTGGTATGCTGACATTATCCTGGATGCAGTGGCTCACGATACACCACAAAAGCTTGCTGTCCTGGTCACAGATGCACCAGTGAGAAACACACCAAAAACTTGTCCTCTTTTGAACTCTAATACGTCTCCCATTACATGTGTGGATTGCAATATTGTATAGCTGTGCTATTGCTCTGCTAATTCAACTTTCACACTCTGCTCTTACTGGCAGGATGTGCAATCAACCCCCCCATATATATATATATATATATATATATATATATATATATATATATACACTCACATACACGTGTGTATGTATATATGTATGTATAACAATTCGCTACCCGTGTGTACGGTGTTTGTGTAGGTAACACATAAAGCTTGAAACTTCAGCTTGCATTAAATGTGGCGATCAGACAAGCACATGCATTTTTAAAGTGCAGCGGGCCCCATGATCTCACTATTGTTCCCCAATGCGCCGCTTTGCGCACCATGCTGCAGAGCTGGGCTTCCCCGCAGCGCGGTCCCCTTTAAGGGGGCAGTGCCGCTGGACGGGGGGCAGCGCCGCACAGCGCCCGATCCGCCTCATCTCTGCCTAAAATCAATGAGCGGCTGCCCGATCCGCTGTTTCTGCTTTCAGCCTTTTCCAGGAAGAAACTGACGGCGGGCCACGATGGGCCGAGAAATGAAAGGAGGAAACGGAGAAGTTGAATTTGTCCTTTGTGAACAATGACCATAGATTGAAAAAAACATTAACAACACAAACGGGCGCGCATGGTTTTTAAATGGATCGCGACCGAAAATCAATGGTAGTGTGTTCATGAAGGATTATTTTTTAAAGGAAAACAGAGGAAAAGTGGGGAAAGGGAGAACTTCCTGAATTGCGAAAAACATGGTCTGAACCTCCAGGCGATGTGCATTGAAGATATTCGCGGATTCTTCATATCCGATGTATTTTATTGTATCCAATCCCCATATAAAAGGATAATATTACGGAGGGACGCGTAATCATTATCTATTGCTGCAAGGACTTTTGATCGTGCTGTTTGTTGTACACAAGGCTCGGTAAGTGACGTGCTCGCTTGATTCCGCTTCACCGTCAGAAGTGGCTCCTTACAGTCTCCATGCTGTCTGTGCATTTTGACATGAAACTGCAACAGGCTCTGCTCGGCTTGTTGAAAAGTACGCTTTATGGCTTTATTTGAAAACACTCTTTGGGGCTTTAGAAAATGTCATTGCGACACGGTTTCTTCTTTCGGTTTCATGGATCTTGGTTTGTGGGTAAATGATCCCTGTTTACAAGTCCTTTGGATAACGAGTAGTAAATTTACAATTGATTCCCAACACTCATTTGCTTTTAAGGAAATCGCAGCCAAATATTAATAGCATTGTGAAAACTATTGTTACACTGTTTTAAGCCCAGTAATGCATCCGTCACGCACCTTGTAGATCACGGACTGTGTCTGAATGACAGCTTGGAAGTGAGTTTCCATCATCTGTTGGTTCAGTATCTTTGTGCTTCATTTGTGACTTTGCTCAGTGTTGTGCGATGAAGTCCATATCATCATCATCATCATCCTCCAGATGTGCACATTCACCTTGACCCTGTTTCAGTTGAAATCTAGTGGAATTTTAGTAGAGCATCTCCTTTAAAGACTTTTTAAATGTGTGTTTGTATGTAAACGTTAGGGTTTCAGTTGGACCAGTCATAGAACATCACTCAGTTGTTGTATTTTTTGTCATAAGCTTACATAGTTGTATATTCTAGGCAGCGGGTGACAATATAAACTTGCAAACTCTTCTATGTGACGATGTATGTGTATGTGTGTGTGTGTGAAAGAGAGAGACAGAGAGTGTCCTGTGTGTGTGTGTGTGTGTGTGTGTGTGTGTGTGTGTGTGTGTGTGAAAGAGAGAGACAGAGAGTGTCCTGTGTTGCATTGATACTCCATTTAGGCTTCTGCACCTTATACATTATGCTGCTTCGCTGGCTCATCACAAATCTAATATGGGTGGAGAGTAGTTTTGAATCTAATCTACTTAGATAAATTAGAAATTATATACAATTGTGTTTCTTTTGGACTTTGTGCATGAAATGAATGTCTCTCGTCATTGTTAGGAATTTATATTACACTGAATCAGGCCATAATTATTTGCTGAGGTGATTAGAGGTTCATTGTTCTGTTTGTAATGGTACTCAGTGGTACCATTTTTTTTCACTCTGGCTACTGACCCTGCAGTCTGCTGGACCCCATACGAGCTTCATTACAGCATGGCAGGAGGTAGCAAGGTGCTCAGTCAGGGCATCTTCCCATCAGATGGTTGGGGAAAGGGGGCCGACACTGTACCTGGTATAAATGCCAAGCGCTAGCTGGGATGCATTCCTGCAATGTGCATGGAAAATATGTACATGTCAGACATTATTTTATGTGTTAAAGTTATATATGAGGCTGAAGTTTTTATGGAGATATGTTTTATAAAACATATCTGGAAAAATGTGTTAAGGTATACCAAAAGTTATAGATAGATAGTACACATAGTTAATTATGGGGAAACGCTAGGTAGGGATTATTTTTCTATTAATAAATTAGTTGTAAGATGGCCTGATTCACAGAAATCAATTATATTCTGCATTGTGAAGTATTTACTCACACAGACAGACATACACTATATGAACAAAAGTATTGGGACACCTGGCCATTACACCTATAAGAACTTTTATGACACCCAATTCTAAATCCATAGGCAGCAATATGGAGTTGGTCCCCCCCTTTGCAGCTATAACAGCTGCCACTCTTCTGGAAAGGTTTTTTGCAGGTTTATGGAGTGTCTGTGGGAATTTTTGCCCATTCATGCAGAAGAGCATTTGTGAGGTCAGGCACTGATGCTGGCTCACAATCTCCATTCTGGTTCATTGCAAAGGTGTTCGTTGGGGTTGAGGTCAGGGCTCTGTGTGGGCCAGTCAAGTTCTTCCACACCAGACTCACCCAACTGCGTCTTTATGGACCTTACGTTGTGCACTGGGTCATGCTGGAACAGAAAAGGGCCTTCTCCAAACTGTTCCTACAAAGTTGGAAGTAGATAATTGTCCAAATGTCAGGATTGCAGGCGGCTCGGGCACGGGAGCGAGGCATCAGGCACAAAAAGGGCGGACGACCCACTGGCGGCTCCAAGAAAAAAAGGGGTTTATTAAATAAAACAGAAAACACTACAAACACAAAACCAAAAGGACCACGAGGGGTCAAAAAATAAAAGGGGATTAACAAACACTAAATAACAAAACCTAAATACACATCTAAAACTGGGAATCTCTGACATAACCATCAAACACAATCAATACCAACCAACAACACCACAACACACACAATGAACCACTGGGGAACTGAACAGAAGCAGGAACTAAAATACTAAGGGGTAGCGAGACTAACACAGGACAGGTGAGGCTAATTAAGAAAGACCAGGGAAACGGGGTACAAGTGAAACTAATACTCAAAGGAACTAAACAGGAAAACTAAGAACTACCCAAGGAATCAGAACACTGGGGAATTACAGACAGGTAAAGACAAGCAGGGGCACAAGGAACAAAACCAAAAACCATATACAAAATCACTAAATACAATAACTAGACAAACTCAACTGAAACACTAGGGAGCAAAATACAAAAACAGGAGGTGGGATTCAAACACAGGACAGAAGATACAAAGACAACCGGATGCTCAAGGTGTTGAGCCATGAGGCCAACAGAACAGGATAAACTAAAAGACAAACATGAAGGACGGGATGACCAGCAATGCCTGCTAACCAAACGGGGAAGGGACACAGAGTGACAACAGGAGCTGACCCTGACAGTACCCCCCCCCCCCACCTAACGCGTGGACACCGGACGCGCGCAAGGGCACTGCCAGGGCCACAAATAACGGGTGTACAAGACTAAGACAGCACCGGACAGGGAAACCACTTAACGAAAACCAAGGAACTGGACAGACAGAACCAAGAACTCAGACAAGAGGGGAACAAAAACAGATGGGGCAGACACCAGGAGCTGGGACAAGAAGATTAGACGAGGGAACACAGCAGGGGGCAGAACTTGGGGACCAGGAACAAACGGACGTGGACACTGAGGAACAGGACCAGGGACATGAGAATGAAATTGTATAGGGGAACCGGAAGGGAAAGGAACAAAAGGAGCAGGGAGTGGGAAAGGAGCAGGGACATGAGACTGGGATGGAAATGGGGCAGATAAACTGAAAGGGAAGGGCAAAAATGGGACTTGTTGGGGCAGCTGGCCAGGAAACAGAAAAGGGAAATGTTGGGTAGGAGGTGGGCTTTGTGGCCGACTGGAGGGCAAGGAGGAATGGACTGCAGGACGAGGACAGGAACTGGAGGGTGATAAGGAATGGACTGCAGGACGAGGAAAGGAACTGGAGGGTGATGAGGAAGGAACAGCAGGACGAGGAAAGGAACTGGAGGGCGATGAGGAAGGGACTGCAGGACGAGGACGGGAACTGGAGGGCGATGAGGAAGGGAGTGCAAGACTGGAGGGTGATGAGGAGGTGGCTGCAAGACTGGAACTGGAGGGTGACAAGATGGCAGGATGGGAACAGAAATTGGAAGACACCAACGAAGGAACTGAACAGAAGCCTGTTGCTGACCCGCCAGACCTGCCTGGCAGAGCAGAGGCGGCGACCCCCTGTGGGCCGGGCGCGGGTGGAGCTGGGGCCGTGGAGTCAGGTGCGGGCGGTGCAGGTGCCTCGGAGGGCGGCGACGCAGCTGCCAGGTCTGGCGGGTCAGCAACAGGCAGGTCTGGCGGGTCAGCAACAGGCAGGTCTGGCGGGTCAGCAACAGGCAGGTCTGGCGGGTCAGCAACAGGCAGGTCTGGAAACGATGAGGAGGGCATATAACAGGAATGGGAGCTGGAGGGCGAAGGGGTAGGGACTGGGTCTGGGCGGTTGGTCCGCCTGGTGTGTCCCCGTCTCCCCTTTCGGGAGACAGAGAACCGGCCCAGTCCTCTGCTGGACCTCCACCAGTGCCATGCAAGGTCCACTTGGGTGGAGGTAGGATTCTGACATTTGGGGATTGAGGCCAGGACAGCCTTGGGCAGAGATGCAGGGGCAAAGTCAAAAGGCATGGCTCCCTGTGGGCCGGGCGTGGGTGGAGCTGGGGCCGTGGAGTCAGGTGCGGGCGGTGCGGGCGCCTCGGAGGGCAGCGACGCAGCTGCCAGGTCTGGCGGGTCAGCAACAGGCAGGTCTGGCGGGTCAGCAACAGGCAGGTCTGGCGGGTCAGCAACAGGCAGGTCTGGCGGGTCAGCAACAGGCAGGTCTGGCGGGTCAGCAACAGGCAGGTCTGGAACAGTGGGAGGCAGAGTATTGACCGCCAGTGCTGGAACCTCTGGAGGCTTGGAAACCATGGAGGCCAGAGCAGGGGTTTGCTCTTTTGCAGTGGTCATCGCCCGTGTAGGAATCCTGGGGACCCGCGGGATGGCGTCCCCAACCAACCTGGCCCCTTTAAGAGCCAGGCGCGTACCTACAAAGGGGCGAGCTGCCAGCACTGGCAGCGAAGGAGCAGGCAGGTGCACTGCACTCCTAGGCTGCATTGCCATGATGCCTTCCCCTGGGCAGGGCTCGGGCATCGCGGCGGCGGCAGCGGCTGCGACCTCCCCTGGGCAGGGCTCGGGCATCGCGGCAGCGGCGGCTTGTTCACTGGACCTTGGGTCAGGTACTTCAGGCGACCCTGCCAGGTCCACCAGATGCCAAAATACTCTCTCTATCCTACATACCTCCTCCTCCAGAGAGGCAGGAGAGAGCTGGAGAAGTTGGTTGCCAGCTTCTGTCAGGGCTTGGCACAACCATGGTGACTGGAGGACAGTTGGGGTCAGGGATAGCCATTTCCAGACATCCTGAAGAGAGCAGAGCTCCTCCATACGAGCCCTGACGGCATCCAGAACTTCAGGGGGGGCAGGTGTCCCAGAGCCTGGGGATCGTCCTTGGGAGTGGTTCATTCTGTCAGGGGTACAGGCAGCTCGGGCATGCAAAAGAGGCATGGTGCAGGCACAGAAAGGATGAACGACCCACTTGTGGCTCAAAGAACAAAAAACATGGTTTATTTAACTGAACTAAAAAAACACAAGGAACACAAGGCACAACCAAAGGACCACAAGGGGTCAAAAACTAAAAGGGGATTAACAAACACTAAATAACAAAACCTAAATACACATCTAATACTGGAAATCTCTGACATAACCATCAAACGCAATCAATACCAACCAACAACAACACACACAATGAACCACTGGGGAACTGAACAGAAGCAGGAACTAAAATACTGTACTAAGGGGTAGCGAGACTAACACAGGACAGGTGAGGCTAATTAAGAAATTCCAGGGAAACGGGGTACAAGTGAAACTAATACTCAAAGGAACTAAACAGGAAAACTAAGAACTACCCAAGGAATCAGAACACTGGGGAATTACAGACAGGTAAAGACAAGCAGGGGCACAAGGAACAAAACCAAACACCATATACAAAATCACCAAATACAATAACTAGACAAACTCAACTGAAACACTAGGGAGCAAAATACAAAAACAGGAGGTGGGATTCAAACACAGGACAGAAGGTACAAAGACAACCGGATGCTCAAGGTGTTGAGCCATGAGGCCAACAGAACAGGGGAAACTCAAAGACAAACATGAAGGACGGGATGACCAGCAATGCCTGCTAGCCAAACGGGGAAGGGACACAGAGTAACAACAGGGGCTGACCCTGACACCAAAATGCCTTGATATGCTCAAGCAGTAAGAGTTCCCTTCACTGGAATTAAGGAGCCTGGCCCAACTCCTGAAAAACAACCCCATACCATTATCCCTCCTCCACCAAACTTTACAGTTGGCACAATGCAGTCAGGCAGGTAATGTTCTCCTGGCATCCGTCAAACCCAGACTCGGCCATCAGACTGCCAGTCAGAGAAGTGTGATTTGTCACGCCACAAAACACTGCTCCAGAGTCCAGTGCCGGCGTGCTTTACACCACTCCATCCAACATTTGGCACTGCACTTTGTGGTGTGGGACTCCCATGCAGCTGCTCGGCAATGGAAGCCCATTCCACGAAGCTCCCATCACGCGGTTTTTGTGCTGGGGTTCAAGCCAGAGGAAGTTTGGATCTCTGCAGTTATTGAGTCAACAGAGTGTTGGCAACTTGTACACACTATGCGCCTCAGCACTCGGTGACCCCGCTCTGTTACTTTACTTTGTGTCACTTTGTGGCTGAGTTTCTGTTGTTCTTAAATGCTTCCACTTTGCAGTAATACCACTTGCAGTTGACCATGGAATATCTAGCAGGGCAGAAATTCCGCAAACTGACTTACTGCAAAGGTGGCATCTTCTTCACTGAGCTCTTCAGAACAACCCATTGTTTCATAAATGTTTGTCTCAATACTTTTGTTCATATAGTACATGCACGCACAAATGCATGCACAGATCTGTATGTGTGTTTGTGTGTATGCCATCAAACACTAAAATGACCTCAAACTATTTCAAGCATTGGATCACAAATGACTTGTTCTTTCTTTGTAATTTGGTCTTGTGTGATAAATAGGAATGGTGTGTCCTGTAATAGCCCTGTACTAAAACATTAATAGCTTTATCAACTGATATTTTAAGTTGAATTCTTTTCTTTAGTGGACCTCCATGATGACGTTTTCCTATTGCCACAGTATCAGCTGCTGCCTCTGAAGAGCCTGTGGCCTGCTAGATATGCCTTTGTTTCTGTATCTCCTTGGAGCAGGAGGGGATCCCTTTTCAGCCTCTGAGCGAGTGCCCTACCAAACTGTACTTCCTCCCCCGCCCATGCGCCAGCATCACGGCCGGCCAGCCGGATGGAGGAAGGGCCCACTCGCCTGCCGGCACACCTGCGTGAGTACACACACACACGCACAAACACCCGCACAAACACCCGCTCATGTGTATGCAGACTTGCTTGATGACCCGTCCAAACAGTGTTCCTGGACGTCAGCCTTGCTGTGTGCTCTTGATTTAATCTCTGTTGCTCCTATACTAGAAGTACATCAATGTGTCTTTGTAATTCTGCACAGCTGCTGGGAGGGGATACCTACACCTGGAATGTACTGAAATGTGAAACTCAATGAGAGATCACAATACCAGTGGTTCTGTGGGGGTTAATCATATTGCATTGATTAGATCATTATCACAATGTAATGTAGGTTAATCACAATGAATTGACCAGATACTTTTTACCAGTAATATTAAGTGAAAAATACAATGTTTCAAGCTATAAATAATTTAGTCTCCCTCCCATTTTACCTGTGACTAGTCCATGAGTTTGAAGACCTCTGAGGAAGCTAAATACCCAGAGACTGTATCAGGAAATAACCATTCATTTGTGGCTACAATGCAAATATTCCTACCTGTGAATTTGCTATTGCACCTCAGTGCAGCAGAAATCAGAATACAAGTGTAAAAACAAATGAATTGCTTCAGCCTGCCGCGGTGATCATGAATGTTGCAGCTATGTTAGATTGCTGTTTCATGGCAGTAGATGCACTTACATGCATTATTTGAAAAGTACATTTTCTTTTGGATACCTCTTTACAGCTGTTAGGAGCTATTACTATAAATATACTGCACTTGGCATAACGTCATAAATCAGCTGTGATATATTCCACCGTTTCTGTTTTGCATGAATAAGTAGCCTCTTGGAAACCACTTTGATATATTTGCACTGTAAAAATAGATTTTTTTTTGCATTCACATTTTTAAATGCATTTTTATGTGTAAATGAGTGCTGCTTATATACCTAAAGCAAGTTACCAGGGTAGTTTTTATGAATAAAGTGCAAGAATTTGATTGTACTGTATACGCCTAAAAATAAGATGCTTAAACCTTGATTGGACATTGATGCAATAAATAAAAGTTTTAAAAATATATCGATTTTGAGCAATGGCCTTGAGAGTTTATATGAAAAAAATGGCAACTTTGCTTGGAAAAATTGCCCCATAAAAACGGTTTCATAGGTTCACCATCTCTGCTTCTCTTGCCTCACTTTTGTATATGTGACACTTTCATTCCCACTGCATGGGAAGAAAATGTTAGAGGTACTATGAACTGCCCCCCCCCTCCAATCCACAAAGAACTGTAATCTAACAGCTGGCTGTTGCAACAGTACTTGCAGTGCAGCCCATTAAAGTGTGAGGAAGTTGCAGCTGTGCCTGTCACTGTTTTTTCTCAGTAATCTCATCTGCTGGGCTTGACCACAGATCTCGACTGGGGACTTTCTGTATCTGCCGCTGGTTCGGTGGGTTTACAGCCAATGCTCGTGCACTGGTGGCACTTTTCAGTGCAGTGAGCTATCTGTTAGCCGGACTAGCATTTTAAAGAAAGCATTCTGCCATGACCTTCTGAAAGGCTGCAGTGAAGTGCCTGGCCATAATCTCTTAAGAACGTTACCAGTGTGGCAGATGTGAACAGGAGACCTCGGATAAATGCCACGAGTCACCCTTTCGATCCATAACACTGTGAAGGTTTCTCTGAGCTGGGGAGTGTGAAATGAGTAAGAGTACTTGCACAGTGAGGCATCTCCGTCAGCTTGAATATGTCTGTGTGTGTTTGGGTTTTTATGCTGCTCATGAAGAGTCAATTTGGGAAAATGCAGCCCTAGAAAAAGCACCACCGTGTTATTGTTAGGCGTCCTGAAAGCTGATGGGAGTTCCGACAGAGACCGAGATACAGTGTCTCTCTCTGTGTCTCTGAGGGAATTGTCCTGCATATTTCCTACACCTGGAAGCCACTGCTTTTCTTCAGCAATTTCCTGAGTGGCAGAAGGCCATTCCCGAAAAGTGGAGAATAAAAATCTGGAAGGGAGCCTGTTCTTGCGTCCCAATGGTGGAATAAAACACGGATTGTACAGTTCGGTATCTTCCTTGGGAAACTGTGGCCCCGTGCAGCAGCGCAAAGTGAGCTGACGCAAGCAGATCTTTATGCATGGGGCATGTGTTCAGCTGATGAAATGAAGGGTGGTGTTTTTACACGACTCTCTCTGTGGCTGCTACAGCTTGGGCTGGTGGCAGATAAACGCAGCACCGGTCACCTTAATTATGCAGTGGTCCTCACAGCATGAAACTGGGGACTAAGAGTTTGAGGTTGGCAGTATACAAAATGCAGACAGCACGTTAATTACATTTAATTATAATTAATTATATGTATTTTGTGTAATTTTTATCATTCTGTGTGGGCTCCTGTTATGTATGTAAAGGTCAGACCTTTTAGGGGAAATTGTATGCCAAATCACTGCAATTTGTGCTGCACGAACAGCTGGAATTAAAGATTTACTTTTTATTTCTGGCATAATTTTCTCAGAAATGAAACTAGCTTCAAAGATTTAGAACAACAATGCAAAGGTTTACGTGATTCACAAATTCACAAGATTCACAAATTCACAAGATTGTGTCCTGCCAAATTTTTGTAATTATTTACACAGAGGGTAAACATTTTTGGAGTCACAATTTCTTTTTGCGGAAAAAATCAAGGTCACTTGAATAGGGGAATAATTATACTGTAGTGTAATTATAGGACATATGTGTACAATGTGCGTGAGAATGACCAGAAATCAAAATGTCAGACAAAGATGGTTTGGTGTAATGTACTGTCAGGATTTCGGGCACATGAAGGTGTTTTTTTTTTTTTTTTTACTGGAGGTGAGGTTTGGGGGGGGGTTGTGATAATCTTCCTTTTTCCAATGAGTTTTTACATTGCTGTTATTTATAGCTTGCAACATTGTATTTTCCCCTTCATATTACTGGTAACGGTTAAATAATACCAGTGAAATTTTGATGATTAATAGCATCCCTAAATTTCCTCCGGGATAAATAAAGTTTTTCTGATTCTGATTCTGATTCTGAAAATGCTTATTATTACTTGCTGATTATGTCATTTCACACCACAGCGATTGTTGCAGATTAGAGAGATTGCTTTCGCTTCTGCTGTGTCGTAAATATGTTCTTGCCATGTTTGAAAATGTGACCTTCACCAAACTTTGCGGCTGCATTTTCATGATTCACGTTCCTCTGTGAGACGAGCCAGCTCAGGTTATGCCAAGCTGATGAAGGGTCAGTGATGGAGTGTTCATTTCACATTGCACTGTACTTGCAGTGTTTCAATTCGAATGCAGTGGGTCATCTTGAATACGGAAGTGCGGTTTCATCTCGAACTTGGGCGTGTATCGATGTGGCTAATTGATGTGGCCGTCGTGTGAAAACGCGGCACATTGTAAATGTCCTTATGGCTGAACAAAAGTTTAGGGACAGCTCACAGTGAAGTGGAACAAACATCAGTAAATTACCTTTTTTTTAACTCTTTGACTACTTTTTTATTAAGTCTTTCATTTCCTGGGTTACTTTATATATATATATCCCATTTGTGTTTTTATATAGATGTAAAAAATTGACCTCAGGTTCCCAATGAAATAAAAATAGGCTTATGGTGTGAACAGATGACAGTCCACCCCATATAATGCTCATTTAGGGAACAGATATGCCTTTCTGGGATATGTGTTTTCAGAATTATTCAAAAATACTTTCATTATTTATGTAAAATATTAACCGGAGTTTTAGAAATGCATGCACACAAAAGAGTTTGTAAGTAAGGGCCTGCAATGCCTTTGCAGTTTTGAAATTTCTGCATGCTTCCTGTCTGACTGGGCAGAGGAGATTAGGGTAATTCCCATGTTGATGTTACCAGGATCCAGTTCCCCCTTTCATTAGAAAGTGACGGTTTACAGATGGCTGAAAGAAATGGAGAACAAATAAACAAAGCAGAAAACTGCTTTTATAATCAAAGTGCCGAGGAGGATAATTTGACTGGTTCTTGTTTTTTTTTTTTTCGTTTGTTTTTTAATGGAACCAGTTTTGGTAGCTTTGCCTCATTGACTTCCTCAAAGAACACCTCCAGGCCGCAGTCTGACAAACGAGTCAGTTTTGTACCTTATAGAAAGTGCGTATATAATGTCTTGCTCAGCGCCACATGTAACAAGGGAGTTTTTATGGAGAGGATTTAATGGGAAGGCCAAACTTTCTGTAGTGTGAATAAGAGGAGGGGGCAAATCCAACAGTGAGGAAATACTGGTGACCCCCCCCCCCACCCTCCAGGAGTGATATGCATGCTAGGTCTTACATCCTGCATCCTTCTTTATTTCAAAAGAGCCTTAATCTGTTTTGTGAAACCCCACCCCCCCCCCCCCCCCCGAAAAAAAAAACAAAAACTAAGATTTACTCCAAGGTTGCCTAAGAATGATGTCACCAGGAAGTGACCTTAGCAGAGGGGGTTGTGGAGGAGCCCCTCCCCCCACCCACACAAAAATAAAGAATTCTGCTCAAAATCTGAATTTTGGTTTATATCAGTGCTATTGTTAACTATGTTGTCAGTTAAGTGAGCTTAATCACACCTATACTGATGAATCACCAATCTCTGCTACTTTAAATATGTAGATACATCTTTTAATAGTGGGCAGCATTTTTGAAATGTTGACTTCCTACTTAAGGATTCATTTATAATATTAATACCTTGCATTCTGACATAAGCATTTATTAAGAATTAATATAAAAATTGAGAGACTTGCACAACAAACACAACACTTCAGAAATGAGTATCCTGTGGTTGCAATGCAGACATGTGAAGTATATAGATTTTCAGACGGTTGGCAGACAGGCAGCTTGTAAAATAAGATAGCTCTTCAGAAGGATACATGGCAGTGCTCCAGACCTTCTCTTATCGCTCCCCGGTCTTTCCTCCTCCCTCTGTCTGTCTCTCCCGCTCTGCTTTGCGCGCTGGTGATAAAAAGCACAGCTGCTGTGGGTCCTGACCACAGGAAGTTTCCTGTGCTGGAAGGAGAGAGCTGAGGGGGAACTTCCTGCCAAGAGGGGCGCTTTGTGGGAAGTTGTTTAGAGCTTCCTTCCCTCCCACTCAGCAGCTGCGCGAGGCCATCGCAGATGGTCACGGCGGGGTCCTCGGGGGCTGCCCAAATCTGCCTTTTCCGCCATTCAGCGGGAGACCCCTGAATATTGCAGGGGAGTGCATATTGTAAACACGGGCTCACGTGACAGCCTCACTCACGCATTTGAAGCTCCGGATCGGCCACGTTTTCACAATTTCAAAAAAAGAACAAACCCACGGCATCGATGTGAAGGTGATAAAATTCAGCCTTTTAAACCCTGGTGTTTATTTTATGGTCTTCTGCTGCCGTTATTCTGTATATTTTCCAAGCAGATTCTCAGATCTTTGACCCCATGATGTTGTGTTTGTGCACTATAAGAAAACAAATATATTTCCATGAATAAAGAACCATATTTAGAAAGGTACATTTTGTACAGTTATTTACCAGACTAGTTACAGTATTTACAGCTTATCTTTTATTAATTTAAGGATAGAACAGAAGTGGGTTAAGATCCTTGAAACTTCCGGTGGCTTGCCCAGAAGATTGGTAACAGCACTGTGCTGGTTTCCCTCTGCTAATGGCGCATCCCGTATTTTATGGAAGAAAAATATCTGTGAGTCAGAATGAGTGGGGGGACGAGACGAGCTTGTGGTGAATCTTATGGAATCCTTAGCGCAAGATCATAAAGGGAGGGGTCTGAACTGTCACAGAGCAGCCGTATCCGCACAGATATATGGGAATATACAGCCATGGTGACATAAACTTCTGTGATACGATGACAGCGAGGAAAGGTGATACTGACAGTGTACCATGATGGTACACTGTCAGTATCTTTTAACTCTGAATTTTTAGCATTTTTTAACTTTGGTGACTAAAATATCAAGACCAGCATCTCCAGGAAGCTTAATTTTTAACGATAAAGCCGATAATTTAAAAGAAAGCGATATTATGCAGAATGTGTCGTGGCTGATGCTGCCCTGGACCTGCACGGTTGAGCTATAACTCTAGAATGGTGTCATTCGCTGAGGGTGGAAGCAGACAGTCTGTGTGATTATGCGCTCAGGGCCCTTGGAACGACTTCTAAGCTACATTCATGCATTTCACCAGTGTGTTTACAGCCCATTGAAGTGAGGCCTCCTTTATGGTAGAGCACGGATTGGATACCTCCATGTACTTCTTGTGGTCCCAGTCTTTCCATTTCGTCATGAGACAGAGCACTGGACTGTCAGCTGACATTGACTATTTCTTAAACAATGACCAGTTAGCTCTCTGTGTGCCAAATGTATAACTCATAGCCTATTTCAGTCTCCCTAGCACTGTTAAGGTTGTGTTTCCATAGAGAGAGACTGGCCCTTCCATTGCTGGTGAGTCAGTAAAGAGATTTTTATCCCGGAGGGGAGATGTTTCCCCTCCCACGTCTCTGCGGGGTACTCTGTCACCCCCTGCTTCTCCTACTCTGATTCATTCACATTCTCTTATTCTCTTCCTGGCCTATCTTTTGCTCTCATGGCAAACGAAGCTCCTATTTGCTCCGCCGAGATGCAAAGGCTAACCCCTGCTTTTCTCTAAAATCGCTTTTGTTAAAAATGCTGTAGGTAAAGACTGGCTTTCGTCCAGGTGAGGAGGTAAAGCAGAACGTTTGTTAAGGTCTAGTTCTCACACCCCACTGTTACTCAAAAAGAATACAACACTCAGCTTTTGTGTTTGGGATAAAAAAGAAAATATTATATCAGTATTTGCAATTTCAATTAGTTGATTGCTGAAGCATTTCTTAGAACACTGTGTAGATTTTCTGAGCAAATTTGGGTAGTTTTGTTCTATAATTTTTACATTGGTTTTGGGAACATATTTCATGGGATTTTGGATGATCCTTCTATGCAGAACCTTTCAAGATGGATGATATTTTGAGGTTTGTTCTTATGGACTGCTTCCTGTGGGTGAATGTATCAGTTATGGAGACAAAGGTGGGCATAGCAAAACATTTGGGGTGGGCGATTCTACGAGGTCAAAATTTTTATATCACCATGAGGGTTAAAAATCACTTTTTACTAGTTTAAATGTAGGTTAGTATAGTTATGTCGGTTACTTTTGTTACTTGTATGTGCCCTGTTGCACGTGGCTCAGTTTAAGGGCTTGAGATAGGAGAGTCTGGCATGGCGTTATCACGGATGAGCAATCCTTTGTGGGGACTTTCCCAAAAAGTAAACACCTAGGCATGAGTGCAGGTATCTGATTGGGTTCACAGTTCAGTGCAATTTTAGTTCAGCAGGGACGCAGTTATAAACATAAGGCAATGTGCCTGTCGACGTGTCCGAATAACAACACCGCTCAACAAAATGCTCGTTTGCACTGTAAAAATAAATATGTAAAATTAAAATTAAAAAATGCTTGCATCATAACAATCATAATTAACGAAATCCCATGTTCTCCGCTACAGAGCATGGTCACATATCTGTAGTAATAAACAACCCTGTAACCTCAGTAGTCGTTTTTCAGCCCAGTCTGATTTTCCTGGTAAAAGAGACCTTGAATGCCATGAGGAGACTAACTTAATAGTCATAGGAATGCCATAAAAAATAATAAGATACAATAAATTAAATAAATGTGTTTCTTTATTGCCTTTGCATTTTCTTTATTGCTTTTTCCATATTGATTTTGCTTTTCCCCCAAGGGCCGAGCTGTCGATAAACTGGCATTGAGTGGGCCTTCCCAGAAGGGGCTGGCAGGCGAAAAGGCTCTACTGGGATAGCTAACTGTGTATGGTGGCTTGTATGTCACTCTGTACTGTAGGCGGTAGCAGTATGCGAACTGGTGTCCCTTGGTAATAATGGAGGAGAAGAGGCGAATTTCGGGAATCATAGTGGTAATTGCGGAAGGAGCTGCAGAGGAAATCAGGAAATTTCAGAAGCCTTAGGTATGTTTAGTGATTTTCATTAGATTATTTATAATGCAGTTATTATGCAGTTCATTAGATTTCATTAGAGGTATGATGGAGGAAGTGCTGTGAGAGCCACAGTGACCTTTATTTTGAAATCCCGGTGGAACCATGACTGCGAGAGACCCACCATGACAGAGGCTTCATCCTATTTTCCCCATTTCAGTGCAAGCGCACTGAGATGCCGTACACATTGGTGATGTATGTTGACTTAAGACGCAAAGTGTGCAAGTGTATGTAAAGAGCTGGAGTATTCACACGCCTAGTGCAGGTATCCAAGGGTGTCCCGTTGCTCAATTATGCCAAGTGCAGCGCCCTTAATGTGCACTTTATCCACACATTGGCAAATACTGCATGGAAGCCATTTTCAGCTAAAGTGTATAGATCACCATGCACCGCACCACTGATGACTAATCTTTACATCACAACAAACACGAGGAAGTCTGTCGGCGTATCAGAGCACAGCATGCTTCCTAAGAAGTTTCAGTATGAGTGCGCAAAAGTTGTATGAAGAAAGTTTACATAGCCTAGGCTACAGTGAAGAACAACCCCAAACACAACTGACACAAATGATAACATAGTTGTAGCACCCGGGCAATTTTGCTCTTTATATGCTGTAAACTTGCGCACTTTGCATCTTCTGTGAACATGTGTTACCAGAGTGTGTAGTATCTCAATGCGCTTGCACTTAAATGGGGTATATGGGATGAAGCCCAAGTTTTCCTTATAAGGGGCTACTCCACAAAACAAGTTTAGATGGTTAGCCAGATAACTTTAAAAGTTTCTACAAAGCATGTTGTCAGGAAACCTGATTGCTGGCCATATATCAATACCTAAGGTCCACTGGGCCTTTGGGAAGGGATGTATCCCTGTCGAGTCCAACTGCCTTTAATATAAGCAAATAATCATTTGTTTCACAGTTTCCTTGACTAAAACCAGCCATGTTGTACCATGTTTTGCCACTCGCTCCATCTGAGGGGGTGTGTTCCAGTGGGAAGGCCCGCCCAAAGCCAGTTGATTGACAGCTTGGCCCTTTGAGGAATACCAAAAGCAATAAAGAAAAGCATTTTTCTTATTTTAATTTTTTTATTTGGATTTCTGTAACTTTCTTATTCAATATTTATTTTCTTATCCCTTCACAGATTTATTCTTTTTTATGGCACTCATATGACTCCATACTAACTTGCAGAGGCTCTTTCTGCCTTGCGTTGGATGTATACACACTCGAATTATGTCGTCTCAAGCGTGCTGGATGCGTTTCCAGAAACACTTCTGAGTTCGGTATAACAGAGCTGACGTTCTTGGTCTTATAAACTACTCTGCCTTTGGTGTTGATATAATTTACTGGGAAACTAAAATGTTCCCAAGCTACTGATTTAAGTGATGTGGGAGGGTCTTTCAGCTCTCTTAACCAAATCATAACCACAATTAGCATAATGTATTCTGTGTTGAACTTGTGAATTTAGATTTTGCCCTTGTCAAGAAATGTATCAATTTGTTTCATTGTGCATTCCAAACTGAAAATGATGTAACCAAAAGGCTTGATAAAATACGTGTACCATCAAGCCCTTCAAATTTAGTTCTGAAATGCTCTTCAGCAAAAACCATTCATATTTTTGTCATCAAACAAACATCGATTCACCAATTCTCAGCCCTGCAAAACATTTTTTTAATTATTACCATTTCTGTGCTACCTTCAGTGTAAGTTTGTCTTGTTTTAAAGATCTTCCCAAGGCTATAAAGTGGTGCTGGGTAGGAGTTATTAAATCATTCATTTTAACAATAGCCTGTGGACCACTAGTGGCAAATAAGCCCTGAAGGCATCAGTGACTCATCTCCAGAACCTGCTGGCATGGAGGCGACATCTCATGGTTGATGAGACTTTTTGTCCCTAGGATGCATCTTTGGAGCAGTTCTTTGACTGTTTCATTTGTTCCTCTTCACTTTCCACATTTTGACTTAGGAAAACAGGCTCTTGTGTCTTGGCGAGTTTTCAGCTATTCCACGTTTAAACATTTTGATTGTTGTCTGAATGTGGTCTGCAACACGATTAACCATTCATGATTTTGTACACATAACATCCTTCATGTTCCTTCAACAACCATCTGTCTCTTGTGATTGGACAGTTTGGCCTGTTGTTTCTCATTGGTGATGATAAAGGACTTTCTCATGCCTGTTAGCTCATTTGTATACCCAAGTGAAACCGGTAATGCAAGGCCTCCATACGGTTCCTTAAAACACAGTACAGTATCTGTATAACACACTCAGGAGTCTTTGCAATCTATGTTTTTTAGAGTTATTAGTATAACTTATTTTAAGATTGTTATTGTTTAAGTGCTTGTTATTGTTCCATTGTTTGTCGTTTATTCGTGAACTGATGTCCTTCACAGTGAACCTGACCCATATTATTCATCACTGCTGTTGGTCTGCACTGAGGCTGGATGCTGACTGTGTCCCGCCCCCCCCCCACCAGGTCTGCAGCCCGCTCTTTGGAGCAGAGAGGATGTCTCGCAGTGGCTGAAGTGGGCCGAGCGGGAGTTCTCCCTACATCCCATTGGCAGTAACACCTTCCAGATGAATGGAAAGGCGTTGCTGTTGCTCACCAAGGAGGACTTCCGGTACCGCTCACCCCACTCAGGTGAGGGGATCTCCACTCTGAGCCAGGCTTAGAACCTGTCCCCCTCTATACCAGGGATGAGGTCTCACCCTGCGGTTTTCGTCCTGGCCGTGGAACACTGGACCAGCTTTATACCCTTGCAAGGGTACTGGAGGGGGCCTGGGAGTTTGCCTATCCAGTCTACATGTGTTTTGTGGATTTGGAAAAGGCTTATGACCGGGTACCCCGGGGTGCTCTGTGAGGGGTGCTTCGGGAGTATGGGGTCCGGGGTCCACTGTTGTGGGCCATTCGGTCCCTGTATGAACGGGGCAGAAGCTTGATCCGCATTGCCGGTTATAAGTCGGACATGTTCCCAGTGCGGGTTGGGCTCTGCCAGGGCTGCCCTTTGTCATCGGTCCTGTTTATAATATTTATGGACAGGATTTCTAGGTGCAGTCAGGGTGTTGTGGGTATCCAGTTCGGTGGCCTCAGGATTGCCTCGCTGCTATTTGCAGACGATGTTGTCCTGTTGGCTTCATCTGCTGGGGACCTCCAGCGTGCTCTGGGGCGGTTCGCAGCCGAGTGCGAAGCGGCGGGGATGAGGATTAGCACCTCCAAGTCCGAGACCATGGTTCTCAGCTGGAAACGGGTGGATTGCCCTCTTCAGGTCAGGGAAGATGTACTGCCTCAAGTGGAGGAGTTTAAGTATCTCGGAGCCTTGTTCACGAGTGAGGGTAGGCAAGATTGAGAGCTGGACAGACGAATCAGAGCGGCGTCTACAGTTTTGCAGGCGCTTAACCGGTTCGTCGTGGCTAAGAAAGAACTGAGCCGAAAAGCAAAGCTCTCGATCTATTGGTCCATCTTCGTCCCTACCCTCACCTACGGTCATGAGCTATGGGTAATGACTGAAAGAATGAGATCGCGAATACAGGCGGCCGAAATGAGGTTTCTCCGCAGGGGGTCTGGGCGCTCCCTTAGGGATATGGTGAGAAGTCCGGATATCCGGGAGAGCCTCAGAGTAGAACCGCTGCTCCTCCACGTCGAAAGGAGCCAGTTGAGGTGGTTTGGACATCTGGTGCGGATGCCTCCTGGACGACTACCTGGAGAGGTTTTCCGTGCATGTCCTACAGGGAGGAGGCCCCGGGGCAGACCCAGGACTCGCTGGAGGGATTATATCTCTCGGCTGGCCTGGGAACGCCTCGTCGTCCTCCGCGAGGAGCTGGTAGAGGTAGCTGGGGAGAGGGGGGTCTGGGTATCTCTCCTGAAGCTGCTACCCCCGTGACCCGAACCCCGGACAAGCGGAACATGATGGATGGATGGATGGATGGATGGATGGAGGTCTCACCTATTAATGACATCATCGTACATCCATATCCTTGGTCCTGGTGGCCAAATCACCAGACCATACTGGAGCTCACCTGATCAAATCCAGTGTTCTTTCTCAGCACCAGCTGTGCGTGGTTTGAAATCTCCATTTTCATTAAGACTAAGTATCTGTGAACTGTATGATCTGCGTGTATTTGCCTGTGACAAATCTGCCTACTCACATGACCGGTGTAAAATGTGTGGCAGGTTGTTATTACATGTTATTTCCTGATGATCATTTTTGGCTACACTTCACTTGAGGGAGCACAAGTAACTCAGTTACTACTCAAATACAAATAATGAACAAATATAGTCGCTGCATGAATTACATGAACCGTTATGATTGATTAATGATGAATGAACATGGGGTCAGTACATAATTAGCACTTGGTTTCTGGTTAATTAATACATCAAGTGAGAGTATACTACTGCATTGTTTGTGTCCCCTCCATTAGTCTTGCCTCATTTTTAGACACTAAGTAATCAAAATATTCTAACATTTTATTTTAGCATTTACAAAACTGGGAATGTTAACTGAAATAAATAAGGTTAAGTATCCCGCTCAAAAGCATAAGAACAGGCCTCTGCAGAGCAGCCCACACTCTGGCGGCCTAATGCCTTCCGTTCACGCGTCCATCGTAACCCGCAGGCGATGTCCTATATGAGCTGCTTCAGCACATCCTGAGACAGAGGAAGACCCATGGCTTACACTCCTCTAGCTTCTACCAGGGAAGCTTCCACTCGCAGCCAGGGGACCATCAGCTTCACAGGCTTGAAGGTGAGCTGCAGGAAGGCTGAAAGCGCTGACTTCATTTGGCTCGACATCTACTGTAGTGTTAAGCTATTCGGTGAACGTGAAGGGTAAATCACCAGAGGCAAAGTGGTGTGGAATTCTTCCATGAAGCTCAACTTCTTTGTAGTTTAACTAGTGTGTAGTGTCCATTGGCACGTCACCTCACAAAGACGATAACCTTCAACAACAACCTGGCAATGGCTCTCAAATGGCTATGAAATTGTTTATATAGTATGTTCATTATGTTATCTGGTTTTAATTTAAAGTGTAGAAAAAAATAAGAAGGAAAGTTTTTAAAATTTAGCAGGGAAATAAACAACAGTCTGTCTTCCCTGGACATGCTGATGTTCATTAAATGAATGTAATTTGATCTTAATTAAATGGTCCACCTTATTGTTGTTCTCTATTTCTTGCCAGAGAGTTAAATTGTGTATTTTAATCAAATTTGCCTGTAAAGTATCCTTTGACTGTGTATTTTATTTCATTGGTTGGCTAAGTCATTGAAATCCAAGCCCCCATTATTTTAAATTTGCAGTATAGCAGTGACATCTAGTGGAGATATTGAAAAATCACTGATAATCTCATCTGTAGGTGAAATCTCCAGGTGTGGTAGGATATGTTATTAAGATGAGTGGCCTTCCACCTTTTTAACCTCAATATCCTTTATACAGAAACGGTACGTCGAACCCCACAAGGTACAGAGCCCATCCCTCAGTTCACTCCCACCATTGAGCTGCGTCATCGTCCCCGGTCGCCTCATAACCCGAGGCAGCCATCGCCAAATTCCTGCCGCTCGCCCCCAAAGCCGGGCCTTCGTGAGGACCCCTCACAGCTGACCTCCCAGCTGCCCGACAGCAACCACCACCCTGAGGAACAGTACCAGCTGTCCCTGTCGCCAGCAGAGGGCGCAAATGGCCGCTGCGTCTCGCCACATGAGGGCGACTCGCACTTGGTGCACAGTGCCGCCGTGCACCCCATCCTCCTTAACACACGCATGTCCCTGGCCGATTTCAAACGCGCACGGATGACCCCCATGAGTGGGCGAGATGGGTCCACGCTGGTCTCCAATCGGGAGGAGCTGCTGTACCAGAACCACATCTTGGTGCCTTCATCTCCCCTTGAGGAGCCACCTCTGCCCATTGGACGAATCGCAGGTAGGCCTGGCCTTCAAGATCCAGGGGCTGTTGTTTCACTGGTGTTCTGACGATGAACTGCAGCTGCCACCAGTGTGTTTGCATTAAGGCCCTTTGCCATTTCCCCTCTGCAGCTATCGCCAGTGTGTTTGCATTAAGGCCCTTTGCCATTTCCCCTCTGCAGCTGCCGCCAGTGTGTTTGCATTAAGGCCCTTTGCCATTTCCCCTCTGCAGCTATCGCCAGTGTGTTTGCATTAAGGCCCTTTGCCATTTCCCCTCTGCAGCTGCCACCAGTGTGTTTGCATTAAGGCCCTTTGCCATTTCCCCTCTGCAGCTATCGCCAGTGTGTTTGCATTAAGGCCCTTTGCCATTTCCCCTCTGCAGCTGCCGCCAGTGTGTTTGCATTAAGGCCCTTTGCCATTTCCCCTCTGCAGCTATCGCCAGTGTGTTTGCATTAAGGCCCTTTGCCATTTCCCCTCTGCAGCTGCCGCCAGTGTGTTTGCATTAAGGCCCTTTGCCATTTCCCCTCTGCAGCTGCCGCCAGTGTGTTTGCATTAAGGCCCTTTGCCATTTCCCCTCTGCAGCTATCGCCAGTGTGTTTGCATTAAGGCCCTTTGCCATTTCCCCTCTGCAGACTGCAGGCTGCTGTGGGACTATGTGTATCAGCTTCTCTCTGATATCCGCTATGAGAACTACATTCGATGGGAGGACAAGGAGAGCAAAGTGTTTCGCATTATGGATCCGAATGGACTCGCTCAGCTCTGGGGCAATCACAAGGTAACATTATTATGTTACAATATCCAAAATCCCGGATGATATCCTGTCCTGGGTTATTTGCTGCCTCCAGCCTCCGGACTCCCGCAACCCTGAATATGGATATATGATGATATAAGTGCCAGTGTTTTAATTTTAATGCATCTGAGAAAAAAAAATCTGTTTGTATGAGCAAATGTAGAGAGTATGGAGGATTTAGGAAATTGGCATCAGCTGATTAAGAAGTGCAAGTGATTTCTGTATAACAGTTATCAGTTACAGTTATCAAGTGACAGTTATCAGTTATCTTAGCAGGTCTGGAACTATTAGTATCAGTTTAAGAATCATTTCATCATGTATTATAAATGCCACAGTCTTGGAACCATCCCCAAATTTCAGCTTCATTCCAAGTGTTTGGCTGTAAAAAATAAATCGCTACGTTTCATGCATGATGTCATGGAGGTATGCACTGCAAGGTTACATTTCCTTCAAAAAAAAAAAAACTGCGAATAAAACTGGAGAACTCTCAGATACTTTTTACAAAACCTAAACTTTCAGAAAAAAATCAGACCACAGTATAATGGGCATAATTACAGTCAGTTACCTGCCATAAAAAATAAACGGGCCTGCTTCTAAAAAAAAAGTTCTGAGGCCTGATTCACAGACCTGGATCTGAATGGAAGAGCTTCACTCAGAGGCCCTGTGGCCAGAGGCCCCCTGACCCCCCATGCGCTGGATGTAGCAGGGCTACCAACTTCGCTCAGCTGGCTGGCCTTAGATTTTCAATTCGAGACAAGTCTGCACACACATGCACACGCATTTACGTGTATCTAACAGTTTTATTACCTTGTAAACAGTCTGTAGGATTTGCAAACTACCCCGACACATTTAATGTAGCTAACTTTATGTTTATAATGGAATTACATATATTTGCTGTAAGATTTCTTTCGTGAGCCTGAGGGTCTGAAAGTGCGAGTGTCACACCAGATGCATGAGAGTTGGCAGCCCTGCTGCATCATGCACTAACCTCCATGCTAGTAAGATAGTTTCTAAGGGTGAAGTATAACTAAATCTTCTTGGCTTCATCTGGATTGGCAAAACTGAATGTTTATGGATGGAACTGTGAGCACTTACAATCTCATGCTTAATTGTGGGTCAGACTGGGAGCTGGGATATTGTGTATTTTGGCAAATTGATCGGACTAACATAGCTCTGTGATTTACATTCCTCAAATCAGAACAGGACTAACATGACTTATGAGAAGATGTCAAGAGCGCTGAGGCATTACTACAAGCTGAACATCATCAGGAAGGAGCCCGGCCAGAGGCTGTTGTTTCGGTAAACCTGCCTCTTGCTTAGTAACAGTCGCTGGCTTCATCGGAGCTATGGGAGCATTTTTTTCAGCTCCTCCTGCCCCTGTCATCTGCTCTTTGTTCCAGGTTTATGAAAACCCCAGACGAGATTATGAGTGGCCAGGCCGACAGGTCGGAGCACTTCGATTCAGACCTCGACGATCAGATGTACGTAAAGGAGGAATGCTGAATGTGCATGACACTCCGACAGAGTAACGTGGATTTTGAAAAGCATCTGAAACTAGATTCCAGACAAGAGGAACTTAAACCTGTGGATTAACTTTAAATGCATTTCACATTCACTCTTTTAAATTAGATTTTATGTGAAGTTTGCTATAATTTTGATCAATTAAATCTTTTATATATGAACCTATAATAAAACATCCAAAGCGGTGTCTCTTGGATATCTATTATACATGCTTGATTTACGATATGGATCCAGTGTTTTGGATATACAGTTCATGTTCTTTATGTGCCATTTAAGTGCATTTATGTGCATATTTCAGGATGTTGGGATTTTTTTATGGTGCTGATAGACATTCTTTGCAAATGCAGAGCAGGAGTATGTTCAGTGCATAATAAATATTTAAAATTCAACAGTTAAAGTTGTCAGTTATATCTTTATTTGTATAGATCAGCAGCGTTGGTACTTTACTGCATGGAATGTTGGTAATGTGCGAGTGAATGATTATGCAAGGAGAAAGAAACACGCAATGTGGAAAGCAAAAATAACGTTTACTAGACACTATTGGGAGAGAAAAAAAGAATCTAATATAAAATAAGATGACATCTATTGATCACGGAGATAAATCCTTTACATCGATAAGCTTGGGGACAGTAGAATTACCAGATGCTACATGACCATAACCTTTGCAGGATGGGTATTATGTAAACAAGACTTTTTGTCGGTACTGAATTTGATCAAGGCTCATTAGCACATGCCGCATGTGTTTGGGACTGAGCCTGTAAGATTGAAATACTGCTAAACAAACATGGTTCCCCACCACATCACAATGGCAAGATATGGTGAGAAACGCCGAATAAACTCCAGCAGCTTAACTGGATGTCTGTACAGTAAGTCGGGGATCCAGGTCCAGTGTAAACTGGTATGTTTACGGTGCCCAGAATAGCCAGTGAAACTTTGACTCCCCTGAAGTACCCTCCCCGCCCCCACGCTTGTCCAACATGAAGTGGTTTGTTCATCTGCTTTGTCTTTCTGGCTTTGCCCACTTGCACAATATGCATGTGCATGCATGGCTAAAGCCCTCTGGGGTAGTTATGTTGGGAAGGACGCTTTCTAAAAGAAAAGTTTAATTCTGCTGACGTCATATAGGACAGAAGCACCAAACAGAATGAACATGCTAGGTACAACTCTTGGGGTGACCGGTGAATTTACACTAATTGAGTTGATTATAACATTGAAATAGTAGTAGTAGTAGCAGTAGAGCTTTATTGTAATCTCAGCCACATATATTAAAGCACACGATGAGATGAAATAACGTTCTCCAGGGACAAAAGGTGCAACGTATGAAATATCACATCACTAAGAAAATATTTGAGATGGAGAGATGCAAAATTATATGATAGCCTGTATCTGCATAACTTGAATTCCACTTTAACCCTTTACCCTTCTTACCCTTTAACCACCCATTCAATATCAAATGCTGGCCAAAAATGTAAATGAAATTATGTAAATTCTTAAATTAACTGAGCTAGCCAAAATAGTTGAAACTAGCCAGCAAGGAACTAAACAGGACACAAACAGGGCAAACCAAACAGAGAAGCAAAAAATAATTACAAGCTAGTCTCAAACTCACAACTGGCGGGTTCTCTCAGTTTCTGAGCCACACACTCAGCCCATTGAGCCGTGCGGTGGACTGGGAAGTAGGCATAGCACACTGGAGCTGACAGACAAGAGACAGGAGTGTGAACAAGATGCCCAGCAACACCTCCAGGCCAAACGGGGAGCAGACACGAAGGGCAGGGTAGGGCGGGGGCTGACCCTGGCAATTGGAGTAATAGATTACATTTAGATCCATCTCCTGTTGTATGATCACTCATACCATGTTTAATGAACACACTTTCAAAGGATTGACATCAATAACTTGTCGTCCTCAGCCTCATGAGTATTACACTCTTCAACTCACTCTCTAAGTCTAACACATACTGGCATTGGCCTTGCAAATCTTGTTCAGCTCATCTATTCAACCAGTTGGTGTTGCACCTAACAAGTTCTTTTGTCAGTAGATGTCCATATATGACATGCATCTGTCAATACACCCATATGGCAGAATTCCCACTGTAAAATTAGAGCCAATGTCAAGACTTCCAAAGTTCTGGCTAATTTACGAAGTGTCCTCGTCAACATGGTTGCTCTGAAGTACTCTCTCTGAATGCCAGAAGGATTGTATCTTTCTCAGCCATTAACTTTCAACTCTGAAATGATCCTAGCAGTCAGCTAGCTTAGAGGCCTTGTCACACTTCCTACTTTCCCAGCTATTTACAGTGCAAAATAAGCTATTTTCAAGATAATTTAAGTATTCAAATAGGTTAGGCATGTTCCAACACAAAACAATGAAAGCACAATCCTCAACAGACTAAAGTTACAGAAAACAAATCCAAGATACTGTTTGAAGATTTGAGGAAATTGTAAATTGGGAACTGGCCAACTGGGGAAAGGGCCACTGTGATGAAATGGTAGGACAAAGACAAACCCTCAAACAAACATCTTGAAAGGCAGAACAGAACAATTGTGGCTGGGGTCATAACAATGATAATCAGTAGTAAAAAATGTACACATTTAAATACATACTACACTGTAAATACATTTCTATGGTCATTTTGTCATCCATATCTTTGTAAGTGGGGTGGCATGGTGGTGTAGTGGTTAGCACTGTTGCCTCACACCTCTGGGACCTGGGTTCAAGTCTCTGCCTGGATTACATGTGTGTGGAGTTTGCATGTTCTCCCATGTTGTTGTGGGGTTTCCCCCATGTACTCCAGGTCCCCCCCCCCCCCACAGTCAGTACTCACAGCTGGCCCCCTGTCCTGGGTTGTTCCCCACCTTCTGCCCATAGCATCCAGGATAGGCTCTGGACCCCCTGTGACCCAGAAGGATAAGTGGTTTGGAAAATGGATGGATGGGTATCTTTATAAGGTGACAGAGTGGCTTGCACTGTTGTAACATGTATCCATGAGTGTGGGTTCAAATCCTACTCTGGCTTCATATCTTCATACCCCTGCTCTCTGTGTGGAGTTTGCATGTTCCTCTGTTGTGTGGATGTCCTATAGTTCTCTGATTTAGGATTAGAGATATGGCTAGATTAGGCATCCAGATAGGGTTGGCATTAGGATAACTGCTCAGGCCAGGGGTGGGTAATTTTATCTGCTGGTGTGTATGCAGATTTTTCAGATAACCTGTAGGTCAGCTGTTCAAACCCTGGTGTGAGGACTCTTCAGCCAATCAGTCCTCTAATTAGTGATCTAATCTTAGAGTTATGGTCAGGGTTGCTAATAGGCTTAGGGTTGGCATTAGGGTTTTAGCTAGAACAAGGTTTGGGCATGGAATTAGGGCTAGGATTGTGGTTTAAGTTTGCAGTAAAATGCATATAAGTAATGAGGTTTTTATGTATTTCAGTGTCTAAGGATTTTACAGTGTGCTTTCATTGACTTTGCAAAGAAACATTTTGCTTCTTGTTGGACATTACAGCAGAGCTCCTCCTAGGCCTCAAACTAAGCCTTAACCTTTAGCTTGATCTCAATCGCTACAAAGACTTTCCCAAAAACAACACAAGAAACAGGCCATCACACACAGGTATTTAGGCTTTCCATCGTCATTTCACAAAAAAGGACAGGAAAAATAATCCCTCACAGATGAAAGCACTAAAACTATTTCAAGTTGAATGCCTGCTTCCTGTTTCCTATCCTCCCTTTAGTGAAGCCAAGTTGTTTAAAAACAGCAGTTTTAGCTATTGTTGCTGATCAGATAGCTCTACCTGGAAGTCGATTGTCTGTGTGTCTCCTGCCAACCACCTCTGCCGCTTTCCAAAATTAACACTTAATAAGCTATGCCGTTCTTTATCATTTTCAACATTCATGTCCAATGAGCTCTGCTGTTATAGTGAATATAGGGTGACCAGATAATCCATGTCAGGGAGGACACTCTGAGCTAGGACAGGAATTGTAAATTACCGTTTCAATTAAATGGACCTGGATTTCACTTGAGCACTGAGTTCTTGCTGTGTGCTGATTGGTCAGTCTCCTATAATCAAAAAGGTGCCATAGAATGACAATCACTTTATAGCGGCATAGTTGGAACTGACATACCGCGAATCTCAAACACTGTTTCTCCTTCAAATATAAACCCCGCATTTGTAAGATTGTAATAAAAGAAGCCGATTCAAAAATCCTAGACTGTTAAGTAACGCTCTTTACACCCTGTTGGAAGGAGTGGGTGACTTTAATTGCTTTTATGTCGGTGGTCTTGGGTAAAAAAAAAAAAAAAGTAAATGATATATATGCATGCCAGTGCATAATTGTTTGGGTGCTGGCACGGAGAGTTCGGGTGTTGTTAACATTTGAGAAATCTGTGCGATTTACCGGTAATTGTTAAATAACTAATGAAACCATCAATTCTCGGACAACTGCTGGCTCAGTTCCTCGTTGCAGCGGATAGATAGCCCGGTTACCGTGGCTGTTACCACAGAGAGACTCCAAACTCACTCTGGTCATGTAGCTGGATGCAAGGAGACCGGCCCATGTACCTGAGTATACTGCGCTGCCCAACTACGGTAAGACAGTTGAAACAGGGAAGGTAACAACCCCAAACTTAACATACAGCAGCCCACATTCACGCCCAATGGACCTGCACAATCTGCAACATACATTTTGTCTCAAGAAGGGCATGCGTGCACAGGTCAGACAAGTGCATCTAGCATGGGAAAAATACATACTGGAGTAAGGTTATTTATTACTAGTATACAATACATACACTCACCTAAAGGATTATTAGGAACACCATACTAATACGGTGTTTGACCCCCTTTCGCCTTCAGAACTGCCTTAATCCTACGTGGCATTGATTCAACAAGGTGCTGAAAGCATTCTTTAGAAATGTTGGCCCATATTGATAGGATAGCATCTTGCAGTTGATGGAGATTTGTGGGATGCACATCCAGGGCACGAAGCTCCCGTTCCACCACATCCCAAAGATGCTCTATTGGGTTGAGATCTGGTGACTCTGGGGGCCATTGTAGTACAGTGAACTCATTGTCATGTTCAAGAAACCAATTTGAAATGATTCGAGCTTTGTGACATGGTGCATTATCCTGCTGGAAGTAGCCATCAGAGGATGGGTACATGGTGGTCATAACGGGATGGACATGGTCAGAAACAATGCTCAGGTAGGCCGTGGCATTTAAACGATGCCCAATTGGCACTAAGGGGCCTAAAGTGTGCCAAGAAAACATCCCCCACACCATTACACCACCACCACCAGCCTGCACATTGGTAACAAGGCGTGATGGATCCATGTTCTCATTCTGTTTAAGCCAAATTCTGACTCTACCATTTGAATGTCTCAACAGAAATCAAGATTCATCAGACCAGGCAACATTTTTCCAGTCTTCAACTGTCCAATTTTGGTGAGCTCGTGCAAATTGTAGCCTCTTTTTCCTATTTGTAGTGGAGATGAGTGGTACCCGGTGGGGTCTTCTGCTGTTGTAGCCCATCCGCCTCAAGGTTGTGCGTGTTGTGGCTTCACAAATGCTTTGCTGCATACCTCGGTTGTAACAAGTGGTTATTTCAGTCAAAGTTGCTCTTCTATCAGCTTGAATCAGTCGGCCCATTCTCCTCTGACCTCTAGCATCAACAAGCCACTTTCGCCCACAGGACTGCCGCATACTGGATGTTTTTCCCTTTGAACACCATTCTTTGTAAACCCTAGAAATGGTTGTGCGTGAAAATCCCAGTAACTGAGCAGATTGTGAAGTACTCAGACCGGCCCATCTGGCACCAACAACCATGCCACGCTCAAAATTGCTTAAATCACCTTTCTTTCCCATTCTGACATTCAGTTTGGAGTTCAGGAGATTGTCTTGACCAGGACCACACCCCTAAATGCATTGAAGCAACTGCCATGTGATTGGTTGATTAGATAATTGCATTAATGAGAAATTGAACAGGTGTTCCTAATAATCCTTTAGGTGAGTGTATGTGGCCATAAATATGACCTCCGGTATCAGGTAAGTGTCATGATATGTCTCTGTCATGTTCCAGTTCGGCCAGCAGAGGTCTCTGTTGGCCGTCATATTAGCTTCTTCCTTCGCTCTCAAAATTACCCGCACCTGTGTTATATCCTCTGCGATTCGTAATGTGTGCTACTCGCTAAACCTGCTTCTCGTCGTTAATGAGTGTACAGTATATCTATGTGCCTCTCCTGTATATGTTCCCCAATCCTGTCATTGTTACCTATTGCCAAATCAAACTCCCAGGAGGTTCCTATAACGACATTCCCACTGTTGTAGTCTCTTTAATAGTCACCTTCAGGGGTTTTTAGGCTTGCCAACTTTGGTCAGCTGGCTGGCATGAGATTTTCAATTCGAGACAAGTCTGCACTCGCATTTACATGTAGGTAGCAGCTTTATTATCTTGTAAATAGCTAGTCTGCAGGGTTTACAAACTGTCCAAATTCTTCAGATGTAGCTAATTTTAGGTTTATGATGGAATAATAGAGATTTGTCTCAAGATTGGAGCTGGCAACCCTGAGATTAACAGGGGTGCGTTGTGCATATTAGGACATTCTCAGACATCAGTGTAAGTTCTCAAATATCAGACAAAATGCCATCATTTTCTACTAGCCATCCCATAATGACTGACCTGGTGTACGACACCTTAAACATGACAGCTGTTTCCAAAACACATTGCTATTTATTCTGGTGTATGATGCCATTTTGTCTGATGTCTTAGAACTTCTGACAATGTCCTGATGCACACACCATACAGGGGATTAGTAAACAACATCATGAAGTCTGTAGTACTGACAATGATAAGAGGCTTCTTTGCTTTCCTTAGCCTATTTTGGTTAGCTAAACACATATCTAACTGGTACTGCAGTAAAAAAAAAAATTGAAAGCATAACTCCAAATCCATTACTTTCTGATAATCAGATTCTAAATGCTATTTTCGCTTTTCTCCTTTTTTCATAAAAGCAAAATCTTTCACTTGGCAAATTGTAGGTCTTCCTTAAAAGCAAATTGGCATAAACATAAAGAGTTGGTCAAGTGTAATTTTATGTGCTACACTTTTACATGACTGGCAGCACAGTAGGTGTGTTTACAGCAGCATCACCGCAAACACATGAGTAATGCATTACGCTACAACATCACTAGGCCATAGGAATTTTTCAGCTCTATTATAATTTTATGGAACCACCCAGTAATGTCTGGCTACAGGTGTCACTCTCAGGCCTCTTCCCATTCACACATGCACAGAACAATTCTCCACTCTCAAGCCTTGCCACCCTTAGGACCCTGTTTGTGCAAAATAAAATAAAATAAAAAATTAAAATGACCATCATGTAACAATATTGCTTCTGTACTATTTCAATCCTTATATAAATGTATTTAATGTATCCAGAATTAATCATGTAATAGATAATGCATTTCAAAAATATTTCCATTTCCAAACATTATACCACTGGGAATGTTATATAACTAAATTAATGTCCAAAATGCTTCAGAATTTAAAAGTAATTAATAAATTCTGAGGCAGGACTTAGTCAAGTAATCATAACTGCTGATATTAGTAAAAGTCCATTTTCCGTTTTTGTTGTGTGAATTTTTGCACATAAACAGTACAATTTAACAGTAAAAACAAAATTAAAATGAATATATTAAACATTTAGATATAACCTCACCCACTAAATAGGTTAATGCTAACAACACCTGAACTCTCCAGTCAATAACCAGACCCACGAATGTCAAATTCATAGATGTGATGGGGGTACAGTATATAACCATGTATCCAGTAGAGGGTAATGGCTGAATTGTGGAGACTCTTCATGCAAGCATAGGGCAAACAGCAAGAGACCCAGGGGACACACACACACACACACACACACACAATAAGCAGTAGAGAGACATCCATGTACCAAACTGAATGCATTTAGACTGCAGGAGGAAACCCATGCAAACTTATCACACAAAAATCCACAGGCAGGATTTGACCCCAACCCTAAAGGTGTAAATCTCATGTTCCACTCGAAAATTACGCTTTGAATCTGGCAGCGGCATGCCTTCACTCCCTAAATGAAGTCATGTTTCTCCAGGTTGTGTTTCTATTACTCTGAAATTTGAAAAACAAAGCAGAACTTGTTCAGATGGTGAGAGTCTGATGCCAGGTGAGCTATGAGCGTAAATTTAGCCAAGGCTGCCCAACTTCCATCAAAGAGGTGCAGGATGTGCTGAATTTAACTGTAGCTCTTCACTGCATCACTGAAGTGCTTCTTTCCCTGGAAAATCACCTCACCCCATGATTCAGTGAATTGACGATACAATAGGACAATGAAAATAAGTATCGGGCCTCTACAGCAGCATGTTTTTGGGGGTGGGGGGATTTGTAGAGGATGGCATTGTGAGAATGATGTACCACACAGATATGCTTCACTGTCCACCCATTTAAGTAGCCTGTATGTTCTGCTGCATACCTGCAAGACACTTTTTAAATGGCCATACTGAAGCTGGATGTTTACACTGGGTTCCCCTGTCCCGGGACTGTTAGGCCATTTTAACTGTACATGTGTTTTTTTGCAATGATTATATTCCATATTAATCAAATTTAGTTATACTGAGTCTATGAGAAGTTTTCCAGATAGCAGGAAAACTAGGTTATGCACCAGCCTCAGCATGTGGGTAAAACAGCAGGCCAGTCAAGATGTGAGAATAAAGCCGGTTCAGTCTCCTCTTCACTGTCTCCTCTGCAGTGAACTGAGAAGCCGAAGAGTGATGCAAAGCCAGCAGCACCACAGAACAGTCCTGTGTAAGGGTGATCATCTATGAAACTAGAGAAAGAAGTAGAGAAGAGTGACGACAGAGTGTCTCCCTTCCACAGGACTTTCAGCAGCATGCTGTCAATCACATGGCCAATAAAGAAAACATCATACACCATTATGATTGCGAGACATGGGGCTATGCAAGAAATAGGATCAAGACTAGTGGCCTTCATTGTCATACCATCTATTTGCAGGTATGCAGTAGAACATACAGGCTGCGAGTTACGATAGGAGGGATTTACAATTTAAAAGGTACAAAAGCACAGGACAGCACCAGACAGGGGAGGGCGGTATAGTATATCTTGAGGTATGTGTTATAATCTATTTGAAAACTGGAACATGCTAATGTCTTATACACTTCATAATATATTGAAAGTTATACTATAGATCTTCAACCACAGTAATGTTTAACAGATCTGCAAACACAGTTTAGTGCAGGGTCTGCAAAAACTTTTGTTTGTTTGTTTACATGCTATTTTAACCAAACAGAGCTTATACTTGCAGGTGAAGGAATGTCAAAAACATTATAGCCATGGAGAACAAGATTAGTTTGCCCAGAAGTCCAGTACGAGCAGCAGACGTCACTGCTGCTACTCTGAAAACCAAATAAATGACAACCTTCCAAAAACGTTATAACATTTTTTTATTTCCTTCAAACAAGATTCCAAGTGTGTCACCTTAACTAAAGATTTTATTTTCGCTAGCTCTTAACAGGTTTAGTAACATCTTAAGTTTCAGAATTTACCACAGATATGCCCACTTCCTAAACAAACAAATAAATTGTCACGACCTGCTCGTTCGTTCCTCCTCCTCCTCTGTGCCACGCCCACCTCTTACCCGTTCTTTCCTGCTTGTCTTGTGTATTTAGTCCACGTCGGAGTTAGTTTCCCCAGGTCTGTCATTAACGTTATATGTTTCCCCTGAATAAACCTTTATCTTGTATTCACGGCTCTCTTCGCCTGCTTCGCTGCAAACCGAACGTAACACAAATAAATAAATAAAAAATTCAGCTGCTCGACTTAAGGTCCTATAGAATTCAATGGTAACAGCATCCAGGATCTTTACATTTCCTTAACATAAACTGGTAAATGGTTAAGGAAAGAATGTCTTTCATTTAATTAGATCTATTACACAGTCTTAATGGTGTTGTAAAGTATATGTGTTATATATTATGTATTTGATATTTTCTAAACGTGTGCTTATTACAATATAATAATATTCGCCATCCGCACTGATTAGTAAAATAAAGGATGATCTCATTTATACAATAAGCACAATTGTAGACATGAGCCGGGGGAAAAAACGAGAGAATACAATTCCTATCTCATCCACAAGATGACATCAGAGCTTTGCACAGTGGGCGAACACTAACGTAAATCACAAGTTTTGCTTGTTTAGTATCAGGGTTACATTTTTTTTTTTTTACTAAAAAGAACTTCGTGATAAACACATTTGTGCAAAGGATATTTGAAATTAAGTACCATCTTGTGACACTGAAAAAACGTAGCATGCGAGAACATCCATCTGTGAATGCATTGACTCATTTCCAGTTTTCTGTTTACCTTGGTCCGGTTTGGGTAAATCTGGTAGGGAATACCATTAGCCCACATTCCCCAAACCCCATCGTGGCATTCAGAATCCTTAGTAATTATCATATCCTTAATTAGGAACGCCAACAGGTGATAATTATTAGTACCAATGTATATTTCACCTTAAAATGTGAAAACACTGATGTTTGATACTGCATATTCAATATCACACCCTCTAAAACTAGGATGGATTGCAGTGTTTGTAGAAAAGCGAATAAACACGATATTGTTAGGGTTTGTGTGTGTGTGTGTGTTTTTAAGCAGAAAAAGACCTTTGCTCCTTAATGGAGCAGTGAAACCAGAAGCCGTAATTTAAGCTGCAGGAATGCCTGAAAAAGTTAACTGATTAAGACAATGTGCATTATATCTGAAGGTTCATTCTCCAGCGTGGCATCGTAGGGAATAGACAAGATCTACTGTATCCGGGGGGAAGCTGAAACAGCTTATTTACCCCAGTTCACCCGAAAACTTCCAGCTAAAGAATATATTATTCCGTAAGAAAAGTCATCCAAATGACTTTTTTCCTGGACTGGGGGAAAGCTTTATGCGTAACCGAGATAAAAAGACTCGGCTCTCCAATTTGTGCAGAAATCCTGGATTATTGTGCGTTTCTGTGACAGTCGGGAGTCCCCCTTCACGGCTCACTGTTTGAGGTTTTGTATTTCGGATTTACCGCTGTTCAACAAACGCTGAAAAATACCGATGTCGCCCTTCAAGGGGGGGAAATAAAGTCGGGAAGTTTTTAATCACGCAAATGGATTAACTACTGCTAATTTGAAATACATGGAGAGGAGACTGAAAGAGATGGGACAGCAGGTATGTAAAGTAAATATACTGCGTTCTGCATCTGCGTATAGCAGTAACTTACAAGTCCGGCGCTAATTTAGTCTTATATGAAACATTTTTAAAAATGTAATCTTGTAACATTATATACGCCCCTCTAGACCGTAGTCATAGGCTAACTGGTAAAAAATAAAATAAGAAACTGCCAGCGTGTCTCGTCAACATAAGGCTGCGTCTTCATCAATATCGTGTTGCATTTTATAGAAATGTAATGTTCAGACAGAATGAGCGGTTCAACCCGATTTTCTTTCCTTCTTTGTTGTTGTTGTTCTTCTTCTAATAATAATATTATAATAATAATTATATTATTATTATTATTATTATTGGTGATAGTAGTAGTAAATAAATAAAGTATAACTTCTATATATGGCAACCTTAATTTAAAATCATCTGCAAATATTTGCAAAGTTGTAATTTGTGTGATATTTAAGGTCAATCAGAATGTAATAGTATCAGTGGTATCAGAAATAAGAGATGAAAGATTTGTACCTGGGCTTAGGGACTGTTTGAAATGATGGACAAATGATCAACTTTAAACTTTCTTTAACTTGTTTATTAATCTAATAATCCGAATTATTATATACATCTCTGTAATATTGCATTAGATGCATTTTTGCATCTAACTGGAGAGTGGATCAGTGCAGACATTTACAGACAACCAGAAAATGATAAAGGTCTGTTTAGTTAGTGCTCCACAGCCTGTCATTGGACACAGCCCATTATAGCTGTTTGATGTCATTATGTCTTTTACAGGGATAAGTATAGTACTTACCTATTCACCATAACAACACTATTAATTTTCGGTACCAAGCAGACAAGCTCAATCCCCACAAATGAAGCAGTGTTGTGGTCAGCTTGCCTCACATATTAGATACTGTTCTCCAACACCTAAGGACAGCTAACTCCTTAACAGTTTTCATTATACGTTGCTCCATCTATTGTTATTCTGGCAATCTATTTTTTAATCTGGAAATTCATCTATCCATTTTCCATAGCCACTTTTCCCATACAGGGTTATGATGAGCCCGGAGCCATCCCAGGAAGAATAGGGCATGAGAGAGGGATGCCAGCTATTGCAGGGCAGTCCCACCCACACACATACAGCAGAGACTCCACTTCACTTTATTGCATGTTTCTGGGCTGTGGGAGGAAAGCACATTACCCAGAGGAAATTCCCATCCCTTCGAATGGAATCTAAATTTTATTAATTGATACTATATTTAGTGTTTGATTGCCAGACTCACCTATTATGTACCACACCCATTGGCTACTTTATTAGGTACACCTTGCTAGCATTATTGCAATTGCTGCAGATTTGTCAGCTACACCTTCATGCTGTGAATCTCCCGTTCCACCACATCCCATATAGGTGCTCTATTGGATTGAGATCTGGTGACTGGAGGCCATGTGAGTACAGTGAACTCATTGTCATGTTCAACAAACCAGTCTGAGATGATATGAGCCTTGTGACACGGTGCATTATCCTGCTGGAAGTAGCCATTAGAAGCTGGGTACACTGTGGTCATAAACAGTTGGACACGCTCAGCAACAATACTCAGGTAGGCTGTGGCATTTTAACACCTTGACAACAAGTGTGCCAAGAAAATATCCCCCATACTACTGCACCAGCATCACCAGTCTGAATTGTTGATACAAGGCAGGATGAATCCCAAGGGCATAACCTTCAGTTGAACATGTGACTATTCTGGCCAGCCCTCCCCCCCATAATTTACACCCATGATGGATTTGTGCTTTCATGTTGTTTACACCAAATTCTGATACTACTATCTGAATGTCGCAGCAGAAATCCAGACTCATCTGACCAACATTCTTTCCAGTCTTGCATCGTCCCAATTTTTGCCTCTCTCCTCATTGGTACTGTATAGTAGTGAGTATCCCAGCCTGTCACGTGGGAGACCAGAGTTCGATTCCCCTAAATGAGTGTGTAGCTAACTTTACTCCCACACAAAAGAAAGCAATCAAATTTAAGCTGGAAAGTAGTTGTACGGTAGGTTGAGATGAATGAAGCCAGAGGAAGCAGTTCCTTTTTTAAAAAAAGGACAAAATAGCAAGAATGCATGTGGTCTCAAGGAAACAATGGTTTTTCCTTACATATGGAATGCTACAGAAAAGAGTCATCTTTTCTATACGACCTACTGAGATTTGAACAGAATTACTGGATTCAGAGTTCAGAGTGCTAACTGTTACACTACAGGGCCTGAACCGGCTTGCTGCTTCTCCTTCAGGATGAAATCCTTCATAAATGAAAGCACTAGAATATCCACCTTATAGTCAGTGGGTTAATCGAGCCAAGGAGCCTTCACCATCCCATGCCGTAGGAGGTCAGTTAAAATCTCATTTATTCTGGTATATTGGGGGAAAGAAAGCAGGGTGTGTGTCCGTATGAAACAGAGAATAGGTGTGAGTCATTCCCAAATCCCCATTTGAATCACTGATCTAAATGAGCAAGCAATAATCGAATGGAACTGTGAAACCAAAAGGTAAGATCTCACCATTAATTCAATAGGTTCATGTTGAGATGCTTCCACGGAGTAAAGTTTAATGAAATTGTTTTGTCGTCATTCTGCTATCACTGCCTGTCATGTGGCAGTCTGGGTTTTGATTCCCTGACAGGAAAGCCTGACGTCCATATGTTTGTAGGCCCTTAACCCCCAGCTTCCTGGGCACCACTACAGGTGGCTGCGCTTTACTGCCAATCTTGTTCTTAGTTGAACAAGTGTACCTAATAAAGTGACCAGTATGGTTTACAATTAATTATGTTGAAAGAGATGTGAAATATTCAGTGCCTTACCAACAGTTTTGACCATCCTGTTGTGAAACGAGCAGCTAATACACACCTGTTAATTTTAAAGTTTAACAATTTAGTCAAATGTGTGAAACCTTGGGAGCGCCAAGCCAATGAAGTCTAGGTAGGATTGAATTAGCATGAAGACAAATGGATCAGTAAATCCTTTTCGGGGGATATGGGCATTTGGGTTGTTGGAAGAGAATTATTTTGGAGGTTCTCAACTGTTGAGTTTTAGCACCCAAATGTAATTGAAAGATTGCAGGTTTGAATCCCCCACCAGCAAGTCACCACTGAGGTACCCTGAGCAAGGTACCGCCCCCAAGCACTGCTCCCCGGGCGCTGAATTAGCTGCCCCCTGCTATGTCACGAAAGTCGCATATGGGTCAAATGCAGAGGACACATTTCATTATTGCGCACTGTGTGCTGTGGTGTGTTGACAATGACCACTGATCACTAAATTCTAATTTATCCTCGGTTTCTTACATTAGTAAATGAGATGATTAATTTGAAGCGGGAAATGAAGTATTGTCATGATACCAACAGCAAGTCTTTGATTATGTATACAGGCTAACCATGTGACCATCAAAGCTGACAAGTTGCATTATAGCTGTTTTCCTCAAGGTGTCCCTGTAGGCACCTTCTGTCCAGTATTAATTCAACAATAATTTAATAATCAACACAGATACATAGTTAAACTGTTGGTAATGGTATGGGGTTCTGGAGATTCCCTTCAGGTACCCCTGTTCCTTTCAAAAACATTACATTAGGTGAATTGATGTCTGTACTGTGTAATTGAGTATGAGTATATGTGACCTGTGATGGATTGCCACTCTGTCTCATATGTCCTCTGCCCTGTGCTTCTTGGGAAGGGCTTCCAAATGACTGTGAAAATGGGTGGATGGGTGATATACACTCAGTGACAAAAAAAGTTAAGGGATGGTCCGATTTGGATGTAACAGACCAGTGATGGGTATGTAACTGTTTCGATTTGGAAGGAGCTGGAACGTCTAGTCACCAGACACAGAGGATGCCATGTAGACGCATTAGACAGCATTACCAGCAGAGTTCGATAGGGGTCGCATTGTGGGTTTGCATGAGGTCAGTGGTTGTATCATGCATGTAAATGTCACAGTCGCCTGATGTTGGAACCAAAGGGCATGTGAGGGCACCCAGACACATCGTGAAGGTTCTGGTCGCCGAAAACAGACCACACCAAGGGAGGATCGTTGTATTGTATGCCAAACATTACAGAACCCCATGACTTCTGCGCTTGCCATTTGGACACAGGTATTAATTACAATTAATTATGTTGAAAGAGATGTTAAATATTCAGTGCCTTATATTCAGGTACTACAACACTCCCTGTTATCCTGCACTATGTCTCGATGACTGGCATCAGTCAGACTATGGGTTCACTGTCCCAAGCGTAGGCTGCAGTTAACACCAGTGCAGAGATGGCTATGGTTGGAGTGGTGCCATAACCGGGAGGCATGGACTGGTGATGAGTGATGTCGTACCATGTTCAACGATGAATCTTGGTTCTGCATTACCATAGATGACCTTTGTGTGCACATATGGCAGCGCCGAGGGGAGAGGTCCAATCCTGCCAATGTTGTGGAGAGACACACCAGCATCATGGTGTGGGGAGCCATAGGGTATGATTTCAGGTCATCTCTGGTAGTGATTCGAGGGACCCAGCACTATGTCAGTGACATCCTGCGTTCACATGTTACCCCTACTGAGACAGCACCCTGGTACAGTCTTTCAACAAGACTACACCGATCCACACATGGCATGTGCGTCTATGGACTGCCTGCATCATGTTGAGGTCCTCCTGTAGCCAGTCAGGTCCCCCGATCTTCCCCTAATCAAACATGTGTGGAATCAGCTTTGACGTCAACTCAGACCCAGTGCCAATCTGCAGGATCTCGAGGGCCATTTACAACAGCTGTGGGCCGACTTGCCACAGGATATGATACAATGGCTTTATGACTCCCTTCCGCAGCATATCGCCACATGTATCCAGGCCTGGGGGGTGCCACACCCTACTGACATGGGACCAGCAGTATGCCCATACTGCCAACTCTGTTGTCCGTTTGATCTGATATTATAATCATTACGACACAGTCACATGACCTTTCACCACGTGCAGATTCATTTAATTTCCACCATTCCGCCTGGGTGCTTAAGTTTTTTTTTGTCACTCAGTGTGTATATATGGTACCTTTGTAAAACCACATATTTTATACTGAACTTTGTGAACTTGTGGTAAAGTCTAGACCCAATGAATGTCAAGATGCATTTCCATCGATGACAAATATGCTTACCACATACATGCAAATCTAGTTTATATTTTCCTGGACCAGAAATAGATCAACAAAGAATGACAGATACAAAGCCAAACTGAAGTCATTCCTAAAGATGAGAGCTAGAGTACACTGAATTTGTTTTTTATTAATGTACAAGTGACAGTTTATGTTACTGCACCTGAATTTTTTGTGGTAATTAAGTAATTTTTTAAGGTAACTTTTTGCTATAGAAGCATTTTAGTGTGGTTTGAAATGGTTCTCTTAACCCTTGGTAACACACGGGGAAAAAGCTTAAAATGTCTATCATTTTAGCCAGATAAACTGGGAATATAATGGTTTTTAAAAAGGTGCATAAAAACACCACCACTTTAGGATTCAAACCAATATGATCCGGGGGAGCGATGTCAGGTCCTGGGGGTTGGGTCAGAGTCCTGAATAAGCTGCTCTATATATTAATACATTAGTCATCATATGTATATTGGGTGTTTCTCATGAAACTATCAACCTCATTTCCAAAACCTCTGCATCATTACCGCAACAAGGCTCCATTTAATGCTAATTTAATAAATAAAAAAATAGTAGTTTGCTTATAAATGAATGTGTAGAATCTTATGTTCTGTTTGTTCAGGTTTGCCACATTATTTTGAAAATATATCAACTTATCAAGTTTCAGTGAAATACGAAAAATATTAGGTTGTAGATTCCAGAAAGTGTTGCAGTAATGACAGAAATCAGTCAAAATCAAATAAAAATGTTAATTTAAAAATGTGCATTATTTCTGAGTTTCAAGCAACTGAACATGACAGTTAATGAGCATGACTGTTAATTAGCAATTTTTTAAAAATGTGAAAATGTATTGACTTTCTTAATGGTCTTAATGTTTTCAGATTTTTGTGGTAATGAAATTTTTAAGGACGTTTTGGGAAATGTTAAACAACATGTTAAATTTTCTATCAATGATTTTAAATTTACCCTTACAACACTTCAGACCTGGTTATTAATGGCTAAGAAGAAATTTGTTGGTGCAAGTCTTTTTTAAAACTTCATGTTTGAAATCTTTGAAACCAAGATTTCATGAGAATCACTCATTTATGATCACATTCCTAAAGATGTATGTTCATTTGTCATGTTGTTTTACTAGTTTAAAGTAATACAAAATAAACTAAAAAAAGACTGATGAAAAAGTTATTTTTAATCGATACGGGTATTGTACATATCGCATGGTTAAATAGTACCTGAATGCTCCTGTGAAATTAAAATATCAAGTTATTCACAGATTGCTTCTTACACATGTCTTAACTGTAGCAGAGTCTAACTAGTACAGTAAGTGAAGTTTTGGTAGCAGAAAGCAATGTGTCATTTAGGAATATCTCATCTACTCAAGAAATGAATGTCAAAGCTATTCATGAAAATTAACATTTAAGCTGATAAAAAAACATGATTATGAGGGCAAAATTGACCTTTAATAAAACTATTCACTTTCAAGAGCTTTTAATAAATTTTGGGACATGAAGAGAAAAGGTTCATGTTGAAGGAGGCGGAGCTGCGCACTGGCAAGGTGCAATTTGGACATAGGGAGGCGGAGCTGGTCTTCAACATGGTGCTATTTTGACATAAGGAGGTGGAGCTGGGCTCCACCAGGCCCGTCTATATTTAAACCCTGCATGTGACTTCTTGAATTTCTTTGCTGCTATTTGGATTGTGACCTTATTCTGTACTTTTAAATTTTCCCCAGTAATATTTTTGGCATTAAGCAGACAGGTGATTTATAGTTCTGCTCCCACTCTCTAGTAGCTGCACCCTCTGCATGCCTGCCTACACAAAAAGAAGACAATGGACGGTGTCTTATAATCTTCCCAGTAGATTTTCATGTAGTACTTGATTAGTTCGCAGATTGTGTTTAACCAAATAAGAGTGAAAATTTAAACTGTAAACTCTTAATTTTTATTACATTGTTTTTTTTTTTTTTTTAAAGTGTCAAAAGTTAACCTGATTAGTATAGCCTCCTGACCATTTATCTATCAATACACTTTCTTGTGGGACAGGCCTTCAAGTTTACTGTCAGAGGTTGTGGTGAAGGGCACAAGGCCCTCAGTGAGTGGAGAGAACAAACCAAGGTGAGGGTCAGAGGAGGGAGGGGTGGGGGTTGGGGTGGACATGTGTGACTCAATGTCACCCTTAGCCGAGCATCTCCGCACTGCTGGCATCAGAGAATGTGCTGATTTCACTGCGGTGTAAATGATGCCCCTTCTCAACACCCTCCGGATTGATCTCCCAGTCAGCTTCCCATGCGCAGGCTTCTCCGCAGAGCTATTCCTGGCCCGACCAGGCCAATTAACAGGTATTCCCAGCAGCTGATGTGTCAGCCCCAAAGCATCCTGTTGTATGCTTAACAAGAAATGTCATAGGGCCAAAGGGATGCATCAAGCCTATCATGTGCATGGCTTGATCATTTTAACAATGAAAAAATGAGAAGGCCTTGACCTTTTAATTTCCCCAAGGTTAATGTTACAGTTGTAGGTAACTAACATTCATAACATTTCAGATGCTTTTGTTACAGCTGGACATGAAGTTATGGATATTGAGGTATAATCACAGTAGATCATAGTAAATTTTCTCTTGGTTTAGAACCTCTTGATCACAAATTCAGTCCCCTAATAGCTCTGATACCTGCCAGGAGAAGGCAGATTCTCAAACTCAACAGATTTATCCATCTTTTTGTTGACATTTTTTCCACATCCACTACAAGCTGATGTCTTTGATGTTGAGACTGCGAGCTCTTTTCGGTTTTTGATTTCAGCTTTCTGCAGGAAATAAATAATGAACCGTAAACCTCTTGTCAAAATGCGAGGATGCCACAGCTCTCTCTCTACATGCATTATGTGAGTTGACTTGATAGCAATATGTCAGTGACTGTGTCATTTGTTTGACTTCAAGGACACATCCATTAGTGACTTGTCTATACGTATTACCTCTGCCACCGGGCCCCCATTTGTATCCCTTTCTAATTTAGCCCCGTGTTCACAACACACTGACAGTATAAGCAATGACTTCTCTGCAGTGCTTCATCAGTGTAATACGGACCAATCAAGTCTTGCATATTTTATAAGGTGTGACCATGTTTGTCTCAACCTGCCCGTGCATAGTCAGACAGGAATTTATACAATTCAAGCTGTACTGTTGGGTGCAATCACTCAATGTTCATGTAGAAATCACAAATTTATATATCCCCAAGCATTGCTGCACACCCAGAAAATCTAAAATAAAATCACATATACAAAGTAAAAAAGTATATATATGCAAAGATAAAGTGCCTAAGAAATTACTGTATAACCAAAGATGTTGGCAGTTCCATTGAGACATTACATCCTTGCGCTGTCACTGACATTAATCAGCTTCTGTTGCATTGCTCGTTGCTTATCAACAAACTAAGATGTTGTATACATCTCTAATAATGCCCTTTGACACCTTTCAAGTGAAATTTGAATTGTCTTCCTCTCTATCTCATTGGGCTCACGCGCTGGTTCTGTCTCCCCATGCTTCTTATCCGCCCTGTCAGATGTTTTCTGGTCATTGTTATCCTGTTTCACACTGATGGTGTGCATCAATTTACCGCAGTACTGTCTGCCTTATCTCTTCTCCGCTACAGTTGTTCTCCCGGATGTCTGAGTGCGATGTGTCAACAGTGCTTGTCCGCAAGGTAGAATTTCTCATTTTTCTAAGTAAGAATTCATTCCAGACAAGAGCCGTTCATTTATCAGTGTGCTTAATTATAATATCCAGCCATCTTCAACATGCTTATCTTGGTCAGGGTTGCAGGGGCTTAAATGTATTAGATCAGTTTTTCCCAACCCGGTCCTTGTGGACCACTAGACAGTCCAAATTTTTGTTCCAGGAGCTGGAAGGGAGCGAAAATGTCTTGCAAGGAGCTGGGAAGGAGCAAAAATTTTGACTGTTGGGGGTCCCCAGGACCAGGTTTACTGTATTAGATAAACTGATCAATGATAAAGACTAATCTCGAGTACAGACAACTGCATCATTGACGCTTTAACACAAATATGGCAATCAATGTCCTATAAAAGATATTTGATAGATGTTGACGAGCAGAACTTCTTCTCATCGGAATTTGAATGCACTGATTGTTAGAGGTGTTCCTCATTTCTGGCCTCACTCTCCTGGTGATACATTGTTGCTGCATTTTGTGCCATGGATTCTGGAAAAGTTTTGTCACACAACAACAGGCTCAGTGTTATCCCCCCTCCCCGTTTTGGGAAGCTAAAACACATTTTTGCAAAAGCTTTCCAGCTAACAGAACTTCAGCCAACATTATCTGACGGTCATCTCAAAGTTGGCAGAGAATGTTCTTACTATAATTGTGACGTTGAGGGATCAGAGACGAAGCAGACCCCGTAATGCAGGAGAACGTTTTATTGTTAATTAAGCCGGGTGCATTAAAATCCGAAGGGGCAAGGCAGGCGGATGGTTGGGTTGGTCGCGGGAGGTCAGAAGCCGGGTTGGCCAATCCTACAAACAGAGACGGGACAAGGGGACGATGGGACAGGAAGGTGGATGGAGGCAAACCAGGACGGCAGGGCAGGCAGGCAGGCGGGGATGATCAGGGAAGCAGGGCAGGCACGACAGCAGGATACGACGAGGCAGGCAGGGCAGGAGGGTTAGACAAAAGACAGAAAAGCGCTCGGTACGTGTCATGGGTATGGCAACAATACTTCGCAACCTTTAGAACTTACTTTGGGGTTAAGTAGCTTGACTGGATTGCGATGATTGCCTGTTGCTGTGTGGTCCCACCCCTGTGGGTGTGACAATAATGTTAATGTAACATTATTTCCACATTTTACAATTTTAAAAATGTCAGTATTATAAAATGATTACCGGAACAGCCTTTTAACCCAATTAATGTTGAAAAATATTGTTCTATAGTAAAATATTATTTTATAAAACTGCTATAAATGTATACTATGAACATCCAGCCTTGAACCCATGATCTTTGAGGTGTAAAATGTCAGTGTAATCTGCTGCTTTACCATCCCCTTTGCTTATTTTCATATTTTTATTCTTAGTTGCAGTAGTGGTTGTAGTTGTAGTGGGATAATATTCTTGAACCATTAGGAAAACTGGACACTTTGAATGTTTCCATACCTTAATCATAACATTCAACAAACGTTACTAGAACAAAAAATTGTGAGTGGGGTTTGCCTGTCCCTCGGTCCTACTGACAGCTAAAGACACGAGAGTGTAGTTAATTACGAGTGTCTGGCTGCAGTGGTACAAGTACAAAAATTTGCTGCTGATTTGTCACTCTTTATCTGGGTAATTGTTGCAAAAATGATTGTTAGTGCGGTTGTGGAAAAAGTGAGGTAAATGCTGTATTTGTTTTGCAAATCTGGGTTTTAATATAGGCTCATGGCTACTTATTGCTTGTACAGTTGGATATTTACTGAAATAATTCTCATGCTTAAAAGTACAGCAATACAGTAGATGCCCGTAAGATTTGTGTCAGCTGGGACAGCGAACGGATGCAGGTGACAGAGTGGAGGATGGAATGGGGAGTTTATTAGCACTCCTGGGACACAACAGACTGGGCAAACATCCAAGGCAGCCATGATGGAGCTAACAAAGGATGAACTGACAGGAAACTAGCAGGGCCAGAATGTACAGTAGCTCCCAGACCTTGTAGAAAAATGGCTGCTCTACATCTGTATGTGTTAATCGTAAAACTTAATCGTGAGTTGAGGGGCTTGACACCTGGCATCTCCACACCCCTCCTTCTAGCACCTGAATCTACCATCTGTTTCTTTTGGGGGGGGGGGGGTAGGTGAGATTATTATGGGATGCCATTTCCAAATTGGTTTCTTTTTCCATTACTTTATTGTGTTACCATTAGGTTCGATTATTGACAGTGTATGGTGATCCAACTCTTCCTGGCGTTCAAGACCTCTTTGCACCACAACTAAACTCAATTATTGTGCACTGTCTACAGTTTATTATTCTTTGCAAAGAAAAATCATATTTAATGTTGTGTTTGAAAGGGAAAGCTATCTTGTTTCAAAATTAGTTAAATTCAGATTTGTAAAATGCGGTGCTCACACGTGTTGCCATTGTGCTGGAGTTTTTGTACTGAGTAGACACCTCCTCACCCGTCACGGCCAGCCCTACCAGTGCCATGTGTAATATTTCCTGTTACAAGGAACGCTTCCGATGTTTGACATTGTTCTGCTTTGTGTCTGGCCTACACACAGACTTTTCTTAGTGGCAACAGCCAGATATCTGGGTGAATGTGGTATCCTATTTTAGGGAAGAAAAAATAAAACTTAATGCTGGGAGGTATGGTATTTGGAGTGGGTTACATTCTTTAAAAACACAGGCAGTCTAGTGCAGGTAATGTTTACTCAGCTCAACATCTGCATATTACTAGTAAGAACTTCTTATACAATACTGCTGAAAAATATGTAAAAATATCAGGGTTGACGCCCATCCGACCCTGTCCTACATCTTCCATTTTGACCAGCAGGTAGCTGGCCGTCCTGTTCCCTCCTCCACCTTGTAGTCCCTTAGCCCTAGTGTGTTCTCTCTGTTCCCTGGACTGCTGCATAGCTCACTGGGTTGAGTGTGTGTGTCATGGATGCAGGGCATGGTGCAGGCGGGGAAATGAGGTGACGATCCACTAGCGGCTCTGAGACACTAGGGGGTTTATTAAGGAAACTAACTGCAACAAATGACAAGGTCCATGAATAAGGCAACACTGGGAGCAAGATCATGCAAGGGAACAGAGCAATCAAAACATAAGAATATAGCACAAACTCATAATACACAAATGATGAGGACTAACAAAAGCCAGGTGTGAATCATCAAGACAATTAACTAATCAAAGAAGGGACAGAACAATAAGCAACAGGTGTGGCTGATTAACAAACAGAACTAGAAAGCTTATCAGACATCAAAACTAGGACACCTAAACAGACACTAATACTATATACCAGGAAAAAACAATAGAGATATTGACACACAACTGAAGGCCTTAGTGCAACAACCCAAAGAACAAGCAAAACAACTAGAGACTAGTACGATGACAGAGGGAATAGGATGGCCAGACACATAGGACAGAGATGGACTGGCACCGACCCTGAGTGTGGATCTGACTGTTAAATTTTCCAGTTATGGCTCTGAGGCTGCCCAGAGACCAGCCTCGCCTGTTTTGTTTGGTTTTTGGTTTCCCAAAGGTTTGTTATTGGTTATCAGTGCTTTCCTCCTAGTTGTTTACTGTTTATTTCTGATCCCTCGTGATCCTTTTGGTTTTGTAGTCTGCTCTGTTTCTATAATAAACCCCTTGTGTTCTTGGAGCTGCCAGTGGATCGTCAATGTTTTCCACAACAAAAAAATAAAGTAAAATATAATTTAAGAATAAAATAACTATGTAGCTCAATCTCTGCTATTACCTCTTGCTGTAAAGTACAAACGAAAAATAAAAATCTGGATTATGTATAAGTTATATAAACTGCTGAACTGCTTTAAGAATGCAGTAATGAACAATCAAAATAAATATCTACAAATAATATAATGCAAACTGATAAAACGGTATTAATAAAAGCCTGACATATATTCATGTTTTAAAAACAAAATAATATATATGAGTTTTTACAAAGCAATCAGACAAATGGACGTGACGGATTCAGATGTGTTCTGTGATCCACGGGAAATGATGTAGAACATCGTCAAGCTTCACCAATGTTTTTGTCACATCTTCAGATTGAATCTCAGTTAGATATATTTTTTTGACAGAGACTTGAATTCTACTGAATTGCATGAATTCAGAGCCTTGTAATACTAGACATCCAGTTTACTGGTTTAATTTAATTATATGTAGATATAATTTAATTATATATGTAAATCACTGCCTGTGCTGTACATTTACTTTTTAACCATACAAATCTCATTTTTTTTTCTCAAATTGATTCTGTGTTGGTTGCAGTTTTGAGGTTTTCCCACAACTTCCTGAAAAAGACTTCCCGGCACATTGAAGGATGCTCACCTTCTCGCTGTTAAGCCTCTGCAGTGGCCTTCCTTTGTTGACTAGACTTCTTTGAGTTTCTATCACACCTCCACAATGGCTGCTATGCTGGATCCATACCAAATACAGTGCGTACAGTTCTTAGTTTGCAAAAACTTCTAATTTAGTATCACCTGACTGCGTCTGTTTGTCCTGCAGACACTCAGGCGGCTTGTCTCCAGTAATGGCTTCCGATCTGGCTGTCCTGCCATGCAGGGTAGTTTTGTGAAGGCTTCTGGGCATTTGTGACAGGTGCATGTTTCCACCTTTCGAAGCTGTTAAATGTTGCAGCTTCCCTGCTTGTCTGATGACTCAGTTTGGAAGAGCAGCCTGATCTATACAGTATCTGCTTGATGTGTGTGATGCGTGTATCCTGTGTGTATCCTGTGTGTATCCTGCCTCATTTAGACAGCTGTTTTATTGGTTTACATGTGTATGCTCGTATGTTAATATATTTATTTGCTTTTAAATAAATGCAATTTCTGTAAATTTTGTTGACTGTTTTCTGTTGCTGTGCCATGTATTATACTTTTTCCCACCTTTTTAGTAAAGATGAAGCCTTTCCTTCAAACAGGTGCCCTTAATTTGAAAGTTTTTGAGGTGAATGAGAATTATTTTTACTTGATCGTGACAAAAGAAGACTTAGGATTCGTATCCCTATTGAACGGTTTGTTCACTTGTTGGCCTGTGTTGCTTTTTCAGGATTTTGGAAGTGTAACTAGTTTATTTACTGTGTTTTTGTTTCAAGACAAACCGTACTTGGCGCTATATAGTCTGTGTGTTTCCCATAAAAAACAAAGAATGGCTATTGGTTAGTACAGAGGGGGGGCACTACTTCATAATTTTAATACAAAGGTCTGAATATTGAGCGGATGAATGAAGTAAAATTAAATATTGGGGAGGACACGATCCCCCAGCCTGCCTGTTTTCTACACACCTGGATGTGGTCACAGAATTAACAAAGTTAATTTCAGTGAGTCAAAGGTTCCATCTATAAAAATGCTACTTATGAGAAATTACCAAACTACCTGAGAAGCTTTGTGCAAATCTACCAAGGTTTATTCTTTATGCCCTTGCTGCTATAACAGCTAAAAATAGGTGTTGCAATGATCTCAATACTTATACTAAAATATTTATATACTCACAAATATATGTTACAGCAGCAGCTGGAAAAAACTAACCATAGAGTTTTACTCTGACCACTCAATTCAGCAAGTCCTAAATAAAATACATAAGGAGTGTATGAATCATTTTGCAAGATGGAAAATCATACTTGGGACTGGGTATTTTTGCAGGCCTGTGCATTTTTAGACGTTCATGTGTGACTCTCTCCATTTGTTTATGCATTGCCTGTCTGTCCGTGCCGGTATCTGTCTGCCGCTTGCTGTCAGCACAGCCAGGTGTGAAAAGGAAGGATGGTGTGACATGTCTGGAACAGCAGTTCCAGCACTGATTATTTCTCACCTTCAGGTTCGCAGCGACACCTGAACCTCTGAAATCACACCCCTAAAAAGCGTTACTTTCGTTTGTCATTCATGGTACAATTAAACTTTTATATGCTATGAGGAAATGGTGAGTGAAATGGACTTGCCAATAAGTAATCCACTGGGATATACGTAATTCCTGTTAAATGGGACAAACTTTTGGGATCCCTGAGGACACAGGCATGGAAGGTAAAACAGCTGGACTGGCGGGTGGTGGGGGGGGGTGATAGAGACTGTGCAGGACTTTTACATTCAATGTGCACGGCCCTATAGAGAGGCGTCACGGTGATTCTCCAGCGAGGAGCACGGCCCTATAGAGAGGCGTCACGGTGATTCTCCAGCGAGGAGCATGGCCCTATGGAGAGGCGTCACGGTGATTCTCCAGCGAGGTGCACGACCCTATAGAGAGGCGTCACGGTGATTCTCCAGCGAGGTGCACGGCCCTATAGAGAGGCGTGACAGTGATTCTCCAGCGAGGTTCACGGCCCTATAGAGAGGCGTCACGGTGATTCTCCAGCAAGGAGCACGAACCTATAGAGACGTGTCACGGTGATTCTCCAGCGAGGAGCACGGCTCTATAGAGAGGCGTCACGGTGATTCTCCAGCGAGGTGCACGACCCTATAGAGACGTGTCACGGTGATTCTCCAGCAAGGAGCACGGCCCTATAGAGAGGCGTGACGGTGATTCTCCAGCGAGGAGCACGGCCCTATAGAGAGGCGTCACGGTGATTCTCCAGCGAGGTTCACGGCCCTATAGAGAGGCGTGTAGGTGATTCTCCAGCGAGGTTCACGGCCCTATAGAGAGGCGTGACGGTGATTCTCCAGCGAGGTGCACGGCCCTATAGAGAGGCGTCACGGTGATTCTCCAGCGAGGTGCACGGCCCTATAGAGAGGCGTCACGGTGATTCTCCAGCGAGGAGCACGGCCCTATAGAGAGGCGTCACGGTGATTCTCCAGCGAGGTTCACGGCCCTATAGAGAGGCGTGACGGTGATTCTCCAGCGAGGTTCACGGCCCTAAAGAGAGGCGTCACGGTGATTCTCCAGCGAGGTTCACGGCCCTATAGAGAGGCGTCACGGTGATTCTCCAGCGAGGAGCACGGCCCTATAGAGAGGCGTCACGGTGATTCTCCAGCGAGGTTCACGGCCCTATAGAGAGGCGTGACGGTGATTCTCCAGCGAGGTTCACGGCCCTAAAGAGAGGCGTCACGGTGATTCTCCAGCGAGGTTCACGGCCCTATAGAGAGGCGTCACGGTGATTCTCCAGCGAGGAGCACGGCCCTATAGAGAGGCGTCACGGTGATTCTCCAGCGAGGTGCACGGCCCTATAGAGAGGCGTCACGGTGATTCTCCAGCGAGGAGCACGGCCCTATAGAGAGGCATCACGGTGATTCTCCAGCGAGGTTCACGGCCCTATAGAGAGGCGTCACGGTGATTCTCCAGCGAGGAGCACGGCCCTATAGAGAGGCGTGACGGTGATTCTCCAGCGAGGAGCACGGCCCTATAGAGAGGCGTCACGGTGATTCTCCAGCGAGGTTCACGGCCCTATAGAGAGGCGTGACGGTGATTCTCCAGCGAGGTTCACGGCCCTATAGAGAGGCGTGACGGTGATTCTCCAGCGAGGTTCACGGCCCTATAGAGAGGCGTGACGGTGATTCTCCAGCGAGGTGCACGGCCCTATAGAGAGGCGTCACGGTGATTCTCCAGCGAGGTGCACGACCCTATAGAGAGGCGTCACGGTGATTCTCCAGCGAGGAGCACGGCCCTATAGAGAGGCGTCACGGTAATTCTCCAGTGAGGTGCACGGCCCTTTGTAGCATCATGGTGATTCCACGGTGCCATGGACAAGGTACAGCAGATTTATCTCCTGAGGCTACAAATAATGTTCTGTCTTGATTGAAAGGATGTGGTTTTGGGAGAAAAACTTTAGTCAAATCTTTATCACTACTTTATCTGCTATCCCATCTTTGAACTCTGACTAATGCTTGGTGTTTTAAAAAAGTCTTAAGGGCTTTTGAAATCCCTAGTTTTAAAGGCATTTGAAACATCACTATAGGTAAAAATTTGCAGTAAACGTACTGTGTGGAACCTTATTCTTCGAAGGAAAATATGCAAAAATACATAATGACCACTTTGCTATCTTTACTGTTGGTTACTCACTCACACAGATAAATTAATTTTTATGTCTGCTGGACTGACATTACATGCAGGCACCAAGCGAGGTAATAATACTATGGGTTTTAACCCCTCAAAATTTGTTCACATCCTCCTTGGTCAACATATTGTTCCGCTTTGGTTGATTTTGTCGATTGGGGGCAAAGTCTCGTAAGCAAATTTTGAGGAAAGTTCGAACTTGTCATTGTTTGTGTCCGGCTGTGTGTCCGATTAGTAGCAAAAAAATTTCAAAACTAGTTATCTTATTATCTATTTATATCTGGCTATGTGCCCACCCTGGTTGGCAAAATCTGCTGACGGGGACCTATGGGTAGGGTAGGGCAGTCTGTGAAATTTATTTCCAGCTCTGCACCTAATTGCATGTAAGTTATATACATAGATCTATCCGAGTTATTCCAGACTATTACCAAGGCTGGTATACACTCTTGTTGGGATATGCATACACTATTATCCCATATATGGAGTACAGGCAGTCCCCAGGTTACAAACGAGATCTGTCCGCTAACTTTGGATTGAAGTTGGATTTCTAGGTAAGTCGGAAAACTAACAGTAATAATAAAAGTAATTACATACGGTTCTGTATTGTATCTCGAGCCAAAGATCTGCTGAAGCCACGCAGTGTTTTCATGAACATCACAAAGTATAGTGTGCGTTTGTTATTATGAACCATTGTGTTTAACCTAATTTTTCAATATAAGAGGCTTTATGGCAGTCCATTTATAAGTTCGAGTTGTCCGTAACTTAGACGTTCTTAACCCGGGGACTGCCTGTAATTCAAAATCATAATAGTATATAAGTGACACTCTATCTTGCCCTATTTAATAATTCAGAAGTGCTTGCTTTTGTTGGCTTTCTCTGTGTTCCTTACTGGCTCATTTCATATTCTTTTGTTCATACAGTGTGTGTATCATCCATTATTGTTTGCTCTTATAATATCCTATAATATCTTTTTGTCAGTGTGATTAAATACTTCATAGCCCTTTTTGTCATAAAACAGTCTACTGATGTCATGCTGTGCATTATTTACATACAAATTGTGCTTGGCCAGGTACAACTGCATGTACTAGGAATTTGTTTTGGCAGTATTGGTGCTTATATTCACAGACAACATATAAGAACAATGAGCATAATTAGGCAAAACAGATAAGTAGAAATAAAATAAAGAATGAAGGAATAAAATAGATAGTGGACAGTGCAAGCTGTACCGCATACTAACAATAATTATAAGGACAGTAAGGGAACAGAGGTATTGAACATAGAGTATAAATAATATGAAAATATATCACAACCCGTAGATGAAAAAATACGTACAAAGATGGGTGCAGAGTAAGTGTGGGAGTGACAGAGGCAGGAACTGTATCAGGGAGGGTCAGGGGGCTTGTTGACGAGTCCAACTGCCGAATGCGCAAGCTATTGATGCAAAATTTCACTGTGCTTTAGTGAAGACGTCTTTCATTTTAGCATTTTACTTTCCAATCCATAATATGCTGAGGGGTAGTGTAATATGCCATCCGTATTTACTAATAACCTTGTGATATCAATAGGGGTGCACTAATCATTTTGATACAGTGCTCATGCACTTGTACTCATCCTTTCGACAATATGCCAATTCCTATAACCGACACCATGTGATGACGGATCAGCGATGTCGTTACAGAGCAAAATAAACTGGACCACAAAATGGTGTATGAAGTACTTGACATGTTTTCGTGACACAGTGCAGTCTATGCTCTGCTAAAATATCAAGTGGAGATATGAAACAAGTTCATATAGTAGGTTTGTATTGTTCTGAACGAGCATAATGTCGTAATGGTGATACAAAGAGAGCATAATAGTGTAATGGTGATACAAAGACAGCATAATAGTGTAATGGTGGTACAAAGACAGCATAATAGTGTAATGGTGGTACAAAGACAACATAATAGTGTAATGGTGGTACAAAGAGACCATAATAGTGTAATGGTGGTACAAAGAGAACATAATAGCGTAATGGTGGTACAAAGAGAACATAATAGTGTAATGGTGGTACTAAGAGAACATAATAGTGTAATGGTGGTACTAAGAGAACATAATAGTGTAATGGTGGTGCACTATGTAAAACGTTTTATAGTTTTCTGTGACATGTTTTTACATCAATAAATATGGCCCGGCAATCCATCATTTTCCACAGAGACAAAAAAGTGTGAGCCGCACCACTAATCACCACCCCCACCCCCATCGGTGGGCAAGTTGTAGTGTTTTTAGGTTTGATTGGGTGCCGGCTGTTTAGCAGATCAGCCATGTATCTTTTTTTTTCGTGCTTTCACGGTCTTCTGGATAAATTTTGATGTTATCATTTATCCCAATATTTTAAAATGATTTTTTTAGACATTGCCCAACCTTAATTAATATCAACATCAGTGAGTACTACTCATACTCGGTCTGAAACAATGGTATCGATGCATTCCTAGTTTTCAGCTTGCTCATAAACTGTGTCTTTGCATCTGGAAAATTTCAGTTGCATGGAATTTTAGGTAACATTTTACTTAAGGCCATGTTCTTGATAATTTATAAACACGTTCATAACAAATAATAATGCATTCATATAGCATTATACACATGGGTATGAATATGTATAAAATGGCATAATGCATTATAGCAATGTTTATTGTGCCTTATCAATGCGTTATGAAACTCTCATTTATACTGCACTATAGATACCTTCATAATGCAGTACAAAGCATCCTTATGTCTTATACTTACCATTATAATGCATTATGAAGGTATCTATCATGCATTATAGAGGACAGCTTTAAGTAAAGTGTTGCTAAAAAACAACAGGAATCTGATGAATCCATCTAAACCTTGCACTCTTATGTTCTCCATTGGTCAGACCTGTTACGTTTTATATATAGACTTAATATCGTATTTTGCTTGGCCTCTCACTCATACTGTAGACAGGCCATTCTGTGGTATCACCTTTACCTAAATATATATTAAATATTTTATGACTTTTAAAGGCTTTGTACACAAACAAAGAATTTGAAGCAAACAAATCCTTGGAAAACAATGCAAAGGCTTTTGTTTCCTTTCAGCCCATTGTTCTGTTATCAGCCATTATCTTCACTGTCAGATACGATGCTGGACTCTGTGGACAGAAAGCAGGCATCACACCGAAACCACTCAGAGTGGGCTTCCTGCCTCACGGGCAGCCAGAGAGTCAGGCTCCTGTTTACATTCTCCAGAGACGTGTCTTTCAGGATTGCTCTTCGGTAAAAAGCCCAGCCTTTGACCCCATATCTTCATTGCAATAGAAAGGTCAACATAGTTCCAAGGAATGAGTGGAGCATGGACGTCTGAAATGATATTTGTGTGATATACAGCAAACCTTACGAAGAACAATTAAGAATTTGGACAGTATCCACATCCTCACTGTAATAATCACAGGAAATGTGTCTGCTTGTGCCCTCAGCCTCCTCTCCCTGGATGAAATTGGGAGAAACAACAAAAATAAACCTAGGAAACAATACAGTTTTTGCAATTTTAATATGAACGAACATCCTAGGTGTGCCAGAAGACTCGTTGGTGAGTGGCACCTTGTACCATCACTGGTACCTAAAATGATGTTGGTATTTGTGAAGCTGTAGCTCAAACCCCAAAGACAGAGGAGCACTGCATTCAGAATTTGGAGCATTTAACCAGGACAGAGTGTTACTGACCAGCCCCTAAATCAGTGATGTTCCGACCTGGTAATGGGGCCCCTGCTGTTATTAGAAGAGGTTAGAGGAGATTCTGGACTTACTGGAGTATATTAAATATGAGTGTTTCGGTTAACCAGTTACTTAATCAGTTACCTGGGTTTAGAGGTTTTTATTTAATTCATTTTCAATAATTACATTTAGACAAATCACAGATGTCAAAAGGAAATGTAAACCAGTATAAATGTACCTACAAAAACCCAGTACAAATCAAATCTCAATCAAAAGTTAATGGAGAAATTAGGTGGTCTGCTGTGGAAAACCAGCACGAGGAAACAAAAAAACCTAGTAAAGTCTGACATCTGTGTAACAAACTCCTGTGGGGAGATTAAATTTCAAAATATGCAGTTATTTTCAGGTAACACTTTCAGCAGTGGAATAAATTCATATCTATACTATTTAATTATGGAATATCACCAGAAATGCTCCATGGTGTCATGACTGCGAGGATGAGGGACGCGGCGGGGAGGCATGGTGGAGAAACAAAAAGGGATTTATTGAACTGGATGAACAAAGAACTAAAGGGGATTACTGGGGATCAAAACAGGAGATCTGGGCACAGGTATGATGTCAATGACCAGACTAGTGAGGACGAAACAAACTGGTACTTAAATACATAGACAAAGAAGGGGCAACAAGCATCAGATGTAGCCCATCAGGGCCAAGTCAGAGAGGAGACAGAAGGGTTGGGCAGACATGGCGGGCAGGAAATGACACATGGCATCCCTCCTTGACACCATCTCCAGCTCTTTTTCTTTTTGTGGTACCCTAGTTGGACAGGAACAATCTTACGTTGAGATTCTTCCACCTGACTCATAATCAAAGGAAATGTACCAATATTTGCATCAATCAGCCTTCTGAAACAGCACCTTACCAATACATTAGTAAAGTTTGGAAATGTATGTTTGTTCATAATGTACAGCTTGGGGTCTGTTTGCGGATATGATTAATGTCATAAAACAAGTCTTTGTTTTTTGTATGCCTAAAAATTGTGACTTTCTTCCTCCCCCAGGACCTGTAATGGGGTTACCTTGGAGAAATAACGATTTATATTGATGGATGCCAGCAGGTAAAGCAAGGTACGGTAAATTAAGCGTGCGAACTGCATGATTCAAAATCGTTGGCTGTCAATGAGAATACTAGTGAAGTCTGAAATTTGGATATTACAAGTGCTATTACAAATTATGATGAATTAATTAAATTTCAAAAGAAATAACCTATCATGGGGTAAGATGTACATATTAGTTTTTAAAAAGCTCATTTTAATGAATGCATTCTCTTCTACTGGATTACCAGTGGACTCTGTAATTAAAATGTGTTTCTGCAGTCCCTTTGTTCCACATCCAGAAGTTTTGCTAAACTAAAATGTACATATAAGACTTAGATACAAAATTAACTTCTACTATATAAAAAAACATGACAAAAAATCCTCCATAAGTATTTCATTTCTAAGATTACCTTATGAACAGAAACTTGAAAACTTGCAATCAGCAGTGACAAAGGCTAATGTTACTTAGTGAAAACTAGTTTTTCCCCTCAGTGTGAAATCTTTCCCCGATTTACTTTCCCTCTAAATTTGAGGTGGCCAGTCACTCGTTTCGGTCTCCATTTGATGTGCAGTACCCAGATGAAGACGCCCTTCTACAATGTAGTCATCAGCTGCACAAAATAAAAGTTTTAATTAACATTTCAAGCAAAATGAAAATTACAAGTGTGTGTGGAGTATGTTTTCTTCATGTGCTGTCATTTTCTCCAACAGTCCAAAAATAAGCTCTTTGATGAATTGGCTTCTGTAAGACTCACCATAGTGCTCTGTGAATACTGGTATAGGCTCTCAGTTCATGACACCCCAGCACTGAATGTGATCAATAAAGATGGACAGGTGGATGAATATTATATGTAGAATAAGTTTGTTGTATCAGGCCCTTTGTATGGAAATGCTCAGAGTGTCACGTCCGGGAAGAACAGAGCAGGCTGAACCCAGATGCAGGAGACCCAGAGGTTTATTGGGACACCGAACAATAGACAAGTCCAAAGGGGCGTGAAACAAGCGATGGTCAAGAAGGCAGGCAGAGGGTCGTGAGCCGGAGAGATTAATCCTACGAGGAGGCACAGGACGGGAAGACGGGCACACCAGGGAACACAGATGAAGCAGGGCAGGGATCAGGAAGATGAGGCGGGCAGGCAGGTCAGGCAGGGTAGGCAGGGCAGACGACGTGGCACAGAAGACAAGAGAGGAAGAATGCTTAGTAGGGAGCATGAGAGCAACAGTGCTGGTTAAATAGACGATCGTAACGAGGCTTAGTCACGTGGCCCCGCCCACCGAGGCGTGACACAGAGATGTTACTCATCCCTCGGGAACTAAATTGAGTGGAGGGCAGTTTCTTATATAATTGCAATTATGGTTCTCAAAAATAGTTATGGATTTCAGGTACAATATATGACATACCAAACATAAGTATATCTAGAACAATTTGTGTTGAAAATTATGTTAGAGAGGCTGTATTTAAATAAGCATGTTGCCCATACCAGTTGCTAATTAAGGCGTTAGCATGATTGTTGATCTCGGCAATCTTCTTCTTGATGTGCGATGCATGTTTTCTAAAGGTACTCAAAATAGATGCCCTACTCTACGCGTTCTATCACCTCCTGTCAGCTCGCTGAATTTACGAGAGCGGCGCTTATGTCGCCTTTAATGCTGTCGAGTCTTATCCGCTTTCATTAATCTTGGCTGGAGGTGCGTTTGTTTCTCAGATCCTGCCTTGAATAGAAGGACTGTTTTAAGCATTCAGTTGGAAAAGATCACCACCATATGTCTAATTAGCATAAATGGGAATGTAACTGTGAATAAGTCTATTAATACCGACAGGAATAAAAAAAAAAGAGAAATGTGAAAAAAACTAAAACAAAAAGATAAACCAAACAAGGTATTTGAGGAGCAATTTTGTTGAACTGATTTCTGCAGCATCTAGAAAGAAACCACATTCTGTGTTTGCAGTGTGTTCATATATTTCAACACATACTGCTTATCATGATAACATAATTTGTGTTTATATTGTTTGCATATCATTACCACTGTACTAGGCTGCTGCTAGTGTTCCACAAAAACAATCTAGGTCGTATGGCATTTTTTTCATCTTACTGGTCTGTTTTTGATACTCTTAAATATTTGAGTCAAATCGTTGCCTGAGAAACAGCTCTCCAGCCATGACTCAGTGCTCACGTATTGTGCTAGGCTGCCATGTCGCCATCGCAATATAAAGACATTAGCTCATAATCATCTGTTTTTTTCCCCAGTATTATGTGTAACCAGATGCCTCAGGACAAAATTGAAACTTGTATCGTATTTTCATCATATTGTTCATTGAGATTGTCAATTAAAATTACATTATATATGTAACTTGAAATATACAGTAGATTTAGGTAATTTATATTTGGTTGGTGTCTGGCTCTGTTGAGTCAGACTCTGAAGCCAAATCCTGTGGCTGCCAGCGTGATGTAACTGTTGGGCCCCGGAGCAAGGCCTGTATCCTGAATTTTTCCTGGGTTTAGCTGACCTTCTTGTCTCAGTTGTCCGTCACTTTGGATAAAATCGTCTGCTAAAGAAATATAAATGCAATAACTCACGATTCGGTAGCCCTAAAATACAGAAATGTATTCAAACCAAATCTTTCTACCCTTACACAACATCTGGTAACTATAATCTTCCCATTCCTGCCTAGAATAAGAATGAAAATCATTATATTCTGATTATATATTCTCATTTACATAAAACCATACAAGAAAGGAAGCATGATTTACAAGAAAAGATGCACATTTAGATGAAGGAAATATCACAGTGTGAAACATGACTGGCATTTTGCTGGTTTAAAAAAATGCAGTGAGCAAAAAAGTTCTTGTGATCAGTGATTAGAAGAAAATGAAGACTACCTTTGATCAGCTGATGCCTCGGGTAAAGTCAATAAGCTTAAATCCGAGCATAAAAACAGCCACTTGCTGGATCTGAGAATTAGACTTTCACCGGGACAGAGGTCAATGTTAATTTTTAGAATTCACAATCGATAAGTTTATCACAGCTTATTATTGAGATTAATTACTACTTACTCGACAGTAGGAATTGCTTGGAAAGTAAGGCTTCTAAATAATTAATACAGAGAATGCCAGACCATTTCAAAACAAATTTGTGCTGATCCCCACTTGTGGGGGGCGTAGGGGTTGAGTTGCTGGTGTTGTGGCCTTAGTCATCATGCCCAGTTCTCTGTGTATGTGATTGGTACGGCACTTTCAGATCGTCCCTGCGTTTGGGTACCTTTCCACAGTCTGCTCTTGATTCTCCCCCTGTCCAAAGATACTTACGACCCACACCGACCTTAAATAGCATCCTATTGAAGATCTGCCCTACCCTACCTGTTAGACTTTCTGGGAACAGGATCCTCCTTAGCTTGATTAGCATTTTGAAGGTGAATGTTTGTATGTCCTGAAGAAAGTTGCAATATATCACTCTAATTTTGGGAAAAGAGTTCCGACTGTGAATTATGTAAATATTTTGAGGGGAATTTGGGGATATTTGTATGGCCTGTACACAACCTCATTTTCAACCTGACTGAATGTCTCTGTGATGAACTGGACTGCAGAAGTAGGGCAAAGCACAAATAATATAGTTACCCACAAACTAAGTACATACTGATCTCATGCTCGTTCTTCATTAATGAATACTCATGCATCTTTTATCAGAAGTAGCTACTATATTTCTTCAGGATTTGTACTTCTGTAGTAATTGAGTTACTATGAAGTAGTTGCGCCCCCTCAAGTAAAGTGTTACCAAGTATTGTAATGCTATATAGGAAGAGTGAACACATTTTAATGTTAAATCTGGAAGGCCAAAAACAGTTACACTAATCTCATCTGTGTGATTATATAACAATATAAAAAATAAAACATGATTATGTAAATAATATAGTGACATACAGACACCTGTTTATTTGCGCAATTATGTAAACCATAATGGGGTAAAAACGCAATCTCAGTGATTTTACCTGTGGCCTGATGGGCGGGTTTGAGTTCAAAGTTGAATTTTAGTGGTGGGGCTTCCCTTATAGTTAGCCTGAAGTTAGCCTGAGAGCTCTTTTGCCATGCATGTGCAAAGGGAACATGCATTGTCTTTGTGTTATAGTCAGTCAGCAACCTGTAAAATGTGTGTGTGTGGGGGGGGAGCTTTGGAGATCCCCAGACATGGGTAAGACACATGGCGGGCCTGCTCCCAGCAATACTATGGTGTTCCTAATAAAGTGCTCAGTGAGTCTGTGTGTTTCTTTTGCAAAATTCTTTTAAAAAAAGGTAACAGAGTATGTGATTATAATTCAGAACTATATAAATTTTAATTTGGTATTTGTATATGTAGGTAAAATTCTAAGCTAAAAATGACAGAATGTGTTCGCATAGGTCAAATCTGAGAATGAATTTCATAGGAAACCAATCCCAGACAATATAGAGCATACGGCGAGGAGACAGCGTGAATGGAATTCCAGTCCATCGCTAGGCAAATAGGCAATTTAGAAACAGCTTAACTGCGTGTCTTTGCAAGTGTAAAGCCTGGTGACAGCTCCACACGCAGCCAATGCGGAGGCAGGCCTCAAACCCCCATCTCGGAAGTGTGAGGGAACAGTAGTACCTACTGAGCCTCCCTAAAGAGGAGACTCTTTGAATGTTTTTGAACATTTGGCATTATTATTTGTCATTCTTCTCCCCCCACACTCTTTGTAAATTCAGAAACACCTCACAAATTAGAGAAGGCCCCCATCACAATCTGGATATGGCAGTTTGTGTTGCTGCTGACAATGAACTGATTGTGTTTCGTTAAGCATGGCATTAAATCCAAGTGAACTTGGAAACAGGCGTATAATTGTGGTGTAAATAGACTCTGCCCGCTTCCACGCATTCAGGCTGCTCTGAGGCGGTTTGTCATTCCCACTGTGTGCTGCAACAGTACCTGTAGGAGGTGATGACACGCCCAGCTGGGTTGCATGCTGCGGCCCCCCCAGGCTGATGGCAAAGAGCGCCTGCGAAGCAATGATCGCATTTCCTGCCGGGAGTGCTGTGAGGTGCAATCAGCACATGGCAGCTGTCCTAGGACAGGCTCAGTCCAAGGTCCAGCCTAATCCCTGCATCGAATGGTATTTGGGAAGTGGGAGGAAGGGGAGAATCACTTTTTTTTGACTCCCACTCTTTTTTGATTATGACTCTTTCCTATGCTCTGCAAATAGCCTCTCATTCAAGTGTTGGAATCTAGTTATTCTTGCCCATGAAAATGTGTAGGTTTAGAACTTTTCCCAGCTGTGTAACATTTAGAAATGAAAATGAAAGCGCTTCTTTCACTTTAAAGAGGACAGAATGTGGATCAAGGGGCCGGCATTAAAATCACTGTTGTCTTTCAAGGTGGAGGACTGGCAGCACGGAATTCTGGGAAGGTTTTGGTGCTTTTCTGCAAAACCAGGTGCGACCTGGAGATGTAATTTACAGAAATACCTTGTCATTATGAATCCATCGTATGTATATGGCAGGTACAAGATCGCGGCAGTTTTCAGTTCCTTTATTTACTTGCAGTACATTTTAGCAGACCCTTTTGTCCAAAGTGACGTACAAGTGAGGCAAATAGCTCATTGCAGGAGTCAAATTAATTCTTGAGTATTTATTTAAATGTGGTATAAAGCGTGTAACACTCTGATCTGCAGTTTGTAGTGTAGCTGCGGAGTTCTGAAGATTAATTGTGTAATACATGGCCTTCATGGATCAAGTACATTAGCGGCCTGCAGCCATGTAATTGATTTCAGAGTGAAAAATTGAAAACAGAATGTGGGACGATGATGTGTACCTTCCTTGCTATAAAAATATGATCTCGCGCATCAGAAGGTTAATTGATAGTTTTTTTTCTTGCTTTTGCGCAGAGAACTAAAATCAAAACAAAGAATGGTTGTCTTTTTAAATGGACAAAGTTTATGTTTGGGCATTCAGAGCAAACTGCCAAATTTTTACGTATTATATTTTCTATCTCTTTCTCCTGGTCAGGGTCATGGGGGTTGTGGTACACCCTGGATGGTGAAATGGGATTGCTGTGTTACTTACTTCTGTGTTACTTACTTTGAGGTCTTAATGCTACATTTTTCACGTAATTTTCTGTTGTGTTGTTAAAACCTCCCCTAAAGTCACCCCAGTATTTGCAGCGACCATCCAGTACAACCATGAATTATTGACACAACCACTAGCCTGATGTGTTGGTTAAACAATACCTCATTGAATTATTTAAGCAATTAAATGGATTCATTAAATGAGCTGGTGGTGAAATTTAACAAACACATGGAATGGCTGAGATGCCCCTATGGAGAGACTCAGGAACCAAAGTGGTATTCTTCTGGTCATCCAACAAGGCATGAGTAACTTTCTGGAGAATAACAGAAATTCCTGGTACGCTTTATTGTGTTACTCTAAATTTCCATATGTTCTAATGTTAAATTGTGTTTTTTTTTTCAGAACAAATTTACACCAGATATAAAACTTTTATCATTTTCTTTGGCTACCTAAAACCTTTGCACAGTGCTGTATATACAAATATGTTGGCACCATACTGTATGTTGCACAGTTATGTTTCGTTATCCACTGTATTTATTTATTATTGTCTCGTATGTTTACTGTTTACTGTTCTAAGTAAAGGTCTTGGATAAATGCTGGTTCATTTCACTGTAGCCCTGCATATTTTAAAATGACAAGTTTGACATGAGTTGATATAAACAAAAAAATAATATCCCTAGTTTAATATCTGGTTCAAATGATAACATAATCAGTGATATATACATATTTATCTTTGTTACGAGATGAATATAGTAGTAGGCAGTTTATATGTGTATTCATGTATTGTCAAAGTAAAGCAGAGAATATGAATATTTGTCCAGTAACTTCTCACAAATTTAACTTCACAGCATCACATACTCTCTGCATTCCTGTGCTTACAGTTTCTGTAAGTGTTTCTACATTGTCTCATGTCCTGTGGGAGAGGAGCTGTGTAAACACTGCTCGGTGCTTTGCTAATTATTATGCAAAACCATAATGCCTGTCTAGAGTGAAGGGGTAGAGGATGCCCAATAAGACAAGGGTGCTGCATTCTCTTTATGCAGGGTGCAGTCTACAGCGTGTCAGTTTGGCTAGGCATGCACGGCAGAGAGGTCTCACCTCGCTGTCTGTGGGGTCCTGACTCCTGTCACAGCTACTGAGAACACTGTCAATACCAGCAGGCCCCTCTCAGCCCTGGGAAGGCTGCTAACAAACTCAAGTTGTGCTGGAGCCCTGAGAGAATATTGCCTGGCTATCAAATACTGTCCACATTCTCGTTGCTAAATTACCAACTGTATTTAGAGCCATATTTATTAAGGGAAAAAAAAAACACGAAGATGCCTCTAGTTCTTAATGTAGTGGATAATTCATAATGTTATTGGTTTCAAAGACTTTTACTGTATGTAAAACATGCCAATCAATTAAGCATATTCTCTGAATTACGTCTTATGTAATCCCTTCCCCAGGATGACTAAGAGATTTAAGCACAAAGCACATAGTGGGACACTGCTTCTGATGTTCTGTGTGATTTCCCTGTGGGAGAAGACTGCTGGCCACCAAGCTGATGGTCACCAAGGTAAGGTGCAGCATGTCATATTAATGCTGATGACTTTTGGAGTCTCTCTAACTCCGAGCTTTACCATCTGCTAAATAAATGTTTGATTTCTGCTTTCTGGTGCATCCTCATTATCCTGAGTTTGACACATCTCTGGGTCAACAAGGGAGGGGCTTGCGAGGCAATTCTGTAACCAGTCATAGCCCCCATTGTATGGCATCACCACATTCATTAAGACCAGTGTTTTCTGTTAAGTTCCCCTTTTATTGTGTGTGCCTTCTGTTAAGGGATACAAAATATAGGAACATGTTTACCTGCAAAGTCTGTATGGAGCAATGTAAGGGTGTGTTTTTATTTATTATTAATAATAATAATAATAATAATAATAGTGGTTGAACCAGCAACCTTCTGTTCACAGGCACAAAGGCTTAGCCTGCAAGACCACACATCACATCACACCCAGCTGGTTGGCTGGAAGCCTTTAATTTGAAAAAGAGAAAAAAATGGACCAGTCTGGTGATGTATACAATGAAGACTGTGATTGGTTAGTGAAATCCACACCCCTCCCTTGTTGACCCAGGGATACATACTGTAGAACTCAGAGAAAATCAGGATGTCACTGTTGTCACATACAGTTTTTGTAGACTGGCGTCTTTAAATTGTTTGCATTGTGTCCCATGATAGACTGGAATTCTTTCTAGTGTGTCATTCACTGTGACTGCAATGGATAAATGAATGTAAAATATCTCCTATTGGTTTCATATTAAATATATGTTGTGAATTTCTGTGCTGTACTGTCTTTCATAATGCAGATGATGGGGGTCTGTGTGTGGCTCAGTGGGCTAAGCCTCTGTGCCTGTACTCAGAAGGTCTCTTCTGATTTAAATCCAGCCTCAGCACATCTGCAGGTCCCTGTGCAAGGCCATTGTCCCCCAGCCCCCTGGGTGCTGCAACAGGTGGCTGCCCTTTGTAACCAAGCTTACTCTCTTGGACAGCGAGATGGGGCAGGTGAAAAGAGAATTTCCCCATGGGGATCAATAATACTAATTATTATCGTTAAGTAGCCACTGGGTCCAAATGTGACCATAAAAGTCTTAGAGTTATTTGGGAAGGAAGTCAATTTGAAATGTATGAATTAAGCTGTCATTGTTGATTAATGGCAGAGATGCTGATCTCCATTGAAATGCACATGATTAACTTGGATCAAGCTAAGCCATATCTTTGGAAGTCATGTAAATTCTTGTTTGGCAATTAGAAACGAGCTCTGATTTCCTAGTGGTTCATACAAGTCCTCTTACTGGTTATTATATTATTGTTACTGTTATGCTGGCCTGGTCCTAGGCGTACAGCAACAGTCCTCCTGCACTGGTTCTGGACTTGAAGAGTACTGCATAGAAACAGACAGGCCAGACAGGAACCAAGTGTGGAGCCGACCAGGCACAACGCTGGAGGACCAAAAAAGGAAACAGTAACAAAGAGCGGGTCAAAAAGTCAGGCAGTGGGAACCAGGAAGTGCCAGCATCTAGATGGGATGGTCCAGAGGGACGAGATACAGAAACCAGGATGATGCAAGGGTCAAGAAGCCAAAGATCAAGAACCAACAGAGAACAAGGTCTAGGACTGAGCAGAGTGATAAAAATGCTTAACTATCCACCAGGCTTGAGACTTGATGCTAAAATAAAACTGCCTATAGCCTGTCCCAGAAAGCATAGTGCATGAAGAATGGAAGCCCTGTGCAGTGACCTAAACACATTGTGGAACACTGACAACACCCACACTGAGTCCAGTCAAAAAGCTTGTGGTTAGTGTCTATGTCCGGTGATGCACTGGTATCCTATCCCCTGTCACCTGCCTAGCATCCTCCATTTCATGGGACTACAGGTAAGGCACAATAGAACTGCAGAATGGAAAATGATTGGATGTATGTCCAGGGATACACATAACGGGTATGCAGGTACGCATTAACCTTTAAAAGCCATACATGCGGCAATTGATTGTTGTGACAGCGCAAATGCACGCTTATTTGATGTGCATTTGCACTGCTATGACAAGAAATCATCATGTAAAAAATCAAGCGCCTAGTCATGCAGTCAGGTTTACAAACATTTGTGAAAGAAAAGCGTGTTCTGAAGAGCTCAGTGAATTCCTGTTCAGTCACAGTAGCAGGTTTTAATTGAGTGTTGTAGGAAGCCAGTAATCCTGTAAACGGATAGCTAACAGGATGAGTTTAGCACGTCTCTCACTGCTCATAATATTTTCAGTGCAAGTTTTTAACAGTTTACACAGTATTGTGAACACAAGTCCATTAACTTAAAACCATTTCAATGTTTTAATTTTTTAACTTTTTACACCACAAGAAAGGGCACATTTTGCATTAAGGTCCTGAAGGTGTACATTTTGACAGATCTTAAAAGCTGCGGCAATATCTCCATTCTCTGTACTTTTCCAATCTCTGTCTATCACCAAGGAACAAGCCTGAGGACTTAAGCACTTCTCTCAAACCTTAATGCCTTAAAGGATCAAAGATGTTTTTCTAAAACAGAAAGAAAGGGATTACTACTTTACGGGTCAAAAGTATCAGCTTCGCTTAGTGTTGTGGGAGCTCGACTTGCTAGACAAGTAAAGTTCTGCACCCAGGCACTTCCAAAAATGAGTTCTTTAAGAGATTTTATAATTTTATCCAAATATATGTTTGTTTTAATAATTTGGCTTTATAATCTGAAATGAAGCATGTGGAGGGTTAATCTACGCTGAACTGTAGAAAGCAGAATCTTGAGGTGCCTTCTCCATTCATGTCAGAATACATTAGGGCTGAACATTTTGGAGATTTGGTGAATTATATTCCCCAGATGGGGAATAGAGATGGTTTAGGGCCAGTCAACCACAGCAGACACTTTCTTGTGAGTATAATAACTCGCAAGGGATATAAAGAGAAGCACAGCCTCAGAAACTAGTTTTTTTTTTCAGTGTGATAACTCCAAAAGTGTTTGTTAGATATTTTCCAAACTTTACACATCCAGTGTATGAGTAATGATCTGGTACTGTTTAAGAAAAAATGTACAAAATTAGCAGCAACTTAGTGGCAGCAAGGGGAAGGGTGACTGCAGGAAACATTTGACCTTGTAAACATGATAACTCTACACTGATTTTATTTCCAGACAAATTGCACCAAAATTGAAGCAGCAGTGCTCAGTGGCACCAAAGGAGGGAAAGGGCAGCTGTAGGAGATACTTGATCTTGTGAACACAGTAACTGTATTGAAAGATATCTCCAGGCTGGATTGCTACCTTGACTAAACAGGAGCAAAATTGACCTCTTTTTTCATAAACAAATATACAAAACAGTGTTGCTCCATGTTTCATCTTTATAATTGGGAAACCAGCTAACCTATCATGAAATCTATCAAGAAAATATTACCAAAGAAAAATAATGTATAAGATAGACGGCCTCTGATTCCCCTTAGAATTTTGTACTGTGCTTGGTTTTAGTTATCTTAGAGTCAGTAGTAGTATAGCATTATTCTTGCTACATTTTGAGTTTGAAGCTGTATTTCTACCAAAAACTATATTTGGCTTTGATTTAGTAACTTTTGGACAACAAAGGGATTTTTTTTTGTTGTTGTTGTTGGTGTGTTACTCTTAATTAAAAAGATGTTCTAGTGTTAAATTGTGTTTGTTCTGAGCACATATACCCTTACTACTCAGATAAATAGTTTTAAACATTTCCTTTGACTTGCTTAGACTTTTTGCACAGTACTTTACAGTATACTTATTAATTGATTGCACATTCCTCATGGAATGGCCTTCCATGGCCGAGCAGCTGCATGCAAGGCTCACATGACCAAGTGCAGTGCCAAGCATCGGATGCAGTGGTGTAAGGCATGCTGCCACTGGACTCTGGAGCAGTGGAAACATGTTCTCTCAAGTGACGAATCATGCTTCTGTCTGGCAGTCTGATGGACGAGTCGGGGTTTCACAGATGCGTTGTGCCAAGTTTGGTGGAGGAGGGATAATGGTAAGGGGTGTGTTTCTCAGGTGTTGGGCTACTCCCCTTAGTTCCAGTGAAGGGAACTCTTAATGCTTTAGCATGCCAAGACATTTTGGAAAATTCTATGCTTCCAACTTTGTGGGAACAGTTTGGGGAAGGCCCTCTTCTGTTCCAGCATGACTGTGCCCCAGTGCACAAACCAAGGTCCATAAAAACATGGTTGAGTAAGTTTGGTGGGGAAGAATTTGACTGGTCTACACAGAGCCCTGACCTCAAACCCTATTGAACACCTTTGGGATGAACTAGAATGGATGATGTAAGTCAGGCCTTCACGTTCAACATCAGTGGTTGTTTTCACAAATGCTCTTCTGGGCAAAAATTCCCACAGATGCACTCCATTAACTTTTGTATTGATGCTTATGAATTTATAATGGGATGAAATAGAAGTTCCCATGTAATGGCCATGTTTCGCAATACTTTTGTCCATAAAGTATATATACGTACATTCGAGGACAAAGTTTGGAAGTGCATCTTGGAGCAATACAGTATGTGTGATAAATTTCACCAAATTAAAATACTGCAGTCTAAAGAAAATATTACTACAAGCCAATCTTACTCAATCCCACTTCTCCAAGAAAAAAGCAACAGGAAATTTTTCCACAAAAAAAATTCCCCACAATTCATTTCACCAGACTGCTACAAACAGAATTTTCCCAACAGGGAGGCTAGCGACTAACAATCAACATAAACTTTGTTATATAATATTCAGAAAATCATCAATGTTACAATGTTAATGGGACATTTGCAAAAAGAGCTATGGAATAAATTCCAGCAACATTTGGCAGATGGCTGTGTTTACAAGGTGGTGGCTACAGGCTTCATTTTCACTCCTTGCTGCCGTCTGTTACCAGTTCCAGTTTTGCTGGCCTCTGTTGCTGCAGTTCCAGTTTTGGGTCTGATCAAGTGTACATTATTAGGTGTAGATTTTCATCCATATAATGTTTTTGTGAAGTGGTAATTAGATTCATCAAAGATCACACAGGATGAATAGAGTAAATAAATTCATTTATCCTGGTCACAAGGATAAGCCTCTATTCATTGCATCCTTGTCTTTGCTGTCACTTCAATTAGGTGTAGTTTGTCTGAAAATGTTATCATGTTTGGATTGTCACCCATATAATGTGCCTGCAAAGTGCTATAAAGTTGCTGCATTTGCAAGTCCAAGTGTAACAGACTGTATTGGCAAAGATCTGAAAGTACTCAAATTTTGAGATAATAATAGCAAAGAGATCTTTTTCAACCTTTAGAGATACATTTTAAGGGTCAAGATCTGGAATTGATCAAATTTCCAGGTGAATTCCAAAAAAAATGAAGAAGCACCTCATCTTATGAACATGCTAAAATAAAGTTGGCCTGACCCTCCACTTAGACCACAAGTCTCCCCCCCCCCCCTCATGGGTAATGCAAAATTTATCACAGTGGATCTCCCCCCACGTCAAGATACCAGAATGGCATTGCTTTTGAAAATATTGTCTAAATACAGATGCAGTGATATAACAATTAGGAGGAATAGTGAGGATTAGCTGGAGGGGGTGGGGTAACAGGGGGTCTGGGAATATATTGACAGCATCTGGTTAAATGCTCTATTTATTTGTTTGTTTGTTTGTTTGTTTATTAAGCATATCTCACTTGGAGGAGAACTGTGAAGTTGATGTTGATGTGAAACAAAAGCTCTTATCTGTTACTCCTTCCAAGCCTTATAGTGAGCATCAGCAATTTCCTTGTTTGGTTCTTCATTGCCTTATGACAGCACATGTATTGTCCTCTGTTTTGATTTAAGGTGATGGGAGGATGGTTTACAATGTAAGCCTGTAACAGTGTGTGGAGGATGTCTTTGATACCCGTGTGTCAGTCATAATCACATCTGACGCTCTCAGTTAAGCTACTCCTTGATGTGTCGGCAATGAGGGTTGTCGTGCATTAGAGTGGCCAGCTGTCTAAACAGAAATTATTTCATGCTGTACTGCTGAAACCCCAAACCAAACTGTTTAATTAGGTGCTGTATGCCATGAAGCATAATTTATTTAATTTCTTGGTGAAATCTTAACACTTCTGGTTAAAATATTCATTTATAGTAGGGAAAATCTACTCCATATAAATATTTTGCTTGTATTATTCATGAATTTTCATATAAATTGTTTGCATCAAATAAGATGGAAAGAGTGTTTCTAAATTCCCTGCTGTGAGACTGTAGGAGTGTCTGTGCCCATGGAGTGGGCTGCCTGGGATTGGATCTTGCCCCCACCCCACCCCCCAAGGATGACACTGTTAGGTTAGGGTGCTTGGAGTTGGAATTTGGTTTTGTGATTCTTTTGGAAGCTCTTAGATGTTCTCAAGAATAGTAGTGAGGAAGTAAAAATTGTTCACCTCTCCAGCAGTACATCACGTCGGAGCTGGGACCTGTGAAGTTGTAGCCATACACCGATGCTGCAACAAGAACAAGATAGAAGAGCGATCACAGACTGTGAAATGCTCCTGCTTTCCAGGACAAGTGGCCGGGACCACGCGGGCTGCCCCCTCATGTGTAGATGGTATGTTCCATCTGAAATGTTCCAGTTTCTTTTGCTTTGCATGCTGCTTTCTCTCTGTTTTTTTCTATGCACCCTAATGTTTGTACTATATCCTGTATGAATGGAAAGAACTGTGCCAAGTAATAGTCGTTAACTTATTCCTTCTCTTTATATACTTTTATACCTTTGGGCTCTTTTTAATGCTTTGAACTTAAAGGAAAATGACATGTCTAGAACAGCAAGTATTCACCATTTCTTATAAGGTGGTTGATTTCTCTGCATCAGGCAACAAAATGGGGATCTTCTGCAAATCAATAAGCAACTGTTTTTAATGGACAAACAACATGACAAAATGTTAGTTACACAAATAACATACAATCCATCGATCAGCTGCACGCACTATCCGTCGTATTATCTTGCAGTTGGAGACACTACAATTCGAAAGCCAAACAGTGATGAAGATGACCCGAACACTCTTGAAAGTGACACAGGCTGAGCGTGGTGAGGATGGGGGGGGGGGGGGGGGGGGGCTTACACTTGCCCTCCTTAGCCACCATAGGAAGTGAAGACACTGCATCTTCTTGGCTGAGGAGGAGGTGTTGATGGCCCAGTCATCTGTCAGCTGCTAAGTGCATCCCAAAGAATCCGGTGCTCCTGACCTACTCTACCACAAAGCCCTTGGTGGACAGCAGGGGGTAGACAGCATGGGATGTTCTGAAGTCAACAACCATCTCTTTTTTTCTGTCGATCCACATTAAGAGACAAATTGTTGGACTTACACCAGTCTGATAGCTGCTGAAGCGCCATCCTGTACTCCGACTCATCGCTGTTGCTGATGAAACCCACCACCGTTGTGTCAGCAAACTTGATGATGGTGTCGAAGCTGTATGCTGCAATACAGTCATGGGTCCGGAGGGAGATCATGACTGGTCTGAGAAAACAATCTTTAGGGAGTGCCAGTGCTCAGCGTGTTAGTGTTGAAGGTGATGTCTCCGATGCAGACTGTCTGGGGTCTCTCTGTCAGGAAGTCCAGGATCCAGTTGCACAGGAAAGTGCTGAAGTGCAGCAGACTTAACTTCCCTATGAGCCTCTGGTGGATGATGGTGTTGGATTCTGAACTGAAGTCAAAGAACAGCATGTTTATATACAGTATGTGTTCTTACTTTTGAAATGGGAAAGGGCCAGATGGAGTGCAGAGGATATGGCATCTTCACTGGACTGGTTTGGGCGATAAACAAATTGGAGGGGGCCATGAAATGTGTGAAGACTAGCTTTCCACTGCCCCACAACTAGCCTGTCAAAGCACTTCATGAGGACAATTGTTAGTGCTACAGGGTGGTAGTCATTGAAGCAGGAGAGAGAAGACTTCTCACACTGTATGATGGTGATGGTGATGGCTTTGAAGCATGTGGGGATGACTGGCTGGCTCAGGGAAATGTTAAAGATATCTGTGAAGCTGGTTCGCACCTTCCCCAAGCACACAGTCAGACATTTTGTCTAGTCCAGCAGCTTTACGTGGGTTTACTTTCAGTAGTTTTCCCTCTCGTCTGCTGTGAACAAACACAGTACCTGTTCTTCAGATGTCATTCAGGGCATCAAACCATGTGGTCCTATAGTTCATTATGACCCGAAGACCCGGTCACACACAACACAAGTCTCTGGTGTCCTGAAAGTGGATTTTCTTGCCGTGTGTGTGCTTAGCTGTGCTGATGCCCGTGGACAGGTTTGCCCTTGCCATCAGCAAGGCTGCCTTGCTGCCCAATCTTAAATGCAGCGTGACAAGATTTCTTCAGCATACAAACAGTACTGTGCAAAAGTTTTAGGCAGTTTTAGGCTATTTATCTGGGTATTAAATATTTATTTGCCCCAAACCAAAAACCTAATATAAAAGCAGAAAATATTTATATTTAGAGTAACACAATAAAAACTAAGAGTAATTTCTTCAATTCGCATCTTGTTGGATGGCTAGATACCACTTCAGTTCCAAAACTTCTCTTCAGGGGCACCACAGCCATTCCATGTACAAACACTCCTCTAATTACGAACTTTCAACTTACGAACTTTCAGACATACGAACAAAGACGACTGTAAGTCCAAATTGTGTTCATTGGGCTCCCGTTTCTTGTCCGCAACATCAATTTTTTTTTTTCTGCCAATTCCGCCTAGTACGACTTCTGGTCGCTACTCCTGCCGCACAGCAGTGTAGCGTGCGTACTCCCAGCATCCTAGTTCTTAGTACTTGCGTATACCCTTAAAATGATGTTGAATAACGACTTATGAACATTTCAAGTTACTAACGGCCGTTTGGGACGTATCTCGTTCGTAACTAGAGGAGCATCTGTATTTATTAAATTTCATCATAAGATCAATCATCCATCCATCCATTCAATTTCCAACCCACCTATCCTACTGGGTCACGGGGTAAGATCAATCAATTAAGTTAAATTATTTAAAAAGTCACTGAAGTATTTGTTAACCATACAGTATGAGATGTGCTAGTGGTCAAATAAAAAATATGTGGGTGTACTGGACGGTTGCTGCAAATACTGGGGTGATTTTAGGAGGGGTTTTGAAATGGCTAAGCTGATATGCCAAGACAGACATAATAGCAAGGCTTTACACCAACAGGAAGATCATTTAAACATAATTTTATGTGACTGCATAAGACTTTTTATTCATAATACTGAATCTTAGATATCATCCACAATTTCTGGCTGGCATGTGTGGTGATAGTCTTGGGGACATCATCTATGCATTTATTTATGTATCCAGTGACCAATGATATATACTCCTCCAAGTTGATGAGCCAAGAGTCAAAAGTACTTTATTAGTAATTACTGTTCTTGTTGATTTTACTTATTCCCATGTACTGTAAATACTGTATTCAGTTTTTTTATTGGGCAGAAGGAACATGACAGCGCAGTCATGCCACTAAGTCTTTTGGGAAAAGAATTAGGGAGAATTAAAGATTGAACCCTTCTGGAATATTACGCAATCACCCCGTATTGTACAACAAATGCTGTGTCTTGATTGCACTCACAGACTTTAATAGAATTGAATTTCCCCTTCACACACACGCACACACACACACTGTAATTATACAATACTGTGCAAAAGTCTTAGGCAGTCACAGAAAATGATATGTAAATGTTCTTCATGTTGGTGTAAACCTACAATATGCCTGTCAACATGTGTCAGCTGAGCCATTTCAAAAGATACCCTAAAGTTACCTCATTATTTGCAGCAATCATCCAATGTGACTCAACCACAACCCCACCTTTGGCTAATCAATACCCCATTGAGTTATTTATCAAATCAACTTAATTAATTCATTGAGCTGGCAGAGAAATTTAATAAACACATAGACTGGCTGAGGTGCCCCTAAGGAGAGGTTTGGGAACCAAAGCGGAGTTTATCTAGCTATCCAGCGAGATATTGGTAATTTTTTGAGAACCGATGAAATTCTTGTTTTTTTATTGTGTTACTGTTAGATTGCACATCCTATAATGTTAATTTGTGCTTTTTTTCTGAGAAAATAATACTGCCAAGATAAATAGCCTTAAACATTTTCTTTGACTGCCTAAGCCTTTTGCACAGTATACCCACTGGAAGTGAAGCTTGGAGCGTAAGTGCAGGGTCAGGCCATCTCTCCAATGTCCTTGGAGCACTGTGTATGATCTATCATAACATAATCAGCTTCACCAGATCTGCGCCTCTTCTTTCATATGCCACAACTGTCTAGGACTGGAGTTTAGTGACACGATTAAATTCCCATGATAAATTATACCGAGGGGGGAATCTGCCCACGATAAATTTCACTGGTCGAAAATACCGCAGTATAATGAAAATATTACTGTAATACCTTACAAGCGATTCATTCAATTTAACAAAGTGCATTTCTAGCTGTTTGGATCTTTGTTTTCTTTACTTTACAGTCTGATATGAGCTGGTATGAGGTAGTGGAGCGTCATCTGATTATTGATCTCCAGCCCTTTCATGTGTGGGATCATCACACTCATGTCCTGCCACCGTTTCTTCTTCCACAGCTTCCATCGTGGAACAGAGATGGTGGTGCCAGATGCAGCCCTGCCTGGATGGAGAGGAATGTAAAGTTCTCCCAGATCTCAAAGGCTGGAGCTGCGCTACAGGGAACAAGATTAAGACCACAAAGGTATGACCCATAATCTGCTCAACCAGGCCCAAATACTATATTTGGCCTAATGCTCGGTGAAATCGCTCCCCAAAAAAAATTCTAGCCAATATAATATCTAAATACAGTGTGATCCATAATATGATTGTTATTAAAGTCGTATTAATTATCTGAATGCCAATTTTAGCATCATTTTCACAAGTTTATGGTAGGGCCTATTGATTCTAAAGTGGTTTAGCATTTCAGAAAAGGCTTCACAGGGATTTACTGATGAGGTGTAGTGTTATTTTAAAAATTATGTGTGTGTGTGTGTGTGTACTTGTGTGTGTGTGTGCGGATTATGATTATATTACCATTGTGGGGACCAAATATCCCCCACAATGTGATGAAAACCTGTTATTTGGACGTTGCAAGGACCATTTTTCAGGTCCCCACAAACATCTGTGAATGAAACCAAAAATCTAAAAATGCCAAAAGTTTCGTATTTTGTTTGGTTATTTATGGTTAAGGTTAGGGTTGGGTAGGGGTTAAGGTTGTCATGTTGGGAGTTTTCCCCATAGAAATGAATGGAGAATCTTAAAAAGATATACAAAGATATAATTACACACCTGTGTGTGTGTGTGTGTGTGTGTGTGTGTGCGCGTGCGCGTGTGTGTGTATAAAAGCTGAAATTTGTTTATTTTGTGTCCTTGAAACTCACAGATTTCTCCTGACAAAGACCAGCTTTGGTAATACACAGAGATCCACTGCAGGTAGCTGCTTTTAAGTTAAATCCTTGTAATATTGTTTCCAAACATTCAAGTAACTACGTTGTTTCAATTCTTAAAACAAATTGTATCTCAGTAGCTCACAAAATAACTTCCTTTTTCTATATAATTACAAAGCACGCAGTGATTTTGCACAGAAACTGAATGCTGAACCAAATACGACCCCCCCCCCCTTTGTCTGTTACTCACAGTGAGATGAGACCGCAAAGCTGGAGCCCAGATCACTTCTCCTGTCGTGGCACTTTGCAGATGCCAGATGTTCATATAACCAATCAGCTTTTATGAATAATGTGGAGCCAGCACAGAAAATCAGATGCAGGATGAAGGATGTGCTGCTGATCTATGAAATGCATTCGTAAAAGCCTTTAGCCAATATTGAAGTAAATAAATACAAATCTTGTCAATTATTTTGCTATAAAGAAGCAAGTAGAATCATTCTATATCTAGATTATGCCCAACTTTCCAATATGAAACAATTCCACAATAAGAAAAACATTTATCTCAGTGGCAGCTAGGAACTGAAATCAGGTTCTGTATGAAAGAATGCATTATCTGTACATGCAGTGTGAATTTTTAAGCAGCATAACGAAAAAGCTTGCTGTACTTTAATTCGATTGTTGTATGCTTTTATTATGTTACACTATCCATTATCATGACTAATGTTTAAAATATAAAACCTCCCATAAAGGGGCAAAAATTTGTTTCAAATCACAATATTGAAACCATCATTAATTTGGATGAATGTGCAAAAAAGAGATCAATGGATAATTCATAGCCATGATCTTTTGACATCTCCTGCCAGATTTAATTAGCTGCATTTGTTATTAATGCTTATGTTAGGCAATAGAACAGTCATTTATCATAGGAAGTGGCCATAAAGGGAATTAGCTAACATTTACAAGTGGGTGTTTTAGTAAACAGACCCTGCGTTACTGAAACACTGGCCAGTAACAAACAGCATTTAAAATAAGTATTTAATTTACACCTTCGTAGCATCCAGATGATGAAAATTGAATGTGATTTGTACGCTTGTAGTTTGAGTGATTTCGTCACACTGACTCCATGAATTCGTTTTGTCCATCAGTACGTCCTCGATTTGTGCTAATCAGTTTCCTGCTTTTGCTCATTTCAAATTAGAAAACTGCCAGCTGAAATATTTCCAAGCACCCATGTGACTCCAGGATTGTTTATGTAAAATGGAGGTAATAGTGAACTTAACACAGCTTAATTGGGTGAACAGTGCACTCACCGTCGGTGTCATTAGACACAGTTAAAGGTCTTGTCATTATTTCATCATCTGTGCGATCCTTGCCTCCAGCCCACCAAGATTTCAGGTTTGCCAAATATAGCAGCTTCTGTAAATGTAAGTTAGCACAGAGAGGCGCAATGCAGTGGATGCTTATGGGCCGCTGGGACAAACACGCAGGTGTCATTTATTGTGATGCAGCGTAAAGCTATCTCTGTTTTCATTCTTGGCTAAATGAATTTGACCATTCTGGTACAAGGACATTTTCTACTGAATGCATAGTCTCCATAACAACATAGTGAAGGTAAACAAGAAATGTATATTTGAAAATATATTACTATAAAAGCAGTATACATTTATAACTGGTGACTTTTCAAAAAAATGTTTTTTCCTGTATAAAGTATTCTCCATCTAATGTGTTTATAAATTAAAGCCAGCTGAAATGTCTTTTGAAAATTTGCATTTGTTAAGGAATAACAATGAAAAGATTAATTTACTATGAATTCATGTCTGTCCTTGGTATGATTTATTTGTGCAGTGGTCATATGATTATATAAATAAATTATAACTGTACCCTTAAATTGTCTCCAATATAAATATTTTCACAATGCTATCTTAAGTGTTTTTTATTTGCAATAATAAAGACGCTGTACGTCCTTAATACAGCTGGGATGAATACTGTCTATTAATGCTAACCCAAGGTCTTTGCAAACATAAGTGGAAATCACACACCATCCAGAGGTTTGGTTGGGTAGCTTAAACACCAACTTTCAAATCATGATCTAATCAGAATTTCAGCGCATATCCCAGGAAGCAAAGCGTGTGAAGCAGGCTGCGGATGGGGAATCCGTTAATGGAACGGCACACTATACATTAACAGAAATGATGAGTCACTGGGTCATCTGATCAGCATAATTTTTGGAAGACAACTATGCAAATACAAGGGAAAGACACGACTCATGGATATTCGAGCTGAATGCTAACTTTTTCCACTAGCAGCCTGAAGTGATCCTGCTACCCACTGAGACCATAACCTTGCCCCCATGTCAGCATTCACGATGTAAATACAGAATTTTATAAGCATATTTAAAACCATGTTTATGTAATCAGTGACAGGTGCTCTCCCTCACACCTCCAGAGGTGGAGCTCTGTGCAGGTATGCAGTTTCTCCCTCTGTAACATGGGTTTCCCACCATCATCCAAAGACATGCAGTAAGATTAACTGCCGTCTCTAAAGTCCTTATAGTGTATGCTTGAATGTGCCTTGTGATGGACTGGCATCCCATCCAGGGTGTCCCCCAACCTTGTGCCTATGCTACCTGACAGCTCCAAGCCCCCCATAACCCTGACCAAAATAAGTTCTTGGAAAATGGATCGATATGTTATTTGATATGATGGATACTGAACATATATGTGTTCGACAACTCAGATATTTTAAGGTACTAGTAGTATATATACATCGGTCCTGAACTATTTGCTTTCCCCATATGTACGTACAGTACCAGGGACTTACTCTGGACCTCAAACCCAATGTTAAATCAGTCTGCTGCCTAATATAAAACTGTGTATCAACAGTCATATACACAACCATGATATCTGCATTGATATCTCACCATTTGATAAACCTTCTTTTTTTAATTTTAGCCAAAAAACAATCAATGGAATTCTGGCCAGGCTCCTTTGAAGCATTAAACTTCATCTGAATGGGCTTTGCAGCCACTATTATTCTTACCGCTGTTATTACAAGCACACATCAAAGACATGCCTATCTTTTCCTTATGCTGAACAGTTTCTTAACCAACTTCCTTAATTAAACGTGTTGCCTCGGGAGTGATGCCAGCCACTTCAGTTGAATTTCATTAAAGGCTCCATGTAAACCAGCAGTGATCATATCACTGGCTTTCTGCTCTGATGTATTGAATAGTTTTACATAACAAAGGAATGTCTCAGTCTCCAAGTACTTTTCGATGGAGAATAAAGCCCATTGCATGGTAAGCTGCAGGAAGCTTCCTGAGCTATAAATAGTGTGAATTTCTCCAATATCTAATCATGTTTGTTATAACAATGCATCACTGGTTATGTTTTTGCAAAGTGTAAAGCTTGCAGTTTATATGAATGTATGATACTTCATGTGAGTGTGGTTCTTTTCAATTTGAATGCTATAAATCTCAGAAGTAGGTATAAGATTAAGCAATCTAATCTGATGAATGATACTTGCCCCTGTTACAGTACACCAAAATTATACTCATGAACATAAATTTACGGACCTGAAACTCCTGTGCAACTCTGATGTATCACTGCATGCAATTATCATTTCATTCTCACTTATTAAAATGATTGTTATTCATCAGTTGCCAATACCACCAGTTTGTTTGTCACACTGGGAAAAATATAACAAACTAAGTTTAAAATGCACAAAAAATAGACAGATACAACAGATACAGTATTGCTGAGTAGGATTATCTGGTAGTTCTAAGTTTCTTGTTTTAGTAAAAAAAAAAATCACCAGACTGTCAAAGTACTACACTTCTCATTTCAATCCATAATGCATCAAATGATGTGCAGTTGGGAATACTTACTATTTATAATATTCATTCATGCCAAAATCACTTGTGATTTCCCCAAAGCCTAAATGAACTGCAGAACTATTTGTAAAAATTGATTACTCAATAGTATTGGTGATTGCTGTTTTGCTTGTAATTAAATCATTTAATTGTTGCATTTAGTTTAATATGTCTGGTGGTGTTTTCTGCCAGAAAAAAGAGATTCTGGACTTTTTTTTTTAATTTATAGTAAGGTCCACCTCAGAAGCAAATCTCAGATCAGCCATGGCGGTTTAATTAGTTGAACTGAGTTTTATTGATTTATTTTTTCAGCCCGGAGAACATAATTCAACTCTGCTTCAACTATATATAGTTTCAGTGAAGTGAACAGACTAATAAAGAATAGTTAGTAAAGTAACGTTTGGCTGAAGGAGCGGGCAGGAATGTTTTAAGTGGGTGGGAGTGCTATATACAGAGAGCTTTGTCAGTATAAGCGTGCATCTGTTGCAGGCATGGACCGGTCATCAGACATACTGTACAGATGGATTTCTGAGCCAGGATAATTAATCGCGGGGGACCCCAAAGTCCAGGGCCCGTTTTCAGTCCAGACCTCATTTGTTGCAGTATGGTGATTGGTTCTACACGTGCCTGTATATTCTTATGGGTGGGACTACGTTTCATTTTATCATGTACAATTTAAGCTTGATTTTTATAATCTGGGGAAATCATCCAATGAGGGGGCGGCATGGTGGCCCAGGGGTGACATGGTGGCTCCGTGGTTAGCGCTGCACTTGTGGGTTTGAGCCCTTGTCCTGGATCTGCATGTGCATATTCTCCCAGTACTCACAAGTTTTTCAAGGTACTTCCTAGGTAAGTTTAGCTCAGAAGGAATTCTCTGTTATCCAAACTTCAGAGCGCTAGAGAGGCAAACTGGAGAAGCAAAACTCAATTCAAGTACATAAAATAAAAATATACATGATACTATCGAGTTGAAAATGTCATTTCCCTTTAACAAATGTTTAAAATTGGGGTTGAATGGTGGCTTCACAATCACACCAAAACATGCAGGTAAGCAAACAAGTGTCTCTCAATTGGCGAGACTATGTGAGCATGCACCCTGCAATGGCCTGGCCCCCCATCCAGGGGGCGCCCTGCCTTTCTCCTGAGATAGCCTCCAGGTGCGCAATGATCCTATACTAGAAAAGAAGTTAAGGAAAATAGATGACCGAAGGCATACATTTTCAGGCCACTCTGTAAATGATTCAAGCTTAGAATTAAGTCCAAATAAGCATCATTAGTAACACAGATTTATGTTTTAACAAGTCCAGGCAGCTGGCTTCAGGCATTCTGTTCCTTGCAATTCAATTCATCCATGAGCTGTTAACCTCTTTCTGTTGCAGGATAAGAACATCGTTGTTACTGTAACATAAATAGTGTCTATTTCATACAATTAAACCATTAATATTATAATAAAATGAAAAGAATGAAAATACAACTCTCATTTACAATATTACAAAGCAATATGTGCAGTTTATTTTTTTGATCACAGCTTAACATATTGCAAAAAAATCCAAAGGTCCCCTGTGATGTCTCAGGACATAATTACAGCTCTCTCATTGTCTGCAGTTATTCCCCGGAGCTGTATGGCACAGTGTTATCACATCATTATGCATGCAAAGGGCAGGTCCTCTTTTGAGAATTTTGAGATTTTATGCTCCATTCCAAAAGTGTAGCATAAAAAGTTCAGTATGACAAAGAGCAACTGCACATCCACAAAGTTCAAATCCAAATAGCCATCCCTTTAAATACTCTCTTCAGTGTCATTAAAAGATATTTTGGCAAATGCTTGAAATTACTTATTAAAGTGATGGTTTGTACTGCTTTCAAACTAAATGATCAGTCTAAGTACAGATTTTATTTTATACTGTTCACTTTCCGTACGCTGAGAATATGTTTCACATTCAGTGTGTAGGATCCTACGACTGCCCTGTCTGCTCTAATGTAATTGCAATGGATGGATGGATAGATGCACTGATGGATGGCACTGGCATCAAGCACTTTTACACAGTATTGCGTAAAAATCATAACGGCAGATGTACCAGAAAAGAAGTTAAGGATGCCAGTTAATAGACGGGTGAAGGTCACTGTGTACTACAGTCATTATAAAATGATAATGATCACTGAAGCATTCCAGACAGAATGGGCCCTCAGGTACCACCTGAAGTTCAGATTTGGCAATTCATCTGAAGTCCTTCTCTGTACTTGTATGGGAGAACAACTAGGAAAGCTGGGTTTCTGCTGGAAGAGGTGTTGGTGTGGCCAGTAGGTTAGCCCGTGCTGTGGTCTGTGTGGATCCCAATGCCCCAGTGCAGTGACGGGGACACTATCCTGTAAAAATGGCGTCGTCCTTCATACTGTATGAGATATAAAACCAAGGTCCTGATTCTCTGAGGTCAGGAAAGATCCATAGGTATTTTTCAAAAAAGTAGGGGTGGTACCCTGATATCCTGGCTACAATTACCCTCTGTGGCCCTATCAAATCTGGCCTCCTAATCATCCCTTATATCTAATTGGTGAATTCTCTCCTGCCCCTTCACCACCTTAGCTACTGTGCGGTGAGTGTACTGGCACAGAATGGCTGCCGTCACATCATCCAGGTGGGGGCTACACAGTGCTGGTGGTTGACGTGGCTCCGCATTGGTTCTGTAAAGTGCTTTGGGTGTCTTGAAAAGTGCTATAAAAATGTAACAATCATTAATTCGTTCATAGTGCAAGGACACTATACTCCATAACATAATAGAAACGCTTAAATGAACATAGCAAATAAGGGTATTCAACAGGTGCTTGGAAAACTTTACAGGGACAGTGGACCTTGCCTTGCTGATGAAATCTGGACCTTGAGGAATAATAGTTGAGTACCCCTGATAATAATAAAGCTCCTTAAACTACACAGTCTAATTCTATTGAGGGATGCAGTCAATAACTGATATTCTAATACCAGTGCATCTTGTCCCAAGTCATTCTAATTATTTTAAGACCAATGGATTGCTATTATCATATTTACAGTGGTAGGATCTTAAACTCTCATGAACAGGACAGAGTCGAAAGAAATCAAACAGACAAGGTCCAGAGCATAGCCCATGGTCTGAGGCAGAAGGGTATATATACCCCAAACGGTGTCTACCCACATGATCAGGTACTCAGCCTGACAGTCCTTGCTGCTTTGGCTGATGACCCTCCAGCATGAGTTACAATGTTTATACTGTAAAGGGGCAGGTCTGACCTACTGGTTTCTTTGTTCCATTTGCAATTCACTTCGGTTACTATTGTATGGGCCCAGGGTCACATGATGGTAGAATGCACATTGGGTGATTGTTACATCTATTTGTCTTCTAAGCCAGTATTTCCTAAACTGGCCCTGGGGACCCCTGGACAGTCCATGTTTTTGCTTCCTTACAGCTCCCTGCAAGACATTGTACATTTTTGCTCCCTCCCAGGTCCGGGAGCAAAAATATGGACTGTCTGTGGGTCCCCAAGGACTGGTTTGAGAAACACTGTTCAAAGCATTTTTCCTGTTCAGGGTCACAGTAAGGGGGCTTGGGAGTCTATCTTTGGCCTCACAGGGCACAAGGCTGCTCTGCGGAAAACCTCAGGATAGAGCAGAGGTGGGATTAGGGCTCCAGCCCTGAGGGAGAGCGGTATTAATACAAACCATTTAGATACCATTAAGAAAAAACTCACACTGTTCCATTTGAACAAGGGTGGTGCTGAGGTATCACCTGCCGCATGGCTGCACTTGAGTTCTCATCTCTGAGGTGGTTCGTTGTTGGTGGGTGCAGCAACACACCATATTAGTGCACACTGCCCCCCCCAGCACATAAGCTGTAATTGGGGTTGAAGTGCTAAGAAAGAAAAACCTATACCAAACATGGCCATTCTTGTCTTCCTGTGTCTGTTTTTAAGGAGTTATCATCCAGCCCCCACAATCATACTCATGAAATCCATCTTACTGGCCCCATTTACAAGTCCAGGCAGAACCACGGACGCCACCATGGAGTTGCATTCCAGTATATTGGCTGGCAGTAATCAAATGTTCACTTCAGAAGCTTGGCATGTATCTAGCAGGACACTGTGAAGCTAGCTGGTCATATATGGCAAGGAACCAAGAAACTTCTTGGAAAGGACAGTAGAAACAGACAGCTATGGCGCTGGGCAGCTTGGCATTGTCTGTGATATCTGGGTGGAAGGGAAGCTGGGGACCAGCATGAAATAGACCAGTGCGCTACCTCTGCCGCTGGGGCTGGCTGGCTGACGTCTGTGGAGAAGTCATCATACAAACGGGGTGACCAAAGTGTCAGACCATTACAGCCCATAAAGACACAGTCCTTGAGCCTTTGAATGTCAGTAATGGAACAGCGATAAGGCTTTTTAAAATAATGATATTCCTGAATCTTCTTTCTCTGCCAATGCAAAGCAGTAGCACAAACACAACAATACATTATGTGAAACAGGAGCCATTGTTATGGATTACCAACATATGGGACCTTTCAAAGCATGTAAAATTCACAAAAAAAATTATTTGTGTTGACATCCCATCTAGAGTGTTGTCCAGCCTTGTGTCCTCTGCTGTCTGAGATCTAGGCCTTTGCACAGACCTAACCAGGATAAGAGGTCTGAAGATGGATGGATGGATGGATTTAGTGTATATTATAATTATTATGACTTTCTAAGTAATATAAGAGGTCTGTATTTCCATATTATGCAACTAGGAAGTGATTTAAACATGTCCAAAAATATTCCCCATTGGAGATTGCAGGTTGCATTGCAATGCCCTGACAACCTCTCTAGGGAGCTTGTCAAAACCTAAAATTATTCGCCGGTTGGCTGAAAAGCAGCTCCTCTGCTTGTTAACAGCACCCAAGTTTCTGTTTTTAGTTGCAGGATTTTGAAATATCATTGTAATTTTTTCATTCAAAATCCTCTGAGCAAAAACAGAAACACTCAGGAACAAAGCAAACGCTTAGCTACACAGTACTCTTTGAAATGCTAAAAACATTACAACATACTCAAATACATTTTCAGAAACTGATAAAAACTTGAGGAAAAAGCTAATTTTCACAGCATCAAGGTTAATATCATTAATAAAATACATTTAATAAAAACATGTAATAAAGCACATGCCAGCATCTAGATCGAAAATGATTAAAATAAGACTGCATCTTTTATTTATTTGTCAATATATGGAGAAATACCCAGCCAGGAAAAAGAAAGCCTCAATCTTGCCACTTGGAGTAGGAAACCTGTCTGGAGGTGCATATTAAAGTCAGAAAGAGTATTTCTAAGATATTTCTAGATATTTCCAGATTTTTTAGTGGCTAATCGTTCTCAATGCACAAAAGAGTATATGCTAAAGACAAGCACAGGGAATGCATTTTTGACTAAAACCAGAAATGCAGCCAGACAATGTTTTGACATCCAGGAAAATGTGTTAGAAAAATATATTTCGCAGTGGATTCAGACCATCTACGTAATCATTGCAGACCACAGCTCCATTCTACAAAACTTAATTACAGTCTAGTTTATGTAGCCTTCTCGTGTACACATCAGGATACAGTATGTTTCATAGGGCTACAGCTGAAATAATACACAACTGTAATTGCAGGTTACTGTATATGTAAATCATCACCTGAAGTTAGTTATAGATATTATAAATAATGGCATTACTCTGTCACTTGCTATTTTACACTTTAAAATATATTAGACTGGGCTTTTAACAAAGATAAACAAAATGAGGAAAATTATACAGAAAATTGAACAAAACAAGATGGCTTTAATTCGATTTGCTCTTTATCACCCTTCTTAGCCCAGCTGGTTACATCTATTGTTCATTGGTCATTAACAGAAACCAAGTGGGCATTATTGACAAGGTGGATCTAAACAGAGCTGGAAATGAATCACAGACATAAATTGTTTGGACACCCCCAGTCAACCTGCATGAATATCGTGCCAAAAAGTAGAACAACCTTTGCGGGGGAGGTACGTAAACATAAGGCATTTCTGCACATTCTAAAGCACGATATAGAATGCCATTTGGCCTAGTGAAACTCCTTAATTAAAGAGAAAAAGATGGAAAAACATTTTTTGGAACCTTTTGATCTGCTGACCAGAAGAATGACCCTTAAGTGTTTTTATTCTTATCTAAATATAAAGATCAAACTGTCCGATTTAATTTAACTGATACCTGTGGAACCCAAAAGGTTTTCAAAAATGTATTGTATATTAGTTTATACCACATGTATTAACATATTAATATATACATTGTCTAGATTTTACAAACAATCTGTTATTTCCTCATACTCCTGTTTTTTGTGGGATTGGAGTTAGTTATTGGTTGGTTATTTATGAATGGTTTTCATTGTCAAATCAATTACATACCATAATAATGTAATCCCAGTTTGTCCCAATGTGTTAGACATTTAAGGGAAAACAGGACTGGGTTCAAATGCAAACATCTGCACTGTTTGGAGTCTGCGGCCTGTAACAGGAAGTGAGAATTGCTGGTTATTTTGTTTAAGGTGCCCCAGTTTAAATGGACTTCATCTTGGTTATTTTGTTTAAGGTACCCCAGTTTAAATGGACTTCATCTTGGTTATTTTGTTTAAGGTGCCCCAGTTTAAATGGACTTCATCTTGGTTATTTTGTTTAAGGTGCCCCAGTTTAAATGGACTTCATCTTGGTTATTTTGTTTAAGGTACCCCAGTTTAAATGGACTTCATCTTGGTTATTTTGTTTAAGGTGCCCCAGTTTAAATGGACTTCATCTTGGTTATTTTGTTTAAGGTGCCCCAGTTTAAATGGACTTCATATTCTTTCACTTACATTAAGCCCTGACTACCTTAAATCTGATTAGTTATCTTGCTAACCCAAAAATCTGGCTTCATGAATCAGGCCTCTATTTGTATGTTATTAGCTGATTTGGCATTATGTCTGGTGATCCATAGTAAGTTAGTGGAGGAATTTAGGAGCTTTCAGGGAGAGCAGTTAACACTTCTATTCATGTGAATTTGTTTTAGCTTCTGGCTTCCCAAAGCCGAGGCCTTTCTCTTGATAACTGAAACAGCTGCTTTTAGCTGTGAGCATGAGGGACATTATCAGGACATCAGCATAGTTGGCAGCCCTGTGTGAAACATCTGCTGTATGAAGACCCTTCATGTGTAAAATCCAGCAAGTCTACCTGGGCCAATCCACTGAGGGAAGACACAAGATGATGTCTTCACCCACTTAGGTAGCACTTCTTCCTCTCCCGAAACTTTTCTGGTATGTGCTTCAGGTATAAGCCAGCTGTTCGCTCTTGGGTGCCTCTGCTATCATCACACGAGGACACCTGCGTGGTGTTCCTACAACCTCTGCCATCACCTCCATCATCATTGGACTGTGGAACTACCAGTCCATCATGAACAAGGCTGACTCTATTCCTGCCCTTGCTATTCTTTTAACACTTTCCATACTGGCTCTTTTGGAAACCTGGGGTCTCATTTATCAACCATGTGTACAAATAATTGTGTGCATAAACCATGCGTACCCACATTTTTATGCATAGAATGGGCATTTATTAATTTCTTCTTGTGTGTAGAAATGTGTGTACACACAAGCCCCTAGTGGCACAGAAGCATAACTGAAGCAAACCGATGGGCACATAGGACTCTTGGTAGATTGACAAACAGAATGATCTAGTTATGTCTGCACAAAGTATGAGCAGGCACGTCATGCTCATAACTAGGAATCGTTTCCAAAGTCATAGAAGGTCCATGGCCAAAGAAATAATATCACTGTCACTAAAATACATTCTTACGTTGAGATATTTTTGAAGTCCATAACAAATTAAATATATACACTGATGGAGAGACGCCTGAAAGCAGACCTAGTTGGATGTTAGCAGGTATATCCTGTAGTGTAACAGCTGCAGGAGAACGGGCAGCGCTGCAAGCTATATAATGCAAGTTATATTATGTTCATATCTATCCTGTAATGCAATAAGCTGACATGATACAGATACAGTACCTGTGATGTGCTATTTCGTTACATAAAAAGAAACTTATTGTACCATACAATGAAATATTTATTTTTTCCTGAAAATTCTCTTGCGTGGTCCTCCATGGTGGAATAAGCTGCAGAACCATGCCCAGTCATCACCCTCCCCTCTCCACCTTCAAAAAACAATTCAAGACCCATTTGTTCCATGAATTTCTGTACTAGTCTGATGCCTCTTTACATTTTCTGAATATGAGGTACTCCTTAAATTGAATAGTCTTATTAGTCCTTGTTTAGTTAAAAGTTGTTATGTACAGTAGTTCCTGCTCCAATACTTACACTTGTACTGTACCTGGGCATTCACTAGAACTTCACCTGGGATTGTACTTTAACCCCACCCTCCACCCCCATTTAACGACATCAGATGGAAGACATATGTACCTGCTCGTCAGATTCAGGGTCGTGAGAGTTCTGGAGCCTATCCCACAGGGTATGGGCACGAGGTAGGGAACAACCCAGGATGGGGCGCCAACCCATCGCAGGAGAATGGGAGATGCCACCTTCCACTCTGGAGTTTCCCTAGGTGAAGGGCATCAGGCAGACCCCGCTTTGGCCCTTGTATGTTGGAGTTCACCCTTTGTGAACAAGAGGGTCTTCTTCCTTCCTTAAACTTCAACTTAGGGGAGGTCTCTAACTATTGTCTGTGTTTATGCATCAAACAGCAGTTCAGAGTATATGGCCTGCTTCACAACCATGGGTGTGGTGTTGGAAGGTGCCCCCTTGGGCCAACAGTGAAACCTGGAAAATTTACTGGTCAATCTGCATTCTAACCTTCTGTCAGGGTCAGCCCCCACTGTGGTCCTTTCGTGCCCCTTCCCCGTTTGACCAGCAGGTGGTGCTGGTCATTCCGTCCTTCACGTCAGTCCTTGTTCTCCCCTGTCACCTGTCTGGTCTTGTGGCTCAATGTGTTGAGCATGTGGTTGTCTGTGTACCCTTCTGTCCTGAGTTCCCTCTTGTCTTATGTTTGAATCCTGCCTCCTGTTTTTGTATATTGCTCCCTAGTGTTTCAGTTAAGTTTGTCTAGTTATTGTATTTGGTGATTTTGTGTGTGGTTTTTGGTTTTGTTCCTTGTGCCCTCTGCTTGTGTCTTTACCTGTTTAGATTCCCCAGTGTTAGTTTCTGTTTCCTTGGTTAGTTATTAGTTTCCCTGATTGTTAGTTTCTTTGAGTTAATTGGTTTCACCTGTGTCTTGTTTCCCTAGTCCTTGTTAATCAGTCTCACCTGCCCTGTGTTAGTCATTACCCCTTGTAGTATATTAGTTCCTGCCTTTGTTCTGTTCCCCGCTGGTTCATCGCGTCTTGTCTCTGATGTCTATGGTTGTTGTAGGTTGATGGTTTTTGATATGGTCAGTGTTCTGTGTGCATTCAGTTTTTGTTATTTAGTCTTGATTAATCCCCTTTCTGTTTTTGACCCCTTGTGGTCTTTTTGGTTTAGTTGTGTTTATAGTGTTTTCTGTTTTGTTTAATAAACCCCTTTTTGTTTGCTGGAGCCGCAAGTGGGTCGTCCGCCCCTTCTTTGTGTACCATGCCTCGTTCACGTTCCCGAGCCGCCGGCATTCCTGACACCTTCATGATGGTCATAAACACTGGGTAATGACCTAAAGAATGTGATTGCGGATATAAGCAGTGGAAATTAGGTTCTTTCGCAGTGAGTCTGGGCTCAGACTTAGAGCTCAGACATTCTGGAGGGGGCTTAATATAGAGCTTCTCCACATTGAAATGAGCCAGCTGAGGTGGTTTGGGCATTTATCTAAGGTGCCTCCTGGATACCTCCCTGGGGAGGTGCTTCGGGGCTGACGCAGGACATGCTGGAGAGATTATATGGGTTGGGAATATCTCAGTATCCCACCAGACCCAATGACCCAGACCTGAATAAGCGATGGAGAATTGATGGATGAATGCATGCAGCGGTATTGTCTGGCTGCTGTCCAACTGTAAACTTCACATATATATTTATGTAATATATAATTCATACAAATATTTTACACAGTATATATAAATATGTATATGTGTGTTTGTGTGTGCGTGTATATATATATATATATATACACACACACACACACACACACACACTTGTGTATATATTTCTGTGTTTTGGCCATCTATGTATGAAATTCTCAGGTTGTGTTGTGAGAATCCCAAGTACATTTGGCATAGCTAACGGCTAGTCTCCTTCATGAGACTTGATCACAAAGGTCTCTATTCATCAAAATGGGGCAACGTGCTGGAGATTAATTAGTGTGATAGATTGAAAATGTTTGAATTTAATGCCTTGGCATTAAATAGGAAATTCCTTCATGGCTTTGCATCACCAAACGGCAGCATCACAAACAGACAACACTACAGTATTTCTATAGGGATTAAAATCCACTTCTAATCTTATCTGAGACAGTAGGACTTCAGTGGAAATTCAAGCAGTACAATGAAGCTCACTCAGGATAATAGTATCAGCTTTCTACCATCAAGTTCAGAATCAATTAAAATTGGCTTGCACACCAGTCCAGTGAAGATGCCATTTCATTAATGCACCATTATTTGAAGAACAATTTGTAGTTGAAAAATATTTAACGAATGGCATATGCATAAATCACCTTATATCTTGTGCATTGCTTTTTCTTTTCAAATTAATAAATTGCTGATGTATAAAAAACATAAAAGATACAGTATATAAAAACAAACTACCTATGTATTTATGAACAGACCTGGTTATTATGTAATGACATGTCATGTATTCACAGTTTTGAACTCCTTGCATCATTGTAACCATCCATTTGGTGTGGTGAGTCAGGAGCCCTTCTGGGACCATGCAGGGGGCACAATAAGCGGGACGCCAGCCCATAGCAGGTAAACACTCACACATGTTGGGCATTTTAGAGACACAAAGGTACCCAGGGGAGACTCACATAGGAAAAGCGTATGCAGCCTGAGCTGAGGCAGGAACCAGACCAGTCATTCTGTATCTGTGAGAGCAATCAAATCAAATACATTAGATACCAGAAATAATACCAAGATTGTGATATTCCTGCCTTTAAGTGCCTAGAGGATGTTTGTGAAGTGTGCTAGTCTTCAGCAAGCAATGCATAGTTTTAGTTGTGTAACAACATAATTAGAACCATTTTCCTTGAGAAAACAGGTTTAGTAGTTATGATGTTATTGGTGACCATATTGAACTTGGAGAGTTATGAAATAAAGCTCAGAAAATTAACTTACATGTTAAATTGTTTTTGGTATAAATCGCAAATGAGCCTAATTTGCATCAAACCTTTGAAGTGTCATTATTTGTGCCATTTAAAAAATCAGTTCTTAGTGTTAATGTCTGTAAAACTCTGTGGAATTCACTAAGGCATGAACTATAAAAGTATAAATATATCTGTTAAGTATAAGTGATGAGTCTTAAATACAGTTTTTAAAATCATATATTGTAAGTTTTAAAACTTGCAGTTATTGCGATTTTATCTGTATTACACCTAATTATGGCCTTTATTAAACATATGACATATGTCTGCAAAGCGGACAAAAATAATCCACTTTCAATAGCAAAGGGTTCCTAAGACCTGATAGATAATGACTTCATTATAAAGCTACCACTCTGTGTTCCAGGCACCTTTGTTGAGATGAGGCTTCCGCTGACACTAACCCCAGATAAAAGCAAAAGGAACAAATCCTCTACAAGTTCACAAGAAGTTCTCACCAGCCAGAAATGCTGTCTTTCAAGTTCCTTACTAGTGCTTTTATGTCCAAGAAAGTTGCTGCTCTTTCATTAAAAGTTCCTCCAGTCCACTGAAGGACAAAGGATCAGGCTGGAGAAACACAATATCATCTTCTTTAATCCACCATAGCGACGTACTGACAAGCTAATCTCCAAACGTTTCCATGTTTCTGGGCTGCTCCTGTCCCATCTTTTGTTTTTAAGCCCACTCTTCTCATTATATGACTCTGCTGGTGAGGGGGGGGGGCAGTATGTTTCACTGATAAATCTATCTTGTTGCCACCACCATTTTTGTATGGCAAAATAGCAGACCCATCACCCAACCACTCAGCTACATTAATATCTAAAGAGACCTCTGTTTGCTAATCGGTATCAGTTTTGGTCCCATTTATAATTTTACCACAGCAAGGCACCTAGGAGGAGAATTGCACGTGTTTTGAATTCTTTTGACTTTTACTCACAAAATCTGCTAAAGTCCATAATAGCCAATCAAGACTCAGATGGCCATTCCTGGTAGTGGTTAATGCATGCTTGTCAAATGTCCATCATTTATGTTGGTATCGTCATTTTGAATCTCTGCCAGAGATGTTGTCCTGGAGGTCTGGCATGCCTGGGAATGAGCTACATTGCACTCATGGTGCATGATGTGCAGGGTGTTTGAGGGCTTTAACTGGGCAGAACGGTCCTTCCAGACCTAAAAATACACACCTATACAGGCCAGTGTGCAGGGTGATGAAAACTCCATTAGGCAGCAAAATGACTGCATTTAGAGGAAAAGTGAGAATAGTATGTAGTCAGCCAGGAAGAACCTGTAAAATTATTTTTTAAAATTATAAATGTTTCTCAAATAAAACACATGCAGAGGATCTGGGGGATAAAAATGAGGTTCTACTATAGAAGAAAGAACGAAAAGCTTATGAAGGACATGTGACACTTGCAATATACTGTATAATATAAACTTGGGAACTAGGGTATTTAGGACATTTTAATGCCAGAAAGGTGTGTGATCGGTAGAAGCAGAGTAGGAATAGAAACAAACACTTTAACAGGCTGCGAAGTAGTCAAGAGATCCTACAAGACTATGTGACATGGAGCTGGGGTGCGTTTCCCAAACGACGGAAGTTAGCATTAACGATACATCGTACTATGGTAGTTCAAACTAACCAACATCCGAAGTATGACTGTTTCCCAAAACCATCGTACCACAGTAGTTTGAACCACGTTAGTTTGTTGGGACTACTGAAGTTCGAACTACAATGGTTCCAGCGATGATTGGTCTGACTCACGGCGAGTCGTGCACAAAAACTAACATTTAAACTTTAGAATATCAATGGTCTAACTTTCACAGTCGGTCGCGTACAAAAACTTGTGAACGATGCATCGTACTACATAAGTCCGCAGTATCGTTACCTCCATAGTTCAAACTATGGTTTTGGGAAACGCACCCCTGGACAGGAGGCGGGATCTATGTTTGAAAAAACAGTGTCCTTTTCAGGGGAAACAAGACTGTCTAGAGGTGGGATGGACAGCACATACTAGGAGAACACAAGAAGAAATTGGTCATCTTTGTGGGGTTTGAGGAGAAAACCAAAGGGATGAGGGGGGAACTGATTTTTCTTGGAAGGTCGGGCATATTATGATTTTTTCCAGGTTACTTGGGCTGAAATACAGGCATTTCTGCAGCACACAGGGAAGGAGAAATAAGTGAAAACAATCACACAGATTCCAGTCATCTGATACCTGCCCATCAAGACTGGCATAGCCATCCTTTCTCACAGAAGCCTGTGATATGGGTCGTAATGGAAAAAGAAAACCTAACTGGCATGAAAGCTTCCTGAGTTCCATTTCAGATCGAGTTCAGGTCTTGCTGCTCATATAGAAACCGGATGGCCTTCCATCAAATGTGAACATGCAGTCAGCCTCTAGCAAACAGGTGGGCTAAAAGAACGGCACTTAAAGTGTGTTATGTCTCTTGATGAAGCTTGATGATTGAAAAGGGAGGAGAAGCAGGTGGATGACAGCAAACACATCAAAGAAAACGCGGCTATTCTGAGAAGGAAGACCACATGGGAATGAGCTGGAATTAGTTATTCCAAATTATGCAAAATGAGGGAAACTTTCATGCAAAAACAGGAATTACATGTTCCTCTAACTAAATCAAAAATAATTCAAGCCAAGACGCTCAGCTGAATGCTAAATGTCTCTTAATGTCAGCTAGTCTAATATTTGATTTATAACTTTCTAAGCTTAATAGACATATGCAAAAGTAACTCACAAAGTTACATTTTAAACTCAATGCCTGTTCACCGGGAGTGCTTATTTTAGTCATTTTCAATTATGATAACGCTCCATCACCCCACACTGGGGCGCACTGACAATGTAAACCAAATAAGGGAACCGATCTGTTCATAATAAAAGGATCATTATTTAATGTTGTGCTAGTGCAGCTGTCAGGATTGTCATATATATAGTTCATATATAAAATAACACCGTAGTGTTTAGTACACCTGGTAAAGACAACAAGTTTAAATCTATGGACAGACACTGATTTCCCTCTGTTTATTGTTGCTGTATGTTGCTCTGTAAGAGAGTAGCATAACATCCATGATATCTTCTGTTTTGTATTGTTTATTTGATAAGATAGGATCCGATCTAATGGTGGGATGGGATAAGAAGCATGGAGACGAGATAGATGGATGGATAGATGGATGGATGGATGGATATTACTATATGCTGACTTTTTTAATGCACTTCATTCGGTACATTGAAGCAAACACCTCTTTATACTTCATTAATGCCTACAACTTACCGTCTTTTTGAAGTTTCTTTCAGGGAAAATAAGCCTTCTTGGAAACCGTGATCCTTCAACCCAACAGGAGCAGAAGAATGGGGGATTCAAGGACATGAGAGGACAGCAGTTTCTAAACATCTGTCAGTGTTAGTCCATTACAGCAGACCTGAGTTTTCCAGGGAGCCATTCAGTTTCATGTGTCTCAGTTTTCTTAGGTTTTCATCATCAGTGATGTCAGAAGTGCATGATGCTTCTGCAACATGAGACGGGCCTGATGCCAGCACATCATGTGAGAAAATGACCGCAGTTAGAATGTTTCTCTAATAGATATCAACTGGAACAGTAAACAGGACATTTTAGGGTTCCACTGAGACTACAGCAAAGCACCAGACCTACTGACTGAAATATTATTCTAATGGTATTTTGCATGAATGCACATAATGCCTGTAAAATGTTCTTCTGTGAGACTGGTGTTCACTTGAAATGGTTCAAATTCCTGCTGGTTCCTTAATTAAACTGCAAGATGTATTCATATTGTTCTACAATATAAAGTTGCTAGGTAATCACTTGCTAGGGAACGGTGTCAGAAAGTCAAACAACAGCATGCGAGCTCGATATTAATTAGAATGTCTCACTAAGAAACAAAGAGGAAATGCGTTTTTGCAGAAGGTGTTCTGACAGGTCCTCAAGGTAATGTCTGTCAAGGTGTCATCACCAGCTGAACTATAAACAACGCCAACCTCAGCAGATGTCTTATTGGTGCGGAATGTGTCAAAATATAACCAAGATTTAAACTTAACTGTACTTTTTTCCTGAATTTTGCTTAAGACAGACATTCAAACATTGACTGCACCACATAATTGTTGTTCCATTATTACCTACTGCACACCTAAAAGACTGAAACTCACACATATTTTAAGCCAATGTTTGTGTATCCTTGTGAAATACGTCGCCAGGTGAATTGGATCAAAGGAAGACTGATTGTTGCTTTTGCTTTGATGTTTCAGAGAAAAGCTGAATTTTGGACTGGTGCAATTGCACCAATGGAAGAGGCCTCATAACATAGGCATATTAAGGATGTTCTCCATTCAGTTTTACATACTGAGGTCAAATTCAAATGCAATCATTAAGCATAATAAAGTACCTCTAAATATGAAAAGTCAGGAAATAAAAATTGAAACACCTAATGGATATTGAGCTCTGAAATCATTAATGCCAGACAACACCCTGAAAATATGATTAATATGCACAGTCATGGCAAAAGCTGGTGATCTTTAATTATGGTACAAATTAGATGCTGCTGTAATTCGTCAGCACACAAGCAGCTTATTTCCTCTACACTCTCATTTGTCGAATAATTGCTTTCTTGAAAACAAGAGCCAATTATAGTACGGGGACCTACAGGAAAGTTATGGTAATTCTGGTTTACTAAATACTCACCTAATTCTGTTGGTTCCGCTTTAATTAAATTGACAACAGAGCTCTGCTGGTGATGAATTGGTCTGAATAGCTCCAACCATATGTTTACATATGTTTACAAAAGAAGAATTTTGATTCAGCCACTTGCCTTCTGCCTCAAAACGTAGCATTCTGTAATTAAACCTTCTTTGTATTTATAAGCTCATATAAGCTCTTCTAGGCCCATATACAGAATGTATTCTGACAGTGAACGAGATGAAGGATCTCTAATCTGCTGCATCCACAGTGTGGCTTTGGAAAATATTTCTACATGTCACACTTCTGTATTTAACATTAAGTACAAATAGGTATGCAACCACAACACTAGCCTGTCATAGCAGATGACCTAAATCCTTAATTTCTATATTAAAAAATGCTCCAAAATACAGGATTATCGACCCAGAGAGGCAAAGGTTATTTGGGTAGAATATGTTCGTGCTTGTATGTGTCCTTGCAGATATGGAAGATTGAAAGATAGAGAGCTAAATATTTAAGTATGAAGTCACCTTAGTTCAGGTTTTTGGTCATCAAAGAAGTATCCTAACAATTATAAAATGTAAACTTTTAATGTCAGGCCATAGAGAGCACCTGAAAACATTTAATATATAATGTGATTTTATTATAAAAAATAATACAATAAACCGATACATGTAGTAGCCTTGTAAGTATTGGTTATAAGAACAAGTTTGTTTATATATGAATATAATATGTATATTGTGAAAAGGGTACTTTTTTTTCCTTTTCACTGGATTCAATTCCCTTATTTATATGGTTTGTTTATGAAATATAATTGTTTTGTATTTTCTTTATCTAGGGGAGTTTGCTGTGTATGTGGTGGTTGGTTGTGCTGCTGCTGGGAAGGCAGGGAAGTCAGCCGCTCATTAGGGAGAGTGAGGACAGGTTTGGGTGCTGCTTACTTGAGTTATACTAGGGGGGGGGAAGAATATCAAAGATTACCAGTTAGTAATTATGTAGCCCTTATGAGACTGCAGCCAAATGCAGAGGCATGGTGGGAGGTCAAACATAGCTGCCATGGCTTGTTTGGTTTGGTATGAGTTAATTTTGTGTTTTATCTTTGCACAGCTCACCCCATGCTTACCTGAACAGGTGGTAGGTTCCAGTTAGGTGAGGTGGTAAAGGTGAAGGCCAGGAGAGAGAGAGGGAGGGGGGGGCAGCTTGCTGTGAGGCTGTGATTTTAAACCTGTGTTTGGTTTTCTTTAGTGTAGATGGTTTTCCCGGGAGACTGTTTTTTTGGGCTATTGTTTCATTATTATTTTTGTTAATAAACCTTACAACCTTCTGCACCTATTCCTGCTAATTGGACTATTTTTTTCCCCAACATCCTTTTAACGGGGTTGGTGTGCCAAAACCATCCCATTTCCCTTTAGTTCCCTTCCTTTAATGGAGGGCCGGCGGACATATATATTATGAAATTTTGCCCATGTACTTCAAAAAGTACGCCAGGAGAATTAAAGCGTTTAAGGCTTAAGTGAACTTCGCTACAGAAATAACCATTTTCATTATTGTTAATTCAATTCATCCAAAAGAAAAACAAACAAACCAAATCCTTCCATTGAATATTAACATAAAGGCTTCATTGTTTTGCTAGGAAACTACATCAAATCTTATACATAAGTAAAACTGAATAATGTCTCCATGAAATATACATAGTCATTCATAGGCAAAGTAATCCTACAGACTAAAATATATTAAGGTACACCAATGAGTGATATATATCAAGGTAATCCGATGGTCTAATATATGTCAAATTGAACCCATGGGTCAAAATATGTCAAGGTATTCCTACGGGGTAATGTATGTCAAATTAATCCCATAGGGTAATATATGTCAAATTAATCCCATGGGGTAATATATGTCAAATTAATACCATGGGGTAATATATGCCAAATTAATCCCGTGGGGGTAATGTGTGTTAAACTAATCCCATGAAGTAATATATTCCAAATTAATCCCAAGGGGGAATGTATGTCAGGCTAATCTCATGGAGTAATATATGGCAAATTAGTCCCACAGGGGTAATGTGTGTTAAAATAATCCTATGGGCTAGTGTGTCTCGGTAAACTGACAGCTCAAATCCGGACTGCATCATTACCAGGCCTGTAACTGTAACTGGCCTCAGCACACAAGAGGAGGGAAGATTTGACAAACCACTGTATATATTTTTGGATCTTGTTACTGTGCACTCGTAAACTTTACCTTTGCAGAATGCTGTTTTAAACGAGCTGCGTTGGCATTTTATGCAAAGAAATTAAACGTAATTATTTTACATCATGCTCATCTCTTAATTAGACATACTTATCTGCCATGGGTTTCATTCCTTCCCAGCTGGACAGGGGCATTAATTAATAATATAGACAATGAAGTAAGTATGTATGTATGTATGATATACCAGTTTTATTTTCTGGAACCTTTGAGAATGGATGAGGTGGGCACAGGCAATGCCACGTGAGAGGGTTGAAACTGAATTGAGGCATGCTTGAATTTCACTGCCAAGGTACGTGAACCTCTCAACGAGGTCAACACTCTCAGACAGACACTCTGGTAATGGCTGTACCCAAGAAGTCATTAAATGCCTGGATCTTGGTTTTGATCCAGGACACTTGCAAACCCAGACACTCAGACTCCTTATTCAGTTTCTCAAGAGTCCCAATAAGAGCTTCCATTGGCTCTGTGAAGATCACAGCATTGTCGGTGAAGTCAAGATCGGCAAACCGTTCCTCACCAATAGATGCCCCATAACCGCCAGACCCCACAACTCTACCCAACACCCAGTTCTTGCAGAGGAACATCAGAGATGGGATACAAGTCCAATACAGAACACATGCACTTTACACTGAAGAGATGCTAATTCTCCTAGCTGCATGCCACAAGATTGCAGCAGAAACCAGAGAAGAAAGCCAGGTAACAGGAGAACATGGAAAACTCCACACATACACAGTACAGGGGTGATGAAGGCTATAGTGACCATAAATATTCTCAATTCCAGCTAATAACAGCCACCACCCCCCAGGACAATACCTCTACTCTGCATTGCACTAGTGTTGAATTACATACAGTATGATGGTTCTGAGAATATTATCAACATATAGTTTTTCTACATGAAAGAACATGGAATCTTAGTTAAACATAATGTGATCCTGTGATCCAGTTACTCTGAGCATTAGATGAACAAGATAGTACAGGTGACTAAAAAGTTATCCGGAATTAACTGCTGGAAAGGCTGTGGGGGCTGGAGCCAATCCAGGGCAGCACAAGATACAAGATAGCCTGGATGGAATGCCTGTCTATCACAGGGCACATACACTACAGGCAGCTTAGAGAAACCAATTTACCTAACAGCGTGTTTGTGGACTGTGTGAGGAAATCCATGCTAGACAAAACTCCAGACACTCAAGGCATGACCTGAAACCCCAAACCTGGAAGTATAAAGTGAGAGTACCGCACCACTGAACAACACAGTGGAATAAGTTAAATTAAATTTGACTTTACTACTTCCTCAATATTAAGAATTTACTTTTGTAATCTGTGGGTCTGGACCATTTTATGTCTGATAAAAGGACACAAAGATGGAGTTTACTGCATAAACAGCTCCATCTTTACTTAGGTAACCACACAGACTCCTTTTATGCTACAGTCCACCCAACTTCCTGTTATGAAAGTGTCACATGATAGATTTTAACCAAATGGAATTAAAGGAACTCTATGCATTTGGTAACTTATTTTCACCTTACAAAACAGATTCCACTTCCTTAACTATCATAATAACAGTAAAAATATAGGAACTGTTTTAACAGTTTTAGAACCAGCTTCATACAGTATGAATTATTTAATTGTACAATACAAAAGAATGAATTATTAACTTCAAGAAAAAATGTAAAACATACTCTCACACATTGGTTTACTATAATACTTACAATACTTTAAATAACCCCTAAATCTCTGGAGTAATTCAAATTATGATTCAAATATATGACAGATATTCATGATCCTAGGCTGGAAACAGACACTGGGAACTTTTCACTTATAAAAAACGATGTGTGACAAATTTCACAGATCCTGATATTTTCAAAGGCCCCATGTTCTTGTACCAGGAGGGTCTGTCCCTCTGAATCACTGAGCATGGTACTTTATCAGACTTCTCAAGTGACATCTGTGAATGCTGCCAGCTCCTCAACCTCTACAGCTAAGTGTCACTCTCAGTAAGGCATGTAATATCATTTCCTACATGTACCGTGGTGCAATTTTGCTAAATACTGCAACCTGCAGCCTCTCTTCCAGGTCTCGTATGATGATTACTGATTTTGCAGCACAATCCTGAACTTAGAAATGACTAAGTAAGGGGTCCATTTTAATCACAGCTCACATTTTAATCATGACAACAGCTACCATCAGAAATATTAATTCATAACAATGTTAGTGCTATCTGCTGCGGCCTGCAAAATAGATTGCGGTTCTCAAAAAAGTAATTAGGCATTTATAACTATTGAGTTCTGTAGCATTTTTTTGTCTATATGGGGAAAACATGACAGCTGAGAGAACAGGACTCAGCTTCAGAGATGCAGGAGACAGTCTTCAGTCTGTGATGGGTAACTTACTGCTAATTCCCATCTTACATGTGGCATTAAAGGTCCCCTCTCAGATTTGTATCCAGCTACAGGCCTGCGCCTTTTGGTTACATTATTAAACATTTCCACCACATTTGTCACTGATGACTTCAGTGTCAGCTTCCTTGTATGTGTGAAAAATAAATGATGCATTTTTGAGTATTAACACAGAAAAATGAATACTTAGTTAAAGACCCACGCACCCCTACACCGATTAAATGTCAGGCAAAAAATAAGCCAATGGAATTAAAAAATCTGAAATGCTCCATATGTTCTCATTCACTCCATATGTTCAGCTTAGTCACACTTCTAATTTGTACATTTATTTCACTCAACAAAGTGAACGAATAGACATTTAAAAAAAAAATACATTTTATTTATTTATTCTTTATTAATGCTATACCAATATTGTACAGTATTCATCTGCTGAAAAATAGCAGATGTTTAAATCTGAGATAAATTTTTGCTTTTGGATTAATTTGCTTTGTATTTTTAATGATGTTATGTTTGCTTGTTTGTTTGTTTGTTTGCTTTTGTTGATAACCTGTAGGCAGGGGTGACACAGTGACTCAGTGGGTCTTGCTGTTAACGCACATCCCAGGCTTAGGGGTTTGGCTCCCACCTTCCTCTTGTGTGGACCTTGCCTGATCTCCTTGTGTTGTGTAGGTTTCCTCCTGCAGACCAAAGTCATGCACCCAGAATAACTTGCCTTTTGATTACCCTAGTCTTGCACCCCGTGCTTCCACAGGCAAGGACTGAGTACTATATTTAAGTGACTTAAATTGCACATTATATTTCATAACAACAGCAACAACATTGTTGTATAATAATATTTATTCTTACTAAGTTGCAAAATTAACTTCTGCCTTAAATGCTGCCCCAAAGACTAAAGAGCACAATCTATAGCAGTGATCTCCTAATCTAGCCTATGACATAAACATGAACTGATATTCCCAGGGGATGATGATCAGAAGGATCATGTAGTGGCTTACTGCCCCTGCAATGCCGAAACGTACCACATCACTTAAGTCTACATGACTGGAAAGAAGGCACACCCAGAAATACTCCTTTCCAATTGTCTCTCATTGTTGTGCAATGATGTTGAATGCTTCTTTAAACTTAATGTTATTCTCTAAACTGGAAGAGTTATTAAGTTGATTGTAAAATAAGTGTAATAGTGATAATTAAACTGTATGCTGGTTTAGATCCCAGAACTCATTATTTCAGGACACTTAAGATTGCGGCTTTTGGTATATACACTAGATCACTCTTCTACTAGATATTTTCTCATCTGCTTGTGCAAATCCTCTGCTGCCTAAAACTAGTTTTCTACCATTATTTACTTTTCCAGATCCATTTTTCTCCTCCAGTCCTCCAGTTCCCACAGCATGATACTGTCACTGTTATGCTTGACTAGGGATGGTGTTGATTGTGTGAATGTGCTGCGTTAGGCCTGTGACACCAGCTACCCTGTGTATATAGAATAGCCATGAAAATGAGATTCATCTGAACACACGTGTTTCTGAGGTGATGAAGGGTGAAATGAAGGCCGCAATTCCAACCACATGGTCCCCCGTTTAACAATGTCACTTCTAGTGTATTTTATATGTTGTATAAAAGGGGAATTTCCTTATGATAAACACAGAGAAAACTGAAGTACTGCTAAGGCTGCTCAAAGTAAGTTTTACAACCTCAACCTTGGTGGCCTTCCTATTCAGCTTAATACAGTGGTAAGAGATCTTGGTTGATTCAGATCTATGTTTCGATGCTCATATAAGAAGCATTACTAGAAGAGCATCCTGCTTTCCGCAGAGCACAGCCAAGCTTTGGAAGATGCTCTCCGTTCATGATGCAGAAAAACTAATACATGCCTTTATAACTTCATGGTTGGACTATTGTCATGACCTCCTTTCTGGTTATCAGTCTGGATACAATCTTCAGCTGGTACAAAATGCAGCAGCCAAAGTTCATACAAAAACTAAAAAAATCATATCATATTAGCCTTCTTCTATGCTCCTTTCAATGTCTTCCATTGAAGTCTCAAATTGATTACAAAATACTGTTATTAACTTTGCAGCAAAATATCTTAGAGATCTACTGATCTGTTAAAACTCTCCTCACCTGCTTCGATCTCAAGCATCAGGATATCCATTAGTACCTAGAGTAGAAAGAACTATGGCAGGCTGCAGAGCATTCTCTTATAGAGATCCACAGCTGTGGAATAGTCTCCCTGCGGATGTGCGAGATTCAGGATCACTCTTAATATTCAGGTCTAGACTAAAAATCACACTTGTTTAGTCTAGTTTACAGGGACTCTAGTTCTAGCTCTAGCTAACTGCTCACTCCCAGTTAGGCCTACAGTCTGAGGTGTAGAACTTGGTGGGGATTGGTGCCATTGGCTTTGGATGAACTGAACTGTCAGTGCTGTCATTCTAGCTTCGCACCCCCTTGTGGAATTGGAGTGCTGATGTTTCAGGGACTCCCCATGCCTGCATTCCCACCTGCCTCTCCCTCCTACTTATGCTGCCATAGCCATATCTGCTGGAACTTACATATTGCACTCACCTAACTGTTTTCACTGCCTCTAGTCTCTCCTAATTTGGCTAATTCCCCCCACCCCTCCTAGATGTGCCACCTAGAGAACCCAAAAAAAACAAGATATTCTGCCTACCCTCCTGCCTACGACAAACCTACTACCTGTCACCAGAAAGAGCACCAGCACCTGCCTGCCCTCTGCATTTAGACTGGAATCATAGAATTTGGACAGTGTAAATTAGGAATTTGCTATCTTGTATCTTTGACATCCTCTGCTGGCCCCAGGAGGTTGGGCTCCCCATTTGAGTCTGGTTCCAAGGTACCAAGGTTTCTTCCTTTTAGGGAGATTTTCCTTGCTGCTATTGCCTCTGGCTTGCTCAGTGTGGGCTTTGGGCAGGGATAATATGAAGCACTTTGAGACAATGTAATGTGGTGAATTGAATTGAATTGAATTGAATTGAATATATTGCGTGTAGCTTGTAATGAGTCAAAAGTAAAAGAGTTGCAAACTTACTCCCATCTTGGTGTCCTTCAACACATATACTTTCAAAGTAATATTACATGTGTGTCTGTTTTTAGTTGAAGGTTCTTAGTTCACCAGTGTATTTATCTTTTTAATTGATTCTAAAGCATTATTATCCTTTGTGAGTCTAAACATCTCTTTGTCCCATTTTCCCAGATGCTTTGCATCTTCTTTGCTTGACAGTCCTTTCTACCCCATCTTCCTGTTGCTGCTTCTATCCCTCAACAGTACATAAAATATGCATAAACACATAATTTATCATCCATCCATCTTTAAACTGCATATTCACTACAGAGTAGTTGGAAGTATAGGGCAGAAGGCAGGAAAATAAATGTCAGCATATCCCTGGGCAAAGTATATCTTGTTGATATTTTTCCATCTCTCACTGTAGCCCAGGCTTCTTCCCTGCCGGAGTGATAACACTCCCTAAGTCGGTGCCCGAAGATTAATCCTTCCTGCTTATGCCTGCCACCCAAATGCCATTTCTCCTGCACCCCCACCTTTCCTCTTGTAGGTGGTAAGCTCACAAAATGGCTCGGCATAGTCTCTTACCCCCCCCCGGCACATTCCACCACAGGACACAGTCCTTGGAGAGGATGTTTCATCTGTAATCCATATAATTACTGCAACGTTTATGTGAATTTTAGTAAAGTGAATGAATGGGTTTGTCAGATTGATTATGCTTTAAAGTTTGTTTGCTGCTTTGTCTTATCAATGTACTAAAGGGTCATCAAGCCGTAAAACACTGGCACAGTATCCATTCTGTTTACCAGACCTTACATACAACTTTACCATAGTATTTAGCCAAAGGTGGCAGAGTTTCTCAATTGAAACCCAGTTTCTGCAGATCCCAAAGGTGAAGAGTTTTCTTTATTTAAATTAAGTCAGTGGAGGAGTAACACACTAGATCACTTCCCTTTGGCTGTAACATACTGATATCTCTTTACGTGCGGGAAACAGGGAATCTCACCATGTGGTATCATCGTTGTATTCTTTTATATTTTTTTTGCCTTGTTCACCTTGTCTTGCCCCCACAAATATACACGCAGTCTGTGTTTCAGGGGGCACCACTTAAAATAAACACTAGCAAATTGCTAGTTGTCATGCTAGTTTATATGCATGTATATGCGATCATCATGAATCACAGTTTGTAATCAACTGTTCTGCTTGGCTTTGCTAATGATACTTTAAAGGAGATAATGCATGGAAAGTTCTTGCTTTTACAGTCTGGACATCATCCCAGTGCTGCCTCACTTCAACCTGTTTCATACAGCGATGTCAGAGAGATAAAACTAACTCGTGTTCTGAACACTGTACTCTCTGTGGTTCACATAGCAACAGGAAGATTCAGTCTCCGGAGGCCAGGCCCTGGGGAGTCCTAGGAAGCTGAGCTGTCAGACCAGGCATCCAGTCAGGCGGAGGGAGGGGGAGAGAGAGAGAGAGAGAGACAGACAGAGAGAGTGAGACAGAGACAGAGAGAGACAGAGAGAGAGAGAGAGACAAAGACAGAGAGAAACAGAGAGAGAGACGGAGACAGAGAGAGAGACAGAGACTTTGAATTTTAACCCCCTTTATTTATGCACCATTAGAAACACAAGCTGAAAGAACCTACAATCACCAGTTCACATGTAGCACACCTGTATGAACAGAAACAAAGTCTGGATTAACACACCACTTCTTTTCAAAAGCAGGGACATTGTCTGTACTTTCATAAAACACAAAATCAGCTCTTATACGAGATTCCACCAGAGCTTTGAACTGCTGGAGCAGATCTGTGTCCTGACCCTCCGACTTCAGTCTGAAAGATTTCCACACAGCCAGCTTTGCCTGTCCCAGAGAGAGAGAGAGACAAAGATAGAGAGAGACAGAGAGAGAGAGTGAGACAAAGAGAGACGGAGACAGAGAGCGCCAAAGACAGAGAGACAGAGAGAAAGAGGCGCACATCATCTCCACTGCTGCAGTGTGGCTGGGCTTCGGCTCAGAGATAACACTATTTTTTCACAGACGACCTCCTCAAAGCCTGGAAGTGCAAATATGTTAAATTGGTGCTTCAGGGATAAGAAAACGCCACAGGGCATTGTTAATCTCTGAAATCAGCATTTAGATGCAATTACTATTTGATATGGTTTAAAAGTAGTGCATTTGATTATTCAGGCATGGACATTTTAGTAGATGGAAACAGAAACTGGCTTAGGCTATTCATAGACTTTTATTTTAAAATTATCTATACCATGAGGCATGTTTTGAGGACTTCTAGCTATCTAGTATTTCCATATCAAATCTTGATTCATATTCAATTTAGGCGTGGTGGTGCACAGCTTAGCACATCTCTGGGACCTGGGTTTGAGTCTCCGCCCAGGTTCCATGTGTGTGGAGTTCGCATGCTCTCCCTATGTTGTCATGGGGGTTTTCTCTAGATACTCTGTTTTCCCCTGACAGTCCAAAAACATGCTGAGGCTGATTGGAGTCACCAAATTGTGCATGTGTGAATGTGCCCTGCTTTGCAGCCATATATAAATGCTGGGCCCCTGAGACTCTGAATAGGATGAGCAGTTACAGAAAATGGATGGATATTCAAATAAAAAAGCATAATCATTTGACTATTAATACCTCCTTTTGGATTTATTTGTTGGTATTTTTAATTTTCAGGAAAGGAGTATCTGTCTACAGTCTAGTTCATTAGAATTAATTCAGCAGAAAACAATTGAAAGACAATATTTTTTTTCCTACTGAATTTGTAGGAAAAGAACATCAATAGCAGTTCAGTTCATAGACTTTGCGTACCGGACCACTTTATTCAAACAGCTAATCCGGCTTCAGGTTTTACAAATTGTCAGACAAATATAAAAATAACCTAAGAATGAAGACGGGGTGGAAGTCAGCCATTATAGTGGTAATTGGTCACTGTCTACATATAACACTGGGGTATATTCCTCACATCTATTACATCAGGCATTATATCATCTGGCAGGAAAATGAGAGGAATCTGAAAATATACTGTTTTTCCCACTTCTCATGTGAAATTAAGCTGCGTGGCTCACAGTAGACATGACAAGCTTTTTATAGATTACAACCTTTTCTGCCAAGGTAAGAATATTTTATTTATATCGCTCATTTTTAGTATCATTCCTACAAGCATGGTACATTATGCATACTCTGTGTAATCTGTGATGTAGCACTTATAGTGTAAGATTGTAAATCAAATATTTATTTGATCAATCGTTCATATTCACAAGTATAGCATGTACATGAATACCATAAATAATGATGTTTACTCTAACTTTTTTAATGTATGATGAGTCTGTGATGCAGAAAATTATTTTCCTGTCCTGTTGCTTTTGTTGCAGTAATTCTGTGTTATTATCCATTTATAAAACAACTGCAAAGATGCTTGTCCAGAACAGGGCACACGCACACACACAAAAATGCTAAGGCTAACTATGATAACCTTAACCCCCACCCTGCCCTAACCATAACCATAAGTAACCAAACAAAATACATATATTTTCCATTTTTAGTTTTTTCATAGCAGTCACTGATTTTTATAAAATTGAGTTTTCCCTTATGGGGACCAGGAAACCGGTCCCTATAAGGGAAAAAAAACGGATATTTATCACGTTATGGGGACATTGTGTCCCCATAAGGATAGGTATACCCGCTCGCACACACACACACACGCACACACACACACAATCCATGGACCCCAGCTAGCCATCAGTTACAGACAGTCAAGGTCCCCTAATGTTTTTAAAAGTAAACCTGCATAAACCAAACAGGGAGGTGGGCACACAAATTGCACATGGCGCTGGCTTTTGAAGCCTGGAGGTTTTGGGCCGCAGTGCTACCCACTGAGCCACCATGCCACCCCCCTGTGTATACGCCATCCTCCCCTCCCTCTTCCAAGCACTTACACAGTAGAGCAGTGGCCCCCAACCCTGCGCCTGGAGATGTACCACCCCACTGCAGCCCTAATGTAACACACCTGATACAGATAATCAGACCCTTCAGCTGCATCTCAGTATCAGAGACTAGTATTAGCTTTAACATTGCTGGCTCTAGTACTTATCCGTATCATGTTTGTTAAATAAAGGCTGCCCCTAAGCTGTGCAAGGTGGAAGATCTCCAGGAGCAGGGTTGGTGACCACTGCAGTAGAGTGTTGCTGGAATGTCTGAAGCTTAATTTAGGTAACAGAGGGCACAAGCCAGGGAACACCCTACACAGAACGCCAGCCCACTGCCAGCCAGTGATATGTACACATGCCACTTTGCCTAAATGCATGCTTTTGGTTTTTGGACAGCAGGATGAGTTCTCAAAGGAGCTAGGGGCAGAGTGAAGCAACGGTGCTGTCCATCATCATAATTTTTTATTCGGGTGCAATACTTAGTAATAATTCAGTTGCTACTAAAGTACATTTCATAAAGAAATATAATTGCTACTTGAGATAAAAGATGCGTCATCATTCATTAGTGTTGAACAAAAATGAGATCAGTATTTCACTTGTGTAGTTCCTTCAGTAGTTCACAAATGTGTACAGAATTAACAAATATATTAACAAATATAGTAATTGCTTGATAAAAAATGTCACGATTCATTAATGATGAATTAACATGAAATCAGTATGTAATTAAGACTTAGTTTGTGGTTAATTAATACATAAGTAATAGTATAATACTATATTATGTGTGCCCCGTCAAGTAAAGTGTTACATTTATTTGTTTGTCTATTTATTTATTTATTCACTGCTGTGACTGAACATTGACAAATGTCTCTAGAAGCAATTCCACAACAAAATCATTCATCTACAGGTATGTCTCTAGAAACACCAAACAATATGGAAGCATTATATTCCTAGATGGAAAATGTGATTTAAATGCAAAACAGCTTTACAGAACACATCTATCTCACAAACCGCATTTCATTCATAATAAAGCAGTAATGACTTTCCTGACCATTGACCAATCAGGATCAGCAACATGGGTTTTACCTTCTCGCCTGGATGGTGCTTTATTTGTCTGCATATCTGTCGCAGTGCCAGAACATTGGCTGCAACATTAAAGGAATGTTTGTCATCCATAAAATTCTTAATGACCAATTTTTAAAGCAATTTTTAAAGTTAATACCTTTTTTAAACAGGATGTCTATAGACTCCTTGGTTTTTCAGATGTTTTGCAAAGGCTCAGAATCACAGCAGTGTAGCGTCTAAACCCCCCACCACCTGAAAGATTTTATAAGTGTGTGTGTTGTTATTTTCAGCAGCTTGCAGTAATAAGCCTGAGATGAGCCAGGGCACATACCATCAGAACATTTTATATTTTTTTTATATGAACGTCAACACAGCAAATCAAGACTGAAACAGTGACCTGCAGCTGGGAATCGTACCTCTATGGCCACACAGCTCCCTGTTTTATGTTGTTTATATAGTTTTCTGGTTCCTTGCATTTAAGTAATATTTTTCCACCTAGGAATATAATGCTTCCTTATTGTTCGTTTCCTGTTTCCTGCTTGCATAATGCTACAGTATGGCCACCAGCATGTTCAGTAGCCAAACTCATCTTTAGCAGACCACTATAGCTATACTGTGAACAATTCAGTCCTCCTGGTTTTGCCCACACAGCTGTATATATATGGGCTTAATTTTTTGTGCACCATGAATGGCCAGAACACTAAAATTACACACATTTTGAAGACGGTAGTCGAGTAACTTCAGTTGGTGTAAAATGAAGCTATGACAGAAAAACAGCAAGAAACTGAAAGCAATATGGTACAAAACAGATAAGGTTGAGTGAAATGTTTTCAACCAAAACTTCTGTTGCAGGAAATTTGTGATGCAATCTAGCAAACACGTGTGTGTTTTATCGTCACCAGGACATCTGACACTGGGGGCATCACTGTGGGATTGGATAAGCCTGAACACTGGCCCCCTTCCCATCATGCTATGCAGAAAAGTACCCCACTGTGAGCTGACGGTGTGAAAAGTGTGTGAGGCTCAGCCTGCCTGAGAAAGAGCCAGCAGAATGGTATAGTTATGAAAAATCCATTGTCTTTTTGAAGACATCCAAAAAGCAGTCCCTCTACATCAGGGGTGTCCAATCTTATCCGCAAAGGGCCGCTGTGTATGCAGGCTTTTGGGATAACCTGTAGGTCAGCTGTTCAAACCCAGGTGTGAGGACTCTTCAGCCAATCAGTAATCTAATTAGGGAGTTGCAGCGAAAACCCGCATACACAGCGGCCCTTTGCGGATAAGACTGGACACCCCTGCTCTACATCCTGGCTCTGCCGCCATTTACTCTGCTTGTCTCTCCCACTCACCTCTGATGGTACAATATTCATTACTTTTCAAAACTGTCTTTTGCCTGACACCTGCAAATAATGTACAATGAGCAGGAAGTCTGCGATTACAGTATTCAATGGTGGTATCTCCCCCTCCGCCAGCAGCTCAGTCTGCCCCCAGTCTTGAGCCACCACTGAGTGTAACTGGTGTAAGTTTAGAGCCCTGGTGCTGGTTGCCTGCTCTGTTCAATGTAATTACACTGGCAGTTTCTTACTATATTTTTATTGTTTTCTGTTCTATGTTTATTTAGTCATCTCTTTATTTGGTGAAGGCTTTCTAGTTGTCCCGGTCATTTCCATTACTGATGCCCCCGCAACCTCATGGATCTAGGGTATGATTCTCACTTTGGTTGCAAGAGGTTCTGGTTTCCAATGCGCGATGAGCCCCTGTGACTCAGAAGTCGATTTTCCACCCTGGGATCAATAAAATATATATCACGACTTTACATACCTATTTAATTGAGCAGCATTACTAAGTCATTTATCCAAACTGACTGATTATGTTAAGATCTGTTTCTGCACAGCAGATCCTCTGCTGGGACTTGAACCAGCAACCTCCAGGTGTATACCCCTAATGATAGGCAAATGTGACCTACTCCTTTGCTTTTTAGCTGGGATTCCAATGAGGATAGATAAGTGTGTATGTATCAGCAGTCAAAACAATGTGCTTGTTTCTGGTCTCTAAAAAAACTGAAAACTTAAAGATAGCAAGTAGCATGTAATAAAAGCCACTATGCATATGGTATAAGTACCACCACGCCATCCATCTGCAATAACTGCTTATTCCATGTGGGTCACATCCCAAGGTGTTTAGAGCTCAATGCACAGGACACCTTACATGGGATTCCAGCCCATTTCAAGACATACACACACTATGGGCAATAAAGAGTCTCCAGTTCACATAAACTGCTGTGTTTCATAAAGGTTCTCCGTCTAGTAAGGGCCTTGTCAACAAACATCTGACAGACTCACTCATATCAGCCCTGTACCCCAAGCCAAATCCAGAAAAGTCTCTAAACAAAAACAAGTGTTGTTTTCTTTCTGACAAGAGGATTGTAGCCCAAACAACATTCCAATAATCCATCTATCCTTCCATTTTCTATACCCTCTTGTACTATTCAGGGTCACAATTTTACAAATTTAAAAGTACTTATTCAAATGATTTTGCAAAGTCTATATGGCAAACAAACAGAGCATATAAAGCAGAGTTCACAAAATTGTATAATCGATTTAGCACTCACAAAGGTATACAGCAACAGAATGGAATATATACAACATTTACCAGCTATATCACTATACAAGGTCAAAATATTCATCCCTACCAGACGAGCAAATAAGTTTTGACAGGACCCCAAAATAGCATGCGTCATTTACGTACTGTACGGTTTTGGATCTGCATTTAACTTCTAGTAAAGTATAGCTATTTGCCATCTAACAAGGTATTTCATATCAAGTTAAGTTATTTATTTCCAGTACATTTCTAGGTTAAAGTTCAAAATTACCAGCATAGGACACGTTGTCTAAATTTTCAGGGAAGTTTCAGATTTCATATGAAATTATGAAAATTAATTTTTAAGATGAACTTTATTGGTCTGCTAATGTTAGCTGAGATTCCCTTTTTGTTACACATCCCCAGCAATTAAAAACACAAGTCTGGCAGCAGCTTCTCTTTTCCTCCTTAGCTAACCTACCCTGCATGCAAAAATCTACCCATTAAGGAGCACAAATGCCATCTAGGGGCTACTTGTATAACTTTAAACCAGATTTAACACTAATATCATGTATCTCTATGTACTAAACGAACACTTAAAGAACATTCTTTACTACACATGTAGCATGAAAGATGTGACAATTAACAGATGAGCAGGTCTTACGTGCATATTTAAATCTATCAAAAGAGTGAAAGACACAATTACATTTACTTTTATTGAGGGATAAAGACGTATAACTCAGTGAGCACATAATCAGTTTTTGTAGATATAGCTCTTGGAATACCAGACCTAGTTCTCAGACCCATGAAATGCTTTGACCCAGTTTGAGAGTGACATTATAAAGGATGTTTTAACTGTCAGTCTATGTGTATCAATGCCTGTGTGGTGTCAGCAATGATGAAACTGTAACTCAAGGACTGCCGTTCCAGTTTCTTGGAGGGGTCCAACAGCAGAGGCGGAGCCAATGTGGGGTCACAGAATGTACAAATTCAAAAGTTTTCACATGTATTGGCTTGGTAACTTCATTGATATGGCTCAGTTTAAAGCTAGTGTGCTAACAGGTAGCTATAGCTAGCTGGTCGGTAAACGCTTTCCTAAGAGGAATTTCACAAGCAAAGCAGATTCCTGGAACCCTGCTGCTTTTGTTGTATACACTATTGCCTTTATTCACTTTCCATCCAAGGCATAAAAAGAAATGTATAAGGTTTTTGTGAACTTTATTGTGATCTGAATTCACTGTAATGCTACAGGTGACTATTTACTTTTCATTCTGTGGTATTCCACCGGTAGGTACAGCCCAGTATGACAGTGACCTAGGACTTGACGTGAAGTGATCTTTGCGCAATGATGGCGACTCCTGCTATATCTGTGGGAAAAAAAAGAAATAAAACCATGATATGACTCTGCTTTAGACATGGAGAAGTTCATTAGGCTGTTTACTAGCTGTCACAGTAGCCTTGTTTTTGAATTACTGACCTTTGTACTAAGCAGGTAACTGTATATGTATCTTGTATATTGACTGTGTCTTGATGAATTTTGGATAATCAAATTGAGAAAACTGGGACAGTGTTCCTAATGTCTTATGGGGTACACATGTCCCCTGTTCTTATTTTTCAGAAGTTACGTTAGCTTTTGTGGAATTTCATTTTGCAGGACCTGGTTTTCAGAAGTCTCTTGTATGATGTAATGTCCCAATTTGACATATTTCATAGTAAGAAAGAGAAGCATTCCGCTTTGTTGGCCCAGATAAACCAGGGCTGCCACTTGGGTTGTCTTCTGTGGAAGTACTACCTTCAAACCTCTGTGTCACTGGACATTATAACTTTTTTTATTGAACATATGTCATTGGGGTGTTGGTAGGGTATTTAATTAAATGGACAAATGTCACCAAAACCCTGTAACCCACACTGTAAAAAGATTTTCCGAGACTTTGTGAGGCAGACACTGAATCCAAAATCCAGAACCCAACAGGGGGTCACAGAATAACTCAACAAGGGTTAATCAGTACTGAGCATTTTGAAACATAGAAGCAGGGTTAAGTAGGAGACTCAACAAGACACAGGTAAAATGGATGGTAAAATAATTTGGATAAACGCGGTGTCTTCTGGAAGGATCAGGGTGTTTGCTGCCCCCTGGTGTAAAATTTGTGTACTTTGCCTAGTTATGACAAAACTTATACCATTACTTCATGAAATAGACACACTCATAGAATGTTTGTGTCTATGAGTTGGGATTTCACAAAAAAATCTCATAAGTGAAGTCTGAGCTTTAACAAATATTACTTGAAAGTATTAAGTAGATGCTGACCTCATACAACATCTGCAGCGGGGCATGTAAAACTATATGTAAAACTGCTTTACTTTTCTGTGGAGTAGGTTGCAGGCCTGTTAAGGCATACATGATAAAACTTTGGAGTTTCAGCTTCACTTTCTCTCTGTTAACGCTCTTGAAAACAAATCACATATGGATTACAGTCTACCATGGCTCTCTATAATGTTTCTTCTCTGATGCTGCCCTGAAACCAAGTGTAGGGTGACCATATTTTGCTTGCGGAAAAGAGGAGACCACTGGCAGGACATAAAGAGAAGCGTCAAAGCAATACTAATATGGGCACAGAAAATATTCTGCTGTGGAAAGCAAATGTCAGCATGAAACAAAGAAAATTCTCAGATTGTAGGCATCTTTACATCCTAAAAAATAAGACAAGAGTGGGAAAAATAGGATGTATGTTCACCCTAACCAAATGGAAAACCGGGAACCGTTTGCAGTTTCTGCTATGGGCCACTGAACTGGTTTGCATTCAGTACCCTTTCTTAGGAAAAAGAACAGAAAGAACAGAAAACTAGCTTCTTGTGCCTGTCAGTACTGGTTTTGGTCAGCCAAGTAAGAGCTTTAGTTTTAGCAATAATCCATGTACAATCTGTGTGTATCCACTAACAAGCATACCTGACAACCCTGAACTGGACTGGATGGATGAAAGGTTGTAAACATACATAAAATGTTTTTGAACTAGGTAAATGGCAGTTGCTTTTCTTACAATGGGCTGGATTTTATGCTGTCACATTTCTAAAGCTTTTAAAAGACATGGAAATTAAATGGCATATGTAAAGTATAGGAGTTGTTTCGGTATGTAAATCCACCTGTCTAATCTAACAGTTAAATTAGTTTGTATTTTATTCTTGTTTTTCATCTTTTGTCTATTCTTGTTAATTGGATTGGACTGATAAACCTCAGAATACTAGTTTAAGGATGTAAAAGGCACGAACAGGCTTGATGAGGGTTGCTGTGACAGAACGTTCTGTATTCAGGGTAACTGAAAGTTGTTACTCAGTTCGGTGTGAAATAAATGTAGTAAATTTAACAAGCTTAGAAGCATATATTCATTATTTCTCTCATGCTTCTCTGTGCCCTGAAATAAATATAAAGACAGTCTGTTCTCCACAGCACGACGGTGGTCCTTAACCCTGATAACACATACTTGGACCAAAATATTTAAATGCATCATCACTTCTATGTCTCTCACAATTACAGTGTCTCAAAGGCCATGGTTATACAGTACTGGACAAATAAATTCCATTGTGCATACACTACATTAATCCTTTTCATTTTGGCATGCAATTTTGCTTACGAAATACATCATTTCAACAGAAACTGTAGTTTTTGCAAGCACTCCACTCACAGAAGGATCTATTCTGGCAGCAATATATGGTCTGACATATCCATGCTGGGAGTGCTTAAAGAATGCTTTTTCAAATCCTTGTGTGGTTCTCCTTCTGCAGTTCATGTGGTGCATATGTACATGACATGGCAACTGTTCTTGACTAACATGGAGGTAAAGACTCAAGAAGCAAATTTATCAATAACGTTAACTACTAAATGGTATGCAAAAGTTTGTATAATCTTTGCCAGACAAAAGTGAAAAACAAACAGACAACAACAACAAACAAATTTATTTTTGTATAGCGCTTTATCACAACATTACTTCATCTCAAAGTGCTTTACAGCATCCCCACCCAAAGCCCCCAGTGAGTAAGCCATAGGTGACAGTGGCAAGGAAAAACTCCCGAGAAGGAAGAAACCTTGGGAGGGACCAGACTCAAAGGGGGAGCCCATCCTCTAGGGGCCGGCAGGGAGAGTCAAATACAGTAAAATTTGAGACACAAACGGGGAGCAGGGGGGAGATGACAGCCGGTGCCAACGCTCCCTCCAATCGCCAGGCAACCAGAAGGCAGGGAACGGGTCATACAAGGAAGATGACACAGGCAGAACGGCGAGCTGGTTGCACGGACGTCATTGGTAGTGGCGATGTCACATGTTGCAGGGTGTGCTGGACATCTTGATAGATTGAGGTCTCCAGGCAGCACCCCCCAGGAGGAGTAGGGGAAATAAAATATGCAATTAGTCAAAGTAGGGGAGACTATAGGCAGTGCTAACAGTTAGGTGAGTGCAATATGAAGTGCAATGTGCAAGCTCTGGCAGATATGGCTATGGCAGCATAAGTAGGAGGGAGAAGCAGGTGGGAATGCAGGCATGGGGAGTCCCTGAAATGTTCAGTTGTCACACACAAACTCAGCACTCTTAAGAATTATGGAATTCATTACGTGGCGATATCCTTTAGTGCCACGGAATTACTGGTAGTATCACTGTGCACCGTGGAGTGAACTTTGAAAGGAAGAGCAGAATTTGAATCTGTAGCTGCATAAACTCAATTCTCAGAGACTGAGGCTGAAACAAGGAAGCAAGCCTAGTGTAGTAAATATAGTGCATTGCAGTAAAACTATGAGGCAATTGAATGGCTCAGCAGGTTAAGACCCCCATGATTAGAAAGTTGGCAGTTCAGATCCCAGGCTGGCAGGCTGATGTGACCACTGGACCCCTGAACAAGGCCCTTTAACCCCCAGCTGCAAGGGTGCTGCACACTGGCTGACCCTGCACTGTGACCCCCCCCAAACTTGCACTCACTAGCATATGTGTCTTTGAGCATATGTGCCCAGAGCCCCCAGTGAGCAAGCCATAGGTGACAGTAGCAAGGAAAAGCTCCCTAGAAGCAAGAAACCTTGGGAGGAACCAGACTCAAAGGGGGAGCGGATCCACCAGGGGCCGGTAGAGGAAATCAAATGAACAAGATGGCGAAGGCCCAATTCACACTAAGCCAACAGGAAGGCCACAAGTGCAAAAAATAGCAGCTTAGCTTAGTGGTGTGGTGATTTTCTCTGAATGCAAAACTCATCTGCCCCTTAAAGCAGTTATAGAGTCAAACATGGGTCCTAGGTTATATTGAGTAGGCAAATGGATCTGGAAAAATTCCTTCCACATTTTTGTCCATGCTGACTCAGGGACATATTCATAAACCTCATCCCAGAGGTGTTCTGTTCATCCTACATGCTGTAGTGCATGAAAATCCCAGCAGAATGGCTGTTTCGGAGATGGCAAAACCACCCTGTCTTGCAACAACAGTCACACCACCTTAAAAATCACATAGATCACATGTCTTAGCCATTCTAAAGCTGAGACATATGGTTAATGATGGTTGACCCCATCTGTGTAGTGAATAGGTTCAGTTGCAGCCACATGATTCATTCTTTGTAGAAGCTGGTTGTTTGCATTAATGGGGCAGCGTGCCTCATAAACTCCCCAATGAATGCAGGTGTATTTAATAATGGAACTAATAAGTGTGTATGTGTGTGTACTAATATCCTGTATGTGTGTGGAAACTGGGCATGTTGGAAGACAAAATTAATGAAATTTTTTTTCAAAGTTCATATTTAGTGATAGATAATATATAGTCACTCCCTAAATAAACAAAATCAGGAGAAAAAGATGTCAATGGAACCATGCTAACATGACCACAAAGTAACAAGACTTGGTAGGAGATGTACAGATGGTAGGAGATTGTTGAAAGATAACAGTAATACAATACAACATCTGTTTGTTGACCACTATCAAGATGTATAGAGCAGGAGAAGGAAACCAGGCCATTTATAAGGGTCCAATTATCTCAGGCCTTTTCGGCAGCAGAGGCACTCAGCAGTTGCACCCGGAAATATCATCTTTTGTGGACGTGGTATAAAGTGGTGTAACTTGTCTAAACAAATAATTTGCCATGAGTCTGCTCTCAATAATATGACAGACAAGGTGCTGTTCTTTTTTAATCACTACTATTGCTTTATTCATACGTGAAGAGGATTCAATGTTTTCATGGCTAACTTGTTCTCCTACTGCAAGGACAATATCTTCTACCATAAGCTTCTCATCAAGGATAAACCTAAAACCACGACGGAGAGAGAGCCAGACGCCATTAGTGGTGTTATTGATACTGAAGCTCTGAAGCTGTGTTGGAGAAAAGTGAACCACTGTATGACAAATCAGAGCATCAAAACTCAGTTAATCTTCAACATAAACACAGGATCAATGACGTCCGAAGCTTTGTTCCAGCCACAATCATATGTACCAGCATTTTAAGGCTTCATTTGAAGACCAAATGTGTCATAACAGCGCAACAAAGCCGTCCCACTTCAGAAGCTCCTTCAAATGTGCAATAGAAAGGAGTACTTCTTTTCCTGGGCTGTGATGGATCCTTCACAGCCCAACCTATCCCAAGATTCATTGTGCAGATTTTTCTGACCTTTAAAGAATGCAGTCAGCGTAGCCTTTGTAGGATGCAGCCCCTGAATTTGGACACAGCTAAAGAAGCATGAATCTCAGCCAAGTCATTATCGTGTTGGTTAGGCGTTTGCTTTGCAAATCACCAGAAATAAGTAGTGATGGAACAGACGAGGAAAGAAGTATGTCTGGGGTTTGAGAACATTTCAAAATAATATCAACAACCTATGAGAAAATAATGATAGTATATATTATTTATAAATATAACATTTGAAATACATTTATTCTACTCAAAAAATAAAACAAAACAAACAAACTGACATATAGATGCAACAATATATTATGCACAGGTTTGGTGTTTGGTCCGTTCTCAGGAATTGGCGGATAATAACAACACATCATCAATGCTGAGACACTTCCTAATATGAAGCTGTCTTCAGGTATTGAACTGTCCTCGCAAAGATAGAAATGCATGTGTGTGTGTGTGTGTGTAGATTAAGTTTGTATTACATTGTGGGGACCAAATGTTCCCCAGAATGTGACAAAAACCTGTAATTTTGACACTGTGGGGATCATTTTTCAGGTTCCCACAAAGATCTGTGAATGCATTCAAAAAACTAAAACTGGCACACAACTTCTCACATTTGGTTTGGACACTTTGGTTAAGGTTAGAGCTGGGTAGGGGTTACGGTTCTCATGTTGGGATTAGAGTTTTCCCCATAGAAATCAATGGAGAGTCTCCACAAAGGTATAATTGCAAACTTGTGTGTGTGTGTGTGTGTGTGTGTGTGTGTGTGTGAGAAAAGGGGGGAGACAAAGAAATATAAAAAAAAATATGCACAGATTATTATAAAGGCCTCGTGGTATGTACACTTTGTTCATATATAATTATAAACTAAAACAACCTCTTTAGTGTTTCTAATGGCCTTTATTCATTCAACAAGAAGTCATTTTCCTGGATAAGACATAAGATGACAGATTTCGATGCAGTCAAATGCGGCGTCTGCCAAGTTAATGGCTACTCTCCTTTGGCCACCAGGTGCCGCTATTGTGCACCGTTTTTTGAAGCTTAGCATTATATACCCTTTACCGATATATTTGTGCAGGAAGTTTCATTGTTTCAGAAAACTTTGTTTCAACTAGACAGTCATCCTATCAGGTTGTAATACAAGGCAATAACCAGTTCAACCAGTCTTACACTGTGCATTGATTTCATATTCTGTTTTCTCACTCTAGTGTGGTAGAAATTTAGCTGAAGTTGATTTGTTTAAGAATCTGACAAAACTTTATTGCCACAAAGCTTTTATGGAGCAGGCTCTCAGCAGTCTTTCATGCATCTCGTGATCAGCACAGTGCGAGGTGTTGTTGCTATGCATGTGCTGAGCGAGTTAACTCTGTGTTTCTTCCCCAGTTGCGGTCCATCCTTCTTGCCCTTCCCGAGCCTCCCGTGACTCCTGCCTGCCCCCCTGTCCTTCTGCCCCTCCCGTGAAGCCCCTCGTGTATTCCCCCGTGTTCGTCATCTGCATCCCAGGACTGATCTATCGGCTTCTCGACTTTCAGCTTCCTCTCTCTTGACAATGACTTTGAATCGCGTTTTGGCTTCTGGCATTAGGATCGGACAGCTCTTAAAAACGACTTGGACCCAGCTAACGACTACCCCTTGTTTGATCCCTAATAAACTTGGTTGCCTGGATCTACTTGTGCTTGTCTTGTTTGGCATCACAGAATACCTTGCCTTTAATATGGATCCTCAAGACATTCAGGATCAACTCCAACAGGCGCAGGCCCAAATCTCACGTCTGATGGACGTCGTAAGGCAACTCCAACTTTCCAGAGCAGCTATGATTCCTCCCCCACACCCTCCAGTACCAGTAGCCCTGCCAAACCGGTATGATGGGAACCTTGCCCAGTGCAAGGCTTTCTTGATGCAATGTGGCTTATATATCGAGCATCACCTGGACCAATTCTCCTCCGATAAGGATCAAGTACACTTCGTAATCTCCCTGCTCTGTAGAACAGCTCTTACCTGGACCACCGCTCTTTGGGCAGAGAATAGTTATCTCCTTCAATCCTCCAGTGACTTCCATAGCGTGTTCAAGGAAGTGTTAGATCATCCTGCAGTGGGGCGGAATGTTGGTGATCAGTTTCTGGACTTACGTCAGGGGAACCGGTCAGTGGCCAATTTCTCCCTCGAATTCTGAACACTAGCCGCCAGCCTGGATTGGACCGACTGCTTATAAACCCTCTGTCGTCGCGCTCTTCACCCGGAATTACGGCCTGAACTGGCATGTTGGGGTGCTACCAGGACCTTCGGAGAATACATGTGTCTGTCAATCACCCTAGACACCATCCTCCGCGAGCAGCGCAGAACAGCAGTGCGAATGGAAGGACTGGCTGCAGCCCCATCACCGCGTCCAATGGAGCTTGAGCCAATGGTGTTAGGACACACGCCACTCACCCAGGAAGAACGAGAAAGACGTTGAAGTCAGGTCTATGTATTTATTGTGGCAAAACAGGGCATTTCATGCACTTATGCCCAAAGTAACCCATGCGGAACCGCCCGGAGGAGACTCAGGTAAAAACACTAATTCCTCCTGACCTTACTAAAGCCCAGTTAGTGGTACACGTCATTTTTTGCTGGGAAATATAATGTGTTAAAGGTCTGGGTTTACTAGATATGGGCCCAGCGGGAAGTTTTGTGGATGCAGTGTTTGCAGAGCAACACCAAAACCCCTTGGAGAAGATGCCTCACCCATTAATAGTATGAGGAATAGATTGAAGACCTCTCTCCTCAGGTCTGGTAACTCACCACACTGTACCACTGACCCTTAAGGTGGGAGTCCTTCATACCGAGACTATCCAATTAATTATTTCCTTGCTGCAAAATAAAATCATTCTCGGATTCCCTTGGTTACGACGTCATAATCCCAAGATAGATTGGAGGAGTGGAGAGATCCAGGCATGGTCGTCTGACTGCTTTGTGGATTGCCTTTCTATACCTTGTCGGTTCTCCTCCATTGAGAGCCCCCTACCCGAGGACCTCATAGAGAATGATGTCCCTCCCTGTGGATGACTTTTCTCCCTTTCTCAACCAGAGGAAAAGGCCATGAAAACTTATGTACAGGAGTCCCTGAAACAGGGGATCATTCGTCCCTCCCCATCACCTTTTGCATCTGGGTTCTTTTTTGTAGCCAAGAAGGATAGAGGTTTGCGACCCTGTATAGATTATTGAGCACTTAAAAAATAACCAAGAAAAGAAGAGAACCTCTCCCACTAATCCCCTCAGCCTTAGAGCAACAACACGCATTTTTACGAAGTTTGATTTGAGAAGTGCCTACAACCTGAACAGAATAATGGAAGGGAACAAATGGAAAACCACTTTCATCACTACTACTGGGCAATATGAGTACCTTGTGATGCCTTATGTCCTTTCTAACAGCCCCTCAGTCTTCCGGTCATTTATCAATGAGGTGTTAAGTGACATGTTGCATCTCTTTCTGATTGCTTATGTTGACAATATTTTGATTTATTCTGTGACAGAAGAACAGCACGGCGAGCACGTACAATAGGTACTTCAGCATCTGAGAAAGAATTGACTCTACATGAAAGGTGACAAGTATGAGTTCCATTGTGTCACAGTGAAGTTCCTAGAGTATGCCATATCCCCAGGGGGAGTTGCTATGGACCAAGACAAGGTCACTGCCGTTCGAGATTGGCCCCAACCTAAAACAACAACAACAAATTTATTTTTGTATAGCGCATTACATTGTCTCAAAGCGCTTTACAGCATCCCCACCCAAAGCCCCCAGTGAGTAAGCCATAGGCGACAGTGGCAAGGAAAAACTCCTGAGAAGAAAGAAACCTTGGGAGGGACCAGACTCAAAGGGGGAGCCCATCCTCCAGGGGCCGGCAGGGAGAGTCAAATACAGTAACACAAATGAGGAGAAGGGGGGAGATGACAAGCCGATGCCAACACTCCCTCCAATCGCCAGGTAACCAGAAGGCAGGCAGCGGATTATACATGGAAGATGACACAGGTGAACGGCGAGCTGATTGCACAGACGTCATTGGTAGTGGCGACGTCACATGTAGCAGGGTGTGCTGGACATCTTGATAGATTGAGGTCTCCAGGCAGCACCCCCAGGAGGAGTAGGGGAAATAAAATATGCAATTAGTCAAAGTAGGGGAGACTATAGGCAGTGTAAAAGTTAGATGAGTGTAATATGAAGTGCAATGTGCAAGCTCCGCCAGATATGGCTATGGCAGCAAATTTTTTAGTGTTTGTGAGAACTCTGGCTGCTGCATTCTGTACCAGCTGAAGTTTATGTAAGGATTCAGACGGGCAACCAGAAAGGAGGGCATTACAGTAGTCCAGTCTGGAAGTTACAAAGGCATGTATTAATTTTTCTGCATCACAAAATGAGAGCATCTTACGAAGCTTGGCTATGTTCCGTAGATGATAAAACACAGTTCTAGTAATACTTCTTATGTGAGCATCAAAACATAGATCTGAATCAACTAGAAGACCAAGATTTCTAAAACCGTTAAAGAACTTCAGTGATTCTTGGGTTTTGCAAAGTTTTACAGATGGTTTATTCAGTTTTAGTATGGCAGCTCCGCTTATGGACCTAATAAAAAATGGGAGACTAAAATGGACTCCAGAGGCACTTCTGGCCTTCAAAGATCTGAAGTGACATTTCTGCTCTGCCCGGCCCTATTCTGAGACAACCCGACCCCCAACTTCCATTCCAGGTGGAAGTAAATGCCTCCGTGGTGGGCGTCGGGGCAGTCCTGGCCCAAAGGGACCCTCTCACTGGTAAAATCCATCCATATGCCTTCCTGTCTAAAAAGCTTACTGAGGCAGAACGTAATTATGACGTTGGGAATTATTAGACATTAAAAGGCCTTTAGATGAATGAAGACATTGGTTAGAAGGGGCATTACATCCCTTCCAGCTGCTAACATAACTTGCAATATCTGCAGGAAGCCTAACGTCTTAATGCCCGCCAGGCTGGCTGGGCACTATTCTTCGCCTGTTTCAACTTTCAGGTCACCTACCTCCCTAGTCCCAGGAATGTCAAGGCAGGTGCTCTTTCTCGTTGATCCCCCTCGACGAAGAACCCCAAACCAGTGTTATGTTTCACTACCCTATTTGAACAAGCTTGTTTCATTTACATTCTTCATCTTACTTCCCCTTTATTCCCTTGTGCTCCTTTCCACTTATCTTTGACATCAACACAGAAATTTCTAATATTGGTTTCTGCAGCAGCTTAACTTCTCGGATCAGGTCCGCAACTTTATCCGGTCCTCTTGCAGAATAAACCGTCACATGTTAGTTCCTTATAAAATGTTTAGCTGAAAAGTGAAAACTTATTACTGAAGCAAGCTTGCATTATTGCATTACATGTATAGTATAATAACTATTTCAAAGTAGAAATGAATCATTATAATCATTGTAGTTAAATCAAAAATGTTATTATGAATTTCATTGGTAATTACTGATTGAAATTGCATTGTATTTGCATAATCATGGATTTTCCTACCACACTAGCATCTGATGCCATGAACCCTAAGTGTCAAGTCCAGGGCAATTGCATCTGAGGGGCATCATAGTACTCAGAATGGTACAGGACTGGATCAAGGTATGATGCTCTTTGTGTTAAAATATCAGTCGTGGTATACTCCCTGACTTGTAAATAATTGTTTAGGAATAGAAAAGTTACAGTTTTCACAAACATCGAAAGGTGTTTTTATGATAGTTCTGAGGCTCCATATCCAAATCTCAATTTATCTGGGTTTGAACATTTTTCGTACTTTTCCAGGGCCTTTTGTGCCCCTTTGTACCACAAGTGACCAAATTATGGTTAGCCAACCAAAGTTAGGGTTAGGGTTAGAAAGGTTGTGGCTTTTACAGATTTCCAAACATGTTTTTATGACTGTTATTTGGCCCCGTGTCCAGGGAAACCATGATTTAGCTGGATTTTGTAACACATTACATACTTTTCAAGGGCCTGCTGTGTAATCCTATTTCAAAACATTTAAAGTTAGCCAACCAAAGCTAAAGTAAGGGTCAGAAAGGATATAGCTTTTACAAATTTTCCATATGTTTTTATGTAAAAGTACTATGGCCCTGTATCAAGGGAAACCACAAATTAGCTTGGCTTTGATAACATTTGTCATATTTTCCAAGTAAGTGTTGTATAAACCTAAGTCCCCAAACTAGGGTTAGCCAACCAAAGCTAGTGTCACGCCCAGCTCATACGATCCTCCTGTGTGCCACGGCCCCCTCATTAACCTCATGTGAAACCCCAATGTTATCAGATGTTTCTTGTTGTTTCATTAAGTCCTGTGTATTTAAGTCCACATCAGAGTATGTATCCCCAGTTCCGTCATTAATGTCATGTGCCTGGTTATGCCCTGTCTGCTCGTGTCTTCTAATAAACCCCGTATTCCTGAAGCTCCTTGACCCGGATCCTGATTGTCCGTTCCCTGCTCTGCCTGCCATCATGACAGCTAGGGTTAGGGTTAGAAAGGTTACGACTTTTACAGACATGCAAGGATGTGACCAGGGAAACCACAATTTAGCTGGGTTTCATAACATTTTTCATATTTCACAAAGGCCTGTTCTGCAACCCTATTTCCCCAAATTATCTAACCACAGTTAAGGTTAAGGATAGAAAGCTTATGGCTGTTACAGATCTCCACATGAGTTCTTATGATAGTTCTTTGGTCCTGTATCCTGGGAAACCACAATTTAGCTGGGTTTGATAATAAGTATAAGTTCCCAAATTAGGGTTACCCAACAAAAGCTAGGGTTAAATGCTTTTACTGTTTCTGGGTCTGAGGATGTCATCTCCACAACAAATGTTCCTGAAACAGGGTTTGGATGCCAGACTGATCTGACTCTGCATTATATTTGATAGTTGGAGGACCTCCTTAGAGGGTTGGATGTAGATTAACGTCATACACAGGATGAAGCAATTGCTTGCCTTGCTCAAGGGCCCAACAGAGTTGAATCACTCTGGGCCATCACGAGATTTGGAAATTAGCAGAACATTTTAAAATGAATTTGAGAAAGCACTTCTTTACACAATGTGTAAAGGGTATGGAATAGTCTTCCTACTAGTGTAGCGCAAGCTAAAACCCTGGGTTCCTTTAAATCAGAGCTAGATAAGATTTTAACAACTCTGAGATATTAGTTATGCTCTCCCCAAATGAGCTTGATGGGCCGAATGGCCTCCTCTCGTTTTTAAATTTCTTATGTTCTAACCAGCAGCCTTTCAGTTGCTGACACAGAGCCACCACTACGTCCAATGAGACCAAGACCGCAAAAAAGTGGTCTTAAGACTGGTCTCGAGTACTACAACACAACTGTTACATTTTGTGGTCTGCCACTTCATGGTTGAATTTCTGTTGTTCCTAAACACTTCCAGTTTTTAATAATATCACTTAAAGTTGACCATCTCTAGTAGAGATGAAATTTCACAAACTAACTTATTGCAAAGTTGACATCATATGACAGTACCAGGCTTGAATTCACTGAGCTCTTCAGAACGACTCATTCTTTCATAAATGTTTGTAAACCTGACTGCATGGCTAGGTGCTTGATTTCATACACTTGTGCCAATGGGTCAGAATGAAATAGCTGAATTCAGTAACTGAGATGTGTGTTCCATTACTTTTGCCCATATAGTGTATCTTTCAGGCTAATTATCTGAAAGTATCGCCAACTCCAAATCCTGTAGTATGAAATGTTTTGTGACCCAATTGCAATTGGCAATGAGTTACAGCCAATGAAAATGCAAGACACAGGGGGGAGAGGTGTAAAAAGTTCAATTAGTTTAGTAACTATTCAATAAAAGTTTACTGTTGGCGTCACTGTTATTTGTGGCTTATTTATGCATGTATATATCTTATGTATACAAGGGTTAATTTGCCACAGATCTGTAAATGAAGATCATATGTTGTAATTTGATGAAAGTGTTTTATTGATTTCTAGCATGTTGACACTAATGGGAGAACTGTCATTTCCCAGTTCTCACGTATGTTTTAATGACAAAACATAGTCTGGAGACAGACTTCTTGGGGATTCCCCCTGTTGAAAGATCTTGTAGTGTTACCTCCTATTGCTGATTATTGTAGTGTGTAAACCACAACTTCAAGATTCTCGATTACAAGATTAGTTGAGTAGTGTGACTGGTACAGTGACCTAATGACCTTGAAAGTAATGTAGTGTGAACTTAGAATTACAGGATTTAAAGGATCTTGCTGCTAGCGACTTGGTACCAAATACCACAGGACACCTTACAGGTCTTGTGAAATCTATACCGGGATGGATCAGAGCTGTTCTAGTGGCACAAGGGGGACCTACACAATATTATGCAGGAGGTTTTAAAACATACGCAAATCATTGCAGACATTTTTGTGTTTTTTTTTTTGTTTAAATTGATATTTTAACAACATTTTTTAAACTAAATCTTAGGTGAAAGTCACCACCCCTAAGATTTATAAATGAACTGATTTTTCTCCACCCCAACTGCATACAATGACAGTTTAAATTAAATGAGCTTACTTGGATTAACTTCACTGTCATTAACTTTTTGCTTGTTCATCCCACTTACCCACTTAAACCAACGATGAACAGTAAACACATTAAACATAATGCAGATGAAATATATGAGTGTATATTTAAAAAAAAAAAAACAAACTCACAAGGCCTACCTCAGGAAGTACAAGCCTATAGGAAAACATTGAATAAGATGCCAGCCCAGTGCATGGCACTTAGGTACATGTCATGTTTGCAAAACTGACAACATCATATACAAGAATTTTCAGTGGCATAGTCTTTCTGAAGAGTGAGATAGACGCTGCACCCAACTATGACTGGACTGGTTTACTGATGGAGCTAAATGGTCCCAAATAAGCAACAGCTTGAATGGAACTTCAGGGACCCGAGATATATGACCTTTTCCTTCAGCAACCAAAAAATTGAAACCTTAACAAATTAAAAATCAGCAGGCGTTAAAAATATTAAGAATACTCTTAATTATATTCAACATATAAACATGAAAGATTTAACATTAAAGCAAAAGGAGCTATTGAATGAGAACAGAAAGCAAACTTGACAAGTTACGATGCCTGTGGCCGTTTACACACAGACTGTAAGGTGGCTTTTCTACTTTGGTCACTTCTTTGAGCATAAGGTTCACTAGGCCCGCTTACTTGAACATTTTCTTCTATGTATCGTCAGTTTGCAATACAAACTGAACATATCTGTAAGTTTTAGTTTTAGCCAGCGAGATGGTCATGCTACCGTCACGTTTGACTGTGGTTTGGCAAAGCTGAGGGTACTGGAACACTTGGTGTAATGACAGCACTTTTTTGAATCCAGCAATCCGAGTTTCACCATCAGTGGGACCTTGTGTTGCCCTGAAGGTTTGGCCAGGCTTTCCCCCATTGCAAAGGGTTAGCCTTGCAGCACTTCCCCGTGGGTTTCTTCTAGATGTCGCATTTCACTTGAACTCATGTCTACAAGCATGTAGAACTTGTTCATTTTGTGAATCTGATCTAATTCCCTGTTTTAGTCCAGTTTTTAGTATTGGCCTGTTGAAATAAAATGTCCCTTGTGCATGTTATTATTTACATTGCCCTGTATACATCCAGATTATGAAAAACAGTATATTTCAGCAAATTATTTCAAATATAAATCAACACTTTGGGTTTTATTCAAAGTATATGACTGATGATGCAAACCACATTAATTCTGCAGTGGTTTATTGAACATCTGGAATGTTCTGTAGTTCCAGCTATCTATAACAATGCCCCATGTATTGACGGCAAAATATTTTTTTACATAGAACTGCTTTTGCCTAGAACTTCAGCAACTTAGACATGTCTAAAGGCTCGCGTGACCTAAAGTATATGTCTTATCAAAAATAGAAGGTAATCTTTCTTACGAGTATTTTCTAAAGGAGTCAAGACTAACTGTTGTCCTCCCTGAAGATGAACTTGCATATTAATCAGTTCTCTGCATCTTTGAATGAGAGATAACATTTTACAAAAGAATCACGGATAAGGATCATTCTGGGGTCGGTAACTATTTCTAGAATTCCTCCATTCAGTCTCAGAGCGACCTAGATTAGTACAGCAGAACAGCTAATTAAATGAATGATGTGGAAGTCAATACCCTTCCTGGCCCTCTGAAAAGTATTTCTCAAACTTTGATGTACAGAGCGTGGCATAGCAGCTTTTTAAACAGTCCTGTTAAACATTTATTTACAATTATCAAAACCCATTTAAAATGTTCAAATAATGATGGACTTACTGTAAATGTAGCTAAGCAGTCATTACAGTAATTCAAACAATCAAGGAAGTTTTGTTGTAATACAAATAATTATTTGTTGTCATGTTTACACCTAGTATTGGTTCAGAAAAAACAGGTGAAATTAATTTCAAAACAAAACATGAGAAACATTTTCACAAAATACTGGAAATGGCTGATCTTCACAAGTGCATTCGACTTAATTTCCTAGGTTTGTAGTACTGAAACTGATTTAGACACGTCCATTGCTTAAATGTGGCTAGCAAAGCTTCTGGAGTTTCTCTACAACAAAACCAGAGAAGTTTAAAGAGGTAGTAAAAAATCTGCATAACATGTAATAGTTTAGAGCAACAAATTAATACTTTTTATACCAAGTTAAAACCCAGTCAAAACGTTTTTTGAGTAGTGAATTAAGAACTACAACATTATAATCGCTCACCAAAAAAAAAACAAATTAACATCCATTGTCAACATGGTTTTTTAGCTATCAATTAAACTTTATACCTAATTTACACACCATGTGACCATAATTAATGCTGAAACATTCACTCAAAACATACATGTGATAAAACTGTGGCTACAGAAATTGTAAATATCAAAAGCATTAAAATACAAAAAAATGATGTTACAATTTGGTGTCTCTTTCCCTCACAAGCATGTACCTGTGAAAAATATATGTAGCCATTTAAATTCAAATATTTATAAGGCACTATTTTAAGGAGACCAAATTAACTTTTTTTTTTTTTTACATATTCATGCATTCATTGAAACATAATTATAAGATGACATGGTGGATAGGTATTGGAAATTAGCTACAAGTCTCTTCTTACTTAATAGTGTATTTTTCAATGCATACTTTTACCTGTCATTTCAAGAAAAAAATAAAACAGGCAGTTTACTGAATGTTAAACCTGTAAAACTACCATACTTTCCCAAAGTGTGGAGAAATATACATCTGAATCGAATGATTACTTGCCACATAGTGCTATTAATACTACCCAAAAGAAAGGTGTTATTTTTATTACATGGAATATTTGACCCCAGTTAAACTGAGCGATCAATTTTAATTTCAAGCCCATCGAAAAAACATGAGGTTAAAATTTTTTACCCTGTTTACAATTAAAAGATGTATTATAACGTAGGGTGGCTCAAAAGTAGGTTTACAGTAATATCACTTTAAGTGCACAACATTTGTATAAGGATTGTAATGTTCATGATCTCACGCTTATGTTTACCATTTAATTTCCTACTTTTCAATTTCTAAAACACTGTTATGGTAGAAATTTTTTTATTTCAATTTTAATGTGTGCATGGTTTAACTCTTTAATAAAGTTATTCAGAAAACAACAACAGTTTAACTGCTACTCTACTTTTGAGCCATCCTGTATGGCATAGTATATGCGATACGTATAATATAATTTAGGAGCATGGATGCCCCAGGATTGTCAGGTGATGAGCAATTCCGTCACCTAACCACATATAAAATAACATAAAATAAAAATACCTTTGTTGATGTTACCTCTGTAGTCCCAATGCCCATCTACTAGACTCCTTTTGCAGAATGTAAAACAGCTTTTCTATTTGTAACCAAACCCCAAAAATGCCAAATTATGTCCCCCCTCCATCTCCCATCCCTGCACCTTGGGGTGTGTAGCCCCCAACCAAAACAAGTCTCATTAAACCTGGGACATCCATTCCTCCCTATCTTACAGTATTTACATTTATATATTTCACTTTGTTGTTGTTAATATGCCTAAATGATTAAATACTTCAAATTGAAGCGGCAAATATGTTATATATAATAAGGCTAATGGGATACAATTACCTGTATAAATAACCTTCATTTCTGTAATTTCAAAAATTTAATCAAAAAATTAGGATGACGGTTTATAAGATTACAACATCATGTGGCTCTTAAATTAAAAGCATATTTACAATAAAGTGAATATATTTGCCTTACGAAACATGAAACATACATCTGAAGTAACAAAATATAAAAAAATAAATACAAATTTTGCATTACTAACATCACATTTGGGTTAGTTTAGAATTACAGGTGCTGACAACATAACAGACAACACACAGCATTACAGAAAAAGATCATGGCACAAAGAAATGTCAGACAATGTTTTGCTTGAATATTTTGAATAAAACAAATCCCCAGTTCATCTTGGATAACTGCTGACATACAGCATGTGACCATTCTTAATATTCCAAAGAAATATTAAACACTGTCACTTCTAGAAGAAAATAAGAGAACTTTTCCTGGTGCAACTGTGCTGCATCCATTTGCTTTCAAACACATGGTCGGCAGGTGTGAGAGCTTCTTAAACACATTCATTTTAAGATTCAAGTAAAGAGATTCGGCTGAGAAGGTGACGCCTTGGTAATATATTACAGGCAAACTGCAATAAATTATAAATTATAGTGAAATTCCCAGGCCATGTTTCCTGTTGCATTTCCATCACTTCTGAAATTGTATCGTGGTCAGGTTTGTAATTGCAGCTCACACTCAAAAAGATACCTGCACTCATCCACACGTATGAAGCACTATCACCTTTCATGATTTCTTTCAAATTTTTACATTTATTTACTATTTACCCAGGTTGTTTTGCTGCCAAAATGCTTTCTGTAACTGGCGCAAAGATTTTAGAAATCGCTCAAGTTTTTTCCTTTTGAATTTGGACACAAGTTTAGAAATAATAATAATAATACATTTTATTTTTGGGCGCCTTTCAAAAACCCAAGGACACCTTACAGAGCATAAATTGCTCCTATTCTTCAGATGCTAATTAAGTGTTGGGCTTACAAATGGATCAGTAAGTTTCCCTGCAGGAACAATAACTGCCTTTAATGGCAGTAATATCAGTCACAAGAACATCACACATCCTTTATAAATGTGTAGAGTGGAACATGTTTCTGGGAAGTTCAACATTCTAATTTGTCCCTAGTTTAGCCTAAATGCAGTCTAAGTTAGACACCACCACTATCATCCTTGAGATGACACAGACCTGAAGCATTTGTACTCATAAAATATACTATTACTAGAAGCTAGGGAAAATTATAAATAAGATTTGTTTAATAAAAAAAGACTTTAAATAACCTTAAAATGCTGTTAGTGTTAACTAATAATGAAAAATGTTTAAAACTGTTAATGTGAATAAAAATGTATTCACATTTAGTTGTGGCATTGCGAACAACAGGCAGGAACCTGAGAAGAAAAAAGAAAGGTTTTGTCTAAATTGGGCCACTAACTAATTAAATGTTCACATTATGATTCGCCATTATTTTCAGGGTATAATAATTGCATACAAATTTTTGTCATTTAAGTCATATTAAAAATGGTCATATCTTCTAACTTAAGGCATATATAAGGGATTAAGGGTGTTAGACATCTAAACATGCTGCCTTTGTCAAGGATCTAATAAATGAGTAAACAAACATCGCTAACAATTCAAGATATAATATTGCTTATGAATTCCAAATGTGTTACTTCAATAGTTTGCGTATATCCACAAAAACAAGCTACAACAACACTACCACAGCTGTCTGCCCGGTGCAATCCGTGCTTTTCGTTAGCCAATGATCATTCAGTCCAATTAATAAGAAGACACGGTTTAGGAGATTAGCAACATGAACTTTACGTATAATAGAATTTGCCGCTGGAAGCAAAGGGGCAGAGGGCTTTCCACCTGGACCACTGAACTCAAGCCGCTAATATCTTGACCACACGGTATGTACGTTCGCTTCATTTAAAATGCAGTTTAAAGCATCACTGAATACAATGTCTCTCAATGTTACAGACCCTGCCATTTCTTTGGCAGTGTTTTGTCTATATATTAGCCTATGTGCGGGCGCTATGGGAACAGCACACGCCATTGGGAAGTAACACCTCAGGACACTCGAAACACTGGAAAGTGCTTAAATATTCGTTTCCCGCTGCATGGGTTGCTCCTCCTTCTGAGAGTCATCACAGAGGTTATCCATGACCTCAGGGTCACCTTCCACGTCCCTCTGGTTACCGCCATCAGCGTCCTGGGTCTGCTTCTTTTGTTTGCGCTCTCGGTCCAGCAGTCTGTAGTTAATGGCATTCCCTATGAACAGCCAGATACTGGAAAGGATCACCACGGCTCCACAGCAGAAGTACATGTATTTGTAGTTCTTGGTGATGTCGACCAGCTTGCCTGTTGACAGACCAATCCGAGTGTCAATAAAGACATACATATTACAGCGACAACAAATACAGTGAGATTAATTATGGGCGATTGGGGTCCTATTGCTAGATTCTCTGAGGCCTGACTCATTTATACAGATCAATATAGTTTTGTCCATATTTCTTCATATTCCTAATCTCGAGAAATTTTTCTCTTAATAGTGTTGTGTAGCATTTCAATGTATTTTTAAAGGGGTCATATTATGTTTTTCCAGTGTGCCCCTTTCCTCTAGTGTTATATACTTTTATGCGCATGTAAACGGTCTGCAAAGTACTTGACAAAGGCAGTAACTCATCACAGAAACCACTCTTGTCTAACCTGCCTGAAACACCTTGTTGGGTTTCCAGCCCTTACCTTTGTGACATGGTGAGGTCACCTTGTAACACAATCCTTATTGCCAGCCTACCTGCAATGATCTGTCTACAGACTACAAGATAGGGGGCGGAACCTGTAGGGCAATCTGACCAATCAGGCAAGATAACCGATCAGAGCACACTGGACTCATCGGGGGTGGGGCTTAGAGCTCTAATAGAGCATTTCAGACAGAGATACAGGGTGAATAGTGATGTACAGTATGAGAAAAATAATGTTTTTGAAACATTGAAGCATGTAAATCTATTCAACTAGACCTCAAAAATTAAATTATAAACAGTAAAAATGAACATAATAAGGCCCCTTTAAGAAAATGAGCAAGATAAATAACTAAAGACTTATTTGTACTATAGTATGTACATAATACTTAATACATGTGTAATAAATACAATTATCACATTCCAAAACCTTCATTTATCAATTAAGTGAAATTATTAGATAAATTACTCACGATGCAAACCGAAACAAATGCATACCATAACTTCATTCCTTACCTGCCAGTGGTGGGCCTATGAGGACAGGGCAGCACTCGACAATGGTGACCAGGCCAACGGCACTTGAGAACCGCTGAGCACCAACGAGGTCCATCAATGTTTCAAAGAGGACTGAACTGACCATCCCGAAAGCAAAACCAAAGAACACTGCGTACACAACTAGGCCACTGTAGTCATTCACAAATGGGCAAAGTATATGGCAAATCCCATTATACAGTATAGCAAAGCTGAAAAAATACTGAATCTTTGGTCGAATCCATTTGGTGTTTGCCAGCAGTCCCATAGATGGCCTAGCAAACATGTCCACAAAGGCTAGAATAGACAGCAGGAAAGCTGCTGAGTATTCATCGACACCCATATCTTTAGCATAGGCAGCAAGGAACACAATTGGGGCAAAGAAACCAAGAAACATGATAACATTCCCTGATAAGTAGATAAGGAAGCCCCTGTGTTTGAAAAGCGAGAGGTCAAGATACTTGTTGACTGTCTTCCAGGCGGTCTGTTTCTCTTTCTTCTGCACAGAAGCATCCGTGGCTGAGCTATCCTTTTCCTTTTTGCCAGGGGGCGGCTCCAGCGGCCTCATCAGGGACCCAGCCACACAGCAATTTAGTAGCAAGCCACCTAGAATGAGGAAGCTCCCCCTCCAGCCAAAGGAATTGAAAAGATACTGGTTGAGAGGAGCCAGCGTGCTTAGGAACACGGGACTGCCTGCCATAGCTAGCCCATTGGCTATCGGCCGCTTCTTGAAGAAATATTTCCCAATCATTGTTAGAGCAGGCTGGAGGTTGAAGGCTAGGCCCAAACCTAGAAGAGGAAAGAGCATATATGGGCAGTATAACATGCACTCAGAGGCCACTTTAAACCTCACTAGTACTGGGAGAGGACCCCCTTTATAGCAACATCTTCTATAGTCAACACACAGTGTCACCTAGAGGTTGGTTGTTTCTAAAATGCTAGATGCTGAGATGGCACCAATAAACACACTACACTCAAAATTGTTTAAATGACACTCACAACTCACTCTAAATCTTTGATGAACAGTAAATGAACCATTTGACGTTGTCTGTGTGCTTAGTGTCGTAACCACATGATTCTTTCTTGATATAAGCAGTTGAATGTTAGCATTAAACAAGCAGGTGTACCTAAGAAATTAGCTGCTGAGTGCAGAATATTGATACAACTCATCTAACATCCTGCAGGAAATAATGATTAAATAATAACATGATATTGACCTATCAAGAGATACATGTATTTCTTACTCTTTAAAAGCAATTTTTGTCTAGATATATTGTAATTTATTCACACTTACCTCCAATAACTCCAATGCAAACGTAAAGTTCTACTACCTTGTTGCAGAAAGATGCTGAAATCATTCCAATTGCACAAAGGACTCCACCCATCATCATAATTGGTCTGCAGCCATATGTGTTTACCAATATACTGCTTATGGGACCTGGAATGGCACAAATTACATATTAAAAAGAGAAAGTCACCAAAACAGAATTCATCTATTTATGTATAGGTTTAAGAAAGTCCCATTATTCTTTAATGAACTTAAATATAAACTGAAACCCCATTCCTAGGGCGAGGCTCCCTCAATCAGAAATACTGGTGCAGCGTTCTGTGCTGGTGTTTATTATTGCGTGCGTGTGTGTGTTCGTTCTGTCTTTAATGCTCATATTTCTGCTTATCCTCCTACTACTCCATTCCGCCCATTTCTCTAGACCAGTGTTTCCCAACCTGCTCCTCTGGGACCCCCAGTTGGTCATCTCAGCTCCCTACCAGAGTCTACATTTTCACAAAAACGTGAAACGTCTGCGGGTCCCCGAGGACTGGCTTGGGAAACACTGCCCTAGGCTTGGAGCACTGACAACGTGCAACCTGAATCCTTCCACAATCAACATCAAGTAGGTCATACAATACCATCACCATACCAGCAGACGACTCGAAATCAGCTCAGTGCTACCAATGCAACACTCAGGTTTTTAATAACAGAAACAGTTTTTAAAGAAGTTTCTACAGCCTAGCAAATCTTCACACTAGTAGGTATCCTGCTGACGTCAGTTCCCCACCCTGTTACCAGTTTTTCTGGTCTCTGATGTTCATAGGGCAAATTAACAACATACGCTACAGCTGCAATACCTCTAAACTCTTGGCCAATATGGGCAAAGTACTTCCTACAGCTACTTATTTTTTATACCTTCTTATAATAGCAAACTCATGTGAACAGCATCAAAGCGATTCGAAATGCTATTGTTATACATAATATCACAGCTGTAAAAGAACTAGATTTGAATGTTATCAGATGAATAAGACCGCTGAGTTGAGATTAGGCCTGGATGGTATCAATTTTTCATACAGTCATATGCGACTAGGTTTTTCTTCCAGAGGGTGCAAGATGAGTACATTTATTCATATTAATAAATGTGTAAGTAAGTAAACAAATAAATAAAAATAATAAACCCTGGTAAAAATCACCCATGCATACCACCATACGCCTGGATATTATACCGCATAATTTTCAAAAGCAATGCTATTTCTGTATTCTGAAATATTGCTAATAAAATTCACGGAAAGGGAAGGGGGTGTCCCACATGATAGAATTTCATGAAACAGCACATTTTACTGTCGGAGACCACCCGCCCCAAACATCCAAAATACCAAGTATTACTGTATTACCACAATACCGCCCAAGTCTAGTTGTGATCATCAAGCTAAAAGCTAAAACAGTTTTACTAAAGCATTTTTACTGTATCACAGGAAACAAAACTTTGCAGTAGGGCAGCACGATATTGGGAATAAATCACATTGCAATATTTATTCTTTCTGCGATATATATTGCGATATTGGGATTTTAAAAATTCTAATTAGTTCAATAGCTCTATTGCAGGGGTATTCAACTAAAATTTAAAGAGGTCCAGTTAGAGAAAATTTCTTGAAGCAAAGGTCCGGAAGATCATTGTCTCCCTGTCGGCCCCTGGAGGATGGGCTCCCCCTTTGAGTCTGGTCCCTCCCAAGGTTTCTTCCTTCTAGGGAGTTTTTCCTTGCCACTGTCGCCTATGGCTTACTCACTGGGGGCTTTGGGTGCGGATGCTGTAAAGCGCTTTGAGACGATGTAATGTTGTGATAATGCGCTATACAAAAATAAATCTGTTGTTGTTGTTGTTGTTATCATAATATCTAACTATTTAGTGTGATGTATATTTAAGTAGCATATCAGTTGTATCAACATTGCATGTAATCAGTACCTGACTGTCAAATCAAATTAATTCAGTGCAATTCAATTCGAGATGTCTGCACACACATGTAACAGTTCTTACCTTGTAAATAGTATGCTTTTGTATTTAACCATGTAAACACACTTTTGACATAGCTCATTTTAGGTTTATAATGGAATAATATAGATTTCCTGTAAGATTTCCTGCGCAAGTCTGAAATCATGAGTGGCGTGCCAGATGCTGAAAACGTACAATTTTTGTTTCACCTGAGTTGATCTATATAACAGATAATATTACTTTATACATATGTTAAAAAGCGGAAACTTCCACACACATGAAATCACCAATAAACTATGTCTATTTATCCAACATGTTATATAATACATACTGTATTTGAAAACTTTTCAGCTATATGATTTCAGGACAGACCAGCCACTCTCTTAGGAACATTACGACTTTTTTGTTGCTTTGCTGCTGTTATTAACACTAATGGCACATTAGCGCAGACAAAGGGCTGCATACGCCGAACTATACTTCGCAGTTAAAGGCGTTTCACGTGCATTGGTGTGGGAAGCGGCAGTTCTAGTGCTAAACCACTACCGAAAAGACTACAAAAGCTGTGCCGGTTAAAATAGAAGGGCCCCATCAGGTTTTAAATCATAACTTTCTGTTTTGGCTATCGGTCCAGGTCCGTATGGGACAGCTTATGGGTCCAGGTCCGGCGCGGTCCGCCTGTTAGTGACCGCTGCTCTATTGGTATAATTAATCATTCTAGAAAGATTGACCTGATTTAGCCGAAATATAATGGTAATGATAACTTAATCAGTACTAAACAGAGCATGAGCATTAAACTATGGAAGCTTATCGCATATGAGAGTTAACATGAGTGACAAAATAACGCTGGGTTAAATGGTTAGAATGCTTGTGCTTGGTGGTTCGTTCTGTGATCGACATGTTTGTTAGCTGCCGGTGCAAAGCTGCATGTCGACTCCGTATCCAAAAACCTTTAAATTGATTTAAATTATGTTAGACAGACTTTTGTGGATTGTTTAAGAATAAGAACAATGTGACATTTGTTAGTTCAGCAAAAACACCAAAAGCGTTGTCCACGCCGCTTAATTTAATTTGCGTTACTTAACATCGCACATCCTGCGATGTGACTATTGCACATGCGTACATCGCGATGACGATGCTGAAACGATATATCGTGCAGCCCTACTTTGCAGTTTTTGCAATTTTAAAGAATGTTCCTTTTCAACTATATCTAGTATATGTCAAAAATCATAAAGTTTACTGCCACTGCTTTTGCATGAGCTCAGCATGTGCTCTCCAAGCCAACCATGATCATTTCCACCTCTGCTGCTTGACACAGTCATAAACAGTGTGCCATATTTGCGAGAAAGTTAACAAAAATGAAAGAGGACGAAAAAATCAAATATGAACTGGTCACAAAAAGACATTCGTATTTCACTATATGGAAATATTTTGGATTACACAGACAATGACTTCAGAGGGAGTTTGATATGGGGAAGATGCAACTTAATAAACGAATGAATCAAACTTAAAATACTGGGGGATACATGTCCCCCGTTTCGCCCAGCTCCTATGCCCCTGTCCACAGAGACAATATTCAGCAAAAGCAACTGATATGTTGGCACTGCTTTGCATCTGATGGCCTAATTCAAGGCAATACTACCAACCTATTTGACTGACTCTCATGGTAGATAAGTTCTATTTGGCTAGAGTTTATATTGGGTAAATTTTCAACTCCTTTTTTGCTTTATAAATATTGTAATGTACATGCGGCACAAAAATACTTAAAACTGAAGTTTTAATCACTTTCCACTACATAGAGTACAACTAATTTCTGATATTGCATAAATTTATTTTATACATGTGTTTAGCAGATATTTTTGTCCAAAGCAACATACAAGTGACGATCAGGGAGAAGGCCTCGACAGTTGGGATTAAGAGCCCTGTTCAAGGGCCCAACAGTGACATCACCCTGCCACCTGAGGGTTTTGACCCAGCAACCTTCTGATCACACGCACAAAGCCATAACTCCCGAAATGGCACACTGCCTAACAAAGCACGATATAACAGTTATTGCATAAAAATTACTATTTATTTTTGCAAGTATTGACCCATGACATATTTTTTCAATCTAAGAAAAAAAATAGTTGCTATTTAGATGCTAGCGTAAAATTAACTTGCATAATGTAAATTTGAAAAAAAAAACAACTAAATAAAGCAATTTGTGTAGGCGGAAATTGTATGCAAGAATGAATTAATTTGTTAGTTAATCCTTCAAGTTCCATCACATATTAATGTTCCCTGTGAGTTTGAACATTTACTCATACGCTTGTCCCATCCCTATGAGCCACACACCTAGACAATGCCATTAAGGCAGAGATTCAATGCAATGCAAGAGGCACTACTATACTGAAACAATACCTCGCTTCCTTACTGTCCCTTAAGCACTTTGCAATTACATCTACTCCACGCTTTTTTCCAAATCTGAAATCAATAAGTGAAGTTCTGTAGTTGAGTTCAAAAAGCCATTCTGATGTGGAAGAGGTTGTTAATGAAATATTTACCTTCTGTCAGACGTTTGGCTAAAGTAAGAGATAGAGACAGTACTAAAGGTTTGCTGATCTAATGTAGACCTTGAACTCAATGTTTTCATGTTTTGGTTGGGTTACGTCATGTGTCCACTGCAAAAACGCGACAAACCTACAATGCGCCAGAAAGTTGCACAAATCTCAGGAGAGATGGACTGCCAGATCAGGCCTGGATAAGGCGTGTATAGTAAAGCTGCCATCTAGCTAAACAAGATATAAAACTATTGTGTCCATGGCATACAGTGTCATTGTACTGAACTGATTTATCATAATCCCTTCCTTTGACAGGCTTGCTTGCCGAACTCTCATGGTATCAACTCTTAAAATAAGCCTACATATGGCAGCAAGCCATGATAGAATGAGATTACTGACATGTAATTTTTGCCCTTGACAAAGGAAGTGGGCCCGGTGACCTGGTTAACAGAGTGCTACATTGCCGTTGTACTTTAGCAGTGCTAGCAGTGAACGGTAAGCCTGTTGAGGCCTGTGTATACTGAATACAGAAGGGAGGAGGTTGAGTCTGCCCCAGGTGTCTTTGCCACATCATGCATTTTCTGCCTGCCAGATCGGTGATTCTGTTGGGCGTGACCAATTAGAGGTGAAGGAGTCATCCTCAACAGCAGGCCAAGAGCATTATAACCACAGAAACTCACACAAGCCATCCACTCACAAGCTAAGATGATGTATGCAGCATGCATGTCTGGTGACACCAGAGTTGCCAACTCTCACACATCCAGTGTTGCATTCACGCTTTCTAACTCTCATGCTCACGCAAAAAAATCTTACTGCAAATCTATATTTTTGCATTATAAACCAAAAATTAGCTACAAGAAAAGCATTGGGGTAGTTTGCAAACCCTACAGACTATTTACGATGATTTAAATGGTTATGTACATCTAAATGAGTGTGCAGACTTGTCTCGAATTGAGAATCTCACACCAGCCAGCTGACCAAAGTTGGCAACTTTGGCTGACACGAGGACTACCGCTGGTGTAGCTATTCGAGGTTACCCCAACGCATGTGATGTCGGAACACGCTGCGTGGAATGGTGAGGCATCTGTGTTTTACAGTATAATCACAAAATGAAGAAAAAAAATTGCTATGTAAGAAGAAATGCAAGCAGGCAAATTACATGAATCAGAAAACACCTCCTCGAACTAGATGGTTTGCAGCTCTGGATATACCGCTATCAAACAAAAGACAAATATGTAACTACTTGCGACGCACGTTATTGGCTTTCTGCAGCACTTTATATTTCTGTGACACAGCCAGTGTACCTGACCAAGCCAATGTCAGCCTGATATTTGTGACTGTACTGCATTGGCCATGATGAACCACAGGCTCAGAGTGCCAAGCTGTAGCTTTAAATACTCTGAAGAAAACCATAGAAAAAAAAAAAACAGGTATAAAGAAAAACTTTCACCAAGAGAAATTCTCCACCAGCATGTGGACAAGTGTGGCCACAGGCAGTAAAACAATGATTGTTGGGCAAGGCAGGTAGCATAGCAATTAGCAACATGGAGGCTGCTGGTTCAAGTGCCAAAAAGAACTTTCTGTATCACCACTGAGAATTTCTCAGACAAAATGGGAGTTTTTAAATTTCCTATTAAAAAGTAGCATTTAGGTGTGACATCAAGGCCTTAAAGAACTTGTTTATCACAGAAATAGATTGTTTACTATATCGTGTGTGCTAGTGCTCTTTTATATTTTATTATACACACACAACTCATACATTAAACTGTGAGTGACTAGGTGTCAGAGGAAAATCAACTGTTTACCATCACAATGAAAGCTCATTTCTGAACCAGTACAAAATACAGCCAGTGAGAGACTGTTCCTTCCCAAATTGTACAGCACACACACATACTTTTTATTACTACTAAGTTTCTACTTAACAAAAAGCTTTATAACTTAATACATGTTCATTTGAATCAGTGTGGGTAATTGCAGATGTAAATACCATCAATGTGACAAAGGTCACTGCTTAATGGTCTCCAAATGGGTATACAACAGCTTCCAAAACTAAATGAGAAGACAAACATCCCTTGTCTGATAACAAAACTGCTTATTTAGCCTGATTAGGACTTCACTGCTTGTTTAAGAATAAGAACCTAGATGACCTTGACTGTCAGTGTCCTGGCTTAACCACTGTTGAACCCCCCAACCCCAGCAAAGGCAAAGCAGTAAACGGCTACCATGTGAAACGTTTCATGTGCTGGACACCTAGGCCTAAAGAAGTAGGTTTACACAAGAAAAGTGGACTTACCTCCTGCATACATCACTGCAAGCATTATGGAAGATATCCAGGCTACCTGACTGTATGAGGCATCAAAGATGTTCTGGATATCTTTGAAGAAAACGGTGGTGGCCTTGGGGAAGGCATAGGAAAAGCCGATGGAGATGAAGGCTCCAAAGACCACGGCCCAGCCCCAATCTCCATCAGGTGGAGTGACAGCAGGAGGACCTCCAACAGCAGGTGGCATTTTTAATGGGGTCAAACGGATCCCTTACTGCCAGCAACCAAAGAAGAAAAAGAGGCAAATAATTAATGCACACAGTGTAACCTGGATTTTTACCTATAGCCAACCAATAGCAAGAGACAAGGGTTCAATGACTAATAGCAAACAGCTTTTTCCAGTGGTGTGACAGAGCTCCTTCTACCTGTACAACTGGAAGGATTGGTGTGATATGAAAAGCAAAGCAAAGGAAGGATTTTGAGGCCATTGTAATTAACAGTTTCTGAGTCTGAACAATGAAGAAAAGTAAGGTTGTCGCTCAATTAAATTTAAGTTACTTATGATTAAATTGTTTAAGGCCACACATTTTGCTGAAGAGTCATGGAGAAGTAACCAAAGCCTGTTAAGGAAAGAAGGTTGCATTTATTTAAATTAATTGTAGAATCACTCCCATGTTTATGTTATCTATTGATGATCCCTGGAACACCTTACATTTTTGGAGCTTTTTTGAGAATGACATCATCTGTACTTATATTACTTACAATAACACATACACACATTTACACATGCATTGAACAAGCATTACTGCAATAATAATTACATAATTACAAGATTACAATTAGAACTTGATGACCCCATTGACAGTCAGGTAAAAAGTTTTGACCATATTTTCACGTCATTATTTTTTTAAAACCAGTTATAAACCATGTATGTTGATACAAGACCAAACACTTAACACTTTAGTTGGTATTTAGCTGGTAAACAGAAGCCCTGTTTTTGCAGCCTGTGAGGCAGTTATCACATCTCACATAGAACCTACTTATCTTAGTGCTCCGACACTGTGACTTACTGATTGCAGACTGTCGTACCCTTGAGAAATGCAGTTTCAGTAACTTCAGTAACTGAAGTTCAGTAACTTCTTGCTGCAGTATGCAAATATATAAAGGGGCGTATGGTAAAGGCTTTGCCTTTTTAACTTTGATACTGACCACTAAACAAATATCATGCTAAGGCTTTTGGGGAGTCACATTGAGTACTTTGCTCAAGGACGCCTTGCCGCTTTATCCCATCAATTATTTAAACTCTTGATTCCTCTGTAACATGACAGAATGCCGGATATATGGCTTAGAGGGGCAATAAATCACCCAAGTTACAGTTTCCTAAAATATAACGGATTTTTCGCAGTTTTCCGGTAACTATCCAGCTGACCTTGCCACATGGAAATGAGAAGCTGAATGAAAGCATTTGACGATCTAATAAGTGGGAAAAACACAGATGAAAACACGAGTCGTATTTACGAACCAAACAAGCCTTAAATTTAAATTGCATGTAAAATAAACATTGCAGTATTAAGTCCTTTGTAATGTAAATAAATCAATCAGGGTAAAACAATGGTTAAAAAAGCAGAACAAAGTATCAGTATACTTACAACTTCTATATTTAAGAGCTTCCCCATGTGTATGTCACAGCAATGATGCACTAACATGCTACATAATCATTTATGGTTTCTAAATTCAATTGAATATTTAATATAGTATATTTGTTATATATCTACATAGACACAAACTAAGTGAAGTATATATGCACCTGTAGTAGCACCCAGGGAGGGGTTAAGGGCCTTGCTCAAGAACCAGCAGATGAGCTGATGCATTGAACCAATGACCTTCTGATTACAATCACACAGGCTTAGCCCACTGAGCCACACGCTGCTCCCAATATTCTGCTATAAAGTAACATATCACAGTCAAAATGTGTTTTCACACTGGATGTTTAGTATAATAGGAAGGGAACAAAGAATGTCTTTCTGACAATTAACTGCCACAATGCATCAAATAAAATGTGTTTAAAATTAAGCAATATAAACAAATACAAAATTGGAGGCTTAATTTTATTCTCTTGGATTTATAAATACTTTCCATATCATGTTCCGTGAAAGGCAGGGAGCTTTTTGACTAAATGGTATTTAAACAACTTTTTTGAGATGTTATTTCTAGTTAACACTAAGTATTTCAGAGGGGAGAAAGTGAGAATTCCCAGTCTCCAAAACTGAAAACATTACATCAGTTGTCCATATTCCATCATTTACTTGTATTAATACTCTATCTAGATTCCTAACAGGCCTTCATAGAAAATGCATTTTCAAGACAGTAATTTAGGTAGTGTAGATGCAATGTTTTGAAGGGGATCTTTCTATAAAAAAAGCAAGGAGAACCCTTCGTTAAAAAAAAGTACACACTGACAGGGGTCTTGGATGACCGTTCTCATGATCCCATTGGGTCAGAATCGGATTACATGCTGCTTCACTCAATGTAAAACAAGGCAGCATCAGTAGTAAAGGAGACATTCAGACTGCGTTGCACATTTGCAATTTATCACCTTTACATTAACGATTTGTCAGCAAGTTATTAAGCAGGGAATGGTTAATTTTACACTTTATTAATCATCAAGGCAAGCAAAAAATAAAAGTTCTTTTGTTTTAAAATATTTAAATTTGATGCAATGTCTTCCTGGAATGTGGTATTTCCTGAGGGGCAAAAGATATCCTGGCTGGGACACCATTCCATTACTGGTCACACATTAAAGGTAATTTAGAGACACCAGTTCACTTAAGTGCATGTTTTTAACCATGGGAGGAAACTGGAGCGCCAAGAATACAGTGAGAACGTTCAAGTTCCACACCCAGATCCGGGAATGAAACTTACAAACCAGGAGGTGTGAGAATGAGCACAAACTACCGAGCAACCACAGCACCCAGCATTAAATAATGATTAAATATTTAGACATCAGTATATGACCTTTGGGTGTTGCATGATTTATACTGTGCGTTTGCTGTTCTCTTGCCAAAGTATGCTTCACCTCCATCTTGCAAACAGTTCAATAATATAACATGATTTAAATTGAAAGAACTTAACCTTTGGTACAGACATGTACAGTAAACTTACATAGAAATACGTAATGCAGGGGCTGACGCAATCTGTATGGCAGGAATGTTGAGCCGGATACTCCAGATCATCTCATTACATCAAGGGGTGTGTATCTTCTTGCCCAATCAGATGCCAACACAGATATCACCTGCTACTTGTATTGTTTGTTTTTTTCTCAAAAAGCTATGATGTCCTGCTGAATGAGTCTGAAGATCTTTTCTTAAGGGCAAAATAGTGAATCTGGAATCTATAAAATCAAGGCGTGATCAATGGTTTTTGGGACAAATGACAATGACTAGCAGAGCTGAATCAAAATAGGGAGGTCCTGTGTGTGGTTGTGTGTGGTTGTGTGTGTGTGTGTGCGTGTGTGTGTGTGTATATATATGTATATATATATGTATATATATATATGTATATATATGTATATGTGTATATATATATATATATATATATATATATATATATATATATATATATATAAATTAAATAAATAAATAAATTCTGAAATGTAGAGAGTGCCTTTCTACGAGTAGGTGTGTCCGAACTTCTGCTTGGTACTGTATGTTGATTTGGTCCTGTGCATTAAACATCCCTTCAAATTTTCCTTTAAAACAACCCGAGAGGGTGACATTCATCTTTCCAGTGGTCACGAGCAGCAATGAATCAACGTCTGAGCAAGCAGATGTGAACATGCTGTGTCTGCATAGTGGAGTTTGAAACTAGACATGGAAGTGACTTGCAAGGTGTGCTACCATTTGTCACACAGAAAAAAAACCTTCTGCTATGAAGACATGGACCATTCGCTTTTATGTGAAATCTTTTGCCGTTTTTTGATTGTATTCACGGATCTTTGTGGGAACTTGAAAAATGCCCCCCACAACATCAAAATAACATGTTTATGACATTGTGGGGGGCATTTGGTCCCCACAATGTAATAATAAACATAATTCTCTCACACACACACACACACACACGTAAACATATCCTTATGGGGACCGCTCATACATTTCAATGGGAAAAATGCTAACGCTCACTATGACAACCTTAACCCCCACCCTGCCCTAACCATAACCATAAGTAACCTAACAAAATACAAGAGTTTTTGCATTTTTAGTTTTTTCATAGCAGTCACCGATATTTATAAAATAGAGTTTTCCCTTATGGGGACCAGGAAACCGGTCCCCATAAGGGAAAAAAAACGGATATTTATCACGTTATGGGGACATTGTGTCCCCATAAGGATAGGTAAACCCGCTCACACACACACACACACACACACACACACACACACACACACACACACACATACATACATACATACATACATATACACACGCACACACACATTTAATTTTTTTGTAATACTACTTTTATTTTGCTAATGGGGCATTTAAAGGTACTTTACAAAAAGATTAGGCTAAATATGCATTTAAGAACCTCCATTCACCCCCAATGAACAGGTAGAGTTGGAAAATTAGTTCACATATCTCAGATGAGATCACCACTTTCTGCAGACTTTTGAGTGATATGGGGAAAAGTTTTGGGATACCTGGCCATTACACCTACAGGAACTTTTACGACATCCCATTGTAAATCCATAGGCATTAATATGGAGTTGGTCACCCCTTTGCAGTTATAACCAGGGATTGACATAACTGGTACACAAATGCGCATTCACCTTTAAAAGCAATACGTGCAGCAACTGATTGTTGTAACGGCGTGAATGCGTACATATTTTATGTGCATTTGCGCCAACTTATCATGCATTTTAACCTGTATATACTAATTCCTACTTCATTTGCGGTATAGAGGTTAAAATGCACTGTAATTTCTTGTCATATCACCGCAAATGCACATAAAATATGTACGTATTTACGTTGATACATTAATCAATTGCCACACATATCGCTTTTAAAAGTGAATGTGTACTTGCGTACCAGTTATGTCAATCCCAGCTTATAAAAGCTGCCAGTATTCTGGGAAGGATTTCCACAAGATTTTGGAGTGTGTCTGTGGGAATTTATGCCCATTCATTGAGAAAAGGTCAGGCACTGATTTTGGATGTGAAGGCCTGGCTCACAATCTCCATTCTAGTTCATCCCAAAGGTGTTTGATGGGGTTGAGGTCAGGGCTCTTTGTAGGTCAGTCAAGTTCTTCCACACCAAAACTCACCTAATTATGTCTTCACGGACCAGGCTTTGTGCACTGGGGCACAGTCATGCTGGAACAGAAAAGGACCTTCCCCAAACTGCTCCTGCAAGGCTGGAAGCATAGAATGTGAAATGTCTTGCTATGCATACCATATTTAGAATGGGATGTCATAAAAGTTCCTGTGGGTGTAATGGCCAGGTGTCCCAATACTTTTGCCCACATACCTCATGATGACAAAAAATGGACAATTTTTTCTCCTTAGAATATAAAACAAGCAACATCCCCATGTGCTCATGACAATATCCATCCATCAGGTTTGCAGGGGGTCCGAACCCTATGAGCACAAGGCACAAAACAACCCAGGATGGGACACCAACCCATCACAGGGCTCACACACTCACACACTTACCTACAGTCAATTCACCTTCACATATTTTTGAACTTTGGGGATTAACTGGAGTCCCCAGAGGAAACCCCACAACAACAACATGGGGAGAACATGCAAACTCCACACACATGGAGCCTTGGCGGAGAATCCTGTTCCTAGAGGTGTGAGGCAACAATGCTAACCATCGCACCACCGGGCAGCCCTCATGACAGTATATTTTAAGCAATATTTCTACAGAACTTATTTCTCAGTCTAAGTGCCGCATGTGGCCGGGTTACCACTTAATGTTTGGGCAAGAGGTAGATTTCACAAGTATTACACATGTTCTTTTTGTTTAGAAGAAACGCCATCTGTCTGTGAAATGAAAGTAATTATTTTGTATATATATACATTCTACTTTCAAAACTTCTTACCAAAAATGAACCTGTTAGCTTGTTCAATAAATGACTTGTTTACAATACACACCAGCAGCGATTATGGTAATAAGTTTTTTAAATGTATAATTTGTTCCAGTAATCTTAGAAATTATATACTCATGTATGTTTATAATAGAGGAATGTTGGAGGTTAAAGGTCTAAAAGGCCAAATTCCATGCAGAAATCCAATAACATTCTGGGCTTTCTGCTTTATGTGCACACATACCGCATGCTGAGTAAAACAGGATTTTTTTAAGTATCTCAAGGTCTAGTAAGCATCCAGGCTGTAATTAATACTAATTCCACAAACATTATCGTAAAATGTCCATCATGGTTAGTCTAAGGAGCAGCAGAAGACTGCTTCTAACCAAATAAAAATGTATTTAAATTGCACATGTTGAGACGTGTTGCACAGCAAGCTGGGAATACTCACAAACAAACAAATAAAAATAATGACAAAAAAACACAGATAAGAACCAATGTCTCAACTACCCAAATCCAAAACTATGCCAAGCCTTCTTATTCCATTTGTTTTGTATATGATAAAAATTATATATCTGCTTTGATAACCCATCAGTTCAAGCTATCTTACAATTTTTCCTGTTCATACAGCTCTGCATATCAGAAGTTCTGGCTAAGCATCATGTTCAGTGGTGCAACATGAAACTTTAGTACTTAATTTGGTAACACTTCACTTGAGGGAACACAAGTAACTTAGTATCTCAGTTACTACTCAAGTACAAATCATAAACAAATATAGTAACTGCATGAAATACATGACCCCTCATGATTTATTAATGATGACCAAACATGGGGTCAGTATGTAATTAACACTTAGTTTCAGGTTAATTAATACAATTAATAAGAGTATACTACATTATTTTTGCCCCCTCAAGTAAAGTGCTACCATTAATGCCAAATTATATTCTAATGGTTTTATTTGTATATATAATTACTTTAATATAACATTATTAATATTACATAAAATTTCAGGGGATAATTCAGTAGTCAATTCTTACACTACTCAAGTTCTAAAAATGGCCAAACTTAATTAGAAAAAACTGCATTGGACCACCCAGAGCAAGACAAAACAGGCAATGATTCATGTTCACAGAGGGGCTGCAATGTTTCCTGGCCCCCACCCAGTTCAGTGGTGTAACACCGATAACATTTAGTCGCTAAGGGTCAGACTGTTTAGGGTTAAGCAGGTATGATTTAAAGAACCTACTGAAGGAGGATTACCAGACAACATCCCTCAGAACAAGACGCTCCCCAGGACTATTCATCCCACAAACAGTTAAAGGGGCGTTGTTGGTTTTCCTAGCAGCAAGCTCAGTAAACTCCCTGACTCTGAATAATCATGCGTCACCCAGAGTAATTGAAGCAATGTGTGGTTCGTTATCAAAACACTTTGACTGTCAGCCAGAAATTTTGCAACGCCTGTTATAGTAGCATCAGCCTATCTGAGCTGAAAGAAAACAGACAAACTAATCTGAATCTGAATAACTTCTGCAAAAGTTCTGAATTAGATATTCTATTTCAAACCTACTAAAGCAGAAAATAAACTCAACACTTTATTGAATTTCCTATAGAACCATGTTATTTTTTTCTCCAATAAAAATAAAAGTATTTTCTGGTCCCACTGCATCGCCTGCCAAATGGCAGGTTATGCTGTCAGGTGTCTCAGCCCAGGCACCTTGGCTTCTCCCCAGAGCTCGCTTGACGATTCTTACCAGATTTAGATGACTGATTACGTTTCTGCATCTACTTTTCATTACATATATTTTTTTTGCTAAGAGTGTAAGCTACTGGTATTCCTTTATCAAAAATAATAAGGCAAACAAAATTTCCAAATTCATATTCGAATGTGAATGTGAACCGTCTTTGTACCTTGTTCTGTTTGACACTATATGCATGTTCACCTGTGATGTTCTTACTGCTCTCTGCATCAGAATTTCCCACGGGGATCAATAATATTACTCGTAATCTTACAATGCGGTTTACTTGTGTTAAGTGCCACACTTAAGATATCTCAAGATACCATTCACATTATTCATAGCAGAATAGAAGCCAGATCCTTAAGGGTAACCTTGTACATGTCACAATGCAGAAATATTTTTTGAGAAAGCTGAATACACAATTTCCATGGTTCGAATTACGAGTGAAAGTATAAGTCACATTGTTTAATGAACAGCAAAATTATAGTGCATGTAGTAACGTTAATTGATCATTTAACCAGCAATTGTACCCTAACAAGAAACACTGCTTGCAGCATTATAATTAAACACTAGAGGTACGTAAAATATTATACATACATATTGTACATATAAAAGAAACTCACTCATTAAAGCAAGTGTTTTTAATTAAAAAGATAATAATAGAGTGCAAATGAACATATATCACTTTGGTCAATAACTATGCACTTTTGAACTTAGTTCACAACAGATACAAACAAAGATAACAGATAAATAAAATTGGCTGTGTTACCAACTGTTGTACGAATGATATTCTTGTGAAGTTTGCAAAATAATATATTGGCCCACGTGGAATTTTGCGAAGCCAAACCATTCCCACAAAATCAAAGTAGAACCTTTTTTGGAACCAATTCTTCCTCATCAGCCAGGCCACAGCATAGCTACCTGTATATGGACCAAGTGTTATTTACCATATGACATGAGTGCAGTATTATAAATATGTTTTGTTGTAGTACTATTGCAGCCAGGAACATATGAACACATGGCTTCATTCATCCCCCCAATAAATAGACCTTTTTTTAAATTATTAAATTTCAAACTCTCTCCTACACTGTTGGTTGCAGTCTCTGAATGTTCAGCCATCGTGTGATAATCACCAGTTTGTTCTGTCGGTATAATGATAACATTAAGTAGTGCACTTGTAACTGGTAAGTGGAAGCTCCGCCTAGCTGCATTAATGCGTAGTCTACTCGTCAACGTCATATATGTTTGCGATGTGTTCTTTGTCTCACTTGTACGTCACTTTGGATAAAAGCAACGGGCAAATAAACATAAATGAAAATGTAGTGCTATATCGTAGTTTTCATGATAACTCTGAAATGCTTGGCATGGATAGTGGCAACCAGTCATGATTGTCAAATCATCTGATGTTGTAAATACAGAAATTGAGCGGTTTGTCAAACTTAAATCCACAGCATTCGGGTCAAGATCTTAATTCCTTTACCACTTAATCAGTGGATTTCCATTTTATTTGAACAAGGGCCCCTCTAATGAAAACAGTGCTAGGAAACCCCTAAGCTTCATCTCTCAAAGACACTGGCACAAATGTGACAATATAGCATCTTCACATTAAGATATTTCCTTACTCTAACTCTATACATGTTAAACTTACATTCTAATTCTTAATCAGTATAAGACAAACACTACAGTTGGAGATAAAAGTCAGCATTTAGATGAAAAGCAATGCAGGCCCAGAATCATCACCCAATCCAGAATTAGTTATTATAAAAAGGATGGATTGATGGATGAACAATGCCATGCGCAAACCCATCTAACACCCCATGATGAGAGGACTTGCCTCCATGTTTATACCAGAACCATTCATCATTGTCATCAATATCATTGTCTTGTTTTTGTAACAGAGAAACAAGTAGGTTCAGTGCTGTTTTGCACTGACTTTGTTGACTTCATGCGTGTCAGACACGTGGTTTTCGGTGGCCAAAGTTATCTCGGGGTCACAGAGTTTCTTTGAACCTTTCTATGAAATTTGATAATACGACCCTTGAGGTTCTACAATTAAGCGTGTAATTTGAAAACAACATCTCAGACATAGAAACGTACTATCATGACATATATAATCAAAGGAGGTTTATAGAAATTTATTCTTAAATATATTACCAAAGTTAAATAATGAACCCTTGACGATAGTGGTTATTACATAAACGAGTCAGGAAATTGCACTTTCAAGTAGCCTACATTTTCATAAATAACGATTTCCTGGATCCTAAAAACAGAGCCGTGGCATTACACATCTTTATTACGTAAAACACCAAATGCTGTGTTGACAGAAGGAAATTGCATTTATCCAACGTTTCGATGCATCATTATGGTCGGAAAACTTTAAAAGCAACACAAACTTATGGAATGTATGGACGGAACATTTAAAACCCACATGCGTCTGTTTACGGAAAACATCCCGTCGACATCCTTCGATAATGATGGAAGAACAGCCAACGGAAAGTGCCGCTTTTGTGCCTGTTATATACCCTGAGCTGTCATCCATTCATTCGTGATCGCCATCGCTCACAGCAATTGTGGACAGTGGTGGCTTGATGGTTAGGGTAGCGCACTTGTAATTGAAAGATTGCAGGTTCGAATCCCCCACCAGCAAGTCACCACTGAGGTACCCTGAGCAAGGTACCGTCCCCAAGCACTGCTCCCCGGGCGCTGAATTAGCTGCCCCCTGCTATGTCACGAAAGTCACATATGGGTCAAATGCAGAGGACACATTTCGTTGTTGCGCACTGTGTGCTGTGGTGTGTTGACAATGATCACTAAATTCTAAATTCAATTCACATTAAAATTACCTCACGTAAGTAACAAATGACCAGCAGCTATAGATAGCAATGATGCAACACCACGTCGCAGCCTCAAAGTATACCACAGGAAATACCAACCGGATGAAACCAGTTAATAAACGTATGAAAAATGGAATGCAATGCGTTTGTAGAAGGCATATGTATTGTGCAAATTCATTAATTACATTTCGATTCTTTTGATGCATGTATTATTGATGCCCGGCACGACACCAGGAAGGAAGTTTCAGTAAGAAGCACCATCATGAGTCATAACTACACCATGCATAAATAACTATATTTAAAGGTGACCTGACAATTTCCTAGCCATCAAAAAAATTAGCGACTGTACAAGGACGCCAGCTTTTAAATCCTTAAAAACGTATGCATGTACAGGAAGGCAGGATTATAAATGCCACATTAACGTCTTCCACGGGAGGAGATGCACCGTTGTCGTCAATGAAAATGAAATTAAGGAAGAAGGAGAAAGGATAGCTGTTAGTTGAATTAGCATCAAACGATAGGTTGCAATAGATTGTTAGTTTACCTATGATGATGATGAGCGTAAGGTTATCCTGCCGTAGTCCTTGCTCGCTGACCTTGCTCGTATTGGGAGCAGACCGCTTGGATCCTTTTTGAATTAGCAGGTTGCAGTGGGGAGTGACGTCACGGGGCGGGCCTCTGACCTGCCGCTGCAGGCCAATGGCGGCTCGGAGCTCAGGTCGCATAGACAAAGCCGGGGAGGAGAGCGGCGTGCTGGTGGGGCGGTGTCAAAAACCTCGCATTGCAATGTATTTTATTTTTATTTTATTTTATATAATGTGACACCCAGCTACTTAAATTATTCCAAGCAAATCAGCTGTTGTAAAAGTCCATCAACGAGAATGCAAAAATGGTTGCGCTATGTTTGCTAAACTAACATTTCCAAATTTAAAAATAAACTTTAACGAGATCATGAAAGCTGTAAGTTGCATTATACACACAAAGAGACAACTCCCGCTTTCAGAACAAATTGTCGCATCAATTTCAATACTAGTATAAGTTTCAGTTGTCTTCATGAGGTATGTTTCACGTTCATGATGCGGACACGTTTTTTGCTATGAGACTGCTAAGGCCAGCGATTCACAAAACGGTGGGTCGCGACCCAAATTTGGGTCGAGCAAAGTTCTGAAAGGGTGGCGAGGCAGAGTTGGAAATGTAAGCATTTTAAAACCAGCATGTCCCTATGCTGATCCGCGATCAGATTCCCAGCCCCAGTCTTGGAATTAACCTATATAAACGGGTCTGCAACGGTTTGCGCAGAACTAGTGAACACTCAACCAATCCAAGAAGCCAAACCACAGATGCTTAATTTAAAATTCAATGGCACATCCAATCAGATTTATGTAATAGGCATTGCTTGGCGTAAATTCACTACGTTTGATCATAGGCCTATAATTTAGACCTATACTTGATTTAGGGTTTGTGACTGAGCTGGCATTATAAAAATTGGGTCGCGGTGCAAAGAAAAAAAAACGTTGAGAACCACTTGCTTAAACTGCTGTGCCTCTTGTCTTCTAATAGCCGTCTCAGCTTAGTCGGACTTATACAATCAAACATGCCAAGGCGACTACAATGATACAACACGAGTAAGGAACTACAGCCTTGTCAGCTTGGTCATCGATCCTAGATATCCTATAAAGGGAATGACAGAGCTGTCCACTATGCATCCAAATGCTGAGTGAAAAAAGAAGCGTTATTACATATATTTAAATAAAAAACGAACTCAAACAAATACTGGAGTAGAATTTAGGGAAGTGGGCTTGGTCTGTACAGTACAACAAAAGAAACCAAGTCAGCATGGGGTCCCTATGAAGTACCTGATCAAAAGGAGGGTGTGTGACGTCCAAGGTGAAGATAAAGAAAAACAAACTATATTCTTGTGCTCTATTAACTATACATAGCTGCTTTAACAAAAGGGTTCAGAATGGTCATATATCCTTCAAAACATTTTTGAAGATGAACACCAAGGTCAGGCTTCCTCAAGCTATGTTGCATGAAACCAGATATACAAAACAATATTTCAATTTATCTGACTTGTGCCACAGCAGAGTCTGTTTTTTTTTCTTCCACAGAGCACCTACAATTAAATCACTCCAAAGAAACAGCATAATGTTGCTTAAATTTTGTTTACAGTGGAGCTGTTATCAGGCTGGAAGTAACATTTTACGGTGGCACAAATAATGTAGTAGTACACTCTTGCTTAATGTATTAATTAACCAGAAACAAACTGTTATTCACGTACTGACCCCATGTTCATTCATCATTAATTAATCACGATGGTTTGTGTATTTCGTACAGTTGCTACACTGCAAAAAATGGCCTGTGAAATTTAAGATAAATTGTTTTTGTTTTAAGGCAACATGGCCTAAACCTGGCAAAATTATCTGAAAATGCAAGAAAATTGTACTTGGTAAGATTTCCTAAAATAAGACAATATGCCTAAATGCAAACAAGTAAATCTTATCCATAAGATTGTGTTTTAGTCAGTTTATTAATGAAATTAAATATAAAGAAAGAAAATTATACTTGGATTTTAATTTTTTTTGCAGTGTATATTTGTTTATGATAGGTACTAAGTTACTTGTGCACCCTCAAGTAAAATCCTACCCTGTTCTTGATTAAAACCATAATTTATGATTATGAGAAGCCAATATTCTTTGGAATTAGTGGTTGGAAAAGGATATATTGTGTTATATTCTTACATTGAAACAGTATTTTTATAAGCACACATTCATTAAAATGTCCCCTGTTATGTTTGTATTACAGAAAAACAAACATCCAGGACAAAGGTGGGAGCAAAATCTAAGGCAGTACGTTGAGTCTGAAAAGCACAACAAAAGTAACCAAGTCAGCATGGGGTCCCTGTGAAGTCCACGCCATCAAAAAGAGGGTGTGTCACGTCCAATGTGAAGGCGAACAAAAATAAACTATATACTTGCAGTTCCATTGACTTTGCAGAGCCGTGTTTACAGTGGGTAGTTCTAATTCCATAATCATCTCAGATAGAAGTAATAAAACGGAATAAATGAAAACATTTAATAATTTGCATTTATAAAGATAAACACAAAGTACAAATTGCTACACTGCCTTTCCAAAAACCAAGACTACAAATATTTTTTCTCTCTATTTTTTAAGTTGAGTGAGAAAAACTTAATGGACACCTTTGAGGTTCCTTTGTAAAAGTAGCTTCAGTGATTCAGCTATGTCAATGGGCTGTAAGCAAAACACATGCTGCGTTTTGATAGGGCCTGGCTATTCAATGCCATGAATATTATTGTTAACACACAATGTGAACCTTGTGAACATACATTTATCAACCTTCACATATATGTTCTTATGTTCTTATGTAAAGATACACAGATGAGCCAAAGCTTATAACCATCTCCATATGACATGAATAATGTTGACTATCTAGTAAAAATGCCATGGGTCAAAGTCTGAGATATATTAGATGGTAATATAACTTTTTGTACTTGTACTTGACATGTTGAATGCATATTATTGGTGACACTGACAAGGGGGAAATCATTATACTGTATAGTCAGAAATGGCTAGTGGAGTACTCGCAGTCAGCTATGTTGAGTACCTACTTAGAATGATCCGAGGAGGGACCCCATAAACCGCAGATAGGGTTCCAATGTATGGGAGGTATTTTCTGCAAAAAATAAAATTGAAATGAAAATAATAAAAAGAAAATACAATTTCTACTTTGCTATTTAGTTTCCAAAGTCTGTGCGCAAAAATCCTGCAAAAATGAAAATTAAAATGAAATAGCACCATTTGCATTTTAATTTTCCACTCATGTATGAGTCAGATGTAAAAAAAAAAATAATAATAAAAAAAATATATATATATATAAAGTTAAAATCGCTTTTTGTCTTTTCATTTTATAATTTTGAGTTTTCATTTCCTACTTTGCCTTTTCATTTTCAAGTTCACTACATGCAAATATGTTAATCGGAGCGGGGCAGTGGGCGGATCTACTAATCACTGCTGCGCTTCTCAGTGTGTTTGCCGATTCCTTTCTCCTTGTGATTCTTGGCCATGGTCAACCTTGTCGCCCAAAATAATGGCAAAGTCACACGTGGCTTCATTTAGCTACTTATCTGCAGCTTCTGATTCGTTTAGCTTCTTATTCACAGCGTCTTATTTCGCGGCTTAAGTTAGCTTCTTAAGTTAGCTTCTTATAGAAGGGAATGTTTGTTTGGCACATGATGCGGTTTTTACAAGACATTTTGGAAATACAAAATAACGTATGAATAGAAGATTTGAGTTAGAACATATATTTATTTCGTATAAGAAAGTCTTCTGAAGACTTCGGAAGCTGAAAGAAACCTAAGCCGTGAAAAAACATCTGACTCATACATAAGTGGAAAATTAAAATGCAAATGTTACTATTTCACTTTCATTTTATTTTTTGCAGGATTTTTGCGCACAGACTTTGGAAACTAAATGGCAAAGTGGAGATTGTATTTTCATTTTATCATTTTCATTTTTATTTTATTTTTTGCAGAAAATACCTCCCATACCAAAGAGTCCTGTTTTTTGTTGCATCCTGTGGATGGTTGGGTACATGTTAAGTATCTGTGGAATACGTTTGACTAACATGTTTGCCCCATGGCTTTGTATGTATAGATCACCAATTATTGAGGACACAGAGACTTATCGGGTTTTATGTAACTCAGTCTTTACTGACCTGTCCATCTGTCAACAGTAGCCCTGTCATTTCCCCTGCCCTCTGCACAGGATTATGGGTACTGCATATTCTACCAGTGCACCTTCCATTTTAGCCTAGCAATACATTAAAAGAATCAATATCATTAATTTTTCTCATTTGCACACTTTTCTGTGTATTTCTGTGTCTTCAACAGAATTTTCCGATTTTTCCAACAGATCAATAATCTTTGGTATACGAACTCAAAGCATTAATTTGTTTAAATGTTGTACATTGAAATAAGGCAAAAAATGACCTTTCTGAAAAACATACATGTAGGCATACAAACATACTTCCTCTACAGAGTTGACATCTTAACATACCCTCATATGGAAACCAGTTGAATGAATGTTGCATTTTTATATGAAATGTCTTTTCAATACACTTTACAGAACCAATGGGGAGCCACTTCAACCACCAGCATTGTGTGGCCCCCACCCGGATGATGCAACAGCAGTCATTCTGTGCCAGTATGCTCACCAGGTGGTGAAGGGACAGAAGAGAATTCACCAATTCACACTAGATCTTGTAGCTCCACTTAAGAAAATAAAGCATAGAGATAAGAAACCTGCCCCCTGGTACTCTGATCATACACGTGAACTCAAACAGGCATCACGCAAGCTAGAGCGCAAATGGCGCTCAACTAAACTAGAAGTTTTCAAATCTGCATGGAAAGAGAGCCTGTCTAAATACAGACAAGCACTAGTGACTGCTAGGTCTGTGTATCTCTCCAGATTAATAGACGGGAACAAAAACAATTCAAAATTCCTATTTGAATCCGTGGCTAGGTTAACACAGAATTCTCCATTAAACTCGCAAGTCCCACAATCTCTTAAGAGTAATGACTTTATTACATTCTTTAATGGTAAAATAACTAAGATTAGACAGACCATCCAGTGCACATCCTTAGCTACCTATGACTGCCAGACTCCTGCTAGTCTTATGCCTATCAATAATGAGACTTTTGAATCTTTCATTCCTATAAAACACCCAGAACTCCTGAGCTTAATTTCCTCCTGTAAATCCTCTACAAGCCTCATAGACCCAATTCCTACAAAATTTTTCAAGGAAATCGCACCACAGATTAGCAATACCCTGTTAAATGTGTTAAACTCTTCTCTTAAGCTTGGATATGTTCCTAAACCTTTTAAATTGGCTGTTATTAGACCCGTTCTAAAGAAACCAAATCTTGACCCTAGTGTTTTAGGAAACTATAGACCAATCTCAAATCTTCCTTTCATTTCAAAGATCATGGAAAAGGTTGTAGTTCGTCAGTTGTCTACTTTCCTACAAAAAAATAATAATAATGAATTATATCAGTCTGGCTTTAGACCAAACCATAGCACAGAAACTGCTCTAGTCAAAGTAATGAATGATTTACTTATGGCTTCTGACCGTGGCTTGATATCGCTGTTGGTATTACTGGATTTAACTGCAGCATTTGATACTGTGGACCATAATATCCTCTTGGACCGGTTAGAAGGTGTAGTTGGCATTACAGGGACAGCACTCTCTTGGTTCCGCTCATATTTAACTGATCGCTATCAGTATGCACATGTGAACAACGAATCATCCAAGGCCACCAAAGTCACATACGGTGTCCCACAGGGATCAGTACTGGGCCCACTACTGTTTACACTATACATGCTACCGCTTGGTAACATTATTAGAAAACATGGTGTTGGGTTTCATTGTTATGCAGATGATACACAGTTATATATATCTGTTAACCCTGATGATACATCACTCCTATCTCGGTTAGAAGATTGTCTGTTAGATATTCGGTGCTGGATGGCAAAAAATTTTCTAATGTTAAACACAAAAAAAAACAGAAGTACTGGTGATTGGTCCCAAGGCTGCAAGAAATAAGTTTCACCACCTCAGCATTAGTGGCCTTCCTACACAACCTAACACAGTGGTTAGAAATCTTGGTCTTCTAGTAGATTCAGATCTATGTTTTGATGCTCACATAAGAAGTATTACTAGAACTGCGTTTTATCATCTACGAAACATAGCCAAGCTTCGTAAGATGCTCTCACTTCGTGATGCAGAAAAATTAATACATGCCTTCGTAACTACCAGACTAGACTACTGTAATGCCCTCCTTTCTGGTTGCCCGTCTGGTTCCTTAAATAAACTTCAGCTGGTACAAAATGCGGCAGCCAGAGTTCTCACAAACACTAAAAAATTTGATCACATCACACCAGTCTTATCCTCCCTTCATTGGTTACCAGTTAAGTCTCGGATTGACTATAAAATACTGCTGTTAACCTATAAAGCACTGAATGGCCTTGCACCAGACTACCTTAATAATCTGCTGACCACATACAATCCCCCACGCTTGCTTCGATCTCAAGGTGCGGGATATCTGTTAGTACCTAGGGTAGAAAGATCTACGGCAGGCTGCAGAGCTTTCTCCTATAGAGCTCCTCAGCTGTGGAACGGTCTTCCACCGGATGTGCGGGTTTCACGCTCACTTTCAATATTCAAGTCTAGACTAAAAACACACCTATTTAGTTTAGCTTATAGGGACACTAGTTCTAGCTCTAGCTAACTTCTCACTCCCAGTTAAACCGATAGTGTGAGGTGTAGAGCTGGGTGGGGATCGGTGCCATTGGCTTTGGATAAACTGAATTGACAGTGCTGTCACTCTAGCTTCACAATTGCTTGTGGGATTGGAGTGCTGACATTTCAGGGACTCCCCATGCCTGCATTCCCACCTGCCTCTCCCTCCTACTTATGCTGCCATAGCCATATCTGCCGGAGCATTGCACTTCATATTGCACTCATCTAACTTTTAGCACTGCCTATAGTCTCCCTTACTTTGACTAATTGCATTTATTTCCACCACCTTCTCCTGGGTGGTGCTACCTGGAGCCTTCAATCTATCAAGATGTCCAGCACACCCTGCAACATGTGACGTCGCCACTGCCAATGACGACCGTGCATCCAGCTCGCCGTTCTGCCAGTGTCATCTTCCTTGTATGACCCGCTCCCTGCCTTCTGGCTGCCTGGCGATTGGAGGAAGTGTTGGCACCGGCTTGTCATCTCCCCCCTGCTCCCCGTTTGTGTTTCAGACTAAACTGTATTTGACTCTCCCTGCCGGCCCCTGGAGGATGGGCTCCCCCTTTGAGTCTGGTCCCTCCCAAGGTTTCTTCCTTCTAGGGAGTTTTTCCTTGCCACTGTCGCCTATGGCTTACTCACTGGGGGCTTTGGGTGGGGATGCTGTAAAGCGCTTTGGGACAATGTAATGTTGTGATAATGCGCTATACAAAAATAAATTTGTTGTTGTTGTTGTTGATGCTTAGGAGGCCAGATTTGACAGGGCCACAGTGGTCAACTTCAGTCAGGACATCAAGGTACCAGCGCTACTCATTCAAAGGATGCCCAGAGATCTTTTATGACCTCAGAGGGTCAGGATCACAGTTCTACATCTCATATGAAGGACGGCAACATTTTTACAGCACAGTGTCCCCATCACTGCTCTGAGGTATTGGGATCCACACAGACCACAGTATGGGCTAACCTTTTGGCCACACCAACACCTCATCCAACCCCTATCCACTTTCCTAGTTGGTCTCCCATCCAAGTACTGACCAGGCCCAAACCTGCTTATTTTTAGGTGGATTAGCTAAGCCGAACTGCAAGTGGCATAGGTACTGTCAGTTTTTAAAAATTATGTCCAATACATGGGTTCAAAATTCTTAGTTACATAACCAGTGGGATGGAGGTGGGGTTTGTTTCACCTGTAACGTCCTTCTCTCTGTTTTCACCAAGTAGGATCGTGGTGTCTGTCCAGGTCACACACCTGCTTTGTGGCATGCCAAACCTTTTTGCTATGTTGAAGCTTGGGAAGAGAACAAGAACTGTGGAAATAATTGTGGTTCCTAGCCTGGTGCTTCCACCCCTCCCCAGGATTTTTCTAAAACTCCTGCAGGTTTGGCCATTTAGAGGTTAGATGAGCTGAGGTTTGGGGTAGCAATGTGGCAAGTATCTCCTCATTAGCAGCCAAGAGGGAAATAATTCCTGCTCCAAAGGTATAGATCTGCAGACCAACAAAGCTTTACAATGGTCCTTCTCCTTAGCTCATAAGTCTTTAATGGTAGGGCCTGCCCACCCTGCTTCCCCGTTTCCTTGCAGACAGCAAGGATTCCTTGTGCCATGTACACAGTTATAGTCTTTTGCAAACTTCTGGAATAGCTTTGATGCAAACTGAGGGTCATTATCAGAGACCACCTGCTCTGGAATGCCATGGAATGCAAAGAACTCTTTAATCGATTTTACTATGGCTGAAAAAGATGTGAGGATGTGCCACTTCAATCTGTCTTGAGAAATAGTCAGCAATGAGCAGGTAGCTGTTCTTTTACCAATCAAACAAGTGCGTTCCTGCTTTTTGCCAAAGGCGAGTAGGAACTGCAATTGGAAAGAGTGGCTCACAATGGTGGACTCACTGTCGGCTGCTTGTATCACAGCCGTTGATCGTCTGGCGGATTTGTGATGAGAGGCCCGGCCAACACACTGAATGCTAAGTTGTGGAGTCTTTGTGAATCTTCACCAAGATTTTGTTTAGTAGAGCCCTGGGAATTACAAATCGGTCACCTTTTAAAAGGAGGTTGTCAGCCATTGTGAGTTCAGCACTAACCAGCCAGATAGGCATAAGTTCTTTGTGCACTGCATGTTTTTGTGGCCAACCGGTTAGGCAGTGGTGATTCCTTCATCACTGCTGCACCCATGTCCAGCTTAAAATTAATGATATTACTGGTCACCAACAAATATTCTGTCCATTTATGGCATTCTGCATCTCTTGCTGGAAAGTCTTTCCAAGCATGTTTTTTGCCTGCACCACATCTACCGCAGTCCATCTTGAAGATGCTGATATATCTGTTTGTATGCCTTTTTCCCTCTAATGGCATCTACGTTCAATTATGGCTTTCACTGGTTTCTGTCCCATGCAGCACAACCTGTTCTTTTTTCGCAGTCTCGTTTTGACATACTTTCTGCACCACTTTAGCTAATATTAACTCAGGATCTAAGTGAAGGACTTCAGACAGTTTCCTGTCCCTGATTCCAACTACAATTTGATCCCTGATTAGTTCCTTTTTTAATGCACTGAAGTTACAATGCTCTGCTAACTTGTGCACTGCAGTATTGAACGACTCTTCACTTTCCATCCAGTACAACATAGCCCCAAACGCAGCAGGACTCCATGGCACACGGCGCTGTGTGTCGTGACACTTTACTTCCATTTGTATTATTGAAATTATCTACCATTTGTGTCACAGTATCCCTACTGTTGGTTTGTAGCATGCAGGGTAGCCTTTGTTCACATCCCACATCGACGAAACCTGGCTGCCCAGCACCCTGTCGGCGATTCATAGTTTTTCCCCCCTAACCACTCTCAGTAGGTACTCACCATAGCTGAACATGCTCACCCCAGAAGCCTTGCCGTTTCGGAGATTCTCTGACCCAGTCATCTGGCCATAATGTTTTGACTCTTGTTACCCAGGGCCCGTATTCACAAAGAATCTTAAGGCTAAATGTAGCTCCTAGCTTGCCGATTTAGGAGAAACTATAAAAACCTAAAAATTATGAGTGTGTCAGTCCTAAATGTAGGACTCCTAATTTTTTTGAATAAGAGCAATTCACAAAGTCCCTTAGCGCTAAAAGTAGCACCCAAGTCTGGGAGAACTAGTCGAGAGGACTCCTAAGTCACTAAGACCAACTCACAAACTCGCAAAATGACTGCTGCCAATCCACATCATAATGCCTTGAAAACATTAAACGAACGCTGAATTACTTAAAGGATACCGACCTCAGTCAGGAGGGAATAATGATTGTTGTGGAGCTTGTGAATCAGACTGATTATCATCCAGTTGACATTTGTATACTTATTGCATGTTTATCATAAGCTTTGATGAGTCTATATTTGTTATTGAGAGAAAATGACTTTCTTTTTCCCGTCATGATTTCTGTGTACGCAGCATTAGCCTCAGGTAATTAGCCAAAAGCAGACGGGTTACTGCAAAGCAAAGTAGGGCAATCAAAGTAAATCAAAAACAAAATACTGTACTTTTAATTTTTTTCCATATGTTGTCTTGTTTTAAAAAAAATCGAAAGTGAACCTGTAACTTTATTACAATAAGCCAATTATTTGAACAGTATTTGTACAGGAATGATTCTGTTCCAAGCTTTTTGATGCATATAAGCAGTTGATCACTGTTACCATGATCACTATAAAAGGTTTGCACTATATTTGTGTTTATGGGATGTTGCGCATACATTTTCACCAGCACAAACAGGCCTCTCATCAACCAATCCCCATGGTTATTGCAGACAAGCTCATGCATGAGAACTGACGTCAGCCTTAGCGACAGAGTCTTACTCTTGGCTTAGGAGTTGGTTCTTTTCCTACTAAAAGTTGCTGTCAGTCACTTTGTGAATCAGTTTTAGGAAAAAAATCTTAGATAAAAACTTTTAATGCAATTTCATAGTAAAATAAAATGCTTTGTGAATACGGGCCCAGATTTTTATCCTTGCCCAATTCTTTTAAATTCAACAAATGCACCATGAGTATGAAATGTTAGTTTACTGTGTAATATATTCTAGATCCTGAAATGTGCCATTTTTATGAGATTTCAACTGTATTCGCTTCACCTGGGGGTGGTAATAATGTAGAGACCAAGTAAATACATTTCAATGACATCATTAATTTTAATACAGATGTAAAATCCAAAAAGGTCTGAAAGTATGATTAAAACTGGTTATTTATGGTTCCCTGTCACAGTGCATAGTAGCATGATACGCCCTTTTTGCAAGCTGCAGCATTTTATTAAATGCAATTAGAAAAATTGAACAGTTATTGATGCCGGCACTCACTTTTCATTTCATTAGTAACTGAAGCAACAGTCATATTGCTTGTTTTTATGTTTATTCTTTGTTTATTTGATAGGGTATGACAAAAAATACTAGGGAACAAATACATTTCAGCATAAATTGGAGCTTCCGTATTTTCTAATTATGAATGGGTAATAAAAGTTTAATCTCTACTCAAGTATTTTCATATAGTTACTGCCTCATCATGCAATTATTAATCATTCATCCAGTACAGGTTGCCAAAATAATATAAAATGAATTGTATTGAAGTTGTGCTACAATACTGCCATCTGTCTACTCTTATTTTATGTATGCGGTTTCAGCAATAAAACACATGAAAAGCACTCATCAACATTGCAGCATTTGCATCATTATCATCTTTTCCCAGGTAAGTAAAAGCCTTCATTCTCTGTTGTGGTTAATAAATATTGCCCCATAATATAACTTCTATATATATATATTTTTTTTAATTCATCTACTTTGTGTGTAAACCGTTAGCTCTGATTATGCCCAATTCCATCTATTTAACAGAATATGGTGTGTGGATTCCACCATAGATGGTGCACTTGATGGATGGAGGGGCTACTGTACATCTGAGGCTCACAGAGCAATGTTGTGTGAAGCTTGAGCTCCAGGTATGGTGGGTACCTGACTAGGGTTAGTACCAACCACTCATGCAATAGGGCTTGGGCATGGTGTTTGCTGGAGAGAACCCGGAGACTGGATCATACACAACTCCACTGGACCAGAATTGGCTACATGAAGCCATCACATGGGTCTGCATCCCACAAGGGGAAATGTCTGGATAAGCTACAGTGAGAGCTGGCCAGCAAGAAGGACTGAGAAGGGTCCAGACCATGGCAATGGATACAAGCTTTGGAAAGGTGGAACAACTCTCTTTGGGCAGATCAGGACTCTGACAGGGATGGAGAAAAGCATTAGGTAGATATAGTCTGCATTATTTCCATGTATAATGTGGGCTCTAAAACCAAATCTCATAATCACTTTAATCAGGTGTGGTTTATTTCCTATTCTGGATCTCTCTCTGATGAAAAGACTTCAGGCAGGGGTGGGGATATTCACATGTCCGAGCCTGATGTTCTGCCTCTATGTGACTGTCAGTCTGTGTATACAATAACCTACAGAGTGAGTGTCCATCCTTCTTAGAGACAGTGTGTGAAGTGCTTGGAAGGGTGCCACCTATAAAATCTATGGGTCTACAAAATCTGTGGGCCTTCAAAGAACACCTTAGGAAATACCCGGAGGCTCATTATGAGGAGGACTGGTTGCCAGGACGTGAGCCAGAAATTAAATTTGTGTTAATGTAATGTGTATGAGATGGATTGTCCATAACAAGCGATGTTCAAACTCATTAAAATACCCTACAACAAACATTACTTGGGTCCATGTATTTTACATAGTAAGGTAAAAAAGGGACAGATCTGTCAAATATTGGTTCATCAGGCATCTTGCAAGGATGCCACCTTATTGACTCCCAAAGGAGCTGTTCCAGGCTGCCTCCAATCAACAGGTCCTAGGAGAAGATGACATGAGAATGCCTGGGAATTCCCAAAAGGAGCTGGACTCCATCTGCTTAGATTTTTACCACCTCACTTTTGCCTTAGATTTTGTCTGAAAACTCCATCCATCCATTCATTTTCTGTGACTGCTTGTACTGTTTGAGGTCACAGGGGAGAACAAGGCAGGGAACAATCCATCACAGGCCACACTCGCACACAATTCACTCACACAGGAACACCTATTGTCATGGCTCCGGGCGGCTCGGACACGAGGATGTGGCATCGGGCACAAAAAGGGTGGACGACCCACTGGCGGCTCCGAGACAGATGGGGTTTATTAAACAAACAGAAAACACTTCAAACACAACAAACCAAAAAGGACCACGAGGGGTCAAAAACTAAAAAGGGATTAATTAACAAAAACTAAATAACAAAAACCGGATTAACATCTAACATCTACTATGAAACACAATCCACAACAACGCACGCACGCACACACGCTGTCATGCCCCGATCGTCCGCTCCTTTCGTGTGCCACGCCCCCTCGTTAACCCCATGTGGATTCCCCGTGTTTACCAGCTGTTCCTGATCGTTGTCATCAGTCCATTGTATTTAGTCCGCGTTTCCGTTTGTTTCCCCAGTCCGGTCATTGTAATGTTACCCCTTGTTTTACCTGTCCCTATCGTTGCTGTTCCTATTAAAACCCCGACTTCACCCCGACTTCACCCCGACTTCTGGCTTCCTGAGCTTCTGTTCTCCGTGCGCCGTGAGGCACAACACACGCACGCAATGAAACACTGAAGAACTAAACAGAAGCAGGAACTAAAATACTAAAGGGGTAACGAGACTAACACAGGACAGGTGAGACTAGTTAACAAAGACCAGGGAAACAGGGCACAGGTGAAACTAATAAACTCAGAGGAACCTGGATTGACTTGTGTTTTCCTGGATTGTTTTTGGATTTTCTTATTAAAGACTTGGTTTTCTGTTACCGTTGTGCGTCCTTCCCTCTTCCCTACACCGCTCGCCCATGACGATCACAAAGCTAATATTGTCACATGCATCAGGGCAGCTTCCGTGTGTCACCTGTATCACACACATACTGCAGATATATCTGAAAGGTTCACTAATGTCCAACAGGAAAGTTGTGCCATTTTGGTCAAGGTTTGCCATGTCCATAGGCTACGGTGAAGCAGCAGCAAGACGGGAAGGGAATCCAAGGTCCCATGGTGTAATGGTCAGCACTCTGGACTCTGAATCCAGTAATCCGAGTTCAAGTCTCGGTGGGACCTCCTGCCTGGATGATCGCTTACTGCGTTCTGCACGTAAGGAGCAGCGGTGTTTGCTTTAACAGCATAGGCGAATTGGTTTTTTGCCGATTACTTTTTTTCGATTGTCCTGCATCATCTGACTCCATTCATCTCAACCTAGCCAACGTCAACATTCCTGCAACTTGAGTTTGGCGGCTTTCTTTAGTTCACGGCTAAAAGGAGCAGCATACTCCCCGTCGGGGAATCGAACCCCGGTCTCCCGCATGACAGGCGGGGATACTCACCACTATACTAACGAGGAGACAGGCAAAGACCACACCTGCCCAAACGCCTCCCGTGGCTGTGGTATACTTATGTGTTCTTCAAATTACATTGTGTTTGATGCTGTGATACCTGCATGACAGCAAACAAAATGTATTAAACTTTACTCAGTGGAAGCGTCTCTATTAAGACAAGATGAACCTATTAAATTAATGGTGAGATCTTGCCTTTTGGTTTCACAGTTCCATTCGATTATTGCTTGCTCATTTAGACCAGTGATTCAAATGAGGATTTGGGAATGACTCACACCAATTCTCTGTTGGCCATTCTCTGCGGTCAACATGCTAGAATTTTCCATTTTATTACATGTATCGGCTGTTTTCTATGCAAAGCGAAGACACTTCTCAAAGTTTCCTTAAGAACCAGCAGGAATGCCATGCCAGGTGAGTCAAGGTTGACGGGGTCCATTGTCTACACTGAAGAAGCAACCACGTCTGGTCTTGGTCCCATGGTGTAATGGCCAGCACTCTGGGCTTTGAATCCAGTGATCTGAGTTCAAGTCTCGGTGGGGCCTTTGTCTTAAGACGTGCTACTTTCTTGTATGATTCTGTGTGAAGGGACCAGCCATTGTTCCCCTGTGAGCCAAGGGAGGTGTGTCTTTGCCCGTTTAGTTCAATTATGCTGCTACTTCTTGCTCCGATCCCCTCAAGCTACCATTTACTTCCGTGTGTCAGCTGTATCACACACATACTGCAGATATATCTGAAAGGTTCACTAATGTCCAACAGGAAAGTTGTGCCGTTTTGGTCAAGGTTTGCCATGTCCATAGGCTACGGTGAAGCAGCAGCAAGACGGGAAGGGAATCCAAGGTCCCATGGTGTAATGGTCAGCACTCAGGACTCTGAATCCAGTAATCCGAGTTCAAGTCTCGGTGGGACCTCCTGCCTGGATGATCGCTTACTGCGTTCCGCACGTAAGGGTTACCGGTGTTTGCTTTAACAGTATAGGCAGGTCTGCAGATATTAGGAATATTATAATCTCCGTACTTCACTCCAAAGGGCTGAACTTTTCCCTCAGCAGCTCAGCCCATAACCTAGGTGTCATGTTAGATGTACAAGCCTCTCATTTAAATCACATGTAAATGCATTCTTCTTACAGCTACACCAAATCGCCAAACTTTGATGATTTCTTACTATTCAAGGCACAGAGAAATTGATACATGCCTTTGTATACAGTAGGTTAGACTACTGTAATGCTCTGTTATCTGGGTGCACACACTGCACGCTAAGTACCTTGCAGCATGTTCAAAATGCAGCAGCTCAAATTGTGACCAGGAGCAGGAAGTATGAACACATAATCCCTGTTCTTAGTTCCCTGCATTGGCTTCCTGTTAGGTTTAGAGCTGACTTCAAAGTTATCCTACTTACATATAAGGAACTTAAAGGAACTACTATGCTTGTCCGCTTATGTGTCAACACATGTTCTGACCATCCATGCTCTCTGCCTTCCCACATGTCCGGGTGATCCCCGGGGTGAGCACCATCTGAGCTGGAGTCCTGGTTCAGTCCTATCGAGGGGTGACATCGCAAATGGGCCATACGACCTGTATCATTGTGGGTGCAGCCTTCAGGGCCACCCGACACACATCATGGTAATTCCCCACTTGCTGCAATATATTTTCATGGCCTCAGCTTCTTAAGTTCCCTTTGCATTTCACTTTGAATTGTTGCAGTTTCCTATGGTTTCTGAGAGTAACTGCCCCTCAGCAGAATCTAAGCCATAACGAAGTCAGAGTGAACTGTTGGTAAGTTTGTATCATCACGAGGATTTGGTTTACATGGTTAGGTCAGTACTATGCCAACGACGCCCAGAAATACATTTCAGTTATACCTTATGACACCTCATCTATTGTCACTTCAGCTAATTGCTTTAATGTTGAAGTTGAAGTTAAGAGCTGGAGGAGCCACTAAATGCAGAGAAAACCAAGGTTCAGTTGTGTGGAGCCAAGTGCAGGAATAGACCTGCTATAATTCCGCATTCTCCTCCAAAGACTAAATTTTCCCTCAGCAGCTCAGCCTGTAACCTAGACATCATCTTAAATAAATACAAGCCTCTCATTTAAATTGCATGTGGATACAATTAATATTGGATGTGTGCTTCTTACAACTATATAAAATTGTCAAATTATGATGATTCCTTATTATTCAAGACACAGAGAAATTGATGCATCCCTTTGTATACAGCAGGTTATACTACTGGAATGCTCTGTTATCTGAGAGCACACGTCGCACATTAAACATATTCAAAATACAGCAGCACGAATTGTCACCAGGAGCAGGAAGTTCGAACACATAATCCCTGCTCTTAGTTCTCTCTACTGGCTTCCTATTAGGTTCAGGATTGACTTCAAAGTAGGGCTGGGCGATATGGCTGAAAACTGTATCATGATATGATTGTTTCATATCGGTCGATATCGATAATTATTGATATTTTTTATGACCCATGAAACATGTCAACAACCATGGAACACTCAAATAATTAAAATGTAAACATACAGTAAGTCTAAAGTCACAATGAACACTTAACAATTATCTCTTAACATTTAAGGTGCAAAATGAAAGAAAATGTAAGAAATGCTTAATAAAGTGTAATAAAATAGTGCAAAGTGTTAAATATAAACGGAGAAACCTGAGAATTTAGTGCAAGTTTAGTGCTAGGAAGTTCACTAGCTGTTCACCTTCGGGTAAATAAAGTGTTTTTAAAATATGTGCAGTGTTTTGTAAAGATAAATAAAACTGAGGTAGACTGAGATACATCTGTAATATAAAAAAACAAACCTGATACAGTACAGTAACATTGTTTGAAATATAAAACCTGCAGAAATATGAAAAAGTAACTCTTCAAGTTATTCTTACTCTAATCATACTTGAAGTTGAACTATTCAAGTATATTTTCAGTCCAGGTTTTGTGCTAGGAACACCAGCTGGTTGACCTGAGCAAGAAGCAAGAAGTAGCAGCATAATTGAACCAAACGGGCAAAGACACACCTCCCTTGGCTCACAGGGGAACAATGGCTGGTCCCTTCACACAGAATCATACAAGAAAGTAGCACGTCTTAAGACAAAGGCCCCACCGAGACTTGAACTCGGATCACTGGATTCAAAGCCCAGAGTGCTGGCCATTACACCATGGGACCAAGACCAGACGTGGTTGCTTCTTCAGTGTAGACAATGGACCCCGTCAACCTTGACTCACCTGGCATGGCATTCCTGCTGGTTCTTAAGGAAACTTTGAGAAGTGTCTTCGCTTTGCATAGAAAACAGCCGATACATGTAATAAAATGGAAAATTCTAGCATGTTGACCGCAGAGAATGGCCAACAGAGAATTGGTGTGAGTCATTCCCAAATCCTCATTTGAATCACTGGTCTAAATGAGCAAGCAATAATCGAATGGAACTGTGAAACCAAAAGGCAAGATCTCACCATTAATTTAATAGGTTCATCTTGTCTTAATAGAGACGCTTCCACTGAGTAAAGTTTAATACATTTTGTTTGCTGTCATGCAGGTATCACAGCATCAAACACAATGTAATTTGAAGAACACATAAGTATACCACAGCCACGGGAGGCGTTTGGGCAGGCGTGGTCTTTGCCTGTCTCCTCGTTAGTATAGTGGTGAGTATCCCCGCCTGTCACGCGGGAGACCGGGGTTCGATTCCCCGACGGGGAGTGTGCTGCTCCTTTTAGCCGCCAAACTCAAGTTGCAGGAATGTTGACGTTGGCTAGGTTGAGATGAATGGAGTCAGATGATGCAGGACAATCGAAAAAAAGTAATCGGCAAAAAACCAATTCGCCTATGCTGTTAAAGCAAACACCGGTGCTCCTTACGTGCGGAACGCAGTAAGCGATCATCCAGGCAGGAGGTCCCACCGAGACTTGAACTCAGATTATTGGATTCAGAGTCCTGAGTGCTGACCATTACACCATGGGACCTTGGATTCCCTTCCCGTCTTGCTGCTGCTTCACCGTAGCCTATGGACATGGCAAACCTTGACCAAAACGGCACAACTTTCCTGTTGGACATTAGTGAACCTTTCAGATATATCTGCAGTATGTGTGTGATACAGCTGACACACGGAAGTAAATGGTAGCTTGAGGGGATCGGAGCAAGAAGTAGCAGCATAATTGAACCAAACGGGCAAAGACACACCTCCCTTGGCTCACAGGGGAACAATGGCTGGTCCCTTCACACAGAATCATACAAGAAAGTAGCACGTCTTAAGACAAAGGCCCCACCGAGACTTGAACTCGGATCACTGGATTCAAAGCCCAGAGTGCTGGCCATTACACCATGGGACCAAGACCAGACGTGGTTGCTTCTTCAGTGTAGACAATGGACCCCGTCAACCTTGACTCACCTGGCATGGCATTCCTGCTGGTTCTTAAGGAAACTTTGAGAAGTGTCTTCGCTTTGCATAGAAAACAGCCGATACATGTAATAAAATGGAAAATTCTAGCATGTTGACCGCAGAGAATGGCCAACAGAGAATTGGTGTGAGTCATTCCCAAATCCTCATTTGAATCACTGGTCTAAATGAGCAAGCAATAATCGAATGGAACTGTGAAACCAAAAGGCAAGATCTCACCATTAATTTAATAGGTTCATCTTGTCTTAATAGAGACGCTTCCACTGAGTAAAGTTTAATACATTTTGTTTGCTGTCATGCAGGTATCACAGCATCAAACACAATGTAATTTGAAGAACACATAAGTATACCACAGCCACGGGAGGCGTTTGGGCAGGCGTGGTCTTTGCCTGTCTCCTCGTTAGTATAGTGGTGAGTATCCCCGCCTGTCACGCGGGAGACCGGGGTTCGATTCCCCGACGGGGAGTGTGCTGCTCCTTTTAGCCGCCAAACTCAAGTTGCAGGAATGTTGACGTTGGCTAGGTTGAGATGAATGGAGTCAGATGATGCAGGACAATCGAAAAAAAGTAATCGGCAAAAAACCAATTCGCCTATGCTGTTAAAGCAAACACCGGTGCTCCTTACGTGCGGAACGCAGTAAGCGATCATCCAGGCAGGAGGTCCCACCGAGACTTGAACTCGGATTACTGGATTCAGAGTCCCGAGTGCTGACCATTACACCATGGGACCATGGATTCCCTTCCCGTCTTGCTGCTGCTTCACCGTAGCCTATGGACATGGCAAACCTTGACCAAAACGGCACAACTTTCCTGTTGGACATTAGTGAACCTTTCCGATATATCTGCAGTATGTGTGTGATACAGCTGACACACGGAAGTAAATGGTAGCTTGAGGGGATCGGAGCAAGAAGTAGCAGCATAATTGAACCAAACGGGTAAAGACACACCTCCCTTGGCTCACAGGGGAACAATGGCTGGTCCCTTCACACAGAATCATACAAGAAAGTAGCACGTCTTAAGACAAAGGCCCCACCGAGACTTGAACTCGGATCACTGGATTCAAAGCCCAGAGTGCTGGCCATTACACCATGGGACCAAGACCAGACGTGGTTGCTTCTTCAGTGTAGACAATGGACCCCGTCAACCTTGACTCACCTGGCATGGCATTCCTGCTGGTTCTTAAGGAAACTTTGAGAAGTGTCTTCGCTTTGCATAGAAAACAGCCGATACATGTAATAAAATGGAAAATTCTAGCATGTTGACCGCAGAGAATGGCCAACAGAGAATTGGTGTGAGTCATTCCCAAATCCTCATTTGAATCACTGGTCTAAATGAGCAAGCAATAATCGAATGGAACTGTGAAACCAAAAGGCAAGATCTCACCATTAATTTAATAGGTTCATCTTGTCTTAATAGAGACGCTTCCACTGAGTAAAGTTTAATACATTTTGTTTGCTGTCATGCAGGTATCACAGCATCAAACACAATGTAATTTGAAGAACACATAAGTATACCACAGCCACGGGAGGCGTTTGGGCAGGCGTGGTCTTTGCCTGTCTCCTCGTTAGTATAGTGGTGAGTATCCCCGCCTGTCACGCGGGAGACCGGGGTTCGATTCCCCGACGGGGAGTGTGCTGCTCCTTTTAGCCGCCAAACTCAAGTTGCAGGAATGTTGACGTTGGCTAGGTTGAGATGAATGGAGTCAGATGATGCAGGACAATCGAAAAAAAGTAATCGGCAAAAAACCAATTCGCCTATGCTGTTAAAGCAAACACCGGTGCTCCTTACGTGCGGAACGCAGTAAGCGATCATCCAGGCAGGAGGTCCCACCGAGACTTGAACTCGGATTATTGGATTCAGAGTCCTGAGTGCTGACCATTACACCATGGGACCTTGGATTCCCTTCCCGTCTTGCTGCTGCTTCACCGTAGCCTATGGACATGGCAAACCTTGACCAAAACGGCACAACTTTCCTGTTGGACATTAGTGAACCTTTCAGATATATCTGCAGTATGTGTGTGATACAGCTGACACACGGAAGTAAATGGTAGCTTGAGGGGATCGGAGCAAGAAGTAGCAGCATAATTGAACCAAACGGGCAAAGACACACCTCCCTTGGCTCACAGGGGAACAATGGCTGGTCCCTTCACACAGAACCATACAAGAAAGTAGCACGTCTTAAGACAAAGGCCCCACCGAGACTTGAACTCGGATCACTGGATTCAAAGCCCAGAGTGCTGGCCATTACACCATGGGACCAAGACCAGACGTGGTTGCTTCTTCAGTGTAGACAATGGACCCCGTCAACCTTGACTCACCTGGCATGGCATTCCTGCTGGTTCTTAAGGAAACTTTGAGAAGTGTCTTCGCTTTGCATAGAAAACAGCCGATACATGTAATAAAATGGAAAATTCTAGCATGTTGACCGCAGAGAATTGCCAACAGAGAATTAGTGTGAGTCATTCCCAAATCCTCATTTGAATCACTGGTCTAAATGAGCAAGCAATAATCGAATGGAACTGTGAAACCAAAAGGCAAGATCTCACCATTAATTTAATAGGTTCATCTTGTCTTAATAGAGACGCTTCCACTGAGTAAAGTTTAATACATGTTGTTTGCTGTCATGCAGGTATCACAGCATCAAACACAATGTAATTTGAAGAACACATAAGTATACCACAGCCACGGGAGGCGTTTGGGCAGGCGTGGTCTTTGCCTGTCTCCTCGTTAGTATAGTGGTGAGTATCCCCGCCTGTCACGCGGGAGACCGGGGTTCGATTCCCCGACGGGGAGTGTGCTGCTCCTTTTAGCCGCCAAACTCAAGTTGCAGGAATGTTGACGTTGGCTAGGTTGAGATGAATGGAGTCAGATGATGCAGGACAATCGAAAAAAAGTAATCGGCAAAAAACCAATTCGCCTATGCTGTTAAAGCAAACACCGGTGCTCCTTACGTGCGGAACGCAGTAAGCGATCATCCAGGCAGGAGGTCCCACCGAGACTTGAACTCGGATTACTGGATTCAGAGTCCCGAGTGCTGACCATTACACCATGGGACCATGGATTCCCTTCCCGTCTTGCTGCTGCTTCACCGTAGCCTATGGACATGGCAAACCTTGACCAAAACGGCACAACTTTCCTGTTGGACATTAGTGAACCTTTCCGATATATCTGCAGTATGTGTGTGATACAGCTGACACACGGAAGTAAATGGTAGCTTGAGGGGATCGGAGCAAGAAGTAGCAGCATAATTGAACCAAACGGGTAAAGACACACCTCCCTTGGCTCACAGGGGAACAATGGCTGGTCCCTTCACAGAGAATCATACAAGAAAGTAGCACGTCTTAAGACAAAGGCCCCACCGAGACTTGAACTCGGATCACTGGATTCAAAGCCCAGAGTGCTGGCCATTACACCATGGGACCAAGACCAGACGTGGTTGCTTCTTCAGTGTAGACAATGGACCCCGTCAACCTTGACTCACCTGGCATGGCATTCCTGCTGGTTCTTAAGGAAACTTTGAGAAGTGTCTTCGCTTTGCATAGAAAACAGCCGATACATGTAATAAAATGGAAAATTCTAGCATGTTGACCGCAGAGAATGGCCAACAGAGAATTGGTGTGAGTCATTCCCAAATCCTCATTTGAATCACTGGTCTAAATGAGCAAGCAATAATCGAATGGAACTGTGAAACCAAAAGGCAAGATCTCACCATTAATTTAATAGGTTCATCTTGTCTTAATAGAGACGCTTCCACTGAGTAAAGTTTAATACATGTTGTTTGCTGTCATGCAGGTATCACAGCATCAAACACAATGTAATTTGAAGAACACATAAGTATACCACAGCCACGGGAGGCGTTTGGGCAGGCGTGGTCTTTGCCTGTCTCCTCGTTAGTATAGTGGTGAGTATCCCCGCCTGTCACGCGGGAGACTGGGGTTCGATTCCCCGACAGGGAGTGTGCTGCTCCTTTTAGCCGCCAAACTCAAGTTGCAGGAATGTTGACGTTGGCTAGGTTGAGATGAATGGAGTCAGATGATGCAGGACAATCGAAAAAAAGTAATCGGCAAAAAACCAATTCGCCTATGCTGTTAAAGCAAACACCGGTGCTCCTTACGTGCGGAACGCAGTAAGCGATCATCCAGGCAGGAGGTCCCACCGAGACTTGAACTCGGATTACTGGATTCAGAGTCCAGAGTGCTGACCATTACACCATGGGACCTTGGATTCCCTTCCCGTCTTGCTGCTGCTTCACCGTAGCCTATGGACATGGCAAACCTTGACCAAAACGGCACAACTTTCCTGTTGGACATTAGTGAACCTTTCAGATATATCTGCAGTATGTGTGTGATACAGCTGACACACGGAAGTAAATGGTAGCTTGAGGGGATCGGAGCAAGAAGTAGCAGCATAATTGAACCAAACGGGCAAAGACACACCTCCCTTGGCTCACAGGGGAACAATGGCTGGTCCCTTCACACAGAATCATACAAGAAAGTAGCACGTCTTAAGACAAAGGCCCCACCGAGACTTGAACTCGGATCACTGGATTCAAAGCCCAGAGTGCTGGCCATTACACCATGGGACCAAGACCAGACGTGGTTGCTTCTTCAGTGTAGACAATGGACCCCGTCAACCTTGACTCACCTGGCATGGCATTCCTGCTGGTTCTTAAGGAAACTTTGAGAAGTGTCTTCGCTTTGCATAGAAAACAGCCGATACATGTAATAAAATGGAAAATTCTAGCATGTTGACCGCAGAGAATGGCCAACAGAGAATTGATGTGAGTCATTCCCAAATCCTCATTTGAATCACTGGTCTAAATGAGCAAGCAATAATCGCATGGAACTGTGAAACCAAAAGGCAAGATCTCACCATTAATTTAATAGGTTCATCTTGTCTTAATAGAGACGCTTCCACTGAGTAAAGTTTAATACATTTTGTTTGCTGTCATGCAGGTATCACAGCATCAAACACAATGTAATTTGAAGAACACATAAGTATACCACAGCCACGGGAGGCGTTTGGGCAGGCGTGGTCTTTGCCTGTCTCCTCGTTAGTATAGTGGTGAGTATCCCCGCCTGTCACGCGGGAGACTGGGGTTCGATTCCCCGACGGGGAGTGTGCTGCTCCTTTTAGCCGCCAAACTCAAGTTGCAGGAATGTTGACGTTGGCTAGGTTGAGATGAATGGAGTCAGATGATGCATGACAATCGAAAAAAAGTAATCTGCAAAAAACCAATTCGCCTATGCTGTTAAAGCAAACACCGGTGCTCCTTACGTGCGGAACGCAGTAAGCGATCACCCAGGCAGGAGGTCCCACCGAGACTTGAACTCGGATTACTGGATTCAGAGTCCAGAGTGCTGACCATTACACCATGGGACTTTGGATTCCCTTCCCGTCTTGCTGCTGCTTCACCGTAGCCTATGGACATGGCAAACCTTGACCAAAACGGCACAACTTTCCTGTTGGACATTAGTGAACCTTTCAGATATATCTACAGTATGTGTGTGATACAGCTGACACACGGAAGTAAATGGTAGCTTGAGGGGATCGGAGCAAGAAGTAGCAGCATAATTGAACCAAACGGGCAAAGACACACCTCCCTTGGCTCACAGGGGAACAATGGCTGGTCCCTTCACACAGAATCATACAAGAAAGTAGCACGTCTTAAGACAAAGGCCCCACCGAGACTTGAACTCGGATCACTGGATTCAAAGCCCAGAGTGCTGGCCATTACACCATGGGACCAAGACCAGACGTGGTTGCTTCTTCAGTGTAGACAATGGACCCCGTCAACCTTGACTCACCTGGCATGGCATTCCTGCTGGTTCTTAAGGAAACTTTGAGAAGTGTCTTCGCTTTGCATAGAAAACAGCCGATACATGTAATAAAATGGAAAATTCTAGCATGTTGACCGCAGAGAATGGCCAACAGAGAATTGGTGTGAGTCATTCCCAAATCCTCATTTGAATCACTGGTCTAAATGAGCAAGCAATAATCGAATGGAACTGTGAAACCAAAAGGCAAGACCTCACCATTAATTTAATAGGTTCATCTTGTCTTAATAGAGACGCTTCCACTGAGTAAAGTTTAATACATTTTGTTTGCTGTTATGCAGGTATCACAGCATCAAGCACAATGTAATTTGAAGAACACATAAGGATACCACAGCCACGGGAGGCGTTTGGGCAGGCGTGTTCTTTGCCTGTCTCCTCGTTAGTATAGTGGTGAGTATCCCCGCCTGTCACGTGGGAGACCGGGGTTCGATTCCCCGACGGGGAGTGTGCTGCTCCTTTTAGCCGCCAAACTCAAGTTGCAGGAATGTTGATGTTGGCTAGGTTGAGATGAATGGAGTCAGATGATGCAGGACAATCGAAAAAAAGTAATCGGCAAAAAACCAATTCGCCTATGCTGTTAAAGCAAACACCAGTGCTCCTTACGTGCGGAACGCAGTAAGCAATCATTCAGGCAGGAGGTCCCATCGAGACTTGAACTCAGATTACTGGATTCAGAGTCCAGAGTGCTGACCATTACACCATGGGACCTTGGATTCCCTTCCCATCTTGCTGCTGCTTCACCGTAGCCTATGGACATGGCAAACCTTGACCAAAACGGCACAACTTTCCTGTTGGACATTAGTGAACCTTTCAGATATATCTGCAGTATGTGTGTGATACAGCTGACACACGGAAGTAAATGGTAGCTTGAGGGGATCGGAGCAAGAAGTAGCAGCATAATTGAACCAAACGGGCAAAGACACACCTCCCTTGGCTCACAGGGGAACAATGGCTGGTCCCTTCACACAGAATCATACAAGAAAGTAGCACGTCTTAAGACAAAGGCCCCACCGAGACTTGAACAAGGATCACTGGATTCAAAGCCCAGAGTGCTGGCCATTACACCATGGGACCAAGACCAGACGTGGTTGCTTCTTCAGTGTAGACAATGGACCCCGTCAACCTTGACTCACCTGGCATGGCATTCCTGCTGGTTCTTAAGGAAACTTTGAGAAGTGTCTTCGCTTTGCATAGAAAACAGCCGATACATGTAATAAAATGGAAAATTCTAGCATGTTGACCGCAGAGAATGGCCAACAGAGAATTGGTGTGAGTCATTCCCAAATCCTCATTTGAATCACTGGTCTAAATGAGCAAGCAATAATCGAATGGAACTGTGAAACCAAAAGGCAAGATCTCACCATTAATTTAATAGGTTCATCTTGTCTTAATAGAGATGCTTCCACTGAGTAAAGTTTAATACATTTTGTTTGCTGTCATGCAGGTATCACAGCATCAAACACAATGTAATTTGAAGAACACATAAGGATACCACAGCCACGGGAGGCGTTTGGGCAGGCGTGTTCTTTGCCTGTCTCCTCGTTAGTATAGTGGTGAGTATCCCCGCCTGTCACGCGGGAGACCGGGGTTCGATTCCCCGACGGGGAGTGTGCTGCTCCTTTTAGCCGCCAAACTCAAGTTGCAGGAATGTTGATGTTGGCTAGGTTGAGATGAATGGAGTCAGATGATGCAGGACAATCGAAAAAAAGTAATCGGCAAAAAACCAATTCGCCTATGCTGTTAAAGCAAACACCAGTGCTCCTTACGTGCGGAACGCAGTAAGCAATCATCCAGGCAGGAGGTCCCATCGAGACTTGAACTCAGATTACTGGATTCAGAGTCCAGAGTGCTGACCATTACACCATGGGACCTTGGATTCCCTTCCCATCTTGCTGCTGCTTCACCGTAGCCTATGGACATGGCAAACCTTGACCAAAACGGCACAACTTTCCTGTTGGACATTAGTGAACCTTTCAGATATATCTGCAGTATGTGTGTGATACAGCTGACACACGGAAGTAAATGGTAGCTTGAGGGGATCGGAGCAAGAAGTAGCAGCATAATTGAACCAAAAGGGCAAAGACACACCTCCCTTGGCTCACAGGGGAACAATGGCTGGTCCCTTCACACAGAATCATACAAGAAAGTAGCACGTCTTAAGACAAAGGCCCCACCGAGACTTGAACTCGGATCACTGGATTCAAAGCCCAGAGTGCTGGCCATTACACCATGGGACCAAGACCAGACGTGGTTGCTTCTTCAGTGTAGACAATGGACCCCGTCAACCTTGACTCACCTGGCATGGCATTCCTGCTGGTTCTTAAGGAAACTTTGAGAAGTGTCTTCGCTTTGCATAGAAAACAGCCGATACATGTAATAAAATGGAAAATTCTAGCATGTTGACCGCAGAGAATGGCCAACAGAGAATTGGTGTGAGTCATTCCCAAATCCTCATTTGAATCACTGGTCTAAATGAGCAAGCAATAATCGAATGGAACTGTGAAACCAAAAGGCAAGATCTCACCATTAATTTAATAGGTTCATCTTGTCTTAATAGAGATGCTTCCACTGAGTAAAGTTTAATACATTTTGTTTGCTGTCATGCAGGTATCACAGCATCAAACACAATGTAATTTGAAGAACACATAAGGATACCACAGCCACGGGAGGCGTTTGGGCAGGCGTGTTCTTTGCCTGTCTCCTCGTTAGTATAGTGGTGAGTATCCCCGCCTGTCACGCGGGAGACCGGGGTTCGATTCCCCGACGGGGAGTGTGCTGCTCCTTTTAGCCGCCAAACTCAAGTTGCAGGAATGTTGATGTTGGCTAGGTTGAGATGAATGGAGTCAGATGATGCAGGACAATCGAAAAAAAGTAATCGGCAAAAAACCAATTCGCCTATGCTGTTAAAGCAAACACCAGTGCTCCTTACGTGCGGAACGCAGTAAGCAATCATCCAGGCAGGAGGTCCCATCGAGACTTGAACTCAGATTACTGGATTCAGAGTCCAGAGTGCTGACCATTACACCATGGGACCTTGGATTCCCTTCCCATCTTGCTGCTGCTTCACCGTAGCCTATGGACATGGCAAACCTTGACCAAAACGGCACAACTTTCCTGTTGGACATTAGTGAACCTTTCAGATATATCTGCAGTATGTGTGTGATACAGCTGACACACGGAAGTAAATGGTAGCTTGAGGGGATCGGAGCAAGAAGTAGCAGCATAATTGAACCAAAAGGGCAAAGACACACCTCCCTTGGCTCACAGGGGAACAATGGCTGGTCCCTTCACACAGAATCATACAAGAAAGTAGCACGTCTTAAGACAAAGGCCCCACCGAGACTTGAACTCGGATCACTGGATTCAAAGCCCAGAGTGCTGGCCATTACACCATGGGACCAAGACCAGACATGGTTGCTTCTTCAGTGTAGACAATGGACCCCGTCAACCTTGACTCACCTGGCATGGCATTCCTGCTGGTTCTTAAGGAAACTTTGAGAAGTGTCTTCGCTTTGCATAGAAAACAGCCGATACATGTAATAAAATGGAAAATTCTAGCATGTTGACCGCAGAGAATGGCCAACAGAGAATTGGTGTGAGTCATTCCCAAATCCTCATTTGAATCACTGGTCTAAATGAGCAAGCAATAATCGAATGGAACTGTGAAACCAAAAGGCAAGATCTCACCATTAATTTAATAGGTTCATCTTGTCTTAATAGAGACGCTTCCACTGAGTAAAGTTTAATACATTTTGTTTGCTGTCATGCAGGTATCACAGCATCAAACACAATGTAATTTGAAGAACACATAAGTATACCACAGCCACGGGAGGCGTTTGGGCAGGCGTGGTCTTTGCCTGTCTCCTCGTTAGTATAGTGGTGAGTATCCCCGCCTGTCACGCGGGAGACCGGGGTTCGATTCCCCGACGGGGAGTGTGCTGCTCCTTTTAGCCGCCAAACTCAAGTTGCAGGAATGTTGACGTTGGCTAGGTTGAGATGAATGGAGTCAGATGATGCAGGACAATCGAAAAAAAGTAATCGGCAAAAAACCAATTCGCCTATGCTGTTAAAGCAAACACCGGTGCTCCTTACGTGCGGAACGCAGTAAGCGATCATCCAGGCAGGAGGTCCCACCGAGACTTGAACTCGGATTACTGGATTCAGAGTCCTGAGTGCTGACCATTACACCATGGGACCTTGGATTCCCTTCCCGTCTTGCTGCTGCTTCACCGTAGCCTATGGACATGGCAAACCTTGACCAAAACGGCACAACTTTCCTGTTGGACATTAGTGAACCTTTCAGATATATCTGCAGTATGTGTGTGATACAGCTGACACACGGAAGTAAATGGTAGCTTGAGGGGATCGGAGCAAGAAGTAGCAGCATAATTGAACCAAACGGGCAAAGACACACCTCCCTTGGCTCACAGGGGAACAATGGCTGGTCCCTTCACACAGAATCATACAAGAAAGTAGCACGTCTTAAGACAAAGGCCCCACCGAGACTTGAACTCGGATCACTGGATTCAAAGCCCAGAGTGCTGGCCATTACACCATGGGACCAAGACCAGACGTGGTTGCTTCTTCAGTGTAGACAATGGACCCCGTCAACCTTGACTCACCTGGCATGGCATTCCTGCTGGTTCTTAAGGAAACTTTGAGAAGTGTCTTCGCTTTGCATAGAAAACAGCCGATACATGTAATAAAATGGAAAATTCTAGCATGTTGACCGCAGAGAATGGCCAACAGAGAATTGGTGTGAGTCATTCCCAAATCCTCATTTGAATCACTGGTCTAAATGAGCAAGCAATAATCGAATGGAACTGTGAAACCAAAAGGCAAGATCTCACCATTAATTTAATAGGTTCATCTTGTCTTAATAGAGACGCTTCCACTGAGTAAAGTTTAATACATTTTGTTTGCTGTCATGCAGGTATCACAGCATCAAACACAATGTAATTTGAAGAACACATAAGTATACCACAGCCACGGGAGGCGTTTGGGCAGGCGTGGTCTTTGCCTGTCTCCTCATTAGTATAGTGGTGAGTATCCCCGCCTGTCACGCGGGAGACCGGGGTTCGATTCCCCGACGGGGAGTGTGCTGCTCCTTTTAGCCGCCAAACTCAAGTTGCAGGAATGTTGACGTTGGCTAGGTTGAGATGAATGGAGTCAGATGATGCAGGACAATCGAAAAAAAGTAATCTGCAAAAAACCAATTCACCTATGCTGTTAAAGCAAACACCGGTGCTCCTTACGTGCGGAACGCAGTAAGCAATCATCCAGGCAGGAGGTCTCACCGAGACTTGAACTCGGATTACTGGATTCAGAGTCCTGAGTGCTGACCATTACACCATGGGACCTTGGATTCCCTTCCCGTCTTGCTGCTGCTTCACCGTAGCCTATGGACATGGCAAACCTTGACCAAAACGGCACAACTTTCCTGTTGGACATTAGTGAACCTTTCAGATATATCTGCAGTATGTGTGTGATACAGCTGACACACGGAAGTAAATGGTAGCTTGAGGGGATCGGAGCAAGAAGTAACAGCATAATTGAACCAAACGGGCAAAGACACACCTCCCTTGGCTCACAGGGGAACAATGGCTGGTCCCTTCACACAGAATCATACAAGAAAGTAGCACGTCTTAAGACAAAGGCCCCACCGAGACTTGAACTCGGATCACTGGATTCAAAGCCCAGAGTGCTGGCCATTACACCATGGGACCAAGACCAGACGTGGTTGCTTCTTCAGTGTAGACAATGGACCCCGTCAACCTTGACTCACCTGGCATGGCATTCCTGCTGGTTCTTAAGGAAACTTTGAGAAGTGTCTTCGCTTTGCATAGAAAACAGCCGATACATGTAATAAAATGGAAAATTCTAGCATGTTGACCGCAGAGAATGGCCAACAGAGAATTGGTGTGAGTCATTCCCAAATCCTCATTTGAATCACTGGTCTAAATGAGCAAGCAATAATCGAATGGAACTGTGAAACCAAAAGGCAAGATCTCACCATTAATTTAATAGGTTCATCTTGTCTTAATAGAGACGCTTCCACTGAGTAAAGTTTAATACATTTTGTTTGCTGTCATGCAGGTATCACAGCATCAAACACAATGTAATTTGAAGAACACATAAGTATACCACAGCCACGGGAGGCGTTTGGGCAGGCGTGGTCTTTGCCTGTCTCCTCGTTAGTATAGTGGTGAGTATCCCCGCCTGTCACGCGGGAGACCGGGGTTCGATTCCCCGACGGGGAGTGTGCTGCTCCTTTTAGCCGCCAAACTCAAGTTGCAGGAATGTTGACGTTGGCTAGGTTGAGATGAATGGAGTCAGATGATGCAGGACAATCGAAAAAAAGTAATCGGCAAAAAACCAATTCGCCTATGCTGTTAAAGCAAACACCAGTGCTCCTTACGTGCAGAACGCAGTAAGCGATCATCCAGGCAGGAGGTCCCACCGAGACTTGAACTCAGATTACTGGATTCAGAGTCCAGAGTGCTGACCATTACACCATGGGACCTTGGATTCCCTTCCCGTCTTGCTGCTGCTTCACCGTAGCCTATGGACATGGCAAACCTTGACCAAAACGGCACAACTTTCCTGTTGGACATTAGTGAACCTTTCAGATATATCTGCAGTATGTGTGTGATACAGCTGACACACGGAAGTAAATGGTAGCTTGAGGGGATCGGAGCAAGAAGTAGCAGCATAATTGAACCAAACGGGCAAAGACACACCTCCCTTGGCTCACAGGGGAACAATGGCTGGTCCCTTCACACAGAATCATACAAGAAAGTAGCACGTCTTAAGACAAAGGCCCCACCGAGACTTGAACTCGGATCACTGGATTCAAAGCCCAGAGTGCTGGCCATTACACCATGGGACCAAGACCAGACGTGGTTGCTTCTTCAGTGTAGACAATGGACCCCGTCAACCTTGACTCACCTGGCATGGCATTCCTGCTGGTTCTTAAGGAAACTTTGAGAAGTGTCTTCGCTTTGCATAGAAAACAGCCGATACATGTAATAAAATGGAAAATTCTAGCATGTTGACCGCAGAGAATGGCCAACAGAGAATTGGTGTGAGTCATTCCCAAATCCTCATTTGAATCACTGGTCTAAATGAGCAAGCAATAATCGAATGGAACTGTGAAACCAAAAGGCAAGATCTCACCATTAATTTAATAGGTTCATCTTGTCTTAATAGAGACGCTTCCACTGAGTAAAGTTTAATACATTTTGTTTGCTGTCATGCAGGTATCACAGCATCAAACACAATGTAATTTGAAGAACACATAAGTATACCACAGCCACGGGAGGCGTTTGGGCAGGCGTGGTCTTTGCCTGTCTCCTCGTTAGTATAGTGGTGAGTATCCCCGCCTGTCACGCGGGAGACCGGGGTTCGATTCCCCGACGGGGAGTGTGCTGCTCCTTTTAGCCGCCAAACTCAAGTTGCAGGAATGTTGACGTTGGCTAGGTTGAGATGAATGGAGTCAGATGATGCAGGACAATCGAAAAAAAGTAATCGGCAAAAAACCAATTCGCCTATGCTGTTAAAGCAAACACCAGTGCTCCTTACGTGCGGAACGCAGTAAGCGATCATCCAGGCAGGAGGTCCCACCGAGACTTGAACTCAGATTACTGGATTCAGAGTCCAGAGTGCTGACCATTACACCATGGGACCTTGGATTCCCTTCCCGTCTTGCTGCTGCTTCACCGTAGCCTATGGACATGGCAAACCTTGACCAAAACGGCACAACTTTCCTGTTGGACATTAGTGAACCTTTCAGATATATCTGCAGTATGTGTGTGATACAGCTGACACACGGAAGTAAATGGTAGCTTGAGGGGATCGGAGCAAGAAGTAGCAGCATAATTGAACCAAACGGGCAAAGACACACCTCCCTTGGCTCACAGGGGAACAATGGCTGGTCCCTTCACACAGAATCATACAAGAAAGTAGCACGTCTTAAGACAAAGGCCCCACCGAGACTTGAACTCGGATCACTGGATTCAAAGCCCAGAGTGCTGGCCATTACACCATGGGACCAAGACCAGACGTGGTTGCTTCTTCAGTGTAGACAATGGACCCCGTCAACCTTGACTCACCTGGCATGGCATTCCTGCTGGTTCTTAAGGAAACTTTGAGAAGTGTCTTCGCTTTGCATAGAAAACAGCCGATACATGTAATAAAATGGAAAATTCTAGCATGTTGACCGCAGAGAATGGCCAACAGAGAATTGGTGTGAGTCATTCCCAAATCCTCATTTGAATCACTGGTCTAAATGAGCAAGCAATAATCGAATGGAACTGTGAAACCAAAAGGCAAGATCTCACCATTAATTTAATAGGTTCATCTTGTCTTAATAGAGACGCTTCCACTGAGTAAAGTTTAATACATTTTGTTTGCTGTCATGCAGGTATCACAGCATCAAACACAATGTAATTTGAAGAACACATAAGTATACCACAGCCACGGGAGGCGTTTGGGCAGGCGTGGTCTTTGCCTGTCTCCTCGTTAGTATAGTGGTGAGTATCCCCGCCTGTCACGCGGGAGACCGGGGTTCGATTCCCCGACGGGGAGTGTGCTGCTCCTTTTAGCCGCCAAACTCAAGTTGCAGGAATGTTGACGTTGGCTAGGTTGAGATGAATGGAGTCAGATGATGCAGGACAATCGAAAAAAAGTAATCGGCAAAAAACCAATTCGCCAATGCTGTTAAAGCAAACACCAGTGCTCCTTACGTGCGGAACGCAGTAAGCGATCATCCAGGCAGGAGGTCCCACCGAGACTTGAACTCAGATTACTGGATTCAGAGTCCAGAGTGCTGACCATTACACCATGGGACCTTGGATTCCCTTCCCGTCTTGCTGCTGCTTCACCGTAGCCTATGGACATGGCAAACCTTGACCAAAACGGCACAACTTTCCTGTTGGACATTAGTGAACCTTTCAGATATATCTGCAGTATGTGTGTGATACAGCTGACACACGGAAGTAAATGGTAGCTTGAGGGGATCGGAGCAAGAAGTAGCAGCATAATTGAACCAAACGGGCAAAGACACACCTCCCTTGGCTCACAGGGGAACAATGGCTGGTCCCTTCACACAGAATCATACAAGAAAGTAGCACGTCTTAAGACAAAGGCCCCACCGAGACTTGAACTCGGATCACTGGATTCAAAGCCCAGAGTGCTGGCCATTACACCATGGGACCAAGACCAGACGTGGTTGCTTCTTCAGTGTAGACAATGGACCCCGTCAACCTTGACTCACCTGGCATGGCATTCCTGCTGGTTCTTAAGGAAACTTTGAGAAGTGTCTTCGCTTTGCATAGAAAACAGCCGATACATGTAATAAAATGGAAAATTCTAGCATGTTGACCGCAGAGAATGGCCAACAGAGAATTGGTGTGAGTCATTCCCAAATCCTCATTTGAATCACTGGTCTAAATGAGCAAGCAATAATCGAATGGAACTGTGAAACCAAAAGGCAAGATCTCACCATTAATTTAATAGGTTCATCTTGTCTTAATAGAGACGCTTCCACTGAGTAAAGTTTAATACATTTTGTTTGCTGTCATGCAGGTATCACAGCATCAAACACAATGTAATTTGAAGAACACATAAGTATACCACAGCCACGGGAGGCGTTTGGGCTGGCGTGGTCTTTGCCTGTCTCCTCGTTAGTATAGTGGTGAGTATCCCCGCCTGTCACGCGGGAGACCGGGGTTCGATTCCCCGACGGGGAGTGTGCTGCTCCTTTTAGCCGCCAAACTCAAGTTGCAGGAATGTTGACGTTGGCTAGGTTGAGATGAATGGAGTCAGATGATGCAGGACAATCGAAAAAAAGTAATCGGCAAAAAACCAATTCGCCAATGCTGTTAAAGCAAACACCAGTGCTCCTTACGTGCGGAACGCAGTAAGCGATCATCCAGGCAGGAGGTCCCACCGAGACTTGAACTCAGATTACTGGATTCAGAGTCCAGAGTGCTGACCATTACACCATGGGACCTTGGATTCCCTTCCCGTCTTGCTGCTGCTTCACCGTAGCCTATGGACATGGCAAACCTTGACCAAAACGGCACAACTTTCCTGTTGGACATTAGTGAACCTTTCAGATATATCTGCAGTATGTGTGTGATACAGCTGACACACGGAAGTAAATGGTAGCTTGAGGGGATCGGAGCAAGAAGTAGCAGCATAATTGAACCAAACGGGCAAAGACACACCTCCCTTGGCTCACAGGGGAACAATGGCTGGTCCCTTCACACAGAATCATACAAGAAAGTAGCACGTCTTAAGACAAAGGCCCCACCGAGACTTGAACTCGGATCACTGGATTCAAAGCCCAGCGTGCTGGCCATTACACCATGGGACCAAGACCAGACGTGGTTGCTTCTTCAGTGTAGACAATGGACCCCGTCAACCTTGACTCACCTGGCATGGCATTCCTGCTGGTTCTTAAGGAAACTTTGAGAAGTGTCTTCGCTTTGCATAGAAAACAGCCGATACATGTAATAAAATGGAAAATTCTAGCATGTTGACCGCAGAGAATGGCCAACAGAGAATTGGTGTGAGTCATTCCCAAATCCTCATTTGAATCACTGGTCTAAATGAGCAAGCAATAATCGAATGGAACTGTGAAACCAAAAGGCAAGATCTCACCATTAATTTAATAGGTTCATCTTGTCTTAACAGAGACGCTTCCACTGAGTAAAGTTTAATACATTTTGTTTGCTGTCATGCAGGTATCACAGCATCAAACACAATGTAATTTGAAGAACACATAAGTATACCACAGCCACGGGAGGCGTTTGGGCAGGCGTGGTCTTTGCCTGTCTCCTCGTTAGTATAGTGGTGAGTATCCCCGCCTGTCACGTGGGAGACCGGGGTTCGATTCCCCGACGGGGAGTGTGCTGCTCCTTTTAGCCGCCAAACTCAAGTTGCAGGAATGTTGACGTTGGCTAGGTTGAGATGAATGGAGTCAGATGATGCAGGACAATCGAAAAAAAGTAATCGGCAAAAAACCAATTCGCCTATGCTGTTAAAGCAAACACCGGTGCTCCTTACGTGCGGAACGCAGTAAGCGATCATCCAGGCAGGAGGTCCCACCGAGACTTGAACTCGGATTACTGGATTCAGAGTCCTGAGTGCTGACCATTACACCATGGGACCTTGGATTCCCTTCCCGTCTTGCTGCTGCTTCACCGTAGCCTATGGACATGGCAAACCTTGACCAAAACGGCACAACTTTCCTGTTGGACATTAGTGAACCTTTCAGATATGTCTGCAGTATGTGTGTGATACAGCTGACACACGGAAGTAAATGGTAGCTTGAGGGGATCGGAGCAAGAAGTAGCAGCACAATTGAACCAAACGGGCAAAGACACACCTCCCTTGGCTCACAGGGGAACAATGGCTGGTCCCTTCACACAGAATCATACAAGAAAGTAGCACGTCTTAAGACAAAGGCCCCACCGAGACTTGAACTCGGATCACTGGATTCAAAGCCCAGAGTGCTGGCCATTACACCATGGGACCAAGACCAGACGTGGTTGCTTCTTCAGTGTAGACAATGGACCCCGTCAACCTTGACTCACCTGGCATGGCATTCCTGCTGGTTCTTAAGGAAACTTTGAGAAGTGTCTTCGCTTTGCATAGAAAACAGCCGATACATGTAATAAAATGGAAAATTCTAGCATGTTGACCGCAGAGAATGGCCAACAGAGAATTGATGTGAGTCATTCCCAAATCCTCATTTGAATCACTGGTCTAAATGAGCAAGCAATAATCGAATGGAACTGTGAAACCAAAAGGCAAGATCTCACCATTAATTTAATAGGTTCATCTTGTCTTAATAGAGACGCTTCCACTGAGTAAAGTTTAATACATTTTGTTTGCTGTCATGCAGGTATCACAGCATCAAACACAATGTAATTTGAAGAACACATAAGTATACCACAGCCACGGGAGGCGTTTGGGCAGGCGTGTTTTTTGCCTGTCTCCTCGTTAGTATAGTGGTGAGTATCCCCGCCTGTCACGCGGGAGACCGGGGTTCGATTCCCCGACGGGGAGTGTGCTGCTCCTTTTAGCCGCCAAACTCAAGTTGCAGGAATGTTGACGTTGGCTAGGTTGAGATGAATGGAGTCAGATGATGCAGGACAATCGAAAAAAAGTAAACGGCAAAAAACCAATTCGCCTATGCTGTTAAAGCAAACACCGGTGCTCCTTACGTGCGGAACGCAGTAAGCGATCATCCAGGCAGGAGGTCCCACCGAGACTTGAACTCGGATTACTGGATTCAGAGTCCAGAGTGCTGACCATTACACCATGGGACCTTGGATTCCCTTTCCGTCTTGCTGCTGCTTCACCGTAGCCTATGGACTTGGCAAACCTTGACCAAAACGGCACAACTTTCCTGTTGGACATTAGTGAACCTTTCAGATATATCTGCAGTATGTGTGTGATACAGCTGACACACGGAAGTAAATGGTAGCTTGAGGGGATCGGAGCAAGAAGTAGCAGCATAATTGAACCAAACGGGCAAAGACACACCTCCCTTGGCTCACAGGGGAACAATGGCTGGTCCCTTCACACAGAATCATACAAGAAAGTAGCACGTCTTAAGACAAAGGCCCCACCGAGACTTGAACTCGGATCACTGGATTCAAAGCCCAGAGTGCTGGCCATTACACCATGGGACCAAGACCAGACGTGGTTGCTTCTTCAGTGTAGACAATGGACCCCGTCAACCTTGACTCACCTGGCATGGCATTCCTGCTGGTTCTTAAGGAAACTTTGAGAAGTGTCTTCGCTTTGCATAGAAATCAGCCGATACATGTAATAAAATGGAAAATTCTAGCATGTTGACCGCAGAGAATGGCCAACAGAGAATTGGTGTGAGTCATTCCCAAATCCTCATTTGAATCACTGGTCTAAATGAGCAAGCAATAATCGAATGGAACTGTGAAACCAAAAGGCAAGATCTCACCATTAATTTAATAGGTTCATCTTGTCTTAATAGAGACGCTTCCACTGAGTAAAGTTTAATACATTTTGTTTGCTGTCATGCAGGTATCACAGCATCAAACACAATGTAATTTGAAGAACACATAAGTATACCACAGCCACGGGAGGCGTTTGGGCAGGCGTGGTCTTTGCCTGTCTCCTCGTTAGTATAGTGGTGAGTATCCCCGCCTGTCACGCGGGAGACCGGGGTTCGATTCCCCGACGGGGAGTGTGCTGCTCCTTTTAGCCGCCAAACTCAAGTTGCAGGAATGTTGACGTTGGCTAGGTTGAGATGAATGGAGTCAGATGATGCAGGACAATCGAAAAAAAGTAATCGGCAAAAAACCAATTCGCCTATGCTGTTAAGGCAAACACCGGTGCTCCTTACGTGCGGAACGCAGTAAGCGATCATCCAGGCAGGAGGTCCCACCGAGACTTGAACTCGGATTACTGGATTCAGAGTCCAGAGTGCTGACCATTACACCATGGGACCTTGGATTCCCTTCCCGTCTTGCTGCTGCTTCACCGTAGCCTATGGACTTGGCAAACCTTGACCAAAACGGCACAACTTTCCTGTTGGACATTAGTGAACCTTTCAGATATATCTGCAGTATGTGTGTGATACAGCTGACACACGGAAGTAAATGGTAGCTTGAGGGGATCGGAGCAAGAAGTAGCAGCATAATTGAACCAAACGGGCAAAGACACACCTCCCTTGGCTCACAGGGGAACAATGGCTGGTCCCTTCACACAGAATCATACAAGAAAGTAGCACGTCTTAAGACAAAGGCCCCACCGAGACTTGAACTCGGATCACTGGATTCAAAGCCCAGAGTGCTGGCCATTACACCATGGGACCAAGACCAGACGTGGTTGCTTCTTCAGTGTAGACAATGGACCCCGTCAACCTTGACTCACCTGGCATGGCATTCCTGCTGGTTCTTAAGGAAACTTTGAGAAGTGTCTTCGCTTTGCATAGAAAACAGCCGATACATGTAATAAAATGGAAAATTCTAGCATGTTGACCGCAGAGAATGGCCAACAGAGAATTGGTGTGAGTCATTCCCAAATCCTCATTTGAATCACTGGTCTAAATGAGCAAGCAATAATCGAATGGAACTGTGAAACCAAAAGGCAAGATCTCACCATTAATTTAATAGGTTCATCTTGTCTTAATAGAGACGCTTCCACTGAGTAAAGTTTAATACATTTTGTTTGCTGTCATGCAGGTATCACAGCATCAAACACAATGTAATTTGAAGAACACATAAGTATACCACAGCCACGGGAGGCGTTTGGGCAGGCGTGGTCTTTGCCTGTCTCCTCGTTAGTATAGTGGTGAGTATCCCCGCCTGTCACGCGGGAGACCGGGGTTCGATTCCCCGACGGGGAGTGTGCTGCTCCTTTTAGCCGCCAAACTCAAGTTGCAGGAATGTTGACGTTGGCTAGGTTGAGATGAATGGAGTCAGATGATGCAGGACAATCGAAAAAAAGTAATCGGCAAAAAACCAATTCGCCTATGCTGTTAAAGCAAACACCGGTGCTCCTTACGTGCGGAACGCAGTAAGCGATCATCCAGGCAGGAGGTCCCACCGAGACTTGAACTCGGATTACTGGATTCAGAGTCCAGAGTGCTGACCATTACACCATGGGACCTTGGATTCCCTTCCCGTCTTGCTGCTGCTTCACCGTAGCCTATGGACATGGCAAACCTTGACCAAAACGGCACAACTTTCCTGTTGGACATTAGTGAACCTTTCAGATATATCTGCAGTATGTGTGTGATACAGCTGACACACGGAAGTAAATGGTAACTTGAGGGGATCGGAGCAAGAAGTAGCAGCATAATTGAACCAAACGGGCAAAGACACACCTCCCTTGGCTCACAGGGGAACAATGGCTGGTCCCTTCACACAGAATCATACAAGAAAGTAGCACGTCTTAAGACAAAGGCCCCACCAAGACTTGAACTCGGATTACTGGATTCAGAGTCCAGAGTGCTGACCAGTACACCATGGGACCTTGGATTCCCTTCCCGTCTTGCTGCTGCTTCACCGTAGCCTATGGACATGGCAAACCTTGACCAAAACGGCACAACTTTCCTGTTGGACATTAGTGAACCTTTCAGATATATCTGCAGTATGTGTGTGATACAGCTGACACACGGAAGTAAATGGTAGCTTGAGGGGATCGGAGCAAGAAGTAGCAGCATAATTGAACCAAACGGGCAAAGACACACCTCCCTTGGCTCACAGGGGAACAATGGCTGGTCCCTTCACACAGAATCATACAAGAAAGTAGCACGTCTTAAGATAAAGGCCCCACCGAGACTTGAACTCGGATCACTGGATTCAAAGCCCAGAGTGCTGGCCATTACACCATGGGACCAAGACCAGACGTGGTTGCTTCTTCAGTGTAGACAATGGACCCCGTCAACCTTGACTCACCTGGCATGGCATTCCTGCTGGTTCTTAAGGAAACTTTGAGAAGTGTCTTCGCTTTGCATAGAAAACAGCCGATACATGTAATAAAATGGAAAATTCTAGCATGTTGACCGCAGAGAATGGCCAACAGAGAATTGGTGTGAGTCATTCCCAAATCCTCATTTGAATCACTGGTCTAAATGAGCAAGCAATAATCGAATGGAACTGTGAAACCAAAAGGCAAGATCTCACCATTAATTTAATAGGTTCATCTTGTCTTAATAGAGACGCTTCCACTGAGTAAAGTTTAATACATTTTGTTTGCTGTCATGCAGGTATCACAGCATCAAACACAATGTAATTTGAAGAACACATAAGTATACCACAGCCACGGGAGGCGTTTGGGCAGGCGTGGTCTTTGCCTGTCTCCTCGTTAGTATAGTGGTGAGTATCCCCGCCTGTCACGCGGGAGACCGGGGTTCGATTCCCCGACGGGGAGTGTGCTGCTCCTTTTAGCCGCCAAACTCAAGTTGCAGGAATGTTGACGTTGGCTAGGTTGAGATGAATGGAGTCAGATGATGCAGGACAATCGAAAAAAAGTAATCGGCAAAAAACCAATTCGCCTATGCTGTTAAAGCAAACACCGGTGCTCCTTACGTGCGGAACGCAGTAAGCGATCATCCAGGCAGGAGGTCCCACCGAGACTTGAACTCGGATTACTGGATTCAGAGTCCAGAGTGCTGACCATTACACCATGGGACCTTGGATTCCCTTCCCGTCTTGCTGCTGCTTCACCGTAGCCTATGGACATGGCAAACCTTGACCAAAACGGCACAACTTTCCTGTTGGACATTAGTGAACCTTTCAGATATATCTGCAGTATGTGTGTGATACAGCTGACACACGGAAGTAAATGGTAACTTGAGGGGATCGGAGCAAGAAGTAGCAGCATAATTGAACCAAACGGGCAAAGACACACCTCCCTTGGCTCACAGGGGAACAATGGCTGGTCCCTTCACACAGAATCATACAAGAAAGTAGCACGTCTTAAGACAAAGGCCCCACCAAGACTTGAACTCGGATTACTGGATTCAGAGTCCAGAGTGCTGACCAGTACACCATGGGACCTTGGATTCCCTTCCCGTCTTGCTGCTGCTTCACCGTAGCCTATGGACATGGCAAACCTTGACCAAAACGGCACAACTTTCCTGTTGGACATTAGTGAACCTTTCAGATATATCTGCAGTATGTGTGTGATACAGCTGACACACGGAAGTAAATGGTAGCTTGAGGGGATCGGAGCAAGAAGTAGCAGCATAATTGAACCAAACGGGCAAAGACACACCTCCCTTGGCTCACAGGGGAACAATGGCTGGTCCCTTCACACAGAATCATACAAGAAAGTAGCACGTCTTAAGATAAAGGCCCCACCGAGACTTGAACTCGGATCACTGGATTCAAAGCCCAGAGTGCTGGCCATTACACCATGGGACCAAGACCAGACGTGGTTGCTTCTTCAGTGTAGACAATGGACCCCGTCAACCTTGACTCACCTGGCATGGCATTCCTGCTGGTTCTTAAGGAAACTTTGAGAAGTGTCTTCGCTTTGCATAGAAAACAGCCGATACATGTAATAAAATGGAAAATTCTAGCATGTTGACCGCAGAGAATGGCCAACAGAGAATTGGTGTGAGTCATTCCCAAATCCTCATTTGAATCACTGGTCTAAATGAGCAAGCAATAATCGAATGGAACTGTGAAACCAAAAGGCAAGATCTCACCATTAATTTAATAGGTTCATCTTGTCTTAATAGAGACGCTTCCACTGAGTAAAGTTTAATACATTTTGTTTGCTGTCATGCAGGTATCACAGCATCAAACACAATGTAATTTGAAGAACACATAAGTATACCACAGCCACGGGAGGCGTTTGGGCAGGCGTGTTTTTTGCCTGTCTCCTCGTTAGTATAGTGGTGAGTATCCCCGCCTGTCACGCGGGAGACCGGGGTTCGATTCCCCGACGGGGAGTGTGCTGCTCCTTTTAGCCGCCAAACTCAAGTTGCAGGAATGTTGACGTTGGCTAGGTTGAGATGAATGGAGTCAGATGATGCAGGACAATCGAAAAAAAGTAAACGGCAAAAAACCAATTCGCCTATGCTGTTAAAGCAAACACCGGTGCTCCTTACGTGCGGAACGCAGTAAGCGATCATCCAGGCAGGAGGTCCCACCGAGACTTGAACTCAGATTACTGGATTCAGAGTCCAGAGTGCTGACCATTACACCATGGGACCTTGGATTCCCTTTCCGTCTTGCTGCTGCTTCACCGTAGCCTATGGACTTGGCAAACCTTGACCAAAACGGCACAACTTTCCTGTTGGACATTAGTGAACCTTTCAGATATATCTGCAGTATGTGTGTGATACAGCTGACACACGGAAGTAAATGGTAGCTTGAGGGGATCGGAGCAAGAAGTAGCAGCATAATTGAACCAAACGGGCAAAGACACACCTCCCTTGGCTCACAGGGGAACAATGGCTGGTCCCTTCACACAGAATCATACAAGAAAGTAGCACGTCTTAAGACAAAGGCCCCACCGAGACTTGAACTCGGATCACTGGATTCAAAGCCCAGAGTGCTGGCCATTACACCATGGGACCAAGACCAGACGTGGTTGCTTCTTCAGTGTAGACAATGGACCCCGTCAACCTTGACTCACCTGGCATGGCATTCCTGCTGGTTCTTAAGGAAACTTTGAGAAGTGTCTTCGCTTTGCATAGAAATCAGCCGATACATGTAATAAAATGGAAAATTCTAGCATGTTGACCGCAGAGAATGGCCAACAGAGAATTGGTGTGAGTCATTCCCAAATCCTCATTTGAATCACTGGTCTAAATGAGCAAGCAATAATCGAATGGAACTGTGAAACCAAAAGGCAAGATCTCACCATTAATTTAATAGGTTCATCTTGTCTTAATAGAGACGCTTCCACTGAGTAAAGTTTAATACATTTTGTTTGCTGTCATGCAGGTATCACAGCATCAAACACAATGTAATTTGAAGAACACATAAGTATACCACAGCCACGGGAGGCGTTTGGGCAGGCGTGGTCTTTGCCTGTCTCCTCGTTAGTATAGTGGTGAGTATCCCCGCCTGTCACGCGGGAGACCGGGGTTCGATTCCCCGACGGGGAGTGTGCTGCTCCTTTTAGCCGCCAAACTCAAGTTGCAGGAATGTTGACGTTGGCTAGGTTGAGATGAATGGAGTCAGATGATGCAGGACAATCGAAAAAAAGTAATCGGCAAAAAACCAATTCGCCTATGCTGTTAAGGCAAACACCGGTGCTCCTTACGTGCGGAACGCAGTAAGCGATCATCCAGGCAGGAGGTCCCACCGAGACTTGAACTCGGATTACTGGATTCAGAGTCCAGAGTGCTGACCATTACACCATGGGACCTTGGATTCCCTTCCCGTCTTGCTGCTGCTTCACCGTAGCCTATGGACTTGGCAAACCTTGACCAAAACGGCACAACTTTCCTGTTGGACATTAGTGAACCTTTCAGATATATCTGCAGTATGTGTGTGATACAGCTGACACACGGAAGTAAATGGTAGCTTGAGGGGATCGGAGCAAGAAGTAGCAGCATAATTGAACCAAACGGGCAAAGACACACCTCCCTTGGCTCACAGGGGAACAATGGCTGGTCCCTTCACACAGAATCATACAAGAAAGTAGCACGTCTTAAGACAAAGGCCCCACCGAGACTTGAACTCGGATCACTGGATTCAAAGCCCAGAGTGCTGGCCATTACACCATGGGACCAAGACCAGACGTGGTTGCTTCTTCAGTGTAGACAATGGACCCCGTCAACCTTGACTCACCTGGCATGGCATTCCTGCTGGTTCTTAAGGAAACTTTGAGAAGTGTCTTCGCTTTGCATAGAAAACAGCCGATACATGTAATAAAATGGAAAATTCTAGCATGTTGACCGCAGAGAATGGCCAACAGAGAATTGGTGTGAGTCATTCCCAAATCCTCATTTGAATCACTGGTCTAAATGAGCAAGCAATAATCGAATGGAACTGTGAAACCAAAAGGCAAGATCTCACCATTAATTTAATAGGTTCATCTTGTCTTAATAGAGACGCTTCCACTGAGTAAAGTTTAATACATTTTGTTTGCTGTCATGCAGGTATCACAGCATCAAACACAATGTAATTTGAAGAACACATAAGTATACCACAGCCACGGGAGGCGTTTGGGCAGGCGTGGTCTTTGCCTGTCTCCTCGTTAGTATAGTGGTGAGTATCCCCGCCTGTCACGCGGGAGACCGGGGTTCGATTCCCCGACGGGGAGTGTGCTGCTCCTTTTAGCCGCCAAACTCAAGTTGCAGGAATGTTGACGTTGGCTAGGTTGAGATGAATGGAGTCAGATGATGCAGGACAATCGAAAAAAAGTAATCGGCAAAAAACCAATTCGCCTATGCTGTTAAAGCAAACACCGGTGCTCCTTACGTGCGGAACGCAGTAAGCGATCATCCAGGCAGGAGGTCCCACCGAGACTTGAACTCGGATTACTGGATTCAGAGTCCAGAGTGCTGACCATTACACCATGGGACCTTGGATTCCCTTCCCGTCTTGCTGCTGCTTCACCGTAGCCTATGGACATGGCAAACCTTGACCAAAACGGCACAACTTTCCTGTTGGACATTAGTGAACCTTTCAGATATATCTGCAGTATGTGTGTGATACAGCTGACACACGGAAGTAAATGGTAGCTTGAGGGGATCGGAGCAAGAAGTAGCAGCATAATTGAACCAAACGGGCAAAGACACACCTCCCTTGGCTCACAGGGGAACAATGGCTGGTCCCTTCACACAGAATCATACAAGAAAGTAGCACGTCTTAAGACAAAGGCCCCACCGAGACTTGAACTCGGATTACTGGATTCAGAGTCCAGAGTGCTGACCAGTACACCATGGGACCTTGGATTCCCTTCCCGTCTTGCTGCTGCTTCACCGTAGCCTATGGACATGGCAAACCTTGACCAAAACGGCACAACTTTCCTGTTGGACATTAGTGAACCTTTCAGATATATCTGCAGTATGTGTGTGATACAGCTGACACACGGAAGTAAATGGTAGCTTGAGGGGATCGGAGCAAGAAGTAGCAGCATAATTGAACCAAACGGGCAAAGACACACCTCCCTTGGCTCACAGGGGAACAATGGCTGGTCCCTTCACACAGAATCATACAAGAAAGTAGCACGTCTTAAGATAAAGGCCCCACCGAGACTTGAACTCGGATCACTGGATTCAAAGCCCAGAGTGCTGGCCATTACACCATGGGACCAAGACCAGATGTGGTTGCTTCTTCAGTGTAGACAATGGACCCCGTCAACCTTGACTCACCTGGCATGGCATTCCTGCTGGTTCTTAAGGAAACTTTGAGAAGTGTCTTCGCTTTGCATAGAAAACAGCCGATACATGTAATAAAATGGAAAATTCTAGCATGTTGACCGCAGAGAATGGCCAACAGAGAATTGATGTGAGTCATTCCCAAATCCTCATTTGAATCACTGGTCTAAATGAGCAAGCAATAATCGAATGGAACTGTGAAACCAAAAGGCAAGATCTCACCATTAATTTAATAGGTTCATCTTGTCTTAATAGAGACGCTTCCACTGAGTAAAGTTTAATACATTTTGTTTGCTGTCATGCAGGTATCACAGCATCAAACACAATGTAATTTGAAGAACACATAAGTATACCACAGCCACGGGAGGCGTTTGGGCAGGTGTGTTCTTTGCCTGTCTCCTCGTTAGTATAGTGGTGAGTATCCCCGCCTGTCACGTGGGAGACCGGGGTTCGATTCCCCGACGGGGAGTGTGCTGCTCCTTTTAGCCGCCAAACTCAAGTTGCAGGAATGTTGACGTTGGCTAGGTTGAGATGAATGGAGTCAGATGATGCAGGACAATCGAAAAAAAGTAATCGGCAAAAAACCAATTCGCCTATGCTGTTAAGGCAAACACTGGTGCTCCTTACGTGCGGAACGCAGTAAGCGATCATCCAGGCAGGAGGTCCCACCGAGACTTGAACTCGGATTACTGGATTCAGAGTCCAGAGTGCTGACCATTACACCATGGATTCCCTTCCCGTCTTGCTGCTGCTTCACTGTAGCCTATGGACATGGCAAACCTTGACCAAAACGGCACAACTTTCCTGTTGGACATTAGTGAACCTTTCAGATATATCTGCAGTATGTGTGTGATACAGCTGACACACGGAAGTAAATGGTAGCTTGAGGGGATCGGAGCAAGAAGTAGCAGCATAATTGAACCAAACGGGCAAAGACACACCTCCCTTGGCTCACAGGGGAACAATGGCTGGTCCCTTCACACAGAATCATACAAGAAAGTAGCACGTCTTAAGACAAAGGCCCCACCGAGACTTGAACTCGGATCACTGGATTCAAAGCCCAGAGTGCTGGCCATTACACCATGGGACCAAGACCAGACGTGGTTGCTTCTTCAGTGTAGACAATGGACCCCGTCAACCTTGACTCACCTGGCATGGCATTCCTGCTGGTTCTTAAGGAAACTTTGAGAAGTGTCTTCGCTTTGCATAGAAAACAGCCGATACATGTAATAAAATGGAAAATTCTAGCATGTTGACCGCAGAGAATGGCCAACAGAGAATTGGTGTGAGTCATTCCCAAATCCTCATTTGAATCACTGGTCTAAATGAGCAAGCAATAATCGAATGGAACTGTGAAACCAAAAGGCAAGATCTCACCATTAATTTAATAGGTTCATCTTGTCTTAATAGAGACGCTTCCACTGAGTAAAGTTTAATACATTTTGTTTGCTGTCATGCAGGTATCACAGCATCAAACACAATGTAATTTGAAGAACACATAAGTATACCACAGCCACGGGAGGCATTTGGGCAGGCGTGTTCTTTGCCTGTCTCCTCGTTAGTATAGTGGTGAGTATCCCCGCCTGTCACGCGGGAGACCGGGGTTCGATTCCCCGACGGGGAGTGTGCTGCTCCTTTTAGCCGCCAAACTCAAGTTGCAGGAATGTTGACGTTGGCTAGGTTGAGATGAATGGAGTCAGATGATGCAGGACAATCGAAAAAAAGTAAACGGCAAAAAACCAATTCGCCTATGCTGTTAAAGCAAACACCGGTGCTCCTTACGTGCGGAACGCAGTAAGCGATCATCCAGGCAGGAGGTCCCACCGAGACTTGAACTCGGATTACTGGATTCAGAGTCCAGAGTGCTGACCATTACACCATGGGACCTTGGATTCCCTTCCCGTCTTGCTGCTGCTTCACCGTAGCCTATGGACATGGCAAACCTTGACCAAAACGGCACAACTTTCCTGTTGGACATTAGTGAACCTTTCAAATATATCTGCAGTATGTGTGTGATACAGCTGACACACGGAAGTAAATGGTAGCTTGAGGGGATCGGAGCAAGAAGTAGCAGCATAATTGAACCAAACGGGCAAAGACACACCTCCCTTTGCTCACAGGGGAACAATGGCTGGTCCCTTCACACAGAATCATACAAGAAAGTAGCACGTCTTAAGACAAAGGCCCCACCGAGACTTGAACTCGGATCACTGGATTCAAAGCCCAGAGTGCTGGCCATTACACCATGGGACCAAGACCAGACGTGGTTGCTTCTTCAGTGTAGACAATGGACCCCGTCAACCTTGACTCACCTGGCATGGCATTCCTGCTGGTTCTTAAGGAAACTTTGAGAAGTGTCTTCGCTTTGCATAGAAAACAGCCGATACATGTAATAAAATGGAAAATTCTAGCATGTTGACCGCAGAGAATGGCCAACAGAGAATTGGTGTGAGTCATTCCCAAATCCTCATTTGAATCACTGGTCTAAATGAGCAAGCAATAATCGAATGGAACTGTGAAACCAAAAGGCAAGATCTCACCATTAATTTAATAGGTTCATCTTGTCTTAATAGAGACGCTTCCACTGAGTAAAGTTTAATACATTTTGTTTGCTGTCATGCAGGTATCACAGCATCAAACACAATGTAATTTGAAGAACACATAAGTATACCACAGCCACGGGAGGCGTTTGGGCAGGTGTGTTCTTTGCCTGTCTCCTCGTTAGTATAGTGGTGAGTATCCCCGCCTGTCACGTGGGAGACCGGGGTTCGATTCCCCGACGGGGAGTGTGCTGCTCCTTTTAGCCGCCAAACTCAAGTTGCAGGAATGTTGACGTTGGCTAGGTTGAGATGAATGGAGTCAGATGATGCAGGACAATCGAAAAAAAGTAATCGGCAAAAAACCAATTCGCCTATGCTGTTAAGGCAAACACCGGTGCTCCTTACGTGCGGAACGCAGTAAGCGATCATCCAGGCAGGAGGTCCCACCGAGACTTGAACTCGGATTACTGGATTCAGAGTCCAGAGTGCTGACCATTACACCATGGGACCTTGGATTCCCTTCCCGTCTTGCTGCTGCTTCACCGTAGCCTATGGACATGGCAAACCTTGACCAAAACGGCACAACTTTCCTGTTGGACATTAGTGAACCTTTCAGATATATCTGCAGTATGTGTGTGATACAGCTGACACACGGAAGTAAATGGTAGCTTGAGGGGATCGGAGCAAGAAGTAGCAGCATAATTGAACCAAACGGGCAAAGACACACCTCCCTTGGCTCACAGGGGAACAATGGCTGGTCCCTTCACACAGAATCATACAAGAAAGTAGCACGTCTTAAGACAAAGGCCCCACCGAGACTTGAACTCGGATCACTGGATTCAAAGCCCAGAGTGCTGGCCATTACACCATGGGACCAAGACCAGACGTGGTTGCTTCTTCAGTGTAGACAATGGACCCCGTCAACCTTGACTCACCTGGCATGGCATTCCTGCTGGTTCTTAAGGAAACTTTGAGAAGTGTCTTCGCTTTGCATAGAAAACAGCCGATACATGTAATAAAATGGAAAATTCTAGCATGTTGACCGCAGAGAATGGCCAACAGAGAATTGGTGTGAGTCATTCCCAAATCCTCATTTGAATCACTGGTCTAAATGAGCAAGCAATAATCGAATGGAACTGTGAAACCAAAAGGCAAGATCTCACCATTAATTTAATAGGTTCATCTTGTCTTAATAGAGACGCTTCCACTGAGTAAAGTTTAATACATTTTGTTTGCTGTCATGCAGGTATCACAGCATCAAACACAATGTAATTTGAAGAACACATAAGTATACCACAGCCACGGGAGGCGTTTGGGCAGGCGTGTTCTTTGCCTGTCTCCTCGTTAGTATAGTGGTGAGTATCCCCGCCTGTCACGCGGGAGACCGGGGAGTGTGCTGCTCCTTTTAGCCGCCAAACTCAAGTTGCAGGAATGTTGACGTTGGCTAGGTTGAGATGAATGGAGTCAGATGATGCAGGACAATCGAAAAAAAGTAATCTGCAAAAAACCAATTCGCCTATGCTGTTAAAGCAAACACCGGTGCTCCTTACGTGCGGAACGCAGTAAGCGATCATCCAGGCAGGAGGTCCCACCGAGACTTGAACTCGGATTACTGGATTCAGAGTCCAGAGTGCTGACCATTACACCATGGGACCTTGGATTCCCTTCCCGTCTTGCTGCTGCTTCACCGTAGCCTATGGACATGGCAAACCTTGACCAAAACGGCACAACTTTCCTGTTGGACATTAGTGAACCTTTCAGATATATCTGCAGTATGTGTGTGATACAGCTGACACACGGAAGTAAATGGTAGCTTGAGGGGATCGGAGCAAGAAGTAGCAGCACAATTGAACCAAACGGGCAAAGACACACCTCCCTTGGCTCACAGGGGAACAATGGCTGGTCCCTTCACACAGAATCATACAAGAAAGTAGCACGTCTTAAGACAAAGGCCCCACCGAGACTTGAACTCGGATCACTGGATTCAAAGCCCAGAGTGCTGGCCATTACACCATGGGACCAAGACCAGACGTGGTTGCTTCTTCAGTGTAGACAATGGACCCCGTCAACCTTGACTCACCTGGCATGGCATTCCTGCTGGTTCTTAAGGAAACTTTGAGAAGTGTCTTCGCTTTGCATAGAAAACAGCCGATACATGTAATAAAATGGAAAATTCTAGCATGTTGACCGCAGAGAATGGCCAACAGAGAATTGATGTGAGTCATTCCCAAATCCTCATTTGAATCACTGGTCTAAATGAGCAAGCAATAATCGAATGGAACTGTGAAACCAAAAGGCAAGATCTCACCATTAATTTAATAGGTTCATCTTGTCTTAATAGAGACGCTTCCACTGAGTAAAGTTTAATACATTTTGTTTGCTGTCATGCAGGTATCACAGCATCAAACACAATGTAATTTGAAGAACACATAAGTATACCACAGCCACGGGAGGCGTTTGGGCAGGCGTGTTCTTTGCCTGTCTCCTCGTTAGTATAGTGGTGAGTATCCCCGCCTGTCACGCGGGAGACCGGGGAGTGTGCTGCTCCTTTTAGCCGCCAAACTCAAGTTGCAGGAATGTTGACGTTGGCTAGGTTGAGATGAATGGAGTCAGATGATGCAGGACAATCGAAAAAAAGTAATCGGCAAAAAACCAATTCGCCTATGCTGTTAAGGCAAACACCGGTGCTCCTTACGTGCGGAACGCAGTAAGCGATCATCCAGGCAGGAGGTCCCACCGAGACTTGAACTCGGATTACTGGATTCAGAGTCCAGAGTGCTGACCATTACACCATGGGACCTTGGATTCCCTTCCCGTCTTGCTGCTGCTTCACCGTAGCCTATGGACATGGCAAACCTTGACCAAAACGGCACAACTTTCCTGTTGGACATTAGTGAACCTTTCAGATATATCTGCAGTATGTGTGTGATACAGCTGACACACGGAAGTAAATGGTAGCTTGAGGGGATCGGAGCAAGAAGTAGCAGCATAATTGAACCAAACGGGCAAAGACACACCTCCCTTGGCTCACAGGGGAACAATGGCTGGTCCCTTCACACAGAATCATACAAGAAAGTAGCACGTCTTAAGACAAAGGCCCCACCGAGACTTGAACTCGGATCACTGGATTCAAAGCCCAGAGTGCTGGCCATTACACCATGGGACCAAGACCAGACGTGGTTGCTTCTTCAGTGTAGACAATGGACCCCGTCAACCTTGACTCACCTGGCATGGCATTCCTGCTGGTTCTTAAGGAAACTTTGAGAAGTGTCTTCGCTTTGCATAGAAAACAGCCGATACATGTAATAAAATGGAAAATTCTAGCATGTTGACCGCAGAGAATGGCCAACAGAGAATTGGTGTGAGTCATTCCCAAATCCTCATTTGAATCACTGGTCTAAATGAGCAAGCAATAATCGAATGGAACTGTGAAACCAAAAGGCAAGATCTCACCATTAATTTAATAGGTTCATCTTGTCTTAATAGAGACGCTTCCACTGAGTAAAGTTTAATACATTTTGTTTGCTGTCATGCAGGTATCACAGCATCAAACACAATGTAATTTGAAGAACACATAAGTATACCACAGCCACGGGAGGCGTTTGGGCAGGTGTGTTCTTTGCCTGTCTCCTCGTTAGTATAGTGGTGAGTATCCCTGCCTGTCACGTGGGAGACCGGGGTTCGATTCCCCGACGGGGAGTGTGCTGCTCCTTTTAGCCGCCAAACTCAAGTTGCAGGAATGTTGACGTTGGCTAGGTTGAGATGAATGGAGTCAGATGATGCAGGACAATCGAAAAAAAGTAATCGGCAAAAAACCAATTCGCCTATGCTGTTAAGGCAAACACCGGTGCTCCTTACGTGCGGAACGCAGTAAGCGATCATCCAGGCAGGAGGTCCCACCGAGACTTGAACTCGGATTACTGGATTCAGAGTCCAGAGTGCTGACCATTACACCATGGGACCTTGGATTCCCTTCCCGTCTTGCTGCTGCTTCACCGTAGCCTATGGACATGGCAAACCTTGACCAAAACGGCACAACTTTCCTGTTGGACATTAGTGAACCTTTCAGATATATCTGCAGTATGTGTGTGATACAGCTGACACACGGAAGTAAATGGTAGCTTGAGGGGATCGGAGCAAGAAGTAGCAGCTATAATTGAACCAAACGGGCAAAGACACACCTCCCTTGGCTCACAGGGGAACAATGGCTGGTCCCTTCACACAGAATCATACAAGAAAGTAGCACGTCTTAAGACAAAGGCCCCACCGAGACTTGAACTCGGATCACTGGATTCAAAGCCCAGAGTGCTGGCCATTACACCATGGGACCAAGACCAGACGTGGTTGCTTCTTCAGTGTAGACAATGGACCCCGTCAACCTTGACTCACCTGGCATGGCATTCCTGCTGGTTCTTAAGGAAACTTTGAGAAGTGTCTTCGCTTTGCATAGAAAACAGCCGATACATGTAATAAAATGGAAAATTCTAGCATGTTGACCGCAGAGAATGGCCAACAGAGAATTGGTGTGAGTCATTCCCAAATCCTCATTTGAATCACTGGTCTAAATGAGCAAGCAATAATCGAATGGAACTGTGAAACCAAAAGGCAAGATCTCACCATTAATTTAATAGGTTCATCTTGTCTTAATAGAGACGCTTCCACTGAGTAAAGTTTAATACATTTTGTTTGCTGTCATGCAGGTATCACAGCATCAAACACAATGTAATTTGAAGAACACATAAGTATACCACAGCCACGGGAGGCGTTTGGGCAGGCGTGTTCTTTGCCTGTCTCCTCGTTAGTATAGTGGTGAGTATCCCCGCCTGTCACGCGGGAGACCGGGGTTCGATTCCCCGACGGGGAGTGTGCTGCTCCTTTTAGCCGCCAAACTCAAGTTGCAGGAATGTTGACGTTGGCTAGGTTGAGATGAATGGAGTCAGATGATGCAGGACAATCGAAAAAAAGTAATCTGCAAAAAACCAATTCGCCTATGCTGTTAAAGCAAACACCGGTGCTCCTTACGTGCGGAACGCAGTAAGCGATCATCCAGGCAGGAGGTCCCACCGAGACTTGAACTCGGATTACTGGATTCAGAGTCCAGAGTGCTGACCATTACACCATGGGACCTTGGATTCCCTTCCCGTCTTGCTGCTGCTTCACCGTAGCCTATGGACATGGCAAACCTTGACCAAAAGGGCACAACTTTCCTGTTGGACATTAGTGAACCTTTCAGATATATCTGCAGTATGTGTGTGATACAGCTGACACATGGAAGTAAATGGTAGCTTGAGGGGATCGGAGCAAGAAGTAGCAGCATAATTGAACCAAACGGGCAAAGACACACCTCCCTTGGCTCACAGGGGAACAATGGCTGGTCCCTTCACACAGAATCATACAAGAAAGTAGCACGTCTTAAGACAAAGGCCCCACCGAGACTTGAACTCGGATCACTGGATTCAAAGCCCAGAGTGCTGGCCATTACACCATGGGACCAAGACCAGACGTGGTTGCTTCTTCAGTGTAGACAATGGACCCCGTCAACCTTGACTCACCTGGCATGGCATTCCTGCTGGTTCTTAAGGAAACTTTGAGAAGTGTCTTCGCTTTGCATAGAAAACAGCCGATACATGTAATAAAATGGAAAATTCTAGCATGTTGACCGCAGAGAATGGCCAACAGAGAATTGGTGTGAGTCATTCCCAAATCCTCATTTGAATCACTGGTCTAAATGAGCAAGCAATAATCGAATGGAACTGTGAAACCAAAAGGCAAGATCTCACCATTAATTTAATAGGTTCATCTTGTCTTAATAGAGACGCTTCCACTGAGTAAAGTTTAATACATTTTGTTTGCTGTCATGCAGGTATCACAGCATCAAACACAATGTAATTTGAAGAACACATAAGTATACCACAGCCACGGGAGGCGTTTGGGCAGGTGTGTTCTTTGCCTGTCTCCTCGTTAGTATAGTGGTGAGTATCCCTGCCTGTCACGTGGGAGACCGGGGTTCGATTCCCCGACGGGGAGTGTGCTGCTCCTTTTAGCCGCCAAACTCAAGTTGCAGGAATGTTGACGTTGGCTAGGTTGAGATGAATGGAGTCAGATGATGCAGGACAATCGAAAAAAAGTAATCGGCAAAAAACCAATTCGCCTATGCTGTTAAGGCAAACACCGGTGCTCCTTACGTGCGGAACGCAGTAAGCGATCATCCAGGCAGGAGGTCCCACCGAGACTTGAACTCGGATTACTGGATTCAGAGTCCAGAGTGCTGACCATTACACCATGGGACCTTGGATTCCCTTCCCGTCTTGCTGCTGCTTCACCGTAGCCTATGGACATGGCAAACCTTGACCAAAACGGCACAACTTTCCTGTTGGACATTAGTGAACCTTTCAGATATATCTGCAGTATGTGTGTGATACAGCTGACACACGGAAGTAAATGGTAGCTTGAGGGGATCGGAGCAAGAAGTAGCAGCTATAATTGAACCAAACGGGCAAAGACACACCTCCCTTGGCTCACAGGGGAACAATGGCTGGTCCCTTCACACAGAATCATACAAGAAAGTAGCACGTCTTAAGACAAAGGCCCCACCGAGACTTGAACTCGGATCACTGGATTCAAAGCCCAGAGTGCTGGCCATTACACCATGGGACCAAGACCAGACGTGGTTGCTTCTTCAGTGTAGACAATGGACCCCGTCAACCTTGACTCACCTGGCATGGCATTCCTGCTGGTTCTTAAGGAAACTTTGAGAAGTGTCTTCGCTTTGCATAGAAAACAGCCGATACATGTAATAAAATGGAAAATTCTAGCATGTTGACCGCAGAGAATGGCCAACAGAGAATTGGTGTGAGTCATTCCCAAATCCTCATTTGAATCACTGGTCTAAATGAGCAAGCAATAATCGAATGGAACTGTGAAACCAAAAGGCAAGATCTCACCATTAATTTAATAGGTTCATCTTGTCTTAATAGAGACGCTTCCACTGAGTAAAGTTTAATACATTTTGTTTGCTGTCATGCAGGTATCACAGCATCAAACACAATGTAATTTGAAGAACACATAAGTATACCACAGCCACGGGAGGCGTTTGGGCAGGCGTGTTCTTTGCCTGTCTCCTCGTTAGTATAGTGGTGAGTATCCCCGCCTGTCACGCGGGAGACCGGGGTTCGATTCCCCGACGGGGAGTGTGCTGCTCCTTTTAGCCGCCAAACTCAAGTTGCAGGAATGTTGACGTTGGCTAGGTTGAGATGAATGGAGTCAGATGATGCAGGACAATCGAAAAAAAGTAATCTGCAAAAAACCAATTCGCCTATGCTGTTAAAGCAAACACCGGTGCTCCTTACGTGCGGAACGCAGTAAGCGATCATCCAGGCAGGAGGTCCCACCGAGACTTGAACTCGGATTACTGGATTCAGAGTCCAGAGTGCTGACCATTACACCATGGGACCTTGGATTCCCTTCCCGTCTTGCTGCTGCTTCACCGTAGCCTATGGACATGGCAAACCTTGACCAAAAGGGCACAACTTTCCTGTTGGACATTAGTGAACCTTTCAGATATATCTGCAGTATGTGTGTGATACAGCTGACACACGGAAGTAAATGGTAGCTTGAGGGGATCGGAGCAAGAAGTAGCAGCACAATTGAACCAAACGGGCAAAGACACACCTCCCTTGGCTCACAGGGGAACAATGGATGGTCCCTTCACACAGAATCATACAAGAAAGTAGCACGTCTTAAGACAAAGGCCCCACCGAGACTTGAACTCGGATCACTGGATTCAAAGCCCAGAGTGCTGGCCATTACACCATGGGACCAAGACCAGACGTGGTTGCTTCTTCAGTGTAGACAATGGACCCCGTCAACCTTGACTCACCTGGCATGGCATTCCTGCTGGTTCTTAAGGAAACTTTGAGAAGTGTCTTCGCTTTGCATAGAAAACAGCCGATACATGTAATAAAATGGAAAATTCTAGCATGTTGACCGCAGAGAATGGCCAACAGAGAATTGATGTGAGTCATTCCCAAATCCTCATTTGAATCACTGGTCTAAATGAGCAAGCAATAATCGAATGGAACTGTGAAACCAAAAGGCAAGATCTCACCATTAATTTAATAGGTTCATCTTGTCTTAATAGAGACGCTTCCACTGAGTAAAGTTTAATACATTTTGTTTGCTGTCATGCAGGTATCACAGCATCAAACACAATGTAATTTGAAGAACACATAAGTATACCACAGCCACGGGAGGCGTTTGGGCAGGCGTGTTCTTTGCCTGTCTCCTCGTTAGTATAGTGGTGAGTATCCCCGCCTGTCACGCGGGAGACCGGGGAGTGTGCTGCTCCTTTTAGCCGCCAAACTCAAGTTGCAGGAATGTTGACGTTGGCTAGGTTGAGATGAATGGAGTCAGATGATGCAGGACAATCGAAAAAAAGTAATCTGCAAAAAACCAATTCGCCTATGCTGTTAAAGCAAACACCGGTGCTCCTTACGTGCGGAACGCAGTAAGCGATCATCCAGGCAGGAGGTCCCACCGAGACTTGAACTCGGATTACTGGATTCAGAGTCCAGAGTGCTGACCATTACACCATGGGACCTTGGATTCCCTTCCCGTCTTGCTGCTGCTTCACCGTAGCCTATGGACATGGCAAACCTTGACCAAAACGGCACAACTTTCCTGTTGGACATTAGTGAACCTTTCAGATATATCTGCAGTATGTGTGTGATACAGCTGACACACGGAAGTAAATGGTAGCTTGAGGGGATCGGAGCAAGAAGTAGCAGCACAATTGAACCAAACGGGCAAAGACACACCTCCCTTGGCTCACAGGGGAACAATGGCTGGTCCCTTCACACAGAATCATACAAGAAAGTAGCACGTCTTAAGACAAAGGCCCCACCGAGACTTGAACTCGGATCACTGGATTCAAAGCCCAGAGTGCTGGCCATTACACCATGGGACCAAGACCAGACGTGGTTGCTTCTTCAGTGTAGACAATGGACCCCGTCAACCTTGACTCACCTGGCATGGCATTCCTGCTGGTTCTTAAGGAAACTTTGAGAAGTGTCTTCGCTTTGCATAGAAAACAGCCGATACATGTAATAAAATGGAAAATTCTAGCATGTTGACCGCAGAGAATGGCCAACAGAGAATTGATGTGAGTCATTCCCAAATCCTCATTTGAATCACTGGTCTAAATGAGCAAGCAATAATCGAATGGAACTGTGAAACCAAAAGGCAAGATCTCACCATTAATTTAATAGGTTCATCTTGTCTTAATAGAGACGCTTCCACTGAGTAAAGTTTAATACATTTTGTTTGCTGTCATGCAGGTATCACAGCATCAAACACAATGTAATTTGAAGAACACATAAGTATACCACAGCCACGGGAGGCGTTTGGGCAGGCGTGTTCTTTGCCTGTCTCCTCGTTAGTATAGTGGTGAGTATCCCTGCCTGTCACGTGGGAGACCGGGGTTCGATTCCCCGACGGGGAGTGTGCTGCTCCTTTTAGCCGCCAAACTCAAGTTGCAGGAATGTTGACGTTGGCTAGGTTGAGATGAATGGAGTCAGATGATGCAGGACAATCGAAAAAAAGTAATCGGCAAAAAACCAATTCGCCTATGCTGTTAAGGCAAACACCGGTGCTCCTTACGTGCGGAACGCAGTAAGCGATCATCCAGGCAGGAGGTCCCACCGAGACTTGAACTCGGATTACTGGATTCAGAGTCCAGAGTGCTGACCATTACACCATGGGACCTTGGATTCCCTTCCCGTCTTGCTGCTGCTTCACCGTAGCCTATGGACATGGCAAACCTTGACCAAAACGGCACAACTTTCCTGTTGGACATTAGTGAACCTTTCAGATATATCTGCAGTATGTGTGTGATACAGCTGACACACGGAAGTAAATGGTAGCTTGAGGGGATCGGAGCAAGAAGTAGCAGCATAATTGAACCAAACGGGCAAAGACACACCTCCCTTGGCTCACAGGGGAACAATGGCTGGTCCCTTCACACAGAATCATACAAGAAAGTAGCACGTCTTAAGACAAAGGCCCCACCGAGACTTGAACTCGGATCACTGGATTCAAAGCCCAGAGTGCTGGCCATTACACCATGGGACCAAGACCAGACGTGGTTGCTTCTTCAGTGTAGACAATGGACCCCGTCAACCTTGACTCACCTGGCATGGCATTCCTGCTGGTTCTTAAGGAAACTTTGAGAAGTGTCTTCGCTTTGCATAGAAAACAGCCGATACATGTAATAAAATGGAAAATTCTAGCATGTTGACCGCAGAGAATGGCCAACAGAGAATTGGTGTGAGTCATTCCCAAATCCTCATTTGAATCACTGGTCTAAATGAGCAAGCAATAATCGAATGGAACTGTGAAACCAAAAGGCAAGATCTCACCATTAATTTAATAGGTTCATCTTGTCTTAATAGAGACGCTTCCACTGAGTAAAGTTTAATACATTTTGTTTGCTGTCATGCAGGTATCACAGCATCAAACACAATGTAATTTGAAGAACACATAAGTATACCACAGCCACGGGAGGCGTTTGGGCAGGCGTGTTCTTTGCCTGTCTCCTCGTTAGTATAGTGGTGAGTATCCCCGCCTGTCACGCGGGAGACCGGGGAGTGTGCTGCTCCTTTTAGCCGCCAAACTCAAGTTGCAGGAATGTTGACGTTGGCTAGGTTGAGATGAATGGAGTCAGATGATGCAGGACAATCGAAAAAAAGTAATCTGCAAAAAACCAATTCGCCTATGCTGTTAAAGCAAACACCGGTGCTCCTTACGTGCGGAACGCAGTAAGCGATCATCCAGGCAGGAGGTCCCACCGAGACTTGAACTCGGATTACTGGATTCAGAGTCCAGAGTGCTGACCATTACACCATGGGACCTTGGATTCCCTTCCCGTCTTGCTGCTGCTTCACCGTAGCCTATGGACATGGCAAACCTTGACCAAAACGGCACAACTTTCCTGTTGGACATTAGTGAACCTTTCAGATATATCTGCAGTATGTGTGTGATACAGCTGACACACGGAAGTAAATGGTAGCTTGAGGGGATCGGAGCAAGAAGTAGCAGCACAATTGAACCAAACGGGCAAAGACACACCTCCCTTGGCTCACAGGGGAACAATGGCTGGTCCCTTCACACAGAATCATACAAGAAAGTAGCACGTCTTAAGACAAAGGCCCCACCGAGACTTGAACTCGGATCACTGGATTCAAAGCCCAGAGTGCTGGCCATTACACCATGGGACCAAGACCAGACGTGGTTGCTTCTTCAGTGTAGACAATGGACCCCGTCAACCTTGACTCACCTGGCATGGCATTCCTGCTGGTTCTTAAGGAAACTTTGAGAAGTGTCTTCGCTTTGCATAGAAAACAGCCGATACATGTAATAAAATGGAAAATTCTAGCATGTTGACCGCAGAGAATGGCCAACAGAGAATTGATGTGAGTCATTCCCAAATCCTCATTTGAATCACTGGTCTAAATGAGCAAGCAATAATCGAATGGAACTGTGAAACCAAAAGGCAAGATCTCACCATTAATTTAATAGGTTCATCTTGTCTTAATAGAGACGCTTCCACTGAGTAAAGTTTAATACATTTTGTTTGCTGTCATGCAGGTATCACAGCATCAAACACAATGTAATTTGAAGAACACATAAGTATACCACAGCCACGGGAGGCGTTTGGGCAGGCGTGTTCTTTGCCTGTCTCCTCGTTAGTATAGTGGTGAGTATCCCTGCCTGTCACGTGGGAGACCGGGGTTCGATTCCCCGACGGGGAGTGTGCTGCTCCTTTTAGCCGCCAAACTCAAGTTGCAGGAATGTTGACGTTGGCTAGGTTGAGATGAATGGAGTCAGATGATGCAGGACAATCGAAAAAAAGTAATCGGCAAAAAACCAATTCGCCTATGCTGTTAAGGCAAACACCGGTGCTCCTTACGTGCGGAACGCAGTAAGCGATCATCCAGGCAGGAGGTCCCACCGAGACTTGAACTCGGATTACTGGATTCAGAGTCCAGAGTGCTGACCATTACACCATGGGACCTTGGATTCCCTTCCCGTCTTGCTGCTGCTTCACCGTAGCCTATGGACATGGCAAACCTTGACCAAAACGGCACAACTTTCCTGTTGGACATTAGTGAACCTTTCAGATATATCTGCAGTATGTGTGTGATACAGCTGACACACGGAAGTAAATGGTAGCTTGAGGGGATCGGAGCAAGAAGTAGCAGCATAATTGAACCAAACGGGCAAAGACACACCTCCCTTGGCTCACAGGGGAACAATGGCTGGTCCCTTCACACAGAATCATACAAGAAAGTAGCACGTCTTAAGACAAAGGCCCCACCGAGACTTGAACTCGGATCACTGGATTCAAAGCCCAGAGTGCTGGCCATTACACCATGGGACCAAGACCAGACGTGGTTGCTTCTTCAGTGTAGACAATGGACCCCGTCAACCTTGACTCACCTGGCATGGCATTCCTGCTGGTTCTTAAGGAAACTTTGAGAAGTGTCTTCGCTTTGCATAGAAAACAGCCGATACATGTAATAAAATGGAAAATTCTAGCATGTTGACCGCAGAGAATGGCCAACAGAGAATTGGTGTGAGTCATTCCCAAATCCTCATTTGAATCACTGGTCTAAATGAGCAAGCAATAATCGAATGGAACTGTGAAACCAAAAGGCAAGATCTCACCATTAATTTAATAGGTTCATCTTGTCTTAATAGAGACGCTTCCACTGAGTAAAGTTTAATACATTTTGTTTGCTGTCATGCAGGTATCACAGCATCAAACACAATGTAATTTGAAGAACACATAAGTATACCACAGCCACGGGAGGCGTTTGGGCAGGCGTGTTCTTTGCCTGTCTCCTCGTTAGTATAGTGGTGAGTATCCCCGCCTGTCACGCGGGAGACCGGGGAGTGTGCTGCTCCTTTTAGCCGCCAAACTCAAGTTGCAGGAATGTTGACGTTGGCTAGGTTGAGATGAATGGAGTCAGATGATGCAGGACAATCGAAAAAAAGTAATCTGCAAAAAACCAATTCGCCTATGCTGTTAAAGCAAACACCGGTGCTCCTTACGTGCGGAACGCAGTAAGCGATCATCCAGGCAGGAGGTCCCACCGAGACTTGAACTCGGATTACTGGATTCAGAGTCCAGAGTGCTGACCATTACACCATGGGACCTTGGATTCCCTTCCCGTCTTGCTGCTGCTTCACCGTAGCCTATGGACATGGCAAACCTTGACCAAAACGGCACAACTTTCCTGTTGGACATTAGTGAACCTTTCAGATATATCTGCAGTATGTGTGTGATACAGCTGACACACGGAAGTAAATGGTAGCTTGAGGGGATCGGAGCAAGAAGTAGCAGCACAATTGAACCAAACGGGCAAAGACACACCTCCCTTGGCTCACAGGGGAACAATGGCTGGTCCCTTCACACAGAATCATACAAGAAAGTAGCACGTCTTAAGACAAAGGCCCCACCGAGACTTGAACTCGGATCACTGGATTCAAAGCCCAGAGTGCTGGCCATTACACCATGGGACCAAGACCAGACGTGGTTGCTTCTTCAGTGTAGACAATGGACCCCGTCAACCTTGACTCACCTGGCATGGCATTCCTGCTGGTTCTTAAGGAAACTTTGAGAAGTGTCTTCGCTTTGCATAGAAAACAGCCGATACATGTAATAAAATGGAAAATTCTAGCATGTTGACCGCAGAGAATGGCCAACAGAGAATTGATGTGAGTCATTCCCAAATCCTCATTTGAATCACTGGTCTAAATGAGCAAGCAATAATCGAATGGAACTGTGAAACCAAAAGGCAAGATCTCACCATTAATTTAATAGGTTCATCTTGTCTTAATAGAGACGCTTCCACTGAGTAAAGTTTAATACATTTTGTTTGCTGTCATGCAGGTATCACAGCATCAAACACAATGTAATTTGAAGAACACATAAGTATACCACAGCCACGGGAGGCGTTTGGGCAGGCGTGTTCTTTGCCTGTCTCCTCGTTAGTATAGTGGTGAGTATCCCCGCCTGTCACGTGGGAGACCGGGGTTCGATTCCCCGACGGGGAGTGTGCTGCTCCTTTTAGCCGCCAAACTCAAGTTGCAGGAATGTTGACGTTGGCTAGGTTGAGATGAATGGAGTCAGATGATGCAGGACAATCGAAAAAAAGTAATCGGCAAAAAACCAATTCGCCTATGCTGTTAAGGCAAACACCGGTGCTCCTTACGTGCGGAACGCAGTAAGCGATCATCCAGGCAGGAGGTCCCACCGAGACTTGAACTCGGATTACTGGATTCAGAGTCCAGAGTGCTGACCATTACACCATGGGACCTTGGATTCCCTTCCCGTCTTGCTGCTGCTTCACCGTAGCCTATGGACATGGCAAACCTTGACCAAAACGGCACAACTTTCCTGTTGGACATTAGTGAACCTTTCAGATATATCTGCAGTATGTGTGTGATACAGCTGACACACGGAAGTAAATGGTAGCTTGAGGGGATCGGAGCAAGAAGTAGCAGCATAATTGAACCAAACGGGCAAAGACACACCTCCCTTGGCTCACAGGGGAACAATGGCTGGTCCCTTCACACAGAATCATACAAGAAAGTAGCACGTCTTAAGACAAAGGCCCCACCGAGACTTGAACTCGGATCACTGGATTCAAAGCCCAGAGTGCTGGCCATTACACCATGGGACCAAGACCAGACGTGGTTGCTTCTTCAGTGTAGACAATGGACCCCGTCAACCTTGACTCACCTGGCATGGCATTCCTGCTGGTTCTTAAGGAAACTTTGAGAAGTGTCTTCGCTTTGCATAGAAAACAGCCGATACATGTAATAAAATGGAAAATTCTAGCATGTTGACCGCAGAGAATGGCCAACAGAGAATTGGTGTGAGTCATTCCCAAATCCTCATTTGAATCACTGGTCTAAATGAGCAAGCAATAATCGAATGGAACTGTGAAACCAAAAGGCAAGATCTCACCATTAATTTAATAGGTTCATCTTGTCTTAATAGAGACGCTTCCACTGAGTAAAGTTTAATACATTTTGTTTGCTGTCATGCAGGTATCACAGCATCAAACACAATGTAATTTGAAGAACACATAAGTATACCACAGCCACGGGAGGCGTTTGGGCAGGCGTGTTCTTTGCCTGTCTCCTCGTTAGTATAGTGGTGAGTATCCCCGCCTGTCACGCGGGAGACCGGGGAGTGTGCTGCTCCTTTTAGCCGCCAAACTCAAGTTGCAGGAATGTTGACGTTGGCTAGGTTGAGATGAATGGAGTCAGATGATGCAGGACAATCGAAAAAAAGTAATCTGCAAAAAACCAATTCGCCTATGCTGTTAAAGCAAACACCGGTGCTCCTTACGTGCGGAACGCAGTAAGCGATCATCCAGGCAGGAGGTCCCACCGAGACTTGAACTCGGATTACTGGATTCAGAGTCCAGAGTGCTGACCATTACACCATGGGACCTTGGATTCCCTTCCCGTCTTGCTGCTGCTTCACCGTAGCCTATGGACATGGCAAACCTTGACCAAAACGGCACAACTTTCCTGTTGGACATTAGTGAACCTTTCAGATATATCTGCAGTATGTGTGTGATACAGCTGACACACGGAAGTAAATGGTAGCTTGAGGGGATCGGAGCAAGAAGTAGCAGCACAATTGAACCAAACGGGCAAAGACACACCTCCCTTGGCTCACAGGGGAACAATGGCTGGTCCCTTCACACAGAATCATACAAGAAAGTAGCACGTCTTAAGACAAAGGCCCCACCGAGACTTGAACTCGGATCACTGGATTCAAAGCCCAGAGTGCTGGCCATTACACCATGGGACCAAGACCAGACGTGGTTGCTTCTTCAGTGTAGACAATGGACCCCGTCAACCTTGACTCACCTGGCATGGCATTCCTGCTGGTTCTTAAGGAAACTTTGAGAAGTGTCTTCGCTTTGCATAGAAAACAGCCGATACATGTAATAAAATGGAAAATTCTAGCATGTTGACCGCAGAGAATGGCCAACAGAGAATTGATGTGAGTCATTCCCAAATCCTCATTTGAATCACTGGTCTAAATGAGCAAGCAATAATCGAATGGAACTGTGAAACCAAAAGGCAAGATCTCACCATTAATTTAATAGGTTCATCTTGTCTTAATAGAGACGCTTCCACTGAGTAAAGTTTAATACATTTTGTTTGCTGTCATGCAGGTATCACAGCATCAAACACAATGTAATTTGAAGAACACATAAGTATACCACAGCCACGGGAGGCGTTTGGGCAGGCGTGTTCTTTGCCTGTCTCCTCGTTAGTATAGTGGTGAGTATCCCCGCCTGTCACGTGGGAGACCGGGGTTCGATTCCCCGACGGGGAGTGTGCTGCTCCTTTTAGCCGCCAAACTCAAGTTGCAGGAATGTTGACGTTGGCTAGGTTGAGATGAATGGAGTCAGATGATGCAGGACAATCGAAAAAAAGTAATCGGCAAAAAACCAATTCGCCTATGCTGTTAAGGCAAACACCGGTGCTCCTTACGTGCGGAACGCAGTAAGCGATCATCCAGGCAGGAGGTCCCACCGAGACTTGAACTCGGATTACTGGATTCAGAGTCCAGAGTGCTGACCATTACACCATGGGACCTTGGATTCCCTTCCCGTCTTGCTGCTGCTTCACCGTAGCCTATGGACATGGCAAACCTTGACCAAAACGGCACAACTTTCCTGTTGGACATTAGTGAACCTTTCAGATATATCTGCAGTATGTGTGTGATACAGCTGACACACGGAAGTAAATGGTAGCTTGAGGGGATCGGAGCAAGAAGTAGCAGCATAATTGAACCAAACGGGCAAAGACACACCTCCCTTGGCTCACAGGGGAACAATGGCTGGTCCCTTCACACAGAATCATACAAGAAAGTAGCACGTCTTAAGACAAAGGCCCCACCGAGACTTGAACTCGGATCACTGGATTCAAAGCCCAGAGTGCTGGCCATTACACCATGGGACCAAGACCAGACGTGGTTGCTTCTTCAGTGTAGACAATGGACCCCGTCAACCTTGACTCACCTGGCATGGCATTCCTGCTGGTTCTTAAGGAAACTTTGAGAAGTGTCTTCGCTTTGCATAGAAAACAGCCGATACATGTAATAAAATGGAAAATTCTAGCATGTTGACCGCAGAGAATGGCCAACAGAGAATTGGTGTGAGTCATTCCCAAATCCTCATTTGAATCACTGGTCTAAATGAGCAAGCAATAATCGAATGGAACTGTGAAACCAAAAGGCAAGATCTCACCATTAATTTAATAGGTTCATCTTGTCTTAATAGAGACGCTTCCACTGAGTAAAGTTTAATACATTTTGTTTGCTGTCATGCAGGTATCACAGCATCAAACACAATGTAATTTGAAGAACACATAAGTATACCACAGCCACGGGAGGCGTTTGGGCAGGCGTGTTCTTTGCCTGTCTCCTCGTTAGTATAGTGGTGAGTATCCCCGCCTGTCACGCGGGAGACCGGGGAGTGTGCTGCTCCTTTTAGCCGCCAAACTCAAGTTGCAGGAATGTTGACGTTGGCTAGGTTGAGATGAATGGAGTCAGATGATGCAGGACAATCGAAAAAAAGTAATCTGCAAAAAACCAATTCGCCTATGCTGTTAAAGCAAACACCGGTGCTCCTTACGTGCGGAACGCAGTAAGCGATCATCCAGGCAGGAGGTCCCACCGAGACTTGAACTCGGATTACTGGATTCAGAGTCCAGAGTGCTGACCATTACACCATGGGACCTTGGATTCCCTTCCCGTCTTGCTGCTGCTTCACCGTAGCCTATGGACATGGCAAACCTTGACCAAAACGGCACAACTTTCCTGTTGGACATTAGTGAACCTTTCAGATATATCTGCAGTATGTGTGTGATACAGCTGACACACGGAAGTAAATGGTAGCTTGAGGGGATCGGAGCAAGAAGTAGCAGCACAATTGAACCAAACGGGCAAAGACACACCTCCCTTGGCTCACAGGGGAACAATGGCTGGTCCCTTCACACAGAATCATACAAGAAAGTAGCACGTCTTAAGACAAAGGCCCCACCGAGACTTGAACTCGGATCACTGGATTCAAAGCCCAGAGTGCTGGCCATTACACCATGGGACCAAGACCAGACGTGGTTGCTTCTTCAGTGTAGACAATGGACCCCGTCAACCTTGACTCACCTGGCATGGCATTCCTGCTGGTTCTTAAGGAAACTTTGAGAAGTGTCTTCGCTTTGCATAGAAAACAGCCGATACATGTAATAAAATGGAAAATTCTAGCATGTTGACCGCAGAGAATGGCCAACAGAGAATTGATGTGAGTCATTCCCAAATCCTCATTTGAATCACTGGTCTAAATGAGCAAGCAATAATCGAATGGAACTGTGAAACCAAAAGGCAAGATCTCACCATTAATTTAATAGGTTCATCTTGTCTTAATAGAGACGCTTCCACTGAGTAAAGTTTAATACATTTTGTTTGCTGTCATGCAGGTATCACAGCATCAAACACAATGTAATTTGAAGAACACATAAGTATACCACAGCCACGGGAGGCGTTTGGGCAGGTGTGTTCTTTGCCTGTCTCCTCGTTAGTATAGTGGTGAGTATCCCCGCCTGTCACGTGGGAGACCGGGGTTCGATTCCCCGACGGGGAGTGTGCTGCTCCTTTTAGCCGCCAAACTCAAGTTGCAGGAATGTTGACGTTGGCTAGGTTGAGATGAATGGAGTCAGATGATGCAGGACAATCGAAAAAAAGTAATCGGCAAAAAACCAATTCGCCTATGCTGTTAAGGCAAACACCGGTGCTCCTTACGTGCGGAACGCAGTAAGCGATCATCCAGGCAGGAGGTCCCACCGAGACTTGAACTCGGATTACTGGATTCAGAGTCCAGAGTGCTGACCATTACACCATGGATTCCCTTCCCGTCTTGCTGCTGCTTCACCGTAGCCTATGGACATGGCAAACCTTGACCAAAACGGCACAACTTTCCTGTTGGACATTAGTGAACCTTTCAGATATATCTGCAGTATGTGTGTGATACAGCTGACACACGGAAGTAAATGGTAGCTTGAGGGGATCGGAGCAAGAAGTAGCAGCATAATTGAACCAAACGGGCAAAGACACACCTCCCTTGGCTCACAGGGGAACAATGGCTGGTCCCTTCACACAGAATCATACAAGAAAGTAGCACGTCTTAAGACAAAGGCCCCACCGAGACTTGAACTCGGATCACTGGATTCAAAGCCCAGAGTGCTGGCCATTACACCATGGGACCAAGACCAGACGTGGTTGCTTCTTCAGTGTAGACAATGGACCCCGTCAACCTTGACTCACCTGGCATGGCATTCCTGCTGGTTCTTAAGGAAACTTTGAGAAGTGTCTTCGCTTTGCATAGAAAACAGCCGATACATGTAATAAAATGGAAAATTCTAGCATGTTGACCGCAGAGAATGGCCAACAGAGAATTGGTGTGAGTCATTCCCAAATCCTCATTTGAATCACTGGTCTAAATGAGCAAGCAATAATCGAATGGAACTGTGAAACCAAAAGGCAAGATCTCACCATTAATTTAATAGGTTCATCTTGTCTTAATAGAGACGCTTCCACTGAGTAAAGTTTAATACATTTTGTTTGCTGTCATGCAGGTATCACAGCATCAAACACAATGTAATTTGAAGAACACATAAGTATACCACAGCCACGGGAGGCGTTTGGGCAGGCGTGTTCTTTGCCTGTCTCCTCGTTAGTATAGTGGTGAGTATCCCCGCCTGCATAGAAAACAGCCGATACATGTAATAAAATGGAAAATTCTAGCATGTTGACCGCAGAGAATGGCCAACAGAGAATTGGTGTGAGTCATTCCCAAATCCTCATTTGAATCACTGGTCTAAATGAGCAAGCAATAATCGAATGGAACTGTGAAACCAAAAGGCAAGATCTCACCATTAATTTAATAGGTTCATCTTGTCTTAATAGAGACGCTTCCACTGAGTAAAGTTTAATACATTTTGTTTGCTGTCATGCAGGTATCACAGCATCAAACACAATGTAATTTGAAGAACACATAAGTATACCACAGCCACGGGAGGCGTTTGGGCAGGCGTGTTCTTTGCCTGTCTCCTCGTTAGTATAGTGGTGAGTATCCCTGCCTGTCACGTGGGAGACCGGGGTTCGATTCCCCGACGGGGAGTGTGCTGCTCCTTTTAGCCGCCAAACTCAAGTTGCAGGAATGTTGACGTTGGCTAAGTTGAGATGAATGGAGTCAGATGATGCAGGACAATCGAAAAAAAGTAATCGGCAAAAAACCAATTCGCCTATGCTGTTAAGGCAAACACCGGTGCTCCTTACGTGCGGAACGCAGTAAGCGATCATCCAGGCAGGAGGTCCCACCGAGACTTGAACTCGGATTACTGGATTCAGAGTCCAGAGTGCTGACCATTACACCATGGGACCTTGGATTCCCTTCCCGTCTTGCTGCTGCTTCACCGTAGCCTATGGACATGGCAAACCTTGACCAAAACGGCACAACTTTCCTGTTGGACATTAGTGAACCTTTCAGATATATCTGCAGTATGTGTGTGATACAGCTGACACACGGAAGTAAATGGTAGCTTGAGGGGATCGGAGCAAGAAGTAGCAGCATAATTGAACCAAACGGGCAAAGACACACCTCCCTTGGCTCACAGGGGAACAATGGCTGGTCCCTTCACACAGAATCATACAAGAAAGTAGCACGTCTTAAGACAAAGGCCCCACCGAGACTTGAACTCGGATCACTGGATTCAAAGCCCAGAGTGCTGGCCATTACACCATGGGACCAAGACCAGACGTGGTTGCTTCTTCAGTGTAGACAATGGACCCCGTCAACCTTGACTCACCTGGCATGGCATTCCTGCTGGTTCTTAAGGAAACTTTGAGAAGTGTCTTCGCTTTGCATAGAAAACAGCCGATACATGTAATAAAATGGAAAATTCTAGCATGTTGACCGCAGAGAATGGCCAACAGAGAATTGGTGTGAGTCATTCCCAAATCCTCATTTGAATCACTGGTCTAAATGAGCAAGCAATAATCGAATGGAACTGTGAAACCAAAAGGCAAGATCTCACCATTAATTTAATAGGTTCATCTTGTCTTAATAGAGACGCTTCCACTGAGTAAAGTTTAATACATTTTGTTTGCTGTCATGCAGGTATCACAGCATCAAACACAATGTAATTTGAAGAACACATAAGTATACCACAGCCACGGGAGGCGTTTGGGCAGGCGTGTTCTTTGCCTGTCTCCTCGTTAGTATAGTGGTGAGTATCCCTGCCTGTCACGTGGGAGACCGGGGTTCGATTCCCCGACGGGGAGTGTGCTGCTCCTTTTAGCCGCCAAACTCAAGTTGCAGGAATGTTGACGTTGGGTAGGTTGAGATGAATGGAGTCAGATGATGCAGGACAATCGAAAAAAAGTAATCGGCAAAAAACCAATTCGCCTATGCTGTTAAGGCAAACACCGGTGCTCCTTACGTGCGGAACGCAGTAAGCGATCATCCAGGCAGGAGGTCCCACCGAGACTTGAACTCGGATTACTGGATTCAGAGTCCAGAGTGCTGACCATTACACCATGGGACCTTGGATTCCCTTCCCGTCTTGCTGCTGCTTCACCGTAGCCTATGGACATGGCAAACCTTGACCAAAACGGCACAACTTTCCTGTTGGACATTAGTGAACCTTTCAGATATATCTGCAGTATGTGTGTGATACAGCTGACACACGGAAGTAAATGGTAGCTTGAGGGGATCGGAGCAAGAAGTAGCAGCATAATTGAACCAAACGGGCAAAGACACACCTCCCTTGGCTCACAGGGGAACAATGGCTGGTCCCTTCACACAGAATCATACAAGAAAGTAGCACGTCTTAAGACAAAGGCCCCACCGAGACTTGAACTCGGATCACTGGATACAAAGCCCAGAGTGCTGGCCATTACACCATGGGACCAAGACCAGACGTGGTTGCTTCTTCAGTGTAGACAATGGACCCCGTCAACCTTGACTCACCTGGCATGGCATTCCTGCTGGTTCTTAAGGAAACTTTGAGAAGTGTCTTCGCTTTGCATAGAAAACAGCCGATACATGTAATAAAATGGAAAATTCTAGCATGTTGACCGCAGAGAATGGCCAACAGAGAATTGGTGTGAGTCATTCCCAAATCCTCATTTGAATCACTGGTCTAAATGAGCAAGCAATAATCGAATGGAACTGTGAAACCAAAAGGCAAGATCTCACCATTAATTTAATAGGTTCATCTTGTCTTAATAGAGACGCTTCCACTGAGTAAAGTTTAATACATTTTGTTTGCTGTCATGCAGGTATCACAGCATCAAACACAATGTAATTTGAAGAACACATAAGTATACCACAGCCACGGGAGGCGTTTGGGCAGGCGTGTTCTTTGCCTGTCTCCTCGTTAGTATAGTGGTGAGTATCCCCGCCTGTCACGCGGGAGACCGGGGTTCGATTCCCCGACGGGGAGTGTGCTGCTCCTTTTAGCCGCCAAACTCAAGTTGCAGGAATGTTGACGTTGGCTAGGTTGAGATGAATGGAGTCAGATGATGCAGGACAATCGAAAAAAAGTAATCTGCAAAAAACCAATTCGCCTATGCTGTTAAAGCAAACACCGGTGCTCCTTACGTGCGGAACGCAGTAAGCGATCATCCAGGCAGGAGGTCCCACCGAGACTTGAACTCGGATTACTGGATTCAGAGTCCAGAGTGCTGACCATTACACCATGGGACCTTGGATTCCCTTCCCGTCTTGCTGCTGCTTCACCGTAGCCTATGGACATGGCAAACCTTGACCAAAACGGCACAACTTTCCTGTTGGACATTAGTGAACCTTTCAGATATATCTGCAGTATGTGTGTGATACAGCTGACACACGGAAGTAAATGGTAGCTTGAGGGGATCGGAGCAAGAAGTAGCAGCACAATTGAACCAAACGGGCAAAGACACACCTCCCTTGGCTCACAGGGGAACAATGGATGGTCCCTTCACACAGAATCATACAAGAAAGTAGCACGTCTTAAGACAAAGGCCCCACCGAGACTTGAACTCGGATCACTGGATTCAAAGCCCAGAGTGCTGGCCATTACACCATGGGACCAAGACCAGACGTGGTTGCTTCTTCAGTGTAGACAATGGACCCCGTCAACCTTGACTCACCTGGCATGGCATTCCTGCTGGTTCTTAAGGAAACTTTGAGAAGTGTCTTCGCTTTGCATAGAAAACAGCCGATACATGTAATAAAATGGAAAATTCTAGCATGTTGACCGCAGAGAATGGCCAACAGAGAATTGGTGTGAGTCATTCCCAAATCCTCATTTGAATCACTGGTCTAAATGAGCAAGCAATAATCGAATGGAACTGTGAAACCAAAAGGCAAGATCTCACCATTAATTTAATAGGTTCATCTTGTCTTAATAGAGACGCTTCCACTGAGTAAAGTTTAATACATTTTGTTTGCTGTCATGCAGGTATCACAGCATCAAACACAATGTAATTTGAAGAACACATAAGGATACCACAGCCACGGGAGGCGTTTGGGCAGGCGTGTTCTTTGCCTGTCTCCTCGTTAGTATAGTGGTGAGTATCCCCGCCTGTCACGCGGGAGACCGGGGTTCGATTCCCCGACGGGGAGTGTGCTGCTCCTTTTAGCCGCCAAACTCAAGTTGCAGGAATGTTGACGTTGGCTAGGTTGAGATGAATGGAGTCAGATGATGCAGGACAATCGAAAAAAAAGTAATCTGCAAAAAACCAATTCGCCTATGCTGTTAAAGCAAACACCGGTGCTCCTTACGTGCGGAACGCAGTAAGCGATCATCCAGGCAGGAGGTCCCACCGAGACTTGAACTCGTATTACTGGATTCAGAGTCCTGAGTGCTGACCATTACACCATGGGACCTTGTATTCCCTTCCCGTCTTGCTGCTGCTTCACCGTAGCCTATGGACATGGCAAACCTTGACCAAAACGGCACAACTTTCCTGTTGGACATTAGTGAACCTTTCAGATATATCTGCAGTATGTGTGTGATACAGCTGACACACGGAAGTAAATGGTAGCTTGAGGGGATCGGAGCAAGAAGTAGCAGCATAATTGAACCAAACGGGCAAAGACACACCTCCCTTGGCTCACAGGGGAACAATGGCTGGTCCCTTCACACAGAATCATACAAGAAAGTAGCACGTCTTAAGACAAAGGCCCCACCGAGACTTGAACTCGGATCACTGGATTCAAAGCCCAGAGTGCTGGCCATTACACCATGGGACCAAGACCAGACGTGGTTGCTTCTTCAGTGTAGACAATGGACCCCGTCAACCTTGACTCACCTGGCATGGCATTCCTGCTGGTTCTTAAGGAAACTTTGAGAAGTGTCTTCGCTTTGCATAGAAAACAGCCGATACATGTAATAAAATGGAAAATTCTAGCATGTTGACCGCAGAGAATGGCCAACAGAGAATTGGTGTGAGTCATTCCCAAATCCTCATTTGAATCACTGGTCTAAATGAGCAAGCAATAATCGAATGGAACTGTGAAACCAAAAGGCAAGATCTCACCATTAATTTAATAGGTTCATCTTGTCTTAATAGAGACGCTTCCACTGAGTAAAGTTTAATACATTTTGTTTGCTGTCATGCAGGTATCACAGCATCAAACACAATGTAATTTGAAGAACACATAAGTATACCACAGCCACGGGAGGCGTTTGGGCAGGCGTGGTCTTTGCCTGTCTCCTCATTAGTATAGTGGTGAGTATCCCCGCCTGTCACGCGGGAGACCGGGGTTCGATTCCCCGACGGGGAGTGTGCTGCTCCTTTTAGCCGCCAAACTCAAGTTGCAGGAATGTTGACGTTGGCTAGGTTGAGATGAATGGAGTCAGATGATGCAGGACAATCGGAAAAAAGTAATCTGCAAAAAACCAATTCGCCTATGCTGTTAAAGCAAACACCGGTGCTCCTTACGTGCGGAACGCAGTAAGCGATCATCCAGGCAGGAGGTCCCACCGAGACTTGAACTCGGATTACTGGATTCAGAGTCCAGAGTGCTGACCATTACACCATGGGACCTTGGATTCCCTTCCCGTCTTGCTGCTGCTTCACCGTAGCCTATGGACATGGCAAACCTTGACCAAAACGGCACAACTTTCCTGTTGGACATTAGTGAACCTTTCAGATATATCTGCAGTATGTGTGTGATACAGCTGACACACGGAAGTAAATGGTAACTTGAGGGGATCGGAGCAAGAAGTAGCAGCATAATTGAACCAAACGGGCAAAGACACACCTCCCTTGGCTCACAGGGGAACAATGGCTGGTCCCTTCACACAGAATCATACAAGAAAGTAGCACGTCTTAAGACAAAGGCCCCACCGAGACTTGAACTCGGATTACTGGATTCAGAGTCCAGAGTGCTGACCAGTACACCATGGGACCTTGGATTCCCTTCCCGTCTTGCTGCTGCTTCACCGTAGCCTATGGACATGGCAAACCTTGACCAAAACGGCACAACTTTCCTGTTGGACATTAGTGAACCTTTCAGATATATCTGCAGTATGTGTGTGATACAGCTGACACACGGAAGTAAATGGTAGCTTGAGGGGATCGGAGCAAGAAGTAGCAGCATAATTGAACCAAACGGGCAAAGACACACCTCCCTTGGCTCACAGGGGAACAATGGCTGGTCCCTTCACACAGAATCATACAAGAAAGTAGCACGTCTTAAGACAAAGGCCCCACCGAGACTTGAACTCGGATCACTGGATTCAAAGCCCAGAGTGCTGGCCATTACACCATGGGACCAAGACCAGACGTGGTTGCTTCTTCAGTGTAGACAATGGACCCCGTCAACCTTGACTCACCTGGCATGGCATTCCTGCTGGTTCTTAAGGAAACTTTGAGAAGTGTCTTCGCTTTGCATAGAAAACAGCCGATACATGTAATAAAATGGAAAATTCTAGCATGTTGACCGCAGAGAATGGCCAACAGAGAATTGGTGTGAGTCATTCCCAAATCCTCATTTGAATCACTGGTCTAAATGAGCAAGCAATAATCGAATGGAACTGTGAAACCAAAAGGCAAGATCTCACCATTAATTTAATAGGTTCATCTTGTCTTAATAGAGACGCTTCCACTGAGTAAAGTTTAATACATTTTGTTTGCTGTCATGCAGGTATCACAGCATCAAACACAATGTAATTTGAAGAACACATAAGTATACCACAGCCACGGGAGGCGTTTGGGCAGGCGTGTTCTTTGCCTGTCTCCTCGTTAGTATAGTGGTGAGTATCCCCGCCTGTCACGCGGGAGACCGGGGTTCGATTCCCCGACGGGGAGTGTGCTGCTCCTTTTAGCCGCCAAACTCAAGTTGCAGGAATGTTGACGTTGGCTAGGTTGAGATGAATGGAGTCAGATGATGCAGGACAATCGAAAAAAAGTAATCTGCAAAAAACCAATTCGCCTATGCTGTTAAAGCAAACACCGGTGCTCCTTACGTGCGGAACGCAGTAAGCGATCATCCAGGCAGGAGGTCCCACCGAGACTTGAACTCGGATTACTGGATTCAGAGTCCAGAGTGCTGACCATTACACCATGGGACCTTGGATTCCCTTCCCGTCTTGCTGCTGCTTCACCGTAGCCTATGGACATGGCAAACCTTGACCAAAACGGCACAACTTTCCTGTTGGACATTAGTGAACCTTTCAGATATATCTGCAGTATGTGTGTGATACAGCTGACACACGGAAGTAAATGGTAGCTTGAGGGGATCGGAGCAAGAAGTAGCAGCACAATTGAACCAAACGGGCAAAGACACACCTCCCTTGGCTCACAGGGGAACAATGGATGGTCCCTTCACACAGAATCATACAAGAAAGTAGCACGTCTTAAGACAAAGGCCCCACCGAGACTTGAACTCGGATCACTGGATTCAAAGCCCAGAGTGCTGGCCATTACACCATGGGACCAAGACCAGACGTGGTTGCTTCTTCAGTGTAGACAATGGACCCCGTCAACCTTGACTCACCTGGCATGGCATTCCTGCTGGTTCTTAAGGAAACTTTGAGAAGTGTCTTCGCTTTGCATAGAAAACAGCCGATACATGTAATAAAATGGAAAATTCTAGCATGTTGACCGCAGAGAATGGCCAACAGAGAATTGGTGTGAGTCATTCCCAAATCCTCATTTGAATCACTGGTCTAAATGAGCAAGCAATAATCGAATGGAACTGTGAAACCAAAAGGCAAGATCTCACCATTAATTTAATAGGTTCATCTTGTCTTAATAGAGACGCTTCCACTGAGTAAAGTTTAATACATTTTGTTTGCTGTCATGCAGGTATCACAGCATCAAACACAATGTAATTTGAAGAACACATAAGTATACCACAGCCACGGGAGGCGTTTGGGCAGGCGTGTTCTTTGCCTGTCTCCTCGTTAGTATAGTGGTGAGTATCCCCGCCTGCATAGAAAACAGCCGATACATGTAATAAAATGGAAAATTCTAGCATGTTGACCGCAGAGAATGGCCAACAGAGAATTGGTGTGAGTCATTCCCAAATCCTCATTTGAATCACTGGTCTAAATGAGCAAGCAATAATCGAATGGAACTGTGAAACCAAAAGGCAAGATCTCACCATTAATTTAATAGGTTCATCTTGTCTTAATAGAGACGCTTCCACTGAGTAAAGTTTAATACATTTTGTTTGCTGTCATGCAGGTATCACAGCATCAAACACAATGTAATTTGAAGAACACATAAGTATACCACAGCCACGGGAGGCGTTTGGGCAGGCGTGTTCTTTGCCTGTCTCCTCGTTAGTATAGTGGTGAGTATCCCCGCCTGCATAGAAAACAGCCGATACATGTAATAAAATGGAAAATTCTAGCATGTTGACCGCAGAGAATGGCCAACAGAGAATTGGTGTGAGTCATTCCCAAATCCTCATTTGAATCACTGGTCTAAATGAGCAAGCAATAATCGAATGGAACTGTGAAACCAAAAGGCAAGATCTCACCATTAATTTAATAGGTTCATCTTGTCTTAATAGAGACGCTTCCACTGAGTAAAGTTTAATACATTTTGTTTGCTGTCATGCAGGTATCACAGCATCAAACACAATGTAATTTGAAGAACACATAAGTATACCACAGCCACGGGAGGCGTTTGGGCAGGCGTGTTCTTTGCCTGTCTCCTCGTTAGTATAGTGGTGAGTATCCCTGCCTGTCACGTGGGAGACCGGGGTTCGATTCCCCGACGGGGAGTGTGCTGCTCCTTTTAGCCGCCAAACTCAAGTTGCAGGAATGTTGACGTTGGCTAAGTTGAGATGAATGGAGTCAGATGATGCAGGACAATCGAAAAAAAGTAATCGGCAAAAAACCAATTCGCCTATGCTGTTAAGGCAAACACCGGTGCTCCTTACGTGCGGAACGCAGTAAGCGATCATCCAGGCAGGAGGTCCCACCGAGACTTGAACTCGGATTACTGGATTCAGAGTCCAGAGTGCTGACCATTACACCATGGGACCTTGGATTCCCTTCCCGTCTTGCTGCTGCTTCACCGTAGCCTATGGACATGGCAAACCTTGACCAAAACGGCACAACTTTCCTGTTGGACATTAGTGAACCTTTCAGATATATCTGCAGTATGTGTGTGATACAGCTGACACACGGAAGTAAATGGTAGCTTGAGGGGATCGGAGCAAGAAGTAGCAGCATAATTGAACCAAACGGGCAAAGACACACCTCCCTTGGCTCACAGGGGAACAATGGCTGGTCCCTTCACACAGAATCATACAAGAAAGTAGCACGTCTTAAGACAAAGGCCCCACCGAGACTTGAACTCGGATCACTGGATTCAAAGCCCAGAGTGCTGGCCATTACACCATGGGACCAAGACCAGACGTGGTTGCTTCTTCAGTGTAGACAATGGACCCCGTCAACCTTGACTCACCTGGCATGGCATTCCTGCTGGTTCTTAAGGAAACTTTGAGAAGTGTCTTCGCTTTGCATAGAAAACAGCCGATACATGTAATAAAATGGAAAATTCTAGCATGTTGACCGCAGAGAATGGCCAACAGAGAATTGGTGTGAGTCATTCCCAAATCCTCATTTGAATCACTGGTCTAAATGAGCAAGCAATAATCGAATGGAACTGTGAAACCAAAAGGCAAGATCTCACCATTAATTTAATAGGTTCATCTTGTCTTAATAGAGACGCTTCCACTGAGTAAAGTTTAATACATTTTGTTTGCTGTCATGCAGGTATCACAGCATCAAACACAATGTAATTTGAAGAACACATAAGTATACCACAGCCACGGGAGGCGTTTGGGCAGGCGTGTTCTTTGCCTGTCTCCTCGTTAGTATAGTGGTGAGTATCCCTGCCTGTCACGTGGGAGACCGGGGTTCGATTCCCCGACGGGGAGTGTGCTGCTCCTTTTAGCCGCCAAACTCAAGTTGCAGGAATGTTGACGTTGGGTAGGTTGAGATGAATGGAGTCAGATGATGCAGGACAATCGAAAAAAAGTAATCGGCAAAAAACCAATTCGCCTATGCTGTTAAGGCAAACACCGGTGCTCCTTACGTGCGGAACGCAGTAAGCGATCATCCAGGCAGGAGGTCCCACCGAGACTTGAACTCGGATTACTGGATTCAGAGTCCAGAGTGCTGACCATTACACCATGGGACCTTGGATTCCCTTCCCGTCTTGCTGCTGCTTCACCGTAGCCTATGGACATGGCAAACCTTGACCAAAACGGCACAACTTTCCTGTTGGACATTAGTGAACCTTTCAGATATATCTGCAGTATGTGTGTGATACAGCTGACACACGGAAGTAAATGGTAGCTTGAGGGGATCGGAGCAAGAAGTAGCAGCATAATTGAACCAAACGGGCAAAGACACACCTCCCTTGGCTCACAGGGGAACAATGGCTGGTCCCTTCACACAGAATCATACAAGAAAGTAGCACGTCTTAAGACAAAGGCCCCACCGAGACTTGAACTCGGATCACTGGATACAAAGCCCAGAGTGCTGGCCATTACACCATGGGACCAAGACCAGACGTGGTTGCTTCTTCAGTGTAGACAATGGACCCCGTCAACCTTGACTCACCTGGCATGGCATTCCTGCTGGTTCTTAAGGAAACTTTGAGAAGTGTCTTCGCTTTGCATAGAAAACAGCCGATACATGTAATAAAATGGAAAATTCTAGCATGTTGACCGCAGAGAATGGCCAACAGAGAATTGGTGTGAGTCATTCCCAAATCCTCATTTGAATCACTGGTCTAAATGAGCAAGCAATAATCGAATGGAACTGTGAAACCAAAAGGCAAGATCTCACCATTAATTTAATAGGTTCATCTTGTCTTAATAGAGACGCTTCCACTGAGTAAAGTTTAATACATTTTGTTTGCTGTCATGCAGGTATCACAGCATCAAACACAATGTAATTTGAAGAACACATAAGTATACCACAGCCACGGGAGGCGTTTGGGCAGGCGTGTTCTTTGCCTGTCTCCTCGTTAGTATAGTGGTGAGTATCCCCGCCTGTCACGCGGGAGACCGGGGTTCGATTCCCCGACGGGGAGTGTGCTGCTCCTTTTAGCCGCCAAACTCAAGTTGCAGGAATGTTGACGTTGGCTAGGTTGAGATGAATGGAGTCAGATGATGCAGGACAATCGAAAAAAAGTAATCTGCAAAAAACCAATTCGCCTATGCTGTTAAAGCAAACACCGGTGCTCCTTACGTGCGGAACGCAGTAAGCGATCATCCAGGCAGGAGGTCCCACCGAGACTTGAACTCGGATTACTGGATTCAGAGTCCAGAGTGCTGACCATTACACCATGGGACCTTGGATTCCCTTCCCGTCTTGCTGCTGCTTCACCGTAGCCTATGGACATGGCAAACCTTGACCAAAACGGCACAACTTTCCTGTTGGACATTAGTGAACCTTTCAGATATATCTGCAGTATGTGTGTGATACAGCTGACACACGGAAGTAAATGGTAGCTTGAGGGGATCGGAGCAAGAAGTAGCAGCACAATTGAACCAAACGGGCAAAGACACACCTCCCTTGGCTCACAGGGGAACAATGGATGGTCCCTTCACACAGAATCATACAAGAAAGTAGCACGTCTTAAGACAAAGGCCCCACCGAGACTTGAACTCGGATCACTGGATTCAAAGCCCAGAGTGCTGGCCATTACACCATGGGACCAAGACCAGACGTGGTTGCTTCTTCAGTGTAGACAATGGACCCCGTCAACCTTGACTCACCTGGCATGGCATTCCTGCTGGTTCTTAAGGAAACTTTGAGAAGTGTCTTCGCTTTGCATAGAAAACAGCCGATACATGTAATAAAATGGAAAATTCTAGCATGTTGACCGCAGAGAATGGCCAACAGAGAATTGGTGTGAGTCATTCCCAAATCCTCATTTGAATCACTGGTCTAAATGAGCAAGCAATAATCGAATGGAACTGTGAAACCAAAAGGCAAGATCTCACCATTAATTTAATAGGTTCATCTTGTCTTAATAGAGACGCTTCCACTGAGTAAAGTTTAATACATTTTGTTTGCTGTCATGCAGGTATCACAGCATCAAACACAATGTAATTTGAAGAACACATAAGGATACCACAGCCACGGGAGGCGTTTGGGCAGGCGTGTTCTTTGCCTGTCTCCTCGTTAGTATAGTGGTGAGTATCCCCGCCTGTCACGCGGGAGACCGGGGTTCGATTCCCCGACGGGGAGTGTGCTGCTCCTTTTAGCCGCCAAACTCAAGTTGCAGGAATGTTGACGTTGGCTAGGTTGAGATGAATGGAGTCAGATGATGCAGGACAATCGAAAAAAAAGTAATCTGCAAAAAACCAATTCGCCTATGCTGTTAAAGCAAACACCGGTGCTCCTTACGTGCGGAACGCAGTAAGCGATCATCCAGGCAGGAGGTCCCACCGAGACTTGAACTCGTATTACTGGATTCAGAGTCCTGAGTGCTGACCATTACACCATGGGACCTTGTATTCCCTTCCCGTCTTGCTGCTGCTTCACCGTAGCCTATGGACATGGCAAACCTTGACCAAAACGGCACAACTTTCCTGTTGGACATTAGTGAACCTTTCAGATATATCTGCAGTATGTGTGTGATACAGCTGACACACGGAAGTAAATGGTAGCTTGAGGGGATCGGAGCAAGAAGTAGCAGCATAATTGAACCAAACGGGCAAAGACACACCTCCCTTGGCTCACAGGGGAACAATGGCTGGTCCCTTCACACAGAATCATACAAGAAAGTAGCACGTCTTAAGACAAAGGCCCCACCGAGACTTGAACTCGGATCACTGGATTCAAAGCCCAGAGTGCTGGCCATTACACCATGGGACCAAGACCAGACGTGGTTGCTTCTTCAGTGTAGACAATGGACCCCGTCAACCTTGACTCACCTGGCATGGCATTCCTGCTGGTTCTTAAGGAAACTTTGAGAAGTGTCTTCGCTTTGCATAGAAAACAGCCGATACATGTAATAAAATGGAAAATTCTAGCATGTTGACCGCAGAGAATGGCCAACAGAGAATTGGTGTGAGTCATTCCCAAATCCTCATTTGAATCACTGGTCTAAATGAGCAAGCAATAATCGAATGGAACTGTGAAACCAAAAGGCAAGATCTCACCATTAATTTAATAGGTTCATCTTGTCTTAATAGAGACGCTTCCACTGAGTAAAGTTTAATACATTTTGTTTGCTGTCATGCAGGTATCACAGCATCAAACACAATGTAATTTGAAGAACACATAAGTATACCACAGCCACGGGAGGCGTTTGGGCAGGCGTGGTCTTTGCCTGTCTCCTCATTAGTATAGTGGTGAGTATCCCCGCCTGTCACGCGGGAGACCGGGGTTCGATTCCCCGACGGGGAGTGTGCTGCTCCTTTTAGCCGCCAAACTCAAGTTGCAGGAATGTTGACGTTGGCTAGGTTGAGATGAATGGAGTCAGATGATGCAGGACAATCGGAAAAAAGTAATCTGCAAAAAACCAATTCGCCTATGCTGTTAAAGCAAACACCGGTGCTCCTTACGTGCGGAACGCAGTAAGCGATCATCCAGGCAGGAGGTCCCACCGAGACTTGAACTCGGATTACTGGATTCAGAGTCCAGAGTGCTGACCATTACACCATGGGACCTTGGATTCCCTTCCCGTCTTGCTGCTGCTTCACCGTAGCCTATGGACATGGCAAACCTTGACCAAAACGGCACAACTTTCCTGTTGGACATTAGTGAACCTTTCAGATATATCTGCAGTATGTGTGTGATACAGCTGACACACGGAAGTAAATGGTAACTTGAGGGGATCGGAGCAAGAAGTAGCAGCATAATTGAACCAAACGGGCAAAGACACACCTCCCTTGGCTCACAGGGGAACAATGGCTGGTCCCTTCACACAGAATCATACAAGAAAGTAGCACGTCTTAAGACAAAGGCCCCACCGAGACTTGAACTCGGATTACTGGATTCAGAGTCCAGAGTGCTGACCAGTACACCATGGGACCTTGGATTCCCTTCCCGTCTTGCTGCTGCTTCACCGTAGCCTATGGACATGGCAAACCTTGACCAAAACGGCACAACTTTCCTGTTGGACATTAGTGAACCTTTCAGATATATCTGCAGTATGTGTGTGATACAGCTGACACACGGAAGTAAATGGTAGCTTGAGGGGATCGGAGCAAGAAGTAGCAGCATAATTGAACCAAACGGGCAAAGACACACCTCCCTTGGCTCACAGGGGAACAATGGCTGGTCCCTTCACACAGAATCATACAAGAAAGTAGCACGTCTTAAGACAAAGGCCCCACCGAGACTTGAACTCGGATCACTGGATTCAAAGCCCAGAGTGCTGGCCATTACACCATGGGACCAAGACCAGACGTGGTTGCTTCTTCAGTGTAGACAATGGACCCCGTCAACCTTGACTCACCTGGCATGGCATTCCTGCTGGTTCTTAAGGAAACTTTGAGAAGTGTCTTCGCTTTGCATAGAAAACAGCCGATACATGTAATAAAATGGAAAATTCTAGCATGTTGACCGCAGAGAATGGCCAACAGAGAATTGGTGTGAGTCATTCCCAAATCCTCATTTGAATCACTGGTCTAAATGAGCAAGCAATAATCGAATGGAACTGTGAAACCAAAAGGCAAGATCTCACCATTAATTTAATAGGTTCATCTTGTCTTAATAGAGACGCTTCCACTGAGTAAAGTTTAATACATTTTGTTTGCTGTCATGCAGGTATCACAGCATCAAACACAATGTAATTTGAAGAACACATAAGTATACCACAGCCACGGGAGGCGTTTGGGCAGGCATGTTCTTTCCCTGTCTCCTCGTTAGTATAGTGGTGAGTATCCCCGCCTGTCACGCGGGAGACCGGGGTTCGATTCCCCGATGGGGAGTGTGCTGCTCCTTTTAGCCGCCAAACTCAAGTTGCAGGAATGTTGACGTTGGCTAGGTTTAGATGAATGGAGTCAGATGATGCAGGACAATCGAAAAAAAGTAATCGGCAAAAAACCAATTCGCCTATGCTGTTAAAGCAAACACCGGTGCTCCTTACGTGCGGAACGCAGTAAGCGATCATCCAGGCAGAAGGTCCCACCGAGACTTGAACTCGGATTACTGGATTCAGAGTCCAGAGTGCTGACCATTACACCATGGGACCTTGGATTCCCTTCCCGTCTTGCTGCTGCTTCACCGTAGCCTATGGACATGGCAAACCTTGACCAAAACGGCACAACTTTCCTGTTGGACATTAGTGAACCTTTCAGATATATCTGCAGTATGTGTGTGATACAGCTGACACACGGAAGTAAATGGTAGCTTGAGGGGATCGGAGCAAGAAGTAGCAGCATAATTGAACCAAACGGGCAAAGACACACCTCCCTTGGCTCACAGGGGAACAATGGCTGGTCCCTTCACACAGAATCATACAAGAAAGTAGCACGTCTTAAGACAAAGGCCCCACCGAGACTTGAACTCGGATCACTGGATTCAAAGCCCAGAGTGCTGGCCATTACACCATGGGACCAAGACCAGACGTGGTTGCTTCTTCAGTGTAGACAATGGACCCCGTCAACCTTGACTCACCTGGCATGGCATTCCTGCTGGTTCTTAAGGAAACTTTGAGAAGTGTCTTCGCTTTGCATAGAAAACAGCCGATACATGTAATAAAATGGAAAATTCTAGCATGTTGACCGCAGAGAATGGCCAACAGAGAATTGGTGTGAGTCATTCCCAAATCCTCATTTGAATCACTGGTCTAAATGAGCAAGCAATAATCGAACGGAACTGTGAAACCAAAAGGCAAGATCTCACCATTAATTTAATAGGTTCATCTTGTCTTAATAGAGACGCTTCCACTGAGTAAAGTTTAATACATTTTGTTTGCTGTCATGCAGGTATCACAGCATCAAACACAATGTAATTTGAAGAACACATAAGTATACCACAGCCACGGGAGGCGTTTGGGCAGGCGTGGTCTTTGCCTGTCTCCTCGTTAGTATAGTGGTGAGTATCCCCGCCTGTCACGCGGGAGACCGGGGTTCGATTCCCCGACGGGGAGTGTGCTGCTCCTTTTAGCCGCCAAACTCAAGTTGCAGGAATGTTGACGTTGGCTAGGTTGAGATGAATGGAGTCAGATGATGCAGGACAATCGAAAAAAAAGTAATCTGCAAAAAACCAATTCGCCTATGCTGTTAAAGCAAACACCGGTGCTCCTTACGTGCGGAACGCAGTAAGCGATCATCCAGGCAGGAGGTCCCACCGAGACTTGAACTCGGATTACTGGATTCAGAGTCCTGAGTGATGACCATTACACCATGGGACCTTGTATTCCCTTCCCGTCTTGCTGCTGCTTCACCGTAGCCTATGGACATGGCAAACCTTGACCAAAACGGCACAACTTTCCTGTTGGACATTAGTGAACCTTTCAGATATATCTGCAGTATGTGTGTGATACAGCTGACACACGGAAGTAAATGGTAGCTTGAGGGGATCGGAGCAAGAAGTAGCAGCATAATTGAACCAAACGGGCAAAGACACACCTCCCTTGGCTCACAGGGGAACAATGGCTGGTCCCTTCACACAGAATCATACAAGAAAGTAGCACGTCTTAAGACAAAGGCCCCACCGATACTTGACCTCGGATCACTGGATTCAAAGCCCAGAGTGCTGGCCATTACACCATGGGACCAAGACCAGACGTGGTTGCTTCTTCAGTGTAGACAATGGACCCCGTCAACCTTGACTCACCTGGCATGGCATTCCTGCTGGTTCTTAAGGAAACTTTGAGAAGTGTCTTCGCTTTGCATAGAAAACAGCCGATACATGTAATAAAATGGAAAATTCTAGCATGTTGACCGCAGAGAATGGCCAACAGAGAATTGATGTGAGTCATTCCCAAATCCTCATTTGAATCACTGGTCTAAATGAGCAAGCAATAATCGAATGGAACTGTGAAACCAAAAGGCAAGATCTCACCATTAATTTAATAGGTTCATCTTGTCTTAATAGAGACGCTTCCACTGAGTAAAGTTTAATACATTTTGTTTGCTGTCATGCAGGTATCACAGCATCAAACACAATGTAATTTGAAGAACACATAAGTATACCACAGCCACGGGAGGCGTTTGGGCAGGCGTGGTCTTTGCCTGTCTCCTCGTTAGTATAGTGGTGAGTATCCCCGCCTGTCACGCGGGAGACCGGGGTTCGATTCCCCGACGGGGAGTGTGCTGCTCCTTTTAGCCGCCAAACTCAAGTTGCAGGAATGTTGACGTTGGCTAGGTTGAGATGAATGGAGTCAGATGATGCAGGACAATCGAAAAAAAGTAATCTGCAAAAAACCAATTCGCCTATGCTGTTAAAGCAAACACCGGTGCTCCTTACGTGTGGAACGCAGTAAGCGACCATCCAGGCAGGAGGTCCCACCGAGACTTGAACTCGGATTACTGGATTCAGAGTCCAGAGTGCTGACCATTACACCATGGGACCTTGGATTCCCTTCCCGTCTTGCTGCTGCTTCACCGTAGCCTATGGACATGGCAAACCTTGACCAAAACGGCACAACTTTCCTGTTGGACATTAGTGAACCTTTCAGATATATCTGCAGTATGTGTGTGATACAGCTGACACACGGAAGTAAATGGTAACTTGAGGGGATCGGAGCAAGAAGTAGCAGCATAATTGAACCAAACGGGCAAAGACACACCTCCCTTGGCTCACAGGGGAACAATGGCTGGTCCCTTCACACAGAATCATACAAGAAAGTAGCACGTCTTAAGACAAAGGCCCCACCGAGACTTGAACTCGGATTACTGGATTCAGAGTCCAGAGTGCTGACCAGTACACCATGGGACCTTGGATTCCCTTCCCGTCTTGCTGCTGCTTCACCGTAGCCTATGGACATGGCAAACCTTGACCAAAACGGCACAACTTTCCTGTTGGACATTAGTGAACCTTTCAGATATATCTGCAGTATGTGTGTGATACAGCTGACACACGGAAGTAAATGGTAGCTTGAGGGGATCGGAGCAAGAAGTAGCAGCATAATTGAACCAAACGGGCAAAGACACACCTCCCTTGGCTCACAGGGGAACAATGGCTGGTCCCTTCACACAGAATCATACAAGAAAGTAGCACGTCTTAAGACAAAGGCCCCACCGAGACTTGAACTCGGATCACTGGATTCAAAGCCCAGAGTGCTGGCCATTACACCATGGGACCAAGACCAGACGTGGTTGCTTCTTCAGTGTAGACAATGGACCCCGTCAACCTTGACTCACCTGGCATGGCATTCCTGCTGGTTCTTAAGGAAACTTTGAGAAGTGTCTTCGCTTTGCATAGAAAACAGCCGATACATGTAATAAAATGGAAAATTCTAGCATGTTGACCGCAGAGAATGGCCAACAGAGAATTGGTGTGAGTCATTCCCAAATCCTCATTTGAATCACTGGTCTAAATGAGCAAGCAATAATCGAATGGAACTGTGAAACCAAAAGGCAAGATCTCACCATTAATTTAATAGGTTCATCTTGTCTTAATAGAGACGCTTCCACTGAGTAAAGTTTAATACATTTTGTTTGCTGTCATGCAGGTATCACAGCATCAAACACAATGTTATTTGAAGAACACATAAGTATACCACAGCCACGGGAGGCGTTTGGGCAGGCGTGGTCTTTGCCTGTCTCCTCGTTAGTATAGTGGTGAGTATCCCCGCCTGTCACGCGGGAGACCGGGGTTCGATTCCCCGACGGGGAGTGTGCTGCTCCTTTTAGCCGCCAAACTCAAGTTGCAGGAATGTTGACGTTGGCTAGGTTTAGATGAATGGAGTCAGATGATGCAGGACAATCGAAAAAAAGTAATCGGCAAAAAACCAATTCGCCTATGCTGTTAAAGCAAACACCGGTGCTCCTTACGTGCGGAACGCAGTAAGCGATCATCCAGGCAGGAGGTCCCACCGAGACTTGAACTCGGATTACTGGATTCAGAGTCCAGAGTGCTGACCATTACACCATGGGACCTTGGATTCCCTTCCCGTCTTGCTGCTGCTTCACCGTAGCCTATGGACATGGCAAACCTTGACCAAAACGGCACAACTTTCCTGTTGGACATTAGTGAACCTTTCAGATATATCTGCAGTATGTGTGTGATACAGCTGACACACGGAAGTAAATGGTAGCTTGAGGGGATCGGAGCAAGAAGTAGCAGCATAATTGAACCAAACGGGCAAAGACACACCTCCCTTGGCTCACAGGGGAACAATGGCTGGTCCCTTCACACAGAATCATACAAGAAAGTAGCACGTCTTAAGACAAAGGCCCCACCGAGACTTGAACTCGGATCACTGGATTCAAAGCCCAGAGTGCTGGCCATTACACCATGGGACCAAGACCAGACGTGGTTGCTTCTTCAGTGTAGACAATGGACCCCGTCAACCTTGACTCACCTGGCATGGCATTCCTGCTGGTTCTTAAGGAAACTTTGAGAAGTGTCTTCGCTTTGCATAGAAAACAGCCGATACATGTAATAAAATGGAAAATTCTAGCATGTTGACCGCAGAGAATGGCCAACAGAGAATTGGTGTGAGTCATTCCCAAATCCTCATCTGAATCACTGGTCTAAATGAGCAAGCAATAATCGAATGGAACTGTGAAACCAAAAGGCAAGATCTCACCATTAATTTAATAGGTTCATCTTGTCTTAATAGAGACGCTTCCACTGAGTAAAGTTTAATACATTTTGTTTGCTGTCATGCAGGTATCACAGCATCAAACACAATGTAATTTGAAGAACACATAAGTATACCACAGCCACGGGAGACGTTTGGGCAGGCGTGTTCTTTGCCTGTCTCCTCGTTAGTATAGTGGTGAGTATCCCCGCCTGTCACGCGGGAGACCGGGGTTCGATTCCCCGACGGGGAGTGTGCTGCTCCTTTTAGCCGCCAAACTCAAGTTGCAGGAATGTTGACGTTGGCTAGGTTGAGATGAATGGAGTCAGATGATGCAGGACAATCGAAAAAAAGTAAACGGCAAAAAACCAATTCGCCTATGCTGTTAAAGCAAACACCGGTGCTCCTTACGTGCGGAACGCAGTAAGCGATCATCCAGGCAGGAGGTCCCACCGAGACTTGAACTCGGATTACTGGATTCAGAGTCCAGAGTGCTGACCATTACACCATGGGACCTTGGATTCCCTTCCCGTCTTGCTGCTGCTTCACCGTAGCCTATGGACATGGCAAACCTTGACCAAAACGGCACAACTTTCCTGTTGGACATTAGTGAACCTTTCAGATATATCTACAGTATGTGTGTGATACAGCTGACACACGGAAGTAAATGGTAGCTTGAGGGGATCGGAGCAAGAAGTAGCAGCATAATTGAACCAAACGGGAAAAGACACACCTCCCTTGGCTCACAGGGGAACAATGGCTGGTCCCTTCACACAGAATCATACAAGAAAGTAGCACGTCTTAAGACAAAGGCCCCACCGAGACTTGAACTCGGATCACTGGATTCAAAGCCCAGAGTGCTGGCCATTACACCATGGGACCAAGACCAGACGTGGTTGCTTCTTCAGTGTAGACAATGGACCCCGTCAACCTTGACTCACCTGGCATGGCATTCCTGCTGGTTCTTAAGGAAACTTTGAGAAGTGTCTTCGCTTTGCATAGAAAACAGCCGATACATGTAATAAAATGGAAAATTCTAGCATGTTGACCGCAGAGAATGGCCAACAGAGAATTGGTGTGAGTCATTCCCAAATCCTCATTTGAATCACTGGTCTAAATGAGCAAGCAATAATCGAATGGAACTGTGAAACCAAAAGGCAAGATCTCACCATTAATTTAATAGGTTCATCTTGTCTTAATAGAGACGCTTCCACTGAGTAAAGTTTAATACATTTTGTTTGCTGTCATGCAGGTATCACAGCATCAAACACAATGTTATTTGAAGAACACATAAGTATACCACAGCCACGGGAGGCGTTTGGGCAGGCGTGGTCTTTGCCTGTCTCCTCGTTAGTATAGTGGTGAGTATCCCCGCCTGTCACGCGGGAGACCGGGGTTCGATTCCCCGACGGGGAGTGTGCTGCTCCTTTTAGCCGCCAAACTCAAGTTGCAGGAATGTTGACGTTGGGTAGGTTTAGATGAATGGAGTCAGATGATGCAGGACAATCGAAAAAAAGTAATCGGCAAAAAACCAATTCGCCTATGCTGTTAAAGCAAACACCGGTGCTCCTTACGTGCGGAACGCAGTAAGCGATCATCCAGGCAGGAGGTCCCACCGAGACTTGAACTCGGATTACTGGATTCAGAGTCCAGAGTGCTGACCATTACACCATGGGACCTTGGATTCCCTTCCCGTCTTGCTGCTGCTTCACCGTAGCCTATGGACATGGCAAACCTTGACCAAAACGGCACAACTTTCCTGTTGGACATTAGTGAACCTTTCAGATATATCTACAGTATGTGTGTGATACAGCTGACACACGGAAGTAAATGGTAGCTTGAGGGGATCGGAGCAAGAAGTAGCAGCATAATTGAACCAAACGGGAAAAGACACACCTCCCTTGGCTCACAGGGGAACAATGGCTGGTCCCTTCACACAGAATCATACAAGAAAGTAGCACGTCTTAAGACAAAGGCCCCACCGAGACTTGAACTCGGATCACTGGATTCAAAGCCCAGAGTGCTGGCCATTACACCATGGGACCAAGACCAGACGTGGTTGCTTCTTCAGTGTAGACAATGGACCCCGTCAACCTTGACTCACCTGGCATGGCATTCCTGCTGGTTCTTAAGGAAACTTTGAGAAGTGTCTTCGCTTTGCATAGAAAACAGCCGATACATGTAATAAAATGGAAAATTCTAGCATGTTGACCGCAGAGAATGGCCAACAGAGAATTGGTGTGAGTCATTCCCAAATCCTCATTTGAATCACTGGTCTAAATGAGCAAGCAATAATCGAATGGAACTGTGAAACCAAAAGGCAAGATCTCACCATTAATTTAATAGGTTCATCTTGTCTTAATAGAGACGCTTCCACTGAGTAAAGTTTAATACATTTTGTTTGCTGTCATGCAGGTATCACAGCATCAAACACAATGTAATTTGAAGAACACATAAGTATACCACAGCCACGGGAGACGTTTGGGCAGGCGTGTTCTTTGCCTGTCTCCTCGTTAGTATAGTGGTGAGTATCCCCGCCTGTCACGCGGGAGACCGGGGTTCGATTCCCCGACGGGGAGTGTGCTGCTCCTTTTAGCCGCCAAACTCAAGTTGCAGGAATGTTGACGTTGGCTAGGTTGAGATGAATGGAGTCAGATGATGCAGGACAATCGAAAAAAAGTAAACGGCAAAAAACCAATTCGCCTATGCTGTTAAAGCAAACACCGGTGCTCCTTACGTGCGGAACGCAGTAAGCGATCATCCAGGCAGGAGGTCCCACCGAGACTTGAACTCGGATTACTGGATTCAGAGTCCAGAGTGCTGACCATTACACCATGGGACCTTGGATTCCCTTCCCATCTTGCTGCTGCTTCACCGTAGCCTATGGACATGGCAAACCTTGACCAAAACGGCACAACTTTCCTGTTGGACATTAGTGAACCTTTCAGATATATCTGCAGTATGTGTGTGATACAGCTGACACACGGAAGTAAATGGTAGCTTGAGGGGATCGGAGCAAGAAGTAGCAGCATAATTGAACCAAACGGGCAAAGACACACCTCCCTTGGCTCACAGGGGAACAATGGCTGGTCCCTTCACACAGAATCATACAAGAAAGTAGCACGTCTTAAGACAAAGGCCCCACCGAGACTTGAACTCGGATCACTGGATTCAAAGCCCAGAGTGCTGGCCATTACACCATGGGACCAAGACCAGACGTGGTTGCTTCTTCAGTGTAGACAATGGACCCCGTCAACCTTGACTCACCTGGCATGGCATTCCTGCTGGTTCTTAAGGAAACTTTGAGAAGTGTCTTCGCTTTGCATAGAAAACAGCCGATACATGTAATAAAATGGAAAATTCTAGCATGTTGACCGCAGAGAATGGCCAACAGAGAATTGGTGTGAGTCATTCCCAAATCCTCATTTGAATCACTGGTCTAAATGAGCAAGCAATAATCGAATGGAACTGTGAAACCAAAAGGCAAGATCTCACCATTAATTTAATAGGTTCATCTTGTCTTAATAGAGACGCTTCCACTGAGTAAAGTTTAATACATTTTGTTTGCTGTCATGCAGGTATCACAGCATCAAACACAATGTAATTTGAAGAACACATAAGTATACCACAGCCACGGGAGGCGTTTGGGCAGGCGTGGTCTTTGCCTGTCTCCTCGTTAGTATAGTGGTGAGTATCCCCGCCTGTCACGCGGGAGACCGGGGTTCGATTCCCCGACGGGGAGTGTGCTGCTCCTTTTAGCCGCCAAACTCAAGTTGCAGGAATGTTGACGTTGGCTAGGTTTAGATGAATGGAGTCAGATGATGCAGGACAATCGAAAAAAAGTAATCGGCAAAAAACCAATTCGCCTATGCTGTTAAAGCAAACACCGGTGCTCCTTACGTGCGGAACGCAGTAAGCGATCATCCAGGCAGGAGGTCCCACCGAGACTTGAACTCGGATTACTGGATTCAGAGTCCAGAGTGCTGACCATTACACCATGGGACCTTGGATTCCCTTCCCGTCTTGCTGCTGCTTCACCGTAGCCTATGGACATGGCAAACCTTGACCAAAACGGCACAACTTTCCTGTTGGACATTAGTGAACCTTTCAGATATATCTGCAGTATGTGTGTGATACAGCTGACACACGGAAGTAAATGGTAGCTTGAGGGGATCGGAGCAAGAAGTAGCAGCATAATTGAACCAAACGGGCAAAGACACACCTCCCTTGGCTCACAGGGGAACAATGGCTGGTCCCTTCACACAGAATCATACAAGAAAGTAGCACATCTTAAGACAAAGGCCCCACCGAGACTTGAACTCGGATCACTGGATTCAAAGCCCAGAGTGCTGGCCATTACACCATGGGACCAAGACCAGACGTGGTTGCTTCTTCAGTGTAGACAATGGACCCCGTCAACCTTGACTCACCTGGCATGGCATTCCTGCTGGTTCTTAAGGAAACTTTGAGAAGTGTCTTCGCTTTGCATAGAAAACAGCCGATACATGTAATAAAATGGAAAATTCTAGCATGTTGACCGCAGAGAATGGCCAACAGAGAATTGGTGTGAGTCATTCCCAAATCCTCATTTGAATCACTGGTCTAAATGAGCAAGCAATAATCGAATGGAACTGTGAAACCAAAAGGCAAGATCTCACCATTAATTTAATAGGTTCATCTTGTCTTAATAGAGACGCTTCCACTGAGTAAAGTTTAATACATTTTGTTTGCTGTCATGCAGGTATCACAGCATCAAACACAATGTAATTTGAAGAACACATAAGTATACCACAGCCACGGGAGGCGTTTGGGCAGGCGTGGTCTTTGCCTGTCTCCTCGTTAGTATAGTGGTGAGTATCCCCGCCTGTCACGCGGGAGACCGGGGTTCGATTCCCCGACGGGGAGTGTGCTGCTCCTTTTAGCCGCCAAACTCAAGTTGCAGGAATGTTGACGTTGGCTAGGTTTAGATGAATGGAGTCAGATGATGCAGGACAATCGAAAAAAAGTAATCGGCAAAAAACCAATTCGCCTATGCTGTTAAAGCAAACACCGGTGCTCCTTACGTGCGGAACGCAGTAAGCGATCATCCAGGCAGGAGGTCCCACCGAGACTTGAACTCGGATTACTGGATTCAGAGTCCAGAGTGCTGACCATTACACCATGGGACCTTGGATTCCCTTCCCGTCTTGCTGCTGCTTCACCGTAGCCTATGGACATGGCAAACCTTGACCAAAACGGCACAACTTTCCTGTTGGACATTAGTGAACCTTTCAGATATATCTGCAGTATGTGTGTGATACAGCTGACACACGGAAGTAAATGGTAGCTTGAGGGGATCGGAGCAAGAAGTAGCAGCATAATTGAACCAAACGGGCAAAGACACACCTCCCTTGGCTCACAGGGGAACAATGGCTGGTCCCTTCACACAGAATCATACAAGAAAGTAGCACGTCTTAAGACAAAGGCCCCACCGAGACTTGAACTCGGATCACTGGATTCAAAGCCCAGAGTGCTGGCCATTACACCATGGGACCAAGACCAGACGTGGTTGCTTCTTCAGTGTAGACAATGGACCCCGTCAACCTTGACTCACCTGGCATGGCATTCCTGCTGGTTCTTAAGGAAACTTTGAGAAGTGTCTTCGCTTTGCATAGAAAACAGCCGATACATGTAATAAAATGGAAAATTCTAGCATGTTGACCGCAGAGAATGGCCAACAGAGAATTGGTGTGAGTCATTCCCAAATCCTCATTTGAATCACTGGTCTAAATGAGCAAGCAATAATCGAATGGAACTGTGAAACCAAAAGGCAAGATCTCACCATTAATTTAATAGGTTCATCTTGTCTTAATAGAGACGCTTCCACTGAGTAAAGTTTAATACATTTTGTTTGCTGTCATGCAGGTATCACAGCATCAAACACAATGTAATTTGAAGAACACATAAGTATACCACAGCCACGGGAGGCGTTTGGGCAGGCGTGGTCTTTGCCTGTCTCCTCGTTAGTATAGTGGTGAGTATCCCCGCCTGTCACGCGGGAGACCGGGGTTCGATTCCCCGACGGGGAGTGTGCTGCTCCTTTTAGCCGCCAAACTCAAGTTGCAGGAATGTTGACGTTGGCTAGGTTTAGATGAATGGAGTCAGATGATACAGGACAATCGAAAAAAAGTAATCGGCAAAAAACCAATTCGCCTATGCTGTTAAAGCAAACACCGGTGCTCCTTACGTGCAGAACGCAGTAAGCGATCATCCAGGCAGGAGGTCCCACCGAGACTTGAACTCGGATTACTGGATTCAGAGTCCAGAGTGCTGACCATTACACCATGGGACCTTGGATTCCCTTCCCGTCTTGCTGCTGCTTCACCGTAGCCTATGGACATGGCAAACCTTGACCAAAACGGCACAACTTTCCTGTTGGACATTAGTGAACCTTTCAGATATATCTGCAGTATGTGTGTGATACAGCTGACACACGGAAGTAAATGGTAGCTTGAGGGGATCGGAGCAAGAAGTAGCAGCATAATTGAACCAAACGGGCAAAGACACACCTCCCTTGGCTCACAGGGGAACAATGGCTGGTCCCTTCACACAGAATCATACAAGAAAGTAGCACGTCTTAAGACAAAGGCCCCACCGAGACTTGAACTCGGATCACTGGATTCAAAGCCCAGAGTGCTGGCCATTACACCATGGGACCAAGACCAGACGTGGTTGCTTCTTCAGTGTAGACAATGGACCCCGTCAACCTTGACTCACCTGGCATGGCATTCCTGCTGGTTCTTAAGGAAACTTTGAGAAGTGTCTTCGCTTTGCATAGAAAACAGCCGATACATGTAATAAAATGGAAAATTCTAGCATGTTGACCGCAGAGAATGGCCAACAGAGAATTGGTGTGAGTCATTCCCAAATCCTCATTTGAATCACTGGTCTAAATGAGCAAGCAATAATCGAATGGAACTGTGAAACCAAAAGGCAAGATCTCACCATTAATTTAATAGGTTCATCTTGTCTTAATAGAGACGCTTCCACTGAGTAAAGTTTAATACATTTTGTTTGCTGTCATGCAGGTATCACAGCATCAAACACAATGTAATTTGAAGAACACATACGTATACCACAGCCACGGGAGGCGTTTGGGCAGGCGTAGTCTTTGCCTGTCTCCTCGTTAGTATAGTGGTGAGTATCCCCGCCTGTCACGCGGGAGACCGGGGTTCGATTCCCCGACGGGGAGTGTGCTGCTCCTTTTAGCCGCCAAACTCAAGTTGCAGGAATGTTGACGTTGGCTAGGTTGAGATGAATGGAGTCAGATGATGCAGGACAATCGAAAAAAAGTAATCGGCAAAAAACCAATTCGCCTATGCTGTTAAGGCAAACACCGGTGCTCCTTACGTGCGGAACGCAGTAAGCGATCATCCAGGCAGGAGGTCCCACCGAGACTTGAACTCGGATTACTGGATTCAGAGTCCAGAGTGCTGACCATTACACCATGGAACCTTGGATTCCCTTCCCGTCTTGCTGCTGCTTCACCGTAGCCTATGGACATGGCAAACCTTGACCAAAACGGCACAACTTTCCTGTTGGACATTAGTGAACCTTTCAGATATATCTGCAGTATGTGTGTGATACAGCTGACACACGGAAGTAAATGGTAGCTTGAGGGGATCGGAGCAAGAAGTAGCAGCATAATTGAACCAAACGGGCAAAGACACACCTCCCTTGGCTCACAGGGGAACAATGGATGGTCCCTTCACACAGAATCATACAAGAAAGTAGCACGTCTTAAGACAAAGGCCCCACCGAGACTTGAACTCGGATCACTGGATTCAAAGCCCAGAGTGCTGGCCATTACACCATGGGACCAAGACCAGACGTGGTTGCTTCTTCAGTGTAGACAATGGACCCCGTCAACCTTGACTCACCTGGCATGGCATTCCTGCTGGTTCTTAAGGAAACTTTGAGAAGTGTCTTCGCTTTGCATAGAAAACAGCCGATACATGTAATAAAATGGAAAATTCTAGCATGTTGACCGCAGAGAATGGCCAACAGAGAATTGATGTGAGTCATTCCCAAATCCTCATTTGAATCACTGGTCTAAATGAGCAAGCAATAATCGAATGGAACTGTGAAACCAAAAGGCAAGATCTCACCATTAATTTAATAGGTTCATCTTGTCTTAATAGAGACGCTTCCACTGAGTAAAGTTTAATACATTTTGTTTGCTGTCATGCAGGTATCACAGCATCAAACACAATGTAATTTGAAGAACACATAAGTATACCACAGCCACGGGAGGCGTTTGGGCAGGCGTGGTCTTTGCCTGTCTCCTCGTTAGTATAGTGGTGAGTATCCCCGCCTGTCACGCGGGAGACCGGGGTTCGATTCCCCGACGGGGAGTGTGCTGCTCCTTTTAGCCGCCAAACTCAAGTTGCAGGAATGTTGACGTTGGCTAGGTTTAGATGAATGGAGTCAGATGATGCAGGACAATTGAAAAAAAGTAATCGGCAAAAAACCAATTCGCCTATGCTGTTAAAGCAAACACCGGTGCTCCTTACGTGCGGAACGCAGTAAGCGATCATCCAGGCAGGAGGTCCCACCGAGACTTGAACTCGGATTACTGGATTCAGAGTCCAGAGTGCTGACCATTACACCATGGGACCTTGGATTCCCTTCCCGTCTTGCTGCTGCTTCACCGTAGCCTATGGACATGGCAAACCTTGACCAAAACGGCACAACTTTCCTGTTGGACATTAGTGAACCTTTCAGATATATCTGCAGTATGTGTGTGATACAGCTGACACACGGAAGTAAATGGTAGCTTGAGGGGATCGGAGCAAGAAGTAGCAGCATAATTGAACCAAACGGGCAAAGACACACCTCCCTTGGCTCACAGGGGAACAATGGCTGGTCCCTTCACACAGAATCATACAAGAAAGTAGCACGTCTTAAGACAAAGGCCCCACCGAGACTTGAACTCGGATCACTGGATTCAAAGCCCAGAGTGCTGGCCATTACACCATGGGACCAAGACCAGACGCGGTTGCTTCTTCAGTGTAGACAATGGACCCCGTCAACCTTGACTCACCTGGCATGGCATTCCTGCTGGTTCTTAAGGAAACTTTGAGAAGTGTCTTCGCTTTGCATAGAAAACAGCCGATACATGTAATAAAATGGAAAATTCTAGCATGTTGACCGCAGAGAATGGCCAACAGAGAATTGGTTTGAGTCATTCCCAAATCCTCATTTGAATCACTGGTCTAAATGAGCAAGCAATAATCGAATGGAACTGTGAAACCAAAAGGCAAGATCTCACCATTAATTTAATAGGTTCATCTTGTCTTAATAGAGACGCTTCCACTGAGTAAAGTTTAATACATTTTGTTTGCTGTCATGCAGGTATCACAGCATCAAACACAATGTAATTTGAAGAACACATAAGTATACCACACCCAAGGGAGGCGTTTGGGCAGGCGTGGTCTTTGCCTGTCTCCTCGTTAGTATAGTGGTGAGTATCCCCGCCTGTCACGCGGGAGACCGGGGTTCGATTCCCCGACGGGGAGTGTGCTGCTCCTTTTAGCCGCCAAACTCAAGTTGCAGGAATGTTGACGTTGGCTAGGTTTAGATGAATGGAGTCAGATGATGCAGGACAATCGAAAAAAAGTAATCGGCAAAAACCCAATTCGCCTATGCTGTTAAAGCAAACACCGGTGCTCCTTACGTGCGGAACACAGTAAGCGATCATCCAGGCAGGAGGTCCCACCGAAACTTGAACTTGGATTACTGGATTCAGAGTCCAGAGTGCTGACCATTACACCATGGGACCTTGGATTCCCTTCCCGTCTTGCTGCTGCTTCACCGTAGCCTATGGACATGGCAAACCTTGACCAAAACGGCACAACTTTCCTGTTGGACATTAGTGAACCTTTCAGATATATCTGCAGTATGTGTGTGATACAGCTGACACACGGAAGTAAATGGTAGCTTGAGGGGATCGGAGCAAGAAGTAGCAGCATAATTGAACCAAACGGGCAAAGACACACCTCCCTTGGCTCACAGGGGAACAATGGCTGGTCCCTTCACACAGAATCATACAAGAAAGTAGCACGTCTTAAGACAAAGGCCCCACCGAGACTTGAACTCGGATCACTGGATTCAAAGCCCAGAGTGCTGGCCATTACACCATGGGACCAAGACCAGACGCGGTTGCTTCTTCAGTGTAGACAATGGACCCCGTCAACCTTGACTCACCTGGCATGGCATTCCTGCTGGTTCTTAAGGAAACTTTGAGAAGTGTCTTCGCTTTGCATAGAAAACAGCCGATACATGTAATAAAATGGAAAATTCTAGCATGTTGACCGCAGAGAATGGCCAACAGAGAATTGGTTTGAGTCATTCCCAAATCCTCATTTGAATCACTGGTCTAAATGAGCAAGCAATAATCGAATGGAACTGTGAAACCAAAAGGCAAGATCTCACCATTAATTTAATAGGTTCATCTTGTCTTAATAGAGACGCTTCCACTGAGTAAAGTTTAATACATTTTGTTTGCTGTCATGCAGGTATCACAGCATCAAACACAATGTAATTTGAAGAACACATAAGTATACCACAGCCAAGGGAGGCGTTTGGGCAGGCGTGGTCTTTGCCTGTCTCCTCGTTAGTATAGTGGTGAGTATCCCCGCCTGTCACGCGGGAGACCGGGGTTCGATTCCCCGACGGGGAGTGTGCTGCTCCTTTTAGCCGCCAAACTCAAGTTGCAGGAATGTTGACGTTGGCTAGGTTTAGATGAATGGAGTCAGATGATGCAGGACAATCGAAAAAAAGTAATCGGCAAAAACCCAATTCGCCTATGCTGTTAAAGCAAACACCGGTGCTCCTTACGTGCGGAACGCAGTAAGCGATCATCCAGGCAGGAGGTCCCACCGAAACTTGAACTTGGATTACTGGATTCAGAGTCCAGAGTGCTGACCATTACACCATGGGACCTTGGATTCCCTTCCCGTCTTGCTGCTGCTTCACCGTAGCCTATGGACATGGCAAACCTTGACCAAAACGGCACAACTTTCCTGTTGGACATTAGTGAACCTTTCAGATATATCTGCAGTATGTGTGTGATACAGCTGACACATGGAAGTAAATGGTAGCTTGAGGGGATCGGAGCAAGAAGTAGCAGCATAATTGAACCAAACGGGCAAAGACACACCTCCCTTGGCTCACAGGGGAACAATGGCTGGTCCCTTCACACAGAATCATACAAGAAAGTAGCACGTCTTAAGACAAAGGCCCCACCGAGACTTGAACTCGGATCACTGGATTCAAAGCCCAGAGTGCTGGCCATTACACCATGGGACCAAGACCAGACATGGTTGCTTCTTCAGTGTAGACAATGGACCCCGTCAACCTTGACTCACCTGGCATGGCATTCCTGCTGGTTCTTAAGGAAACTTTGAGAAGTGTCTTCGCTTTGCATAGAAAACAGCCGATACATGTAATAAAATGGAAAATTCTAGCATGTTGACCGCAGAGAATGGCCAACAGAGAATTGGTGTGAGTCATTCCCAAATCCTCATTTGAATCACTGGTCTAAATGAGCAAGCAATAATCGAATGGAACTGTGAAACCAAAAGGCAAGATCTCACCATTAATTTAATAGGTTCATCTTGTCTTAATAGAGACGCTTCCACTGAGTAAAGTTTAATACATTTTGTTTGCTGTCATGCAGGTATCACAGCATCAAACACAATGTAATTTGAAGAACACATAAGTATACCACAGCCACGGGAGGCGTTTGGGCAGGCATGTTCTTTGCCTGTCTCCTCGTTAGTATAGTGGTGAGTATCCCCGCCTGTCACGCGGGAGACCGGGGTTCGATTCCCCGACGGGGAGTGTGTTGCTCCTTTTAGCCGCCAAACTCAAGTTGCAGGAATGTTGACGTTGGCTAGGTTTAGATGAATGGAGTCAGATGATGCAGGACAATCGAAAAAAAGTAATCGGCAAAAAACCAATTCGCCTATGCTGTTAAAGCAAACACCGGTGCTCCTTACGTGCTGAACGCAGTAAGCGATCATCCAGGCAGGAGGTCCCACCGAGACTTGAACTCGGATTACTGGATTCAGAGTCCAGAGTGCTGACCATTACACCATGGGACCTTGGAGTCCCTTCCCGTCTTGCTGCTGCTTCACCGTAGCCTATGGACATGGCAAACCTTGACCAAAACGGCACAACTTTCCTGTTGGACATTAGTGAACCTTTCAGATATATCTGCAGTATGTGTGTGATACAGCTGACACACGGAAGTAAATGGTAGCTTGAGGGGATCGGAGCAAGAAGTAGCAGCATAATTGAACCAAACGGGCAAAGACACACCTCCCTTGGCTCACAGGGGAACAATAGCTGGTCCCTTCACACAGAATCATACAAGAAAGTAGCACGTCTTAAGACAAAGGCCCCACCGAGACTTGAACTCGGATCACTGGATTCAAAGCCCAGAGTGCTGGCCATTACATCATGGGACCAAGACCAGACGTGGTTGCTTCTTCAGTGTAGACAATGGACCCCGTCAACCTTGACTCACCTGGCATGGCATTCCTGCTGGTTCTTAAGGAAACTTTGAGAAGTGTCTTCGCTTTGCATAGAAAACAGCCGATACATGTAATAAAATGGAAAATTCTAGCATGTTGACCGCAGAGAATGGCCAACAGAGAATTGGTGTGAGTCATTCCCAAATCCTCATTTGAATCACTGGTCTAAATGAGCAAGCAATAATCGAATGGAACTGTGAAACCAAAAGGCAAGATCTCACCATTAATTTAATAGGTTCATCTTGTCTTAATAGAGACGCTTCCACTGAGTAAAGTTTAATACATTTTGTTTGCTGTCATGCAGGTATCACAGCATCAAACACAATGTAATTTGAAGAACACATAAGTATACCACAGCCAAGGGAGGCGTTTGGGCAGGCGTGGTCTTTGCCTGTCTCCTCGTTAGTATAGTGGTGAGTATCCCCGCCTGTCACGCGGGAGACCGGGGTTCGATTCCCCGACGGGGAGTGTGCTGCTCCTTTTAGCCGCCAAACTCAAGTTGCAGGAATGTTGACGTTGGCTAGGTTTAGATGAATGGAGTCAGATGATGCAGGACAATCGAAAAAAAGTAATCGGCAAAAACCCAATTCGCCTATGCTGTTAAAGCAAACACCGGTGCTCCTTACGTGCGGAACGCAGTAAGCGATCATCCAGGCAGGAGGTCCCACCGAAACTTGAACTTGGATTACTGGATTCAGAGTCCAGAGTGCTGACCATTACACCATGGGACCTTGGATTCCCTTCCCGTCTTGCTGCTGCTTCACCGTAGCCTATGGACATGGCAAACCTTGACCAAAACGGCACAACTTTCCTGTTGGACATTAGTGAACCTTTCAGATATATCTGCAGTATGTGTGTGATACAGCTGACACACGGAAGTAAATGGTAGCTTGAGGGGATCGGAGCAAGAAGTAGCAGCATAATTGAACCAAACGGGCAAAGACACACCTCCCTTGGCTCACAGGGGAACAATGGCTGGTCCCTTCACACAGAATCATACAAGAAAGTAGCACGTCTTAAGACAAAGGCCCCACCGAGACTTGAACTCGGATCACTGGATTCAAAGCCCAGAGTGCTGGACATTACACCATGGGACCAAGACCAGACGCGGTTGCTTCTTCAGTGTAGACAATGGACCCCGTCAACCTTGACTCACCTGGCATGGCATTCCTGCTGGTTCTTAAGGAAACTTTGAGAAGTGTCTTCGCTTTGCATAGAAAACAGCCGATACATGTAATAAAATGGAAAATTCTAGCATGTTGACCGCAGAGAATGGCCAACAGAGAATTGGTTTGAGTCATTCCCAAATCCTCATTTGAATCACTGGTCTAAATGAGCAAGCAATAATCGAATGGAACTGTGAAACCAAAAGGCAAGATCTCACCATTAATTTAATAGGTTCATCTTGTCTTAATAGAGACGCTTCCACTGAGTAAAGTTTAATACATTTTGTTTGCTGTCATGCAGGTATCACAGCATCAAACACAATGTAATTTGAAGAACACATAAGTATACCACAGCCAAGGGAGGCGTTTGGGCAGGCGTGGTCTTTGCCTGTCTCCTCGTTAGTATAGTGGTGAGTATCCCCGCCTGTCACGCGGGAGACCGGGGTTCGATTCCCCGACGGGGAGTGTGCTGCTCCTTTTAGCCGCCAAACTCAAGTTGCAGGAATGTTGACGTTGGCTAGGTTTAGATGAATGGAGTCAGATGATGCAGGACAATCGAAAAAAAGTAATCGGCAAAAACCCAATTCGCCTATGCTGTTAAAGCAAACACCGGTGCTCCTTACGTGCGGAACGCAGTAAGCGATCATCCAGGCAGGAGGTCCCACCGAAACTTGAACTTGGATTACTGGATTCAGAGTCCAGAGTGCTGACCATTACACCATGGGACCTTGGATTCCCTTCCCGTCTTGCTGCTGCTTCACCGTAGCCTATGGACATGGCAAACCTTGACCAAAACGGCACAACTTTCCTGTTGGACATTAGTGAACCTTTCAGATATATCTGCAGTATGTGTGTGATACAGCTGACACATGGAAGTAAATGGTAGCTTGAGGGGATCGGAGCAAGAAGTAGCAGCATAATTGAACCAAACGGGCAAAGACACACCTCCCTTGGCTCACAGGGGAACAATGGCTGGTCCCTTCACACAGAATCATACAAGAAAGTAGCACGTCTTAAGACAAAGGCCCCACCGAGACTTGAACTCGGATCACTGGATTCAAAGCCCAGAGTGCTGGCCATTACACCATGGGACCAAGACCAGACATGGTTGCTTCTTCAGTGTAGACAATGGACCCCGTCAACCTTGACTCACCTGGCATGGCATTCCTGCTGGTTCTTAAGGAAACTTTGAGAAGTGTCTTCGCTTTGCATAGAAAACAGCCGATACATGTAATAAAATGGAAAATTCTAGCATGTTGACCGCAGAGAATGGCCAACAGAGAATTGGTGTGAGTCATTCCCAAATCCTCATTTGAATCACTGGTCTAAATGAGCAAGCAATAATCGAATGGAACTGTGAAACCAAAAGGCAAGATCTCACCATTAATTTAATAGGTTCATCTTGTCTTAATAGAGACGCTTCCACTGAGTAAAGTTTAATACATTTTGTTTGCTGTCATGCAGGTATCACAGCATCAAACACAATGTAATTTGAAGAACACATAAGTATACCACAGCCACGGGAGGCGTTTGGGCAGGCATGTTCTTTGCCTGTCTCCTCGTTAGTATAGTGGTGAGTATCCCCGCCTGTCACGCGGGAGACCGGGGTTCGATTCCCCGACGGGGAGTGTGTTGCTCCTTTTAGCCGCCAAACTCAAGTTGCAGGAATGTTGACGTTGGCTAGGTTTAGATGAATGGAGTCAGATGATGCAGGACAATCGAAAAAAAGTAATCGGCAAAAAACCAATTCGCCTATGCTGTTAAAGCAAACACCGGTGCTCCTTACGTGCTGAACGCAGTAAGCGATCATCCAGGCAGGAGGTCCCACCGAGACTTGAACTCGGATTACTGGATTCAGAGTCCAGAGTGCTGACCATTACACCATGGGACCTTGGAGTCCCTTCCCGTCTTGCTGCTGCTTCACCGTAGCCTATGGACATGGCAAACCTTGACCAAAACGGCACAACTTTCCTGTTGGACATTAGTGAACCTTTCAGATATATCTGCAGTATGTGTGTGATACAGCTGACACATGGAAGTAAATGGTAGCTTGAGGGGATCGGAGCAAGAAGTAGCAGCATAATTGAACCAAACGGGCAAAGACACACCTCCCTTGGCTCACAGGGGAACAATGGCTGGTCCCTTCACACAGAATCATACAAGAAAGTAGCACGTCTTAAGACAAAGGCCCCACCGAGACTTGAACTCGGATCACTGGATTCAAAGCCCAGAGTGCTGGCCATTACACCATGGGACCAAGACCAGACATGGTTGCTTCTTCAGTGTAGACAATGGACCCCGTCAACCTTGACTCACCTGGCATGGCATTCCTGCTGGTTCTTAAGGAAACTTTGAGAAGTGTCTTCGCTTTGCATAGAAAACAGCCGATACATGTAATAAAATGGAAAATTCTAGCATGTTGACCGCAGAGAATGGCCAACAGAGAATTGGTGTGAGTCATTCCCAAATCCTCATTTGAATCACTGGTCTAAATGAGCAAGCAATAATCGAATGGAACTGTGAAACCAAAAGGCAAGATCTCACCATTAATTTAATAGGTTCATCTTGTCTTAATAGAGACGCTTCCACTGAGTAAAGTTTAATACATTTTGTTTGCTGTCATGCAGGTATCACAGCATCAAACACAATGTAATTTGAAGAACACATAAGTATACCACAGCCACGGGAGGCGTTTGGGCAGGCATGTTCTTTGCCTGTCTCCTCGTTAGTATAGTGGTGAGTATCCCCGCCTGTCACGCGGGAGACCGGGGTTCGATTCCCCGACGGGGAGTGTGTTGCTCCTTTTAGCCGCCAAACTCAAGTTGCAGGAATGTTGACGTTGGCTAGGTTTAGATGAATGGAGTCAGATGATGCAGGACAATCGAAAAAAAGTAATCGGCAAAAAACCAATTCGCCTATGCTGTTAAAGCAAACACCGGTGCTCCTTACGTGCTGAACGCAGTAAGCGATCATCCAGGCAGGAGGTCCCACCGAGACTTGAACTCGGATTACTGGATTCAGAGTCTAGAGTGCTGACCATTACACCATGGGACCTTGGAGTCCCTTCCCGTCTTGCTGCTGCTTCACCGTAGCCTATGGACATGGCAAACCTTGACCAAAACGGCACAACTTTCCTGTTGGACATTAGTGAACCTTTCAGATATATCTGCAGTATGTGTGTGATACAGCTGACACACGGAAGTAAATGGTAGCTTGAGGGGATCGGAGCAAGAAGTAGCAGCATAATTGAACCAAACGGGCAAAGACACACCTCCCTTGGCTCACAGGGGAACAATAGCTGGTCCCTTCACACAGAATCATACAAGAAAGTAGCACGTCTTAAGACAAAGGCCCCACCGAGACTTGAACTCGGATCACTGGATTCAAAGCCCAGAGTGCTGGCCATTACATCATGGGACCAAGACCAGACGTGGTTGCTTCTTCAGTGTAGACAATGGACCCCGTCAACCTTGACTCACCTGGCATGGCATTCCTGCTGGTTCTTAAGGAAACTTTGAGAAGTGTCTTCGCTTTGCATAGAAAACAGCCGATACATGTAATAAAATGGAAAATTCTAGCATGTTGACCGCAGAGAATGGCCAACAGAGAATTGGTGTGAGTCATTCCCAAATCCTCATTTGAATCACTGGTCTAAATGAGCAAGCAATAATCGAATGGAACTGTGAAACCAAAAGGCAAGATCTCACCATTAATTTAATAGGTTCATCTTGTCTTAATAGAGACGCTTCCACTGATTAAAGTTTAATACATTTTGTTTGCTGTCATGCAGGTATCACAGCATCAAACACAATGTAATTTGAAGAACACATAAGTATACCACAGCCACGGGAGGCGTTTGGGCAGGCGTGGTCTTTACTTGTCTCCTCGTTAGTATAGTGGTGAGTATCCCCGCCTGTCACGCGGGAGACCAGGGTTCGATTCCCTGACGGGGAGTGTGCTGCTCCTTTTAGCCGTGAACTAAAGAATGCCGCCAAACTCAAGTTGCAGGAATGTTGACGTTGGCTAGGTTGAGATGAATGGAGTCAGATGATGCAGGACAATCGAAAAAAAGTAATCGGCAAAAAACCAATTCGCCTATGCTGTTAAAGCAAACACCGGTGCTCCTTACGTGCGGAACGCAGTAAGCGATCATCCAGGCAGGAGGTCCCACCGAGACTTGAACTCGGATTACTGGATTCAGAGTCCAGAGTGCTGACCATTACACCATGGGACCTTGGATTCCCTTCCCGTCTTGCTGCTGCTTCACCGTAGCCTATGGACATGGCAAACCTTGACCAAAACGGCACAACTTTCCTGTTGGACATTAGTGAACCTTTCAGATATATCTGCAGTATGTGTGTGATACAGCTGACACACGGAAGTAAATGGTAGCTTGAGGGGATCGGAGCAAGAAGTAGCAGCATAATTGAACCAAACGGGCAAAGACACACCTCCCTTGGCTCACAGGGGAACAATGGCTGGTCCCTTCACACAGAATCATACAAGAAAGTAGCACGTCTTAAGACAAAGGCCCCACCGAGACTTGAATTCGGATCACTGGATTCAAAGCCCAGAGTGCTGGCCATTACACCATGGGACCAAGACCAAACGTGGTTGCTTCTTCAGTGTAGACAATGGACCCCGTCAACCTTGACTCACCTGGCATGGCATTCCTGCTGGTTCTTAAGGAAACTTTGAGAAGTGTCTTCGCTTTGCATAGAAAACAGCCGATACATGTAATAAAATGGAAAATTCTAGCATGTTGACCGCAGAGAATGGCCAACAGAGAATTGGTGTGAGTCATTCCCAAATCCTCATTTGAATCACTGGTCTAAATGAGCAAGCAATAATCGAATGGAACTGTGAAACCAAAAGGCAAGATCTCACCATTAATTTAATAGGTTCATCTTGTCTTAATAGAGACGCTTCCACTGAGTAAAGTTTAATACATTTTGTTTGCTGTCATGCAGGTATCACAGCATCAAACACAATGTAATTTGAAGAACACATAAGTATACCACAGCCACGGGAGGCGTTTGGGCAGGCGTGGTCTTTGCCTGTCTCCTCGTTAGTATAGTGGTGAGTATCCCCGCCTGTCACGTGGGAGACCGGGGTTCGATTCCCCGACGGGGAGTGTGCTGCTCCTTTTAGCCGCCAAACTCAAGTTGCAGGAATGTTGACGTTGGCTAGGTTGAGATGAATGGAGTCAGATGATGCAGGACAATCGAAAAAAAGTAATCGGCAAAAAACCAATTCGCCTATGCTGTTAAAGCAAACACCGGTGCTCCTTACGTGCGGAACGCAGTAAGCGATCATCCAGGCAGGAGGTCCCACCGAGACTTGAACTCAGATTACTGGATTCAGAGTCCAGAGTGCTGACCATTACACCATGGGACCTTGGATTCCCTTCCCGTCTTGCTGCTGCTTCACCGTAGCCTATGGACATGGCAAACCTTGACCAAAACGGCACAACTTTCCTGTTGGACATTAGTGAACCTTTCAGATATATCTGCAGTATGTGTGTGATACAGCTGACACACGGAAGTAAATGGTAGCTTGAGGGGATCGGAGCAAGAAGTAGCAGCATAATTGAACCAAACGGGCAAAGACACACCTCCCTTGGCTCACAGGGGAACAATGGCTGGTCCCTTCACACAGAATCATACAAGAAAGTAGCACGTCTTAAGACAAAGGCCCCACCGAGACTTGAACTCGGATCACTGGATTCAAAGCCCAGAGTGCTGGCCATTACACCATGGGACCAAGACCAGACGTGGTTGCTTCTTCAGTGTAGACAATGGAGCCCGTCAACCTTGACTCACCTGGCATGGCATTCCTGCTGGTTCTTAAGGAAACTTTGAGAAGTGTCTTCGCTTTGCATAGAAAACAGCCGATACATGTAATAAAATGGAAAATTCTAGCATGTTGACCGCAGAGAATGGCCAACAGAGAATTGGTGTGAGTCATTCCCAAATCCTCATTTGAATCACTGGTCTAAATGAGCAAGCAATAATCGAATGGAACTGTGAAACCAAAAGGCAAGATCTCACCATTAATTTAATAGGTTCATCTTGTCTTAATAGAGACGCTTCCACTGAGTAAAGTTTAATACATTTTGTTTGCTGTCATGCAGGTATCACAGCATCAAACACAATGTAATTTGAAGAACACATAAGTATACCACAGCCACGGGAGGCGTTTGGGCAGGCGTGTTCTTTGCCTGTCTCCTCGTTAGTATAGTGGTGAGTATCCCCGCCTGTCACGCGGGAGACCGGGGTTCGATTCCCCGACGGGGAGTGTGCTGCTCCTTTTAGCCGCCAAACTCAAGTTGCAGGAATGTTGACGTTGGCTAGGTTGAGATGAATGGAGTCAGATGATGCAGGACAATCGAAAAAAAGTAATCGGCAAAAAACCAATTCGCCTATGCTGTTAAAGCAAACACTGGTGCTCCTTACGTGCGGAACGCAGTAAGCGATCATCCAGGCAGGAGGTCCCACCGAGACTTGAACTCGGATTACTGGATTCAGAGTCCAGAGTGCTGACCATTACACCATGGGACCTTGGATTCCCTTCCCGTCTTGCTGCTGCTTCACCGTAGCCTATGGACATGGCAAACCTTGACCAAAACGGCACAACTTTCCTGTTGGACATTAGTGAACCTTTCAGATATATCTGCAGTATGTGTGTGATACAGCTGACACACGGAAGTAAATGGTAGCTTGAGGGGATCGGAGCAAGAAGTAGCAGCATAATTGAACCAAACGGGCAAAGACACACCTCCCTTGGCTCACAGGGGAACAATGGCTGGTCCCTTCACACAGAATCATACAAGAAAGTAGCACGTCTTAAGACAAAGGCCCCACCGAGACTTGAACTCGGATCACTGGATTCAAAGCCCAGAGTGCTGGCCATTACACCATGGGACCAAGACCAGACGTGGTTGCTTCTTCAGTGTAGACAATGGACCCCGTCAACCTTGACTCACCTGGCATGGCATTCCTGCTGGTTCTTAAGGAAACTTTGAGAAGTGTCTTCGCTTTGCATAGAAAACAGCCGATACATGTAATAAAATGGAAAATTCTAGCATGTTGACCGCAGAGAATGGCCAACAGAGAATTGGTGTGAGTCATTCCCAAATCCTCATTTGAATCACTGGTCTAAATGAGCAAGCAATAATCTAATGGAACTGTGAAACCAAAAGGCAAGATCTCACCATTAATTTAATAGGTTCATCTTGTCTTAATAGAGACGCTTCCACTGAGTAAAGTTTAATACATTTTGTTTGCTGTCATGCAGGTATCACAGCATCAAACACAATGTAATTTGAAGAACACATAAGTATACCACAGCCACGGGAGGCGTTTGGGCAGGCGTGGTCTTTGCCTGTCTCCTCGTTAGTATAGTGGTGAGTATCCCCGCCTGTCACGCGGGAGACCGGGGTTCGATTCCCCGACGGGGAGTGTGCTGCTCCTTTTAGCCGCCAAACTCAAGTTGCAGGAATGTTGACGTTGGCTAGGTTGAGATGAATGGAGTCAGATGATGCAGGACAATCGAAAAAAAGTAATCGGCAAAAAACCAATTCGCCTATGCTGTTAAGGCAAACACCGGTGCTCCTTACGTGCGGAACGCAGTAAGCGATCATCCAGGCAGGAGGTCCCACCGAGACTTGAACTCGGATTACTGGATTCAGAGTCCAGAGTGCTGACCATTACACCATGGGACCTTGGATTCCCTTCCCGTCTTGCTGCTGCTTCACCGTAGCCTATGGACATGGCAAACCTTGACCAAAACGGCACAACTTTCCTGTTGGACATTAGTGAACCTTTCAGATATATCTGCAGTATGTGTGTGATACAGCTGACACACGGAAGTAAATGGTAGCTTGAGGGGATCGGAGCAAGAAGTAGCAGCATAATTGAACCAAACGGGCAAAGACACACCTCCCTTGGCTCACAGGGGAACAATGGCTGGTCCCTTCACACAGAATCATACAAGAAAGTAGCACGTCTTAAGACAAAGGCCCCACCGAGACTTGAACTCGGATCACTGGATTCAAAGCCCAGAGTGCTGGCCATTACACCATGGGACCAAGACCAGACGTGGTTGCTTCTTCAGTGTAGACAATGGACCCCGTCAACCTTGACTCACCTGGCATGGCATTCCTGCTGGTTCTTAAGGAAACTTTGAGAAGTGTCTTCGCTTTGCATAGAAAACAGCTGATACATGTAATAAAATGGAAAATTCTAGCATGTTGACCGCAGAGAATGGCCAACAGAGAATTGGTGTGAGTCATTCCCAAATCCTCATTTGAATCACTGGTCTAAATGAGCAAGCAATAATCTAATGGAACTGTGAAACCAAAAGGCAAGATCTCACCATTAATTTAATAGGTTCATCTTGTCTTAATAGAGACGCTTCCACTGAGTAAAGTTTAATACATTTTGTTTGCTGTCATGCAGGTATCACAGCATCAAACACAATGTAATTTGAAGAACACATAAGTATACCACAGCCACGGGAGGCGTTTGGGCAGGCGTGGTCTTTGCCTGTCTCCTCGTTAGTATAGTGGTGAGTATCCCCGCCTGTCACGCGGGAGACCGGGGTTCGATTCCCCGACGGGGAGTGTGCTGCTCCTTTTAGCCGCCAAACTCAAGTTGCAGGAATGTTGACGTTGGCTAGGTTGAGATGAATGGAGTCAGATGATGCAGGACAATCGAAAAAAAGTAATCGGCAAAAAACCAATTCGCCTATGCTGTTAAGGCAAACACCGGTGCTCCTTACGTGCGGAACGCAGTAAGCGATCATCCAGGCAGGAGGTCCCACCGAGACTTGAACTCGGATTACTGGATTCAGAGTCCAGAGTGCTGACCATTACACCATGGGACCTTGGATTCCCTTCCCGTCTTGCTGCTGCTTCACCGTAGCCTATGGACATGGCAAACCTTGACCAAAACGGCACAACTTTCCTGTTGGACATTAGTGAACCTTTCAGATATATCTGCAGTATGTGTGTGATACAGCTGACACACGGAAGTAAATGGTAGCTTGAGGGGATCGGAGCAAGAAGTAGCAGCATAATTGAACCAAACGGGCAAAGACACACCTCCCTTGGCTCACAGGGGAACAATGGCTGGTCCCTTCACACAGAATCATACAAGAAAGTAGCACGTCTTAAGACAAAGGCCCCACCGAGACTTGAACTCGGATCACTGGATTCAAAGCCCAGAGTGCTGGCCATTACACCATGGGACCAAGACCAGACGTGGTTGCTTCTTCAGTGTAGACAATGGACCCCGTCAACCTTGACTCACCTGGCATGGCATTCCTGCTGGTTCTTAAGGAAACTTTGAGAAGTGTCTTCGCTTTGCATAGAAAACAGCCGATACATGTAATAAAATGGAAAATTCTAGCATGTTGACCGCAGAGAATGGCCAACAGAGAATTGGTGTGAGTCATTCCCAAATCCTCATTTGAATCACTGGTCTAAATGAGCAAGCAATAATCGAATGGAACTGTGAAACCAAAAGGCAAGATCTCACCATTAATTTAATAGGTTCATCTTGTCTTAATAGAGACGCTTCCACTGAGTAAAGTTTAATACATTTTGTTTGCTGTCATGCAGGTATCACAGCATCAAACACAATGTAATTTGAAGAACACATAAGTATACCACAGCCACGGGAGGCGTTTGGGCAGGCGTGTTCTTTGCCTGTCTCCTCGTTAGTATAGTGGTGAGTATCCCCGCCTGTCATGCGGGAGACCGGGGTTCGATTCCCCGACGGGGAGTGTGCTGCTCCTTTTAGCCGCCAAACTCAAGTTGCAGGAATGTTGACGTTGGCTAGGTTGAGATGAATGGAGTCAGATGATGCAGGACAATCGAAAAAAAGTAATCGGCAAAAAACCAATTCGCCTATGCTGTTAAAGCAAACACCGGTGCTCCTTACGTGCGGAACGCAGTAAGCGATCATCCAGGCAGGAGGTCCCACCGAGACTTGAACTCGGATTACTGGATTCAGAGTCCAGAGTGCTGACCATTACACCATGGGACCTTGGATTCCCTTCCCGTCTTGCTGCTGCTTCACCGTAGCCTATGGACATGGCAAACCTTGACCAAAACGGCACAACTTTCCTGTTGGACATTAGTGAACCTTTCAGATATATCTGCAGTATGTGTGTGATACAGCTGACACACGGAAGTAAATGGTAGCTTGAGGAGATCGGAGCAAGAAGTAGCAGCATAATTGAACCAAACGGGCAAAGACACACCTCCCTTGGCTCACAGGGGAACAATGGCTGGTCCCTTCACACAGAATCATACAAGAAAGTAGCACGTCTTAAGACAAAGGCCCCACCGAGACTTGAACTCGGATCACTGGATTCAAAGCCCAGAGTGCTGGCCATTACACCATGGGACCAAGACCAGACGTGGTTGCTTCTTCAGTGTAGACAATGGACCCCGTCAACCTTGACTCACCTGGCATGGCATTCCTGCTGGTTCTTAAGGAAACTTTGAGAAGTGTCTTCGCTTTGCATAGAAAACAGCCGATACATGTAATAAAATGGAAAATTCTAGCATGTTGACCGCAGAGAATGGCCAACAGAGAATTGGTGTGAGTCATTCCCAAATCCTCATTTGAATCACTGGTCTAAATGAGCAAGCAATAATCGAATGGAACTGTGAAACCAAAAGGCAAGATCTCACCATTAATTTAATAGGTTCATCTTGTCTTAATAGAGACGCTTCCACTGAGTAAAGTTTAATACATTTTGTTTGCTGTCATGCAGGTATCACAGCATCAAACACAATGTAATTTGAAGAACACATAAGTATACCACAGCCACGGGAGGCGTTTGGGCAGGCGTGTTCTTTGCCTGTCTCCTCGTTAGTATAGTGGTGAGTATCCCCGCCTGTCACGCGGGAGACTGGGGTTCGATTCCCCGACGGGGAGTGTGCTGCTCCTTTTAGCCGCCAAACTCAAGTTGCAGGAATGTTGACGTTGGCTAGGTTGAGATGAATGGAGTCAGATGATGCAGGACAATCGAAAAAAAGTAATCGGCAAAAAACCAATTCGCCTATGCTGTTAAAGCAAACACCGGTGCTCCTTACGTGCGGAACGCAGTAAGCGATCATCCAGGCAGGAGGTCCCACCGAGACTTGAACTCGGATTACTGGATTCAGAGTCCAGAGTGCTGACCATTACACCATGGGACCTTGGATTCCCTTCCCGTCTTGCTGCTGCTTCACCGTAGCCTATGGACATGGCAAACCTTGACCAAAACGGCACAACTTTCCTGTTGGACATTACTGAACCTTTCAGATATATCTGCAGTATGTGTGTGATACAGCTGACACACGGAAGTAAATGGTAGCTTGAGGGGATCGGAGCAAGAAGTAGCAGCATAATTGAACCAAACGGGCAAAGACACACCTCCCTTGGCTCACAGGGGAACAATGGCTGGTCCCTTCACACAGAATCATACAAGAAAGTAGCACGTCTTAAGACAAAGGCCCCACCGAGACTTGAACTCGGATCACTGGATTCAAAGCCCAGAGTGCTGGCCATTACACCATAGGACCAAGACCAGACATGGTTGCTTCTTCAGTGTAGACAATGGACCCCGTCAACCTTGACTCACCTGGCATGGCATTCCTGCTGGTTCTTAAGGAAACTTTGAGAAGTGTCTTCGCTTTGCATAGAAAACAGCCGATACATGTAATAAAATGGAAAATTCTAGCATGTTGACCGCAGAGAATGGCCAACAGAGAATTGGTGTGAGTCATTCCCAAATCCTCATTTGAATCACTGGTCTAAATGAGCAAGCAATAATCTAATGGAACTGTGAAACCAAAAGGCAAGATCTCACCATTAATTTAATAGGTTCATCTTGTCTTAATAGAGACGCTTCCACTGAGTAAAGTTTAATACATTTTGTTTGCTGTCATGCAGGTATCACAGCATCAAACACAATGTAATTTGAAGAACACATAAGTATACCACAGCCACGGGAGGCGTTTGGGCAGGCGTGGTCTTTGCCTGTCTCCTCGTTAGTATAGTGGTGAGTATCCCCGCCTGTCACGCGGGAGACCGGGGTTCGATTCCCCGACGGGGAGTGTGCTGCTCCTTTTAGCCGCCAAACTCAAGTTGCAGGAATGTTGACGTTGGCTAGGTTGAGATGAATGGAGTCAGATGATGCAGGACAATCGAAAAAAAGTAATCGGCAAAAAACCAATTCGCCTATGCTGTTAAGGCAAACACCGGTGCTCCTTACGTGCGGAACGCAGTAAGCGATCATCCAGGCAGGAGGTCCCACCGAGACTTGAACTCGGATTACTGGATTCAGAGTCCAGAGTGCTGACCATTACACCATGGGACCTTGGATTCCCTTCCCGTCTTGCTGCTGCTTCACCGTAGCCTATGGACATGGCAAACCTTGACCAAAACGGCACAACTTTCCTGTTGGACATTAGTGAACCTTTCAGATATATCTGCAGTATGTGTGTGATACAGCTGACACACGGAAGTAAATGGTAGCTTGAGGGGATCGGAGCAAGAAGTAGCAGCATAATTGAACCAAACGGGCAAAGACACACCTCCCTTGGCTCACAGGGGAACAATGGCTGGTCCCTTCACACAGAATCATACAAGAAAGTAGCACGTCTTAAGACAAAGGCCCCACCGAGACTTGAACTCGGATCACTGGATTCAAAGCCCAGAGTGCTGGCCATTACACCATGGGACCAAGACCAGACGTGGTTGCTTCTTCAGTGTAGACAATGGACCCCGTCAACCTTGACTCACCTGGCATGGCATTCCTGCTGGTTCTTAAGGAAACTTTGAGAAGTGTCTTCGCTTTGCATAGAAAACAGCCGATACATGTAATAAAATGGAAAATTCTAGCATGTTGACCGCAGAGAATGGCCAACAGAGAATTGGTGTGAGTCATTCCCAAATCCTCATTTGAATCACTGGTCTAAATGAGCAAGCAATAATCGAATGGAACTGTGAAACCAAAAGGCAAGATCTCACCATTAATTTAATAGGTTCATCTTGTCTTAATAGAGACGCTTCCACTGAGTAAAGTTTAATACATTTTGTTTGCTGTCATGCAGGTATCACAGCATCAAACACAATGTAATTTGAAGAACACATAAGTATACCACAGCCACGGGAGGCGTTTGGGCAGGCGTGTTCTTTGCCTGTCTCCTCGTTAGTATAGTGGTGAGTATCCCCGCCTGTCATGCGGGAGACCGGGGTTCGATTCCCCGACGGGGAGTGTGCTGCTCCTTTTAGCCGCCAAACTCAAGTTGCAGGAATGTTGACGTTGGCTAGGTTGAGATGAATGGAGTCAGATGATGCAGGACAATCGAAAAAAAGTAATCGGCAAAAAACCAATTCGCCTATGCTGTTAAAGCAAACACCGGTGCTCCTTACGTGCGGAACGCAGTAAGCGATCATCCAGGCAGGAGGTCCCACCGAGACTTGAACTCGGATTACTGGATTCAGAGTCCAGAGTGCTGACCATTACACCATGGGACCTTGGATTCCCTTCCCGTCTTGCTGCTGCTTCACCGTAGCCTATGGACATGGCAAACCTTGACCAAAACGGCACAACTTTCCTGTTGGACATTAGTGAACCTTTCAGATATATCTGCAGTATGTGTGTGATACAGCTGACACACGGAAGTAAATGGTAGCTTGAGGAGATCGGAGCAAGAAGTAGCAGCATAATTGAACCAAACGGGCAAAGACACACCTCCCTTGGCTCACAGGGGAACAATGGCTGGTCCCTTCACACAGAATCATACAAGAAAGTAGCACGTCTTAAGACAAAGGCCCCACCGAGACTTGAACTCGGATCACTGGATTCAAAGCCCAGAGTGCTGGCCATTACACCATGGGACCAAGACCAGACGTGGTTGCTTCTTCAGTGTAGACAATGGACCCCGTCAACCTTGACTCACCTGGCATGGCATTCCTGCTGGTTCTTAAGGAAACTTTGAGAAGTGTCTTCGCTTTGCATAGAAAACAGCCGATACATGTAATAAAATGGAAAATTCTAGCATGTTGACCGCAGAGAATGGCCAACAGAGAATTGGTGTGAGTCATTCCCAAATCCTCATTTGAATCACTGGTCTAAATGAGCAAGCAATAATCGAATGGAACTGTGAAACCAAAAGGCAAGATCTCACCATTAATTTAATAGGTTCATCTTGTCTTAATAGAGACGCTTCCACTGAGTAAAGTTTAATACATTTTGTTTGCTGTCATGCAGGTATCACAGCATCAAACACAATGTAATTTGAAGAACACATAAGTATACCACAGCCACGGGAGGCGTTTGGGCAGGCGTGTTCTTTGCCTGTCTCCTCGTTAGTATAGTGGTGAGTATCCCCGCCTGTCACGCGGGAGACTGGGGTTCGATTCCCCGACGGGGAGTGTGCTGCTCCTTTTAGCCGCCAAACTCAAGTTGCAGGAATGTTGACGTTGGCTAGGTTGAGATGAATGGAGTCAGATGATGCAGGACAATCGAAAAAAAGTAATCGGCAAAAAACCAATTCGCCTATGCTGTTAAAGCAAACACCGGTGCTCCTTACGTGCGGAACGCAGTAAGCGATCATCCAGGCAGGAGGTCCCACCGAGACTTGAACTCGGATTACTGGATTCAGAGTCCAGAGTGCTGACCATTACACCATGGGACCTTGGATTCCCTTCCCGTCTTGCTGCTGCTTCACCGTAGCCTATGGACATGGCAAACCTTGACCAAAACGGCACAACTTTCCTGTTGGACATTAGTGAACCTTTCAGATATATCTGCAGTATGTGTGTGATACAGCTGACACACGGAAGTAAATGGTAGCTTGAGGAGATCGGAGCAAGAAGTAGCAGCATAATTGAACCAAACGGGCAAAGACACACCTCCCTTGGCTCACAGGGGAACAATGGCTGGTCCCTTCACACAGAATCATACAAGAAAGTAGCACGTCTTAAGACAAAGGCCCCACCGAGACTTGAACTCGGATCACTGGATTCAAAGCCCAGAGTGCTGGCCATTACACCATGGGACCAAGACCAGACGTGGTTGCTTCTTCAGTGTAGACAATGGACCCCGTCAACCTTGACTCACCTGGCATGGCATTCCTGCTGGTTCTTAAGGAAACTTTGAGAAGTGTCTTCGCTTTGCATAGAAAACAGCCGATACATGTAATAAAATGGAAAATTCTAGCATGTTGACCGCAGAGAATGGCCAACAGAGAATTGGTGTGAGTCATTCCCAAATCCTCATTTGAATCACTGGTCTAAATGAGCAAGCAATAATCGAATGGAACTGTGAAACCAAAAGGCAAGATCTCACCATTAATTTAATAGGTTCATCTTGTCTTAATAGAGACGCTTCCACTGAGTAAAGTTTAATACATTTTGTTTGCTGTCATGCAGGTATCACAGCATCAAACACAATGTAATTTGAAGAACACATAAGTATACCACAGCCACGGGAGGCGTTTGGGCAGGCGTGGTCTTTGCCTGTCTCCTCGTTAGTATAGTGGTGAGTATCCCCGCCTGTCACGCGGGAGACCGGGGTTCGATTCCCCGACGGGGAGTGTGCTGCTCCTTTTAGCCGCCAAACTCAAGTTGCAGGAATGTTGACGTTGGCTAGGTTGAGATGAATGGAGTCAGATGATGCAGGACAATCGAAAAAAAGTAATCGGCAAAAAACCAATTCACCTATGCTGTTAAGGCAAACACCGGTGCTCCTTACGTGCGGAACGCAGTAAGCGATCATCCAGGCAGGAGGTCCCACCGAGACTTGAACTCGGATTACTGGATTCAGAGTCCAGAGTGCTGACCATTACACCATGGGACCTTGGATTCCCTTCCCGTCTTGCTGCTGCTTCACCGTAGCCTATGGACATGGCAAACCTTGACCAAAACGGCACAACTTTCCTGTTGGACATTAGTGAACCTTTCAGATATATCTGCAGTATGTGTGTGATACAGCTGACACACGGAAGTAAATGGTAGCTTGAGGGGATCGGAGCAAGAAGTAGCAGCATAATTGAACCAAACGGGCAAAGACACACCTCCCTTGGCTCACAGGGGAACAATGGCTGGTCCCTTCACACAGAATCATACAAGAAAGTAGCACGTCTTAAGACAAAGGCCCCACCGAGACTTGAACTCGGATCACTGGATTCAAAGCCCAGAGTGCTGGCCATTACACCATGGGACCAAGACCAGACGTGGTTGCTTCTTCAGTGTAGACAATGGACCCCGTCAACCTTGACTCACCTGGCATGGCATTCCTGCTGGTTCTTAAGGAAACTTTGAGAAGTGTCTTCGCTTTGCATAGAAAACAGCCGATACATGTAATAAAATGGAAAATTCTAGCATGTTGACCGCAGAGAATGGCCAACAGAGAATTGGTGTGAGTCATTCCCAAATCCTCATTTGAATCACTGGTCTAAATGAGCAAGCAATAATCGAATGGAACTGTGAAACCAAAAGGCAAGATCTCACCATTAATTTAATAGGTTCATCTTGTCTTAATAGAGACGCTTCCACTGAGTAAAGTTTAATACATTTTGTTTGCTGTCATGCAGGTATCACAGCATCAAACACAATGTAATTTGAAGAACACATAAGTATACCACAGCCACGGGAGGCGTTTGGGCAGGCGTGGTCTTTGCCTGTCTCCTCGTTAGTATAGTGGTGAGTATCCCCGCCTGTCACGCGGGAGACCGGGGTTCGATTCCCCGACGGGGAGTGTGCTGCTCCTTTTAGCCGCCAAACTCAAGTTGCAGGAATGTTGACGTTGGCTAGGTTGAGATGAATGGAGTCAGATGATGCAGGACAATCGAAAAAAAGTAATCGGCAAAAAACCAATTCGCCTATGCTGTTAAGGCAAACACCGGTGCTCCTTACGTGCGGAACGCAGTAAGCGATCATCCAGGCAGGAGGTCCCACCGAGACTTGAACTCGGATTACTGGATTCAGAGTCCAGAGTGCTGACCATTACACCATGGGACCTTGGATTCCCTTCCCGTCTTGCTGCTGCTTCACCGTAGCCTATGGACATGGCAAACCTTGACCAAAACGGCACAACTTTCCTGTTGGACATTAGTGAACCTTTCAGATATATCTGCAGTATGTGTGTGATACAGCTGACACACGGAAGTAAATGGTAGCTTGAGGGGATCGGAGCAAGAAGTAGCAGCATAATTGAACCAAACGGGCAAAGACACACCTCCCTTGGCTCACAGGGGAACAATGGCTGGTCCCTTCACACAGAATCATACAAGAAAGTAGCACGTCTTAAGACAAAGGCCCCACCGAGACTTGAATTCGGATCACTGGATTCAAAGCCCAGAGTGCTGGCCATTACACCATGGGACCAAGACCAAACGTGGTTGCTTCTTCAGTGTAGACAATGGACCCCGTCAACCTTGACTCACCTGGCATGGCATTCCTGCTGGTTCTTAAGGAAACTTTGAGAAGTGTCTTCGCTTTGCATAGAAAACAGCCGATACATGTAATAAAATGGAAAATTCTAGCATGTTGACCGCAGAGAATGGCCAACAGAGAATTGGTGTGAGTCATTCCCAAATCCTCATTTGAATCACTGGTCTAAATGAGCAAGCAATAATCGAATGGAACTGTGAAACCAAAAGGCAAGATCTCACCATTAATTTAATAGGTTCATCTTGTCTTAATAGAGACGCTTCCACTGAGTAAAGTTTAATACATTTTGTTTGCTGTCATGCAGGTATCACAGCATCAAACACAATGTAATTTGAAGAACACATAAGTATACCACAGCCACGGGAGGCGTTTGGGCAGGCGTGGTCTTTGCCTGTCTCCTCGTTAGTATAGTGGTGAGTATCCCCGCCTGTCACGCGGGAGACCGGGGTTCGATTCCCCGACGGGGAGTGTGCTGCTCCTTTTAGCCGCCAAACTCAAGTTGCAGGAATGTTGACGTTGGCTAGGTTGAGATGAATGGAGTCAGATGATGCAGGACAATCGAAAAAAAGTAATCGGCAAAAAACCAATTCGCCTATGCTGTTAAGGCAAACACCGGTGCTCCTTACGTGCGGAACGCAGTAAGCGATCATCCAGGCAGGAGGTCCCACCGAGACTTGAACTCGGATTACTGGATTCAGAGTCCAGAGTGCTGACCATGGGACCTTGGATTCCCTTCCCGTCTTGCTGCTGCTTCACCGTAGCCTATGGACATGGCAAACCTTGACCAAAACGGCACAACTTTCCTGTTGGACATTAGTGAACCTTTCAGATATATCTGCAGTATGTGTGTGATACAGCTGACACACGGAAGTAAATGGTAGCTTGAGGGGATCGGAGCAAGAAGTAGCAGCATAATTGAACCAAACGGGCAAAGACACACCTCCCTTGGCTCACAGGGGAACAATGGCTGGTCCCTTCACACAGAATCATACAAGAAAGTAGCACGTCTTAAGACAAAGGCCCCACCGAGACTTGAACTCGGATCACTGGATTCAAAGCCCAGAGTGCTGGCCATTACACCATGGGACCAAGACCAGACGTGGTTGCTTCTTCAGTGTAGACAATGGACCCCGTCAACCTTGACTCACCTGGCATGGCATTCCTGCTGGTTCTTAAGGAAACTTTGAGAAGTGTCTTCGCTTTGCATAGAAAACAGCCGATACATGTAATAAAATGGAAAATTCTAGCATGTTGACCGCAGAGAATGGCCAACAGAGAATTGGTGTGAGTCATTCCCAAATCCTCATTTGAATCACTGGTCTAAATGAGCAAGCAATAATCGAATGGAACTGTGAAACCAAAAGGCAAGATCTCACCATTAATTTAATAGGTTCATCTTGTCTTAATAGAGACGCTTCCACTGAGTAAAGTTTAATACATTTTGTTTGCTGTCATGCAGGTATCACAGCATCAAACACAATGTAATTTGAAGAACACATAAGTATACCACAGCCACGGGAGGCGTTTGGGCAGGCGTGTTCTTTGCCTGTCTCCTCGTTAGTATAGTGGTGAGTATCCCCGCCTGTCACGCGGGAGACCGGGGTTCGATTCCCCGACGGGGAGTGTGCTGCTCCTTTTAGCCGCCAAACTCAAGTTGCAGGAATGTTGACGTTGGCTAGGTTGAGATGAATGGAGTCAGATGATGCAGGACAATCGAAAAAAAGTAATCGGCAAAAAACCAATTCGCCTATGCTGTTAAAGCAAACACCGGTGCTCCTTACGTGCGGAACGCAGTAAGCGATCATCCAGGCAGGAGGTCCCACCGAGACTTGAACTCGGATTACTGGATTCAGAGTCCAGAGTGCTGACCATTACACCATGGGACCTTGGATTCCCTTCCCGTCTTGCTGCTGCTTCACCGTAGCCTATGGACATGGCAAACCTTGACCAAAACGGCACAACTTTCCTGTTGGACATTAGTGAACCTTTCAGATATATCTGCAGTATGTGTGTGATACAGCTGACACACGGAAGTAAATGGTAGCTTGAGGAGATCGGAGCAAGAAGTAGCAGCATAATTGAACCAAACGGGCAAAGACACACCTCCCTTGGCTCACAGGGGAACAATGGCTGGTCCCTTCACACAGAATCATACAAGAAAGTAGCACGTCTTAAGACAAAGGCCCCACCGAGACTTGAACTCGGATCACTGGATTCAAAGCCCAGAGTGCTGGCCATTACACCATGGGACCAAGACCAGACGTGGTTGCTTCTTCAGTGTAGACAATGGACCCCGTCAACCTTGACTCACCTGGCATGGCATTCCTGCTGGTTCTTAAGGAAACTTTGAGAAGTGTCTTCGCTTTGCATAGAAAACAGCCGATACATGTAATAAAATGGAAAATTCTAGCATGTTGACCGCAGAGAATGGCCAACAGAGAATTGGTGTGAGTCATTCCCAAATCCTCATTTGAATCACTGGTCTAAATGAGCAAGCAATAATCGAATGGAACTGTGAAACCAAAAGGCAAGATCTCACCATTAATTTAATAGGTTCATCTTGTCTTAATAGAGACGCTTCCACTGAGTAAAGTTTAATACATTTTGTTTGCTGTCATGCAGGTATCACAGCATCAAACACAATGTAATTTGAAGAACACATAAGTATACCACAGCCACGGGAGGCGTTTGGGCAGGCGTGGTCTTTGCCTGTCTCCTCGTTAGTATAGTGGTGAGTATCCCCGCCTGTCACGCGGGAGACCGGGGTTCGATTCCCCGACGGGGAGTGTGCTGCTCCTTTTAGCCGCCAAACTCAAGTTGCAGGAATGTTGACGTTGGCTAGGTTGAGATGAATGGAGTCAGATGATGCAGGACAATCGAAAAAAAGTAATCGGCAAAAAACCAATTCGCCTATGCTGTTAAGGCAAACACCGGTGCTCCTTACGTGCGGAACGCAGTAAGCGATCATCCAGGCAGGAGGTCCCACCGAGACTTGAACTCGGATTACTGGATTCAGAGTCCAGAGTGCTGACCATTACACCATGGGACCTTGGATTCCCTTCCCGTCTTGCTGCTGCTTCACCGTAGCCTATGGACATGGCAAACCTTGACCAAAACGGCACAACTTTCCTGTTGGACATTAGTGAACCTTTCAGATATATCTGCAGTATGTGTGTGATACAGCTGACACACGGAAGTAAATGGTAGCTTGAGGGGATCGGAGCAAGAAGTAGCAGCATAATTGAACCAAACGGGCAAAGACACACCTCCCTTGGCTCACAGGGGAACAATGGCTGGTCCCTTCACACAGAATCATACAAGAAAGTAGCACGTCTTAAGACAAAGGCCCCACCGAGACTTGAACTCGGATCACTGGATTCAAAGCCCAGAGTGCTGGCCATTACACCATGGGACCAAGACCAGACGTGGTTGCTTCTTCAGTGTAGACAATGGACCCCGTCAACCTTGACTCACCTGGCATGGCATTCCTGCTGGTTCTTAAGGAAACTTTGAGAAGTGTCTTCGCTTTGCATAGAAAACAGCCGATACATGTAATAAAATGGAAAATTCTAGCATGTTGACCGCAGAGAATGGCCAACAGAGAATTGGTGAGTCATTCCCAAATCCTCATTTGAATCACTGGTCTAAATGAGCAAGCAATAATCGAATGGAACTGTGAAACCAAAAGGCAAGATCTCACCATTAATTTAATAGGTTCATCTTGTCTTAATAGAGACGCTTCCACTGAGTAAAGTTTAATACATTTTGTTTGCTGTCATGCAGGTATCACAGCATCAAACACAATGTTATTTGAAGAACACATAAGTATACCACAGCCACGGGAGGCATTTGGGCAGGCGTGGTCTTTGCCTGTCTTCTCGTTAGTATAGTGGTGAGTATCCCCGCCTGTCACGCGGGAGACTGGGGTTCGATTCCCCGACGGGGAGTGTGCTGCTCCTTTTAGCCGCCAAACTCAAGTTGCAGGAATGTTGACGTTGGCTAGGTTTAGATGAATGGAGTCAGATGATGCAGGACAATCGAAAAAAAGTAATCGGCAAAAAACCAATTCGCCTATGCTGTTAAAGCAAACACCGGTGCTCCTTACGTGCGGAACGCAGTAAGCGATCATCCAGGCAGGAGGTCCCACCGAGACTTGAACTCGGATTACTGGATTCAGAGTCCAGGGTGCTGACCATTACACCATGGGACCTTGGATTCCCTTCCCGTCTTGCTGCTGCTTCACCGTAGCCTATGGACATGGCAAACCTTGACCAAAACGGCACAACTTTCCTGTTGGACATTAGTGAACCTTTCAGATATATCTGCAGTATGTGTGTGATACAGCTGACACACGGAAGTAAATGGTAGCTTGAGGGGATCGGAGCAAGAAGTAGCAGCATAATTGAACCAAACGGGCAAGACACACCTCCCTTGGCTCACAGGGGAACAATGGCTGGTCCCTTCACACAGAATCATACAAGAAAGTAGCACGTCTTAAGACAAAGGCCCCACCGAGACTTGAACTCGGATCACTGGATTCAAAGCCCAGAGTGCTGGCCATTACACCATGGGACCAAGACCAGACGTGGTTGCTTCTTCAGTGTAGACAATGGACCCCGTCAACCTTGACTCACCTGGCATGGCATTCCTGCTGGTTCTTAAGGAAACTTTGAGAAGTGTCTTCGCTTTGCATAGAAAACAGCCGATACATGTAATAAAATGGAAAATTCTAGCATGTTGACCGCAGAGAATGGCCAACAGAGAATTGGTGTGAGTCATTCCCAAATCCTCATTTGAATCACTGGTCTAAATGAGCAAGCAATAATCGAATGGAACTGTGAAACCAAAAGGCAAGATCTCACCATTAATTTAATAGGTTCATCTTGTCTTAATAGAGACGCTTCCACTGAGTAAAGTTTAATACATTTTGTTTGCTGTCATGCAGGTATCACAGCATCAAACACAATGTAATTTGAAGAACACATAAGTATACCACAGCCACGGGAGGCGTTTGGGCAGGCGTGGTCTTTGCCTGTCTCCTCGTTAGTATAGTGGTGAGTATCCCCGCCTGTCACGCGGGAGACTGGGGTTCGATTCCCCGACGGGGAGTGTGCTGCTCCTTTTAGCCGCCAAACTCAAGTTGCAGGAATGTTGACGTTGGCTAGGTTTAGATGAATGGAGTCAGATGATGCAGGACAATCGAAAAAAAGTAATCTGCAAAAAACCAATTCGCCTATGCTGTTAAAGCAAACACCGGTGCTCCTTACGTGCGGAACGCAGTAAGCGATCATCCAGGCAGGAGGTCCCACCGAGACTTGAACTCAGATTACTGGATTCAGAGTCCAGAGTGCTGACCATTACACCATGGGACCTTGGATTCCCTTCCCGTCTTGCTGCTGCTTCACCGTAGCCTATGGACATGGCAAACCTTGACCAAAACGGCACAACTTTCCTGTTGGACATTAGTGAACCTTTCAGATATATCTGCAGTATGTGTGTGATACAGCTGACACACGGAAGTAAATGGTAGCTTGAGGGGATCGGAGCAAGAAGTAGCAGCATAATTGAACCAAACGGGCAAAGACACACCTCCCTTGGCTCACAGGGGAACAATGGCTGGTCCCTTCACACAGAATCATACAAGAAAGTAGCACGTCTTAAGACAAAGGCCCCACCGAGACTTGAACTCGGATCACTGGATTCAAAGCCCAGAGTGCTGGCCATTACACCATGGGACCAAGACCAGACACGGCTGCTTCTTCAGTGTAGACAATGGACCCCGTCAACCTTGACTCACCTGGCATGGCATTCCTGCTGGTTCTTAAGGAAACTTTGAGAAGTGTCTTCGCTTTGCATAGAAAACAGCCGATACATGTAATAAAATGGAAAATTCTAGCATGTTGACCGCAGAGAATGGCCAACAGAGAATTGGTGTGAGTCATTCCCAAATCCTCATTTGAATCACTGGTCTAAATGAGCAAGCAATAATCGAATGGAACTGTGAAACCAAAAGGCAAGATCTCACCATTAATTTAATAGGTTCATCTTGTCTTAATAGAGACGCTTCCACTGAGTAAAGTTTAATACATTTTGTTTGCTGTCATGCAGGTATCACAGCATCAAACACAATGTTATTTGAAGAACACATAAGTATACCACAGCCACGGGAGGCGTTTGGGCAGGCGTGGTCTTTGCCTGTCTCCTCGTTAGTATAGTGGTGAGTATCCCCGCCTGTCACGCGGGAGACCGGGGTTCGATTCCCCGACGGGGAGTGTGCTGCTCCTTTTAGCCGCCAAACTCAAGTTGCAGGAATGTTGACGTTGGCTAGGTTTAGATGAATGGAGTCAAATGATGCAGGACAATCGAAAAAAAGTAATCGGCAAAAAACCAATTCGCCTATGCTGTTAAAGCAAACACCGGTGCTCCTTACGTGCGGAACGCAGTAAGCGATCATCCAGGCAGGAGGTCCCACCGAGACTTGAACTCGGATTACTGGATTCAGAGTCCAGAGTGCTGACCATTACACCATGGGACCTTGGATTCCCTTCCCGTCTTGCTGCTGCTTCACCGTAGCCTATGGACATGGCAAACCTTGACCAAAACGGCACAACTTTCCTGTTGGACATTAGTGAACCTTTCAGATATATCTGCAGTATGTGTGTGATACAGCTGACACACGGAAGTAAATGGTAGCTTGAGGGGATCGGAGCAAGAAGTAGCAGCATAATTGAACCAAACGGGCAAAGACACACCTCCCTTGGCTCACAGGGGAACAATGGCTGGTCCCTTCACACAGAATCATACAAGAAAGTAGCACGTCTTAAGACAAAGGCCCCACCGAGACTTGAACTCGGATCACTGGATTCAAAGCCCAGAGTGCTGGCCATTACACCATGGGACCAAGACCAGACGTGGTTGCTTCTTCAGTGTAGACAATGGACCCCGTCAACCTTGACTCACCTGGCATGGCATTCCTGCTGGTTCTTAAGGAAACTTTGAGAAGTGTCTTCGCTTTGCATAGAAAACAGCCGATACATGTAATAAAATGGAAAATTCTAGCATGTTGACCGCAGAGAATGGCCAACAGAGAATTGGTGTGAGTCATTCCCAAATCCTCATTTGAATCACTGGTCTAAATGAGCAAGCAATAATCGAATGGAACTGTGAAACCAAAAGGCAAGATCTCACCATTAATTTAATAGGTTCATCTTGTCTTAATAGAGACGCTTCCACTGAGTAAAGTTTAATACATTTTGTTTGCTGTCATGCAGGTATCACAGCATCAAACACAATGTAATTTGAAGAACACATAAGTATACCACAGCCACGGGAGGCGTTTGGGCAGGCGTGGTCTTTGCCTGTCTCCTCGTTAGTATAGTGGTGAGTATCCCCGCCTGTCATGCGGGAGACCGGGGTTCGATTCCCCGACGGGGAGTGTGCTGCTCCTTTTAGCCGCCAAACTCAAGTTGCAGGAATGTTGACGTTGGCTAGGTTGAGATGAATGGAGTCAGATGATGCAGGACAATCGAAAAAAAGTAATCGGCAAAAAACCAATTCGCCTATGCTGTTAAGGCAAACACCGGTGCTCCTTACGTGCGGAACGCAGTAAGCGATCATCCAGGCAGGAGGTCCCACCGAGACTTGAACTCGGATTACTGGATTCAGAGTCCAGAGTGCTGACCATTACACCATGGGACCTTGGATTCCCTTCCCGTCTTGCTGCTGCTTCACCGTAGCCTATGGACATGGCAAACCTTGACCAAAACGGCACAACTTTCCTGTTGGACATTAGTGAACCTTTCAGATATATCTGCAGTATGTGTGTGATACAGCTGACACACGGAAGTAAATGGTAGCTTGAGGGGATCGGAGCAAGAAGTAGCAGCATAATTGAACCAAACGGGCAAAGACACACCTCCCTTGGCTCACAGGGGAACAATGGCTGGTCCCTTCACACAGAATCATACAAGAAAGTAGCACGTCTTAAGACAAAGGCCCCACCGAGACTTGAATTCGGATCACTGGATTCAAAGCCCAGAGTGCTGGCCATTACACCATGGGACCAAGACCAAACGTGGTTGCTTCTTCAGTGTAGACAATGGACCCCGTCAACCTTGACTCACCTGGCATGGCATTCCTGCTGGTTCTTAAGGAAACTTTGAGAAGTGTCTTCGCTTTGCATAGAAAACAGCCGATACATGTAATAAAATGGAAAATTCTAGCATGTTGACCGCAGAGAATGGCCAACAGAGAATTGGTGTGAGTCATTCCCAAATCCTCATTTGAATCACTGGTCTAAATGAGCAAGCAATAATCGAATGGAACTGTGAAACCAAAAGGCAAGATCTCACCATTAATTTAATAGGTTCATCTTGTCTTAATAGAGACGCTTCCACTGAGTAAAGTTTAATACATTTTGTTTGCTGTCATGCAGGTATCACAGCATCAAACACAATGTAATTTGAAGAACACATAAGTATACCACAGCCACGGGAGGCGTTTGGGCAGGCGTGGTCTTTGCCTGTCTCCTCGTTAGTATAGTGGTGAGTATCCCCGCCTGTCACGCGGGAGACCGGGGTTCGATTCCCCGACGGGGAGTGTGCTGCTCCTTTTAGCCGCCAAACTCAAGTTGCAGGAATGTTGACGTTGGCTAGGTTGAGATGAATGGAGTCAGATGATGCAGGACAATCGAAAAAAAGTAATCGGCAAAAAACCAATTCGCCTATGCTGTTAAGGCAAACACCGGTGCTCCTTACGTGCGGAACGCAGTAAGCGATCATCCAGGCAGGAGGTCCCACCGAGACTTGAACTCGGATTACTGGATTCAGAGTCCAGAGTGCTGACCATGGGACCTTGGATTCCCTTCCCGTCTTGCTGCTGCTTCACCGTAGCCTATGGACATGGCAAACCTTGACCAAAACGGCACAACTTTCCTGTTGGACATTAGTGAACCTTTCAGATATATCTGCAGTATGTGTGTGATACAGCTGACACACGGAAGTAAATGGTAGCTTGAGGGGATCGGAGCAAGAAGTAGCAGCATAATTGAACCAAACGGGCAAAGACACACCTCCCTTGGCTCACAGGGGAACAATGGCTGGTCCCTTCACACAGAATCATACAAGAAAGTAGCACGTCTTAAGACAAAGGCCCCACCGAGACTTGAACTCGGATCACTGGATTCAAAGCCCAGAGTGCTGGCCATTACACCATGGGACCAAGACCAGACGTGGTTGCTTCTTCAGTGTAGACAATGGACCCCGTCAACCTTGACTCACCTGGCATGGCATTCCTGCTGGTTCTTAAGGAAACTTTGAGAAGTGTCTTCGCTTTGCATAGAAAACAGCCGATACATGTAATAAAATGGAAAATTCTAGCATGTTGACCGCAGAGAATGGCCAACAGAGAATTGGTGTGAGTCATTCCCAAATCCTCATTTGAATCACTGGTCTAAATGAGCAAGCAATAATCGAATGGAACTGTGAAACCAAAAGGCAAGATCTCACCATTAATTTAATAGGTTCATCTTGTCTTAATAGAGACGCTTCCACTGAGTAAAGTTTAATACATTTTGTTTGCTGTCATGCAGGTATCACAGCATCAAACACAATGTAATTTGAAGAACACATAAGTATACCACAGCCACGGGAGGCGTTTGGGCAGGCGTGTTCTTTGCCTGTCTCCTCGTTAGTATAGTGGTGAGTATCCCCGCCTGTCACGCGGGAGACCGGGGTTCGATTCCCCGACGGGGAGTGTGCTGCTCCTTTTAGCCGCCAAACTCAAGTTGCAGGAATGTTGACGTTGGCTAGGTTGAGATGAATGGAGTCAGATGATGCAGGACAATCGAAAAAAAGTAATCGGCAAAAAACCAATTCGCCTATGCTGTTAAAGCAAACACCGGTGCTCCTTACGTGCGGAACGCAGTAAGCGATCATCCAGGCAGGAGGTCCCACCGAGACTTGAACTCGGATTACTGGATTCAGAGTCCAGAGTGCTGACCATTACACCATGGGACCTTGGATTCCCTTCCCGTCTTGCTGCTGCTTCACCGTAGCCTATGGACATGGCAAACCTTGACCAAAACGGCACAACTTTCCTGTTGGACATTAGTGAACCTTTCAGATATATCTGCAGTATGTGTGTGATACAGCTGACACACGGAAGTAAATGGTAGCTTGAGGAGATCGGAGCAAGAAGTAGCAGCATAATTGAACCAAACGGGCAAAGACACACCTCCCTTGGCTCACAGGGGAACAATGGCTGGTCCCTTCACACAGAATCATACAAGAAAGTAGCACGTCTTAAGACAAAGGCCCCACCGAGACTTGAACTCGGATCACTGGATTCAAAGCCCAGAGTGCTGGCCATTACACCATGGGACCAAGACCAGACGTGGTTGCTTCTTCAGTGTAGACAATGGACCCCGTCAACCTTGACTCACCTGGCATGGCATTCCTGCTGGTTCTTAAGGAAACTTTGAGAAGTGTCTTCGCTTTGCATAGAAAACAGCCGATACATGTAATAAAATGGAAAATTCTAGCATGTTGACCGCAGAGAATGGCCAACAGAGAATTGGTGTGAGTCATTCCCAAATCCTCATTTGAATCACTGGTCTAAATGAGCAAGCAATAATCGAATGGAACTGTGAAACCAAAAGGCAAGATCTCACCATTAATTTAATAGGTTCATCTTGTCTTAATAGAGACGCTTCCACTGAGTAAAGTTTAATACATTTTGTTTGCTGTCATGCAGGTATCACAGCATCAAACACAATGTAATTTGAAGAACACATAAGTATACCACAGCCACGGGAGGCGTTTGGGCAGGCGTGGTCTTTGCCTGTCTCCTCGTTAGTATAGTGGTGAGTATCCCCGCCTGTCACGCGGGAGACCGGGGTTCGATTCCCCGACGGGGAGTGTGCTGCTCCTTTTAGCCGCCAAACTCAAGTTGCAGGAATGTTGACGTTGGCTAGGTTGAGATGAATGGAGTCAGATGATGCAGGACAATCGAAAAAAAGTAATCGGCAAAAAACCAATTCGCCTATGCTGTTAAGGCAAACACCGGTGCTCCTTACGTGCGGAACGCAGTAAGCGATCATCCAGGCAGGAGGTCCCACCGAGACTTGAACTCGGATTACTGGATTCAGAGTCCAGAGTGCTGACCATTACACCATGGGACCTTGGATTCCCTTCCCGTCTTGCTGCTGCTTCACCGTAGCCTATGGACATGGCAAACCTTGACCAAAATGGCACAACTTTCCTGTTGGACATTAGTGAACCTTTCAGATATATCTGCAGTATGTGTGTGATACAGCTGACACACGGAAGTAAATGGTAGCTTGAGGGGATCGGAGCAAGAAGTAGCAGCATAATTGAACCAAACGGGCAAAGACACACCTCCCTTGGCTCACAGGGGAACAATGGCTGGTCCCTTCACACAGAATCATACAAGAAAGTAGCACGTCTTAAGACAAAGGCCCCACCGAGACTTGAACTCGGATCACTGGATTCAAAGCCCAGAGTGCTGGCCATTACACCATGGGACCAAGACCAGACGTGGTTGCTTCTTCAGTGTAGACAATGGACCCCGTCAACCTTGACTCACCTGGCATGGCATTCCTGCTGGTTCTTAAGGAAACTTTGAGAAGTGTCTTCGCTTTGCATAGAAAACAGCCGATACATGTAATAAAATGGAAAATTCTAGCATGTTGACCGCAGAGAATGGCCAACAGAGAATTGGTGAGTCATTCCCAAATCCTCATTTGAATCACTGGTCTAAATGAGCAAGCAATAATCGAATGGAACTGTGAAACCAAAAGGCAAGATCTCACCATTAATTTAATAGGTTCATCTTGTCTTAATAGAGACGCTTCCACTGAGTAAAGTTTAATACATTTTGTTTGCTGTCATGCAGGTATCACAGCATCAAACACAATGTTATTTGAAGAACACATAAGTATACCACAGCCACGGGAGGCATTTGGGCAGGCGTGGTCTTTGCCTGTCTTCTCGTTAGTATAGTGGTGAGTATCCCCGCCTGTCACGCGGGAGACTGGGGTTCGATTCCCCGACGGGGAGTGTGCTGCTCCTTTTAGCCGCCAAACTCAAGTTGCAGGAATGTTGACGTTGGCTAGGTTTAGATGAATGGAGTCAGATGATGCAGGACAATCGAAAAAAAGTAATCGGCAAAAAACCAATTCGCCTATGCTGTTAAAGCAAACACCGGTGCTCCTTACGTGCGGAACGCAGTAAGCGATCATCCAGGCAGGAGGTCCCACCGAGACTTGAACTCGGATTACTGGATTCAGAGTCCAGGGTGCTGACCATTACACCATGGGACCTTGGATTCCCTTCCCGTCTTGCTGCTGCTTCACCGTAGCCTATGGACATGGCAAACCTTGACCAAAACGGCACAACTTTCCTGTTGGACATTAGTGAACCTTTCAGATATATCTGCAGTATGTGTGTGATACAGCTGACACACGGAAGTAAATGGTAGCTTGAGGGGATCGGAGCAAGAAGTAGCAGCATAATTGAACCAAACGGGCAAGACACACCTCCCTTGGCTCACAGGGGAACAATGGCTGGTCCCTTCACACAGAATCATACAAGAAAGTAGCACGTCTTAAGACAAAGGCCCCACCGAGACTTGAACTCGGATCACTGGATTCAAAGCCCAGAGTGCTGGCCATTACACCATGGGACCAAGACCAGACACGGCTGCTTCTTCAGTGTAGACAATGGACCCCGTCAACCTTGACTCACCTGGCATGGCATTCCTGCTGGTTCTTAAGGAAACTTTGAGAAGTGTCTTCGCTTTGCATAGAAAACAGCCGATACATGTAATAAAATGGAAAATTCTAGCATGTTGACCGCAGAGAATGGCCAACAGAGAATTGGTGTGAGTCATTCCCAAATCCTCATTTGAATCACTGGTCTAAATGAGCAAGCAATAATCGAATGGAACTGTGAAACCAAAAGGCAAGATCTCACCATTAATTTAATAGGTTCATCTTGTCTTAATAGAGACGCTTCCACTGAGTAAAGTTTAATACATTTTGTTTGCTGTCATGCAGGTATCACAGCATCAAACACAATGTAATTTGAAGAACACATAAGTATACCACAGCCACGGGAGGCGTTTGGGCAGGCGTGGTCTTTGCCTGTCTCCTCGTTAGTATAGTGGTGAGTATCCCCGCCTGTCACGCGGGAGACTGGGGTTCGATTCCCCGACGGGGAGTGTGCTGCTCCTTTTAGCCGCCAAACTCAAGTTGCAGGAATGTTGACGTTGGCTAGGTTTAGATGAATGGAGTCAGATGATGCAGGACAATCGAAAAAAAGTAATCTGCAAAAAACCAATTCGCCTATGCTGTTAAAGCAAACACCGGTGCTCCTTACGTGCGGAACGCAGTAAGCGATCATCCAGGCAGGAGGTCCCACCGAGACTTGAACTCAGATTACTGGATTCAGAGTCCAGAGTGCTGACCATTACACCATGGGACCTTGGATTCCCTTCCCGTCTTGCTGCTGCTTCACCGTAGCCTATGGACATGGCAAACCTTGACCAAAACGGCACAACTTTCCTGTTGGACATTAGTGAACCTTTCAGATATATCTGCAGTATGTGTGTGATACAGCTGACACACGGAAGTAAATGGTAGCTTGAGGGGATCGGAGCAAGAAGTAGCAGCATAATTGAACCAAACGGGCAAAGACACACCTCCCTTGGCTCACAGGGGAACAATGGCTGGTCCCTTCACACAGAATCATACAAGAAAGTAGCACGTCTTAAGACAAAGGCCCCACCGAGACTTGAACTCGGATCACTGGATTCAAAGCCCAGAGTGCTGGCCATTACACCATGGGACCAAGACCAGACACGGCTGCTTCTTCAGTGTAGACAATGGACCCCGTCAACCTTGACTCACCTGGCATGGCATTCCTGCTGGTTCTTAAGGAAACTTTGAGAAGTGTCTTCGCTTTGCATAGAAAACAGCCGATACATGTAATAAAATGGAAAATTCTAGCATGTTGACCGCAGAGAATGGCCAACAGAGAATTGGTGTGAGTCATTCCCAAATCCTCATTTGAATCACTGGTCTAAATGAGCAAGCAATAATCGAATGGAACTGTGAAACCAAAAGGCAAGATCTCACCATTAATTTAATAGGTTCATCTTGTCTTAATAGAGACGCTTCCACTGAGTAAAGTTTAATACATTTTGTTTGCTGTCATGCAGGTATCACAGCATCAAACACAATGTTATTTGAAGAACACATAAGTATACCACAGCCACGGGAGGCGTTTGGGCAGGCGTGGTCTTTGCCTGTCTCCTCGTTAGTATAGTGGTGAGTATCCCCGCCTGTCACGCGGGAGACCGGGGTTCGATTCCCCGACGGGGAGTGTGCTGCTCCTTTTAGCCGCCAAACTCAAGTTGCAGGAATGTTGACGTTGGCTAGGTTTAGATGAATGGAGTCAAATGATGCAGGACAATCGAAAAAAAGTAATCGGCAAAAAACCAATTCGCCTATGCTGTTAAAGCAAACACCGGTGCTCCTTACGTGCGGAACGCAGTAAGCGATCATCCAGGCAGGAGGTCCCACCGAGACTTGAACTCGGATTACTGGATTCAGAGTCCAGAGTGCTGACCATTACACCATGGGACCTTGGATTCCCTTCCCGTCTTGCTGCTGCTTCACCGTAGCCTATGGACATGGCAAACCTTGACCAAAACGGCACAACTTTCCTGTTGGACATTAGTGAACCTTTCAGATATATCTGCAGTATGTGTGTGATACAGCTGACACACGGAAGTAAATGGTAGCTTGAGGGGATCGGAGCAAGAAGTAGCAGCATAATTGAACCAAACGGGCAAAGACACACCTCCCTTGGCTCACAGGGGAACAATGGCTGGTCCCTTCACACAGAATCATACAAGAAAGTAGCACGTCTTAAGACAAAGGCCCCACCGAGACTTGAACTCGGATCACTGGATTCAAAGTCCAGAGTGCTGGCCATTACACCATGGGACCAAGACCAGACGTGGTTGCTTCTTCAGTGTAGACAATGGACCCCGTCAACCTTGACTCACCTGGCATGGCATTCCTGCTGGTTCTTAAGGAAACTTTGAGAAGTGTCTTCGCTTTGCATAGAAAACAGCCGATACATGTAATAAAATGGAAAATTCTAGCATGTTGACCGCAGAGAATGGCCAACAGAGAATTGCTGTGAGTCATTCCCAAATCCTCATTTGAATCACTGGTCTAAATGAGCAAGCAATAATCGAATGGAACTGTGAAACCAAAAGGCAAGATCTCACCATTAATTTAATAGGTTCATCTTGTCTTAATAGAGACGCTTCCACTGAGTAAAGTTTAATACATTTTGTTTGCTGTCATGCAGGTATCACAGCATCAAACACAATGTTATTTGAAGAACACATAAGTATACCACAGCCACGGGAGGCGTTTGGGCAGGCGTGGTCTTTGCCTGTCTCCTCGTTAGTATAGTGGTGAGTATCCCCGCCTGTCACGCGGGAGACCGGGGTTCGATTCCCCGACGGGGAGTGTGCTGCTCCTTTTAGCCGCCAAACTCAAGTTGCAGGAATGTTGACGTTGGCTAGGTTTAGATGAATGGAGTCAGATGATGCAGGACAATCGAAAAAAAGTAATCGGCAAAAAACCAATTCGCCTATGCTGTTAAAGCAAACACCGGTGCTCCTTACGTGCGGAACGCAGTAAGCGATCATCCAGGCAGGAGGTCCCACCGAGACTTGAACTCGGATTACTGGATTCAGAGTCCAGAGTGCTGACCATTACACCATGGGACCTTGGATTCCCTTCCCGTCTTGCTGCTGCTTCACCGTAGCCTATGGACATGGCAAACCTTGACCAAAACGGCACAACTTTCCTGTTGGACATTAGTGAACCTTTCAGATATATCTGCAGTATGTGTGTGATACAGCTGACACACGGAAGTAAATGGTAGCTTGAGGGGATCGGAGCAAGAAGTAGCAGCATAATTGAACCAAACGGGCAAAGACACACCTCCCTTGGCTCACAGGGGAACAATGGCTGGTCCCTTCACACAGAATCATACAAGAAAGTAGCACGTCTTAAGACAAAGGCCCCACCGAGACTTGAACTCGGATCACTGGATTCAAAGCCCAGAGTGCTGGCCATTACACCATGGGACCAAGACCAGACACGGCTGCTTCTTCAGTGTAGACAATGGACCCCGTCAACCTTGACTCACCTGGCATGGCATTCCTGCTGGTTCTTAAGGAAACTTTGAGAAGTGTCTTCGCTTTGCATAGAAAACAGCCGATACATGTAATAAAATGGAAAATTCTAGCATGTTGACCGCAGAGAATGGCCAACAGAGAATTGGTGTGAGTCATTCCCAAATCCTCATTTGAATCACTGGTCTAAATGAGCAAGCAATAATCGAATGGAACTGTGAAACCAAAAGGCAAGATCTCACCATTAATTTAATAGGTTCATCTTGTCTTAATAGAGACGCTTCCACTGAGTAAAGTTTAATACATTTTGTTTGCTGTCATGCAGGTATCACAGCATCAAACACAATGTTATTTGAAGAACACATAAGTATACCACAGCCACGGGAGGCGTTTGGGCAGGCGTGGTCTTTGCCTGTCTCCTCGTTAGTATAGTGGTGAGTATCCCCGCCTGTCACGCGGGAGACCGGGGTTCGATTCCCCGACGGGGAGTGTGCTGCTCCTTTTAGCCGCCAAACTCAAGTTGCAGGAATGTTGACGTTGGCTAGGTTTAGATGAATGGAGTCAGATGATGCAGGACAATCGAAAAAAAGTAATCGGCAAAAAACCAATTCGCCTATGCTGTTAAAGCAAACACCGGTGCTCCTTACGTGCGGAACGCAGTAAGCGATCATCCAGGCAGGAGGTCCCACCGAGACTTGAACTCAGATTACTGGATTCAGAGTCCAGAGTGCTGACCATTACACCATGGGACCTTGGATTCCCTTCCCGTCTTGCTGCTGCTTCACCGTAGCCTATGGACATGGCAAACCTTGACCAAAACGGCACAACTTTCCTGTTGGACATTAGTGAACCTTTCAGATATATCTGCAGTATGTGTGTGATACAGCTGACACACGGAAGTAAATGGTAGCTTGAGGGGATCGGAGCAAGAAGTAGCAGCATAATTGAACCAAACGGGCAAAGACACACCTCCCTTGGCTCACAGGGGAACAATGGCTGGTCCCTTCACACAGAATCATACAAGAAAGTAGCACGTCTTAAGACAAAGGCCCCACCGAGACTTGAACTCGGATCACTGGATTCAAAGCCCAGAGTGCTGGCCATTACACCATGGGACCAAGACCAGACACGGCTGCTTCTTCAGTGTAGACAATGGACCCCGTCAACCTTGACTCACCTGGCATGGCATTCCTGCTGGTTCTTAAGGAAACTTTGAGAAGTGTCTTCGCTTTGCATAGAAAACAGCCGATACATGTAATAAAATGGAAAATTCTAGCATGTTGACCGCAGAGAATGGCCAACAGAGAATTGGTGTGAGTCATTCCCAAATCCTCATTTGAATCACTGGTCTAAATGAGCAAGCAATAATCGAATGGAACTGTGAAACCAAAAGGCAAGATCTCACCATTAATTTAATAGGTTCATCTTGTCTTAATAGAGACGCTTCCACTGAGTAAAGTTTAATACATTTTGTTTGCTGTCATGCAGGTATCACAGCATCAAACACAATGTTATTTGAAGAACACATAAGTATACCACAGCCACGGGAGGCGTTTGGGCAGGCGTGGTCTTTGCCTGTCTCCTCGTTAGTATAGTGGTGAGTATCCCCGCCTGTCACGCGGGAGACCGGGGTTCGATTCCCCGACGGGGAGTGTGCTGCTCCTTTTAGCCGCCAAACTCAAGTTGCAGGAATGTTGACGTTGGCTAGGTTTAGATGAATGGAGTCAAATGATGCAGGACAATCGAAAAAAAGTAATCGGCAAAAAACCAATTCGCCTATGCTGTTAAAGCAAACACCGGTGCTCCTTACGTGCGGAACGCAGTAAGCGATCATCCAGGCAGGAGGTCCCACCGAGACTTGAACTCAGATTACTGGATTCAGAGTCCAGAGTGCTGACCATTACACCATGGGACCTTGGATTCCCTTCCCGTCTTGCTGCTGCTTCACCGTAGCCTATGGACATGGCAAACCTTGACCAAAACGGCACAACTTTCCTGTTGGACATTAGTGAACCTTTCAGATATATCTGCAGTATGTGTGTGATACAGCTGACACACGGAAGTAAATGGTAGCTTGAGGGGATCGGAGCAAGAAGTAGCAGCATAATTGAACCAAACGGGCAAAGACACACCTCCCTTGGCTCACAGGGGAACAATGGCTGGTCCCTTCACACAGAATCATACAAGAAAGTAGCACGTCTTAAGACAAAGGCCCCACCGAGACTTGAACTCGGATCACTGGATTCAAAGTCCAGAGTGCTGGCCATTACACCATGGGACCAAGACCAGACGTGGTTGCTTCTTCAGTGTAGACAATGGACCCCGTCAACCTTGACTCACCTGGCATGGCATTCCTGCTGGTTCTTAAGGAAACTTTGAGAAGTGTCTTCGCTTTGCATAGAAAACAGCCGATACATGTAATAAAATGGAAAATTCTAGCATGTTGACCGCAGAGAATGGCCAACAGAGAATTGCTGTGAGTCATTCCCAAATCCTCATTTGAATCACTGGTCTAAATGAGCAAGCAATAATCGAATGGAACTGTGAAACCAAAAGGCAAGATCTCACCATTAATTTAATAGGTTCATCTTGTCTTAATAGAGACGCTTCCACTGAGTAAAGTTTAATACATTTTGTTTGCTGTCATGCAGGTATCACAGCATCAAACACAATGTTATTTGAAGAACACATAAGTATACCACAGCCACGGGAGGCGTTTGGGCAGGCGTGGTCTTTGCCTGTCTCCTCGTTAGTATAGTGGTGAGTATCCCCGCCTGTCACGCGGGAGACCGGGGTTCGATTCCCCGACGGGGAGTGTGCTGCTCCTTTTAGCCGCCAAACTCAAGTTGCAGGAATGTTGACGTTGGCTAGGTTTAGATGAATGGAGTCAGATGATGCAGGACAATCGAAAAAAAGTAATCGGCAAAAAACCAATTCGCCTATGCTGTTAAAGCAAACACCGGTGCTCCTTACGTGCGGAACGCAGTAAGCGATCATCCAGGCAGGAGGTCCCACCGAGACTTGAACTCGGATTACTGGATTCAGAGTCCAGAGTGCTGACCATTACACCATGGGACCTTGGATTCCCTTCCCGTCTTGCTGCTGCTTCACCGTAGCCTATGGACATGGCAAACCTTGACCAAAACGGCACAACTTTCCTGTTGGACATTAGTGAACCTTTCAGATATATCTGCAGTATGTGTGTGATACAGCTGACACACGGAAGTAAATGGTAGCTTGAGGGGATCGGAGCAAGAAGTAGCAGCATAATTGAACCAAACGGGCAAAGACACACCTCCCTTGGCTCACAGGGGAACAATGGCTGGTCCCTTCACACAGAATCATACAAGAAAGTAGCACGTCTTAAGACAAAGGCCCCACCGAGACTTGAACTCGGATCACTGGATTCAAAGCCCAGAGTGCTGGCCATTACACCATGGGACCAAGACCAGACACGGCTGCTTCTTCAGTGTAGACAATGGACCCCGTCAACCTTGACTCACCTGGCATGGCATTCCTGCTGGTTCTTAAGGAAACTTTGAGAAGTGTCTTCGCTTTGCATAGAAAACAGCCGATACATGTAATAAAATGGAAAATTCTAGCATGTTGACCGCAGAGAATGGCCAACAGAGAATTGGTGTGAGTCATTCCCAAATCCTCATTTGAATCACTGGTCTAAATGAGCAAGCAATAATCGAATGGAACTGTGAAACCAAAAGGCAAGATCTCACCATTAATTTAATAGGTTCATCTTGTCTTAATAGAGACGCTTCCACTGAGTAAAGTTTAATACATTTTGTTTGCTGTCATGCAGGTATCACAGCATCAAACACAATGTTATTTGAAGAACACATAAGTATACCACAGCCACGGGAGGCGTTTGGGCAGGCGTGGTCTTTGCCTGTCTCCTCGTTAGTATAGTGGTGAGTATCCCCGCCTGTCACGCGGGAGACCGGGGTTCGATTCCCCGACGGGGAGTGTGCTGCTCCTTTTAGCCGCCAAACTCAAGTTGCAGGAATGTTGACGTTGGCTAGGTTTAGATGAATGGAGTCAGATGATGCAGGACAATCGAAAAAAAGTAATCGGCAAAAAACCAATTCGCCTATGCTGTTAAAGCAAACACCGGTGCTCCTTACGTGCGGAACGCAGTAAGCGATCATCCAGGCAGGAGGTCCCACCGAGACTTGAACTCGGATTACTGGATTCAGAGTCCAGAGTGCTGACCATTACACCATGGGACCTTGGATTCCCTTCCCGTCTTGCTGCTGCTTCACCGTAGCCTATGGACATGGCAAACCTTGACCAAAACGGCACAACTTTCCTGTTGGACATTAGTGAACCTTTCAGATATATCTGCAGTATGTGTGTGATACAGCTGACACACGGAAGTAAATGGTAGCTTGAGGGGATCGGAGCAAGAAGTAGCAGCATAATTGAACCAAACGGGCAAAGACACACCTCCCTTGGCTCACAGGGGAACAATGGCTGGTCCCTTCACACAGAATCATACAAGAAAGTAGCACGTCTTAAGACAAAGGCCCCACCGAGACTTGAACTCGGATCACTGGATTCAAAGCCCAGAGTGCTGGCCATTACACCATGGGACCAAGACCAGACACGGCTGCTTCTTCAGTGTAGACAATGGACCCCGTCAACCTTGACTCACCTGGCATGGCATTCCTGCTGGTTCTTAAGGAAACTTTGAGAAGTGTCTTCGCTTTGCATAGAAAACAGCCGATACATGTAATAAAATGGAAAATTCTAGCATGTTGACCGCAGAGAATGGCCAACAGAGAATTGGTGTGAGTCATTCCCAAATCCTCATTTGAATCACTGGTCTAAATGAGCAAGCAATAATCGAATGGAACTGTGAAACCAAAAGGCAAGATCTCACCATTAATTTAATAGGTTCATCTTGTCTTAATAGAGACGCTTCCACTGAGTAAAGTTTAATACATTTTGTTTGCTGTCATGCAGGTATCACAGCATCAAACACAATGTTATTTGAAGAACACATAAGTATACCACAGCCACGGGAGGCGTTTGGGCAGGCGTGGTCTTTGCCTGTCTCCTCGTTAGTATAGTGGTGAGTATCCCCGCCTGTCACGCGGGAGACCGGGGTTCGATTCCCCGACGGGGAGTGTGCTGCTCCTTTTAGCCGCCAAACTCAAGTTGCAGGAATGTTGACGTTGGCTAGGTTTAGATGAATGGAGTCAGATGATGCAGGACAATCGAAAAAAAGTAATCGGCAAAAAACCAATTCGCCTATGCTGTTAAAGCAAACACCGGTGCTCCTTACGTGCGGAACGCAGTAAGCGATCATTCAGGCAGGAGGTCCCACCGAGACTTGAACTCGGATTACTGGATTCAGAGTCCAGAGTGCTGACCATTACACCATGGGACCTTGGATTCCCTTCCCGTCTTGCTGCTGCTTCACCGTAGCCTATGGACATGGCAAACCTTGACCAAAACGGCACAACTTTCCTGTTGGACATTAGTGAACCTTTCAGATATATCTGCAGTATGTGTGTGATACAGCTGACACACGGAAGTAAATGGTAGCTTGAGGGGATCGGAGCAAGAAGTAGCAGCATAATTGAACCAATCGGGCAAAGACACACCTCCCTTGGCTCACAGGGGAACAATGGCTGGTCCCTTCACACAGAATCATACAAGAAAGTAGCACGTCTTAAGACAAAGGCCCCACCGAGACTTGAACTCGGATCACTGGATTCAAAGTCCAGAGTGCTGGCCATTACACCATGGGACCAAGACCAGACGTGGTTGCTTCTTCAGTGTAGACAATGGACCCCGTCAACCTTGACTCACCTGGCATGGCATTCCTGCTGGTTCTTAAGGAAACTTTGAGAAGTGTCTTCGCTTTGCATAGAAAACAGCCGATACATGTAATAAAATGGAAAATTCTAGCATGTTGACCGCAGAGAATGGCCAACAGAGAATTGGTGTGAGTCATTCCCAAATCCTCATTTGAATCACTGGTCTAAATGAGCAAGCAATAATCGAATGGAACTGTGAAACCAAAAGGCAAGATCTCACCATTAATTTAATAGGTTCATCTTGTCTTAATAGAGACGCTTCCACTGAGTAAAGATTAATACATTTTGTTTGCTGTCATGCAGGTATCACAGCATCAAACACAATGTTATTTGAAGAACACATAAGTATACCACAGCCACGGGAGGCATTTGGGCAGGCGTGGTCTTTGCCTGTCTCCTCGTTAGTATAGTGGTGAGTATCCCCGCCTGTCACGCGGGAGACCGGGGTTCGATTCCCCGACGGGGAGTGTGCTGCTCCTTTTAGCCGCCAAACTCAAGTTGCAGGAATGTTGACGTTGGCTAGGTTTAGATGAATGGAGTCAGATGAATGGAGTCAGATGATGCAGGACAATCGAAAAAAAGTAATCGGCAAAAAACCAATTCGCCTATGCTGTTAAAGCAAACACCGGTGCTCCTTACGTGCGGAACGCAGTAAGCGATCATCCAGGCAGGAGGTCCCACCGAGACTTGAACTCGGATTACTGGATTCAGAGTCCAGAGTGCTGACCATTACACCATGGGACCTTGGATTCCCTTCCCGTCTTGCTGCTGCTTCACCGTAGCCTATGGACATGGCAAACCTTGACCAAAACGGCACAACTTTCCTGTTGGACATTAGTGAACCTTTCAGATATATCTGCAGTATGTGTGTGATACAGCTGACACACGGAAGTAAATGGTAGCTTGAGGGGATCGGAGCAAGAAGTAGCAGCATAATTGAACCAAACGGGCAAGACACACCTCCCTTGGCTCACAGGGGAACAATGGCTGGTCCCTTCACACAGAATCATACAAGAAAGTAGCACGTCTTAAGACAAAGGCCCCACCGAGACTTGAACTCGGATCACTGGATTCAAAGCCCAGAGTGCTGGCCATTACACCATGGGACCAAGACCAGACACGGCTGCTTCTTCAGTGTAGACAATGGACCCCGTCAACCTTGACTCACCTGGCATGGCATTCCTGCTGGTTCTTAAGGAAACTTTGAGAAGTGTCTTCGCTTTGCATAGAAAACAGCCGATACATGTAATAAAATGGAAAATTCTAGCATGTTGACCGCAGAGAATGGCCAACAGAGAATTGGTGTGAGTCATTCCCAAATCCTCATTTGAATCACTGGTCTAAATGAGCAAGCAATAATCGAATGGAACTGTGAAACCAAAAGGCAAGATCTCACCATTAATTTAATAGGTTCATCTTGTCTTAATAGAGACGCTTCCACTGAGTAAAGTTTAATACATTTTGTTTGCTGTCATGCAGGTATCACAGCATCAAACACAATGTTATTTGAAGAACACATAAGTATACCACAGCCACGGGAGGCGTTTGGGCAGGCGTGGTCTTTGCCTGTCTCCTCGTTAGTATAGTGGTGAGTATCCCCGCCTGTCACGCGGGAGACCGGGGTTCGATTCCCCGACGGGGAGTGTGCTGCTCCTTTTAGCCGCCAAACTCAAGTTGCAGGAATGTTGACGTTGGCTAGGTTTAGATGAATGGAGTCAGATGATGCAGGACAATCGAAAAAAAGTAATCGGCAAAAAACCAATTCGCCTATGCTGTTAAAGCAAACACCGGTGCTCCTTACGTGCGGAACGCAGTAAGCGATCATTCAGGCAGGAGGTCCCACCCAGACTTGAACTCGGATTACTGGATTCAGAGTCCAGAGTGCTGACCATTACACCATGGGACCTTGGATTCCCTTCCCGTCTTGCTGCTGCTTCACCGTAGCCTATGGACATGGCAAACCTTGACCAAAACGGCACAACTTTCCTGTTGGACATTAGTGAACCTTTCAGATATATCTGCAGTATGTGTGTGATACAGCTGACACACGGAAGTAAATGGTAGCTTGAGGGGATCGGAGCAAGAAGTAGCAGCATAATTGAACCAAACGGGCAAAGACACACCTCCCTTGGCTCACAGGGGAACAATGGCTGGTCCCTTCACACAGAATCATACAAGAAAGTAGCACGTCTTAAGACAAAGGCCCCACCGAGACTTGAACTCGGATCACTGGATTCAAAGCCCAGAGTGCTGGCCATTACACCATGGGACCAAGACCAGACGTGGTTGCTTCTTCAGTGTAGACAATGGACCCCGTCAACCTTGACTCACCTGGCATGGCATTCCTGCTGGTTCTTAAGGAAACTTTGAGAAGTGTCTTCGCTTTGCATAGAAAACAGCCGATACATGTAATAAAATGGAAAATTCTAGCATGTTGACCGCAGAGAATGGCCAACAGAGAATTGGTGTGAGTCATTCCCAAATCCTCATTTGAATCACTGGTCTAAATGAGCAAGCAATAATCGAATGGAACTGTGAAACCAAAAGGCAAGATCTCACCATTAATTTAATAGGTTCATCTTGTCTTAATAGAGACGCTTCCACTGAGTAAAGTTTAATACATTTTGTTTGCTGTCATGCAGGTATCACAGCATCAAACACAATGTAATTTGAAGAACACATAAGTATACCACAGCCACGGGAGGCGTTTGGGCAGGCGTGGTCTTTGCCTGTCTCCTCGTTAGTATAGTGGTGAGTATCCCCGCCTGTCACGCGGGAGACCGGGGTTCGATTCCCCGACGGGGAGTGTGCTGCTCCTTTTAGCCGCCAAACTCAAGTTGCAGGAACGTTGACGTTGGCTAGGTTTAGATGAATGGAGTCAGATGATGCAGGACAATCGAAAAAAAGTAATCGGCAAAAAAACAATTCGCCTATGCTGTTAAAGCAAACACCGGTGCTCCTTACGTGCTGAACGCAGTAAGCGATCATCCAGGCAGGAGGTCCCACCAAGACTTGAACTCGGATTACTGGATTCAGAGTCCAGAGTGCTGACCATTACACCATGGGACCTTGGATTCCCTTCCCGTCTTGCTGCTGCTTCACCGTAGCCTATGGACATGGCAAACCTTGACCAAAACGGCACAACTTTCCTGTTGGACATTAGTGAACCTTTCAGATATATCTGCAGTATGTGTGTGATACAGCTGACACACGGAAGTAAATGGTAGCTTGAGGGGATCGGAGCAAGAAGTAGCAGCATAATTGAACCAAACGGGCAAAGACACACCTCCCTTGGCTCACAGGGGAACAATGGCTGGTCCCTTCACACAGAATCATACAAGAAAGTAGCACGTCTTAAGACAAAGGCCCCACCGAGACTTGAACTCGGATCACTGGATTCAAAGCCCAGAGTGCTGGCCATTACACCATGGGACCAAGACCAGACGTGGTTGCTTCTTCAGTGTAGACAATGGACCCCGTCAACCTTGACTCACCTGGCATGGCATTCCTGCTGGTTCTTAAGGAAACTTTGAGAAGTGTCTTCGCTTTGCATAGAAAACAGCCGATACATGTAATAAAATGGAAAATTCTAGCATGTTGACCGCAGAGAATGGCCAACAGAGAATTGGTGTGAGTCATTCCCAAATCCTCATTTGAATCACTGGTCTAAATGAGCAAGCAATAATCGAATGGAACTGTGAAACCAAAAGGCAAGATCTCACCATTAATTTAATAGGTTCATCTTGTCTTAATAGAGACGCTTCCACTGAGTAAAGTTTAATACATTTTGTTTGCTGTCATGCAGGTATCACAGCATCAAACACAATGTAATTTGAAGAACACATAAGTATACCACAGCCACGGGAGGCGTTTGGGCAGGCGTGGTCTTTGCCTGTCTCCTCGTTAGTATAGTGGTGAGTATCCCCGCCTGTCACGCGGGAGACCGGGGTTCGATTCCCCGACGGGGAGTGTGCTGCTCCTTTTAGCCGCCAAACTCAAGTTGCAGGAACGTTGACGTTGGCTAGGTTTAGATGAATGGAGTCAGATGATGCAGGACAATCGAAAAAAAGTAATCGGCAAAAAACCAATTCGCCTATGCTGTTAAAGCAAACACCGGTGCTCCTTACGTGCGGAACGCAGTAAGCGATCATCCAGGCAGGAGGTCCCACCGAGACTTGAACTCGGATTACTGGATTCAGAGTCCAGAGTGCTGACCATTACACCATGGGACCTTGGATTCCCTTCCCGTCTTGCTGCTGCTTCACCATAGCCTATGGACATGGCAAACCTTGACCAAAACGGCACAACTTTCCTGTTGGACATTAGTGAACCTTTCAGATATATCTGCAGTATGTGTGTGATACAGCTGACACACGGAAGTAAATGGTAGCTTGAGGGGATCGGAGCAAGAAGTAGCAGCATAATTGAACCAAACGGGCAAAGACACACCTCCCTTGGCTCACAGGGGAACAATGGCTGGTCCCTTCACACAGAATCATACAAGAAAGTAGCACGTCTTAAGACAAAGGCCCCACCGAGACTTGAACTCAGATCACTGGATTCAAAGCCCAGAGTGCTGGCCATTACACCATGGGACCAAGACCAGACGTGGTTGCTTCTTCAGTGTAGACAATGGACCCCGTCAACCTTGACTCACCTGGCATGGCATTCCTGCTGGTTCTTAAGGAAACTTTGAGAAGTGTCTTCGCTTTGCATAGAAAACAGCCGATACATGTAATAAAATGGAAAATTCTAGCATGTTGACCGCAGAGAATGGCCAACAGAGAATTGGTGTGAGTCATTCCCAAATCCTCATTTGAATCACTGGTCTAAATGAGCAAGCAATAATCGAATGGAACTGTGAAACCAAAAGGCAAGATTTCACCATTAATTTAATAGGTTCATCTTGTCTTAATAGAGACGATTCCACTGAGTAAAGTTTAATACATTTTGTTTGCTGTCATGCAGGTATCACAGCATCAAACACAATGTAATTTGAAGAACACATAAGTATACCACAGCCACGGGAGGCGTTTGGGCAGGCGTGGTCTTTGCCTGTCTCCTCGTTAGTATAGTGGTGAGTATCCCCGCCTGTCACGCGGGAGACCGGGGTTCGATTCCCCGACGGGGAGTGTGCTGCTCCTTTTAGCCGCCAAACTCAAGTTGCAGGAATGTTGACGTTGGCTAGGTTGAGATGAATGGAGTCAGATGATGCAGGACAATCGAAAAAAAGTAATCGGCAAAAAACCAATTCGCCTATGCTGTTAAAGCAAACACCGGTGCTCCTTACGTGCGGAACGCAGTAAGCGATCATCCAGGCAGGAGGTCCCACCGAGACTTGAACTCGGATTACTGGATTCAGAGTCCAGAGTGCTGACCATTACACCATGGGACCTTGGATTCTCTTCCCGTCTTGCTGCTGCTTCACCGTAGCCTATGGACATGGCAAACCTTGACCAAAACGGCACAACTTTCCTGTTGGACATTAGTGAACCTTTCAGATATATCTGCAGTATGTGTGTGATACAGCTGACACACGGAAGTAAATGGTAGCTTGAGGGGATCGGAGCAAGAAGTAGCAGCATAATTGAACCAAACGGGCAAAGACACACCTCCCTTGGCTCACAGGGGAACAATGGCTGGTCCCTTCACACAGAATCATACAAGAAAGTAGCACGTCTTAAGACAAAGGCCCCACCGAGACTTGAACTCGGATCACTGGATTCAAAGCCCAGAGTGCTGGCCATTACACCATGGGACCAAGACCAGACGTGGTTGCTTCTTCAGTGTAGACAATGGACCCCGTCAACCTTGACTCACCTGGCATGGCATTCCTGCTGGTTCTTAAGGAAACTTTGAGAAGTGTCTTCGCTTTGCATAGAAAACAGCCGATACATGTAATAAAATGGAAAATTCTAGCATGTTGACCGCAGAGAATGGCCAACAGAGAATTGGTGTGAGTCATTCCCAAATCCTCATTTGAATCACTGGTCTAAATGAGCAAGCAATAATCGAATGGAACTGTGAAACCAAAAGGCAAGATCTCACCATTAATTTAATAGGTTCATCTTGTCTTAATAGAGACGCTTCCACTGAGTAAAGTTTAATACATTTTGTTTGCTGTCATGCAGGTATCACAGCATCAAACACAATGTAATTTGAAGAACACATAAGTATACCACAGCCACGGGAGGCGTTTGGGCAGGCGTGGTCTTTGCCTGTCTCCTCGTTAGTATAGTGGTGAGTATCCCCGCCTGTCACGCGGGAGACCGGGGTTCGATTCCCCGACGGGGAGTGTGCTGCTCCTTTTAGCCGCCAAACTCAAGTTGCAGGAATGTTGACGTTGGCTAGGTTTAGATGAATGGAGTCAGATGATGCAGGACAATCGAAAAAAAGTAATCGGCAAAAAACCAATTCGCCTATGCTGTCAAAGCAAACACCGGTGCTCCTTACGTGCGGAACGCAGTAAGCGATCATCCAGGCAGGAGGTCCCACCGAGACTTGAACTCGGATTACTGGATTCAGAGTCCAGAGTGCTGACCATTACACCATGGGACCTTGGATTCCCTTCCCGTCTTGCTGCTGCTTCACCGTAGCCTATGGACATGGCAAACCTTGACCAAAACGGCACAACTTTCCTGTTGGACATTAGTGAACCTTTCAGATATATCTGCAGTATGTGTGTGATACAGCTGACACACGGAAGTAAATGGTAGCTTGAGGGGATCGGAGCAAGAAGTAGCAGCATAATTGAACCAAACGGGCAAAGACACACCTCCCTTGGCTCACAGGGGAACAATGGCTGGTCCCTTCACACAGAATCATACAAGAAAGTAGCACGTCTTAAGACAAAGGACCCACCGCGACTTGAACTCGGATCACTGGATTCAAAGCCCAGAGTGCTGGCCATTACACCATGGGACCAAGACCAGACGTGGTTGCTTCTTCAGTGTAGACAATGGACCCCGTCAACCTTGACTCACCTGGCATGGCATTCCTGCTGGTTCTTAAGGAAACTTTGAGAAGTGTCTTCGCTTTGCATAGAAAACAGCCGATACATGTAATAAAATGGAAAATTCTAGCATGTTGACCGCAGAGAATGGCCAACAGAGAATTGGTGTGAGTCATTCCCAAATTCTCATTTGAATCACTGGTCTAAATGAGCAAGCAATAATCGAATGGAACTGTGAAACCAAAAGGCAAGATCTCACCATTAATTTAATAGGTTCATCTTGTCTTAATAGAGACGCTTCCACTGAGTAAAGTTTAATACATTTTGTTTGCTGTCATGCAGGTATCACAGCATCAAACACAATGTAATTTGAAGAACACATAAGTATACCACAGCCACGGGAGGCGTTTGGGCAGGCGTGGTCTTTGCCTGTCTCCTCGTTAGTATAGTGGTGAGTATCCCCGCCTGTCACGCGGGAGACCGGGGTTCGATTCCCCGACGGGGAGTGTGCTGCTCCTTTTAGCCGCCAAACTCAAGTTGCAGGAATGTTGATGTTGGCTAGGTTTAGATGAATGGAGTCAGATGATGCAGGACAATCGAAAAAAAGTAATCGGCAAAAAACCAATTCGCCTATGCTGTTAAAGCAAACACCGGTGCTCCTTACGTGCGGAACACAGTAAGCGATCATCCAGGCAGGAGGTCCCACCGAGACTTGAACTCGGATTACTGGATTCAGAGTACAGAGTGCTGACCATTACACCATGGGACCTTGGATTCCCTTCCCGTCTTGCTGCTGCTTCACCGTAGCCTATGGACATGGCAAACCTTGACCAAAACGGCACAACTTTCCTGTTGGACATTAGTGAACCTTTCAGATATATCTGCAGTATGTGTGTGATACAGCTGACACACGGAAGTAAATGGTAGCTTGAGGGGATCGGAGCAAGAAGTAGCAGCATAATTGAACCAAACGGGCAAAGACACACCTCCCTTGGCTCACAGGGGAACAATGGCTGGTCCCTTCACACAGAATCATACAAGAAAGTAGCACGTCTTAAGACAAAGGCCCCACCGAGACTTGAACTCGGATCACTGGATTCAAAGCCCAGAGTGCTGGCCATTACACCATGGGACCAAGACCAGACGTGGTTGCTTCTTCAGTGTAGACAATGGACCCCATCAACCTTGACTCACCTGGCATGGCATTCCTGCTGGTTCTTAAGGAAACTTTGAGAAGTGTCTTCGCTTTGCATAGAAAACAGCCGATACATGTAATAAAATGGAAAATTCTAGCATGTTGACCGCAGAGAATGGCCAACAGAGAATTGGTGTGAGTCATTCCCAAATCCTCATTTGAATCACTGGTCTAAATGAGCAAGCAATAATCGAATGGAACTGTGAAACCAAAAGGCAAGATCTCACCATTAATTTAATAGGTTCATCTTGTCTTAATAGAGACGCTTCCACTGAGTAAAGTTTAATACATTTTGTTTGCTGTCATGCAGGTATCACAGCATCAAACACAATGTAATTTGAAGAACACATAAGTATACCACAGCCACGGGAGGCGTTTGGGCAGGTGTGGTCTTTGCCTGTCTCCTCGTTAGTATAGTGGTGAGTATCCCCGCCTGTCACGCGGGAGACCGGGGTTCGATTCCCCGACGGGGAGTGTGCTGCTCCTTTTAGCCGCCAAACTCAAGTTGCAGGAATGTTGATGTTGGCTAGGTTTAGATGAATGGAGTCAGATGATGCAGGACAATCGAAAAAAAGTAATCGGCAAAAAACCAATTCGCCTATGCTGTTAAAGCAAACACCGGTGCTCCTTACGTGCGGAACACAGTAAGCGATCATCCAGGCAGGAGGTCCCACCGAGACTTGAACTCGGATTACTGGATTCAGAGTACAGAGTGCTGACCATTACACCATGGGACCTTGGATTCCCTTCCCGTCTTGCTGCTGCTTCACCGTAGCCTATGGACATGGCAAACCTTGACCAAAACGGCACAACTTTCCTGTTGGACATTAGTGAACCTTTCAGATATATCTGCAGTATGTGTGTGATACAGCTGACACACGGAAGTAAATGGTAGCTTGAGGGGATCGGAGCAAGAAGTAGCAGCATAATTGAACCAAACGGGCAAAGACACACCTCCCTTGGCTCACAGGGGAACAATGGCTGGTCCCTTCACACAGAATCATACAAGAAAGTAGCACGTCTTAAGACAAAGGCCCCACCGAGACTTGAACTCGGATCACTGGATTCAAAGCCCAGAGTGCTGGCCATTACACCATGGGACCAAGACCAGACGTGGTTGCTTCTTCAGTGTAGACAATGGACCCCGTCAACCTTGACTCACCTGGCATGGCATTCCTGCTGGTTCTTAAGGAAACTTTGAGAAGTGTCTTCGCTTTGCATAGAAAACAGCCGATACATGTAATAAAATGGAAAATTCTAGCATGTTGACCGCAGAGAATGGCCAACAGAGAATTGGTGTGAGTCATTCCCAAATCCTCATTTGAATCACTGGTCTAAATGAGCAAGCAATAATCGAATGGAACTGTGAAACCAAAAGGCAAGATCTCACCATTAATTTAATAGGTTCATCTTGTCTTAATAGAGACGCTTCCACTGAGTAAAGTTTAATACATTTTGTTTGCTGTCATGCAGGTATCACAGCATCAAACACAATGTAATTTGAAGAACACATAAGTATACCACAGCCACGGGAGGCGTTTGGGCAGGCGTGGTCTTTGCCTGTCTCCTCGTTAGTATAGTGGTGAGTATCCCCGCCTGTCACGCGGGAGACCGGGGTTCGATTCCCCGACGGGGAGTGTGCTGCTCCTTTTAGCCGCCAAACTCAAGTTGCAGGAATGTTGATGTTGGCTAGGTTTAGATGAATGGAGTCAGATGATGCAGGACAATCGAAAAAAAGTAATCGGCAAAAAACCAATTCGCCTATGCTGTTAAAGCAAACACCGGTGCTCCTTACGTGCGGAACGCAGTAAGCGATCATCCAGGCAGGAGGTCCCACCGAGACTTGAACTGGGATTACTGGATTCAGAGTACAGAATGCTGACCATTACACCATGGGACCTTGGATTCCCTTCCCGTCTTGCTGCTGCTTCACCGTAGCCTATGGACATGGCAAACCTTGACCAAAACGGCACAACTTTCCTGTTGGACATTAGTGAACCTTTCAGATATATCTGCAGTATGTGTGTGATACAGCTGACACACGGAAGTAAATGGTAGCTTGAGGGGATCGGAGCAAGAAGTAGCAGCATAATTGAACCAAACGGGCAAAGACACACCTCCCTTGGCTCACAGGGGAACAATGGCTGGTCCCTTCACACAGAATCATACAAGAAAGTAGCACGTCTTAAGACAAAGGCCCCACCGAGACTTGAACTCAGATCACTGGATTCAAAGCCCAGAGTGCTGGCCATTACACCATGGGACCAAGACCAGACGTGGTTGCTTCTTCAGTGTAGACAATGGACCCCGTCAACCTTGACTCACCTGGCATGGCATTCCTGCTGGTTCTTAAGGAAACTTTGAGAAGTGTCTTCGCTTTGCATAGAAAACAGCCGATACATGTAATAAAATGGAAAATTCTAGCATGTTGACCGCAGAGAATGGCCAACAGAGAATTGGTGTGAGTCATTCCCAAATCCTCATTTGAATCACTGGTCTAAATGAGCAAGCAATAATCGAATGGAACTGTGAAACCAAAAGGCAAGATCTCACCATTAATTTAATAGGTTCATCTTGTCTTAATAGAGACGCTTCCACTGAGTAAAGTTTAATACATTTTGTTTGCTGTCATGCAGGTATCACAGCATCAAACACAATGTAATTTGAAGAACACATAAGTATACCACAGCCACGGGAGGCGTTTGGGCAGGTGTGTTCTTTGCCTGTCTCCTCGTTAGTATAGTGGTGAGTATCCCCGCCTGTCACGCGGGAGACCGGGGTTCGATTCCCCGACGGGGAGTGTGCTGCTCCTTTTAGCCGCCAAACTCAAGTTGCAGGAATGTTGACGTTGGCTAGGTTTAGATGAATGGAGTCAGATGATGCAGGACAATCGAAAAAAAGTAATCGGCAAAAAACCAATTCGCCTATGCTGTTAAAGCAAACACCGGTGCTCCTTACGTGCGGAACGCAGTAAGCGATCATCCAGGCAGGAGGTCCCACCGAGACTTGAACTCGGATAACTGGATTCAGAGTCCAGAGTGCTGACCATTACACCATGGGACCTTGGATTCCCTTCCCGTCTTGCTGCTGCTTCACCGTAGCCTATGGACATGGCAAACCTTGACCAAAACGGCACAACTTTCCTGTTGGACATTAGTGAACCTTTCAGATATATCTGCAGTATGTGTGTGATACAGCTGACACACGGAAGTAAATGGTAGCTTGAGGGGATCGGAGCAAGAAGTAGCAGCATAATTGAACCAAACGGGCAAAGACACACCTCCCTTGGCTCACAGGGGAACAATGGCTGGTCCCTTCACACAGAATCATACAAGAAAGTAGCATGTCTTAAGACAAAGGCCCCACCGAGACTTGATCTCGGATCACTGGATTCAAAGCCCAGAGTGCTGGCCATTACACCATGGGTCCAAGACCAGACGTGGTTACTTCTTCAGTGTAGACAATGGACCCCGTCAACCTTGACTCACCTGGCATGGCATTCCTGCTGGTTCTTAAGGAAACTTTGAGAAGTGTCTTCGCTTTGCATAGAAAACAGCCGATACATGTAATAAAATGGAAAATTCTAGCATGTTGACCGCAGAGAATGGCCAACAGAGAATTGGTGTGAGTCATTCCCAAATCCTCATTTGAATCACTGGTCTAAATGAGCAAGCAATAATCGAATGGAACTGTGAAACCAAAAGGCAAGATCTCACCATTAATTTAATAGGTTCATCTTGTCTTAATAGAGACGTTTCCACTGAGTAAAGTTTAATACATTTTGTTTGCTGTCATGCAGGTATCACAGCATCAAACACAATGTAATTTGAAGAACACATAAGTATACCACAGCCACGGGAGGCGTTTGGGCAGGCGTGGTCTTTACTTGTCTCCTCGTTAGTATAGTGGTGAGTATCCCCGCCTGTCACGTGGGAGACCAGGGTTCGATTCCCTGACGGGGAGTGTGCTGCTCCTTTTAGCCGTGAACTAAAGAATGCCGCCAAACTCAAGTTGCAGGAATGTTGACGTTGGCTAGGTTGAGATGAATGGAGTCAGATGATGCAGGACAATCGAAAAAAAGTAATCGGCAAAAAACCAATTTGCCTATGCTGTTAAAGCAAACACCGGTGCTCCTTACGTGCGGAACGCAGTAAGCGATCATCCAGGCAGGAGGTCCCACCGAGACTTGAACTCAGATTACTGGATTCAGAGTGCTGACCATTACACCATGGGACCTTGGATTCCCTTCCCGTCTTGCTGCTGCTTCACCGTAGCCTATGGACATGGCAAACCTTGACCAAAACGGCACAACTTTCCTGTTGGACATTAGTGAACCTTTCAGATATATCTGCAGTATGTGTGTGATACAGCTGACACACGGAAGTAAATGGTAGCTTGAGGGGATCGGAGCAAGAAGTAGCAGCATAATTGAACCAAACGGGCAAAGACACACCTCCCTTGGCTCACAGGGGAACAATAGCTGGTCCCTTCACACAGAATCATACAAGAAAGTAGCACGTCTTAAGACAAAGGCCCCACCGAGACTTGAACTCGGATCACTGGATTCAAAGCCCAGAGTGCTGGCCATTACACCATGGGACCAAGACCAGACGTGGTTGCTTCTTCAGTGTAGACAATGGACCCCGTCAACCTTGACTCACCTGGCATGGCATTCCTGCTGGTTCTTAAGGAAACTTTGAGAAGTGTCTTCGCTTTGCATAGAAAACAGCCGATACATGTAATAAAATGGAAAATTCTAGCATGTTGACCGCAGAGAATGGCCAACAGAGAATTGGTGTGAGTCATTCCCAAATCCTCATTTGAATCACTGGTCTAAATGAGCAAGCAATAATCGAATGGAACTGTGAAACCAAAAGGCAAGATCTCACCATTAATTTAATAGGTTCATCTTGTCTTAATAGAGACGTTTCCACTGAGTAAAGTTTAATACATTTTGTTTGCTGTCATGCAGGTATCACAGCATCAAACACAATGTAATTTGAAGAACACATAAGTATACCACAGCCACGGGAGGCGTTTGGGCAGGCGTGGTCTTTACTTGTCTCCTCGTTAGTATAGTGGTGAGTATCCCCGCCTGTCACGTGGGAGACCAGGGTTCGATTCCCTGACGGGGAGTGTGCTGCTCCTTTTAGCCGTGAACTAAAGAATGCCGCCAAACTCAAGTTGCAGGAATGTTGACGTTGGCTAGGTTGAGATGAATGGAGTCAGATGATGCAGGACAATCGAAAAAAAGTAATCGGCAAAAAACCAATTTGCCTATGCTGTTAAAGCAAACACCGGTGCTCCTTACGTGCGGAACGCAGTAAGCGATCATCCAGGCAGGAGGTCCCACCGAGACTTGAACTCAGATTACTGGATTCAGAGTGCTGACCATTACACCATGGGACCTTGGATTCCCTTCCCGTCTTGCTGCTGCTTCACCGTAGCCTATGGACATGGCAAACCTTGACCAAAACGGCACAACTTTCCTGTTGGACATTAGTGAACCTTTCAGATATATCTGCAGTATGTGTGTGATACAGCTGACACACGGAAGTAAATGGTAGCTTGAGGGGATCGGAGCAAGAAGTAGCAGCATAATTGAACCAAACGGGCAAAGACACACCTCCCTTGGCTCACAGGGGAACAATGGCTGGTCCCTTCACACAGAATCATACAAGAAAGTAGCACGTCTTAAGACAAAGGCCCCACCGAGACTTGAACTCGGATCACTGGATTCAAAGCCCAGAGTGCTGGCCATTACACCATGGGACCAAGACCAGACGTGGTTGCTTCTTCAGTGTAGACAATGGACCCCGTCAACCTTGACTCACCTGGCATGGCATTCCTGCTGGTTCTTAAGGAAACTTTGAGAAGTGTCTTCGCTTTGCATAGAAAACAGCCGATACATGTAATAAAATGGAAAATTCTAGCATGTTGACCGCAGAGAATGGCCAACAGAGAATTGGTGTGAGTCATTCCCAAATCCTCATTTGAATCACTGGTCTAAATGAGCAAGCAATAATCGAATGGAACTGTGAAACCAAAAGGCAAGATCTCACCATTAATTTAATAGGTTCATCTTGTCTTAATAGAGACGCTTCCACTGAGTAAAGTTTAATACATTTTGTTTGCTGTCATGCAGGTATCACAGCATCAAACACAATGTAATTTGAAGAACACATAAGTATACCACAGCCACGGGAGGCGTTTGGGCAGGTGTGGTCTTTGCCTGTCTCCTCGTTAGTATAGTGGTGAGTATCCCCGCCTGTCACGCGGGAGACCGGGGTTCGATTCCCCGACGGGGAGTGTGCTGCTCCTTTTAGCCGCCAAACTCAAGTTGCAGGAATGTTGACGTTGGCTAGGTTGAGATGAATGGAGTCAGATGATGCAGGACAATCGAAAAAAAGTAATCGGCAAAAAACCAATTCGCCTATGCTGTTAAAGCAAACACCGGTGCTCCTTACGTGCGGAACGCAGTAAGCGATCATCCAGGCAGGAGGTCCCACCGAGACTTGAACTCAGATTACTGGATTCAGAGTGCTGACCATTACACCATGGGACCTTGGATTCCCTTCCCGTCTTGCTGCTGCTTCACCGTAGCCTATGGACATGGCAAACCTTGACCAAAACGGCACAACTTTCCTGTTGGACATTAGTGAACCTTTCAGATATATCTGCAGTATGTGTGTGATACAGCTGACACACGGAAGTAAATGGTAGCTTGAGGGGATCGGAGCAAGAAGTAGCAGCATAATTGAACCAAACGGGCAAAGACACACCTCCCTTGGCTCACAGGGGAACAATAGCTGGTCCCTTCACACAGAATCATACAAGAAAGTAGCACGTCTTAAGACAAAGGCCCCACCGAGACTTGAACTCGGATCACTGGATTCAAAGCCCAGAGTGCTGGCCATTACACCATGGGACCAAGACCAGACGTGGTTGCTTCTTCAGTGTAGACAATGGACCCCGTCAACCTTGACTCACCTGGCATGGCATTCCTGCTGGTTCTTAAGGAAACTTTGAGAAGTGTCTTCGCTTTGCATAGAAAACAGCCGATACATGTAATAAAATGGAAAATTCTAGCATGTTGACCGCAGAGAATGGCCAACAGAGAATTGGTGTGAGTCATTCCCAAATCCTCATTTGAATCACTGGTCTAAATGAGCAAGCAATAATCGAATGGAACTGTGAAACCAAAAGGCAAGATCTCACCATTAATTTAATAGGTTCATCTTGTCTTAATAGAGACGCTTCCACTGAGTAAAGTTTAATACATTTTGTTTGCTGTCATGCAGGTATCACAGCATCAAACACAATGTAATTTGAAGAACACATAAGTATACCACAGCCACGGGAGGCGTTTGGGCAGGCGTGTTCTTTGCCTATCTCCTCGTTAGTATAGTGGTGAGTATCCCCGCCTGTCACGCGGGAGACCGGGGTTCGATTCCCCGACGGGGAGTGTGCTGCTCCTTTTAGCCGCCAAACTCAAGTTGCAGGAATGTTGACGTTGGCTAGGTTTAGATGAATGGAGTCATATGATGCAGGACAATCGAAAAAAAGTAATCGGCAAAAAACCAATTCGCCTATGCTGTTAAGGCAAACACCGGTGCTCCTTACGTGCGGAACGCAGTAAGCGATCATCCAGGCAGGAGGTCCCACCGAGACTTGAACTCGGATTACTGGATTCAGAGTCCAGAGTGCTGACCATTACACCATGGGACCTTGGATTCCCTTCCCGTCTTGCTGCTGCTTCACCGTAGCCTATGGACATGGCAAACCTTGACCAAAACGGCACAACTTTCCTGTTGGACATTAGTGAACCTTTCAGATATATCTGCAGTATGTGTGTGATACAGCTGACACACGGAAGTAAATGGTAGCTTGAGGGGATCGGAGCAAGAAGTAGCAGCATAATTGAACCAAACGGGCAAAGACACACCTCCCTTGGCTCACAGGGGAACAATGGCTGGTCCCTTCACACAGAATCATACAAGAAAGTAGCATGTCTTAAGACAAAGGCCCCACCGAGACTTGAACTCGGATCACTGGATTCAAAGCCCAGAGTGCTGGCCATTACACCATGGGACCAAGACCAGACGTGGTTGCTTCTTCAGTGTAGACAATGGACCCTGTCAACCTTGACTCACCTGGCATGGCATTCCTGCTGGTTCTTAAGGAAACTTTGAGAAGTGTCTTCGCTTTGCATAGAAAACAGCCGATACATGTAATAAAATGGAAAATTCTAGCATGTTGACCTCAGAGAATGGCCAAGAGAGAATTGGTGTGAGTCATTCCCAAATCCCCATTTGAATCACTGGTCTAAATGAGCAAGCAATAATCGAATGGAACTGTGAAACCAAAAGGCAAGATCTCACCATTAATTTAATAGGTTCATCCTTTTTTTTTTTTACCCCTGTCGTGCCCGGTAGTTTTGCAAGTAGGATGTTAGTCTGGGTGCTTCATTATGCCAACACTTTTATTTCGGATTTAGCTCCTCTTGTTACTTGAGGTATACTCTTTATTAACCATTTTTGATTATTGCACCTCAAAGCCGGAGCTGACAGGGGAAGTTAACTGAGGTAGAAGAGATAGAGAGAGGAAGAGAGGAGGGAGAGAAAGAGGATAGAGAAGAAGAAGAAGAAAAATAAATAAACAAATACAGAAAAAATTAATTAAAAAAGGGGGGGGTCAGGTGAGACAGAGAGAGACAGGGAAAGATAAATAATACATGACAACTGAAGAAAAAGTAGAGCAAAAAGGAAAGAGTAACAAAAGGACAGCTTCTGCATCTTACTGCTGGACATTGTGTCATCACACCAGCTACTGTTATCTGAAAAATAAAATCCAGGTACACGCACAAAAAGTATACATACAAAGAAACCAATGGTACCATTATGATAGGGAATATGCTTGTGCCAGTATCTGCTTCTGCAATTAAATACATTAATACCAAAGAAAAAGATACATAAGCAGACCAACAGTAACACAGTCTGGATATCGCCGCACCAGTATCTGCATCTGAGAAGAAAGAATGGAAGCCAAACCCACACACACACACACAACCAGACAAGGAGAGAGAGGGATAAAATAGGGCAAGAAAGCCCTGGGCTCTCTTGTGTGTGCGTGTGTGTGCGTGTTCTATGTGTATGTGTGTGGATGTGAAAGTGTGTGTGTGTGTGTGCATATGTACGTGTGTTTGTGCATATATACATGTGTGTGTGTGCGCATGTGTGCGCAAGCCTTTTTTATTGCTTCCCCACACTGGTAAGAGTGGGACATGGAATCATCAACATACACACCGAGGTCTTTCTCATAATCAATTCAATTCAGTTTTATTTATAAAGCGCATTATCACAACATTACATTGTCTCAATGCGCTTTACATTTCTGCCTCGTAAGGACCCCCCATTGAGTAAGCCAAAGGCAACGGTGGCAAGGAAAAACTCACTAAGAGGAAGAAACCTTGGGAGGAACCAGACCCAAAGGGGGAGCCCATCCTCCAGGGGCCGGCAGATGAGTCAGACAAACAAGATGATATGACTAAGCTAATACAGGGGTTGAAATATATGTCTCAATGCAGCGGCTGACCGGTGCAGGCACGGGGTGCTTGATGCACGATGGCAGGATTAATAGAGGCACAGCCGCAGGGAAGGATGGCGAGGCATCGTGTTGAGCCAAGGGCAGGCAGGTTGGAGGGTAGTTGCCGGAGGTGGAGGTAGTTGTCTTGCAGGCCGCAGAGGCATAAACTCTTCAACGACATTGTGCTCCATGGAGCACACCCCAGAAGGGGTGAGGGAGGAAGTAAGAATAATTGTGTATTAGCCAGAGTTGAGGAAACCAGAGGCAGTGCAAGCAAAATGATCGAGTGCAATATTCGTCTAGGCTCCGGCAGATCTGAGTATAGCAGCATGAGAAAGAGGGAGAGACAGGCGGGAACACAGGCATGGGGACTCCCTGAACATCAGCACTCTAGTGTAAAGCTAGAGTGACAGCACTGACGCATCAGTTTATCCAGTTAATCAGTTATCTTTATTTCAGTGGAACCCATAATATATTGTGACTCTAATAACTACTTATTGCTTCCTGTCTGTTAACCAGTTTTAAATCCTAATTCCTACAATCCCTGCAGCTTTGATCTTAAGAAAGAGCCATTTGTGGGGGACAACATCAAAGGCCTTCTGGAAATCTAAGTAGACATCAATCAATCACATCATAGGCCTTTTTGTGATCAATTTCTCTTGTAGCTTCCTCAAAGAACTCAAGTAAATTAGTTAAACAGGATCTACCTCTCCTAAATCCATGTTGACTATACCTCAGAATGTTATTTTTAACTGTATTTGACTCTCCCTGCCGGCCCCTGGAAGATGGGCTCCCCCTTTGAGTCTGGTCCCTCCCAAGGTTTCTTCCTTCTAGGGAGTTTTTCCTTGCCACTGTCGCCTATGGCTTACTCACTGGGGGCTTTGGGTGGGGATGCTGTAAAGCGCTTTGGGACAATGTAATGTTGTGATAATGCGCTATACAAAAATAAATTTGTTGTTGTTGTTGTTATTTGAATCCAAGTAATCTACCATTTTCACTTGGATTATAGCTTCCATTACTTTTCCAGTTATGCAAGTTAAACTGATTGGCCTATAGTTTGCTGGATTACTTCTATCCTCTTTTTTTAAATATGGGCATTATATTAGCATGCTTCCAAGCTTCAAAGCCAATGCACCAGTGAAATCAAGTTCTCCTTATTCCTTAATCTCACGTACCGACACAATGTGTGACATTCCACAAAGTGTGAGTTTTCACTTGCTGAAAAGTATAATTTCATGTGGTCAATTTAGAGAATATTATATCATGACCGTAAACAGTATCCTAGCATGCAATATCAGATTTTTACCAGACTTGTGTCTTTTGTTTGTTTGTAGTTTAATTGCCTCTCAGAAAAAGAATATTGCTATGGATCTACCATAATATTATAAAGCTTTTAAAGTGGTTTGACCAGTTTGTGTTTCTTGTTTGTTTGCTCCATATCTGCTAAAATATAAAGCAACAATACACAACAACAGCATGTTTGTGGAGGCAGCCATGTTTGTTCTAAGATGTAGCTGGAACCAGTGATTGGTGGGATGTGACGTGACACACCTCGGAATTTACAACTTCAGAGAGATAATCGAATGCATCGTAGAAAATTAAACGTCTCTATGGAGCTAAATATACGGATATTATCAATAAAATATATGACTATATAGAGAAATATGGATTTTTAATCTATTAAAACATTCCAGTGAAACTATTTTCATCAAGCTAAGTACATGGTTATAATCAATAAAACCAGTGGCTATCGAGCTGAATATACTGCAGCACCAGCACGATACCTCCACGTAGTGGAGCTAATTAACATTTCAACACATGCTCTGGGGGCATTGTAAATAGCCCCTGTATGTGTTATTGTAAATACTTGTGTTGTATCCCTATTGTCATGCGTCCTTGCCTGTGTCATATATGAATCCTGTCCGATCCTCGCATGTCTTTAGCCATTGTGGAAACTACCCACTGTTTGTGTGTCTTTTTGTCTGACATCTGACCTCCCTGCGTTTCCCCTTCATGTGTGTCGGTGGTTGTTTGGTGATTGTGACTGGTCCTTTTTAGGGCTGCAAATAAAAGAGTGCTCTTCCCCCTAAAGCAATTTAGTCCCAGCATCATTATAACTATCTATCTCTAACAACAGTATAAACAATTTTAAAGTTTTTTTCAGGTCCAGAATATCTATGATATGATTTGAGGTCATTCACAATGTCACAACTGCAGTGCATATAATACCGAGCTGCATGATTTTGGAACTAAGTGTAGAAATTAAAAATTATATCTGGAAAGAATATAATAACAACAAAATAATTAGCAAATTATTACAAAGCTGGAAATGTAATACTGGGCAACATACATGGTTTACAGTTTACATTTTTTTCATCTGGACTGGTAATTGATCTGAAAGCAATGTACAATTAATTTACTACTGTGAATTATACACTTAAAATTATCAATAATACTATCCACTGGATTCTCAACAGTCTTCAAGGATCTGAAGGGCATGAAGGTACACCAGCGTCTTTCGTCTTGTGATTATTCCAGTACTCTCTGAGCCATCCCAAACCAGCCTCAGTTGTACCTGAAGTAACAAAAATGACACAGCTTCAGTTCCATCTCATCTTTGCATCTAATTTATGGATGTACTCAATTTTTTATTATTCGCACACTAGACTGCTACTGTTAATGTCTGTTTTGTTTTTTAAATCTAAAATTCTAATGTTTGGATAAATCTGCTTTCAGTTAATCACAAAAGATTATATAGACTAAAATTAACACATCTGAACTTCCATAAAACACTTCTATTTTAATGTGTTATTTAATTAGTAATCCTAGGATAAAGGTCATTAAAAATGTCTTATCAGTACCGTGACCATACTGCAGCCAATGTACTTCCTTCCATACCTGCTTGTCCTATGCAGGGCTGCAGAAGCTATAGGCGAAAGGCAGGGAGTAACCCAGGATGGGGTGGCAAGCAATAGCAGGGCACACACGCCATTCACACCTCAGGTAAATTGGAATACCCAGAGGAAACCACACAGGGAGGATAGGCAAACTCCACACATGTAGGAGACTCGAACCCCGGTCCCAGAAGTGTGAAGCAAGAGTACTAACCACTGTACAACCATGCCTCCCCTTGTATCTTATGTTCAGTGCTAAAATGATAATTTGACTCTGGAGACATAAAACCACTCACTGTTTGGTTTATATTCACATCCAATGTAGCCTTTATATCCAACTGTTTCCAGCAGGTCAAAGAGGTAGGGGAAGTTCACCTCTCCGGAGCTGTCTGGCTCGTTACGATCAGGAACTTGGGCAATCTGCACGTGACCTGAACCGAAATGTAATTTTTCATTACGTGTAAAAAGTCCCAAAAGCTTAACGAACTAACTGCACCAATAATTAGCATTAGCTGCATAAGGAAATGAATTTTTTTTGTGTATTAGTCCTGCTGCTAATTTTGCTTATATTAACCTCACAATTTACATGAGTGATTTCACTTACCTATTATAGGGAAATACTTCTGGATGTTTTGAGTTAAGTTGCCATCCATTATCTGCCAATGGAAGATGTCCTGTAAGAAGAGATTGGACGAATGATGTAACAAGCCTTAAAAACTAAGGGGCACTTGCAGTCTTTCCAAACTGTAATTCTTGGGCAAGTTACTTGTCAGGCCCATTATGAGATTAAATAAATTGTCTTTCAATTTTTCATAGTGATGGACATATGATTATTTCTATTATAAGTGTGTCCAATGCCTCGGGTTCCAGAATCACCTGGGAAACCTTTGGAAATACCCAGAGAAAATCAAAGTAGAGACAGGTCAGCTGGTGTCTAATCCACAGCCCTAGAAATTCAAGATCACAAAGCTACCAGTTGATCCACAACACAGAGCCCATGGAAGGCAAAATACATAAAAACACACTAAATTATTGCTTTCCAGTGGCATTGCGTAAAAGAAATCTTGAATAAGGAAAACAAGGGATTACTCACAGTTCACATAAAGAAAGATATCACATACTATTTAGAATCTTACTACAGTAAAATCCCATTATAGTGGACTCGCTTATAACGGAATATCGTCTATAACAGACAAGGTCCACTGGTCCCGGCCATGCGCCTTTAAGGACATGCAGAAAAAGCATCGGATATAGCGGAGTCACATATAACGGATAAACAATTTGGTCCCCGGGGCCGCTTTTAGCTGTAGTTCTGTTCGGCTATAACGGACATGCAGGCTCCGCCTACAAGGCGCGCGGCATGCAGGTGATATCCAGCGCAGATACCTAGTCGGGATTATTAATAGTCACGCATCTGGTCAGGTAAAGTTGGATTACTACATGTATAATATAATAATCTATACCACAAGTGTGTCTGCCGGATATAACGGACTTCAGATATAACGGACTGTTTTTCCAGTTCCCTTGAAGTCCGTTATAACGGGATTTTACTGTATTATAAACATTTTGGTACGTTTCACTTACCATCTGCAATTTCATGTTTGAGTGGCCAACTTTATGCAGAATTGCAGCAGCTAGGAACATATAAAATACAATACCCTCGATTTTACCCTCAAAATTCATAAAAAGTCATTTGGAGGGTGATCATCATAACTTGTAAAGAAACTTAATGAATGTATAAAATGGTTCTCATTATTATACTTTTTAAAATTAATATAATATAACATCCGTGAGCAGCTTAAAAGAACAACTGAGAAATTTACCCTGGTGGGGAGTATCCAGGAAGTACTGTGGGTCTGTTATCCTGGTATTAATTGGCTCAATCAAGCCAAGAATTCCTTCCTATAAACCAGACCACAAAATATCCTCTGACAATATTCATAAATGTGTTTTCACATAATAGATCATTACTGTTCAATCTTATCTGTCACTGCTGTTTCTAATAAAAATTATTAAATAAACTCATTAATTTCACAATCTGCTACCCGAATATTCTGGATCAGTAACCTTTGAAAGGACATCTGCTGCAAATTTCAGATTGTCTATGAAGGTAGCCTCCATCTCCATGGCAATGCAAGCTCGGTCCATGCCTGGAGGCACTCTACCCGCCATCAAGTGGATCCTGGAGAGATGGCAGTCACAATAACAAACAAACACTACAAGACGTGGGCAGATGTGGATCTTCATTTTCTTTCATTTAAAATTGTTATTCCTTGTGGTATGCTATACAAAAAATTAAGACTGCAACTATAGAATACTTACATATTAGAATATTTGGTTTTTGCACAAGATTACCACTAATGATGTTTTTCAAATGCTCCCATACGTCCAAGCTTTTTGTGGACTCTCGAGCAGTGCAATGATGCCTGTCTTAACTGTATTGCCATCATCGTTTCTGTTGACCTACTCGTATGTTATTTGTGTGCTATTGGCACCACGCCACAGTCAGAATACAAACTGCATATGAATTTTTGTTATTAACCAGTTAACTGAATGCAAATTTTTCTCCTTGAATCTTTTTTATATTACATTTTTTTAAAATATTTATTACAGCATTACACAAAATATGCAATATGAACTCAATATGAACAACCCTGAACAGAGATAATGAATGAAAATAAATATGCTAAAAAGCCATTAACAATAAACAACAGTAACGAAATCTGAACACAAGCTATGTGTGTGTGTATGTGTGTGTGTTGCCATGAAATGATGTGCTACAACTCCTCTCAATAATTTCCACGGTGCCCTGCAAGACTAAACACCTCCCTCTCGAAACACTGGCAACACCAACACAACTCTCAGTGTCTTATCATGGAAGGTCTTCCAAATCACATTAGAATCAGCAGTGACACCCAAGTCAGCAAGTTCCTCTCACAAACTGCATGCAAATTCATTAAAAACAGCCAGATCTTGGAGTCTGGCCAGGTCCAGTCTCATCCTCCCAGTAGGTGGTAGCCTGCTGAAGCTAAGCTGGATCTTCAGTATATCAACGACAAATCTTTGGTCAGAATTCACAAGTTACGCACTTCTGTAGACCCTGCAGTTCTGTAGGAGCCTCCAGCATCTGCCCACAAGCATGCGATTGATCTCCTTCACTGCACAACCAGTGTCACAGTCCAACAATGTGGCTCAGGGCACTGGAACCAGGATCCAGCAACCTGAAGACCCTGACCTTTTGCAAGGTCAAGGAACCTGCGAGCCACTTTTACCATGGTCGCCAGACCTGTTGGAATTCCACACTCAAAAAGTAACTAACAAACTTTTAAACCATGATTAACTAATTAAGATCAGTCCATGATGCCTGTTTGGGAATCTGACCATTTATTGTTCTTTTCTATTGAATAACTGACTCAGTACTACTGCAACAGACATGCAAAGGTTGTTGGATAAACCATATATACATACATACAAGTGTTTACCTGCTGCAGTCCAGGGCCTTTGCCAACATCACTGCACTCTCCAAGCCCCGTCTGAACTCTGCCTGCCTGCCAGGGACAGCACCCAGACCGAGTTCCCCAGCCTTAATGTTACCTGAAAACATTAATGATTTGCAGATATTCACATGTGTTATCCCAATATGTACAACACATTACCCCCTAACTACCCAGCTTATTTAAGAATACAGTAAAACCTTGGATTGCGAGTAACTTAGTCTGCAAGTGTTTTGCGAGACAAGCAAAAATTTTTAATAAATTCTAATTCGATAAACGAGCGAGGTCTTGCAATACGAGTATTACGTATACGCTTTGTCTGCCTAGCGTCACGTGATCACAACTGAGCCGAAGGTTTTTCTCTCTTTCTCTATCACTGCGGGATTGTGGGTAATCTATTCTCATGCTCAGTCTCGGTCTGTGTGCCTCACTCATATAGTCAAAATTTAGTAGAAAAGCACCACCCGAATAAGGCTGTAGCAGTGTGAGCGATGAATCTGTTTAAAGACAATGCAATGTCACATTTCCACGAAATTGAAAAGGAGGCAAAAGCAACTGTCACTGGATAGGTTCCTTGTTAAAGTCGCACAAAAAGAAAAAGATTCCATGGAGCCAACAAATAGCAGTAATTCCGTTAATCATAGTGAAAGTCGTCCTACAAAATAACCCTCCTCTTCTCCTCTCTCTCGTCTATCTCACACCATTCACGATTCTTTTCAAAGGTAAAGTGTAGGTTCATTTTTTATGCATTTCTGTTTGAATTTTATGTATATGTTTGATATATTTTGTATTAATCATTTTTATAAGAATATTTTTGGGTTGTGGAACGAATTATCTGAGTTTCCATTATTTCATATGAGAAAAGCACGTTTCCGGAACAAATTAGGGTCGCAAACCAAGGTACCACTGTATTAAAGAATATCCCATAAAACAAATTGTTTTCAATCAGTATAACAAATAAACAAAACTGCAATTAAACACATACACCTCAAATGAAAACCCAAAACAGCTACTATAAGTTATTGCATAATATTCTGGCTGTTGTATTTGGAAAAAAAATATCACCTATTACCTAGACTAAATCTGAAAGTAAAAAATGTACAATATATTCGGGTAAAGACCCATAAGTAACACCATGAAACATCATGTTATCTAAACATATTTATTTGAGACTTTAAAAATACACTGTATAGACAAAAGTACAGTATTGGGACACCTCTCAATCATTGAATTCAGCACTTTCATTCAGACCCATGGCCATAAGTATGTACAATTAAGCACCTAGACATTGCAGTCAGGTTTACAAACATTTCTAAAAAAATGGGTCGTTCTGAAGAGTTCAAAATTACACATGAACAAATCGCATAATAATCCCATTGATGAAATGTATTTGTCTGACCTGTTGCACCTGAACACGTGTGTGGCGAATAAACAAACCAGAAAATATGAACCAGTAAGGTAACCGTAATGACTTAAACCTTTAATCCGCCACACGGTCAGTTTATAAACTTCTATTTTAAAATAAAAGATATAATTTCCCCCAAGCAAACATGTCTGCAGGTTACTCACTGGTTTCCTTACCAGGAGGAGTGTTAATGACCACGACCCGGAGTCCAGTTCGCCGCTTGGCTTCTTTTAGCTCATTTATATCCGCATCGTAAATCCAAGCTGCCTCCACAGCCTGAAACCCAGCCGCCGCTGCTGCATACATGCGCTGTGGGAATCCTTGCAATTCCGTGAACATCCATGACAAATTAGCGCAAAACTTTAAAGACGACATTTTATGCTTAGATCTCCAAGCTATCTCGCATAAGCTGAAGTAATTTAGTTATAGACAGGAGAACTAACGGAAACATACAACTTCTCAGGAGCAGTCATGTGCCATACCGTTTTATTTACACAATACGTCCCTGAACATGATGTCAGCACGCGGAAACAGTTTCCGGCGTTAAAATATCAATATAAAAGTCCTTGTTATACGGTCCTCCAACGTTAAAAGCTGCATAAAGCTGCTCCAGGAACCAGGCCTAGGGGGTGAAGCTCATGAGCAATCACCTGATGGTCGCATCTGTACACATGGGGTCTGTCTAGGCATAGCCCAAAAGGGTAACATGGGTCTACCCTCCTGTGCCCTCAAGATGGGCCATGGGGGTGAGGTGCAGTGTAGCTCTAGTGGGATCGATCATCGGCAACCAATGATATGTGGGTGGGTCAATTAAAATAACATTTAAGCATATTAGTTAAAAAACAGGTTGAGCCTCATTTTGTATTTTAAATTTAGCAGTTTGACTTACTGTGGGGTTGAATATAATTGCCGAGTTTGGGTCGCTCGTGAAATGGACCCACACATCACTGTACACTCACCTAAAGGATTATTAGGAACACCATACTAATATGGTGTTTGACCCCCTTTCGCCTTCAGAACTGCCTGAACGTGGCATTGATTCAACAAGGTGCTGAAAGCATTCTTTAGAAATGTTGGCCCATATTGATAGGATAGCATCTTGCAGTTGATGGAGATTTGTGGGATGCACATCCAGGGCACGAAGCTCCCGTTCCACCACATCCCAAAGATGCTCTATTGGGTTGAGATCTGGTGACTGTGGGGGCCATTTTAGTACAGTGAACTCATTGTCATGTTCAAGAAACCAATTTGAAATGATTCGAGCTTTGTAACATGGTGCATTATCCTGCTGGAAGTAGCCATCAGAGGATGGGTACATGGTGGTCATAAAGGGATGGACATGGTCAGAAACAATGCTCAGGTAGGCCGTGGCATTTAAACGATACCCAATTGGCACTAAGGGGCCTAAAGTGTGCCAAGAAAACATCCCCCACACCATTACACCACCACCACCAGCCTGCACAGTGGTAACAAGGCATGATGGATCCATGTTCTCATTCTGTTTACACCAAATTCTGACTCATCAGACCAGGCAACATTTTTCCAGTCTTCAACTGTCCAATTTTGGTGAGCTCGTGCAAATTGTAGCCTCTTTTTCCTATTTGTAGTGGAGATGAGTGGTACCCGGTGGGGTCTTCTGCTGTTGTAGCCCATCCGCCTCAAGGTTGTGCGTGTTGTGGCTTCACAAATGCTTTGCTGCATACCTCAGTTGTAACGAGTGGTTATTTCAGTCAAAGTTGCTCTTCTATCAGCTTGAATCAGTCGGCCCATTCTCCTCTGACCTCTAGCATCAACAAGGCATTTTCGCCCACAGGACTGCCGCATACTGGATGTTTTTCCCTTTGCACACCATTCTTTGTAAACCCTAGAAATGGTTGTGTGTGAAAATCCCAGTAACTGAACAGATTTTGAAATACTCAGACCGGCCCGTCTGGCACCAACAACCATGCCACGCTCAAAATTGCTTAAATCACCTTTCTTTCCCATTCTGACATTCAGTTTGGAGTTCAGGAGATTGTCTTGACCAGGACCACACCCCTAAATGCATTGAAGCAACTGCCATGTGATTGGTTGATTAGATAATTGCATTAATGAGAAATTGAACAGGTGTTCCTAATAATCCTTTAGGTGAGTGTATATTACAGCTTTCCTGGACATGATAGGGGAGTGAACTAGTCAACTATCACCTCTTGGTCTTTGAAATGGTCAGGATGTTTGTCAAACAGATATCTGGCCAAGTTTGATGTGTTGCCTTCCTTTAAGAAACACTCTAAAACAGTGTTTACACAGCATTGCTACTGTGTTTAGGGAATCCCCTTTTCTGTCCACTTTATAGCCAAAATATTTCCATATCTCACTTTGCACTCCCCACTTAAATTCAGGTGTTGCTAAAGCTGCTGTCATCCCTTCTCTGATCCAAGTGAAAAAAGGCATCACTCTCTTTGCCATTGTTCCAGGTTGTTTCCCCCCTGTCATACACATCACAGCTGTCTGTGTTAAGCTTAAAGAGATAAGACTCCTTTTAGCCAGATCAAATATGCCATCAATAAAGCGAAATAGAGAAACAGGAACATCTTTATTAATGAAAGTTTATGCGAAAAATACTTCATACAGACCACAAGTTGTCAAACATATACATAAAAACTGATGTGTCAAAACACTTTCTGTACAGCCTGATGGATAACAGTAGGTTCTGCTGCCAGGAGTCAGGGTTGCTGCCATTCTAGGGTCAAGAAGCTATTAGTGTCTTCTGTCTTCCAATAATGATCAAAAACTTCTCATCGATTGTAGGGGTGCATTGAAGCTGAGGCAGACTTTATATTTGTCTTTATGTTGCTTGGCATTTTCCCTGTAGTAAAAATTAAAATTGTATCTTAATAACGGAGAATCTGCACAAGAGAACAAAGTAGCTAAACATAGTATCACTTTAAATGAGGAACAAGCTTTAGCTAAACCAGTGTAAGCAAAGAAGTAGAACTACGTTCTGTTAAATAAGTTACTCTGATATATTGGTGAATGGTGAAAATTTCTAAACCTGAAAACAAAAAACTCTACAATCTCTACATTGCTATAAATTTCTAACTCTGGGGGCTCTTATTTTTTCATTTCTGCCAGATCAGCAGCAAATTTCAGGTGCTTTAGATGTTCTAAGCTGCAGAGAAACTTATAAATAAACCAACACTTAAAGAAAGACGATCTTCATGTCTACAGCAGACAACTGAAGTAAGGTTCATCTGTCACATATGTGCTCAGTGGTCTGCTTTTCTAGATCTCTGATGCCAGATCATGAGATCATTGGCTAATGCAGAGTACTTTCATAAGGATTTAATTACCTAAATCCATACACATCAGCTTCCTTATCTGGTTCTGAGAAGAAGGCTTACCAGGCTGCCCAGGCTGCTGAGGTGGCACTGGTCCGCCAATAGCTGCCTGTTGGTTTGAGGAGCCACTTACAGCCACCTGCTGCAGGGAAGGTCCCCCCGCCATTATGGGCCCTTGACCCGGTTGTCCTGGTGCTACTGGTCCTGGAGGCCTGCACTTGGCAAGTCCCTTCCCAAATCCTACCGCTGCTACCAGTGCGGTCGTGTCCGCTGGGTTGAAGAATGGCTTATTCTGTCGTGCAGCTGAGGGCAGGGAGAAAGGTGAGCGCAAGCATGATGTAAACCACAGTTTTCTCACGATCGAGCTTCACTAAAGTACAGTTTAAAGAGAAATGTCAGTTTACCTGCACTTTCAGTCTCCCTGTCTTCTCGTGGATTGTTCAACTTTTCCAACAGGTTTGAGCAGATTTTATTCAAAGCCTGGATCTGTTTCTGTAATTAGAATGATGGGATAAACAGTACTGTTGACTGAAAAGGAAACAGGAAAAAAAAATTTTTGAAAATGATCCTTGTTACTTTCTATAGATATTAACACATAATCACTACACAATTAAATTAATCAGTGAATACCACTGCCATGAAGGGGTGTATTTGGTCTGCAACAATGTTTAGGTAGGTGGGATGTGTCAAAGTAACATCCACATGAATGCCAGGACCAAAGGCTTCCCAGAAGAACATTGCCCAGAGCATCACACTGTCTCCGCTAGCAATTTGTGCTACAGTAGCTCTCCTGTGGAATTGGACCAGATGGGCTACCCTTTTTTCCCTCATGAGTATCAATGAGCCTTGGGCTTCCATGACCCAGGCACTGATTCACCAGTTGCCCCTCCTTGGACCACTTTTGGAAAGAAGCTGACCCAGTCATCAATCCATCACAATTTAACCTTTGTCAAAGTTGCTCAGATCTTTACGCTTGCCCATTTTTCCCGCTTCCAACGCATGTGGCTCAGCGGATTAGAACTTTTGCCCATGATTGGAAAGACGTCAGTTCAAATCCCAGGGCCGGCAGACTGAAGCTTCTGATGGGCCCTTGAGCAAGGCTCTTAAGCAACCCCCCAGCTCCAGGGGCACTGCACACTGGCTGACCTTGTGCAGTGACCCCCAAGCTTGCTCTCACCTGCGTATGTATCTATGTGTTTGATGGAAAACAACATGGGAGAGGCGAAGACATGTGCTATTGTAAGATAATGAATGTTATTCACATCACCATTCAGTGGTTTGAATGCTATGGCTGATTGGTGTAGCATTCAATGGGCTGAACACATGCAAAACCACAGATTAATAATCAGCTAACTTTTAGTTTAAAAATCCAGGCATGAAACTCTTACCTGTGCAACATCGAGCCCAATGCGAGCAGCTTCAGCACTCAGATGCTTTTCCTGTTCTTCCACTTCTGGGTCAGGCTTGGTGCGCAGGTGATCTGGCACAATTTCATGACTGAACACTGGCACTCGTAACTCAGTTAGTTTCTGCAGAATAAAGTGTGTGTGTGTGTGTGTGTGTGTGGGGGGGGGGGGGGGGGTGTCAAGTGAACACAGGAGCGAGATACGGCATATAACCAAGGAAATAAGAATTAAGAGTATAGTTTAAATAGTCCACAATTCTGGAAATGCGCACAATCTGCCTCTAAATTAAAACCTCTACAGGCTGGTATTGCTAAAATGTGCCTATTATTAATTACACTGCAGTGCATCTAAACTTCTTGGTGTACATATTCCATACCATGAATGTTGCTTAAGGCTCATTTGTAATATAAAAAAATAAGAAATAATGTTTTTTCTCAAACTTACAGCAAGTTCTTCATCTCTGTCTTGAGAGAGCAGCAGGGGAATTATGACTTGGTTGCGTAATGACGGAGTCTTTTCATTCTTCAGTAATTTGTTTATGGTGTTCAGCTGGCCAGAAAGGAGAGCAAAGTTGTCCAGCACAGAAGGCCTACAGATATATAATAAAGAAAAAAATTAAAGTAAAACCACTCAATCAGGGTTTCCATTCATGTCTGCTCTTTTCAAGACAGATGCTATGCCATTCCTCCATCCACCCCTTCAGTCATTCATCCATCCATCCATCCATCACCAGCTAGCCAGTGTAGTAGTCAGCTTACAGCTCACCCTACAAATGTGAGGCCCAGCGCTACTCACTGGACCACCATTTCAATGGGATGCTACACTTGATGAGTTACAATAAATATGAATTCATATGATAAGCTGTGGTATTTGAGCCAATTAATAGGACGCAAAATATAATTTTTATACATAGGCTTTAACTTAAATTACAAACATTTAAAAAAATATATTGCTTTACTGCAGCAAAAAGGAAGCAGCGTGTCAATTGTTACAGTATACGTTATAGCTTGTATATATTTTGTTAAAATTAACTGGTTATACATTAATTTTGGAAACCACACCACACTCAGTTTTTATATTCAGCAGTGTATCTACACCGATCGAAAGTTTTAACCACAACGATATTCCCAGAAGTTGGTTTAAAAATGTATAGTTATTGTACCAAGTCAATCTGTCATATTCATTCTCCAGTTTGAATATAAAATTATGCAAAGAATTCTTCAGCTGCGCCACGCGAGATATGAGAGAGTCTATGGATGCCTCCAGCTGTTTTTCTTCGCGTTGCTGCCAAAAAGAGGGGAAAGTAGCGCGGTTAATCGCCACATATCAGAAAACCAAGAATAATTACGAATGCAAGGGTTTAACACACTCGGCAATGTTCACCCACCTGCATTGTACGTAATTTAACGCTGCGACGATTTTATACGATCACTTCGACGTATATTTTGTAGTATTCTACCTACATTTAAAGACTGCGAACCGCCATACGCCCAGAGAATATCCCCGGAAACGACATCAGGCAAACAGCTCTCCTTTTCGATGATTATGAAAGGGTTCCCCTTTATATCACAAATTAAAAAGGGAAAATTATGGAAAATGGGCGTACAAACAAAAAGGGTTAGTATTCAACATCCGCTACCACATGCACAAACTTTCAAAGATATTCCAACCGATTTCACGATATTAAAATGTATGAAAATGTAAGTCCAACTTCCGGCATTCGCGCAGGAAATGACGACGCCGGTTCACGCTGACACGTGCAGTACACAACAATATGACGCTGCGCTGCGTTCCGTTCCGAAGTAATCACCTGCAAAGTGTGGCCCAGAATTTACACTGATGATAATAAAAAATAATTTATATTATATGTCCATCCTTAGATTTGGTTTAAGGATTGTGATGAGTCTCTGTACCCTATCCCAGTAAGCACAGAGCAGGCGATAGGTAACACCTTGATGGGATGCTAGTCCCTTCTGACTGTAATATTTGTAATATATAAACTGTAGTATTTATAAATTATATTAATTTTACAATATATTCAGTAAGAAGCTTTTTCTCTCTGTCAACTAATATAAGAATTGAAGATAATACACAGTTACCACTATTAATATCTCAACATTTAATTTATAGCCAAGTAAAAACTTGAGGGACTTTTTAGTTATTTTCCAATAATTAGATCATCTACTGAATTTATTTTATTATATTTTATACATTTTATTATAATGGAAGTGTGTTCACTGTTGTGATAATATAGTCCAGTCACCTTGTCGCTTTTAACAAAAAACATACTGCCTAAGGGCTGGTGAGGCTTGTTGTCACATTTTGTGTTAAAATAAAAATACATGACTGTGAGATTGTGTGTTATATCGGTGACATTGTGACTCTTTTTGTATACATTAAGAAGAGAACTCAGTACAAACTCTCTGGGGTAGAAGATAGAATTCAAAGCTGGATGAACAACTTTTTAGGGGTTTTATCAAGGTTCAGTGAATACACAAGCCATCTTCCAATCACTGATCCATTTCAGGGACTTGAAGCAAAATTATGCTGACTAGCATTAAAACATTGTTTGGATTGTCAGAGCATAATTTCTATATAATAAGGTTCTGTCACATGTTGCAATAAGGCTGAGGCACATGGCTTGAAACTACAAACTATTGAGGTGTTAGTATAGTGGGAATTAATTAAATTGGAAACTCAAAGTAGCCCAACAGCTACCTGCAATGTTTGCAATGCCATCCTTTTCAGAGGAGGTAGCAAGAGCGCCATATAATAAAACAAATCCATTATAGCTGAGAACAAAATGAAACACATAATGTAGTACAAAAGAAAAAGCACCCTTATTAAAAGCCATATTTAATTAATGTGTTTGTGTAGAGTTTATATAGCTCTCAGAATTTTAGGAAGAGCTTGGTGTTTCAATTTCAATGTGCTTTTAGTGGACACATGCTTTTATAAATGTCAAATAATTTAGCATGCTCTTGAATCACTTTCCCATGCAGGATTTCAACAACCATTAAAATGTTTTCTGTATTTTTGGCAGTGTAATCTGGGGTATAACATGCTACACCAAACCAGAGCCTGTCCATAAAATGTATAGGTTAGATATATATTGTAGCACCTATGAGATAGTTCCGCATAGCGGAGCCTATTAGCATTTCCTGACATGCTTGAAAAAAATAGCCCCTGTGTTGTGTGTTATTGTAAAAAAAGCATACTTGTGGTGTTTCTGATTGTCATGCGTGCTCTTGCCTGTGTTCTCTGTTAATCCTGTCCAATGCTCTTGCGTCTATACATTATGTGAACTCAGGGGCATTGCTAAAGATTTTGGACCCCATGAAAGTATATCATATTGCCCCCCCCCCCAGTCCAGACAAATCCAGTTATTTAAAAAAAAATTAGGGCGCCTGGCCGAGGCCCTTGGAATCGTCCTAGCTTCCCCTCCCCCCTCTTACAGCACCCCTGTGTAAACTACCCACCACGCATCAGACCTCACCTGTAATTGAAAGATTGCAGGTTCGAATCCCCCACCAGCAAGTCACCACTGAGGTACCCTGAGCAAGGTACCGTCCCCAAGCACTGCTCCCCGGGCGCTGAATTAGCTGCCCCCTGCTATGTCACGGAAGTCACATATGGGTCAAATGCAGAGGACACATTTCGTTGTTGCGCACTGTGTGCTGTGGTGTGTTGACAATGACCACTGATCACTAAATTCTAATTCTAATTCTGTTTCCCTGGTAAGTGTGTTGGAATTATGTGTATTGTTTTGTTTAGTTCTTTTAAGGATTATAATAAAATTCTGTTGCCACCGTGACGTTTGGACCTGGCAAGCGCTACAATATTTTGTATAAATAAGCTGTAAGGTTCGAGCAAATGAAAATGCAGAAGAAACAGTGGTCGCAATCAAAAATACAAATGGTTAAAAACTAAGTGAATTGCCTGCTCTAAAATGGAACTACTTGCACTGTCTCGTACACTTCGCAACAATTCAGAGATCTCAACGTCAAACAAGTAACAGTCAATCGACCGGTACCAGCGTCAAGGAAATGTGACGCAATGACGTGACATGCGCAGTCTGGCGTTTCCTTTCTAAGTACTGGCGGGGTGTAGGATTTCTCCGGGATAAGGAGATCAAAAAGGCTGCAAAATGGTTAGTAAATCGCCACAATACGAACTGATATTAACAAGCAAGGTATTGGCTCAGCGTTCAATGGTGTCACGTCGTCTGTAATAATCTTTAATTCGTTCGATTATGAAAGATTGTCACTGATGTTTTGGGCCCACTTGTGTATTAGCGTGGCCTAATAAGCAACTCGCAGGACTTCTTTCCAAAATTTCTTAAATACCCAGTTGTGCCCAGTAAACCCGCAGTTATTTAGTTGTAGTCGTGTGATTTACCTGCCGGTGTCTGACTTGAATTAATTGTTTATGAAAATGCTGCTGCACCAGGCAAACCAACAGATTATTTTAAATAACATGAACAAACATATCTTTCAAGCATTCATTTTTATGCACGTGCCCACAACAGCATTTAGTGCAATTCTGACATTGTGATATAATGGAAAGCACTCAATGGCAGTATTTTCATCCCCTAGGGCTTCGTTAAGGTCGTGAAGAATAAATCCTACTTCAAGAGGTTCCAGGTGAAATTCAGGAGGAGGCGAGGTACATTTTGCTTGTGAATTGAATTTGTTCCAAAATTACTGTAAGCATTGCATTCGCCTGTCCTTCTGGCCGGCATAACGATGTTGTTCTGCATTGATATTATTTTTAAGAGGGGAAGACAGACTACTTTGCACGTAAGCGCCTTGTAATCCAGGACAAGAACAAGTACAACACACCCAAGTACAGGATGATTGTCAGGTTCTCCAACAGGAACATAGTTTGCCAGGTGAGTTCTGAATTGTTTGGTGTTTTCACCCTTCATGGCTTTGTTTTTTTAAAGAATGTAATACACAGTACGCACTCCATTCTGAAATGAGCTTTTAATAATACCAGTTACCACATTCTCTGTAGCTGGGACAGAGAGAGCTGCCTGAGCTTAGACAAACACTGATAATTTTTTGGTCTGTCTGGACTTTGTTGTAGTTCTTTGTTGGCTGCATTTCAGGTCGCCTACGCCAGGATCGAAGGGGATGTGATCGTCTGTGCAGCCTATTCCCACGAGCTGCCAAAGTATGGCATCTCAGTGGGCCTCACAAACTACGCTGCAGCCTATTGCACTGGTCTGCTGTTGGCTCGTAGGGTAAGACTGAACTCTATTCTGCGCTCTTATCGTAGGCACGTTATTCAGGGTTTGTTCACCTTCAACTCAGACGTGGAGAAGATGTGCGTGTGCAGCGTATTGCACGATTATCATGATATGCGGCACGTGAAGTCGAGGATAATTCCATGAAATTAAACATTACCTGGTTGTTATAAAGGTGCTACATCACTGAAAGATACATACATTGATACATATTTCACCTGTTTAATATAATTATTAGAATTTATTCACTGACCTGAGGTGTCGATGCCTGTTGCCCTCTGTAGCTTTTGAACAAGTTTGGCCTGGACAAAGTTTATGAAGGTCAGGTAGAGGTGACTGGGGACGAATTCAACGTGGAGAGCATCGATGGACAGCCGGGTGCCTTCAGTTGTTACCTGGATGCAGGACTTGCCAGAACTACAACCGGAAACAAAGTATTTGGGGCCTTAAAGGGAGCAGTGGATGGAGGATTGTCCATACCTCACAGGTAATAACAAGATTAGTGTGTGATTCATTACTACTCAGAAATACTTGTTTATTACTGAGCCTGATTGGTTGGTTGATTATCAGTTAATGTACAAATTATTGGATTAATTCAAAGGAAAGCTACGGAATCCACAGCTGCCATACTTAGTTTAATATGAATTAATCAGTGCATTTGATTAAGGAGTATAGAGAATGAAAACTGATCTGTCTGTGAACTCTGATAGTCTGTGAGCACTTTTTGTGTTTACATCACCATGTTTTGTGTGAAGAGACTTTGGCTGGGCTTTTCTGCTGAAGCATCCTGGGCTTGGTTCCATGCTGCGGTGTATTGAAGTGTGTGCAGCACTGTGATGTTTATCGAATGACAGTGATTTTAGGTCATTTACAAATGAACGAATTAATGACATGATGATGCTTTGTTTGCCATTCCTACAACTACGAGTACAGGTATTTTGGAATCACACACCTCGCAGTACAGATATATTTGATTAGTACACTTCACAGTGTTCTATCAGTGGAGACTTCTGCAGTGGATCCCGGGGTCCAAATGAAAAGTTATTTATCTTTGCAGTTTATTGCCGTTAATGTTTATCTGTATAGGTGCCTAATTTTTGTAAGGGTTAATGCATTACAAGCTATTTCTAAATGCACTGCTGTGAAGGTGAGTAAGTTCCTGATGTGGATCCAAACGTGTAGTGATTGTGGTGTAAGTGGGTTAATGCACTTGAAAAAATGCATCATAGGTTTTTTTTAACAAATGGCTCCGGAGGCAAAGAAATTCAGTTGGGTTATAATACGTAAAACCTGAATTATTTAGTATTTACCAATTATTAAACCTGGACTTGCATACCATCTCATTCAATTATTTAAACAAAACTGTGAAGTATGACTGGACTACAGGTGCATTACATCAGAAAATCATTTTGATATTTAATCCCTGACCACAGGTTGTGGTCCTCAGCCTGAAGCACTTTTGATGTTTTTGTCCGTTATTTGTAGTAATTTCTTTGCTTTAATAGTTTTCGTTAAGTAACGGAAATTAGAATTAAAGACTAAAGTCGCACATTGATTTACTACTGTGATTCACCTGGTTAGCAATTAATGTGCGGTTACAGATAATTAATCAAAACCCTTTAGATTTGAGAATTTGATTATTTATTAAGATCAGGGAACAGGTTACTTTTAAGTTATCCAAATTTGATAAATTTGGCTGATACTTGTTCATTACCTTAACATCTTTTGTCATTGTATTTGGCCTTGTGCTGCCTGAGATGGGCTCTAGTGTCATCTGCAACCCTGACCAGGATAAGTGATAGATGGATGGATGGATGGATGTGGCACTGTTTGCTTAATATGCAAAATGAACTTAATGACATGTATGCAGTTCACTGTTTCATTTTCCAATCAAGGTATTGTTCAGTGTGGAAGCCTGTTCAATGAAATACTTCAGTCTGCCATGCTGTACTGGTGTCCCCTTAATTCTGCAGCACCAAGCGCTTTCCTGGTTATGACTCTGAAAGTAAGGAATTCAACGCAGAAGTTCACCGCAAGCATATTATGGGTGTAAATGTGTCAGAGTACATGACGTATCTTATGGAGGAGGACGAAGACGCCTACAAGAAGCAGTTTTCCCGCTTCATCAAGAACGGTGTCACCGCTGACTCTGTAAGGGCACATTGGTACAATTAAATGTGTAAAACTGCTAAGCTCTGTGGTTAGCCTGGACCTGTAAATTGTAGTTAATACTGACCACATTACCTGCCATGCATCTGTTACTGCTGTTTTTGCAAATTTAACAGTTGTTCATATTTATGAATCCAGTTTATAAGCATGCAAGTCTCACATGTATGATTTTGAAGCGTGGTCACAGTTAAACCTTGATGTTTTTCTTTGAGGTGGAGGAAATGTACAAAAAGGCCCACACTGCTATCCGTGAAAATCCCGTCCATGAAAAGAAACCTAGAAAAGAAGTTAAAAAGAAGAGGTGTGTTTTTCACAAATATGCTTTGCTCTTCATACCGCAACCTTTACAGATGTCTCTGTGTTTCAAGCTAGTAATTGGAAATTTGTGTTAGTATGTATGCATGTAATAAGACAAACTGTTGAGCTACAGTTCAGGGCTATTTGCAAAAGCTTTATCCAAAAAAGTTCAATTTAAGATCTTTTAGTATGCCAAATTTTTCGTTAGTCCTTCAAAATTTATTTAGATATAATGGTTTGTATGTTTTCTGATTTTTTTTCTGTATAATTTGAAACCGTGGAGTAATTAAAAAAATCATTTAGCACAATCTCTGGTGTATCCAGTGCTGCATTAGAAATATCAATAGTTAGAGTGCAGGGTTATGGGTCAGAAGTCTGTAACATTACATTACATTTTGTAATATGTTGTGCTCAGTGAACTGTTCCAAATGAAGTTGTTACAAGATGAGGGGTAGTGTTCTCTATCAAAAAGTTTTGAATGGGTGGAAAATATGATTATGCTTTTTTCCCCTCCAAATAGTTACCCAGTACCCAAAGGACCAATATCCTGCGGCAATTAAAAGGTAAATCATGTAGTGGCAGTACATTAATCTGCTGTGTTTTTGTTACAGGTGGAATCGAGCCAAGCTCTCTCTGGCACAGAGGAAAGATCGTGTTGCCCAGAAGAAGGCCAGTTTCCTCAGAGCCAGGGAACAGGAGGCTTCCGAGAGTTAGCATGGAAAATCTGTCCATGGCCTGGCTACAGTGTTTTAATAAATATAAAAAAATACATGTGGTAATGTGACTTTATTACTTGTAGAAACCAAGTCTTCAAGAAATATATACAGGTTGTGTGTCATGACCTAAGAAAATGATGGTTAAAAGGGTGAATGTAGTTCCTGGAAGATTCATATATAGCTACATACATCGAAACAAGTTAACGATTTGGAAATTAGTTCTTAAAGCTAAATGGACAAAACACAGGTATGTTACTGTCTGAAACAGTCAGCTAAATATAAATACATGTGGATGAAGAAACTGAAAGGTTTAATGACCAGATTGAGCCCACAATATACAGGATGTGCACTCATTACATTCCCAGTTGTACCCTGGAATGTCAAAATTAGTCTAAGGGATTACTTCAATCAAGTTTTTCCTTAAATTTCGTACTGAATGGTGCAAACAGGAATTACTTTCATTATAAAAACCAATTTTATCATAACCTGTAGAGAAGTGCCTTTGTGTCTCTGTGTGTATTATGTTTATATTACATTGTGGGGACCATTTTTCAGGTCCCCACCAAGATCTGTGATTGCAATCAAAAAAGTAAAAATGCTAAAAGTCTCATGTTTGGTTATTTATGGTTAAGGTCATCATGTTGTGATTTGAGATTCCCCCATAGAAAAGAATGGGAAGTCCCCACAAAGATATAATTACAAATCTGTGGGGAGATGATTAAGAGAATATACATGAATCATTACTGTTACAACGTTTTTGAGCAGCTAGTACCATCTAATGCTTTCCAGTCTCGGACTTACAGTTGCTGTTCATCTTTGCTTAAATTTAGATTGGACGTTTTCTTTTAAATATTTACTACAAAATTGTATAATACTATAATTTTGTAACCCCAAATATATTGTACAAATATATTGTAACACACGCGGGCACCAATCTCCAATAGTTATTTTTCAATACAAAGTAAGTGACAATATCATATATTGTAAGACAGGACGTCATAGCAGATCAGGGTATTTTACAGTGGTCCAAACTTTCACGCCGTTGTGCAAGTCTTTCGTCAAAAAAGTGACATAGGTCCAGACCTGCAGCACAATCAACATAACATTCAAACTAAAATTCAAGTTACAAAAAATTTAGATCCCGAACAAGTATGTACCAACTTATTCCAGATTGGAACAGTGGAAACCTCTAGATCTTAGGACTCAGAAAGAGCTGGACTGAAAGGTAATGTAAAGGTGGATGAGCAGATGGAAGACGAAAATTTCTGAATAATACTCTTATTTTGAAACGGGGAAACCGGAAGTTTCTTGATGTTTCCGACGGCAGTTGCGGGAGCGCAAACGCGGTCTATTTAAGAAATGTAACCAGTTATGATCTAACAGCGGTGATTTCAGTGTTTTTTTTACTTTTAATGTTAGAGAAAAATGATATGTCGGGAGCAAACCTACATCTTAGCAAAAAACGTTTGCATCTTTGCATTTATTGAAGTCAATCATCACAGGAGAGAATGGTAAGAATGCTTAACATTTTAACCGTCCGTAGCCGGTAAATAGTTTTCTTAATATCAAAAGTAATCTATTAAGGTCGAGTATGTTTTGCGTCCATGCTCCTTGTCTTTACAGAGGAGAAGTTTTGCACCAAGCCAAGTAGTAAAACGAAAAAGTGACGATTCGGATGCGGACTGGCACCCGGAAGAAGTAAGTATTGAGAACGGTGTACTTTGCATGCATCTTGCTAAGACGAAGCAGAATGTGGGTATAAAAAGATTGGAGATCACAGTAGCTTCAATATCATGGCCAAATTCGTAACGCACTATAATTTTTCCGTTGCCAACTTTTTAATTTCTTAAAGAAAGGATATTTACAGACAAAACAAATCGATATTCTACGGCCTTAATGAAATATAACTACGGATAAACAAAATAAAACGGCTGATCTCTATAAATGGATAAAAAAAGGCTCATAACACGCTGTTTTATCAAAATGGAAAAGTCATTTAAACAAATTTTTGTAATAAGATTAGACGGGCGTACATTATTGATAGATGTGATATTTCTTTGCGGGCCATATGAAATCTAGGAAACTAGTGCAATTAAAAAGTATCTAAGGTTTAAAATGATACGAGCCTTAGTAAACTCCTGTCTTAACAGGAGTGTTAGAATGGCAGAACTGAGTGGTATACAGGGGTTTAACTGGGCAACCGTACTACCACAGGTGACCATTAGAGGGCTGTCGTGTATGGTTTTATATGTACCGCTCTTTGGGTTCAAGACAAAGCACAAGATTTTGCATTACAAATCTGGAGTACTTAAGGCGGATGTCGTGTTAATAACAAAGATGGCAACAACTGATCATCTGAATTGTTCTCATCCCAAAAAGAGATTTTTGAGTGTTGAAATATGGGACCTGTAGCTTTTGGGATAGGCTCCCAATTCCCTCAATCTTGAATAGGACAAGTAGATACCGAAGACGGGTGGATGGAGTGTTAAATCAAGAGAAACGCAGTAGCACAAGAATTCTGTTGTTTTCTCTGAATACATTAGAGTCATTGCACAGAGTAGAAGTATTCAGATAAAATACACAAGACAGAATACACATGGCAATAAAACTATTACTAATATAGGGTATTTAATCAAAACATTCACCTCAGTCTGCATATTCTTTAGTTTCCTCCTGCAGTCCAAAGGCATGCAAGTAGGGTATCTGACATCTCTAAATTGTCCATTGTGTCTGAGTCTTGAGAATGATTGGCATCCCACCTCATCTAGTACAGGCTACAGACCCCCCCCCGCCTGTTTGGAAAATCTATTGGAAAATGGATGGACGGTATATATTGACACTGCCTGGTAAAACCATATGCTTCACAGGGTGTGTTTGCTTTTCTTCTCCGTAGTAACATGGCATTGTATTCCCCCAGTTTAAAAAAAAAAAAACTTTCTTAAAGTTTAATTTAACTAGTTCGAAAGCCATATGATTTGAGACATGTATGAAGATAATTTATTGTCATACTAAACATCTTGCCACTGTCATGGTATAAAACCATAATTGTAAAATTGTGCCATTATATTTGTGCAGGTTTTAGGCTGTCCATCCATACATTTCCTGTACCTGCTAGTCTTATGTGGGGTCACTGGGTTCCAGAACCTATCCTGTCAATTATGGGCGCAACCCAGTACGGGGCGCCAACCCATCACTAGGCACACACACCATTCATACACCATTCCTACCTATGGACAATTGTGGTGGCTCCAATTCACCTCAGCATGTTTTTGGACTGTGGAGGGAAACGGGAAGAATCCAGAGAGAACCTCACGTCAACAGAACCAGGGAACTATGACCAGTGCCATTTGTCACATAACAAACAGAAAGGGCTCTGATTGGTGACAACACCTCTGTTGACTGACGTTGGCAGATGTCGTCCTCATGTCATTAAAGAAAGTGAATGTTTTTTGTGCGTAAAGCTAATTTGTTCCATGGTTAAATCAATAGCTCTCAAACTATAAACTCCCTCTAGTGGTGTTGGGTGGTATTTCTGTATTTAAATGTTGATCAAAATGGTTGCTCGTGGAGAGTCTAATATTTTCTGTGGTGGTATGAGGTGTAAAACATTTGAGAACCACTTGGCTAAATCTTAATTGAAAGGAAATATGAGGGAAGGACCATGAATTCCATCCCGGGTTTGCTTGTGTCCTGTCCTCGCGCTGATAGGCTCCAGAAGGAGTTACGGAGTTAAAGTAGCATATAATGCATGGATGAATGTAGGCTGTAGAGGACTGTAATCCAGGGCAAAACCTCTTGGCGCGCAATATGATAAATTGTCAGTTTTAGTTTGGCTTAACTATTTTAATGTACATTATTTTTTAAAAAAAATCAGGGTTTTATCCCATATATTTTTTTATAGATATGTGAAATTACTGCATTTCTAGGACTGAGGTATTGGTGATGTTGAACTTCGATTGTTACAGACCCCAAAGCGAAGTAAAGATGAGAGGGTATTTGGAGGAAGCTGCCTCTCCCCTATTCGAAACCCCTTAACACAGCTGACAAACACACCGGCATCTCCTAACACTGTGAGTGACACTTACGCAGTGTCTGTTGTTTTGTCTCTTGTCATATATACTCTTGTCTTGTGAGTTCTGCTAACAAAGTGTTCAAATATACTCTGTTTCTAGGAAGCTCAAGTTTGCAATATCCTTTCAAAGCCTTTTAAAGTCCCCATTCCTAACTACACAGGTAAGACACAGATGCAAGGATTTCTCTTATTGGTACTGCGGTATATCACTGCTGTGCTGCATGAAGCTTCAGGCTGAAATAAAATAATCACACTTAAAAATGTTCAAAAAATTATCATACACCCTCTGTCCAGACACATACGGTAATACCAGTGTTTTGGTCACTGTCGGACTCCATTCTGCATTCATAAAGATTTTATCAGGATTTTTTTCCCATATCAGTCAGTGGTTATTGATAATTATCACCATATAATTAATTCAAGACACTAGACAACAGCAGCAGAATGTTTTTTTTTCTTTGTTTTTTTCCCCTGTTTTTTTTCCTCTTGAGGCCTTGCTGCTTGTTCTAGGGACTAGGTTTGACATTGATGGTCACCATCCTGTAGTGATAAGTAAAATGCTGTGTCCTGTTTTTAACAAATTAAGGGTGTAATTTGTCCCATATTTCTTCAGATTGGAAGTGGAAACCCAAATTGCTAGTGTTTGTGACTGTTAGCACTTGCATTCTGTATGTTCTACTGGATACCAGTGCTTCGTGTGGTGAAAAACGTTCACGGTATTTCCTATTAATGTTGACACAAGTTTTCAGCAGAGTTTACAGAACACATCACAAGTCTGTTGCATGTTGGACTTTAATCTGCAAACAGTACTGCCACCTGTTTACCTTGTTTATCCAAAATATTTCCTTTTTAAAAGATGTTGTGGCTCGGAGATGTCGCTTTCCTCATTGACGTTTCCTCTGAGGGATTGCTTATTTCTTCCATGATATTACCGAAACAGTAGCATTTGAATTTTAGATCAGTCCTCATTGTCAACACACCACAGCACACAGTGCGCAACAACGAAATGTGTCCTCTGCGTTTAACCCATATGTGACTTTTGTGACATAGCAGGGGCAGCTAATTCAGCACCTGGGGAGCAGTGCTTGGGGACGGTACCTTGCTCAGGGTACCTCAGTGGTGCCTTTGCTGGTCGGGGATTCGAACCTGCAATCTTTCAATTACAAGTGCGCTTCCTTAACCATCAAGCCACCATTGCTGTGCTTTGCTAACTCGATAAACCTTGGTGTGCATTTGTTTGATATAGGTTTTCAGTACTTAAGACTATCATGATATGGTGGAATTGCATTTGTTTCAGTGATGTGATAGACTGATGTGTCTTGTTAAGATGGCTGTCTTGCTGGAAGTTAGTGCTGACTAGTGCACAAATGGTAGTGCATACACATATACATATATAGCAGCCGTAAAGTAAACATCCCAGCCATGTCAGGAATTTAGAATTTGTTTGTCAATAATCTGTTAGAATTGCTCAGTCTGAGTTAGCTTGAGTTTGAGTGAGATTAGGACTAAATGATGTGTCTTGCTCTAAGACAGGGGTGGCCAGTCTTACCCGCAAAGGGCCGGTGTGTATGCATGTTTTTGGGATAACCTGTAGGTCAGCTGTTCAAACCCAGGTGTGAGGACTCTTCAGCCAATCAGTCCTCTAATTAGTAATCTAATTAGGGAGTTGCAGCGAAAACCCGCATACACACCGGCCCTTTGCGGGTAAGACTGGCCCCAAGATATGGGGACTAAAAATCCTCTTTGCCATTTAAGGTCACTTGTACGTTGTCTTGATCCAGCTGGGAATCTGGTGACAATGTGACTTCTCTTTCCTGAGTAGTTAATGCGGTACATATGAGAGTATAATATCACACAATGGACATGGTGTATCATGGAGTCACCATTTGAATTTTTCGTTGGACCACCATTAGCTTTGATTCTGGCGCACATTTGTCATGGCATTGTTTCCACAAGCTTATGCAACATCTCACCCTTTATTTTCATTCAGATTTGCATAAATTTCTCATCAAGATCCTGTATTGACAAGTGAGTTGAACCACTCCATAAAGCCTCCTTCAGCACATCCCAAAGACTTTCAGTGAGGTTAAGGTCACAGCTCTGTAGTGATCAAGTCATGCGTGAAAATGATTCCTCATGCTCCCTGAACCAATCTTTGATAATTCAAACCCAATGAATCTTGGCATTCTTGTCCTGGAATATGCCCATGCCAACAGGGAAGAAAAAAATCCATTGATGATAGATGGAGGTGTAACCTGGCCAATCAGTAGATTCAGGTACTCAGCTGACTTTACTTTATTACTGCATAATGTTGCTGAGCTGTAATAGTGATCCAGTCATTGGCTCTTAAGTATTTGCTGATATAAATTCAAATGGCGACTTTTTTTCTTTTGGCCGGGCAGTGTGTAAGTGCAATGGAAACCTCTTAGTGGGGGAGACACTGGAGTAAGCCTGGCTGGACTCTGCCTCCTTTCTTTGAATTTTTTCCTTTGTTTTGTTACTTTTCTCTTGAACCTCTCAGCAAATGATCTTATAAACTACTTGTGAGTGAACTCAAACCATATGACATCTTTCTCATCCATTCCATAGTACGCTTTTGGATAGTTTTGTCATCACACTGTATGTGAATTCTGATACATTTGTAAATTAATTTAGAAAGTCAGAACTTTCTTAGTGTATAAAAGGAATGGATAACTCAGTCACACAAAAACCCTTGTAAGCATGCGATCTGAAACAGGTCAGTATGTTTTTATTTGTGGTTATTTTTATTGCCATTGCCTTCTACTGACATGAAATTTGTCTTGTGACGTGATCTGCACAGGTCCTCTGGGGGTGCGTTCACTAGGCGTGAAGCGAGCCACCCTCCGAAAGCCGCTTCACAGCCCATTTGAAGAGGACGCTCTGGTGCTCTACGAGCCTCCTGCCTTGAGTGCACATGACCAGCTGAATGCTGAAAAGTGAGTGGGTGGATTTTCAGAATTTTCTATTGATCAGTAGGTAAACCTATTGTAAGCTGTTTTTGATGCTGGATAATTAGTTACGATTTTTCTGTTGCAGAGAGAAGCTTCCTGTCCATGTTGTTGTAGATCCTGTGTTGGGAAAAGTCCTAAGGCCACATCAGAGAGAAGTAAGACCAGTTAAAGTGCATGTCAGTCCACTTGTTGTTCTTACATGTCACTTTTTAATGCAAGATATTTCTTTCCCTTGATGCTCAGGGGGTGAAATTCCTCTGGGACTGTGTGACGGGAAGGTGCATTCCCAATTCATACGGCAGCATCATGGCGGATGAAATGGGCCTCGGAAAGACTCTGCAGTGTATCACTTTGATGTGGACTCTTCTGCGTCAGAGCCCTGATGGCAAGCCTGAGATCAACAAAGCGATCGTGGTCTCACCCTCCAGCCTCGTGCGCGGCTGGTACAACGAGGTGGGCAAGTGGCTTGGCTCCAGGATCCAGCCGCTTGCAATCGATGGGGGTTCTAAGGAGGAGGTGGACAGAAAACTCGGTGGGTGATGATTAGGCCAGCAGCAATATTTAAGCAGATTACATTTATTTGCCAGCACTGTTCCTGGGCAGTATGACTGACTAAAACTTGTATCATGATATTTTTTGCAGCATTTATATTTTTTTACATCAGTAAAATACATTTACCAATGTTTTTGAAAAGGTTTGTTTAATTATTGTCACAAAGTTTGCGTTTACCTTGATAGTATAACCAACATATTTTATTAGATAAGAGAATAAAAAAGGCTGCCCCTTTTTGACAGAAATGTAGTTTTAAATCTGGATGGGAAGACATGGTACACTTGTCTTCACGATGACTTGAAGCAGCTGCACAAATTTTGGTAGATGTTTGGCTATAGATGATGTAACAAAGTTCAGAAAACTGAAAATGCCTTTGAGTCCAGAATCATTCATTGCAATTAAGTTGACTCTGCAATAGCTTTATGTAGCACCACCCAAGCCTGGCTTAAAATGAGCTTGCAAGTTTCCATGAAATGTCAATGTTGCTTACAAAACCACCTGTCAAGTGGATCTCCTAAATTCTGCTTGTATCTGAATTTCTACTTAGGTATATTACAGATTGTTTATTGTATTTTTTCTATTTTTAGAGAACTTCATGTCCCAGCGTGGTTTCAGGGTACCATCTCCCATCTTGATCATCTCCTATGAGACTTTCCGTATCCATGCCAGCATCCTGCACAAGGGTGAAGTAGGCCTCGTCATTTGTGATGAGGTATTGCTATTTTGTATAATATATTAAAATAAATGTTTTCGTCACATTAATGTTCTCCTGTAGGTAGAAGTGTAAATTGCTGGCCTCCAGGCAAGTGGATTTGAATATGATTCCTTAGCATCGCTACCATAGCTAGCAAAAAAAAAAAAAAACATTTTGTACCACAAATGAGGGGTGTTTCCCAAAAGCATTGTACCCCAAAGAATATCTTAAGCATTATAGCATTCTGCACTAGCATTGTAGCACAAAGGTATCATGTATCATTTCCTTTATAAATATTATTGAGCCATCCCCTTTCATTCTACCTTTTGGAAATTGTGCGTCGGTGCTGCTACTTTGCAAGTCTACCTGCAGCATGTGAAGTAGGAGTATCTTTATGGAGGATTTCGCCCCCAAAAATCAACTATGACCAATTCTGACAGTACAGATCTATGCAGTTGAATTGCCACCTTAATTATCAGTTCATCACAATGCATCAATTCATCTTTACACCCCTACCTCTAGGTCCAGATATGGATTGTGCATTTAAATACTGTTGATTCATAACTTTTTGTTGCCCAGGGTCACAGACTGAAGAATGCTGACAACCAGACATATCAAGCTCTGAATTCCACAAAGGCTAAACGCAAAGTTCTCATCTCAGGAACACCCATTCAGAATGACCTGCTTGAATACTTTAGCTTGGTCCACTTCGTCAACACTGGTATCTTGGGTGAGCTGCCTTTTAAGCACAAAACACTAATGTGAAAGCTATTGACTGTTGACCATTTATGCTACTGTGGGAACACATGGTGGCGGTAATGATTTGTGCTTCCATTCCCAAGCTCTTATTGGGTGTTTTTGTTTTAATGGCTGTTGTTTGTGTTTAGGAACGGCTCAGGAGTTTAAGAAGCACTTTGAGGTGCCCATTCTTAAGGGACGGGACGCTGATGCTAGTGATAAAGACCGGCAGCGCGGGGAGGAGAAACTCCGGGACCTAATTAGCATTGTTAACAGGTAAGGAACCTACCAGACCGAAGCCTTGCCAGAAACTTTAGCTTTGCTCATTTAGAGATGCGAGCCTTTTGTTTTTTTTTTTTTTTCTTTTTCAGGTGTTTAATTAGAAGGACGTCAGATATTCTTACCAAATATCTTCCTGTGAAGATTGAGCAGGTTGTCTGCTGCAGGTAATGACCTGACTCTACAAAATCTCAGCATGTGAAAAGACCTTACTGTACTTGATAGATGTCCAACCTATATTAGAACATATAATGAAAATTATTCCGTCATTGTTATTTAGGAATTATTCTAGCAATATAAATTGCAACTGTAGAAGTGGTGATGGATGGATGGATAACATTTTCAATATATGTTGCATCTTCATTTTCCTCAGGTTAACCCCCCTTCAGACAGAGCTGTACAAACAGTTCCTAAGGAAAGCAAAACCAGTGGAGAAACTACAGCAAGGCAACATCAGTCTGTCTGCCTTGTCCTCCATTTCCTTCCTCAAAAAGATTTGTAACCGTAAGTATGCTTATTTTTGTGTTTTTATTATTATTATTATTATTATTATTATTATTATTATTATTATTTTTTTTTTAAATCCAATTCATTTTCATAAGGATGTCATCTAAATAGATATATTCAGGGCTTTAGGTAACAGCCATACCTATTTGTCTGGTTGTGAGATTTTTGGTACTGTGTGGATGTTTGCTGTCCCACAATGCCCACAATTTGATAAGCAGACTAATGGTATGCCTAAAATATTAATGAGAGGTGCATTGTGGTCCCCAAAAGTTGTTGCTGTTGTTGACTGATTTGTATAAATTTGGCATATGTTTAATAAATATGTTGGACTTTAAACTGCAAAAAGGACCGGTGCCACACTGAAAATATTGTTCTCTGATATTTTATGTGTACTGACGTAAGTTAGGCGGATGCGGAACATTAGAGATCGGGTTTTTGATCGGGCTGCAGTAGTCGATACTGATCAGTTTGTTTAATGCCTGGATTGGCCCTGATTCCAGTCTTTGGTATCAGCTTGGGACAACACCGGTTCTGGGATAAACTAGAGCCCTAAAATTAAATTAGGTTTCTAATTTTATATATATATATATATGTATGTATATACATATATACATACATACATACATACATACATACGAACTTTTTAGGATTGGATCCAGAGTTCTGAACAGATTAAGTTTTAGTTCTGAGGTACCACTGTATACAGATAAATTTGAGTCTGTGTAGTCCTTAAGGACATTATTGTATTGCAGCAGAATATAGGTTTGAAAAATTTTGTGTATCTGTTGTTTTCTGTCTCTGAAGTTTGATGCTCAGGTTGTGTCAAATTTATATGTTTATTTTTTACCATTCAGATCCAGCTTTAATCTATGATAAGTGTGTGGCAGGAGAGGAGGGTTTTGAAGGGATGCTGGAGCTGTTCCCATCAGGTTTCTCCAATAAAGATGTGGAGCCACAGCTTTCTGGTAAAGCTCCAGTCCTGTTGTAAAATCATCATTTGTTTATATATTATTTATATTGTAGTCTCTGTATGGAATGACCTAGTATGTGTGTAATGGGATGGTTGTATTCTAGGGAAGATGCTGGTCCTTGACAGTATTCTTGCTGTGATGAGAAGCACTACCAATGATAAAGTGGTCCTGATCTCCAATTACACACAGACTTTGGACCTCTTTGAAAAGTTGTGCAGATCTCGGAGGTAAAAAGACTTAAACACACTATACTAGGCTGTAGATGCGGTCAATTCACGTGAGCTAAACCTCAGTGCTCTGGGCTGTTGACTAGTACCCCATGAATCCAAAGACAGACTATTCATGTCACTTGGTGGTTTGAAATTACCTATCAGAAATGTGTGTGTGTGTGAGAGCGGGTTTACCTATCCTTATGGGGACATTAAAGGGAAAACTCTATTTTTATAAAAATCGGTGACTGCTATGAAAAAAATGCAAAAACTCTTGTATTTTGTTAGGTTACTTATGGTTAGGGCAGGGTAGGGGTTAAGGTTGTCATAGTTAGCGTTAGCATTGAAATGAATGAGCGGTCCCCATAAGTATGTATACCCTACATGTGTGTGTGTGTGTGTGTGTGTGTGTGTGTGTGTGTGTGTGTGTGTTGTGGTCCTGTTTTGTTGAAGATGCTAAAAATTGTGGGGGCAATGTATTTCTGGGAGTAGTACTCAGTGGTTCAGAGCTTCTGTTGACCCAACCTCCACCATAATGAAAAACAGTTTAAAAGAGAAGTGATGGTGTTTAAAAGGAAGCCTGCATCCTATTCCTTAACCCAATCCCCGGGCCTGTCTGTCCGATTGCTGGCAGTCATTTGGAAATGTTCACTTGGGGGGAGTGTAGTGGAAAATTACCACCAAGCATGATGTCTGATGGTTACTAAGGAAGTTAGGCTGCAAAATAAGGTTGCTATGCTCGAAGAAACAGATGCAAGAGACTGGGGAGGGGTTTTAGACCTTACCCATGTTAAGCTAGACAAGAGATGAATTTTTATTCTATATATGGTAAATATAAGATGCTTGTGCTAGACGAAAAGCTTGTCCTGAGCATAGAATGTGCAAAAGCAGATATGGGTCTTCCGGTTGTGGTTGCAGAGAAAGGTCATTTGTCTGTCAGTATAAAATGAAAGCAACTACGTTTGCTATTTGGAGAACTTCTCAGAACTGTCTGTGGAGAGTCTCCCCGAGCTCGCATAGAAAGATATCTCAATAAATGAAACCAAGCTAAACCATTGGACTCATCTGTTCCTTCCTACCTCCAAATTTCCATAACAGGAGTGAGGGGGAGGGAGGGGTAATAAAAAGGGCACGTGAATGGCAGCACGCATGGACACAGCGGCTTTGGTCTCCTCTGAACGGGGTTTAGGGTTAGTTAGTTTTGTTAATGTATCTGTGGAGATTATACTGTAAGTACTATTCAAGTGGATACACTACATTTCATTGCACATTGGTGCAATAACAACAAAAAGGCATTCCGTGTTTTTTGTTTGCCCTTGGGCACTGTCTGGTTTACTTAGTTTAGGATTAACCCCCCCTCGGTTTGCCCTGCTACAGTTGTTGCCCCCCACTCCACCATATTGTTAACCACCCTAACAAAACAAATGGTAAATTCCTTCTCCCTTGATTTCAAGACCAAGATTTCAGAATCATACAGATGCTGTCGATGAGATAAGGACTTTACTGGAATTTTACGAGGACTATTTGTTGTGCTTATCTCCCCTTCCTGCCTGGGTGGTATTGAAATGTTTTTTTTTGTTTTTGATCTGAAAGAGGAGATATAGCAAATTGCAGTCCATTTCTCAGGACCAAAGGCAAAGCAATATGTGAAGTTAGTTGAGATATCAGCTACTGAACTGTACTGAACAGAGCTGAATCTTTGGCCACAGCTACAAAGCCTAGTTAGTTGCCTTGATGATATTGAATGCTGGGTGACTCAGAATTTTCTCAAACTCAATGAAACCAAATCAGACATTGTCGTTTTTAGCCCACTTGACTCCTTTACACAGATCTCCAGTAACCTAGATCAAATATCTTGCTTCATTAAGCCATTTGCCAAGAACCTTGGAGTAATTTTTGGATCTGCTCTCAAGTTTGACAAATAGGTTCATGCGGTTGTCAAATCCAGTTTCTTCCAGCTCAGAACCATCTCAAAAATTATACCATTTCTCTCATCAAGTCACCATTAAATAGTCATCTATGCATTCATCACCTCAAGGCCTGATTATTGCAACTCCCTGTACCCCAGAATCAACCAGTCATCCCTGTCCCCACCTTCAGCGAGGCTTCTCACTGGCTCCAGAAAAAGAGATCGCATAACCCTACTCTGGCCTCTCTTCACTGGTTCCCAGTCCACCTTGGGATCAGTTTTAAGGTCCTCCTGTTTGTCTTTTAAAGCCTTAAATGGCATAGCCCCCTCATCCACTTCAGAACTCATATGTTCCTACACAGCCTCCAGGCCTCTCAGCTCATCAGAAATGGGTTTTCTCATAATCTCTCGTCCCAAACAGAAACTAAAAGGTGACATACATTCTTTGTTGTGGCCCCCAGAGTGTGGAATGGTCTCCCCCTGGCCAGCAGATATGCTTCCGCATGTTTTAAAATCCTGTCTCAGACATTTTTGCTCTCTAGCCTTTAAGTCATATTAATAGTTTGACAAGTTCCCTTCAGTCAGTACTACTAACATCTTCTGTTTCTTTGCTGTCTGTGTTTACACGACGATTTTATCTTCTCTCGTACCTCAATTTAATTTCTTTTCCTTTTCCCTTTTGGTGATGCTGTGCTTTTGGTCAACAAACAATGTGCTTTATAAATAAATTAGGTTTTTGACGTTTGAACAGAGATGTGAGTGCTAACTGCTTTTCATTGATTTCAAGTACTGAATAGGGCAATGACTAAACCTTTATTAACAGGTACCTGTATGTACGACTGGATGGCACCATGTCTATAAAAAAAAGGGCAAAGGTCGTGGAAAGATTCAACAATCCTTCGGTAAAGATTAATTTGTTCTTTATATGCATTCTGCAGTATAATGTTTGGAGGAGCTTTCATTGCTTAACAAAGTGTCCTTTTTATGTCTAGAGTCCTGAGTTCATTTTTATGCTGAGCAGCAAAGCGGGAGGCTGTGGCTTGAACCTAATTGGTGCTAACCGCCTTGTAATGTTTGACCCGGACTGGAATCCAGCCAATGATGAGCAGGCAATGGCCCGTATCTGGAGGGACGGACAGAAAAAGACCTGCTATATATACCGACTGATCACGGTAAGTGAAGTGGGCCACCAAACGGTTATCTAAGGCATCCTACAAGACTAAAATGATAATCCATGCAAATTCTATAATAGCTAATCCAGTATTCTGCCTCAGGGTGCATACTAGAAAACTAAAAGTAAATAAACGGCAACAACAATGTTAAAAAAGATATCAATCAAAGCAACATAGATTGCTTTTAAAAAGCCCTTAATAATGGTAAATTTGCAATTGCTGAATTATTCATAATTTCACTATTAAAATACTATATCTAATGGAGTAAAATGGAATACATTTCAAAAATCCTTATTTTTATCCTGTTCTTTATTTTTAGCTTCAATGCTAATAATTTCAAGACTACTAGAATTAATTTAAACTTGGTATGGCAGTAAAGACATCCTGCATAAGTATTACACAAAGTATAGAAAAATTCTTATGTGTCCTGTACTGCCCTACGTTACATTAAAGAGGAACTTGTTTGTGAAACTAACTGTGCAGTACAGTACAGTGCAACACTGCACAGTACCTAAGACCTTGAGAGGAAACTGGAGTACGGTACTCAGACAAAATGCACGCTAGACAGAGAGAAATTCCGCATAGAATAGGGGAGGGATTTGAACCCTGGAAGTGCAAAGCAACAATGCTACACACTAACAATCACCCCCCCCCCCCCCCATAATACTGGAAATTAAAACATAAAATATACAACATATTTATAAATTTATTAGTGTGTTGTACAATCTGTGTGTTGTATGTTCATTGCTAGGCAGTGATGTCCTAACCTGTCAGACCTTTAAACGCTCTTATTATACAGCTGCCTCAAGCCTAGTTCATACTTTACGCTTTCCTTGTGTGCTTTCGTGCGCTTCTGCTTGGGAGACAGTCATCCGAGTGTTCATACCGTGGATGCAGATCGTCTTGGTCAGTGCATGCGTACTGCAATGATATTCCTCCAGACCAGCAGGGGGCAGATATCATCTTGGTCTAAATGAAGTTTACACAGAAGCAGGAAGAGATATGATTTATAACAGAAAGTTTCAAGTCTTCTTGGGTTTTTAAGACAATAAAAACATAACTTTTTAAAGCACTTAACAGCTGTTGGCTTTGTCTCAAACAATATACACAGTAAATATGTTTAATATTTTACTATTTACCTCTGCCCAGTCACATTTCTCATTGAGAGTACTACTTGATTCTTGTGATTAATTATAAATTATAATCGACATATGTGGAATATATTATTAATCTTCAACAAATATAAATGAGACAAGGTTTCCAGAGATGTTTTATTGCTGTGAACTAAACAGATTGAAAGGGCAAACTTTACATACATGCCACCTACTTGCACATACACGATGTGCACGGTTTCCGCTAGACAAAAATGGGGGCTATACGAGCACCATCCGCAGCCAACCCCTGAAGATGAAATTTACATTACTTCTCCCCCCCCCCCCTTGTGAAACCAAAAACACATGAGGAAAAGTGAAGTATGGCCTTATCTGATATTGACTAGCTTCTCCTTAATGCAGTAGCCTAATTTTTGTTTGCACATCTGAGGGCGTTACAGTCCACCACAGCATGTTTGGTGCACTTATTTAGATGTGGCAGGGAGCGTTGTCCTCCTGTGTCTTTGGACGTCCACCTGACCGATTTTTCTCTCCTCACGCATCCAGACCGGCACAATCGAAGAGAAGATCCTGCAGAGGCAAGCTCATAAAAAAGCCCTAAGCAGCTGCGTAGTGGACGAGGAGCAGAACGTTGAGAGGCACTTCTCGCTGGGGGAGCTAAGAGAGCTTTTCTCATTGGCTGAGGATACTAATAGCGATACACACACTAAGTGAGTGAAGTTCACTGCCTCACACTTCGTCTGCAGAGGCTAAAGAGGAATCGCTGTGAATCGGAACCTGAATCACAATCATTTTTATGATTTTACCCCAGGTTCCGCTGCAAGCGCTGCGTGAATGAGCTACAAGTACGCCCTCCACCGGAGGACTCTGACTGCACCAGCGACCTCTCCCAGTGGCACCACTGCTCCAACAAGAGGGGCTTGGCAGATGCCGTCCTGCAGGCCTCTTGGGACGGTGTCATCTCATTCGTTTTTCACCAACGGTCACATGAGGAGCAGAGAAGAACGGCGTGAGAAAGTCAAGGAGTGAAAGAGAGTAATTATAGTGCAATAATAATTCAATTATGCCATTAAGACAGTTATAAGGTTCATGTTTATGGATTTTTCTGTTTCTTAACATGAATGATATAAGCTGTATAACTTATTTTGTGATTCGTTGTAATAAAAAAAGGTGTACATTTCCAGGAATTTGTCTGGTTTGGCATGCTAAAAAATGCTAAAAAAAAAAAAAAAAAAAAGCACCACTCAGAGTCAGGCCCATGGCTCATCATGGGGATTTGTGCTTCGTGATGGAAAAATGCAGAGGATGAGGGTCCTATTTGCTCTTCTGCTAGTCCTTAGGTAGCTATTATCTAAAGCAGTGGTTCTCAACCCTTTTGCACTGCGACCTAATTTTTACCATGCCAGCTCAGTCGTGACCCTATGTCAAGTATAGGTCTACATTAAGGCCAAGATCAAGTGTGCAGTGCACTCTGCAATTTACAACAATTGATGCCTATCACACAAACCTCATTTGTTGTGCCAATGAATTTTAAATTAAGCATCTGTGGTTTGACTTCTTGGATTGGTTGTGTTCAATAATTTTGTGCTAAGCAGTTGCAGACCCAATACCCATTTATATAGGTTAATTCTAAGATTGGGGCTGGGAAATCTGATCGTGGATCAGCATTAGAGCGGGCTGGTTTTAAAATGCTTGCATTTCCAACTCTGTCTTGCAGCTCTTTCAGAATTTCCTGGGACCCAAATTTGGGTCACGACCCATGAGTAGAGGCAGGTATTGTGTCATTAAAAAATCTTTTCGTTTCGCTATTTCAGATCGTTGTACCAAAATTTATCTTCATTGTGGAGAAAAGTAAATAACTAACTGCATAAGAGATCAGAGTGTGTAATATTCTTCGTTTTAGTGAATAAAGCCAAGTATTTCCTTGTTCGTAGGCTCATCGTTTCCATATGGGTTAAATGCATATTTTGAGATGTGAACGAGTGATATAGGCTATTTCTATAAAATATGTAAAGATGGTTTCCTATTTCCGTGGTACATTTAAATAGACGGAACTACTTATGTTTCCCCTTCGAACCGAAGAAAACCGCGCGCTGCCTACAGGAGATGCGTTTCATTGGAGGGATATAGCACTACAGTATATAGCACTAAAGAGAAAACAATCAAGACCAGTGACATATCTAGCTATTGAAAAGATCAGAGGCTAAGTCAGGTTTGCCTGGGGCTTTTCTTTCCTTACATATACACTTAAGTATTATCAACACGAAAATCATGTTCAAGAAAACAGGCATTTAGCCATTGACTATTAAATATCATTAGTATTATTAATCACCATTTATGATTTAATCAAAATAAATTCTCACTTCTCACCTTTAGGACCACATAGTGTAGCGTAGAATTTGTGTCTATCATATTACAATATCCCAAATCCCAGATGATACCCCATTTAACAAAACCTAAATGATCATCCCATCTTGGATTATTCCCTGCCTTGCAGCTCTAACCTTCGGACCACTGGCACCGTTAGGTCCAATCACCCAGAGCTATGAAAAGGAGAGCAGTGCCAGTCTGCGAATGGAAAATGATGTGTCATACCAATTACATCAACATACAGACTGTGTAACAGAGCGGAACTTGCACTGCCTGAAGGCCAGGGGAGTATTGAAGCGCTGCACAGTGCACAATAAAGTTTGAAGTCTTGTGCACCCAGATGAAAAACTAAGGTTTCAAAACAAATGCACAATGTTCTTGGCTATTTTAATAGTAAATCTAAAGGTAAATCAGGGCATTTCCAACTTTTAGACTCCTACCCACTTTCACACTGCACAACAGAACTTTAGGACCTTAATGCTAAATAAACATGGGAGACGCAAAAAGCTCGCAGGTTAAACTTCACATATAATTTTTAACTACATTGCTACCCAAAAACAATAGTGGATGAAAAAGTTATTCTGTTAAGTTATTCATTAGGAATTATGAGTGAAGTTTAACCTGTTATTTAGAATTGTGTGTGAAGTTTAATCTATAGGCCCTACGTGCTTTTTGCGTCTCCCATTTTTATTAGGCATAAATTTAAGGTCCTAGTTCCAGGGCTCTCACGTCTCACGCATTGACCGTGAGACCGTTTCACCCCTAATGTAATCTCACTCCAAACGTTTGATGAAACTTGAGAGTCCTGTAGTTCTGTCATGAAGTGACAGAGAGTGGGCACAAGTTATAAAAGTTCCCCGTCCAGACAGCCCAGGAACTTAACCATGCAGAGGTGTGAAAGCGCCTCATACAGCAAGCCCTTTTCAACTGAATTGAAAACCCACGTTCAGCGATGACCCCTTGAGATTTATTCTTAAAATAGCTAAGCAGGCTAGATAGATTTAAAAAAAACGGAGCTTTTGTGCAGTGTGCAGTGCTTGATTAGTCCCCCGTCCTTCGGACGCTGCAGATCAAATTCCGTTGTCTGTTGGTTTGCTGCAACATTTTTTTTTTTCATTTTTAGACAGGCTCTTCTCCCCCTTTTCAGTGCGAAAATACTCGGGGTTGCATCACCGGGCGATCGGATCTAACGACACCAATGATCAAGACGCTTCCTGTCCGAATTTATAACCAAGATAACTATACAGCGTCAATATACTTTACGACAACCCCCAGCGAATTCGCCACTTTAAATTCATGATGTCACATATGCCGACGGTGACATGTGAATCAGTAGGGCCGCCTCCCGAAAGGTCAGAAGAGTTGGTGACTGGATCTCCATTACCGCCGCGTCTCCGTGCACCGAGTTCGGGTGTCGGTGCGAGACAGGACAGCACAGTGCAGGTGCATGCGAAACGTGTGCTGTATGTTTGAAAGGGACGGTGTCGTTGGTGTCCGTGTCGCTAGACCTATTGGATCATGAAGCTGTGGTGCGACTCGCAGGTGATTCCGGTACATCTGTCCCGAGCCGCAATGCTGGCTGCCGCGGCCTGCGGTATTGGGGCCGTGTTGCTTCTCCGTGGATGGATGGACTCGGTGCGGGCGGCGAAAAAGACGCGCAGAGCCCGCATACGCAGGGACGAGTCGTTTGGGCTCGCCGAAAAAGCCGTGAAGGAGTTCGCAGAACAGGTGACGTGTCTTCATACTTAAACTGCGTTGTTTGAATTTAGATCCAGTCTTTTTCATGTGGATCTGGGTTCAGTATAAAAGTAACTTTTAAAATAAAAGATGCCATGTTTGTAATTTGATTGCATCTTCACAGCCTCAGCACGCCGCTTGTCTTTCCGAGGCATCAGACGCTTGGGACCCCACACGTTTCCATGATCGCTGTTCACTTAATAATATGTAAATTAAGTTGTCGACTTTTTCCAGTTGCTATAAATTTATATACTTTGAGTTTAAACGTGATGTACATCGACAATGATATAAAAGCTTTCATACTTTTGTACGCCTGTACATTGTCGGACCTCGCTGAGAATCTTGGGAAAAAGAGCTGACTCAACTCTGTTTACACTAATGTTATGAGAATGGAATAATACCGTCAGTTTGATTCACCTTCTTTTTTAGCCTTAAGTTCTCGGTATTCTCTTCATTTATCCACATTTACATGCCTGCATAATGACTTTTTGTGACCGTGAATTTAAACCACAGTCTCTGCTGTTTTTTAGAACCCGGGGATAGATAGTAATGAAGTTACGGCTCTGTCTCTCAATGAGCTCTGCAAACAACTGAAAGACGGAGAGTTGAGTCCCCACGCTGTTCTTCATGCCTACATTGAGAAGGTGAATGCGTTCATACACGTCTTTTAAACTATTGTCACATTTGTCCCATTAACCCTTATCAACCTGCATTGTAATAAGTGGGTCTAAAGTCGGGAATAAATTAACCTCCGAATACCTAGCTAGCAATATGACACTGGCGCTGTCTAATGCGGAGTTTACTCAATCATTTATGACTAGAAAAAAATATGACAAACTTATGATGTTGCAAAATTAGTATATGCAGTGTAACTTCACTTTCACTAATGGGGAAACAGCTAAAACACATTTTTGTATCATATTAAAAAATATATATATTGGAGTCAATTATAATTTATTTTTGATTTAAGACTGATGATTAAAATTAGAAAATGCTTAGGTAAGGATTTCTACCACATACATGTCTTGGAATGAAATTGTGTATAAAACCTGCTTCTTTAAAATGGTTATGAATTGCAAGCTGTTGTACCACTGTGAAACTCCGAGTAAATAATGCACACAGAGAACAAGCACAGAAAGCCACCTTTCAGCTAAGATTTCTTATGACATTTCTTACATTGCAGGCATTGCAGGTGAGCCGGAGGCTCAACTGCAGCACCGAGTTCCTCTTGGAGAGTCGCGAACAGCTGAGGGAGATAGAGACGCATCAGGATGGACTCCTGTTTGGCATCCCTGTTAGCATAAAGGATAATTTGAATTACAAGGTACATCATCCATTGGCGTCCCGTCCAGGGTGCCTGCTCTCCAAGTCTTATTCTGGATAAGCAGTTATGGGTAGATAGATGGATGGTCCTTTACATTATAGTACATTATATACATTTAACATTTCCACTGTGAATCTCAAAAAACAAAATCCTTTTTTTGTGTTTGCTTTATAACCCCAAATACAGTGTGCCCTTACCCTTATTGACATAGCATGATGTCTTGAGGCAGTTCCGGCAGTCCTGTGACTCTGTGTGGTTCGCAGGGTCATGACTCCAGCTGCGGTGTCATCTCTAAGCTGGACCAGCCTGCCACTGCCGACTCGGTCCTGGTCCAGGTGCTGAAAAGACAGGGTGCCGTACCATTTGTCAAGACTAATGTTCCTCAGGGACTGCTCAAGTAAATGTCCGCACTGCACCGTGAGCAGCTTTAGGCAGTGCATGCACTGCAGGAGTGTGGTCCACCAAATGATGTTCCAGTAATAACTAAACTAACTATGTACACTCATTTTTTTTAAAGCTTAAATTTGCAAACACCCCATTTTCTAATTTCTGCTATAATTTTTACCCACTCGTATTCACTGATCTAAAATGAGGTGACATTTGAACAAAGACAAATGACACAAGCTCCATACAACCAAGGGTGGAAATTTTACTACTAGGGGTTCGTGTAGTAGAAGTGCATAGACCGTCATGCAGTGTTTTTTACTGTGTTGGTGTTCTGACCCTTCATCTAAATGACTCACCTCAGGCATGTGGGCAAGCTTATTGTCCAGCTCTGTGTACAACCCGAATAAAGCAGAATGTTGGAGGAGAGAGATGAAAAGTAGCAGTTTTATGCAAAAAAAAAACAAAACAGGAAGCCACTTATAGCAATGAGAAGGTTGGCCGCTGACCACTGACCTCCCTGCTCCTGCTGAGGGAGCTTATTAAAGCAGGTGTAGGTGTCAGGGGGTGGTGACTGTCACCATAATCAGCTGAACATGGCTATGTCGCGTTAGGTGCAGGGCGTCACTGACTGGCTGTCTCAAATGGGGGGGCTAAAATTTTGCCAGCTTGCCGCTGTCTGCGGTGCTGCAGCCTTGCAGTCACATGGAGCTGAGTGTGTGGCGACACACCGCTTTGCAGGATGCAGAGTGTCACTTTACACTACCCTTTAAACAGGTGAAATACGTCAGGCATGTAGACGGGTGGTTTAAATTATTGGCTTGAAATCCCCCCCAGTTTTATCTACCGCAGGATTTTGTAAATAAGTTGTGTATATTACAGTGCATTATATTATGCATAACACAATGAATGCTACCTTGATATTGAGCGTTTGTGACTGTTACTTTTTAACCCAGGTCCCTATGCACTTCAGTATAATATCACATGAACTTTTGCTCAGATTAGCACTTTTCCACTGGCGTGCCATGGCCAGATGAAAAATGCTGCCTTGGACAAAGTGTACCATAGCAGAACAAAAGGTTGGGAAATACTGGCTTAGATGACTAAATATGAACAAAGGTCATATTCGTTTAGATTCAGATTTAGAATACTTTATTTATCCCTAAGGAAATTATGTGGTTACAGTTGCTCCCGGACAGTAAGAAAATAATTAAGAAGTTAAATGCCAATAACAAATAATACAAATATTACAATACCAAAATATTACCAAGCTCCTTAATTTTGAAAGCTGTACTTTTGTCTTGTTTCTTAAACAAGATAAATTTTACCCAAAAAGATTCAGGAAAAATAACGTCACTTTGACAGTTTGTAGATCTGTGATCATTTGGCTTGTATGAAGCTCCCTCCATTGTCCCACCAACTGAAGGGTTTCCCTTTTGTTTTCTCACTTTGTGTTTGTTCAGCTACGACTGCAGTAACCCAATATATGGACAGACACTGAACCCTTGCAATCTTCAGAAGACTTCAGGGGGGTCCTCTGGAGGGGAGGGGGCGCTGATTGCTGGAGGAGGATCCATTCTGGGAATCGGGACAGATATTGGCGGCAGCGTTCGCATTCCAGCGTCTTTTTGCGGAATTTGCGGCTTCAAACCCACTTCTGGCCGATTGAGGTCAGTCTCTAGATTTGCAAGCCGAATGAGAATATTGGCATTTATTATGTAAATAGCATGTTCGGATTTCATTTTTCTTATTTTCTAAGAAAATGTCACATTACCTCAACTTTCACTGCTTTGAAATATATGAAAGTGAACACAATTTCACAATTTGATTTGTTGGGATATTTTTGGCAGATATTGCATTTGTATATATGAATATAACATTTTGTATATATCAAATTAATTTTGGACAATGTGTATGTCTGCATAAATGAAATCTTGTGACATACTTTGTCATGCTTGTCTGTTTACTTTTAGTTTGCGTGGTTGTGCTTCATGTGTCCGAGGACAAAAATCTGGTGAGATGATTGTATATTTCTTATTCCTAAGATATACCAACATCTGCATGAGATTTCGGCTGTAGGAATTAGTGTCAGTGCTGCTGTTGCTGACGTTTTTGGGCTAGATCCTGCTTGGGGCAGCAGGATGACATCAGGAGCGCTTTACACTCACACTTCACTTCTCGTTTCTTTCTGGCAGTCTTGTCGACAGCCGGCTGCTTGGCTAAGGATGTAGACGGCCTTGCCCTGTGCATGAAGGCACTTTTATGTGAAGACATGTATTTTCTGGACCCTACAGTCCCTCCAGTTCCATTTAAGGAGCAGGTAAAATGCTGGTCTCACATTTTCTTTCCATGAAGGGTCTGTCCCCATGTCTCTCATTTGTCCCTCCTCTCTCTTAAGGTGTACTCCAGCACCAGGCCGCTAAGAATTGGGTACTATGAGAACGATGGCATGACGCTGCCATCTCCTGGCATGAGCCGAGCTCTGCGGGAGGTCAGAGAGCTACTGGAAAAAGCAGGGCACACGGTGTGTTTTCCGGCACATTATTCTGGGAAATGTTGCACCATACCTGTTAAGCACCAACCAGACAGAACTCCATTACTAATATGAACACACCAGCTCAGTACATCAGCTCAAACTTAATTTTACTTGTACTTGGTCGTAAGTTGCTAGTTAAAAAGTCTTTTTAAAGATTACAAACTTGAAATTAGATACTTGGATAGCCTTTATTTTGGTAAGGAATATGGCAAGTCATTCTAATCACAAAACACGTTACAGACCAGAAAAAAACTATTCCACAGAACAGTGAAATTAAACTTAGGATAACATAACTTTCTCATGTTGTATGAGTTATGAAATGCAAGCCACTATAGGAAAAATTTCACCCTTTCAGCCTGAGATTTAATTTGAGATGGTTCTTAAGTTGTCAGGAGTAACTGAATATATGATATACTGAACTGAGCTGCTTGCAAACTAATGCACAGTGCAAACCCATGGTAAGAATGAGAAGCAGATTAGTGCACTTTTCAATTGGCTGAGTACATTATCGTGGGCAAGAGTGTCTAGACATGAAATTAAAAAGAAAACAGCTCTGTGGTGTTCAATTAATTAAGTGGATTTATCATTGAGCTGTCAGCCTTTGATATTCCTTCCAGATATTTTTAAGTTTTACATTTCCCAGATTTGACTGGCCTGATTTTGTGTGTGTGACATTTTCTTGGTCCCCACAACGATAGACTCAATTTTATATAAAAAAATTCAGTAAAAAAAACAAAAAATGTCAAAAATCTTGTATTTTGTTTGGTTACCTATGGTTAAGGTTGAGCTGGGCAGGGATTAAGGTTGTCATTGCTAGGATTAGGGTTATGCCCATAGAAATTAATGGAGTACGTGGAGTGTGTGTGTGTGTGTGTGTGTGTATGTGTGGTTTGCATGTGTGATCGTGTGTGCGTCATGCCCTGTACTGCCTGGGAAAGGCTCCATGTCTCCTGGATAAGTGACTAGAAAATGGATGGTTTTTCCTATTTAATACTGCAAATATATTGGTATATTGTAGCACGAACTGGGTTCATGACCAATACAACAGTAAAATTAGCATGTCCTTTTTAAACTGAGGTAGACCCGTTTTCTTCATATTTGTCTGACACTTTTATTCACAATGATTTGCATTAGAGGGAAGAGTTATAATTTATGGGTGTTCTCTGGGATTTGAACCCATGACCTGTGCATTATTAGCACATTATGCTATTTGTTGACCTACAGGAACACATGTGTTGTAGTCTTGTTGTTACCATTTGACCTTACATTCCTTTCCTGTATGCAGATTGTCCCATTCACTCCGCCAAGGCTGTTCTACGCCATGCATGAGTTGACCATCAGGGGAATTCTGGCAGATGCAGGTGTCTCACTCCTTAGCAATTTGTAAGCAGACCAGCCTCTCTTGCATTCCTTCCCCTAATGCCATATGCTACGAAAAAACACTACTTGGTGTAATTCAAGTATGCCTAGAATGTTCCAATCTTATTTATTACTGTTTTAAATAGGTATTCTTAAAATATTTAGTGTTTGGCTGTTACTGCATCGCTTGAATTTATCTGCGTTTCATAGGATTTTTATTCTGTTATTTTAAGTACCATATGGCTTACAGGTAATGATAGTTACGGATAGTTTTTAGGTCTGTAAAATCCATGTGAGTAACAGTACTACATGGTACAGTACTTCCCCCCCATATGATTTTTTTTCTGCGTATACAATATACATCTAAGTAAAATATATATATCAATTATTTTTGTATATGATGTAATGAGTTTAAAAGTAAACAAAATAAATGTAATGGTTTGATAAAGTGGTCAGCTTCCCACACAGCGGGTTAGGCTGCTGTGCTTGTGATAAGGGTGCTGGTGCAGTTAATCGTATTAGTGAAACAACCCATATCAGCTTGGAAGTGGAGACTTGTATTGCAGGGAGTGTAGTTCAGAAAATTAAGTGCTCTGTGAAATTTGGTGTGCAGTCCAGGTGCCAGATGCCTAGGCTTTGTGTTTCTGAGCATGGCACTTAAGCTGTTCTAGTGAAACTATGTAACTGTAAAATAAATGATACTATAAGCAGATCATACTGAAAATACGTACCAGATACACAAATTTATAGGTCAGTTGCAAACAGGATATTTTGGGACCATATGGAGATGAATAAAAGGCCTGTTTTTATAGGAAAGGAAGCCCAATTGACCCATGCCTTAAAGATCAGACCAACAGCTATAAACTTCCTCTGATCTTCAGGAAGATCTGTTCCTTTTTCCTGAACCCACTGGTGAGTATATTTCTATTGAATGATGCTGACTGTTCATACTTGCTGTGGATGCTGGCGCACCTCGTCGTGTCATGTAATGCCGTACTGTCCGCGATGCTGAATGTTCATACTTCTTTGCCAACACCCTGTACTTTGATTCTGGGCCTGGAGTGATGCTATAGAGCAGGGGTGGCCAATCTTATCCGCAAAGGGACATTGGGTATGCGGGTTTTCGCCGCAACTCCCTAATTACTAATTAGAGGACTGATTAGGTGAAGAGTCCTCACACCAGGGTTTGAACAGCTGACCTACAGATTATTACCAAAAACCTGCATACACACCGGCCCTTTGTGGATAAGATTGGCCACCCCTGCTGTAGAGCAAAGCTGCTCTTAAATCATGAAGTGTGGTAGGGATCTTATAGAATATAAACATTTTCATAAATGACAAAAAAAAGATACAAAAATAATAAAACTGCAATGAACTATAAATATTGCTTCTTAAACGAACTGAAATAAAATTAACAACAAATGTGAAATACTTATCGTTTGTAAATACTATGCAGATAAAGTAAGTATGAATCAGCCTTAACGATACAAAAGACAATCAGAACCAGGAGAACAATGTCCTTTATCTCAGATAACATGTAAGTGATGGATACAAATGAGTGTTTTTATAGACACAGGGACTCAGGTGGCCGCCTTATTAGCAACAGAAGGAAGCCTAGTTACACCTTGATAGCCTGTCCATGAAAATTACAAACAGGAGTGGAGACAAGATGGATCATAGTTTGTGTGCCCACTCCCCACAGACCTGTTTTCCAGTGAAGGTCCTATCAAGATCTAAAGCTGTACATCAGTGTTTCTCAACTGCGTACTGAAGCACTCCAGAAAAATGCTGCCTTATGGATAGTGTGCCCTAGCAGAAAAAAGGCTGGGAAATGCTGCTCTAGATGACATAAATATTTAGGTCATTAAGGTACACAGACCCCTCCACCTCAATAAGGTCATGAACCTTGGAGGGGCAGTCTATCAAAGGCACTCTATCACCATGCAGAGAACCTGAAAGTGCAGGATCGATGGCCCTTTTGAATGAAATTTATAAAATTTATATAACAGTGTCGATTGGCAGAATGGGATGGCCAACTCCAACTGGTATCTGTCAGGCCCAGGTGATTCTGTAGTGGTTATTTATCAGGCCAAGTCAATCTGTAGTGGGTATTGATCAAGGTGATTTCATGGTGTGTATATATCAGGCTCACGTTTTTCTGTAGCAGGTAATTTATTTATAAAAAAAAAAAAGAGAGAGAGAGAGAGAGAATTTGTTCTTTTGGTTCTCACCACAATATATTGTTTCCCCAGACCTGTAACTCAAGAATAAAAGGATTTTGAAAGGATTTAAATGGAATTTGGACCTATGAATTTTTTTGATTGTGGATAATTAGGTTTGTTTCTTGTCTTTTTTTCTTCTGTTCCAGTACCCTCGCCTAGCAAATGCAATTCAGGGAACTTGTGGAGTCAGGTAAGGTTCCTGAGTAGAACTTTGGGTACTACTGTTTAACAGGGTGTGTTTGAATATAAACACAATTAACTCATTATAGTTTATAACGATTTAATTACTTTTATGAACATTTTTTTATGTAGTTGCTTGCGTATTTTTTCTGTGAAAGTAATCCAAGCCTTTAAATGGGTGAACATTCCTCTCAAAAGGATTTAGATAAGCTGGAGTGGATTATGTGCAAGTTCATTGTAGAGTGAGTGAAATGAAACACTTGCCATCTCTACAAACTCAATTACTCAAAACCTGGAGCTTTAACAACAAAAGAAGCCAATAAGAAAATACCTCCCATACCAAGGGAAAGACATGTGTTGAACAGATCTTTGATTAAAGAGACATATTATGAGGACTACTTTGAAATCTGATAACTGCTCATTGGTGACAGGTGATTCAAAATGTCATTTAACAATGCAGTATCAAAATGTATAAGGTCTTTATTATTACGATTCAGACCATAAACTATAAATGTATTGCATCAGTTGTATAAACGGAAGCAACAATGAACTAATTTCAATTTTTTTTTAAGTTCAGTGACTGATCTTTGGAAGCAGCATGCTGATGTTGAGGTATGTTAAACAATATTATCATTTTCAAAGGATCTTCCAAAGACAGTCCTATACATGCAGCTCATATGCAATCTGTGGTGGATAAGCAGTTGTGGAGATGGATGGATATTCTCTCTGTCTTGCTTTTTGCTTTGAAGTCCAAGGAACTTTTGTTCTTAGACTACTTGCAAATAACGTGTAAAATGCAAAAGACTGCAAGAACATTTTAGTGAGATAAAGCATTTAAAACTGTATGTTTAATATTTAGTTTTTGAGGAAGGTATGGAGCTGCTGCTATGTTTAACAGTTATATTTTGGATGCAAACTCCCCAAAAGAAGTTAAAAAAAGTTATTTTTTTTGAGACAAGTTTAATCAAATCTGCTTGAATACGTGATTATATTAAAATGGTAAAATGAAGCTCACGAAACAGAACATTGGCTGCTGTGGATTGGCGTACCGTATACATGAGACTGCAAGTTGCCTATTCGCTTTATGAGTCCTTATTTTTTTGCAGGACTACACCCATGAGTTCATTGCAGAGTGGAGAAAGCTGGAGTTGGACGTGGTTCTCTGCCCCATGCTTGGCCCAGCATACAACTTTGGATTTTGTGGGAAACTTACCTGTATGTAAATGCATTCTCTGCTGTTGGGTCTCCTAATGACTGGCAGATGACAAGAAGAAAATATTTGGGTTGACTTTCAGAATCCTGTAAACGGAGCCCATATGAAGTACGAAAAACTGGAGGCTGTCATTTTTTCCTTTTCGTATCTCTTTTCGACAGGTGCCTCCAGTTATACTGCCCTCTATAATCTTGTCAACTTTCCGGCTGGAGCTGTGCCTGTCTCCACGGTAACACAGGAGGACGAGAATGAGCTGAAGCATTATAAGGGTAATTTTGGTGATATCTGGGACAAGACCTTCAAAAAGGTAAGCGTGTGAGTGTGTGACTTCCTGTGTGTTCCTAGCAATTTAATCAACTCAAGACATTATACTATGAAAATTTCCTAAGCAATTCATATGCCCATTTCCTGATAGCTACACTGATAGGTCACTGATAGGTGATGGACATTTTAGGTCCAGAAAGTAAAAATCCAGACCAAGATTTTGTTTCAACCAACCAGTTGAGCAGAGTCACAGGGCCCTATTTTCCACTGGAGCAAAATGCAACGCAAAGTGGTTTTGCTGTTTTAAGGCAGCAAAGTGTCAAATTGACCAGCAAAAACCGTGTTTAAAGTCAGTGGTGCATTGTTAAACGGTATTTAAGCGCCACATTTTAGAAACATGATAGGGGCATGACACTCGTTATTGACTCACGTATATGTTCGAGGTGCACTAATGTTTTTTTATTTTACTTTCATTTTTTATATGTTGTATTATAGAGTATAGAGTAGGTTTTCCCCATCTTCTGGTATCATTATTCCACTTTCCGCACTGAGCGGGTGATCAAATGATGCCAGAAAATGAGGACATATTCTCTGCTACCTCATCCCACGCCTGCTTCACTGCTAAAGGCTTAGGTGAAACAGTGGTGCTCCCATAGATGATGCATTTGCGCCTTTTCACCTTGCACTTCAGCAGGTCCGTTTCCTCGAGCCAAAAGCGATCTGGCTTGCCGGGGAAATGCGAGGTTAATGTAGCAGTCCATCATAGATGATGAGCTGCTGCCTTTTAACGGTGATGTGACGTGCCATTCTGATTGGTTTATTAGATGTTATGCCCAAAATATACCCAAAATAAGAGAGTTAAGAGAAACTTTTTGCACCTTGTGCTGCCGCAAAGTCAATTTTTTTCGTCAAAATAGCAAAATGGATTTGGACATGCCCATAAATGTTTGTTTGCGCTTTACGCTTTGCGTATCAAAATAGAGCCCACAGTCACAGTACTCAACAGGTTGGCTGAAACAAAATCGTGGTCTGCATTTTTACTTTCTGGACCTGAGATGTCCACCTCTGTAGGTCACCCACCCAGGGTGCTCACATAAATGTGTTCCCCACTCCCAGGGGATTTTTTGGGACCTCATCACTGTAGGCCTCCGTGACGCTGCCTAGGGTCATATGTTTACATTATACTTACGTTTTTGTGAATGTCTGTCCCCTGGTGTCTTTTTCTTATTTTCAGGCTGTGACAGGTGGTCAAGGGCTGCCAGTGGCTGTGCAGTGCGTCTCTCTGCCCTGGCAGGATGAGCTGTGCCTACGCTTCATGTGGGAGATTGAGCAGCTAGTCAAACAGCACAGAAACCAGTAGCCTCATTTAGCAGCAGTTTGGCTGTAGATCTAGTCTGTGCATCAAGGGCTGCATGATATCACATTGTGATTACATGACATGTGCAGTAATCACCAGGTCTTTAGATAACGGTGATATCGTACAGCTGCAGTGCAGCAGTAGACTGGATCATGTGTACTCCACATTTTTTATGTTTTGTTTTGCTAAATAAAAAAAAATGGGTGATGGAAAAACTATTTGATTATGCCTTTGATATAACATGCATTAGTAAGCAAACGTTTATGGTTATTCTAAACCTGGTGAACAGGAATAGATGTGTAGGATTTTAGGCCTTAAGGCAGCAGGGACACTGAAAATAGGGAAACTTGCTGGCGTATGTTCAGCGGAAATGTTGGTAGCTCCCTTCCTGGACATCTTTGTTTTAAGTAGACACTTCTAAAGGAATGGTTTAGGTGTCAACTTTTCTTAGGCCAGCATTAGGCTGAAGTGTTTTTCCCAAAAACTTTGACATCTGAGCAATAATCCATACTTTGAGGTGGACTGAGAAAGCAACTGTTTCAAAGCGTACACCCTATAGCTGCAGTAGGACACCATAAGCATGCTATACCTCCATTGGTCCAATGTTTCTAACAATATATGACTCGTACTGCTCAAGTGAATCATGCATCTTCCCACTCTATGTGAACCTGAGTGACGGCGACGTCATGCTTCTCAGTGCTTTTTCATGAAGTTTTCTGAAGGTTCTGTAATGGTTTTGGAACATTTCTCTGTGGGTTCTTTGAAATGGTGAAAATAATAGGGCTGCTGCGATTCGTCGACGTTAAAATGGTCGACATCAGTATTTTAAATTGACATTTTTTGTAAAATTGCCTTTACAATTTCTAAAACACTTCATTATAACAAATTAATCGTTTAATATCACTAGGTAATTGTGGGAGTACTTCACATTATCACCAAACAAAAAGGTGGTTTGCACACCATGCAAAGTTCGATGATATACTACAGTGGCACTAGCGCTATGCACGAGCACCTAGAGAGAAAACAACCAGGCGCATACAGTATGTTGTCAAAATAAAAAGAAACGGTCAGTTTGATTTTTTTGGAGGAAAATTAGTCATTTATATTAATCGACCAATTGGTAAAATAGTCGTTAGATTTATCCATCAAAAAAATTATCGTTAGTGGCAGCCCTAGAAAATAGGATTAGCCAGAGACCATGAGAGCGATATGTTCCTACAGGATGATAAAATATCCAGTCTTTCCAGTTTTATTCAACTGTTAAGCTTCCCAATTTTATTGAAGAATAAAATTTAAATGTGAGCTTCAGTAGTAACTTGATATACTAGTTTGATTATTGTGTTACCTGTCACTTTGATTTAGTGTTTTTTATATCTTGCACACAGTTACAGTAAGAATAACTATTTCTAAGAAGATACATTCAAAATAAATTGCTTAGTAGCTAAATTATTTCATTACTGAAAAATAAAAAATCTTAATGTGTGCAGTGACATTTTTACAATAAAACTAATTTCATTGTAGTATTTGGAATTGATTGTAACAAGCTGCATTAAAAATGCATTTTCATTAAAAATAAAAACATCCAAATGTGTACAGTTTCCTGTAGTAATTTATAAAGTTAGAAAATACATTTTTACAGTAAAATATGAAGAATATGGTTTAAGGTTTATATGTTCCCCCCTACACACACAAGGCAATATACTTTGTGTTCCTGCTGAAGCTGTTAAAATATTGTTTTTCATCAGATGGCCTCCTTGACAGGATCTACCTCTTCAAGAATTTTATTGAGATCTTGTAAAAATCTGTTATTATTCAGTCCTTGAAAATCTTACTGAATTCATTTATTTTTAAGGACTTTTTAAAAATATCTGATTCAGTGTACCTCTGCCTTGTGCCCTAAACTTATGTCTGTCCTGAACAGACTTGGCAGGAAGACAGTAAAGAGATGTTTGCAGTTATTTTCTACTTCTGCTTAAAATACATGCTACAATGTGTACAATCTTCCCTGAAAGTGACACTGTTATGGCAAAAATGATTATCTAGCCATTGAATCTACCAACAGTGATAGTATAAAGTTAGAACCATCTGTCTAAACAGTCCTCTGACTTTGAAGAGTGTTGCAAAGAAAATAGCTCATGCTGGGAACATGGGCGTAGTCTGTGAAACTCAAAGCATGGAAGCTACACCCCCCACAGGGGATTGAGCAAACAGCCAAACTCCTCGGGCTTAATAGAAACCTCTCTGCATGTTTTTTTTTCGTTTATTTTTTACCTTTTTGACCAGTTATCTTAGATAAATATTTAGAACAAATGTTAGAACATGACAAAAAGCAGCTCTAAACTCTTAAGCATCAATTCAATGGTCAATGGCGATCTAACAGTATGAGTATGTTTTTTGTGTCAGGAGAGAACAGTACATCATTTATAAATGGGATCAAAGGAGTTATTGTGATGGAGGCAGGCTGAACAAGTAATACAGTTTGGAAGCAACTGCTCTTCTTACATTTTTAACAGAAGGACAGTTGGATATTGCTATATAGTAATAATTTCATTACCCTGAGGTGAGTCCTGAAGATACAGATGTGTTTCTTATTTTGTGGGTGGACACCAGAAGTACTGCAAGTTTTTTTGTAAGACTGGGATCTATGAGAATAGTCAGTTGTCATCATGTTCTCAGTCACACAGTCCTCTGTCGTGGCACAGTCTCTATGACACCGTACATCTACACTGGGCACAATGACATGTTACAGTGGCTCTAAGTGCCTTCCTGTGTCCCTTTATTTTGCACTTCACTCTGCATGCTCTGTACTGACACTGTTTTTCTATTTTACTGACCCCCTGCCTTCAGACTACATCATCGTGACGTTTTCATGAAGCAAATCATGTGCTGTTAGCCGCAGGCTTTTAATTCAGGTGTGGCACCTTGACTCTCTCACTAAAGCTTAAGCTGGTTTCCCCATTCTTAATCTGCCCAAGTTCACTGCAAGCCTGGGCACTCCTAGTATTTACAGGACAGAAATGTGGAATGAAAACTGAAAGTGACCTGAAAAATAGCAGAATGCATGTAATGACTGACGGTTTCATTCATGTTTATAAAAAAGCCATTTGTTAGCCTGATCACAAACCATAATATCTGCAGCCCTCCTGCTTTATCACTTCAACACTTGAACATCAGAATGAAAATTAGAACATTAGAATGAAATAATTCAGGAGTTTGCCTGCTTCTCCTATTTGTGCAGGTTTCCTCACACAGACCAGTAGACATACAAAGTCTCTATTGTAGAACTGGCATATCATCCAGACTTATGCCCTGTGCGGTCTGGGACTTACATTACACTGCACTACCTAAAATGGGCAATAAAACATGACCTTAATCTTGGGGTTCTGAGATTAGCCCAGACACCATTGTGATTGATCACCGAGCCACAGGTTTGAAGCAGTTATATTTGTCATAAATCATCTGTCTCTTCAAGATATTTATAAAAAATAATTTCTTTTGGTTTTAATTCTGATAATGCACAGCTTGCCATGTAAACTGCATGAATGGGAGGTTTAACTGTTCTATATGATTTCATGTTATCAATCATTTAAAAAAAATGTTTTATCAATCATTTATTGGCCCAGGACTTCATTGCTAAAAAGTGAAAAGTCTGACCTCTTAGCTTTTACAGGTTTTTAAACCTGTTTTAAAATTCTTGTTCTTTATGGACATAGATACGTAGATAGATAGATAGATAGATAGATAGATATAGTTTTAAGATTCTTCTAATTATTATTATTATTATAACCATGCATCTAATAAATGGCCATAATTTGTCAACCTGAACAATTTGATGTAAGATTAAGTTACTTCTAAATACAAACATTTTTATGTTTTGTTGTTCTGCAGTGTCTTGTAAGATGCTGGATTCTGATATCCTCTGGAAAACCATTTTCTAAAAAGGAGAATTAGTACAGATAAATAGCACATAAAAAACCATAAGACCTTGAAAAACACCCAGCAAACATACCCTCCGTATAGGCATTACTAAAAATCATAAAAGCAGCCTATATCTGCCCTACAAAAAAATACATAAAAGTATACATAAAATATATTACTAAGTAGTCAACTCATGAGCTGCTGCACTGTGACAAGGCGTAAATAAGTGCGCCCCATGTTCCATCTGAAAGTAATAGTTTCCAAATAAGCATACCCAAAGCCAGCCCATGGGAGGTTCATTCAGATTTACATGATAATGTTCATCCTGCCTCGTTCCTAGCTATCTGGCGATCAGTAGCTTCCGTTTCTCTTTACAGAAGAAGATGGAGTTCGTGTTGCTCATCGCCCTGTTTGTCCCAGCTCTGCTGGCAGCTCCCGAAGGAGAGAAAGCCTACAATAAACTCAGCAAGCCGTACCAAGACGGAGTCGACCTCGCTGTTCAGCAAGTTAACTCCCACTCGAAAATCCAGCAGTATTTTTTCTTTTTTAAAAGCATGGCTAAGACCGAAAGTGAGGTACTGTACTGGCGACTTACTATATCACAGAAGTGAAATATACAAACTTGAACTAATGAGTTCATAAAGGTGATCAGTATAATTACACATTTCACGTAAATGTGCATATTATGCCGTAATTTATCGGATTGACAGACTGTAGACTTGACCTGGGAGGTCGAACATTGTTATATTAGAATAAAATTCTAGAAGTATCTACATAATCGACGGCAACGTGGATTTTTTTTTAAAGATTTATGTAGGTTAGTACTGAGTCATTTAACGCGTCTCTTCGTTTTTGTTTTGCCAAATGTCGCATAACGTCGAATAAGGGATCTGCCACTAGGGGCAAAAACTACTGCGACTACTGAATCACACGAAAAATGTGACCAACATCAAACTGAAAGCTGTTTGGATTTCGCTGCGTAAATGGACGGATTCAGTAACGCTAACCTTAAACGTAGTCTAAGTCGAAGGAAGCATTTGACTGTGATGTCATCAGTGTTAGTATTGGGCATTTCAGGTCCGGAAACTACAAATCCAGAGCAAGAAATTCCTAACCAACCAGTTCAATACTCTGTGACTATGACTCTTTATGCTTACCTGGTTTGTAGAAACAAAATCTTGGTCTCGATTTTGCAGTTCCCCAACACTTGTTGTTCACATTTTAAGCTATTTTATGTACATAGACCTAATGTTAGCTGTCAATGTAAGTCATTTGACATTTTAATTTCACACAAATATTTTGTTGTTGTTTTCTTCTAACATATCACTATGATATAATTCTCTGAAAATGTATGCAGATCACGTGGATGTTGGGATCATAAGCGGTTAACTTAGAAAGGCCTACCTGCCACCTGTTGGTTGCCATTCCCATTCTGAAGGTGGTTACATAAGTAAAAATGTGTTATATCATTGTGTCTTCATCATTTTCCTTACTGGATGCAATAGTAGGCTAATGTTACAAATTTAACCTTTGACGGTATGTTGCACACAATGGGCTTAGGCTATTATGAAATGATGGGCTTGGTCTGTAGTATAATTTTATAATTAATACTAGAATTTCATAGAATGATAAATCTGTTATACAAATTCAAACACCTTTAAAAAGGAGTTTTCCAGCTCTAAGGTAAAGTTAGAAACTTGTCTATTGAACTGGTAAATTAATACTACAAACTGCATTTTGATCATCAACAGTACATTGCAGTGTCTGTGGAGATGGCCAGTTTAACCTAAAATTTTATGCCATCATCACAGCATCTGGCCATAGAATTAAATATGGCTGGTAATTATCAAAATGTAATAGGCCTACATTTAAGATTGAACATTTTTATTATATTTTATTCTAAATTTTCAGTTTGCTTCCAGTTGTTGTTTTATTTAATTAATGTTTTTAATGTCTTTTTGTTAGTGTGCGCCTTATCTCTACATTGTGCTGGTACAAATTCAGTTGCCACCATGTTTCGAGTGACTCGATTGTGCACCTTCGCCTAACCACAGACCCCATCTGCTCTTTCAGTCCGGGTTTGGTGTGAACTACATTTACCACAACTTCTACCTTAAACCCACCACGTGCACAAAGTCAACCCAGAATGCCAGTCCAAAGAACTGTCCCTTCAGAAATGATAGGGTGAGTACTTGTGGTAGATGTCATCAGTACCCATGCAATTTTATTTATATAACTAAGTGCTGAAACATGAAATTAATTGCTGAAAAAGTTCTTCCTTGTTCCCTTGGAATAGCCCATGATAGACTGTGCTGTTTGCTACAGAACTGTTCTTGGAGTCATCGACAATGACCCCAATCCATATATACATTGTATCCACAAACCGTCACTGTCCAAGGTAATTATTTAAATTCCATTTATGAAAGATAGACTCACAAATACATGCTGAATGGACCTAGATGTTTCCAGTTTTAACTCATTAGTTCATAAGTCTGACTTCTGTTCCAGTTGAAAGATAAGTGTATACTGTTTAAACCATTGATACTTTTTAGTCAGAGTCAACTTTATTCACCATCTACAGCCCAAGTACAAGGAATTAGTTTTGGGGTGATTGGTCACGTTAAAGTAAAATAAGTAAAACTAACATAACAGTAATAACAGAGCAACAATCAGCCAGCAAAACATAGATTACATATGTAAGTAAGCAAAACACTAGGATAAAGCGTAATGGGACAATGGGTTCTTGCTGGTGTACTCAAACCTTTCACATTTACTGTATCCATAAAATATACATCAAAAAGGACCTAACAGCACACAGATCCAACAATATTTAGAAGTGGTTTGCAATTACTGTATAAAATATAACAGGGGTGCTACTGTGAAAATGTTAACGTGAATAAATATTCTGGCTTGTACTGCTTGCTTTTTAGGAAATGATACAGAAGAGAGCAGAGCATTATAGGCAGATGACATATAGCCACGGAGCTCCAACACTTCTTGCTTCAAAAGGACAAAAGTGACAGAGCAACAGTGGTATTAAGACTTCTCAGAATACAAGATATTTCATAGTATTTTCAGTGACCTTTAAATGATTTCTAAAAATATATCACTGTTGGAAATGCTTCAAGTCAAAAGAAAACTTTAGTGTTGTCCTGGTGAACTTTGGACATGGTGTTTGTTTTTCAAGTGGTGCAGTTGACAGTTGGGTCAGATTTTGAACAGCGGGAAAAAGACATAGGTCCATGTCTTACTTTGCTTACGATTTTCTCTTTTCCAGTACTTCATATTATTCTTGGGGGGCTGCATGTGTGCTGGGGGGGGGGGGGGGGGGGGGGGCATATTCTGCTCATTCGTAGTCAGGCCACTGTTCTGGCTGTTCCAGTTTCAAAATCTCTTCTTTGGTAAAGTGAGGAGCTTAGCAGTGAACTGTAAATCAGTCAATGCATACTTTCCAGGAAAATGTATACTCACAAATTTGTATATATAAATTCTGTGCATTAAATAAGTGTGTCCATTATTTTTTATTTCTAGGAGGAAATAAATAAATAAAACACTATACTGCTGGGGTGGAACAGTGTGGAGCGGTGTTGCTTCACACCTCCAGGATTCAAGTCCTGCCTCTGTCTGGTGTTTGTGGAGTTTGCATGTTCTCTTGTTGCATGGGTTTTCTGTGGGTATTCTAGTTTCCTACTGCAATCCAAAATTTGTAGTTAGGCTAAGTGGCATCTCTAAATTACCAAGTATGTGACCTGTGATGTACATCCTTGTTGCTTGGGATAGGCTCTAGGACCCTTTGGGTAACTGACCAAAACAAGCAGTTAGGAGATGGTTGGATGAACTGTACTATTGATTTTGGGAAGCCCTGAAGGAGAAATCCATGGCCATCAGTTTTGACATATAGATTATTTTTTGTTAATGTTACAAATGTACTTCACCCCCAGTAGTGCTATATTAAAAGATGAAATCATTCACCATTTTCAGTCCCAGTGAAACACTGATAGAAAAGCTTAATTCCATTCTGTCAATTTAATGTGTATGCAAATGAACAAATGTTACTTTATCATTTATAGGGATAATAAAGATTATCAATGAATGTAGTCTGTAATGAACAAATACCACAAAGTACACCTTTTATCTTATATGGTTCAACTTCTAGACTAAATACGCCCTGCTTGTAACAGAAGTTACTGGGCAACAAGAACCTGTAGATGTGAAGCTTAGATGTTTACTAAATTATTGCTTCAAATTTTTGCTCATCACATTTCCTTGACATTTTACAGTTTGTTTTTTCTAAAACATGGACAATTTGAAGGCGTAAAGGTAAGGCATACATTTCAACCAAATTCACAACTCGGTTGTGTACAGAGTTCCTCTCATGACATTACCAACAAAAATATATATATATTGTGGCCATGTTTTTATATACCATGGGAACAAGTTAAAGAATCATGGCCACAATTTAACTAAAATGAGGAAACAAATTAGTAAAACGTGCCCACAATTCAACTAAAATGAAGTCAGTCAGGTCAGGTCTGGTTATGGAGCATGCGCTGGGGACCAAGCACTGATCGTCCTCTTGCATGATATTGGGAACGCCATACACCCCTTTACAGCGACCTAATGACCCCCCATGCTCTTCCAATCCATCTGATGACTTCATAGGAAGAGTCACCAGAGACATAAATGTCACTGCCGAGGTAGGTAAATCTCTCGACAAGGTCGAGAACTCAGAGGTTCTCTCTCCACTCTGCACAGCACTCACAGTACCAATGTATAGGCCGGCCATGATGTCCAGCAACTTCAGGGGGATCCCTCGAAGTCTCAACAGGGCATCTTGATCAACTGAGTCGAATGCTTTACAAAAATCAACAAAGACTGCAAAGAATCTCTGCTGAAATTTGCGCTTGCTAGGCGTAAAACCAGACTACTCTGGTCAGTGACAGACAAGCAAGTAATCACGGAACCTGTTAAGGATGACCCTAGTAAGGACCTTACCTGGCTCTGATAGCAGTCTTATCCCCCTGTAGTTGCTACAATCCAGGCGATCACCCTTCTCTTTCCAGATAGCGACCCTGTTTTCCAGTAAGTTGGGATGATGCCTGACTCCGAAATGGAAACAAAGATTGTCTGCAATGCCAGGAGGACAGCCTTACCACCAGCCTGGAGAAGTTCACCCTGGATACCACAGATCCCTGCGGCCTTCCCTACCCTCAGCTGATTCAGCATCCGTGCAATCTCAGTGAGATTGGGTGGTTCACAGCTGATTGGAGGGTCATCTTCGAGAACCATGGACCCAGAGATGTCCAACATCCTAGCTGGAGGGTCAGCTTTAAACAGCTGCTCAATGTAGCCAGCCCAGCAGGTCACAACTGCAGTGTCATCCGTAAGGACCGTTACATCACTCGCCCTGACTGCAAGTCTCTGAGGAACAGATTCAGATGTGTGTAATGCTTCGATCCCTCTGTAAGCAGGACGTGGGTCACTAGACCACAGATGGTATGTCACCTGCTCACAGATTCCTCTAACAAACGCCTCCTTATCTGCCCTCAGAACCCTCACAGCTGTCCTTCTCAGTTCCCAGTACAGACTGGAGTTGCCACCAAGTCGTGTGCTGCGACTCCTCTTGATAATATCCAGGGTGCCCTGTGAAATGAAACACCTCCTTCTGGGAACACCGGCAACACCACCACAACCCTCGGCAACCTTCAGAGTCTTATCACAGAAGGTCTCCCACATCACATTAGAGTCAGCAGTCACACCCAAGTCCGCAAGTTCTTCACACAAATTGCGTGCAAACTGATCAGAAACAGCCAGATCTTGGAGTCCAGCCTTGTTCTCCTAGTAGGTGGTAAACTACTTGATCTAAGCTGAATCATCAGAGTAGCAACAACAAGTCTGTGGTCAGAAGTCACAAACTGGGCATGCTGCAGCTCTGCAGGAATCTCCAGCATCTGTCCACGTGGATGTGATCGATCTCCTTTGCTCCAGCGAAGTCCAACGATGCAGCTCAGGGCGTTGGAACCAGGATCCAACGATCCGCAGCCCCTCACAGACACAATTTTCATAGCCGCCCCTGTCAGTGCTAGTGGTCTCATTGAAGTCACCCATGGCCAGTGAGTGTCACTTCGTGGGCACCTTTCAACCACCAAGCGAAGTTCCGAGTAAAATAGCTCCCTCAATGAGACATCACTCATTGCGGTTGGAGCATACACTGAGACAACAGACAAGACACCTAAGGAGTGCCTTAGCCTGAGTCTCATAATACACTCGTTGAAAGGAGTGACATCAGACACCATTGGAAGGAGCCGATCCGCTACAGCAACAGCTACTCCCTGAGTATGGCAGCCGTTAGATGGACCTGACCAAAAGTAGGTATACCCACCTACAAAGATCTAGCCACCTACAAAGATCGTACCTCAGAGAGTGCTGCCACCGAAACGCGGAGTTTATGAAGTTCCTCTGACAGCAAAGGAAGATGTTCATTTTGCTGGAGAGACAAGATGTTCCACGTGCCTACCCAGATGGGTCACATCCAACTAGGTCCCAAGTACCGCCACACAGCAGATGACACCTCAGAACCACACCAGCCCTGATCCCCAACAGGTCTGACCCTATTAGCTCTCCGACAATTTTGACTAGTCCAGGGATGGGGCTCCCGAAGGCTTTCCCCCATCCCATTCATGGTGCGTGCAGCCTTCCTGTGGGCAGCTGCAGCAGAGCTACTCCAGCAGAGAGCAGAAGAGTATTGTGCTTGTTTGTATCGAGCAGCTGTGAGTTGTTTTATGGTGGCTGGATTGCCAAAAAATTTGTTTCCCTGCAAGTTGGAGGATCGCTTGCAAGGCCGGATGCAGGTTAATGTCATACTCAGGACATAATAAGGGAACGAATTAATAAAACGTGCTCATGATTTAATAAGGGAACAAATTAGTTCGGTAAACATCCTGACTCTCAATATTCTATGCAAGTGTCTCTTGCTCATAACAATTCCTTGAAAGACTTTTAAAAATGCGTTGGAAACTCATTCCAACCTAGAGTTGCCACTTCCAGTCTGAAGAAATACGGGACTTCCCTCACGATAAAATATAAAATGTGTAAGGGGCTAGGGGTACAATAAAATTTGGTGAGGCTGGGGGGGTCAAATAATGCATACGGAACAAACCACATCCTATGTTGGTTCTAAACGGGACACAGCATTTCATTTCTCAATACAGGATGATGTCATAAAATATGGGACGGGTGGCAAGTCAATTAAGCTGTTTCTGTCCTATCCAGCAGATGTCTAGGCACCTAAATAGTAAATCGTGCCAATGTTTTAATATAAACACTGTGGGAATTAATTCATAAAACACTTTTACAACAGTGTCGCTGTGAGGCACTTTGCATAGGTGTGTTGTGATACATCACTACATTAAGACTAAATGATACAAAAACAGAAAACGAAAGACAATGAAATGAAAGAAGGAAAGTCAGATGACAATGGAGGATAAGACTCAAAAACTCCCAAGTAAGGAGAAAAAAAATCCTCTGGGGAGGGGGGTCCAAGACCAACCCCATGCTAATTATTGAAAAAGAAGGACTGGACTTGCTTGCTTAAAACAAGGTGTAAACTGATCAAGGTCAAGAATGCAGTACATTAATAACGTTCGACTCTCCCAGCAGCGGCTGGGAATGGGGACTTAAATATGCTTGTGTTTTTTTATTTTCATTTTGGGTCTGCAGTTTGCAAAATATAAATTAAATTGCGATCTTTGTTCAAACAAAAACACAATTTACAGTTTTTGAAATGTTATAAAATGTTCAAATAAAATGCAATATGGCTGTTATTTTACTACATCTGACAAGTTAGATTTCTTATTAGACTACAGATGATTCAGCTCTGCCAGCTAATCCCTTCTTGCCCGTGCTGCTGCCAGCGTGCACGGCATTTGCATTTTAGAAGGCATCACGCCTTCTAAAGTCTTCTAATGTGTCTTCATTTATGTTCAACAGACATCCATCATGCATAACAATGGTACGCAACATACAACATTCCACAAAGAATACTGCGACCTTCTGATGGCTGTATTGTAATGTTCCACCTGACTTATCTAAACATCTGAAACACATTTTGAGCAATCTAAATGTCCTTTCAGTTACAGTATGTGCTTAATTATGAGACTCAGTTGCCTAATTTCGTATTGTCTGCAACGCGCAGACAATACGCCCGGCCATGCGACATTTAAAAACACCATTCCTGTGAGTGGAAAACAGGTGCAAAATCATTTGCTATTTTAACAACGTGCGCCCATGGCGTGAAATTGAGCATTGCGCTGGTACGAAACTAGAAAAAACACTTTGCGTCGCGCTTTGTGCAGGTTGAAAATAGGGGCCCCAACTCTCACTTTATTTATATGCGGTTGACAAGGATACCTGCGTTCTGTGATCTGTGTGGAGGGTGTGACTTGTAAACTTGAAGTAATTCTGTTAGGTAGGCAGGTGCTAGACCTTTAAGTGCCTTATATGTACGTAGAACTTGGAAGTCAGTCCTGAACCTAACAGGAAGCCAGTACAGGGAACTAAGAACAGAGGTTATGTGTTCGAACTTCCTGCTCCTGGTGACCATTCGTGCTGCTGCATTTTGAATACGCTGCAAGGTGTTGAATGTGCAGTGTGTGCTGCCAGATAAAAGAGCCTTACAGTAGTCTAACCTACTGTATACAAAAGTGTGTATCAATTTCTCAGTGTCTTGAATAGTGAGGACTTGTCATAGTTTGGTAATGTTACTTAGTTGTAGGAAATACACCTTCAATACTACATTCACATGACAAGCTTGTATTTAAGACGATGCCTAGGTTACGGGCTGAGCTGATGAGAGAAAAGTTAAGCCCCTTGGAGTGGTATGCAGACATTATAGCATTCCTATCCGCGGACTGGCTTCTAAACAACTGTTTGAGTTTTCACTCATCCAGGTCTGTACTTCATTAAAGCAATTCACTAAAGTGACAATAGATGCAGTCAGGGGTGTTTCTAGCTATTGAATAAATCTGGGGCTACGTTGAGTTTACCTGGGGCTTGACTTTTTTTTTCTGAAGGAAGATTCGCATCAGGGCTAAAATGCTCAGGGCTATAGCCGTTGGATGCAGTGTCATTAGGCAAAACTGAAATGTGTATTTGGGTGTCGTCTGCATAGGAGTGATAATTAACCTCATGTTTTCTCGTTATATTACCTAATGGCAACATGTAGAGAGAAAACAATAAAGGACCAAGCACTGGTCCCTGTGGTACTCCAAGTTTGACTGGTGACATAGACGTTGGAGTACAGTTTTTCAACACAGAAATCCATAAAATGTTCACTATCAATATTAATTGGTACCAGAGGTTCAGCCTTATTTGTTAGATGTTATTGTCTTAAAATGTGGGTACGTTTTACTAATTCATTTTCTCATTTTAATTAAATCCTGTTACGTGTTTTATTAATTTGTTCCCACGATGTTAAATCGTGCCCACGGAGTGGGGCTGCATAGGGTTCCGCAATAGTGAGCTAAGAATTCAGCGAATATTTCTTGTTTCTTGCACCCTCTAGTGGTCTCAAAGAAATTATGCTCATGTTATGACCAGGGAAAAATTCCTCAACAAACCGATTTTTATGAGCATGTTACGCTCAAGAACGCAGAAGAACATTCTTTTGGATAATGAAACCTGACCCTTTTCAGTCATTGCAAATAGCATAATTTTTAGTAAACACCTTTGACCTGCATTGGAAAAAATCAAAATACCCACTATTCAGACTGCACTCTTAAAAAATCATTATGTGAAAAATCACCAACCATAATACAGGTTTCAGGTTATGTTTGAGTAAAATAATGCAAGCTTCAATTCAATGCAGTATATTTCAAAGTTCTGATTAATAAATTCACTTCCTCTGATCTGCTCTTTTGGTTTAGTAGATATTACTGTGGCCTCACAATTCCTGAGTTGGTGATTTATGGTCTAGTATGGGCCTGTTTGTGATGCTTTCACATTCTCTCTGTGTTTACATGGGTTTGGGAGAACTCATTCATTCATTCTTCACTGCATATCAGGGGCCTGGGTGGCAGGGCCAGCACTCTAAGCAGGGATGCTCAGACTTTCCTCTCCCCAGCCACCTCCTCCAGCTCTTCCAAGGGAATAAGAAGGCGTTCCCAGACCAGCCAAGAGATATAATCTCCCCAGCGTGTCCTGGGTCTGCCCTGGGGTCTCCTCCTGGTTGGACATGCCCAAAACACCTCTCTAGGGACGCATCCTAGTTAGATGCTGAAACCACCTCAACTGGTTCCTTTCGATGTGGAAGGGCAGCAGCTCTACTATGAGCTCCTCCCGACTGTCTGAGCTCCTCACCCTATCTCTTAGACCCAACCGGTAAATTAGTACTTTTGCCTTCCAGCTCAGCTCTCTATGTCAGAATGGTAGAGCCTCCGCATTACTGCTGACGCTGCACCCATCCTCCTACAGCCAAATCTGGTAGCCACCGATTGGTCGTCCGCGGCATTTGCCTTCGAGTGCCACCCTATCTACACTACACCTGACCCCCACCCCACCGCAGAGGGTGGGACCACAATAGAGTTATGTCTGGCTGGGCACCATGGGTAGAGATGCGGCCACCAGGGGCTCACCTGCCAGCTCCTGTTCAGGTCTGGCTTGAGGCTGGGGCCCCCTTTCTCTCCAATCTGGGCAGGATCACATTGTCCTTGCCATAACTTTCAGTTGGGGTTTGGTTTGGGTAAATTGATGTTACCTAGTCCTATTTAGCTCAATGTGACCTTTCCTAAGGTTATTATAATCTAATGTCATTACAGTTAACCATGACGACCACAGATTCAATGGGACTGGGTGATCAAATTTACTGAATGCATCTACTTTATTTTCACAAGAATATTATTTATTTTGCCTTGGCAATGTTTTAACAAACTTCCACTCATCCAGCTTTCAAGTGCTAATCCTGGTCACGGTCATTAGGGGACCTGGAGCCCATCCCAGGCAGCATAGGGCACAAGACAGGAGTACACACTGGATAAAGGGACAGCCCCTTACAGGCCAATTTAAAGGCACTAGAGAAACCCAAGACAAGGGGAGAAAATGTACCACCACAAGGTGGGATTCAAACTCCCAAAATTTTACAGTGCCATCCACTAAGCCATGAAGTTATCTCCTTAAACAAACTTGTGTGGTACAAATACCAGATGTGGGGAAAATGAGTATTACTCTTGTTTACATGGTTTTCAAGTGAAAAAGTAAAAAAATTTTTATAGACTTATTCCGTTCCAGCTCACAAACTCTGCAGCTGTGCACAACTGGGGTAATTTGTCATTCAGCCAAATCCATCGTGAACTAGTTCAATTTAGGCTTCTAACTCTGGTATAGCTGCTAACTGAGAAGGCTCAAGACTAATTAACAATAAAAATGTTAACTAATCTATAGACAAAATCACTTCTTCAAAGTGCATACCGATGTGAAGGGAAAGGGCAAAATAAAAACTGAACATCTCATTTTCAGTCACCAACATTTTCTGAACCTCATTTTCAAATTTGATACACATAAAAACTGAATTTTTAGCAAAGTTTGGAGACTTTGAAACCAAAAATAAACAGGATGACAGCACGTTTTAATGACATCATTTATTCTTGTGTATCACACATGAATGTTTAGGTCACACTGTCTAAATGCAATTGAAGTTGATAAAATGGTCACCTGTGATATAAAAGGACGAATGAACTGAGCAGAGACTCATTTTCAGTAACAAAACACTGTAGAAAATACCTCTGGCTTAATATATGAACTGATTCCCCAACATCTGCATGAGATACATGGCCATAGCCTTTATCGCATGCCAAAGAAGAAGAGAAAAAAGTGCATTTCATTGAGATTTTACCTGAAATGTAGCCATGTGTCAGGGGAGGCTTTACTAAGAACAAGTCCTTTCTCTTCATGGAACAAGCAGGTCTGGAATTAATGCATCTAGCCTGCTCTGTTCTTGGGAGCCCCTTGGCACAAACTGAAATGAGTACTGCACCCAGGAAGAAAAACTGCAAAATTAGTCAATTTTCTTTAAAAAGAACAAAGCAGGAAACAAGGTTTTTAATAACACCTATTGGAAGGCAATAAAAATAACACACATGTAACACAGCTCCTTTAAAAGAGAATTTGTCCAGTTGAGATTAAGTCTGGTGTAGTCTGGGTGAAGGTGCTGATGACCCCAATTCTCAGTCTGTGACCCCTCTTTGTTCAGGGTTTGAGGGGAGCGTGCCAAGCGAAGACGCCTCTCTGCCAATCCTAAAGACATCACCGAGATGGGTGGGGCTTACGGGCAGGGGGTGTGTCCTGCACAGCCCTTGCCCCGAAACAAACATAGCTAGTCTGTGTCTGTGTCACTGGACTCCTCTGTGGATGAGCTGCTGGTGGCATCTGACTGGTCATCATCGTCGTCGTCCTCCTCATCGTCTTCTTCGTTCTGGGAAGATAAGAGCTGGCAGTTAGGCAGGAGTCTTTTTGATAGCACGATAATGAGGTTTGGGAAAAAATGTAGAATGCACATCTGGTTTCAGGTGGGTGGGTGAACAGGGGTCTGTCTCTGGGATGCAAAGAAAAAAAATTTTTATATTTATTTTGGCGGAGAAGCAGAGGCAGGTTTAACAAAAGTGTGCAGAAGAACAAGAACACCAAAATAAAAAGACAGCCATTTCTTGGTCAGTACAAGGGAAACACAATGGAAAAGTGCATGGCTATCGTCCTGGGGAAAGGCCATAACAGGGCTGTAGCTGCACGGTGATAAAAATCAAATTCAAAGCTTTTAATACCTACTCAGACCTCCACAACAAAGAAATAAAACCTCAAGGACGACTTCAGCTTTTGGGGACTTTCCCTCATTTCCTTCAATCTTTAGCGTTTTTCAAAAATGATAAATGCTTGACGGGGCCCTGTACTGGTCAATTTCAGTCTGTCCACTAAATTCAACATGCCCCTTTGAACAGCAGTGAGAGTCTATGAGAATTCCAGGTGGTTTATGTCGTAGGGGTGTTGCTTGGGCCAAAAGTAGAATCAAGACAAAAGCATCAAAAATATTAATTTAATCAGAAAGCAGTTTAGAATTGCTTGGCCTTTCTTATTACAAATGTAAATATTACCATTGCCATTAGTATAGTGTTGAGGTCATACACACAAACACACACACACACACACAATATACAGACGCTCCTCTACTTACGAACGAGATATGTTCCAAACGGCTGTTTGCAACTTGAAATGCTCCTAAGTCGTTATTCAACATCATTTTATGGGTATGTGCAAGTACAAAGAACTAGGATGCTGGGAGTATGCACGCTACGCTGCTGCGAGGCAGGAGCAGCGGGCAGAAGTTGTACTAGGCTGAATTGGCGCGCAGAAAAAAAAAATTATGTTGCGGACTGGAAACGGGAGCCCAATTAACACAATTTGGACTTACAGTCCTCTTAATTCGTATGTCTGAAAGTTCGTAAGTTCAAAGTTCGTAAGTAGAGGAGTGTCTGTATATAGTGTATAATAATACTTTGACCCTCGGAGTTGAGCTCAGTTGAACAATGGTTGTGCTGCTGCAGTATCATCACACCTGATCTGAGGAGCAGCTGAGAACCCAACATCAGATTCCACTGGTACGGTGCTCCTGTTTAACATTGGTGGTTCAACAATAAGCATGTGAAGTAGGGTTAGAGTAGGGGTTCACAACCCACCGTTCCATGGTCAGTATTCCATTGGGGGTAGAGTTGTCCCCTGCCCCGTATATTATAGGATGGTCACGTATTGAAGGATAAAAAAAACCATGATCCATGAAAATATGAGATTTGTCCTGCATTTTCGTACACACCATGGGGAATGCTCCAGCCAACCAGACCTGTCCGATACATTCATTTGTGAAATTTCTGTATGAGGTAAACCTGCCCACGGACATCAAAAGGTTGGGAACAATTAGGTTTGAGATGGAAGAAAGGTTCTCAGGTTTTACGGACAATTTAAGACCTTGAATTTTGGAAATCTACTCTAAGACGTTTAAGGATCTGGAAAAATCTATGTCCTGTTCGCCCAAAAAACAGAAGTCTTATCAGGTACAGGTAAGAAATGAACGGGGGCTCATCTCCTCACAGAGTCACAAACTTTTGTATTTTTTGACACATTTCACTTTCAATCTGCAGCCGGCTGGCCACCCCTATGCTGTGCCACACTCACCTCGTCGTCATCTTCGTCGTCACTGTCCGAGCTGCCAGATTCGTCGTCGTCATCTTCGTCTTCTGAGTCTGAGGAATCGGTCTTGTCATCGTCATCGGAGTCCGATGTATCCTGCTGGAAATGACGAGGTCACATCCTCTTCCTTGTGTAGGAACACCCTCATCCACATCATATTGCTTATTCACATTACGTACAACATGCAAATTCCCCAGAAGCCATTCATATAGCCATGAAGGTTACAAAGGAGGCTCTACATTCAACCCAGAGTCTGGCCCTCATTACTCCTGCAGCCCTGCTCTCCATGCACTACTGATGAAGCTCCCCGGAGCGGGTGAACGTTACCTTGGCCCGGTACGCCATCGCTTGCCTGCCCCCCCCGGCCCCCAGTCCTCCAGCTGTGGCACCTACCGCCTTCCCCTTCGTCACCCGCAACTTCGCCCCAGGGCCTTGCGCCTTGGCCGTACTGCGTCGTTTCTGAAGGTGAAGGGTGTGGTGGGGGGAGGCAGAGAATTAAAGAGAACTACCACTGTCAGAGAGAAACTGGCTAAAGCCGTGTGGTATTCAGTTGGCCCTCTGCTACAGCTAAGATTGAAGACAGAATCTGATAAATGCAGGGGTGATTCTAGGATTTTAAGGCAGGGGCATAAGGAGACTCAGAGGTCAACCATATAATTAGCCAATGATATGTTTGGTGAATAACAGGGGATGGGGCACTCCAGGGATCGATCAGTTTTCAGCTGCGCCCAGTGCCCCTGAAACCTTGCCCCTGCGTTTGTCCATGGACAACTGAAAACTATGGGAAATTATATATATGTATGTATATTACATGTATGTATACACACACACATACATACACACACATACAAACGTTCCTCTACTTACGAATGAGTTATGTTCCAAACGGGCTATGTTCGTAACTTGGAATGTTCGTCAGTCGTTATTCAACATCATTTTAAGGGTACTCAAATCTACATGCATAAGTAAGTATGATATAAAGTCAATTATCCTATCCATTTTCTTATCCTAAAACACCAAAAATGGATAATGGATGCACAGAATATTTTGCAATAAAAAAAGAAGTAAACTTTGATCTCAAGAGAGCACGTCTTACTGATACGCAAGTACAAAGAACTGGGATGCTGGGAGTACGCGCACTACGTTGCTGTGTGGTGGAAGTAGCGGCCAAAATTAGTACTAGGCGGAATTGGCACGCAGAACAAAATTTGATGTTGCGGACGGAAAAGGGGAGCCCAACAAACACAATCTGGACTTACAGTCCTCTTCGTTCATATGTCTGAAAGTTCGTAAGCTGAAAGATTGTAAACAGAGGAGCGTCTGTGTGTGTGTATGTATACATGTATAAATAAAAGAACTATGGGAATCCCTACAATGAATAGACACGACTAAGTAAAACACAGCTATTAAATAAAATCATACAGTGTAACAGTGAGCAAGGGAAGCTTTGCAGATACATTTTAGAAAAATCAAGCAATTCAGAATGTGCTATAAGACTCAGGGTTATTGTTCTTAATGAAAGGTAAAACTATAAGAATATATTTTCATAAATAAAAATAAATGATATAAAAATTAAAAAGAACAAATTGAAAACTATACATGCTGCTTCAGAAACAAAATGTCAAATGTTTTCCGTAGCCATTTTTAATATGATTTGGCTAAAGTAATTACTTGTTTAATAATAAATAATACCTGGAACACGTTGTGCCCATCTTGGGGACATAATGTACATTACACGCATTGTGAATTTAAGTAAGATTCTCTAGAGATCAGACACACAAAATACATCTACAACTTTCAGTCTATTACAAAAACTTACACAGAAGCTAAAATATATGGTAATGATTGCCCACATTTCTGGGACCACATGACAGGGACCAGGGGCCATATTACAGAAACTTCCAGATGTTATCTTAATTGTTTGGTAACCATGGTAACTAGGGTTAGGATCTGATTTAGGAAAAAAGCCATTACAGATAAACATTTCCTAAGTTAATACTTCTGTTCTAACTTAAGATAGGAAAAGTGTACAATACACAAGCTTCCCAAAATCTTCAATAAACTCTCCTTAGTAATATTGCTATACTGTATTAATGGTATATATTATCTTTATTGTACTGTCATGAGCGGAGCTCCAAGAGGAGCTCTTTTTTATATTTGGTAACTGCACTTGCTGTTTCCCATTGCAGTATTTGTGAAAACAATTAGCTTGTGAAATTTCTGTCACATCCTTGATTCCTTGCAAATGTTAAGAAATACAGAAATCCTGAGCTTTCTTAGTGGGAATACAGCATGTCATTGCATTGGTACACAGAATCCTGGAGCATTTATGTAGGTATACAATGTAGCACATATGGTGCTTTAGGTATGGATACTCTTTTTTTTATTTTGGCTTACAAAATAGTTCTGCAAAATGAGAAAATCAGACAAATAAAAGTTGAGAAAACAATCGACGATTAAGGGTTTTCTAACTGGAGACAGGATGAAGTAAGACAAGATAGGATTCCTAAAGTTAGTTAGAATTTGCTTCTGTAATATCCAAATGGGAAAAATCCTCTCTTACACTCTTTCTATCTTAACTTAAGTTTCTGTGATACAGCCCCAGATTACAAACCAGCCTCAGCCTCACCTGAATATTGATGACTGTAACAAAGGTAGAACTGCTTAAAGATGCAAATTAGGATTGCAAAGAAAAACCATAAGCATTGAAAACATTTAAATAATAATAATAATAGAAACTTTATTGATGCCCATGGGGGAATTCTCTTTTTACACATCCCCCAACTTGTTCTCCACAGGTATGAACAAGCTAGCCATAAAGGGCAACCACCAGTTGCGGTGCTCAGGGAACTGGGGGTTAAGGGCCTTGCTCAAGGACCAGCAGACATGTTGAGGCCGGGCCTCTATCTAACATCTAGGTCCCCTGTTCTATACTGAAATGGCATCTTCTTTTTATATGATAATCTAACAACTGGACTTAACATAAAGGGTTCAGGACAGGATCCCTGTGAGAGTCGCTGCTACACCCCAAGAGCTGCACCTGCACTGTGCCGGTCTGAGAATGGCAGGGGTTTAACGGGGCTGCTCTTACCGTGCTGGAGTACTCTTTGTACATGGCGCGCTCCTGAGGGGAGAGGGACTGCAAGAGCAGAGGGGGAGGGAGAGAAAGATACAGACACACACAAAGACACACACACACACACGTCAGACTGAGCTGAACCGTCATGGAGTGACGAAGGCCATGACACATACGTACACACTGCGTGTGATGGACTGTCAGCAAGGACAGGGGAGCTGCATGAAGCTGTCACGCTTAAGTCTAGGTCATACTTGTCCATGTGTCATTACGGTCTATGCATGGTCGAGCACGCAGACTTTTGCATACATACTACATTTGTCCACGTACGCAAATGGTCATGGTCCAAATGGACACTCCCGATGATAAAATTTATGACGCATGCACTGTAACATCATGCAAAGAAGTGATATACGAATTAAGCTTTACTGGTTTTCCGGGAAACTCTCAGTGCCAGCTGTAGGCATGGCAGACCACCAATCCTGCCTGCTGCAGAGCACACTGTGCCCATCCCTTTCCCTTGGCCTCCACCTGAAATGCTCCCTACCTTGATCCAAGAGTCCAGCTCGACCTTGTATTCGATCTGCTGCTCCTCCACCATCTTTTTGTACTTGTCCTTCTGGACCTGGCTGAGTTTGTGCCAGCGCCTGCCAATCTCCACCATGCGCTCCTTCAGGCTGAAGTGGTTCAGCTCCCCGTTGGTCAGCAGCTCCTGAGAAAACATCTGGTAGCCGCTTCTGTGGGTCAGAAGAAATAGGAAGCTGAAATCAGGCTGAGGTGCGATAGTGCTATATGGGTAGAACAAGAGACATCCGTGTCATGACAAGGTGTCGCCCTTCACTCACACGGGTGGTTTCTTTGGCTCGCCATCAAACTTCAGCTTCCTCTGGCCCTGGCCAGACTGGGGCGTCCTTGTCTCCAGTAGCTCCCTCTGTGGTGCGACAGTATGATGTCAACATTTTAGAGGCTACTAACCTGTTAAGGCAAAATAATGGTGTCAAAAACCACGTGGCACAAGCATTTAGTGTTTAGCAGATTCATCGCAGAGATTCTTCCATGATGCATCTTCCACTCTCAGAACTGCTGGTTTGTTAATGTTTCAACCTCTACCTGTAAAAGATATTACCATCTGAAACACACAGACATCCAGACACACGTGCACACATACAAAGAAACAAACACACAGCACTAAAACAGGCCCATTCTCAGCCACAACATGACCAGCATTTTGACATTCCTCCTGTGGACTGTGTAAGACAGGAGTCAAAACACCCAGTCACTGACCACTCTGCTGTACTGAACCTCGTATCGCTTCTGGTCCTCGGCTGCCTTCTTGATCCAAGGGATCTTCTCCTTTTTCTCCATGGATTTCCACGCCGACTGCATGGCGCTCTGTGCTTTTTTCCGATCATTCTGAGGCAGGGGATGAGCAATTCAATATATTATATAATTTGGTTGTTAAAACAAGGAGAATACAGAGGAAAAAACTAACTATCCCAATGGTTATCATTTAATGGAAGCTATAAGCACATACAGTCAAAGATCTCGTATCTGGCAACAATGTGACAGAGGCAATGCCGGATAGTTGAATGTTACTCTTAAACAAAACAGAATTGTAACATTACTGACACTTACTTTAATCCCTTTATACGCACACTCACTAATGACGTTGGGTATTTGATATAACACAATAGATGGTGAGATAAATGACGTCGGCACAAGTGGAAAGACTACTAAAGCATGCTACTCTGCAGGCATGTGCAGGAACTGACATTTGTTTGGTGCAATGCTTCCATTTATTTTTAGTTATTTCAGTGTACCTTTTTAACAGCACTTTGCTTGACCGCCGCTTCCCTTTACATTGTTACTTTCCTTGTTTCTGTACCCAGCCTGCCAAACACTGAGATCCCCACAGACTTCTGCCACTCTCACCCTGTACTTGGCCAGGTAGTCCCCAATGACGCTCTGCTGCCACATCTCCTCGGCCGTTTTGGGCGTGTCCGGCAGCCTCGGCCGCTTCCTGCCGTCACGCTTGTCCTTGACCAGGCCGAGCACCCACGGATCCATGTCAGAGCGCTCCTAGAATGGAACCGTCGCGTTCTAACCAACTGGCAAGCTAGCATAGCAGGTCACATATCGGTTAGGCTGCTGGATCGATCACGGCATGCATGTCTGTCTTTACCCTGCCCATGGGCGACTTGGCACGGAGAGGGCTCCCTGCACCCCCAGTGCTGCCAGCGCTCCCAATGCCCAGACGCGTCCCAGCCAGCTTCTCCTCTCCTAGGACCCGCTCTCTCTCTTCATCTGGAATGCTCTGGAAATGCAACATGCCTATGAGCAGTCAGCCCTGAGACATGCTACTCAGTTTGTGCAGATATATAACATGCGCTTTTGCCCAGGGGGCAAACAGGGACCTGGCTAAATTCTCACCTCAAGGAACCTTTGGAGGTCTATATCATACTGCTTCTTTTTCTGTAAGAGAAGGAGGAAAAGGTCCTTTACAAAATGAATACTGAAGAATATATTATTATTGCTCTGGTAAAAATGAAGAGACCACTATATATATTTTTTTAAGAACCTGTATTCTTAAATCATGCTTTAATCCTGGTTCTGCTGGCAGAAGGCTACACTGCAAGGCAGGCTGCTTCCAGGCAGACGCCGTACATAAGAACAATGCAACAAAGGAGACACTGGGAACGACCATAAACCAGCCAGGTAAAAGGCAGAAGCAACTTCCTAATGTCAGAGATGACCGTTAATTTATCTGACAGTTTCTCATTGAATCATAAGGATGACAGCAAGTGACCTTCAAAAGGAATGGGAAACATTAAGTGCAGGTGTGAAGTGCACTGCTAGGACGGTTTGTATCAGGCTCCTAGAAGCAGGACTGAGCTCCCATAAAGCAAGAGGAAGCCCTTCAATGAAAAGCAGAGAAGAACTAGTTTGCAGTCTGCAAAAAATATATTATACTCATAGGCGCCCACCCATAAATGGAGAAATGAGTGAAACAAAAAACTGTGCCGTGGTCTTAATTTTTTCTAGAGCTATAATTACATAAATATAATCGATTCATAACATGGAAACAATCTGAATTCCCCAAGTTCATCTGTGATACTTAACTAATATAAAGTTAAGTGTAAATGCACTCCAAGCTGTGCATTATACAGTTTTCACAGCTGTGGAGATGAAGAACTGTCCAACACAAAGAAGAGTGCATTTAAAAATGAATGATGCATAGTTTGGGGTGCATTACCCTGCTTATACCACCGTAACCACACGTTTGGCTTACATTTTTACACGTCAAGACATTATACTTCACTTTAAGAACTAATTTTTTAGTAGAACTACCATTTAGGCTTAAGTGTTATTTCCTTTCAGGCAAATAGTATTTTGGGAGACCCCACTGCCCAGCAAATTTTATTGACAATATTTCAAAATACTAGAATAGTGGTGCTTTATAAAATATAGTCAAAATACATGCTATGGTGTCAAGTCCAGACAGTATTAGAAATTACATATCGTTCAAGCCTACAACTAATAAACATCTTGGTTATATACAACCCAAACCACCATCTTTAATTTAAAAATAGTCTGTTGCTAAGATCATTAGTCAGTCGTTAGTTCAAAATTTCCTGCTGCGAAGCCCAAAGGCCAGTCTTTCTGTATAAAGGTGCAAGTAAAATGTGCAGCAATCATGATATAAGATGATACACTCCAAGCCATGCATTGCACATTTTTTACCAATTATTAATTTAGCTTTATGCACCTCCTGGTATTCAACTGCATTATGGGTAAAACCTATTTATTTTTAATAATCAGTAAACGGTAGACTTGGGAACCATCTTGTTTAGGCAAGTTAGACAGTCCTGCACTGGATTACAAGTGCATTACATTAGTAAATCATTTTGTTATTTAATCAGTAACCACAGGTCTTCTGCCTGAAGCACTGTTGTTTTTTGCTTGTACAGTTTCTGCTGAGTAATGTTTGTTAGTTAGAACTGAACAGTGCATTATACATTTTTAAATGCACAGCTGTGGAGGCGAAGAATCACCCAACATGCAGCAAGCGAAAAAATGCATTTTTTTTTTCTCGCCAATGATTAAAGATTTCTGTTTTGTCTCTCAATATTAAATTGAGTTCTTTGTCTGGAATTTAGAAAAATGTTAGTTAAAATTAAAGATTATAATTGTGCATCGATTTATTAGTGAAATTCACCTGGCTGGAAGTATGTGTGGTAATAGAAAATTAAACATGCCTCTGACCAATCAGAATCTAGAATTCAACAATACAGCTCTGGAAAAAAGTAAGAGTCCATAGCAAAATTTTCAGTTTCACTCATTTCTCAATTTATGGGTATCCGCCTGTGTAAAATATACATTTTTTTGAAAACTCCAGCCTGGCTCGTCCCTGCTTCTCACTGATAAAGGGCTTCTTCCTTGCTTTATGTGTCTTCAGTCCTGCTTCTAGAAGCCAGTTATGAATTGTCCTAGCAGTGCATTTCACGCCACCTAATATTCCCCATTCTTTTTGAAGGTCATTTGAAGTCATCCTCGATTCACGAGACATTGTTGGATAAGCTGATGGTCATCGCTGTAAATAGAAAGTTGCTTCTACCCTCTACCTTGCTGTTTTTTTTTGGTTATTACGGCTGTCTTAGAAGCCTTGAGCCTGGAAGCATGCTGCCTCGCAGTATAACCTTCCTCCAGCAGAACCAGGATTAAACCAGGATTTAAAAATGCTAAATTTTTAAAAACATGGAGTGGTCTACATTTTTTCCAGAGCTGTATGTATTGATGCACAGTAGTTTTAGCTGTGCATGATACATTAGTGTAGAAAGCCAGCACACTAATGCTAGCCTTCTCATTCATTAGGCAGCGCTGGCAGGAGCAGCTCACTTGCTCGCAGCGTTTTTGAAACATGTCCTTCTCCTTCTGCGTCATCATCTTCCACTGCTTGCTGCACAGGACCATACGCTCTGTGCTGGGTACATCCTTCATGTTCACCATCAACTCCGCACAGTACAGTGAATATCCATTCCTGGGGGGGAATCAGTGATGAGAGGAAACCCCCATTTTTTCCCCCACCTGCCGCCAACTGAAAGAAAATTCCGGAGCTACTCACGGAGGGGGTTTGGTGGGTCGGCCGTCGAACTTGTCCTTAAGCTGTCGCTCGGCTTTGGTCAGGACGGACTTGATGTGCTCGTCTGCTATGGAGTCCGGGTGGGCCTCATTGTATGCCCTCATGCTATCCTGCAGGGGGCAGATTACACACCGTGTGAAGCCAGTGATGACAGACGGGCGCCTTCTGTATGGACCGGGACCAGGGACATGCCCTTTCCCCCAGAGCCCCTCACCTCATAGACCTTCTGCAGCTCCAATGCCTTGCTGATCCACTTCAGGCGCTTCTTGTCTGACAGCTGCGACCACTGCCGGCGCAGAGCTTCCTTCAGCTCTTTCTGGCTCACCTGTGCATGAGAGACAGAACGGGAAAGCACTGAGCTACCCCGTCTACCTCTCCAAGACGAGTCAAGCCGTTAAGGTCTGAGTACTTAGTAGCTACACTCTGCACAAACCAAAGCTTTAATTCCAAACAATCCCTTAATTTAATAGTAAAATACCAGTTTACAATGATAATATAAAAACCTTCAAAAATAGCAATAGTAGCCTAAGGGGGGCTTCTCCCCGGCATACAGGAACCGAGTCATACCACGAACAGAAATAGTTACAGCACGGTTCCAGCTCGCTTCAGTTTGCCACTGCAGAAAGGTCGGATCATTGAAGACGTTGCCGAAGAGATGCTTATTTACTCTTCACACGATGTACATCATGATTTACTATGTCCTAATTTCCACCAGCAAGTGTGTGAGAACCGGCACCTTGTTTTAGAATCAAACGCTAGCTGGATTAGCATTCACTTGCATAAATTTGCATTAGGAATCCGTTCCGTTCAGCTGTTCTATAGCATTTTAAGGAGGCAGTTGGAAATTTTCAAGTTCCGAGCTTTTGGAAATGCAACAACACATCGTGATATGCGATACTATTAATAATGAATAATAAATAGAATAAGCCCTTTTCATCTTTCAGATAATCCATGCAAATTCACATAAACATCGGTATCTCCGTGAATTTTGACCAATCAGATGGTGGTGACACAACCAGCTCGTGTTGGCCATGCTTTCGGGCATGTCAACAGAGATACGGCTCAGGTACAGTTCGCATGATTTACAATGGAAAGCCATCAGTTCGTGGTATGGCTCAGGTATAGTTTGGGTCTTGTAGGTAGCAGAAAAACTCCAGAAGACAATGAAAGGGCTATAATAAATGCCTCCTGCACAGCTGTTACCAGAACCAGAACTCACTTTATTGCCAGTATGTGCAAACATACCAGAATTGCTTATGGTCTAGTGCCAAACATGAAGCCCAGGATAAAATTACAAGACATGCAGGGCAACCCTCCACAGAATATCTCTATGCACATTCCAACCACTTACATCTGGGTGCAGCTTCATATATGCTTTCTTCTCATGATTATACCAGAGCTGCTGGGGGGTTTTGGGCTTCTCTGGGAGGTCGGATTTCTTCCTCTCCTCAATCAGCTCTGGGTGCTCCTCTCTGTCAAGGGGATGACAAAATCGATTTATTTCCCTCAAGCCTTCGTTAGAGGCAACAGACCTGAGACCTTTGCTGCTATAGTGCTCTTCCAGTACTGATGCCAGTCCTATTCAGTAGATACACATTTTGTTTTTCATGCAAATAAGCCAAAATCCTTACTTGAAACGTGCCATGTTTTTCTCAAACGATTCTTTCTCACGCTGGAACTCCTGGATGTACTTCAGCTAGGAATGCAGACAGACACAGGAGAGATGAGAATGACCCAAAATCCAGACCCACAGGGCAAAATGGGTTTCAATTCACAACATATTTTCCAGTCTAAACCTCTGAAATTAAGTGCTTCCCTGCTCTAATGTTAAATGTCTATTAATGCTTTAAGACTTTAATAATAAAGATGGGAAACAAAAATGGATAAAAGAAGCCTCTTCTGTCAGAATGTTAGTTTGATTCTTTTAGTAACATCAATAACAGCATCACTACAGGAACTGAACAGCAAGGGAGCGCACCTTCTTCTTCTCATTTAGCTCCTTGTACTTTTTGGAGAGGATCTTGGTAAGGTCCAAGTTGCTCATTTCGGGATGGATCTTGGCATACTTGGCCCGCTTCTCCATGAAGAAGCGGAAGTATGGCGTCAGAGGCTTCTTGGGAAAGTCTGGATGCGTCTGAGAGGGAACAGATGAACGCTCTTATGTTGCTATTACAGGTCCTTGAAAAGTTTTATTAGCTTGTTAATAGTTATATGTGTGGTTGTACAGATGTCTTCTGCCTGGACACTGATTGTAAGCTCAGCCTAGCTGCACTTACGACTAGGGGACCATTTACCTCACTTGTCCTTCGATTTGGGCAAAGGCACCTGCTAAATATGTAAATGAATGTAAATGTAATGGAATCATTTTGTGGTAACCCTCAGATATTTTCCTAATGGTTTCTAATGATTTTTTCAGCAGAATACTAACCTTCCAATAATATTCAATAAAGACTGAAAGGGTGCAGTACCTTCAGTTTCTTGCCCTTGTAGGGGTTTTTCACATACTCAATGGCATCAATGATGAGTTCTGTCATGGTCCTGTACTTCCGCACCTGAGCAGGCAGCAAATAACACCAAGCCATCAGAATGGGTGTGGCCAAAGTGTTCATTTAATTTCTTTTCATTGACAGAAATATATCAGCAAGACACCCTCTCCTTCTTCTGGTTGTGTCTCGGCACTCTACAGCTCATAGGAATTGCTCCGATTAGGACAGAAAACAGAACCAATGATATGCTGATGCCACTAGAGCTTGTAGTGTAAATATAACATTCACCTATATATTCAGCTACTGTAAGTAGCCTAGAGTAAGATTTAGATTTAATGTGTTTGGAATTCATCCATTTAATCATCATGACAACATTCAAATGAAACGTTCATAAAGTTAAAATGTAATTCAGTTCAAATAAATCGATGGACTTCATCCATCACTGCTGACCTTTCTGGGTTTTTTAATTTCATTGTTCATTAAACTATAACAAGTGGTTTTCCAGATCACTGAAAACCCTAAATATATGCTTACACAGAAGTACCATATAGTAACAACAGCATTGAATCATCTGATATTATTTCCATGTCAGCCACGCTGGTTTGATATGTTTAATAAGTGACTGTCACAAGTCTACAACTCAATTAAATTAAAATGCCACCACCATAAAACACCTCAGGATTTTGTAAGCAGATTGAGAAAATGGTTTGGACTTGGACTCCTAGGAACCCTGAGCTGAATTTTTTAATTAAGATTAACTGAACAGTTCTGAAATAGGGCTTTAACTTTAAACCTTTAACAGTTCTGATTTAAGGTATGTTTTAGTAATAAAAAGATTCATGATTTTTAAAATAATTACTAAAAACATCATCAGCAAATCAGTCAACAAAATGTCTTCATTTAACTGAATGAACGACAAATATATATGAGATTTTTAATAATGATGCAGGGACGTTATCACAGATTATACATTTAGAGCAATTCTAACTGTATCTCGAACCTTTGGACACCCTGGCTGGGCTATCAGGACATCACAAACACATACACAGACCCGTCCTACATGCGGCCACCAACCACATCACTGCATTCAGGCGAACTTAAATGAAGCCTTCAGTGGGAATGAAAAGCCAGCACACAGCTTTCCCCACAAAGAAATAATTTATTTCTATATGGACTGTCCATATTGGCCAAAATGACTGAGCAGTTTGCTGGAATATCTGATCCATGTATGGGTCCAGGACCTGGGATAATAAAACCCTATATCAGACTAACTGCAGGGAGATCTCTGATGCTCACCTCAGTAGAGACCTTCTGCCACTTCTGCTTGCACATGTCCCCAGTGAAGCTGCTGAAGCCCACCTTCTCCCAGTCGAAGTGTGACTCTGTGGTCTTGTACTTCATGGCGTCCCCTTCGGGCAGCAGGCTGCGGATCCTCTCCAGCAGCGTCAGGCAGTCCTCCTTGCTCCATTCATCCCTGTCTGGCTTACACACACGCACACACACAAATGGTGCCATCAGGGCATGGCCCCACACAGGAACACACCCCTAACCCTGGTGAATAACGACAACACTTCCACACGCTGTATATCCCATTTTGGTTGCACAGAAAAGCACATTTAATCATAGATTCTTCAACATAAAATGCTCCACTGAGCATCTCAGGAAATCATTCCTTCTAATGGTCAGCAGATTGTACAACTGGTAAGTCACTCCATGCACATGAGATATACTACTTATTTCTATAAATACCTATTAATCTATCTTTTTGTTCAATAATTACCAGCAAATCTGTAGATTTTCACCACATTATTGTATTTATTTTCATGATCACGCATTTATCTTCATACGTTTACTGATTTATTTTTACATAGAAGTTGTTCTGTGTAGCACTGTGTATTGTCTGTTTTTATCATTTGTGTATCAGTGTACTGTGCAGTCCTTTATTATCCTCCAGGACAATCAAAGTACAGTAACCCCTTCACTCCAAGGGTTAAGGGCAAGAGATCCCCGCGAATGTGAAAATTTGCAGCTAATACTTGGACACCCCTAACCTTAACCCATAACAGTCTGCTAGCTTGAACGAGAACATAAAAAGTCTATTACCAGTTTCTAAACAAACAGTAGCCAAACTGCTTTGTCATTTATAGTCTAGACGTTTTTGCATAATATACAAACCATCTAAATTATGCCCCTGTATGTTACCACTGTACACAGTGTGAGCCTAACGTTTTGGACCGATTATTAAAAATGCAAAATTAACGGCACTGAAAAGTTTTCAAGTTTTTGCAAGCAACAAGATTCCTTGGTCACAAAGACAGCTATTGAGAGTGAGGCTAGTTGCATGGCGTACTCAAGCCAAGAATTGCAACATTCAATATATTACACACTTACACTAAAATATTATTCATCAGTAATATTTATATGACATGATTTTATGTGATCAGAATCATTTTCAATTTTGTTATAACTTGTGTCGTCTGCAATATTCCTATTTAATTGTTCAAGCCAATTTGTGAATAATCGAAACTGCAAATGTCAAATGCGTGAATATGAAGGGGTTACTGTATTCTGATTCTATTTGGCTGTATAATAGACTCAAGTGTCTTTACCGGGTCAATTCAGGTCTTGCTGAGCAAAAACTATAAGTAGTTTTCCACCGCACCAGGTACTGTACTTTCGGAACTTTCCCTTTTCCATTAACTTCCAATCGAGTAACAGTACCAAAACAGGACCTAAACTAACCAGCTGGGGTACTTTTCTGGTACTTGGAACTGGAATTTTGATACTTCGGGGGTGGGATTTCTTTGTCGATTGGTTATGCAAATAGCTTGCATCTAAACACAATACAACTGCAATCTTGAAAAAAGGCTATAAACTCAGAAAACAATGATAAAGTAAAAAAAAAAAAAAGTAGTAATAATGGATGCGTGGACAAATGAAGAAATCCAAAAGCTTTAATGGCGATCTGGTCGGAAGAACAAATACAACAAGATCAGGATGGCATGACAAGAGATAAGAAAAAGTATTTTGTATAATACACTAGGACAGGACGGTATTAGAAGATGTATAAATATATCACAATGTGTGCACTATAATAAATAGTGGGGTATTTATAAAGCTGAAAAGGAGTTAGCAAACAAATTTCTCACAAACAGATCTGTGAGGGATTTAAACAGCAAGAATGGGAGTGATTATGATTGTCTAGAAGAACATATGCAGTGCTCATGCAAACACAGAGGAAGTAAACATTAAATTGATTTTTAAACATATTTAAAAATCTTGAAATTGAATAATCATTAAAATTGCAAACATTGCCAAGTTCCATTTTCCTATGCCAAAGTAAAAATGTTTTATGGAACTTCAACCCCCTGCACTATAATGCCCAAATAGGTGACTAGCGATGTATGAACTGCATGTGCATAACATGTTTAGTTAATATTAATAATCATCCAGCCCTACAATATACTACAGCCATTTTTCAAGTTCAGTACAAAATACTCTGCCTTGCCTTGTTATGTCATCCAGTGCCGGTACCAGTTTTTATACCAGTGGAAAACCAACACCTTGAAGTATCATACTTTTGGTACTTATTGAAGTATCAAAAGTACAGTACCTGGTGTGGTAGAAAAGCATCCTTATGCTACCCAGAGCCGGTTCTGGCCAATATGGCGCCCTAGGCCAGCGACACTGCCAGCCCCCCCCCCATACAAGGCAAAGTTTAACACGCTGGCAAGTTGGTGTCACTGGATTTATAGGCCCTGGCGCTAGGTGTTTACCCAAAATATGTCACATGAATTTAAATGTTGACCTGGCCATATTTATGGAACATCTGTCACTTTTTATTTGGCACTCTTTCGTCTCTTGTTGCACTGCTGTCCTATAATCCCCTACCTTGCAACTGTGGCATAAGAATTTCACCGTGCTCCTTGGAACACATGTGCCACCAAACTTGGGTTGGTGTCAGAGTGACATGTAAAGCACTACGGTACCAGCGATGCTAATAAAAACCATCTGGAATTCACTTGCAGTACCAGTCCAATATGTCTGCTACAGTTCGGTTCACACCATGTGTTTAGGCCACTTAAAATTAATAAATTGTTTTACATGGCCGCCCGCCTCAATTTTTTGGTGCCGCCTCGATTTTTTTTATATTTTATATTTTTCAAAAAATCCGTTTTTTTCACCTCAAAAACTGTCAGAGATCGTCAATGTGCCAAATCCTGATATCCTGTGCACTGTGAGCAAGTATAGTCTCTTGTAGGGTGGTCCAATAATAGTGACCCTCATTGAGGTCAAACAACAGCACTTCTATTGTTTGAAACAATGGAAGTGCTGTTGTTTTGCTATTGTCAGGAGGACGCTTTTATTGGGCCATTCTGTGGCAAGACCATTAAACACTTAGACTAGGCATTTGTTTTGAAGGTTTCTCTTTTCTTGTAATTGTTTGAACTGTTGAGAGTTTAAAATGTTGAGATACTGACAAATTAAAGTTTAATTTTCTAGTTTTAATATATCTCTGTTGCCGATCGTCTTTTCGCTAAAAATATAAAATATAAAATCCCCTACTCACCAATATTTTAGAAGTTTGAGTCATGTAAAACAATTTATTAATTTTAAGTGGCCTTAGCTGTACTTAATAATCCGGGGGTGGGGGGGGTTGTCGGGGACCTGAGAGAGCCCCTTACCGTACCTGACTCACTCTTCAGCCGAGATGCCTGGCTACCGCTTCCGTTCATGGTGCAGGAACCGGCAGCTTCTCCTCGCCTTGCTGGGCCCCCTGAGAAGTAATTTACGACACATTTCCCTGAAAGTTTCAATCTGCGATTTCAAACAAGCATATCATTTTACTTACCAGTGTTACTTTACCTACAAGACCCTGTAGCAGCCAATAACGGAATACCTACCATTAGTGCAATAACTGCCAATAATGTAATAATTTTCCCGTTCTTAATGTAATAAAGGCCGATAAGGTAATAACTTACCAATATAGTACTAACTATTCTGAATCAATAACGTATCACATTATTAAGTTGTATTACACAAAAATGAAAGAAAAAAGTTACATTATTGGCAGTTATTAACGGTAGATATTACATTATTGGCTGCTACAGACCCTAACAATCGTGACATTGCACAAAATATGTTCTAATTCAGTTGGCAAAAAATATCAAGTGTCTTTCAGTTAATTGTCTTTCAAGCTACTAGAAGTCCTAGGCAAACACTGGCATTACAAGAATAACCGAATAACTCAAACCAAAGCAACGAAGGCCGTACTAGAGCCACCCTGTTTTATTGCTTTCAAAATATAGCGAGCTAAGACGAACTCCAAATTAACCCGCCAGCAATTACATTATGTGAATAAAGCGTGTTCGGGATATATCAGGCGGCGATACTACCTGACTGGCTAAAAAAAGTCAGAATTTCGATTTAAGAAGCCAGAATTCTGGGATAAAAAGTCAGAATTTGTACTCAGTAAATCAGAATTTCGACTTAAGTCAGATAAATGTTTTTTCTACTCCAGATGGCGGAAACGGGTTTCCATAGAATGCTGTTAAGGAAAATAGGGAAACGAGTTAACTCCCCTCGGATAAACGCATCTGCTTATACTCGCTATTGGCGTATTGACGTGTCATTTTTATTTGCGTGTGGTAGAAAAGTGTAACATTAAAATTATTGTAAAAAAATTAAATGGTTAAAAAGTTATCGCGGAAGCCGATATATATAGTTGATAACGGTGGGGGGCATTTCTCTTCAAGTATGCATAAAGCAGAGCAAAAAAGTAACTTCGATAGTTTTGTTGTACAGTGTCTTTCTGGAGACATTATTACGCTCGTTTCCTTGTACCTGCCAGGCGCAGACTTGAATGACCTCGCTCCCCGACGCGCGGCCAAATGCGCGCAAAATACAGCTGCGTTTCCCGGGGAAAAAATGCCCCCACCCTGCAGACAAGGTCAACGTGAGGAGGGGTGACTGTGAGGAGGGCGGGATGAAGAGGGGGTGACCTACTCTCCACCCCTTCCGACCACAGAAACGCCACAAGTGGTAAACAAAGAGACCTAGTCGATTTCAAAAGAATTAATACACCATATCACCACAAAGTAAAACTCAGAATAATAAAAATAATAACGAGGATAAGTGGAGCGCCGGCGAGGCCGTATTGTTACAGGCCACAGAGGCGGGCGTTACACTTTAATGTGCCGTCAGGTCGTTAGCACAGCCCCCCGCCCGCCGCGTGTGACGGATCAGGCGTCCGACTGAAACCACCGCCATGGCACCGCGGTTCCGGTGGCAGGCAGCACGGAGCCCAGCAGGAATGTCCGCTTCGACGACACGGCAGCTAAACCCTCAACTAATCCGAATCTGCATGAAATGCGTCTTCGTATCTGCCTTTTGCTGACATGGAAATAAGCACGTTAAGGGCTTCGGCGGAGGCAGCCAGCTCTGGATGGTTCAGTCGTTACTTTGGTAAAACATATATATTTAACAACAAATATGGAGAAATGCATATAGATTCGGGTCGTGGGTATTTTAGACTTTGTTACAGTTCGAAATAATTTAAATTCGTATTTTTTTACACCTAGAACGGACTATAGGACGGAAAAAAAAAACAACGGGACGCCTCTGCTTTCCTTCACCGCGAAAGCTGGTCTGTAGAGCCGCCATGAATGTTTCAACGGCTCGGAGATATTATTTGAAAATCCGTAACAAACAGTAATTCACCCACCTGTCTTGTCAGTGGCAAACAAGCGAAGAGAAGAAAGCAAACGCAAGTCGCGCTAGTGGTTTTGGGGTTTTTTTGTTTTTTAAAAAGTGCCTTTTTTCCAGGTACAGACCCCGGGGAGTCAGGACGAAACGTATCCGACGAGAGGAGCGTCTGGTTCGGTATGAAACTCCGCCCAGCGCCGCAGGGGGAGGAACTCCGAAGAAAAACATGCGAGATAATAGGAGACAAAGGCGGAGGCGACAGTTTGGTCCGGAGTTTTATTTTTATTAAACTTTTACAATACATTTTTATTAATTTTAAATTATTGAAACAATTTTACATCATAACTTGATCCCCGAGTCACTGGCTAGCCACGCAGCTAAAGCGCGTTGGCTGCAGCATGGAGAGAGGAGTGGGCTCCTGGAGAGGCGGCTTGCGGCCCAGGGGTTCGGCTGCCCGTAACCCAGGCACTCTTACATGTGAAGTGTGTTTCCCCGCTTGTGCGCGTCCCGTATCGCCAAGCGCTTCATCACTCTGGGCCGCTTAAACTCGCGGCCGCCTACCGCGAGTCCCCGGAGCCGCTAGCCAGCAAGCTAACCAGGCTAACGGAGCTAACTAGCTGACTTGCCCCGGGATTACGTAATCTGGCGGCTCGTGTCCCGTTAGTCCCATTGGGGCGCCTTAGTCACGAATCGGGGGTTTACGTTGCATTTCGTTTTACTGCAAAACAATAGGTTTGCGTGACGACTTTCCTGTCGTTCTTGCGATCTTTTAGTGATTTCGTGTAATGGCTGAGGCACTGTGAAACCTGGTCTGGGCAAAGCCACCCACATCACGAAGTGATGCACTTCGTAACATTACTAATCGGTTGCCAAGTTTATAAGAATTTAGATACGACTGTTCATTCACAGTTAAGCGTGGACACATACATTCCTAAATGCTTGGGTGCTGTTGCTGAGGTATCACTGACCTGCCGACCTTGCGGTTATGTGTAAGGAATAGTGACGGTTTTGTTGGAAGGGATATTCAAAATGAACAATGCATGCATACCCTACACCTGGTTTGCCTTTTTGCCAACTGTATATACTTCTGGTGTATTTTACTGTATCTTTGAACATATAAAATGTACTGAAATGTAGGCCAGTAGCATCATAAAAATTAAGTACATTTGTTACCATGGGCAGTAAAAAGAATGAATACAGCTTGTTAAACGCATAGTGAGTATTTCTTTTCATTGAGCATGTGGGAAATAATTTGGTTTTAATCATGAAAACCTAATTTGTTTGGGAATGTTATTGGGCTGTCCTGGAAGAAAACTGAGGGGAAAAAAAGAAAAAAAAAAATCAAGGAAAACGACTAGTAGAAAAAAATGTTTATTTGTCACATATTTGAAGTAGATATACACAAACCATTGAGCAGTAAAATCTAGAACATTATATGGAAGAAATTACATCCATTGTCATTCTTGAAATGTCTAATTTGATTACCCTTAACTCCATAGCACTATTTACTACACAGCAATCTGTATTCAACCATCCAAATCTCCTCACAATCTGTCCCCTTTCAGTTTTCCAGGCAATATACATTTATTTCTGGGCTAAAAGAAACAGGACATTGCTCATGCCTAAGTCTGACCCACAAATGATTTATAACCTAAATATTTGCATTTTGCAATAAAATATTACCGAAACATCTTGTATCATGTGTGGGGGGGGGGGAAATCTGTTAGTGGTATTTTCTGGAAGTCACGAACATCCCGGGAGTGAGGCCCGTGTGTGATTTTTTTTGGGAGTAGTGTTGGGTACAGACAGGTCAATTCTGTATGTAACAAAAGGGAAGAAGGCATAACATAAATCTGAGCCCACCCAAGGAGCACACAGGAAAGGCCAAGGCATGCTTGGGATTTAAATTTACAAAAACACCCCTCCTCTTAAACATATTATAAAAGTGGAAGAAAGTGCCAAAAAAAACACCAATACAAAGGAACAGATGTTTTTACTGTTTGAGTGCTTAAGATTCAGTATTAAGAATAACAGACACTTTCCAGTGTGGGGTACCTCTGTGCCTTTCCCCAATGATATTGCACCATAGATGTTCAGGCAGCCAGAGCAGCTAATCACTGAGTGGTTGTGCAGCCACAGTACATGAAAAGGAGTCCTTCCTGTTTGGTGTGCTTTCTGTACTGAAAAGCAGTCTGACCAACCACCCTGCCACAAACTAAGAACATTCTGCTTCAAAAAGGTTATTTATAAATATATAAGAGAATCTTAAATCTACACATATACAAAAATATCACGCTTCTCTTAAAAGGGGTCACTTCAACTAGAACTTAAGCTTTTGTTGGATGACCAGTTCAAAATGTGTTGCATCAATTTCCTAAGAAAATAACCACTTGTATACAAATGTTGCCATCTTATTTTTATACCAACCTCAGGCCTTTAAGACCTTTTTACAAAACAGATTCAACTATCACTGTATAGGTCAAAGTTTAGGAATGTGCAAAATTATTTTTGAACTGAAGAATTACATTACACCTTCATAACGGCACGGAAGCCAAAACAGAAACTAATTTTGCTGGTCTGGCACATTAAGGCACATAAAAGGATACAGCTACAACAAACTTAGCCAAGAACGAACACTGTCCTGGCACAACAGTGTATGCATGCGCGCACACACACATACAATGTGGTTTTAAGTTGCTGTGGTCTGTAGCAATTTGACAAAAATCAGATCTCATAGTCTCTTGGAAACAGTTGTGTCCCTATCCTGCTATACCATAAACCAATGAAACCATATGTAACAAGAGAACTGGTCCCTTTTTTTTTGTAATCAATGTTAAGCACATTTATGCCACCCAAATTCCCCATGAAAACTACATTTCACCCTGCATGTCGATTCACACACCACTGGTGCAATTCCCTGCAAGCTCAAGACCAGACATACACATGTTGTTTTGCACTTATTTGTTCTCACTGTGCTATTTGGTCTTTTTGTCAAACACTATGACAATGGTGAAAAATGGCAGAAACAATATGCATCGGTTTTCTTTGGAAAATGTTCAGTGGACACAACTCTGAAATGCAAGCAGCTACAGGTGTTGTTAGCGTCTAATATTAAAGACAGAAAAACCACTAATATAATAGGCATAGGCTTAGTGGTCATATGCACTAGGCCTTTCCACCAGTTATAATTAAACCCGTGACATAAATTGGTCAAACAACAGGCATGTTATGGTTTTTCCAAAACAAATGTTTTTAGATGTGTGCATTTAAAGCAGCATCACCTTAGTGCAGAAGTGAGTTACTCAAAGTGAGGTTTGACAGGTCAAAGTAAAAAAACAAGGACAGTTCCCTTTATAAAGCATAATCTAGGACTAATGAAGTCACAATGTAAATTTTCCGCGTTAACAGGAAAAAAAAATCGACACAAATTAAGTACCACATGACACAAATAAGATCTTCCCGTCTGTGTCCAAAATGCACGTTCCACAGCCTTTGATATAGCTTTTCCGCCCTCTAGTGGTCAATCTTTTAACTGTTCACTAACGGCTGACTGACCACTGCCCTCCTTGAAATGGACATTATGCAGCAATCTTAGGTATGTTAAAGAAATGATACCGACGCTAACAAAATACAGCCCTCCTTTACAGTTGGAATATATATTTCTTAATATTTGAGAAAAATGAGTTGCATGTCCCTCTTTGCAAACCACAGTTTCACAGTCGAGCTACCATCTTGCAAACTCTTACTCCATTTACAAAGTCCTGTTATGGCACCTTTGGTACAGTACAGCAATTCACTCCTGTGTTTGCTTGATATGTTCGTGCAGCCTTACGTTAGTGAATGTAATGGGGTGTACTGCTGGAGCGTATGAGACAACTTTTCCTCCTTATAAATATCAATAAATAACCTTTAATGCTACTCTACACTGCATGATTAGACCAAAAAGTTTCAAAAGGTTGCTGCCCCATTCCTCTCAGCTCATTAACATGTCCTATATGTTTAATTATTCGATATCAATTAGTTCAGAAAAAGTGCTTAGTGTGCAATGCAAGACTTTAACCTAAAGGCAATAGGAAAATTGTGAGCGTATTCAAAATGATGTTCAATAGTCAGCAGTGACGCCAGCCAAATAAAATAACACTGAAAATGATATTAACAGCTGCTTCAAAATACCAATATTGGCCATGGAAGAATTAGTAGGAAAGGAGTACAGTTCTTGCTCAATAGATACTCAGAGTAACTTCATGGAAGCAAAGAATAATTGGGATGGTCGATCATAGAAACGTGAGGCATGCAAACAGAAAGGATTAAACTGGCATTTCGTTTGAATATAAGAAAGACCTGCAGATGTTGCAAAGTCTATGTAGGTCCTGGTTAAAGGGTATCTTTCCTAGCTTAAGGAGACTCCTTTTGGTAAAAAAAATAAAAATTTTGATAAAAACGCTGTGCTCCTTGTCACCCCAGCTGTGAATGGCTGGCAGACTAGAGAGGTGTTCCCAGGGCAACATTAAGGGGGCGTGGCATGCCGTGTCACACTGGCATGTGCATCTCTGTGTATTCATCCTGGCCCTCCTTCTCATCGAAAGTGGGCTCAGCGTTGTCTGCGTCCAGCTGTGGCATGGGCAGACACAGGAGCGAGGTTCTGCTGTTAGTCTTGGAAACTCAGGTATAGAGTTATGGGTAGAACTCGCCTACCCATGGAGATAATGGATTAACATTACCTCCTTACAGCCCCATCCCTTTACAAAGGATTTCCTAGTCAGTTCTATAGCTGTTGCAGGCTAAACATAACACCCCCTATAAATGGTACAGTGGATTTCTCTACAATACATCTTATACCTTGTATCTGAGTCACCTTATATCTTTAACGCCCCAGTGGCAAATTGTCACTATATTCCAGATGTATATCTATTATCTGCCTCTATTGCACATCTTAAATATCTTAATTCTGCTACTGATAATGCTGCAACTGGTCCAGTGTAACTGATCTCCTGTCCTGTGTACTGCACTGTCCTGTCTTTTTACACTATATGCTGTATTTGAACCCTATTTAACCCGTCTTGTTGCACTACATATTGTATGTTTGCACCGTGGTCCTAAAGACACACAATTGTCTCTCACCTTGTACTCTGTACTTGGAAGAGATTACAAAGAAAACTTGACGTCATTGTGAATGTGTACTCAAACTGGCTGCAACCAGTTGCGGGTGACTTACACATTGCATCTCTCGGGGGCTGAAGATCCTTGGCAGCAAAAACATCTTGACAGGGACAGTAAGGATCAGGACGAAAGGGAAGGCCAGCGAAGCCGCAGTGGACATGACAGCCCACAGGCTAATGAGGCACACCAACTGGATACCAGTGTAGAGGTGCATCCGCAGCGTGCGCACCTGCAAGCACACACAGAGCTCATCACCTCACTGGCTGTGACTGGCTGCTTCCGAGAGCAGTCTTTGCCCTCCTTTCCTACCGCTTTTTCCTATTGGCTGACCTTGCGGATGTAGGTGTGGTCGGGGTGGTACTTGGGAGGCATGAGCAGCAGCTGAAAGCGCTCTGCAAGCTGGATGCCATTCAGTGACATCACCCCCATGTAGAGGAAGATCCCGAAGAGCACCGCGATGGGAATCTGCCGTAGGAGGTCCCCGATCACTATGGACAGGCCTAAAAGATACAGAGCCAACAGGGATATGATCAATACTGTTTGCCTCGCCTAAAATATGGCAAGAGGAATGATCTGGGAAGATCTCTCTCATTCACTTTCATATAGATCTTTACCAGCTTATGCAGTATGGTTATTGTTTTGTTGGCACACATTACCAATCAAAAATTTGGATACGCCCAGCTGCTACAAATGAGACTGACAGTGTCACATCACATGACCTGACCACCTGAACTAAAGAGAAGAAATGGTTTGGGAGGAGTTTGACCAGAGTGTGAAGGAAAAGGGGCCAATGAGAGCTCAGCATACATATGAGAGACCTCCTTCAGGACAGCTGGAGAAGCATCCCAGGAGGTCATATCATGAAACTGGCCTAGAGGAGAAAGCATGGTCAGCCAATCCTTGGAGCAACTGGGATTAAGGGCCACCACTGGGCCATTGAGCAAGGCATTACTTTGCCAATCATGGGATTTGAACCAGCAACCTTCGGAGTCCCAACCTACAGAGCTGCCCCCCCAACAAATACATTTTTGTGTTTAAATACTAATTTTGCTCAGTGTATAATTTCATAAGTTAGGCCTATTTTATAGTTTCAATGTCATTATAATTATTCTAAAATGGAAGATAGTAAGAATAAACCTTTCCATGGGTGGGTGTCCAAGTTTTGCCTGGTACTGTATGTACCATCCATATTCATTTCATCTGTTCTGTAACACTAGTAGGTAACATTACCAGGGAACACATTATCAAATGCACCATTTTCTGTTCTCGTTTCATCTCATAATTGCAGTATTCATCTTGACATTACACTGTTGGATGCTTAAAGTTGCCACTTTACTCAAACTAAAAGAAATGATCCATCTAAAACCAGATGCTGCTGAAGGATAATACTGTATCCATTATGCTCAGGTCTTCTACAGTCACCCTTTGCTGCGACTAAGCAGCAAGCAACTTGCTTCAATTTCGGTGCAATTTCTCTCAAAATTTGATCATATGCTGTGTCCGCAAAGTTTGGGGGAAAAAAAAAAAAATATTTTTTTTTGGGTTATCACACCAACAAGATGTGTCTGCATTAGTGGACTGGTCTCAAAACTGTATGTATTCTCCATCTGGGAAATATGATGAAAGCATGTTGTCTGTTACCAATCAGTTTTATGTGCTTGAGCTTAACTGACGCATATAATTGGAGATTGTCACTGGGAAGACCCACCTACGAGTAAGGCTACCAGCAGCCCGGTCACCCTCTGCTCCTTGACTTCCTGGATGCGGGGCTTGTCTCCCGGGGCGACAGCCTTGCTCATGATGGTCAGGGCGTTGACGTGCGTGACGGAGCGCACTGTGGCAGCTGCCATCCAGGGCAGCCCAAAGAGTGCAGACATGCCGCCAAGTGTCACTATGACCAGCAGGTCCAGGTGGAAACCGGAGCCCTTCACCAGCATGCGCTCCTTTTTACTGACTATCAGCCTGAGGAAAATGGCAGTGGGAGACTTAGCTCAACTGTATTTTTACACTGTATATCTCATGTTACAGCATCAGTAACATCAGTCAAATTTCAACAGGCATTATAAGGTAAGAAAGTACACAGGGAGGTCCAATGAAGTTTTTGTGGGGTAAAACAGACGTGGAACTTTCATTGATGCATTGGGGACGTCATGCAACTCACGAGGTTATCTGTGTCTCCATGAAGATGAGGATGAAGACAAGCAGGGCTGGGAGGATGCTGGCTGCCATCATCCAGATAGGAAACGGCTTATCAGAGCCCAGTGGGCTGATGAACCAGCCACGCTTATCGGGGCGTGTAACAGAGAAGCCACTGGGTACACTCAGTTTCTGTGTGGGATCACAGGCAGGACAGTCGCTTATACTCCAGGCCCTCATAAAACCACGTGCTCAAATCCTCCAGTACAAAAAGCAAGAATATTTAGCTAGATGGCCCTTGAGACAAGCTGGGCTCACTACGGTGGGCCACTTGTGGGCAATGTGGGGCTCTCACCTGGGTGTAGGTGTCTTTAATGCTGTAATCTACCAACACCATTACGAGGATGGCAATGGGGACGCCAAAATCGCCAATAATCCTGCGGATCTAAGGACCAAAAGAACAGTGAGCATACTCCTTGGGCATGTCACCTGGTCAATGTTCACTTTACTTACAGTACTATTGCATGGCACAGCATAAGCATCAGCTACACTGAAGTAAAACCAGAATTAGTAAGTTCATAAAGCGCCCTCTAAACCAGCAACTTCAAACGCTCCTGCAACCCCTGAGAGCCCTGAGCCTACTCACGTTTCCAGGAAATAAGGCGCTGTTCTTGAACTTGCGTAGGTAGAAGGCAATGAAGTAGGTTCCGGACATGAGGACCAGGGAGAGCAGGGCAGTGTTGGGCTCTCCCGTCACTATGATTGGGTCCCGGCTCCCGGTGTCATTCAGCAGATGCACGGCGGCGGGGTTCTCCACAAAGACGTGCCGGTCTGTGGCATTCAGCTCTGTGCCGTTATCCACAGAGCATCGCCGCAATGGGTGCTCCTGGAAGATCTGAGCAGACACACGTGGAGCCCATCGGTCCGCTGTTTCCGTGTTGTGTGACAGCTAGCCTGATAAACCTCATCCCATCCTGGTCACTGCTTATTCAAACTCTCATCATCAGGCGAATGCTACAGGTTCATCTGTGCCCACAGATCAAGGCTAAAGATCAGCTTCTTACCCACAGCTGTTGCCAGACTGTCCCGTCTTCAGCTGTATCCCCCTCATGCCCCACACCATACCCCACCTTGTCTATTTAAATGGTATACCTCCCCCACACAAATGTGCAGTAGAATCTATGGATCTGGTTATAATTCATTTTGCTATTTGGACCTCTTTTGTATTTTGCATTGTACATGCTTTTAGTCTCATACTTCTTGTATATTGTGCTCTGTCTACATTTGTTCTTGTCTATGCATGTTATATGCTGTACTGCTGGCTACAGTGCTGCTAAATGACATCTTATTACGTCTTAACAGGCAGTAATGTTTGCGACGCAAAACACTTATTGACTCAAGACCAGATCGAGAGGTGACAACACAGCCCATCAAGCAGCTGTTAAAATGTAAAATTGACAGAACATTTCAGTGGTTTTACTCAGTCAATGGAATACAACTCCTCTGGCATAAGCACTTGGGTCAGGTATACATTTCACAGCATAGATTTTCACAGCACCGGAAAGATTTGGATGCCTCTTACATTGGCCAGCTTTGAGAAGGTCTCATAGATGAAGATCAGGGAGATGAGGATGGAGAAGATCTCCTGCGTGAAGCGTGACACAAAGCGCACCAGGAAGCTGCCCTCGAAAGCCACAGTCAGGACCGCGATCAAGATGAGCCAGAATCCGATCCAAACCCGCCCTGTCAGGTACTCCATGCCATTCCCCTCACAAAACTGGAGCAGCAAAGAAACAGAAAACATAAATCAATAGAAATAGAAGATTCCGGTACAATACTCTTTGCACAACATTCTGTTGGTGTACAGTGTACTTGTTTTCAATTTGTGTGCTGTCCTTCGTCTTTGTTTCGCACTATACATTTGTATCTATGCACTTTATGGATTTCATTGCTGAATGCAGAAGAATTTCCCCCAGGGATAATTTAACATCTAGATATCTGCTGAGCTAGGATTGCATGGCAGACTCACAAATTCACATGCTGCAGATAGTGTTTGAACACCTCCCCGGTTATGCACCTGGAACACTGTGGTCGGCTGCTAATGGGCAAATTGACTCACCGAATAGAATGCCTCCTCAAACACTAAGATGGGACCAGAGAAGCCTACGATGAGGAGGGGCTGAGCACCCAGCAAGCAAAACAGCACACCCTGAACGCACGTGGCTACGATCAGCTCAGACACACCGATAAGACCACCAGTCTTCTCACCTAGAAAAAGAGGAGGGGCCACACTGAAACTCCAGTCAGAAAAGTACAGTGCCAAGACATATAATGGGGCAGGACCAAAGGGACACTGGCCCCAGATGAAAGATGAGCAGCCCTTGAACTGCCCCCTCTCCATCATTCGCCGATCCAAAACATCTCTTTGGCCAATAACATTAGTTCCCTGTTTGAATTATGGCCCTTTTTATGTCCCCCACTTGAAGAAGAAAAATGTTGCCCATGTACAATCCATATCACATCATTATTCCAAAAGACATAGGAGAAATCCATTCTCCAGCGGCTTCTCCAAAATTGCAGAGGCACAAGTGTAGGACACGAGGCAGGGGAACCCCCTAGACAATCGCAGGATGCGCATCAACAGTCTCACTACGGGTAATTTAGGCACACCACATGTTCTTGAACTGTGAGGGGAAAAAAAATTAATCTGATTACACAGTGGGTACCCATGCAACGCGGGGAGATGACGCAAACTCCCCTCACTCAGAGCAGGGCAGAATTCAAACCCCCAGGCCTGGAAGAGGGAGGCTGCACTGCTGTTTGCTGACCCCCCCCCCCCCCCCCATTCAAAATTATGTTTCTATAAATACAGTGAACTATGGGTGGCACTGTGCTGCAGTGGTTAATACTGGCCTATTCCCACCTCTGGGATCATGGTTCAAATTTCCACCGTGGCTCTCCGTGTGTTGAGTTTGCATGTTTCCCCTGTGTTTTTATGGTGTTTCCTGTAATGTAATACATTTTCCTCCCACAGTCAAAAAAACATGCTGAGGTTAACTGGTTTTGCCAAATTCCCCATAGGTCTGAATGGTGTATGTGTCCTGTGATGGGTCAGCACCCCATGCTGGATTATTCCATGCCTTGCACCCATAGCTTCCAGGATAGGCTCCGGATCCCTGCAACCCTGAAGCATGTAAATGGATATATAGTGAACTAGAGTGGACTGAAAGTCCCAGAAAGGTTCCAGGTGGGTTTGATTGTATGTTCTTACTCACTCAGCAGTCCTCCAAATGTAATGGCTGGAGACAGGGCAGCGAAATAGATGAAGATGACAGCGGCCATGCACTGGGGATTTAGGGCGTCCCTAAAGTCGCTGATATATCTGGGGTAGCGCTGCTTGGCATCCCGAATCAAGCCGCCAAACGGCTTCCCGGTTCTCCGTAAAGGGTCATCACAGGGCTTCAAGGAAGTAACGAAAGCTGTGGGGGAGATGAGCTTATTTAATGCAATTAGCTGCGGAAGTATGTCACACAGGTCAGCAGGAAGGTGCAAACAGGATGGACTTGAGTGGAAAAAGGAGCAAACTGAATAAGAAGAAAATTCACATCCTTGATGCCCTTGGCAGTCCCCTTGTGTTTGAAACCAGCTGCACGGTTTCCTGGATTGATCTTAAACTCATCATTTACAAGGAGTTAAAATGCAACTTGAAAAGCACCTGTGCTATATTTACATCTTTAATGAATCACTAGGTCCACCCCCACTTCAGACTTATTTTATGGTGATGCCACTTCACTTGTTTTTCATAAACTTTAAGTAGTGTAGATTCAACATCATTGCGCATCTTATGAGAATTAAAATGATGCTCCAATGGCATTACCGTCTAAATGAAGTTATGTAGACAGTATCTCAAATTTCACAGCAGAAAGGGTAGTCATTCTGGAAACAGGTGGCAGAGAATAAAAATCTGTCCTATTCCGAGAGTTTTCTCCTCCTATTTGTTTGGATACACCACAATAGGCAAACAGTTATAGAGCTATACAGTTATTTGCTACAAGGCAAGTTACAGAAATGCCACAGCAGACCCTTCAGAATTTGAATGAATAGGGATCAATTTGAATGTCCCGTTTCTCCACACCTTTGTCCTCGATGGCCGTGGGCTCCTTGGCCAGCAGTTTGACCTCCTGTTCCTCACGCTTCCTCAGCATCTCCCTTTGGAAGCGCGCCACGGAGCGTAGCAGCTCCTCCCCGTCCACCTCGGATGGTGGCAGCACGATGCTGCAGTCTAGGAAGGCGTTGATGGCGGTGAGCAGATCCTGCCGGTCATCAGCAAGGTAGGCCGCCTCATGGAAGTGCTGAGTGAAGGGTGTGGAACGATGAGTGCTTTCACATGAGTAACAGATCTCTTTACACCAATCTTCTCACTGTCAACTAAATCCATCAAGGGACTAAGTCATCATCAAATGCCATTTTTTATTTATTTATTTTTTATTTTTTAAACTTGACTGCATGGATGTAGGCACCCAGTGTCTTTAAACAATTTTAATATACAAGATTTGCAGCGACTTTACCTTGAATACAAGGCATACTAACCTATTTGTAAAAAATATACAGAAAAAAAAATACAGGAATTACGACAAGAAAACACAGGATGCACTAGGAACTAAGTTTATTATTCAGCACAAGTACAGCATAAGGCTTATGTCCTTCGAACTAGATGCAACTAGGTAATCAGATCAATGTATGTTCATGCAATTTCAGGGGCATTGCTGGGCTTCTCATTCAGATTCCAAGAATACAATAAACGTTTATGGATTGCCATCACAGATGCTTCTTGATCTACATGGCTTCTGCTGTGATGTAATTGTAAACTGCTAGGGTCAGCAGTGGTTCGGTGGGTAAGGACTTGTGATTGGACAGTTGCCAGTTTGCATCCCAAAGCACCAGTTGGGCCTTTGACCCACAATTGCTCCGGCGATGGCTGAACCATGCCGTGACCTCCCCCCCCCCCCCTCCCCTAAGCTTGTTCTCACTGGCATACATGTCTGTCTCGCTCTCTTGTGGAGAACAAGATAGGGTAGTGAAAAGATTATTCATCCCCACGGGGAAATTAAGCATCGCTATTATATGAATGTAGTTGTACTCTGCTTACCTTGTCGGACATAAGTGTAGAGATGGAGCGGCCGATCTGATGGTAGTCCATGTTGGTGCTAGGTGGTCCCAGAAGAACAAAGAGGAATCTGACTGGCACTGGAACTTCCAAGACGGATTCCAATTCCACTGCTTCTTGCAGTCGAACAAAAGCCATAGTAGGTTGTTCCAGGAAGTCAACACTGCCTTTGGGGAGCAACAACAGTCAAACAAACACAATTCACATTCATAAAACATCCAATTATTTCTTTTAGCGTTTGTATAATCTAACCTCTAGCATGTGTTAATTAACTGTGGATACAAAAAAACTATATGATGAAAGGCCAAAACCAAGAGAATCTAATGCACTGACATGTAGCTATTGGCCTTCAGTTTAAGGGTGATGTGTTGTGCTGCACTAAAATGTTCTTACTGACACATTCTTCCTGGAGCAACGACACTCACCCACAAGGACCACAGTGGCTTCAGCATTTTCAGGTATCTTCTCTAGTAGCTTTAACTCGTGTTTGGACTTGGACTTATGCATACCCATCATTTGGCTAGTGTCCTTCTGCAAGCATAAGAGCCACATCTCAAATCAGGGTAGACCTGCCTACAGTCTGCCACAGAAAGTCAAATCCACCAAACAAACAAATAGTCTTCAACAATGATGGCTCCTTCGAGGTCAGCATTCTCCATGATGTGGATCTATGCGGAAGCCAGTCTAGGCAGGTGTGTCAGACTCAACACCACCTATAAACAAGAAACTCTGTAGAAAAAGTGTGACTGTTCTAATATGTATTTAACATTTTAGATCATTATGCATCTTCAGCCAACTCCTCCTCCCTGATATGCAGTGTAGCAATTTCTAACCTGGCGCAACTGTATTCACCCTTGTTAATGTTGTAAATGTGAGTACTTGGATCTTTTCCACATGCAACTCTAGATAGTTGTACGTCTGTGGGATGTTAGTATGCGACTAATACCCTTTTGTTTTTAGATCCATTGACATACAATGTGGAGCAAATGTACACCTAATTTATTGCACTGCCTGTGCACATTTTAATACACTGAATTATTTTTTTGTAAATAAAGCAGTATAAACACAATCTCATCTTTATGACTGGTTAAGCTTTGAATAATAATTTTTAAAAAAAATCATACAAGTATATGAGAGAGAGACTCATATCTTTGTGGGGACTGTCCATTCATTTCTATGGGCAAAACCCTAATCTCAATCATGACACCCTTAACTCATACCCTAACCACAAGTAACCAACCAAAATACAAGACAAGACTTGTGGCATTTTTACTTGTTTGACTGCATTCACAGATTTTTATAAAATTGATCCAAATGGGGATTAAAAGATGTCTCCAAAAGTAAGGAGGTTTGTTTTACCACACTCTGGGGTCCTTTTGGTCCCCAAATGTGATTTATGCAAACCCACACAAGAAGTGTCTGATATTAATAAATTAGTTGACACCTTAGCAAACACTAGAAAATGTTATGGCTTGACCTGTTTCCGAAAGTGTGTGACCAGACTGGTACCTCATGCTTGTCAATGTCAATGTGTGTGTCGCTCTCGGAACTGGCTCTGCTGCGCCCCATGAGCGGGTCTGTGACAGACGACTCCGGCTGGCCGCTGTGGTTACTGCTGTGGTGAACCATGAGAGACCCTAGACTAGCAGTCGAGATGTTCCGGGGGAAGGTGATGTGCTCCTTCTCGTCGCTGGGGTGACTGGTGGAGGAAGATGAAGAGAATTAAGGAGAAAATGACAGACATGCTACAACTGAAAAGCAACATTAGAAATATTAGGTCAGTACAGAAAACATTTCTTTCTAAAATGTCCATTCTACAATTGGATGATATACCTACTTTTATAAGCATGCATTCCCATACCTATGCTTGAGCAGCAAAGCTCTCAATACATTTGCCCGGTCTTCTGCTTTGATCTGATCAGAGATGATCATCTGCTCAACCACCTGGTGAGCAATGCCAGGCAAAGTCTTCTGGTCCAGGTCAAGGAGAACAGCTCCTATACAGTTGAAGAGAAATTCATGTGGTTGGTTCACATGGTCAACAGATGCACCATTTCACTGGCTCAAAGGCACACCACTGGATCATTCTGTTCCCCAGGTCAGCAGTGTAGGCTACTAATATCCACAACATGTCACTTACAGTGATGGTCAGTAAACAGAGGCTAGTCACCATCTTTTCATGCATTCCTAGCCAACATGGTATACTAATAAAAAATTATAAAAAAAAACAAAAAAAAAAATTCATCCTATTCTACTGCCCATTAGTGGTCTTTCCCAAACCATTCTGTAGCTCTGCTCCTATCGCCTCCATTCTATTCCTGCCCTCCTCCCTCACCATGAGAGATGGTCTTGCGGAGCTCCAACAGGCTGCGGAAGCTGAGCGAGGCCACATGGGGCTTCCCCCAGCGGTCCGTCTCCTCCTCCACATCCTCCTCAAACTTGATCCAGCGGGCCGTCTCCCGCCACTGCATCTCTTGGTTTTTGTCCATGATCAGCTCGTTCAGCTCCACAAACACCTAAATCAAGCAGAAGAGTATGACTTGATGGCAGACAGAACTGAGAAATGCTTGACCTTCAGGTGGGCACCCAGAGTACAACCTTGTGCTGACTACACTTGTTTATCTATCTAGCAGCTGATCAGCAGACACATGGCTGTATACAGCATGAACTACAGCTTCATAAAATGGAAATCAAATACGACAGGGCTGCCTTGCCCAAAGCTACAAGAAGCCAATGGCAGCACTGGTTATGTGGGCATATTGTAGAGGAGCTAAAAAACTATTAAAACAATTAAAACATTAGCAGTTGAAATACTATTAAAACCCAGTATGATGCCCACAACATAAATTTAACAATTAAGCACTGGGTATGGTTTGCATTTAAAAACATCTATGAAGCGACTAAGTGAAGGAGTCAACTATTATCTGCAGGACTACTGACTAAATTCTCATTAAAAGCCTTTTAGTAATGGAACCAAAAACAAATCTTTGATATTTCAACAAGCTTCAGGGCAGTTCAGCAAGTCTGCAAAGAGCTGTGGTAATTGCATTAGCCAGCCAATCAGGCTATTCCCACAAACCTTCCAAGTGGTTGCACCTGAATAGGCCTCATTAGTCTAATCAGGAGCAGGTGAACCACCAGTAGTGGCAAATAGGAGACAACAGGCAATCCAAATGGTTTGTTTTTTATGCTTTTTGGAGGAAAAGGACCTTACAAAAATTCTCTTTAGTTTGCTCTTAGTAAAACCATGAAATATTAAACCAAATTACAATGACTTGCTGGACTATTCATTCTGCAAAGCAATTTTAGACAGGCGTCAGAAGTGAACCCAGATCCATGTCCGCATCCTTGCATCCACCTCACAGTTGGAGTTTCCAGAGGACACAGCAGTACCTTCTCATACTCCCATTAACCGAACCGAGCCCATTAACCAAGGAATGGCACAAAGAACAAGCACTTCAGAACATTTGTTAGTTGAACAGTTAAAGTAAACCCAGCACAAAGATTGCAGGCAGTCTATGTCAAAACCTATGCCTAGCTTTGCTCTGCAGGATCTTCACAGCTACTCGTAAACTACTTCTGCTTGTGTCTATCACCTCTCCTGTCTGTGCCCACAACACTTGTGCACCTGCTACTTAGCCGGTGCTAACACTCTTCATGCTTAACAAGAGCACGTCTTCATTTTTTCTTAACACAGACCATTTTGTTAGAGGCACCCCTTCTTCCCATCTATCTCCACCTTACTACACACACACCCGAAAGCACACAGGACTATTCTGGTTAGGCTGCGCTTCCCAACACCCTCACCTCCTTGTGGTTGAGGGCCACACAGCCCACGCAGTCCATTCGGGCCATACCCACCCACATGGAACAGGAGCTGCTGAGAACCTCTGACTGGAGGCACAAGTAGTGGAGATGTGGGGTCGGAGGACGGTTATCTACTGCGGACTCCCACAGGGGAGTCCTACACCTCTACCCCCAAATCCGCTAACACACACACACACACACACACACACACACACACACACCCCCCACTCCCACAGAGATAAATTTGGTGTTTACTTGCCAGCCAGGGACTGGAGCTTGTTAATAAAACATGTCTTCCTGATTGAGACTTAAGAGTTCCCAGTATCTGGTTACCTGTCCTGTTCCCCCCTCCCACCCTCTTGGTGTGTGAAAGGAAAGTCATTCATCTATTTTTAATTGTGTTCCCTCTTTCACTCTATCTGTCGAAAAAGGAGGAAGCAGATCTAAAACAGAGACAAAGTTAGAGGTTTTTTGGGGTATCTTTTTTTTTGTTTTTTTTTTTGGTTCTTTACTGCAGACATGAACATCAAACATCCAACAATACAATTTCAGGAACAGGACAGAGCATGAGGACAGTGGGGGAAAAAGGTTTTTTGGTGTTTCTAAATAAGTGATCTCAGAATTGCACATGGGTTCATATTCTGCATATATATTTTATGTGTCGTTCAGTTGCTCTGCAAACAAAAATTGACAACTGTTGTAGGAATATTCAGCAAAGCTCAAGCACTCTGTGCGCACTCTTGAAGGACTACTCACCTCATGGGGGGTACGGTCTAGTTTTCGACTGCGAGTGCTGGGCTCCTTGTGGTCCTTGCTGACATGGACGATGTGGCCCTTGGTGCTCTTCCTGACCAGATGCCGACGGACTCCTGGGACGTCCTCGAAGCGATGGCCTAGTAACAGCACAGAGTTTATGCCCGATCAGAATCTGACACAACCCTCTAGATGAACTGCAAGCAGTCAGATGACTGGCAACTTTCATCTGCTGAAGCAAAGCTGCACTTTCACACAAGAAAGACAAATTTAAGGCTTTAGAAAGGTGGTATCAGAAACCAGGACCTGCAATAAGGAAAAGAAAGGGATCTAGGAAGTTTCCTGGGCTATCAACATCTTGAAGGTATTTACCACCTAACCATTTGTTGCTCGGTTACCCAGATTTTGACTTTGTCTGGGCTGCTCTCAGTGGCAATCACAGCTAGACCTTTGAGCACATTTACTGGTGCAGCCCCAGACTGATGCACCTGGAGACATGGCTGAAGGTTACGAGATAGGCCTACTTTTTCAGGCCTAACCCCATCCCGCATCCCCCAGCAGCAGTCAGATTTTCCCAAAAACAAGGACAACAAGTACCTGGAACACGCTCTCTGTAGTGACCTCACCCCATAGATCAAATCTCCCTCCTCCTCACTCCAGTCAAAGAGTGAACACCCTGTCTTTGTCCCCACACCCCCCCCACCCCTGCTGTGGCATTGCATTTCGAGGCTGGCTGAGTACTGAAGGTACGTGACCAGCCATTTAGGCAGGGAAGACGGTACGGAAATCGTGTGAGCGTGAGTTTGTATTGGGAGTGAGGACGCAGAGGCCGTCATTTCCCTCTAACAACAAATGGGGCAGTGTGTGAGCCTCACCCTATGGGCTCCCAGGGGGGCCATTACGAAGGGTTTTGGGTTTCACATTAATACACACAGGGACTAAGGGCCTGACCCTCCTCCTCTGGACTCTATCCGACTTGCCTTCCTGCCTGAGGATTGTTTGTAAATGAAACCCCTCATTTTAATGCACTCAGCAACAGGTAACACTTTTGCCAACTGAGGTTTGCATTAATAAAAACACCATAGGAAAAATAAAGAAACTTACATAATGCCAAATGCCATTTCACTTGTTAAAGCCAGTTGTTCTAGAGCAGTTAGACCTCCCACATAGTCAGTATGTGAAGACTTTAAGACTTTCTCCTTACCCATGATCCTGGTGCCCAACCCTTTCAGCATAAAGCAGATCTGACACAGTTTCTTTATGAATGCTTGACTACAGAATCTGTAACTATTCCATGAGTCACAGTACTCCAATTTGCAAGAAAACACAAGACGGTCCTTGGAATGACAATACTGCTCCAGGCACACAATGACCATACAAATGATTTTGTGTGCTCTGATTACTTCTTTGCCTTAAGGCCAATTCATACTTCACTTTTTCACGTGCACTTTCAGTTGTAGACGAGGGGACATGCTGTAAATTTTGTCATCAGGGGTTGGTGCGAGTGTAACCCAAATTTCTATGTTTAGCAGAACCCTTTCACATCCATGCACATCAATCGTGTATGTGCAAGATAATTGATTAGGTATTTCCAGTAGGTGGTAAATGGACTGCATTTATATAGCGCTTTTCTACTCCTACGAGTACTCAAAGCACTTTACAATATATGCCTCACATTCACCCATCCATACCACACATTCATACACCGATGGCAAAGGCTGCCATGCAAGGCGCCAACCTGCACACCAGGAGCAATTTGGGGTTCAGTGTCTTGCTCAAGGACACTTTGATGGAGTCAGGAGAAACCAGGGCTCAAACCTGCAACTCTCTTGTTGGCGAACGATAGCACTACCTTCTGCACCACCATCTTCCCCAGCACCAACTTTCAGAGATAAGTGGTCAATGACAAAAGTGTAGAGGAAAAATAGTTGTAATAATTATGGTGAGCAGCTATTGAGGAGGGTCGGAGGTACCTGCATATCTAATTTTTCATACTGTCCAGACATTATTCCGAGGTATACGGTATTCTAAAAAACAGCACTATTCTGACATTTTGAAATCTTGCCAATAAAATGTGCTGAGCGGTTGGGGTCCTGGCTGATTTTGTCATAAGAATTTAAAAATACCGTGGTATGCCTTATTTCCGTAATACTGCCCATGCCTTGACTAATAACTTTAGAACTGTTCATAAAAGTTTACCCGTTTCACTACGCTGCTTGTATTTGTGTTTGTTGCAATACATCTGCCCCCTCCTGGTCTGATGTAATATCACCGCCATATACATGCATGGACCGCAACCATCCGCATCCACAGTCGAAGGAAGTATGAACACAAGCTGCTGCGCAGACGACCATCCCCAGCCCGAAAGAGCATGCGGAGAAGTGAAGTATGACCTAGGCTTTAGCCTCTTGCACCCTAGAGTCCGACTATCAGGCAGCATCCCAAGACACCGAAGAGCAGAAAGCAGAGGCAATGGGAGGTTCAATCTTCCGCACCAGAGAAACCCGGGAGGATCAATGGCGGCTTTTTATTTTGACAAATCAATGGATGAAGTTCACATTATGTGGTCCAGAAAGGCATGCAATCTGGTGGAGAATTCAGCCTCCAATGCAGAGGTATGAAGGTGCCATTTTAAAAGGCTGAGGTCTCAAAGATTAAACAGCCAGTTAGCTCTAAGTGCCTGGAAAGTTAAGCTTGGAGATGCATGCATGCACTGTAGCTTTTTGACTAATGGACAATGACTATGCGAGAGCAAGATGAATTGATAAAGACCAACAGCCATAAGAAAGAGATCTGCAATTAACCATTTTGGCCTAATCTGACTGCAAAATTGTTCTTCTTCTCAAACCTGGAACACTAGAAATAATGGCCAGTGTCAATTGGCAACATCCAGTGCCCTCTTCCAGACCTGAAGCTTGAATGTGGAAAATCCAGCATGCCTGTGATTCCAACAGAAGTACAAAAAGAGTAGGGGTGAACTGTCCCAGTCACAAAGCCATGACCCCAACATGCTCATTGAGAAGAGGCTGGAATAGCCTGACTCCACAGCAACCATAATGGGCTTGTACTGTTGACGATTGAAAAGTGGAGGTGTTAAAGCCTGCCTAATGAACCATGAACCAGAAGTGATCTAATAATTCCTGGAGCTGAGAGCCAGCCAGCTCCAAAGAAAGTTTCCCAGGCTGATTTGGATTGTGCAAAGTCAGAGAGAACAAAGGCCAGATATATCGAAGGCATCCCTGACATTGTCTTGAACCCTGAGAGAGGCCAAACACAACAATCACAAAAACTACATGCAGGCCAAAAAAGTGGGACAGTAGATCCTCTCTGAAAGATAATACTGGCTATATAGCAGTATTTTAAGTATGTATTTAATGCCCAAAATGTTGCATTTCCTGGCTCGATTTAACATATATGAATGCACTATACTGTACAGGAATTCCTGATTTACACTTTTACCATAAGGGTTGTAAAAATCGACTAATCTATATGAAAGAGGCAATTCAGCTGCATAGATTTTGGAGTACTGTAATCGACTAAAATAATTTCCAATAAATTTGCATATCAGACGATAAAATACTTTTTATAGTTATAAGTTCCATAGATATCCTACAGATCAACAATCCACTCCTGGACAGAGCAGCAAGGTCTGTTTCGATGCTAAGGTGAGGCGCCATCATAAATGCTCAAGCTGTTGGCTAACGCTACAATGAGCGAGAGATTATTGGATGCTCCTCACTCCAAATCAGGCATTTAGAAACTTCACGGAAGACAGGCAGCACTCCTGACAGAAAGTGTAGGACATAAATGAAATACTTCGGCAACAAGATAAACATGGCAAATCACATGAAACGGTGACGTCAACGTGGCTCTAAGCAGTAAGAAATCAGCACTGAGTTCGCCGGTTCCATCTCCGTATCATCCGGTTATCGATCTGTTAATGGCTGTAAAGGATCTGGAGAGATGAGCAGTTTATCTGTAAAGAGCCTACGGAGTAGCGATGGGCAGATCGATACTGAGACATCGGGTTTTAATTTGCAGAATTGACTGTAATGTTCAAGTATATTTCCCCCCTGGGCAGTATAAATGTTTATATAATTATCGGGAGCAGGACATAGACTATTACCGGGCATTACCGCCCGGGGGCAGTGGAGAAAAGCCCAGACACCGTGGAACAATTGAATCTTTCCCCTGCACGTTTTATCGTCGGTGTTGGGACGACATGTCATTTTGCTGTCGGTGATACTAACCTTGGACCTAAACTGCGGAGTTGCGGAAGATATGGCTCGTCCCGGTGCGTGAACCACCGAGGTCCGTGATACCAGGTAGGCACAGTTTCAGCTTATTTAATGCATACCATTATGTAAATAGTTCCTCCAGTTACTTGTCCTCAATTATATCAAAATATCGAATCGTTCTCATGATGCTTTGAATAGGTTGTGGATCGTTGTCGAATCAACTTGTTATGTCAGATTTACGCTTCTAATTGATAGGTATCTGATTATTTTTATGATTATTAATATAGCCTATAAAGACTTACTGACTTTTCATACAAGACCCGGGAGCCAGATTGTATCACTTAAGGAAAAGGGGCAGGGGTCTGACCCGTACCCCCACTTTTGAGGGGAAAAGATAACAAAACTGATAAGTATCATCCATAAACTGGGTTAAATACCGTGCTGTTTGAACTCATGAAACTATAGACCTGCTCACATGTGTTTGCTGCAGGAAGGAGTCGCCTCACAAGCGCGCGCATCCCCGTGCCGGTGCACGCGCGTTCCCACCGTTTTTCTCGATCTCGTTTGTAAGTAAGCAGAGTAAAATGTACGCATTCCTATTAGCCTATACATGGCTTTAAAATGGTTTACTTCCAGGATGACCTACCGATTTAGCTAAGGATAAATAACTCAAAACATCGATGTCACTGTCTAAAACATTTTACTGAAAAACATCTATACGTGCTAGATTTGTAACTTAATTAGCGCATCCTTTCTATTGGGTCTTGAAGTTGAGAACTAAGGTGCCTTAAATTGTACCGGATGCAGTTTGGTCACACGGACCACAGCGGTATGCAATACAGAAAAACAACCCGCAAAAGCAAAGATCTGTCACAGTAGAAGTAAATTATATATAGGCTTAATCTATACCAAGCCTATGTTGGATACAGTTGTCAGCATCATTTTCCCAGATCTGTGATAGGCTAATTTGTTACTGCAACAAAGAAAACTACTTCATTTCTGGGTGATTGACAACTCCATACCAGACAACACTGTAACATTGTATGTGTGTCGGCTAGTGTCAGTCAAAATGTTTAGTAATATATTAGTACAGTGGTACCTCAGAACTCGAACTTAATCCGTTCAGAACTCCTAAAAAGTTCGCATTCAGAAAACTGAGGTACCACTGTATATTAAATCACGCCGAATGCCTCATCAAGCATGGCTGGAAAAGCTTAAGAGTTGAGACCTTTTGCTCACTGTTTGGTCCCCTCCACAAAAATTTATCCTGCGGGCCTGAAGAGGGGCGATGTGCCGTGACTGGATGTTTGAATGATTGTTCAGTCGTGCTGGTTTTGGATCCAGGGCTTTCAGCTGACAGAGGCTCACAAGCGGGAAATCTAACTGCCTTTACCCACCCGTCTCTGACTTTACTACCCTTCCCCCATGGGCCAAGGGGGTGCCTCTACGTCACAGGGCTCCTCCGTACAGTCTGCCTCGTTCTGTTTCAGTGGCCTTTAAATCACTTGGCCCCTGGCTCTGCACTCCTCTGGAAGTGTACATAAAACATAGCGGTGGTAGAAGAACAGATTAAAGTTAAGGAGTAAATTATGAAGACAACTTTAAAAGTTCAACAGGAACAAAATTCAGAGGGAAGGGAGAATGAAACAGTGTTGGTCTATAATAAAAGAACAAAAAAGTGTGTATTTTGTGATTTCCATCTAAAGTTTTAATATGCAGAGTTTCTGTTCACACTCATATATTAAGTCAAAAATAAGATCTCAAGGGCAACTGCAATGTTGCTCCACGATCTTTCACCTGGGCAACAGTGGCCCTAGAACCAAACTGGTTCAAACCTGCCGGAAAGAACAGCTAAGCAGGTAAATAAATGGACACAAAGCAAGGGTCCCCCTTGGACTATACACTGTACAGCAGACACAAATAGCTGAGATCCTTCCCACGACTGTGATGAATATGGTCAGTAAATATTCTGAAGTTACCAGTTTGCAAAAACAGAACACAGTATCACACCTGGGTGACAGATTGAAGACCAACATGCTCTTTAATGATTAGTCATCTGAGAAGCCTTATGAAACGGAAAGGCTGCAATGAGAAGATCACAGCAACCCTAAACCTGAAAAATATGATATACACCAATACTGCGCACTGCACAAAACGTCATTCAATAATTATGTGAAGCTTCCCAACGGTACTATGTAACATTGCAAACAACGACAATGTTTGTATACATCCTATTTACCCCTACAGAGACAAGAAAAAGTTTCAGAAAACGAATGATTCTAAAAACTTAAACATTTTGTGCAGTTCTCTAGCATTCAAGCATATAGTTTGGTTTATTGTGCAACTTCACATGAAACCAGAAAAAACATGACTAGCGCCTGATGACTCAGGAAATTACTTAGACCAAAAATGCCAATTAATGGTGTATCCTTTTATAATGAACATAAGAATTAACTAACTTAATTTTACTTAAAAACACACAATGAAATATCATGTTGAAGGCTACAGGCAGGACCTGAAAAACCATTTCTGTACTTTGTACAATACTGAAAAGGTTCATATTTTATTTTGTATAAAATATACTAGCCTACAATATTATTATTTCTCTTGCTGTAGAAACCCATAACATCGTCAGTGGCTAATTTGTTAGTTTCATGCGAACAAATTTAAGTATATTGGCCCTGATGTGCAAAACACAAAAAAAAATAAAACAGAAAAGACACAAAAATTGTTCGTCATATTTCCTTAAATGTTTTTCACGGTTTCTTAATTGTTGAGCCAAAAATGCTCCTGTTAAATTTACATTATTGTACATTATTGTACATTATTGCTTTTTAAAAATCTATGTTGTAGCCTAATATGATTTTATTTCGTAATTTTATATCGTAAATTTAAACTATAAATTCTCTTTTATATATTTTTATATTTATCCCTTAATGGTACGTTCCACCTGCTCACTATGGTTCACTATGGTACACAGCTGAGGTTGGGGTCCTGGTGCCCTGCAGGTCCCCACACCAGAACTCACTTTTGATCCCGTCCAGGTCCACGGTGGCCAGCATCTGGGCCTCGCTTTCATCCGTGGGGATCCGCTGGTACCGGGCCTGCTCAGCTCCCGTCATGTTACCCGTGCGGCGGCGCTCCTGTAGGTCGTAGCCACGACTGGTGGACGGCACGCGAGTCAGCGAGCTGGGGGTGTCTGGGACCCTCGGGGAGCCGGGGGACGCCGGGGCGGCTGTGGACGCGCTGCTTCTGTCTTCGGTCGAGATCCCCTGCTGTTCCCAGTTGCTGGGTGGGAAGAACAGACCCAGGAGAGTCAGGGACAATAAAGCTGTGATTACTGTCTTTGCATCCCATGGAGGATATGAGGGCTTCTACTGTCAGCCCCCCCCCCCCACCACGTGCTGGGAGAGGAGCCCTATTATACACAGCCACATGAGGCTGAATGTGATCATGACCACAGGGCGTATTTACATCACCTCCAGGAGCAGCCGGGATCTTCTGTGTGTTCACCACATGAAAGAGTAGAAGACAGGACTAGCCCTCGCCTTTCTCTACAGTCATTTATAGTCATTTTCATTGTACAAAACAATGTCATATTCCAGCACAGTGCAGTGGCTGGGGTATGGAGAGGTGCAGAAGTGCAGGTAGTTCCGGTATAGAAATCTGAGCCAGGTTCCCTGCCCTTGTCTTCACAGCAACACCAGAAAATGTCCATTTCACACAGAGCGGAGCAGACGGGGGCCATCGGAACCTCTCATGCTTACTGTAAGTTTTAGCGACACATAGTATCATGGCATCTTTGTGAAATGAGACATTTCTTCTCAAAGTTCTCAGTGCAATGCACATAGCAAATGGAGGGAATGCCTTACACTGTACACTATGCATTTCTTCCTTTGTAACCTGTTTATAATCAAACCCACTCCACAGCCCTGGTCGAAAGTTGCACTTTTTGTAGAGCATGTTTAATTATGTATTCATTATTGGCTTTTGTTTTATATTGTCTTCTGTGTAAAGCTGTATCATGATGGATGGATGGATAGATAGATAGTTTGGTTTGACTTGATTTATATTTGAAATTAAAGCTAATAAAAGAGAATTTTGGAAAAATAAATTACTCCTGAGAGTTTCATTTTATTCTATGAAAGCTTCATTAAATACCTTGTTGTTTTTGAAATTTAAGCCACTTGTTCTCAAACTTTCCAGAATCTGAGAACCAAGGCAGTAATTTAATTTTCCACATAATAAGGGGCTAAAACCTCAAATACCAGAGAGTGTCCGAGCACCAAGTGACGGTGCTGTTTGTTTTACTACCTAAGAAACTGAAGCAGACCCACGGCACAAACAGGAAATCAATACCTTCTTTGTCTGAAAGAGTATTTTCAGATCTGTCCTCAGAGCAGCACATGAGAATGACTTCACAGTTTGTCTTGGTCTTAAATTAAGCCTTTCTCTACACAAGGTACCTGGTTATCCTGAATCTCTTTCTCCAGCCAGTATTATTATTTGCATGTATGACCTAATGTAGAACAATACAGCAGGTGAATCTAAGAAAGGGACCCATAAGCATTGCTGCAAAGTTGCTGAATATACTCACAAAAGGCTGGTCAAAGCTGCCCAGATTTCTGCTTCAGGATTCCCTCCGAAAGATTATGCTGAGAATTGCTTCCCAACTTCTCCCAAACTCTTAGCACGCATTAGTATCTTTTGAAATAGTTTTCCTTTATAATAGAGATTCACTACTTTTCCCAGTAGAGGTAAAATGAGGCAATTACGTGTCCAGAGTCAACCAACGAATAAGGGGAATCGGGAAAATGAAACAGTGAGCAGGAGAGAGGTGAGGACCTAGGAGAAGCATTCATGTACAAATCTGGGGGTTCGTATATTATGGGGGTGTGGAAAGGATGGCTGAAAGGAAGATGAGGTGGTAAAGTTCAGGCCTCCTGCCGGGGATCTGGATACCTCTCACGTAGTAACGTACAGAGTGTCCAGACATAAAGGCCATAAGAAAGATTGAAACAATTTTCTCATTGCGTTGTTCAGGTTGCTGTGGCAATGCCACATGGTCAGCAGGGATGGGCTGTGAAGGGCGAGGCCCGTGTACTCACTCTGTGGGTGTGGCATCCTCATGGTGGGGGGGGCTTGCATGCATGGCCAACTCCGGTACAAAGTCCATTGGTTGTGGGGCTAGGGAACAGCCCGGTGAGGGAGTGGGAGGGTCATCCGTAAGGAAGAACTGGAGGCAGACGAGAGACAGACATGAAAGCGGCGTTCCCTAGGTGCTGCAAGATTTACAGGTGCTCTTTAAGAAGCTCTAAATTGCAGGCCGTCAACCCCTGAATTCAAACCGAACCTAAAGTAACAAGATATGCAATCCACTCCTGCACATTAAGTCAGCAAGTACATGCGCCTTGTAACCAAACAAAAGTTAAAAAAAAAAAACACTGCACTCTGGAAGCCGTTACATGGTCATTTTAACCAACAGTAAAAGTTTAAAAGACGTGTTGGAACTCAAACATGGAACGTAATATTTTGCTGGCCAGTTTTAATGTGGGGGTCCCATTTCTCAGTCCTGTCACCCATTCCATAGTGACAACACAATATGTGAAAGTGCCAGACGGTGTCGTTATGCTCTTATTTTAAGCTTCTAAATTGCAGTTGCCATGTTAAGTGTATGAGAGCTGTACTTTCGCGAGGCCTCAGCACCAAGCTGCTTATGATTAACAGAAGATGAACTTAATTAATTTAAATTAAATTATTGTAATTTAACATTAGGCTGGTGTAAGGTGTGCCATATACATCTGAATTTCATTTTAAAACTTTTAAAATATTTATAAAAAGACAAAGATAAACCGATCATTGGTACAGGGGCCTGGACATCAATGGGTCAGTGTGTAGAACACACCTGGGGTGGGCTGAATCTCGATATGCGTACTTGACCATACTTGTGTTCCCCTGTACCCATTTTACACCATCTTACATTGCCGAAGACCAGTTCCAATACTAAGGTCACAAGATCAGAGGACAGTAAAAATCCATGGATGTTGGTCTGGCTCCGCCCGAAATATCAAGGATACATCGGGTGCATCCTTGCCAAAGAGAACAATCCCATGATCCATTGCATGCTGTTACGAAGGAGGAGGAAGAAAGTGCGAACCATAACTGTACTACCTTAATCAGAGCTACGTTTCACTTTTTTGGCTCGTGAGACTGCTGAACTGAAATGGTTAAGACCCTCATATAGCATTTGTACAGAGTGCAAGAAATTAATGCGAATATTTAAGTGTAAACTTTATTTGTGGAAATAAATCATACCAGGAATAGTAATTTATACTGGACATTTCAATTATGTGTTTTTTATTATATACTACAATAAAAGTTAAAATTATGGTTGGGGTAATAAGCTGGGCGTACAGCACAGTAGAGCAGCAAGTACACAAGTATACATCTGTCTCAATCCACTATTGGTGCGTTCTGTCCTCGTGATCTTGTGAGATCGTTCTTGGAAGGCAAGGTCGCAAGACCGGTCTTGCTAAGACCACATGTACGATCTTTGCGTTCTTGGTATTAAGATTCACCCTCGGTAACAAAAGCAGTTAAACGTCCTTATTAAATGTAATATAATTGAGGAGAACAAGTTACAGTGCAGGCTTACACACACAACATGTTTCATGGTCAGTTTGTATTACATGTATTCTGAACATTCTTCATGCCTCCCACAGAGAGGGATGGATGGATGGATATTATTAATGTATCGAGAGTATATGATTATGGGCTAAAACTGAAGTGCTCAGTGGGTTTCTGTGTTATTGCTAAATAGGACCCATAGGACTCTGTCTCAAGGTCACCTCCGCAGAGTCTGGTGGATCTGTTACCTGCACTCTCTCGTTCGGGCTGTCAGAGACTGCGCTGGCAGTGGGCACAGCCGCTTGGCCATCTCTCTCAAGTGTGCGCTCTTCATCCTCCTCCTCCCCCTCTTCGATGGTAGGGGCCCCGGAACTACTACTTTTGTGGCCCCCACTCTTTTTCTTCTTGCTGCTCTTCTTCTTTCGTCCATCAGAGGGCAGCCTGGCCAGCGGATGATGGATATGGTGTGAGGAATGACGGTGGTCTGAGGAGAAATGGAAAAAGAGCAATCGATTGACCCCAGTGCAATCAATTACTGTCATAAGTACCTAAGTGGCTCATTATGGCACAGTGGTCATTAGAGGGCCCCCATCTGATTGGCCTGTCAAAATTGGAAAGAAGATGGCAAATGACAACTGAAGGACCAATTTGCAGAACTCTGTCCATTTGTTGTTGGTTTTGAGATGAGACTGCCAGTGACCTAAAGTCAGGCTTCCTCATCACATGTTACAGTACTGGGGACCAAACTCACTCAGCCCTCATATGATCCAACAAAGAACTTCTGTTAAATTTCCAAAACTCACTAAGTCCACAGAAATCTTTCTCCAAAAAAGTCAAGTCAAATTTATTATCCCACCAGGGAAATTTAGGTTGCAGCCAGGCATTTAAAAAGGAATACAACAAATAAATAAATGATACAACATTAAAACCAGATACCAACACAGAGACAATGACGAATACATAATACAAAACAGACCATTCACAAAACCACAGCACAGACCAGTAACCAGTACACCCCAGTGCATGGTCACTACATGGAGAGACTGGAAAAGCAGAAGAGCCAGAACAGAAATAGTTAAATCCAAGTATCCCATGGGTGAGTGAGTTTTGGTAATTTGCTATTCAACTAGGTTAATCAGATTTTCCTTAGGTCCTGAAAAGGGTTGGTCTGACCCTGTATACATCACAATAACTTCCTATAGCATTTACCATACTGGTGTGGAAAACTGTAACTCCATGGTCACCATTAAAATGACACAAACAGCCAATTTGAATCTGCATGCAGTAAATTAGATTACACTGACAATCAGCCAATAATCACGCAATCAATCCATTGAAATTGATTCTATCGTTTAGAGTCAGTTTGATCCATTGCACAACACAACAGGTGGTACTTTCAACACATTGAAAATCTCAGTGTGGAGGATTTTGTCCTGTTGAAAGATCAATGCCTCTTCCACTGCTGGAGACTGGTTATTTGCCAGTTAGCAGACAAGCATGTTGGTGGGTCTTCCTCAGTAGTCAGCCAATACTATTGTCCACTGTGCTAGAGTTTTTGTCATCTATAACTGTGTATCTCCTGTCTCTAACTGGTGCCAGACACATCACAGATTTGGACCACATCTAGGGCATGTGACTTGGGAAGAGTGCCTCTACTGGCCAGACTCCTCAATGCATCATTTGCAGCCTGCTGCAGGAATGCATTTAATCATAAAAAAGGCTTTTGAAATTCACCAGTGAAAACTGACCAGCAGGATTTTTTGCTATTTTGGAGATTCTATAGGAGTTGATTCTTTGTCCCAAACACCACATGAGCGTCAAATAGAATCAGTGTACTCACACTCAAAGTCCTCCTCACTGTAGCATCGACGATGCTCATCTGGGACACTAGGGACTGTGTACAGAATCTGCTGGAAACACTCTACCCCCAGGGCTTTGTTCAGGTCCCCCTCCTCATCCTCCTCCTGGTGCACATTAAGGGGGGGTGGAGTCGATGACTCTGGCTGTGGATGGGGCAGAGAGACCGATTGGTTACATGGGTCACAGCTGTCAAACTGTGGAATAGATTATTGACATGAATGAAGCCTGGCCAATGCATTAAACCCTGAGGTGGGGGGAGAGGAGAGGATACTGACAGACAGATATTTACATTAAACTCAGTTCATAGCCAGGTGACAAAGAAAGCACTCGGGCACAGGGGAGAGTCTGACCTCTACAAAGGGCATGTATAGACAAGGGATAAATAAATATGACATGTGAGGTTATGTGAAATTAAACAAAGAAAATGATGTTGGGGGGGGTCTTGCATTTGTTACACCACAGGTCATTGCTAAAAACAGGCAGTAACAATCAATTGAACAATCAATTGAATCAATTGAAATAACATTTCATTTCATATGTCCATCAAAACAATACAAAGTATGACATATAAAACAGAGCAGAATGTTTATATTAATTGTGAATTGTAATAAAAAAGAGAGAGTTGAATAATTTGGTGGATGCTGTTACTATCTGATAATCTTATATTAAAACTTATGTTTGAGAACATGTCAAAGATTTCAGTTTTGCATGTCATACACTCAACACTGTATGTTTGAGAACATGTCAAAGATTTCAGTTTTGCATGTCATACACTCAACACTATAGCTCATGCACTTGTGACTTATTTTGTTCTACTGATGTACTGATGCAACCATTGTTGATACAGACAGTATAGAAATGTAGGGCCCTGCTTCAGTAGCTGACTTATGCATGTACAATGAACTCAACATATTTAAATCAGCAAGCCAGTAAAACTGGGGCATTAAATGTAATTTTAGACTCATTGATTCACATGTTGAACCCACAAGTAACAAATATTGACCACCAGAGGGAAGTCTTGCTATTGGTAAAGCCTATAAGTTATAAGTATGTTCATGCTCCTGTTTCTGAACTGCTCTCCAATTAAATGTGAAGCACTGCACCAATAGCTACAGCTTTATGTACCCTCTGAATTTACAGAAATAAATCACTGATTATATATAGTAAAAGAAACAGACAAATTCCTTCAGGAATACAACACAAAGCACTGAAGAACTCCAATGCCCATTCTGAAGGTGACAGTATCTGCTGGTAAGAATCATCTCCAGGGGTGTCTGTTATGCTTCACTGTTTGACCCCCTCCATCCTGTTTAAGGCACAGCTAATATCACCATGGTTACCACTGTATGGCACACTCTTATAGCCGAAGCCACACAATTCACAAACTACAGACCATAACTGCTGGACATTCAGAACTTATGAAATGAAAATGATGCTTTATTTGCTGCTTGAACAAGTACATTAGACATTCATTTCACATATCCCATCTTGCTCTCCAAGAGACACACATACAGCAAAAGTCATAGGCAATCAGAGAAAATGTTTGATGTTATTTATTCGGGTAGTAAGTGTTTGCTCAGAACAACAAAATACAATTTAACATGTGCAAATTAAGATGAACAATGAAAAGTGACAGGATTTTTTTCCCGATCTTCAAAAAATTACTGATATCTTCTTGGAGGGCTGGAAGAACACCAACTGAGTTCCCAAACCTCTCATGAACATGTCGGCTATTTCATCTACTCATTAAATGTCCCCACCAGCTCACTTAATCAATTAATTAAATTACTTAAAGTCAATTAGGCATTGATAAGACAAATAAGATGTGCTAGTGGTTGAGTCATAGAATACATAGGTGTAATGGGTAGTTACTGCTGTGCCATAGTTTTACACCAACATGACACTCTTATAACATGACATCAATTTATTTGGCTGCCTAAGACTTTTTCAGAGTACCTTTACAAAAGCAGGAAACATAAATTACCATTATTGTCACCATCTGTTTATAGCTTAATCACTCAAGTGGAACAACTATGCCTACCACAACAAATGTAACAATGATAATGTTTATGGCTACATAATCCTGCTACCATCTAATGTTTCAGCTTGCATCTCGAGGTAAGGCTATGAAGTATTCCATCACACTGCTCCACCCAGGTCCGTAAACAAAAGTACAACTGGACACCCCATTCTCAGATGTTTAAAGCAGTCCTTCACTCAAGGCTAGCTGTAGGTTAGCTAGACTTCAAGGACTCCTTTACAAAAGGAACATTAATGTTTGTTCAATGACTTACTAATCCTATTTAAAATTTGCTCCTGATAAAAGTCCTTCAAATGGCTTGTAAGGACTGATTTGGCCACAGCAAGCACAACCCTGAAATTTAGACATGGAGAAGAGCATCCAGCTAGTGACTCTTTCTACCAGGAGCCTGAGCTCATATTTCCACCATTTTTCCACTTTCTTGTGAGATAAAGGACATATTAGCTAAACAGATGTATCCTATTTTAAAAAAAACATGCACTTTCACAGTGCTGCCAAACCCATCAGTTAACTCTTAGGTACATTTAAACTTATCCTACAAGATAAAACCACAAAATTCCTGAATACGAACAGCTCTGAAACACATACAGTAGCTGTTTACCTAAGGAGAAACTCTTTTTTGACCTCATAACACCTAATTTTCTGAACAGGTTTGGGGAGATCCCAATAGTCTGATGGCAGTTAAACCCTAACAAAAGAATGGTGACCCAATGCCAGGCCCGTGACTGAATGCCTCTGCTGTCAGGGACTGTAAATTACAGGAAACAAAAAGCCATACCTGCAGATGTAGCCCAAGCTGTTTGGCAGTACCCATTTCGGAGAGACTCTTGTACAATCAGACACCTGTAAACCACTAACATCCTGCTAGAATTACAGAAAAACTGCCAGTCTGACTGAGTTCTAATCAGGAAAATGAATCATCAAAAAAAGGTGTCAATAATTAACTACAGGTCCCCTATAACCTAATATGTACCTCAGCACTGTTTTAGCTATGCATCTTCTCCCTGCGATCTTAAATCTGTCAAAAACGTATATAAGGTAATTTATTTATTTGCCATATGTCTAAGGTACATTGGAGTTCTTCAGGTTTCACATACCCCATGTTATGCTTCATGAAAGACACAGTTTTGGGGTCAGAGCACAAGGTCACTACTGGAGCAGTTGGGGATAGGGGCCTTGCAAAAGGGCCCAGCGGTGATGTGATTCCTCTGCTAACAGTAGGATTCAAACCTCCCGGGCAGAGACACCGAGCCCCAGTCAAGGTGTGGTGATGGCAATGTCATCACATCTGCTGTTTATTTTTCAAGAGCACATGTGACTTTAAAAGGAAGCTGTTTAATCCTGGAATCACTGCTATGTACTGTAATGTTATCTGGTGGCTGCTATTTGCATATTGTTAGTTTGTCAGAATTGAGATAATAATATGACCTCCGGTGACCTTTCATTTTTACCTCTAGCACAGATAACAAGAGATTTCACGTGAATAGTGAATTGTGCGTTCTGCTAACAAGAAAGGTCATTGGTGTGAAGTTTCTGCTTATTCTGGGGATCGAGATCAACCTTCTCCTGGACACACATGCCTGTTAGGAAACATATCTTGCTGCTGGTTACACATGTAACAGGCACAATATGAGGCAGGACAAACAATCAGACAAGAAACGAAACCCACACATTACACACACATGCAAAAGTAAATGCCCTGGTCAACAAAGCAAATAGATTCGGAACCTTGGAACATAGCATTTTATTTCTTGTCTTAGGGCACTTCGCGGTCAACTACTAGACCTCACACAGATGTGAGATGGAATAGCAGAGAAGTGACAAAAATTTGGTATTGAAATCAAGTGTAAACGAGAAGCCTCAAGTAGCTGAACCAGGAAAACATTCAGTGTATCTCGATTCCACAATATTCATGCAACACTTCACAGGGATGCATCGCTGCCAGCTTTAACAAAATAATATAATACTATAATAAACGATTGCAATGATCTTCTCCCAAGAAAGTAAGTTGTATCAGAACAGGAAATACAATGAGAAAGAAGTGCTACAGGTCAGAAACTTATTCACATGTCAATCTTCCACAGCTGCATGATAAGTAAAGGGGTAAGATGAGTTTGGACAGCCAGGGATAAAACAGCAAACTGCAATCAGTGACTAGTCATTATATTTTGAAGATTCACACTCATTTATGCAGCTGAATATTTTTTCCCAAGGCTTTCAGGTTATGCACTAAATGGTGCAATGACAAGGTTCTTACTGAGGCTTTGACCAGGAACCCTTGAGAGGCAAATAAGCATCACCCTGAAGTGCTGAGGGCTTCCTTGAAGTGACGTGGGCCAGAAAATATAGCAAGGGGGTTGCCAAAGAAGCCATTGGATAGACCAAACTCTCTTGCTGAGTGCCAGTGCACAGTATCTCCATCTGACATACTTCTTAAAATTCAGCTGGGCCAATTAAAATGTGATGAACTGGGCAGCTAATTACCTTGGCTCCATGTCCTGCTCCACTGTGTCGTGTTGACCCAACGCCCTCCGGTGGACTTACCAAGCTCATGGGAGTATCGGCGGTCAGTTGATGTGCTGAGATGGGCCTGTGTGGTGCCGGTGGCTGCTCTCTCCCACTCTGGCCCTCGGCACCAGTTTAAAACCACAGAAGGGGCAAGCCCTCTCCCCTTCTCCCTTTGACCTTGCTGCATTACGCTCTAATCAGCGCCCTATCTCTCCCCTCGCCTGGCATGTGAGCGAAGGCGTGATTATGGCACGGTAAAATAAAGAGTGCCCACCCTGTTAGCTTCTGCGGTGAGGACAAACTCAAAAGCAAGGGCACTCCAGGGTCGGGGGGTGGGTTCTCCTTAACAATGTGCCTCATTCACCTTATAAAGCCTTTTAACTTTGCCTCTGTGTGTATATACCGAATCTCCTGCTCTGTAGGGGGCAGTGCGGAGGTTCTACTGACACATACAGCCTTTGCTGGGGAACCTTTCATTTGCCGTGGAATGGACCAAACATTAATTACACATGTAAAGATTAAAAAAAAGTATGATGGTTTCCATTAGATTTTAGCTTGATATATTTTACTAGCTTATTTTAAATAAGAAACTTCACCATTTTTTTTGCTTTATTAAGACCTAAACTGATTTAACAGTTTAGGGATCCAATTAAAAGTGATCATATGTTCCCAGAATGTTCTTTGTACTTTGTTGATTTGATTAGTTACCTTATTAGGTTCTTGCTCTGTTTGGATGGCATTGTGTAGCTCTATTCACACCTGTATCTGGACATTCATTGGAAGCTGAGCCTTATCACACCTATGCCTAGCTGACATCTTGACAGCCATACGTTTGTAATGTGCTATCTGCCACACTTGGATGTCACTTTAGACAAAAGCATCTGCTAAATAAACATACGTGCAAATATTAAAGCTAAAGTTAAAGTTGTTGAAATCATTTCGCAATACTGTAAAAATAAATAAGAACACATAGTAAATTAAAAAATGACCATGTCACGATGAGAACAGGCCCAGATTCACACAGAGCAAACAGTCACCGCTCAGTATGAATCCTCCATGCGGAATCAGTATGAAGTGCTCAGAATCACTCAGCATCTCACTGACAACAGAGAGACAGCATGGATGCTGCGATAGAGCTCCACTCCTCGTGTGGCTTGGCCCCATTCTTATTCATTTTATAAACCCTTCCTTTGGAAAGAAGTCAGGGCTGATCCCCCTGTTGGTGAACATGGACCCAACATCTGCACTGGTGTCCATTCATGACTCACTCATCATTTCCTTCACCATTCCCAACAATTTCCAGATCTCCCCTCCTACCTCACCCTCCCCAAACCCACTGCTTCACATCACGTGCCTCATTTCCAATCACATAATAATGGGTTCTGGGTTTTTTTTTGCCTCCCAAAATGCTCCCCGACCTTGGTGCCTAATCTCACAACCCTCCAAGACTCCCTGCTGGGATTCTTTTCTCGTGTGCGGAAGTCAGAGTGGTTGTTTTTTGTTCTTGCTTCCTCCTGCCAGTCTCCTGTCTCATGGCTGAGTTTCTCTTCCTCTTACCTAGACGCAGCTATGATTTCACCGGTCAGCACCGATTCCAAAAAAGAGAACTTTTTAGACTTGACGTTAACATCAGCTTTCCACTGTGATGATCAAGAACAAACATCGCTGTGGGTGGACACTTGCTCTATAGGTCTTGCAATGATCGTATTAAAACAACCACAGAACCACAATCTTCCTAGATTAAACATCCCAGTGATGGTAGGCAAAGGCAGAGCACTCTGGGAAGAGACATTTTTATTTAGAGGCTGCCATTGGTCCTCTGCCATTATATATACACGGCTTGGCAGCCAATCAACGTAACGTTCATGGACAAGAACACATAAAAATGCACGACTCTTGGAAGTAATAACAGGTGGCTTGCCTCTACAAGACACAGTCAAGAAAGTAAATTCTTTATCTTCGAAGTGCCAATCAAATGTGCGATAAAAGAGCCATGTAAGACTATGCCTGTAATACAGCTCTGATTAGCATGTGAAGGCAGGCCTTTGCGGTGAACATCAATCACAGCGGCCTGCAGGCCATTAACAAAACAAAACGAACGGCACGCTGCATCTTCACGCTCAGGAGCTCTCAAAGTGCATCACGGGAGCATTTCCTGCAGAGAACAACATTTTTTATCATCTTAAACTGGCCTTATAGAAAGAAAAATGAAGTTCAGTAACTTTCTGAAAAGTTTTCCTTTGAGTGGAGGGCTTGCACGGGCTGGCTGGCTTTCAGCTCAAAATTCACGGCAGTGCTGAGACAGCTTCGTTGCCCAGCACTTCATGAGCAGATGCTTCTGCTGCACCAGGCCCTGCCCCCAATGTGAAGAGCAGTGTATCAGAATGCTATGCTTTAAGATAACTGTCATTCTTCTCTGAGGCTTATTTTTAGGGGTGGTGTTTGGCTTAGCAGTTTCAGACACCATGCCCCGGAACAGAAGGTCACCAGTTCAAATCCCAGGGCCCAATTCCCAAAGTGGGAGTAAGACCCCTAACTCTAATTGCTTCAGGGATCTCAGACACTGGGTGAACCTGTGCTCTGCCTCCCAGGCCTGCATTCATCTGTGTGTCTCATGGGAGCAAAATGGGACACACAATGAGACCATTTCCCCATGGGGATTGATAAAGTATTACTATTATCTTTGTATTTTTAATACACACATCAAGCAGTTTTGTACTCTGTAGCTGTTATGAAGTTAATGAGGCAGGGGGGAAACAGAATTATGTTTATCACCACAGGAGTTTTTGTTCCCTCTCAAAAAGATCAAATTGCTTATCTAAGGCAGTCATCTGCAATGTGATGCAAGTTTTTGAATTTTGATTCAGATTTCAATCCAATCAAACATTTGTGGGACGTGCTGGACAAATAAGTCTAATCCATGGAGGTCCTACCTCGCAACTTACAGTACTTAAAGGAACTGTAGGTAACGTTTTGGTGCCAGATATCCCAGGACACCTTCAGAGGTCTTGTGGAGTCCATGCTTCAAAGACACAAGTCCAAGCTGTTTTTGTGACATGAGGGGGACCTACACTATATCAGGCTTAATGTTATGGCTGTTCAGTAAACATTAATTTACTCCAGCAAAGAGTGTATGTGATTAAAACTTACAAATTTGCTCCATTTGTTAGGGATTTTGTTTAAGAAACTCTACTTTTTACTTTGGCCTCTGCAATTACTTATGAACAGACATGTAAAACACTGCTGAATGCTGCAAAGTAATTCCTGATTTGAAAATTCTGCTGCTCCATGAAAGTCAATTACATATTCAACAGTGGACTGATGGCACTCTTTAAGTCTGTCACCAACAGTTCTTTATAATGAAAAAATATTGAACTGCAATCCAGCAATTTTCCCTACTGGGAGTGGTGGGGCCTGTGGTATTTTGTTAGGCCCCCTCCTGCTGACTGGGCCCTAGGCAGCTGCCTAGTTCCTGATCTGCCTAAATCTAGATCAGGCCATGTATACTGGCATTCCCTCTTTTATTTATCCATCCATCCATCCATCCATCCATCCTCCAATCACATGCTGGTCAGGGTCACAGGTATCCTATTTTTCCTAGAGAGAAATATGATCATTGCAAACAGAAAGACTTACTCCTTACTGCTGCAATTCTCAGAGTTCTCTTCTGAGAAATTATCTTTGAAAATAGCTCAAATGGATCTAAAAAATAAATCTCTGCAGGGAGAGCCCTCACTTTATTTATATCTGCAAGTATCCCAGCATATTATCTCTGCTGATCATATATCTACCTAAAACGTTAATTTCTCACTCACTCACAGAAATCTCATTTAAAATCTTGTGTATGTTGTTTTTTTGTAAAAGATTGCGAAAATGATACTATGACGTTTATTGATTTTTGTAATCAACATGTGTTTGAGTTGAGCTCTTTCCCACCTTGCCCTCATGTATGACTCAGAGTCTCCTCTCCCAGATTGCTGCCACATGGAATTTCATTGTGTTGTATCATCAATGAAAATAAAGGTACATTCATCGGGAAATAATAAATGAGAAAACACTAAAAGGTACACCGATTTTACCAATGTAACAGGGTGCTATGTAAGTACAAAAAGAAAAGCAACTTTTGGGCTGTAGTTTGGCACTGATTGCTTAGGTTGCAGCTGTCGATTTTCCATCAGGTTCTATCATGCTGAGTAACATTCCGATATCATCAATACACACCCCAGGTTCAGGCAGGAGTCGGGATTATAGTGTCTTGGCTGCTCTTGGACAGTCATGAGGGATGATATCAGTCTGTAAGCTGAGATAAACGTCATCAAACTGAAATTAAAGTGAAATTTAACTACTGTATCTTTCTTTTCTTTAAGTCTCTTTTGAGCAATGAAAGGCAGTATTTACAGTAGTATGTAATGGGCAGCCAGCTTAGTTAAAGACATCCTAAAAGGGAAGAAGTTACTGGAAACTGAGGTTGTAGCTGACAGAAATTACATGACCTTCCTGGGAATTCTGCAACCTCAACTATGCATGACAGCCTGCTGACCAAGGGCTTCCGTGATAAAAATCAGAGGCTCAGAAGCAGACATACAGTAAGCCGTGTAATATAAGATTCAGCGGAAAAGAAACTTTTGAGTAATCACAGCCTTAATCCACCCAGCCCACTACTCAGCAGGTGACTTCTTAGTTTAAGTTCCCAAAGTGTTTCTCATAATGTAGAATTACCTGGTCATTTTCACTCCTTTTTAATTCTACACAGGAAGGGAAAAAGTTATCAGTTCAGAGCTGGTGTGAATGACAAAAACAGCCTCAAAGGTAGAAATTAACACCACGGGTATTAATTTGGTCATTCTTAACAACATACAAAGCACGAAGCACCAGGGGAATGTGGGAGAACTGATTATCCTGTTGGGATATTGTGGTGCGTTTTGTCTCAAAGAATGTCTGCATGTATGAATGGCTGGTTCTGGCTTTACCGCACCTGTTTTTTCTATACTTAAGGTTATTTTAATGATTATTCACCTGTAAAGTCATCAGAAGCATTAAATGGGTTATTAATTAATAATGAATTATTACCCACAAGCTTAGTGGTCATATTAAAGATTAACTATGTCATTCTCAGCTGAGAAATCAAGCCCTCCAAAAACAGCTGCTTTCCCGCAAAGGGCCAAAGTTTATTTACCAGCCTGACCTCTTAACCTTGTTCGAATGCTGCTGATCTGCCCTGCATCATCCTGACCACATGCCTACCTTTCCTCTGTACGGAAAGTGCATTGAGCCCAAGCCAGAGACCCACTTCCATTCAGACGGACACAATGTTGAAATAGCCGTTGATTGATCTGCTGTACATTTAGGAACCAAAAGTCCGGTTAATAATCATACTAAGCGGTTTTCTCCTAACACTTAAAAAAACTCAGTTCTAAATCCTCCTGTGAATTCCCATGTGGCCAAAGGAGTTCCTCACGATGGCAAGAAGGTTTCAGCCATTTTAGCGATGTCAGCACTTCTTTACCAATAACTGACTGGCACGTCAGGGTTTACACAACCATTCCGATGCACACAAACGTACACCCCCATCTGAAAAATGGTCCCCACAATGTCAAAATAACAGGTTTTTATCACATTGTTGGGGAACATTTGGTCCCCACAATGTAACATAAACCTAACCCGCATATCCTTATGGGGACCACTCATTCACTTCTATGGGAAAAATGCTTACGCTAACTATGACAACCTAAACCTCTACTCAGCCCAATCATAACCATAAGTAACCAAGCTAAATACAAGAGTTTTTGCATTTTTAGTTTTTTGATTGCAGATTTTTATAAAATTCAGTTTCCCCTTATGTCCCCTACATCAAAATAACAAGTTTTTATCATACTGTGGGGATATTTGGTTTCCACAGTGTAATATATACATGACCCATGTATATATACACACACACACACATGCACAGAGAGACAATGGCGGTGAGTTTGTGCTCCTCAGCTGGACAAAAGCTCAGCACCTGATGGGGTAATGATTAACCTCCATGGGGGTAAAATGACCCACAGGTTCCTGTAATCGACATCGCATTTCTCTGTGTGTCGCCATCAACAGCCATTCTGCAGTGAAAGGAAAATGCTGGCAAACCTAATGAATCCAATAATACATTTATAACAGCACTTGAGTGAAAACAGAGCTGCATGAGCTTCAGGGGACAGTGAGCAAAAAAGAAATTTAATTACTTAATTACTGTAATATTAATAATATTGTAATTAAGCAATTGATTAACACTGGATTGTACTCAGGGCTGGACTGGGATTAGAAGTTATCCCTGGACTTTTGACCATACAGGCCCAGCACGCATATAACAAAATTTGCCAACTGGGGTGATGCCCCATGATTACTTTGGCCAGCCCACAGCCCAATTGACGCCTGTCTTGTCCAGATTGTACATGTATCTTAACATAATTCTATAATTTTAATATAAATCCAGATTATAACATAAGAATATATGTCCAGTTTATAACATAAATCTGGTAGCTCCCTTGGTAAACTTTCAAAGGAACAGTTTGAGCCAATATTTTGGGTGGTCAGTTCTTGTTACTAAGGGCAGCTGGAGTGGGAGATAGAAATAAACCCAGATATGTTAAGATTATACAGGAAATCTGGTAGAAAGTTACACAACACTAGGCCGAAACACACAAACATAAATGCAACACTAGGATTTTTTCACTGAAATTTTTTTATGATTGCAACATGGTTGTGGCTCCTCATCGAGAAGTACAAAGAAATTAATCTTGGGAATGAAAGCTTCCAAAATGAATGGGATTAAAAACACGTTATAATAAAAACAGTATCAAAAGTACACTACAATGTGAAATGTATTAACATTATTATGTCACAGTGTTATATAACCGATTGATTGTTAATTATAGCTTTCGTGCTTGACAGTTTTAGTGTTGCAGCTCTCTGGCTATTTATTACAGGGATAATGGCCAGTTTCGGATCAGTGCTACTGTTCCACAGAATGATAATAAGTCTCACTGTGCGCAGAGATCAAACGTCAGCGCGTCCCACCTATTTACACTGTCAGGGGAGTCAGGGCTGGTTTCAGAAGGAAGAACACAGAAACACAGCAGTCATGCTGCAGCGTAATACCTGCAACAGCAGAGCCTCCCTCTCTCATGGGCTTGATGAAATATGACCTTGATTGTCACGATTCCCCAATTATTTTTCCCTGAGGGCCAAATTACATCAGCAGCACAGAGTCAAGGGCACCTGCCCAATGCCATAGGAGAATGTCTGAGATGGGGGGGGGCACAACTTAAGTCAAGGGAGGTAATGCTAAGATTATACAATTCCTTGGTGAGACGTCACCTAGAATATTGTGTACAGGTTTGGTCACCATATCTTAAAAAGGACATAGCGGCCTTAGAAAAGGTGCAGCGTAGGGCCACAAGAATGATTCCTGGTCTTAGAGGAATGTCCTACGAGGAAAGGTTAATTGAGCTAAATCTGTTCAGCCTCAAGCAAAGGAGACTGAGGGGGGACATGATCCAGGTCTATAAGATTCTAACAGGTTTGGATGCTGTTCAACCGAATAGTTACTTCAGCATTAGTTCAAATACAAGAACTCGTGGCCATAGGTGGAAATTAGCGGGAGAACATTTCAAACTGGATTTAAGGAAGCAATTCTTTACACAGCGTGTAGTCAGAGTATGGAATAGTCTTCCTGATAACGTAGTGCAAGCTGAATCCTTGTGTTCCTTTAAATCAGAGCTAGATAAGATTTTAACAACTCGATCTGAGCTATTAGTTAAGTTCTCCCCAAGCGAGCTCGATGGGCCGAATGGCCTCCTCTCGTTTGTATAGTTCTTATGTTCTTAACTTATTATAGGGATGAATGAAGCCAAATTAAACATTGTGAAGGACATGACCCCCCCCCATCCTCCATGCTTCCTGCACCCCTGCCACTGCCAGCACCTTGCCAAGCGGGTGATAATATATATGATAAAATATAATATAACACTATAACCACAATAAAACATCAAAAATATAAATATACCAACACTTTGCGTTTAATGCTTAGGACGTATTTAGATATATTCCTTAAGTAAAAGATTTTCTGATACCTTTGACATGTTATTGTGTTTGTCTAATGTGAACATCTAGTGTACCTGACCTTGTACAACACCTTGACCTTGGGCTGTTTGTCTTCTGTCACACACCAGTATAAAAGAATGAGGTGTACTTAAAAACAATACTGTTAGTTATTAATTAACTGTTCATTAAAAACAAACACTGTATATTAATATTTTTATATATCACATAAATCATCTTTTCAAAGCAAACAAATCTGATTTTTAAGTGTAAACAGAATGAATACTGTTTTAAAAATATTTGTAATACTTTCTGTGAATGCCATGTTTATAATTATCTATCTACATTCATAATACATAATAATGCATTCATAAAGCTCTATAAATATGCCTATAATATTTGATAACACTTAAAGAAGTCATTATAATGTAGGTACCTTCATAATGCATGAATATACATTAATAAAGTATTATAAATACAGCTATTACTATTTATAAAAAGGCATAACACCTTATAGCCATGTTTATTATGCATTATGAGTGCTCTATGAAGCTCACATCTATACTGCACTATAGATACCTTCTTAATGCAGTACAAAGCATTAAGGTTATCTATAGTGCATTATAGATGGAAGCTTCATTGGAGCTTATGAAGTCTTATAATCAACACTATAATGCCTTATGGCTGCCAATAAAAGATGCTGTAATGCTTTATTAATTGTTATACTGACCATTATAATATATTACGAAGGTATCTATAATGCATTGTAGATGACAGCTTCAAGTAAAGTGCTATCAAAATATTTACCATTAATACATTTTATCAGTCTATTGCAGAGCAAAAATATTTCAGGAGATAGTTGTACTTTAAATATTTAAATGAAAATTTTAGTAAATGCTCGGTGTGAATAGCAAAGAACGGGATTTAAATCATTTATGATGTAACACAAAGCAAAGTGCTGCCTAAGGGTCTGTCTGAGCCAACAGGTGCTGTCATATTTCAAATGTCAGCCAATTGCCACTGCAGGCATAAATTACTGTAAGGAGAGACATGAGTGATTTAAAGCTTTTCCATAGGTATCAAAATGCTCAGAAGCCAACATCACTTTATTTCACATTAAATCAATTTACTATAAGGAATTCCTCAGGAATCTGCTATGTTCCTGTCATAATTTTGTAGGCTGGTACTAATGCATGTAATGATTTGTTAATGTTGCAGGGCCACTCCATACAAGCAGACAGACCTTGTATGGAGTGGCCCTACAGGTAGTGTGACTGTAGGTAATGTTGTACAGAGATTCCACCTTAGGCGTACTGATTTAGGGAGGTAAAAGTTTATCTCCTGGGAGAGGGTGAGGGGATTGCCACTGATAAAATTTGCTGATTGAGGTGGGGGGGAGGGGATGCATTAAAAATGCAGGAAAATAATGTTAATTTGTAGGAGTCTTGCAAGAGAGGAGGGGTGTCAGAATGTTCATGCAGGCAAAGAATGATGAAAATCTTGCCGGCCACTCATTGGTTAACACTCATCAGGTGACCCCAGAGGAGGTCCTGCATTGGTAGCAGCATCACTTACAGAGCGGGTGACGGCTGCCATGGCTTCTACCACGAAGCTGGAGACCGGGGACTCGCTCATGGCTCTTCTGTGTCTTTGCGGGGCAGCAAGGCGTGACAGATGGGGTCTGGCCGGTCTGAGTTTAGCCCTTTTCTTTCTCGCTTGGACTCAGTGGGGAGCTTTTGGGCAGCATAACCTGATGATGGTAACAAAGATCATAAGAAACATACCAGGATAGATCACAAGCCTCAGTATATAAAGCAGAGATACTGAAAATAGCTTGGAGCATCATAATGATATTTTAATAGGACAGTATCTATACGGTCTTCAGCACCCATTGCCCATTTTCACAAATAAGGGAGAAAACAACATGGAATGTTGCTTTGATTTTGTTTTCTGCACAAACTAAAGAAAATTATAACATTCAATGTAAACATTAATATCTCCATAGTTAACCCAACTGAAATGAAGGTTATTTAGGGATGGTTGTTTGAATGACTTTTGTAAACATCGGGCCTGATTTGGGCTGACCGTGTGGTACCAACCCTCAGCAGAAATTCCTGAAGACCTGTGGGAAAGAAAACTTCTTGATGCCTATCAGCTTAGACAGTTTACATTTCAGTGAAACACAGTCAGATCCTTATTATCCAAAGAGAAAGTATAGGGCAGATTCATCCTGGGAATGGTTCTTTGACAAAATGTCAAGACAATCACAAAAACAGTCAAGAACATCATCATCTAGAGCAGGGTTCCCCAATTCCGCTCCTGGGGGGCCAGTTTGCAACACAGTTTGCAGATTTTATCCTGAACAAACACACCTTATTAGGCACGACCAGTTAACTGCCAGGTTTAACAGGTGCGTTTGAGCAGGGAAATCTGTGAACTGTGTTGCACACTGGCCATCCATGACTGGATCTGGGGAACCCTGATCTAAGAGGCTCGTACTGATTTAGCTAAATTTAGTACTTTTAACTCCAGCATGAGCAAAAATCATATATCAGAAAAACATGCTCACTAGAAAGAGAATGCACATTTGTAAAATAAAATCCTAAATTACTTTAAAAAATTTTGAGAGCATGTTCTGTAGACATATCTGATGGCTAATGTAGGCTTTGTTGGGGAAAACCAATATCCTTATTGAACATCTAGAAAATCTATGCTTTCACTGCAGGACCCAAACAGTAGCCTTAAATTTCAGGCTTCTGGGTTCAAATCCCTACAGTTCTGTTACTTTTCTTCTGAGGTCAAAAACATGCAATAATTTATATCTTAAAATTGCCCATAGTGTAAGTTCACATGCTTTTGACTGGACCAGCATCCAATCCAAGGTGTCCCGTCCCTTGTGCCTCCATCACAAAGGACTGCTTGCTGTGCCTGACAGAACTCTACAGGCAAACATCAGGCCACCCCTTTCATGCCATACAGCTGAGTCACGCGGCAAGTTGTGACCTGAACTCCAAGTGTGGCAACGCCTGAGATGCACATCACTCATGCTCGTCAACACAGCCATCGGCCCCGTAGGGAGGAGTGTGACAGTGTTTTCAACATCGCTGTCACCGGTGGCGTCAACATCGCATAATTGTTAACATTTTGAGCTTGTTCACTTAGGCTATGTTTCATCTAATGTTTGCTTACGGCTGAAGATAAGTTTGCGGGATTTCATAGCATTCAATGTAAAATATGTACTGGGGCTGTATATAATTTGAATATTCTCCAGTTCTTTATGATTTTATTGTACAGTCATTATAATGCGTTATTATCCATCCATCCATCCATTATCATGGCCGCTTATTCCCCACTGGGGTCGCAGGGGGCCCGGGGCCTATCCCTGGAACAACGGACGCAGGCAGGAACCAACCCTGTGCGGGCACCATCACACCGCAGTAATGCATTATATATTCCTTCATAATGCATTATAATGCATGGAAAAAGTATTATAAACACGACTATAACTATTTATAAAAAGGCATAACACATCATAGCCATGAAGGAATCTATAATGCGCTATAGATAACCTTCATAATTCATCATAATGGTCAGTATAAGGATTAAGGATGCATTGTGCTACATTATGAAAGTATGTATACATCTGTGCATTGTACAGTACATGACTGCATTAAGTAAAGGGTTGCCACATATTCTCTATTCCACAGCTAGTCCCTGCAATAAAACCTCCCTCATAACAAAGGCCATTCTCTTGGCTCATGCCTCAGCTCAAACCGTCTCACATTAGGAAGAAAAAAAAGGGTTTTGCCTGGAAGGTCACTAATTATCGTTTACTTGATAGTAACACCCAGTGTATTGAAGGCACTTTGATAAAAACACACGAGGGATAGGCACATATCCAGGAAACATGAGAATGAGTTTGCTGTCCAATTCTCACTGCATTTCAAGGAGAAAAGTCATACCTGACTGCAGCAAACACAACGCAAATATATACAGTACTCTCAGCCCAAGCTATTACTGTATGGTGTATATTACCGGAATGTTTGTTAGGTTGACTAATAACGTCATAGTGAACATGTTCATGTCCAAAGGTTTGTGAAAGGTTGCTTTTATGTTAAAGCAGGACAGCACTGTGGCCCAGCTGCATGGAAACCTGCAGCTTGTTCCTGGCACAGCTTAGTATGTGGTGATGGAGTTCCAGGCTGCTTCAGCCTAAGCTAACACTAAGCTAACCCAGTCTGACATTCCAAGGTGGCCTTCAAGAGTCAGTCAGGGTCACCACCACAAACACCTTGATGGCTCGTACCGCATTATGCCAACATTTCTAGACACACAGTGTGCAGGATGTGCATGGGTTCAGAAAAGAGATGACATGTTGCAATTTTTTTAACAATTGGTTAAAAAATGATTTTTAATAACAAATATAGTTAATTCAAACAGTGGTACTGACCCTTCTGAAATATAATTTTAATTTATTTAGCAGTTGCTTTTATCCAAAGTGATGTACAATAGAGGAGGCAGGGTCAGCCAATCCCTGGAGCCACTAGGAGTTAGGGGCCTTGCTCAGGGGCCCAAAAGCAGAATGACACTGCTGACCATGGGATTTGAACTGGCAACCTACCCGAGTCCTATGCTCCAAAATACAGCACTAGCTGAGGCTAGAACCCAGGGTCAGCCAGCATGACAACAGCAACCTCCAGCCAACTGAGCTATCCAGCTCCTTCTCTAGCCCAGCGTCTATTCACAACACAAGCATTCTTATACACCTAAAAAGAAAAAACACTACCAACAATGAGAAAACCGTTTTCCTGTACTGACTGTCCAGTGGAAAGGCATCAAAAGGCATGAAGATTTGGTGCTGTAGCCTGTAACTAAAATAAATAATAAATAAATAAATAAAACATGCAGACCAGGGATTGCCGACCTATCTGTATACGGACAATGGTGTCCATGGCAAAAAGTGTTGTATGAGAAAAAAAAAAACTATGTAGGCTACGTTTTTGAATAACACGTCTATGGTAAAATTCGCTTTTTGATCAAAATGTCCGTCAGAATTTGCCATGGTGTTGAGCCTTGGTGCAGAACACAGGGCTAAATTTCATGTGGCAGCACACTGTTATTACAAGAGAGCCAGCTGTAAACGTGGCTGGATGCAATGAGTGTAAGTCCTTAGCTAGCTTTTGGGAGATTAGATTTGCATTCTGCTGTTATTTTTGGATCCTGGGCCCAACAAAAATATTTCAGTAGCTAGGGACTTGGGGTGTGATGACAGAGCTGACACGGAGGGAAGTTGCATAATAACGATGAGTTGCCATGAGTAGCTGGGGTTGGGTGCAATGTGTATGTTATCCAGGAAGTGTGTTATCCACTACCAATGACGTCCGTGCATCCAGCTCGCCGTTCTGCCTGTGTCATCTTCCTTGTATGACCCGCTCCCTGCCTTCTGGCTGCCTGGCGATTGGAGGGAGCGTTGGCACCGGCTTGTCATCTCCCCCCTGCTCACCGTTTGTGTCTCAAAATTTACTGTATTTGACTCTCCCTGCCGGCCCCTGGAGGATGGGCTCCCCCTTTGAGTCTGGTCCCTCCCAAGGTTTCTTCCTTCTCGGGAGTTTTTCCTTGCCACTGTCGCCTATGGCTTACTCACTGGGGGCTTTGGGTGGGGATGCTGTAAAGCGTTTTGGGACAATGTAATGTTGTATAATGCGCTATACAAAAATAAATTTGTTGTTGTTGTTGTTGAGAATGGAGGTACAAACCTGTTACTGTGCGCTTTACGGAAACGAGTGGGAAAGTATTGTGATTGACCCCTTCAGTCACAAGAGAACTGGAATGTTCTTACAAACTGAGGTGGCTGTGGAATTTATGATGATGTTATACATTCAAAAGCGAGTACATGGTACAGGGACAGAAGCAGAGATATAAGCTGCTATTGTGCCCCCTCCCCGTCCCAGTCGGAGCGACGTACATCCTCATTCTTGAGGAAGTTCAGACTTGCCACCAAGCACGGCCATTGCATAACTGTGCAGAAATGTTAGACTCTGTAAGTACATTTTTGGACAGGTACCTATATTGCATATAAAACTCATTCAGAAGAACATTAACTGGGTATGACCCAGTGTGTTAGGACACCGTTCCTGTGATTGCAAGGTCACTGGTTCAAAATCCCAGGATCAAAAGAGTGATGTGACCATCAGACTCTTGACCAAGACCGTTAACTCCCAATTGACCAGCAGCCTTTTTAATTGTATGTCACTTTAGATAAAAGTGACTGTTAAAAACTGTAAACATGGAGCAGTTAAAGGCCCAAATGGTTTGGTTGTAACTGTCCTGCCAAAATCGCTGATTTATCAGTGAGATATGCATAGGTGATGGAACACTAACAATGAATAATATGTGTTTAGTTTATTCATGGGCACCTACCAAAGTGGGCCTGAACTACTGGATTGGGCACATTCCATGAGATAAGAAGCTTGCACTCTGATAGGTGGGAGGCAAACCCTTGTGTCCTTATATGCACCTTATGCTAAAGCAGTCACTGAAGGTCTGCTGTGACACTGACAGATTAAGACAGCACCCTGGTACAGTCTTTCAACAAGACAACACCATCCACACACGGCACGTGTGTCTATGGACTGCCTGTGTCATGTTGAGGTCCTTCCATGGCCAGCCAGGTCCCCCGATCTTCCCCTAATCAAACACGCGTGGAATCAGCTTTGACGTCAACTCAGACCCAGTGCCAATCTGCAGGATCTCGAGGGCCATTTACAACAGCTGTGGGTCGACTTGCCACAGGATATGATACAATGGCTTTATGACTCCCTTCCGCAGCATATCGCCACATGTATCCAGGCCTGGGGGGTGCCACACCCTACTGACATGGGACCAGCAGTATGCCCATACTGCCAACTCTGTTGTCCGTTTGATCTGATATTATAATCATTGCGATACAGTCACATGACCTTTCACCACGATTCATTTAATTTCCACCACTCTGTCTGGGTACTTAACTTTTTATCACTGGGTGTATATGCTACACTTTCACCAGAGAATGCCGATCCTTCTGTGCATGAAGAGAGACGTGATTTGAAAACTCAAAGAAATAACTCCTTTATCACCAGTGCAAATATACAAGATCCCGGTTTGTGATATCTCCAAAGTGTGACATACTAGAGGTGTTATTATTGTGAGTCTAAGTTGTCTAATAAATATCGTATTCATTAAGCACTGGAAGGTTAAACAGACATAAACTGCTTCTGCTGTCAAGTTATAAGTAGAATTCCAATATTTTTCCTGGGCTATGCCTCAGAGACACACCATCGAGCCAGCAAATGAAACAGGCCTTAGTTTGTGTCACAGTAATATTTTTGCTGCCTGAGCGAACTGGCAAATTACTGAATGATTTTTCTCCAAACTTAAATTCCATTTTTTAAAACTTAGACACCTCGCAGCGTGCTGAACATCCCCGACGGCTTCCACTAGCTGGCAAAATCAAGCTCTTTCAAGCCAAAGACATTCCTGTTTTCTTATCAGACTGAAAAGAACATTTGTAGGCAAACATTGACTCCATGGCATTCAATATTAACCTCTTTCACCCTCTGCTGTTTCGGTGTGGAAGGAAGATGGAAAGTTGCTGTACAGTCATGTAAGTCAAACTCTCTATAGAGCTTTAATATTTTCTTATTACTATATAACTGCATCTTCCATTCAAACTGGGCACAAGTCATATACTACCATGTAATATAACTGAATGAAGACAGCTGAGTACTGAGCCTTTGACACCCACAGGGGGCAGCTGTCAGTTACTGGCCGGTTTGGCCAATCAAAAACTCAGACGCAAAATGCAAACGATAGGAAACATGTCAAAGCAGACAGTGATTGATAGCTCTCAGCATCACTGTCTTAATGCTTGGTAGAGAGTTTTAAGAATTTAGATGATGGTGGTGATACTAGGAGTCATTTTATGCTGAAATGTCACAAATGAAGAGAGCGGCCCTCTTTCTAAGCATGGGTGTATACAGGGGCAGGGCCGCAGGAGTACTGGCCCCAGCTAAAAGCTGATTAGCCACTGGGGTGCCCTCTCCCCTGTCACTCACTGATTCAGAACATATCATTGGCTAATGATAATGAATTGACCCCTCTGTATGAATTACAGCCCTACCAAACAAAAATCCTAGAATGAGAGTATAGACCATAAAAACCACACAAAAGACAATGGAGGTAGCCAGCAGCATAGATGACCACCAATTTAACAACAAATTATTTTTGTTTCTTACCCACTGAAGAAACTAAGTGTCCTACAAAGACAGTCTTTAAGAGTAACAACTTTAAGAGTGTTTTCTACAGCACTCAGGGTGACAAGTAAGGGAAGCTCTAGAGCGAGCAATACACCTGTGAATGTGCCCAAACGCAGCCCTGAAGGTGACACGGGACAGAAGGATTCAGTGAGGATGGCAGGGGCATTCCGCTCCCTAGCTCCACCTGACTGGCACGGCGGGGAGCTGGTGGCAAGTGTGGCGGGCACCTGGCATGGCACAGCCTTTCCGAAAAAAAAGAAAATATGCATACACACATGACTAAAGGAGCGACAAGCAGTACCAATTCTGTCAACACATCATGTTCTGCTAGTGACATTTAATGTCATTAAAAACAGATTAACAGACTTATGGGTAGTAACAGGTAACAAAGGGCAATCAAAACCAGCCCAGTCAGTCAGTAATCCAATTAATAGCAATTTAAATAACCTGCAGTTAAATTAAAGAGCAGGCATTTTAACAAGCCATAGTATCATAATTCATTTTCATAGCATAACTGTATAGTAAATTAAAAGAAACTATTTATGCAAACATATCACATGGACTGGAAATATGCTACGTTTCCTTTTATGTCACCAGTGTGAAATTAGCAATACATTTGCAATGTAACTGCATGGGCTGAAGTTGAAATGTACAGAGTATCAGCCCAAGCCCAATAAAAACAGATGCCCCCTGCAGGCTCAGAGTTTCATTTATAAAGTAATGGTTACAAAATCACTGATATCAAACTGTTCCTTCCACAAGATACTTGGGGTTCTGATGTTTTAGATCCAAGTTGTATGCTATCAAAATCTTTCCCCAGAAGAACCTACTGGTGACTTTTATCGGGATGCCAGTCCATAACAGAGGGTAAATCTACAGTCCTACATTTGCCTTGGACAAATTACAAGTAAGCATTAACCATTTTTTCCCCGAGTCATTTAAAAAAAACTTTGTATTTCATCCCTCAACACAGCATCCCTCATCATCGCACAACAGCAGCACGGCAAAACAATAGCGGTCGTGTTGATACATGACGTGTAATATCGTCCTGACGCATCTGAACAGCGCAGATTCCCTGACAGGTCCTGTATCTTCACACCAACTTCAAACTCCACTGAGCACAACAGCACTGCAACTCCACTGCTCTGCTGCACACGTCTGTAGGTGACGCTCCATGGAGTGACTGGCTTTGCCTTTGGTCCTGTCGTGTCCCAGGAAATCTTACCTCAAGCAACTGTGTCTATGTGTGTGTGTCATCTTTTAATTCATAATTAACATACACTGGTCATTTGGTGTCACACAAAGGGCACGCACTGATGTCCATTTTTATTATCAGCAAACACACGTACTTAAGGAATTTTAGTCTTGTATTATTGGAACATTATATTGTTCACTTTGATTAAACCAAATAAATAATGCCAAGAATAACAGCTTTTTTCATAAATTATCAAAAGAAAAAGCCAGTGATGCCTGAGATAAACTGCGTTCTCAGATTTTAATCACCTAGAATTGTGCCATAACTATATAGCTGTATCCACCCCATGTTCTAAGACACAGTACAGAATTTAACTGAGACATATACAGTATAAGCACATTGGCTCCTCAATAAAACATGAACGAAAACAGGAAATTAAGTGCAAGGAAAGAACAATAAAAGTATATTTTACTTGGAAACAAGACTGATAAAAGGATTAACACTCACACTCAGATTAATGGTGAGATTTTCAGTGGTTTCTTTCTTAAGTGCTACAGTGTTATACTCTAAAGCCTTTATCAGATTCCATAACCAGCAATACTCTACAGTTAATTCTTACCAGTGCAAACTACAAGTAATATTGCTGCCTGAGGAAGTGGATAACTATCAAGAAAGAGCCAGGAGGGGTGTGGGAATGCGCTTCCGCTGCCAGCCGCCACTTTTACAGTCTCCGACAGGGAGGCAGAATCCAATCCCGTTAAGGTCTCGCTTAGCTCAATGAGAATTCCTGCTCCAGTCGCGTGTTTGCGGGGTCTGCGTGTGCGTGCGCATGCATGTGTGTCTAAGCGAGTGTGCACTCATGGCCGGGCGCCGCAAAGCAAACGTACTGCAAACTGCAGGAGTTTTCTTTCTTGTTCCTCTAAGGAAACCATCCAGAAACTGCTTCACTGGCAGTATGATTCAGTGGCTGCCCTTAACCCTAAAGAAGCTGGAACCTTCCCCTTTCCCGCTGAAATATTTCAGAACAGGTTTTGTAGAAAAGCAAACAAACAAAAAAATACCTAAAAGCCATGCAGATCACACGTGAAAAAAATATAGTGTTTCTGCTGATGTATCACCTGTGAAAAGGAGGGGAAAAAATTCCACAAAGCGAACAGAAACAGATGTCCACGGTAAAAAACAAGCAAATGAGCTACATAAGCATTTCCAGACCGATGCGGAGATGGACACCAGGAAGGGCTTACCTTTCAGTGCTCACAGAAGAAGGTCTAGAGCTGACATCATAGTGCTAAACGAAATTCCACTGTGACGGGAGCCGTGGAAACGTGGAGAGGCAGAGCGCGAGAAAAAGAGAGATACAGAGAGAGCGAGAGAGAGACGGCAGGAGAGACAGAGCAGCTGGGAGAGAGAGAGCGAGAAAGAGAAACCACAGAAAGTCAGAAAGCGTGTGGCTCTCTGTGATGGTTATGAAGACTCAGAACCTGTTGGGTAACACCCCGTACTTGTGCACACTTGGAGCGCCGAGTATAAATTCAAGACTTCCTTTACTGAATTACAGGGCTTCCTCCTCCTAGCCGTCTGACAAGCTGCCATGTGACTTGATGCATGACTCAACAGTGAGACACTGAATCGGGGGAATCTTCCATACACAATGCAGTACTATACCAAGCCATAACCACCAATGACAGACACCTTTTCAGGTAGAACCTTCCACAACCTATTGCACTGAAGGCTGGAAATGCAAAAAGACATTCAAACTTATTATAAGAGAGGAAAAAACTTTTAATTTTTTATGGATATACGGTTATTTTATGGTTGAGTATATGATACAAGAAACTGAATCATTATAATGAGCAGAAACTTGGAACAACACCCTAAATCTCAGGATGAGAAGAATTAATGTTTAAAAAAATTCCAATAAAAAAACATTTATTGACAGTAACACCACAGTAATACCACACACCCACACATATAAAAACGCCCAAAGCAAGACAAGCAAGGTCATTTTCACAACAATTTCTAAGAAACCAGGTCAACAGCCATCTTATCCTATCAGTGTGTTACATTGTGTGTTTATGTTTAAATCTCATGACGCCTCTGATGGCTCCCCGCCATGCCAGCATTGCAGGGCACAGGGAGGATGTGCCCCTGGCAGGGCAGGGCAGGGCAGGGCAGGGCCACGTCAGCACATCAACGACTCCCAGCTACAAGCCAGCTGAAGACAAAAGACCCCCCCCCCATTCACCCCACCCGAGGCTTTAAAGGCACTTCCACACCCAGGTGGGGAGGAGAGCAGGGAGACATTGTTCTAACCAACCCCGCAGGTATTTTCCCCGAGACCAGCCAGAGAATGATGGCTCTGGACCTGACCAGTCCCCATCCCACCTGGTCTGACCCTTAAAGCCCCACATAGAATCTCCACATATGCTACAGACCCCTGAGTGCCGAGGACGTCACCACAGACCTATCTCCCCCCCCCACGCTCACTGCCCTACCTGCACTGTAAATACTACTCCTCCGTGTCCGGTCTCAAGTTATTTACCTGGGCAATAAATGTACACTTACTCACAAAAGGACACTATGTAGCATTAGAACATATACAAATAAAAACTAATACAATAAAAAAGTAACAAGAATGCTTTCTGTTCTTCAAATAGTTACAAAAACACAATTTTCTATACGGATTCATTTTTATAAGTTGTTGTAAATGTAGGTAAACCAATTTGAGATAAATTTATTGTGGAATGTCAAATCAATTCAAGTCAGTTTTATTTTCAGAGCACATATAAAACAATAGCAATTCACCAAAATGCTGTACAATACTTAGATAAACAGAATAAAACAAACTACAAACATTCTCGTTATTTTATAAAGCTAAGGAATAAAACTGGCTTTTCAACCTGGATTAAAACATGACCAAAGTTGGTACAGACCTAATATGAAAGGGTAGACTATTCCAAAGCTTAGGGGAAGCTACTGCGAAAATACAGTCACATCTGAGTTTAGATCTAGACCTCAGAGCAATCAGGAACATCTTGTCAGAGCATGTAAAGAGAAAAATCTTTAAAGCCACTTCACAATTAAAAATCAAACCTTTTATTTCTATTAATACATACAGTACTGTGCAAAATCTTAGCCAAAGAAAATGATATTTAAATTATCTTAATGTTCTTCATGTTGGTGTAAAACTATGATGTCTGTCAAAGGGTGTCATCTTACCCATTTCAAAACTTCACCTAAAGCCACCCAAGCTTCAGCAACGATCCAATACGAATTTTTTCACTCGACCACCAGCACACCTTGTTTGGCTAATCAATACATCAATATTTATTTAATACATCAATAGTTATTTAAGTAATTGAGCTAATTAATTAGGTGAGCTGGTGGTGAAACATAACAAATACACAGAATGGCTGAGGTGCCCCCATATTCATCTAGCCATCCAACAAAACATCAATCAAACTTTTGGGAGAACAGAAGAAATTCTGTTTTATTATTGTGTTACTGTTAATTTGTGTCTTTTATAGGTATATGGGTTTTTTCTGAGTAAATATACTACCCAAATAAGTCGCTATACACATTGTTTATGGCTGCCTAAGATTTTTGCACAGTACAGTATATGGTGATGGTATACTGGTATACTGGGTGGTAGTGTATCTGCTTCTAAGTGTGTGTGTGTGTGTCCACAACATGATGAATAACCGTTTTTTTTTTTTTTTTTTACCTTATGGGGACCAGTTTCCTGGTCCCCATATGGGAAAAGTATATTTTATAAAAATCTGTGACTGCAATGAAAAAAATAAAAATGCAAAAACTCATATTTTGTTTGGTTACTTATGGTTATGGTTATGGGCTGGGTAGGGGTTAAGGTTGTCATAGTTAGTGTTAGCATTTTTCCCATAGAAATGAATGAGCGGTCCCCATAAAGATATGATTACACGACTGTGTGTGTATGCATGTGTGTGTGGGCTTCTGTCTCCTTGTCAGTGACTATGAGCTGTGAGCCTGACTAATTGTCACAGTTTTCAATGCCAAAAGACCTAAAATTGGCAATCAGCATCAAAGGCCGGGGCTTTGTTTTTCCCCCAGAGCCAGCAGAAACATAACTAGCGATGGGTGATGTAGCGGCTAGCAGAAAAGAACTGGGAAGAGCCCTCAATGTGGCACACTTCAGGTACAGAGCCCTCAGTGTGGCACACTTCAGGTACAGAGCCCTCAGTGTGGCACACTTCAGGTACAGAGCCCTCAGTGTGGCACACTTCAGGTACAGAGCCCTCAGTGTGGCACACTTCAGGTACAGAGCCCTCAGTGTGGCACACTTCAGGTACAGAGCCCTCAGTGTGGCACACTTCAGGTACAGAGCCCTCAGTGTGGCACACTTCAGGTACAGAGCCCTCAATGTGGCACACTTCAGGTACAGAGCCCTCAGTGTGGCACACTTCAGGTACAGAGCCCTCAATGTGGCACACTTCAGGTACAGAGCCCTCAGTGTGGCACACTTCAGGTACAGAGCCCTCAATGTGGCACACTTCAGGTACTGTACAGGAGTCGCATGCAGCCGCATTGCCAAAGTATCCAAGCTTCTCTGGAAAACCTGCACTGTAATTTTATAATTTGGTCTCGTATTTACTTACATCAAATAGGTAATTTAATCTTTGAGCTATTTTAAACTAATTTATGTACAATTCCATTTGGCTTCTTAAGGTAACAGAATTCTGCTTTTACTCTGATAAAACATGACAGTTTCAGGGGTTCCAGGGAATATATTTCTCATCTCTAGACAGACTCAAAATTACACATAGACATTTAAATAGCAGTTAGCACTATGTAGCTTGGAAATATGCCTCAATTGAATATAAATAACAATTTAAAAGTCATTAAAAACAAGTAAGACTTAACAAGGCCTTGACTTGAGTAGGTTGCTGAAAGTGAGGCTTGGGTGATTAATTTAGGGTCAAAGTTTCTTGGAGCCATTTATTAGACATGGCCTTGTGAGAGGGTCAGAGTTCATTGTGTCAAAATATTTGGGCTGGAACAATGGAGCACAAAGATATGGATCACTCCACATTCACATATACACACACACTGTGTATACACATGCCTCTTCACTTTCACTGTATCTGCAACCTATCTGGGATTTTAATATGGGGATTACAATACACAACACAGAACCATGTGTTAAAACATAACAGTGAACACTTTACACAATAATTATAACAATTATACCTACCTGTTACCGCATGTGTGCAGAGAACCTACAAACCTGTGTGCCCGATTTCCTGTTTTACATCGCTGTCAAACTCCTCTGTGTTCCTGTTCTGTTTGCTTTCCTTCTGTACCCCATCTAAGGTTGAGATGAACCTGTCTGGTTTGCTTAAGTCCCTGGATGAAAGGGCAGCCAATGACAGCAAGGCAGATGAATTGCTACACTGTTACCTTTCAGTGAATTTCTGGGTCCCCACAGCTCAGAACAGGTCATTGGACCTTGGCAGAGGGGGGCAGGGAAAAATGAAAATAAGAACATGGAATGTTAATCCAGAAATGTTTGAGAAACACTGGAAACATTAAGAATTCCAGACTGAAAACATCTCAGCAGGACCCAGTACACTATTGTTCTTTACACCCCACCTTCTTCAGCTGATTCCATCGGGTCCGGATCATTTCTTGCCCTTCCTGTGCTGTGTAACCTACAGTATATGCTGCATTAGCTAACATTATGTCACTTCAGGGCAGGGATTTCATTAAATGACGTGCATCATACACGTCTTGTTGAACAAAGAGTAACACATGATGTTTACATCCAAAACGAGACTTCCATTGGTTTTGAAGGATAGCCAGGAGTCTTGTCTCTTGGCTAAAACCGAACACAATTTGCCTTAGCTGAAGGCAGACACGAATCAAAACTGATTTGCCGGGAACCCCCTGCAGCAAAGGCATGACATGATACTGGCATTGACCATTTATACAATCCACTACATTAATTCCAGCTCATTATGCTGCTGTATTTTTTGTTCACATACACATAGTATTGTCCTTAGTTTTGGCTCTTGTATTGTGAAAACCCACCGACTATCACGGTTGTTTCACTGTTGCACCATAGTCCTGGGGGAACAATATTTATTGTCTCTGTGCACCTGTATATGGATGGTATGACAATAAAGCATACTTGACCTGTCTTGACTTGACCTGGTTTTTTCAGACTATTACTGTCCTGACTTACATGCCACTAGATGCACCTCATTTTACCCATGAAGATAACTTCCTTTTTCCAGAAGCACTCTAGGCTGAGTAACTGGGCAAAATGGGACATGGGCTATGCGTGACATTGAGTGATGCTCTATTTTCTGTAGGTTCACCCTGTTAATTTTATCTTGGGGGGGCGTGACTTGAAGTGGACTTCATGGAAAGCCTGTGAAATTCAATGGACACAAAAAGGAGAACTTCTCTCCATTTCCACAAGAAAAGCCTTAAGAAAAGAGGCTTTTTTGGGTTTGTGGAGAAACACAACCGGAATTGTTCGTAAGAAAAACAACAAATACTTTTCACTATGTTGCATTGTGACTTGTATTATTGTTTGTAATGCCGTAGTAATTATACAGTCGGAGTGCTAAATGGAATATATGATTGCACTACTTCACTTTAATTTACCTTTCATCTATATATGCAGTGTCCATCAAAAGTTTGGACACACCTACCCACAGAAACCCACATTTTAGAATAATTATAAAGTTACAAAAAAAAAAAAATTATAAAATAATTGTGGTTTGGAACTCAAGTTCAAATCCCAGGGTCAGCAGAGTGATGTCACCATTGGGACCTTGAGCAGGGCCCTTAATCCCAGTTGCTCCAGAGACTGGCTGACCCTATTGTCTCCTTTATGCCAGTTTCAGAAGGTGACCTCCTGGGATTTATTGCCAGCTGTCAGGCTTGCCAGAGGTCCCACATATACTAAGCACATGTTGTGGGTTTGCCCTGGGGAGACTAGAGGACCATCTGAACAGGAGTGTATAGCCATGCAGAATATTTGGAGGTTCTTAGTAAAAAGATGGAACTGAAGTGCGGTGATGCATTTTCAAACTTCTCAATTATCTTTTCGCTCAGGGCAATCATCTGTATGTATCACATCTCAGACAGACAGTCAAAGGAAACCATAATTGTCGGTTTATCATGTGATCTGATGTTTGTTACTATTTACAATATTTTCCATTTTACATAAAACCACCTCTGATCGTGGGATTTTCCCCAAACTTAAAAGCATCCACCACAACAACTATCTGTCCTACCTCTCATCACACATGCTTTGTTTGGATCTCCAGTATTTACAGCCTTCGCATCAAAATAAATAAAAAGAATGTTTCTGTGTTACACTGGCATGTGCGTAGGTGTCCCAGCTGGGCTCTCCTGTGGTTTGCTTTCTTCTGGCTTCTTTCTTCATGCTACGGATCATGTGCGACTCTTAGCACTGATTTGGGTTATTATTCTCCCAGGTTTGGCCTGCAGCAGCCTGAGCGCATCTGACAGGTTGGGGGAGGCACTTGGAGCGCTGCAGCTAGCTAAGGCGGAGTGCTAAGCCGCTGCAGGACTCCCAGGCACAGCGTGCCGATGGTGTAATGTAGAGCCACACTGGAGGCTGAGTGGAAGTGTTCGGTGTGAGCAGTTAACGCACAGCCTCCCTCCCACTGTGGGGGCACACACTTCCTCTTCCTCTTTTTAGGAATAAAAGAACAGATACTTCATTTTCTATTTGCACAAGTATGAATACAGGTACATTAGAATGCTTCTTTTCATGCATCCCATCTTGTTGTCCTTTGAAACACACACACACACACACACACACAGGTGAGGGCAGGTTTGGGGTTCTCAGTGCAGGGTCAGCCACCATACAGTGCCCCAAGACCACCTGGGAGTTAAGAACCTTGCTCAAGGGTGGCATCAGTGTGGCACCCAGGGATTCAAACCAGCAACCTTGTGCTCAGAAGTACAGAGTCCTAACCCACCAAGCCACACACACCACCCCGCATTTTATGATGCAAGTTCACAGAGCAGTTCTGATGACCAGTTCCATGACTTGCATATTCTGTTAATGAACATCATGTCGTATTGAATCAAAAATCCCTTCCAAGAAATTCTCCACCCACTTTACCAGCATTCAGTTCAGTCTACTCTTAGATCATTTTCATCTGTTTAATCCTCCTTCCCAAGATTTAGTTGTCATTGGGCTAGCTTTTTTTTCCAACAGTGGAAAGCAGTGACAGGATACAATGTGCAGAAACCTGTAAAGAGCACTTCCAACAGTATATTTAACACCAAATGTTTTTCCTTCACATTTGAAAAAAATATCGCAATTTTAAAAACCAAGCAGGGTGCAGGACACAGAATGTCTTCTGTTCACGGTCTACAGTAGCACCACTGTCCAGCCTATGACCCAGAAGACCAGTGAAAACATTCCTTGAAGAAATGGGTCTTTAATGTCCACTTCCATGGAAGTTGGGTGTGACAGGGTACTGGAAGAAGAACCAAAGCAATGAAAATAGACACTGGGCTGACTAAGTACGTGAGGCTTTACTGAGGTTTGGGGGTACAGCATGACACAGCACAGGGACAGCAAGAGGGAATGAGCGATTTGATGTTACATGAGACCACTGTTAGAAGGATCTCAGTGTTACCATGAACTCGATGATATAAAGAACATGCACTGCAATGGACAGGACTCAGTGAAATAAAGGATGCAGAGCTGCAATGGACTCTGTTACACAGTATCTGTGTATATAGGACTCAGTGATATATAAAGGATACAGAGTTCCAGTGAAGTCTGCTAAATGGGACTCAGTGATATATAAAGGACACAGAGCTGCAATGGAGTCATTGCCACCATGAAGTCTGCAGGAGACTACAAGGGCTTCAGTGCTCAAAACAACTCAGTGCTACAGGTCTGCAAGTATCATAATGCATTGCCCTTTGTTATACCCTCCTGGTTGGCATGAAAAATATTTTTCTCTGTTGTTTACTACAAAGTGTGACTGCAACAAGTTCACTGCTATACTTTAAATAGTCAGACAATAAAAAGTGCCTGGTATTTCCAGGGGCAGTTATGACCAGGAAACTGCTTCCTCCCATCTGCGGCACCAGACGCCAGCAAACTTAACTACAAAAACAAGGGGAGCCTAAGCAGCTCAGACTGGCTGACATGCTGGTGTTTTCATCTCAGATTTGCATGAAAAACATCCAAACAAATCAGCTGAATGGATGCTTTTATTGTTCTGACTGTTCTCCTAATGTTATTGTATTATTATGGTTACAGCACACTGGGATGCACATTACCCAGGGGGGTGAAGCCAGCTGACAGATGTCCTCCCTTGGCTTACCTGTGCTTTACTCCCAGTCACTGCATAAAGCCAAGATCTGTTTTCTCTTGCCTGGGGCAAACACGCCCAAGCCCTGATTTCTGACCCCACACCTGGTAGCACATCCTATGACCCAAAACTACAAATCTGACTAATGAAGCAGGTTAATCAGGTTGGTCGAGGGCACAGGCCAGGCTCGCACGGCTGGGATTAACGCCGGTCATGATTTAGAGAGACAAGCAATGAGGCTCCAGAGCCTGGACACTGCAAGTTAAAATGGAGCTAGAAAACCTGGCCAGGGAGCACAGGGAGGTACTGAGTGGTGCCATGTTGGACCCAGAACCCAGTGGTCCATTGCTCTGTTAAGTCTGTCCTGCTCTTTCCACCAAATGTAAGCACCATGGTTATAATGCTTCTCATTCAGATATTTGCTTGGGGGTTGTGTGTGAGTCAAGACACTTTGCCTGTTTTTGGAAGGTTGCTGGTTCAAATCCCATCGTCAGTAGGGTGATTTCATAATTGGGCCTCAGAGCACAGCCTTTGACGCCACTTGCTCCTGGGATTATCTGACTCAGGTATCTCAATTTTACTGTATGTCACTCTGGATAAAAATGTCTGCCAGATATGTAAATGTTGGTGGCTAATTTCAAAACTCCGAACATTCGATGAACATGGCACCCAAACAAAAACATAAAGGAGTCATGTGATTAACGATTGTGGTCACCTGATCAGCCTCCTAAGATGCCCCGCTGTCCACTCCACCTTTCTCACATACCTCTTTCTGAAAAGACTACCATGCCACGCCCATCGTTCACCTTGTCCCCCCCCCCACCTCTCCCATCTGCTCTTTGACCCCTTTGTTGTTAGGTTTCAGGTTGCAGCCTTCCCACATGCTCAAAGTGCTTTTGCTACTCACCCTGCAGAACTTGAGGGAACCGTGACGACCTCGATGATGTCCCTGTGATTATGGTACAGCTTTCTCCATGCGCCTGCCAGCCCTATTCACAGCTGCTTCACGGTTCACTACAGCACACTGCACCAGCTTTATCAAGATCCCTTAGAAAGCAGTCATCTGAGAAAAAAATGAAGTTTATTTGTCCAAACTGCTTCCAAACCATCCACATCTTACGTTTTTACAAATTAATGACAACATCAATCCTTGTAACAAGAAGTCTGATATACTTCCTCTAACGTAGCAGATGCAGATAAATGTGTTTATCTGTAATGATATTTCTTACCAGTGATACATCACAAAGCTGTGATAGAATTATGTAAAATCAGTAGCTGTCTTTGAACGGGGAAGGTCACTGTCACAGATACTGTTGTCACTAGAAAGCTGCAATTTTAATTCAGAAATTTGAAGCTTCATTGTGTGTCACAATGTGAGAAAAAAAACCAGACAATGAAAAGGAAGGAGATTTTTGGCACCGATAAATGAAACCCAAAGATATTCAGAAGAGTTATAATGAAATAAGTGTTGTGCGGCATTGTGATGTGGGGAGGTGGGGGGTGGGATTGGGGCTGGACATCCGGGGGGAAGAGGAGTCAGGTGACGAATGCACTCTTTCAGTTCGAAGGTGCTTCAGTCACCCCATCCTGCCCCCTGTAGCCTTTTACATCCCAGCACCTGTTTTTGTTTTTCCTCATGATGGTGCCAAAAGGCTGCTTTTTCTTTTCTTCTCCTCTCTTTATTCCCCCCGGCCACCTTTGTCACACCCATCCCTAAACGGAGTCTTTAGTCCTTCGTCCTAGTTGCCGTCCCACCCAGAGCAAGTCTTACAGGTAACTAAATTTCTACTATAGTAAACATCAGGAAGAACAAAGACCTGACAGAACTGCCATTAAGTATCCCAGACGTACAACAGAAGGACAGTATTCAAGTGCAAATTCACTTCCAGAACATACTATGGCCCCATGATCCTCTGTCAAGAAACTCACATCTAGTACAGGCTCACAATGAGATAGTGGACAAGCAGAACACCAGAGCATCGCAGGGCACAAACACGGAAAGAACACACAAACCTTAGGTACAAAGAAGTTTGGGACTATGGTGCTAGCCATAGAGCCAGCAACCTAACTGCATTTCTGAAATAGATGACAACAACAGTGGGGGAAAAAGAGCACTTTATGATATGGTAATGCAAAGCCCCGGTATGCAAACATGTTTTTCCGAAGACAAGCAAGCTGGCTACAGATCTAAGGCATAAAAGTTGCAAATCTGTAAAAAAGAAACATCGCTATGGTCCTGGAGTTGCAGTACATTAAAGCCTTCACCCGAAAGACTTTGTCTCAGCTAGGAGTCAAAAAGCTGGAGATGTCTCAAGGTAATTCTTCCGTGGTGGACAGATTGTCCCATTTTTGGTTTTTAACAATCCTCAGGATGCATACATTTGCATGCTGCAAAGCAAGGCCCCCTTCCCCTGTCAAAACACATGCATGAGTCAATATCAGAACAAAAGACATGGGCTTCTGGGAACTAATGAATGGCTTGAGTGTGAGTTTATTACAGAAATAACAATAATAAAGATATAAAATACAAAAAAAATATCAGCAACACTTCTTCATGGAACTCCACCCTTTATAACGTGGCTATCCCACATTAAGCTGCACGGTCTCTTGTTTCAGTGATCTCGAGACATTTTCTTTTTCCTAACACAAGTGAAGGGGCTCAGATTTTCACTCGACGAGCTCCTATCCTGCAGGATATGTTTACCTGCAGGATATGGTGACCTGCCCGATGTGCGACATGGCAATACGAACGAGGTCCTGAGCCACCAGGCCTGTGGGAAAAAATTAAAATAAAATTGTATCACAGCTACAGGAGAAGTTTGAGACAATTGCAGCACAGTGACAAGAGAAAATTAACACTGTGTATATTACATTGAAAATAATGATTTGCTCTGCCCTTTATTTCTAAAAGCAGAATTATTGGTTCCCACCAATATTCACTACAGTTAACTGTTTATTTCAGAATTGTACAGTCTCCTTACTCAAAGATGAACCCACTAATATAGAACAAAATGAGCTGAGATTAAAGATCAACTGCTATCAATTGCAATGTGAGTGTGTTGTCACTCAGGAGACTATGCATGACAGACATTAGTCAAGCAGATAGTCAAGCATGTGAAACAATGGGAAAGCTAATGGAATGAGACAAGCATGCCAGCAGCTGGTAAAGTCAACAAAGCAAGTCAAGCATCCTAATAGTTGTGAAAGGTAACGGAGTGAGTCTAGCAGGCAAATAGCTGGTAAAGCTAACAGAGGGAGTCAAGGAGGCTAACAGCTTGTACAGCTAATAGAGTGAGTCAACCATCATAATAGCCGTGAAAGCTAACAAAGTCAGTCAAGCATGCCAACAGTTAGTAAAGCCAACGTAGTGAGTCAAACATACTCATAGCCAGGGTTTAAATATGAAAGGAGCCTAGCAGAGTCCAGCTGATTTTTATGTCCAAATCACACTCTGCAGGAGTACAGCTCCACTTCCTTATGTCCAAATCACACTCTGCAGGAGTACATCTCCACCTCCTTATGTCCAAATCACACTCTGCAGGAATACAGCTCCACCTCCTTATGTCCAAATCACACTCTGCAGGAGTCAGTGTCACCAACTTTGACCAGCTGGCTGGAGTGAGATTTTCAATTCAAGACAAGTTTGCACACTCATTTACATGTATGTTACAGTTTTATTAACTTGTAAATAGTCTGTAAGCTTTGCAAACTACCCGAGCGCTTTTGATGCAGCTAATTTTAGTTTTATAATTGAATAATATACATTTCCAGTAAGGTTCCATGCGTGAGTGTGAGAGTCTGAAAGCGTGAGTGTCACGCCAGATGTGTGAGAGTTGGCAGCCCTGAGGAGTACAGCTCCACCTCCTTATGTCCAAATCACACTTTTCTGGAGCACAGCTCCACATCCTTATGTCCAAATCACACTTTGCCGGAGCCCAGCGCGGCCTCCTTATGTCCAAATCACACTTTGCCGGAGCCCAGCGCGGCCTCCTTATGTCCAAATCACACTTTGCCGGAGCCCAGCGCGGCCTCCTTATGTCCAAATCACACTTTGCCGGAGCCCAGCGCGGCCTCCTTATGTCCAAATCACACTTTGCCGGAGCCCAGCGCGGCCTCCTTATGTCCAAATCACACTTTTCTGGAGCACAGCTCCACATCCTTATGTCCAAATCACACTTTGCCGGAGCCCAGCGCGGCCTCCTTATGTCCAAATCACACTTTGCCGGAGCCCAGCGCGGCCTCCTTATGTCCAAATCACACTTTGCCGGAGCCCAGCGCGGCCTCCTTATGTCCAAATCACACTTTGCCGGAGCCCAGCGCGGCCTCCTTATGTCCAAATCACACTTTGCCGGAGCCCAGCGCGGCCTCCTTATGTCCAAATCACACTTTGCCGGAGCCCAGCGCGGCCTCCTTATGTCCAAATCACACTTTGCCGGAGCCCAGCGCGGCCTCCTTATATAAAAATTGCACTTTACCGGAGCCCAGCTCTGCCTCCTTCAACATTACCCTTTTTTTCTTAATGTCCAAAAATTTAGTTAAAGATTCAAAGTGAACAGTTTAAAAGATCATTTTTCTGCAAAAAAAAAAACAAAAAAACGTTTTTTTCCATCAGCTTTAATGTTAATTTTCATTAGCAGCTGTCACAATTTTAATCAAGACCATAGCCGTGAAGTCAACACTGGGGGGTATCAAGGCTGTAATAATAATACATATTAAATAATATAACTACAGCCTTCAGTTTAATGCATGTTCACAAGGGCATTACGAATGAATAAGCAAGAATATTATTAGTGATAAGCCATTTTGATGCATTTTAAAGTTTCCACTCTAATGTACACAGCAGCTTATTCACAACCCCCCCCCCCCCCCCCCACTCTGTACCTGTACCCCTCCTTGCTGATTCTGACTTAATGGCATGTCCATGTGATTGTATGACATACTAGAATAATGATGTAAATTGAAAATGTTAAACACCAACAGAGGAATCATAGGGTACAATGCAGAAGACATCAGTGACAGGATACCAGTTCATCACAGGGCACAGACACAATCAGACAATGCAGGGGACACCACAGATGGGATGCCAGTCCTTCGCTGGGCACAGACACAATCACACAATGCAGGGGACACCACAGAGGGGATGCCAGTCCATGCCTTGGCACAGCCACAATCACACAATGCAGGAGACACTACAAATAAGATGCCAGTCCATCACATGGCACATACTGAGAGACAATCACACAATGTAGGGGATACCATGGACAGGATGCCAGTCCGTCACAGGGCACAGACACAATCAGACAATGCAGGGAACACCACAGACAGAATGCCATTCATTCACAGACAATCACACAGGCCTAGAAGCTGCCCACATGGCATCAAAACATCACTTCATTTTACTAAAATACAAACAAAGACGAACATATTAAAGTTGTCATTATTCCTGCTGGCAGTACTTCTCAGCTTATTCTGCATGTTTTGTGCCTTTTGACACCTTGCATCAAACCCCATTCAGCTCATGCCTTTGTTTACGGTATTGAGAGAAGGCCATGTCTATCACAGCCATGAGAAGCGCCCCCCCGCAGGCATGGGCTATACAGCCATGCCGAGGTGCTCTGCATCACACTCCCCCATTCCGTTCACACCAGTGCCTACGCAGAAGCTGCAGTGTGATATTGGGTGACACGCTGTGGGTAAGAGAGGAGTGGCCTGGGGTCAGGTGACAGGGAGTATTATGTCGATTCATTCATTCCACATGTTTCTTGTTATTAGATATATTTGGTTTCCATTTCTCCCCTCAGCTAACCAGACCATGACACCCATCCGAGTCCTTGAAGCCTTTCTGCCTCTGACGCCCACTGACTACTTAGACTGTTCTCTCTGAAATCGTTCTTATACTTCACTGATGCTTTGTAGTCACCCTTTTCCTACCCTGCCCCTGTAGCCCTGATGAGTGAAATCTCGATCGCAGCGAAGTGTCCACGCCATGCTCGTGGCCAGAATGAGGTTCACAGCAAGGATTCCGTTATACTCACAACTTGTTCCAGTACTTAATGGATAGTAAGACAAAGGGAGATTCCTCATAAATAGATTTAAAAAAACATAAATATGATGTCTTGGGCTGACCGAATACAAATACAGAAACTTACAGGTACACATACATACACACTTATGTACATTTTTGTGTATGCAGCAGATTCGCTTATCCAAAGCAGCATACATTTTTTTTTGACAAAACAGGGGCAGACCTTAGAGCAATTGGAGGTTACGGGCCTTGCTGATGGACCAAATGGTGACACCACTCTGCCTACACTGGGATCTGAACCCGCAATTTATTGAAGTCATTACGATTATCATGATTGCAGAGAGTAACATGTGAAATCTCTTGCAGGAATTCTATTTCATATTGTAACCGATTTTAAGGACATCCACTGACGAAGTAAACTGAAATACCCATGAGTAAGGTAATAGATAAAGTGTGACTCTACCAACTTACCAGAAATGGAAGTTGGAAGACATTGTGTAATTCCTGCTCATATACGTCTTGCATTTGTTCATTGGAAGCTGAGTCTTGCCTAGTCGATTCCTGGACAGCCATATGTGTGCAATTTGCCTCACTTATATGTCACTTTGGACAAAATAACCTGCTAAATAACTTAAATGTAATGGGAGACATGTAATACGTGTTCTTGGTCATGACTATTAGATTAAGATTTCATATTCCATATTCAAGCTCTGTTATTCTTAAATGACCATTCAAATACTGGCCTTTTCCTGCCACTTTATTTAACAGGCATGCTTTTGTTTTGGGATTTTTAAATGTTTTCCTTAAGATCAGATGTCTTGATTTATACTGCATTATTGTGTTTACGTGTACATCAGTTTTTTCTGAAAGGCTTTCCTTCCTTCTCCAGCCGCGTTTTCTTCTCTTCTCCACCCAAACACAGACCCATCTTCTGGCTGCAGATTTTTATCCCCATTGTCCATGCTCACTTAAAAGCATGTGGCCATTTTATTTCATTTGGTTGGCTAAGCTGCGAGGCACTGACATCAAAGCTCATTCTGCTTCATTAGCATCAAACAACTGAGACGGCTCTGCTGAGATGATTTTGCATTGTTCCAGCTGCAGTTCCTTTATCCTTAAATTGTATTCCAGTTTCCTAATCATGCTGGCCATAACTATTTCCATATCCCAGAGCCCAGTCAAACACTGCCTGGAAACTAACAATTAGGCCTGACAGAAGCGGACCCGGCCTGTCGAACAGGCATGCCCCGGGCCCACATTGACTTACAGTATATTTGAAAACAAGTGACTCGAATTTACTCAGGAAATGGAGGCAGGCAGCAAAAAGATGGCCTACAATTAATGGAAAATGATTTGCTTTGTTCCCTCAATAAGCGTTTTTTTCCTGGATTGCAGAATGAAAAGGTCTGACAAAAGTAATAATAATCAGCATCATAATTTTGCCAATAATATATCATACATATAATCTACTCCGCAACATGAAAACCCATAAAGCTCTGGAGTGACAAGGCCTCTTTTAACAATTGCCACATTTAAAGCAAGCATCCCTGAGCCATTTTTATGATGATTCATAATAATGACACTTTTATTTTCTACCAATAAAAACTCCACTTATTCATCACCAAATGGAAACTGGAGGGAAAAACAAACACAGATAAGCAATGGTGATAAGAAAGGAGGTCAGTTATGCTTCCTGTGACCTAATCCTCACCCACCTAACAAAAACAGCCCCCCCCCCCTTTTGACTGGGGTGTTCAGTGATAGATCTTTTCCACAGTGCCAGAAGGACTCTGATTGCTGAGGCTCTATATCACAACAAGTCCAGGCCCCAGTTACAAGAGGGGGAAAGAAAGGGCGCAGAGAGGTGGCCCTCCACAGGGACAGAGGAGCCGTTCTAAGAAGGAAAAGCAGGAGAGGTGCCCGACAGTGTGATGCCTGTAAAACTAGTCACTACAGGTTTTAACTGGACTTTTTTTTGAATAAGCCACTGAGGTTTTGAACTCTTTCTTTTCCCTTCGTGTTAAGGTATAAATAAAGTGAACATGTGAGATTAAAGAGCTGACAGGCATTAAGAAAGAAGATTATGAACCAAGCTTATTTTAAATATTTTTAATCATTTAACTCTTAAATTACATTACATCATTAATTATGTTAAATTATATGAAATCATTAATTACATCATTAATTACATCTACTGGTGTATTAAGACTGGCATGAGCTGAATTCTACCCGTCTTCTAAACCACTTATCCAGTGTAGGATCTAATACAAGTCTATCCCAAAGAGTTCAAGGCCAAGATGCCAGTCTGTAGCAGAGCAGGGTCATACATCGAACCCCCAGCCCTAAAGGTGTGATGCAACAGCGCCACCCACTGAGCCACTGTGCCAACGGCTTTATTGGACTGGTATATGGAACCAAACACTGGATCGTGTAGATGCAAATGATTCCACAGAAACCAACCTGACAGGTTTGGTATTTACCAGTAGGAAGTGGCTCTAGTTCTACAGTGGAGTACAGTACCAAAAGCCTAGATCTTATGAAAGGCCTTAAACGACACACACACACAAACACACACACACACACACACACACATTAATTAGTTATTGTCCAAAATAAAATTAGTTAGTTATGTCCAAAATAAAACAGAACGCAACATTTTGCCTAGATGGGAATTCAACCTTAGAAATAAAATAAACAAAGATAGCTCTTACAAGGCAAGAAACCCAATATGCACACTCATTGTTGTCTTAAAGTAGCTCCTTTCAAGGGATACGAGGCCCTGGTCCAGGCTCGTTTCAGCTCTGAGAGTCACACACTCAGTGTTCTGTATCTCCCCTTAATGAACTCTTACCTAATATCAGCTGGGTCCAAAAGGAAAATCCAGATTCAACTAAACAGGTTTCTCAGAAATTCCCAGGGGTGGGTCATCTTACCAAGATAAAATATAGCCTTTCAAGCAATTGTTACAATTGAAGTATTTCACAAGATAACAAACAGGAACTCAGTGAAAATAACATTGCAATACATTTTAGTGCTATACTATTTAAGATTTATATTATTATTAGTGCTGTCAAACGATTCAAATTTTTAATCAGATTAATCACAGGGTTGTTGTGGATTAATTTCGATTAATCACGATTAAATATCATTCATTTTTAATCTATATTAATCTCATTTCATTTTGCATGAGCAAACAGACTCAAGAAAAACGGGAATATATATGCACTTAACATGTTTATTGAACATCTTGAACACAAGTCGGATGCATTCCATCTGCCACAGAACTGCAATACCACGGACCCATATCAAAAAGCAAGATTTTTTGCTTAGCCGGACAACTTGTCAGATTTAAGGTACCTCAATTTAAATGGTCTTTATCTTCGTTCACAATTAGCCCAAACTACCATAAATCCGACAAATAATCCGACTAATCATGAAATCCAATTCTAGCCCTGTTAATCGCCATTGTTAGCAATATCAGTTTTTTTTGTATAAAACTCTGTAGCAACATGTCCACAGATAAGTTGGACGGTATAGTGTGTGCGACCAATTAAATGAGCCACAAATGAGAAGTAGTGCAATGCCCGAAATGGGTTGACAGAGACATTTCAGGGATTTTGAGTCATTCTGCGCTGCAGATGGGTTAATTGCGTTAAAAATTTTAATCAGATTAATCATGATGATGGATTAATCCGCATTAACCCGTTAATTTTGACAGTCCTAATTATTATATTTTTTATTTTATAGATCATATGTTGATAATATATTGTCAATATATTACGTATATTGCACTTCGTTGCTCTTATTGAATTAGTAATTCAAGTTAAATCATACTTTCTTCTTTTAAATAGTCTTATTAAGGGAACAAAGTATAACATTATATATGTGTGTGTGTGTGTGTGTGTAATTCTCTTTTTAATGCAATTATGAGCGATCACTATCACAGTGAAATAGTGACTGTCAGATACTGAAGTTTTTTTTTTTTATCTTTGTAAGGGATGATTTTGGAAAACATACTACTCTTAAAAAACATTTTCTTAGAGGTTAAATCAACAGAGGTTGCCAGTGATAATTAGAGAGTGAGCTAATTAATTATGGTCATTAAAACTGAGGTTAACACAGATTGCTGGCTTATGGCAAGCTTGTTTATTTTGGACCCACTTCTTCTTGCCTGCAACATATTTTTAAAAAGTGAAGCTGACAGTGCAGAAGCAGGGGATGTCTCCAGCAGCAGTAAAAAATAAATAAATTGCAATATATACACAAAATTTAAAAAGTACCTATAGTCCAGGGGTGGCCAATCTTATCCGCAAAGGGCCGCTGTGTATGCGGGTTTTCGCTGCAACTCCCTAATTAGATTACTAATCAGAGGATTGATTGGCTGAAGAGTCCTCACACCTGGGTTTGAACAGCTGACCTACAGGTTATCCCAAAAATCTGCAAACACACCGGCCCTTTGCGGATAAGATTGGCCACCCCTGACTTACACAAAACACTAAGAGTGGGTGGTGGATCAGTGGGTTGCGCCTCTATGCTTATAATCAGAGAGTCATGGGTTTGAATCCAGCCCTTGCTAGAATAGCCAAGGTCCATTGGATCCCTAAAGCAGGTCCTTTAATCATCCACCATGCTCTAGAGGCGCTGCATAAATGGGTGACCCTGTGTTAGGACTTCCGAGCTTCACTCTTGACTGTGTGTATGCCTCAAAAGAGAGTGAGATGGAACTTCTGGAAAGAAGCACCTTTTTGTTTTATAGCTGTTATCCAAAGCAAAACTCTGGATAAAAAGCACAGATTAAAGCAGCTATGATCAACAATCTTCTTTAGTATGATGCAGCATTATATTAACTGGTGGTGGAACAGATCAGGTGGAGTTGCTCAAGAAGAGGAACCCTGCAGGATAGGTCATGTGACCGCATTATCAGGAAGAGAGACTATCAGTGGTGTTTCCTTATTTGTATAATTCTATGATTTCAGTGCAAACACTAGTACTTTATGCATCTGCAAAGGGCAACTAAAACGATCTGCACCTTTTATATCCATATACTGTGAAAAAGACTCATCGAATGTGCCACCTATGGATGGCCACTATGTTCCCTCCAGCCCATATCCACCATAAACAGACAATGCAGAACCTATTAACGGCCACAGGTGGATATTGCAGTAATGGTGTGCAGCAACGAAAACTTTTGCCTAAATCCCAAAGAATCAGGAAAGTAGGACAGCAGAAATCTGCTGCACACTAGCAGGGGGTGATCAGCACCACGCAAATGAATGCGGAGAGCGGTTTCCGCCTGAACGCTTACGGGGCACAGCTAGCGGCCGCTAATTGACTGAACAAGTGTTCCCCAGTGTAACTTAAAGTCCATGCTGGGAAGAAGATCATGCAGAAGGGAAAGGGTAAGCCAGCTGTGTAAGCTAAATGTATCCCTTATAACGTGGTACACAGACAAATTTACTGGGTGAATGAGGAAATTAAAATAAAAGGTCAGAAAGTTTTTTTTTTTTAAAAAAAGGAAAATTCACAAGTGGTTCCAGACTTTTGTGCACCACTGTAAAAGTCCAAGAGTCACCCTGTACCTGTCACTTTAGGGGAAGAGGTGCTTCCCACTGACTTGGTAACCACAGGCCCTCTGTATATTTCCCCCAGTTCCCTAAATAAATTCCACCCCCTGAGGGGTATTTGCTTGTACCCTCATCTCTTGTGTCTCCTTGCTGTCAAATATTGCAGTTTTACTTGTAAACTGGTTACAGGAGCTCACTAGTATTCAAAGGTTTGGGACTCATGTTTAACTTCTGCGAGGTATAAATTTAAGTATGAGACCATTGTGCAGGTTTCAATGCAGAATTGCTCAAAACTCACTGGCATTTCTGACAAGTTATTCCTAATAGGATAATAATGAATATTGCATATGCAAAATTTTGTTAGTACTGAATAACAGTATATAACACATAGCAGATATAACATTTTCCAAACACTTTCTGTAGTCAGCCAAGAGTTTTTCTGTTCCTGCTTTTTTTAATGGCTATTCCAAGGTCTTAATCTTTCTTTCATGCAAATACATCAAGAATGCTTTTGAACTTTTTCAGATGAGTACTGTGCTAAAATACTGAACCAGTTTTCCGCCTCACATTGTTGACTAACTCATGCAAATGTTAGGTCTAGGGATTGCTGATATCTACTTGAATCCAATCCTTCTTCCACACCAGTATCATTTCCTGAGTCACTGGCTTCCACAAATCCCCAAAGTGTAATAGAATCCAACTTATGCTTAAGAGCTTCAAGTGTGTTCTTTTCTTCAAATATTTCACCATCTTTCACCAAACATACCTTCTGTGGCTTTAAGGGAATCATTCACTTTAAGTGCAAAAATTCAGTGTGGACAGTTAGCAGTATGACCAAAAAAGGTTTTTTTTTTATTGTACTTTGTCAGCTACTTATATGTAAATTGTACTCTGCTTCATCAAAGGACTTCTTCAGACTGAAGTCAACCACATTAGCTGCAGTGTCTGCCATGCTGCTTCAAAACCTCAAGCTCAACTTGAACACATACACACACAAGCTTAGTTAGCAAGCTAACTACCAAACCGGTTTACTAAACTACTGAACTTAAACCATAAACAAGTGATCAAACTCAAAATTCAATGATAATGACTTTATTTACAATATTTACAAATGACAATAGCAAAAGATGGCACATGAAATAATAAAGTGTCACATTTGGTTTTAAAAAAAAATGCTTCTGCGCACCTGCATGTGACAGAATGAATGAACACTGTGAGCCAACACCACCAACAGCATGTGATCCATGTCAGTCATGAGCATTAATGTTATTGGTAGGTAATCTTCTTGAGTGCAGAGAATTCTGACTTCCAGGGTGGTGTAAAATTCTTTTAGCTATTTTGTGGGGGAAGCCATGCTTCCCGTGTAATCTTAGAGCAGGGGTGGGCAGTTGTATCCTCAAAGGGCCGGTGTGTATGCAGATTTTTGGGATAACTTTGAGGTCAGCTGTTCAAACCCAGGTGTGAGGACTCTTCAGCCAGTCAGTCCTCTAATTAATAATCTAATAGAAATCTAGATCAATCACTTGTGATGAAGCTTTACATCTGATTTCATTTCCAGACAAATTACCCCAGAAATGAAGCAGCAGAGGTAGGTGGCAGCAAAGGAAAGAAAATGTGGACGCAGAAGACATTTGATCTTGTTATAACCGTAACTCAAGAAGTATGTCATGGATCTTTTTCGTAGAGTTTGGGGGTGAAGAAGGAGTAGACATTAGATGGGTATTGGGGTGACAGGCCATCCGAAAGGTACATTGTTGTCATTCCAGGAATTTCTAGTTCAGACAGCTCAGCTTGTAAATACCATCATCATGCTGGTGTGTGGCTTACATTTAACATACATAGCATTCCTTGTGTTCTGTGTATTAGTGTACTTGTTCTTCATACTTCTATAAAGGCTACAAAAGAATTTGGAATGCACCTCTTTTTGTCTGGGCTCTAAATGTCAGACCATACACAAGCTGCTTTCTGTCACAGTAAACCTTTTTGCTCTTCAGGAAACCACTGGTCCAGCATCAGCCAAGTGTTTTCCTAAGTATCCCAATACTAAAAAAAACAGCAACATGTGGCTCTAGAAACCCTGTCATTCCCTCCCAATCATGTTCAAAGGTTATGTGACTGTCTGCCCACGTTCCATTATTGTCACCAAAACCCACAGAAATCTTCCCAAAGGTCAGAGCCCTCCCCTCCTTGTGTAATTTAAGTATACTACCCAAAGCCTTCTCACAAGTCTTCAGCGCAGCGCTCTAAATCTGACCACACATAATTAAAGCTTACAATCTTATCAAGCCTCACATGTGACCCAGCTGAATGCTTTGTTTAAACAAATCCATCTGTCATCATTTCCAATATATTTTCTTGTCCAGCTTTGTTAACCATCCCTGTTTTTCCTTTTAATTCATTAATTGTAGACACTCCTTTCCGATTTTTATTCCTGTTTAATACACTTCCCTTTCATTGTCGAATTAAATTGGAACTGAAAAGTAAAAGGCGTGTCACTGATTCACCTTCAAGGAGAATGCTATTTATTATTCAGAAACATTCAAAATGCTGCTTAATTCTTTCAGGATCTTAATTCATTTGCTGTTTCACTGAGGAATATAATGAAGAGAAACATCCTCTATTGTGCATTATGGTCAATTTAATCTACATATTTGGGTGTTGTTTCTTATGTTAGTCAACCTACACTACAGTTAAGTAGCCAATATTTCATAGTTCATGCATAATCATGTAAGATGTGGGGGATGAATTTGGGTCACTATACTATATTTGCAATTATTTAAAAGTATTACATCTGCCCTTTTGCAGATGCTGAAATAGCTGTCCGTTGTTTTTCCTTGTCACAGCATTTTAGGCCTGCAAAAAGTTTCTGTTCTTCCTTCCCAACCCTGTGTCATGTGGCTGTGTTAACTGATGTGTGCAGAGTGAATGTGGAATATCATAATGAATGTTTCATAATCCCAGTACACTGCAACCACAAAACTAACATAATGCAAAAAACAAGTCATTGTAAAATTATCACTATTACCTTAATAAGAGTGGCAGCAAGAAATACATCACATGATACAGCCAATTTTACAAAATTATGAAATACAAGAAAAAAAAACATCTTACGTGTAGTTCAGCAAGGCCCAACCATGGCCAAATTCAAGTTCATTTTAACATGAAGCTTTGCGTTTTAATGAAAACTAACTGAATGGAAATCAGCATTAAATTCAATATTTTGTTTTGTACTATAATTCTTATTGTCCAAGCTTTTTAGTTTGCTACAGAAGGATGTTGTCACTGCAGTCTAGATTATAAACTTGCGACCCTTCATGCTGAAAATGTTAGTTCATCAAATATTTAAACTGGTATACTGTTACTGTGTTAGTGTTATTGAATTCTAACTGGTAAATTATAACATGGTGTCTTCAGTCGGCGATAATGAGATTGTAGGCACAATAAAAATGTAAAAATTCACGAATATAGAGTTCAACCTTTCCACCCTGACACATTTTTTGCGGCACTCATAACCTAATCCTCACTTTCACTGCATCTTGGCGACCTCTGCTGTGCCTTTAGAAAAGCAGGACGAGCGTTTGACTCCTCTAAACATAACTGTAAATACTACCTACAAAAATTACAGTTGTGCGCTCACAGTAAACAACAACAACAATAATAATAATTATTATTATTATTATTATAACAATGTGACATAGTGTGCATCTTTATCTTCTTCGCACAAGCATATGTAGTACTAATTGCTTACCACCGTGACAAAATTATGTTTCAAAGCATAATGATCAGCTTTATGAAAACGAATTGAATGTTTCGTTAAAAAATAAAATACAATTTGCCTGTTAGATGCGACGCGCCGGCCCCCTTTAAGAGGAGGCGGGAGCCGTGGCCCGGCGGCCGCCCGCTGTGGGCGTTACGCCCTAACCGTCACTAATGCGGCTGCAGCCAGCATCTCGACGCCGCCGCTTCCGGTGTGCCGTCCTGTCGCAGCTCGCCGCGCAGGCACGGAAGACTGAGAAACATGGAATCCTCTCTGGTGAGGCGTGTGAAATGGTTCCAATGTGAACTGTGTGAGAGCAAGCGGATAAATAAGCTGGCGGCTCGCTTCGATAGACATGCTAGGCTAGCCTGTAGCGCTGGCTGTCCGGCCGGCCGTGGCGCCGGGCCTGTACCGACTCGGAGCTCACATCGCCCCGCTTGTTTACAGCAAGAACGCGAGATGTCAGGAACAGCTTGACGCGTCTGGTAGTCGCTCCAAAAGGCCGTCCCGGATTGCCCGAACACTCGTTCTACTGTTCCCCCACTTTCCCCCTGGTATTCCTCCGACGGCTAGTTAGCATCGAGCACGGCGGCCGGGATCCCGGAGCCTCGCCGCGACTCAACGCGGACTGAGTGCACTCTACACGCGGGTCACGGGTCAGCTGTCCCGGCGGGGAAAACAAGTGTCTGGAGTTTCCCCCTATTACAGGGGGGTCATTCGTTAACATTTACAGATAGATTAACAGCCATCCTGCCTTTTCAATCTTGTTTATTCGTTTTAAATAGACATTTAAAAACTTACTTACTCGGTGTATTGAGATGGGTGCCACGTTGTGAGAGTTGGTTGGGGTGGGGAGCCAAACTTCCGAGGTGCTTTTTGCTTTCCTGCGGTCTCGCACGCAGCGGACCAGTCGGAAAAGTGACGCCGGAGCTGGCGGGCGGGCCGAGGCTCCCCGCGATGCGAGTGCGCTTTTCGGGATCTCGTGGGGGGTGAACGCAGCCAGGAGCCCCTCTGGCTCGTTCGGTATATAGTAATGTATGTGGGTGTGTGTGGCAGCCCTTACAGATTCAGCTGAGAGCTCCATTAAGATGATGGCTGATGTACATGTGTCCCAGCTAACATGGAACGTTCCCACAGATCTTTAGCCAACGTACGTAAAGGTCTTCGCACGGTAGACAGAGAAGACTCTTACTGTAACGTCATTTCCACGTTTTACATTTTAACAAAGATTCTGCTAGCGTTAGCACAATAACGGTTGATAACTTTGGTCAGCTAGCTGGCGTGAGATTTTCAATTCGAGTAAAGTCTGCTAACTCATTTACATGTATGTAAATTCTTTTACTCAAATAATAGGTAATAATTTAATGATTATTATAATTTAAATAGTCTTTTGGGATTGCAAACTACCCCTGCCTTTTTGATGTAGCTTTTATATATATATATATATATATATATATATATATATATATATATGATGACACACACACACACTAGTAACAGATCGGTACTCTGTATTAACCAATACCAATAGCCCAGCTATCAGGACAGAAAAAGTGGGATTGGTGCATCCCTACCCATAATACATTATTTACTTTAAATTTATTATTTTTCAAACTGAATGAACAATTGGAGTGGCCTTCTTAGCAGTTTCTGGCATGACTTAGAGTTGCAGCTCCTGAAAAAAGACCAGGGACTAAAATAATAAATCTATTACTGACCACAATGTTTGAAGTCTTTGGTTCCTTTATATAGTAAACCTGCACCATCTCTGGAGGACTTGTGCTTCTTCGTCCATCTAACCACTTTAAATTGTCTGTATTGTGTGCTTTAACCTTGTATTATGATGGATTTTTTGGAGTTTGTTGTTTAGTTTTTGCTACAGCAAGATTTTGATAACTGTAAGAAAGAGCTGGAATTTGACTCGCACCATCTCTGTCTTGGTCTGTCATTGAGGTGTATATTTTGCTGAACATTATAATGTCTGATAGTCTTATAGCCGCACTCATCACTGTCCATTATAATTTACCCCCATGACCTGTATTTATGCAATGAGTAAATAAGTCTGTCTGTCTCCCGCTGACCCTGAGGAGCCTGGGATACTGATTGTCCATCAGGCATACCCAGAAAACCCGATGCTGTCACCCCACTCAGCAACCTCCTCTGTGTCCTTTGTCCAGTCTGCCTTTTCTGTTTGCATGAAATTGACACCGAATATGAGAACAAGCTGTCCTGTTTTCATCCTGCCTGATTAATCAACGCACTGCCTGTCTGGGTTCTGTTAAAGATGTAATGACTTAACGTTGTGAAATCGTATTAGTTTATTGGGTGGAACACCTTTTAATATTATGCTGTAAGTGTGCTTTCATCTTTATGCGAGTGATTTTCTGTGGTTATGCGGTACAGCAGTGCACACCCAGTGCGTCATGGCATCTGAGGACATGAATGTTGTCCCCCCAGACCATCGGGGAGTTCTTCACCACGCTGGCTGAGATGGGCTTCAGCCAGGCTCAGATCCGGACAGCCATGCAGGCGGGCCACTTCTCAGTGCCGGAGGCTGCTGAGTGGTGAGGATCATGTTTGCGGTCCTGCTAATCTTATGTTTGTGAGAGGTTGACAAAGTGTTTAAACACATTATTGTAGGTTAATAACTGATCATCCAGTGAGGTTTGTAGTCTGGAGCATTTTTTTTTTTCATTTTTATATAATATATATATATTTTTTTGTGATCATTTAGTTGGTTTAGAATTTGTCTTCAGCATCTTCTTAGCTTCTTTCTTAGCAGAAACTTTTATCCAAGGTGATGTGGAGTTGTTTATTTTATTAGAGCATATTCAGGCAGCCCCTGGAGCAACTGGGGTCTAAGGGTCTGGCTCAGTGCCCAATGGTGACATCACTCTGCCCGTCATGGGATCGGAACTCGGGACTTCCTGATCACAGGCCCGTCATCCTGACCTGCTTAGCCACATGCTGCTCCCCTGTAATGTAGATGTACTTTTTCCTATTTATTTATTGTGGCTTTTGGCATCTCATTCTTTTGTAGGCTTCTACAAGGGGAGGGTCCCAGGCACAAGCTGGTTAGAGAGTCCTCCCAGCCCCCAGAAACTGCATTCTCTGCTTTCAACCCCCCTAAAACCTCAGAGACACTGGGCAGTGCAGGGACTTCATCACCACCTGCTGCTGAGGATTCTGGGAATAAAGGTAACTGATTGGCTCCTTTTTCAGGGTTAAGTGCTTGCAGGTATTTGCTAGTATAAATCTGGTAATTGAGCGTGACAGCTGACCCCTGCACCCTAGTTTACAGTAATTGCTCATTAAATCCCTTTTAGTATAAATGCTTAACGGGAATGGTTGTGAAATCTCAAGTAATGTTTCCAGGAAGAGTTTTTCTGCCTAACCTCTTGAAGGTTTTTTTTCTTTTTTTATTCTCCAGGGAACTATAATCCTGGTTCAGAACAGTCGGTGGCTATAATACACAATTTTTTCTTCCCTCTACCTACCACAAAGCAGATTTGAAGTATCCATGGTATTAAAAACTATTGCTAAGTCTTAAATTCAAGTTAAACCAATTTAAAGTTTGGAAATGTCGAAAGTCGCCTGCTATAATACCTTTCAACAAGCAAGCCAGGCAAAATTTAATCGCAAAAAAAAAAGTCAAGCCAGAAGAGGCTTTTTTAGATTTTTTTTTTTTTCCCCCCCTCGTCTGTATGTTTGCCATGAATATAGCGCTGGTCGCTTGCATGGCATTAAGTCGCCATAACTAACTTTATGGGCAAATCTGAATTAATATTTGATTGTTTGCATGTGCGTTTCAAGTTAAGTAGCTGTCACACTCTTACAGTCGCTGGTGGTGAATGGACACTGCAATTATTCATAAAAATGTATAGAAATACAGTGCCCTCCACCATTATTTGCACCCTTAGCAAGGATTTGTAAAAAGGATAAAAAAAAATCCACCTTTTGGTGAAGTACAGTAGCTTCACTGGGAAAAAGAGAAAAGTCCAACCTGAAATATATTCAAAGAAAAACAAATCCTTCATGAAGAATTATTTAATTTTAATTATATAATTAAAAAAAAATGTTATTTAATTATATGTCTGTATAAGGGGGCTTTAGTAGGGCAGAGCAAGGTGTGAAGGAGTCCTGTGAAGGAGTCCTGTGAAGGAGTCCTGTGAAGGAGTCCTGTGAAGGAGTCCTGTGAAGGACTTCAGGTCTCAGAAGTTGTGGGCCATCCCAGTTTTCCTTGAGGTTTAAAAGATTTATCGATCTCTCTCTCTCTATTACTGTGTTTTTGAAGCAGAATTCTATGCCAAAAGAGCAGTGGGTATTCCGCATTTCATCATTTCGACTACTATCCCCAGTATCGAACTGAATCGTATCGCATCGTATCGTGGGAATTTCTGAGGTATCAAAAAAAGTCGAACTGTTGGCTTAAGGAATCGATACTGTATCGTATGGCATCGCGAGGAAAGCTGTGATTTACACCCCTAGTTGTAAGTGTTGGGGGTTTAGCGGTGGAGCAGGGACTGAGAGTGGAGTGAAAGCAAGAGCAGACAGAATCACGCAGGGAATGGCCCTCGCGTCCGGACGTCTGGTCTGCATTTCCCTGATAAATGGAAGTCTTTCGTAATAATAGATATTCGCTACAGGTGAATGAATGGGTCCGATAGCTGACTTTGCCTTGATGTCCAAGCCTTTGCACGTTATACTTGCTGACATCATCAAGAGGCTCAGTCAACAGAGTAAAATATGACTTGCAAAGTTTTCTCTACACCAGAGCCTCCATCTAATCTGAAATTTTCTTGATTTGTCTGTTAATGAATATTTGTCTTCATTTGTCATCATTCTCTGCCCTTTGATACCCGCTTTAGCTTAAAGCACGGTCATTATGTATGAGACTGGAAAGTGGTGATAATGAATTGCACAGATGAAGGTTCTCTGAGTATCTGGGCTGTTCTTACCAGCTGTCTCTCTGCATCTGAATGCATTCCCAGGGGTCGTGGCTCTCTCCGGTCCCGCAACAGAACTGTCTCCCCTCGGGTCCCGGATCAAGCAGGATCGCAGTGGTTTTCAGGAGCAACAGAGGCAGCGTGTGGCCCAGGAGGCGCGAGCTGAGAGGAGGCAGAAGAAGCAGGTGACTGGTGTCTGCCGGTACCCCCGGGTACAGAAGGGGAGGCGGTGTCATCATGGGAGCGCTTACCGGATCACCGGATCTCCCCTCGCTGTAAACAGGAGCGAGAGCTGGCGCTGAGGCGCATTGCCGAAGACCGCCGCAGCCTGCAGGAGAAGAGCCAGCCTGGAGGCCAGGCCTTGTCCCCCCCTGCCGCCACCCCTGGCCAGGGCCATAGGCTGGGGGGCAGGGTGCAGACCAGCGTGGACAATCAGTGCCTCCTCATGGTGAGGCCAGGCGTCAGATTGTGGATGCTTGGATGGTTCGAGTGTGCCTTGCTCGCTCACTTCCACTCTCTCTTGACCACCCCCCAGATCCGGTTGCCCTCTGGGGAGTCCATGCGGGAGCGCTTCCCAGCTGATGCCCCGCTCCGCCGCGTGGTGGAGCACATCTCGGAGCGCCACCCATCCCTGGCCTCCTTCGCCCTCCTGCACAGCTTCCCCCGCAAACGCTTTGGGGAGGCCGAGCTTTCCCTGTCGCTGCATGAGCTGGGCCTCACCCCCAACGCGGCGCTCTGCCTCCAGGCCACGCCACCAGACACGCCCGTAGTGGCCGCACAGGGTCAGGTGGAGGCGGAGGAGCAGCAGCCGCCGCCGCCACCTCCGTCACTGTCGCCTCCACGCCCCCTGCCCCGGCAGCTGTGGGAGGAGGCCGTCGGGTACGCTGGAATCCCGGGGATGGCGCCTCCGCTGGCCAGCCAGCCTCACTACTGGGGTAAACATCACGCTGACTCCTTGTCACCATGTTACAGCATTAGAGGTCAGCTCCAAGTAAAACTCTATGACAGGGGTCTCCAACTCCGGTCCTGGAGAGCTACTATCCAGTAGGTTTTCTGTCCCACTTGGCTTCTGATGAGCCACACCTGCTCCTGGTATTTACCTGAGAACAGGTGTGGCTCATCAGAAGCCGGGTAGGATAGAAAACCTACTGGATGGTAGCTCTCCAGGACCGGAGTTGGAGACCCTTGCCCTATGATATTGGAAAAGAATCCACATTGCAATACTGTAAGCTTTTGTGATAAATAGTGCCGACAAATCCCATGTCCGAAATATTTCCACACAGTGGAAATCAAATATCTTTTGGTGACCAGTTCTTTTTTGTTTTTTTTCTCCTCACTCATTTTCGTAAAATTTTTCACAAATGCGCCTTGCTGTTTGTCAAGCTCATTGCCAAAGCAATGTCAGTAAAATTTTAGACATTTTTAAAATTTGTTTTTTAAACTTTAAACTTTTTTTTTGACATACTAGATCAGGGGAATTTGATCATTTTTCCATGAGGTCCGAATTCTTTCATTAACACGAAGGGTGGAGGGGAGGGGAGGGGAGGGGGTCCTTGCGATGTTACAGCTGCATGTGCATAACATGCTGCATTGATATTAACATTGCGCAGCTTCCCACCCTAGTTGTCTGTGTGTTCATGAGTTAATGTTTTTGAAGCACTTTCTTCCACACTCTACATGCCGCTCTAAATCCTGTTGTTCCTTAAAGAGAACAGCTAGGGCTTTAAGATGGCATCACGTGTATCTGATACCAGCTTTCTTCTCATGTCAACATTTTAATCAATATTAAAAAAACTCTTTTGCCCTGGATCTCGGGACTATAGCAATATATTTATAAGCCAGCATGTTCCTAGTAATTAAGGTGTGCTGGGAGCTGGGAACTAGCAAAAATATGAGCCATCTTGTTGTCCCCAAGGGCTGGGCTACGAAAGTGACGTAAAGGCCTTAGGGAAGAGGTCCCAAATTGTTTGGTCTTAAGCTGTTTAATCTTGCTTAGTCTGTCTACAGGGAAATGTGGTAGCTGTGGGAGGGCGGTCTGAGAGTTTATAGCAGCATTTTACTGAGGGCCCTCGCTCCTGTCCTACTTTTCATACATTCGTCTAGCAGGTGCTTTTCTCTGTGTGTGATTGGTTGAGGTTGAGGTATTACATACTGTAACTGGTTAAGGGCAGTTTAAGTAGGATAGATGTATTCGCAGATTGTTATATTCAGTAAGCTAAGATTCAGGTCAGTGGGACTGATTTTGACTCTTGGCTCTTGCATTCATATTGACCCATAGTAAAGATTTTCGGTAACCTGGCATTATAGATGATGTTCATAATACATTATAATGTAATTGTAAAGTATTATAAACGCGGCTATAACTATTTATAAAAAGGCATGACACTTTATAGTCATGTTTATTATGCATTATGAATGCTCTATGAAGCTCTCACTATAAATACCTTCATAATCTATTTTAATGGCTGGCCATTATAATGCATTATGACAGTATCTATAGTGCATTATATTTGATAGCTTCATAGATCTGACCCTAAAGCTTCCCCTGTTACCCACCCTGGTGTCTACCAGCTTGTATAAATTGTCTATTAACAAACAGCCTAAAATCATTTGCCCCCTCCATCGAAATCGAGTTTAAGAAGAGCCAACCGGGAATAAATATAAAGGTTAACTTCAGGTTTGATATATTTCCTTTGATTCCTTTAAGGGGTGTTTTATTGGTGTGTTCTGGCTGTCTTATCGTCGAGGTCTTGGCATACATGATCAGGAAACTTGTGAGAAATATGTTAGTGTAGAGGTTCATTATGGTGTCTTTCCTCTTTGTGTCTTTGCAGTATTGCTATTTAAATGATTTCATGCTGCAGCAGAGATCTGGGAGCAGATAGCGGCTTGCTCTGTTACTCTTAAATGATCCAGCATGGTTTGAGATAAGAATCTTTATTGTCACTGTGCACAGAGCAGTGAAATTTCATTTACCAGCACTGCTGCGTGTAGTATAGCATGTCACGTCACAGTACGCATAGGACAAGGGCAATAGATATACTCATGCATGGACAGGCATCGAACACACAAAGCAGTGTTGAAATATCAATGCCAGTTAAGATGTTTCCATTTGATTTAACTGGACTTCTGTTTCCTGGGCAGGACGGGGTCAGAAGCTAGTTCCAGGTGACATGGAAGAGGGCTCCAGCTCTGGGGAAGAGGAGGAAGATGTTCCCCCTGTGGAGAATGGGCCACCCCCCATCCCCATCCCCGGTACAGCTCAGTCCAGCTGCCTCCGAGAATCGATGTTTCCTGTCAAGCATGGAGTGGGACTAATTTTCAGCCCGGGAGTTTTATGCCCAAGACCAGCCAATTTTGTCTTAGTTTTCCGGGAACTTTGATAAATGATGCCACAGTTCCAGTTTTATTATCCCGATAAATTTATTACTGACATTTCAAGAAGAAAATAAATAGTGAATATCGCATTGAACTGTTTAAGCAGTTTTTTTTTTTCCCCTCTTCAGTCCTGCTTGGTATCTTTATCATCCATCATTTGAAAATTTTCCAGTGATTAGCAACAGCGAGTGATGAGTTGTGGCACCTCCACAACTGCACACTGTGCTGCATATTTACACGTTTCTCTATGCAGAGCAATCGTGGTCTATTTTGTGTGTGTGGGTGGGATGGGTTATGTATATATTACATTGTGGGGACCAAAAGTGATGGTTAGGGAACCATTTTGGTCCCCACAAGGGGAAACTCAATTGTGTGTGTGTGTGCGTGCGTGCGTGCGTGCGCGCCTCCGGGCATGTTTGGGTGTGTGTGTGCGGTTATCATTCTGAAGGATTGTTGTAGAATTTTAAAGTCGTAAAGTTTTTGTTTTCGAGTGCTAACAGCTAAGCGGCTCAATGGGATTTCTCCTGAGTCTCCTGATTGGCCACTCCGGGCCTGTCACCTATATGTCTGGCTGTTCAGGCTGGCTCTGGGTCTCTGGGCACCTCTTTTAGCTCACACTCACGTAAAGATGTGGGAAAGTCTGAATAAGTAGTTGACTATTCAGGGTTTTGTAGTGCGTGCAGCCCTGCTGTGCCTTGGTCGAGAGAGCGTGACAGCATCGGGGCGAGGCAGTTTGTGCGGCTGTGGGTGTGGGTGTGCTTTAGCTCCTGTCTGTTTTCAGGCACGCAGCCCTTTAGCCCGTGATCAGGGCTTGTGTACCCACTGCGCTATGTTGTCACTTCCTGTGGCTGCCAGGTTTGAGTCACCAACCAAGCATCATGGTTAGCAGCTTCTCGCCTGGATCCTGGGCTGATGTTGTGACCTTTGACCCCTGGCAGGTCTTCCTCAGCTTCCCTTCCTCCCCGAGCACCGGCCCTGGGGGCTGGCTGAGCCCCCGCACCACTGGCCAGACCAGGGCAACAGGCTGCGGTGAGCAGTGCCGCCCCTTTACCCCCCCTGCATGATATATTGTCCAGTGCATTGTCTCCCCCCACTGAGTTGTTATTGTTAATGAAAACTAAAACTATTTAAAATAAAATACATTTGTAAACTGAAATAAAATTGGATTATAAAAAACTACTACTTTTAAAATACAGTTTAACTAAAATAATAGTTTAATTAATGTTTTGCACATTTTTGAGGACATTAGTAAATAACGTGCAATATTCCTGTAGGATTTCCCAAAATATCAGACACAAAGATCAAACACTCTGCAGCTTTGTAGATAAATAAAAAATTCTTAAATAAAAAAATAAATAAAATGAACATTATTTTAAAAATATAAAAACTAATGTATCCTTAAAATAAAAACTATTAAATCCAAATGGAAATGTAACTAAACGAAATTATACTAGCTAAATGAAAAGTTAAAAAAATATAAAAACTTAAAAAAAAAAAAAAAATTATAAATCAAAACTATGGTAAAGCTAGTCACAATGTACAAACATGGGGCTCTTTGAGAAGCTCCACAGAGGAAGTAGCTGGCCGCTTTTCTCAGATCTGTGAGCTTGCTTCCTGTCTGTGAGGACCCAGACGGAGCTCTGCCTGTTAGAGTAACACCTCGTGCTCTTCCTCACTGCAGGGAGGGCCCCATAGGTGCAGGCCCCCAAGATGGCAGGGTGGCCCCGGGTGTGGTGGGCCAGGCGGCCGCCGAGCGCCTCCAGAGAGCCCTGCCCCACGAGGAGACCCCAGGGTCGGCAGGACACCCGTCCCCCCCCAAGAAGGTCTTCCGGACGCCCAGTGTTCCGTCGCTCTGCTCCATGGCGACCCGAGCTGCTGTGGCCCTCGTTACAGGTCAGCTGGGGCTCCTCGCATGCTTTTGACATCGCTGATCAGCTGACCTCTGTGTGCACTGTGTGTGTCTCTGCCTGGATGTATTGGGATTGTTCCACATGTACAAAAAGGTCAGAAACCTTATAAATTGTATTTATATTAACTTCACCGCCTCTGACATTCTTCTCCACAACTAAATGTAATATGTTTCTAATCTGTGTTCGTCCAGTGTTCCTGTAGTGTATTGTGAGCGCGTTGGCACCATCTTGTGGCCGTTGCCCTTTAACATTATTAATAACATTAACATTATTATTCCCCTACAGCCCCTAGCATGCAGTACAGCAGCAGCCTGTCATGTCTCACGCCGGAGCTGGCTGAGCTGCTGCTCACCCACATAGCCCGGGAGAGGCTGCTGCGGCCCCGCACCCTGGAGCTCTTCTTTGGTTGCCCATTGCAGAAGTTTGTCCTCAACTGCTACCCATACTCCACCAACGAGCTGCTTCGCCAGCTACGGGCCTTCACGGCACTGAAGCACCTGAGCCTCGTCAGCTCACCCCTCATCACGGGTACCTCTGTCGCTGTCGGTGTCTCCCAGACCCCCCCCAGTGGGAGGGGAAGTGCAGGGACGGTATGCTCAAGGCACCACTTGTGTCTTCACCCTGCAGACTCAGGCCTGTCGGTGCTCCCCGGCCTGCAGAAGCTGCAGCACCTGAACCTCTCCTCCTGCAGCAAGCTGACGGACTCCTGCCTGCGTCACATCGGAGGTCAGCCGCTCCCGTACGTCCCGGAGGGGGGGTGCTTTTGATTGGGTTAATACTTCATAGATAAGTTTTTAACAACTGGTGAACGGAAGGTCACTAGGTCGAATCCTGTGGTGGGTGGGATAGTCACATTCCCCCCCCTCGAAATGCTCCTTGGGGTACCAGATAAATGGCTGAACCTGTGTTCTGACTCCAAGCTTCACTCTCACCTGTTGCGTGTCTCAGAGCACAATGGAAATGAAAACTACTGAACTTTTCCGTACTTGTAGAGATGGCAAATAAAATACCATTTAATTTATGCCCCCCCCCCCAGCTGAAATGTGGCTTTATCAGCTTAACCCTCCCCGTGTGCTTTCCCACAGAGCTGAAGGCACTCTCCTCGCTATCCCTGGACCAGACCAAAGTGAGTGATGCAGGCATGGTGCCCTTCCTGCAGGGGGCGCTGCCGTCACTCGTGCAGCTCAACCTGAACCAGACGTCGGTGACTGAGGCCACGTTGGCGGTTTTACCGGTCTGCGTCCCCCAACTGCGCCTTCTCAGCATCAAGCAGACTAAGGTTCCCCTGCTGCAGCCGCCCTCTCCACCCCCATCCCATAATGCACTGCACCTGCTCCACATCCGGCCGCGAGCAGGAAGATCACTTTGGCTTGACCGTATTTGACTGTTTTCGCATTGACATGATATCAGGATGATGTTACAGTGTAAAATGAGGTTTCTGTAAGACTTTAAACGTTTTAAGATTTTGAAGTCCGCGTTATTTCTTTGATGGCGTTAAGGCATGCAGTATTTTGTTACCCAAATGGGAGAAAAGTATGAGCACAGATTTTAATAGAAACCTATTATATTCCTTCCTGTTTGTAAACAATGCATAAGTTCAGGTTGTGACGTTGCTCAGAATTCCTGATTTCAAAGCTAAAATCAAAACATTAATTTCATTTTTAAAAATTACCAGACAGAAAAGCATACATAGAATAAAATTGTAATTTGCGATATTTTATTTTATTGAATCCTTATACTTTAAAATCTTAAGATCTTTCATGGTATAAAGTTTACTTTCGCTGGTTGTCAGGCTTCTCCTTTTAGAGCCATTTAGATTTCTAATTTTAGATTGATAATGTGGTCGGGCTTAAATAGTTTTGTCTGTGGTATACACCATTACTATCTTTTTGTAACCACAACATCCCTTCTTATAATACAGTAGCCTGGTAAAACATTTTACATTTTAGCTTACAGGGACATTTTTCAGATCCCCACTGTAAACCTCAGTTTTATTAAAATCTGTGTATGCAATCAGGTATTTTGTCTAGTTACTTGTGGTTAAGGTTAGGGCTGGGTAGGAGTTAAGGTTGTAATATTTCATTTTTATGGGTATAACCCTAATCTAATGGATGGTCTCCACAAAGATGTGAATACAAATATGTGTGTGAGTGTGCGTTTGTGTATGTGTGTTTACCCTGCCCGTGCCCTGTGCATTCTGGGATGCATTAGCCAAGCAGTCATGGAAAATGGATGGAGTATATTTTTACGTTTTCCTGAAGGCTATAGGCTCACTCATAAAAAGCAGAAAATTGAAAGTCATTAACAATGACTGAACGAACTAGGGCCCCGTCCCCACCCCCCAACCGAAGTGTGTGAACGCAGATTCAGTGTGTGTGCAGCTATGTAAATGTCTGTGTATGGAGGGCAGATGCCGTCCCTATGGGTGTGATTGATCACAGTGCTCCTTTCCCACCTCCCCCCAGGTGAGGGAGGTGTCCGCCCTGGCGGAGCTGTCCGCCTTGCAGACGCTATACCTGGATGGCACTGCCGTGACGGAGGCCTCGCTGGAGAGCCTGGCTGCCCACCCCACCCTCTCTAGCCTTGGTCTTGCTGGCATTCCGGTCGCCAGTGGCAACCATGCTCTCCAGATCATCTCAGGTGACTTGCTGCGAAGCCCAGTTTCCCCAGGACCTTGGGTCTTGAGTACCAGTGCAGTTTGGCATTGATGTTGTTTTTGGTTTGAATTGCATTTGTAGGGGGTTTGACCCTGAATCATGGAAGTGCTGAATACATTAAGTATTATAAATGATTTTGAGCATGAGCCGCTTGCAGGAGAGTCAGTTGGTGGCATTGAACAGTGACTTTACTTTTATAGGTGCATCTATTCTGGGTGCATTTTGGTGTTCGTCAGCTGTGCTTGTGACGCACAGAGCACCTCTTTCTCCTCCTTTGTGTATGTTTATGCTTGTATACTCCAGTCCAGAGCACCACAGTGGTTGGCACGGTTGCCTCGAATCTGTGTGTGTGAAGTTTGCATGTTCTCTCCATGTCATCCATGTAATCCCCCCACCTCGTGCAAAAACATGCTGAGGTGAATTGCAGTGGCGAATTGTGTCCTCTGATGGATTAGTGCCCCATCCTGCGTTATTCTCTGCCTTGTATCTGTAATACCGAAGATGGATGGATACTCCACTGCTTGAGGTTTTTAAAAATATTTTATTTCAGTGGTCTTACCAACAGTGCAGCACTCAGTTTTTAGACAGCTTCTTGCAGTGCTTAAGAACACAATGGCAGTGTGAGGCGGGACCTGGTTTACACAAACAGGGTGTACTAACCAGTGCTGAGAAGTAACTAGTTAGATGTAACGACGTTATGTAATGAAATTCCTAGCGATGCACGGAAATGGATCTTTTACCGGAACACCAAAACCAAAATGTAATTAGATTTTAAAGTATTTAATTAAAAAATTATAATGTATTTAATTAATTTTGCTTTTGAGCTTATTAATTAAAGGAAATTACAAATGCCACGCGATAAGAGAAAAGTAAGATTTATTTCTTCTGAACATTGCAAGTCATTATACGCATGCAGCCCTTTTGTGTTGATTATGTGCTATTAGCATTTACAGCGGTGAATCTAACACCCTAAACCAGAAAGGTTACATGTTCCTAATAGAGTGGGTGCTCTCTCATGAAAAAGCATTTTTGTAAAATGGAGTTTGAAATATTTGGTAAATGGATGTAATCGGTAACACTTTACCCGAAGGGTCACCTGAAATGTAGTATTATGCTATTACTTAGGTATTAATTAACCACTATGTCTTAGGTACATACTAATCTCATGTTAACTCATCATTAAAGAATCGTGACACTTTAATCTCAAGCAGTTACTGTATTTACCATATTTGTTAATTCTGTAAACCTACTAAAGGAACAAATAATGATTAATGTGAAATGCTGATCTCATGGGGGTGTGTATCATTAATGAATTGTGAAACGTCTTTATTCTCAAGCAGTTACTATATTTCTTACTATACCTGTTAATTTCATTAAATTTCTGACCAACTGAATGAACTACCAAGGAAGTAGTGAGGGAACAAGTAATGAAAAACACGTGAAATACTGATCTCATGTTTGTTCATCATTAATGAATTATGACGCACTGTAACATTATATTTGTTCGTAATTTGTACTTCGAGTAACTGAGTTACTAAATATTTGTGCTTCCTCAACTAATTTCAAGTCACGTACACAGTTGTACACATACAGCATGTAGTGTAATGTGTTACTGTGTAATCTATTGGCTATAAATAGATTTGTTTTTATAGCATTTTTTAAGGTATTTATTTCAGTGTAATTGTGTACTGTGTCCTATATTAGAATTAGGGACATTGATGGTTTCTTGTTCGTTGATTTCTGCTTTTTAACAACTGTGTAAAGCAACATCTTTTTTATCCAAACCAACGTTGGTGAAACACTTCATTAAAAAAGTATGTTTATATTTGAAATTAATTGTAAAATGTATTAGATATTACATAAAACCCACTGCAGTAAACATAAAGCAAAACAAATGCACACAGCCACGACTCAGTCTATAACAGGTCTTTGGTGGCTTTTTTGAACAACTCCCACAGATATACTGATTCATTTTGAGTACATTTGCCAACTGGAATGAGTAATTTTTTCCCGACATCAGATAAGGAGAGCAAAATGAAAGTAAACATATAACACAAACGCAATTTTATTGTGGGTTTTTTTTTTTTTTTGGGGTGACGGGAACTCTTCCGTTGAGATTACTGACTGACCAGTTATTTCCTTGATGGGTGGATGTTATGTTAACACGTTGACCTTTTAGCATAAGGAAAAGGTGTCACACACCTACGAATACTGCAGCTGGCAGTTAAAGGAGGTTATATTAAACATTTCAGTAATTTCAGCCTTCATAAAGTGTTTTGGCTGAAACCAAAAATTCCGTTTTCAGTCCAAATTTCGGTGCATCACTAGAAATGACCAAACAAATGTCATTGGAATCCATTACTTGGAAAAATATGTAATTGAATTACAGTTACTAATGTTATTACATTCATTTTTTGTTGCTTTGTATCTTTTCGGCATGCAGAAATGTTTGTGGCTCCATGGGTTAGGACATTGTAGGAAGGTCACTAATTCAAAGAACCCATGGTGATGTTGATCAGCAGGGTGATGTTGCTGTTAGGGCTCCAGAGCAAGGAAGCCAGTGGCCAGTTGCAGCAGGGATCATCTTAGCCTGCTTTCTGAAATGTACCTGACTTTGGATAATTAACAAATGCGAATGTTAACTGAAGTTGTTTGAACTCTCTGTGGATGTTGTCTGTCAGATTGCTCTTAGTCATGGTGATGAGTAATGTATGAAGACGTACTCAGGCACGTGTGCTGTTTTGATGTACATACATGTCAAGTCAAATTTATTATCCTGCTAGGGTAAATTTAGTCACAGCCAGGAACATGCAGTCCATCATGAATACAATATAAATGCAGATAGAACAAAAGGACAACATTACAGTACAGTACAAAAGATCACTTCATGTGAAGTTAAAAAATCTAAAGTTGCAGAGTGCAGAAAGTGCTTGATATCATCATTCGTACAAATGTGGTCTGTTGTATTCTGCTGAATGGCTCACCTGAAGTTTGACGCTGTGATGTCCATAAGTTTCATGTTCTGTGTGTGACCCGGTGACCGTAGGTCTCCGGCTGAGCCAGTTGACGCTGCCGGGCCGCCACTCGGTGACGGACAGCGGCCTGGCGTCCCTGTCCAAGCTGGCGCTGCTCTCAGAGCTGGACCTGACGGATTACACACGCATCACAGATGGGGGAGTGGCCCACTTGTCCGCCATGACCAGGTCAGGCCTCTGTCTTCTGCCTTGCCGGCAGCTTCCCTGTGTTTTGGATTTATGAAGTTTGTGGTTATGCACTTGAAGTTTTAAGCTGTATCTGGTAAAGCTCTGTTCTTGCCGCTACCTGGCACCTGATTCTGGTCCTTTGCTGGAAGCTCATCCTAGCAGCACTTGCATCACCTGGCTTCATGATCCCTGTATGCTTGTGATGCATCACCTTCCTCACTTGTACTCTGCTTTGGACAACTGCTTTGCTAACTCAATAGAGTGCTTGTTCAGCCATGCAAAACTATTTTGGGATATACGATATGAACATAAATGGTATAGAGTTTAGCTGAATGCCCGTAAGCCCTTGCTGGAGAAGCATAAGTTAACGGTGGGTCTCTGAATAGAGTTGGCAGGTCATCTGTACCTCGAGGTGAACGTTGACATGGTCTCCTGATGGCCCCCAGGTTAAAGAAGCTCTCTCTTGGTAACACCCTGGTGACGGACGAGGGTCTCCCCTTCCTGCGTGGCCTGCTGGAACTGCAGGAGCTGTGTCTGGACCGCACTGCCGTCACCAGTAGGGGCGTGGCGGCCTGTGTGGCCTGTCTGCCCCACCTGCAGGTACGCCCCTCCGTCACTTAACCCGAGCGGTGCCCCCTGTTGCATGTTTGATGTTCGGCCGCAGGGCTGATTGGAGTGCTTCTCAAGTAGTTCAACCTCAGGACTCACATTTTTCCCTTGGTCATTAAGTCATGACCCAAATATTTAAAATTTTGAACCAAAATGCTTTCTCAGAAAACAGTGCAGTAATAGTTAAGGTCATTCCATTTTAATTCAACACATTTGCAAAAGAAGCTTTTGCATTACCGATTTTGATTTTGATGAAAACTTGCCATGTGAATTGCACATTCAGTTACCATCCAGAGCTCAGAAATTATTTTTATTTAAAAAAAATAATAACAATAAATAATTTCACTTTGCTTTTTTTTCTTATGAGCTGTTATTTTCTTAGTTAGAACTACAAGGTTCAGCTATGGCTCGATGGAAAGCTCACAAAATGCATTTTCCTCTTGTGGTCAAATTCTTATTTTTGCTTAAGAATTTTTTTTCAAGGTAAAAGTTCATCTTGCAAACTGCATGTTATGTTATTTTTTTGTATTTTGGTTATGAAGAAAAACTGGAGGGCTTGGAGTAATAATGAAATGTGTATGTATGTGTCCTACCTGTATATAAACCATTCACTCACCTGTTGCCTGATACCCTAGGCACCACAAAACTGTATGAAGTGTTTTTTTATTGGTGTTTTGAGTCTCAAAAAAGGTATGTGGGGAGTGGTAAACATTTTTTCACTTAAGAAGAAATTACCTGCTTTGAAATGAGAGAAATAATTATTTTGTTATTCAGACCAGTATATGAATTGTGAAAAACGCACTCTCTGTGAACCACAGAAAACGATCCCTCAACCCAACAGTTCAGAAACGGTTTATTAGAGAAGCTGGGCTCAACATCTCAACATGCGTACTTGACCGTACTTGTGTTCTCCTGTGCCTGTTTTGTCATCTTCTGAAGACCAGTTCCAAGAATGCAAATAGAGGACATTCAAAATCCCTAGATGTTGCTCTTGCTCCGGCCCCGATATCAAGGATACATCGGTTGCACCCTCACCTAAGGAGACCAATCCCGTGATTCCCAAGTTCGTTCTTGGGAGGCCAGATGCCAAGACCGGTCTAGCCAAGACCAAGTTCGGTCTTTGCGTTCTTGGTATTGAGATTCACCCATGGATTGCTAAGGGCCCCTGTCATCAGATAGTCATAAATAATACTGTGTAGCTGAAAGTTCATGTAATTGGTATGTAGTTTGACCCCACTCCCTTTTTCCAATGTAGTCTAGCTATTAGTTAATGTGTCACTTGAGGGTGATTAATGGATAGCTGAGCTACGCCCCTTTTGTTAGATCTGTTCATTAGTTCAGACGATGGTTGAGGATGTCAGACTCTGCATCTCGATTAGCCTGTCTGCATGTTCTGCGTCACCATACTTGCTAATGTGTGTGTGGTGCTTGCTTTGCAGGTGCTGGGCCTGGCCAGCACGCAGGTGGGTGACAATGTGGTGCGACGGGGCCTTCTGCACTGCCCCCAGCTGGTCAAGCTCAATCTGAGTCGCACGCGCATCACCGATCATGGTCAGTATGTCGGCTGTCAGTGCTTTGCCTGAGCCCTGTCTCTCAGCATGGCTTTACCATTTTTATGTTTGTGGGCTAGTGTGTAGCACGGCAGGTTTGGGATCTGTGCCCATGTTTGGAAGGTTATTGGTTTGGATCCTGCAGCTGGTAGAATAATTGTATCACTGTTGATGCCCTTCAGCAAGGCCCTCAACCCCAACTGCTTTAGGGGTGCTCTGGCTTGGCTAAACTGTGCTCTGACCCCAAAACCTCCCGTCATCTGTAATCAGGGCCTTGTGCTGGGTCCAGGTCCGAGCTTTGGGAATTTTGTGTCGCTTTGGTTAATAGTGTCTGCTAAATGGAAAAGATGCAATCAACAAACATAAATGTGTGCTGACCCCAGGAAAGCTTGTCGGAATGTGCTCTCATGGAGGGCAGGACGGGAAATGCCGGCCCACACAGGGCGTGTTGGAATATGCTTGTGGTTTTTCTTTCTCTTTGCTTAAGGCTTGAAGTTCCTGCGTCAGATGCACCTCAGCCAGGTGAACCTGGACGGGACGGGCGTGAGTCTGCAGGGCATCGCGAACTTCATCTCATCCTGTCCGCACGTAGCAAGCATCCGTGCCAGTCACACTCGAGCCATCGCGCCTGATCAGGTCTCTGACGATGAAGGTGACGCTGACATCGCGTCGTGAAGGGGGCGGGGGAGGGGGGGATTGCCTCTCCATTGCCCCCCAGTGGTGGTGAGCTGTGTGTGCAACATATTCACAGCTCTTGTCTGAGTCTCCTGACTGTGCACTCCTGCAAAAACAGCTCTGTTTATATACTCCTCTGCAATAAGCAGCTTCATACTAACGTCTGCTCTCTTCCCAGCCTAGAATAACAAAGTTTATATATCTTTTGCTGGTAACAAATGCTGTTCGCTGTTAGAAGTACTTCTGCAAACCAGTAAATGGCTTTAAAGTCTATGAGAAAAATCTGTTTGCTCAGTTTATATAAATTATATCAGAATAGTTATAGCAGCTATAATTCCAAGCTCTAACTTTTAAGATTCTCGAATTTAATTGATTTAATTTGGATTCTTTAGTTTCTTTTCTTTTTGAAGGATTTATTATATGATTTCAAAAAAACCATGGTGTGATCAGAAGGAGTAGGCGAAGTAGAAAGCAGACATCACAAAGGGTTATTTTATTTTTGTAAACTGCATAACTGCAAATAGTCAGACTAAAGCACAGCACTGGATAAGAAGCCAGTCCATCTCATAAACCACACTGTCTGGTGTTTGGCCCCAGTCTGCCCAGAGATGGTTGGATGGATAAAGCACAGCTGGTAAATGAAGCTTCCCTCGGGAAGTGGGCCCACACCTTATTTGTGCCCTTTCTGTCTCGGGGGGTTAATCAGAGCTGCATGGGTGTTGGCAGTGGAGCGCTGAGAGGGTGGTGGCCATCAAAGCAGAGTATGAAGCTGCCTTCATGCAGTCAAAGGTGGTGAAGCCCACAGAAGAGCTGGGATTGACATGCATGTGCCGCTGCTCACACCAGTTACAGAACATCTTCCTGTAACTGCACAATGTTCCTGACTTCATGCTTATTTGGGTTCCAGCTTGTATTTTGAGGAGAGTAAAGAGACTTGCTCTTTAACTTAAATTTTTGTGTGGATTTATAATACTATCAGGAAAATCTCCCCTTCTCAATGTTTTCTCATTCATTAGGCAAAACCAGGTTAGAAAATCACTGTATGTTGATTTTTTGTTTTTGTCCTGCTGGCATGAAGTCCTGTGAAATATTGATCATCCGGGCACAGATAAACGTCATATGAAGCACATCATGTTGTCCAAGATTATAAGTTTTGACAGGAAGCAGAAGATGCCAACAAGTTGTCATGTTTTTCTTTAATCATTTGGTGTCTTGTTAAGGAAGTGCTTCAGATTGTTCATCTTCAGATTGTTGTTTTTTTTTTTTTTTTTGGTAAAACGCAGGAAAGCCATGGTGTGAGCTAATTCACCAATATGCTCACCAGATCTTTCTTCGGTACAATTCATGTGTCAGTATCTCATCCAGTAACTACAGATAATTCAGCTGTAATGCAAATCTTTCCCTTTACCATTTGTGGATGACTATCATTGTCTAAATTGCACCCGCAAAAATGTTTAACCAGAATGTATCCGCATATATGTAACCGTTTTCCTAGCTCAAATATAGTATATTTTCTAAACTGTACCAGATTGTTTAAAATGTGTAACACATTCTGCAGTGACAATTCTCAATCAATAAAAAAGATCCTTTTAAAAAGCAGTTAGTTGGATATTGATGATAATTCTATTCCTGTGTAGTTTCAGATGTAAATATATTGTGTATATGACTTTTATATGTAGTATATATCTCTCAGATTGAATATGGAGTCTAGGTGAACCAGGAGCTCATCCAAAATGGCACATGGCATCTGAACATCCTGGATTGTAGTACCCACACCAAGAGAAATTAAACACCAGTTCACCCAATTGCATATTTTAGGAACATGGAATAGTTACAGGAAACTCTCACAGCCAACCCTGGCGGTGTAAGGGCTACAGTGCCACCTGTAATCGATACTGATCTAAGCAAATGTTTCCCAACCCAGTCCTTGGGAACCCCCAGACTCGCTCCATATTTTTGCTCACTCTCAGCTCCCAGCACACTTGAACCAAGAAATTAAGAACACCAGATTCCTGGTATGGGTGTGGTGTGAGCTGGGAGAGACCCAAAGTGTGGTATGGGGGTTCCCAAGGATTGGGCTGAGAAACGCTGAACTAGGCAATTTAAGGATACCTTACCACTGGGCCCATGATATCAGATTTTGATCACTAGAACAAGGGTGGCCAATCTTATCCGCAAAGGGCCGGTGTGTATGCAGGTTTTCGGCGCAACTCCCTAATTAGGTCACTAATTAGAGGACTGATTGGCTGAAGGGTCCTCACACCTGGGTTTGAACAGCTGACCTACTGGTTGTCCCAAAAACCTGCATACACACCGGCCCTTTGCGGATAAGATTGGCTACCCCTGCACTAGAATATGGGTTGTTAATTACCAGGCTGATGGTCAAGAATGTTGTCCTTCCAACTGCTTATGCTGGTCATGGGGCAGCGGTGCTTGGCTGAGTCCTGAGTTTTCGCTCTAAAATTGTAGCGCAAAAATGTGGACCGTCTCGGGAGCACCAAGGACTGGGTTCAGAAACACTGAGATGTATGTTGCATTTATATAGGGCCTTTCATGACACCCAAAGCACTTTACAGAAGCAATGGGGAGCCACTTCAACCACCAGCACTGTGTAGCCCCCACCTGGATGATGTAACGGCAGCCATTCTGTGCCAGTACACTCATCACACAGTAGCTAAGGTGGTGAAGGGACAGGAGAGAATTCACCAATTAGATATAAGGGATGATTAGGAGGCCAGATCTGAAAGGGCCACAGTGGGCAATTTTAGCCAGGACACTGGGGTACCATCCAAACTATTTTGAAAAATGCCCAGGGATCCTTTTATGTGAGCTCTACATGTTCACAGGGGTAGGGCTGAAGCTCCAAGCTGTGGAGGTGACCGTCCTGTCCCAGTTAAGGGTTTTAAATACACTTCTGTGTATTTAACATTTGTGTAGGGTAGGCTGATGAAACTGGCCAGATCCAGGAAGTCATCATACAGATTATGAACAGCCAAATTGGTATTTTACTTATAAATCAGTTACTAAATGAAAGGAAATGTTAACAACTGTGGGCATGCAGGGCTCTGCTCCAACATTCCTCCATGGTCAGATACCAGCACCACCTAAAAGCATGATATACACACTTCTGAAAAATTCTAGCTTATTCCAAATAGTCTGAGCATTTCCAGGCAAGGAAATGACACAGTGCTACAACATAACTGTGTGATGATTTAGCTTTTAGTATTAGCCAAGCCAGCATCTAGTGGTAGGTCATATTTTCTTGTGTCATTCCAACAAAAAATAGATACACAATATAGCCTATACAAATTCAGGGATTATTGCCCAAGGGAGTGGCCCAAAAATGCCATGGATAGCAACAATTTCTTATGCCACTTAAGATTCAATAATGGTCACAATGAAGATGACAATGGGATTTTTGATGCACTATTAACCACAAGGACAAATGGCCATTCTGAAAACAATATCCGGTACTCCTGATTTTGTTGAAGGTCCCTAGTTTCTAAATGACATGATATTTTATTTACTTCTAAATCAAAATCACACATTCAACTAGTATTTCAATCATGTAGTCATATATTTTAAGATACATATACAGTATAAATTCTATTGACATCCCAAGAGTGATTCTGTTAGCAGGCGATATTTACTGCTGTTAAGACAGTGGGAATTTTAATTAACCAGATTCTCTTCTAGTTATTTAAAAAATCTATACAAAAAAAGTACCAATAATACTATTACTAGTGTCATTAAAATACATGCTACATATCCTCAATGGGTTTATATCTTCTATATTCTTTGTTTTGTTATACACAACAAACTTCTGGTGGCTATTTTTTCGATGTATTACTGTTTTTGTGTTATCTAAGTGCTAAGCATACCACAAAACATATGCACACTACAATCATCCACTATGTCAGCAAACCAGAAATACCACATATGTCCGATCCTTAAATGTCACCACAGTACCTGTATGCAATTTACAGTTAATAGTATGCTTAAACAGACTATGACAGTATCAGTGACAGTGTTCCCAATCTGGCCCTTGAGGGCCAACAGACAGTCCACGTTTTTGCTCCCTCCCAGCTGTCTGACAGGGAGCAAAAATGTGGACCAAAAACAGTGGGCTATGACAACTGAGTCCTTCAGACAGAAAGAGGTTGACTGGCAGTGATACTGGGTGACTAAATCCTGCCTGTAAAGCTTCCAGGTTGGTGAGCTGGTACTTTGGGCTGCCAAGGCTCAACTGTAGGACCAAACATTTGGAATAATGGAAACTGGTTTGTACTGACAAAAGCCTTTATTCGCCACACATTATACTGTACCTTTGCAATACCATGACTTATAAATCATTCAGTTTTCAGTACAATTAGTTTAAATGCCTTAGCTTCATTGATTTCATAGAGTTCACTGGCATTACTTAATGAGACAAAATTGTGCACCGTTCAAATTTAAATGTTAAAGATAACAGGAATACACCGCTACCACAATTAAAAAAAAAAAAATCAAGTTTAATTATTATTTCATCTCATTAGGAATTAAAAATTATGAAAAATAAAACACCAGATGCAAAAATGGTGAATATGAAAGAAATAAAATTAAGACATGAAAATACTATGTGTAATTTGTTACTACCAAATATCATACACATCATTTGTATATTGATAAAATGGCTACTTTAATGCTGATGACCTCTAAGCTGGAGTGCGCTGATGTCCCAGGTCAAAAAGTTTTGTCCAAGTGGGTCTTCCAACAATCACTTCAAACCAAGGTTTCAGAATCATTGTTCAGGTTTGTCTGCAGGTGCTGGTGCTGAGGCACAAGGTGACAGAGGACGAGCTGTGAAATGGTACCGTTTTCATGGCCAATGCTGAAAGCAGGCTGGATGGAATTCTTGAACTTTTTGTAGAAAATATGCAAAGGCTGTCCGATAACCACATTGTAGAACTGCAGTTGTCCCTTGTCATAGTCAAGGAAGATGCCTAGACGCTCAAATTCAGACCCTTTAAGGTTTATGGCGTCATCATTATGTAAGGCCAGCAGCCTGCCATCATCTAGCTGCAGTGCCCACGACAGGCAGTCTTCACCAAGTGCATGCCTATTGCCCTTCTGCTGCCAGCCTTCTTCCACGACTCCTACAGTCCAGCTCTCAGCACCCTTCACCTCCACCTCCCAGTAGTGACGGCCGTTTGTGAAGCACTGAGCTGCCAGGATGTTAGCAAAGCTCTCTGCTCCTTTGCTTGGAAGCTTGTTGAAATAGCGGACCTGGGTTTTGTCACTTGATGTAGATAAATTGTTGTCAGCTGTCTTCTCATCGAAAGTCAGGTTCTCTGCAACTTCAAAGAACAGATGACATACCATTACCCCAAAGCTGTTAGGATGGCTCATGCAATACAGTGCTTAGCTGTCTATTGAGTTGTTTGTTTTTTTACATACATACACTATATGGCTAAAACTATGTGGACTCCCCTATGAATGGCCAGTTCACCACACCCATTGCAGACAAAGGAAAGTAATTTAAGCATAGAGTCATATAATCCTCTAGCAATAAACACTGGCAGAAGAATAGGTAATTGTATAGAAGAGGTCAATGACTTTCAACTCATGTAACAGGCACCATCACAGGACTCCACCTTTCCAACAAGTCAGTTTGCCACATTTATGCAGTGCTATAGCTGTCCTGGTCAATCATAAGTGAAATAACTGTGAAGGTGAAAATGTGTGGGGGAAATTTAAAGTGTTTAGCCACACAAGCTCACAGAAAGGGGCCTGATAACCAGCATCAATACCCAACCTGAATGGCAGCAAATTCCACCCGTAATCCGAAATCCCAGAAAAGTAGAGGATATTATAGCAACAAAGTGTGTCTAACATCATACAGTATATGGACAAAAGTATTGAGGCACCTGGCCATTACACCTATGGGAACTTTTGTGACATCCATTCTAAATCCACAGGGATCACAGCTGTTCAGGGAAAGTTTTCTATGAGAATTTGGAGTGTGTCTGTGGGAATTTTTGCCCATTCATCCAGAAGAGCATTTATGAAGTCAGGCATTGATGTTGGATGTGAAGGCCTGGCTCAAAATCTCCATTCTAGTTCATCCCAAAGGTGTTTGATGGGGTTGAGGTTAAGGCTCTGTGCAGGCCAGTCAAGTTCTTCCACACCAAACTTCCCCAACCATATCTTTATGGACCTTGCTTCATGCACTGGGACACAGTCATGCTGGAACAGAAAAGGGCCTTCCCCAAACTGTTCCCACAAAGTTGGACGCATAGAATTGTCCAAAATGTCTTGGTATGTTGTAACATTAATAGTTCCCTTTACTGGAATTAAGGAGCCTGGCCCAACCCCTGAAAAACAACCCCATACCATTATCCCTCCTCCACCAAACTTTACAGTTGGCACAATACAGTCACGCAGGTAATGTTCTACTGGCATCTGCCAAACCCAGACTTGTTTGTCAGACTGCTGGACAGAAATCATGATTCATCATTCCATAGAACACATTTCCACTGCTCTAGAGTCCAGTGGCGACGTATTTTACACCACTCCATCTGACACTTCGCATTGCACTTGGTGGTCTTTCATGCAGCTGCTTGGCCATAGAAGCCCATTCCATGAAGCATACACTATATGCACAGTTTTGTGCTGGGGGTTAATGCCAGTTTGAACTCTGCAGTTATTGAGTCAACAGAGCACTGGCAACTTTTATGCACTATGTGCCTCAGCACTCGGTGGTCCCGCTCTGTTACCTTACGTGGTCTGCCACTTCGTTGCTGAGCTTTTGCAAAAATTCCATTTACATTTGACCGTGGAATATCTAACAGGGAAGAAATTTCACGAACTGACTTATTGCTAAGCTGGCATCCTCTGACAGCACCATGTTTGAATTCACTAAGCTCTTCAGAATGACCCACTCTTTCACAAGTATTTGTTAATCTGACTGCATGGCTAGGTGATGGATTTTATACACCTGTGGCAATGGGTCTGAATGAAACACCTAAATTCAATGATTAAGAGGTTGGCCCCAATACTTTTGTCCATGTGTATCAACACCCTAGGTTTTGGAATGAGATTTTAAACTAGTATGTGTGTCCACATACTTTTGACGACATAGTCTATGTACTTTACATTGACTATCTATGTGCAAAAATGCTGAAAAGTTGTACGTATAAACAACTTTGGAACATACCAAGACATAAAACCCTTTCTTGTACTGCACATTAGAGGACAGTACAAATTAAAGTAAATCACTTGTGCCTGTGTTTCTCACATGTTATGAAAATAATGAGAGTTACAGCAGCAAAACACGGGTGTTGTTTTTACATTCCCATGGCCGGGGCAGCAGCTTCTGGTTCTCCTGGAGAATTTTCTCTACAGAATTCACTAGTGCACTCAGCCTTGTGGTGTCTGCATCCGTTTTTTCCTCAAGCATCCTGTAGAAATCATCTACGGCTTCAATACTGCGGAAATAACAGAAATTCAGAAACCAGGTGAGAGTCGCAGTGGTGGAATATTCCCTATCCAGCTGGGAGACATATTGTTTGCTGGGTCTTCCATGATTTTCCAAGATTTTGTTGTCCGAGTTTCCCCTGTGATGTAATTTCAACATGGCGGCTTACACACTCAACAGTAATTCTATTTTATAAATCTTTAAAAATGTTTATTTTGTTAAATGTATTGTTATAAATGTAATTGCACGTGTTCGATTTAGAGAATATCATATCATAACAGTATCCTAGCATGCAATATCAGATTTTTACCAGACTTGTTAGTGTCTTTGGTTTGTTTGTAGTTTGTTCGCCTCTCGAAAAAAAGAATAATTGCTATGAATGTACTAAAATATTTTATAAAGCTTTTAATGCAGTTTGACTAGTTCATGTTTCTTGTTTGTTTGTCTCTCGGAAAAAATAACCTCACTCCAAATCTGCTAAAATATAAAGCAACAACACACAGCAGCGTGTTCATGGAAGCAGCCATGTTTGTTTCGAGATGTGGTAGCTCGAACGGGAGATTGTCGGACGTGATGTCATTCAACTCGGAATTTCTGAGTTCCGAGAGAAAAACGAACGCACCATAAATCTAATTTTGTCTGCTTGTACCCGTGATCTGGTGTTTTTTGGTCATTACTTATTGTTAATTACTATAGGTTAGGACAGGGATGTAGATTGGCCAGTATACCGCAAGCATCATCTAAAAGACTCGTTTCATGTCTTTCTCCTGTTTCATAACCACTGACCTCCTCAATGCCCACAAACTTGCAATCACTGAAACTCTCAGTTAGATAAGGTTATCTTCTATGCATATTGTGGGTGCTGGAACCTCTTAATCAGAGCTAGAGTCTCCAGTCAGCGATGGACAAGATGTCAAGGCACATTCGTGGCTGCAAGGCCATCCAGTATGGGAAGCAGGACAATGCTGAGTGAAGTAGCCTGTCAATCTAACACTCCTACTTGTGAGGACATTACTTAAACTCTTTCACTAAGGATAGACGCTTTCCTCTGCTACTGCCTTAGATGTGGTGGTGCCTGTTCTCATCCTTGAAAAAGAGGTTTACTTCCAGAGGCCAAAATATGCATATAAGATAACCTTATATAACTGATAACTCAGGCCCCTTCCTGGGGTAACTTTCCACATTACCAATGCCAGTGTCCACTGCCAAGATCTGATCTGTCTGCGTCCTACCAGGAGTTCAAATTAAGATCACAATCCTTGGGGGGGGGGGGTTCCTCATGAAACTGATCACTTTTATATTTAGGGAATTTTTAGCCAAAAGAAGCAGAACCTAACACGTACCTACTTTGTAGTGCTTTGATTTCCTGTGAAAGAAAAACAAAACAAGGTGAGAAGTCTGCAGACAAACCATATGCATCACATATAGTAGTTTTCACACTTCATTTGGAATACATATTATTGTTTAACATTTTAAAACTTGTGTATGTGCTGAACTTTTCTCTTAAGTCAACTTAAATTCAAAGAGTACCTGACTGAAATTCCCATTCCTAGTTGTTAATCATCCCCATAACCCTGTACTGGTCTCATGGTTGCTCCTAATCATGCATGCCTTCTCTTTAAGTGTTTGGACTGCACTGTCAGAAAAAAGTACCAATTTGTACCTTGGGGGCTATAACTACTTGTCACTGGGATGGTACCCTCAAGGGTCTCCCAGTTGTACCCTAGCCCTAGAGAAATATACCTTTTAGTCTATGAAGTGCAGAAATTGATTCTGATTAACATTTTGTGCCATTGAGGGTACAATAATGTTGTTTGTACCCTGAGGATCAAAACCATACCAGGGCTGTACCCTTTGTTCTGACAGTATGATGGTTGTACACAGTGTAGCCTCGGTGTTTTAGTATAGCAGCTAGCAGTTTTACCAATAATGTGGACACACTGTTGCCTTCCAGGTTGTGTCGAAGCTGAGCCACAGCTTTGCCGATGTCAGTAGCCCTTTGGTTGGTCTTATCGACTTCCTGGGCCAACCTGTCCAGCTCCTTTCCCCTGCTCTCTTTCAGCCCTTGGATCAGAAGCAGTGCCTGTTCCTGGTTCTTCTTTATTAGCTTTCTTAGTTCCTCGTACAATTTGTTCACAGTCGTTGTGGCCTTGTCAAATTTCTCCTGCCCATGATTAAAAATACACAGTTATCATGTGAAAACATCCTTTTTTGATACCACAAATAATACACTTAAACTTCAGCCTTAATGCTGTCCCCTGTGTCAACAATAACACTGGATCTCTGAACTTGCCTGACAGTTCTAGTTTCCAGATGTATCTCAATCAAGGTTTGATTTCGGCATTGATAGCCCCCGCCCCCCTAAACACACAAGGTATCCCAACATTATTGGCAGGGAAATGTCCCTACCATCCATACCGAAATCTAGGTCCTTGATCTCAGTCATTTTTTTTAACAGAGTACCTTTTCATGCTCCGTTTATTTCTGTTACATGATTTTAATGACCCTTTGTCTAAGTTCATGCAATACCATAATTGGTAAACACAACGCAGGCAGAACTTGGAAACTGCGGACATACCAACTACTAAACTGTAACCAAAGGTGATGCATTTAATCTATGTTTACCTCATGGTCCTTCTTCGTTTTCGATACACGTGCGATAACGTCGCCTGTTTTTGCATACTTGATCGTCAGCTTTTGGGCTTGTTTTGTGACCTCGTCCTAAGACACAAGGGTAAAACGCTCAGAGCCACGATTGCCATTTACTGTTGTTTTCCGCATTCCTGCAATTTAGCCGAAACTTTAATAATTTTGAAATGGTCAGCAAAAGTTGTCACATCTATGAATCAATTAGTATGCAAAGATCTAAATGAATAAGTGAGCCTCTTTTCATGCTTTGGTACGACTGGTCGCAGTTACAATTAATGCGACAAAGAGCAATCAAAATAACGTAATAGTAGTATTGTTTCTTGTTGACACGATTAAAATTTATACGATACCGCATTTTACACACTCAATTATGAAGTATAACAGGCACACAGGTAAAGCGGCACACTTACGATCTGTTCCTTACAGGCGTCCCGCGAGCGGACAAATCCGTGGTTCCTGTGCGCGTCGCTGCTCAGGCAGTCCTCGCAGAGCAGCTCCCGGCAGCGTTCGCAGAAGATGATCAAGGCGCTGCCGTGGAGGCTGCACACGCATGGAGCGACGGAGCCGGGCGAAGGCAGCTGGTATGACATGCCTCAGGACGCCGCGATGAACAGATGAGAACTGCACGACGCACCCAGGTTCAGGTGTAACTAGGGCTGGATTCCGAAAAAAACCTTCCCCACCTTCTGCTGAAACAGGTGTGGTCAGAGGTGAACTCGTCCTCTCCTCCCCCCAATATCTGTGCAACTGTACTGAAAGAAGAAATTCTTCATTCTAGATAGTCACAGACAAGGGCGTAACATGGTGGGGGGTGAAGTCTCCACCCATTTAGGGGGGGTGAGGTCTCCACCCATTTAGGGTTGTGTTAGCTAGTTTTGATATGGTCACATAGCGATTTGTGTTTGGTCTACCTATTGCTTGGAATCAGCAACTGGAACTACACTACCAAAAGTCACAAGACACCTGTTCTGTTCCAAACAAATGGTAATATCCGGTTCATAGGCACAAAGTCCAGGCCCAATGGAACATTTAGGCAGCTGAAGCCATGCTACGATGGCCTGCATCACTGCAGAGGTTAAAAGGGGGTAGGGCAGCACATCCACGCTTTCAGGTTACTGCTCACGGGAACCGTTTCCTAATGCACCCAGACAATCAGAGCCAAGGGCAGGCCAACAATATTCATGGCTACATATGTCCCATGACTTTCAAAAGAATGGTGTGTGACATCTTTCCTCATCATCTTTAATTTTAAAATTTCTTTACATACTTTCAGAGGGACCATGTTCTAAATGGCTCTAGTTAGGGTTTACAGTGCATACACTATAAGAGGTTCATTCAGGAGGCTATAGACAGCCAACTACAGCTGATAAATCTCTGCTAATTACAGCGAGATTCCTCCACCCAGGTGCGATCAACCCTTTTTGCAGCTGAAAAACCAGAACCAGTGTCATTTAGATACAAGATATTTTTTATTCAGACAAACCATTATTGCATTTACATTTTAAAAAGTACATTTTGTAGCACATGGCGCTAGGGGATTGGCTAAGCCTGATTCGGCCCCCCTCCTATCACGGTAAGTGGTATCTTCATACCTGACAAGTGGCCCACCATGAGGTGACTGATGTGTGAATGGTAGTAGTGTGAGCACCCAACTATCTTCTTAAAGACATTAGAAGAGCATTACTCCTCTCTACATCATGTCTTCGCATCCATTTGTTCCCCTGCCTGCCTCTCCCACGCACCTGTGACATCACAAAATTTTAAAGGGTAGTTCAGCTGATTTATCCGCGAGACAAAACAATGTCATCTGTCCTGTGCAGGACGTTATAAGGAGAAATAGCATTTTATTGTTCAAACACTGATAACATTTTACTGGAAGAACAAGAATTTAATTATGATCATGGCAGTCGAAAGACAGTATAGCTGGAGGACAATGCTAAAATGGGAACTGGCTTTCATTCAGAGCAGGAAAAAATGAAGGAAAAAAAAGTCCATAAAAGTGTACAACACGAGTCCAGTGGTAAAGCCAGTGACATCTGAAGGGCTTAGATGTCGTGTGTCTGCCTGTTGAACTTTGACTTTAAGTGCTCCTTGTAGGCTAAGATGTCTCCATTCCATTTGGTGATCGTCTGATTCTCGCAAACCCAGATCTCTTGTGCCACCTGGAGAGGGGAGGACAAAAGAGCAGCGATAATTAGCCAAAAGCAGTCTGAAATGTTCATGGTTTATGTAAAACATAGCAACGGTGAGGCGTGTTAAGTAAGGAGGATGCTGTGTGATTTATGGAATCTGACAAGGAAACTTACTGGATGTCGTCTCTGATTATTTGCAAGTTTTATTTGTCACGCCCAGTCCTCTCTGTCTGCCTGATCCTCCCGTTTGCTCTCCAGTGAGGCTCTAAACAAGCTACATCTGTTGCTCATTTGCCTTTCCTCTCGTTCCTGCCCTCATGTGTACTACCTTCCGGCTGTATCTCGTTTACCCCTCATTAGTCAGTGTATTTAAAGTCTCCCCAGTTCTATGTTTGCTAATCCTGTCATTGTTCCTTGTCTATGCTTCTGAATCGATGTCTTCTCTTAAATAAAGTCCCGCATATGGGGGTTGCTCAGCACCAGAAGCTACATCTGGGTCGTACTTCCTCTATTTAGCTCGACATTATTCTGCAGTACCATATATAATGAATTAACTACAAGCTGGTCTGAAACCACTAAAAAAGGTTCTGGGGCTGTCACCCTCAGGGCGTGCTTCAAATATACACTGGAAATTTACAAAATACTGATGCAAGTTCACAGGTTTGATGACGGTGGCACCCAGTGTGACATCCAGAATGGGAGATCCCATACAACCTCAGGCCCACTTTCAAGTCCAGCGCATATTCAGTGACTCTGTGCTGTCCGACACGCGGGTGGGCGATCCTACCTGCTGGATGAGCCGGAAGTCGTGGCTGACCAGCATCATGCCGCCCTCGTAGTCGTTGATGGCATCTGCCAGGGCATCGATGGTCTCGATGTCCAGGTGGTTGGTGGGCTCATCCAGGAACAGCATGTGAGGACACTGCCATGCCAGCCAGGAGAAGCAGACCCGGCACTTCTGACCATCAGAGAGGCTCCGGATGGGGCTCACCTGACAAAGGGCACATCTAGTCTTCTCACCCCAAGCGGCAGCAGAACAAGCTTAAGATTCTTCATATTTATTTGAAAAGTGCCATGAGTGCTACAGACAGCTAACTGAATTTGTCCCTCCACATAACATAACACAACATGCTTACAGACAGAGAGACACACACACACATACAGACATTCTGAGAAATCACACCCCAGGAGGTGTTAGGCTACAGTGCCAACAACTTACCAAAAAGGGTATATTGGTTTTAGTATTAAAATCAAGATCCAGAAAATCTGTATTTTAATACTTGCCAAATCAAAGCATCTAGCAAAAATATTCCCTTCTTAACCGCACCACAGTTATCTAAGAGGACTCGCTAAGCAGCAGGACTCCCTACATCTGATTCACGCTGTCAGAGTCATCTGAAGATGCCCAACTGTTTTCTCGGGTAACGGTGGAGTGACATTCAGAGAGCATTTCCAGCGTCAGGTGCTCACCTGCTGCTTCCCAGTGAGGCCGTAGCGCCCGATGACCTTCCTCATCTCCTCTTTCTCTTTGATCTCCGGATAGCACTTCATCATGTAGTCCAATGGAGACAGGTCCAGCTCTAGCTGCTCAGTCAGATGCTGCAAGAAGACAAGCCCAAGCTGAACTGTGAACTCACTGGGATCATGCACAGGCAGTTTCCCCAAAATGAACCATTATGTCAGTCAAATGAAGAAACATATTTTAAAATTCTTTCCAGTCACAAAGTACCTGACATAAACTCTAAAAATACATATATATATATAATTATAACTTCAGGGAAATTAATTCACAAAATGTTCTTAGAAATTAAATATTTGGCAATTCTAAACTATTACTTATGATTAGTCCACCATGATAAACAAACCGATTAAGGAAAAGAATATATGAATAATACTTTATTAATCCCTTTGGGGAAATTCTCTTTTCATGCCTCCCCCAACTTGCTCTCCGTAAGTGAGAGCAAGCTGGCCACAAAGGGCAGCCACCAGTTGCGGTGCCCAGGGAGATGGGGGTTAAGGGCCTTTGCTCGAGGACCAGCAGACGTGCTGAGGCTGGGCTTAGCCCACTGAGCCACACACTGCCCTCACAAACATATATACATATATTAACTGTTGACATTTAAAATGTGTTTGCAGTTTTCATTATGGTCAAAGAAAATCCAGATTCAATGATATAAACCCATGCTATTATTCTCAATATTATACATCCCTTAACTTTATTATGACTAATGGGGGAGGTGATATTTCTGTGCATCATTTAAGGAACATGAATAGAGATAAAGGAACTCTTGCGTTGCAGGATTCGATGTTAGATAAACGTTACCTGGTGATACCTGCCAATTTTCACGTGGGAGTGTTTCCTGATCATACCATCTGTGGGCAGAAGCTGTTAGGGAGAGACAAAGCATACTAAATCAACAACATGCCAAAGGAGGACAGCAGATTGAGGTACCACATTACTGATGACATAGCAGTTCCACACAAACTCATAAGGCCAACAAGCCAACAACATCATATACAGAGAGAATGCAATTATATGCCTCTAGGTAGTCATATGACAGGAAGGAAGCTGAAGACACACCTCAGTATAGTCATGTGACAGGAAGGAAGCTGAAGACACACCTCAATTAAGTCATGTGACAGGAAGGAAGCTGCAGCTCACCTCACCCATGAGCAACTTCAGCAGTGTGGATTTGCCAGCCCCATTCGGGCCCACAAGAGCAACGCGCGTGTCCAGGTCAATACCGAACTCCAGATTCTTATATATGTATGGCTGAAATAAAAAAAGAGAATCAAAGAAATCAAAGCCAGAGCAGCCATATAAACGCCATTAGCAGCAGGTAATCTGACTGGAAATAATGTAAAAACTGCCGTAAACACATTTAAACAATTTCTTACTCATTTTGCTAACAGATGCCTTCAAAAACGGTATTGAAATTATCCATTGAAATAAATGCATCAATTTTTCAGCAGTTCCCAGCTAAAACATTGGTTAATTTCACCCTCGATTTTGTCATAGAAGCCCAGCAAAAAGACCCATTACCAAAATAAAGCTTGAATAACAAAGTTACTTTCACAGTGAATGCTATGGACATGAAGGTCCCCATTCATCAGGTCAGGGGATACCCCAATATCCATATCTCAAAACCCATTAAAGAATAAAACATTCCGACATTAATTCTAACCTGGGCCGATTTTTAATTTTTACCTGCCAATACCTACTTGAAACCACACCAGGTGAACTTACCATGTCGGCAGAGTATCTAAAGCTCACATTCTGCACCATGATAACCGGAGGCGGGATCTTCCCACAGGGAGGAAAATAAAATGACAGGGTCTGAAGGAGACAAGACAGTTAAGTATTTCATTGTAGCAATTTAGGTTCCCGGAGTCACACTGGCACTTTGAAAATGGATTGGCTGGCTGAGCAACTTAATAATTATGAATGCTGACGGATTATGATTTGTTAATATAATTACACATCTATACGGTCTCAGATCACAGGGTGCTCTGACCAGGGTGCATTCATACCCTGTGAAGGACTGTACCTACAGTCCAAGATTTACCTTGTCATTCACTATGCGTTCCGTGAGGCCCGATGTCACCATCTTCTGCAGGGTCTTCTCTTTGCTCTGCGCCTGCCGGGCCAGCTTGGCAGAGCCGTGCCCAAACCGTGCAATGTAGTTCTACGACCAGCCACATGCTCAGATAAGACCAACTATACAAATGGGACTTTCAATTCCTACTACCGTCCAGCAGGTGGCGGTGTTCACCTTCATGTGGGCAATCTGGTCCTGTTCCCAGTTGTACCTTTTCATCTGATTCTCTTCCAGTTCTGCCCTGGTCTTCACATACTGGTCATAGTTACCCTGCAGTAAAAATGTAAGCAATTAAAGTCCTATTATTAGAAACCTGTGGCTTCGTCTGTACTATTAAAGATACCATTACCTCCCCCATCTGTTTTTAGCCACATCTGAAGTTCACCCTTATCCCTATAAGGCAAGTGAGCCCATTAAGTTTCGTGCGTCATGGTTTTCTGTCCTAAAGGAACATCTGCTTTTAACCCCCAAGTCCACATCACACAGCCATTCCAGAAACCAGCCATACCAAAGTATTATTATCATTATTATTATTATTATTTATGTGATCATACAGTATTCTATTATTCTGGATATCCTATCAGTGTACTGTGTATTTTTAAAGTTTGTTTGCACTACATTTATGAGCTTGCACTGTATGTACTGTCTTTATGCTTTGTGGTTGGCACTATATGTATGCTTGTGCACTACGTTCTCGCTATTGAATGCACCAGAACTCCCATATGGGAACAATAAAGTTTTGATCTTCATCTTGAACTTGACTTCAGCGCCAGCCTCAGCTGCCTACCGTGTAGTACTTCAGCTTCCTCTGGTGCAGGTGGATTATGTTGGTGCACACGCCATTCAGGAAATCCTGCGAGTGGGAGATCAGGACGAGGATCCGCTTGAACCTGTTGGGGAGATTCGAGACCAAACATTCGAGACCAAATATTCATGGAAGATCGCTTAAAGACCAGGGTTATTATTGAAACAAAAACAATAAGAAATCATTTTTGTGACTGAAATATGATACAAAAATAGAATAAAAAAAAATAAAACTAAATAAATGAATACTGTTTCCGAAACTAAAAATAAAAACAAATGTCAAACACTTTCCATTAGTATTTTTACATAATATTTATGTAATGTAATGATTTGTTTGTCTTTAACTTTAAATAATACCTGGAACATGTTTTGCCCATTTTGCGAACATTATAACATAATGTGAAGTCTGTATCATTGAGATATAAATAAATAAACCCCACTGAAAAACTAAATTTGAAATGAAAATTGGGTAGCACTTTACACTAAGACTACCCTTGTAAAGGGTTTATGAATGGCTTATAATCAAGTTATTAATTCTGTTGTAGCACTTTGTAAATCATTAATAGACAATTCTAAACAAGCTATGACAATTTTTTTATTAATGTGTTACTACCATTTATAAGTGGCAAAAGGGACCTTTATTGTGAAGTGGAATTGAAAATTGAAAGCAATATGAAATAAAAACTAAATTAAACAAATCTAATTTATAGTACTGGTAAGAGCACACAGATTTAAACACAGCATATCAAACTATTTTATTTGACAAAAGAGATACCTTTCAGCTAATCCAGCTACCATCAGTGGTCATTAACGTTAGACGGAAACTCTGTAAACTCTGACCATCGCTACCCCAATTTTTCTAACTGTAGGGACCTGTAACGTTATCGCTGGCATCAGAAAGGTTCCTGCTCCTAAAATGGACAGGAAAAGATGCAGCAGAGAGGAAGAAGAAGCTCACATTTTCAGTTCTTCCTCCAGCCACACACAGGCCTCCAGGTCCAGGTGGTTGGTTGGCTCGTCAAGAAGCAGCATGAAGGGCTTAATGAACAGCGCCCTGGAAAGCAAGCGGAGGGAGAGGAGCTTACAGTCACCTTCAGCTTCTGGGATCTACAGGAAGCTTTTCTTCTGGTGTCTAGAAAAAGCTTGTCAAGTAGAACAGCTGTGCAGGGAAACTGCTGTTTTAGGATGCTGGAGTAACCTAGGCACACCAAGAATGCATCATTGCACTGTAGCACCAGTCCAGTCCAGATTACAAGGAGGCCAGCTTCAAGCACTTACTGTTGTTCCTGATTTATTTAGCAGAGGCTCTTATTCACAGTAACATACTGTACAATTGAGAAACCAGGGTCAGACACTCTCTGAAGCAATCAGCATTAAAGTTCTTGCTCAAGAGCCCAATGGTGAAATTACTCTTCCAAAGCTGGGATCTGAACCGACAACCTTCTAATTATAAGCACAGTGCTGAGCCACATGCCACCCCATAGGTCAACCCTATTGTCAACCTCAGGCTCGCACCCGGGTCCTTTGGCACACCAGCAGTTGAGCTCTGAGCAGTTGGGCTCTCCTGGCTTACTATTCAATAACAGTTGGAGTTGTGAGATGAACTTGGCTACCCCTGGGGTTGGACACCCCACCAAAGGGCGGCGCTCTCACCGGGCCAGGGCGACACGCATGCGCCAGCCACCACTGAAGTCCTTCAGCTTCTTACACTGCATGGCGGGAGTGAAACCCAGGCCGTGCAGGATGCGAGAGGCCCGCACCTCGGCCTTGTCGGCGTCCAGCTCCTCCAGCCGTTCATAGAGCTCCATCAGCTTCTCACACTCCGCTGGAGGGGGCAGAAAGGGAGGCAGGGAGACAGTCTGCAGGATATTAGGAGGAGGATCCCACACTCAGCCACAGACCCTCACCCGCTTACACTGGTGCACCAACGACAGCATAAAAATTAACATCACTGAGAAACAACCATGCTGTGTTTGTGCCGAATGATGAACTCTATAAGAAATCGATATGTACCTTTTATCAAATGACTGATTTACAGCTGGGACACCATGACATTCCTCAGAATAACCCAGACATTGAGTGTCCATCACCATAGTCAATAAAACGGGCGACCTATGAGTAAAATGATTGTCTGTGTTTCTGTGTGTGTGTGTGTGTTCCATGTGATGGACTGGCATCCCATCCAGGGTGTGCCCCAACCTTGTGCCCTGTGCTGCATGGCATAGTCTCCATTACCCCCCCCCCCCCCCCCCCATGACCCTGACCAGGAAAAGTGGTTAGAAAACCATTAGATGATTTAGCTATGACAGGTCTCTTCAAATCTGGACCTCATTTCCAAATCCAGGCCTTGTTTTCAGTTCTCCCTGGCAGTTAGTTTAATTACTGATTCTGATTGATCAGAGGCTTCACACCTGGCTCACAGGTAAAGGAAGGCTGGAAAACCAGCAGTACTTGGACTTTGAGGACCGTGATTTGATTAGCCCTGAGTTATGAGATTGTATATCTTTGTGAGACACCTCATCCTGTGCCGATCTCTTCCCAGGAGCCGGGACACCCAGCGGATACTCACAGTCCTCGTGGGCCAGGCGCTCGGCCTCCTTCTCCAACAGGATCCTCTCCTGATCCACCTCCATGACGCACTGTAGCGCCGTCTTCTGGCTGGGAGGCATTTCACGCGTCAGGTGGAAGATGTCGATGTGCTCAGGGACGGGCATCTCACAGTGGCTGATGGCTGACAGCAGCATGGACTTCCCTGCCAGGAGACGGCATTTTGGATGATATTCCATAAAAGTGCAGCTTTCTCTAAATGCTCATCATCTTAACGTTAACTGCCATGTTCATTATGTACTGAGTTTGTTAACACATACACACACACAGGTTTGTAATTATATCTTTGTGGGGACTCTTCATTCATTTCCATGAGGAAATCTCAACATGATGACCTTAACCCCTACCCAGCCCTAACCTTAACCATAAGTAACCAAACAAAATATCTTTTGGCATTTTTACTTTTTTGATTGCATTCGCAGATCTTAGTGGGGACCTGGAAAATGGTCCCCACATCATCAAAATAACAGGTTTTTAAATCACATTGTGGGGGACATTTGGTCCCCACAATGTAATATAAACATAATCCACTCACACACAAACACACACAAGAAACCTACATTCAAGTCAATGTAACTGCAATCTAGCCGTTAATTTACTGTCACATTAAATCACATCAAAACAGCAGTAATACTGACTGAGCTAGCACCAACAAACATTTAATTATTTACATTTAATTATTGCAGGCTGCGATGATGAGGAAACATGGCGGACCTGTGTGTTTACACACCAGTGGTTTTCTGGCACAAATGGTTTTTAATTCATTTATTTGAACATGCATTATAGTGTCATCAGCTGTAACTGTGATATCTGGTAGCTTTTCCAAATCCATCACCTCACAGAATTCCTGATCCCGTGCCTCTCAGGCAAACCACGGACAGTCACGGGGTGATCATGTTAGCGAAGCCCCTAAAGCTAGCCACCCCTTCCCGCCATCTCCCAGGAAACAACGAGCATCACCTGTGCCGTTAAGGCCGATGAGGCCATAGCGGCGGCCCGAGTTGAGCTCCAGGCTGGTGTCGCTGAGCAGCTCCTGACCATGGAAGGTTAGGGACAGGCTGCTGATGTGCACGTCTGTGCTGTTGGGATGCGAGGCCAGCACGCCTGTCACGGCCCGCGCCTCCGTCTTCCTCAGCTCGAACTCGTCCAGCTCCTGTTTCAGGCCGGCCATGCCTGCATAGGAGGGGGGCAGATCATCAGGGCAGTGGTGTCCAAATAGCACATGTGGGTCCTCAGTGCCGTCCGAATGGGCCGACAGTATACGGCCCAGTCCTGAAGAACACTCAGGGTAATGCAATGGCGGTAGGAGTCTCTGCCTGATCAGATGGTTACTGCCTCTCCAGAATTTTCATTAGGCCCTCAAGTGTGGCCCCTAACCCCCTGCCAAAATGCTCCAGGGGTGCTGAATAAATGGTGGACCATACGTGTGTGTGTGTGTGTATAGAGTAGGATGGGAGATATGACTCTTCTTCAGGTCCCCATTTGGATAATCTCAATTTTATAAAAATCTGTGAATGCAATCAAAAAAGTAAAAGTGCCAAATGTCTTGTATTGTGGTTGGTTACTTATGGTTAAGGTTAAGGATGGGTAGGGGTTAAGGGTGTTGTGATTGGGATTAGGGTTTTCCCCATAGAAATGAATGGACAGTCCTCATTTAGATAGTAAGACCAACTTGTGTGTGCACGCGTGTGTGTGTATGTGTGTGTGTGCGTGTGTGTGTGTGTCTCACCAGAGAGCAAGATACGTAAAACTACAGATTTCCTATATACCTGTACAAATGCTGAATAAAGTATTAATATCCCCATTACTTTACAGTACAAGCATTATACAGGAGTTATTTCTTGTTTTTCCAGGACCAATATTAATCAGAATCTCAGCTGGTGAAGAAAGCAGTTCGACGTAAGAAACAAAATACTTTAAAATGTACATGATGCAACATTATGTTCACTATCTCCACTTCTCGAGCTTAGGGATAAATCTGAAGCATAACAGCACACTGACACGTCACTGGGATTAAGCTCTCCCAAGTTAGAAAACAGAATGACCTGGGTCTGACCTAATTAATGGAGCGTAATTCTGAAATCGCTCGTGAAAGACCAGTTATAAGAAGCTCCGTTAAAGCTTAGATTAAGCTAGAGTGATTAAGAATGTGCCATTCAAAAGAACTGCGGTCATATCCACAAACCAACTACAAATTACTGTAAAATGGTAAACGTTGGTGAGACAGCTAAAGAAGATAAATGTCAACATATGAAGTATTTTCCTGTTTTGCAGGGACAGTTTTCATTTGACACTTTCCAGAAAAAGTCATGTTAAACTGGGTCAGAAGAGAGATTTCAGCACGCTTTCAGCACAATTTCAGACAAGTTACTGTCCCATTAACCAGTAAATAAACATACAGTATCCTCAGTTATGGAACAAAATGCTTAAATGTTTGCAGTTAAAAAATATTGTAAAGTGACAGAAGTTATACAGAAAATATCACAGTTATTTCATAATCCCTATACACTGATCAGCCGTAACATTAAAACCACCTGCCCCCCTCGTGCCACCAAAACAGCTCTGACCCACTGAGACATAAACTCCTCAAGACCTCAGAAGGTGTCCTGTGGTTTCTGGCACCAAGTCGTTAGCAGCAGATCCTTTAAGTCCTGGAAGTTGTGAGGTGGGGGCGGCATGGATGGGACTTATTGTCCAGCACGTCCCACAGATGCTCCATCGGACTGAGATCTGGGGAATTTGGAGGCCAAGTCAACACCTTGAACTCTTTTTCATGTTCCGCAAACCATTTATAAACAGTTCTTGCAGTGTGACAGGACGCATTATTCTGCAGAAAGAGGCCACTGCCATTGGAGAACACCGGTGCCACGAAGGGATGCACTTCGTCTGCAACAATGTTTAGGCAGGTGATACATGTCAAAGTAACATCCACACCAATGCCAGGACCCAAGGTTTCCCAGCAGAACGTTGCCCAGAGCGTCATGCTGCCTCCGTCGGCTTGCCTTCTTCCCATAGTGTCTCCTGGTGCCATCTCCTCCCCAGGTAAATGACACACACACCCGGCTGCCGACATGATGTAACAGAAAACTTGAGTCATCACACCAAGCCACTTTCTTCCATCGCTTCATGGTCCAGTTCTTACACTCACGTGCCCATTATAGGTGCTTTGCATAGGGGACAGGGGTCAGAATGGGCCCTCTGACCAGTCTGCAGCCATGCAGCTCCATATGCAACTATCTGCGATGCACTGTCTGTTCTGACACCTTTCTATAATAGCCAGCATTGACTTTTTCAGTAATTTGTGCTACAGTAGCTCTAAGTGGGATCAGACCAGACACGCTAGCCTTCGCTCCTCACGTACATCAGTGGGCCTTGGGCACCCATGACCCCATTGCTGGTTCACCGGTTGGTCTTCCTAGGACCACTTTTGGTAGATTCTGACCACTGCATACCGGGAACACCCCACAAGACCTGTCGTTTTGGAGGTGCTCTGACCCAGTTGTTTAGCCATCGAAATTTGGCACAGTTGCTCAGATACTTGCACTTGCCCATTTCTCCTGCTTTCAGCACATCAACTTCAAGAACTGATTGTTCACTTGCCTAATATATAATGGCACCCTTGACAGATACCATTGTAACCAGTTAATGTTATTCACTTCACCTGTCAGTGGTTTTGATCACATGGCTGATCGGTGTACGCACCCTGAGCTACAGCTTGTGATCGGTTTCTTAAACATGATTAGGGGATGAAGAAGCTCAGCTCGGTGCCACCTGTCCTCTTCAGATAACAGGCTTTTCCCCAGCCGGCACCACAGACGCAGAAGACGGATTAACCGAAACATTCATTTCAAGCTCATGTGCATTTTGCAGAACTGGTGTCACCTCAGCCGAATATGAATACTGCCAGACACAAGGCAGGCAGACCAGTAAATGGAAAAGCAGTGGTGTTCAAAACAAACATGGTATCTGGATAAATTCCGAAACACCCCTTTTTATTTCACACTATAAAGGCGGGATATACGCTCACAGTGGAATCATCAGTGAACCCATGTCAGCTATTGAAAGGAATTCCAGAGGACGACAGATTCGGCTGCAATTATTTACATGGATCGCTTAATCTATCCATTAAATTTCCCAGCTCTTGTCCAGTATAGAGGCTGAAATGGGGTCTATCCCGGGCAGCAGAGGGCACAAGATTGCCAGTCCATCCAGACCCACTCTCACACAGGCATCACTCACTACAGGGAACCAAGGCACCAAACTGCATTTGTGCCGCAGGAGGAAACATATTTACATTTACTGAGCAAATAATTTTATTCCAAGCAATATACAATTCAGAAAGAAGAGTCAGTTAGCTCCTTGGAACAATTGTGGTTACAGGCCATGCTTAAGGACCCAAAAGTGAAATCTGCCAACCATGGGATTTGAACTTATAACCTTCTGATCATGGGCAGTGCTATGCACCACGCCACACTGATAAAAAAGACTACTGAAATAACAGCGGTGCTCTTTGCCCCTGCCTCACCATTTAGCTCTGCCCCGTCCACGCGACTCTCCGGCATGTCCCCCGCCTCGCCCACCTCATCCGGCTTCTTGGCCCGCTGGCGTGTCTTGGCCGCCTCCTTCTTCTTCGCTGCTTTCTTCTTCGCCAGGTCGGATGGCATAGCTACAAGGGCCGGGATTACGCTCCAGAAAGAAAGTGACCTGAGGGGGAGGAACAGGCCAGGACCCTCTCAGCTTCATGCATCTGAAACCGAAGGAGCCAAGCTAAGCTGAAGCAGCCATACTACTGAAGTGTACATACTGACGAGCTGCCTAATTTAATTGGGTACTGGCAGGGAAAAACTGAAAATTGGCCCAGGTTAGACGTAATAGGTCAGAATGTTTTATTCTGATACCAAATAAAGATACAAAATTGCAAGTCATTATCTTTAATGGTTCTTGAGATATGGCTACTGGGGTACCACCTGACCTGATGAGTGGGGACCTCACTTTCACTTCCATCACAGAAATTTTGATACCAAAGTTGTTTTTCAAGCTTTATTTTAGAGGGGCATTTTGTTGATTTCTATGAGAAAATTGAGGATTAAATAGACCAATATTGTAGCTGGAGAATGCTGAAAATCATTGCATTTCAGGGGGCAATTTAAGTGTGTGGTGGGTTAATTGGCACCCCCTCCTGGGTTATTCCATGCCTTGTGCCCAAAGCTTCCCGTATTGGCTCCGGGGCCATGTGTAGGACAAGCAGCTACAGAAAATGGATGGATGGAATTTAAGTACATTTTTTTAAAAGAAATAATGACACGGTATAGGTAAAAGAGTAAGAAATCTCCTTTATTTTTCTGAAGAAAGTATTTAAATGTGACATTTCTGGAGAGAGAAATGGTAAGTTGAATCTGAAGCATTTTAGGCTAGTATTCACACTATCATCCAGTCAGCTTACCCGCAGGGTACTTAGTCATCCATGTTGAAATAAACAGTGTAAATCTCACTTCAGCATGTTCTCATTTTATTGCTGTGCATATACATTTATTCCAGTAATTCTGCAAATCTGAAGACGTTACCATCACAAACACAGCAAATAGATTACTCAGACTGATTAACGTGTACATAATTACCACCGGGTTTTAAAACACTTTAATGAGCGACAAAGTTTTGTTAAAAAAAAATAAAATAAAAATACTGGAACAAATATTAATGTACATTCCAGCAAGTGCTTTAGTAAAAGTGCGGTTGAGGTGGACTGTCCTGAAAGGTCTACATCTGCTTCATCATCATGACGATCATCTTCATCGCCGCCCCCTGCATTACGGACCTCCAGACGCCTCAGTGCAAAGTTCCATCAAATGCGTCCCTCCCTCCCGTCATCAGTGATCCTGAATGAAACCGGTTTCGCCTGTCAAACCACCTCGCGTCAGGTTAACCCTGTACTTCCGGGGGCCCAGAGACTCAAAGGGCCACCACAACGCCACCAAAGATGGCTCATCCGTCCATGCCGCCGGACTTAAAGACGCCGTTGATCGTTTAGAATAACCTGGGTTTGATTCGTTAACCAAACCGAGTCAAGCGGGAATAGCCGTCTATAGGCCCCGCACACCTTGATCGTTTTTCTCAGGCATGTAACGTCACGCTAAACCAGGCAAAGCGAAAGCTGCTGACGCCCGTTAAGCAGCTACTCTCTCCAGCTGGCTGATTGAAGGACGGCGGGGTGCGCTTGTCCATGCAGCCGCACCGCGCCGGCTAACGAGGCTAGCGTAGACGAGTGGGACACTATTACCCAAATCGAGACACCGTTACCGGCGACAGTGTAACACGTGCACTGATCACAGCTGTACATCATTACCGGCGACAATGTAACACGTGTGCTGCTGATCACAGTCAGAATGAGACACCGTTACCGGCGACAATGTAACACATGTGCTGCTGATAACGAGCGTGTGGATCCTACCTTCAGTGGACGGAACCAGCGGACTGTCACACTTGCGTCACCCCGATCCCCACTTACCGGCCGATGCAAAGCCCAGCCTTATTTGGTCACTGACTGCTGGGAAGCGGCTCCACCTCTTCTCCACTCCTGGTGGGGAGAACAGCTCGTAACTTGTCTTTCTTTACGACTTGGAAGACAGGAAAAACTTTTTATCTGCCTGACATTCTCCAAGAGTGCCGATCCACGGTTATTCTTATTCTCCATGTTCTACTTCACACGTCGACGCACAAACTGAACCAAGAACGCTCCTTCTACAGACACTTCGCCACGGCACGTGAATGTTGGTCATAATTTTAATAATCAATCCGTGTCATCTGATCTAGCCTATATATCACAGACTATCACTGTGATGAAACTGTCTGGGTGTGCTCAAGTTATTCAAGGCACCAGCAAGGTCTCACCTACAAGTCATTGCTGCTTTGAGGAAAGTTCTGCAGATAATCACGCAATTCCAGGTTCTACAGGGTATGCCCACAAGCAGCGAATATCCTAAATAACCATGATCCACATTTGCTGACTGAGGGTTGATGTAATTGAACAAAATCTTATGAGACACGTATAAAGCAAATCTGGAAGGCAGCTATTTTTAGAATCCCAGTTTTTAAAGAGTGCCGATCATGGGGTTACACGTGGGGACAGGGCACGTTATCTGTCATGTTCGGAGCAGGCAAAGGGAATCGAGGAAAGGGGTAAACACGGGATTTATTAAGGGGGTAACACACTCAGGAAGCAAATGGGAGGGATTGTAAAGGGCTCGTATTTTACTGAATAACAGTTTCAGAAATGGCCTCCTCATTTGCAATATTTCATTCTTATTTCCTTATGACCTACATCCAGATAGCTTAACATTTTATTAATCATATTATTAATGTGAAGACATTTGGCAGCGATAAAACCTTGCATTGATAGGTGGAATGGATCAATTTAACTGTTCTTCCAAATTTTCTGGAAGCTGCAAAGTAGTTAATCATTTTAAGTTGTTCCTTTCAATTGGCAGTACTTCACTGACATTGAAATAATAGTAATAAAATGCTATATATAACATCAAATGAATAACTGTGATACATGTGCTTTCTCCGCGGTAATTAGCATAGCTGAGTGGTAATTCAGCTCTACTTGGATGAGAAAATTCAGACTGTGAGCATTGCGTTTGCATTCATGCAAATGCTTTGCCTTTTCAGTGAAATGCATATTAATCTGGATGAACAGAAAAATATGTAAAATTATGTTCATCTATAGTGAATAACCAGTAAAGATAATTATCTATGTACAGAAAGTTCGAGCTGTAGCCTAATGATAGGCGTAGGACATCTATCCTACATCTATTCCTACATCTATGGAAGTAGAGAGATATCATGAAAATGTAAAATTTATTTAGAGTAAAGAGTAATGACAACTGGAAGGTGATCATTGTACTTTTTTTTTACTACGACACTGTAAAAGCAATTTGACAGCCAGCATCATAACAATGTAATGATGTTTACCGCAATCCTGACCGTAAAATGGAAATTCAAACTGGCAGACCTGCATCATAGGGCCTGGGAAAACGCATTAGCATGAGCAGCTGTTGGTCTACTACTCCCAGCTCCAGTCAGTACACCAGTACCCATTTGAAACCAGTTGAATTATTTACTGGAGGTTGCTCTGTGAAGAAGTGTAGATTTCAAAGGTATTATAGCCTACAGGTATAAAGATATTATATACAGTCATGCCTAGAAACCTGTGATATACCCAGCGCCACTGTATATTTGGGCCTGTCCGTCAAATTATATACTCATAAACAAGATCAAATAAATGAATTGTTCTTGGAGCACGTGCACCAAGGCGACTAGGACCGTTTTTAGCGGAACTACAGGTCTGCGAGATCCGTTTCCTCCGGGAGTCTGGCTACGCACGCACAGTTCTGAAATTGCTGGCGAACTAAATGGTTTCTTTCTTCGTGGACGCTGGAGGTGGAAAAAGTATCGCCTCCTTTTCCAAGTGATCAGAAGGGGCACTTCAGTGTCGTGAGTCCGGCATCACAGATCGGGGCATACAGGGGGGCCGCAGCGAAGACCCGCCTTCACCACATGATGAGGACATGGTTTTCTTTTTCTTTATTTCCTCTCTCCCTTGCTGAGAAGGAGGAAGATATGTGAATGCGTTTCTTCAAACAGGCGAACGTTTATCATCATCATCATCATCATCATCATCATCATCATCATCATCATCATCATCATCATGGTCCAAAAGAAATTCGTCTATTTTTATTTTGAAAACTGGCCGATTTCGAAGGGCAGTCTGCAATTAAGACGCTGTACGATCGCTTTTGATGACACTATCGGGTATTTCCTGAGTGATTTCTGTCGATTCTTTTCTCGAAAAGTCGAACAAGATGTAGCTGTTAAACTACCAATTTAAGGACTGGACTGTTTGAAATATATATGCATCTTAGTTAGCTTGGTAGTTCTCATTGGGACACTGCAGGATATGACTTTTCCGCGAACCTGGGAATAAAGCGTGTGGTCCCTGCTCATGCGAAAGTTGCTTGTCTTACTTCAGACGTGTTACATCGAGATAAATGCATTAAGCCAGTGTTAGGCACTGCTGATTTAGTATGAGGGCAGTTACATTGCGAGTGCACTTACTCTTTTTCGGAAATCGTTGTTTTAGTGCTGTTATGTAGAAATGAGCGCACTGTTAGACGTCATTAATTCTACCGGTTACGTGGAAACTGCTTGTAGATAACAGTATAACCGCATTACAGTTTATTATGATGCATGTATTAGGATTTATGTTTATACATGCACAACTAATGCATGCTTGAACTGAAATCTGAATCTCTATGTAACTGCCTCGGGAAGGAAAAAAGTACCAGCATCCGTGCCAAATACCCACATGCATCTAGAAAAATGATACCTACTGATCTGACAGCAGCAATGAGTCTGGGCCTTATAAGCAGTGCTTAGTTTATAGCAGCTTCTGTCACGAGTTCTCATCTGATTTTTTTTTTTTTTGACCCACCCAGGAACGGTTTCCCTGTTTTTTTCCCCCTATACGCAGCGGTTACTCGGTGCCATGCGCGTCTACTCCCTGCTTGCCGTTTTCCGGCCGGCGTTTCCCCTCATTCTAGGGCTTTCACTGGGGTGCAGCCTCAGTCTGCTCATGTTATCCTGGAACCAGGAGGACCCCGAGGAACCTTGTAACAATGAGCTGGCTAATGGTGGGCTCGTGCCAGGGAGACTGAAAGGTGACTCCCAGAGCAATTACAGAGACTTGGCTAATGAGGATTTCCAGCCTCGCGTCATTCCATACCAGAGGGACCCTAGCAAGCCACATAGGAAAGTGCTTAGGTGAGTGTGGGGTGGAGCTTTTCAAGTGAGCTCATCAATATTTAATATAATCTGATTTTATTACATCTGATAAGCTATATTATCCATCCTTCTCCCAGCCTGGTGATGGGGAGGGAGTGGGTCCTTTAAATGGTATTATATATTGACTTTTAACACTGAAGACTCTTAGCAGTTACTCTAAACCAGTGTTTCTCGACCCAGTTCTCAGGGACCCAGACAGTCCACATTTCTGCTCCCTTCCAGCTCTCAGTGCAGCATTTCTTCAGTGCATTTCACTGAAAAGGCAAAGCATTTGCATGAAAGCAACCAAGAAGTCCAGTTCGCTCTTCCGCCTCTGTGACGCGTTTTAGAGCTATATGGCCTGGGGGACAAAGGACTTCCTCAGTCTGACAAATCATTGTGAACAGAGGAAAGAAAATGTGAAAGTATGGAGTTGGCAGGGAGCTGGGCTTCTGTGTCAGTCTGTACGTTTGCATGCTTCGGATGCTAAGTGTCTGATGTGGCTGAAGCTCTTAGTAGCTGATCCTCGTGCTTCCCAGTGCAGATGTGCTACAATGAAACCCGATCGTGTCCCTGCTTCTCACTTAGCTTCACTCTCTATCGCTCATGTTCGCTTGTGGTGTATCGTTACTCTGCTGGCTTTGCTCAGTCCCAGCTGGCCTCTTAAATGTTTCGCAGTTTTTTTCTCCATTGCTAATGTCCAGTTCATATTTTTTTGAATAATCAACCATTTATACTTGAAATCCTTTTTCAAGGTTAACCTTTATACAGATAGTATATTATAAATCTTAAAAATAGATCAGTGCCACTTATTGAAATACATATTGAACATTTTTTACATATTAATGTTTATTTCTTATGCAATTAAAATGCCAGTTATTCATATTGAACTATAAATCATTGTGTATGTAGATTTTATCTCATTTGTTTGTTGTGTCACCTTGTAGCGTTTTCTAATGTTAACATGGAGGATATTCCTTTTCAGTTTCATTACAACACAATGCAGTGCTCGAGGCAAATAAATTAATCATTGTTGAGCCAGAGACATGTGCCAGGAAATGCAGAATTTATGTTCTCAGAACTTCCTTGTGTGGTTTTGCAATTTTCTACAAACCGTGGTTCTGTAGACTGAGCCTCAATTGGCCTCTGCTGCTGTTGACATCTTTGTACTTGTTGCACACTGTTTTATCCAAACCTTGATGCAGGAGGAGGACCGGTGCAGTCTTCTCTACAGTGTCATTTTTTTTAACTTGATAAGCTGGACATCTTTGTCCTGCATTAGCTGGACTTATAATTTCACTGCTACTTGGCTGACAATAAGATGAGAACTGATAACAGAAATTTGTTTTCCGCTGGAAGCGTGTGATGAAATTGCTAAACTGCTAAAATTTCAGTGCCGTTTTCCGCTATGTGACAAGCCACAAGCATTTTTATTAGTCATACATATGTAGAGTTTCCTGTGTGGTTCTGTAGCAACATGTTGTTTTATATAATTAATAGCTGCACCTTCTCTCCCATTCAGGACACGTTACATTCACACAGAGCTGGGAATCCGAGAGCGCCTCCTGGTGGGAGTGTTGACTTCCCGCGCCACCCTCAACACGCTGGCGGTGGCCGTGAACCGTACTGTGGCCCATCACGCTCACCGCACCTTTTTCTTCACTGGCTTGCGCGGTGCCAAGCTGCCGCACGGCATGACTGTGGTTGCCCACGGCGACGACCGGCCCGTCTGGCTCATGTATGAGACGGTTCGGCACCTGCATCAGCACTATGGTACTGACTACGACTGGTTCTACCTGGCGCAAGACGACACGTACACGCATGCCGAACGGCTGGCAGAGTTGGTGGGCCACCTGAGCGCCGGGCAGGACCTCTACATGGGGCGGCCGGAGGAGTTCATCGGCGGCGAGGAGCGGGCACGTTACTGCCATGGCGGCTACGGCTACCTGCTCTCCCGCAGCCTGCTGGCCCGCCTGCAGCCCCACCTGGACACCTGCCGCAATGACATCCTGAGCGTCAGGCCTGACGAGTGGCTCGGCCGCTGTATCATCGACTACTTGGGTCTGAACTGCGTGGAAGAGCTCCAGGTAATGAATATTAAAATGTCTCAACCTGAGGATTATTTGCTGTTTGAGTCTTTTCCCTAATTGTGTGGCACCTTATGCTTGCAGGGGGATGAAACTTTATTGGTATAAAAAAAAAACTTTTTTAAGAGTTTAAGACTCTTCTGTAGGTTTGCCTGAGAGAGGGAAGTCTGGGATTCGGTTTTTCATTATTCAAAATAGCATTTATTTTTTCCAGAAATTGTTGGATGGACATCTAAACCAGATTTCCATCTGAGTTTATTCACATTTTGGTTTTTTCCCCCTCTGTATTGCTGCACAGAAAAGAGAATTTTAATTTTGACTGCTTTCGTTAAGGAGTAGGGCTTTGTGGGAAATGCTGAAAACGGTACCTGCAGTTTTGTAATTAATTGCTTCAGTGAATCGGCAAGTGTGTTTTGCATAAAATGATGCTTGCAGTCACCTCCTTGTTCTCAATCAGATAAGTCATATATTCTGTAATATCTGTTGTTACCAGTTGTGTAATATCTGGTGCACGGCACTGTCTGGATGTGTTATATAAAATGGGTTGCCATTGCTGAACTCATCACGGTGGGGTCCGAGCCACCCTTTTACCCTTCTAAGTAAATGACACTGGCCTGATCTGGACTGACGACTCTTAGAAGTGTCTGTGCATCTTCGTACATCCATAATTCCCCATTATAGTCTCACCCCAGTGACCTGCTATGGGCCTTGCTGGCTTTCTCTATGACAGCATCCCACACGTTGCGTGAGAACACTGTGACCCACATCATGTTGTCCTCTTGTGCCTCCAGGAGATGCGTTACCGCTACTTCGAGCTGGGGAAGAACGCGGACCCGGAGCGTGAGGACAGCCCGCAGTTTAAGAAGGCCTTTGCAGTCCACCCAGTCTCAGAGCCAGACCTCATGTACCGCTTACACAAGCATTTCAGTCAGATCGAGTTGGACCAGACATACTTGCAGATTCAGCAGCTACAGGTCAGTGCTGTTTACATATTTGCATCTTTCCTATTACTTTGCAACCTAAAATGAGTGTCCGCTCATCGTGATATTCCCTTTGGCACCTGTATCAACCTGACTTTGCGTTCCAGCATCTAAATCGCCACATGCCATTGCTGCTGTCTTCCAGTCACTCACACTTTTCCATCTGTAAATTTAGCAAGTCCAGATCTACTTATGCAGACAAGCTTTGGCGATAGACCAGTATTCTCTGCTTAGATGAGAAATCTGCAGTGCAACTGGTTTGGAGGTCTCTTGGTATCCACTAAGGAGGCTACAGTGCTCAGTCAGTGAGTTTACAGGCAAACACCGGTGTCACTGAAACTTCAGACGTTGTTTAGCTAAATGTCAAGATGAAGCAATTACCAGTGGTCCCTTTATGTGGAAATTTTGACCGATACCAATATGTTTTGGTGTGATGGTATCTGTACCAATAACTGTCTCCATTTGTGCTGCCAGTGAAATTTTTGTTTGAATTTGCTGGCGCTGATTAACATAAAGACATTAGTCATAGTTTTAGAGAACGCTATCAAGCTTTTGTCTATTTTTTTAATTCAGCATCCATTAAAAATTTCCAGTTATATTGTTCAGTTTTAATAAGGGATGACATATTTCTGGAAAGTCAAAACTTAATGTTTTATAAAATGTAATGTTTTTATGGGTCTAAAACAGTGATGTGAACTAATCGGCATTTCTGCACTGTGTGTTCTATGTTTTGGAGAAAGTTTCTAAATTGGTAACTGGCAATAAAGTGACTGTTAAGGAGAGAACACAGACGGCGGTAAACTGGATCTTAATTGTAGCACAGTTGACCCCCTTGTTGAGGCTTCAGCTGTATCCGACTCAGGGAATCCACCCCAAGATTCCTCCTTCCCCAGCATCTCATTCCTAATGTCTGTTTTACTTTGGTCAGGTCCAGATCAGTAACTTAAGTGAGCTGACGCCAGAGGGTAAAGCCGGAACCAGCTGGCCAATCGGCATCAATCCGCCGTTCCAGCCTAAGACGCGTTTTGAAGTCATCAACTGGGAGTACTTCACGGAGGAGCACATTTACTCGTGTACTAACGGCGCTCCCAAGTGTGAGCTGCGGGGCGCGGATAAAGCCGACATCAGTGTCGTGCTCGAGACCGCAGTGGAGCGCCTGAACGAGCGCTACCAGCCCCAGCTTCGCTTCCGCATGCACCGGCTCCTGAATGGCTACCGCCGCTTCGACCCCACGCGCGGCATGGAGTATACCCTGGACCTGGTCCTGGAAGCTTTCACCCAGAAAGGCCACAGCCAGGTCATTGCCAAGCGTGTGGGCCTTCTCCGTCCCCTCAGCTCCATTGAGATCATCCCCATGCCTTATGTTACAGAGGCTACTCGGGTTCAAGTCATCCTGCCCATCACCGCTAATAACCAGGATTATGTGGGGAACTTCCTGGATACGTATGCGATGAATGCCTTGGACACGCACGACAATGTTCTTCTTACCTTCCTCCTCATTTACGACTCGTTTGATGCTCAGAGGGTCAAAGAGGAAGACGTCTTTGCTGGGGTCAAGTCAATGATCGGTGAGGTTGAAAAGCGGTACAGCGACGTGAAGATCCCATGGATCAGTGTGAAAACTGAGGTGCCTTCGCAGGTCAAGCTCATGGACATCATTTCCAAGAAACACCCAGTGGACACTCTGTTTTTCATGGCGAACGTCTGGACCGAGGTGAACGGTGACTTCCTCAACCGTTGCCGTATGAATGCTATAAATAATTGGCAGGTCTTCTTCCCCATTCACTTCCAGGAGTATAGCCCAGCCATTATGTATCGTGAGCAGCAGCCCTCTGCTGGAGCTTCCCCCTTCAGCTCTGACCCTCTGCGTAACGGCCACTTTGACCGGCATGTCTTTGACGAATCCTGCTTCTACAATGTGGACTACATGGCTGCTCGCACCAAGGTGACCACTGACATCCTGGACAACGACGAGCTCTTGGAAAGCATGGACGTCTATGACATCTTTATCCGCTACTCTGGCCTCCATGTGTTCCGGGCTGTGGAGCCGGCACTAGTCCAGAAGTATGTGCGCCGGCCCTGCAATCCTCGCTTCAGTGAAGACATCTACCAGCGTTGTATACTGAGCAACCTAGAGGGACTTGCGTCTCGCTCGCACCTGGCTATGGCTCTCTTTGAGCAAGAGCAAGCTAACAGCACCTAGCTGCTATTACGCTCGATACATGGACCCTTTTTATATTGCCCTGGCTGCGGTACTCTTGGACAAATTAGGCTAGCAGCAATTAGCCTATGCATTGGTCAGGTATTATTGCTCTTGTAGAACGCAGGAGTCTTTTACCCCATCATATTAGTAGTATTTCATATCTAAATATGATTGAGGGAATTCCCATGAGGAAATCACAACAAAACTTGGAGGACCTAGATTCACTGTCTAGCTTCAGTCTCTGACATACTTATTTTGCAACTCTTGTTTTTGAAAGGCATTGCTTTACGTGCTAATTTCATTTTTTCCAATGTGCACTTCTTCCATGCCTTGGATCTATGTTGCCAGGAATCTTAAGACAAAAGCTTCTTAAGGAGAGTGACTGAATGTATTCATGCTGACTGCTGTCATTGGGCAGCTTGTAGGTCAGTATGAAAAGTCCCTTGACTGTGCTGCTGCCTCACTGAGCATGAAGAACAAATGCTTTTTGGCTAATGCTACTCATTGCTAAGACTATATGAAGAGTAAATGCAACTGGGGTCGTTCATTTGTGTAAGATCCTATGTGCCACAAAACCAAATGATTTTAACGGTTACATTTGCTTGTGTCAGCCCAGTTGCTTACAATTAAAATGAGTACAATCAGGGACCAAAACGAGCAATGTGCAGGAAATTATCTTCAGCTATGCTAAAGACTTTTTTAATATTAATTGTTGAATGTAAACGGTTCATCTATAGCTATATGAGGAAATATGTGAGAGTTATAGGAACTTAATAAATACTGTATGTGAGTTGAATTTACCACCACGCTGGGGATATTGCTGTCCAGCACAGAGCTTCTGTCTGCTTTCCCAATAGGCAGAGCAAGTGTCTCTCTCTTCTCATGGCTGCAGGGATGTGTTTAGGTTTCCATTTCACAGGAAGTGATGTAAGGGCTGGGGGGAACAATGCTGCCTCAGTGAGCTGGCCCCGGCGGTGCAGATGCTTTTGCTTCCCTCAAATGCTCCCCCTTACGCTTCTCCCCTGAGGCCTTCTGGTACGTCTGGATTCCTGGGTTGAGTGTTCATAGCCTGATGTCCTTGGGAAAGGTGCTCTCTGGCTGCTACACAGTGATAGTCTCCCAAATTTTGGCCTACAAGCCTCCTTGTAACATTTTGGAGTATTATGATGGGAGTACTGATGGGCGTACTGATTAATGATCGTTTTGCATTGATTTCTGGTTAATATTAACAGGTGATGTATTTTATATGTTCATGTTTCACTGACTCATGATTGGATTTTGGGGCTTCTCCGTTTTGTTTTCTAGTTTGTCATTGCCCTTGTAGACCTTTTGTACTACATCATTTCAGCAGTTGTACATTACATTTGAGTACCCCTGCTCTAGGTAATTTTTGAACTTTTAAACGTTTTGCTATGATTTTAAGTGATTGTTATGGACTGTTGTTGTTTTTTTGTTCACTCCACTGCAGACAACACCTTACAGATAACAATCTATCATTAGTGTGCAGCTAGATTTTGACACAAAAAAGCCACATTATTTCCCCTTCACACAAGATGGGGAGTCATGGTGGGTAATATTTAGCAAATCTAGCAACACACCCCCTGCACATCCTACACTCCATTGTTCTGTATGTGCAATAACTAGTAAATACATTGTAAATACAATATAGAAAGTTCTAGAACAGTGCTTCTCAGCCTTTTTTGCATCACGACCCAATTTTTACCATGCTAGCTCAGTCGACACCCTGTATCAAGTATAGGTTTAAATTAACACTATTATCTAGTGCGCAGTGCACTCTTCAATTTACGCCAATCAATGACATCGCACACATCGTATTGGATGTGCCAGTGGTTTTGCTTCTTGAATTGGTTGTGTTCACTAGTTTTGCACTAAGCATTGGCAGATCCAAAACCCGTTTATACAAGTTAATTCTAGGATTGGGGCTTAGGAGTCTGATCATGGATCAGCATAGGAGCTTGCTGGTTTTAAAATGCTTACAATTCCAACTCTGCCTCGCGACCCTTTCAGAACTTGATGGCATAAATTTGGGTTGCGACCCACGGATCTAGAATCGCTGTTCTAGATCATATAGGAATGTGAGTTCTGTGTAACCAAAACAAAGCTGCTTTCTACATAGTTCTTTATGTGATGGTGTGTAATACATATCTGTCTATCCATCCAAACTTCCTGGATAGGGTCAACCATGGATCTGAGGTAATGACACTGGGGTCACTCTGGATAGGATGCTAGTCTATCACATGAATAACATTCTTCAGGGGAGAACTGGCCATCTAATCAAACTCCACAGATGCAGAGTAGCGATGCGATTCAAACTCACAACCTGCCGAAGTGTGAGGATGCCAACCAAAGAGCCGCCACATTCAGTGTATAAAGTACATCTGACTTGTTCAGGGACTACATGAAATAAAAATACTATTGCATACATTGACATCAAATTTCCATTTTTAATACATCTCTTCAAAGACATCCTTCAGAGGCCAGTAAAAAAAAAGGAGACAGTGATTCAACTTTGGGGCGACAGTGGGACAGGGTGGCAGCAAAATGCCAAAACAGAAAAACACGTCAATTCTCATCAAAGAGTAGGGTTAGGGTTAGGCCAAAAGGCTAGGCCAAACTTTTGGTTTGTCTGTAAAGCATATATTTGTCGAAGCAGCTGAACTAGTTTACCCATTATGGTGACGCATTGGTCAGTCTTATAATGGTACTTGTTTTTTTTCATATATATATAGAATGCAATGACAATTCCTGATCATCAAGAGTCAGCTTGCACTGTTTAAACTTACTATCCCAAACAAAAGGGAACCTTAACATGCAAGACTGAGAACTAGAATTGCCTAGCAGTGGTATGTGTGTGTATGTATGTATGTATGTATGTATGTATGTATGTATATTTATTTATTAGTAGATTATAAACTAGGCCGCCTTAGAGCTGGTCTTAGCAAGCTGCTGTGCAGTAGGTTCTCCAGCCCTCCACAGACCACTACCACTGTGACCACCAAGGAGAGAAGTTAATCAGTAACATGAACTTTTAGTAGAATCAGACAGTTAAGTGGCTCGTTGGAATGAAAAACCCGACGACAACATTAGAGTACAAGACTATGGCTGAAGAAGCCCTTCCAGGGAAAAGCCAATGTATAATACAAAGGCTGTTCTGATCTGGCCTTTAACACATGCTTCACTCGACAGGACACAGGAACAAACCAGTACAACTCCCTAACAGGGACAAACTTTGGCAAATGCTCTTTTTATTTACATCCAGGCTGTCTCAGAGAAGCCTCAGCTGTGTCTTATTATTGTACAGACCTCCGGAACAAGGAGGGAATCGGATGCTCCGCTTGACATGTCCCTGGGCCCCCCCCGGAAAGATGCATGCAAAGGAAGGGGCCCGTGGTAAGCAGGGAGGATGGCGACACAGCGTTTGTGGCTGTGCTTGGTTCAGAACCAGCAAGGAGCCGCTGCACTGGTGTTGGTTGGCAAGGCTGAGATCGGGGTTCCCAGGTGGTGACCTCACAGTGTCTTGTAGATTGCAGACGGGGAGCTCTCCGGCTGCCAGACAGTGATTGTCTCCAAAATTTTGGCCTACAAGACTCCTTGTAACATACATAGTTGCGCCGCAAGCACCTGCCGATCCCTTTGCAGAGAAAAAATTTGTACAACGGTGTTGCGTAGACCAGCAATGAAGAAACTGAGTTTCCTTGGAATGTCTCTGCATAGCCCAGTGCAATTACCACCTGCTCACAAGTTGCAGTAAAAAAATACCATTCCAAAGGCCTGTTTATCACAAAGGAAGTTAGATAAGAATTTTTCTTCATCTCAACTTCCTGATTGAGTGCTTCCTCAACTTTTTTTTTTTTTTTTAAATATAAAAACACGTCCATTCGGCATGCATAGGCTTAGAATCCTTTGTCCAGTATTGGCAGAGGGTTTCAGTTTTTTTTTCCCCTTCCAAAGATTTTTATATTTTCCAAGACTTATTTTCTTAAGTCTTATAATACAAACACACCATTCACGTGAAAGATCGTTGCACAAAAACAGCAAATTTAGACAGAAATAACATCCAAACAGATGCTGGCTACAGTCAAGGCATCTCCCCTGACACTTGTAATCGTAAAAATAATAATAATAATATTGATAATAATAATAAAGTGAAAGGCAAAAAACTTCACATACGTGTGCCCCGCAATGATTCAGCAATAAGCTACGTGCCACTGCCTGACTCGCCTGGAGAGATGGGCCCAGACAGTGGTTTGAAAAGCCCCTTTTCTCCAAAATGGCATCGGTCCTCGTCAGCATGCTACCTTTACGGCAGTGACTTGGTGACGGCAAACGTCAGGACCGTGCTGAGGCGAATCTTTAAATATTGTATCAGTGTCATCATGCAGTGCAACCTGTGGTTGAACGTGGATGCAGAACTAACCTGCAGCTACATTTAATTCTGCTCGTGTCATTTTTGTCAGTATCTCTAGGTTTACAGCTGTGCAAATATCGTCCTTTGTTCCTTAGAAAGCCTTGCAATGCAAACACGGTCCTATCCCTGACAGACACACAACAGTCACACAACACACATATGCTCAGTGACAGCTGTCTTATCAAAACCATCATTTACATATTCTTCATGTAAAAAAAACGAATCCCTTTACCATAGTACTAACTCGATATTTGGCTATGCCGAAAATGTTTGTGTCGAAGTCCAACTTGCAACAGACTTTTGTTTTATAGTAATAGCCAACTGGGCATTAATTATAGACAGGGAAGAGATTAAAACAATTCTTATATGTACATCAATGGGGGAAAGATACTGACATAGAGTTAGCAAGTTTTGAAAAACATAATTAGTGACACACCGCTAATAATCAGCGGCCTTAAATGCATCACACTTCATAAAGATGGACACCAATGGAAAAAAACTTCATGTCTTATATTTACATTTAAAAGAGAAAAAGTTATTGACTGAGTTACCAAAATGGTCTCTTCTGTGATTCGAATTAGCAAGATTCTCTTTAACACTGCTAATGTTATGTGGTGATTAAGTCATGACACTTCATTATTCTAACAATACTATGAAAAACAATGGTCACAGACCTTTGCTGTTATTCATTTACCGTTCTGTAATATTTCCTTCATTACAAAATTCCACTTCAGAGCAAGACTTCATTCATGAAAAGCATTGGTTGTTTCATGGATGCTGATGATTATGGGATCAGCTGGCCTCCGTAGACTATAGATAAGAACTTAAAGGGATTTAACAAAAAGCAACAATAAGATTTTATTTTAGAAAACTCTGACTGCAAAGATGCTGGTGAAACATGCCAGTAACAGCCCAATTTCCCTTTGATTTTCCCTGTGCTTTTCCATTTTTTCCACATCTGGCAACTTGTATTGGTAAGTAAAAGAACAAAACACAAAAATAAAAGCCCCAAACACTGAAAACTGAGGTATTCTATGGAGGCTTTAGGTGATACAGTCACATGCTTCCTCCTACTGCACAAACAACCCTCAGTGCAAGCATGCAGCAAGCACGCAGCTTGATGACATCAGTGCAATGCCACAGTAACGTCAACATGAGGGACTTGAGGAGCCAGGACCCAATAAGGAAGCTTCAAAGCTAAATGAGACCATTAGCGGGAAGTTTAGTTGAGTCCTACAGCAGTAGACTCTATGACGGTACTGTCTGGTTGAGTTTAACTGGAGAAAGGCACACATTCTGGGAAAACAAACTCGTATAAGATAACCAGTCTTGCCTGCAGAACACCCAACTCAAAGATGCTGGTCCTCTTTAGCACGCTGTGACATTGTAGCCCTGCAGCACTGAGAAAAGCCCATGCCTGCTGCCCTGGACTCCAAGGAGAAGACCAAAGTTCAGAGTAAGCTTCTTGCTAACCAGGTGCAAGGCTGAGAAGCTGCTTTCCTGTGTGGTCCACAGCCATCTGGGACATGGTTTCCAATCCAGGTGTCCATGTCTGTCTATAATGACCAGTTTCCCCCGCTAAAGGCTGGACGTTGTGTCATATGTACTGTTTTTATGGCACATATAAAACTCATCATACAGTAACGCATAGAGACTGTACACCCATGTGTTAACTTAAGAAACATGGATAAGGGTGTAAACACAGCTTGGGATTTCATCGACAGAACACAAGGAGGTTCAATACTGACTAAATGTGAATCTGTAGCACCATCACTACTCAAACAACACTGACACGTGTGTGCTGAACATCACTACTTGCGGCTTAAATGCTAACACTGTGGCTTCCTCAAAACTGTGAATGTCCCCTCCTGGTATTTCCACACCCCTCAAGTACTACTGGATTATTACTGGTCCCACATTCTCCAGTTTACAGACAGACAAGGCGACCATGTGCTTTGAGGGAATTCCTAAATGAAGACACGTGAATTACAATGGTCTTTATGAAGTAGCGTGTGCATTGTCTTGATCATGCATGACTAACAAGAGGGAGTGTGGGGAAGTACATAGATACAAACTTGCTGGAACTCCAGAGAACATTGCTGAAGTTTGTTTGTATAAAAGGGTTGTTCTCTGTAACACCAACAGATGATTGCCTTGCAGTTTCACTATTCGATTCCCCTGGGATACAAAATCTGACTCCAATCATAGGCCCCGCGAGACTCTTAATTATGACAGCAAACAGGTCACAGTAAGTTACTACAGGAAACACCAGGACAGGAGGAACGTGTGACAGAGACTGGATGCTGTTCGGAGGGACAGGTGCATTGTTGTTTGTTTAGGGAGGTGTTTACGTGTTGCGCACGGCCAGCGCCTGCTCTAGCTCTTGTCTCCGCTGCTGGATCTATGGAGAGGAATAGTGTCATTTGTATGACAGAGCAGAAGAGTGGAAGAGGTACAGTCACTAGCTGCCATAAGAGAATATATGACCACAGCAAGTGAAGAACATGCGTGGTTAAACAGGTATTTGAACCAGAAAAGCAGTATAGTGAGAGCAGAACATCTTGTAGCATTTCCTGCTGCTTTCTGAACCTGACTTCAACATGGCAGATATTCCATCTCCTCACCTTGCAGTAGAAGTAGCGGCTAACAGCTTCTTGGGACCATGGCTGGTGGTAAAACTCTGCCCTCCTCTCCTCCTCTGGGTTCCCCACCACGTCCGTCATCACCTGCAACCAGTCACAGGCCAACCTGAGTGGCTCTGATAGGTCTATACACTATGCCCCCTTCTGGATGACATCCAGACATCACAGCCTTGGTTCTGATAGGCCTTTTATGAATAGTATCGCCTCCTGCTTCACCTGAACTGTTTGTACCTTGAGGTCCCTGCTCTGGGACTTCAGCCACTCCTGGATGTAGCCTTTTGGGTCCTTGGAGAAGCTGAGCATGAAGTCCCTCTGGATCTTGAGCTGACTGATGGACTCAATGGTCTCATGAATCTGGGGAAAAAGTCACTGGGAGTCACCTTTCAGTGGGTTCAAGCAATCAATCAGATAAAAAAAAAAACTAGCTACAGTAATAACTGAGGCAGAGCTGGCAGCGCTTATGTATGGTAATCGGTAAATCAGAATACTATAGATCAGAAAAAAAGCCTCACATTAAAGTCAGATTCAGAAAAATAAGGAGAATTTCATGTTGAGCTGTATGATTGGTTTGGAGCGGCAGAATAGGAATATGTTGTAAGCAAACTATATGAAAGTAAAACTACACAAAATATGATCACTAAAAATGTATGGTACTGCATAGATGGCCCTGTAACAAAATGTCTGTGACAGTATTTGTCAACCACTGGGCCACGGATCGCAGTGAAACCCAGTTTGGTCCCTAATGGGCCACCAAACGGATGTGAACCCGATCGTTTACTGAGGGGATAGGGCTGGCCGATATATAATCTTATAGTCATATAAAATTTAAACGATAAGATTATGAGAAATGTTGATAAACTGTCAATAAGGAACATTGCTTGATAGTGCACAGCAGCTTATCGCATCACAAAAACAAATGCAATTCCAACCAATCATGTGGTAGTCTTTTAAGAACTGACAACCTATGCCCAACAAACACACAGTAAGGTCGGTTGACTTAGCAGAGGATGTCACACGCTACTGTTTTGGTCATGGAAGAGATAGGTGCTCCCGCAGAGGAATTTTCGAGTGTCGGTGAAGACAGGGACAGCTCAGAGACACAACATCTTTTAAAAAGGAGATATTGTGGATGAACAAGGGAAAAGAACGTTGATGGTGACGTGGTTCTTTTGGAGCTTAAAAGTCTAAGAGATGCAGTGAACTGGTGCAGTGAACTCTGAAACTAAACTGGAAATACTGTGAACATTTCACCACTTGAAGCATTTCCCATTCAGTTGAATGTACAAAGTGCAAGGGCTTACAGTGACATAAACCTGTAAATAGGGTTTCCCCTTTTAATCTGATGAAATATGGGACACTCTGTATTAAAATGGGATACAGCATACAGCAAGGGATGGGTGAGAACTCTATCAGCAATGTCAAACCCATTCCCTGGAATGAGCAGTGAGGCAGTCAGAGAGAATACCTACAGTAGCAGCAATGCCGTACTGTTGGCATTTTCTAGTGTTATGCGCTATGACAAAAAAGTTTATTTCTGTGCGATTTATTTATTAAAATTAGTTTTCAGTTTCAGTCCATTTCATTTGTTGCGTTTTGTCATATTCTGCATCTGTTTAAAGTCAATCGTAAAGGAATTCAAAGCAAAAACTGAGCCCTGAAGTAAAGAATCAGAATAAGTATTAATTTTGGGTGATATGAAAAAAAAATGATCGTGATAAAATACGCTGCCATATTCCCCGCTCTATGAGGGCACCTCAGGTTAGAAAAATTTACCCTGGGCTGCCAAAATGACGAATGATGAGCTGGGCTGTGTGATTGGAAAGGTTGAGACACTATGCTAACTTTGTCCTGCACCATATTTTGTATCATTGCATAGAATTGACTGGCTTAATCTCAATCCCCCAAGGCCTGTGATTAGTTCACCTTATTGTCCAATGAGGCGATTTCCTGCTGATTGGCTGTGGAAAGCAGGAAGCTACTCATCTGGCCCTTCAAGGGGTCCTCCACCTCTACGTCGATGTCGTAACATGCCGTTTTCTTCTGGTCATTGGGATCCACACTGTGAAGACAGGGAGTGCCAATTTAGGAAGCAGTGCTAATGTAATAAATTCTGGGGGCGGTGTGTGGTTCGGTTGGTTAGGACGCTGTGCCTGTGATCGCAAAGTCGCAGGCTCCAATCTTACAGTCGGCAGAGTGATTTAACCGTTGGGCCCTTGAGCAAAGCCTTCACCCCCAATTGATTTAGGAACCGTTTAACCTTGCTTTCTCACGAAAGGTAGGTTACTTTGGAAAAAAGATTATAATTTAGGGCACCCCGCTTTGCCTCTGAAGTCATTAATAAATTATATGTATGATATTTAGCCATAGAGACAGATGATAGGAGATAATGTGAGAATCCTGAAAGTCCGGCCCTAGGCTCACCTGATGACGTGGTTGATGACGATTGGGTCAGGGGGGAGCAGCAGGTTGGTGAGGCGCTGGGGGATCTCCGAGAACTTTAGCCGGGGGCAGTCAAAGATCTGAGAAAGAAAAGGAAGAAGGCTTTGGTCAGTTCGGCCTTCCTGAGATGCTTTTCATCTGGTATAACAAAGCGCTACTCCTGTATTCCTGAGATTCAAATTTCTTAAATTAATATTATTGAAAAAATCAGACCAATTGATCTTGCATAAAGAAACAGGATAGTTTGTACGGCAGCGAGGACCATGGCAGGAGGACAACGGGACTGTGCATTCACAAGCGAGCGGCGACCTGGGGCTCATTCACAAGCGAGCGGCGACCTGGGGCTCATTACTTGCTGAAAGTACTTGTCGCAGTTGATGTACTCCTTGTCGTGGGCGTCCTGCAGCTTGTTGGTCTTGACGTACTGCCAGAGCGCTTGGATGATGACCGAGCGGGTCTGGGTGTGGATGCCCAGAAGGCGTGCCAAGCGAGGGTCCAGCTTGAACTGAGGGGGCTGATTAGAGCACAGTAATGACCACATGTAACCGCGGCTTCAATCCATAGTAATATTTCGTCACCAATGCAGCCTGTTTCCCCTAATTAACTCTAAATTTGGTAGTTTAAGCCATAGAAATGGTTTACTGACACACCCCTGTGTAGTGACCACATGGTAACTGGCCTGCTTTTTAAAGTTTTGGTATATTAAAAAAAAAATAAAAAACAACAGAAGGCATGGGTACCATTCAAAACATTCTACTTGTATAGTGCTATACATAAAGATTGAACTATCAAGTACTATTATTTGTATGTTCAAAGGGTCTATTATCTGTGACTGGATGTACTGGATGTACCTATAAAGGAATCCAGGTACCAAATAAGCCACCTACAAACACCCAGGCGTACAGACTGATCTGTAAGTCCTGACGGACTGTTCTGCAGCTGTACCTGAACTTTTCCATATAATAATTTTAAATGGAGCCAAATGAATCCCAGAAGTCAGTCTTCACAACAGCTTGCAGTGTGAGTGCTATTTTAGTTTATTAAAAAAAATACAGTTTAACTTTTTATTTTGAAAAACTCCCACAGCACTGAAGGGCACTGCTTTAGCTTCCAGGGAGTGTCCGCGAACTTGGAACTGCATTGTGTGTGGAGCATAATTCTGCTGGGAAAATACTCCCTGGTCCCTGACCACTGAGTTTCTTGGCTACAGAACTATACTCTTTTATATTATACAGCATAATACTCTGTAAATTACTCCTTTGTGTACAACATATGTAACCTCACCACTGAAGATATTAAAAGCACATAGATAAAATGGCTAAATATTTCAGTTAAATCTTATTAATTATAAAAATATAAGGACCATTCACCATCATCACTCCATAGTACTGCAGATAAAGCGAAGCAGCGACTGCAAATGACAAAAGGTGTTTTGGCGCCCCCACCTGGTAGTCGAGCATCAGCAGCAGGGTGCAGCGCACACTCACATCTCCAGGCCTCTTGACCTGGAAGCCGTCCGTCTCCTGAGTGGTGGGGGTGCGGTGCCACTGCCGGGGACACAGACAGACAGAAATCGTCTAGCAGGCAGGAAGGTGGCCGGAGTCTCAGGAGAGGTCCTGCTGCAGGAGCCTCAGGGACTGAACCACACATGAGTCACTCTAGTAAAATATGAGGAATCTAAGTCACTTTGGCAGAGCAGAATGACAATATTAATAATCACTGACACCATCTGTCCTCCAAAGACTGTTACTCCTTTACAAGCCATTTCCCTGTTCTCAGCCATCTGCAAAAGAGGTCTTCTTCGCCACAAAAACGTCAAGTATTTCTCTAGAAGGCTGTTTCCCACTCACATCAACTTCTTCTAGTCATTAAGAATGACATTTTCCCCCAACATTATATATAAGTTCCCTGAGGAAACTCCATTAATTTAAGAAAGTTATCTGGCTAGTGTATTTTGGTCAGTCTTTCAGGAGTGTACGAGACGTACACAAAACACCAAAGTAAGCCACAGTCTGAACACATGGCCTTGACAGAGAAATGGAGGTCTTTAAAACCGAAGTCTCGGTTTTCAGGACCTGAGTGCTGCCAAACTAAGGAACGGTGAGGAAGCTGAAGACAGTGAAGTTTTCTGGACAGCTGTGCTGAGCCATCCAGAAGGACCGCATCGAGCATGATGTTTTTCATTCTAGTGGTGTCTTAGCATTCTACACCGGGTGTTTTGAGGTGAAATGAGATAACATATGAGGACACGCCGTTCACTTATTTTTACGACTGTGCTTTCTGTTCCCAGGAGAAAAGATACGCCATGTTTCTGCTGTGCTCTAACAATAGGGTAACGTTACTAAAACGTTTTGTTTGGGGTTGGGGGAATGTTACATATTGCTTAAGCTCCCTGATCTCCCTCATAGCAGCAAAATCCATCCTTTTTACTCAATAAATTTGGAATAAAATCTACAATTCCATTTCTCAGAGTCAGTCCTTTAACATTCCCAACTACATGATCATCAGATGACCAAAAAAAGAGGATCTGAATCCCTTATTTGTCATCAACAAAAAGTACAAGGAATTTGATTTGGTGGTTACACGAGTATACAATTTACACAAACAGTCATGACTAAAACACACAAACCAATAAATAGAATTAATAAAAATGTAGATTAAGAAAATGTGCTATTAATGAATAAAAGAGACAAGCTGTGGGGTACAAACAGTGAAAATTACAGTATAGCAGCATTAACATATAATGGGTAGAGTAATAGAACAAATTCACAAGAACACAACAGGGACAGAGGGATAGTTTTAAATAACAGAGGGATGTGTCCTCACTTCCACCAGGTGGTTGTCAGGTCCATACAGGTCCTTATCCAGCTCAATCACCAGGCTCTTAAAGAAGGAGGAGAACTTCCGCTTCTGTTTACCAGGCTAAGAAAAGGAGGGGGGGGAGGGGAGACAATCAAGCTACATGTAAGCATCAAAGCTACACCCAATTACTCTGGATATTCCACACCAACCCTGGAAGGCAATAAATCCACAACATTAACATCAGTCATGACTCAGATAATCCAAATTATGAGGTAAATCTGAATATTACAACCGTTATTGGAAACGGCCGCAATGACTCTTTATCAGCCACAACTTTGACGTCACTGTTTCGTATTACGGTTGTTACTGAGAAAGAAGCCTGTTAGGTAATTCAGTTAATCTACCATGACAACAAATGCTGACTTATGCCGGTTAGGCGAGAGGAACAGGACTGAGCCTGTGCGGCTGGCGCAGGGTGGCAACCTGGTGCCAGGTTTAGAGCCAATCTTGAATAAGGAAGCCTAACTGCAGCTATGGAAAGAGCTCCTGCACTGCACAAGACATGGAGCAACTGCTTGAAAAGTCAGAAGATACTCAACTTCACACATTGACATCTGCTACACATGATCACCATTAGGCTCAAAGATAAAAGCTTACAGACCCTTAAGTCTTTGGTGGCTTTTAGCAGCCATAAAGTGACGGGTGCACCTCAATGACCTTATAGGTAGAAGACAGAAGGCGTAAAAGTTTTAATGCCAAATTGCCTGTTTACTAAAAGCTTGTAAGAGTTTCTAGTCAGAAAATACACAGATTAGCTTTTCCCCCAGACAATGTTATTTCAGGGCCTTGCAGAGGCACATTAATTCAACTTCTTTTCCCAACAGCCAAACAAACGAAAAAACACAATGTGAAATCATTGTGGTCTGCGCTGAGCAAGCAGCGGCTTCCTCCTCAAAGCGCTGCCAATCTTCTCCGTGGGTTTGGATGATTAAACTCGACCTCAGCTTTCACCGGGGCGCCTCTCAGTGGCCAAGAGAGCAGGCCACAAGTGTTTTTGAAACATCTAATTTTATCTGCAACGCTTTTGGCCGAGCTGGGTTGCATACGGTTTCATGTGACTCTCGAGCGAGAATGGGTTTTTCTAGTCAGATAAAGAGAGACAAGCAGCTTCGACACCAAATCAAAATAGTGGATACTTCAGAAGAGAGACAAGAAACTGAAGTAGATTCAAGGGAGATATAGAGAGGTTCATAGTGGCACAGTCTTGTTTGACCATGATGGTGCTTACAGAAGTCACTGCTCTGGTCACCATCTTGAAAGAGGACTGTATGAATCGAAATCAGAATCAGAATCAGTAGGTTTTCATTATCCTGAAGGAAATATTGTTAGACTGCACATTACACAACCATGCAACAAGACAAAAATAGACAGTACACAGAACCGAATGCAACAATCTCTGTATAAGAATAAATAAGTACGACATTGAGAGATGATAAATATGCAGGTGGGTGATTATGGCGATAATTATTGCACTTGAAAGATAAAAATACTGAAACTGATACTGATAAGAAAATGTCTTGTTGTACATAAAATTGCACATGTCCTGGCTGACTGATTTACTGATTGTACAGTCTTATAACTGTCGGAAGGCATGATTTCTGCAGGCATTCTGCGTATTTTATGTTGATCAGTCTGCTCAGCAACTTCCCAGACACACCATCCTGACGACATCTGATCAGACAGTCCGTGATCCATTCTGGTAGGGGAGCTTCCACCTTCAAGCAGGACTGGCTGGATGACATTGAAGGAGTTGGAGAAATAAACATGATCTTCACAGAACCTCCTGACTTGTCGAGGTGGGAGTAGGTACAGTGTACCAGGTAGACAATGGCATCATGTACACCAATCTGGGCCTCGTAGGCGAACTGACGTGGCAACTCAACGAGGGGGTGGAGTATCTCAAGGACTAGTCTCTTGAAGGTCTTCATGCAGTGTGAGGTCAATGTCACTGGTCTGTAATCAAATGGAGCACTGGAACATGTCGTCTTAGGCACAGGAACCAGACAGGATGTTTTCCACAGTGTTGGAACCTTCTTCAAATGGAGGCACAGTTTAAAAATGCTCTGTAAACTCGACAGAACTGGGAGGTTGAGGTCCTGAGCACACTGGGACTGATGCCATCAGGACTTGCTGCTTTTCCTGAGCGGAGTCTGCACAGTTCTTTCTTCACTTGGTCCTTGGAGATATTGGGACAGCAAGAGGTGGAAGCAGGTATAGAATGGGAAAGAGGATGGGTAAAGTAGGATGATGGGGGAAGGCGACTCTCAGCCATGACGATTCAGCGGAGTTGGGCAGTCAAAGCTGTTGAAGAGCAGTATCCACAGTGCCCTCTATCACCAGCTTGTGCACTTGTAGCTGCTGATAGACTTTGTGGTCCTCCATACCTCTCTGATGTTGTCCTGCTGGAGCTTCTGTTCCAACTTCCTCCTGCTTCTGTTCAAACTTCCTCAGTTCCTTGCTGAACTTGACTGATAGCGCTCTGTCTACCCTCTCTGTCACACAACCTGAACACTTTCTCCTTCTCAATCAGGAGGGCCTTGATGTCTTTGGTGACCCAGGGCTTATTATTGGGGAAGCAGAGTACCCAAAGCGGTCCTGCAGAGCTGCGCTGCTCTCCACTGACTACCTCCTTACACACTCTGTATAGTAACAGGTTGAATCTCCACCATTTGTTTGTGTTGTGGGTGGAGGTACACTAGGTTGTAGTCTGATCCCCTGAGGTGTGGAAGGGCAGTAGATCTGTGTGCCTCTTTGACATGGCATGCTGTCATGTATTATGCCAGTGGTTTCCAAATTATTTCTGCCAGGCCTCCTTTCTGCAAGTATGATATTTGTGCCCCAACCATTTTCCACTAATGAGCAACTACAATCAACACTAACTAAAGATATTACTTATGATTGTATCAGTGTCAAACTGTCACTTCCTGACATTTTTGTCTCATTTTTGTTAGTTGACATAAATGTCAGTACATTTTGTCATCGATTTTGGCCTGATATATTAACGTTTGTCTCGTTTTCGACATAAAAAGTCTGTGTTGACGATTTTCGTCATAGTTTTCGTCTACGAAATTAACATTAGTTTAACCACTGGGACACGCCCGGAGGTAAATTTGCACCCGCCTAGGGGGCATGCCCCCAGTTTGTATTATGGGGTGCCAGTTTAATGGTCAGCCTACCGAATATAGCATCTTAAGGGCCTCAAGTGAGGTGCTGGTTGAAATGAAGACTTGGGATACGATATAAAAAGGGCAGCCCCCAAAGTAGCATAAGGTTTAAGAAAAGTATGAGCAAAAGGAGACAGCCTAAATATGACAGAGAGCTCACAAATTAACATGGTAAACACAAGAAAGGATAAAAAACAAACAAATAAACTCACATCATCTAGCAGTTTGCCCTCTACTCGCAGTTCCCATGATGCAATGCTGCCATCAGAGTCTTCTGCATCAGGCTTGGCCGGGTTGAAAGTGTTGGAGATGTACAGCCTCAGCTTACGTTTTTGCTGCAGATAAAAGCAGACAACATGTGGGATGCTGAAGGCAGAAGTTCTTGTTTTCTGTACAGCACGGTTTTAATATTTTGTATCTAGTAGGAGCCCGAACATTATATCAAAAAATAAATAAGAAACAATTCACCGTTCCGGATGTCTTTTTGATAATTGCTATTCAGCACACTAGCATACTACTACCCAGATATATTTTGGTAGGTATGCTGGTTGTATGTGGGGTCATTGGTGTGAACATGCTATGGTCTTTATCTAGTCCTCTGCAGCTTCCTCTCTCTTCTTCTCTCCCAGGGAGCCATATTTAATGAGGTTCTCATGAAAAGTCACACCCAGCCTTTTCAAGTCATGATTGTTGATACCCCATGAGGCCACATAAGGTTTCTGGGGCTCTCCATACCCGATTTGATTAGATTTTGTTGGCTGTGTAAGGATGACCTATAAAAAAAACCCTGTTCAAGCTGAGAACCAATGGCAGGCTAAAGGTGTCTTTAATACATGACAGTTGCTGGTTGGTCCACTGAGACTAATAGTCAGGTTTACCTTCATTGGTCTCTTCAGGGCCTCCTGAATGTCCACTCGCTTCCTCATGATGGTTTGGTCTAGTTTGCGCTCGAAAGCCAGTAGGTCCATGTAGGCCTGGGATTCTGGGACCAGCTCGCGGATCTGGCAGGACAAACAAAGACACGCAGCTGAAGCAGCCGCAACAGACCCCGACCTTCACAATATCCCTGCAACAGAACATCAGGTACCCCATAGCTTTTTGGAGTGGCCCACTGCCTAAACGTGACGGTTGAGACTAAGCTTCGCTAAGGGCACCACTGCATGCTTATTTCCACAACTGTCCCATCTAACAATCACAAATTTATGTACCAGGTGCTTTTGTCCCTAGCGATGAACGGTCCCTAGCAATGAATGGTCCCTTCCAGTCACAAACACTGCATCCTAACCAGCTGAGACACATGCTGCCCTCATAATATACTGTGTGTCCCATAATATACTGACCTATTCCATAATACAGTGACCACATAATGACAGGCTTCTTACCTGATATAAGCAGACCTGGTCTCTGTGGCCTGATCATGCTCTCTTAGGTAACGGGCACACATCTGAACACCGTGAACAGGTAAGGCGAGCTCCACCCAGCACCCCCAGAAGCTGCTGAACACCACCACATACCCTGGGCTGCCCACCTTGCCTTATACAGCCCAGATAAGAAGTCAGCCTGACTGGGTCCTGCTTATCGTGACCTCAGGGGTGACCCCTATTCTCTATTCTATGTTTCAGACAGAGACCGCAAAGGACGGTGTCCTTCTCAAAGTTAATCCCAGGTGTTAGGTCTGGCCAGCAGGGAAACCGGCCCGAAACAGGCACAGGGACACGATGTCATTGAACACAAGTCCCGCTCACTCCCCAACACGCATTGTGCGCACAGCTTGGATCTGTCATACAGCAACAATGGGAGCTCTTGGCTCTGGAGTGTTTGATATAATATAGGCGCTCTCTACGAATCAGACACACTTATCGCTACAGTGGCTCCCGCAAACCTAAATAGTCTCTCATCCCTCCATCCGCTTATCCATAGAGGGTCACAAAGAGCCTGGCGCCTATCCCAGGGAAGCACAGGGCACAGCCGAAAATAACGATTTAAATGTTTTCCTGGTGGTCACACAATCTGGAAGCTTCCGGAATTAACTTCCCAAGCACTGGGGATGAAGCGCCCATTTGCATTTTCGGCAGGCACCCCTGTCGGCCCCTTGATGCTTTTTAAATCTCGTCACACACTCTGCAATCCCCCCCCCCCCTATCACACACCCACCCCCCCGCCGCCTTGCCTGCCCCTGTAATCCAACTGAAACACCCTTCCATAAAAAGCTGCGAAATATCCACCTCATTAACAAACAGACAGATGAACAAACAAACAAACATAAACAAACAGTGACAAATGACAAAAATAAATGGACTCACCCTCTGAGGGAGAATCTTGTCTGCCATTTTCCTTCTCTTGGCACTGCGGTGGGGGGGGGAAAGATAGAAAGAAAATAAAAAAAACAGAGCATGTTACTATGGTGACAGATAGCAGAGTTACACAGGCCATCTGCTAAATTGCTGGGACACATCCAGTTACTGTTGCCAGCTGTTTGTGAGTAACTGGGGGAGGCGGGGCCTGCGTCTCTGATTCGAGGAGAGGGGGTGAGGCGTCAGGTGGTCGACCTGCGCTGTCAGGAGGCAGAGTCGTGCCATCACGCCACAGCCAGCTCGTTCCCCCTTCAGCACCAGCTTTCTCTGCCTTGAAGGGTTTTCTCCTGATCCGTTGTGCCTGCTGGTGCCTAATTCCTCCCCACAAATCCTATTTTCCAGAGGCTCTCCAGTGTTACCAGCTTTGTAAAATGGTCATCATTCACCATTGTTTGTCCCGTATCATACATTCTGACAATTTAGCCAGAATCACTTGTCCAGAGCTGGAAAACATTCCCCCGATGCAGAAAAAACCTCATCAATAACCATGTCACGGCTCCTGTGTTCTGAAACTGGAAGCCCCCCTCCCCCCCACCCCTGACCCAAAAACAGTGGTCATTTAGTAATAATGAACACCAGCTTCTCCCTGTACAAAAGACTCACTGACCACTTAGCAATACACAAATAATACAACGAGTAAGTATGCTATTTTGTGTTTATAATGCGTCGTTTGAATTTTCATGCACTTTGCACAAAAACTCTGGAATGTGGCAGTTTAAACTGTTAGATCTTTCTTCGTAGGAAACACGTCCACATGAAGCGTACGCTTATGAAAAAGCTAAGCGCTCTGGCCAAGGCACAAATCAATAAGCTGTAGGTAAACACACACACAGGAAGTTACACGCTATCGTGCGTAACCTCAACGTCTCTGGTTTTACCATTTCCCAGAGATCCACCAGGAACACAAAGGTAGAAGGGTTTTCGTAAGGCTAACATGAACAGAGGTGCCAATTTCAGGTCCAGAAATTAACATACCAGACCAAGATTTTGTTTCAACCAACCAGTTGAGTACTCTGTCACTGTGACTCTTTATGCTCAACTGGTTGGTTGAAAGTAAATCATGGTCTGGATTTTTACTTTCTGGACCTGAAATTGCCACCTGTGAACATGAAATGTACCAAAAGCCAACCCGTATCCACAGCTGTAGCTCCAGTTAAGAGATAAAATCTCAACAAGTCATCTGTGAAGTGCAGTAATGAAAGAAGAGAGATAATGGTCCGGGAATCCCTCCGGACTGTCAGAGATCTGTCTGCCTGACAGTGGATTATGCAGCCAAGGACAACCTGAATAATAAACAAAGAAGCTTTTGACCGTTATTGTTAGGTGACACATCAGTCACTGTGATATTGCAGGTTCACTCTCCAGGTGCCATATATAATGAGGTCCGTGTGGAACATCTGGATTCACCGGCACGTTTGCCTGGGCTTTGCTCACTGCTTGCACCCGCCCCCCTACCTCCACATGTGTATGAATGTTTGATGAAATTAGATGAGGTCTGTGCTGGTGCGATGATAATGGAGGTTGAAATGCCGGACTGTTAACTGAACAGCAAATCACATCTTTGGTAGGGGCTGGAGCAAACAGCAGTGCTACAACAATGCAACATGAGGCGGTCGCACACCTCTCGGCTTGGGGGTTTGAATCTCACCTCTGCGGCGCATGTGTGCTCATGCGATTTCCTCCCACAGTCAAAGACATGCGGGTAATATAACTACTACCTCTAAAATGGTCACATAAATAACGTAATGGTATAAAATGATAATGGATCCTCTCGTGAGTGGTGTGAGAACAAAGGGGCGAATTTCAAACGACACGCAGCTCGCATGGAAATACGAAGCCGCATTTCATGCACGGTGGCTGAGCTGCGCCATGCGGCCAAGAGCACCACACCAGCTGGACACTGCTTTGTTTTTTGGGGGGGGGGGGGGGCGTGCACTGAAGGCCCCTCCTACACAGACAGAGTGCCCTTGGTGTTCTCTGGCTTGTACTGTGCAGGGATAACAGTCAGGCATTAGAATCAACTGCTCATGAGATAACAATAAAAAAAAAGAGACAGAGGAATTGAATGGAGAAATACATCTGCAGGCTTCTGCAGCATTATATTCCCAGTTCATTCATAAGCATGGCGTCTGCACTGGCCTGCGGGACTTTCTAACACCTCCACAGAGGTCCTGTGACAGGAGCCTTTGATACAGTACTGAGCACCACTCTGTGAAAGGTGGGATTTATAAAGACATGCTGAAATGTGACAGTTCTCCCACGAAAGGTATCCACGTGAAGCCTGAAGAGATTTCACACAAGGAGATTGGTCTGCAGTGGACAACGACGCAGACAACTGTCAGCTGCGAAGTTAAATGTCACCAGGAAGTTATTTATTCCAGAAATCCTTCAGAAGTCAGGATAGCCCAATAAACTGAGTTATTTACGACTTCTCCTGTATTAGAGAAGATAGGGTGCAAGTCAGCTTGACCCTTAAAGCAGGAACCCAGTAAAAATAAGCTGTAGTCTGTGATAGCCATACAGCCCCATATAGACTATTCACTTTGGTGGGTTGATGCCCTCAGCCAATCAAAATATCAAACCTCAAGGTTAATGGGACAAGGACGAATCACAGGAGGCAGGTCACACAGTTGACTTGTGGCCATAAACCTGCAGGGTTTCTGTTATTTTTTTCCGTAATTGTTTCCTCGAAGATGCATCATGTGATTTGAAGGTGAGAACAGCAGCACAGCTACTGTCAGCTGGTGCCCATGGTGAGACCCCCAATCCCCCAAAAGTTCTCTGCTGTTACCGCTCCACTGACAGCAGAAAAAAGCCTCTTCTGTGTACCGTCAAATGGCATGTTCACCTCGAAGCTACCCAGTTGGTCTGGGAGTCCAAAGTATGACAGAACTTGAATCGAGCTTTTGGTTCTGGCACTTGAATATCTTCTCCTACCTTTTTAATTTTTTCTACTCCAGCTCCAGCTAATATAGTTTGCCCACGGAGCTCATCTTGTCATTGCATAGATGGTTTACAGAGAGGTCATTTGCCTACCTACAAAATCCAAAAATGCTTAAAAATCACATTATTTAAGCATTTAAAGTTACTCCGTGTGTGACACCAAAATGTCCTCTTTTGTTAACATACTGCTGACAGTTTTAGTAAATGTCAGCTCTTTCATCTATCTGACAACTTTCTGAGGAACCCAGATTTGACGTCCTCTATGACATCATGAAAGTACTGTGGCCTTCACAGGATTACTGAATGATCTAGCACCTCCCCAGTACACTCCAGGAGACAGACACCTCAAGGTGTTCATATCCCGCCCTCGCAGGAAGGGGAAAGCCAGGCAACAGTGTGAAACGTTCTCAGTTCTATAGGTCGGTATGGAACTATATGGTCCCACCGTTTCTCTGGTGCAGAGTAACAGGGGCCAGTGACAGCTGTCAGAGTCTGCTAACAAATGGTCACATTTCACAGCTGAGTGGGTTAACAATAACACATATGGCGCTCCTCTCCCACCAGCAGCTACACTAACAATGATGGCTCTGTGGCCATTTCACACAAAGAAGGATTTTGCTTCCAGTGGGGGAAACAGTTGCTAAAAGGCTCCTGCTAAACTCAAGGCTTAACTAACTTCTAGCTTGCAGAGGATCATTCCTGTTTACGGGGGCTGTCTAATACCAGTCATATCAGCTGCTTTCCAGTCCGAAAGCTGTGCTATATTTACCTTCACACCCTGCTTGGGGAGCATGCATAACCCATACAAACGCTCACCTTAACTCATGGTCAAAGGCGCAAACAACTACCCTCATTTTTCGAAAGAAAAAAAAAAACAGCCACATCACAATGTTGATTCCATACCTTCAGGGTTCGTAAACTGTCATGCAAAAGTAGACCAATACTACGGAGTCCCACTGTGACAAATCTCGAAATTATCCACACAACTTTTACTACATTAATGTCGCATTCAATCGGTTGTTTCGAGGGGTGAGATTAATTTTCGCTGCATTTTCCAATGAGACAAAAACATTATTTTGTGAAAGAAACTTAGGCAGCAGATATAGAAGCAAGTCTTTCTGAGCTCCTCTGTAACGAATCTGAGCGCCACATGTTATAATTTTTGCCCCTTCTTCTTGGCAGATCCTCTTTGGTCTATTCTTCGGGGCCGATTTGCTTGCCGGTCTGCAATTTCCAAGCCTTTTCACAGATCCTCAATAGGATTCAAGTTGGGATTTTGCTGGTCCATTCAAGGACATTCACTTTCGTTTTCTTAAGCTAACCCATTGTGACTCTGGCCTTGCACTTCGGATCACTGTTCTCCTGAATGGGGAGAAATCCTGCCCCCCTTTTTTCAGCAGACAGGCACTGGCTTTTTGTCTGCCGTTTACATGTACTTTGCTCTTTTTCTTTATCCACTAATGCTAAAACTCTCCCTCCGCCTCCTCCTGAATCACGGTGCTGCCACCGCAGGCAACTGACTCCACGACTGGGTCAAAGGACCTGTCAGCAGCGCGGCAAACCCAACCTTTGGCGTTAGTGCCAAAAAGGTCCACGTTCACGCTTGTCTGAAAACAGCGCTGTGGAGCGCAGCATCACGAAGTCCATGTAGCCTTCGAGGGCAAGGGTATTCCTAAGTAATGAATTCCCCACTTTGCCGTAGGAGGTGGTTTTGAGGAGTGTGTTGGACTGATGTACCCCTAATGCATCCAACTCAGGCTGTGAAATATCTGGCTCTTTCACAGCCCCCTTTGTCTTCCCGGTACCGTCACGCACACGATGTAGCCTTGGGGTGCGTCCTGCCCGGCCTCTCGCTGCCCAACACAATGATCACTGGTACAAAGGTAGAGCCACACTAGAAGGGCTTAAACGAATTTTAAAAGAGTGAAAGTTTTTGAACGGCCCTGCCAAGGTGCAGACATGAATCCTGCTGAGAATCGATAAAAAAAAGGCCTGCGCATAAAACCCTTTAGCGTCGCTTATGCAAATCCACCAGGGATAATGGCCGGGAGGAGTGGGCTGCGTGTCGAGGTGCCACAGGCTTCCTTGGATGCTGGTAAATCACTGCCAAGGGTCCTTCCAGGAGATTCAGGGTTCAGGGGTCTGAGCACTTATTGAAGCACTATACATCTATTTCCCAAAAGTGGATTGTGGGAGGAAAGCGGAACATCTGGAGAAAATGCAAGTTGACATGTGGAGAACTCTACACACACAGGACCGGAGGCAGCAAGCAAACCCACAAGCCTGGAGCTGTGACTGTATAGCACCACCCACTGAACCGTTGTGCTACCTCATAGTAAACCTATTTTTATTTTTTGTTTTGTTAACTTATAGGAGACACCATCAAAACTGAGCTGCGAACGTACATGTGATCACACGCAAGATATTTATAAAAACGAACTTTTCTTTTTTTCCTGCATAACAGAAACATAATCATACAAATTGAAATCTTAAATAGAACCTTGAAAAAAGATAAAAAATTATACGCATCATTTTGCAATATGAAAAAATACAAGCATTGAATACAGGCCCAGTATCTATCCTCTTCGTATAGTCATTTAAAGGGATGAAGTTATTTCAGGTTTGTGCACAGAAACCAACATGTATTAACCTTTAACTTCTACATGGACATGGATCCTTTATGATAGACAATACATTAACAAACCACAGGCACGTCAGGTGAGAACAAGCCACTGACTAGAGTTAGGGGGTGCTGGTGTTGGGGGGGGGGGGGGGGGTGATGTGGGGGTGGGTGGAGGGGTCACTCTGGAAGACTAACATGCAGCAGAATGAGTTCCTACTTTGATCCAAGTGTGGGATCTGATTGGGCATCTCTCATGTCCATCTGCCTCACTGCAATCTCATTGGCTCCGAGGAATCCCACCGGTTTCCTGGGGGTTGATGGGATTTGAAGGTTCTCCGATTAGTGGCAAAAGTGATATGGTGGGGGTCAGAAGGGAGCCCAAATAGCATGTATTTTGGGGGAATAAAGGGAACAGGTCAGCCAGTCTAGTTGGGGACGCAAAAAAATGTCAGCTGACCACACTGCAGTATGTAAACAGTGACTGAGTCTAAGGCAGTAGTGAGATGTTTACGCTAAGATAAAATAACAGGGAAACACCCAGGCTAACTGCTGTGGTGACAGATGAAAGGACAGACAGAACGACAACATCAGACTGACAACCAAAACCAAGGGGTTCCACATCAAGGCACGTTAGCTGGACCAATGAATCCAAGAAATCAGGCTGATGTGTGAGGGACCCACAGTCCCCCACCAGCATTTCAAAATAAAAGCTAGAAAGTGTAACAACTAGAGAAGTGAGAAGATAAACAGGGAGGCATCAAGGAACATGCAGCCCACAGACAGCCCTGCATAGGTACATAAGTAGATTCAAGATGTGAGTCAAAACTAAAAAGACAAAGGCGATAATAAAACAGTGTGTTCCTTGAGACCTGAGTTGATGACCAGAAAAAAATTACAAGTGAGCCTAGAGGCTATCCCAGGAAGCACCGGGTACGAGGAAGGGCATGCCCAGGGTTGGATTCCAGCCCATTACCAGGCACACCCTAACAAAAGGGCAATGCAGAGATCTAGAGTCTAACTGTATGTCTCTGGGCTGCAGGAGGAAATTGGAGTTATCTGGAGGAAGCCCACGCTACACAGGGAGAACATGCAAACTCCACAAAAGCTGGGTGAGAACTGCCAACATCCAACCCTGATGATGTGAGGCCATGGTGTTATAAAAAATGAGAGTGATTCCTGCTGTTTTAAGCAGGTGCATACATGCAGATCTTACCAGAATGGGGCATTGGACACCGTATGGCCATTGTCATGTGAGCACTGCAATCAACCCGACCTGCACCTGTCACCATGCGACACAGCAATCCAAGGCCACTCTTGCTGATGCTCCGAGCGGGAGTGTGAGCATGTGTGTGGGGGTGGGAGGGGGGCACTGGGGTCAGCTGCTGGAGGGTTACTTTATCCAACCCCAGGGGGATGCATCCAGCATAGTTGCTGCCATCGATCGGCTTCTCAGGCGTTGGTTAACATCTTGTTGGGGGGGAGGGGGGTGTTTGTTCAGGGATCGATGGTGCGGCTCCATACCGCAGGACTGGGGGAGGATGAGGACCCCTCAGTTATCCCTTCAATTCTCCACCAGGCCGCTGCGTGTGCTTAGCCAATCACAGCCCTGCCCTGGTCAGTTGAGCCTTTTTACTGCCCACCTTCATTGACCAATAAAAAGTCATTTTCGATTTAATGAATTCCATTAATCTCCATTAAGATTGTTTTTCGGGACTGACTTCAGTGTGGCTGTAAGGAGACTGACTCGACAGGGCTTAAGTGACATTGGGGGAGAGAGGAAAGACAGGAGGAACAGGAGGAACCATTGAGTTAAAGTCTCACACTTAAATAGAACCCGCTGAGACTTGGAGAGCAGGAGGGGGAGGGTGGAGACAAACACACACCGTCTGGATGAGCCAATAGGAAACAGGGGGCGGTTCCAGTCAGACTCACTTGCGGGTCCGGTTCTGTACGGCCTGTTGCTGCTGCTGCTGTGGCTGCTGCTGCTGCTGTGGCTGCTGCTGCTGCTGAACCTGCTGGGATGGAGCCGGTCGCTTCCGGTTGGCCTCCATCACCTGGGTGGGCATGCCGGGCCGGACGGAGGGGTTCCCCCCATATGGGGGGCCGGGGGGGCCCATGGGAGCACCCTGGTGGGGCATGCGGGCTCCAGATGGCATTCCTGGGCGCTGGAGCAAGAGAGGAGGGAGCGTTGATATTCACTCACCCAGAAAACCGCAGGCGTGACACACTGACAGGGTGAATCAGGGCCCAGCACAGGGTCCCTTGGGGCCCCCGGGGGGGGTTGGGTCCCATTCTCCTCATTATTTGGACACATAGTCACCTCACACACCTCCCAGATAAGTGAAGCTCATTAAAGTGTAATGTACAAGCGCTAAACTTGCTGAAATGAATACAGGCACAGCGATTGATTAGAAAGCACGCTTCCCGCAAATTAAATGGTCTGCTGGCCAATCACATCAATGGAATCTGCTTTGAATTTTTTTTTCTTGCACGTGTGCTCACTTTATCCCACTGCAGCCCCCCCCCCCCCCACGCCCACCTGCCAGTTTATGGCGAGGGACAGCTGAGGCACTTCACACCTGTGCCTGTCACTCCTGCAGGCAACAGATGCTGGACCCCCCAACCCCCCTTCCCACCGGTCTGACATTGTAGGGGGGGGGATGTTCCATTACAGTAAATGGTTGTACGCTTGGGGCTCGTGCCGCGATGCCACAGAACAGGAGATGGTCTGGGACACATGGGCGTATGGGGGATGGAGAAGCCGCGCTGGGCGGGATAGGTGGGTGGGCGGGGGGGCAGAGAACCCTTCAGAGTGAGATCAAGGGGGAACTTTCTAGACCTTCCTGGCTTGTGACTTGCTGTGCTACAGTCTGACTGTAGAAAGCCCATACTTTGGGGGGTAGGGGGCAGGTATGCACAGACAAGGCAGCCATTGTAGGGGCCTAATGGAGGTAGGAAGGGAGGACTAACCCTCCCTGGCTATCCATCCATCCATCCATCCATCTGTCCATCCATCCATCCATCCATCCACACACCGGGGGCGATCTACCTGCCCCCACCAGACTACATTAGGAGTCAGGATTAAACCCTGGATGAAACAGAGAGAACATGCCGGAAATGACACTCAAACCCGGAGCTGTAAGGCAAAAACATCTGAGTCACTGAGACGAAATATCACCCAACATGCTTGGCAACAGTAAAAAATACTATTATAACACTTTTAATTTAGATTTTCAGTGATTTGTTTTCTAAACCGATGGACATAATTTACTTTTTTGGAACTTCATACTATATCAGTATGTCGAATTATTAATAAAATCACACCCACCAAATATTTGCATTGCTGCCTTTTGGTAAGAGTTCTATCAGAAAAAAAGCTCGTAATAACTTCGTAAATTGCCCTGGGATTCTGTGCCGCTCTGGATATGGCCCGGTCTGTATTTTTCCTCCCAGCTAATGACAGAGCTGGGAAGCGTGGTGCAGACACTCCTCTCATTAACCACGAGACGGGAGGCGGCCAGAGCATATGGAGGGAATCCATGCCCGTCAGACGGAGGGCGCAATGTCACAGCAAAGGCACTGAGCCCTGGAACCTTCCGGAATGCACAAGCCGCAGGTGAGGTGATTAAAAATGAAGACTCGTAGGGAGAAATAAAAGAGTACCTCTCCGTCCGAATCCGCAGTGGCTTCACGGCAGCCCTGCTTCCTGTGGGCTATCACCCCTGCCACATGGGGGAGCATTCCAGTTGGTGCAAATTCGCAGGGTAATGTGAGCTGAAAGCTGGGTCGACTCGCCAGCTCATACTGGCTGCAGAAAAAAATGTAAATCTGCCAGCCGAAATAAAATTATATTGAATATTTAAGAGAGTGGGGTGGGGGGAGGGGGGACATTGGCTCTTCACCGCCAGTGGATTGAACTGGAATCTAGCAGAACCTAAACAAACCGGGCTGGAAAACGTACGCACATGTGTGACGGGCCAGTACGCCCTTCGGATTGGTTGAACGCGCGGCAGCTTAGGGAGAAGCCAAACCCCCCCCGTAACACAGACATACCCCAAGTGTGACACAAATGTGAGGTGAGCCACTTTACAGGAGGTCATAAGACACGAAGCCCTCACTCGCAAATATGCCCAGATGCAAACACGATTTTCAAGATAATCCTTCCTGAAAATGTTTTCATTTTACAGGCAAATGAGTGACTTCACATATATGTGAAGTTATGTTACTGATGTAGTATGTAACCCTCAATAACAATATCTCTGTCCTGCTAACCAAGGTTTCTTTACAACAGCGAGGGGGCCCCTTGCCCCCCCCTAAGCTGAGCAGGACTGGGCCGAGGCTCTCAGACCCTAGACTGCTCTGTAATGAGAACTGATATAGACAGCTTCTGTGCTCAAACACCGATGACTAATTAACCCTGAAATGTACACACGTTTCCCTCCCTGTCTACACTCCAGTATCTTAACAGCCTTTACAGCCAGACACATTAGAGTAAAGTTCAAATTAAAACTCAGAGCTCTGCCTTGTGACAAAATCTCTCATTCTAAGGAATTCAAGAAAATATTTTTTCAATTAGAGAATACTTTAATGATTTATTGTTTATTGTCTTGATTGTACTGGAGCAAAACGTCAAGTCAAATTCCTTGTAGGTGACACCTTACTTGGCCAATAAAACTCATTCTGATTCTATAGCATCCATCTTCTATAACTATGTGTCACATGCAGGGGCTGGACTCGGTCCCAGGACACACGGGGCCAGGATACCAGGTCACACACTCCGACACACCCGGGTCATTCAGAGCCACCAACATACCCAACACATCTAACTTCAAGTTATTACACTTGCTGGAGGAAACTGGAAAACCCACACAGACAGAAAAATGGAGGCGGGACCAAACCTCGAACCCTGGAGGTGTGAGGCTATAGTGCCTCCCATGGTCTACCGTGTAAATGCACATTAATACGCGTCCGGACAGGGGGCTAATGTTAGGGCCCCAGTAAGAGCTCCAGGCCCCGAGAACAAAGCTACGCACTGTACTGTGTACTTTCCCGCCCCCCCCTTCCCCCACGAGTTGCACTCGTACATGTCAGTCAAGGGGGCTACTCCCCACACACACCCACACTCACCTCCCCCTGCCAACCCCCACAAAGCTCACCAGGGGCCAGATACACGTAAGGCAGCCTATGTCTGACTCCAAACACAAAGGCTTGGTTTCGAAATGAGGCCCCCCCCCCATAAACGGGCTCCCGGTGGGCTCCTAAACCACGGATAATTAGAGAGATTCGACCCCATTACTGAGAGTGGTGCGGCACAGCCACACACCCCGAAGCGTGTCACTGGGGGAGGGGGGTCTCATTGCTGGGGACACCCCTAACAGGCGAACCGTCTGCCTTTTGTCAGAGAGCTCTCCCCTGCCTGACGGCGCCCCCCACATCCCCAGGTGAGCGCGGTAATCAGGTTGGTGATGGGGCTGCAAGGGGGGGGGGGGGGGGGGGGCATATTAGCGGGGGAGGGGGAGCAAGAGACCGAGCACATTTAAATACAGCTTTTCATTACTGCCACATGGAATCAAATGCTGCCCTTGTTCCTCTTCTCGCTTTCCCAGGACACCTGCAGTAAAACCCGCAAAGGTAACAATCACAATGCGCAGCTTTTAGAAACCACACGTGCGACGCACGGCCATTCTCAGTGGTGCGGGAATGTGTGGAGATTAACTGTACAGCAACATCTCCATATTTGGTATAACATGGTCCAGTGGGGATTGCAACCAAGAAACGTGAAATATTGGTGAAATACAGGGTGTGGCACCATAGACGCTGTGCGAATCGAAGGAAATAACAGGCTATCATAGCATAAAATAAACAGGGAATTGCAGTTTTCCCATATGGAGTGGAATATCCATATGTAAACATGGCGTCTCCTTCTATACACCAGCACTGAGCCTCCACTGCCTTTATATCAGACTGAGATAAAGCCTTCACAGGAAGGTGGAAGAGAAGGCGGTGCCTACAGTAAAATGGCAAGGAGAAAGAGGAGGTGCCTACAGTAAAATGGCAAGGAGAAGGAGGAGGTGCATATAGTAAAATGGCAAGGAGAAGGAGGAGGTGCCTACAGTAAAATGGCAAGGAGAAGGTGCCTACAGTAAAATGGCAAGGAGAAGGAGGAGGTGCATACAGTAAAATGGCAAGGAGAATGAGGAGGTGCATACAGTAAAATGAGGAGGAGAAAGTGCATGCACTAAAACTTGGAGATGGAGGAGGAGGAGGACAAGGTGCATATTAAAATGAGGAGGAAGTAAACTAAAATAAGTAGCAGGAGGAGGTGTGTGCCCTAAAATAAGGAGGAGGTGTGTGCCCTAAAATAAGGAGGAGCTGCGTACACTAAAATGAGGTGGAGGTACGTAAGTAAAACGATAAGGAGGAGGTATATGCACTAAAATGAGGAAGAGAAGGTACGTACACAAAAATGCGAAGGAGGTAGATAAGTAAAATAAGCAGGATGAGAAAGAGGTGCATACACAAAAATGTGTCCATTAGGCAAGACCACACAGAGCATGGTATGGTAGCAATGGGTGTGTTATATAGTAGATTGAAATAGACACAAGCACGCAAGGCCATCAGAGGGCAAATACAGAGAGGAGAACTCATCCTAAACAGCCAGAACCAGGAGGTGCTGGAACAAGCCCACATGAACATGTGGAGAACCTGCAGCCTCCACTTGTATAGAGCGGGGCTGGAAACCAAACCCAAAACCGTGGGGGTGTGAATCCTCAGTGCCCGTCGTCCATGCCGTGCTGCTCCCAATCTGATGGAGCATAGAGCACCATGCCTAAAGAGAGCCAAAGTGAACCCCAGCCAGTATGACAGAGAAGGCCGGGCTCACTACCAAATCATCAGCTTCAGGCCCACATAGTGAGATCTGCCAAGGATGCAGGACGCGGCGGACAAGGGGGATAGAGGACGCGGCAGGCATGGAGGACGCAGTATGCATGGAGCATAGTGGACATGGTGGGCATGGAGAATGGAGGATGTGGTGGACATCGAAGATGGAGGGCGCAGTGGGCATGGAGGATGGAGGATGTGGTGAGTATGGAGGATGGGGGACGGGACAGGCATGGAGGATGAGGGATGCAGTGGACTTGAAAGACGCGGCTTGCATGGAGGATGTGGTGGTCATGGAGGATGGAGGATGTGGCGAGCAAAAAGGATGGAGGATGAGGTGGGTATGAACGATGGAAGATAGAGGACATGATGGGCAAGGAAGATATGGGGACATGGAGTATGGAGGATGTGGTGGGCATCAAGGATGGAGGACATGGTGAGCAAGGAGGATGGAGGACACATTGGGCATGTAGGATGGGGTGGGCAAGAAGGATGCAGAGGCCATATTGGATGTAGAGGTTGTAGGGCATGGAAGATGTGGACATGGTATGCACGAAGAATGGAGAAAGTGGCAGGCACAGAGGACAGAGAAGGCAGTGGGCATGGAGGATGTTGGATGCGGCAGGCATGGAGAGCTTTAACTCTGGGAACATGTGGCCAGGAGCCATTTTTTTCTGAATTCCTCCTTTCCAGAATTTTCTTTAAAAAATTCAATCAAACCTGGACATGTCGTCTTGCCAACAGGCTACACAATTTCCCCTTTGAAAGGCATAAACTACAAAGGGAAAGCAGGTCCAATCTACCAAAAGTCAAGGGAGAAGAGGCAAAAGTAATCGAAAAAAAAAACACGTTTCGCCCATTGCCATGGCAACAGCGCTCAAATGGCACTTGGGGAGCACACCTCAGCGTGTACTGGCCTTAGCCGCTGGCAGTTCCCTGGTGATGGCTATGCTGGCAAACGGGGGTAAAACCGTAAATATGCTAATATTTTCACCTGATGTTTATATATATGTTATTTTTTAAGGTAACGATATATCGTTATATCTATGCGATTCGCTCAAAAATGATGACAGGAGTCATTATGTCCTTAGATGTAGCTGGTGGCATTTTTGTCACTGTCTCTAATAGGACATTACTGGGGACATGACTCATTAAGTGATAACAAAATCGTTCTCTGGGTGAGTATCTGGAGAATCGTCACAGTGCGCTAACTCAGAACCAATTAACAGTCACTTAGTAGCTCCATGAATAAGGGCGCTTACACCGCATACAGGAATGGCGAGGTGACCTGTCGGCACTGGATGTGGATGCCAGAGTCACTGCTTCTGCTTTCTAAGGTCTCTGGAGCAGCCCAGCTGTGGCACCGACCCATTTGTCACTGTCACCATGTCACCACACCTTCAGAGGTGAGGGACTGCTGCAGAGATACAGGAAGTCAAAAAGAGTAATGGGGGGAAAACCAGCCTGGAAGTAGCAAAAGCCTCATCAAGGTTAATTAGCGCACCGACCCGGTACAATCTTCCCATAAATCATTTGGGTCCTGCCCCTCCAGAACACGGCCCAGCAGAGCCCAGGAAGCTCACAAGTGACAGTGTTCGGCTTAGCATTTCAGCATGTACACAACTTAAACGACACTGCATTCATTATCGACAGTGCGACAGACATGCTGAATCTCTGCACAGTCATATTTTTAACAGCGTGTGATATCCATAAGTGTGATATCCATAAGTGTGATATCCAGCCTTACACACACTCCGCTCACCTCTAGGCCAAACTCAAATATCCCTTGTGGGAAACGGCACTATATAAAAATAAATCGATCTCGATTCAGATTACGCATGATCGGCGTCACAGGAAGTCCTTACAGAGCGTGGAAGTGTGACGTGGTGTTTGATGGGGGGGGGGAGGCACCGCTGACGGAGGAGGACACCTAGCAAGGCTAAATGAGGCGGATGAGCCTCAACAACCAGGGACGGCCGTTATCTTAACAGAGAACTGACCCCCACCGTCGAACTCTGTCTATGGGATGCACTTCCACCCTCCATAAAGCTGTGAAATGTTCCTGGAACCAGGAATATGAGTAGATATAAAGAACAAATTATTCTCTGAAAGCTGTGGACATAGTTCTCCGTGAACCACGACACAACAGGCTTAAAAAGAATATTTTTATTCCTAATAATATTAATAATATTTAATAATACAAAGAATTAATATTAATAATAGTAATTAAAAAATCCTATTTTTACAAGATGAACATCTTCACCTCTCACCAAAAACCCTAGATTTAGCAGCCTGGTGAACCTTCTACCACATTTCAGTTGAAACCTTCCTAACAAACTAAACTCCAAACTCACTGGCCAAATAGCCAGACACTGCTAGTATCCTGCTGGATTCCAGCCGAGTTTTTGAGATTGAACCCCCCCTGCCTCCCCCCACCTCTCCCGTAACGTGGTACATCTGACTGCGCTCAAACTGAACCAAAAACTTCCATCCATCCATTCATCCATCCTTCTATCCATCCATCCATCCATTTTCTGTAACCACTTATCCCATTCAGGGTTGCGGGGGTCCAGAGCCAGTCCCAGAGGCTAACCAAAAAGTTATTTATCAATAAAAACATACACAGACAGCCAGTCACTAATGAGGTAAACATCATCTAAACTTAAACTGTACCAAAATAGAGAGACGCTGTTGAGTTTATTTTCTCCACACTATGTTTAACTCAGTCAGGGAGAGCGGGAGGCTGTCCGACTCCTATATAAAGCGACGCACCAGGAAAAGACGCTTAATTCCCCAGATGCTGATCAGACCGGCCCTGGGGGCTCCTGTACAGCCTGTGCTGAACCAGAACCAGAGTCATTCAAAGGTGCCTGGGCTCCGGTCAGGTCTGAAGGTGCACAAAGTGACCGTGCGGTTCTTCTGGCGGGTCCCGGCAGAGACTCAGACGCCCGGGGATCCGGCTGCCTCTCCTGCTCCCTCAGCCTCCCCATCGCTGCCTCTCTCCTTCACTCCCTCCCTCGCTCTCTGCTCCTTTCCACTCCCCCTTGTCTTTAAAAAGAAGCGAAACGGCATTCTGGAGGCTAGAAATAACCTTCACGCGGCTTTCCCAGCTATCGGGCGCTCGCGGGGGCTCGCTCTCCCACTCGCACACACCGACACACACGTGCAGACCGACACACACACACACGCGCGCGCTGACGGGACCAACTCACCACTCCATGGACCAGGAACTCAAACAGTTTGCTCTTGGTGGCTTTGCGGGCACCCCCGGCCGTCTCCTCTGTAGCCATTGAGTATTCCCGTATCTCTCTGCCCCAGTCCTCCTTGCCCCCCTTCTGTCTCTCCCTCTCTTTCTTCCCCTCAGTGTGGTCTCTCCTCCTCCTCCTCCTTTCAAAGTGCCCTGCTCTCTCGCTCCCGTCCCCCCTTCCTCTCCCTTTCTCTCTCCTCCACTGTTTTTAATGTGTAACCCAGCCAAGTCGCTCTCTGTGCCTCTTGCACTTTTGAGTTGAGCTGCCTTTCACTCGCCCCGCAAGGGGAGGGGAGGGCGGGGGTCTGTCAGGGGGGTTCTGGCCGGCCCACCCTCGGGGCCCCATGCGCAGCTGTTGCATTCCATTGGCTGATAAGGACACACGGTGTGACTGGCTGCCGCCCCCCCGCTGTTTGTGTGCCGGCTGGGGAAGTTCGCCGTTCTCCTTGACGGTTTGTTGCCGAGGAGCACGAGCCGCCAGGTCGCGAGCCGCCCGCCAGAAAACGCTCGTCTCTAAAAGGAGCCAAGCTGCTTAAAGGGGCTACGGCCCTTTTCCTGCATCTCCCAGAATCTCCCATTTTCATCACACTTATGCTTCCAAAGGTTTTACTCTAAAACAACCAGGAATTGTCAGGCATTATCAAGTTACCATGGCTAAAAAAAAATCTGTTAGAATCTTATGCTAAGTGTTTCTATGGCAGGTTCATAATGTTTCTAATTTAAGCACTGAGCCAGAATTGACGTAAATAACGATTTACAAACTTACACAATAGTAATAAGTTTGGCTACAATGTGATATAATGTCACAGGTGAACACAGCTCATGTTCCAGTAATTTTTTTGGCTTTACATTATAAACTTACTGTCCAACTTTAATTCACCTGAGTTGTTCTTTCTATGTAAATCTAACTTGATATATTTGTTACAAAGTAATATAGCTGATGGTGAAAAATTCAGATTTGGTGGCACTGGCTCCCCAATTCTGTAAATGACAGGCAAAAAGTGTATGCAGACTAATTTAAAAGATAAAAGGAACACAAAGAAATCCTTGATAACATTCGGGGGGGGGGCGGGGCGGGGGGGGGAGTTATGGTAGCAGTGTCCATCCCAAAGATTCTGACCAGGGACTCAGAGAGTCTGCTGGCCTGCCTACACCACCCAAGTAGGCGGGCCTTTGTGCCAGCCAATCAGGTGCAGGGCTGCTTAAACTGGCCAGGGCCAAAGAGACTTTCCCTAATATGATTGCCCCCCTGGACTCCCAACCAATCACCCAGGGCCCTAAAAGTGGGACAAACGAACATGAACCCCTAGACACCAAACCGCACTGCAAGATTGGATAGCGCTGCGACTCTTCTGCTCACATGATAAAGCAAACATTAGTCTGCATACGTGAAGGTTAGTATCACTAACCTGTGATAATGCTGAAGCTGACCTGTATTTAAGTTATGAATCACTATACATAAATGGAGAACAATATTTAGGATTTACTTATGTTAGGCTGGTTGTGCTTAATGCAGCAACACGACTGTCCAGATGCCTTTACCATAGTTTAAAAGCCTCAGTTTTCATAGTTGTACTGTAGTAGTCGTGTGAATGAGGCTAACAGTGGATTTGTCCGAAGTGAGGGACTGACGTTGTCCTTCACGTCAGAGAGTCGTGCTCTGAGAATTTTCCGGCAGAGCTCCGATCTGGGAATGCTTGGACCTTTCCTGTCACGGGCCAATTATGGCATTTAAAGCAAAGTGGTGGCCGTGGAGAATGCCAGAACGTCTAAGTGCCGAACTCAGTAGGAAAAAGAGCCCCAAGGCACCGGGGGTTTGGAGCTGAAACCAGAAGAATCAGTGAGTCCGCTGAGGATTCAAGCGAGGCACCTGGCTAATCCCTTTACATGGAGAAAATGCAAGAGAACAGGCAGGGGTGACGTTTCTATGTTGCACTCAGCTGTAGTGACCTAAATGCTAAGTGATTTCGACAAACCAGTTACCTGCCACCTGATTCTGTGCCCACAATGCCACCGCCTTACATAGCTCACACCGGAAGCAGAAGCTGTAGTTGACAACAAAGCTACCATGAGGTCAATGCATCGTCAGCACCATCAGCTGACCCCTGAGTCTGAAAGGCAAGACCACAGACAACTTTCATTCACCTCATGATGCTGCTGTTTGTCACCATGGCAACACAATATAATATGAATGTTACAAAGTGAACTGGAAGCTCTCCAGCACAATCACACGAGTCGGGGAAATGAACTGAAAAATTCTTCCAAAAGCCTGTGATGTGGTTAACCAGTATACATACACAGCTGACCTGCCACTTATGGTCAAATAAAAAATAATCGGTATAAGACTGAAGAGAAATTCAGGAAATATATGTTTCAGAGGCAGGTTTCAAAGCTGCAATTTAAGGAAGACCCCAGCAGAGGTCGCCACTGTCCACCCACTCAAACCCTCAAGCCGGGAACAATGTGCCACAAACATCAGCTTTTAATTTCAATTATTGTCATTCATTTAACGACCCACCCCAGAAAAAGCAGCAGAAAAATGATTATTTTTATTATTAACCATTCTATTCATTATTATTAACCATTCCAAATCGGACCTTATAGTACCTGATACAAGTCACATTGTATGTCTGTTTCAGTTACATTTCTTTCAATAAAAGGCATAATGTTGATGAAACAATCCTGTATTAATGAACCTTAACATTCCCATCAAGGAACTCAAGATTCTGCGGATTTTTTTATAGGGAAATTAACGTGGCGTCGCTGCAAAGTGAACAGCGGCTCAGACAGAGCAGGGAACGTGACTGTCAGACAGCGAGTAGCGTAGCAGGGTGGTGTCACATCCCGACGGTCGCTGGGTTGAGTCCCTGCCAGCAGCCCCGCTATCATACTCTGGAGATCTGTACTTCAGCTGAATAAATGGGTAAAAATACCCTTAGAGACCAGCCTTGTTCCTATGAATGAGTGCTATCATCTGAATAATACGACCCGTAACACAGTAACCTGACATTCAGCCTAATGAATTTACTGTGACTGAATAAATGCTATAATATATGTGGTTATTATAGTGGGAAAAAAAAATCACTTTCAAAAGGAAATAATAACAATCCAATTTCTCCCATCAAGTATATCTTCTATATTACGTTATATTTCCTCTTAAATTGAATTTTTTAAATTGCACTGCGCTTCATATTAAATTGCATTGAATTTCATATTAGGCTGAAATATAACACATTTGGCCGTTTCAATGGGCACTTACCCTGTCAAATTTACGGATTGTCCGGAGCATTGGAGAAGGCAATAAGGTGGGGTCACCCTTGACAGGACGCCAGCCAATCACAGGACAACCCTGGATGGGACGCCAGCCAATCACAGGACATGCAAAGACACTCAGTTTGATGGGAAACTCACAGCTCACCAGTTCGCCTTAAACATTAGATATCTGGCCAGGCCAAATAACCAAAAACTCAAAGAAAACTGAGACAAACCTTAAATACACACAAAGAGCTGAGATTCCCTGATTCTACGACACAAAGATACCAGCTTGGCCACACTGCAATACAATCCAATACAGCCTTAATATATAAAAATGGAATTGTAACTGATAATAGCAGTGCATTTAAATAATTTAATAAAGTCATACTTGCAATGAAATTTGCCTAGAAAACACAGCGCATTAGTGCACATGAGCACATTTTTCCCTTGTTAAGTTTATTTAAGCAGCAAATCACAGTACACAGTTAAAGTCAACAGCGCGACAGTACAAACATCACGAGTGACCCTGCCAGTCCCACGTGGGAGAAAACCGCCAGCAGAAGGGGACTGGCCTTACATAGGCAAATGTACTCCGTGTGTCGAAATCCCCCCTGCCGGATCCCCCCTGTCTCCTTCACTCTCCAAAACCAACTACACCAAATGGTAATATCCCATTCCGTAAGAGGAGAGGGGGGAGAGCGCAGCTTCAAAGGGACAAGCCGTGGAAGGCAGCTGTAATTAGGTCTCAGGCCTGCAGGGGGAGCAGAGACCGGTCCTCCGTCGGGCATTCCTGCCCAGCAGGAGACGGCCCTGGATCTTTGTGGTTAGTGAAAGACCACGGAGACCCATGCTGCCTCTCTCCCTCTCGCTTTCTGTGTCCCTGGGGCAGCAGGCTTGTATTCCAGGGAAGATAATCCTGTCCCCGATAACGGGGGAGCAGGATAAGTGCACCAAGATTACAGGGAGACTCAAATGAAAATTTTAAAAGGACAGAAATAATTCCGCGATCTTTCTGATTGTGAGCCGTCTACCAGCTATGTAAAAAATATTGGTGTAGCATTGCTGTATACCGTTTGACTTCAGGGTATATGGTCACAACTTGTAATAGGTCACTGCCACCGGTCCCCACACGCCGTCTTCTCGCTGCCATTTCTGCTTCTCTCACCCCATCTGTTGTTTTCCAGTCTTCAAAATGTATTCCTTTGTCACCAGTTAGCATGACCTTGTGCGCTACTGTGTTTTTTTTTTTTTTTACTTTCAGCGGAGTATGAAAGCGTGGAATGAGCACCTCAGAACGGCCTAGCTGTAAAGCCCACATGCTGAATTTTCTGAACCGCATTCATTACCATATTCATATACATTACTTATTCATGGACTCTATTGTCTGTCTGGCGGTGTTCAGGTCGCATAACCGTCTTCCAGACAGATCACGTTCTGTCAAAACTTCCTCCTTACTCCAACAGAGGGTGCTGAAGAGCACACAACGCACGCTCTCAGATCAAAATCACTTCCATCCATCCATCGTCTAGCCACTTATCCTGGTCCAGGGTCACGGGAAAATAACTTACGATTTATAGATAACATCAATTTCACCATAAAATGGCAAAAATCTAAGCTGAAAACAATTATGTGAACTGCAGATATGTCCCATTGTGGTTGAAGCTCACAGAATGTGCAATACGGAGTGATACCATGTTCCCAGGAGTACAAGAACGTGCTGATAAAATAATTGTAGTAAACTGAACAGGCTTGGCATGTGTGATATTATACATTCCTATCTATTCAGTTATACAATAACTATAGTGCAGCGACAACTGCTTCTCAAAACAATACATTTTGTTGAGATTTGTTATACCCAGTGCATACATAGGAAATGTTATTGGGCTGAGGTTTAATCCATGAGTAACTAATGGAAGTTTATCAGACTCTTGGTTGTGATAGAAATTAAAGTCTGACTTGTTTGATTGGTCAGAAAAGGGACCTGCTACGTGCTCAGAATTGCGATGCTTTAGCCCGTGAGGCTTCCAGATTCCTGGCGGGTTTCACTGGTATTTATATCCCCCCAATCACAGCTCTTCGTACTTGCACAGAGTGATTTTTTTTTCACTATATCCTAATACCTGACATTTAAAAACTCCTTTTCATGCATCACATCCAATCAGAATGCCGTGTTCTGTGGGAATGGCATTGGTATAAATGGAAAAATAACCGCAAACAAAGACTGAACAAAGCCTGCTCATGGCGAGAAGGTTGTAGGCATGCTGTTCAATGCTAACGTCTAACATTTAATTAGCGATATTCTCTGAGAAGTACAGACCGACAGTATAGAATGTTCAGGTTAGCCTGAGGAGGAATGCGAGACAAGTACAAAACCACACACTTCCAGGGCTGGGAGTCTGAATACTGCCCCCTGCTGGGTGGGTACAGCTGTCATGTTCTACTGGTGCTCCAGTTTCCGCCTGCTGAACCAAGACGTGCAGTTAGGCTAATTGGTGTCCCCAAACTGCCCGTATTATGTGTGTGAGCCTGTCTCCTGGAATGCACTGGCATCCCATCCAGGGTGCCCCATTCTTGCTCCAGGCTTAAGGCTCTCTGCTGTATAAGCTGAGATGGATAATGGGGGGGTGGATGTTTTATGTGTACATTTGTTTAAAGATCACAACCAGAAGAAACATTAAACAGAATACTTTACATACAGTGGAATTTAGGTCTATACACTGAAACAAACATAATTTATCTGTAATGATAAGATATAAAGTTTAGCTGTACTGGTGTCTATAAATGAGTGGACGGGCATCTCATTCAGGTGCCCCTGGGGTATCCCTTTGGCTCACTGTGGCGCTGTGCCAGTTAATGGAGATGGATGGATGGATTTCTGATGACTGCTCAACATTTATGGTTCATTGGTGTTCAGGAATGAATCTGCCAATATGCTAAGAAACACGGAAAGACGATCAAAATTATGACTATGAATGTTTTAATTAATTATAAATTATTCACGTTTAAACACCTTAACTTTGATAAATCTAGAAAAGGCTTCCGGTGACTAAAGCACCAATTTCATAGTGATTATTCAAAATATTCAGAAAGACATGTTTGCATTTTACTTTTTGCTGAAGCAAAAAAAACATTAATGAAATGAGTGAATAATTCGATACAGCTGAGGTCACTTACACGACAAACCCAGAGGAAAAGCGACACAAGGAACAATGGATACTGTCTCTTTAAGAGCAGGTAGAGAATGCAAATGGCAGAGTGAAACCTGAAGCGATTTGGCAAGCTGTGCCGGAGCAATGAATAGTCTAGAATGAGAACGGGCAGCCAAGAGTAATTTGAAAGGGCAGAAATGAGACCGGCCTTGTTAAGTCTGGGGCGCCCACATCGCTAAAGATGCAGACCGTGATAAATTAAATTCTCACACACTAATTGTCTCAAACACTGATTGCAACCTAACCAACACAATAAAAAAACACAGACAACAATAAAGCATTGTGACATATTCAGGACCAGTTCCCCTTCAAAACTGCAATTATATCTCACATATTTTCCCACCTATTTCCATCGGAAAATGCTCCCGCTGAGTCTGAAAGCGGCATTGATGGAATCCAAGCCCTTCCCTCCCAGATTCCCCAGCTGATTCAGGCTGAATGCTGGCACTCGCACACCGGGCAGCTCTGGTGGGGATAACAATCCCACAGAGAGCCTGGCCACCACGGATCTGTACCATCAAACCCTCCGTCCTTCCAGCCATGAGCCTGGGGTCTATCTGAGGCAGCCTGGGGGGGGGGGGGCTACAGAATCGCTCCTGACTGCCGGAGTGAAAATCTGGAAAAAAGTTCCAACCAAATGAGCTCAAAGAGAGATAAATGGAAACCAATATCACAACCAGAAAAGAGTTCTCCTTCTGAACAAATTGCCAGTCAAAGGTGGGGCTTTGTAAATGAAGGATGGGGTGCTGGACTGTGTAGCCGAAATCCTAAACCAACCAGCTTTATATAATGAAAAAACCCATCGATATTAAAAACCTCATTCTGTTAAACGAAAAAATCACTGCAAAGCAGAGTCACAGCTAAGTTTGAGCTTGATGTCCACCCCTGCAGGGACCCTAAAGGTACACGTGCATACCTGCACTGCGGTCACAGTCGGGGGGTGAGGTGGGGTGGGGCTGAACAGGAAGAGGCCCAGGGACAGGGTGCTCAGATTCAGCCCTAAACGTGGGCCCCCCTCTCCTCTTCATTTACTCGGGTAAGTGCTCACAAAATCCAATCTGGATTCTGAAACTTTAAAGGGGTGTAAAAAAAAAATAACCAGTGTGAGTGATGGTTGTTTTTGGCATAACAGGCCGGGTAGGATCGCGGGGATCCCTTACGGGAACGGGAGGCTGAAATTGGATTTCAGCTTTCACTTTGGCCTTTTCTTGGTCTGTGCCTAATTCATTATAACACAAAGGCGTGGCTTCATAGGAGGAACTAGCCTCACAGAAATTTGACGTGTTTTAACGCCTTGAAAGCACCTTCGCCGGTTCATCGTTTTGCCCGAAGGCTGCCGAGGCTGCGAATCACTGCCTCCCGTCTCCCAACATGGCCGCCGAAGTTGTCAACAAGAGGAACGGATCGATTTGGACTTGCCCTCCACCACGAGAGCAGCACCAGACACAGCAGACTATAAAGTTCGGCGGATATATTCGTTAATGTACACCGATTAACAAAGCCGTGGCGTGATTCAATAGTGGTTTTCCATTTAGAGGAGATGTGTGATTTCGGATACTTTGGTAAAACCAAAACAGGGACACAAATTCTGCAGACTCCCAAGCATTATGTCTAGTGAGTGCAGCAAGGGAGACATTGCTGAAAGGCTGTATCAACAGCGCTGAAGATAAACAGCATTTCAGCCGGGTACTCGCGCTGATCCGAAGCCAAAGAATCCACTGGCACTCCGTAGCAGAACCCCCTCAGTAAAGCCTCGCCGTTTTTTTCCCCTCTCCTGCAATGCGGCAGTTCTGTTCAACAAATCATCCTCAATCTTTCAGATGCATGCAGTCAGGAGAAAGACATGAGGCTGAGAGTAACACACAGACGGGGGGGGGGGGGGTTGGGGTGTGTGGACCATTCATTGAGGCCCCCATCGGACCCTGGGGCGACCAAAGCTCGGAATACCAGAATTTACTCAAATTAAATAGTTATGGGACATCAAAAACCTACTGCAGCCACTACACCATTGCTGTTACAGGGTTAAATACCCAGAGAAGAGTGTGCTCAGTTCCCCACATAAGGAGAGTTCACAAAAAACAGCTGGTAAAAAGAATAAATAACTAAAAAAGAATATACATCCTGAAAATATTATAGTAGGTCGCACATATTTATATGCATATAAATATAGCATTCTAACTGAAGATGCATCATGTTAAATAATGTGCTTAGCGTTGGTTTCGCTGTGAAAATGGCCCAGCCGGTCCGGTTGTCTATAGCGCGTTAGTGTTTAAATGGGTCAGCGATGGAGGAAGCAGACGGTCTGCCTCAGAGGTGGCGGCCAGGACCCTCCGAGACATCGGAGGTCTCCCCGAACGACTGTCCGATGTCAAACACACGCCCAAAGCCGCCCAGGAGAGCCCGATACAAACGAGTACAGCTAAGGCATCACAGGTCCTCTTTACAATGGCTGAGATATCCATCCATCTCCTGGTGTCAGGATTGTGGAAGGGAGGGGGGCTGGACTGCATCCCAGACAGCATAGGAGGCAGGAGAGGGGTACACCCTGTACAGGATGCCAGTGCGGAGAGTTCATGTAATAAACAGGCGTAACACAATGTGAAATGGGTAAAATTATAAAATAAATATTTAAAGCATGCTACAGTACGTCCCGACACACCGCAGTGTTTAAATTGCCAGGTTAAATCATCTGTGCAATTTTCCTGATCTTCCTGAGATCTGTCCTGTCCACTCATACAGTATATGCCCAAAAAGCACCATAACAGGGGCGGGCTGGTCATGGTCCGGCCGGTAATTCTGCCCGTTTGCAGCTTGTTAAAATGAAATCTGGTGTTTTTATTTCCCATGTGGATAACGCTCCGAAACAGAGTGCGAAGAGCTGGAAGTCAGGGCGTGCTGCACATCACCTCCACATCACACTCTTGCTACAAGCCGTTTCTGCCCTTCACATCAATTACAGACTCTTCATAAATCACATTTACATCTATCCAAACAAAGCAGCATGCATTTAGAGTATATAACAATATATAACCGACTTAAATAACCAGTCAATCAGATGCTTCCTTTTCACACCCCACCTAACATCCGATTCAACGGATAAATTAAAAAGCTTTTGATTTTAATGCTCTTCATGCAGCTCAGAACTGAAGGTTACTGAGAAATGTAGCGCATTAAACTCTGCGACTTCTTTTTTTACAATTTTCACAGTAATGCAGCAGACAGATCTCCAGCAGACCATGCAGTGCAGGTCCTGGGCTGTTATACCTCCATGAAAATGGAAGGAGTTTATACATCTATTCTGGAGATTTAATACATGCCACATCTGTTCCATGGTATAGAGTTAAATAACCATACAATCCTAAATGATGTAAAGGCTGAAATAATTGTCACATAGGTTAAAGTTGATTCAGATTTGACGCCGGTTACGAGGAGCACTGTTCATGTTCTTAGAGGCGGTGTTCTGCGTCCGGCTCATTGTCTAAAGGGCCCTGCATCCCAGCCCGGTTCCTCAGGAGAAGCAGGCTGTGGGGTATTTCCTGACTGGCAGAGCGCAAAGCCCCGATTCGCCATCACCGAATTCCTGGCTCTCCAAATAAGGAAGTGCATTGTCCGCGTCCCCCTGCCAGGAGCCCGGGACACAAAGCGGTGGACGGCTCGAGCTGGGCTTAGCGTTATGAGGGGGCCAGACCAACCCCCCCCTCCCCTTCCAGGGCACGCCCACGCACTCATAATAAGAAGCTAAAGCTCTGCACAATAGCAGACGACAAGCTATAGACAACTATAGGTGCAGGTGTGTGTGTGAATGGGGGGGGGGGGGATTTCTAATCCCGATGAGAAAAAAACTGTACCCATGAGCAGCAGCCCTGACCCACGCAGCCTTTTTAGATTTCCAGCTGTGCAAGTGCATGTAATTTTAATTTCAAGCTCCATTGGTCAGAATCAATAAATAACCAGGGGTGGTGTGTGGCTCAGTGGGCTGGGACTCTGCTTGTGATCAGATGGTTGCCGGTTCAGAACCCAAGATCGCAGAGCCGTTTCAGCATTGGGCTCCAGACCAAGGCCTCTAACCCCAGTTAATCCAGGGACTTTCCGATCCTGCTTTCTCAAAAAAATGCATATTGCTTTTGGATAAAAGTGCCTGCTGAACAGATTAAATGGCCCATATTTTATATATGCCAGCATACAACCCCGGCCAGGGCCTGGAAGCTGGATAGAGGGATTGAGCCTGATGATGCATAGAAGTCGAAGTGCAAATGATTTTGGTTGAAGTTAAACAAAGAAAATGTTACTTATTTCACTAGACGGCTGAGTATTTAAATGAGCTGCTTCCTCAAAGGGAAACTGCACAATGGTCTGAGGACCAGGAGAGCTTGGAGGCAGGTGGTATATCAGGCAGGTCACCTCTGTGTCCTTGAAATGTCCATCAGTGCTGGTGTGTTTGGTTTGTGCCATGAAGAGAATGAAACGTCCCTGGGTAGCTTCATGCATCCCTCTCATTTAGGAAGGATAAGGAAGCAAGGAGGACCCTTCCCTCATCGGAGCGCTTCTGTCCCCTTCTCCCTGTAGATGTCACCTCAGTGACTGCACCACAAAGATGTTACTCCACCCAAACACCACACACCCCAAAGCGTAAGCCCCCCCCCATTCCCGACCTGATTGCCAGCTACCACCATATTTGAAAAAAAGCCTCAAACTGGTTCCTGTTTTCCACTGAACCTCTTTATCTCCATCGATCTTCAAGATTGTTCCATTCACAAGAAGTGGCTGATTCGACCGTTCCAAGAATACATAAACGGAATCCTGTAGATAAGCATTCTCACAAAGCCTTCCGTTTTGGAGGAACCTTCTGGAAATGCAGCCATCATTACAGTCTACATGCATGTGTTAAAGGAGGGTGGGTTGAAATTTCAGTAAATTTTACATTCTTCATTTCCCTAACCTTCCCATCCAAAACTGCCATCTCTCTTCTCTATTCTTTCCTTCTTCTCTTTCCTTTCCTCACCATCCACCCATTCCCAAGGGGTTCTTTAATCATTTAGGTGGCTTTATTAGTTATTCCAGAGTACCCCTGGTATTATGTCATTGTCAGTACACAAGTTTGCAGTCAAACTTATGATTGATCTATAAATGTACTAAATTAATGATGACGACACTGGCACTATCAGCAACACATGCTAAAAATCCTGATTTGTGTCCAGCTGAGTAAGTAATGAATGTGAGCAACATCAAAACAAAGCAGAGGCGTTGGAGGGCATAGTGACGTTAGTCTTCCTGGGGCTGATGGTAATGTACACGTCACCCCCCAGAAAGTTTACTTAATGGGAGCCTTTCATATTCATATTAGCCCTAATTATCAATTAACGCGGCGAGCCGAGACAGTCACGCCGTGTTTACTCGCAGTCGTGTGCCAAGTGTCTAATTGCACAGATCTGCTCCCCTGGGATCTGCGGCAAACGGCAGAGCTGAGCAAAGCGGATCGCGGAGGTCACGGCACGCCCGGCCCGAAGCGACAGAAGCGATCGCTCTGCCACTGTTGACTGCATGCAGAGTGACGGGATCCCACCATAGGGATCCCACCACAGTCACACAAGATTTTCATTAATGAAAAGCAAATTTCCAAAACACTCTCTGGTCTTTAAGTTTGTATCATTTCTGTGTACTAAAGTTTATAAAAGCTCTTCGCTGAATTACATGAGGACTGAGTGCCTTTTGGTTCTCAACAATGTAACATGATGAGGAAGCCTGACCTTAGATAATTGGTGGTCTCATTTCAAAGACAAAAAATGAGTGAGTTCTGGAAATTCGATTAGCACATCAGCTGTACTGAAATTACGGAGGCAGAACATATAATAAATGTCCAGGCCTATATGTTGACCTTTAAAACTGTTTTTAAACAAGTGTCAGGTATTAAAATTTCATTGAGTGTTACTCTAGAAAATTACTTTCAGGCTTACAAATAAAACCATGATATCAGATGATCAAATAGTATATATATATATATATTTTTTTTTTTTTTAAATGAACCCTAACCTTATTTGAAACCAGTTCATCTCTAATATTTAAAATGATGGTCTCTGGAAATTGACACAATGATACACATGACAGAAATATTTTTATGATTTGTAGTCAAATATTTAATTCACTTTTTAAATTTTCTTTGCCACTTTCTGTCTAGTTCAAATTACATGAAGCGGCAACGGTTTTCTGCTGCATCAGATTTAAGAGTAAAGCCTGAATCCCCGATGTCTGCTGGCTCCAGATAAAATAAATCACATTCTGACATTGGATTGACGCTGTGTGCCTGAATTTAAGACCAGACGCCTGATAGATGGAAATGCCATATATTCAATAATAAATTTTAATCTGCTAGAGCTATTTCCTTTTGGTCAGCCATGAACCAATGAGAAAGCACAGTCACACAGGCCAATCAGAATATAGACAACATATCCCAGGCAAGGCAGGGAGAATCAGACCCGAGGAGATGGACTCACACACACACACACACACACACACACACACAGACCCACAAACACAGACCTGTACTCATATCTTTGTGGGGACCGTGCATTTTTTCTATGGGAAAAACTCTAATCCCATCAATGATGACCTTAACCCCTACCCAGCTTTAACCTCAACCATAAGTAACCGAACAAAAAAGTCTTTTGCATTTTTAGTTTTCTGTTTTCGGTTTTAAACATTAACATAATACAACGTCAAAAATAACAGGTTTTTATCACATTTGGTGGGACATTTGGTCCCCACAATGTAATGTATACCTGGACCACACACACACACACACACACAGCAGAGGGTGGACCATCGCCCCCTGCTGGGGTTGGGAACATGTGTATCATGCTGCAGGCACAAACCAAACCCAGGAACACTCTGGTTAACATGCCAAAGAAAATCAATATTCCAGGCCAGACCAAATCCACCAGAAGAAGGACAAGCGGCAAATTTACAGCAGGGGGAGTTACTATGGTACGACAAAATCGAAACCGCAAGGGACAGGTGGGTGATGGATAGACACACAGGAGAGAAGAGAGCGAGAGGTCTGGAGAAGCTGTAGGAAGGTGGGTCTCATCCCAGATGTGGTGTGTAACCCAAAGACATCTGGGTCTTACTGGGGGGCGATGTGTGGCCCATTAGGTTTTGGATGTTTGACTGCTGACCCTTCATTTTAGATAAAAGCATCTACTAAATAAATAAAAAATGCCAAAAGTCTAACTGCCATGCCTCAGTGACGTCAGTATTAATCAACAAAATCCATTCCTCAACATTCACAGAGAGCTTCGAGTCTGAAGGTACAATTTCGCCCCCCCCCCCGAGTCTCTTGTAATCGCCTCGCTTTTCTACAGAAATAAAAATATCACAAATAAAAGGCAAAAATGTTACCATTACAGAACCTCATCCCCGAAACGTTTGACTGCTTTAAAGTAGTACTGGCAAGGGAATCATGCTTGATGCTGCTCTAAGTGGCTTATGGAAAATACACCATCAGGGCGCTTAAGCAACGACTCGCAAGAGCAGGTATTACAGGGCGGTTATCGCAAGTAACTGGCTGAAAAGCCGCCTTAAAGACGGCAGATGCTGGGGGAGAGTGTTTCATAAGATGTCAGGATACGATGTGGATTCGATGTGGATACGATGTGGATATGATGTGGATACGATGGCAGCACGGTGCCTCAGTGGCCACCTCTATAGCCTCACACCTCCAGGGATGTGGGTTTGATCCCTGGTCCTTTGCATGTGCGGGATCTGACTGTTCTCCCCATGTTTGTGTCGGCTTCCTCCCACAGTCCAAATGCTTGCCGTTAGGTAAACTGGCATCCCTACATTTTCCAGTGTGTGTACCATGTGATGGACTGGCATCCCTACATTTTCCAGTGAGTGTACCATGTGATGGACTGGCATCCCTACATTTTCCAGTGTGTATACCATGTGATGGACTGGCATCTCTACATTTTCCAGTGTGTGTACCATGTGATGGACTGGCATCCCTACATTTTCCAGTGTGTGTACCATGTGATGGACTGGCATCCCTACATTTTCCAGTGTGTGTACCATGTGATGGACTGGCATCCCTACATTTTCCAATGTGTGTACCATGTGATGGACTGGCATCCCTACATTTTCCAGTGTGTGTACCATGTGATGGACTGGCATCCCTACATTTTCCAGTGTGTGTACCATGTTATGGACTGGCATTCCATCCAGCATGTCCTCTGCCCTGTGCTGCCTGGGATGGACACCAAGTGGGTACGGAGAACGAATGAATGGCCAAATATCAGTACATTAATATTACAATGGCAAAGACCCAGCACCTAGTAACACTGTTCAGATAATTAGATACGATGTAACAGGATTGAGGCTGACTGAAGCCCTCTTTCCTGACTACGATATTGGACACTATGTAACATATTACGATAATGTCAGAAACATCCTGCTTGCAGATGTGAGGCTGTGTTTCTGTCCCTGAACACCCAGACATGATGCTTTAGTATGTTTCCATGAACGCACCTTAAGATTTTTAAATAGCCTCCAACTCAACACGACCCTTTACAGATATATAACAGACAGACATGTTTTAGTCGCAAATAATTTGAATGGAAAAAAACGCCAGGAAACCAGAGGAGAGAGGTAACTCCTGCAAAAGTTAAAGGAGAGAACGCTGACCATGTTAACTTCATTCATTATAACCGTGGACTCCAGTATCAATACTTATCTATGGTCCATGATTTGATGTATATTAGACCTGCACAATGTGTGATGTTAATATCAAACATCGCATGTTATGCGACTGTAACACTGCAAAGACTACACTCAGTTGGATTGAAATGAGGCTTGAGCAGTATCTAAATTTTCATATTGTCATGCTGTCCATACATTATACCATGGTGCATGGTATTTTGACAGTATTTTCAAAAGCAGCCCTACTCTTCGGGATTAAATTCCCCCCTCCCCCAAAGATCCAAAATATCGCGGTATACCGTAATACTGTAATGTACTTTATTTTGGGTAAATTTCCAACTCTTTCTTTCTTTTGGTTAAATATCTTAATATTTATTGCAATAAAATCCACATTGCGATATTCAAGGAAAGGCACAAGGCAGGGGACACTCTGGGCGGAATGCCAGTCCATTACAGGGCAGGGGACACCGAGGACAGGATGCCAGTCCATTACAGGGCAGGGGACACCGAGGACGGGATGCCAGTCCATTACAGGGCAGGGGACACCGAGGATGGGATGCCAGTCCTTTACAGGGCAGGGGACACCGAGGACAGGATGCCAGTCCTTTACAGGGCAGGGGACACAACGAGGACAGGATGCCAGTCCATTACAGGGCAGGGGACACCGAGGACGGGATGCCAGTCCATTACAGGGCAGGGGACACCGAGGACGGAATGCCAGTCCATTACAGGGCAGGGGACACCGAGGACGGGATGCCAGTCCATTACAGGGCAGGGGACACCGAGGACGGGATGCCAGTCCATTACAGGGCAGGGGACACCGAGGACGGAATGCCAGTCCATTACAGGGCAGGGGACACCGAGGACAGAATGCCAGTCCATTACAGGGCAGGGGACACCGAGGACAGGATGCCAGTCCATTACAGGGCAGGGGACACCGAGGACAGGATGCCAGTCCATTACAGGGCAGGGGACACCGAGGACGGGATGCCAGTATATTACAGGGCAGGGGACACCGAGGACAGAATGCCAGTCCATTACAGGGCAGGGGACACCGAGGACGGGATGCCAGTCCATTACAGGGCAGGGGACACCGAGGACAGGATGCCAGTCCATTACAGGGCAGGGGACACCGAGGACGGGATGCCAGTCCATTACAGGGCATACTCACACTATGGCCAAGTGCAAAATGAAAACTCACTCAACTGCATGTTTTTTGGACTGAAAAAGGAAGTAGCTGTTAATAGATTTGTACTAACACAGCATGAATGAACCCCAAACAACCAAAGGAGAGGAGGGATTCAAACCCTGACCCTACAGCTCTGAGGACGCATCAACTTTATTTTAGTACAAAATAATGAAATATGACAAATATTACTCAAGCAACATAAAATTGTTTAGGTAGCCAGATCATTCAAAACAATGTTGCTTTGCAATAAAAATCAAATATATATTTCAAACTACAAACTGCTGTCCACAGAAATATTAAGCTGCAAATCTAATGAACAGAGAAAATCAGTTTGTAGTCACTGTTTTTCTGATGCCAAAATGTTTCCAAAACCTTTTAATTCTGCCTTAAAATACACATTCAGTCAGTCAACTATAATCCCTGGGTTTCTTATTAATCACACAACTGGACAAGGTCCATATCAGACGAAGGTGCTTATATATATCAAGCCAACCTTCCAAAAACCCTAAAGGTACCTGGACATTGAAGACTCTGCTTTAATGGAGGCTGTATTTACGTGTAACACAGCAATAATCCCTGAGTTCTTTCCTCCCAAACTTACAGATAATATCACAGAGGCAAACGCCCAAATGCTCTGCCCTGAACACCTTTCAGCGATGCCCTGGGTTGGTGAAAATGAACGAATGGTGTTTTTTTTTCTCCTCCCAAAGCGGAAAGCCTTGTACAACAAAACACCAACCTCTCTGAGGTCCTACACCTCATCCCCACAGAGCTATGGATAAGATCTACCCCCTGCAAGACCACACGGAACCCACCCAGCCATTCCTTCTGACTGTATAGCCGCTGATTCATTAATATACAGTTTTTCAATATGGCATAATCCAGAACCAGAGCCCCAACACCAAAATTATCCTTATTTTTAAAAGTTAAGCAGTGAGAGAAACCTGGGCTCCCGGTGCCTTTGCTGCGATCAGTTTGTACGTCAGCAGTAATTATACTGTGTAATCTTCTTAGGCAAAGAGCCCATCATGCATTGTGGTACGGCAACCTGTTTATCGGCAGCTGCACTCCTGATCACTTGCGCTGTATTTAGGGCAAGGTGACAGCACAGGTACCTCCCCGTCATTTAAGAAACAGAAAAACAGATGGACCCTGTGTGTGTGTGTCTGTGTGTGCGCGCGCCTGTGTGTGTCTGTGTGTTTGCAAGGGGAGCTGATTGCAACTCATCAAGTGTCTAGCCGGGGTTAATAAGACTCTTTGTCTGGAGCGCTGTGCAAAACGGCAAAAAGGGCTGTGCAGGGGGCAACTAGGGGTTAAGAGTGAAAGAGGTGGGTGATGCGAGTATTTTAATATTTCCATTTGTAGAGAAAATACCGCAGACATTAGAAAACAACCCAATGTTCCCGTTATTGTATGTTTTTCAGTTCTCAGAATGAAATATTTTATGCAAAACAAATAAAAGCATATATCTGGTGCATATTCTAGTGTGCATTGAAATATTTAATATTGCATATCGTCCCATTTCTCTGACCGCAGCTTCAACAGACGGACAAAGTAGATGGAAGCGAAAAAGTCCCCGGCGATGCCAGAGTGGGCTGGGCCGAGCGGCACTCACTCTTAATGGTGGGCTAGAAAATGATTTGCATCGCAGAGGCGACTGTTATATAAACGGGGATGGTGAGTCGTAAGGCTGTGCAATGCGATGTCGGCGCCAACTCCTTACCTTTCTTTCCATGGCTGCAATGCAGGCTGCTGTCTCCGGGATGTTTGCAGCGATCACAGTGGCAATGGCTGTCTCTGTCCGGGGCCCTAGTTCTGAACTTCCTCCCAGCTCCAAACACCCCCCTTTGGGTGTGAGTTGCGCTGTTAGACAGATAGAGTAGCGGCTCGGAAAGGGGCAGAGTGCGGAGGATGGAGCCGGGCGGGCAGGCGGGCGCTGGAGCTCAGTGCGGCTGTGACAGTGGCGCAGGCGCGGGTTGCAGAAAGGCACGGTCAAAAGCAAGGGGGTTAAAGAGGGAGCGTCGTCAAATTACCCCCCGGACAGCGGGCGCCATGCACCGGGAGCGCTGACAAGTGAAGCGATTGTTGAGGGGGGGAACCTTTGGCATGGTTAATATATCGCAAATTATGCGAGGCCGAGTGGAAAGATCTCTTTAGCGCCTCTCTCCGAGAAAGTAGTGAAGAACACTTAGGGCGTGTGTACAAAGTACCGTAAAGGAAAAAAATATATGCAAAATGCTGCCCTTCGGAACCTGTACATACTGAAAATTGACCTAATGCGTCTTCCTTTTTTTTTTATCATTTGTACATGTTGCCCATTTCAATGTACATGTTGCCCATTTCAAACATACTTAAATGAACTAAAATTTAAAAATATATACGTGTTATCCACATGACTCTCAACAGGATAAAGAAGAAAATGAGAAAAGTGGATGTAAGATGGATGGATAGCATGGCATTTAAAAAAATTAGAACTTGCTACATGGAATTGTTAGTTCCTGGTGGATGCCCAACTCTACTCTTGCAACCAGTACACCTTATCAATTTGATTTTAAACTATATAAACCTGTCTGAATCAGTTTACTGTAGATTTCCAATCTGCCAGATGGCATAATTTCCTAAAAAAATATGTATTATATAAATAATCAGTTTGTCTATAAAGGAAAAGTACTCAAATGGAAATACCAGTACAATGCATTGTTGCCCAGCAGAATACCAGGTGTAGTATCCAGTCATGATGGCAGGTTCAGCTGTCATTTGAATTAATTTGAAATCAGGTGATAAGTTGTACTGGTTTCAGATGAAATGTACGATAGATTAGACTGTTAAACATAGTTATGTGCACTTTCTTAAACATTTGTGAGGTAAATTAATTAGTGAGGTTCTCTTCCTTTGAGATGAATAAGAAACACAAAACAGTCATAAAAGCTTCATTGTGGATCTTCTCGGATGCAACTTTTGATGATTCCCCCCCGATACTGACTTGCTCTTCATGTCGAGTCCCTGGTTTGTAACCTGCTCCAGCCTCAGATTTAACAGGTACCTTTAATAGACCCATAAAAGTGACCATGCAACATTCCGCAGAATTATTACAAGAGTCATATTTTCAAAACAGCAACAACGGAGCTGAATAGCTGAAAATGGAGTCTGAATGAACATATAAATCATCCCTGGCCAGAGCATTGATAGGTGCTTTAAAACGTTTCACTTTGATATTATCTGGTATCTTCATTTCAGTAGGAAAAAAAAGCTTGTGGATCTCATTGAATGACTATGTTATATATAAAACACGGTTACTTTACTGCCTACCTGGTCTATAACTCAAATTATTGGCGGCTTTCTTCCTCAGGCCCTTTACCTTCTTGCCCCATCCCTCGTATCTGTTGCTTGTCCTTCAAACCCACCTTTGTCTTCTCTTTTTCTCTTTTGCCCTTATCTCACAGTTATCTGCACTGTGGTCACTTTACTGTACAATCTTTGCTTTTCGAGGAGATGGATTAATCTATTGACTTCAATCATTCTTCAATGGTATCTTCAAAAGATCCCCATCACATCTGAAGATGTCTAGGTGATGCAGACTGGTTCATTCTGACTTACACCAGCTGCTCCACTTCTGGAAAAGAGGGATGGCTTCCTGAACCTTGTTCCTCATGTCATTCTGTCTTCTGTCTCAAATCTTGACTCTCATACTCTTTAGATTTTCTTTTACCTTCTCATCTCTCTTTTCTGAAACCAAATATTACTACTTACTTACCAGACAGTGCTATTTGCCTTGCACTGATGAGACTTCTAAGCACTTATGTAAGTCACTCTGGCTAAGGGTGTCTGCCAAATTCAGTAAATGTTAATGTAAATGCCTTATATTTCAACCTGGTACTAAGACTAGTTTTGTTAAGCCTTCTAGAAACTGAAAGCACATATTCTTCTCTAACTATAGTAGATACTTTTAATATTATTGATTGTAATGTTGTCTTTCATTGTTTCTAGCAACCTGATTCTGTGCCACTGATGACAGGTCCACTGACGCTGGAGATGAATGAGAGAGCAGGAACTTCATGCAGGACTTGGTCACATGGTGCAGTGAAAATTGGCTGCACCTTAATATTAGTAAGACAAAGGGAAGTGGAGGTGGACTTGTGATGCCAAGGTGCCTATATGAATGTTCACTGCCCAGGGAGAGGAAGGGCAGCAAGTGTGTTCATCAGAGCCACATCAGATGCCCTGGGCTGAGCTGTCTGAGGCCACCCTACTATTTTCTGCCATTGTGTAGTTGCTGACTGGGGGATGGTGACTGTGAAAGTTGACGGATTAAAATTTGGTTAAAAAAGGGTAGTTTGAGGCCCCATTTTAGCATAGGCCCCTGGGCTTCAGGCCGGGTAAACCCGTGCGTTACAGGGCTGCTGGTGTTCATACACACAGCTAAGTTGCAAAGTGGACTGGACAAACTGTATGGATGCTCTATACAAGAACGGCCAGAGGAGGCTATTCGTCGTAAAACTAATTTCAATGTCAATTTCTTAAAATGTATTTCAATCCGTTTCTTGACATTTTTTTAAAACATTGAGCAGATTTATAAACATTAAACCTGTTTTGAGCTGGAAATGTACACCATTTCAAAGATTTGTTTGATGTGGCTAATCTTCTCAGCGAAAGATAACGTAACTCGAATGTAACTCTTTTCTCCAGAGATCACAGATAGACTAGGAGCATGATTTGAAGTCTGTCTTTTTTCTTCATATATTTAAAGGGAAATGCAAGAACTTTCCTTCAAATCCAAAGGACATTCTAATTCACACAAAACAGCAACTTTGATAGTTTCAGAAGAAAAGGGATTTTGTTATTTTGAAACATTTATGTGCCCTGTGCTGCCAAAGAATTTATATTCTTTGCAAATAGTCTTCCTGTGAATTTATGAACACTGAAGGTTGGTCACAGCTGAATTGCCAACCCACAAGAATCCATTACATCAGTTAAAATGTAAATGATCTAAGTCTGGTATTTGAGAAATATTTCTTAGAATAGTATAGTTGCATATTTGAGCAGTAATCATTGTCTACTATGCTTTGGTCAGCTGGCTGGTGTGAGGTTTTCAATTCAAAACTAGTCTGCACTCGCATTTACATGTATGTGACAGTTTTATTACCTTGTAAATAGTCTGTAGGGTTTGCAAACTATCCCAACACAATTTTAGGTTTAGAATGGAATAATATAGATTTGCTGTAAGATTTCTTGTGTGAGCATAAGAGTCTGAAAGCACGAGTGTCACGCCAGATGTGTGAGAGCTGGCATCCCCGGCTTAACTTTCCAGTATCGATAAAATGTAAAAATCGTCAGAAAACAATAATGAATAGATACTTTAAGAACATTTTTAAGATAAAATGGTGGGTGTGGTGAAATCAAGAATGGAGATACTGATTTTTATTTGGAGTTTTTAAAGAAATAAAGTTGAAAAACTACTTAAAATATTCTCAGAGTTTGAGACGTCAGTACTTCAAAAAACAAAGTCGACAACAAAGAAAGCTCTGAAATAAAAAGATTTATTTTCACAGGACATAAAATAAAGGCATTCAGCACTGAGAACAGAGAAGGGTAAATGTATGATAAAAGAAAAACTTATTGCAGGAAACTTCTGGAAAAGCAGTTAGGTTCCAAGGACATCTCAGAAAGGATGGTGAGTGCGATTGGTTTAAATATAGTGCTCATTTTTCAGCCTCCTGACCAGCTGCCTTACTGAGAAACCACTCTCTCACATTTTTGGAGTCTGAGATATTGAAAATATCTGCTTGTGTAAAGGGACACGGTAAAGACATTCACCCAGAAAATCAGGAGGCAGTATTATACCTATGCAATAAATGCGGGAGGTTGCTAAGGGACAGGAAGTCACTCACTATGCCAACCAGGGTTTTTGATACATAGGAGAGGTGGTCTTGTCATTGCTATGGGGGCTTGAGCATGGATCACTGTCCCAGGCTAAAGAGTGTGTCCTGAAATGCCTGTCAGTGCTTTAAAGCAATGTTTCTCAACCCAGTCATCAGAGACCCCCAGACAATTCATGTTATTGCTTCCTCCCCCCCCCCACCTGCCTGCCAGACAGTCCACATTTTTGCTCCCTCGAAGACCGATTTGGGAAACATTTCCATTTAAGACCCGTCAGCTGACCTGCCCCTGAATTCTCCATCCTGACAGGACCAACAAGCTTAAGTAGGAAAAGCAAAATCCGAGCCAGGTAATCTTGGCCTGAACAAGCTGCAATATATGTGGGTGATTATGCATTAAAATCAACTGGAGGTGGGTCAGGAAGATGATCACACCTGCATCAGGTTGCCAGTGACCTGGCCGGGATGAACTGGATGTGACCCGTTTCAGCTGGTACACTAGTAGACATACATTTTACCAGTACGTTTCTGTTTTTTTTTTTTTTAGTAAAATATTACTAACAAAAAACCCAACTATTTATACAAGATAGGGAAGATGGTCATACATAAAACTGCAAAATAGAAATAATAATAATAATCATCATCAAAATTTAAATATGTCAGGCAGTATCAGAGGACAGGTCATTTAATTTATAAAACAAACACCAGAACATTCAGTAATTTTGTATTTCTACAAAATCAGACCTCAATGGTTTAATATATTTTACACCAGTAGCAAATTTAGACATCTGTAGCTGAAGGGAGAATGTTTCCATTACATATATATTGTTTACTATATCGACCCAATCATTCTTTATTGGTAAATGAGGGAGGAGCCACTTTATTGTTGAGGTCATTTTGCTCACAGACAGTAGAAAACCTAGCAGATATCTTTCACTTTCACTCATTCTATTTTATCAAGTACAAAAAAAATCAAATGTAAATGGTAAATTCCTTTCAAATATTTCCTTCAACGTGTCAAGTATCCCTATTCAGAATTGTCTGATTTGAGGACAATCTCAAAATATATGCCAGTGGGTACTTTTTTACTTTTCACATGATCTCCAATTATCGGTGTTTCCTCCTGACTGGTGCAGTTTCTCTGCTCGAGCAAAAAAAAAAAAAAGAACATAATGTTCTTCCAACAGAATTCTCTCCACGCCTGTGAATTCCTGCCTGTATAATTGGCAAAATTTGCAAATTTTAAACCATCCATCCCTTTTAATTTTACAGTTACTTTGCTTCTATAGCCGAGATATGATGCCTTTACCCACGGTTGACTGGTACGCCTCCATAAATACTTTTATCACTGTGTTTTTAATTCTTCTGTTCCCCTTTCTAATATCATTATTAAAGTAAAGGTGCACTTTAAGGTATCTATAAAAATCTTTATTAAACTAATTAATATTTTCTTTTCAAACCTGACAATTTAGTAACTGATCCTCATCCATTGTTATACAAAGAGCTGTAATTCCTTTTGTAATACAATTTTGGGAATCCCTTACCCAGTCTGTTAGGCTGATATTGTGGGTCACAGGGACAACATCTGAGTATCTTAACCATATCAACCAAATCATTTTCATTAATAGCCATCCTCCATACCTTTCACTGAACTTTTATCCATGAGTTATTTATTTCATTTTCCAATATTTTACCCAAATTATCATTACCCAGGAATACCTGAATTGGGGGGTCATTCCATAATGAAACCTCTATAACTTTCCATCTTGCACAGTAGTCTGGATTGCACGAATCAACCAGATATGTAATTTGGGACACCCAAAAATAATTTCTTTAAATGGCCACAGTATGTTACATGACTGCCAGTTATTTAACATCAGGTAATCATTCTATACACTTTATATATAATTGTTATATATCAAATTACAAAAGTTACAATGAAATATTGTTTTATTGAAACTGTCAAAAATCAAAATATCCTTTTAACTTGTTTGCTGCTTTGATATCTGCATGATACACATCTGATCCCGTAAAACCAAATGGAAAATTTGGGTTTTTGGCTTTAATTCACCCACAGATCCACCTTCCAACAGCTCGGTCCTGGTCAGGGTCACGGGGGCTGGAGCCCATTCCAGGCAGCACAGGGCACAAGGCAGGGGGGGACACCCTGAATACGGGATGCCAGGATATTTCTATGCGAAAATCCCTAATACCTACAATGACGACCTTAACCCCTATCCAGCCCTAACCTTAAAAATAAGTAATCAAACAAAATACATTCACTTCCATAGCAATGATTCACTTCACTTATATAAAATATTGAATTAGATAAAAACATTAACAGCATTAGTCGCAGTGTGGCAGGCTGTAATTAAAGGAAACCTGGGATGAGGTTAGTTCATTGGGAGCACCTTCTGATGGTAAAACTCCCATGGGTAAAGAGATGGAGGTCTTAGTTAAAACTGGGTGCAAACAGGAGAATTTCAAGCCCAAGGCCAAAACACAGGTGACCCAGTGAAGGATCAGGTCATGGCTGGTGTCTCCATTCCATGTCAGGGTGGCCTGGTTTCTCACAGACTGTCAGGACCCTTGAGAGTGGCATGTCATCTTTCATTCATGTCATACATGGTACATGTCACAGCCGTGTCACCTGACATGGATGGGGTTGTCCTTAAGGACTTCATTAAAACCTATTAATCTCCATATAGACAATGAGCAGCAAGATTTGCTTGAGGCTCCCTCTTGTGGCACCTGCAGCACATGGCTCTTCTGCATGTCAGCATTTGTAGTTCTGGTCTGTTTGGTTTTGTCCCTCCCTCACCCCAAATCCACCAACCATCTGCACTTTAGTACTTCTCTAGCGAACCTCTTTCCAGAACTTCCTGTGCAGCCAGTGACCTAAAGTTTGGGTGGTTACCTGTGTCATGCTGTGTCCTGCAGTGTCCTGCCCACAGGGGCGGGTTTGGTGTTTCTGGATCTCCACTCAGAGACTCACTTTGGGCCACTTCTAGTGCTGTGAATTTATGTGGACAACAGGGGGCCCCCAAACCAAACCTGTCCAATACACTGAAGATCCAAGGGCAGACACCCTGACAGTGTGAGTGGGCCGGTCTGATTCGGGGTCTATGTCGTCTGCATTCCACCCCACCTTACCTCCCTAAGGCCTCTCGTTGCTGGTTGGTGGATTCCTCAGGAAGATTTATGGGTATCGCTTTGGATCACTCTCAGATAATGCCTCATTGGTCTGCCAGATTTGCCTCCCTTATTTGGTGAACCTACTCAGACCTTTGATAAACTGATCATGTCCTCATCATCTTCTGAATACTCCCTCCTCAGATTTATGTTCAGCAAAATCTTCTGCTCTGATCCTGCAGTTAAAGCACAAGCTGTGAAATGAACTGTTGTATTCATTGCTGTTGGGTACCTGGGTGGTTTTTGCATGTCCCATCTGTCTCTCCATGAGACACCCAGGCACATATATGAGTGAGAGCAAGTTGTGGGGTCAGGGCAGGGCAGCTTAGACGCACGGGTTTTCCCAGGGTGAAGCCCTGGAGCCTCTGCTGAAAAGGGGCCTCAACTAATGGTTCATTTGTTTTATCTTAAACCTGCCATCCATCCCATATTTTACAGCATCATCCCATATTGAAAAATAAAATGCCGTGTCCTGTTTTTAACTAACATGGGATGCAATCTGTCCCATATTAAAGTTATAAATCTTATTATTGGGACCACCCCCCCCCCCCAAACCACAACGCTCTGGACACTGTCACAGATCCCTTACAGACTAAACTACCCCAGCCATCATCAAGTGCATCTGAATGAGATTCGTTTGGCTAACATGTTTTTAATACCAGGCTCCCAGTTTGAGAGTTCCATGCATCACAGCAATGCTAGTGCAGGATTGCATTTCCCAAAACCTTTGCAGTGCTACAATCATCATAACTTCAGAGAGAGAGAGAGAGAGAAAATGCAATATGTTGTCCCTTGGACAGATTAAGCCTCTGGGATAAGCCCCTGATACGTTAAGGTCCTAGCAATGCCCATGCACTATTTTATTCTCCTCTCAAACAGAATCACAGAACAGGAAAATGAATAGGGCCCCACTGGCTATAGCAGCGCTGTTAAACCCATAGGGGCTACATACTGATTTCCTGTACGTGCACCTGCTTGTGCATCTGAAGCAGGTTAGTGTGCTTCTCAAGTCAGGCGGGCTTTACTGTCATAGTCTCACTATACAGGCATACAGTGGCAGGAAATAATGTTCCCCCAAGATAATGGTGTGACACACAGACAGCGAGTGACCCGGGTAGGGGCTACACAGTGCAAGACAGTGTAAGAACGGGGGGGGGGGGGTGAACTGAAAGGTGTATATGGATAACGCCCAAGTGTGTAATACATAACAGGAATAAATAAAGTAACAGCATAACAAATAAAGGAACATAGTATAAGTATAAAGGAACAGCATATAACAAATACAATATAACCAAAGAAATGTCCCCACTAGATCAAAATAATACATTTTTATCACATTGTGGGCATATTTGAGCCACACAATGTAATACATACATGACCACACACACACACACACACACACAGTAGTCTTTAATTCTTCCAGCTTCTATAAGGATTTTCTGGATTTAGTCCTTTCAGTACACCGACTTGTTGGTATCTGTAAAATTAATTTCTGTAATATTGCACATGGTTAAAAATCTTCACACACGTCAGTAAAATATAGGCACCAATTCCCATACTTTCCCAGAGTAAAATGCAATCTCAAGTAAAACATTCAAATGCTACAAGAGATCTGAAATTATGGAATCCACATATTTCCATTTACCATTCTTTAATCTAATAGACTGTTTTTTTCAGTACTATAATATTTAAGTTGCCGTTCTTCTGCTTAATGGTATTAATCATTCACCAGTCTGTAAAAATTATCCAGCGTCTTAACAATAGGCACATTTTCACCTAGATCGTAGTGTTACACTGCCCCCCACTGGTTAAGTAGCATTAGTTCAAGTTACTACCAAATATTTTGCACTCATTGAAGCTACTTCCAGGTGTTCCGGGCAATTCGGTTTCCCAATGTTTCCCCTGTCTATCAGGGAATAATGTTTCTCTTAATATTTAGTCAAATATGTATGTTTGATGTCTGAAAATCACTCAGGTAGATTATTACATGTCAATACAGTAGATCGTCACGCATAATATAGTCTTATATAAGCAATACTATACCGTTTTCATCAAGAAATATCTCTATCCAGCGAATTAAATACTTTCATTTATTATCTGTAAAAACAAAAAACATCGAAAGGCATGTGATGTTTTAAAATATATGGCTTGTTTACCTCAAGAGCTTCTTAAAAAGACATGAAAACAACAGCGAAACCGTGTACAAATCAGCGCAGGACAGGGGAAACATAGGGAAACTGAATTGCCCGGAACACCGGCACTACTTGATGTGACTTTCATTAAACAAATTTTCCTGATACATTTTTTGTCTAGCTTTGTTTTACTTTATATATTTGTTGTACATCTCAACACATTATTCCTATAAATTCTATATGTTTATTAATAACTCATTATGTATATCATGACCAATGTTTCTGACATATTTTCATGATTGCCATTCATACGTTTTTTTGTTTTTTGTTAAGAGTGAAAACTAACAATAGTTTAATTTAATTTACCATAACTTGTTTGTTATTGAAGTTATATTTGTTATGTAGAATGATTTTGGTACTAAATAAACATTCCAGGTGTGAATGATATGAAAAACTCCAGCAAAGAACAGCCCTTTACTGGAGTGCTGACGTAACATCGTTATTATCTGAGGCTAACATCGCTACTTCAGTGATATACGGCTGGCGTTCCATGGAACGGAGGGTGCATTTTTAAAGATTTATGAAGCATTGCATTATTCAGTGTATAAGACCAGAGTCAATATAACATTGTGTCTGTCTTAATAACAATATTCTCATCCAATAATGGGAATACTTCAGCAAACTCACCACCAGTAAAAAGGTCATGATGACGTTGAATACTGCGCTACAGTCTCGAACTGATAATGTACGATGCTCTGGCCCTCACACTTGTTGAAACTGGGTTCTTGTTTTTTTATAATATATTTGTTTTTTAGCTGTGATCAAGGGGAAGTGACTTATGATCAAGGATGAAGCTCTAAGCACAGCAGTGACACCTACAGGGCGTGTGGAGCATGACTGAGTTCAGCTGAACCTCGCTGACAGGCAATCCTCATAAACTAACTCACCTGCGCTACTATCCTTTGCGTTAGAGTCATAGTCTTTGGTTCAGCACAGAGACTGCATCATCTCCAGAGAATCCTCAAGGCAATCAGCAACCCAAGGCAGGGCCCCCTTTAGCCAAGGCAAAGCAAGTTTATTTATATAGCACAACTCAGACGCAAGGCAGTTCAAAGTGCTTTACAAAGGCAGAAAGATACATTTAAATAATAATAAAAAAATAAAATTTAAAAGACAAAAGAAATTTTGGGGACATTCTTCCATTTTGATAACCACAATTTTACCAAAATATGTGACTGCAATCAAAAAAGTATAAACACTAGAAGTTTTGTATTTTGTTTGGGTACAATTTTTCAAGGCCCCACAAAGACCTGTGAATGCAATCAAAAAGGTACAAATGTCGAAAGTCTCGTATTTTGTTACTTGTGGTTAAGGTTAGGGCTGGGTAGAGGTTAAGGTTGTCATGTTGGGATTAGAGTTTTCTCCATAGAAATGAATGGAGAGTCCCCACAAAGATATACAGTAATTACAAACCTGTGTGTGTGTGTCTGTATGTGTGTTTATGACTATGCAGGATGTAAACTGACAATTATCATATAGCAAATTTATTCTGTGGGATATTCTAGAATAATAATACCTTATTGATTCCCTCCCATGGCAAAATGTAATTTTCAGATATGACATATATCACATTTATCTTACCCCATATGAAGTGGATGGGGAAGACCAAGTTTCAGAGTCAGAGCACATGATCAGATTGCAACTAACACATCAGAAACAATTAGGATTAAGGTCCTCGCTCAAGGACGCAATGATAAATTGTTTTGCTCATCATGGGATTTGAACTGGCAACCTTCTGATCACAGGTATAGAGCCCTTTAGCCCACAGCTTTAGTCCATTCAACACCCACCCCCCTCTGTCTCACTCTGGATCAGGTTAGGAGGGAGCTAAAAAAGACCAAGGCCAGGAAGGCCACAGGCCCTGATAACATCAGCTCCAGGCTCCTCAGGGAATGCGCAGACCAGCTCTGTGAGGTTGTTCTGTTCATGTTCAACCTGAGTCTCAGTCTGGAGAGAGTCCCGGCGCTGTGGAAAACCTCCTGTGTTGTCCCAGTTCCCAAAATATCACATCCTAAGGAACTGAACCACTACAGACCTGTTGCCTTAACCTCCCACCTGATGAAGGCCATAGAGAGGACCGTCCTCAGCTACCTCCGAAATCAGGTGAGCTCAGCACTGGACCCGCTGCAGTTTGCCTATCGATCTGGCATCGGAGTGGATGATGCCATTATCTACCTGCTGCATCGGGCCCTGTCTCATCTGGAAGCCCCTGGGAACACTGTGAGGGTCATGTTTTTTGATTTCTCAAGTGCTTTTAACACTATTCAACCATCACTGTTGAGAGGGAAGTTGGAGACTGCAGGTGTGGACCAACATCTGGCTGCTTGGATTTTAGACTACCTCACTGACAGGCCACAATTCGTCAGGTTGCGTGACTGTGTGTCTGAGGTGGTAGTCTGTAACACGGGGGCTCCTCAAGGGACGATACTCTCCCCATTTTTGTTCACCATGTACACAGCTGATTTTAAGTACAACTCCCATCACTGTCACCTGCAGAAGTTCTCAGACGACACCGCCATTGTTGGTTGTGTGTCCGGGGAGAATGAGCAGGAATACAGGGGGGTCATCACTGACTTTGTGAACTGGCGTGAGGAAAACCACTTGCTACTGAACACCAGTAAGACAACGGAGCTGGTGCTCGACTTCAGAAGGAACGCTTCAGTGCATACTCCTGTGAGCATCCAGGGCTCGGACATTGATATTGTGGACACTTTTAAATACCTGGGTGTTCATCTCAATAATAAATTGGACTGGTCAACAAACACAGTTGCCCTGTATAGGAAGGGCCAAAGTCGCCTCCACCTGTTGAGGAGACTGAGGTCCTTCGGGGTCTGCAGAGAACTCCTACGGACTTTTTATGACACAGTAGTGGCCTCAGTAGTTCTCTATGCTGTTGTGTGCTGGGCAGGGAGTAGCTCGGACAGAGACAGGAAAAAACTTAACAAGCTTGTTAAGAAAGCTGGCTCTGTCCTGGGCTGCACACTGGACACCATCGAGGAGGTGGCGGACAGAAGGATGATATTAAAACTGTCATCCATTATGGATAATCCCCCCCACCCCCTGCACCACACTGTGGAGGCTCTGAGCAGCTCCTTCAGCACAAGACTGTTACACCCATAGTGCAAGAAGGAGTGCTTCCGTCGATCATTCCTCCCCACAGCTATTAGACTTTACAACACATCACTGCAGTGACCACATAATCAGTATATATAATCCCTGTATATGTACATATGTGTGTATATATATGTATATGTGTGTGTGTGTGTGTATGTACAGTATATATATATATATATATAGCAGCAGCTGTTATCCATATACCTAGCATTGTGTATATGTTTCTTTTTTTCTTACATTTTTACTTATATATTTTTACAGTTTTAGAAATTGTTTTCTATTGTTTTTATTATCTGTATTGTTATTTTTTTGCTGATCCTATGGATCCTGTCCTTTTTTGTACTGTCTTTTTTCATTATTGCTGCTGTTTTCTCAAAGAATTTCCCCATTGTGGGATTAATAAAGTCTAATCTAATCTAATCTAATCTAATCTAATCCACTGAACCTCTCACTGCTTGCTTAATTGTACTAAGCAGTATCCTCCTTCTACATGCACCTCATGCACATTCCAAACCATACGGTAACCTACTGACCCAACGCTGGTCTTCCTGTTCCTACAAGCGGCCAGTGACACATATCAGGGGAAGCCCTGAGATTCAGGCTGTTAACTAAATCATCTGAGTCTCTGTATCATGGTGGAGTTGCTCAGCAGCTCCATCAACAGGTCATATCTAATAATTGCAGATGTACAAAGACAAACAAGATCTTGCCCTCCATGTTAGTACAGACCTGTCCACTGTTCATTATCCACTGCTGTAATTAGAGCTGATTAACAGCCCATCTGAGTCTATTGTCATAAACAATGCAGTCCCACTTCAAAGGAGAGAAAAAAGTATATCTTGGTACTCATGCAAATGTTCTCACGAAAAGTACTAACAGAAAGTACAACTCTATTAATAGAATATTACCCACCTACGGGATATTACTGGAGTACCAAGGTTATGGAGATTTGACTTTTAAAAGGAATGTTATAGTGCCGTGTTTCTGAACCCAGTCAGGTGTGTCGGAAATACTGCTGTAGTGGAACAGTGTAATGCTCTCCGAAGGCAATGTTTACAATGTTTATGAATGAGCCAGGGTGGGATTGAGACTATTCTCTATCACACCTGGTATTTGGGTACACTGAGATGTCACACGCTCCCACTGGGTTTCCATCTTTGTTGTTCTGTGGTCTTCAAGTGAAAAGTACCCTGGAAATCCTCAAAACTTTATGAGAAGGACAGGGACACAGACAGAACCAGAAAAGTTACAGTTCCAAACCATGTGACTTGACCCTAGGGCAGCAGGTTCTGCTATTGATTCCCTCTCAATTTCTCAATATGAACATGGTAAGAGGAATGAAGTATTCTGAGAAGGCCAAGAAACCCTGGGATTTGGAGGAGACTGACCAGGGAAGGTTGCAGAGTGTCCAAGTTGCATTCCAAGAAAGCCAGTTGGGAATCTCCAAAAAGGATTATGGGAATGTGATGTCATCCAAGTTGTTGGAATTCCCTATAGTTTTGAGCTAAGCCCTTAGCAGATTGGCTTGCTGGAGCTCTGTGGGGGGGAGTAGACGGCAGCTGAGTGTTTCCTGTATGTTTAGGGATGCTCTCCATGGTGTCTGGCAGGGAAGGCCAGGTGCTGGACCCTCGAGCTGCCCACTCTGCTGCCGAAATGTAGAGTACCTTGGATGAGGAGGTGACGAGTGGGCAGGGAAAGGAAGCTCTTCTGGGTGGTCACTGGGCTGCTCACTTTCAGCTTTCAGTGAGTAAGCTGCACAGTGACATTAATATTATCACCTCCTCCTTGGCCAAATCAGCTCATCCCATAAACATCTGGGAGCGACATGTAGCTCTGTGGGTTACAACTCTGTATCCATGATCATATGGACGCTGGTTCAAACCCTGTGGCCAACAGAGTGATTACACCATTGAGTCCTTAAACGAGGCCCTAGACCCGATTGCACTTGTCCCTGCTTTTGCAATTGCATGTCACTTTGGAAAAACATATCTGCTAAATAAATATAATGTATGGTTTTATTTCCTATAATACACAGCCTTCAATCTACCACCCTGCATGGGCTTTGGCTTTGACCTTGAGGGGGGGGGGGGGGGGGGCTGGGCAATCAGTTTACCTTGAGGTTTTTTTCTCCCTGCTTGGGACTTTTTGGTTCCCACTCCTCTGTTGTTATCTGACATTCTTTCTTACATTCATTTTGTAGTCCATTTTCCCTGTTTACGAATCATTAAGTATGAGTGATGTAAGGATGTATTGAACACACCCATGTAAAGTGCCTTGGAGAAACTTTGTTGTGAAAGGCTCTTTATAAAAATATATTGAATTGAATTGCTGCAATGTGATGTCTCTGCAGACATTGCTTCTAGGGTTACTGTGCGTTCTCTTGTTACTTGGGCTTGCAGCAGTCTGAGTACATGATAAATTTATGACTGGCTACCAGTCTCTAGCAGTGCTGTCACACAGGTTATGGGAATCCTCTGTGTGTTTGGTAAAGAGCTGCTGATGGTACACATTAAAGACCAGCTACAATGCATTAACTACAGACCAAGACCAGGCAAAGACTACCTGCTACACACTGAAACAGAAAAGGTAAAGACCAGCTACAAGCTACTGACTGTAGAGAGATAATGCAGAATGAAAATGAGGTTCCCTGGACCACAGAACTTATGTGTTGTCAGTGAGGAATGAGCTTCAGCTTGAGGTGTTACTACATCGCGCCTGAGCAGATGCCCTGGAGAGGGAGCCTGCAGAGCTGCGAAAACGGGCCTCAGTACCAAGGCACTAGAGAGACGTGACAGTGGGTGATGTCTCACTTACAGCACTGATCATCTTAAAGGGTCCGTGCAGCCTTTTCTGGTATCGCCCACAATCAGTCATGCCTTGTTTACAATCACATCATTGGTCTACAAGCAGGAATTTACCCTGTGATCTACTGCTGTCATTTGTGTCCTGCCAGGCAGAGATCACCTCTCAGCCATTGACTAAGGAAGGCTGAGGCCCTTCCTACCTGCTTTTATAGCAAGCTGCTCTACCAGCATCTAACCGAGTGATGTTCCTCTAAATGGAGGGAGTTTAGCCTTTCTGGCCAATTCATTGCCACTTGAACAATGCACCACTATAGCTGGAGGAAGTGGCTAATGGAGGCAACATCCTCTCACAATAAGCAGTGACCAGGCTTGCAGTTACAAGAAAGAATAATTCTGAAATCTCACAACTTAGGTAGGAGTGGATGAAATAACCAACACGGCCACTAGCTATGCTATATATACCCATAATGATGAAGTAATCAGACTAATAGATAAATCTCACTACTTGAACAAATCAGGATTTAAAAATTTCCCAAAATTGAAGCATTTTAGTCATGTGACAGGAAGTCCGAATCCTACCTCTGCCCTTGCAGAAGGGCTTCCTGATTTTCTGAAAGCCCGTCTTCAAAGGCGTGCCCCCAAAATGCACTGCCTTCACCAGAAGAGCGTTTCTGTCAGTGAGGAGGCCCTCATCGCTCCTCCAGATGTGGTCATTGCTGAACACAGGTGCACCAATAGCCTGGGCATCACACGTGCTTGGAATGCAAAAACACACACACCAGAGTAACGTGAATACTGACCCCACACTGAATAGGTGCCATGTGGCACAAAATACTAACAACACAGGCAAAATATCGGAACATACAAATTGCAGCCAACACAGGGCAGGGGCCAGATTCAAACCTTGGAGATTTGATGCAACATCAACATTCTACCTTCCTAGCAGAGGCTGAAGTGTGCAGAGCCTTTATAAGAGTCAGCAGAGGTAAGGCACCAGGCTCTGACAGCATACATGACCAAGTCCTCAGAGAATACACCGTCCAGCTAGGCAGGGTCTTCACTGACATTTTCAATAAGAGTTGGTTAGTGATCCCCACTTGCTTACAAAAACCCAACATTATACCCTTGCTCAAGAGAGTCGGTGTTTCCAGCCTGACTGAGTACCATCCTATGGCACTGACACCTGTCATGAAGTGCCTTGAATGTTTAGTCAAATCACCCATCTGTTCTTTTCTTACTGCCATCTTGAACCCATTCCAATGTGCCTATCACTCAAACAGATGCACAGATGATGCCATTGCTATGGCAGTGTACACTGCTTCAACATGCCTGGGCAGGAGCAACACCTATGTGAGGATGCTCTATGTAATTCCTGAGCACTGGTCCACCACAGGGGTGTATACATAGCCCCCTCTTGTACTCCCGGGCCACACATGACTGTACAGCCAAACATAGCTCCAGTGTTACTGTTAAATTTGCTGATGACACAACCATCCTGGTCCAACGGCACTGAGAGAGGCTACACGGAGGAGATCGGTGCCTTGTCACAGTGATGTGGGGATAATACAACAACAACAACAACAACAACAAGTTTATGTTTGTATAGCGTGTTATCACAACATTACATCGTCTCAAAGCGCTTTACAGCATCCCCAACCAAAGCCCCCAGTGAGTAAGCCATAGGCGACAGTGGCAAGGAAAAACTCCCTAGAAGGAAGAAACCTTGGGAGGGACCAGACTCAAAGGGAGAGCCCATCCTCCAGGGGCCGGCAGGGAGAGTCAATAATACTCTACCTCAACATCAGCAAAATGACGGAGAGGATTGTGGACTTTAGAAAATTGCAAGGGGGGGTTGCATACCACTGTATACCTTGATAGAGTTAAAGTGTCAGAAGTGTTAAATTCCTGGTCCTTCCACTCCAACACAGTGGCCAAGCCTGCACTACAGAGGTCCTACTTCCTGCACAAACTGAAGAAGTCTGATGCCTCTTTACGTTTTCTGAATGCTCTTATGTTGCATTTCTGGTCTTTGAATAGTTGTATTAGGTTGTTGTTTTGATAGAAGTTTTTGTGTAGCTCCTGCACCAATAACTACTTACACTTTTATGTGGGTGTTCATTGGAAGCGCAGCCCAGCTGCAGTAGGCTGTGCTGCCTAGTAAACTCCTCAACAGCAAGAATGTCTCTAATGTGCTATTTGCCTCACTTGTATGTCGCTGTGGACAAAAGCATCTGCTAAATATGTTAAATGTAAATGTAAAAAGTATAGCACGCCTCCTCACATCCTTACCAACTTCTGCAGATGCATCATCCTGATTGGGTGTGTTACTGTCTGGTACACAGCTGATCCATCCAAGCCTATAAGCCCCCTTTGAAGATTGTGAGGTCTACTGAGCAACTGATTCTACACACTGATAATGAACACTAAAACTATACAGTAGTACTACACACTGATACTGCACACTGACACTGCAAGAAGTATGACAAGCAGATTTAGAAAATAGATGGATGGATGGACACATAATCACTTCATTTGATTATAAATATGACACTTTGAGCAACTATGAGATAAAGCAGCATTGATGTTAAACTGAATATTAAACTGAAACATTTTCAATGCTCTGTATGATCTGGAAGTGAAAGGAAACCTCATCTCTAATGTTTATATGAATATCTCATGCACATTACTGTCATCTTGCAATTCAAATCGAGTATTTTTTTAAACAAAATCAATAAATTCCACATGCCATAAGTCAGACAATCCTTCCAGTCAGTTATGCCTTTCATAAGTTTTATCTGCAAGTAGCCCACAGTAAACCTGCCTCTGATGCCTCTTAAACTGCAATGATAGTCAGTTTTAGTGTTATTATGGTATTGCATGACCTATTCTTTTTCTGTGATATGACAGCAACTCAGCAGAATTGACACATTCATCCCTTTCAAAGATTATTTCCCAGAATAGCCACTAGATGTCAGAAAAGTATAGCTGAAGCCTTGCACTGTGTGTCTAACCTGTATTACAGCAAGTTGAAGCTTCAGTGAGCTTTCAGTCCACTGAGTGATTTTGGAAAAAAAAGTCTTACCTCTTCTCCATTAGAGCAGTCAGACAACCAGTCGTCACCCAACACGGGTCCCCATTCCATTGCTCAGCCACTGGTGGAGCATCATTCCCAGCAACTGCCCTACCACAAAAAATACCAGTGAAACCACACCTGTGTTGCAGACAACAAAAATATGTGCAATGATCTTCCTTGAATGAATTGGCCACTCTTGCCTTCTTCCTACTTTTTAAAAATTAAATCTCAAAGAAAATTAATTGACCTGTAGCTAATACTATTGAAATTTAAGTTAGAAGTAATACACAGTATTCAAATTTAGGTTAGAAGTAATACACAGACTCTCGATTGTTACTCTCTTTATTTGTAATTCATTATTCAACGTTGTGTATAACTCCTGATGCTTCTGGGCACCAAAATGGTAAATAAAATGCACTTATGAAGTAAAACTGGTCAAACAGACAGTGAAGCCTTGAGCAAGAAAGCTGAGGCCACAGCTATGATGATGTTCCCTGGAACTGGACTTAAGTTACTAGAAAACTTCAAGAAGCTTCATTTAATACTTCTTACCAATATGCAGAGGTGGGTAGAGTACCCAAAATCTGTACTCAAGTAAAAGTAAAAGTACTTATGGAAATATTTACTCAAGTAAGAGTAAAAGTAACAATCCCAATAGTTACTTGAGTAAGAGTAAAAAAGTATCCGATGGAAAAACTACTCAAGTAGCTAGTTACTAGTTACTTCTGATCTGATTGATATGAAGCGAAAACCTTGAATTTCAAACTATTTGGAAAGCTTCCACACACCTCACCTTTAAAGTCTCTTTGTTTTGTTTATATAAAACATAGGCTGAAGTAAAGTATCCTATCTCAGTCCTGTGATGGGCACATTAACATCACATAAACTCAATTGCAAATCATTTGCAATAAAATTTCAAACACACCCAGATGTTTTTCTGTCCACAGTTTCAAAAGCCAAGGTTGACCTGCTGGTTTTGTTCCAAAGTGCACTGCATTTAGCAAAAGCTGACCGTGATAGTCTCTTATACGTATCACTTCCAGCTTCTGCTGCTGAAGCATCAACAGTAGCAACAAGATAGAGTAAATGGCAGGCACATTTTTGATGTCTGGGAAGTTGGTAGTCCAGGCCACAGTCCTCATCTAAAATACCAAAAAGGTCTTGGTACTCCACCTCCGATTCACTTTCGTCAGATTCATCCTCAAGTATGTAGTCTCCCTCCTCCTGTGCATCCTGAGCATCATCTTCTTTCTCCTCCCCATATATTCGAAAGGCCTTCAGGAAGTTTGAGCCACTATCTGTAGTTGTCCTAGTAATCTTTCCTCTGATTTTGTACTCTTCGTGTATTTCCTCTAAAGCAGCAGCAATTACATCGAATGTGTGTGATCCTGTCATCCGTTTGCAAGCCAAAGCTGCTGAACATCTCTCTAAAGATGTACTGTCTATCCAGTGGCAGGTGACCCCCAAGTAACTGCGCTGCCTGGCTGACCAGCAGTCTGCAGTTGTAGCAACGTAATCAGCATGGTTTAATTTTTGGATAAGTGCACTCTTCATGTTTTCAAATGTATCCTGCACTTTGCGATGCAGTGTTTTTCTTGTCATAACTGTACACTGAGGTTGCAAGGTTTCTATAATTTTCCTAAATGACGGTAGTTCTATAATAGAAAATGGCTGGCTTCCTTCACAGACAAAACTGATCAGCAGCTTGTCAATTACTGCCTGTGTTACCTTCGTTGCAGGGCTGGAAAAGGCACTAATGATCTTTGGATTCTTTTTTGAATTAGGTTCATATGCATATATATATATATATATATATATATATATATATATATATATATATATATATATATATATATATATATATATGCAGATTAGGTTACATTTGGTTTTATTATACATTAAAACTTGAATCATCAATAAATTGGTAATTATGTATCTATGGGCACTTTGGACAAATAGCAGTAAGTAAAAATAATATATGACTATAAGTATAAGTAAATTTTAATATATATATATATGAATTATTATGTATATGTTTTGTGATTAATGGTGTGAATGAATAATATGCTGGGCTAAGCAACTCTTCCTTTTAAAAGCAGTCTCCTTTAAAAACATTTATTTACTTTATTCTTACATTTTAAGTACATGCATTCATTAGATAGGAATAAATTAAAATGCAATGACGTTCTGCACTTAACGTTAGGTGAAGTGTCACAAATAAAACCTTTAGTGAAGTGTACGAATTTGTGTATAACGTCACAGTACGCACTTCAATTTATTTAGATTTTTGGAAAATGGATATGAAAACATGCAGACGTTTAGAATGAACGTTTTTTACGAACGTGTGTTGTTTGTAAGGTTCACAAGATATTTGTCATTGCTTGCACAAGCGCGCATATGAGGAAAAACATTCGGACAGTGTGTGAAATATGGTACTATAAGGTCAAAGTGCCCATAGTTACCAAATTACCATTAATAGGGTTCAAATAGGCATCATATTGACACAAGTTTACCGGTACGTTTTTTCAGGTTGGAGCTGGAATTTTTGTACGCAGCGATGTCGCTTTTTTTTGGTGCACACAGCCTGCATCGCATTATGAAATTGTTCTTTCTCACATCTTGAAGTGAAAAAATGGAGTTGATTTGAGGCCACGGGTGATCTGCCCCCGATAGCTCACACACGTCATACTCTGCTTCAGCCATCATCTTTCTAAACGCGCGCTGAACTTAATCGGGAGATGCGTAGCAGACTCTCGCGAAGCAGCCTCTCCAACGTCTCGCGAGACTTCAGATCAAGTCACGTAAACGAATTATTATTTTATATATCTAATATTTATTACAATTTTGTCAGTAACGGAGGAACGCCATCAAATGTAGCGAAGTAAAAGTAAAGTTTTTTTCACTAAAAATGTACTTGAGTAAAAGTAAAAGTACCTATCTTTAAATATAGGCTACTCTAAAAGTACTAGTTACCCCAAAAATTTACTCAAGTAAATGTAACGAAGTAAATGTAATTCGTTACTACCCACCTCTGGTTGTAGATCAGACCTGCACAACGGTCAGGAGTAATTCTTGACCATTCCTCTTTACAGAACTGTTTCGGTTCAGCAATATTCTTGGGATGTCTGGTGTGAATCGCTTTCTTGAGGTCATGCCACAGCATCTCAATTGGGTTGACGTCAGGACTCTGACTGGGACACTCCAGAAGGCGTATTTTCTTCTGTTGAAGCAATTCTGTTGTTGATTTACTTCTATGCTTTGGGTCGTTGTCCTGTGCATCACCCATCTTCTGTTGAGCTTCAGTTGGTGGACAGATGGCCTTAAGTTCTCCTGCAAAAGTCCTTGATAAACTTGGGAATTCATTTTTCCTTCGATTATAGCAATTTGTCCAGGCCCTGACGCAGCAAAGCAGCCCCAAACCATGATTCCCCCTCCACCATACTTCGCAGTTGGGATGAGGTTTTGATGTTGGTGTGCTGTGCCTCTTTCTCCACACATAGTGTTGTGTGGGTCTTCCAAACAACTCAACTTCGGTTTCATCTGTCCACAGAATATTTTGCCAGTAGTGCTGTGGAACATCCAGGTGCTCTTTTGCAAACTTCAAACGTGCTTGAAACATACTTCAAATGTCTTCCTCTGTGGTGTCCTCCCATGAACTCCATTGTTGTTTAATGTTTTACGTATCGTATATTCGCCAACAGGGATGTTAGCATGTGCCAGAGATTTTTGTAAGTCTTTAGATGACACTCTAGGATTCTTCTTCACCTCAATGAGCATTCTGCGCTGTGCTCTTGCAGTCATCTTTACAGGACAGCCACTCCTAGGGAGAGTAGTGACAGTGCTGAACTTTCTCCATTTATAGACAATTTGTCTTACCATGGACTGATGAACATCAAGGCTTTTGGAGATACTTTTATAGCCCTTTCCAGCTTTATGCAAGTCAACAATTCTTAATCGTAGGTCTTCTGAGAGCTCTTTTGTGCGAGGCATCGTTCACATCCGGCAATGCTTCTTGAGAAAAGCAAACTCAAAGACTGGTGTGTGTCTTTTATAGGGCAATGCAGCTTTAACCAACACCTCCAATCTCATCTCATTGATTGGACTCCAGGTTGGCTGACTCTTGACTCCAATTAGCTCTTGGAGATGTCATTAGCCTAGGGGTTCACATACTTTTTCCACCTGCACTGTTAATGTTTACAGGGTGTGTTCAATAAAAACATGAAAACATATAATTATTTGCATGGTATTAGTTTAAGCAGATTGTGTTTGTCTATTGTTGTGACTTAGAGGAAGATCAGATGACATTTTATGACCAATTTGTGCAGAAATCCATATAATTCCAAAGGGTTCACATACTTTTTCTTGCAACTGTACAATGAAATTTCCCTGAGATGACAATACTCAAAAGATACCACTACGAACAAGATGTTGCTGGAATGACAGTGTATTCACAGTTACCCCCCATCTAATCCCTAGTCCTCCCACACCACCCAGCCTCTAGCTCCCCTACAATAAGCTTGGATTGAATAATTTTTTTATATCATCATACTGTCCATATGTAGCAAATCCTCTTAAAAATGGACAGGACATCAGTTATGTAAATGATAAGCCTTTATATAAGACTTCGGAAATGGTGTACAACATAAATGACAACAAATATAATGGCTTCTCAAAGTTAGTCTCTTTTCGTTGTCGGCTCAACAAACATAACTAACTTTTGCAAGAGTGGAAATCCCTCCCCTTTTTCTCTCAAAGAATCATGGGAACTGCAGTTTTCCAGCAACAACACAATACGTTAACTGAAAGGTACTCTTTCAATAAGAAATAAAATATTACTTAAATCGCTGTTATTAAATCAGATATACATAACAATAAATCAGTTTAAACAGCAATAAAGTTACAACACCATACATTACACCATGGTATATAGTATTTTGTTTTTTGAACTTCTCTTTATTAAAGTGTAACATAGATATTTTTTACATTACATTAACAGTCAAATGTCCAACAAAAATACAAAAATATTTCTCTGGGCAGTCTGCGATCCACACATCAATAAATAAAGTCCAGTCCGTGTACATCATTCCATCCATAAAACCAGGATGGGTTGGATGCTGCCACCTTTAATATGGAACCCATATGTGAATGACACTATCAATCACCTAAGCCTGCCAACTTTCATAGAGTATACAGAATGAAATCAGATTGTAGACCGATAAGATGTACATGGAAGTCTCAATTCAACCCTATCCTTTCCCAAGTGTCATACATCTGTTGAAAAAAGAAAATTATAGATTGGAAGCCATTTGGTCAAGAAACACTTCGTTCTCAGTAACAATTTTGCAGTTATAAATTCCATATTATACACTTCCTTTACTCTTTGTTTCCATTGTATTATCGTGGGGGGCTGTGGTTTTAGCCAGAATGTCCTTATCTTCCTGGCAGTTAAAAGAACTCAGTAATAAAACCTTATTTTCATCCACTATGTTATGTGGTATGATTCCTAGTATGAAATGAGCTGGTTTGAGTGGTAATTCTATGTTCAAACATTTTTTAATCTCTTCGTGTATATTTTTCCAGTACTCTGATAATTTTGGACAATCCCAAAAATATGGGTGTGGTCTCCTACCAGGTCACAACCCCTCCAACACTGATTCGAGTTATTGCCAAACGTAGAGGTGAGAAGGGGAGTCTTAAAGTGTTTCATCTTAACTTTCCAATCAGATTCCCTCCATGTAGGACTGTTTGTTATTCTGTGTCCATTTTTACATGAACGAGTCCAATCTTCCTATTTAATGATAGAATTCGTCTCTAGTTTCCATTTCGCTTTAATATCAGTACTATTGTTCTCTGACTCTTTTTGTAATATTTTTTAAATATATAATTTTCTTTTTAACCAATCCTTTAATTGTTAGTATAAACAAGTTCTCCATATTGGTTGGTGTGGCCCTTAGTTTGTTCCATTCCTTGTGTGTCTGTAAATAGTGTCTAAGCTGTAGGTATCTCAAAAAAATCGTGCACCCGGAGGCCATAGTTGTTTCTAAGTTGTTCGAAGGACATTAGATCTCCTCCATCAAACAACTGATCCACCACAATTAAACCTTTTTCTTCACATGTCTTAAACCCTATATCTAGTTTAGATGGTAGAAAATCAATATTATGTGCAATTTTCATTGCTCTTGATATTGATGAAGAGAGTCCCAGCCTCTCTCTCACTTTTCAGAGTGTTTCCTATTCAAATGTTATTGATCTTATTTACTTTCCATGTATCTTGGTTTAAAAAAAATGCTATGTCCTAGAGGCAAAATTGGCCAGTGACTCTGCTCCATTCCCACCCACTGAGCCTCTCTATCCTGGGTTATCCATGCCACTACTGATCTAAGTTGGGCTGCCATGTAATATTTTTTTTTATTTACAATTTATCAAGCGTTTTGAATGTGGATATAGGGACCCCTATGGGCTGGGACTGGAATATCAACAGAAGCCTAGGTAGTATGTTCATTCTAATGCTCTCCACTCTTCCCAATAAGGATAGAGGGAGAATTTCCCATCTTTGGAGATCATTCTTTATTTCACATAGTAATTTACCATAATTGATTTTATACAAGTATGATATATCAGGAGTAATAGTAATCCCTAAGTATCTAAAACCATAACTGGGGAATCGAAATTTAAAATTTTCTGGTTAGCACTGTTGCCTCACACCTCTGGGACCTGGGTTCGAGTCTCCGCCTGGGTTACATGTGTATAGAGTTTGCATGTTTTCCCCATGTCATTGTGGAGTTTTCTCCGGGTACTCCGGTTTCCTCCCACAGGCCAAAGACATGCTGAGGGTAATTGGAGTTACTAAATTACCCATAGGTGTGCATGTGTGAGTGAATGGTGTATGTAAGTGTGCCCTGTGATGGGCTGGCCCCCTGTCCTGGGTAGTTCCCTGCCTCATGCCCGTAGCTTCTGGGATAGGCCCCAGACCCCCCGCGACCCAGAAGGATAAGCTGGTTGGAAAATGGATGGATGGCGTCAACATTGGTGCAAGATCATCTACAAAATATTTATAGACCTCTCCGGGTAATCCATCCGTCCCAGGGGATTTATTGTTTTTAAATATTTTTATGGCCTCCCATACTTCCCTCTCTGTAATGTCTGCCACCATTTCTAAAGCCTCAGTATCTGTTAGAGAGGGAAGGTTTAAATTTGTTGGAAATGACCCAATTTTACCAGGTATATAGTATTTTGACAGTATTTTTAATAGCAACACTATTCCGGTATCTGGCAGAGGGTCCCACGTTAAAATTTGCCTAGAGAATATACCATGGTATACTGAAAATATTACTATAATACCACCCAAGCCTAGCTTAACACTTACGCAAAATCTTTATTAACAACCCAATTTTGTGTGATTTGTCTGAATGTAAGTGTGCCCTGTGATGGGCTGGCCCCCTGTCCTGGGTTGTTCCCTGCCTCAGGCTCCCCAGATCTGCACCTGTATCTGTTCTTTCATGTGTTGCCTCTATGTGGTGCTGCTTCAGTTTTGAATCCATTTGTCTCAAAATTTGAGAAGTTCCAGATCTTCACCCACAGGATGTGTCTGCTTTTTTTGATAAAGGACCATCAAGTACTTTTTCAGTTATCCTGGGGCACTGCTGGCAGTCCCAATAGCATATGTATTCTGTGTCCACAATTATAAAACCTTACATTTTTTTACATAATATAAACCAACACAATATGACACACAGACAAGCAATACACTAAACCGGAAGATTGTAAGTTCCCTTTTCCCTCAATACAGCATCATTACAATAATAGACAATGTTATTATGACAGGTGTGAATGCCTCTGATATAATCAAAGTCAGATCTAGCCTGTCGTCTTCCTGATTGGGTGGATATGACATGATGACTGCAGCCCCATACCCCCCAGGCTGTGGGGGAGTCCTGTCTCCAGCTGAGTGTCCTGCATGCAGGTGTCCAGACGTAGTGCAAAGACATGCCCTGCAGGTGATCTGGTGTCTCACAATGGTCCTTAGTGATGTTATAGTTTGTGTGTGTGGACCCATGTACCCTTGTGATGGAATGACACCAAGGGTGCTCCCTGCCTGCCTTTCCACCATGGGCAAAGGATCACAGTAGGGGAGAGAGAGAAAAAAGCACTTTCCAGTTTTATTGGATTAACCTCAGTGTGTTTCTGGACTGTGGGGGGAAACTGGAGTACCTGGAGGAAACCCCATGATGACATAAGGAGAGTATGAAGATTCCACACACATGGAGCATTGGAGGAGACTCGAACCCTGGTCCCAGTGGTGTGAGGCAACAATGTTATCTCCCATAATACATTTTCTAGGATTTGAGAAAAGTCTTTCAAAAATGTGACATTTGGCTCACAGTGGATAACTAATTTGTTATGGCAGTTGTAAAGCACTAGAGGGCAGAAGACAGCAATAACCTAGTTAATAACCCAGTACAGCATCTCCACTTACAAACACCAATAAACAGCATGATTAGATGGAAGACTGCATGTGGGCCACAAGGGGGCGCTGGCTCCCACCTGGGTGCTCGCACTCATGCATCCTGGCACATGGGTTCTTGCATTCGGGAGGCTTGGTGCCGCAGGGGATGGGCGGGTACACGACACAGTGGCAGGTTAGCTCGTCTAAGATGTTTTTAAGGTGGGGGACATAAGAGGGGCTATTATTCACAGAGCGGCCAATGACATGTTTTGAATCAGTAAGTGATGTAGAGGGAGCGCTCCAGGGACCAATCAGCTCTCAGCTGGGGCCAGTGCCCCTTTGGTCCCTGCATATGATATGATCCTGGACACAACATTAACACGGCAGAAGAGACTCCCTTAGACCTCAGGGCCATTTACTGAACAGAGAGCAGAACCCGCCCCCCATCCTGAATCTCTGTGACACATTCAGTTCAGCTAAAGGCATCAGACCTTCACTTTGGATCGTCTGACAGGGAACTTCCTAAAAAACAGAATAAGGCATTTTCACTACAGAGGTACTCAGACTGCATACAGCCTGGCAACCAAACCGCGACCTGCAGAATGAGGGCCGCCCCGCTTCGCTGCACTCTCCCGGCATCGCCAGCTCACCTTAGTCCTGAAGCCACATCGGCACCTGATGGTGGACGTGAGGGAGCAGGGTCCACAGCTGCCTTCGTGACACAAGCTCTCACACATGTGCACGACATTTGAGGAGAGAATAGTAGCCATACTTTATTCATTCAGGCTAGGAATTCCCATCTTGCTCTCCGTGAATCACACAGACACATATACAGATAGGGGACAGCTGGGGGTCGCAGTGCAGAGTCAGCCAGCATGTAGTGCTCCTGGGGCTGGGGGCTAAGGGCTTTGGAGAAACACTGCTGCCCCTGGGATTTCACTGTACGGCTCCCGTTGGATTCCAACCTTCCGTTCATGGCAGAGCATGTGAGCAGAGTGGAGCGGTGAGAATTTCCGCTCCTCGCTCACTAGGCTGTTGGCTCCGCCCGCTCCTCCGCTCTACTAATTCGCACTACGCCGCTCCGCTCAACACCGCTGCTCGCTCCACTAAAATTTCCTCCCGCTCCAGTGAAATCGCTCCACGCTCGCTCCAATTTAAAAGAGGGACAAATAATCTGCAAATAATCTGCATGCCTAACAAATGTCACCTTAAACCGAAGCCTTATATCATAAAGAAATATGAGCAATGGCAACATTGCCACTCAGAAAATATTTATTTTTAAGCAACATATATAGACAACAACGGACACGTTTGGCAATGGCATTCCACACAAAAATAGGCATAAAAATAAAGGAATCAATGGTCTTAATAGTCTAAGGAATATACAGGCTAAGCATCTACGTTTTAAATTCCTCAATCTTTTCTGTTGATGCTGCTGCTGCGTCTCTATAAAATAAAATTTCACTAACAGCGTTACGTGAAATTTAAAAAATTCTATTAGACCTTCTTTGAATGACAAAACGAATTTATTTGATTACCAATATTTACCAATATAGGCTTTTATACTTTAATTTATAGACTTGATATAGGCTACTACAACAATATAAAACTTGCTCACGTTTTGCTCTGGCTTCCGTCTGTTCGCATAAACACTCTCGTTGTTTCTGAGAAAAATGATTCCAAAGTGAATCTTTACTCACTGAAACAGTTTCACCACCTTGTTATTCTTGCTCTACATTATAATTGTCATCTATATACGTTTGATAAGAATATTACACTTGTATGATCTATCAGTTTCCTTTGTGAAATACTTTGCGAATTCCATCTCGGCCAATTTCTGTAATAGTCTTGATAACTGTACAGATGAATTCTGGGTAGATTTGGGCATGCCTCAGAATCGTAGTGTGAGCGGTGTCGGAACGAAATTGAAGCGAGACAGAGCGACCGCTCCAGCCTTAATTAAAAAAACCGCTCCGCGCTCTGACTAAATTCCGACCGCTCCGCTCCTCGGTCACGCTCCGCTCACATGCTCTGGTTCATACCCACCAAGGCACACGCACCAACCCCCCCCCAACGAGAATGAGCATAAATTGCCGGCAAACTCAGCAAGCATGTCCCACAGTGGGACAGGCATGACATTAGACGAATATTCCCTCAGAATTGCATTATAATTAGCGGGAGGAAAGTTACTGACATGTAAAATCAATTTTACAGAAACTGCACGTCGGTTGTAAATCTCTACATAATGTATACCATGTCATACCCTCAAAGTGGTCTTATCACAATGCAAGTCGCTAAGACTCTTATTATTACTGTAATCATGCCTTTATCTGACATTTGTGAAAGTTATCTACACAGTAGGGCTGTCAAAATTAACGGGTTAACGCGGATTAATCCATCATCATGATTAATCTGATTAAAATTTTTAACACAATTAACCCATTTGCAGCGCAGAATGACTCAAAATCCCATCTGTAATTTGTTATCAACTGATATCGATAACAATGGAAATTAACCAGGCTAGAATTGGATTTCATGATTAGTCGGATTATTTGTCGGATTTACGGTAGTTTGGGCTAAGTGAACGAAGATAAAGACCATTTAATCTGAGGTACCTTAAATCCGACAAGTTGTCAGGGCTAAGCAAAAAATCTTGCTTTTTGATATGGGTCCATGGTATTGCACTTCTGTGGCAGATGGAATGCATCCGACTTGTGTTCAAGATGTTCAATAAACATGTTAAGTGCCTATATATTCCCTTTTTTCTTGAGTCTGTTTGCTCATGCAAAATGAAATGCGATTAATATAGATTAAAAATGAATGATATTTAATCATGATTAATCAAAATTAATCCTCAGCAACCCTGTGATTAATCTGATTAAAAATTTTAATCGTTTGACAGCACTAGCCTTTTAATAATTGAGTAATCGCCACAGCTCTATACATCCATAACTACAGTTGTCATATGACAGTGTGACTTGTCTGTTGTCAAAATAATGTTTAAATGACTATTGGTGTTTTTTATGTTGAAGTTCATAACTACAAATTGTGCATAATTATATTCATAATTAGCATTTTGGTTGACATTTTTATATTTAGATTTAAATGTAAAGATTTCACATGTTCCAAATGGCCATAATTTTTAGTTTGTTTCAGTATGGTGTGAGAATCAATTCACAAACCCTTATTAGAGGTAGATATTCCATCCCAGTGAACGTTTAATTGTCTGTACTTTATACATTGTTACTATTACTTTAGTGACAGTAATTAGTAGTTTGCTAAACAGCTGTAGTTTTAAAAAGTGATAAAGGTTTAGTTGGTTTTGTTGGTCAGTATAATCCCACCCCCAGCCCCTGACGTAACTGGTTCCTGGGTCTTGACCAGCTAAGAGTCCTGGACCAGTTTTCCGAGTGAAGAGCTAAATATTAAGATCTAGTTTGAGATTAGGTAAGAGCTCTGAACCAGCCCTAGAACTACCTTGGTGGAAAAGGAGTAATAGTGGCCGGGGCCTTTGATTACCGAATACTGCAGAAGGTAACAGGACATTATTTCTAATTCACTTTGTTTAGTTTAATTAACTTTTTTTAGTATGAAGCCTGCTTATTTTCTGATCTGTTACCGTTTGCCCTGGTAAATGTTTGTTACTGCATTATGCTTTTAATATAAACTTAATGCATCCTGTATCCATTTCAAATTAAAAGTCCTCTAGTGTTTCTGTGGAAAGAATCTCTTCATTTCCTTTTATTGTGAAATATTTGCAGGCTTGTTTTGTTGAAAATCCAGTGCCTTGCATAGTTCCCATACAAGTCTTCAAATGTACACGTTGTGTACTTATAAGTTACTACAAAACACAGTTCTGGATGAGACATTATAATGGGGACATACTATTTGTTAAGTGTGGCCAAAGTTTCAAATAATGTGCTACACACTGGTTTGCGAAATAATGCATTATTCATTAACCAATCAACAGCGACTTAAGTGTAAAAACACCAAAGACGTCTCTGCAATTTCCACCCATCGTGTCAACATAACTTGTCAACAGGAGCGTCAAGGGTAAAAACGAAAGTGAAGATTTTCTTACCACAGGTTGCCGTTTTATGTAACAGATAGTGTAACATTAAGAAAGAATTGACTGAACACGCAGTAAGTAATTACGAATGACTATTAAATCAACAAATTAAGTCATAATGTGTTAAAAATAGTGGAATAAACAATAAGAATAATCTCATCTGGAAGTAGTTCGACTGTTTATAACGATTGCCGAAATGGATCCATTATTATTATTATTGAAGTGTTTCTTTAGAATTTTGGTCCGAAATCGTATTTAAATGTGTGGTGAATATGCGATGTTATCAGACGGATGGTATTTTAGTTAAATCGCCAAGTCGCTTTAACTACTTAATTCTGTACTCTTTCCTTGTTAGTATTCTGATGATTGACCCTTTAATTTATTTTCTCTTTCTATGGGAAAAGCAAACTGAAACACGCCTTTTTATTCATGGCGTTTATGATCAATTACGAGCTCTGTAATGACTCCTACTTACGCGACATACAGACTCGTTGAAAAACTGTTGCTAAGAAAATTAATAAATCAGAATCGACGTCAGAAAACAAGCTCTCGACAGCCGGCACTTAACGCTTACGGTGCAGTAAAGGGGGCTACGAAACCTGTTATTTGTTTAATAATTGTCCATGTGATATTTTGTGTTGGACCAAGTTTGTGGTTTTTATATGCGCAGGATATTTGTATTGGCTTTGGTGAAGAGGAGCACTGACTCGGAAATGAGTCTTTCTGGGAATGACAGGGAAGCAGAGAGGTGAGAGGATTGTGTGTGTGTGTGTGTGTGTGTATGGGGGGGCATGTATATATTACATTACCTGCTTATCACCTGTGTCCAAACCAAGCTCTGCTTCAGTAGCCTTATTATCCACACCAGACTCATGCAGAATCGGCACTGACTCCACAGATTCTCCTCCTATGGGCTGAGTCATAGCACAGCCATCTGCAGCAGGTCCAGCCACGACGGCCCCACGGCCAAAGCGAGATCACCCACACTACAGCCACCCTCAGCGGGCACCGGCCCCTCGGCTACCGTACTCACCATAAACAACAGTCTGTCCTGTTTTTCCTGGACAAGTATGGATGAGATGTCCCATTCTTCCACATCTGAAGCACTTCATTCTGCTCTCAGATGTCACAAAAATCACAAAATCGAGCCCAGCTCAAACTCTAAATCAAGCTCATCTACCTCAAATTAGAACCATATATACTGTACTTATCTCCTAAATGAGACAAGGTGCTTTATCAGCAGTGATTTACACCCCAGATCTAAAAGGCATTTCATTGGGGAAACCAGTTTGCCATTGTGCAACAGTTCCTGTGCACTACACTCATCTATTACAGTGCCTTGCAAAAGTATTCATCCCCTTTGGTGTTTGTACTGTTTTGTCACATTACAAACTGGAATTAAAATGGATTTCTGGGAGCGTATTGCCATTTGAATTACACAACATGTCTACTACTTTAATGGTGGTATTTATTTTTTCATTGTAACACCAACAATAATTAAGATTAAAAAAAAAATAGATATCTTGAGTGTGTGTAGGTATTCACCCCCCAAATTCAATTCTTTGTAGAGCCACATTTTGCTGCAATTCCAGGCTGCAATTCTCTTAGGATATGCCTTTATTAGCTTAGCATGTCTAGCTACTGGGATTTTGCCCATTCTTCAAGGCAACTGCTTCAAATTCTCCAACTGCTTCAAATTAGATGGGTTGCGTTGGTGTATAGCAGTCTTCAAGTTATGCCATGGATTCTCAGTTGTATTGAGGTCTGGGCTTTGACTAGGCCATTCCAAGACATTTAAGTGTTTCCCTTCAAACCGCTCCAGTGTAACTTTAGCAGTATGTTTAGGGTCATTGTCCTGCTGGAATGTGAACCTTCATCCCAGTATCAAATCTCTGGCCAACTCAAACAGGTTTTCCTCAAGAATTGCCCTGTATTCAGTGCCGTCCATCTTTCCTTCAGTCCTGACCAGCTTTCCTGTCCCTGCAGATGAGAATCATCCCCACTGCTTCATGCTGCTACCACCATGCTTCACTGTGGGAATGGTGTTCCTAGGGTGATGGGAAGTGTTGGGTTTGCACCACACATAGTGTTTCCCACAATGGCCAAAAAATTCAGTTTTAGTATCATCTGACCAAATTATCTTCTTCCATGTATTTGGGGAGTCTGCCACATTGTGTTGAGCAAACTCCAAACGGGTTTTCTTATTTTTCTTTAAGTAATGGCTGTTTTCTGGCCACTCTTCCACACAGCCCCGCTCCATGGACTGTACGCCTTAAAGTGGTCCTATGGACAGATACTCCCATCTCCACTGTGAATCTCTGCAGCTCCTTCAGCGTTATCTTTGGTTCTTTGTTGCATCTCTGATTAATGCCCTCCTTACCCCGTCTGAGTTATGGTGGGCAGCCTTCTATTGTCAGGTCTGTGGTGCTGCCATATTCTTTCCATTTTGCTGTAATGGATTTAATGGTGCTCCATGGGATATTTCCCTGAGGAACCTTCCCGAGGGATTAATAAAGTACTATCTAATCTAATCTAATCTAATCTATTGAAAGTTTGGGATTTTTATAATCTAAACCTGATCTATACTTCTCTACAATTTTGTCCCTGACCAGTTTGGAGTGCTCCTTGGTCTTCAGGTTGCCTGCTTAGTAGTGCTGCAGAGTCTGGGTCCTTTCAGAACAGGTGGATTTATACAGACATCATGTGACAGACCATGTTACAATGTGATTGCACACAGGTAGATATTAATCAACTAATTATGACTTACAAAGTTATTTGGTTGGACCAGCTGTTATTTAGAGGTTTCAAAACAATGGAAGTGAATACCTATGCGCAATCAAGATTTCTGTTTTTTCATCTTAATTATTGTTTGTGTCACAATAAAAATCAGTTTGCGCCATTAAAGAGGCAGGCATGTTGCGTAAATCAAATGGCGCTAACTCCCCAATCCCGTTTAATTCCAGCTTGTAATGTGACAGTAACTGAATAAAAGGAGGAGCATTTGTCAGTATTATTCTACTTAGGGGAAGCCTCAAAGTAAACAAACCTTGAATTACAATACTGCTTTGAATTACGCCATTTGCCTTTTCAATACTATTTAGAGCTACAACTAATCCATTTTTCATCCAAAAAGCCGACAGATTGTTTTCATGCCCCACCATGTTCCCTACTGCCAGATTGCACTCCTCCACGCTGACTCCAGCCTCCACCTTAACGCTGTGCTGCTGTGTTAAGTTCTCAAAACTCATTGTTCTCTGTGTCATCTTCCTTGCCAGCAAATTGCTAAATTCTAATACAACCTTACCAAATAAGGAGATGTTACACAAACATACAATGATACAACATGGAGAAAAGCAAACAATTGAAAAGTCCAATTTAGCCGCAGATGGCTTCCAGCCCTCACACTCACCACGTCCCACTTGCGTGTGAGAGAGAGACAGAGAGATATTGATGAAGAGAGAAACAGGCTCCAACCCCCACAACCTCATATAGGCAGAATAGAAGATGAATGTATGAGTGAAAGAACTTTCTCGAGCTCAGCCACACAGCAACTGAACTTCTTCACAAAGTTTGCATCCTGAATATACTGAGCTGAACCACATGATTCACTGTTTGGAGAAGCAGCCTGTTTGTGTTGAGAGGCCAATGTGTGTAAATTGTACTAAGATGTCTGTCCAATAAACCTGTGTTGTGTGTGAAATTGTGCATGTACAAAAAGAGTGTAAAAGGATTTTCCCTGATAGACAATCTATAACAGGCTTGACTTTGTACGCGCTTTAAATCAGGGCTCTTCAAATCTGGACCTTGATTCCAAATCCAGGCCTTGTTTTCAGTTCTCCCAGGCAGTTAGTTTAATAATTACTGATTCTGATTGGTCAGAGGGGCTTCATACCCGGCTCACAGGTAAAGGGAGGCTGGAAAATCAGCAGTGCTCGGCCTTTGAGGACCGTAAATAAATTACAAAATTTAACAACACGAAAGTAAGTACTATAACTATCTGTTTAAGGGAAAGAAGAGAAAAGGCTGAACAAGTTACAGTGCAAATTTAAAAAGTGAAATAACAGGGAAGCAGAGGAAAATAAACTGTAGCTAGAGGTTACATTATATTAATAGCAACAGAGAATCACTCTGCATTCCTTCACCATTTATACTTCAAGAATTTGAACAATAATTACAGTTCATTTTTCAGTGCAGTCAGGAAGCATTATATTCTACAAGTTTGCATTTGTGGATAAAACACATGGTCAAAATGATACTTTGTAATCTACACATGGATTTTAAACCAAAATTTCCATGTAATTTGTATTTTAAAAATTTAACTGAAAGCAACAGAACAGACATGTTTATATGTATGTATGTTTCTTAATCTACATATGAGTACCTTTAAAGACGAAATTTGAAGAATCCAGTGTTTTACATGCCTGCTTTTCCCAATGGTGGAGTGAAATACACAATTTAACAAATTAATTTGTAATGTATCATGTAATGAGTGATAAAATGCAAAGGACTTAATTTTGTTAATAAAGGATTTGCCGATTTCTTGTATTCTGATATTATCAATTGTTGAATGTCAACAGCATAAAACGAGTTTTCTCGTTTATTGTCCAAATTGGGCTTCCGGTGAAAATTATACAGAAGTGCACAGTAACCTCAGAAGTCCCAAATCATGACAGGAACAAATGTGCAATGTGGTACAGAAAACAATAAACAATAAACACACTGTCCTGACCTTAAATGGGGCTCCACAGTAGGCTGTGCAAGTCTGCGTTAAAACGATTAAAAAATACTAGCGTGTAATTATTTTAAAATGAATTGCACATGTTAGAGAGTTAACTTTGATAGCCCTAATAACTAAGGAGTCTATCACAGGGCACACGGCTGGGGTACATCCTGGGTACACCCTGCATGAGATGCCAGTTTATCACAGGGCACAGACCTGTACATAGTCATAGTCTTTGCCCAGTTTAAAGACACCAGTTAGGTGACATGGGGAGAGCATACAAACTACAAAAAATCAAAATGTCTCATATTAGTTATGGTACATTGATGTGCTGGTGTGGCCTGTTATAGCATACAGCAGGACAGATCAAGCTCTCCTGTATCCAGCTGTGTGTCCATGAAGAGTAACTGGTCAATGGATCCTCCAATGAACTTCAGGACAGGAGACACTCCATTTGATGAAAGGTCAGTTCAGTGCTTTTATATTTAACTAAGGTGAATAAATAAGCTTCCTGTTTTAATTCATTATCTTCTTAGCTTTTTCCACAAATAATTCCGCTTCTGTAAGCCTAATTACACACGTGAAGGAATAAACAAAAATAAAGATTATTATGTCTACTTGAAGGTATAACCATTTCTTTCTGTGCACTTTCAGTAGGATGCAACAGAAGAGATCAGGCTCTCCTGTACACAGCTATGGGTCCATGAAGAGTAACAGGTCAATGGATCCTCCAATGAACTTCCGGAAAGGAGGTAATCCATTTGATGAAAGGTCAGTTCGGTGCTTTTATATTTAACTAAAGTGAATAAACAAGCTTCCTGTTTCACCTCATTTTCTTGTTACCTTCTTCCACAAATTCTTTCCCTTCTATAAACCCAATTACACACGTATAGGAAAGCATACATATAATAATGCCTTTATACTGTATTCGTAGCACATTCGTATGTGGAGTGTAAGCACACATTGACATTGTAACGTAGCTTTAATATACATTACTAACAAACAATATGATTATATAATTATAATTATATAATAATATGATTATATAATAATAAGGTTTGTTAAAGTATATTGCAGTTGTGTTGTCTTGTCTTGTTCATTGAATTTTTATCAACATCCATTTGCAACATGTAGGTTTTGTTCATTTTTTTCACACTCACTTATCCTGGTCTGGGTTTAATCTGGGGCAGCAGTACACATTGAAAGGGATACCGGTCTATCACAGGGCGCAAGGCTGGGGTACAATCTGAATGGGATACCAGTCTATCGCAGGGCACACGGCTGGGGTACACCCTGGATGGGATACCGGTCTATCGCAGGGCACACGGCTGGGGTACACCCTGGATGGGATACCGGTCTATCGCAGGGCACACGGCTGGGGTACACCCTGGATGGGATACCGGTCTATCGCAGGGCACACGGCTGGGGTACACCCTGGATGGGATACCGGTCTATCGCAGGGCACATGGCTGGGGTACACCCTGGATGGGATACCGGTCTATCGCAGGGCACATGGCTGGGGTACACCCTGGATGGGATACCGGTCTATCGCAGGGCACACGGCTGGGGTACACCCTGGATGGGATACCGATCTATCGCAGGGCACACGGCTGGGGTACACCCTGGATGGGATACCGGTCTATCGCAGGGCACACGGCTGGGGTACACCCTGGATGGGATACCGGTTTATCGCAGGGCACACGGCTGGGGTACGCCCTGGATGGGATACCGGTCTACCACAGGGCACACGGCTGGGGTACATCCTGGATGGGATACCAGTCTATCACAGGGCACAAGGCAGGGGTACACCCTGAATGGGATACCGGTCTATCACAGGGCGCACGGCTGGGGTACATCCTGGATGGGATACCGGTCTATCACAGGGCACAAGGCTGGGGTACATCCTGGATGGGATACCGGTCTATCACAGGGGACATGGCTGGGGTACATCCTGGATGGGATACCGGTCTATCACAGGGGACATGGCTGGGGTACATCCTGGATGGGATACCGGTCTATCACAGGGCAGAAGGCTGGGGTACATCCTGGATGGGATACCGGTCTATCACAGGGGACATGGCTGGGGTACATACTGGATGGGGTATACACCTGTATAGCATACCGTCACTCACATAGTCATAGTCTTTGTCCAATTTAGAGACATCACTTAGCCTATCTGTGACATGGGAAGAACATGGAAGCTACAGAAAATCAAAGTCTCTCATATTAATTACATTAGATTGATGTGCTGGAGTGGCCTTTTATAGGATACAGAAGGAGAGGTCAGATTCTCCTGTATTTGGGTCCATGAAGAGTAACAGGTCAATGGATCCTCCACAGTAATGTGTCCCAAAAAACTAAAACTGTTGAAAAGTATAAGTCTCACCCTCCAAAAAGTTACCTATAGGTAAGTTGTTCTTAGAGAAAAATTTTGAACCTAATTATTTAGGGGTGCCCCAAAAGGGTCAAATTTTGAAATTTTACCTATTGAGAATGAACATTTTTCTTACTTTGGACTGTTGTAACTTCATAGTGTACAACACTGTATATAATATACCCCACACAAAATTACTTATTTATTAACAGTGTGTTGAGTGTAATTAAATATTCTTTGCTTTGATGATGTCATGATTGTGTTTATAAAGTTCTTAAAGCTGCAAGAAATTAGAATTTTGTCATTTGTTAGCATAAACAGTCAGTGAGCTTGTGTTGTTGACTGTTATGTGTATCATGAGTGCTACTGCAAAACACGCTATGAGAAGTATGGTTGATAGGACTTGTAAGTGAACAAATAGTTGGTGCTCGTTCACCATCAGCACACAACGTTATGCGACATTTCATGTTTAATCTTCGCACACAAAAGTTGTCTGTTCTTCAAAGTGCTACAAATGCTTATGAACAGCTGTTACCAGAACAGAACAGAACAGAACAGTTGTTTCTTGGTTCTTGACCAGAATTGGCCAGCCTGGCTCTGTTCCCTGACTTGGCGACAATTGATGAGAAGCGCCTGCTGGTGACGAAAATTATAATGAACGTGGGTCACACCTCCTGACAACCATTCCGACCAGCATTTCTGATCTACAGATACAGTACCAAAATCACTGTTCAGCATAATGCAGCTTGATGACAGCTTCTTAAATCTTCCAGTTGAATCGTGGCGTGAGAATCAGTTTTACCTAACTGCAAGCACTGTTGCTCGTCATTTGGCATGTGTCAATGACTGCACAGAGCGAGGGGTTGCATTGATTCAATACTTCAATTAAACTACATTCGATGAAACACAAAAGCAGTATCTTTTGCAGGTCGTTGAGAACCATCGTAAAAACTATCCTCACCTGACAGTGAAGGCAATGCACAACATATAATTGACAAATGTATGACAATAATAGTAGCTAGCGCTACCAAAAGCAACTTGATTATAAACTAAAGATGTAAATTGTAGCCAAGACAGTTGACTGTATAATATTTGTGTAATTTACATGCATACTGTAGTGTAACAATGTAAGCAATAGTATATTAGAGGCCAGTCGAGCAGATGCGTGTAATATTAAACGTGACTTGCAATGCTAGATTTGCTAATTTTGCTATAATTTATCTGCCAATTCATTACTACAACATCTAATTGACTTTTATATTCTTATTCAGGACTCTAAGGTATAGTAAGATTAGCAATGACAAATTTGCAGCAATTGCAATTCTGGAATTACATCAGGTCAAACACAGTGAAATTTTCAATTTCGATAGGTAAAATTTCAAAATTTGACCCCTTTGGGGCACCCCTAAATAATTAGGTTCAATTTTTTTCTCTGGGAACAGAGGAAACCTATAGGAAACTTTCTGGCGAGTGAGACTTATACTTTTCAACAGTTTTAGTTTTTTGGGACACATTACTGTGGAGGATCCATTGACCTGTTACTCTTCATGGACCCAAAGCTGAATACAGGAGAATCTGACCTCTCCTTCTGTATCCTATAAAAGGCCACTCCAGCACATCAATCTAATGTAATTAATATGAGAGACTTTGATTTTCTGTAGCTTCCATGTTTTTTGGGACACCCTACTCCACAGAGCTTGAGGGAAGGAGATATTCCATTTTATGAAAGGTCAGTTCATTGCTTTTGTATTTAAGTAAAGCGATAAGCTTCCTGTTTTCCTTTATTGTTACCTTGTTCCACAAATGATTTCTCTTCTGTAAGCCTAATTACACACGTATAGGAAAGCATATATAAAAACAAAGCTTATTATGTCTAAATGAATATTTAACCATTTATTTCTGTGCTCTTTAAGTAAGATACAGCAGGATAGATCAGACTCACCTGTATACAGCTCTGTGGACAGTGGATTTTTCTCCAATGATGAAAGGTAAAGATGTAAATTGCAACTAAGATATTCCTGTATAAATATGTATACTATATATCACAAAGAGAATAACATCAATCTCCATACCAGTTTTACTCACAGAGAACAACAGCAGAGATCTGATTCAGGGAAGCCTGGGATTCTGTCTGCAAACAGCCATCAGATGGATTTGTCATCCATATTCCAGGTGTCATATTTACAATCTGCTTCCTTGATCTTGTACCAGAATACAGGTTATATTCCGATATTCTATTAGAATAACATAAGTAACTTTGTTTGCTGCATGAACAGATAACATTTTAAAACAGCACACTCCCTGAAATCCGATTTTTTGCTTTTTTAATTGAATGTATTCACATATGGACTCTGATGATTAGTGCTATACTATCAGTTCCTTTGTTCTTAATTTGCATTAAATATATTTCCTTATGCTGTGTACGGGGGGATATGACATACTATTATTATCACTGTATTTTTCATTTTTTGGACGGTGATGGTGTTATATGACGATATAACATTTTCTAAGTTTTGGGAAGAGTAGCATGTCCCGTCCATTCATGAAAATATTATATACAGGTACAATCTCAATAAATTTAAATATCATCGAAAAGTTTATTTCAGTAATTCAATTCAAAAATAGAACCCATATATTATATAGATTTATTACACACAGTGGTATATTTCAAGCATTATTTCTTTTCATTTTGATGGCTTAGAGCTAATGAAAACCCAAAATTCAGTATCTCAGAAAATTAGAATATTACATAAGACCAATACAAAAACAATTTGTAATACAGAAATGTTGGCCTACTGAAAGTATGTCCATATATGCACTGAAAACTTGGTTGGGGCTCCTTTTGCATTACTGCATCAATGCGGTGTGGCATGGAGGAGACCAACCTGTGGCACTGTTGAGGTGTAATGGAAGCCCAGGATGCTTTGATCGCGGCCTTCAGCTCATCTGCATTGTTGGGATTTGACACGAGGTAGATGAGGGGGCACGCACACGGGAGGATCAGACAAGCGGGGCATGACAGATACCATTGTCATTAAACCAGGTTTTGGTACTTTTGTCAGTGTGGGCAGGTGCCAAGTCCTGCTGGAAAATGAAATCAGCATCTCTATAAAGCTTGTCAGCAGAGGGAAGCATGAAGTGCTTTAAAATCTCCTGGTAGACGGCTGCACTGACTTTGGACTTGATAAAACACAGTGGACCAACACCAGCAGATGACATGGATCCCCAAATCTTCACTGACTATGGAAACTTCACACTGGACCTCAGGACCTCTCCACTCTTCCTCCAGACTCTGCGACCTTGATTTCCAAATGAAATGCGAAATTTACTTTCATCTGATTAGAGTACTTTGGACCACTGAACAACAGTCCAGTCCTTTTTTTTCCTTTGCCCAGGTAAGACGCTTCTGACATTGTCTCTGGTTCAGAAATGGCTTGACACAAGGAATACAACAGTTGTAGCCCATGTCCTGGATACGTCTGTGTGTGGTGGCTCTTGAAGCACTGACTCCAGCCGCACTCCACTCCACGTGAATCTCCCCCAGATTCGACTTTAGTGGCTTACCCTCCTTGTGGAGGGTGTCAATGACTGTCTTCTGGACAACTGTCAAGTCAGCAGTTTCCCCCATGATTGTGTAGCCTACTGAACCAGACAGAGACCATTTAAAGGCTCAGGAAACCTTTGCAGGTGTTTTAAGTTAATTAGCTGATTGGAGTGTGACACCATGAACTTTGTTACAATATTCTAATTTTCTGAGATACTGAATTTTGGGTTTTCATTAGCTGTACAGTAAGCCATAATCATCGAAATGAAAAGAAATAAATGCTTGAAATATATCACTCTGTGTGTATTAAATCTATATATGAGTTTCACTTTTTGAATTGAATTACTGAAATAAATTAACTTTTCGATGATATCTTAATTTATTGAGATGCACCTGTATATATTGTGCCTTCGGTGAGTCGAGCGCCGACCGGCTTGTTTGCATATTTTCTTTTCTTTTTTTATTTATAATACCCAACCACCACCCTCCCTCTTTGGGAATTTTTATTTAGCTGAAGAGCAGATCACAAATCAGCCCACCCCTGCCCACCGCCCATTATGACGTAACGGTACACAAATAGACAAATAAGACATGACAGGTAAGACAGATAAGACATGATATTGTAAGACACGGTTGTGCACGTTGACGTAGACAGACAAGACAGGACAAGACTAAGCAAAGCCATACAAACACTGGGATAGTTAGGAATTTACTGTGAAGTTGTCAGAGTTATGAGATGCAGCTTGTGGGGTATGATTGCATTTGGGGATATAGTGTGTGTGTGTGTGTGTGTGTGTGAGAGAGAGAGAGAGAGAGAGAGAGAGTGTGTATTTATGTGTATCATTCAGTGGGTTTAGTTTACAGGCAAGATCAGTGCGATGTTGAATGGGGCCCAAACTTTTTTGAAGTATGGAGTTTGGTGCTGTAAGGTAATAAATTACATTGATATATAGTCTTTGAGTAGGTTTGACAGTTGTGTGATGTTTATTGTTTGTCTGGTTTTCCAGTTTAACAGGATAGTTTTCTTAGCAATAGGTAAGGCGACCAGTTATGAGTTTTGCATCTTTGATTGGTGGGGTTATGTCTGAGAGATCTCCAAGTAGACAGATGGGAAATAGTGGAATGTTGCAGCTTAGTATTATGGAGATTCTGTTAGCAATTTCTTTCTGGAAACTTTGAACTGATGGGCAGAGCCACAGGGAGTGAAAGTAGGTATCTGCTGTGTGTTGTTATGCTCCAGTCTAGGGTTGGAGCCTAACAAAGTGAAAGGGAAGGAGGGATTGGGAAGAACAGGACAACCAGAGCTAGGAGAAGGACACAAAGGAAGTCTTTTTTTATAGTTTTTTTTATAGTTTTTCACAAACACTGTACAAACACTAGGTGTAACGAACGTCAGGAGTGACAAAGGCCAAAGAAACAAACAAAAACACATCTACCGAGTATAACCCCAAGCTAAGCTACCTAAGTGAACACAAAAGGGATGAAACGAAACAACAATGCCTAAACCTTTCTCCCAGACCAAACAAGAATAATCCCCACGTTTACGATTAAACAAAAAGGCAGACACTCCTTACACCCACCTAGACTTCAGAGAGGTGTAAGTCGAAGTACAGGCGAAAGTTCAAAACCAAGCAAGCAGTCAAAACCAGGGCGAAGGTACAATAAGGGAAGAGGCGAAAATTGGAAGTCAAGAACAAAACAGTCATACATGAGCATTCAAACCAAAGGCAAAGCGAAGGAAGAGCGAGCTAGCAGGCGAGAAGCAAGTAGCGGGCAGACGAAGGGACGAAGCGGCAATCTCTTCAGCCGACGAACCGGAAACTGCTCCGAAGGCAAGGGAGGCGGGGACAGGTCCAGAGGGCGGAGTCGAGGATGCAGTTGACCAATTGGCGAGTGGGTAGGATGTCCGAAGGACCTGCGGGCATCCTCCTAAACTTACGGCACGTAATACTTACGGCACTGGAAAAGCCCATTTTATACATCTTGTGCTGGGTGATGTGTACTCTGTGAATTATCTTATATTGAATTAGTTGTAGATTAGCGTTTTTAGTCATAGTGAAGGTGTCCTTGCATATTTGGGTCCAGAATTCATTGCTTGTTGTAGATGATAAGTCTTTCCCAGGATTCGATTGGGATGGAAATTGTTTTATCTACAGTGATATTAGTTTGTATAATTTTGAGAGAACTTTCTTTGTGTCAGTTATTTTTTTGATTTCTTCTACCAGTGGAAGTAAATTGTTGTTTAATATATTTATTTTAGATTTAAAAACAGACTTTAATTGGAGGTACCAAAGGTATTGTTCTTTCCCAATGTCTTGTGCATTTGTTGATCCTTAATTTAAAACTGACTAGCGAAAAAAATCATTCATTCATTTGTTTATATGTTTATTTTTCGAAAGGCTGCAAGCAGCTCCCTGCATTTTTTTCAGTTAAATTCATTATGAAAAGTTCTAAGAATTGAAAATATGCTTAAAGGCATTTATATTACGTGCTGTGTTAGATTATCAACAAAAGTGTTTTTTTTTTTAAATAATTTTAATTCATAAAACCTCAGGAAGTAATTTTATTTATTTTTCTATGCATTCATTTGTTTACCTGTTTAACTTTATTTTTTAAAATTCTGCTGGCAGCTCCCTGCATTTTTTAAGTTCATTGTGAAAAGTTCTCAAAATTAAACACAGGCTTAAAGGCATTTCAATGAGGTCTTATGTCAGTATTTATTTTTAATTTTACATCAACTTCAATTTTTTAGAGCAGACATATACCGGTTTCAAATATCAGTTATCGGTTTTCTAGTTTAGCAATAATTGGTATCTGCATCGGCTCTGAAGAAACCTTATCAGTGTATCCCTTGTTCTAGTGTTGTATGTACTGTATGTATATGTAACCAGGTTATTTTGTTTAATGTGTATAATTACACAAGAGCTGTTTATTTTTAATTTGTTTATTTGCTATCACGACACAGCATTAGAGTATGTTTACTACAAAATTCACACATGGCGGAAAACTGGTTACTTGTACTATAAAAGGACAAGTAATCAGATTACAATTGAAGCTTTGAAGAAAATGAAATGCTTTATTTTTCATAAATAGGCTATTGTATAATTACACCGTTGAATTCTTGTGGTGTTAATGGTGTTGTGCAAATTCACATCGTGGCACACAATTACACAAGTAATGACTATGACACCAGTGTACCGCACACCCCTAGCTGTGTATTTATATATGCATCTCTGGATTGCTGATAATTCAGTCTTGTCATAAAATGACAATGAAATAGTCTTGTTCTGTGTTATCTTTTCTTATAGTCACTTGAGGAAAATGCAGTGAAATTCCTGAAGAACAAATTGAAAATGTTTAAGAAATATCTGAGTCAGGATTACCCAGCATGCTGTGAGCCTCAGATGGAGGATGACAGTGTGTTGGACAGTGATGGTAAGATGCAGAAGATCTGTGGCAGAGAAGGGGCTCTGAAGATCACACTCTACATCCTGAGGACCATGAATCAGATGGATCTTGCTGACAGGCTGGAGCACAGTAAGAATTTTGGATTATTTATATGTTCATCATGTTCTAACTGTATAAGTTTATAGTGATTGTTCTGCATTATTATGACGTTGCCTGATCACCAGTTAAATTTAAGCATGACTGATGCTGAATATTATAAGGAAACCATGAGTGTAACATCAACAGTTCAGTGACACCCTCACTCATCAAGTGGAATCTTAAACGTATGATTCTTTAACATTAAACTAACCAGGGGTGGCTTTCATGAAAGCGATCGATTATAGAAAATAATGAACAAGAGAACAAATGACATAAGTAAAGAACAACTGAGATCTATGTGCGTTTCCCAAAACCCATCATTATTCCTGAATTAACAAACAAGAGAGAGATTACTAAGTACTTTGGGCGGAGCTTAGTGGGTGCTCTGATGATGCTCCCCAGTCTGACCTGATTATTTCTGTACGTCTTTACATAATTTTTAATTGATTGAATACCTGTACCTTGTACGTACAGTACATGTTTCCTTTACGTATTTTATTGAATTGACCCTTGGTTACATATACGACTTCTGTCAATAAGTTTATAGTCCCTTCGTTTACTCATTTTACCTCACTGTAAATGCAAAAGAATACGGCAGCCAATGCCGTGTTCTATGAATTAGTATACTGTACTGTACTCTATTTTTACATCAAACATTTGTTTTCTTAAGGTAATGTATTAAGCTAACTTTTAAATGAAGTTAAAGTGCTTGGGGAGCTTGACTGCGGTCATATTTAAGGTTTAAACTATAGAAATAACCACATATTACCATTTTTAGTGACTACCAAACACTAAAATTAATTAATAAGTTATTTTCCATGGGCATATATTTATTGTTTTTGCATATTTAGCTGTTTCTGTGTGTTATCAATTGTGAGGAGTCTACAGTAGTTTTTCTGATAGTGGGTTGTCTGATGGATAAGGTTGTGATAGGGTTACTTGATTGACTGTAGGAAGTGCCCTTCCAAATGGTACACAGAATGACAGTTACATTATTAATTCTATAGGTGACACTCAAATGTGGCATTCATTATGACATACACAGGTGCTCAACAGTAGGCCTGGCTACCTTTTGCTATTGTAAACATTTGTGATCGCATGGGGGATGGGTCGGGGGTGGACGGGGCAGGATTCAGTGTATGCTGTTTATATTAACTGCTGTGTAACTCATATTTAGATATTAAGCTGCACTTTTAAAGCTGCACTTATACTATGTATATGGATTTATGTGAAATCAATTACATTTAAATTCTACTTCCTTATATTTAAAGTCAAATTGTGATTCAGCACCGTGTTTTCAATCGATTTATGAATTGAATTTGATTTTCAAGTTCATTCTCAAGTCAATTCTGAATGGTGCACAACCCTGTTATGTACTCAAATTGCATACAGGTGTTAAAACAGCGAGCCCCTTTTGCGCTATTTCATGGTCTGCATTGTAGTTGGTAACACTTGATAAGGGTACAAATGATATACTTAATGCTAAAATAATTCATGGCTCATGATGATTTAATGGAGAAATTAATACAAGATGTGTCACGAATTCCTGTTGCTCACCATGAACTAAGTCACAATGACTATGTGATTGCATCACATTTACTAGATCATCAGTTAAGGAGACTTAATTCAGTCACTTCATTCAATAATTGATATGCCACCAAATGAATTGTATTCCATGTAATGCAACTTTGAATACAGTGTGGCACTGTGCTATTGTACTTACAGACTGGCTGATCAAATGCACGGACTCAAAATGAAACTTTGTGGATGTAACCTGCATTGTGTGGATAAGCATACTGCCACACTGTATTTAAAGTTGCAACCTTGGGCATGGGAGGCATGGGTGCTAGTGTCTTTCACTAGCATGTCTGTTAAGGTGTCTGGGAATGAGGTTTTCCCACTGCACACCACTGTACCCGCTGGCTACCATTACTTGTAATAGTTAATTTGATGGCATATCAATTAATGAATGAAGTAACTGTGAATTAAAACACCGTAATTGATGTGTAATTAAGTGTGACAATCACATATAGTCATTGTGACTTCATGATTAGTTCATGGTGAGCAACACAAATTCATGATACATCTTGACTTAATACAGCTATTAAATCATCATGAGTCATGAATTAGTTAAGCATTACTTAAGTATATGATTTGTACCCTTACAGTGTTACCATATACGTCTATATTGCAATATAGGCCCGCTTATTATATCATCAGCATTATTACGTTGTCCAACAAAGTGTCAATGTGTTTTTCTCATCTATTTTGGCTGATCTCTGTGTCTCTGTGACAGGACAGCAGGCAAAAGTTCAAATAAAGAACGATGTAGAAAATATGGAGTGGGTCGGAGCACTCATAAATCTATGAATGAGATAAACTACTTTAGTTGCGAAGGGTCATGGGAAACACGTGTTAATTAACAATCGATCTTAAGTACTAGATAACTAGCTACTCAGCATTATGAAGCTTTCAGTAAAGCCACCCCAGAAGAGAGATAATCGGTATGATGTTTAAATACAGTCAGTGACAAAAAAAGTAAAGCACCCAGAAGTAATGGTCCGATTTAGATTTAATTTGGTACTTATACAGACCAGTTATGGGCATGTACATGATTAAAATTGCAAGGAACTAGCACGTCTAGTCACCAGAAAAAGAAGATGCCTTGTAGACGCATTAGACAGCATTAACAGCACTTGACAGAGTTTGATAGGGATCACGTTGTGGGTTTGCATGGTAAATGGTAAATGGTAAATGGACTGCATTTATATAGCGCTTTTTACCAAAGCGCTTTACAATGTATGCCTCACATTCACCCATTCACACCACACATTCACACACCGGTGGCGGAGGCCGGGTGGTCGTATCATGCAATTGCCCGGCATGTTGGACATGCATATGTCACAGTTACCCAATGTTGGAACCAATGGCTATGTGAGGGCACCCACACAGATCGTGAAAGTTCTGGTTGCCCAAGACAGACCACACCAAGGGAAAATTGTTGTATTGTGCACCAAGCATTACAGAAGCCCATGACATCTGTGCCTGCCATCCCGACACAGCTATGGGGCTCTCTACAGCACCCTGTGTCATCCCGCACCGTGTCTCGACGACTGGCATCAGCTGGATCCCATATGTAGACTGCCGTTAACACCAACGCAGAAACGACTGCGTTTGGAGTGGTGCCCTAACCAGGAGGCATGGACTGATGACGAGTGGCATCGTTCCATGTTCAGCAATGAATCTCAGTTCTGCATTACCACGGATGACCATCATATGTGTGTATGGCAGCGCTGAGGAGAGAAGACCAATCCTGCCAATGTTATGTAGAGACACACTGGCATTACTCCTGGCATCATGGTGTGGGGAGCCATAGGGTATGACTTCATGTCATTTCTGGTAGTGATTCAAGGGACCCTGACAGGACAGCATTACATCAGTGACATCCTGCATCTGCATGTCTTACCGCTCCTGAAACAGTACCCTGGTACATGTAGACTACAAGACTACGCCCATCCACACATGGCACATGTGTCTATGGACTGCCTGCGTCATGTTGAGGTCCTCCTGTGGCCAGCAAGGTCCCCTGATCTTTCCCCAATCGAACATTTGTGGGATCAGCTCAGACCCAGTGCCAATCTGCTGGATCTCAAGGGCCAGGTACGACAGCTGTGGGCCACCTTGCCGCAGGAGAGGATACAATGGCTGTACGACTCCCTTCCATACCATATCGCCACATGTATCCAGGCCCGGGGGCCTACTGACATGAGACCAGCAGTGTGTCTATACTGCCTCCTCTGTTGTCTGTTTCATCTGATATTATAATCATTGCGATACAGTCACATGACCTTTCACCACATCCAGATTCATTTAATTTCCACCACTCCATCTGGGTGCTTAACTTGTCACTGAGTATATTTTAATGTTTATTAGTCCTGCATGAAACATACAGGTTAAGAAACCATGTGTTTAATCATGAAATATATAATCATGAAAATTTGTTTTTACAGGTGAAACAAAGATGGTTTCCAAGCATAAACTAAAACAAACACTGAAAAAGACATTTCAGTATGTGCTTGAAGGACAAGCTAAATCAGTTCTGCTCGATCAGATTTACACAGAACTCTATATAACTGAGGGCAGAACCAAAGCTGTGAATGATCAGCATGAGGTCAGTCAGATTGAGACATCATCCAAGAGACCTACAGCACAGGAGACTGTAATCAAATGTAATGACATCTTTAAACCACAACCTGGACAAATGACACGGATCAGAACTGTGCTGACAAAAGGTGTGGCTGGTATTGGAAAAACAGTCACTGTGCAGAAATTTATTCTTGACTGGGCTCAAGGATCAGCAAATCAGGATGTTCATTTTGTATTTCCACTACCTTTCCGTGATTTGAATGTAATAGATAAGAAAAAATGCAGTTTGATAAACCTACTTCATGACTTCTTTCCAGAAATCAAAGACCTTGGACCTGCTCAACTTTGTAATTGCAAAATATTGTTCATCTTTGATGGTCTGAATGAGTGTCGCCTTCCTTTAGATTTCCAGGCCAATGACAGCTGGTTTGATGTAACAAAGCCGACATCATTAGATGTGTTACTGACAAACCTCATTAAAGGAAATCTACTTCCCTCTGCTCTCCTCTGGATAACTTCTCGCCCAGCAGCAGCCAATCAGATCCCTCCTGACTGTGTCCATCAAGTGACAGAGATACGAGGATTCAATGATCCTCAGAAGGAGGAGTACTTCAGGAAGCGATTCAGTGATCAGTACCTGGCTGGCAGGATTATCTCACATGTGAGGTCATCAAGAAGCCTGTACATCATGTGCCACATACCAGTCTTCTGCTGGATTTCAGCCACGGTTCTTGAGAGGTTGCTTAGTGAAGCAGGCAGTGGCGAAATCCCCAGAACTCTTACTCAGATGTACACACATTTTGTCATCTTTCATATATCCTTGAAAAATCAGAAGTATCTCAGAACACAAGTAGCAGAGCCTTTTTCAGAATCCTTAAGAGTAAATAAAGAATTCATTTTGAAACTGGGGAAGCTGGCTTTCCAGAACCTCCAAGATGGCAATCTTATCTTCTATGAGGAGGATCTGAGAACAAGTGGCATTGATGTGAGTGAAGCTTCAGTCTTCTCTGGATTGTGCACAGAAATGTTTATAGAGGAGACTGGATTGTATCAGCAGAAGATTTACTGCTTTGTACATTTGAGTATTCAGGAGTACCTGGCTGCTTTGTATGTGTTTTTAAAACATGTAAACCAGAAATTCAACTTCTCCACATTAACTTCACTCCAAAAAAGCACCTTCACTGATCTTCTAAAGAAGGCAGTGGATGAAGCTTTACAGAGTAAGACTGGACACTTAGATCTCTACCTCCGCTTCCTGCTTGGTCTGTCAATGGATTCTTGTCAGACTCTTTTACAGGGCATTCTGTCACAATCAGAAATTAGATCCCATGACACACAAACAACGGCCAGCTGCATCAAGGAGAAGATTAGGGAGAATCTCTCCTCAGAAAGGACAATAAATCTGTTTCACTGTCTGAATGAACTAAATGACACCTCTATAGTGGAGGAAGTCCAAAATTACCTGAGGTCAGGAAGACTTTCGACAGAAAGCCTCTCACCTGCACAGTGGTCAGCTCTGGTCTTTGTGCTGCTGACTTCAGAAGGGGAGCTGGATGTGTTTGACCTGAAAAAATACATCAGATCAGATGAAGGTCTTCTGAGGCTGCTGCCTGTGGTCAAGGCATCCAGAACAGCACTGTGAGTCCAGGGTCACTTGTGGCGTTACACTGTCTTTATAATACCTGTAGAGTATAACTGAATTTTATCATTAGGGCTGTAAATTTTTCGCGGCAGTCGCGAATTTCACGAATTTGCGCATCCGCCGCGAATTTTTTAATCATGCCGCGAATCACCGCGATTCTTGCCAATGCTAGGCCGTGCGAAGGCGGTCATCTAGTGCGCAAACGCTGTAGAGAGCCGACTGCCTGAGTCGCGACGGAAATTTACGACCTGTTGATTGACATTAAACTGTGCATTCTCGTGCGTTGTACGTCGTGTGTATATAGTCATTAGCATATTCTGGAAGTTCTATCCCAGATCAGTAACTGTGGAAATAGGGCGCTAATCAAGGTAACTGCAGAATTTCTAGAACTTATGGGCTCAGTATATAAAGGGAGCCACTGTCCTTAATGTAGTGAATGATTGTCGTTTGCCGTGTAATTTGGCCGTAATTAAAATCACTAGTTTGTTTGTCAGAACATTCCGTGGTTTGAGGATGACATACAAGCAAAAACTGAACTGCGTACATACCTGTCAAGTGTTGGTGATCTGAGAGCAACTCCTCATCCAGCAGACTTTTGGTTTGCAGCAACACAACAGTTTCCAAGACTGTCAGACATTGCATTGATATGTTTGAGTGTGCCATGTAACAGCGTTGCTGCTGAGCGATCTTTCAGTCTGTACTCTGATGTGTTGAGAGACGACAGACGTAGCATTATGGACGAAAACTTAGCGATGTACCAGAATTCTGGAAAACTGTAAATGTTTAGACCTTTAGTGTATCTGACTATGTTTTATTCAGCAACTGTTTTTAGTTGTAGTTTGTAACACTTATGTCATGAAAAAATATGTGTGTATTGCCCGCAGACAATCGACTTCGGCTCTATTTTAGATTTATATCAAGTAATAAACTAGGTAATATACGACGCCGTGAATTCTGCATTATTTGCCGCGATTGATCCGCGATTTTTTTAAGTTTTCGCCGCTAAAAATTTACAGCCCTAGTTATCATCTTTCATCTTCAGGAATTGCATAAAAAATATGATAATTTATCTTATTAATGTTAGTAAGCTATTATATTAATAAATAAAAAATACTTCTTCTCCAAAACTGGAACATTACAAACAGTTCTTTGCAGTGTGCAACAGAAAAATATACAAGTTTTTTGGGTTTTGAAAGCTGAAAAAAATACAAAGTTTCTGTGGATGTTTAGGATTGTTATTTATCTTTATATTACAACAGTAAGTGAACAGTGCACATATTATACAAAACTGACTTTAAGTGGAAATCCTCCCAACATAGAGATCTGTTAATGTAAGCAGCATTGTATCATGTATCATGGCCTGAGCTGCATTCAGTTTCAGTGTCAGGGGGACAATAGGACCAACAACAGTGCAAATAAGGGACAAAATCGAATGCCAATGTCAAAGTCAATGGAATTCAATGACAATGCAATGTAATACAAAATACAGAGCAATATAGGAATTTTAGTCACCCTAAGGTGCCTGAAAAGAGAGATTTGTAGGATGTGTAATGTCAGGGGTGTGTGGAGATGTATAATTTAACATGCTTTCCTTTTCAGGTTGAACAGCTGTAACCTCACTGAGAACAGCTGTAAAGTCTTGTCTTCAGCTGTCAGCTCAAATTCATCATGTCTGAGGGAGCTGGATCTGAGTCACAATGACCTTATGGATTCAGGGGTTAACCTGCTCTCTGTTGGGCTGGTGAATCCACAATGTAATATCAGGTCACTCAGGTGAGTTTATCCATATTGTCAGCAATCAAAAGAAAATTTGTATAACATCATCATCAGTGGGGCGGCGCAGTGGTTAGCACTGCTGGCTCACAGCAAGAAGGTCCTGGGTTCGGTCCAAGGTCCTTTCTGTGTGGAGTTTGCACGCTCTCCCTGTGTTTGCATGGGTTTTCGAGAGGGGCTCTGATTTCCTTCAACGGTCCAAAAGCATGCAGGATGGGTTGATTGGTGTGTTGAAATTGGCCCTGTGAGTGTGTGTGTTGGCAACTGCCAAGGGTTGGTTCCCGCCTGTGCCCATTGTTCCCGGGATAGGCTCCGGTCCCCCTGCGATCCTAGTTGGGATTCAGTGGTTTCAGACAATGAATGGATTATTAATAGTAAATCAGCTATTTAACGAAAAATATATTGCACTGAACTGAACTGTGTGTTCATACGTAAGAGAGTGATGAGTTTCTCTCCTTCTCTTTACAGGCTGTCAGGCTGTAGAGTCACAGATATAGGTTGTGCTTCTCTGGCCTCAGCTCTGAGATCAAACCCCTCACACCTGAGAGAGCTGGATCTGAGCAACAATAACACAGGAGACTCAGGAGTGAGACAGATCTCTACTTTACTGAAGGATCCTACATGTCAACTGGAGAGACTCAGGTTAATAGTCAGATTGTTTCGTTGCAAGCAACATGTATAACAAATTGAATAAGAAATAATTATTCCCATCTTTGAGTAGTATATGTAAAAAAAATAGATAAATTAATTGTAGCTTCAACTGGAAATTGGTAATTTGTTTATATATAAATATATTTTATTATAAATCCTGGGTGGTGGGGGTGAATTGCAGCGGGTGGTCTCTAAAATGGAACAACAGGAGGGGGGAAACCAAACCAAACAAACATAAAGACAAAAGAAGGAAAGAAGCGTTGCTCAGGCTGTAGCAGGCAGAGACACACAGACACAAACAAACAAACAAACAAATTTATTTTTGTATAGCGCATTTTCACAACATTACATCGTCTCAAAGCGCTTTACAGCATCCCCACCCAAATTCCCCAGTGAGTAAGCCATAGGCGACAGTGGCAAGGAAAAACTTCCGAGAAGGAAGAAACCTTGGGAGGGACCAGACTCAAAGGGGGAGCCCATCCTCCAGGGGCGGACAGGGAGAGTCAAATTGGAGAGATGGCTAAGTGCCATGTCATACTGTCTAAACAATAAAATTTGAGATACAAACGGGGAGCAGGTGGGAGATGACAAGCTGGTGCCAACGCTCCCTCCAATCGCCAGGCAACCAGAAGGCAGGCAGCGGGTCATACATGGAAGGTGACACAGGCAGAACGGTGAGCTGGTTGCACGGACGTCATTGGTAGTGGCGACATCACATGTTGCAGGGTGCATCTTGATAGATTGAGGTCTCCAGGCAGCACCCCCCAGGAGGAGTAGGGGAAATAAAATATGCAATTAGTCAAAGTAGGGGAGACTATGGGCAGTGTAAAAGTTAGATGAGTGCAATATGAAGTGCAATGTGCAAGCTCCGCCAGATGTTTATGGCAGCATAAGTAGGAGGGAGAGGCAGGTGGGAATGCAGGCATGGGGAGTCCCTGAAATGTCAGCACTCCAATCCCACAAGCGATTGTGAAGCTAGAGTGACAGCACTGTCAATTCAGATTATCCAAAGCCAATGGCACCGATCCCCACCCAGCTCTACACCTCACCAGGGCTAGACATAAGCCGCAGCACCGCGGCCAATGGCCGTCGTGCCTTTCAAAATTGGCCGCACGCCTCCTCAAAATTGAAGTACCTTACGGCCAAGATTGGCCTGCCTTTAATGTTTGTCTGGCCGTATGCCCCCTTTTTACCGAAAGTAACGTTCATTACACAAAAGACTTGCGCACGACACGGTCCACTTTACCTCGTCAACAATCGATGCATCTGTACTGAACCCGAACCCAACCTACGATACGAGAAACGAGGTCGACCCACACATCTCGTAATTCCCAACTACTGAATGAACCGCAATGAATTCTGGACTAATACGATCATGTGTTCGTCGCATGATTGGCTGGTACGGTATGTATCGTCCAGCCTACTATGGAGCCACAGCAATGACAATGGTGCATCATCGGGGGTTACGTTTTTGATTGGAAAAGCCATCCGACGGTTTCCGAATAACAGATAAGGTGTCCTCTTCGGTAATCATCGTGTAGTTGTCGTCTGCTGCTTATGCTGTCACCATGCCTCGCAAAGATCGAGAACGTAAAAGAAAGCAAGCTGAACTCGCGGCTATAGCCGCAAAATGTTGCAAATTATCTACTTTGTTCAGGTAAGTGTCAGATGGTGTAAAAAAACATTTGCCGAGGCAGAGCAGATTTGACTCAGAGAAGTACCAAGCTCTGCTGGGAGGATATACTGTAGTACTGGTAGCGTGCAGTGTGCAAAAAATGAACGTCAAGTCAAATGTCATGTACACTAAAAAAATACGGGTGTTCTGAGCAAACAAATACAAAAATATTGACGGCTCCTTTATTGTTGGATTTTGTTTTTTGAAATAAAGCTATATATATCTATAAATATATATATATATATATATATATATATATATTAGGCCTGGACGATATGGCAAAAATTTATATCACGATATATTTTTTAATTTTGGTCGATACGATATAATTCCGATATCGATATGGACAATATTAAAAAGCCTCAGGAAAAAACTGCCGAGGACACGCACAATGGATGTCTGCAAACTGAATTTGCAAAGTCTATAATACCTCCAGACTCCTCCTATTAAAATTATATAATTTTTTTTTTAAATAAAAACAGTACAAAAAAAAATAAGGTTCACTTTTTATTTGTATTTAGCCTTTACAAATAAGAAATGTGAAATAAACTATCAAATAAATAAAACTCTCAGACTCAGCTTAACAATATTATATTTCCATTTAAACTAGAACAGGCTGATTATTCATATAAATTGAAACAACAAACAAACTGCTTCAGCCAGGATAAAGAAACAAAAATAATAAAATAAATAAAGAGTGAGCAACAACAAGAACACATTGCTCTGGCCAGAACATTGTTGAGTGTTGATGACACCCTATGACAGGCTCTAGAGGTTTCTGGCAAGAAATACAAGCTGGTCTACATTATCTGGCTTCAGTGATGCCCTTTTACATGTGACAATGTTGCCACCTGTACTAAAAACTCTCTCAGAGGGGGAGCTTGTGGCTTGAATGCACAAGCAATGTTGTGCCAGTTGGCTTACTCTGGGGAAGTTCTTTTGATAGACTTTCCACCAATCCAGAGGGTTTGAGTCATTGTCAGCATCTGGAGAAAGAAGGTAGTTGCTGAGCTCCCTCTCAACTGCCTGCTGTGCACTCAAGCCTTCTGTGTTGGTAGTAGTGGTGGGCCTGTTTGCAAAAAAGCTAGCCAGAGACCGCTTTGTTCTCTTGGCTGGTGCACAAGCATCTCCCATGGCTTCTTTTGTGGACTCCTCTTCCCTTACCACATCAGCTCTCTCTCCCTTAAGCATCTCCAACACAGCTCTCTCTTTGATGTATTCTCTCTTCTCCTCCATAGTGTACTGAAGCTTAAATCTTGGGTCAACGAGGCATGCCATGTCAAGTAGATCATCCATGGTTGGGTCATCATACTTTTTGTTAAGGTATCCCATCACTGTTGTCTTTATGGTCCTGGTGAGCTCTGTGTCATCCTTTGACTCCTTCAAGATGGAGGTGTTGAAGAGATGCATCACCGGTTTTAGGAATGATACACTGACATAGGATTCACCGGACAATGCATCAGTGAATTCGAGGAGTGGGCTTAGAGCTGCATCTATAGACTCTAAAACATCTACATCTTGCCAGGTAGGAATCAGTGGCCTGGTCTTCTTGTCCTTTGACAGAACCTCTGTGATGGCCCTTTTCTGCTCCAGAACCCGCTTCACCATTTGTTGACGGGAGCCCCATCTTGTTGGTGTTTCACTGATGAGTTTGTGCTTTGGCAAGTGATACTCCTCCTGAGCAGTTGCCAGGTCCCGTTTCTTCTTCCATGAATAGGAGAAGGCAGCCACTACCTTTTTACAGACTCCAATAGCTCTGTCCACTCGCTTGTCTTGGTTAACTTTCTCTGCAAACAGAGAGAAAAAAAATGATTCCAGATTGCAATAGTTATCATTTGTATTTATATTTCAACTACAATTTATATTGTTATTATTATTTTTTTATTAATAATATTAGATATTATTAATAAGATATTATTTTGCAGAAAAATTCACAATTCTGCTTATTTAATAATAATAATTTATCTAATTATTTTCACATCTGATTTGGCAAAAAAAAGTAAACATCTGTTCCCCATGCCAGTAAAACACATTTGAATTTAATTGAGAGAACTGTGAAGAATCTATACAAATATGTATGTCTTGACTAAAGACTAAATGAATTCCCTATAAAATCGCTTAAAAAGAGGGAAAGAAATCATAATAAAAATTATGCCACTACGCCAATTAATTATTAATCCTCTTCCAGGAGGTGCTGTTTCCCACATTTTCCTGGTAACATTTGGACACAAAGTAGCGCAGTGGTCATGAATTATAGTAAAAATTAAATGAAAATGACAGAAACTTTTCTGAATACAGTAAGTTTCCTTTTTAGACACATTCATTTAAAAAAAAAAAAACAGCGCCACATTTTTATTTAGCGAAGTCAAAGCCTTTATGAAAATCTATTTGAAGCGGCCAGCGCTGATATAATGGCGAGCATTTGCATGAACTGTGTATAACTTACCAATGGCCGAGTTCAATCGATGCCCGAAGCATTGTAGTCTTGTCCATCCATTCAACTCAGCGGCTTTGATGATATTGGTCCCGCTATCTGTGGTGATGCAGACCTGTTTTTCGTCGCTGAGTCCCCAGGAGGCGAGCGCATCTGCAAGTCCGGCTGCAATTGCTTCGCCCGTGTGATCCTCTGGAAAGTAGACCGTCTGGAGGCATAAGCTGACAAGATTCCAACCTTTGTCAATAAAGTGGACTGTCAGGCTCAAGTACGGTTCCGAGGTTCGACTAGACCAGAGGTCAGCTGTGGTCGCAAAATACGACACTGACTTAAGTTGCTCCTCCACCCTGTCCCTAACTTCACTATAAAGTGCAGGTATAGCCGTGCGTGAAAAATATTTTCGACTAGGGAGCTCGAATCGGGGGTCAATGACTGACATCATTTTTCTGAAGCCCACGCTATCCACCATACTAAATGGCATCATGTCCTTAGCCAAGAAGTTTGTAACAGCCCTAGTAATGTCTTTATGACGTTTAGACTGTTTGTCATAAGGTAGGAATGCAGCCATCTGTGTTTGCTTCATTGACTTCTCTGGTTTTGGTGTCGGGGAGGGGGATGGAGGTGGTGGTGATGGTCCGGGGACAGGTTGGCTTAAACTTTTATGATGCCTCATCTTCTGACTCTCAGTATGTTCTATCGGGTGGAACTGCTTCAAATGGTGGAACAGATTTGATGTGTTCCCGCTGCTAGTCGGCACCACTCTCCGGCACATTTTGCAGAGCACCGAAACCTGAAGTTTATCCGAACTTAAAAAGCCGAACCACTTCCACACCACTGAATTAGTCTTTCCTGTCTTATCAACTATTTCGTCTGCCTTCTTACTTATGGAAGCTTGTTCATCCACATCTGTATTGCGGTCAGGGGTACTCATTTTGTTGCTAAAACTTTCCGCGACGGAACTTAACCAACTCCTGCTGAGCGCTGGCAGCGTGTCTGTGATGTACGTCATCACGCAATTCTGTTCTGCTCTTTCTGACGGCTGAGCACTGAACGTCATTCAGTGACAAATTGCGTGATGACGTACATCACAGACACGCTACCAGCGCTCAGCAGTAGTTGGTTAAGCTCCGTCGCAGAATATTTTAGCAACAAAATGAGAGATATATATATATCTGATAATATATATATATAATTTTATACATTAGCATTTGTCACTGAATGACGTTCAGTGCTCAGCCGTCAGAAAGAGCAGAACAGAATTGCGTGATGACGTACATCACAGACACGCTGCCAGCGCTCAGCAGTAGTTGGTTAAGCTCCGTCGCGGAAAGTTTTAGCAACAAAATGAGATATATATATATATCTGATAATATATATATATAATTTTATACATTAGCATTTGTCACTGAATGACGTTCAGTGCTCAGACGTCAGAAAGAGCAGAACAGAATTGCGTGATGATATATATATATTCAAATGTATATCGAAATATCGGAAATGTGTTTAAAAATCGTATCACCGTTATTGAAAAAAATTCTATCGCGATATATATTGATATCGAATTATTGTCCAGCCCTAATATATATATATATATATTGTCTCAAATCGAAGGTCGTATTGCGTAGGTTGTCTAAACTTGGTAATTACAGTAATTGGTAATCAGTGACTCAGTATTGGCCCAATGCCTTTTTGGAAAGTTTCTGCTTTTTTGAAAATAAAAAAAAATGCATCCTTTATGGAAATAAAATTCCTCCACAAGGCCCGAGGTGTCCTATGAAATTTAAATAAATGAAAAAAACATTTTTACTCCAGATTTTGGCCTTGTGCCCAGGCTTAATGGCCTTGTGCCCTAGAAAAAATATGAATAGCCAAGGCCAAAGTGGCTGTGCCCTCCTAAATCCTTATGTCTAGCCCTGCCTCACACTATAGGTCTAACAGGGAGTGAGGAATTAGCTAGAGCTAGAACTAGTGTCCCTATAAGCTAAACTAAACAGGTGTGTTTTTAGTCTAGACTTGAATATTGAGAGTGAGCCTGAAACCCGCACATCCAGTGGAACACCATTCCACAGCTGAGGAGCTCTATAGGAGAAAGCTCTGCAGCCTGCCGTAGCTCTTTCTACCCCAGGTACTAACAGATATCATGCACCTTGAGAACGAAGCAAGCGCGGAGGGTTGTATGAGGTCAGCAGATCACTATGGTATTCTGGTGCAAGGCCATTCAGTGCTTTATAGGTTAATAGCAGTATTTTATAGTCTGAGACTTAACTGGTAACCAATGAAGGGAGGATAAGACTTGTGTAATGTGATCAAATTTTTTAGTGTTTGTGAGAACTCTGGCTGCTGCATTCTGTACCAGCTGAAGTTTATGTAAGGATCCAGATGGGCAACCAGAAAGGAGGGCATTACAGTAGTCCAGTCTGGAAGTTACAAAGGCATGTATTAATTTTTCTGCATCACAAAGTGAGAGCATCTTACAAAGCTTGGCTATGTTCCGTAGATGATAAAACACAGTTCTAGTAATACTTCTTATGTAAGCATCAAAACATAGATCTGAATCAACTAGAAGACTAAGATTTCTAACCACCGTGTTAGGTTGTGTAGGAAGGCCACTAATGCTGAGGTGGTGAAACTTATTTCTTGCAGCCTTGGGACCAGTTATCAGTACTTCTGTTTTTTCTGTGTTTAACATTAGGAAATTTTTTGCCATCCAGCACCGGATATCTAACAGACAGTCTTCTAACCGAGATAGGAGTGATGTATCATAAGGGTTAACAGATATATACAACTGTGTATCATCTGCATAACAATGAAACCCAACACCATGATTTCTAATAATGTTACCAAGAGGTAGCATGTATAGGGTAAACAGTAGTGGGCCCAGTACTGATCCCTGTGGTACACCATACAGTATGTGACTTTGGTGGCCTTGGATGATTCGTTGTTCACATGGGCATACTGATAGCGATCAGTTAAATATGAGCGGAACCAAGAGAGTCCTGTCCCCGTAATGCCAACTACACCTTCTAACTGGTCTAAGAGGATATTATGGTCCACAGTATCGAATGCTGCAGTTAAATCTAGTAATACCAACAGAGATATACAGCCACGGTCAGAAGCCATAAATAAATCATTCATTACTTTGAATAGAGCAATTTCTGTGCTATGGTTTGGTGTAAAGCCAGACTGATATAATTCATTAGTATAATTTTTTTGTAGGAAAGAAGACAACTGACGAACTACAACCTTTTCCATGATCTTTGAAATGAAAGGAAGATTTGGAATAGGTCTATACAGTAGTTTCCTAAAACACTAGGTTCAAGATTTGGTTTCTTTAGGACGGGTCTAATAACAGCCATTCTAAAAGGTTTTGGAACATATCCAAGCCTAAGAGATGAGTTTAACACATTTAACAGGGTACTACTAATCTGTGGTGCAATTTCCTTGAAAGGTTTTGTAGGAATTGGGTCTACGAGGCTAGTAGAGGATTTACAGGAAGAAATTAAGCTCAAGAGTTCTGAATGTTTTATAGGAATGAAGGATTCAAAGGTCTCATTATTGATAGGCTAGCTGGAGGCTAGCAGCCGTAGGTAGCTAAGGACGTGCACTGGATGGTCTGTCTAATCTTAGTTATTTTACCATTAAAAAATGTAATAAAGTCATCACTCTTAGTCATCACACCATCAGTCAGAGTGACACGTGTGTGTAGATCCCAGAGAGGTGCTGTCATGACGGTGTTTCCTTAATGAACTGATTTATGGGTCCAGAGCTGAGAGAGTGAAGAGTTTCTCTCCTTCTCTTTACAGGTTGTCAGGCTGTAGAGTCACAGATAAAGGCTGTGCTTTTCTGGCTTCAGCTCTGTGGTCAAACTCCTCACACCTGAGAGAGCTGGTTCTGAGCTACAATAACACAGGAGACTCAACAGTGATTCAGCTCTGTGGTGTACTGAAGGATCCTAAATGTCAGCTGCAGAAACTCAGGTTTGCAGTCAGACAGTTTCCTTGCAAGAAAATTTGTATAGCAATTTTAAACAGCATGAAAATATTCTACACATTAATTGCACCTATCTGTTAAATTACATATCCATTACATTACTAATAGTAAATTAGCTATTTTACAATAAATATATTGGAATGCAGATATTTTCCTCATTGAACAGAGCTGAGAGAGTGAAGAATTTCTCTCCTTCTCTTTACAGGTTGTCACACTGTAACATCACAGATACAGGCTGTGCTTCTCTGGCTTCAGCACTGAGTTTAAACCCCTCACACCTGAGAGAGCTGGATCTGAGCAAGAATAACACAGGAGACTCAGGAGTGATACAGCTCTCTGCTGTACTGGAGGATCCTGAATGTCAGCTGCAGATACTCAGGTTAGGAGTCAAACTGTTTCCTTGCAAGAAAATTTGTATGAATATTTAAACAGCATGGAATTATTATATACCTTTGTTGCAACAATCTGTTAAATAAGTTGAATGTTTGATTATTAATAGTAAACTAGCTATTTAACAATAAACATATTGCAATGCAGATATTTTCCTCACTGAACTGAGCTGTGTGTCCAGAGCTGAGAGAGTGAAGAGTTTCTCTCCTTCTCTTTACAGTTTCTCAGACTGTGGAGTCACAGATACAGGCTGTGATTCTCTGGCTTTAGCTCTGAGGTCAAACCCCTCACACCTGACAGAGCTGGATCTGAGCGACAATAACACAGGAGACTCAGGAGTGATACAGCTCTCTGCTGTCCTGGAGGATCCTAAATGTCAGCTGCAGAAACTCAGGTTAGTAGACTCTTTCCTTGTAAGGATATTTGTATAACAATGTTCAAACAGCATGAAATTATTCTATATATTCATTGCAACTATCTGTTAAATGACTTAAATGTTTCACTACTAATAGTAAACTAGCTATTTAACAATAAATATACAGTGGTACCTCGGTTCTTAAACTCACTAGAACTCGAATTTCTTGAAAGTCGAATAAACCAGTTTGACCTAGAACTCGATCTGAATATCATAAGTCGAACTGTGAACGCTGACCTAATATAAATTGTACGCGCCAGGAAATGAGTCATACTACAATGCAATTCTTACTTGAATCTCTTCTTCACAGACTGGATGATTAACCAAATAAAGCAGCGCAACATTACAGTAACTAACAATAAATAAACCACTAACTTACGTGTACTATTCGAGCATTTATGTCATTTATTTAAACTTTGTTTTACCAGGTAAATTAACTGAAAACCAGTTCTCACTGCTTTACGTGATATTCGGGAGAAACAGCAGATTACGCATCGGAACTGTCTGGGATACAAACTTCATGCGTGTAACCAAACTCTTCAGCCAATAAGGGCAAAGGTGTGTCATCATGGAGGCGGTTCCAGTTTGTGCAGCCGGGTGAGAGGTCGCAATGCATCTAACCGTAATGCATTGCGTCATGATCAGAATGCGTTGCTTTAAGCCAGCGCTGTAAGCAAGTCCAACGCACCCAATGACCGGACTGGGGAAACAAACTGAAATGCGGACTTAATACAGAGGACTAATGACAACAACCAGAAAGAGCTGATCACATGGGGATCCCACACGAGGTTAACGAGGGGGCGTGGCACACGGAAGGAGCGTACGATCGGGGCTGGACAGGGGCAGTGTTGGGATAAGCTCTTTATCGTTTTGGAAGCCATTAAGAAAAAAATGCTCTTCTTGTTTTATCCTGTTCATTTTGTGTTTAAATGCTTAAAAAAACATATTCAGGTGTAATTTTGGGGGGCCGGGAACCAATTAATTGGTTTTCCATTATTTCTTATGGGAAAAATTCGATCAGAACTCGAACTTTTTAGGATTCGATCCGGAGTCCGGAACGGATAAAGTTCGAGAACCGAGGTACCACTGTATTGCAATACAGATATTTTCCTCATTGAACTGAACTGTGACTCAAAAGCTGAGAGTGAAGAGTTTCTCTCCTTCTCTATTCAGGTTGTCAGACTGTGGAGTCACAGATACAGGCTGTGCTTCTCTGGCTTCAGCTCTGAGGTCAAACCCCTCACACCTGAGAGAGCTGGATCTGAGCGGTAATGACACAGGAGACTCAGGAGTGATACAGCTCTCTGCTGTACTGAAGGATCCTAAATGTCAGCTGCAGATACTCAGGTTAGGAGTCAGACTGTTTACAAGCAAATGTGTATAACAATGTTTAAACTGAGATAATTAAATTTTTTCTAACTCTGTCATAAAATGAACTGTTTCATAATTAGTAGTAAATTACCTATTTGATTAAATATAAATGTTTGAAATATAAATACAGTCATATGCAAAAGTTTGGGCACCCCTCAATAAATAACATATTTTGGTCATTTTTTAATTGAAAAGAAGGATTACCTCAAGAGACGCAAGCTGCATGTTTTGGAATGGCCATCACAGTCCCCTGATTTAAACATCATTGAACATTTGTGGGTAGATCTTTAAAGAGCTGTGCATGCAAGATGACCAAAGAATATTACAGAACTAGAAGCCATTTGCAAGGAAGAATGGGAGAAAATCCCAAGTACAAGAATTGAAAGACTTTTAGCTGGCTATAAAAAGCATTCGCAAGCTGTTATATCTGCCAGAGGAGGTGTTACTAAGTACTGATTATGTAGGGTGCCCAAACTTTTGCAGAGTGCCAAAATAATGTTTTTATTTTTCGTCTTTGTTCAATTTATGACATAAAAAGTAACTATGCATCAATGTTTGGTGACAGTCTTTCCTACAGAGACTGTGTTTACATCTTTTCAATTAAAAAATTACCAAAATATGTTATTTATTGAGGGGTGCCCAAACTTTTGCATACCACTGTACTTTCCCCTCTGATCTGATTGTGTCCCGAGCTGAGAGAGTGAAGAGTTTCTCTCCTTCTCTGTAAAGGTTGTCAGGTTGTAGAGTCACAGATACAGGCTGTGCTTCCCTGGCTTCAGCTCTGAGGTCAAACCCCTCATACCTGAGAGAACTGGATCTGAGCCGCAATAACACAGGAGAATCAGGAGTGATACAGCTCTCCGCTGTACTGAAGGATCCTAAATGTCAGCTGCAGATACTCAGGTTGGTAGTCAGACTGTTGCCTTGGAAGAATATTTGTGTAACAATGTATAATCAGTAGGGCATTAATGACTTCAGATTTTTCCAGATCAGCTTATCCGTCAATAAAGTCGATGTCGAGTCAACAAGTCGTTTGATGACGTCATCATGCAGCGGAGGAACACAGGTGTCCAGCAATGAGCAACTTTTATTAAGGTTCTCTGTAACATTAACAGTCAACATGACAATTAAACAAAACAAAACATAGGCTAATACCTTGAACTGTCTGGTAAATTTAAGTGCACAACAGATAGTGGGAACAGTTTAAGCTGCGGCAGCCAAGGCACACAAAATGAGTCAACACCATACACTGTGGTTGACAAAAGAGCACATTTCCATTATAAGATAAATATGCAGTATGATCCAGTTATAGCAGACTTCAAAGGACCTGGCAAAACAGTCCGTTATTTCCAAAGTCTGTTATATATTACCTACGTATCTGCGCTAGATATCACCGGCACGCCAGGCGCCTCGTAGGCAGAGCTGCATGACCGTTATAGCCAAACAAAACTACAGCTAAAAGCGGCCCTGGGGACCAAATTGTTTGTGCGTTATAAGCGAAATTCCGTTATATGAGAGTCCGCTATATCCGATGCTTTTTCTGCATGTTCTGAAAGCCGCACAGCCGGGACCAGCGGACCTCATCCGTTATAGACGATATTCTATTATAAGCGAGTCCACTATAACGGGATTTTACTGTAACAAATAAAAACACAGTGGCTTGCATGCTTCACAAAACATAAACCATTTTCTTTATAAAATAAATGAAAATTCAAGCGTTCACAATAGCAAAACACACTAAGAAAACAACGTCAGCTTGCATTAAGAATTAAATAAAATTTGAAACTCACCAACAGGTAAATAAATAAATCAGGTGATATTCCTTCTGTAATATTCTTATTTCAAAGCGAAGTAATTATATTCTGAGTCGCCCTCATATTCCTCATAGTGTGCATAACGGTGGTACTTTTATTGTACTTCAACACTGACTTGCAGATTGTGCAGGTCACCGTGCTATTTGTGTAGTCTAGAGTGAAGTATTTTCCATACATGTGATACGTGTCTGTCACCTACTGTCTCTGCTGCTATGTCTCTCGTCTTGTTGTGGTCTTGTTTAAACTCCCCTCCACGCGCCGTTACCGCCATTTTTATGAAGTAACTATAATAATTGGTTAAGTCAAGGAATGCATGTCAGCTTTAGCCAATCAGAGGCAGAGATTGCATTGCGTACACAAGCGCGCACACAGAGAGGATAAAAACACGACTTGTCGACTTCTCTCAGAGGTCATCGACTTGTGCTTCTGACGCTGACGCCTCGACAAATCGGCTTTTCTGTTAATTCCCTAATAATCAGCATGAAATTATTCTATATATTCATTGCAATTATCAGTTAAATGAGATAACTGTTTCATTATTAATAGTCTGTCCATCCATTATCTACCGCTTTTCCGGGTCGAGTCGCGGGGGCAGCAGTCTAAGCAAAGAAATCCAGACTTCCCTCTCCCCGGCCACTTCATCCAGCTTCACTTGGGGAATTCCAAGGCATTCCCAGGCCAGCCAGGAGACATAGTCTCTCCAGCATGTCCTGGATCTTTCCCGGGGCCTCCTCCCAGTGGGGCATGCCTGCAACACCTCACCAGGGAGGCGTCCAGTTGGCATCCTGACCTGATGCCTGAGCCACCTCATCTGGCTCCTCTCCATGCAGAGGAGCAGCGGCTCTACTCTAAACTCTTCTAGTCTCTGCCGAATGACCGAGCTCCTCACCCTCTCTAAGGGAGAGCCCAGCCACCCTGCAGAGGAAACCCATTTCAGACGCTTGTATCCGTGACCTCGTTCTTTCGGTCACTACCCACAGCTCATGACCATAGGTGAGGGTAGGAACGTAGATCGACTGGTAAATCGAGAGCTTTGCCTTTTGGCTCAGCTCCTTCTTCACCATGACAGACCGATGCAGCGCCCGCATCACTGCTGGCACCACACCGATCCGCCTGTCGATCTCCCACTCCATCCTTCCCTCACTTGTGAACAAGACCCCGAGATACTTAAACTACTCCACTTGAGGAAGGATCCCCTCCCTGACCCGGAGCACTCCACCTTTTTCCGGGTGAGGACCATAGTCTCGGATTTGGAGGTGCTGATCTTCATCCCAGCTGCTACACACTGGGCTGCGAACAGCTCCAGTGAGGGCCGAAGGTCATGGTCTGATGAGGCCAAAAGCAGAGACCTAATCCTGAGGTCACCAAACCGGACACCCTCAACGCCCTGGCTGCGCCTAGAAATTTCATAAAAGTTATGAACAGAATTGGTGACAAAGGGCAGCCCTGGCGGAGTCCAACCCTCACCGAAAACGAGCCCGACTTACTGCCGACAATGCGGACCAAGCTCTGACACCGGTTGTACAGGGACCGAACAGCCCTTATAAGGCAGCCTGGCATCCCGTACTCCCGGAGCACTCCCCACAGGACTCCCCGAGGGACGAATGCCTTCTCCAAGTCGACAAAGCTCATGTAGACTGGTTGGGCAAACTCCCATGCACCCTCCAGGACCCTGCCAAGAGTATAGAGCTGGTCCACTGTTCCACGGCCAGGGCGAAAACCACACTGCTCCTCCTGAATCTGAGGTTCGACTATCCAACGGACCCTCCTCTCCAGCACCCCCAAATAGACCTTATCAGGGAGGCTGAGGAGTGTGATCCCCCTATAGTTGGAACACATCCTCTGGTCCCCCTTCTTGAACAGGGGGATCACCACCCCAGTCTTCCAATCCAGAGGCACCGCCCCTGATTGTCCACGTGATGCCACAGATGCGTGTCAACCAAGACAGCCCTGCAACATCCAGAGCCTTGAGTAACTCCGGGCGGATCTCATCCACCCCTGGGGCTCGGCCACCGAGGAGCTTTTTAACCACCTCAGCGACCTCCGCCCCAGAGATAGGGGAGTCCACCCCAAAGTCCCCAGGCTCTGCTTCCTCATTGGAAGGTGTGTCGGTGGGATTGAGGAGGTCTTCGAAGTATTCCTTCCACTAACCCACAACATCCCGAGCTGAGGTCAGCAGCGCCCCATCCGCACCATAAACAGTGTTGATGCTGCACCGCTTTCCTGCCCTGAGATGCCGGATGGTGGACCAGAATCTCCTTGAAGCCATCTGGAAGTTGTTCTCCATGGCCTCGCCAAACTCCTCCCATACCAGAGTTTTTGCCTCTGCGACCGCCGAAACCGCATTCCGCTTGGCCCGCTGGTACTCATCAGCTGCCTCCGGAGTCCCACAGGCCAAAAAGGCCCGATAGGACTCCTTCTTCAGCTTGACGGCATTCCTCACCGCTGCCGCGACAGGCACCGACCACCTTACGGCCACAGCTCCGGTCAGCCACCTCCATAATGGAGGTGCGGAACATGGCCCATTCGGACTCAATGTCCCCCGCCTCCCCCGGGACATGGGAGAAGTTCTGCCGGAGGTAGGAGTTGAAGCTCCTTCTGACAGGGGATTCCGCCAGACGTTCCCAGCAAACCCGCACTATACGCTTGGGTCTGCCAGGTCTGACCGGCTTCCTCCCCCACCAGCGGAGCCAACCCACTACCAGGTGGTGATCGGTTGACAGCACCGCCCCTCTTCGCACCCAAGTGTCCAATACATGCGGCCGCAATTCTGACAACACAACCACAAAGTCGATCATTGAACTGCGGCCTAGGGTGTCCTGGTACTAAGTGCACATATGAACACCCTTATGCTTGAACATGGTGTTCATTATGGACAATCTGTGACGAGCACAGAAGTCCAATAACAAAAGACCACTCGGGTTCAGATCAGGGGGGCCGTTCCTCCCAATCACGCCCCTCCAGGTCTCACTGTCATTGCCCACGTGAGCATTGAAGTCCCCCAGCAGAACAATAGAGTCCCCAGGAGGAGTGCTCTCCGACACCCCTTCCAAGGACTCCAAAAAGGGTGGGTATTCTGAACTGCCGTTTGGCGCATAAGCGCAAACAACAGTCAGGACCCGTCCCTCCACCCGTAGGTGAAGGTAGGCTACCCTCTCGTCCACCGCGGTAAACACCAATGTACAGGCGCCCAGCCAAGGGGCAATAAGTATGCCCACTCCAGCTCGGCGCCTCTCCCCGTGAGCAACTCCAGAGTGGAAGAGGGTCCAACCCCCTTCGAGGAGACTGGTTCCAGAGCCCAAGCCGTGCGTCGAGGTGAGCCCTCACAGCCTCGCGCACCAGCTCAGGCTCCTTCCCCACCAGAGAGGTGACATTCCATGTCCCTAGAGCTAGCTTCTGTAGCCGAGGATCGGATCGCCAAGGTCCCCGCCTTCGGCCACTACCCAACTCACATTGCACCCGACCCCTATGGCCCCTCCTACAGGTGGTGTGCCCATTGGAGGGGGGACCCTCATGCTTCCTTCGGGCTGTGCCCAACCAGGCCCCATGGGTGCAGACTTGGCCACCAGGTGCTCACCATCGAACCCCACCCCCAGGCCTAGCTCCAGGGGGGGTCCCGGTGACCCGCGTCCGGGCGAGGGAAAACGTGGATCTATGTTTGTATTCATCATAAGGGGTCTTGTGAGCTGCACTTCGTCTGGTTCCTCACCCAGGACCTGTTTGCCTTGGGTGACCCTACCAGGGGCATAAAGCCCCGGGCAACTTAGCTCTTGTGATCATTGGAACATGCAAACCCCTCCACCACGATAAGGTGTCGGCTCCAGGAGAGGTTATTCTTAATAATAATATTCTGAACTGAGCTGTTTGTCCAGAGCTGAGAGACTGAAGAGTTTCTCTCCTTCTCTTTACAGGTTGTCATTTTGTAGATTCACAGATACAGGCTGTGCTTCTCTGGCTTCAGCACTGACGTCAAACCCCTCACACCTGAGAGAGCTGGATCTGAGTGATAATGACACAGGAGACTCAGGAGTGATACATCTCTCTGCTATACTGAAGGATCCTAAATGTCAGTTGCAGAAACTCAGGTTAGGAGTCACAATTTAAAAAAAAAAATGAATAAGAAATAATTATTCACAGCTGTTATTATTAATAATGCATTAGTTAATTGGAGATGTAATTGGGAATTTATTCAAATGTAATTACATTTTACTATAAATGCTGTTCTGAGGTTGAGCTATAAACCAGGCAGCAGAGGGTGTACGAGCATCAGCACTGCAGAGGCTGTATTTACTGAATAACAGTGCGGCTGAAGTCGGGAGACGGGAGTAACTGGGAGGGACTGTGAGAGACGGCTGGCGGAGTCCTCACCATGTCAGGGGGGTCTGAGAGTAAGAGGGGGGTGAATGGCAGCGGGTGGTCTCTAAAAGGGAACAACAGGAGGGGGGAAACTGAACCAAACAGAAACACAAAAGAAGGACAGAAGCGTCACTCAGGCTGTAGCAGGCAGAGACACACAGACACCTGTCCGTCACTCAGAGTCACACGTGTGTGTAGATCCCAGAGAGGTGCTGTCATGACGGTGTTTCCTTAATGAACTGATTTATGGGTCCAGAGCTGAGAGAGTGAAGAGTTTCTCTCCTTCTCTTTACAGGTTGTCAGGCTGTAGAGTCACAGATACAGGCTGTGCTTCTCTGGCTTCAGCTCTGAGGTCAAACCCTTCACACCTGAGAGAGCTGGACCTGAGCTACAATAACACAGGAGACTCAACAGTGATTCAGCTCTGTGATGTACTGAAGGATCCTAAATGTCAACTACAGAAACTCAGGTTAGTAGTCAGACTGTTTCCTTGCAAGCAACATGTATAACAAATTGAATAAGAAATAATAATTCAGATCTTTGGATAGTATATATTTCAGAAAGATGCTTCTCTCCAAGATTACCCTTGCACGTGTGTAAGTGTGTGTGTGTGTGTGTGTGAATGAGAGAGAGAGAGAGAGTGTGTTTCCCTGAACAATAAGAACAGTTCATAAACAAACTGAACTTTTTACACCTTTCTAAATTCCTTGCAATTTGCCTTACACTGTGTCTTGCGCTTTCATTGGTTGTGGCTCGTCGCCGCACTCATTGTCAGTCTCAGCACCTTTCACATGTTCAGGATTTGGCATTGTTGACTGGTCCCAATATTTAGCCTTCTAGATATTTGATGGGCGTCTGCGACACATTGACAACTCCGTTGGGTCGTGTTAAGAACCGATCGTGAACCGATTTGCCTCAGGCCTGGGGGTTTTTCAGCAATTTCCAAAATCTGTTGACGCGTGGAAAATCGGGGCTAATATCATTTAGTGTGAAGTTAGCATTATTTATACTGGAAGGTGGCATTTGCTCAAACATGCACCAAGCGGGAAAAGCAAATCATCCAATGAGAAAGATGCATGGCGATAGATTTCTGCATGTAAATGATTGGTTAAAAAGGATAACAACCAATGCTTGAGATGGCTACTGTGATCTAGGTTGTTGTTGGTATAATTTAGTCATGAAATAAAAGGTTGTCAACGAATACTCATCGTTAAAATTTTCACTGACGAAATTAGCACTGTGCCTGAGAATAAGAGGGGGGTGTATGGCAGTGGGTGGTCTCTAAAAGGGAACAACAGGAGGGGGGAAATCAAACCAAACAAACAGAAAGACAAAAGAAGGACAGAAGCGTCACTCAGGCTGTAGCAGGCAGAGACACACAGACACCTGTCTGTCAGTCAGAGTGGCACGTGTGTGTAGATCCCAGAGAGGTGCTGTCATGACGGTGTTTCCTTAATGAACTGATTTATGGGTCCAGAGCTGAGAGAGTGAAGAGTTTCTCTCCTTCTCTTTACAGGTTGTCAGATTGTGGTGTCACAGATACAGGCTGTGCTTCTCTGGCTTCAGCTCTGAGGTCAAACCCCTCACACCTGAGAGAGCTGATTCTGAGCCAAAATAACACAGGAGACTCAGGAGTGATACAGCTCTCTGCTGTACTGGAGGATCCTAAATGTCAGCTGCAGAAACTCAGGTTTGCAGTCAGTTTCCTTGCAGGAAAATTTGTATAAACATTTAAACAACGTCAAATTATTATATACATTATTTGCAACAATTGTTTAAATGAGTTGAATGTTTGATTATTAATAGTAAACTAGCTATTTAACAATAGACATTTTGCATTGCAGATATTTTCCTCATTGAACTGAATGTGTGTCCAGAGCTGAGAGAGTGAAGAGTTTCTCTCCTTCTCTTTACAGGCTGTCAGGCTGTAGAGTCACAGATACAGGCTGTGCTTCCCTGGCTTCATCCCTGAGGTCAAACCCCTCACACCTGAGAGAGCTGGATCTGAGTGACAATAACACAGGAGACTCAGGAGTGATACAGCTCTCTGCTGTACTGGAGGATCCAAAATGTCAGCTGCTGATACTCAGGTTAATAGTCAGATTGTTTCCTTGCAAGCAACATACAGTTTGGAAAATGAGTATTGAACGTATCAACATTTGTCTCAGCTAATACTTTTCTAATGGAGCTATTGAAATGAAATTTATACCAGATGTCGGAAACAACCCAAGTAATCCACAGATACAAAGACATTTTAGCAAGACAATGATCCCAAACACACAGCGAAGGAAACTCTCAATTGGTTTCAGAGAAAAGAAAATAAAGCTACTAGAACGGTCAATCACCCCACTTGAATCCAATTGAAAAGAAAGAACTGTTCATAGGAGAGGTTCTTGGAACCTTCAAGATTTTAAGACAGTTTGTGTGGAAGAATGGGCCAAAATCACACCTGAGCAATGCATGCAGCTAGTTTCCATAGAGGAGGCATCTTGAAGCTGTCATTACCAACAAAGGGTATACCAAGTATTAAATAAATTTCAGTAAGCATGTTCAATACTTATTCCCTGTGTCATTTCACTTTATTACACATAATTTATGGACTTATTTGTTTGGATTTCTTTGTATATATGGATTACTTGGGTTGTTACCAACATCCGGTATAAATTTCATGTCAATCACCCCATTAGAAACAAACACTGCTCAAAAGATTAACAGAATACATGGAAAACACATCAGATCTCAATGGAAAAAAAATTATGCTGGATATCTGTACTGATATGGACTGTGTAATGTGTTAGGAACGAAAGGATGCCACAACCTACAGGGGGTTAAATTTAAAGATGAAAATCAAAGTGAAAAAATTGATGCAGCAGGCTAGTCCATTTTGCCGAAATTTCATTGCAGCAACTCAAAATTGTACTCAGTAGTTTGTATGGATCCCACGTGCTTGTATGCATGCCTCACAACATGGGGGCATATTCCTAATGAGATGTCAGATGGTGTCCTGGGGAGTCTCCTCCCAGATCTGGACCAGGGCATCACTGAGCCCCTCTGAAGTACAACTTGGTGGCGTCAGATGGACCAAAACATAATGTCAATGTTATCAATTCCTTCATCCTCCAGGAACTGCCTGCATACTCTCACCACATTGTCGTGCACCAGGAGGCACCCAGGACCCACTGCACCAGCGTAGGGTTTGACAGTGGGTCCAAGGATTTCATCCTGATACCTAATGGCAATCAAGGTGCCGTTATCTAGCCTGTAGGGGTCTGTGTGTCCCTCCATGGATATGCCTCCCCAGACCATCACTGACCCACCACCAAACCGGTTATGCTGAACAATGTTACAGGCAAAATAATGTTTTCCCTGGCTTCTCCAGACCCTTTCACGTCTGTCACATGTGCTCAGGGTGAACCTGCTGTCATCTTTGAAAAGCAGAGGATGCCAGTGGCAGACCTGCCAAATCTGGAATTCTATGGCAAATGCTAATCGAGCTCCACGGCGCTCGGCAGTGAGAGGATGTCGGGCCCTCAGGCCACCCTCATGAAGTCTGTTTATGATTGTTTAGTCAGAGATATTCACACCAGTGTCCTTCTGGAGGTCATTTTGTAGGGCTCTGGCAGTGCTCCTCCTATTCCTCCTTGCACAAAGGAGCAGATTCCAGTCCTGCTGATGGGTTAAGGACCTTCTATGGCCCTGTCCAGCTCTCCTAGAGTAACTGCCTGTCTTATGGAATCTCCTCCATGCCCTTGAGACTGTGCTGGGAGACACAGCAAACCTTCTGGCAATGGAATGTATTGATGCGCCATCCTGGAGGAGCTGGACTTCCTGTGTGACCTCTGTAGGGTCCAGGTATCGCCTCTTGCTTCAGTCATGTGAAAAAATTAGGACACCCCATTAAATGTTTAGTTCTTTATTAAGAAATATCGACATATCACTATTAAATCTTCTTTCAAAACATATGTGTAGATAAAGGTGATGTAACTGTATTACCTATGCAAAAAAAAGAAACAAATTCACTTATTTAACAGAAGAAATTAACTATGATGCCAATTTCCACTTAGGAAAAAGTTAGGACACTCTCACATCCATTATTATTTAAAATGCAGGCCTAGAGTTATTATTATTTAGTTAGGTTTCAAATATAATTAGATATGTTGATATTTCTTAATCAAGTACTAAATATTTATGTCCTAATTTTTTCACATAACTGTATCAGTAGTGACACTGACTGTAGCCAGATGCAAAACTAGTGAAAAAACAGTCAGAAAAGATGAGGAGGGAAAATGTCAGTGGCCCCCACCTGTTAAACCATTCCTGTTTTGGGGGTCGTCTCATTGTTGCCCCTCTAGTGCACCTGTGTTAATTTCATTAACACCAAAGCAGCTTAAATTTATTAACAACCCCCTCTGCTACTTAAGTGACTAGATCAATACCCCAGAAGTTTAATTGACTTGATGCTATACTCTGATTAATAAGTGTTCCTTTAATTTTTTAAGCAGTGTATTGTGTGTAGGGTGTGTGTAGGGTGACCAAATAATCCATGTCAAGGAGGACATGGGTATGTTGTTGTCTTGGGTATAACGTTAAACTGCATCCGCCCCTGCAAGCGATCGTCCAATTTGCAGAGAAAAATTTTGGGGTTTGCTGGCGAAACTGGCACTCCATCTACCGTGAAACATTTCATGACAGCAAGGTCCAAACAGCTGCCCGCAGGAAGGCATCATGATGGGGATGGGGGAAAGCCTTCGGGAGCCTCATCCCCGGAAGAGTTGAAACCATCGAAGAGCAAATATGGTCAGGCCTGTTGGGGATCGGGGCTGGTGGGGTGCTGAGGCGTCACTCGCTGCTTGGCAGCACTTGGGTCCCAGTTTGAGGTGGCCCATCCACGTAGGCATGTGGAACGTCTTGTCTCTCCAGCAAGATGAACATCTTCCTTTGCTGTCAGAGGAGCTTCGTAAACGCCACATCTCGGTGGCGGCACTCTCTGAGGTACGCAGAATGGGGAGTAGCTGGATCTATGTATGTGAATACACCTACTTTTGGTCTGGTTGCTCTGGTGGCTGCCATACTCAGAGTAGCTGTTGTTGTGGCGGATCGGCTACTTCCAAAGGTGTCTGTTGTCACTCCTTTCAATGGTATTATGAGGCTCAGGCTAATAGTGCGTTCCATTTTCCCTCAGAACTCGGTTTCTGAGTCGGATTCCGAGTTTTGAAGCCGGAAGTGACTACATGCGCTCCCGTTTCTCGGACATCTGAGAAATATCTCGGAGCAGCACAGAGGATCCTGAGTTCAGAATCCAAGATGGCTGCGCCCTTTATCAACAGAAGGGAAAGTTGTAGTTTTATACTATTTAAGCACTACTTCTCATTTGTGGCTCATTAAATCGGTTACACACACTATACCGTCAACAATGGCTAACAATTAACCAGGCTAGAATTGGATTACATGATTAGTCAGATTATTTAATTTTAAGTTAGTTCGGGCTAATTGTAAGTGAACGAAGATAAAGGCCATTGAAACTATGGAATGAAGCAGGGGCCCATTTCTTCCCTCTTTAGAATAATTACCTTATAACTTCAGATGTAAAAGTCACAGACACATGCCTGATACCTAAAATCAAAGTTGACCCCTTTACAATTGATTGTAGGAAGTTCAATAACGAAATGAATAACCTGTGTATAATTTATGGACATGCGAATATAACAAAAACAGCTGGAAAAATACAAACCTTTTTTTGTGTCTTGGATTTTTGCAAATATTTTTTAAAAGTACATGATGGATTAGGTCCAATTTTAAAAATGTGGTTCCCTAACTTCTACATGTGTGCCCAATTTCATGTCATTTGATGTAGCTGAACAGGTTTTACGGAGGAAAGAACACATGGTGCAACTGGGAGCCTTTCATATCCAAAATCTATCTGAAACCTATCCAAAATGGCAATAGTGTAACTAGCAGTGTTTTGGGGTAGCAACTTTCTTTCTAAATGCATTACCACTTATGGGTCATGAGAAACATTTTGTCACACAACATCACCACACATTTGGAGGAAAATCTATATTTTATTCACACGACTTGTGCCAAACCTATCCAAAACCTATCCAAACTGGCCACAGTGTAACTAACAGTGTTTTTTGGGATAGCGTCTTTCTTTCTAAATGCATTACCACTTACGGGTCATAAGAAACATTTTGTCACACAACATCACCACACATTTGGAGGAAAATCTATATTTTATTCACACGACTTGTGCCAAATATATCCAAGACCTATCCAAAACCTATCCAAACTGGCCACAGTGTAACTAACAGTGTTTTTTGGGATAGCGTCTTTCTTTCTAAATGCATTACCACTTACGGGTCATAAGAAACATTTTGTTTCTAACCCTAACCCTAACTCCGCATAACTTTGTCCAAACAAAGCGCGACAAGTGCCCCGCATAACTTTGCCCAAACAAAGCCCGACAAATGCCACGCATAACTTTGCCCAAAAATAGCCGACAAGTACCGTACATAACTTTGCCCAAACAAAGCTGACAAGTACCGTTCATAACTTTGCCCAAACAAAGCTGACAAGTACCGTTCATAACTTTGCCTAAACAAAGCCGACAAGTGCCCCGCATAACTTTGCCCAAACAAAGCCCCGCAAAACTTTGCCCAAACAAAGCCCCGCAAAACCTTGTCCAAGTAAAAGCCAAAAGCGCTGCATTACTTTGCACACGCAAAGCTTGACAAAGGCGATGCGGAACTTTTCCCTATGTACCACAATACAATTGTTACCAAAGCAGATGTTATTTATGATTTGCTGAATCACGGAATTATAAAAATCTATAGAATAAAAGAGTAAACTGTAAATAAATGTACTTACGTGTCGAGGGTTGCATCCTCTGCGTACTCAAGACACTCCCACAAAAACTGCACCGGCAGAGAATAATTTGCGCATTTATGTACCCAGCGCGAAAAACAATGCCCAATCAGCACATCCCATACCATTTTGCAAACCTTAGAAGCACCTCTATTGGATGAAGCAGATGATACTGTAAGTTGATGTCCATACAAAAAGTTTATTATGCTGAAACATAACCATGGGCAAAGGTTCAGTATGTAAAAAATGGTATGCTAGCAGGGAATCAGGGCATGTACCTAAAAAATACTTGACAATGAAAAATGACAGTGATTGAATCATGTACATAAGAGATCAAGCTTTCAAACGAGGGTAACTTTGTCATTTTATTCAATGGTTTTCTTATAAAATTCCGAAGATGAAAAACATAGCACGAATGTAAACAATGCCGACTGACATTTTTCTGCGAAGAGTGAGCAAGCTATTTGAGAGCATGACAGTCATATTTATAGAAAAATGTGTGTTTTGTCTTAATACTGTGACGGTTTATGAATTATTCATCGTGAAAGAAATAGTTTGAAGTTCTTAGTTTTCATTCTGAAAAGTTGTCCATCTAAGCAAAAAGTCTAGCTTTTTCATACGGGTCCATGGTGTTGCTACTTCTGTGGCAAATGGAACACACCCAACTCGGTTTTCCCCAAGTTTTTAGCAGATGTGATGTAATCTCGGCAACCAAAACGTGGATCTGAAGGCAAATAGAACGCACCATAAGGCACTCCTTGGGTGTCTTGTCTGCGGTGAATGATGTCTCATTGAGGGAGACCTTTTACACGCAACTTATAGTTGATGGGTGCCCACGAGGCGACGCTCCTCTGGTCATGGGTGACTTCAGTGCGACCACAGGCACTGACAGGGATGACTATGAGGGTTGTGTCGGTCCCCATAAGTCTGGATACTGGAGTGATAGTGGGTCCATGTTCCTGCAAAAGGTCAGGGTTTTATAAATCTGACTTTTACTTTTCGTATGAATTTATATATATATAAATGAGCACCCAGGTCCTTTTAATTGATATGGTAGTTTGCAAATCCTGTCCTACCTGAAAGTGTCCTCCCTAGCTCCCTGAGATGGATTATCTGGTCACCCTATATGTGTGTAAATCCCAGTTCCTTCATTCATTGATTTGCGGGTACAGAGCTGAGAAATTGAAGAATTTTTCTCATTCTCTTTACAGGCTGTCAGGCTGTAGAATCACAGATACAGGCTGTGCTTCTCTGGCTTCAGCTCTGAGGTCAAACCCCTCACACCTGAGAGAGCTGGATCTGAGTGACAATAACACAGGAGACTCAGGAGTGATACAGCACATTGCTGTACTGGAGGATCCTAAATGTCAGCTGCAGATAATCACATGATAATCTTGCAATCAGAGACATATTGTCAGATCCCTCCTAATTCTCCCCAGGCGTGTCTTGCTCATTATCCTCAATGCTATTGTGCTAACTCTCCACACCCGCATCTTGCCAGTCATGTATATAAATGCTTACCAGTCCTGCATTCCTCCGTTCAGTCACTAATTTCAGTTCCCTTGTTCCCTGTGCCCATCCCAGTTGTAGTCTCCCCAGTTTGACCCCTCACAATCCTGTTTGGTTCCCATCTCCTGTTTTGGGTTCAATAAAGCCCCTATTTTTTCTCATGATGCCCGCCTTCGAGTCCTTTGTTTTTTGTGTCATGACACATACACTCACCTAAAGGATTATTAGGAACACCATACTAATACGGTGTTTGACCCCCTTTCGCCTTCAGAACTGCCTTAATTCTACGTGGCATTGATTCAACAAGGTGCTGAAAGCATTCTTTAGAAATGTTGGCCCATATTGATAGGATAGCAACCTGTCGGCCCATTCTACTCTGACCTCTAGCATCAACATGGCATTTTCGCCCAGAGGACTGCCGCATACTGGATGTTTTTCCCTTTGCACACCATTCTTTGTAAACCCTAGAAATGGTTGTGCGTGAAAATCCCAGTAATTGAGCAGATTGTGAAATACTCAGACCGGCCCGTCTGGCACCAACAACCATGCCACGCTCAAAATTGCTTAAATCACCTTTCTTTCCCATTCTGACATTCAGTTTGGAGTTCAGGAGATTGTCTTGACCAGGACCACACCCCTAAATGCATTGAAGCAACTGCCATGTGATTGGTTGATTAGATAATTGCATTAATGAGAAATTGAACAGGTGTTCCTAATCATCCTTTAGGTGAGTGTATATTCAATTAAAGTATTCATATATGTCAATTTATTTGAGGCATAATTTATTTACCTTCACTTTCAGCTCACACACACCGAGAACCTCTGCAGCGGCTTTCAGAGAAGGAGAGCAGTTTGCACTGTTTCTGAAGCACAGGTGCAGCTCTTCCAAGTGGTCTCTGAATGTAGCCATGTAAGGCACCTCTTTAGATGCATCCTTACAGGCTAGAGCTAGCCTATGTGCAGCACAGTGGACACTTAGGAGCCATGGGCATTTCTCTGATAGCTGTTTTGCAACTCCATTATGTCTTCCTATTGAATACATATTTTTTATTAAATTAACAAGAAATAAAATATTCAGAACAGTTTAATTATGTACAAAAAACAAGGTACGACACCTGTCATTACAGCAGCACCATCATTTCCAAGGCCAAAGATTTAGTGTGTGAAGATGCCCTTCTTGTGGATAATGTTCCTTAGTGCTGCCACTATTGAATCTGCTTGAGTCAGGCAAATCAGATCCAGGAATTGGCAGAAGACCTTCCCCTTGTTGTTCAAGTATCTAATAATGTCCATATGATACATTTTATGCATTTCAATTATCTGTATATTGAAATTGTATTGGTCAATGAAATGTTACACTTTGAGTAGACCTACCTCACATGAATGCCTAGCTGTCTGCACACAGAGACCACAGAAATATCCCTCAATATTGGCTTCTCAATGACAGTGGCCAGAATTTCTAGCATTTCATCAATTATTCGATGTGACTTATAGTTGGTGCTTGTGCCAATCTAAAACATGTTTGAAAGATTAACATTAAAAGATGCTTGACAATTAAATGCAGTATATGAATTCTTAAATTTCATGCAAGAAAACTGCAATTCATCGTCAGTATAGCGATCACATAAGACAAAACAAAACAAAAAATATGGTAAACATTTACAAAAGAAGCTTACATTGAGCTTGTCAAAATAGGTGCAGCCCAAAAGATTAGCTAGTTGCAGCAAGGCTGGATAGTTGGTGTGGTGGGCTATTTCATGCTTTATTACCCAATACATGTTATCGATCAAATCATAATAAAAATAAAAAAACCATTATTACCTGCTGTCAAACTTGACTGGCGCTGACAGGCTATTCTGTGATGCTCAGGCGTCATGTGTTTGTCAAGTTTGTCCTTTCTGTAGGACTGGCAGGGAGATTATATAAATGGCCGGGACTGGTTTCCTCTTACAACTGTCTGTTTATGCTGTCTACATATTTGACAGAACATTCCTAAAACCAAAAAGAAAACTGAAATAATCCCCTGTTCATTCTCTGTGTACTGCATTTTATCTATCTATCTATCTATCTATCTATGCATGTGTGTATGTATGTAATGTATATACTTACTAGAGCTGGGCGATATGGCCAAAAATTCATATCAGTCGATAATTATCGTGATAAGTGCGTTAAAATCGAATAAACTAGATGGTTAATCGTAGTTATAAACTATACTTTATCTTCAGAACTTAACAAACACGTGCCAAACAGTAGTGATGGCCAAAATGACGTTTCCGAAATATTTTGCTATATTTTCTATCCCCACTAGATGGAGCGCTCTGTTCAAAAAAGGGCTCAAAGCATGCCGAAAATGAAACAAAAGCGCCACGTGTACCAAATAGCATTTCGCATTTCACAAGTCCGAGATAGAAGATGAGCAAGTTATTTTAGCCATCGGAACTCTGCAGCCTCCCTTCTTCCTATCTTTTCTTAATTCTCTGTGGATTATTACCAGAGTTGGGTAATTCAGGTCCAAAGAGTAAAGGTCCAGACTAGAATTTTGTTTCAACCAACAAGTTGAATACTCTGTGACTATCTCTCTTTATATTCAACTGGTTGCTTGAAAGAAAATCCTGGCCTGGACTTTTACTCTCTTGACCTAAATTACCCAACTTTGATCATTACTATCGGGATTTCTCATGAACTGAATTTTACTGTGGATTTTCCTTTTGGATTTCACTGGATTACCCTTACTGAACAGGTTGCTTTGGACTTGCTCTCCCGGTGAGTTGCTCTGCTATTGTGAAGGTTTTGTCTGTTGTCTGCCTACCTGCCCTATTGCATTCTGTTTTGGTGTTCTGACAAGTAGTCATAGAGAAAGTGACCTCATTTTGTGATGCAAGCCTGTAGCCAGCAGCATGATATGTGTTAAATGATATCGAACTTTTATTGTGCATTTAGCATATCGATATCGAGGGAAATTATATCACAATGATTATTGTTATTGTTTTTTCACCCAGCTCTACTTACTGACTTACCAAGAGCAGTCTTGTACAGCCAGGGTGTCACGTTCGCTGGGGAGGCGATCCGGGAAGCAGGGAAACGGAGCCAGGAAGTAGGGCAAACGGGGTTTATTAAGGGAGAATCCACAGGACGGGGAAGAACGACGAGTAACATTAATGACAAGTCTGGGGAAGACTGACTCAGACGAGGACTAAATACAACAGACAAGCTACGGGTAACGAGCCACAGGTGAGAACAATCAGGGAGAAACAGGAGGTAATGAGGTGGGCGTGGCACACATTAGGAGCGGACGGAGCGGGGCGTGACACAGGGGGAGTATTTCCCCTCTGACAGCCAAGCTGGGTCAAAATCTGTCATCTGGTGGTGACTGGACTTCTGCTGCTTGTCAGGGGCAGGGCGTGCAGCACTTGGGCTCTTTTCTCTTCTTGGACCTGGAATAGGAGAGCTACTTCGGCTGCTACTCTGGTTGCTACTTGCAGGAGAGCGAGTGTTGCCATCTTCATCACCCTGGGAGCGTTTAAAAAAACGCAGATATTTTTGTCTGTTTTCTCAGTGCCGACATATTTTCCAACGCTCTGTCCACTGGTGGGAGCCTGCTCACCTGTGTGTGAGCACACGTCATTACATTACGCAATGTGGAGAGCAGAGGATGAATTGTAATCGCGACCGTGTAGAGACAAAAATGACGAGCTGTTTTGTAAATAAGATAAATAACGATTTTTTAGTTTGTTTAATAAAAGGACAATGTATAGACCTGTTCTATACTAAAGGTAACCTTAAATGACTTCTGTTGTGATCTGGCGCTATATAGAAAATAATCCATCCATCCATGATCTATACCGCTTTATCCATCTAGGTCGCGGGGAAGCTGGAGCCTATATAAAATAAAATTAAATAAAATTAACTTGACCTTTGGGGGGGGGGCTAATATAATGGTAGGGGAAACACTGCTCCTCAAATACCTTTATGCACTTTCCAGCCCCATCTGCCAGGACTGGGAGTCTGAGAAGCAGGCCCTCCAGATCCTGTCCTGCCCACGGCACATACTTTGTCTGTGCTCCTTTCACCACCAGGGGGAGCATCGGAGTGTCCCTATTGGGGGCCTCACAGCCCTCATGCTTCCCCTGTTCTATGATCTGCATTATCCTCCTCTACTCCTTTCTCACTCTCCGTTTCTATCTCCTTCTCCTGAAACTGACTCCAACCTCTACTTGCTCTGTACCCCACCTTTATCTCACTCCCTTTTTTCTCAGACCCACATGCCTGGCCTTCTGTTATTATCTCACTCCCTTGCAGTCCTTCCTCCACAGCCTGCCGCCACAGCAATGCACTCACTTCCCTGTACCCATCGAAACAACTTGCCGTTTCTTTCTGTTCCCTACTTGCTTCATCCTTCTGTTTCACTTCCCCTCCGAACTTTACCTTGCCTTGTATTACTGGAAACTGGCCCTTATATAACAGAGGTGGCCCATCCGCTAACAGATACTGTCCCTGATACTGTGGAGGTCGTAACTCCTCCTGTTCTGTTTCACATTTGACTCCTGCCTGATTGTGCTCCTGATTGTGGTCCTGCACAATGTGGGAAGGAGAGATTCAGAAGGTCTTTCCATCCGCTGTCAGACTCTATAACAAAGTCCTTGCAGCAGACCACACACACATAGACTAACAAAACACACACATCCAGTACACCAGGGTAATACACCAGGGTGTTTTTCTTATGTGCGATATTTCTTGAGTACAATTCCACAGTGTTGTACATATATTTATATTTATATATCTCCACTTGTACATATATATAGTTTTTATCCTATTGTTTTTTTAATTTGTGCTGCTCTATTCTTGTACTGTCCAATTTCTGCCGTGACAATGCAAATTTCCCACTTGTAGGACTAATAAAGGATTATCTTATCTTATCTTATCTTATCTTTTATCTTATCTTATCTTATCTTATCTTTTGCCGATTTTTGCTGCATTGTGGATCGGGTGGCGGCCAAGGGAGGCCCTGGCGGTCCGATCCCCGGCTGACAAAACTGGCTTTTGGGACATGGAATGTCACCTCTCTGGTGGGGAAGGAGCCTGAGCTTGTGTGTGAGGTTGAGAGGTATCGACTAGATATAGTTGGGCTCACCTCAACACATAGCTTGGGTTCTGGAACCAATCTCCTGGAGAGGGGCTGGACGCTCTTTTACTCTGGAGTTGCGGCGGGTGAGCGACGCCGGGCTGGGGTGGGGCTATTGGTGGCCCCACAGCTCGGTGCATTAACAACGGAGTTTACCCCGTTGAACGAGAGGGATGTTTCCCTGTGCCTTCGGGTCGGGGATAGGTCTCTGACTGTCATCTGCGCTTATGCGCCGAATGTCAGTTCGGAGTACCCGGCCTTCTTGGATTCCCTTAGCGGTATGCTATTTGGCGTGCCGCGGGGGGATTCCATCGTTTTGCTGGGGGACTTCAACGCTCATGTGGGCAATGACAGTGTGACCTGGAAGGGGGTGATTGGGAGGAACGGCCTCCCTGATCTGAATCCGAGTGGTGTTCTGTTATTGGACTTCTGTGCAATGCATGGTTTGTCCATAACGAACACCATGTTCGAGCATAAGGGTGTCCATAAGTGGACATGGTACGAACATGCCCGGGGCTACAGGTCGATGATCGATTTTATAATCGTATCAACTGATCTGCGGCCCTCCGTCTTGGACACTCGGGTAAAGAGAGGGGCAGAGCTGTCAACTGATCACCACCTGGTGATGAGTTGGCTCAGGTGGCGGGGGAGGAAGCCGGTCAGACCTGGTAGGCCCAAGCGCATAGTGAGGGTCTGCTGGGAACGTCTGGCAGAGGCTCCTGTTCGCTGGAGCTTTAACTCGTGCCTCCGGCAGAATTCCGACTGCATGCCGGGGGAGGTCGGGGACATTGAGTCTGAATGGACACTGTTCCGGACCTCCATTGTGGAAGCGGCCGTACGGAGCTGTGGCTGCAGGGTGGTCGGTGCCTGTCGTGGCGGTAACCCCCGTACCCGATGGTGGACACCAGAGGTGAGGGGGGCCGTGAAGCTGAAGAAGGAGGCTTACCGGAAATTATTAGCCCGGGGGTCTCCGGAGGCAGCTGACGGGTACCGGCGGGCCAGGTGGAACGCGGCTCGGGCGGTCGCAGAAGCAAAAACCCGGGCGTGGGAGGAGTTCGGTGAGGCCATGGAAAGTGACTTTCGGTCGGCCTCAAAAAGGTTCTGGCAAACCATACGGAGTATCAGGAGGGGTAAGCAGCTCCTGGTTCCTACTATTTATAGTGGGGGGGGGGGCTGTTGACCTCACCTGGGGACATCATCTGGAGGTGGAAGGAATACTTTGAGGACCTCCTCAACCCTGCCTCAGGTACATCTACGCATACTGCCTTTGAGACATCTGAGGGCACAGAGCCCGGGGGTGCTGGGGGGGCTTGCCCATCACTGAGGCTGAGGTGGCCGGGGTGGTTAAACAACTCCGTGGTGGCCGGGCCCCGGGGGTGGACGAGATCCGCCCGGAGTACCTGAGGGCTCTGGATGTTGTGGGGCTGTCGTGGCTGACACGCCTTCTCAACAGTGCGTGGAGGTCAGGGACAGTGCCGCTGGATTGGCAGACCGGGGTGGTGGTCCCCTTATTTAAGAAAGGGGACCGGAGGGTGTGTTCCAACTACAGGGGGATCACACTTCTCAGCCTCCCTGGGAAAGTCTATTCCGGGGTACTGGAGAGGAGGGTGAGATCGATAGTCGAATCTCGGATTCAGGAGGAACAATGCGGTTTTCGTCCTGGTCGTGGAACACTGGACCAGCTTTATACCCTTGCAAGGGTACTGGAGGGGGCCTGGGAGTTTGCCTATCCAGTCTACATGTGTTTTGTGTATTTGGAAAAGGCTTACGACCGGGTTCCCCGAGGTGCTCTGTGGGGGGTGCTTCGAGAGTATGGGGTCCGGGGTCCACTGTTGTGTGCGATCCGGTCCCTGTATGAACGGAGCAGTGAGCTTGGTCCGCATTGCCGGCAATAAGTCGGACGTGTTCCAGGTGCGTGTTGGGCTCCGCCAGGGCTGCCCTTTGTCATCGGTCCTGTTTATAATATTTATGGACAGGATTTCTAGGCGCAGCCAAGGCGTCGAGGGTGTCCAGTTTGGTGACCTCAGGATTGCCTCGCTGCTTTTTGCAGACGATGTCGTCCTGTTGGCTTCATCTGCTGGGGATCTCCAGCATGCACTGGGGCGGTTCGCAGCCGAGTGCGAAGCGGCAGGGATGAGGATTAGCACCTCCAAGTCCGAGACCATGGTTCTCAGCCGGAAACGGGTGGTTTGCCCTCTTCGGGTTGGGGAAGACGTACTGCCTCAAGTGGAGGAGTTTAAGTATCTCGGGGTCTTGTTCACGAGTGAGGGTAGGTGAGATCGGGAGCTGGATAGACGGATCGGAGCAGTGTCTGCAGTTCTGCAGGCGCTTAACCGGTCCGTCGTGGCTAAGAAAGAACTGAGCCAAAAAGCCAAGCTCTCGATCTATTGGTCCATCTTTGTCCCTACCCTCACCTATGGTCATGAGCTATGGGTAATGACCGAAAGAACGAGATCGCGAATACAAGCGGCCGAAATGATGTTTCTCCGCAGGGTGTCTGGGCTCTCCCTTAGGGATAGGGTGAGAAGTTCGGATATCCGGGAGGGCCTCAGAGTAGAACCGCTACTTCTTCACGTCGAAAGGAGCCAGTTGAGGTGGTTTGGACATCTGGTGCGGATGCCTCCTGGGCGACTACCTGGAGAGGTTTTCCGTGCATGTCCTACAGGGAGGAGGCCCCGGGGCAGGCCCAGGACTCGCTGGAGGGATTATATCTCTCGGCTGGCCTGGGAACGCCTCGGTGTCCCCCCCGAGGAGCTGGTGGGGTTAGCTGGGGAGAGGGAGGTCTGGGTGCCTCTACTGAAGCTGCTACCCCCGCGACCCGAACCCCGGACAAGCGGCAGATGATGGATGGATGGATGGACTCAAGCATAAGTTCAACTATTAATGTATGCTAATTTGTGTACCAGTATTGTAAAGTGTTACCGTTTTTTCTTCCCCTGCCAATCAGGAGTTAGGAGCCGCTTGTGTAGATCTTCATGCAGATTCAGTCCTTATTGCAACAGTGAGGTTACAACCAAAGGCTGGGCACCCTGCAGGAGTGTGTTGAATACTGTTTAGCACAATTTTTTATGCATTTTCTAATCATGTAACAATATCTAATCACTTAAGCATCATCATTCCCTCAACCATTCACCATCGTCGTTTTCTTCCTTGATCCAAACCCCTAGATGATGAGTTTGTCAATCATCTCTTTTACTGTTTGGTCCCTCGGCTGAACATAATTATGGCGTGACCATCTCTACTCGGTTTTTTAAAATACCCAGCCGTGAACTTTTGATGAACTCAGGCGAATCCTTTCCTTCAGTAACAAACCTTGGCAGCTTCAGCTTTATGCACATTGTCTGGCTAGAGGGCTAATAATATATTTGTCCTTCAACACAGTGATAAGCTGTAGCACTAATAGAGTAAATATTCATACATCAAAGGCTAACAATATAGCTAAGATACAGAAACTTCTGTATCTACTTCAAATTAAAAGCCCTCTAGTGTTTCTATGGAAAGAATCTCTTCTAGGGATGGCGAAAACTAAAAAATTTCTTGACCGACCACCGAGCCTCAGTAGCCGGTTGAAACCGGTTAACCGATTAGTTTAAAATATGGTACGCTATTTGAAATAACAGCCATTTCGAGCCGCGCCTGCAATTTCGCAACTCTGTCGCATCTCTCTGCCGCTCTGCCTCCCGCACACACACACACACACTGCCACTCACGTCACTTTTTTAAAATCCCCTACAGCGCGAAACATGAGTCCCGCAAACGCGGCGCCGAAGAGCTTGTTGTATGTAATCGTAGGACAAATGGCTCCTTAGTTTCAAATGGTTTGGGTACAAGGTGATCGCTTTGAAAATAAAGGCGTTTGTCTAGGTTAGAAGCTCATTTGAAACATTGCCACGGCTCATTTAAGAAAATGACAGCTCCGAAGAGACGCCGCTTTAGTTGAGGTAGAAATGGTCCCACACACTACTTTTCTTTGCACGCTTCATCCTGTCGTCTGCCCTGGCTCTAACCTCGAGTGTTTTAGCCTGTTGCCTTTACTTTTCGCAAACCTTGTGAGCGCGCGAACCCAAACGCTGTGACCTCGCGCCAAATGTTTTTATTGGTTTATTAAGTACAAACAGGCGAGTTATGAAAAATTGAGTGTGAGGGATAATTTGTTCACTTAACACAAAAAGATGAGGAATGAGATGGCTAACTGTAGTAGCGTATAGTCCACTGTCTATAATAGCCTAATTTAGATATCACTTTTTTTTTAACCGACTACCGACAACTTTGACCGGTTAACGTTGATACGGTCAACCACCGGTCAAACGGTCATCGGTTAACATCCCTAATCTCTTCATTTCCATTTATTGTGAAATATTTGCAGGCTTCATTTGTTGAAAATTCAGTGCCTTGCATAGATCCCATACGAGTCTTCAAATGTACACGTTGTGTACTTTTAAGTTACTATAAAACACAGTTTTGGATGAGACATTAATGGGAACATACTGTTTGTGAAGTGTGGCCCAAGTTTCAAATGTGCTACACGCTGGTTTGCGAAATAATGTATTATTCTTTAACCAATCAACAGCGACTTAATTAAGTGTAAAAACACCAAAGACGTCTCTGCAATTTCCACCCATCGTGTCAGCATAACTTGTCAACAGGAGCGTCAAGGGTGAAAACGAAAGTGAAGATTTTCTTACCACGGGTAGCCGTTTTATTCACTGAGTGTAACATTAAGAAAGAATTGACTGAACACGCAGTAAGTAATTACGAATGGCTATTAAATCAACAAATTAAGTCATAATGTGTTAAAAATAGTGGAATAAACAATAAGAATGATCTCATCTGGAAGTAGTTCGACTGTTTATAACGATTGCCGAAATGGATCCATTATGATTATATTATTATTGAAATGTTTCTTTAGAATTTAGTAATACATTGACAGTTTCATTGGTCTGAAAGCTTAATTTAAATATGTGGTGAATATGTGATGTTATCAGACGGAAGGCATTTTAGTTAAAACGAAAATCTCGCAAAGTCGCTTTAACAAGTAGAACTACTTCCGTTCTCTTTCCTTATTAGTATTCTTATGGTTTAACCTTTAAGTTATTTTCTCTTTTACTTGTGCGCCTTTTTATTCATGGCGTTTATGATCAATTACGAGCTGTGTATTTCTTACTGACGCGACATACAGACTCGTTGAAAAACTGTTGCTAAGAAAATTAATGAATCAGAATCGACGTCAGAAACCAAGCTCTCGACAGCCGGCACTTAACGCTTACGGTGCAGTAAAGGGGGCTATGAAACCTGTTATTTGTTTAATAATTGTCCATGTGATATTTTGTGTTGGACCAAGTTTGTGGTTTTTATATGCGCAGGATATTGATATTGGCTTTCGTGAAGAGGAGCACTGACTCTGAAATGAGTCTGTCTGGGAACGACCGGGAAGCGGAGAGGTGAGAGGTTTATGTATGTGTGTGTGTGTGTGGGTGTGTGTGTGGGAGGGGGGGGGGCAAGGTTATAATAGTTTTGGATTTTTCATTATAGTTTAGTTTTTATTTAGTTTTTACCTTTTTTCCCCCTCTAATTTAGTTAGTTTTAATTAGTTTTTAGAGCAGGTTTGCTAGTTTTAGTTAGTTTTATTTTTTTCTAAATGCTTAGTTTTAGTTTAGTTTTTAGTATTAGTTTTCATTTTTTCATACTTTGGGTTATTTGTCAGGTGCAGGATTCAAAAAGATCAGTAAGTATTGTGTAATAAAACTCAACAAAGGAAACCATTTCAAAAAGTGTATTCAGTTACTTTTGAACAACCAACCATCCACAACAACCAACAGTCTACAAGATAGCAGCTTAAGTGCAAAATGTGTGTGATACTGCTTCTGATGTTGGATACAGGTAGCGTGCCTGGTACAAATCAAAATAGCCAATAGACTAAAGACACACATGAACATAAGAATATAAACCCATTCACGAGGCACACGTCACATTTCTTGACAGCCAGCAGTCTCAGGGAGCTCAATCTGAGAAAAACATTAACAAACTCAAAAACCATTGCACAACAGAATTGTCTCAGCATGGAAACCCAGACTTCCCTATCTCCAGCCACTTCCTCCAGCTCCTCTGGGGAAATCCCGAGGCATTCCCAGGCCAACCGAGACATATAGTCTCTCCAGCGTGTCCTGGGTCTTCCCCGGGGGCTTGATGCTGATGTGCTTTACTTTTCTATGTTAACCATACGTCCAATATTGTAAACAAAAAGGAAATGAAGTCTTGTGGTGTTCCTGCGTATTTACTAACCAGCAGCTGTTTGGTCGTCGGTGAAAGCAGTCCATTATGGTTGTCTCCTCCTTCCCGGTGCTACCTGGTCGGGATGTTGCTTCTCTTTCAGGGGAGCTAATCAGAAAGGCTACTTGGTCAAGGTACTCGGGATTAGTCGTCTTAGGCGAGCTTCTCAAGTGGACTTTCAGATTTGTGGGGGTTTTTCCCTTGAGAAGTATCCCACATATTTTGTCACCTGTTTCTACAATGCACCTGCTCTTATCTGTCTCGCTGTCATAGTCAAAGAAATTCCAGATAGGACTCTGCTGCCTTCTCCCAACTTTTGTCGTCGCCATTTTTCCAGGTAACGCGGTGAGCAAAAGCCGACTGTAAACAAGAAGTAACGGACAGAGAGGTGCCGTACGGTGCTGCCAGCTCACGTAAAACTGCTAGAGCAAAATAAATCGACTTATAAATAAATGGACAAAGACGAAAACGAAGGACATTTCATCTATAATTTCAGTACGTTTTAGTTAGTTTTGTCAACGCACAATACAGTTATAGTTAGTTATCGTTTTTTCTTTTAATTGTCGTTTTTATTTATTTCAGTTAACGAAAATGTCTTTTCAATTCTAGTTTTCGTTACTTCGTTCGTTTTCGTTGACGATAATAACCTTGGGGGGGGGGGGCATGTATATATTACATTACCTGCTTATCACCTGTGTCCAAACCAAGCTCTGCTTCAGCAGCCTTATTATCTTGGACGTCACAAAAAGTAACTAAAAGTAATCCATTGGATTACTTTTTATGGAAGTAATCATAAATCAGTAATTACATCACTTTTGAACTGAGTAATTAGTAATCAGTAATCGGATTACTTTCCCAGAGTAACTTGCCCATCACTGCTGCCAACCATAGCTCAGACTGGGCAAGGAGGGCATTAATCAGAGACGCAACAAAGATAACACTGAAGGAGCTGCAGAGATTCACAGTGGAGATGGGAGTACCTGTCCATAGGACCACTTTAAGGCGTACACTCCACAGAGCGGGGCTGTTTGGAAGAGTGGCCAGAAAAAAGCCATTATTTAAAGAAAAATAAGAAAACCCATTTGGAGTTTGCCCAACACAATGTGGCAGACTCCCAAATTACATGGAAGAAGATACTCTGGTCAGATGATACTAAAACTGAACTTTTTGGCTATCGTGGGAAACGCAATATGTGGTGCAAACTAGGGCTGCACGATTTATAGATTTCAAATTGAAATCGCGATTTGAAACAACGTGATTAGCAAGTCGCAAGTTGCAAAAATCGCAATTTTGGATATACATTATACGGCACGTCGCACCCAGGGTTTAAAACTGCTGTGAGAATAGTTTTACAGATTCATGCTGTGCTCCCTGTGTGACAGTCATTCTCACCAATCACAAGCACTGTGCTTCTTGCCTGCCAGTCATGCTCGCCAATCAGAAGTGGCCCAAGAAGGCCAGCAAACACTTGAAACCCAAGGAAAATGTTACATTCGCGGTGTGGAAAAATATTGATTCCGTTACTGAGCTATAAGTGAATTGCCTTCCTATTTAATGGTCCGAGATTGTTTCAGAAAGGTCCTATCATCAATAGAACCGGCAAGCTCCTTTTAAACACCAGCTACAATATACTTCAGCGTATCATACGTTTGGTTTTTGTTAATAGGCAATAGTATTAGTATACCGCTAACCCATCAAAACAACAATGAGACTTAATGAGTCAGTAATTCTCACAGCAGCGGAGTCGGTGACCTCCAAAAAAGCCGTAAAACCCACAATACAGTCGTGTTTATGTCATATGTTTTTGTTCTTATTAAATTTAAGTGTTTCCAAATATTAATCCCAACACCAGTAATAAAATAAAAGTCTTGCTTTAACATAAATACTAAAAGAATAGATCGATTTAACCGCTGTTACAGTTGGGTATGGGCACACGATCTTGTTTAGAAAACATACAAAAAGAGACAAATATAATGTTTAATCATTCGTTTTGTATTTGTCCGAAAAACAAACCAAAGGAATGATAAGCTGCTTCAGTCAAAAACTGCATTTTACTTCTCATTTAAAATAAAATGCAGGGTTGGCAACTTTGGTCAGCTGCATGGAGTGAGATTTTCTGTTCTCTGTTCTGCACACACATTTACATGTATGTAAGTTTTATTACCTTGTAAATAGTCTGTAGGGTTTCAGTGATGGGCAAGTTACTCTGGGAAAGTAATTACTGATTTATGATTACTGTACTTCCATAAAAAGTAATCCAATGGATTACTTTTAGTTACTTTTTGTGACAGCCATGTATTTCCACAAAACTTAAATCCACTTCATACCACCAGCAATTCAGTTCTTAAAGAAACAACAACAGGGGTCTAGTCTTTATTGGCATCTTGAACAAGGCCAAAACAAGCAATCAACTTTCTAAGTTGAATATTTAATAAAAAAATAAAATGCATCTTTGTTTTAAATCAAATAAATACAACTCTTTTGCACTGTTTTTGCAAAGTCACAATAAAAAGTCCTGAATTTCTTTCTTCCAGTTAGAATGTGTAAACAATGCTACTGCATAGTAAATCATATTTTATAACAAAAAAAAAAATCTTAAGGCAGCACTAGAAAGTTTTAAAGAGAATGTCAAGAATTTCCAACATAAACCTTTCAACACAACTAACATAACTTGTGCTTCGTAAAGCATTTTGAACTTCTCTCCTTAATTTTCTGGGTCAATGGGATTGGAGGATGAAAAACAGTGGTTGTATCGCATCAAAAGAAGCATCTCAAATCTCCGGTCAGACAACCTATTTTTCCTTGGTGTGAGAACTATCCCACCTAAACTAAAGAGGCGCTCTACAGGTGCACTAGATGATGTTGGGGTGTTGTACTTCAAGAAAACATTTTTGATGTTTGGTAATTGGTTAAGATTATGAAGCTCATATCCCCCACATCGCAAATAGTCCATGACTTCTTGTTCTGCAGTGTAGGACTCATCAGTGTCTGGCCCAAACTCGTAGAAGTCCATGCCCCCACCTGGTTTAACCCAGTGAGTAGGTACTGTCACAGTCTTACCATCTACTGGAGGAACTGTACCACACTCTGCAATGAGGAGCTCCTTCAGCCGCTGTCTTCTGCCATCCCTCACCCAGCGAAGCCTGAACTGTGGACAGCTAACAGCAGCCAGGAGGGCATCCTTGTTCTCAAGAACATCAGCAAAACCAGTCTGAATGGCCTGAAAATATACATTTCAAAGAAATATTTAATATAATATTTATCTGTATCTTTACTATTGCTAAAAATTACTGAATATAAATGTTTTTTTAATATATTTTTGGTCTACAAGTAATTAGATAATGCATGGGACATACCTTTACAGTGACATCTGGTAGACCAGCTGTCATCCTGGAGAGTGTATCTTTAGTGCTTAGAGTGCATGGATTGAACCAGTGTATAGTAACCACCATATAGCTTTTATTATGAGATGTCCAAATGTCCGCAGTAGTCGACACAAAGTTTACTGCCTGCAGTGCGGCCCTCAGATTGGCCTCCATTGTAGCATATTCCTTATCTAAATAGTTAGAAAATGCTTTTCTCTGAGGCAGCCGTGCATTATTCCGTGTGGGTATTTTGACGATTAAACCGCGAAAAGACGGCGAGTCCACTGTGGATATGGGAAGTATTTCCTCAACTATGTAAGCAGCAACAAGTTTTTTCAAGTTTTCCCCACTCACCAGTTGACTTGAAAAGTCTAGTCTGAGCTGTTTAGTTGCAGGAAAAGATGAATCCGAGTCTGTGTCGGGGACTGACCCCGCTTTCTCCACTAGCCTAACAAGTAAAAAGCGCCCTTTTCTCCCTCCGGTGGTCTCTCCATGCTGCAGTGTTTGTGTGGCTGCGTCTCAGATTGATGACGTATACGTAGCGCCGTGCGCGGCTGCTTGATGATTTTTGCAACTGTATTTCATTACTATTATTTTTGCATAAAACTGGCTAATCTGACGTCTTCAATGCAACACAATAGTAACGACGCGTTAGTCGGGTAGTAACTATAATCTGATTACTGCCTTCTAAAATGCAACGCCGTTAGATTACTCCGTTACTTAAAAAGTAATCAATTACTGTAACGCGTTACTGCCCATCACTGTTTGTGTTGTGGTCAATGTGTGTAAATTGTACTAACACATCTGTCCAATAAACCTGTGTTGTGTGTGAAATTGTTCATGTGCAAAAATATTAAAGAGGGTAAAAGGATTTTTCATCTATACATGGATTTTAGACCATAATTTCCATTTAATTTACATTTTTTTAAAAATTACTGAAGCAACAGAACGAACAAGTATGGTTATATATGTACAATCATGTGAAAAAAATAGGACACCCTATTATATATTTCTTTTAAGAAATATCAAAATATCAATATTAAATCTTTCAAATTATGTCTGTAGATAAAGGTGATGTAACAAGAAACAAATTCACTTATTTAACAAAGGAAATTAACTGAGATGCCAATTCCTACTGAGGAAAAATGTTTTCACATTGTCCACAAGTATCCTCTGATATGATGAAGAAGTCATTGTAGATTCTTTTATGATGAGCTGGCCAGGTTTTGCTGCAGCAAAGCAGCTCCAAACCATGACATTTCCACCCCTATGCTTCACAGTTGGTATGAGGTTCTCAAAAGCTGTCTTTGGTTTACACCAAACATGTTACTGCACCCAAATAACTGAACTTCAGATTCATCTGTCCAAAGCACATTGTTCCAAAAGTCATAGTCTTTGTCTTGGTGGTCTGACAAACTTCAGTCTTGCCCAGATATTTTTTTGACAGCAAGGGTTTCCTCCTTACACAACTCCCATGTAAATCAAACTTGTTCAGTCTCTTTCTGATGGTAGATGTGTGTACATTGACAGCAACTGTGGCAAGAGCTTCCTGTGTGACCCGTGATGACATTTTAAGATTTTTGGAGACTCAGCATCATGTGATCAGCATCACCATGGTGATACCACTCATTTGGACAATCAAGAGCAAACCAAACACAATGTTTATGGTTTAAATAAGACAGGCTCCACCAAAAAGCTCTGTAACGATGTTCTAATCATTTTCCCCTGATGTGGTGCACCTGAATCTAATTCTAGGAGTTTTAAATAGTGATGAATGTGAGGGTGTCCTAACTTGTTCCTCAGTGGAAATTGGCATCTTAGTTAATTTCTTTTCGTAAATAAGTGAATTTGTTTCTTGTTTTTGCATAGATGATCCAATTACATCACATTTATTCACAGATATAATTTGATAGAAGATTTAATGCTGATATGTTGATAATTCATAATAATTAACTAATAATTAATTTACACGCTGGCTTTTCCCAACATCCATCCATCCATTATCCAACCTGCTTATCCTACTGGGTCGCGGGGGGTCCGGAGCCTATCCCGGAAGCAATAGGCATGAGGCAGGGAACAACCCAGGACAGGGGGCCAGCCCATCGCAGGGCACACTCACACACCAGTCACACACAGAAGCACACCTATGGACAATTTAGTAACGCCAATTAGCCTCAGCATGTCTTTGGACTGTAGGGGGAAACCGAAGTACCTGGAGATAACCCCACGACGACACGGGGATAACATGCAAACTCCACACACATGTAACCCAGGCGGAGACTTGAACCCAGGTCCCAGAGGGGTGAGGCAACAGTGCTATCAGTGATACCAGTCTATCAAGGGCATACACCCATATATCATACACTCACTCACTCACTCCGACTTTGCCTCTTTGATCTCCCCTCTGGATTAAAGTGGATACTGTCACTTCGGCTGTGTGTTCGTGTGTTCCACTAGGTGTATGTACTGTAAGGAGTGTCTGCCTTTTTTTTCTTCATCAACGTGGATATTACTGTTTGTTTGGTTAGGGAGATAGGCTTAGGCATTGTTGTTTCGTTCACCTTTTTGTTGTGTTCACTTAGGATTAACTTAGCTTGTGGTTGTTTTCGGTAGATGTGTTTTTGTTTGGTTCTTTTGCCTTTGTCACTCCTGACAAATATACATTACTAACAAACAATATGATTATATAATTATATAATAATAGGATTCTATAATTATTATGTTTGTTATTAATGTATATTGCAGTTGTCTTTTCTTGTTCATTGAATTATTATTAACATCCATTTGCAACATGTAGGTTTTGTTCATTTTTTTAAGACCCACTTATCCTGGTCTGGGTTTCTTGGGGCCTAGGTCCAATCTGGGGCAGCAGTACACATTGAAAGGGATACCAGTCCATCACAGGGCACACGGCTGGCGTACATTCTGGATGGGATATCAGTTCATCACAGGGCACACGGCTGGGGTACATCCTGGATGGGATACCAGTCTATCACAGGGCACAAGGCTGGGGTCCATTCTGGATGGAATACCAATGTATCACAGGTCATATACCAGTATATCATATACTCACTACCATACTCATAATCAAGGTCAAATTTAGAGACCCCAGTTAGGTTAACTGTGACATGACGCAAACATGCAAACTACAGAAAGCCAAATTGTCTCACATTAGTTATGGTACATTGATGTGCTGATGTGGCCTTTTATAGCATACAGCAGGAGAGATCAGACTCTCCTGTATCCAGCTGTGTGTCCATGAAGAGTAACAGGTCAATGGAACATCCACAAACCTTCAGGAAAGGAGACACTCCATTTGATGAAAGGTCAGTTCAGTGCTTTTATATTTAACTAAAGTGAATAAATAAGCTTCCTGTTTTACCTCATTTTCTTGTTACCTTCTTCCACAAATTATTTCTCTTCTATAAACCTAATTACACAGGTATAGGAAAGCATGCATAACATAAAGCCTTTATTCTGTATTCGTAGAACATTCATATGCTATATGTGGAGCGTAACATAGCATACCGTAACATCCTAATGTACCTTAACAGCTTTAATATACATTAATAACAAACAATATGATTATATACTTATATAATAATAGGATTCTATAATTATTATGTTTGTTATTAATGTATATTGCAGTTGTCTTTTCTTGTTCATTGAATTATTATTTACATCCATTTGCAACATGTAGGTTTTGTTCATTTTTTTAAGACCCACTTATCCTGGTCTGGGTTTTATTGGGGCCTAGATCCAATCTGGGGCAGCAGTACACATTGAAAGGGATACCAGTCTATCACAGGGTGCACGGCTGCGGTACAATCTGAATGGGATACCAGTGTATGACAGGGCACAAGGCTGGGGTACACCCTGGATGGGATACCAGTGTATCACAGGGCGCACGGCTGGGGTACAATCTGAATGGGATACCAGTCTATCACAGGGTGCACGGCTGGGGTACATCCTGGATGGGATACCAGTCCATCACAGGGCACACGGCTCGGGTACATCCTGGATGGGATACCAGTCCATCACAGGGCACACGGCTGGGGTACATTCTGGATGGGATACCAGTTCATCACAGGGCACACGGCTGGGGTACATCCTGGATGGGATACCAGTCTATCACAGGGCACAAGGCTGGGGTACATTCTGGATGGAATACCAATGTATCACAGGTCATACACCAGTATATCATATACTCACTACCATACTCATAATCAAGGTCAAATTTAGAGACCCCAGTTAGGTTAACTGTGACATGACGCAAACATGCAAACTACAGAAAGCCAAATTGTCTCACATTAGTTATGGTACATTGATGTGCTGATGTGGCCTTTTATAGCATACAGCAGGAGAGATCAGACTCTCCTGTATCCAGCTGTGTGTCCATGAAGAGTAACAGGTCAATGGAACATCCACAAACCTTCAGGAAAGGAGACACTCCATTTGATGAAAGGTCAGTTCAGTGCTTTTATATTTAACTAAAGTGAATAAATAAGCTTCCTGTTTTACCTCATTTTCTTGTTACCTTCTTCCACAAATTATTTCTGTTCTATAAACCTAATTACACAGGTATAGGAAAGCATGCCTAACATAACGCCTTTATTCTGTATTCGTAGAACATTCATATGCGATATGTGGAGCGTAACATAGCATACCGTAACATCCTAATGTACCTTAACAGCTTTAATATACATTACTAACAAACAATATGATTATATAATTATATAATAATAGGATTCTATAATTAGTATGTTTGTTATTAATGTATATTGCAGTTGTCTTTTCTTGTTCATTGAATTATTATTAACATCCATTTGCAACATGTAGGTTTTGTTCATTTTTTCAAACCCACTTATCCTGGTCTGGGTTTTATTGGGGCCTAGATCCAATCTGGGGCAGCAGTACACATTGAAAGGGATACCAGTCTATCACAGGGTGCACGGCTGTGGTACAATCTGAATGGGATACCAGTCTATGACAGGGCACAAGGCTGGGGTACACCCTGGATGGGATACCAGTGTATCACAGGTCATACACCAGTATATCATACACTCACTCACATACTCATAATCAAGGTCAAATTTAGAGACCCCAGTTAGGTTAACTGTGACATGATGCAAACATGCAAACTACAGAAAGCCAAATTGTCTCACATTAGTTATGGTACATTGATGTGCTGATGTGGCCTTTTATAGCATACAGCAGGAGAGATCAGACTCTCCTGTATCCAGCTGTGTGTCCATGAAGAGTAACAGGTCAATGGAACATCCACAAACCTTCAGGAAAGGAGACACTCCATTTGATGAAAGGTCAGTTCAGTGCTTTTATATTTAACTAAAGTGAATAAATAAGCTTCCTGTTTTACCTCATTTTCTTTTTAACTTCTTCCACAAATTATTTCTCTTCTATAAACCTAATTACACAGGTATAGAAAAGCATGCATAACATAAAGCCTTTATTCTGTATTCGTAGAACATTCATATGCTATATGTGGAGCGTAACATAGCATACTGTAACATCCTAATGTACCTTAACAGCTTTAATATACATTACTAACAAACAATATGATTATATAATTATACAATAATAGGATTCTATAATTATTATGTTTGTTATTAATGTATATTGCAGTTGTCTTTTCTTGCAACATGTAGGTTTTGTTCATTTTTTTCAAACCCACTTATCCTGGTCTGGGTTTTATTGGGGCCTAGATCCAATCTGGGGCAGCAGTACACATTGAAAGGGATACCAGTCTATCACAGGGTGCACGGCTGGGGTACAATCTGAATGGGATACCAGTCTATCTCAGGGCACATGGCTGGGGTACATACTGGATGGTCTATTACAGGGCATACACCTGTATGTCATACACTCACATATACTTATAGTCTATGTCCAATTTAGAGACACCAGAAAGTCAACATGTCTCACATTAGTTATGGTACATTGATGTGCTGCCGGGGGCTTTTCTAGGATACAGCAGGATAGATCAGACTCTCCTGTATCCATCTGTGTGTTCAGTGAAGTATTCTTCAATGATGAATGGTCAATGTAAATTGCAACTAAGATATTGCTGTATTAATATATATATACTATATATCACCAAGAGAATAACACCTATCTCCATACCAGTTTTATTCACAGAGAACAACAGCAGAGATCTGATCCAGGGAAGCCTGGGATTCTGTCTGCAAACAGCCATCAGATGGATTTGTCATCCATATTCCAGGTATCATATTATACAATCTGCTTCCTTGATCTTGTAGCAGAATACAGGTTATATTTCATTATTCTATTAGAATAACATAAGTAGTTTCGACTGCCACATGAACAGATAACATGTTAATACAGCACCATCCCTGTGCCGTTATGGGTGCATGTCTGATGCAGGGGGCTATCTAAGACCTTTCTTATATCACCACTCTAGAGACCGATGGACGTTGTCTGCAGGTTTATTGACTTTCAAAAGGGTGAAACTAAAATCAAAACAAACAATACAGTCAAAAGAAAAATCTGTGAAACATAAAATACACTTACAGACTATATTGTCACTGTATAATACTTGAAACATGTCTTCTTATATTAACTTGTACTATAGACGACATTTTGGATAATCGCGGGTAATTAGCCTCACAAAAGCATTAGTTTTACTATAAAATAATACATCGGCAAACAACATCTTGCACATACACAGGTTACAAGGTCATACTTTTGGTACATACCGGCGATGCAACCTTAAACTCAAGATGTATGCAGTATTTTCTTAGAAAAGTCACCTTGAAGTGCATGCATTTCCCAAGCTCATGTTAGACTGCGTGGATTGCCAATTGCGACGTGGCTGGAGAGTAGGAAGGAACTCTTTCCTCCACCTGTTCCAGAAGGTGTTTGACAGGTGCTGGACCTGGCACCACTGGTGTTTGTAGAGATCCAATGCTGAAGTTGCCAGCTGGAGCCTGAAGAAGGGTTACCTTTTGAGTCAGAAGAGTAGCTGGGGTCAAGATGAAAGGGTCACTTGGGTCAGATGAAACTGGGACAAGAGGTCTAGAGTTTATAATAGCTGCCACCTCTGCCATAAAGGTGACAAGAACGTCATGAGTGAGTTTAGTGGTCTTGAGCTGGAAAAACATAGAATCTAATATTCTCCGGGCTAGTCCAATCATCCTTTCCCACAACCCGCCAAGGTGGGAAGAATGTGGTGGGTTAAATGTCCATGTGCATCCTTGTTCCTTTAGGTAGGTCTGTACAGATGTGTTGTCTAAGTTTGAGGGAATTTTCAGTTCTTTACATGCACTGACAAAATTGGTACCTCGATCAGAGCGAATAGTTTTTACAGGTCCTCTTATAGCCAGAAACCGTCTGAATGCATTAATAAAGCTAGATGTGTCGAGTGAATCTATGACCTGTGAACTGCTCTAATACTCAAGCATGTGAATATGACAGCCCACCTTTTGTTTTGGATAACGCTTCCTCTTGTGCGTCGAGAAGACACAAACCATGGGCCAAACACATCTAAGCCCACATTTGTAAAAGGGGAGTCTGTTGTGAGATGGTATGGAGGGAGGTTTGACATTTTTTAAGTGCTAAGAGGGGCACAAAGTCTTTTGCAGGTTACACAGTGATAAATGACTGTGCTCACTTTTCTCTTTCCACCCACTATCCACCATCCTGCAGAGCGAACGGCACCTTCTGTAAAAAGGCGACCTTGGTGTTGGGTCTGCTCGTGGTAGTGCTTTATGAGAAGAGATGCAACATGGTGGTGGCCAGGAGCTATGAGTGGGTACTTTTCTTCTTGGCTTAAGTTTGAGTCACTGATGCGACCACCTACTCTAAGGAGTCCATTTTCATCCAGATAGGTGTCTAGGTTTTTGAGAGGACTAGATTTGGGTAATTTTCCATGTTTTTGTACACACTTTATTTCTTCAGCATACACATCCTGTTGTACTGCTTGAATGATGGTGTTTTGAGCTTAGTTACAGTAAACTCGTCCACAGTGAGTCCTGTCTCACAGTAGTGCCAACCATGGCAGTGATTGGTTTTGCTTGGCGGTGATTTAAAGTTGTGGATGACATGCAGTAGTCGCGAAAGAGCACATGAGAGAGACTTCCAGGTGGAAAACTTAGTGAATCTGTCAGAGCCAAATTGTTTTGATGAGGCTGTAGTTTTGAGTGTGGTTACCTGAGGTCTCACGTCTGAGTCCATGCTAGGCTCTACAAGGTCATAAGAGTCGTTTGGTGGACTTTGGTCTTGGAATAAAAAGTCAGGGCCAGTAAGCCAGTTACTAAGGGGCAGCTGGTATGCAGGATCAGAACGAGTGGCGTGATCGGTGGGATTCTGACTGATAACAACATAACGCCACTGGCTTGGCTGGGAGGATCTACGAATTCTGGTAATGCGGTTGCTAACATAGACATAAAATCTCGTTGTAGATATAACTGAGGACTACTTTACTGTCCGTATAGAATGTAGTGTAGTCTAGTTCAATGTCTAGTTCGGATGAGATCAGATCTGCAAGCTCTATGCTAACACAGCGGCACTAAGCTATAATCTTGGTATAGTCTGATCTGGGCATGGAGCTAGCTTCGCCTTACCCATAACAAAGCCTACTTGACAGTTTCCTGCTGCATCTGTCACTCTTAAATAGGCTACTGCAGCTATAGCCTTAGTAGACGCATCCGAAAAAACACACAACTCCTTTTTTGTAACTGTTGCGGGGGAGGTGTTTGTGTTTGTATACAGTCTGGGGATGGTCATGTTAGACACTTTTTAAGTGAGTCTTTCCAGAGAGTCCAGGACTCTTCCATTTCTGGGGGCAATGGAGCATCCCAGTCTCTATTCTCAACTGTGAGTTCATGCAGAATAGACTTTCCCTGTATAGTGACTGGTGCTACAAAGCCTAGCGGATCATAAAGGCTGTTTATCATTGATAAAACACCTCATCTAGTGTAGGGCTTTGTCTCGTCTGACACTCTAAAGGTGAAGCAGTCTTTCCCTAGGTCCCAAAGAAGGCTACGTTGCATGGGGACTGAATCTGCTTCAAAGTCTAAGTCTTTTAGATCTTTGGCAAGATCTTGTGAAGGGATTGCCTCTAGCACTTCTTTTCTGTTAGCTGCTATCTTATGCAGTCTTAGACTTGAGTTTGCGAGTGTGTCGTGAGTTCTTTGGAGTAGTGACACAGCCATTTCAACAGTAGGGAAAGATATGATCCCGTCGTCTACGTAGAAGTCGCGCGTGACAAACTGCTCAACATCTGGATCGCAGTCCGGCTCGCTGCGTAGGACAGACTGATGCAAGCTGTATATGGCCACTGCTGGTGATGGGCTATTCCCAAAGACATGGACTCTCATCCTATAATCTACAATGTCTTTGGAAATGTCATTGTCACGAAACCACAAGAAGTGCAAGTAGTTCCTGTCTTGCTCTCGAACACTGAAACAGTAAAACATCTGTTAGATGTCTGCTGTAAAAACAACAGCTTCCTTTCTGAAGCGTATTAGGATGCCTAGCAGTGTGTTGTTCAGATCTGGGCCTGTTAACAACACATCGTTCAGTGATACACCCTCATACTTAGCGCTGCTGTAAAAGACGACCCTAATCTGTTTGGGCTTACGAGGCTGGTAAACACCGAATAGCGACAAATACCAACATTCCTCTCCGTCTTTTAGTGGAGGGGCAATCTTGGCGTGTTTGTTTTTGAATATTTTGTCCATGAAAGTGATTAAATGTTCCTTCGTTTCCTGTTTCCTTTCGAAGTTGCGAACTAGAAACATTAGGCAGTTTAGGGCCTGTAGTCTGTTGTTAGGGAGCTTTTGTCGTGGCAATTTGAAGGGTAAAGGAGCTGTCCAGCTGTTATCTGTGTCCTTTGTTAGTCCTTCCTCCATTACAGTGGTACCTCGGTTCTCGAACTCACTAGAACTCGAATTTCTTGAAAGTCGAACAAACCAGTTTGACCTAGAACTCGATCGAACCGTGAACGCTGACCTAATATAAATTGTACGCGCCAGGAAATAAGTAATACTACAATGCAATTCTTACCTGAATGCCTTCTTCACAGACTGGACGATTAACCAAATAAAGCAGCGCAACATTACAGTAACTAACAATAAATAAACCACTAACTTACGTGTACTATTAGAGCATTTATGTCATTTATTTAAACTTTATTTTACCAGGTAAATTAACTGAAAACCAGTTCTCACTGCTTTACGTGATATTCGGGAGAAATAGCAGAGTACGCATCGGAACTGCCTGGGATACAAACATCATGCGTGTAACTAAACTCTTCAGCCAATAAGGGCAAAGGTGTGTCGTCACGGAGGCGGTTCCAGTTTGTGCAGCCGGGTGAGAGGTCGCAATGCATCTAACCGTAATGCATTGCGTCAGGATCAGAAATTCAGAATGCGTTGCTTTAAGCCAGTGCTGTAAGCAAGTCGAACGCACCCAATGACCGGACTGGGGAAACAAACTGAATTTTTTTTTTATTTTATTTATTTTTTTTTATTAAACAAACTGAAATGTGGACTTAATACAGAGGACTAATGACAACAACCAGAAACAGCTGATCACATGGGTATCCCACACAAGGGGGCGTGGCACACGGAAGGAGCGGACGATCGGGGCAGGACAGGGGTAATGTTGGGATAATATCTTTAACGTTTTGGAAGCCATTAAGAAAAAAATTCTCGTTTTATCCTGCTCATTTTGTGTTTAAATGCTATAAATAAATAAATAAATAACATATTTAGGTGTAATTGGGGGGGGGGGGCAGGAAACAATGAATTTGTTTTCCATTATTTCTTATGGGAAAAATTCGATCAGAACTTGAACTTTTTAGGATTCGATCCGGAGTCCGGAACGGATTAAGTTCAAGAACCGAGGTACCACTGTATTTTCAAGAAGGCATTGTCTTGAATGGAAGGTGAGATGTAATTGTCGTATCTAGTTTGTTTGAATACATTACATCTTAAATGATCATGTTCGCAAGCGCTGTCCGAAAGTTGGGTGCTAAAGTTGAATGGGACTTGTATTTCACAATGTCTCTCTTTTATGTTAAAAACATTGGGGCAAGGCTCAAACATTGTGGGACAGCCCTTTTTATTTGCATTAGTGAACAGAGTCTTTACCGCTGGAGTTTTGTGGACATCACCCAAACACACATTTCCTACTATGACCCATCCCAGGTCCAATTTTTCTGCGTAGGGTGCGTTGTTAGAGCCACTTATCTGTTTACGGACTTTGTGAACTGTGGTAACTAGGGGTCACAGCTTTCCTTGCGATACAATACAGTATCGATTCCTTAAGCCAACAGTTCGATTTTTAAATATAATTAGCATTTTATCATATTTTATTGGGAACTGTAAACACAATCTAGTGTAGTCAAGTATGTCCCATAAATCAAGCAAAATAAAGTGCAATAAGGTAAAAATAAAAACTTTGGATGGATGTAGATTAAAATGGTGAATAATTTTTATTTTGAATCAAGTATTCTCCAGACAAATATTAAAGTGTAACAAAAAGTATGTCCATAACTGTCATGACCTGCCCGTATGACCCTCTCATGTGCTAGAGGCTTCTTACTTGGTCCAGTTCCCCCATTCATTTTTATACCCTTTCTTAAGTTTAGTAGAAATAAATTGGAGGCTAACTAGGCCACTCGGTAGCTTGCAGCAGCTGGCGCGGTTGAACGCGTCATCCATCCTCTATTTTTTATGCCAGAAAATCTGCCCACAATACCTTTGCCATCGACCAGTAGATCGCGATCGACATATTGGGCACCCCTGGTGTAGACCACGTATATGTCGGAGTGGATCATGAAAACAATACTGGAACAGGCCAGAAAATAAAAACGCATGTATCGATATTTATGCAGTCACATCGATGCATCGGATCGTTTGCTGTTGAATCGATATACCGAAACAAATCGATGTATTGTTACACCCCTACTGATAACATCCCGTCCGAGAAGCATTAGTATAGGGGCATTAGAGTCCAGCTCAGGGATGACGTGAGCTACTGATTTTAGGTGACTGTGATGCATAGCTGCACTGGGAGTAGGTATCTCATCTCTGTCATTTGGGATATTTTTGCATTCAATAAGGCTAGGCAGTTGGATGTGGACTGAACCATCTAAGGCAGCCACCACATAACCTGTAGCTCTCCTACCCATTGTTATTTATTGTCTTAAGTGAGTAAGGAGAACTAGGGCCACAATCACTAAACAGTTAAAAAAATTCAGGGCGTACTAACGATCTGTTACTTTGTTCATCATGGATGGCATAGAGCCTTACCGCTTGTTCTGAGTGGCCTGCTGGATACACTTTAACAAGACAGATTTTAGAGCATGATCTATCTGCTTCATTCACACCACAAACTTGAGTGCATTTGGAAGTAATCTCTTCTGGTTCAGCGGAGTCAGGCTCCCGGCCATGCTCTGTTGCAGGTTCAGGTTCCTTTAGCCAGGGTGCTGGTCCTTGGTGGTGAGCAGTGCAGTGCTTCTATCGCTGCACTCGAAACACTGTACTTTGACTTTGCAGTTCTTTGCAATGTGTGTAGATGAGGCACAGCATTTGAATCAGATGTTATTCTCTTTTAAGAATGCTTTCCTATCCTCCAGTGTTTTCATTCGAAATGTCCTGCACTTTGGAAGAGGATGAGGTTTCTTATGAATCAGGCAAAGCTTGTCACCGTCTGCAGCTTTGTTTTGATGTCTGTGTATGTCTGAGTTAGAGCGGGAGACAACATCAGTTTTATGTACTGAAATCTCTTTTTGTATATTAGCTCTCCATGATGGTTTGTCTGTTTTAGGTACATCAGGAGATGATGTAAAGTTAAAACTAGGGTCATTTCTAGAGTTAGCTTCCTGAGTAACAAAGTCTACAAAAACATTGAATGGTGGGAAGGATACACCTTTTGTGCGTTTGTAGTTAGCTCCTACCGTAATCCACCTTTCTTGCAAGTTGAAGGGGAGTTTTTGGACGATTGGATTAACTTCTCTCGCTATATCCAAAAACGCAAGACCAGGGCGCGGAGGTCTCCTTCGGCTTTAGCACTCTGCAGTTCCATGAGCAGGTCACTAAACTTTCTTAACTTCATGTAGTATCTGGATGTGATTTTGGGGAACGTGTCAATTCTTTTGAAAAGTGCATCCTTGATCGCTTCAGCTGAGCCGTAACATTGTTCATATTGAGACCATGGACTGGGTTGTTAATGTGTATAGCTCTGATTTGCTCTACATGCTCAGCGGATTCTTTGCCAAGCCACTTTAACATCAAGTCCATCTCCTCGCTTGCTGTTAGGTCTAAACCACTTGTTGCGTTTTCAAACGAGCGTTTCCAAGCTCTGAAATTTTGAGGCTTGTCATTAAACTGAAGCAGCCCTGTTGTTACTATTTCACGACGAGCAAGGTATCTAATGAAATCACTTACATTAGAGTCTCAATTTTTGCTTTTGCTACTTCAATTTGAGCTTCTTCTACTTTCTAATCCATTTCTTTTGCTGCAAAGCTAAGACGAGCTTTGGCTGCCTCAGCTTTTGCTCTTGTCTTGGCTACTGCAGAACCAGTGGAGGAGGTACATGAAGCCTCTGACCGGGTCTTTAGAGATGATTCCTTGTTGGACATGGTGGAGTTGACTAGCCGATGGCTGCTGGATCACTGCTGTATGCCATGCTGCGTTGAGGCGTAGTAGTGGTCAGCTTCACTCTAGTGTGCGATGACTGCGTTATCTTCATCAGTGCGGATGCCGCCATGCACCGTGAAGTGCGTGTATTTTGTCCTGGCACAGTCACTTTTCTTAACTAACTGGGCGTAACTTCCGTTCAATAAAGTTTTATAAATAAAGGACTTTTTCGGTTGCAATAAACACATATACGATAATGAAATAAATGACAAGGGATTCCACTGCAACAACGATTCACAACTTTTAGACATAACAGAACAATCCCTGAAAGACTGGTCTTTGGTTTTTTATTTAATTTATTCACATATAGACTCTGATGATGAGTGCTATACTGTCAGTTCTTGTTTTAAGTTTTGTTCTTAATTTGCATTTAATGTTTTTTTCTTATATTGTTTATTTATTCATGCATCTGTAGACTGCTGATAATTCAGTAACGTCAAACAATGACAATGAAATTAACTTGTTTTGTGTTATCTTGTCTTATCATACCTCACCTCATAGTCACTTGAGAAAAATGCAGTGAAATTCCTGAAGGACCAATTGAAAACATTTAAGAAATATCTGAGCCACGATTACCCAGCATGCTGTGCGGCTCAGATGGAGGATGACAGTGTGTTGGACAGTGATGGTAAGATACAAAACATCTCTGGCAGAGAAGGGGCTCTGAAGATCACGCTCTACATCCTGAGGGCCATGAATAAGATGGATCTCGCTGATAGGTTGGAGCAGAGTAAGAATTTTGGATTGTTTATTTGTCCATCATATTCTAACTGTATAGGTTTATAATGATTGTTCTGCATTATTATGATGTTGCCTGATCACCAGTTAAATTTAAGCATGACTGATGCTGAATATTATGAGGAAACAATGAGCGTAACATCAAGCATGTGATAAATCATGAAATAAATAATCGTTAAAAATTGTTTTTCCAGGTGAAACAAGGATGGTTTCTCAACATTTACTAAAACAAACACTGCAAAACAGGTTTGAATATGTGTGTGAAGGACAAGCTAACCCAGGAAAAGCAGTTCTGCTCAATCGGATTTACACAGAACTCTATATAACTGAGGGTGGAACTGGAACTGTGAATGATCAGCATGAGGTCAGACAGATTGAGACATCATCCAAGAGACCTACAGCACAGGAGACTGTAATAAAATGTAATGACATCTTTAAACCACAACCTGGACAAATGACACGGATCAGAACTGTGCTGACAAGAGGTGTGGCTGGTATTGGAAAAACAGTCACTGTGCAGAAATTTATTCTTGACTGGGCTCACAGATCAGCAAATCAGGATGTTCATTTTGTATTTCCACTACCTTTCCGTGATCTGAATCTACTGAAGGAGAAGGAATACAGTCTGACACAACTACTTCACCACTTCTTCCCAGAAATCAAAGAGCTTGGACCTGCTCAACTTTGTAATTGCAAAGTATTGTTCATTTTTGACGGTCTGGATGAGTGTCACCTTCCTTTAGATTTCCAGGCCAATGAGAGCTGGTTTGATGTAACAAAGCCAACATCATTAGATGTGTTACTAACAAACCTCATTAAAGGAAATCTGCTTCCCTCTTCTCTCCTCTGGATAACTTCTCGCCCAGGAGCAGCCAATCTGATCCCTCCTGTCCACCAAGTAACAGAGATACAAGGATTCAATGATCCTCAGAAGGAGGAGTACTTCAGGAAGCGATTCAGCGATGAAGACCTGGCTGGCAGGATTATCTCACATGTGAGGTCATCAAGAAGCCTGTACATCATGTGCCATATACCAGTCTTCTGCTGGATTTCAGCCACGGTTCTTGAGAGGCTGCTTAGTGAAGCAGGCAGTGGCGAAATCCCCAGAACTCTTACTCAGATGTACACACATTTTGTTATATTTCATACATCCTTGAAAAATCAGAAGTATCCCAGAACACAAGCACCAGAGCCTTTTTCAGAATCCTTGAGAGAAAATAAAGAATTCCTTTTGAAACTGGGGAAGCTGGCTTTCCAGAACCTCCAAGATGGCAATCTTATCTTCTATGAGGAAGATGTGAGAAAAAGTGGCATTGATGTGAGTGAAGCTTCAGTCTTCTCTGGAATGTGCACAGAAATATTTAAAGAGGAGACTGGATTGCATCAGCAGAAGATGTACTGCTTTGTACATTCGAGTATTCAGGAGTACCTGGCTGCTTTGTATGTGTTTTTAACACATGAAAACCAGAAATTCACCAAATTTACTTCACAACGAAACAACACCTTGACTGATCTTCTAAAGAAGGCAGTGGATGAAGCTCTACAGAGTAAGACTGGACACTTAGATCTCTACCTCCGCTTCCTGCTTGGTCTGTCAATGGATTCTTGTCAGACACTTTTAAAGGGCTTTCTGTCACAATCAGAAATTGGATCCTATGGCATAAAGAGGACAGCCAAGTACATTAAGCGAAAGATTGGGGGAAATCTTTCTTTAGAAAGGACAATAAATCTGTTTCACTGTCTGAATGAACTAAATGACACCTCTCTAGTTAAGGAAGTCCAAAGTTACCTGAGGTCAGGAAGACTTTTGACAGAAAGCCTCTCACCTGCACAGTGGTCAGCTCTGATCTTTGTGCTGCTGACTTCAGAAGGGGAGCTGGATGTGTTTGACCTGAAAAAATACATCAGATCAGATGAAGGTCTTCTGCAGCTGCTGCCTGTGGTCAAGGCATCCAGAACAGCACTGTGAGTCCTGGGTCACTTGTGGCGTTACACTGTCTGCATAATGCCTGTAGAGTATAACTGAATGTTATCATCTTTCATCTTCAGGAATTACATAAAATATATGATAATTTATTTTATTAACGTTAGTAAGCTATTTGTCATGCCCCGCTCGTCCAATCCTTCCGTGTGCCACGGTCCCTCATTACCTCATGTGTAACTGTTTTTCCTTGTTGTTGATTAGTTCAATGTATTTAAGTTTGTGTTAGGTATGTTTTCCCCAGTCTGGTCATTGACATCTGATGTCTGTCTTGTGCCTTGCCTCGTGTGTTCCTGGTATTTTCTATAATAAATCCCTCATTCCCCAATTCTCCATCTCCCTGCTCTTGCTTCCCCGGTCCGAAACGTGACAGTGTGACAATATTAATAAATTAAAAATACTTCCTCTGCAAAACTGAAAAAGTTCTTTGCAGTGTACAACAGAAAAATATACAGGTTTTTTGGGTTTTGAAAGCTGAAAAAATACAAAGTTTCTGTGGATGTTTAGGATTGTTATTTATGTTTATATAACAACAGTAAGTGAACAGTGCACATATTATACAAAACTGACTTTAAGTGGAAATCCTCCCAACATAGAGATCTGTTAATGTAAGCAGCATTGTATCATGTATCATGGCCTGAGCTGCATTCAGTTTCAGTGTCGGGGGGACAATAGGACCAACAACAGTGCAAATAAGGGACAAAATCTAATGCAGTCAAGGTCGAAGGAATTCAATGACAATGCAATGCAATGTCACCCTAAGTTGCCGGAAAGAGAGATTTGTAGGATGTGTAATGTCTGGGGTGTGTGGAGATGTCTAATTTAACATGCTTTCTTTTTCAGGTTGAACAGCTGTAACCTTACTGAGAACAGCTGTGAAGTCTTGTCTTCAGCTGTCAGCTCAAACTCATCATGTCTGAGGGAGCTGGATCTGAGTCACAATGACCTTATGGATTCAGGTGTTAACCTGCTCTCTGCTGGGCTGGAGAATCCACAATGTAACATCAGGTCACTCAGGTGAGTTTTTGCATATTGTCAGCAATCAAAAAAAACTGATACAATGTATTTAGGTAAATTATGCTTAGATAAAAATACCTAATGATTTTGATTGCTTTATTTGTCTGATTTATTGTGAGTAGTACTCCCTTTTTTCAAGTTAGGTATGAAAAACGTCACAAAAAACACTAAGATCATGATTACGTTTCTTTTGTCATGCAAAAATTGAACACAGACAGAAAGCAGTAACACCTATAAATACAAACATAAAGGAAAAAATGCAAATGAAAATGACGTTAAAAATTTTTAAGTCCCTTGTTTTGGGTGACAACTCAGAAATAGCCTTGGAAAATAAAGAGTTTCTCTCCTTCTCTTTACAGGCTGTCAGGCTGTAGTGTCACAGATACAGGCTGTGCTTCTCTGGCTTCAGCTATGAGGTCAAACCCCTCACACCTGAGAGAGCTGGACCTGAGCAAGAATAACTCAGGAGACTCAGGAGTGATACAGCTCTCTGCTGTACTGGAGGATCCTAAATGTCAGCTGCAGATACTCAGGTTAGGAGTCAGACTGTTTCGTTACAAAAAATGTGAATACAAAGTGAACAACATAATTATTCACAGCTCTCACTATTATATGTTATAATACTGGATTAATTCATTGTAGCCTCAACTGGAAATTGTCAATTTGTTTATATATGAATGCACAGTATTATAAATACTGTACTGAGGTTTAGCTATAAACCAGGCAGCAGTGGGTGTACGATACGGTGTGTGGAGGGGTTTGCGTGTTCCAGTGATCCCAGGAGCTAAATTGCCTGGGGCTTTATGCCCCTGGTAGGGTCACCCAAGGCAAACAGGTCCGGGGTGAGGAACCAGACGAAGTTCGGCTCAAAAGACCCCATATGATGAGAAAAATATTGGAAACACGTTTTCCCTTGCCCGGACGTGGGTCACTGGGCCCCCCCCCTGGAGCCAGGCCTGGGGGTGGGGCTCGATGGCGAGCACCTGGTGGCCAGGCCTATACCCATGGGGCCTGGTCGGGCACAGCCCGAACAAGGCACGTGGGTCCCCCTTCCAATGGGCTCACCACCCGTAGGAGGGGCCATAGGGGTCGGGTGCATTGTGAGGTCTTGGTTAACACGTATCTGCAGCATCGCGTGGACATCGGGGGCAGTGCCTCTGGACTGGCAGACCGGGGTGGTGGTCCCCCTCTTCAAGAAAGGGGACCAGAGGGTGTGCTCCAACTATAGGGGGATCACACTCCTCAGCCTCCCTGGTAAGGTCTATTCGGGGGTTCTGGAGAGGAGGGTCCGCCGGATTGTCGAACCGCGGATTCAGGAGGAGCAGTGTGGTTTTCGCCCCGGCCGTGGAACAGTGGACCAGCTCTATACTCTCCGCAGGGTTCTGGAGGGTTCATGGGAGTTTGCCCAACCAGTCTACATGTGTTTTGTGGACTTGGAGAAGGCATTCGACCGTGTCCCTCGGGGAGTCCTGTGGGGGGTGCTCTGGGAGTATGGGGTGCCGGGCTTCCTTTTAAGGGCTGTTCGGTCCCTGTATGACCGGTGCCAGAGTCTGGTCTGCATGAGCGGCAATAAGTCGGACTTGTTTCCGGTGAGGGTTGGACTCCGTCAGGGCTGTCCTTTGTCACCAATTCTGTTCATAACTTTTATGGACAGAATTTCTAGGCGCAGCCAGGGCGTTGAGGGTGTCCAGTTTGGTGACCTCAGGATTAGGTCTCTGCTTTTTGCAGATGATGTGGTCCTGTTGGCTTCATCAGACCGTGACCTTCGGCTCTCGCTGGGACAGTTCGCAGCCGAGTGTGAAGCGGCTGGGATGAGAATCAGCACCTCCAAATCCGAGACCATGGTCCTTAGCCGGAAAAGGGTAGAATGCTCTCTCCGGGTCGGGGATGGGATCCTTCCGTAAGTGGAGGAGTTTAAGTATCTCGGGGTCTTGTTCACGAGTGGGGGGACGATGGAGCGTGAGGTCGACAGGCGGATCGGTGCGGCGTCCGCAGTGATGCGGGCGCTGCATCGGTCTGTCATGGTGAAGAAGGAGCTGAGCCAAAAGGCGAAGCTCTCGATTTACCAGTCGATCTACGTTCCTACCCTCACCTATGGTCACGAGCTATGAGTAGTGACCGAAAGAGCGAGATCACGAGTGCAAGCGGCCGAAATGAGTTTCCTCCGCAGGGTGGCTGGGCTCTCCCTTAGAGATAGGGTGAGGAGCTCGGTCATTCGGGAGGGACTCAGAGTAGAGCCGCTGCTCCTCCGCATTGAGAGGAGTCAGATGAGGTGGCTCGGGCATCTGATTAGGATGCCTCCTGGACGCCTCCCTGGTGAGGTATTTCGGGCATGTCCCACTGGGAGGAGGCCCCGGGGAAGACCCAGGACACGCTGGAGGGACTATGTCTCTCGGCTGGCCTGGGAACGCATCGGGATTCCCCCAGAGGAGCTGGATGAAGTGGCCGGGGAGAGGGAAGTCTGGGTTTCCCTGCTGAGACTGCTGCCCCCGTGACCCGACCTCGGATAAGCGGGAGAAAATGGATGGATGGATGGATAATTCTGGAATTACATGAGGTCTAACACAGTGAAATTTTCAATTTCGATAGGTAAAATTTCAAAATTTGACCCCTTTGGGGCACCCCTAAATAATTTCTGATTAGGTTCAAATTTTTTTCTCTGAGAACAACTTACCTATAGAAAACATTTTGGAGGGTGAGATTTATACCTTTCAACATTTTTAGCTTTTTGGGACACCCTAGTGTACGAGCATGAGCACTGCAGAGGCTGTATTTACTGAATAACAGTGCGGCTGAAGTCGGGAGACGGGAGTAACTGGCAGTGACTGTGAGAGATGGCTGGTGGAGTCTTCACTCCATGCCAGGGGGGTCTGAGAGTAAGAGGGGGGTGTATGGCAAGGGGTGGTCTCTAAAAGGGAACAACAGGAGGGGGAAAACTGAACCAAAGAAACAGAAAGACAAAAGAAGGACAGAAGTGTCACTCACGCTGTAGCAGGCAGAGACACACAGACACCTGTCCGTCAGTCAGAGTGACACGTGTGTAGATCCCAGAGAGGTGCTGTCATGATGGTGTTTCCTTAATTAACTGATTTATGGGTCCTGAGCTGAAAGAGTGAAGAGTTTCTCCCCAACTCTTACAGGTTGTCAGACTGTGGTGTCACAGATACAGGCTGTGCTTCTCTGGCTTCAGCGCTGAGGTCAAACCACTCACACCTGAGAGAGCTGGATCTGAGCTACAATAACACAGGAGACTCAGGAGTGATACAGCTCTCTGCTGTACTGGAGGATCCTGAATGTCAGCTGGAGATACTCAGGTTAGTTGTCAGACTATTTCCTTGGAAGAATATTTGCATAACAATGTATAATCAGCATGAAATAATTCTATATATTCATTGTAATTATCTGTCAAATTAGATAACTTGTCTCATTTAAAAGCAATGTTGCTATTTAACAATAAATATATTTTAATGCCCTCTCCTGGAGCCGACACCTTATCGTGGTGGAGGGGTTTGCGTGTTCCAATGATCCCAGGAGCTAAGTTGCCTGGGGCTTTATGCCCCTGGTAGGGTCACCCAAGGCAAACAGGTCCTGGGTGAGGAACCAGACGAAGTGCGGCTCAAAAGACCCCTCATGAAGAAAAACATAATGGATTCACGTTTTCCCTTGCCCGGACGCGGGTCACCGGGGCCCCCCCCTGGAGCCAGGCCTGGGGGTGGGGCTCGATGGCGAGCGCCTGGTGGCCAGGCCTACACCCATGGGGCCTGGTCGGGCACAGCCCGAACAAGGCACGTGGGTCGCCCTTCCAATGGGCTCACCACCTGTAGGAGGGGCCATAGGGGTCGGGTGCAATGTGAGTTGGGTAGTGGCCGAAGGCGGGGACCTTGGCGATCCGATCCTCGGCTACAGAAGCTAGCTCTAGGGACATGGAATGTCACCTCTCTGGTGGGGAAGGAGCCTGAGCTGGTGCGCGAGGCTGTGAAGTTCCGACTAGATGTAGTCGGGCTCACCTCGACGCACGGCCTGGGCTCTGGAACCAGTCTCCTCGAAGGGGGCTGAACCCTCTTCCACTCTGGAGTTGCTCACGGGGAGAGGCGCCGAGCTGGGGTGGGCATACTTATTGCCCCCTGGCTGGGCGCCTGTACATTGGGGTTTACCGCGGTGGACGAGAGGGTAGCCTCCCTTCGCCTTCGGGTGGGGGGACGGGTCCTGACTGTTGTTTGTGCTTATGCGCCAAATGGCAGTTCAGAATACCCACCCTTTTTGGAGTCCTTGGAAGGGGTGTTGGAGAGCGCTCCTCCTGGGGACTCTCTCGTTCTGCTGGGGGACTTCAATGCTCACGTGGGCAATGACAGTGAGACCTGGAGGGGCGTGATTGGGAGGAACGGCCCCCCCGATCTGAACCCGAGTGGTGTTTTATTATTGGACTTCTGTGCCCGTCACGGATTGTCCATAATGAACACCATGTTCAAGCATAAGGGTGTCCATATGTGCACTTGGCACCAGGACACCCTAGGCCGCAGTTCGATGATCGACTTTGTGGTCGTGTCATCGGACTTGCGGCCGCATGTATTGGACACTCGGGTGAGGAGAGGGGCGGAGCTGTCAACCGATCACCACCTGGTGGTGGGTTGGCTCCGCTGGTGGGGGAGGAAGCCGGTCAGACCTGGCAGACCCAAGCGTATAGTGCGGGTCTGCTGGGAACGTCTGGCGGAATCCCCTGTCAGGGGGAGTTTCAACTCCTACCTCCGGCAGAACTTCGCCCATGTCCCGGGGGAGGCGGGGGACATTGAGTCCGAATGGGTCATGTTCCGCGCCTCCATTGTCGAGGCGGCTGACCGGAGCTGTGGCCGTAAGGTGGTCGGTGCTTGTCGCGGCGGCAATCCCCAAACCCGCTGGTGGACACCGGCGGTGAGGGATGCCGTCAAGCTGAAGAAGGAGTCCTATCGGGCCTTTTTGGCCTGTGGGACTCTGGAAGCAGCTGATGAGTACCGGCGGGCCAAGCGGAACGCGGCTTCGGCGGTTGCTGAGGCAAAAACTCGGGTATGGGAGGAGTTTGGCGAGGCCATGGAGAACGACTTCCGTACGGCTTCGAGGAGATTCTGGTCCACCATCCGGCGTCTCAGGGCGGGAAAGCGGTGCAGCATCAACACTATTTATGGTGGGGATGGTGCACTGCTGACCTCAGCTCGGGATGTTGTGGGTCGGTGGAAGGAATACTTCGAAGACCTCCTCAATCCCACCGACACGCCTTCCAATGAGGAAGCAGAGTCTGGGGACTTGGGGGTGGACTCGCCTATCTCTGGGGCAGAGGTCACTGAGGTGGTTAAAAAGCTCCTCGGTGGCCGGGCCCCGGGGGTGGATGAGATCCACCCGGAGTTCCTCAAGGCTCTGGATGTTGCGGGGCTGTCTTGGTTGACACGCATCTGCGGCATCGCGTGGACATCGGGGGCGGTGCCTCTGGATTGGCAGACCGGGGTGGTGGTCCCCCTCTTCAAGAAAGGGGACCGGAGGGTGTGTTCCAACTATAGGGGGATCACACTCCTCAGCCTCCCTGGTAAGGTCTATTCGGGGGTGCTGGAGAGGAGGGTCCGTCGGATAGTCGAACCTCGGATTCAGGAGGAGCAGTGTGGTTTTCGTCCTGGCCGTGGAACAGTGGACCAGCTCTATACTCTCCGCAGAATCCTTGAGGGTGCGTGGGAGTTTGCCCAACCAGTCTACATGTGCTTTGTGGACTTGGAGAAGGCATTCGACCGCGTCCCTCGGGGAGTCCTGTGGGAAGTTCTCCGGGAGTATGGGGTGCCGGGCTGCCTTATAAGGGCTGTTCAGTCCCCGTACAACCGGTGTCAGAGCTTGGTCCGCATTGCCGGCAGTAAGTCGGACTCGTTCCCGGTGAGGGTTGGACTCCGCCAGGGCTGCCCTTTATCACCGATTCTGTTCATAACTTTTATGGACAGAATTTCTAGGCGCAGCCGGGGCGTTGAGAGGGTCCGGTTTGGTGACCTCAGGATTGGGTCTCTGCTTTTTGCAGATGATGTGGTTCTGTTGGCTTCATCAGACCGCGACCTTCGGCTCTCACTGGAGCAGTTCGCAGCCGAGTGTGAAGCGGCTGGAATGAAAATCAGCACCTCCAAATCCGAGACCATGGTCCTCAGCCGGAAAAGGGTGGAGTGCTCTCTCCGGGTCAGGGAGGAGGTCCTTCCCCAAGTGGAGGAGTTTAAGTATCTCGGGGTCTTGTTCACGAGTGAGGGAAGGATGGAGCGGGAGATCGACAGGCGGATCGGTGCGGCGTCAGCAGTGATGCGGGCGCTGCATCGGTCTGTCGTGGTGAAGAAGGAGCTGAGCCAAAAGGCAAAGCTCTCGATTTACCAGTTGATCTACGTTCCTACCCTCACCTATGGTCACGAGCTTTGGGTAGTGAACGAAAGAACGAGATCGCGAGTGCAAGCGGCCGAAATGAGTTTTCTCCGCAGAGTGGCTGGGCTCTCCCTTAGAGATAGGGTGAGGAGCTCAGTCATTCGGGAGAGACTCAGAGTAGAGTCGCTGCTCCTCCGCATTGAGAGGAGCCAGATGAGGTGGCTCGGGCATCTGCTTAGGATGCCTCCTGGACGCCTCCCTGGTGAGGTGTTCCGGGCATGTCCCACTGGGAGGAGGCTCCGGGGAAGACCCAGGACACGCTGGAGGGACTATGTCTCTCGGCTGGCCTGGGAACGCCTCGGGATTCCCCCAGAGGAGCTGGAGGAAGTGGCTGGGGAGAGGGAAGTCTGGGTTTCCCTGCTGAGGCTACTGCCCCCGCGACCCGACCTCGGATAAGCGGAAGTTAATGGATGGATGGATGGATATTTTAATGCAGATACTTTCTTCACTGAACTGAGCTGTTTGTCCAGAGCTGAGAGAGTGAAGAGTTTCTCTCCTTATCTTTACAGGTTGACAGGCTGTAGAGTCACAGATACAGGCTGTGCTTCTCTGGTTTCAGCTCTGAGGTCAAACCCCTCACACCTGAGAGAGCTGGACCTGAGCTACAATAACACAGGAGACTCAGGAGTGGTACAGCTCTCTGCTGTACTGGAGGATCCTGAATGTCAGCTGCAGATACTCAGGTTAGGAGTCAGACTGTTTCCTTGCAAGCAACATCCATCTATGTTCTGAAACTGCTTGTCCTACTCAGGGTTACAGAGCCTATGGGGGCAAAGCAGGGAACAATGATACATGGGGCACCAACCAATCACAGGGCACACTCACACCTATGGGTAATTTGGCAACCGCAATTAGTCTCAGCATGTTTTTGGACTGGGGGGAAGAACTCCACGACAACACCAGGAATCCATGGAAAGTCCACACACACAGAGCCCTGGCAAAGACTTGAAACCAGGTTCCAGAGGTGTGAGGTGACAGTTGGTAGTATACATTAAAATAATGAATTAATTAATACATTTGTATTACAAATGCTGTGCTGCGGTTGAGCTATAAGCCAGGCAGCAGTGGGTGTATGAGCATCAGCACTGCAGAGGTTGTATTTACTGAATTACAGTGCGGCTGAAGTCAGGAGACGGGAGTAACTGGCAGTGACTGTGAGAGATGGCTGGTGGAGTCTTCACTCCATGCCAGGGGGGTCTGAGAGTAAGAGGGGGGTGTATGGCAGTGGGTGGTCTCTAAAAGGGAACAACAGGAGGGGGGAAACTGAACCAATAAACAGAAAGACAAAAGAAGGACAGAAGCGTCACTCAGGCTGTAGCAGGCAGAGACACACAGACACCTGTCTGTCAGTCAGTCAAAGTGACACGTGTGTGTAGATCCCAGAGAGGTGCTGTCATGATGGTGTTTGCTAAATGAACTGATTTATGGGTCCAGAGCTGAGAGAGTGAAGAGTTTCTCTCCTTCTCGTTACAGGTTGTCATTTTGTAGATTAACAGATACAGGCTGTGCTTCTCTGACTTCAGCTCAGAGGTCAAACCCCTCACACCTGAGAGAGCTGGATCTGAGTGACAATAACACAGGAGACTCAGGAGTGATACAGCTCTCTGCTGTACTGGAGGATCCTGAATGTCAGCTGCAGATACTCAGGTTAGTAGTCAGACTGTTTCCTTTCAAGCAACATCCACCTATGTTCTGAAACTGCTTGTCCTACTCAGGGTTACAGAGCCTATGGGGGCAAAGCAGGAAACAATGATACATGGGGCACCAACCAATCACAGGGCACATTCACACCTATGGGTAATTTGGCAACCCCAATTAGTCTCAGCATGTTTTTGGACTGGGGGGGGAGAATTCCACGACAACACCAGGAATACATGCAAAGTCCACACACACAGAACCCTGGCGAAGACTTGAAACCAGGTTCCATAGCTGTGAGGTGACAGTGCTAACCACTGCACCTCCATGTCGCCACTGCAGACATTCCTAATTTACATTAATGATATTGACACCAATACATTACAGTAAACTGGTTAAATTTGCAGATGACACCAAGGTGGGTGGTGTAGCAGATACTGATCTAGCAGCAGAGAGGCTACAACGGGATCTGGATTTAATTAGCGACTGTGCTGATACTTGGCAGATGAAATTTAACACGGATAAATGTAAGGTAATCCATGCAGGGAGCAGAAATATAAAGTACAGATATTTTATGAGTTCCACTGAAATAAAGGTAGCTGATTACGAGAAAGATCTCGGTGTGTATGTTGATGCTTCCATGTCCAACTCTCGCCAGTGTGGGGAAGCAATAAAAAAGGCCAATAGAATGTTGGGTTATATCTCTAGGTGTGTGGAGTTTAAGTCAAGGGAGGTGATGTTACATTTATACACTGCTCAAAAAAATTAAAGGAACACTTTGAAAACACATCAGATCTCAATGGGGAAAAAAAATCCTGCTGGATATCTATACTGATATGGACTGGATACTGTGTTAGGAATGAAAGGATGCCACATTGTGTGATGGAAATGAAAATTATCAACCTACAGAGGCTGAATTCAAAGACACCCCTGAAAATCAAAGTGAAAAAATGATGCGGCAGGCTAGTCCATTTTGCCGAAATTTCATTGCAGCAACTCAAAGTCATACTCAGTAGTTTGTTTGGCCCCCACATGCTTGTATGCATGTCTGCTCCTAATGAGACGACAGATGGTGTCCTGGGGGATCTCCTCCCAGATCTGGACCAGGGCATCACTGAGCTCCTGGACAGTCTGAGGTAAAACCTGGTGGTGTCAGATGGACTGAAACATAATGTCCCAGAGGTGTCCTATTGGATTTAGGTCAGGTGAGCATAGGGGCCAGTCAATGGTATCAATTCCTTCATCCTCCAGGATCTGCCTGCATACTCTCGCACCATGAGGCCGGGAATTGTTGTGCACCCGGAGGAGCCCAGGACTCACTGCACCAGCATAGGGTCTGACAGTGGGTCCACGGATTTCATCCTGATACCTAATGGCAATCAAGGTGCCGCTGTCTAGCCTTCAAAGGTCTGTGTGTCCCTCCATGGATATGCCTCCCCAGACCATCACTGACCCACCACCAAACCGGTCATGCTGAACAATGTTATAGGCAGCATAATGTTCTCCATGGCTTCTCCAGACCCTTTCACATCTGTCACATGTGCTCAGGGTGAACCTGCTCTCATCTGTGAAAAGCACAGGGTGCCAGTGGTGGACCTGCCAATTCTGGTATTCTATGGCAAATGTCAATCGAGCTCCACGGTGCCGGGCAGTGAACACAGGGCTCACTAGAGGGCATCGGGCCCTCAGGGTACCCTCATGAAGTCTGTTTCTGACTGTTTGGTCAGAGACATTCACACCAGTGGCCTTCTGGAGGTGATTTTGAAGAGCTCTGGCATTGCTCATCCTGTTACTTCTTGCACAATACCGGCAGATACAGGTCCTGCTGATGGTTTAAAGACCTTCTACAGCCCTGTCCAGCTCTCCTAGAGTAACTGCCTGTTTCCTGGAATCTCCTCCATGCCCTTGAGACTGTGCTGGGAGACACAGCAAAACTTCTGGCAATGACACATATTGATGCGCCACCCTGGAGGAGTTGGACTACCTGTGTGACCTCTGTAGGGTCCAGGTATCACCTCATGCTACCAGTACTGACACTGACTGTAGCCAAATGCAAAACTAGTGAAAAAACAGTCAGAAGAGATTAGGACGGAAAAATGTCAGTGGCCCCCACCTGTTAAACCATTCCTGTTTTGGGGGTCGTCTCATTGTTGCCCCTCTAGTGCACCTGTTGTTAATTTCATTAACACCAAAGCAGCTGAAACTGATTAACACCCCCCTCTGCTACTTAACTGGCCAGATGAATATCCAAGATGTTTAGTTTGCTTGATGCTATACTTTGATTAATAAGCGTTCCTTTAATTTTTTTGAGCAGTGTATAATTCCTTGGTAAGACCCCACCTAGAATATTTGTGTGCAGGTTTGGACACCTTTAGAAGGATATTGCTGCCTTAGAAAAGGGCTACGAGAATGATTCCTGGTCTTATGAGGAGAGGTTAGCTGAGCTGAATCTGTTTAGCCTTGAGCAAAGGAGACTAAGGGGGGATATTATCCAGGTCTATAAGATTCTAACGGGTCTGGATGCTGTTCGGCCAAATGGCCATTTCAATATTAGTTTAAATACTAGAACTTGTGGCCATAAGTGGAAATTAGCGGGAGAACAATTTAAAACAAATTTGAGGAAGCACTTCTTTACACAGCATGTAGTTAGAGTATGGAATAGTCTTCCTGCTAGTGTAGCTTCCGCTTCCGCTACACTAGCAGGAAGCCTGGGTTCCTTTAAATCTGAGCTAGATAAAATTTTAACAACTCTGAGCTATTAGTTAAGGTCTCCCCAAACGAGCTTCATGGGCCGAATGGCCCCCTCTCGTTTGTAAATTTCTTATGTTCTTATGAATTAATTAATACATTTGTATTATAAATGCTGTACTGAGGTTTAGCAGTGGGTGTACGACCATCAGCACTGCAGAGGCTGTATTTACTGAATAACAGTCAGGAGACGGGAGTAACTGGGAGGGACTGTGAGAGACGGCTGGCGGAGTCCTCACTCCATGCCAGGGGGGTCTGAGAGTAAGAGGGGGGTGTATGGCAGTGGGTGGTCTCTAAAAGGGAACAACAGGAGGGGGGAAACTGAACCAAACAAACAGAAAGACAAAAGAAGGATAGATGGGTCGCTCAAGCTGTAGCAGGCAGAGACACACAGACACCTGTCTGTCAGTCAGAGTGACACGTGTGTGTAGATCCCAGAGAGGTGCTGTCATGACGGTGTTTCCTTAATGAACTGATTTATGGGTCCAAAGCTGAGAGAGTGAAGAGTTTCTCTCCTTCTCTTTACAGGTTGTCAGGCTGTGGTGTCACAGATACAGGCTGTGCTTCTCTGGCTTCAGCGCTGAGGTCAAACCCCTCACACCTGAGAGAGCTGGATCTGAGCTACAATAACACAGGAGACTCAGGAGTGATACAGCTCTCTGCTGTACTGGAGGATCCTGAATTTCAGCTGGGGATACTCAGGTTAGGAGCCACAATTTAAGAAAGTGAATAAGAAATAATTATTCACAGCTGTTATTATTATACATTAAAATAATACATTAATTAATTGTAGCTCAAATTGGGAATTTGTTAAAATATAGTTACATTTTATTATGAATGCTGTCATGGAGTTTAGCTATAAACCAGGCAGCAGAGGGTGTATGAGCATCAGCACTGCAGAGGCTGTATTTACTGAATAACAGTGCAGCTGAAGTCAGGAGACGGGAGTAACTGGGAGGGACTGTGAGAGACGGCTGGCAGAGTCCTCACTCCATGTCAGGGGGGTCTGTGAGTATGAGGGGGGTGTATGGCAGAGGGTGGTCTCTAAAAGGGAACAACAGGAGGGGGGAAACTGATCCAAACAGAAAGACAAACGGACAGAAGCGTCATTCAGGCTGTAGCAGGCAGAGACACACAGACACCTGTCCGTCAATCAGAGTGACACGTGTGTGTAGATCCCAGAGAGGTGCTGTCATGACGGTGTTTCCTTAATGAACTGATTTATGGGTCCAGAGCTGAGAGTGAAGAGTTTCTCTCCTTCTCTTTACAGGCTGTCAGGCTGTAGAGTCACAGATACAGGCTGTGCTTCTCTGGCTTCAGCTCTGAGGTCAAACCCCTCACACCTGAGAGAGCTGGATCTAAGTGACAATAACACAGGAGACTCAGGAGTGATACAGCTCTCTGCTGTACTGGAGGATCCTGAATGTCAGCTGCAGAAACTGAGGTTAGGAGCCACAATTTAACAAAGTGAATAAGAAATAATTATTCACAGCTCTTATTCTTATACATTAAAATATAATACAATTCATTAATGAATTGTAGCTGAAATTGGGAATTTGTTAAAATATAATTACATTTTATTATGAATGCTGTCATGGAGTTTAGCTATAAACCAGGCAGCAGAGGGTGTACGAGCATCAGCACTGCAGAGGCTGTATTTACTGAATAACAGTGCAGCTGAAGTCGGGAGACGGGAGTAACTGGGAGGGACTGTGAGAGACGGCTGGCGGAGTCCTCACTCCATGCCAGGGGGGTCTGAGAGTAAGAGGGGGGTGTATGGCAGCGGGTGGTCTGTAAAAGGGAACAACAGGAGGGGGGAAACAAAACCAAACAAACAGAAAGACAAAAGAAGGACAGATGGGTCGCTCAAGCTGTAGCAGGCAGAGACACACAGACACCTGTCCGTCAGTCAGTCAGAGTGACACGTGTGTGTAGATCCCAGAGAGGTGCTGTCATGATGGAGTTTCCTTAATGAACTAATTTATGGATGAGAGCTGAGAGAGTGAAGAGCTTCTCTCCTTCTCTTTACAGGTTGTCATTTTGTAGATTCACAGATGCAGGCTGTGCTTCTCTGACTTCAGCTCTGAGGTCAAACCCCTCACACATTAGAAAGCTGGATCTGAGTGACAATAACACAAGAGACTCGGGAGTGATACATCTCTCTGCTGTACTGAAGGATCCTAAATGTCAGTTGCAGGAACTCAGGTTAGTAGTCAGACTGTTTCCTTGCAAGCAGCATCCATCTATGTTCTGAAACTGCTTGTCCTACTCAGGGTTACAGAGCCTATGGGGGCAAAGCAGGGAACAATGATACATGGGGCACCAACCAATCACAGGGCACACTCACACCTATGGGTAATTTGGCAACCCAAATTATTCTCCGCATGTTTTTGGCCTGGGAGGAAGGACTCCACGACAACACTGGGAATCCATGCAAAGTCCACACACACAGAACCCTGGCGAAGACTTGAAACCAGGTTCCAGAGGTGTGAGGTGACAGTGCTAACCACTGCACCTCCATGTCGCCACTGCAGACAATATGTATAACAAACTGAATAAGACATTATTATTCACATCTGTTGGTAGTATACGTTAACATAATGAATTATTTAATACATTGTATTATAAATGCTGTACTGAGGTTTAGTTATAAACCAGGCAGCAGAGGGTGTACGAGCATCAGCACTGCAGAGGCTGTATTTACTGAATAACAGTGCAGCTGAAGTCGGGAGACGAGAGTAGCTGACAGGGACTGTGAGATACGGCTGGCAGAGTCCTCACTCCATGCCAGGAGGGTCTGAGAGAAATAGGGGGGTGTATGGCAGTGGGTGGTCTCTAAAAGGGAACAACAGGAGGGGGGAAACTAACCAAATAAACAGAAAGACAAAAGAAGGACAGATGGGTCGCTCAAGCTGTAGCAGGCAGAGACACACAGACACCTGTCCTTTAGTCAGAGTGACACGTGTGTGTAGATCCCAGAGAGGTGCTGTCATGATGGTGTTTCCTTAATGAACTGATTTATGGAACGAGAGCTGAGAGTGAAGAGTTTCTGTCCTTCTCGTTACAGGCTGTCAGGCTGTAGAGTCACAGATACAGGCTGTGCTTCCCTGGCTTCAGCTCTGAGGTCAAACCCCTCACACCTGAGAGAGCTGGATCTGAGCTACAATAACACAGGAAACTCAGGAGTGATACAGCTCTCTGCTGTACTACAGGATCCTAAATGTCAGCTGCAGAAACTGAGGTTAGGAACCACAATTTAACAAAGTGAATAAGAAATAATTATTCACAGCTCTTATTCTTATACATTAAAATAATACATTAATGAATTGTAGCTGAAATTGGGAATTTGTTAAAATATAATTACATTTTATTATGAATGCTGTCATGGAGTTTAGCTATAAACCAGGCAGCAGAGGGTGTATGAGCATCAGCACTGCAGAGGCTGTATTTACTGAATAACAGTGCAGCTGAAGTCGTTAGTTGTCAGACTGTTTACAAGCAAATGCTTATAACAATGTCTAAACTGAGATAATTATATACATTTATTCTAACTCTGTGATAAAATGAACAAACTGTTTTATAATTAGTCATAAACTAGCTATTTAAGTAAGGGATAATGTACAGGCAGCCATTAGTTATCGCAGAAATAAGCCCCGACAGTGTGATCAGGACCCGACGGGAAGCGGAGGGTCTTGTATCACACTGAAGGGGCTTATTTCGCGATAACTACCGGCTGCCTGTACATTATCCCGCTTATTACACGGCTACTTGCCACATAAGGAAAATGACATGGACATGAATATGAATTTGAAACATTTTATTGGCATATTTGTTTTAAAATAACATTTTTATCTTTCCGCGAAACGATATAGTACCACGTGACTATGCGTTATTACTTTGGAGCGGTTATTATTTGAAAATAATGAACCTGCAAATGTCTCAACTGACCAATCAGAATCAAGCATTCCAGAGAGCCGTGTAATAATTAAAAATAAATGTTTAGAATATAAATACTTTTCCCTCTCTTGGAGCCGACACCTTATCGTGGTGGAGGGGTTTGCGTGTTCCAATGATCCCAGGAGCTAAGTTGTCTGGGGCCCCTGGTAGGGTCTCCCAAGGCAAACAGATCCTGGGTGTGGAACCAGACGAAGTGCAGCTGATCAGACCCCTTATGATGAGAAATAACATGGATACACGTTTTCCCTCACCTGGATGTGGGTCACCGGGCCCCCCCCCCCCAGAGCCAGGCCTGGGGGTGGGGCTCGATGGCGAGCGCCTGATGGCCAGGCCTGCACCCTTGGGGCCTGGTTGGGCACAGCCCGAAGAAGGCACGTGGGTCCCCCTTCCAATGCGCTCATCGCCTGTAGGAGGGGCCAAAGAGGTCGGGTGCAGTGCGAGTTGGGCAGTGGCCAAAGGCAGGGACCTAGGCGGTCCAATCCTCGGCTGCAGGAGCTAGCAATAGGGACATGGAATGTCACCTCTCTGGCGGGGAAGGAGCCTGAGCTGGTATACGAGGTTGTGAGGTTACAACTAGATATAGTCGGGCTCACCTCGACACACGGCTTGGGCTCTAGAACCAGTCTCCTTGAGTGGGGTTGGACCCTCTTCCACTCTGGAGTTGCTTGCGGGGAGAGGCGCCGAGTAGGGGTGGGCATACTTATTGTCCCTTGCCTGGGCGCTTGTGCGTTGGGTTTTACCGCAGTGGATGAGAGGGTCGCCTCCTTTCGCCTTCGGGTGGGGGGACGGGTCCTGACTGTTGTTTGAGCTTATGCAGCAAACAGCAGTTCAGAATGCCCAACCTTTTTGGAGTCCTTGGAAGGGGTGTTGGAGAGCGCTCCTCCTGGGGACTCTCTTGTTCTGCTGGGGGACTTCAATGCTCACACGTGGTAATGACAGTGAGACCTGGAGGGGCATGATTGGGAGGAATGACCCCCCCGATCTAAACCCGAGTGGTGTTTTGTTTTTGGACTTCTGTGCTTGTCATGGATTGTCCAAAATGAACACCATGTTCAAACATAAGGGTGTCCATATGTGCACTTGGCACCAGGAGACCCTAGGCCGCAGTTCAATGATTGACTTTGTGGTCGTGTCATCGGACTTGCGGCCGCATGTATTGGACACTCGGGTGAGGAGAGAGGTGGAGTTGTCAACCGATCACCACCTGGTGGTGGGCTGGCTCCCTTGATGGGGGAGGAAGCCGGTCAGGCCTGGCAGGCCCAAGCATGTAGTGAGGGTCTTCTGGGAACATCTGGCAGAATCCCCTGTCAGAAGGAGCTTCAACTCCTACCTCTGGCAGAACTTCACCCATGTCCAGGGGAGGCAGGGGACATTGAGTCTGAATGGGCCATGTTCCGCGCTTCCATTGTGGAGGCTGCTGACCATAGCTGTGGCCGTAAGGTGGTCAGTGCCTGTCGCGACAGTAATCCCCGAACCCGCTGGTGGACACAGGCAGTGAGGGATGCCGTCAAGCTGAAGACGGAGTCCTATCAGGCCTTTTTGACCTGTGGGACTCCAGAGGCAGCTGATGAGTACCCGCAGGCCAAGCGGAACACGGCTTTGGCGGTCACTGAGGCAAAAACTTGGGTGTGGGAGGAGTTTGATGAGGCCATGGAGTACGAATTTCAGACGGCTTCGAGGAGATTCTGGTCCATCATCCGGTGGCTCAGGGTGGGAAAGCGGTGCAGCATCACTATTTATGGTGGGGATGGGATGGAAAGTGGAGGAGTTTAAGAATCTCGGGGTCTTGTTCAGGAGTGAGGGATGGATAGAATGAGAGATCAACAGGTGGATCGGTGCGTTGTCAGCAATGATGTGGGCGCTGCATCGGTCTGTCATGGTGAAGAAGGAGCGGAGTCAAAAGGAAACACTCTCGATTTACCAGTCGATCTACGTTCCTACCCTCACCTATGGTCATGAGCTCTGGGTAGTGACCGAAAGAACTAGGTCATGATTACAAGTGGCCAAAATGAGTTTCCTCTGCAGGGTGGCTGGGCTTTCCCTTAGATATAGGGTGAGAAGCTCAGTCATTCGGGAGGAGCCAGATGAGGTGGCTCGGGCATCTGGTCAGAATGCCTCCTGGACGACGTCCTGTTGAGGTGTTTCGGGCATGTCCCACTGGGAGGAGGCCCCGGGGAAGATCCAGGACACACTGCAGTGTCCTGCTGCCCCTGTGCCCCGACCCGGAAAAGCAGTAGGAGATGGATGCATGGATAAATACTTTCCTCTCTGAACTGAGCTGTTTGTCCAGAGCTGAGAGTGAAGAGTTTCTCTCCTCCTCTTTTCAGGTTGTCAGACTGTGGAGTCACAGATACAGGCTGTGCTTCTCTGGCTTCAGCTCTGAGGTCAAACCCCTCACACCTGAGAAAGCTGACTCTGAACGGCAATAAGACAAGAGACTCAGGAGTGAAGCAGCTCTCTGCTGTACTGAAGGATCCTAAATGTCAGCTGCAGATACTCAGGTTAGTAGTCAGACTGTTTCCTTGCAAGCAACATCTACAGTATCTGTGTTCTGAAACTGCCTGTCCTACTCAGGGTTACAGAGCCTATGGGGGCAAGTCAGGGAACAATGGTACATGGGGCACCAACCAATCACAGGGCACACTCACACCTATGGGTAAATTGGCAACCGCAATTAGTCTCAGCATGTTTTTGGACTGGGGGGAAGAACTCCACGACAACACCAGGAATCCATGGAAAGTCCACACACACAGAGCCCTGGCAAAGACTTGAAACCAGGTTCCAGAGGTGTGAGGTGACAGTTGGTAGTATACATTAAAATAATGAATTAATTAATACATTTGTATTACAAATGCTGTGCTGCGGTTGAGCTATAAGCCAGGCAGCAGTGGGTGTACGAGCATCAGCACTGCAGAGGTTGTATTTACTGAATTACAGTGCAGTTGAAGTCAGGAGACAGGAGTAACTGGCAGTGACTGTGAGAGATGGCTGGTGGAGTCTTCACTCCATGCCAGGGGGGTCTGAGAGTAAGAGGGGGGTGTATGGCAGTGGGTGGTCTCTAAAAGGGAACAACAGGAGGGGGGAAACTGAACCAAAGAAACAGAAAGACAAAAGAAGGACAGAAGCGTCGCTCAGGCTGTAGCAGACAGAGACACACAGACACCTGTCCTTCAGTCAGTGTAACACGTGTCTGAAAGGTGACCAGATAATTCATGTCAGGAAGGACACTGAGCTACTTCAGGTTTTAATAACTTCTTTAAAACTAAAAGGCTCCTGTGCTTATCTAAATAGTTCAGCTTTTCTTCTGCTTTAGTTTGTATGGAAGCCTGTTTCCAGCAGTGTGGTAAAAAAATATTATAATTTAAGACGAAATTTTGACTTAGTTCTCTCAAAATAATGAGAAGCTCGCAGTGACTTTCCCGGAAAAGACTGATTTGGAGGACTGATTTAAGTTAGCTTGACAGTTTGATGAATAGTTTTGGTATTCCAAGCACTGTTATATGTCGCTCTGGATAAGAGCGTCTGCTAAATCCTGTAAATGTAAATTGTGGAAGCCCATTTCCACCAGTAAAAGAAAAAAAAATTAAATAGAAAGTCGAAATTACGAGATAAAAAAATCGGAATTATGAGATACAAAGTCATAATTACGAGATAAAAACCCGAAATTACGAGATAAGATGTGAAGGCCTCAGTGTTGCCAACTTTGCGACTTTTTTTAGCGAGTTTTTAGACCTCTCTGGGGACTCGTTTTCAAAAAAGCAACTAGCGACAAATCTAGCGACTTTTTCTAGTGTTATTGGAGACTTTTGGAGACTCTGACGTGGAAGCACGTATCGTTCTGATGCTACGTTCACACTGCGAGCGGCGAGAGCGTCAAAGCGACCGGAAGTCATTAGATCATATTTGCTTAATATCGTGACTTAAAATGATGCTGTAATATAACTAAGTGTAATGCAACTAAGTTGAAATTTCGAGATACTAAGTCGTTATTTTAATACTAAGTTGTTATTTCAACATAAATTATTTACCACGCTGGCGGAAATGGGCTTCGATAGGTTTGTCCTCATTGAGCTGTTTCACCTTAACATCAGTGACACGTGTATGATTGTAGGAGACTGACCAATCAGCACACAGCAAGAACTCAGTGATTTAGTGAAATTCAAAAAGCTCATTTCGAAGGCTTCAAACTAAATCATTTGTACGCACATTTATATGAGAATTTTGGAATTTATAAAGGAACAACATAAATAAAGCTTACCCCGAAAATGAATGGTCCGGAGCAGTCGCGCAAACGTTCAGAAGAGAAAGAGCGGTAAGGAGCATGTAGTATGATGTACTGATCAGGGGTGAGTTTCCCGAAGCCTTCTTAACGCTACGTCGTTCGTTAGTTCTATCTTTTAACACAGAACTTAAGAACGACGTAGCGTTAAGAACGCTTCGGAAAACTCACCCCAGAGCATGTGAGCGAGGAGCGGTTTTTTAATTAAGGCTCGCTCCAATTTCGCTCCGATACCGCTCACGTACACTACGATTCTGAGGCGTGCCCAAATCTACCCAGAATTCATCTGTACAATTATCAAGACTGTTACACAAATTGGCCGAGATAGAATTCGGAAAGTATTTGACAAAGGAAACTACGGAAGCATAATACGGAAGCGTAATGCGTTCACTTGAGAAAAAATAATTCTGCTCTGTTTTTCTGAATTAATGACATAATTATCTCGGAATTTCTGAATTAATGACATAATTATCTCGGAATTTCTGAGATAAAGTTTTCATGTAAAAAAAATACGCTCTTTTTCTGAATTAACGAGATACGGTTTTCATGTAAAAAAAAAAATACGCTCTGTTTTTCTGAATTAACGAGATACGGTTTTCATGTAAAAAAAATACGCTCTGTTTTTCTGACTTAACCTCAAAAACTCTCATTTCGCCTACTTTAGAGCTCACTGCAACAATGTCACTCCTTAGATTAATACAGTTTTATTTTGGTTTGGGTTTGAAACACTGCGAAATATTCGCAGCTTTAAGTAACGTAGATGGCATTGTTATTAGTTTGTCGACTTTGCGCAGGTTTTGCGGTTGTTCAGACGGAAAGCCCATTCTGATCTGCAGAACATTGCAGTGTTTCTACAGGCTCAGTTGGACCAGTATGGCATGCTTCACGGATACAAGATGATGCATCTGAAATACATTCAGGCTGGCCATGTGGTGACTCAAGAGACAGTCAGACCATGTATTTTTTTTTATATATAAACTGTATCTGTGTCTGCACTGTCTGACACGCCTCCATTCGCCATTTTGAGTGTATCGCGGATGTAAACACATTTGGTTAACAAACTTAATGTTTCATATTCAGTGTTTTTTTTTTTCTCTACAAAAAATGTAACGTTTTATGGAACTTTATCAGTAATGTTACTGATTTTCATTACCAAAGCACACCAGCAATTTAGGTGTTTAAGAATGGAAAAAAGAGTCAAGAACACCACAAAAATGTCATTGGACATAGCTTTATTGGTAATATTTAAAATAAAATATAAGCAGCAAGCAGGACACAGGCTCGGTATACAACGAGTTTATACAGATCCTTCCAGGCATCATGTAAAACGTTAGAAACCATACTTGCAAATGTTTCTATACTTAAAACATAGTTAGGCATTGGTTTTACAGGGCACAGCACACAGTGACAACCTTATCCAGCACTGCGGCTTATAATCCATGCACGCGAATATATATGAACTGATACACGTGTCATTACAGTTTTGCTGTTTACTTGTTTTTAATTCAGAAAAACAGAGCAGAATTATTTTTTCTCAAGTGAACGCATAATTCTGCTCTGTTTTTCTGAATTAATGACATAATTATCTCGGAATTTCTGAATTAATGACATAATTATCTCGGAATTTCTGAATTAATGACATAATTATCTCGGAATTTCTGAGATAATGTAAGTCTTTAAAGTCAATTAAAGTATAAAAGCCTATAAAGTAAATATTGGTAATCAAATAAATTCGTTTTGTCATTCAGAGTAGGTCTAATAGGATTTTTCACGTAACGCTGCCAGTGAAAATTTATTTTATAGAGACGCAGCAGCAGCATCAACAGAAAAAAATTGAGGAATTACGTGCCTGTATATTCTTTAGGCTATTAAGCCCACTGATTCCTTTATTTTTAAGCCTATTTTTGTGTGGAATGCCATTGCCAAACCTGTCCATTGTTGCCTATAAGTTGCTTAAAAATAAATATTTTCTGTTCTGACTGGCAATGTTGCCGTTGCTCATATTTCTTTATGATATAAGGCTTTGGTTTAAGGTGACATTTGTTAGGCATGCAGATTATTTGTCCCTCTTTTAAATTGGAGCGAGCGTGGAGCGATTTGACTGGAGCGGGAGGAAATTTTAGTGGAGCGAGGAGCGGTGTTGAGCGGAGCGGCTTAGTGCGAATTAGAGCGGAGGAGCGGGTGGAGCCAACAGCCTAGTGAGCGAGGAGCGGAAATTCTCACCACTCCACTCTGCTCACATGCTCTGGTACTGATACAGTGCGTTGCTGCACCCATCACATTACAAACTACCTCAGGGGTGAGAACCTGAGTGCAGCCATGTGGCAGGTGATACCTCAACACCAAATGGACCAGTGTGAGGTTTTTTCCAGTGGCTGGAGTGCCAATCCTGCCACCAATCAAGTTTTTCCCTGTAAATTGGAGGAGCTCCTTACAGGGCTGGATGTAGATTAACATCATACGCAGGATGAAGCAATTGCAGGTTAAGGGCCTTGCTCAAAAGCCTAATGTAGTACAATTACTTTGGGCATTCATGGGATTTAAACCAGCAACCGTCCAATTGCTGGCCCAGATCCCTAGTCTCAGAGTCACCACTCCACCGTGATCACCCTATGTGTGTAAATCCCAGTTCCTTAATTGATTGATTTACGAATACAGAACTCAGGGACTGAAAAGTTTTTCTCCTTCTCTTTTCAGGCTGTCAGACTGTGGAGTCACAGAAACAGGCTGTGCTTCCCTGGCTTCAGCTCTGAAGTCAAACCCCTCACACCTGAGGGAGCTGGATCTGAGCAACAGTAACAAAAGATGCTTAGAAGTAATGCAGTTCTCTGCTGTACTAAAGGATCCTAAATGTCAGCTGCATATAATCACATGATAATCTTGTAATCAATGTATATGCAAAGAGACATATTGTCATGACCTGCTCTGTCCTGTCCATCCCCCGGTATGACCAGCAGGGGTTGCTGCTGGTCCTCCAGATCCCTCCAAAAATATATTAACCAAAGTAGGGGAGACCAGAGGCCCTGCAAACAGTGAGTGCAGTATGTAAGCTCCGGCAGATATGGCTATGGCAGCATAAGTAGGAGGGAGAGGCAGGTGGGAATGCAGGCATGGGGAGTCCCTGAAATGTCAGCACTCAATCTACAATGGGGTTTGAAGCTAGAGTGACAGCATTTACAGTTCAGTTCATCGCAAGCCAATGGCACCGATCCCCACCCAGCTCTACGCCTCACACTGTATGCTTAGCTAGGGGTGAGTAGCTAGCTGGAGCTAGAACTAGAGTCCCTGCAAGTTTAACTAAACAATTGTGTTTTTAGTCTAGACTTGTATGAGAACGCTCTGCGGCCTGCTATCGTTCTTTCTCCTCTAGTTACTGATAGCTATCCTTCTCCTTGAAGATCAAAGCAGGCAAGGAGAATTGTATCAGCTGGTCTCTGTTAGATCTCTAAGATATTCTGGTGCAAAGCCTCTGTGTTTATCATAAGGAAATCTTTAGCTATCCTGCACAGGTCTTCTAACCCTGAGAGCTGGAATATGTCATCTGGTATTACAGATACATAACTGTGTGTTGGTGCTGGGTGATAATGTGGTAATTTAATCAGTCTCAGTCACCAGATCCCATCAGTTTAACTAAAGTAATTGATCTGAACAACTGCAGAAATCCAGTTGCAGGCTTTGGTAGTTCCTGGGATAATATGCTGACTTCTGTCTTATCTGAATGATCACAAGAAAATTGATTGAATTAAAAATACATTTATTTGCATAAACCTCAAAGCTACAGCAAACAATTTGATATGCACAACATGTGATGTTACTATTAATATCGCACATCGTCCAGCCCTATAATATACTACAGCCATTCAGTAAAAAATACCCTGCCTCACCTTATGTCATTCAGCACCAGTAACAGTTTTTATGCCAGTGGAAAAACAACAGCTTGAAGTACTCTTTTGATATGGTTGTGATCATGCAATTTTGAATAGTTACAGGTATACTGTAAATTAAAGAACTGGCTTTTAAATACAGCAAAATTATTCTTGTGGAAATATAACAGTAGGTTTGCCTTACCAATATTCTACCAGCCACTTTTGATTACAAACCAAATTCATGCTAACATATATATCTAAATGAAGCAAGGCTCTTCATAAAGCACTTTGGGTATCGAAAATCTCTGTCTAAATGTAATGCTCATCCATTCATTCAAAGACAATTCATATGCAGTTTTATACTTGAGCTAGGGATTCAAATCCTGCCTGTCCTGCACATATACCTACCCGGACATGGGTGCTGGTTCTCATCCCGGGATGTTGTTGCTTTACATGGATGTTACAGCTGTGTGTGGCATCCAAACCTGTTTTTAATTCCATTGTAATTAGTTAATACGGCTAACATGCAATAAAGACATATAAAGACTGTGAGTGATGCAGGTATTTTAAAAAGAAAATCCACAGCATTTTTTAAATTGCATGAATTTGCCACATAAACACAGAATATGAAAATACTACACATACACACACACACACAAATTTGTATTCATATCTTTGTGGGGACTGTTCATTCATTTATATGGAGAAAAGGTCGTCATGTTGGGATTAGAGTTAACTCCTACCCAGCCCTAACCATCACCATAAGTAACAAAACAAAATACGAGACTTATGGCTCTTTTAAGGCAAGGTTATTATCGTCAACGAAAACGAACGAAATAACGAAAACTAGAATTGAAAAAACATTTTCGTTAACTAAAATAAATAAAAACGACAATTAAAAGAAAAAACGATAACTAACTATAACTGTATTGTGCGTTGACAAAACTAACTAATGCAGCTGCTCGACTTGTTTTCAACCTTCCCAAGTTCACCCACACCACTCCTTTGCTGCGCTCCCTACACTGGCTTCCTGTGGCTGCCCGCATCAGATTCAAAACACTGATGCTCGCATACAAAGCCAAAAATGATCTGGCTCCATCCTACCTAAAAGACCTCATCACACCCCGCACTGCACCACGATCTCTCCGATCCTCCAGCACTGCTCGACTGGTCCCACCACCCCTCAAGGCACAAGGAAGACACACCTCCCGACTCTTCTCTGTTCTGGCACCAAGTTGGTGGAATGAACTCCCCCTAGATGTCCGAACAGCTGAGTCACTGAATGTCTTCAAAAGACGACTTAAAACACACCTTTTCCAGAAATACCTGAATTAGCACTTCTGGCATTATACTTGCATTACTAAAAAAAAAAAAAAAAAAAAAGGCACTTTTCCAACAGAGTATTAGATCGATGGTATTCATAGCCTTGGTTTTTACTGAGCTAGTATCGGGAAAAATTCATTGTGGAGTCTTAAAGCACTTATGTAAGTCGCTCTGGCTAAGGGCGTCTGCCAAATGCTGTAAATGTAAATGTAAAACTAAAACGTACTGAAATTATAGATGAAATGTCCTTCGTTTTCGTCTTTGTCAATTTATTTATAAGTGGATTTATTTTGCTCTAGCAGTTTTACGTGAGCTGGCGACACCTCTCTGTCCGTCATTTCTTGTTTACAGTCGGCTTTTGCTCACCGCGTTACCTGGAAAAATGGCGACGGCAAAAGTTGGGAGAAGGCAGCAGTCCTATCTGGAATTTCTTTGACTATGACAGCGAGACAGATAAGAGCAGGTGCATTGTAGAAACAGGTGACAAAATATGTGGGATACTTCTCAAGGGAAAAACCCCCACAAATCTGAAAGTCCACTTGAGAAGCTCGCCTAAGACGACTAATCCTGAGTACCTTGACCAAGTAGCCTTTCTGATTAGCTCCCCTGAAAGAGAAGCAACATCCCGACCAGGTAGCACCGGGAAGGAGGAGACAACCATAATGGACTGCTTTCACCGACGACCAAACAGCTGCTGGTTAGTAAATACGCAGGAACACCACAAGACTTCATTTCCTTTTTGTTTACAATATTGGACGTATGGTTAACATAGAAAAGCAAAGCACATCAGCATCAAGCCCCCGGGGAAGACCCAGGACACGCTGGAGAGACTATATGTCTCGGCTGGCCTGGGAACGCCTCGGGATTCCTCCAGAGGAGCTGGAGGAAGTGGCCGGAGAGAGGGAAGTCTGGGTTTCCATGCTGAGACAATTCTGTTGTGCAATGGTTTTTGAGTTTGTTAATGTTTTTCTCAGATTGAGCTCCCTGAGACTGCTGGCTGTCAAGAAATGTGACGTGTGCCTCGTGAATGGGTTTATATTCTTATGTTCATGTGTGTCTTTAGTCTATGGGCTATTTTGATTTGTACCAGGCACGCTACCTGTATCCAACATCAGAAGCAGTATCACACACATTTTGCACTTAAGCTGCTATCTTGTAGACTGTTGGTTGTTGTGGATGGTTGGTTGTTCAAAAGTAACTGAATACACTTTTTGAAATGGTTTCCTTTGTTGAGTTTTATTACACAATACTTACTGATCTTTTTGAATCCTGCACCTGACAAATAACCCAAAGTATGAAAAAATGAAAACTAATACTAAAACTAATAAAAACTAAACTAAAACTAAGCATTTAGAAAAAATTAAAACTAACTAAAACTAGCAAACCTGCTCTAAAAACTAATTAAAACTAACTAAATTAGAGGGGAAAAAAGGTCAAAACTAAATAAAACTAAACTATAATGAAAAATCCAAAACTATTACAACCTTGGTGTGGACCCTTGTACCCTGTGATGGAATGACACCAAGGGTGCTCCCTGCCTGCCTTTCCACCATGGGCAAAAGATCACAGTAGGGAGAGAGAGAAAAAAAAGCACTTTCCAGTATTTTTTTTGGATCTATTGGCCTTTGTTAGGAAAACCAAACGGCTCCCTCAGCTTGCAGCATACAGCAGTCTGTCCCATAATCACTTAATCTTTAAAGCAAAAAACATCTCAAAAAAAGGGTGCAAATTCTGAGCTTTATTTGTATTTTTGAATTAATACATTTTGATGAGTGTCCCTCGTGGAGACCTTCTTTCAGTCTTGGACATCAAAGTAGTCAATTGCAGGCTCTATGCTGGCTGTACTCTGGTTGCTGCTCCTGCAAAGAGCAACTCGTGAACATGTGGCTCGCAGTCAAGGCATGCGCGGTCGGCGTGAGCACGAGGCATTCTGTCGGGATACATACGCGGTAGGCGTGAGCGAGAGGCATTCTGTCGGGATACATACGCGGTCGGCGTGAGCGCGAGGCATTCTGTCGGGATACATACGCGGTCGGCGTGAGCGCGAGGCAATCTGTCGGGATACATACGCAGTCGGCGTGAGCGCGAGGCATTCTGTCGGGATACATACGCGGTCGGCGTGAGCGCGAGGCAATCTGTCGGGATACATACGCGGTCGGCGTGAGCGCGAGGCAATCTGTCGGGATACATACGCGGTCGGCGTGAGCGCGAGGCATTCTGTCGGGATACATACGCGGTCGGTGTGAGCGCGAGGCAATCTGTCGGGATACATACGCGGTCGGTGTGAGCGCGAGGCAATCTGTCGGGATACATACGCGGTCGGCGTGAGCGCGGGGCATTCTGTCGGGATACATACGCGGTCGGCGTGAGCGCGGGGCATTCTGTCGGGATACATACGCGGTCGGCGTGAGCGCGAGGCATTCTGTCGGGATACATACGCGGTCGGTGTGAGCGCGAGGCAATCTGTCGGGATACATACGCGGTCGGTGTGAGCGTGAGGCATTCTGTCGGGATACGCGGACGGTATGAGCGTGAGGCATTCTGTCGGGATACGTAGTCGGTATGAGCGTGAGGTATTCGATTGGGATACGTGGTCGGTATGAGCATGAGGCATTCTGTCGGGATACATACGCGGTCGGTGTGAGCATGAGGCATTCTGTCAAGATACGCGGTCGGTGTGAGCGTGAGGTATTCTGTCGGGATACGTAGTCGGTATGAGCGTGAGGCATTCTGTCGGGATACACAGTCGGTATGAGTGTGAGGTATTCGATTGGGATACACAGTCGGTACCCCAATACCAGCGCGAGGCCTTCATTAGGGTTACATACCTGATGCTCTGCTGCCTGACGTGGGCGATGGGCGGTGGAGCTCGGGCGGCCATCTCTCTCTCGATCAGGGCTGTCAGGGTGGAGTTGGGGCAGACCGACTTCCCTCTGGAAACATTAACTTTAGTGACTGGAGAACCATCATGCAACAGGAGAACTGCAAATTCCCATCTCAGCGAGGTCACCCAACAGTCCAGCATATCAACATTGTAATAGAAAATCAGAGTCTTCCATCACAGCATTTCAGGCTTTCATCACATAAGCAAAAAAGGAGGGAAGAGCACATAACACATACACCTATTAGCACAGTTTATGTTTGGGCCATTAGGTAACCATAAACAGCATCCCACCCCATTAGCTCCTACCACTGAGGCTGTCTGCTCAGCAGGGGGCGCCGGCTCACCTGATGGCCGTCATGACCACATTGCGCTTGGGCTCGCTGTCGTAGCTATTACATTCGATGTTGTAGGCCTCAGCCAGCTCGTGGATGATCCTGCGATGATCTCGGTTCATGGGGGGGAAGCAGTGGCTTCTCTTTGACTGTTTGCCCTGCATCGGGGGACAGGGTTAGTCCAGAACTGGAGTTCTTTGTTCAAAAAATCCAAAGCAGCACACAGAGTTGGGGGGGGGGTGGGGGTGGCGTCCTGGTGTCAGATCCTCCAGCAAGGCGGCTTCTGCCAGGTTTGCATTTCTCACCTTGTTCACAAGTTCCACTAAGTTCTTCATCTCCTCTTCAACCTCACTTACGAACTTCAAATCTTTTCTGTATTGCAAAAATAAGACATCACACTTGGGGTTAAAGGACAGAGCTGCATCTAGTCACCCTTTTGAATTAAATAATCCTGTGTATTCATATATAGTCATATACAGGGGTAAACAAAAACATGCAAATCACCTCTCAGCATGAAGGACCTACTGAGAGCCAGGCCTTGGCTTTCTTCAAATGGAATCATTTTTATTCTATTGCTCAGGGGTCTGTGTTTTGTTCCTCTTATACTAGAAAATGCATGTTTGTGCACTGGGTTTGGATACAAGTCATTTCTGAACAGCAGCCCTGTCATAAATTCCAGCTCTGCAAAGGTCACGATGAACAGTTTTTGTTGTGCTTCTAAGAGGTTTATACAGTACATCTATCTGTCCATCCATCCATCCATCTCTGTAGGTGAGCTTCAGCTTGTGACCACTGTGCCTCTTTGCTGGTGGAGTTTCTCCAGGTTTGTTATATATTACCATGATTTCTGAAGCTCTTCCCCACAGCACATTAAATTAAGGTTTAGTGACCAACATACCTGGAATGCAGGCAATGACTCCCTGACCTCTGCAGACTATCAGCTGCCTCATGTTGCTTTGAAAAGGGTGGAGTGTCAGACCTCTTTTATAGCTGATACATACTACTAACTGGCATATAACCTGAGATGGGGCACCAACCCACCACACACACACACACACACACACACACACACACACACACACACACACACACACACACACACACACACACACACACACACACACACACACACACAATTTGGTAACGCCAGTTAACCTCAGTGTGTTTTTCGAATGTGGGGGGAAACTGGAGTACCTGGAGGAAACCCAGTGACGACATGAGAACATGAAGATTCCACACACATGGAGCATTGAAGGAGACTCGAACCCTGGTCCCAGTGGTGTGAGGCAACACTGCTATCTCCAATAATGCATTTTCCAGGTATTGAGAAAAGTCTTTCAATAAAGTGACATTTGGCTCACAGTGGATAACTAAGCTGCTCAGGAATTTCAGCCCAAAAGCAAGTAAAACATCTGAATGTTTTGAACACAGAAAAGATAATTAGGAGGTGAAAACCTGGCATCATCCTTGAGGCTGTCACTGTATTTGGAGCTGGACCGGATGTTGAAAGGATCTGCTGATTGGTCGATCTGCAGGGCCTCAGCCAATCGCCTTGCAGGAGACAGGGGCATATAACACAGAACTGTGCCAATTGCCATACATGCAGAAATACATGATTACAGTATGATTATGCTGTGTAATATAAGCACTGGGACACATCAAAGGATCTTTGACATCTAACTTCAAATTGTAAAGAAAACAATACAGTCATCATCATAGCACATACTGAAGGGCAGCTGGCTCACCTGTTTCTCTCCAGAGCAGCACAGTCCTTGTCACACTGTAACCTGAGCCCATGCAGACACACACAAAATGTCACAAGATATAGAAACATTTTTCAGGCCTACAGATACAAACCACTGACTCATGTGTGGAAATGGCTTACAGACCAATTAAACAGCAAAATATTAAGGGTCACTATACTTTAGAACAAACAGCCGCAGCCTAAAGTCTGAAATGTACCTAATACAAATGTTCTAATACATCTTAAAGGTAACAGTGCTTTATGTTTCCATCTGGGTGGGTAAACAAGCACGTGAAGCAGGTTTACAGGCTTTTCGATTGCAACACCCTGTAGCTGTCGTAAGCCTGCTGCCTTCATAACCCAGCCAACCAGGGCTTCGCATGCAAATGAATTTACTGTGAAGTAAATCGTGTTTGAATGGCTCATATGTGACATTTTAGTCACATGGTACCGAGAGTCTTAAAGGGGCCCCAACATGACAGTGAGGTTTATTTTCCAGAACCACCCCCACATCACATATGATCAGCTTTCAATGAATGTATCAGGTGTACTTCCATTAAATGTAACTTGAAAGGCAAGCAAACATTTTCTGACAGTATATTACACTCAGAATGGAACAGAATAAAAAAGGATCTTTAATGTCACTGCTCATGGAATGGTGAAAAGTTGATTATATGTGATATGGAGTGCTGCTAATCATATGCAATAGTGCAAACAACATATACAATACACATACAAGCATACACACCTGACATGCTTCTGTAATATTTTCTGTGCATTTCTTAATAAGAAAACGTTGATACCAGGGTGAGGACACCGTCAGCGATGACACACACTCACCGAGCCTGCTTCACCTCCTTCTTGGTGATGAGCTGTCCGATGTCCACAGTGTCACCGAGCTGCATGTCGGACAGTCTGCTCGCCATGACGATGGCTGCAGTCCTGCTGGGTGACACCCATCAATCAGGCCTAAGAAGGTGTTCATCACCTACGCTACACACCTGTACATTCACTGTGTACTCGAACTTTGCTAATCTGAATAACAATGAACATCCATCTTCCAAACTCCTATGCAGAGCAGGGTTGCGGGGGGGGGGGGGGGGGCTGGCCCCAATCCCCGGGAATGAAGGGCACGATGCAGCGGTACATCATGAATGGGATGCGGGTCCATCACAGGGCACATACACAGGCAGAAAGGCAGCCAAACAGAGTGACTATGTGGGCATATCCATGTTTGTTATATCCACTGTTGTTTTGACCTGTCCACTGCAACCAATCTACGTTAGGGTGCAACGGTACACAAAAATCATGGTTTGGTATATACCTAGGTTGGTTAAGACACGATTCGGTTTTTGGTACCATGGGGGTAAAAGAAACAAAACAAATTGCTCTTCTTTTTTAAAAAAATACTGAACAAAATATGACTGTCTAAAAGTCTCTGTCAATACTGCTGCAATCTACCAATAAAAATATAAAATTTACTTAAAAGTAAATCAAAATAAAAATTCTCAACCAAATAAATCAATGAAGTGCATATTTAGAAAATGAACTGTACCTGATCTGTACTGTATTCACATTAGCAGCTTTCAGCTTCATATTACAACTGTGTAACACAAATATTGTCTCAAAAATACAAAGCATAACAAAATAAATATCCATTATCGTGGAGCATTAAAAAAATACCTGTGCTGTACTTGTATTCACATTAACAGCTTCCAGCTTCACATTAGGATGTACGCGTGCATGCGTAGTGGTGCGGATTCAACCGCCCCCCTCCGAATGTTGCACGGGGGAAACAAACACGCAAATGTTCCGCATTTGCTGCATTTGTTTGGTACATATGTGCACTGAATCAAAAGACCCGTATCAGAAATTTTCGGTAGGAACAGGTGAACCGCTACACTCCTAATGCACGCGTGTCAGACCGTGTCTCAGAGGCAGCTACAGATGCTGCTCTCTCCCATCCATCATGTGCAGATGTGCAGGAGAAGATGCCAGCTCCAAGCACATAGAGCAGAGGTGGGATTTGAACCCCGGAGGTCTGAGGCAAGTGTGCTACTCACTGAGCCACGCCCCCCCCACCCCACCCCACCCCACCCCACCCCACCCAGGGCCCTATGATTTCCGTGAAGCGGAAAACACAGATGGAATCACAGAATCAAGGCATGGAAATGGTACTTACTTATACATGCGGAATCACGCAGTATTTGTGGAAATTGTGCTGACATTTTAAACCTATGACTTTTTTCACATGTGTAAAATACCCCCGCAGCAGGCACTGCCGAAGACGTTTTAATGCACTACTCAGCCAAAAAAAGAGTCGCCATTTGAATTTATATCAGCAAATACTTAAGAGTCAATGACTGGATCATTATTACAGCTCAGCAACATTATGAAGTAATAAAGTCAGCTGAGTACCTGAATCTACTAAATGGCCAGGTTACTCCTCCATCTATCATCAATGGATTTTTTCTTCCCTGTTGGCATGGGCATATTCCAGGACAAGAATGCCAAGATTCACTGGGTTCGAATTGTCAAAGATTGGTTCAGGGGGCATGAGGAATCATTTTCACGCGTGACTTGATCACCACAGAGCTGTGACCTTAACCTCACTGAAAGTCTTTGGGATGTGCTGAAGGAGGCTTTATGGAGTGGTTCAACTCACTTGTCAATACAGGATCTCGGTGAGAAATTAATGCAAATATGGATTAAAATAAAGGGTGAGATGTTGCATAAGCCTGTGGAAACAATGCTATGACAAATGGGCGCCATAATCAAAGCTAAAGGCGGTCCAACGACAAATTCAGATGGCAACTTTTTTTTTGGCCGGGCAGTGTAGAAGGACTCCGCCATAGCCAAATCTGGCCAAATGAGTGTAAGGATGTTGCCTAGTAACCATAAGGCTCATTTCCACCGCAGGAACTCAGGGCACTTCCCAGGGGGTCTGATGTTTTTAAGAATGCCCCCCCAAATCGGCCCTTTTAGCCTTTTGTCTCCCCAATGTGGTGTAGGATCCAATGATGCTTTTATTCAACCCGACCACGACTCAAACTGCTAATCATTAATAAGACAAAATGGTGTCCGACCTGCTTCATAAGCTTCAATTTTATTTTAACTGACCAGCTCAGTTACATTTTTAGTAAATTAAAAAGCATTTTTAATTGTTAGTCTGTATTTGTAAAAGAAAACAGATCAAAATAAATCCAAAAAAACGGATTTTGAAAAAATTAAAACAATTTGAGAAAAAATAAAAAAGCAGCCTTGCAACCCTTAATGCAGGCCCTGCTGTAAACAAGCAAGGGAAACACTGCACACTGCAGCCCAATAAGACCGGAATCGATGTTTTACTAACTCACGATAAACCTGCTGACAGTACTGTCAGTTCAACGCTGCAATACTAACCTCTGGTAGGAGCTGGAGGCATCGACGCAGATGACCATCTCCTTCCTGCGGCCACAGTCGCAATACAGCACCACCTAGAGGCACAACACAGACATTACAGAAAGCTCAATATATCCTGTAAGGCACGGGTGTCAGACTCCAGTCCTGGGGGGCCGGAGCCCTGCACATTTTTGGGTTTCCCCTCATTTAACACACCCGATTCAACTCGTGCTAATAACCACACAGCTGTTGAGCTGAATCATTTGTGGTGGAACAGGGAAAGAACTAAGCTACACAGGGCTCCAGCCCCCCAGGACTGGAGTTTGACACCCCTGCAGTAAGGCATCTAACTGTGAATGAAAACAGCTTATCATCCACATATCCTCCATAACTGTATACAGTGGGCAGGGTCACAGGGACACAGAAAGGGCAATTTAGAGGAAGTAGTACATGCTAGAAACACACTAAGCCTCACTCACTCTACAGGCTCTGGGTTTTGAACCAGCGACCTTCTAATCACAGGCACAGCCTCCTAACCCACTGAGCTACACAGCATAGACAGAACTAACAAACTCCACACACACCGGGCTCAGGGAACCAGTCAGTCACTCATTAACATTAATAACAGGCTGTTCCCTGCAGGCCGGTGGCAGCGCTCCATACAAACAGCACGTCACACCGTCGCCGAGGAGCCGAGTGGTTTCCGGGCCGCATACCTCAGCACTGCAGCCGATCCTCGGGCAGGGGGAGCCCGTGTGGCAGGGGGCGCCACAGGGGTGCCCGCAGTCTGGCCGGAGCGCCGGGCAGGGCTGCCGGCAGCCGGCCTCGGCCAGGCACTCGCCGCGGTGACACAGCCGCTGGCAGTGATGCGTGCCGCACGGAAGGGCCTTGCCGCAGGGCAGGCCGCAGGAGATGTCGGAGATGTGGCAGGGGATGTTACTCCTTTGCTGGAAGGAAAGGGGGGAGAGAGCAGGAGAGTCACCCCCCCTCATTAACACCAACAGGAGCCGCTCTGACCACCACACAGGCTCAACACGGTCGGTTTTGTGACACAAATCCATCCTGATTGGTCACTGATCACTGAACAGCAGCAGAAAGAAAGGAGATAAGACCAAAGATTGTGTGGAAATCTGGAAATACCAGCATGTATACAATTCCTCACCACGGGATTATATACAGTCAAAATTAGAGAACAAGAATCATTTTTGTAATATACAAAGTCACAGCTTAGCTGAATTCAAAGTTATTCCAACATGGATAGAAGAGATGTGTTTTAATCATAATTCATTAGTGAAATCCCACAATGGCAATGCGAGAACAGCAAACTCCACACAACACAAGGCGGGTATTTAGTGCTGCATTACGAAAATGGCTATAGTATATCATAGGACTGGATGACATGCGATATTAATACCAACAACACATGTTAAGAGTTATTACTAAGATACTCAGGAACCGTATTGTAAAGTGTCACCAAAAATTCTCTAATTTTGATCACATGCCTTCTTCAAATTTCTTGTTGAAATCATTAATTTTGCTATGTGACATAGCTTTCAATGATGAAATATGGTTAAAAAACAGTAAAATCACGTTTTAACGAACTTCAAGGGATCTGACAAAACATTCCGTTATACCCAAAGTCCGTTATATCCAGAGCTGCTGTATGCCCAGAACACAACTACAGGCAGTGAATACAGCAAAGCCGACCTCGGTTTCAGGCAGTGAATACAGCAAAGCCGACCTCGGTATCGGGCAGTGAGTACAGCAAAGCCGACCTCGCAATCGGGCAGTGAATACAGCAAAGCCGACCTCGCAATCGGGCAGTGAATACAGCAAAGCCGACCTCGGTATCGGGCAGTGAATACAGCAAAGCCGACCTCGGTATCGAACAGTGAATACAGCAAAGCCGACCTCGGTATCGGGCAGTGAGTACAGCAAAGCCGACCTCGGTTTCGGGCAGTGAATACAGCAAAGCCGACCTCGGTATCGGGCAGTGAGTACAGCAAAGCCGACCTCGGTATCGGGCAGTGAATACAGCAAAGCCGACCTCGCAATCGGGCAGTGAGTACAGCAAAGCCGACCTCGGTATCGGGCAGTGAATACAGCAAAGCCGACCTCGCAATCGGGCAGTGAATACAGCAAAGCCGACCTCGCAATCGGGCAGTGAATACAGCAAAGCCGACCTCGGTATCGGGCAGTGAATACAGCAAAGCCGACCTCGGTATCGAACAGTGAATACAGCAAAGCCGACCTCGGTATCGGGCAGTGAGTACAGCAAAGCCGACCTCGGTTTCGGGCAGTGAATACAGCAAAGCCGACCTCGGTATCGGGCAGTGAGTACAGCAAAGCCGACCTCGGTATCGGGCAGTGAATACAGCAAAGCCGACCTCGGTATCGAACAGTGAATACAGCAAAGCCGACCTCGGTATCGGGCAGTGAGTACAGCAAAGCCGACCTCGGTTTCGGGCAGTGAATACAGCAAAGCCGACCTCGGTATCGGGCAGTGAGTACAGCAAAGCCGACCTCGGTATCGGGCAGTGAATACAGCAAAGCCGACCTCGCAATCGGGCAGTGAGTACAGCAAAGCCGACCTCGGTATCGGGCATTGAATACAGCAAAGCCGACCTCGGTTTCGGGCAGTGAGTACAGCAAACCCAACCTCGCAATCGGGCAGTGAATGCAGCAAACCCGACCTCGGTTTCGGGCAGTGAGTACAGCAAACCCGATCTCGATATTGCGCATATAATACAGCAAACCAGACCTCAGTATCAAGCAGTGAGTACAGTAAAACAGACCTCAGTATCGGACAGTGAGTACAATAAACCACACCTCAGTATTGGGCAGTGAATACAGGAAGCCAGACCTCAATGTCAGGCAGTGAATACAGTAAGCTAGACCTCAGTATCCTAACAGGAAGTCACATGACAAACTACTGTCACTTAAAAGCTGGTGACTCAGCCCGCTCTTACTTGCTGCACGGCTTCTGACAAGGAAAGTGGCCAAAGCCAACAAAGGTGTCCTGGTTGGTTCCACACAGGACATCCTGAGAAAGGCCTCCGCAGTGGTAGACTGCAGTGTCCGGAAGCAGAGAGCAGGAGAAATCAACAAGGAGAAATGAGGAATTCCCCACAGGAACATTGCCAACTGTTCAACTAAATAAGCTTGGTTTGTGCTTAAACAACATTCATCTTTATCAGATCCTACCTGCGCTGTGTGTGGAGTAATTTCCAGGGGGGTTAGGGGGGTCATGACCCCCCCAATAATCATGTTTCCCCTGTAATGGGTGGAGACCTCGACCCCCCCAATGTTCCAGCCAAAGTTACGCCCTTGAGTGTGGGCTCTCTCGGGGTAATCCACTTCCTTCTGGACATGCAGTTAGACTAACTGGAATCTCTAAACCACTCGTAATGTGTGATTGTGTGCATATATGTCCTCTGTGATGGACTGGCATCCCATACAGGATGTACCCAGGCTTAATAAGGCTGCTGCTTCTGTTAGGCTACCCGTGGACTGTGGAGCCGACATCGATCTAGTGATAAACGCCAACTTTTTAAAAACAACTTCCTGTTTAAGTGAAAACCTTGCACATATACAAGTGAAAAGCATTCATACATACTACTGAAACTGTCTCATACAAACAACTGACAATCTCTCACAAGAACTAGTTCAAACTTTTACACACACTATTGAAAAGCATTCACACACACTAGCAAAGATGACATTTTCGGTTGTGTATGTAAGCACCTTTTACTAGTGTGTGTAAAAGCATTTCCTTAGTATGTGTGGAAGGTTTCACTAGTGTTTGTGAGAGCTTTTTAGTTGTGTATGTGAACGTATACATTTTTAGTTGTTTATATGAGAGTGTTTCAGTTGATTATGTGAGTCTTTTCAGTCTTGTACTGTATGTAAATGCTTTCACTTGTAAAGTGTGTGCAATTTTCAGTGTACTATGTGAAGCATTTTAATTGGTTTTATATATGTTTATGCATGGTTTCATGTAAATGCATGGTAATTCTGAATAAAGTCCCTAATAGCCGCTCATACTGACTTAAGTGTGAAAACGCCAAAGATGTCTCACAATTTCCACCCATCGTGTCAACATAACTTGTCAATAGGAGCGTCAATGGTGAAAACGAAAGTAAAGAGTGCAACATTAAGAGAGAATTGACCGAACACGCAGTAAGTAATTACGAATGACTATTAAATCAACAAATTAAGTCATAATGTGTTAAAAATAGTGGAATAAACAATAAGAATGATCTCATCTGGAAGTAGTTCGACTGTTTATAACGATTGGCGAAATGGACCCATTTTTTTATTATTGAGGTGTTTCTTTAGCATTTGGTAATACATTGACAGTATATCATTGGTCTGAAAGCTTATTTAAATGTGTGGTGAATAAGCGACGTTTTATTAATTAAATTAAAGTTTTGAGAGGTGGGAATAGCGTATAATGGACAATCCCACTTAACAAAGCGCACGCAACTGTGCGAGACAAAAAAAAGCTATGGATGATTGGTAGTCGCTAACATGGACTGTCTTGCGAACTCGCTGCAGCTTGTGATACAAGAGGGGCTGCCATCGCAACAAAGTGTAACTGAGCTGGCACCAATGGGAGAAAAACTGTGTTAAAATTTTAAGCATTCACCACTTGTGTATACTTGCTTTGAAGATATTCATATTGAACTGCAAATGCCTCAAAAACGTTTAAGACTGCTGCTGAGTCTGGGGTGTTTGGTAGACAGGAGAAGCGGCATATCCTCATAGTGCCGGAGCGGCAGTGGATTTCCCTTTCCGTGTGGTGTTGTAGAATACTGACCTGTGTGAACGTTCCCTTCCCGGGGAAGGGTCTTGAGCCTCGGGGACACGTTACATTTTAATCTTGTCCTTTGTGCGTGTTTTGTGTATTTTATCTAAGCAGCGTAGCCCGCTAGGGGTCGGGGCGGGACTAGAGGAGGTACTGTTCACATAACGCTTGCCCCCGTCTGAAGTGTGGGGTTTACTGTGCATTGCAGTGCTATTGGTGTGCCGTACCCTAACAGGGATGTTGTGTGGTAACGTGTCGATATGCGCTTTGAAGGGTTGGTTTGCTACGGGAAGATAGCGAGGCAGAACCCTTCGTGAACGCAGACCCGACTCGAAGGTTCGCTGCATGAGCTGTATTGAATAAAACTATTTTTGTAATTGTAGCTGACGTCTTGTGGTGATCTATTCTTACCTTACAGCTTCCGACGCTATTTTAAGTTCATTACAGTACGTTATGTATGTTTGTAGTGGCCTAATTAAATATTTTTTGTCATACATTTTTTCCATCTGTATTTACTAGCTTAAAAATAATATATAAAGTATAACAAAGTAGAAATAGCTCTTGTATCGGAATCTGTATCGATATCGGCAGTTGAAGACATCCCAACCTGCAAAAACTCATTTCAGGGAGGTCCCCCCCCCCCGCGCCAAGAAGGGAAATGACTTTATTTCACACAAGAGAATTTCTACATTGGCCATATGTATAATTTTTTGTTAATTAATTTTTTCTACTCAGCACACTAAATTTCGAAGGCTCCACTGAACCGATAACTTCGGTCCTCGAGAAGTTGAATAAAAGCCCGCCCGCACTGAAATCTGATTGGCTTATTTTGCTAAGTAGACCAATCAGGATGCTGTCTGTCTAGCACGGGCTACATGAACAGGCACACACGCAGGGATCCATACATACGCACGCTCTCTTTCTCGCTCTCTCTCTCTCATTCCGTCGTGCGCGTGATTTTCTCAAGTGCGCGATGGACACGTTACTGTCTCGCGCGCATGCTCTTGTGTGCTTGCTCTAGTTTCCGGGAAATTTTATTCAATTTGCGGGCATCAGGGAGCCGCTATCAATATGCGGGAGACTCCCGGAACTTCCGGGAGACTTGGGATGTCTGCAGTTGTGTATCGGAATCGGATCGGAAGTTCGGAACTGAGAAAAATGTGGATCGGCCCATCCCTATAGTTTGTACCACACATTGTGTTTCCCACAATGGCCAAAAAGTTCAGTTTTAATTTCATCTGACCAGAGTATCTTCTTCCATGTATTTGGGGAGTCTGCCACATTGTGTTGGGCAAACTCCAAACGGGTTTTATTTTTCTTTAAGTAATGCCTATTTTCTGGCCACTCTTCCACACAGCCCCGCTCTGTGGACTGTACGCCTTAAAGTGGTCCTATGGACAGATACTCCCATCTCCACTGTGAATCTTTGCAGCTCCTTCGGCGTTATCTTTGGTTCTTTGTTGCGTCTCTGATTAATGCCCTCCTTGCCCCGTCTGAGTTATGGTGGGCAGCCTTCTCTTGTCATGTTTGTGGTGCTGCCATATTCTTTCCATTTTGCTATAATGGACTTAATGGTGCTCCATGGTATTTAAAGTTTGGGATTTTTTTAATGATCTAACCCCCCCCCCCAAAATCCATTTTAATTCTGGCTTATAATGTGACAAAATAGGACAAACACCTAGGCGAATGAATACTTTTGCAAGGCACTGAATAAAAGGAAGTGCATTTGTTAGTATTACTTTATACTACTTAGGGGAAGCCTCAATGTAATCATACCTTGAATTACAATACAGTGGTACCTCAGAACTCAAACTTAATCCATTCAGAACTCCGGATCGAATCCTAAAAAGTTCGAGTTCTGATCAAATTTTCCCCATAAGAAATAATGGAAAATCAATTAATTGGTTCCTGGCCCCAAGAAATTACACAGAAATACGTTTTTGTTTTTATCAAAACAGTAATTTTTAAAGTAAGAAAATAAATGTATCCAAACAATGTGTCCTGCCCCAATCGTCTGCACCTTCCATGTGCCACGCCCCCTCCCTGCGTGGAATCCCAACGTGTGATCAGCTGTTTCTGGTTGTCATTAGTCCTCTGTATTTAGTCCGCGTTTCAGTTTGTTTCCCCAGTCCGGTCACTGTATTGTCTGTCTGCGTTTTGCCTGCCTTACCTGTAATTAAACCCCGTATTCCCCAATACCCTAACGTCTGCGCCTTTGTCTCCATGCTGTCCCCGCTTGGCAGGACAATATTATTAGAATTAAATGTATTAATGGTTTATTATCAATATTAAAATAATCAATAAGAAATCTTTATTTTTAAATGTATTTTATTATATCATTATAATTACTGTTACTGTCTATCATTGTCTAAATGTATTTTTACTGTCTAAATACATGTATTCAGCTAGTGCAAACATGCACGGTGCTATCACAGCGAATGCGAGGCTGAGACTGAAGCATTACCCTTTGTTTCCACTGAGAGATGTGCCACGTGACTCATTTCCCAGGGCATACAAGTTATCTTAGGTCAGCGTTCACAGTTTGACTTCTGAGATTCAGATCAAGTTCTAGGTAAATTTTTATGAACTGGTTGGTTTGACTTTTAAGAAATTCGAGTTATAATGAGTTCGAGTACTGAAGTACCACTGTATTGCTTTAAATTATGTCATTTGCCTTTTCAGTACTTTTTAGAACTAAACTACATGCTGACTCCAGCTTCCACCTTAACGCTGTGCTGCTGTGTTAAGTTCTCAAAACTCATTGTACTCTGGGTCATCATCCTTGCCAGCAAAATGCTAAATACTAATACAACTTTACCAAATAAGGAGATGTTAAACAAACACACACACATATAATGATACAACACGGAAAAAAGCGAACAATTGAAAAGTCCATTTTAGCTGCAGATGGCTTCCAGCCCTCACATTCACCACGTCCCAGTTACGTGTGAGAGAGAGAGACAGAGAGAGACTGATGAAAAGAGAAATAGGGACAGGCTCCAACCCCCACGACCTCATATAGGCAGAATAGAAGATGAATGTATGAGTGAAAGAACTTTCTAGTGCTCAGCCACACAGCAACTGAACTTCTTCACAAAGTTTGCATCCTGTATATACTGAGCTGAACCACATGATTCACTGTTTGGAGAAGCACCTGTTTGTGTTGAGAGGCCAATGTGTGTAAATTGTACTGACAAAACTGTCCAATAAACCTGTGTTGTGTGTGAAATTGTTCATGTGCAAAAACATTAAAGGGGGTAAAAGGATTTTCCCTGATAGACAATCTATAACAGGCTTGACTTTGTGCGCGCTTTAAATCACGGCTCTTCAAATCTGGACCTTGATTCCAAATCCAGGCCTTGTTTTCAGTTCTCCCAGGCAGTTAGTTTAATAATTACTGATTCTGATTGGTCAGAGGGGCTTCATACCCGGCTCACGGGTAAAGGAAGGCTGGAAAATTAGCAGGTCCCTGCCTTAAATAAATAAATGCCAAATTTTAACAACACAAAAGTAAGTACTATAACTATTTCTTTAAGGAAAAGATGAAAAAAGGCAGAATAAGTGCAAAGTAAAAAGGTGAAATAACAGGGAATCAGCAAGAGGAAAATAAACTGTAGCTAGAGGTTACATTATATTAATAGCAACAGAGAATCACTCTGCATTCCTTCACCATTTATACTTCAAGAATTTGAACAATAATTACAGTTAATTTTTCAATGCAGTCAGGCAGCATTATATTCTAGTTTGCGTTTGTGGATAAAACACACAGCCAGAATAATTTTAATGATACTTCATGATCTTTACATGGATTTTAGATAAAAATTTCCATATAATTTACATTTATAAAATTAACTGAAGCAAGAAAATACACAAGTATGTTTATATATATGTGTATGTTTCTTAATTTACCTTTAAAATACCTTTAAAGATGAAATTTTAAGACTCAGTTTTCCCAACGGTGAAGTGAAATTTACAATTTAAGAAAAACATTTGTTATGTGTCACGTAATGAGTGATAAAATGCAAAGGATTTAATTTTGTTAATGAAGGATTTGCCGATTTCTTCTTATTTTCTAATTTTATGAAGTGTTGTAAATCAATGGCATAAAAGAAGTTTTCTAGCACATTTCTTGTTCAAATTGGGCTTCCGGTGAAAAAAGTGCACAGTAACATCAAAAATCTAAAAACATGACAGGAACGAATGAGCAATGTGGTACAGAAAACAATAAACGCACTGTCCTGACCTTAAATGGGGCAAGTCTGTGTTAACACTATTAAAAACTACTAGCATGTAATTATTTTGAAATTAATTGCACACATTAAAGGGTTAACTTTGATAGCCCTAATAACTATGGGGTGGATATCTTGCCACTTTGAAATACAAACATGACTTTTGCATCCAGGGGAAAACAATCGATGCCATGTGTTGTCTATCACAGGGCACACGGCTGGGGTACATCCTGGGTACACCCTGCATGGGATGCCAGTCTATCACAGGGCACAGACCTGTACATAGTCATAGTCTTTGCCCAGTTTAGAGACACCAGTTAGGTGACATGGGGAGAGCATACAAACTACAGAAAATTAAAATGTCTCATATTAGTTATGGTACATTGATGTGCTGGTGTGGCCTTTTATAGGAGGAGAGATCAGACTCTCCTGTGTCCTGAGGACCATGAATCAGATGGATCTTGCTGACAGGCTGGAGCACAGTAAGAATTTTGGATTATTTATACGTCCATCATGTTCCAACTGTATAGGTTTGTAGTGATTGTTCTGCATTATTATGACGTTGCCTGATCACCAGTTAAATTTAAGCATGACTGATGCTAAATATTATAAGGAAACAATGAGCGTATCATCAACAGTTCAGTGACACCATCATTCATCATTTGGAATCTTAAAATCCTGAAACAATCAGACACATACATACATACACACCTAAAGAAAGATGACAATTAGATTCTGTTTAAATTCTATCATATACTTTGAAATGTATCATTGTACAACATTAATCTAGCCAGAAGAGAAATAATCTTTGTGATGTTAAAATATTTTAATGTTTATTAAGATTATGTAAAACATACAATAAGGAAACGTGATAAATCATGAAATAATCATGAAAATTTGTTTTTACAGGTGAAACAAGGATGTTTTTTCAACATTTACTAAAACAAACACTGCAAAAGAGGTTTGAATATGTGTGTGATGGACAAGCTAAGCAAGGAAAAGCAGTTCTGCTCAATCAGATTTACACAGAACTCTATATAACTGAGGGTGAAACCGGAGCTGTGAATGATCAGCATGAGGTCAGACAGATTGAGACATCATCCAAGAGACCTACAGCACAGGAGACTGTGATCAAATGTAATGACATCTTTAAAGCACAACCTGGAAGAAAGACACAGATCAGAACTGTGCTGACAAGAGGCGTGGCTGGTATTGGAAAAACAGTCACTGTGCAGAAATTTATTCTTGACTGGGCTCACGGATCAGCAAATCAGGATGTTCATTTTGTATTTCCACTGCCTTTCCGTGATCTGAATCTACTGAAGGAGAAAGAATACAGTCTGATAGACCTACTCCACCACTTCCTCCCAGAAATCAAAGAGCTTGGACCTGCTCAACTTTGTAATTGCAAAGTATTGCTCATCTTTGACGGTCTGGATGAGTGTCGCCTTCCTTTAGATTTCCAGGCCAATGAGAGTTGGTTTGATGTAACAAAGCCGACATCATTAGATGTGTTACTGACAAACCTCATTAAAGGAAATCTGCTTCCTTCTGCTCTCCTCTGGATAACTTCTCGCCCAGCAGCAGCCAATCAGATCCCTCCTGACTGTGTCCATCAAGTGACAGAAATACGAGGATTCAATGATCCTCAGAAGGAGGAGTACTTCAGGAAGCGATTCAGTGATCAATACCTGGCTGGCAGGATTATCTCACATGTGAGGTCATCAAGAAGCCTGTACATCATGTGCCATATACCAGTCTTCTGCTGGATTTCAGCCACGGTTCTTGAGAGGCTGCTTAGTGAAGCAGGCAGTAGCGAAATCCCCAGAACTCTTACTCAGATGTACACACATTTTGTCATCTTTCATACATCCTTGAAAAATCAGAAGTATCTCAGAACACAAGCAGCAGACCCTTTTTCAGAATCCTTAAGAGTAAATAAGGAATTTCTTTTGAAACTGGGGAAGCTGGCTTTCCAGAACCTCCAAGATGGCAATCTTATCTTCTATGAGGAGGATCTGAGAACAAGTGGCATTGATGTGAGTGAAGCTTCAGTCTTCTCTGGAATGTGCACAGCAATGTTTATAGAGGAGACTGGATTGTATCAGCAGAAGATTTACTGCTTTGTACATTTGAGTATTCAGGAGTACCTGGCTGCTTTGTATGTGTTTTTAAAACATGTAAACCAGAAATTCAACTTCTCCACATTAACTTCACTCCAAAAAAACACCTTCACTGATCTTCTAAAGAAGGCAGTGGATGAAGCTTTACAGAGTAAGACTGGGCACTTAGATCTCTACCTCCGCTTCCTGCTTGGTCTGTCAATGGATTCTTGTCAGACTCTTTTACAGGGCATTCTCTCACGTACAGGAATTAGATCCCATGACACACAAAGAACGGCCAGCTACATCAAGGAGAAGATTAGGGAGAATCTCCCCTCAGAAAGGACAATAAATCTGTTTCACTGTCTGAATGAACTAAATGACACCTCTCTAGTCGAGGAAGTCCAAAGATACCTGAGGTTAGGAAGAATTTCTACAGAAAGCCTCTCACCTGCACAGTGGTCAGCTCTGGTCTTTGTGCTGCTGACTTCAGAAGGGGAGCTGGATGTGTTTGACCTGAAAAAATACATCAGATCAGATGAAGGTCTTCTGAGGCTGCTGCCTGTGGTCAAGGCATCCAGAACAGCACTGTGAGTCCTGGGTCACTTGTGGTGTTATGCTGTCCGCATAATGCCTGTAGAGTATAACTGAATGTTACTCAAATATCATCGTTCATCCTCAGGAATCGCTTAAAATGTTGGATGATTTATTTAATTAATTTTATTAAACTACTAATGAAATAAAAGTACTTCGTCTACAAAACTGAAATGTTACAAACAATTCTTTGCAGTGTGGCACACAATATACAAGTTTTTTTGGGTTTTGAAAGTACACTTCCTGTGGGTGTTTAGCATTGTCATTTTTGTTTGTATAACAACATTAAACATTGTCAAGTGAACAGTATACATATTATACTAAACTGATTGTATGAGGAAATCCATCCATCCATTTTCTAAAACCACTTGTCTTATTTGGAGTCACACGGGGAAGCCTATAGGCACAAGGCAGGGAACAACCCAGGATGGGGCGCCAACCCATCGCAGGGCTCACACACTCACACATATACACCTATGGGTAATTCCAATTAACCTCAGAATGTTTTTGGACCCAGAGAAACCCCCACGACGACACAGGGAGGACATGCAGACTCCACACACATGGAACCCTGGTGCCTGAGGTGTGAGGCGACAGTCTGAACCACTGCACCATCATGCCACCCCTCCAGACATAAAGATCTGTTAATGTAACCAGCTGTATTCAGTTTCAGTATCAGGGGGACAACAGGACCAACAACAGTGCAAATGAGGGACAAAATTGTAATGCAGTAAAACACAAAGACAACACAATTCAATGACAATACAAGGCAATACGAAATACAGTGTACTATAGGAGTTTTAGTCACCCTAAGGTGCCTGAAAGAGAGATTTCTAGGATGTGTAATGTCTGGGGTGTGTGGAGATGTCTAATTTAACATGCTTTCCTTTTCAGGTTGAACAGCTGTAACCTTACTGAGAACAGCTGTGAAGTCTTGTCTTCAGCTGTCAGCTCAAACTCATCATGTCTGAGGGAGCTGGATCTGAGTCACAATGACCTTATGGATTCAGGGGTTAACGTGCTCTCTGCTGGGCTGGAGAATCCACAATGTAATATCAGGTCACTCAGGTGAGTTTTTAATTATTGTTAGCGGCCAAAAGTCACTGACCTAATGAATTTAGGTAAATCATGTTTAGATAAAATATACCAAATGATTTTCATTGCTTTATTTGTCTGATTTATTGTGAGTAGCATTCCCTTTTTCAAGTTAGGTATGAAAAACATCACAAAAACACTATAAGATCATGATTACATTTCTTTTGTCATGCAAGAGTTGAACACAGATAGAAGGCAATAAGACTGATAAATATAGATATAAAGGAAAAATATAAATATAAAGGAAAAAATGCAATACGATGAAAACGACATCCCGATTTTTAGAGTCCCTTGCTTTGGGTAACACCTCAGAAACAGCCTTGGAAAATAAGGAGTTTTTCTTCTTCTCTTTGCAGTTTCTCAGACTGTGGAGTCACAGATACAGGCTGTGCTTCTCTGGCTTCAGCTCTGTGGTCAAACCCCTCACACCTGAGAGAGCTGGATCTGAGCAACAATAAGACAGGAGACTCAGGAGTGATACAGCTCTCTGCTGTACTGGAGGATCCAAAATGTCAGCTGCAGAAACTCAGGTTAGGAGCCACAATTTAAAAAATGAATAAGAAATAATTATTCATAGCTGTTATTATTATACATTAAAATAATACATTAATTGATTGTAGCTGTAATTGGGAATTTATTAAAATGTAATTATATTGTACTATAAATGCTGTGCTGAGGCAGCAGAGGGTGTACGAGCATCAGCACTGCAGAGGCTGTATTTACTGAATAACAGTGCAGCTGAAGTCGGGAGACGGGAGTAACTGGGAGGGACTGTGAGAGACGGCTGGCAGAGTTCAGAGGGGTCTGAGAGTAAGAGGGGAGTGAATGGCAGTGGGTGGTCTCTAAAAGGGAACAACAGGAGGGGGGAAACTGAACTAAACAAACAGAAAGACAAATGAAGGACAGAAGCGTCACTCAGGCTGTAGCAGGCAGAGACACACAGACACCTGTCTGTCAGTCAGCGTGACACGTGTGTGTAGATCCCAGAGAGGTGCTGTCATGATGGTGTTTCCTTAATGAACTGATTTATGGGTCCAGAGCTGAGAGAGTAAAGAGATTCTCTCTTTCTCTTTACAGGCTGTCAGGCTGTAGAGTCACAGATATAGGCTGTGCTATTCTGGCTCCAGCTCTGTGGTCAAACCCCTCACACCTGAGAGAGCTGGATCTGAGTGGCAATAACACAGGAGACTCAGGAGTGATACAGCTCTCTGCTGTACTGGAGGATCCTAAATGTCAGCTGCAGACACTCAGGTTAGTTGTCAGACTGTTTACAAACAAATGTGTTTAACAATGTTTAAACTGAGATAATTATATAAATTTCAGTGATAAAATAAATGAACTGCTTTTTAATTAGTAGTAAATTAGCTATTTGATTAAAATTAAATGTTTGTAATATAAATACTTTCCTCTCTGATCTGAGCTGTTTGTCCAGAGCTAAGAGAATGAAGAGTTTCTCTCCTTCACTTTACAGGCTGTCAGGCTGTAGAGTCACAGATATAGGCTGTGCTTTTCTGACTCCAGCTCTGAGGTCAAACCCCTCACACCTGAGAGAGCTGGATCTGAGTGACAATAACACAGGAGACTCAGGAGTGATAGAGCTCTCTGATGTACTGGAAGATCCTAAATGTCAGCTGGAGAAACTCAGGTTAGGAGCCACAATTTCCATCCATCCATTACCTTCCGCTTGTCCAGGGTTCGGGTCGCGGGGGTAGCAGCTTCAGGAGAGATACCCAGACCTCCCTCTCCCCAGCTACCTCTACCAGCTCCTCGGGGGGGACGCCGAGGCGTTCTCAGGCCAGCAGAGATATATAATCTCTCCAGTGCGTCCTGGGTCTCCTCCCTGTAGGACATGCACGGGAAACCTCTCCGGGTAGCCGCCCAGGAGGCATCCGCAGCAGATGTCCAAACCACCTCAACTGGCTCCTTTCGACATGAAGAAGCAGCGGTTCTACTCTGAGACTCTCCCGGATATCCGAACTTCTCACCATATCCCTAAGGGAGAGCCCAGACACCCTGCGGAGAAACCTCATTTCGGCCGCCTGTATTCGCGATCTCATTCATTCGGTCATTACCCATAGCTCATGACCGTAGGTGAGGGTAGGAACGAAGATGGACCAATAGATCGAGAGATTTGTTTTTCGGCTCAGTTCTTTCTTAGCCACGACGAACCGGTTAAGCGCCTGCAAAACTGTAGACGCCGCTCTGATTCGTCTGTCCAGCTCTCAATCTTGCCTACCCTCACTCGTGAACAAGACCCCGAGATACTTGAACTCCTCCACTTGAGGCAGTACGTCTTCCCTGACCTGAAGAGGGCAATTCACCCATTTCCGACTGAGAACTATGGTCTTGGACTTGGAGGTGCTAATCCTCATCCCCACCGCTTTGCACTCGGCTGCGAACCGCCCCAGAGCACGCTGGAGGTCCCCAGCAGATGAAGCCAACAGGACGACATTGTCTGCAAAAAGCAGCGAGGCAATCCTGAGGCCACCGAACTGGATACCCTCAACACCCTGACTGCACCTAGAAATCCTGTCCATAAATATTATAAACAGGACCGATGACAAAGGGCAGCCCTGGCGGAGCCCAACCCGCACTGGGAACACGTCCGACTTATTACCGGCGAGAGCCACAATTTAACAATCTGAATAAGAAATCATTATTCACAGCTATTATTATACGTCGAAATAATGCATTAATTAATTGTAGCTGTAATTGGGAATTTATTAAAATGTAATTACATTGTATTATAAATGCTGTGCTGAGGTTGAGCTATAAACCAGGCAGCAGAGGGTGTACGAGCATCAGCACTGCAGAGGCTGTATTTACTGAATAACAGTGCAGCTGAACTCGGGAGACGGTAATAACTGGCAGGCACTGTGAGAGACGGCTGGCTGAGTACACACACCTTGCCAGGGGGGTGTGAGATTTAGAGCGGGTGTATGGCTGCGGGTGTTCTCCAAATGGGAATAACAGGAAGGGGGTTAACCAAACCAAACAAACAGAAAGACAAAAGAAGGACAGAAGCGTCACTCAGGCTGTAGCAGGCAGAGACACACAGACACCTGTCCGTCACTCAGAGTCACACGTGTGTGTAGATCCCAGAGAGGTGCTGTCATGACGGTGTTTCCTTAATGAACTGATTTATGGGTCCAGAGCTGAGAGAGTGAAGAGTTTCTCTCCTTCTCTTTACAGGCTGTCAGGCTGTAGAGTCACAGATACAGGCTGTGCTTCTCTGGCTTCAGCTCTGAGGTCAAACCCCTCACACCTGAGAGAGCTGGATCTGAGTGATAATAACACAGGAGACTCAGGAGTGATAGAGCTCTCTGCTGTACTGGAGGATCCTAAATGTCAGCTGGAGAAACTCAGGTTAATAGTCAGATTGTTCCTTAAAAGAAAATGTGTATAACAATGTTTAAACTGAGATAATTATATACAGATGCTCCTCTACTTACGAACGAGATACGTTCCGATTGGCCGTTCACAACTTGAAATGTTCCTAAGTCGTTATCCAACATCGTTTTAAGGGTATACGCAATTACTAAGAACTAGGATGCTGGGAGTTCGCACGCTACGCTGCTGCGCGGCAGGAGTAGTGGGCAGAAGTCGTACTACCCGGAATTGGCGTGCAGAAAAAAAATGATGTTACAGACAGGAAAAGGGAGCCCCATGAACACAATTTGGACTTAAAATCCTCTTCATTCGTATGTCTGAAAGTTCGTAAGTTGAAAATTCGCAGTTAGAGGAGCGTCTGTACATTTCTTCTAACTGTCTGATGAAATGAACTGTTTCATAATTAGTAGTAAATGACCTGTTTGATTAAACATAAATGTGTGTAATATAAATACTTTCCTTTCTGAATTCAGTGAGTGTCCACAGCTGACAGACTGAAAAGTTTCTCTCCTTCTCTTTACAGGCTGTCAGGCTGTAGAGTCACAGATACAGGCTGTGCATCTCTGGCTTCAGCTCTGTGGTCAAACCCCTCACACCTGAGAGAGCTGGATCTGAGTGGCAATAACACAGGAGACTCAGGAGTGATACAGCTCTCTGCTGTACTGGAGGATCCTAAATGTCAGCTGCAGACACTCAGGTTAGGAGCCACAATTTAAGAAAGTGAATAAGTAGTAATTATTCACAGCTGTTATTGTTATACATTAAAATATTGCATTAATTAATTGTAGCTCAAATTGGGAATTTGTTCAAATATAATTACATTTTATTATGAATGCTGTCATGGAGTTTAGCTATAAACCAGGCAGCAGAGGGTGTACGAGCATCAGCACTGCAGAGGCTGTATTTACTGAATAACAGTGCAGCTGAAGTCGGGAGACGGGAGTAACTGGGAGGGACTGTGAGAGACGGCTGGCGGAGTCCTCACTCAATGCCAGGGGGGTCTGAGAGTAAGAGGGGGGTAAATGGCAGCAGGTGGTCTCTAAAAAGGAACAACAGGAGGGGGGAAACTGAACCAAACAAACAGAAACACAAAAGATGGACAGAAGCATCACTCAGGCTGTAGCAGGCAGAGACACACAGACACCTGTCCATCAGTCAGAGTGACACGTGTGTGTAGATCCCAGAGAGGTGCTGTCATGATGGTGTTTCCTTAATGAACTGATTTATGGGTCCAAAGCTGAGAGAGTGAGGAGTTTCTCTTCTTCTCTTTACAGGCTGTCAGGCTGTAGAGTCACAGATACAGGCTGTGCTTCTCTGGCTTCAGCTCTGAGGTCAAACCCCTCACACCTGAGAGAGCTGGATCTGAGCTACAATAACACAGGAGACTCAGGAGTGATACAGCTCTCTGCTGTACTGGAGGATCCTAAATGTCAGCTGCAGACACTCAGATTAGTAGTCAGTAATCAGACTGTTTTCTTGCAAGCAACATGTATTACAGGATGTATAAAACGTAATTATGGAAAGCCATAGTGAGTTTTTGGTATGAACAAACTATTTAATTATTTCAGTAAGAGTAAATTAGCTGTTTTTTTAACAATAAATATATTGTAATGCAGATATTTTCCTCACTGCTCTGAGCTGTTTGTCCAGAGCTGAGAGAGTGAAGAGTTTCTCTCCTTCTTTTTACAGGATGTCTGGCTGTAGAGTCACAGATACAGGTTGTGATTCTCTGGCTTCAGCTCTGTGGTCAAACCCCTCACACCTGAGAGAGCTGGATCTGAGCAACAATAACACAGGAGACTCAGGAGTGATACAGCTCTCTGCTGTACTGAAGGATCCTAAATGTCAGCTGCAGATAATCACATGATAATCTTGCAATCAATGTGTATGCAAAGACACATACTGTCATGACCTGCTCTGTCCATCCCCCAGTATGACCAGCATAAATATATTAACCAAATATATTAACCAAAGTAGGGGAGACCAGAGGCACTGCAAACAGTGAGTGCAGTATGTAAGCTCCGGCAGATGGCTATGGCAGCATAAGTAGGAGTGAGAGGCAGGTGGGAATGCAGGCATGGTGAGTCCCTGAACGTCAGCACTCCAAACATATAATGGGGTGTGAAGCTAGAGTGACAGCACTTACAGTTCAGTTCATTGCAAGCCAATGGCACTGATCCCCACCAGCTCTGCACCTCACACTGTATGCTTAGTTAGGGGTGAGTAGCTAGCTGGAGCTAGAACTAGAGTCCCTGCATGTTTGAGTAAACAATTGTGATTATTTGTCATTGTTGACACACCATAGCACACAGTGCACAACAACCAAATGTGTCCTCTGCATTTAACCCATATGTGACTTTTGTGACATAGTAGGGGGCAGCTAATTCAGCACCCGGGGAGCAGTGCTTGGGGGTGGTACCTTGCTCAGGGTACTTCAGTGGGGTCTTCCTGGTCAGGGATTTGACCCTGCAATCTTCCGATTACGAGTGCGCTTCCCTAACCATTAAGCCAGCACTGCCAGTGGTACTAGTCTAGTACCACTTTTTAGTCTAGACTTGTATGAGAACGCTCTGCGGCCTGCCATCGTTCTTTCTCCTCTAGTTACTGATAGCTATCCTTCTCCTTGAGATCAAAGCAGGCAAGGAGAATTGTATCAGCTGGTCTCTGTTAGATCTCTAAGATATTCTGGTGCAAAGCCTCTGTGTTTATCATAAGGAAATCTTTAGGTGTCCTGCACAGGTCTTCTAACCCTGAGAGCTGGAATTCATCATCTGGTATGACAGATACATAACTGCCCACATAGCAACTGATTCTGGGCTAGATCTGCCTGCATCTCCTTAAATCTGGATGCCAGTGACATTGGGGCAGGAGAGTCTGCACCAGAATCTGTCCAGAGTTCTAAACGATTACAGCTGGTCTGTATGCACTCTGCAGATCCGGCGCGCATTCGCCTGACCGTATATGTATGATCACTCACTTACCATTGATCCGTTGTGCAAAAAGATACTGGACCAGATCTAGTTTACGGATCTGCGGCAATTTCTGAACAACATTTGGCCCAGATCCGGTTCAGACTCACCTTGCTATGTGGGTGTGTGTTGGTGCTGGGTGATAATTTGGTAATTTAATCAATCTCAGTCACCAGATCCCATCAGTTTAACTAAAGTAATTGATCTGAAGAACTAGAGAAATCCAGTTGCAGGCTTTGGTAGTTCCTGGGATAATGTGCTGGCTTCTGTCTTATCTGAATGATCACAATAAAAAATACATTTATTTGCATAAACTTCAAAGCTACAGCAAACAATTTGATATGCACAACATGTGATGTTACTATTAATATCGCACATCGTCCAGCCCTATAATATACTACAGCCATTTTCCAATTCAGTACAAAATACCCTGCCTCACCTTATGTCATTCAGCACCAGTAACAGTTTTTATGCCAGTGGAAAAACAACAGCTTGAAGTACTCTTTTGATATGGTTGTCATCATGCAATTTTGAAGAGTTACAGGTATACTGTAAATTAAAGAACTGGCTTTTAAATACAGCAAAATTATTCTTGTGGAAATATAACAGTAAGTTTGACTTACCAATATTCTACCAGCCACTTTTGATTACAAGCCAAATTCATGCTAACAAATTCATCTAAATGAAGCAAGGCTCTTCATAAAGCACTTTGGGTATCGAAAAGCTCTGTCTAAATGTAATGCTCATCCATTCATTCAAAGACAATTCATATGCAGTTTTATACTTGAGTTAGGGATTCAAATCCTGCCTGTCCTGCACATATACCTACCCGGACATGGGTGCTGGTTCTCATCCCAGGATGTTGTTGCTTTACATGGATGTTACAGCTGTGTGTGGCATCCAAACCTGTTTTTAATTCCATTGTAATTAGTTCATACGGGTAACATGCAATAAAGACATATAAAGATTGGGAGTGATGCAGGTATTTTAAAAAGAAAATCCACAACATTTTTTAAATTGCATGAATTTGCCACATAAACACAGAATATGAAAATACTACACATACACACACACACACACAAATTTGTATTCATATCTTTGTGGGGACTGTTCATTCATTTATATGGAGAAAACTATAATCCCAACATGACGACCTTAACTCCTACCCAGCCCTAACCATCACCATAAGTAACAAAAACAAAATATGAGACTTAACTATATACAGTAGGCAGGGTCACAGGGACACAGAAAGGGCAAAAAAAAAGGGATGAAGGTTAAAGTCACAGATAAATGTAGCAGCATTTTTTTTATTTAAATTCAAGCACTTTGAATGTGGCAGCTTGTTTAATTTTATTTATTGCATTAAGTCCAGCGTTTTGGATTTTGCATTTTATATTTGTAAAAGTTTTATTTTTCAATTAAGACATTTTACCATAAATCTTACTCAAAGTTGAGATTGAGTAGCAGTAAACTGCATTTCATTCAGTGTGATTTCTTTGTTGATATGCCACAGTCAAATGGAAGAGTAACTCATAACAAAATTCTGGAAACAAATTAATCTATTTATTGAATCGTGAATCCATTTTGAATCTAATCGTGAGTCCAAGAATCGGAATCGAATCAAATTGTGAGATTTTCTGAATCGTGCACCCCTAGTGTGCATGTGTGGGCAGGACTGTCTCGAATTGAAAATCACACTCCTGCTAGCTGAGCAAAGTTGGCAGCCCTGTAAACAGCAAAAATGTTCCAAATCTGTTAATTGTGCCAGAATTTTAGGAAACCATCGTGAAGTGTGTGTATGACATGCTAGTAAAGGGCTGAAATTGCCATGAGGCAGGTCAGTTGTTATAGTAAAGTAGGAATATGTTTGACTGAAAAAAGCAGTTTTTATTATAAATACCAGAAAATTAATTAACAAAAATTATTATTTGGTAGGCTTGTGAACAAATTAATAGAATTTAAATGCTTTCTTAAGGGAAAAATTGCCTTGGTTTGTGTACTAATTGGTTCACGACCACATTCCTAGAACGGATTGTGTTTGTGAATCGCAGGCACCACTGTATATAGATACAGTGGTACTGATCAGTACTCGAACTCATTAGAACTCAAATTTCTTAAAAGTCGAACCAACCAGTTCGGGGGAAAAAAATGACCTAGAACTCGATCTGAGTCTCAGAAGTCAAACCGTGAACGCCGACCTAAGATAACTTGTACGCGTGGGGAAATGAGTCACGCGGCATGTCTCCCAGCAGAAACAAAGGGTAACGCTTCAATCTCAGCCTCGCATTCGCTGTGATAGCATCATTTGTTGGTGATAGTGCTTTTTTTATTGAAAATATCAGGTAATACACTGTATATCATTTTGGTAGTCATTGCTCACCAAAAAGTTACACAATAGTTGTACAATGTTACAACCTTAAAGTTTGCGATTTATGAACAAATTAACGAATATAGAGTAATAATAAAAATAAACAATGGACCGCATGGCATAGTCTAGTGTTGGCGCAGTGTTGGGATACATTTTTTATCGTTTTGGAAGCCGTTAACAAAAAAATGTTACACACAGCGTACAGTGTTGGCACAGTGTTTGCGAAAAATGTAGACTGCTAATTTTTTTAACTTTACGCATTGTTTGGATACATTTATTTTCTTACTTTAAAAATTACTGTTTTGATAAATGTGCTTAGATGTGTTTAGTACAGTATATGCTCTTCTTGTTTTATCCTGTTCATTTTGTGTTTAAATGGTAAAAAAAAAAAAAAAAAAACATATTTAGGTGTCATTTTTTGGGGCCGGGAACCAATTAATTGGTTTTCCATTATTTCTTATGGGGAAAATTCGATCAGAACTCAAACTTTTTAGTATTCGAACACGAGTTCTGAATGCATTAAGTTCGAGTTCTGAGGTACCACTGTATATAATACATAAGTGTTACGTGCAAAGGGTATCTCTGTGTGTGGTGGTGTGTTTTGTTTCTTCTCCCCTATCTCTGCAGTACCGGCCCTGATTCCTGTCCTCCCCAATGAGGTCATGTGTGGGCGGGGTTTTCCCTTTTATAAGGGAGCATGCAGAGAAGAACAATGGCGTCAGTATTTTCCTGCCGGGCGTCCTCGTGCTGGTTGTCTGCTGGGCTGCTCTCTGTTTCTTGTTTCTATAGTGCTGTTTTAGGAGGGACCTGTTTTTAGAGTACTTTTGTCGGTTATACTTGTCAAGAGAATTCGTACTTCTTTTATACGATTGTCACGGGGTTAACTCCGTTTCATTTCCTTCCTCAGGTTGCAGGGCTATTTTTGATAATTTATTTTCTTTAGCGCCACCCGTTTCCCCCCTTCATTGGGAGCAGTACTAGATGCACCTTATTCTTGCACTTAGCCGCTTTATCCAGCATGTTTGCACAGTCCTGTCAATGATAAAATGTAAAAACGGTGCTGTTTGGGTATGTTTGTTCACCCTTGCAACATCAGGTAAACCTAGTAACAAGTTCGCCTCAGACCTAGACCTGGGGTTGTAACAATAAGACATAATTTAAATGTTTTTTTCACTATCAAATCGAAAACACTATTTTGTTTTAGAAGAATTATTGTATTAGACCCATTTTCCTGGTTGAGCTGAATTGTGTGTCCAGGGCTTTGGGAGTGAATTCAGTTTTCAGTTCAACTGAATTTCATTTGTATGGTGCAGTCCTGATTTATACGCTACAATTTGTTACAATCAGAGTGTAAATGCAGAAGGTCCATTGGAATTATGGGCATTAATGTCTGGGCCGGGAGAGAAGGTACTGCTTCCGATAGCAGGATGAGCGGTGGTGCATCCAGGCAGGAGAGACGTCCCAGGTAGGAGGACAGACAGGAGAGACCTCAGAGGTAGTAGGGGCATCACGGGGAGTAAGGCAGTAGGATATCATGATTTTTGGGTCTCTAGGCAGCAAACCCCAGAAGGGATGGGGGGAGGGGGTAAACAATATATTAGCCAAAGTAAGGGAGACCAGAGGCACGACAAACAGCTGAGTGCAATATCTACGTCATCAAAATAACAGGTTTTTGTTTCATTGTGGGGGACATTTGGTTATTTGCCATAACCTAATACACACAGTTGGTACTGGAATGAAATTAACAACACAGTCCACCCATGTGACCTTGTAGGATACAAGCTGAGGAGACAGAGGCCGGGTTCTGCAAACTCAGTACACCTTGGAATGGGGGCAATGAGATCCACTCACATGCCTCTCCTATGAAATGTGTGCATAGTAATGGGGGGAAAACACCACCAAACCTAGAGTGCATTTGCAAATAATGGGATAAACAAATAAATAAAAGATACATCCGTCTTTCAACCACTTATGCGGTAGAGGTATAAATACTGACTAAAATGAAATTTCCCTGAGATGACAATACTCAGAAAACGTCACGAAAAACGTGACTTCCCGTCGGAAACATGCTTCTTTTATTACGTTCATGTCGGACAGAATTTTCTTGTCCGAGTGTTCCCTGTGATGTAATTTCAACATGGCGGCTTACACACTCAACAGTAATTCTATTTTATAAATCTTTAAGAATGTTTATTTTGTTAAATGTATTAATAGTTATAAATGTAATTGCACATGTTGGATTTAGAGAATTGTTTATCATGACTGTAAACAATATCCTAGCATGCAATATCAGATTTTTACCAGACTTGTTTCTTTGGTTTGTTTGTAGTTTGTTTGCCTCTCAAAAAAAGAATATCGCTATCAATGTACTAAAATATTTTATAAAGCTTTTAATATGGTTTGACTAGTTTGTGTTTCTTGTTTGTTTGTCTCTCAGAAAAAATAATCTCACTCCAAATCTGCTAAAATATAAAACAACACACAGCAGCGTGTTCATGGAGGCAGCCATGTTTGTTCTGAGATGTGGTAGCTCGAATGGGAGATTGTTGGACGTGACCTCACTCATCTTGGAATTTCCGAGTTCTGAGAGAAAAACAAACGCACCATAAATCTCCCAGGCTGTGGGGGATTCCTGTCTCCAGCTGAGTGTCCTGCATGCAGGTTTCTAGATGTAGGTCAAAGACATGCCCTGCAGGTGATCTGGTGTCTTATAATGGTCCTTAGTGATGTTATAGTTTGTGTGTGTGGACCCATGTACCCTGTGATGGAACGACACCAAGGGTGCTCCCTGCCTGCCTTTCCACCATGGGCAAAGGATCACAGTAGGGAGAGAGAAAAAAAGCACTTTCCAGTTTTTTTTTGGATCTATTGGCCTTTGTTAGGAAAACCAAACGGCTCCCTCAGCTTGCAGCATACAGCAGTCTGTCTCATAATCACTTAATGTTTAAAGCAAAAAACATCTCAAAAAAAGGGTGCAAATTCTGAGCTTTATTTGTATTTTTGAATTGATACATTTTGATGAGTGTCCCTCGTGGAGACCTTCTTTCAGTCTTGGACATCAAAGTAGTCAATTGCAGGCTCTACGCTGGCTGAACTCTGGTTGCTGCTCCTGCAAAGAGCAACTTGTGAACATGTGGTTCGCAGTCAAGGCATTTGGTTAGGATACGCGGTCGGTGTGAGCGCGAGGTATTCGGTCGGGATACACAGTCAGTATGAGCGCGAGGTATTCGGTCGGGATACACAGTCGGTATGAGCGTGAGGTATTCGGTCGGGATACACAGTCGGTATGAGCGTGAGGTATTCTGTCGGCATACACAGTCGGTATGAGCGTGAGGTATTCTGTCGGGATACACAGTCGGTATGAGCGTGAGGTATTCGGTCGGGATACACAGTCGGTATGAGCGTGAGGTATTCGGTCGGGATACACAGTCGGTATGAGCGTGAGGTATTCTGTCGGCATACACAGTCGGTATGAGCGTGAGGTATTCTGTCGGGATACACAGTCGGTATGAGCGTGAAGTATTCTGTCGGGATACACAGTCGGTATGAGCGTGAGGTATTCTGTCGGGATACACAGTCGGTATGAGCGTGAGGTATTCGGTTGGGATACACGGTCGGTATGAGCGTGAGGTATTCGGTTGGGATACACAGTCGGTACCCCAATACCAGCGCGAGGCCTTCATTAGGGTTACATACCTGATGCTCTGCTGCCTGACGTGGGCGATGGGCGGTGGAGCTCGGGCGGCCATCTCTCTCTCGATCAGGGCTGTCAGGGTGGAGTTGGGGCAGACCGACTTCCCTCTGGAAACATTAACTTTAGTGACTGGAGAACCATCATGCAACAGGAGAACTGCAAATTCCCATCTCAGCGAGGTCATCCAACAGTCCAGCATATCAACATTGTAATAGAAAATCAGAGCCTTCCATCACAGCATTTCAGGCTTTCATCACAAAATAAGCAAAAAAGGAGGGAAGAGCACATAACACATGTACCTATTAGCACAGTTTATGTTTGGGCCATTAGGTCACCATAAACAGCATCCCACCCCATTAGCTCCTACCATTGAGGCTGTCTGCTCAGCAGGGGGCGCCGGCTCACCTGATGGCCGTCATGACCACGTTGCGCTTGGGCTCGCTGTCATAGCTATTACATTCGATGTTGTAGGCCTCAGCCAGCTCGTGGATGATCCTGCGATGATCTCGGTTCATGGGGGGGAAGCAGTGGCTTCTCTTTGACTGTTTACCCTGCATCGGGGGACAGGGTTAGTCCAGAACTGGAGTTCCAAATCCAAATCCAAAGCAGCACACAGAGTCGGGGGGGGGGGTGGGGTGGCATCCTGGTGTTAGATCCTCCAGCAAGGCGGCTTCTGCCAGGTTTGCATTTCTCACCTTGTTCACAAGTTCCACTAAGTTCTTCATCTCCTCTTCAACCTCACTTACGAACTTCAAATCTTTTCTGTATTGCAAAAATAAGACATCACACTTGGGGTTAAAGGACAGAGCTGCATCTAGTCACCCTTTTGAATGAAATAATCCTGTGTATTCATATATAGTCATATACAGGGGTAAGCAAAAACATGGGAATCACCTCTCAGCATGAAGGACCTACTGAGAGCCAGGCCTTGGCTTTCTCCAAATGGAATCATTTTTATTCTATTGCTCAGGGGTCTGTGTTTTGTTCCTCTTATACTAGAAAATGCATGTTTGTGCACTGGGTTTGGATACAAGTCATTTCTGAACAGCAGCCCTGTCATAAATTCCAGCTCTGCAAAGGTCACGATGAACAGTTTTTGTTGTGCTTCTAAGAGGTTTATACATCTATCTGTCCATCCATCCATCTCTGTAGGTGAGCTTCAGCTTGTGACCACTGTGCCTCTTTGCTGGTGGAGTTTCTCCAGTTTTGATATATATTACCATGATTTCTGAAGCTCTTCCCCACAGCACTTTAAATTAAGGTTTAGTGACCAACATACCTGGAATGCAGGCAATGACTCCCTGACCTCTGCAGACTATCAGCTGCCAGGTTTTCAGGTTTCCAACCAACCACCCACACCACCCCCCCACACCACCCACACCACCCACACCCCACCCCCACACACACACACACACACACACACACACACACACACACACACACACACACACACACACACACACACACACACACACACACACACACACACAAAATTTGGTAACGCCAGTTAACCTCAGTGTGTTTTTCGAATGTGGGGGGAAACTGGAGTACCTGGAGGAAACCCAATGACGACATGAGAACATGAAGATTCCACACACATGGAGCATTGAAAGAGACTCGAACCCTGGTCCCAGTGGTGTGAGGCAACACTGCTATCTCCAATAATGCATTTTCCAGGTATTGAGAAAAGTCTTTCAATAAAGTGACATTTGGCTCACAGTGGATAACAAAGCTGCTCAGGAATTTCAGTCCAAAAGCAACTAAAACATCTGAATGTTTTGAACACAGAAAAGATAATTAGGAGGTGAAAACCTGGCATCATCCTTGAGGCTGTCACTGTATTTGGAGCTGGACCGGATGTTGAAAGGATCTGCTGATTGGTCGATCTGCAGGGCCTCAGCCAATCGCCTTGCAGGAGACAGGGGCATATAACACAGAACTGTGCCAATTGCCATACATGCAGAAATACATGATTACAGTACGATTATGCTGTGTAATATAAGCACTGGGACACATCAAAGGATCTTTGACATCTAACTTCAAATTGTAAAGAAAACAATACAGTCATCATCATAGCACATACTGAAGGGCAGCTGGCTCACCTGTTTCTCTCCAGAGCAGCACAGTCCTTGTCACACTGTAACCTGAGCCCATGCAGACACACACAAAATGTCACAAGATACAGAAACATTTTTCAGGCCTACAGATACAAACCACTGACTCATGTGTGGAAATGGCTTACAGACCAATTAAACAGCAAAATATTAAGGGTCACTATACTTTAGAACAAACAGCCGCAGCCTAAAGTCTGAAATGTACCTAATACAAATGTTCTAATACATCTTAAAGGTAACAGTGCTTTATGTTTCCATCTGGGTGGGTAAACAAGGACGTGAAGCAGGTTTACAGGCTTTTCGATTGCAACACCCTGTAGCTGTCGTAAGCCTGCTGCCTTCATAACCCAGCCAACCAGGGCTTCGCATGCAAATGAATTTACTGTGAAGTAAATCGTGTTTGAATGGCTCATATGTGACATTTTAGTCACATGGTACCGAGAGTCTTAAAGGGGCCCCAACATGACAGTGAGGTTTATTTTCCAGAACCACCCCCACATCACATATGATGAGCTTTCAATGAATGTATCAGGTGTACTTCCATTAAATGTAACTTGAAAGGCAAGCAAACATTTTCTGACAGTATATTACATTCAGAATGGAACAGAATAAAAAAGGATCTTTAATGTCACTGCTCATGGAATGGTGAAAAGTTGATTATATGTGATATGGAGTGCTGCTAATCATATGCAATAGTGCAAACAACATATACAATACACATACAAGCATACACACCTGACATGCTTCTGTAATATTTTCTGTGCATTTCTTAATATGAAAACGTTGATACCAGGGTGAGGACACCGTCAGCGATGACACACACTCACCGAGCCTGCTTCACCTCCTTCTTGGTGATGAGCTGTCCGATGTCCACAGTGTCACCGAGCTGCATGTCGGACAGTCTGCTCGCCATGACGATGGCTGCAGTCCTGCTGGGTGACACCCATCAATCAGGCCTAAGAAGGTGTTCATCACCTACGCTACACACCTGTACATTCACTGTGTACTCGAACTTTGCTAATCTGAATAACAATGAACATCCATCTTCCAAACTCCTATGCAGAGCGGGGTTGCGGGGGGGGGACTGGCCCCAATCCCCGGGAATGAAGGGCACGATGCAGCGGTACATCATGAATGGGATGCGGGTCCATCACAGGGCACATACACAGGCAGAAAGGCAGCCAAACAGAGTGACTATGTGGGCATATCCATGTTTGTTATATCCACTGTTGTTTTGACCTGTCCACTGCAACCAATCTACGTTAGGGTGCAACGGTACACAAAAATCATGGTTTGGTATATACCTAGGTTGGTTAAGACACGATTCGGTTTTTGGTACCATGGGGGTAAAAGAAACAAAACAAATTGCTCTTCTTTTTTTAAAAAATACTGAACAAAATATGACTGTCTAAAAGTCTCTGTCAATACTGCTGCAATCTACCAATAAAAATATAAAATTTACTTAAAAGTAAATCAAAATAAAAATTCTCAACCAAATAAATCAATGAAGTGCATATTTAGAAAATGAACTGTACCTGATCTGTACTGTATTCACATTAGCAGCTTTCAGCTTCATATTAGAACTGTGTAACACAAATATTGTCTCAAAAATACAAAGCATAACAAAATAAATATCCATTATCGTGGAGCATTAAAAAAATACCTGTGCCGTACTTGTATTCACATTAACAGCTTCCAGCTTCACATTAGGATGTACGCGTGCATGCGTAGTGGTGCGGATTCAACCGCCCCCCTCCGAATGTTGCACGGGGGAAACAAACACGCAAATGTTCCGCATTTGCTGCATTTGTTTGGTACATATGTGCACTGAATCAAAAAGACCCGTATCAGAAATTTTCGGTAGGAACAGGTGAACCGCTACACTCCTAATGCACGCGTGTCAGACCGTGTCTCAGAGGCAGCTACAGATGCTGCTCTCTCCCATCCATCATGTGCAGATGTGCAGGAGAAGATGCCAGCTCCAAGCACATAGAGCAGAGGTGGGATTTGAACCCCGGAGGTCTGAGGCAAGTGTGCTACTCACTGAGCCACGCCCCCCCCACCCCACCCCACCCCACCCCACTCAGGGCCCTATGATTTCCGTGAAGCGGAAAACACAGATGGAATCACAGAATCAAGGCATGGAAATGGTACTTACTTATACATGCGGAATCACGCAGTATTTGTGGAAATTGTGCTGACATTTTAAACCTATGACTTTTTTCACATGTGTAAAATACCCCCGCAGCAGGCACTGCCGAAGACGTTTTAATGCACTACTCAGCCAAAAAAAGAGTCGCCATTTGAATTTATATCAGCAAATACTTAAGAGTCAATGACTGGATCATTATTACAGCTCAGCAACATTATGAAGTAATAAAGTCAGCTGAGTACCTGAATCTACTAAATGGCCAGGTTACTCCTCCATCTATCATCAATGGATTTTTTCTTCCCTGTTGGCATGGGCATATTCCAGGACAAGAATGCCAAGATTCACTGGGTTCGAATTGTCAAAGATTGGTTCAGGGGGCATGAGGAATCATTTTCACGCGTGACTTGATCACCAAAGAGCTGTGACCTTAACCTCATAGAAGGTCTTTGGGATGTGCTGAAGGAGGCTTTACGGAGGGGGTCAACTCACTTGTCAATACAGGATCTCGGTGAGAAATTAATGCAAATATGGATTAAAATAAAGGGTGAGATGTTGCATAAGCCTGTGGAAACAATGCCATGACAAATGGGCGCCATAATCAAAGCTAAAGGCGGTCCAACGACAAATTCAAATGGCAACTTTTTTTTTGGCCGGGCAGTGTAGAAGGACTCCGCCATAGCCAAATCTGGCCAAATGAGTGTAAGGATGTTGCCTAGTAACCATAAGGCTCATTTCCACCGCAGGAACTCAGGGCACTTCCCAGGGGGTCTGATGTTTTTAAGAATGCCCCCCCAAATCGGCCCTTTTAGCCTTTTGTCTCCCCAATGTGGTGTAGGATCCAATGATGCTTTTATTCAACCCGACCACTACTCAAACTGCTAATCATTAATAAGACAAAATGGTGTCCGACCTGCTTCATAAGCTTCAATTTTATTTTAACTGACCAGCTGTTACATTTTTAGTAAATTAAAAAGCATTTTTAATTGTTAGTCTGTATTTGTAAAAGAAAACAGATCAAAATAAATCCAAAAAAACGGATTTTGAAAAAATTAAAACAATTTGAGAAAAAATAAAAAAGCAGCCTTGCAACCCTTAATGCAGGCCCTGCTGTAAACAAGCAAGGGAAACACTGCAGCCCAATAAGACCGGAATCGATGTTTTACTAACCCACGTTAAACCTGCTGACAGTACTGTCAGTTCAACGCTGCAATACTGACCTCTGGTAGGAGCTGGAGGCATCGACGCAGATGACCATCTCCTTCCTGCGGCCACAGTCGCAATACAGCACCACCTAGAGGCACAACACAGACATTACAGAAAGCTCAATATATCCTGTAAGGCACGGGTGTCAGACTCCAGTCCTGGGGGGCCGGAGCCCTGCACATTTTTGGGTTTCCCCTCATTTAACACACCCGATTCAACTCGTGCTAATAACCACACAGCTGTTGAGCTGAATCATTTGTGGTGGAACAGGGAAAGAACTAAGCTACACAGGGCTCCAGCCCCCCAGGACTGGAGTTTGACACCCCTGCAGTAAGGCATCTAACTGTGAATGAAAACAGCTTATCATCCACATATCCTCCATAACTGTATACAGTGGGCAGGGTCACAGGGACACAGAAAGGGCAATTTAGAGGAAGTAGTACATGCTAGAAACACACTAAGCCTCACTCACTCTACAGGCTCTGGGTTTTGAACCAGCGACCTTCTAATCACAGGCACAGCCTCCTAACCCACTGAGCTACACAGCATAGACAGAACTAACAAACTCCACACACACCGGGCTCAGGGAAACAGTCAGTCACTCATTAACATTAATAACAGGCTGTTCCCTGCAGGCCGGTGGCAGCGCTCCATACAAACAGCACGTCACACCGTCGCCGAGGAGCCGAGTGGTTTCTGGGCCGCATACCTCAGCACTGCAGCCGATCCTCGGGCAGGGGGAGCCCGTGTGGCAGGGGGCGCCACAGGGGTGCCCGCAGTCTGGCCGGAGCGCCGGGCAGGGCTGCCGGCAGCCGGCCTCGGCCAGGCACTCGCCGCGGTGACACAGCCGCTGGCAGTGATGCGTGCCGCACGGAAGGGCCTTGCCGCAGGGCAGGCCGCAGGAGATGTCTGAGATGTGGCAGGGGATGTTACTCCTTTGCTGGAAGGAAAGGGGGGAGAGAGCAGGAGAGTCACCCCCCCTCATTAACACCAACAGGAGCCGCTCTGACCACCACACAGGCTCAACAGGATCGGTTTTGTGACACAAATCCATCCTGATTGGTCACTGATCACTGAACAGCAGCAGAAAGAAAGGAGATAAGACCAAAGATTGTGTGGAAGTCTGGAAATACCAGCATGTATACAATTCCTCACCACGGGATTATATACAGTCAAAATTAGAGAACAAGAATCATTTTTGTAATATACAAAGTCACAGCTTAGCTGAATTCAAAGTTATTCCAACATGGATAGAAGAGATGTGTTTTAATCATAATTCATCAGTGAAATCCCACAATGGCAATGCGAGAACAGCAAACTCCACACAACACAAGGCGGGTATTTAGTGCTGCATTACAAAAATGGCTATAGTATATTATAGGACTGGACGACATGCGATATTAATACCAACAACGCATGGTATTCAGGAATGCGAAGGGTGTGGGAGTGCGGCGTGCACTGTGACACATCCGCAGTCAGCATGAACCAGGCCTTACTAAGGCACGCTGATCAGAGATCTGAGAGGGAACAGCCTCCCCAGCTCACCTCATGGTTTCCCATGCACCACTTCTTAGTGAGGTAGGTACAGGGGGGACACTTCTCCTCGTTGTGACAGTTATGAAGCACTAGAGGACAGAAGACAGCAATAACCCAGTTAATAACCCAGTACAGCATCTCCACTTACAAACACCAATAAACAGCATGATTAGATGGAAGACTGCATGTGGGCCACAAGGGGGCGCTGGCTCCCACCTGGGTGCTCGCACTCATGCATCCTGGCACATGAGTTCTTGCATTCGGGAGGCTTGGTGCCACAGGGGATGGGCGGGTACATGACCGTCTCCCCACAGTGGCAGGTTAGCTCGTCGAAGCCTGAGAAAGGTCCGTCAGATCGGCATGCGCCACACCACACGGATGCCACACGGATGCCACACGGCTTCACGCCGAGACTCACCTGTCTGCCAGCATGGCTGGCAGTTGCTGCGGTGACAGGGCTCCTGGCAGCGATGCAGGCCGCAGTTCAGCTTGTAGCCACAGATAAATGTGCAGCGGTGCTCGTGGTCCTGGGGCAGGGTGACAAAGCTGTGATTAGGCCAAACGACCCGATTGGCACACGCTGACGGCCCCCGGCGCCACTCCGCCACCCCCCTCCCCTGCCGCTTACCACACAGCATACTTCTGGGCACTTGTGCCGGCCGCAGGCACGCTTCTTACTACAGCGTCGGTCGCAGGTGAACGTGAGCTCGCCTGCCAGGGAGGTCAGATGGGGTTACAAACACACGCACACAAGGCCGCACATCTCACCTACACAGCTGAGCACGCATGTACATACCCCTCCAAGCAAGTCTTACTTTATTCTTTATTTTTGTTTGTGTTTATGTGTTTATCACTTCTTTCAGATGCTGTTGATCTTTTGCCTTTTTTCTCCTTCCCTCTCCTTTACAGATGCAGCAATTGGAGATTATACGCTTTGTACTTTACTCCTATCGTTGTTGGCTTATCTTTCTCACTTACTCCTTTTCTTTTTGTTCCTTTCTTTTTCTTCCCCCTCCTAATCTGTCCCCCCTCTTCAGCCAGCTCAGTCACTGCAATATTTTACATGTGCTAAAAATGTAATAAATAAAGTAAAAAGAAATCGATCGACATGAGGGGACTATATAGAGTTTATAGAGCCCCTCAGGGTAAAGCACAGCAGTGCATTCAGCAGTGCATTCAGCAGTGCATTCAGCAGTGCATTCAGACCATGATTCTGCTAAAGCTGCCAGACAGGAGAAAAGTGAAGAAATAAAAAAGATGGGGTTGGAGCGGAGAGGCGGAGTTTAAAAACAAAGTTGTAAGAAAAAAATTAAAAATATATCAAGCAGTGTTTCCCCTACAATTATATTAGGGGGGCGCCCTGCCCCCCCAATGGCACCTCACGCCCCCCCCTTGAAGGTTAATTTTATTTTATTTCTATATAGCACCAGATCACAACAGAAGTCATTTAAGGTTACCTTTCCTATAAAACAGGTCTTTTATTAAACAAACTAAATAGTCTTATGTTATTTACCTTATTTACACAACAGCCTGTCATTTTTGTCTCTACACGGTCGCAAGTTTACAATTCTCCTCTGCTCTCTGTATTCTGTTCCGCCCTGATGCGCGTGCACAGACACGTGCGTGCACACACAGGTGAGCACACTCCCACCAGCGGACAGAGAACGCGTGTCGGAAAATATGTGGCGCCAACCACCCGGTCAGCAGTGTAAACTGTGAGAGGGACTCGGACTCAACCATGAACAGGGTAATAAATACGTCTCACAATGGGATTTTCTGCTTTAAACTATCACTATTTTAAGCTATCAGCTATCACTTTTAAAGCCTAATAGTTAATGTATTTGCAGGTCAAGACAAACATCCACAATAGGCTGCAAGGAGACCATCTTGCAGCCTGCATGCGGATCTCAGTAAATGGGCCAGACGTTTCTGACTTCCCATATCAAGGCTCTGGAAATGTTCTTCCAGAAGCCCAGAAAGATACACTGCAGTGACAAACGCTGCACACTTTGTGGATAATTGTCATAAAAAGAAATGTTCTGATGTTTAGTTCAGTTGTTATATTGACTGCTGTCATTAAAAGAAACACATAAACACCATTAATCCTGTCGGTGTCTGTCTGCCGCCCCTCCCCTCCCCAAGCTGTAAACCAAGGGGAAACACTGTATCAAGAGTTATGCTGGACCCAATCAGGGGAGGTTCGAAGATGTTTTTAAGGTGGGGGGCATAAGAGGGGCTATTATTCACAGCGGCCGACCTTATCATTAGCCAATGACATGTTTTGAATCAGTAAGTGATGTAGAGGGAGCGCTCCAGGGACCAATCAGCTCTCAGCTGGGGCCAGTGCCCCTTTGGTACCTGCATATGATCCTGGACACAACATTAACACGGCAGAAGAGACTCCCTTAGACCTCAGGGCCATTTACTGAACAGAGAGCAGAACCCCCCCCCCATCCTGAATCTCTGTGACACCCTCAGTTCAGCTAAAGGCATCAGACGCTGAACACTCACCTTCACTCTGGATCGTCAGACAGGGAACTTCCTAAAAAACAAAATAAAGCATTTTCACTACAGAGGTACTCAGACTGCATACAGACTGGCAACCAAACCGTGACCTGCAGAATGAGGGCCGCCCCGCTTCTCTGCACTCTGCCGGCATCGCCAGCTCACCTTAGTCCTGAAGCCACATCGGCACCTGATGGTGGACATGAGGGAGCAGGGTCCACAGCTGCCTTCGTGACACAAGCTCTCACACATGTGCACGACATCTGAGGAGAGAATAGTAGTCATACTTTATTCATTCAGGTGGGGAATTCCTATCTTGCTCTCCGTGAGTCATAGACACATACACAGATAGGGGTTGTCAGCTACACCCCCAATAACATTTACAAATACAATGACAAGCTAACCAAGCAGTCACTCAGAACAAGCACCACCCCCTCAGCTTGCGATTGGCTCACCGTCTGACCCACAAGGTAGGGGCCTGCCACAGGTCTTGCCACAGGAAGGGATGGGATCGGTGCAGCTCTGGCGCTCGGCGTAGCCCAACTCCAGGAGCTTGGACAGAGCCGTCTGGCCACAGGGGCAGGTGCGCACCGAGCGGGGAAGCAGGGGGCAAGACGAGCAGGGCCCAGGGTGGCAGGGCTGCTGACACTGATGGTTCCCACAGTCCAGTAATCTGGGGGTGAGAGACGAAATGTGGTGAACCAGACCTCAGTATCAGGCAGTGAGTACAGCAAAGCCGACCTCGGTACGGGGCAGTGAGTACAGCAAAGCCGACCTCGGTACGGGGCAGTGAGTACAGCAAAGCCGACCTCGGTACGGGGCAGTGAGTACAGCAAAGCCGACCTCGGTATCGGGCAGTGAATACAGCAAAGCCGACCTCGGTATCGGGCAGTGAATGCAGCAAAGCCGACCTCGGTACGGGGCAGTGAATACAGCAAAGCCGACCTCGGTACGGGGCAGTGAATGCAGCAAAGCCGACCTCGGTACGGGGCAGTGAATGCAGCAAAGCCGACCTCGGTATCGGGCAGTGAATACAGCAAAGCCGACCTCGGTATCGGGCAGTGAATACAGCAAAGCCGACCTCGGTACGGGGCAGTGAGTACAGCAAAGCCGACCTCGGTATCGGGCAGTGAATACAGCAAAGCCGACCTCGGGATCGGGCAGTGAGTACAGCAAAGCCGACCTCGGGATCGGGCAGTGAGTACAGCAAAGCCGACCTCGGTATGGGGCAGTGAGTACAGTAAACTCGACCACAGTTGTCTCTAAGCTTGAAGGGCAGATTGACAGCACCAACACTGAAGTGGCCTAACAGGAAGTCACATGACAAACTACCATCACTAAAAAGCAGGTGATTAGGCTCTTACTTGCTGCACGGCTTCTGACAGGAAAAGTGGCCAAAGCCGTCAAAGCCGTCCCGGTTGGTTCCACACAGGACATCCTGAGAAAGGCCTCCGCAGTAGCAGACTGCAGTGTCCAGAAGCAGAGAGCAGGAGAAATCAACAAGGAGAAATGAGGAATTCCCCGCAGGAACATTGCCAACTGTTCAACTAAATAAGCTTGGTTTGTGATTAAACAACATTCATCTTTATCAAATCCTACCTGCTCTGTGTGTGGAGTTTGTGTGTGTAGCGTGGGCTCTCTCGGGATACTCCACTTCCCTCTGGACATGCAGTTAGACTAACTGGAATCTCTAAACCACTCGTAATGTGTGATTGTGTGCATATATGTCCTCTGTGATGGACTGGCATCCCATCCAGGATGTACCCAGGCCTTGTGCCCTGTGCTGCCTGGGATAGGGTCCAGGCCCCCATAACCCTGACCAGGATTAGTGCTTCGAAGATGGATGGATGGATCATCACCCATTCTCTATTACTATGTATACTGCAATGTCTATTTTGAACTTCCTTCTAACGATACCTACAAACACCCGTATAGGACATAGACCCCTACTGGAAGCAAAAGACCCCTGCCAGCCCCCCACCTCACCTTGCTTGGCGCGGTGCTGACACGGCTGGCAGCCCCCGCTGTGGCACACCTGAGTACAGTTGTGCTGCCCGCAGTTCAGCTGGGCCCCACACACCTGCTCACAGCAGATGGCTGAAGCCTGACCGCAGCGCACAGGCTGACTGGAAGGGGGCGATAGAGGAGGGGGGGGGGGTGTGTGTCACCATGGCACATGTCTGTTACATAATAAAGGTTCCCTTCATCTGGATTTTGGCTTTTCAGATCCTCCCAGAGAGGCTCCTCACCTGGTCCTCCCACAGACGCAGGCTTTGGTGACGAAGGCGGGACACGACGGGCAGGGCCCCGGGTGACACAGGCTGGGGACGAGCAGGGATACACAGAGCGTTAATATCACCAGGGTGGCGTTGCATTTCCACGGAGGTGTTTGGTTTAAAGCCTTTATACATACACCACCCCTCCAAACACAGGGCACAGAGCACCTCAAAATGAGACACTGTCCAGAGCTACCAGGTCAAAAATAAATCCTGACATTACTTTATTGCAGTCTTACCTACTTATGCTGGTCAGGACAGGAGGCGAGATTTGAACCACCAACAATACAGTACTACTCACTGGGCCACAATGGCGCCCTCTTAAGGCAACTTCCTCTTAGTATAACACATATAAGAAGGGTGCACAGACATCCCCAGGCTCCTGCAGATTCAGTCACTATGGACATTGCAGTAATTTCAGCTCTGCCCACAGGGGGCGCCGGCACACAGATGCTGCAGCTATTTGTGGCTGCTCACATGTTGCACGGGTGGTTGCAGTCCACGCCGCTCCTCTTCTTGCCGCACATCTCGCCACAGCTGTGCGGAATCTCACCATGCTGCCATTCTGGGTTTGTCACCTTCCCTGTCCACAGCATGAGAGACAGGAGTATGAATGATGCCATCCAGAAAGGATGTAATACTTCACAAACATCACTTCTAACAGAACGTTATCCACACTACATTGCATTTAATACTCTTAAACACAGAATTTCACCCCTTAGGCTGCTTAAAACTAGACATTTTTATGAACATCTACAGAACTTTGTACTTCCACAAAGGTGTTTGGAGAAAGGAGAATGCTGACTTCTGAAGGACAATTACAGTACTAGATGAATCACGTTGTCATTCTAAGTTTCCACCAGAAAATTAGTGGGTAGCACAGAAGCTAACTCTACTGCCTGAGGTAAACATGAGATACAGTCAGGATCCAAACAGGAATCTACTTTAGGAAGAGAAGTGAAAACATACCACAAAAGCACACGTAGGAGTTAGGGACCCGAGCCTCGACGTTCTGGCAGGCCGGGCATCTCCAACCTCCATTTCCATCTGCAAAAAGACGCCACCGAAAATCAGCAACGGTCAGCAAAGTCAACCTTATAAACCATTAAAAGGTAAAAGATGTCAAAACTACTTAGTGGGACAGGACCTACAAAACTGATCCTTTGTTGACATCAATCAGTAAGCTTGCTGGACTCTTCTACCCTGGCTTTACAAGGTAGGGCTGGCAAAAACGATGGGACATGTTTCCCAAAAGCTATATAGCCTTAAATGATGATCAAAGGAACTTAACATCATAACAAAACTATGAGATTGAACTGTGAAATCTCCAATCACTCCCGGCACATGACAAACGACTAGATAATCAGTAATCCTGCATGCCGACCCCCTATCCATGCTCAGAGTGCCACTGAGGGTCCGGTGGGAGGGGCTGGGTACCGTCTGCCTGTGAGGCTGGTGAGCGGGCCCACTTTTTGATGCAGCTGAGGTGGAAGACATGGAAGCAGCTCAGGCAGCTCCAGACAGGCGCCATGATGCGGATCACCTCACAGCACACCATGCACTCGTACTTCTCCTCCGACAGTTGCTCGATGAGACACCCTGAGCGAGCGAGAAGCCGGAGAGAGAGCTGAAACTTTGTTGTGGGAACAGCAACAGGTCAGACTCACTAATGACTGATTACTTCAGTTACATCACAGTGCTCTGACGTTACTGGGGTGGTTTGGTGCGTTAGGCCCCAGAGTCTGTAATCAGAAGGTTGTGTGTTTGAATCCTGTGCTTGGTAGAGTAGCCACATCTGTTAGGCACTTGAGTGAAGGCCCACAAACGGCCCGAAATAGTCCACCCAGGAAAGCCCCAGAGAGCACCACTCACCTGTGTGTGTTTCCTTGCTCTTGGAAACGTCCACTTGCTTCCCCCGCCTTGGTCGCTGGTCCAGCTTGTTTGACCTCCTCTCACTGTTTTGCCCTCTATCCCCTTGGGGAGTTCTTCTGCCTTGGCCCCGGCTGCCCCTCCGGCTCAGGTAGCCCCCCCCGCCAGAATCTGGCATCTCACATGTGGGTGGGCTATGCCTGTCCCTGTCACGATCTTGGGGGAAATCCTTACCCCCTCTTTGCCAGTGCCTGGGAGCTGTGCCCCTTCTCCTCTGATCAAAGTGGGCCTTCCTGTTTCCATTGCCACACCCCTTCCTGTCTGGCACGCCACTATCCACCTGGCCAGTCGGTTCTCTAGATGCAGGGCGGTCTGCTTGATCCTTGCCGGCACGCTCCTCCTGGCTCCCACTGCGATGGGCCTTCCTTGCATCACTCTCACTGCTGGGCTCCTGGCTGAACCTCCTGGGTCTCCTGACATGAGTCTCTCCGGGCTCCTCTCCGATTTCCCGCCCCTCACTTCTCCGCCAGCTGGGCCCGTCTATGTGAGGTCTGTGGGCTGGAGGCGTCTCCTTGCGGATGTCTCCCGTGGGTGCTCTGGCAGCCTCTACCTGCGCGCACGCGTCACTTCTGGTCCACCGCTGGCCCTGGGGATTGTGCCGGCGTGAGGCTCCTGCCCTCTCCACTCCACCTCTCCCCCTTCTTCCGTCTTCCCTAATATGGAAGGGTGGCTCCCTCTCTGGGCCGTTTAGCCCATTACTGCGCTGTGGATAGGAAGCAGCTTGCTGGCCACTCCAGGTACGGCCACGGTCAGGCCTGGGTCTGCCTCTTCTTGGCTGGTTATGGCTGTGCCTTTCCCGTGGAACAAACTCTGCTGACTCCGGATTCAACTCCAGTGCTTCTAACATTTAAGAAATCATTTTTAAAAATTATCCAGCTATAGACTTAAACAGAAAAGACGTTTGCACAAACACGTTTTTAAGCTCCCAAACAAAGCACCGTATTAAACAGAAGACATAACTTTTTATGGACAAAAAGGATACATTTTGTTTTTTTCTTTTAATAAATTAAGTACCTTGTGTTAATGTTTAAAAGCACTTTACCTACTGCTCACGCCTATTTCTTATGTAACAGGTCATTTATAACAAGAATATAATCACATAGCATTTAGTTTAAGTATTTTATTAATGTAAACAAACAGTATTTGAATGTGCCGTATGCTACTTAACACCAACTATAAGACCTGCACAGGATCTTCTGTGGAAGAAGCAAGTTCAACCTCTTAGAGAGTTTTACCTCCTGAAGAGAGCCAAACCATTCCCCGAAACCCCAAACCACTTTCAACTTGATTACGTTATTTATAGTATGCACTTTTGTCAACTTTCCCGAAAATAAATACCCCTGCTACAGATTTAGCCTGTTAGCCGAGGCGCTACCGATCAGTTAGCACGCTGCCCGGACACTTATTAATAAAGAACAGGCGTGAAACTGGGCTCTTTGGTGTTACCAGGACGTCATTCAAGTCAAAATGTACTTTATACACGTTAAATTACCCGTTACTGGCGCTCCTGCCATACAGCTCCAGGGGACGCAGCGCTGCTCCTGTCTACCCACCGTCGATAGCTGATATATATATCTGTCTATATATCCTCGACCGAAGCTGCCCTTCTATTATCTGTATAAAATAACTTTTAACTAATAATTCAGAATTACATAACAGTAATGACGGCGGCGGTGAACGTAACACTCTTCCGGTTGGGCTGTCACTCCCCACGGTGGGAGAAAGCGGCTTCCCCCCGCATACACCGGGTACTGAACGGAAACGCCTCCCGAACAATAGCCAATCACACGACGACCTTCTTTGACGGACACCTGGCCGCAAAGCATGCCGGTTAATAATGCATTTCGACACTAACTGAATAGCTCTTTCGAAGATATCTGTGTAAAACGCTTTAATCTGAAAATAAATGGCAACACCGAACTTAAATAGACAGGATTTTAGGTGGTTATTCTCAAAATGCATCCACTCATTTTCCTAAATGATGGGGAGGGGGGTGTTATACTGAATCTGGTTTCAGGTAACATAGGTGGCAAGGCTCTGAATGGGATACCATTCCAACAGTCATACACTAGGGGCAATATAGGGATTCCATCCATTTTCTGAAACCGCTTGTCCTATTCAGGGTCACAGGGGGTCCATTGCCTATTCCAGAGGATACGGCGGCAAGGTGGGGAACAACCCACAATATAGGAACTTCAGGATGGGAATCTGTGTGTCATTCAGAATGGACTTACTTAACACACACAGTTCCCTAAACTTCTAAAAGTGTGAGCCAGCTGTACCATCGACTGAGCCACTGTGTCTCCCATATTGAGAGAACTTTCAGTGACAGACTGATCAGCATACAATGCACCAGAGAACGCCTGAGGAAATCATTCCTTCAGATAGACATTAGATTGTATAATAGGCAAATCAATCAGGATGTGCGATAATATGTACAATGATACCTATTTTTAATCAATATCTATTTATATATTACCTTTGTATCGTACTTGAACATCCGCCTATTTATTCATCATCTATATATGACAAAGTTACTCATTTTTATTCAGAGATTGTTGTATGTGGTACTGTGTACTGTCTATATTTTTCTTGTGTAGTTGTCTAATGTGCAGTCTCACAAACAATTTCCTCCAGGACAATAAATGTTTTCTGATTTATGATAAAATATAATTGAAATTAATTATCTGCACATAACATTTCACTTTTGTGAGGTAAACCCCCAAAGATACCTGCAGACCCACTGCATGTTTTCCCATATGAAGCACTCTTTCACATTATACTGGCTTGGGTTCTGTCTGCTAGAGCATGGTGCATGCAGAAGAATGCAGCACCATTCAGAGTACCCACCAGCATCCTGCAGTGAAGCATTCCTTTTCAGATGGGGGCAATATCTTTCCAGATGGTTAGACCCCTATTTCCCTATTAAGGCAGTTAACCTAACAGTAAGACACTCCTGTGAATAACACACCTTGATCAGGTGCCTGACATTAAAATATATGGATATACTAACTAATGTTGGAGGTCTTGGGAGGTTGGGGTGCCAATGAATTTTGTAATATGGTCATTTTAAAGCCCCCTCTCCACAGATTCACATTTCCGTTCTTATAGGGGGTCCCAGGACACCCCTCACCCCCCTCAACACTGACACAAACACAAAAAGGTCACCAAAGAGCTGCCAGGATGATTCCTGCTTCTTCTGCTCTGAAAATGTTCAAATTTTTGTCCTATATTGATAATTGTTGAAGTTGCTTTTTAGGGAGTAAGGTACACTCTGTGCAACTAGTTCAGAGACCTGAGACCAGCAGAATCCTCCTGGAACCAGTCAGCCAGGGATATTTAGCTCTTTTTATTAATTTGGTGGGTATTTCTATGTCTGCTTAGTACAATGCCTGATGATGAAGCTGATCGCCTCTAGCTTGCACACTGCTCAGCAATCGATTGCATGTGTTCTTTGTACCAATAAATGTGCATTAATAGGATTGTTTTCAGCATTATTAGATTTTAACCTTCTGTTCACTGCAAGCTGATCCTTTGATGGAACTGCCCTCTTCTGCAATAGGTTAATAAAAATGGTGTGATTTATCTATCAGTCTTTCAGTTCATAATTGCGTACCCAAAGATAACAATGTAGGTCACTTTTCTCCAATTTCTCCTCTTTGTGAAATATTACTGTGTAAATCATGCCCACAAACATATGTTTAATTTCAGAGGGTTGTTCCAACCTGTCCCTGTTTCGTGAAATTACTTCAATTATGTTCATTTAAATGTATTAAGTTTATGAACATGACCTTGAGTAACAGTGTTTACAAACATGTCTTGATTCTTACAGAATAAATTTGTACCTGTGATCAAAGGAGTACATATCGTACCAGAACATATTTTCAATTTTCTGTATTTTTCTCATTTGACTTGCTGCATAATAACTGTCAGGACCTTGTGAAATGACAGCTCTTTTACTCAATATACTGTACAGTATAGCCTTATTAGTACATTTACTGTAATGAGGCAAGTGAAAGCATAGAACACAGTGAGGGATTTACAGAAAAGTAGAAAGATATCCTAATCTGAAAATACCACAGTATCTCCTCTGCACACATTGAATTTTTATCAGATATCCTTTAGAAAGGTTAAATAAATACAGTTTTTGAATGGAAATGTAAGCAAACAGAAACTGAAAATGTGGAATACACTGTGATATAATGTTGGGGTCGCATTTACATAAAATGATTTTAGAAGATGCTTCTTGTCACACTGTGCGAGCGGCGAGCAGGCAAGGGAGGCGAGAGCAGCCAGGCTGATGGAAGAACGGGGTTTATTAAGGTCAAACAGACAGGACTGGTACTCACATAAGGTATCGACGATGACAGATCTGGGGGAAACTAACCGAGACGTGGACTAAATACACAAGACAAGCTGAGTTTAATGAGCAACAGGGGAGAACAATCAGGCATAAACACGAGGTAACGAGGTGGGCGTGGCACACACGAGGATCGTACGGAGCTGGGCGTGACACTTCTATGTTTAATGCTAATTTTGTTTTCTGAACTGTATGGTTGTATGTGCAGAGGAAGCATGGTGGTTCAGCAGGTAACTGTGTGGCCTCGCAGTTCCTGGCTTGTGGCTTTGACTCCTGCTTTGGATACGAGTGTGGAGTTTGCATGTTCTTGTGTGTGTGTGTGTGTGTGTGTGTGTGCGTGTGCGTGTGCATGCGTGTGTGGAGTTTGCATGTTCCCCTTTGTGTGTGTGTGTGTGGAGTTTGCATACTCTCCTTGTGTGTGTGGAGTTTCTATACTTTCAGGTGAAATACAATGGTTCTTAATAACGAACGCACACACTACTTTGTGATGCTCATGAAAACATCGTGCAGCTGCAGTGCTTTGTCAGCTCGAGGTGTAGAACCGTAGTCTTGCTTTCATTATCACTACGTATTTATTATTTTTCCGACTTACCTACAAATTTGACTTATAGACAGAGGAACAGAACTCATTCTTAACCTGGGGACTGCCTGGATGAGGCAGGATGAGCCGCTATATCCGGGATGGGTGGCAACTCCAGGTTTAAAATATTATTTTAAAATATTGGTTGAGGCTTTTTTTTTAGCAGAGGTCCCTGGGCTTCAGCTTGGGCACGTCTGTACACTAAAGCTCCCTTTGTGATGTCCTGTGATAAACTATATGGATGAAAGTATTGGGACATACCTCTTAACCACTGGATTCAGGGGTTTCATTCAGACCCATTGCCACAGGTGTATAAAATCAAGCACCCAGCCGTGCAGTCAGGTTTACAAATATTTGTGAAAGAATCGACCCATTCATGCACAGTGCATTTAAGCCTGGTACTGTCATAGGATGCTACCTTTGCAAAGTCAGTTTGTGAAATTTCTTCCCTGCTAGATATTCCACAGTCGATTATAAGTGGTGTTATTGCAAAGTGGAAGCATTTAGGAACAACAGAAACTAAGCCATGAAAAGGCAGACGTCGAGGGCTTAGGTGTATGGTGCGTAAAAGTCGCCAAAGCTCTGCTGACTCAATAACAGCAGAGTTCCAAACTTCCTCTGGCATTAACCCCAGCACAAAACTGTGAGCTGGGAGTTCATGGAATGGGTTTCTATGGCCAAGCAGCTGAATGCAAGCCTCACATCACTAAGCACAATGCCAAGCGTTGGATGGAGTGGTGTAAAGCATGCCACCACTGGACTCTGGAGCAGTGGAAACGTGTTCTGTGGAGTAATGAATCACACGTCTCTTTCTGGCATTCGGACATTGTATTAGGACGAATTTCTGGACAACTACGGTGCCTAGAATTAATCATTGTCCTGTTACTGTCATACATATGAGGTGATTGAGGTGTGGATTGATTCTGATCGTGTATGGACTGATCATCCTGAGATTCGGATACGTCGTTCATGATTCACCTATAATATCATTGCATTAAGGGTAAAAAACTGCATATCATGGTTTTTCCCCCCCTTTTTCTTTTCTCTTTATGGTCACTTATATAACTTGTTTTTCACAAATGACTGGTTTCTGAGTATCCTTATCTTATGCGAAAGAATCCTTGTTTTGGAATGCTTACTGTATCCAAGGACGCTTACCAGGTGTCCCTGGGTTTCGGAGGGGGTCACCCAGTATGTTTTGCACACCATTGGTCGGTATATGAGACACCTGCCTATGAGACACCTCTTCAGAAGAGAAGAGAAAGCTCTGCTCATTCCTATTGTGATTGAAGCTGTGCCTAGCGGCAGGAAGAGGGGAAAGCATTGCCCAAGGATACTTGTCTAACTATCTTTGATTGAAACCGCACCTAGTGGTCAGTTTGTGTAGGACGCTCACCCCATCCTCAGGAAGAGGGGAAAGCATTGCCCAAGGATACTTGCCTAACTATCTTTGATTGAAACTGCACCTAGTGGTCAGTGTGTGTAGGACGCTCACCCCATCCTCAGGAGGAGGGGAAAGCATTGCCCAAGGATACTTGTCTAACTATCTTTGATTGAAACTGCACCTAGTGGTCAGTGTGTGTAGGACGCTCACCCCATCCTCAGGAAGAGGGGAAAGCATTGCCCAAGGGTACCTGTCTAACTATCTTTGATTGAAACCGCACCTAGTGGTCAGTTTGTGTAGGACGCTCACCCCATCCTCAGGAAGAGGGGAAAGCATTGCCCAAGGGTACTTGTCTAACTATCTTTGATTGAAACTGCACCTAGTGGTCAGTGTGTGTAGGACGCTCACCCCATCCTCAGGAGGAGGGGAAAGCATTGCCCAAGGGTACTTGTCTAACTATCTTTGATTGAAACCGCACCTAGTGGTCAGTGTGTGTAGGACGCTCACCCCATCCTCAGGAAGAGGGGAAAGCATTGCCCAAGGGTACCTGTCTAACTATCTTTGATTGAAACCGCACCTAGTGGTCAGTTTGTGTAGGACGCTCACCCCATCCTCAGGAAGAGGGGAAAGCATTGCCCAAGGGTACTTGTCTAACTATCTTTGATTGAAACCGCACCTAGTGGTCAGTGTGTGTAGGACGCTCACCCCATCCTCAGGAAGAGGGGAAAGCATTGCCCAAGGGTACTTGTCTAACTATCTTTGATTGAAACCGCACCTAGTGGTCAGTGTGTGTAGGACGCTCACCCCATCCTCAGGAGGAGGGGAAAGCATTGCCCAAGGATACCTGCCTAATTATCTTTGATTGAAACCGCACCTAGTGGTCAGTGTGTGTAGGACGCTCAGCCCATCCTCAGGAAGAGGGGAAAGCATTGCCCAAGGGTACCTGTCTAACTATCTTTGATTGAAACCGCACCTAGTGGTCAGTGTGTGTAGGACGCTCACCCCATCCTCAGGAAGAGGGGAAAGCATTGCCCAAGGATACTTGTCTAACTATCTTTGTTTGAAACCGCACCTAGTGGTCAGTGTGTGTAGGACGCTCACCCCATCCTCAGGAGGAGGGGAGAGCATTGCCCAAGGATACCTGTCTAACTATCTTTGATTAAAACCGCACCTAGTGGTCAGTGTGTGTAGGACGCTCACCCCATCCTCAGGAAGAGGGGAGAGCATTGCCCAAGGATACCTGTCTAACTATCTTTGATTGAAACCGCACCTAGTGGTCAGTGTGTGTAGGACGCTCACCCCATCCTCAGGAAGAGGGGAAAGCATTGCCCAAGGGTACCTGTCTAACTATCTTTGATTGAAACCGCACCTAGTGGTCAGTGTGTGTAGGACGCTCACCCCATCCTCAGGAAGAGGGGAAAGCATTGCCCAAGGGTACTTGTCTAACTATCTTTGATTGAAACCGCACCTAGTGGTCAGTGTGTGTAGGACGCTCACCCCATCCTCAGGAAGAGGGGAAAGCATTGCCCAAGGGTACCTGTCTAACTATCTTTGATTGAAACCGCACCTAGTGGTCAGTGTGTGTAGGACGCTCACCCCATCCTCAGGAAGAGGGGAAAGCATTGCCCAAGGATACTTGTCTAACTATCTTTGATTGAAACCGCACCTAGTGGTCAGTGTGTGTAGGACGCTCACCCCATCCTCAGGAAGAGGGGAAAGCATTGCCCAAGGATACTTGTCTAACTATCTTTGATTGAAACCGCACCTAGTGGTCAGTGTGTGTAGGACGCTCACCCCATCCTCAGGAAGAGGGGAAAGCATTGCCCAAGGATACTTGTCTAACTATCTTTGATTGAAACCGCACCTAGTGGTCAGTGTGTGTAGGACGCTCACCCCATCCTCAGGAGGAGGGGAAAGCACTGATTATACAAACTTGTCTTATCACTTCTGATTGAAGCTGCAGGCTGCTTACCCGGACAAAATTGGAAATTAGACAACACATTGCCTGAGGGGAGGGGTGAGCCTGGCCAGCTCGTCCTCTGCTTGCACGCGGTGCCTAAATTTAATATAAAAGAAGGGGGAGATCTCAGTGTTGGTTGGAGCTCAGCCGTGGGATAGAGCGCGCATCGCCCGGCACTTTCTCGAGACTCACGCGTTGGTCTCCTGCCAGGACTGAAACGGGCTCCCCAGTCTAAGAGTGAAGGTGGGTGATGATGGCACGTCTGAGTGTGAATAGCTTTGCAGTGTCAATGTGTTGATTTAATTAATTATTACAATAACCATAATATCAATTTGCACTTTTTATGTATGCATGTTTTTGTTGTCACTTTTTTATATGCCTATAATCTCTTGTATTGTTTGATTATTATTTATGATTTATAATACCATTGGATATCACTTGTGATATGGGATTATTTTTGCATTGCCTTTGATCCAATATTTTGGTATTGATTTTAATGCAAGGTTATTTTGTATTACTTGTAATAAAGCGTTTTTAGAAGCGAACCTAAGTGTGCCTGTTTGTTCCTTCAAAAGCCCTATATCCCCCTCACATCATCTTAAAACAGACATACAAGTCTGGGTTTGTTGGATGCCTGGAGAACATTACCTGCCTGACTATATTGCACCAACTGTAAAGTTTGGTGGAGGAGGGATAATGGTATGGGGTTGTTTTTCAGGGGTTGGGCCAGGCTCCTTAGTTCGAGTGAAGGGAACTCTTAATGCTTCAACATACCAAGACATTTTGGACAATCCATTGCTTCCAACTTTGTGGGAACAGTTTGGGGAAGGCTCTTTTCTGTTCCAGCATGACTGTGCCCCAGTGCACAAAGCAAGGTCCATAAAGACATGGTTGAGTAAGTTTGGTATGGAAGAACTTGACTGGCCTGCACAGAGCCTTAACCTCAACCCCATCAAACACCTTTGGGATGAACTAGAACAGAGATTGCAAGCCACAGGCCTTAAAAAAAGTGCCTGACTTCACGAATTCACTTCTGGATGAATGGGCAAAAATTCCCACAGACTCACTCCAAAATCTTGTAAAAAGTCTTTCCAAAGAGTGGCAGCTGTTATAGCTACAAAGGGGGGGACAAAATCCACATTGATGCCTATGGATTTAGAATGGGATATCATAAAAGTTCTTGCGTGGCCTGGTGTCCCAATACTTTTGTCCATAAAGTGTAGCTTCATGACGCACTGTAACCTTGAACTGGTTGTGGCTAAAGTAGATATCCATTTATGAATTGTATTGAACACATGTAATGTGTATGATAGTTTATGTTTTTTATAGAATATTAACCTCATATAATGCAAATGTAACATACTTCTGTACAATACAGCCATGACCAAAAGTGTTGAGAATGACACAAATATAAATTTTCACAAAGTCTGCTGCCTCAGTGTTATGTCCTGATTGTGCTGCCCCTCTTGTGCCACACCCCCTTGTTAACCAGGTGTGGAATCTCTGTTACCAGCTGTGTCTAGTCTTGCTAATTGAGCCTGTGTATTTAAGTGCTTCCAAGTTAGTCTTATGCCTCTCTAGTCATTGATGTCAATCTTGTGGGTTGTTCTGTGTTTGTGGTTATATTCTCTGAATAAATCCCTGTTTACCTGACCTCACAGCTTCTGTGCTGCTTCCCTGGTACACATTGTGACACCTCAGTTTTTATGATGGCAATTTGCATATACTCCAGAATGTTATAGCGGTGCCCAGGGAGCTGGGGGTTAAGGGCCTTGCTTAAGGAGGCTGGGATTAAACTGGTGACCTTGTGATTACAGGCACACAGGCTTAGCCCACTGAGCCACACACTGCCCCTGATGAATCCCCTTTCTGATTGTTTGGGGCATCATGGAAAAAAGATTGTCCTGAGAAGAAAAGGTGAGCTCTGCCATCAGTCCTGTGTCATGCCAACAGTAAAGCATCCTGAGACCATTCATGTGTGGGGTTGATCTCAGCCAAGGGAGTGGGGTCACTCACAATTTTGCCTAAGAACACAGCCATGAATAAAATGGTACCAAAACATCCTTTGAGAGCAACTTCGTCTAGGAACAGTTTGGTGGCAGTTTGGTGATGGATCAAAACATCAACGTTTTGGGTGCATGGCCAGGAAACTCCCCAGACCTTAATCCCATTGAGAACTTATGGTCAAGCCTATCCTCAAGATATGGGTAGACAAACAAGAACCCACAAATTCTGACAAACTCCAAGCATTGATTATGCAAGAATGGGCTGCCATCAGTCAGGATTTGGCCCAGAAGCTGATTGACCACATGGCAGGGCAAATTACAGCGGTCTTGAGAAAGAAGGTCCAACACTGCCAATATTGACTCTTTGCATAAACTTAATGTAATTGGCAATAAATGCCTTTGACACTTATGAAATGCTTGTAATTATACTTCAGTATACCATAGAAACATCTGACAAAATGATCTACAAACAATGAAGCACAGTTCTCTGTGAAAAACAATATTTGTGTCATTCTCAAATCTTTCGGCCATGGCTGTATATCATATGGTCATATATTTCTCATACTCAGTCTTTTCTGAATTATGAATCAAAATAATCTTATTTTTTGTGATTGTTAGTTTTCCTATTCCGTTGTCCAAATTTAATATTTCAGTCTTTGATATTCCTATTTTATGTGTAAATCAAGGTTTCAGGTTGGAAAGACAGATAAAATGAGCCCAGAGCACAGAATTCCAAACATGCCACAATAAACTTTCGATAATAAAATATAATAATAAATGAATAGTACAGTATATGTGGCTGTTTTTGTGTGTTAACTGACCCACACATGGACAATTAGAAGAGAAAGCATGGTTGTGTTTACATACTAAGACTGATTTCATCAATTGCTGGACTGGTGAGTGGAACTCTTATTCAGCTGAGTCCACAGGGCAGAGTGTGCAGTTTCACATTCATGGATATGTAACTCCGAGATGCATGACTGGAGATGAGATCGTCACCAAATTGATTTTCAAGATCTGTCGGCACAAAATTTAAACCCATTCACCTGTTTAAATCATTAGGACATCTGGATCCATCCAAAAATATTCCATTCATTTTCCGAAAACTTATCCTGGACAGAGCATATTGCACAAGCAGGCAAGTGCTTCGCAGGTTATACACTTTATTATACACTTTGGAATATTGAGACTCGGCATTCATTCCACTTTGTTTTTCTGAAAGGTTACAGCAACACATGCATTAGGTAACTACCTTCTGAATCAAGCATTTTACCATTTGCACTGTTAAACAGTGTCCAGTTTAGCTTTGCTTACCGTGTTGGCTGTTTGCTACTCACACAGTGCAGAATGAAATGATATTCTGGTTATACTGTAATTTAGTGATCTGATTCTGAAGCACAGTGAGATACGCGGGTGCTGCAGCAGGACACTGGGGCAGGGTACTTTGACAGGCACTGTTCCTGCTTACTATCCTCTTCAAACGCTATTGCATCCTATGACTTTCAGGTCATTCATCTGCACACAGACCACTTACACAAATTCTGCCTGTGGGATCCATTTCCCTTGCAGGTTTTCCTTCTTCATCACCCCTGTCTACCACACTAACTATCACGGTTTTCATCTACAAACCACAACCTTTGTTTACATCTCCTACCTGAAGGGTAACATCATCTTGTACTAGTACTTGTGGTCTCGGTCTTGTCTTGGTCTCGGACATAGCGGTCTCGATGGGATGAGGAAAAAAAGAGAAAACAGCACATCCTCACAGAACAGTATCATTATTTATTATGCGCCTCAATTCAAATGCAACCAGTCAGATGCATCTATTTTAAAAATGTTACATTTTATACATTTTCTCAATGGACACTGCCAGTGTTTCACAGTCCACACACATTATACACATCACATCATAGCGAAGTCGGCAAAGAAATGTCCGCAAAGTCTATAGCATAGTTATAATTCAAATAAATTAGGTATTTTATATTCATTAGAAAGCACGGTCTTGGAGGTGCAAGTCAATCTGGAAGCTCATTCTCTTCAATTCAAAGCAAAGGATCATTACATAGCTGTATTCATAGCTTACCCGAGGCCTCTGTCCCTGGTATAAGAGACTTAATATGAACATCTTTCTGGTACATCCCATCTCTTTCCCTTGACGAGGTCTGATAAAATGGTTATAGGAGAGGATTGCTGAGAATATTATTTTCCATCAGGCCTCGTAACTATGACAAATCTGGGAGATTTTAAATGAGAGACATATGGATATATGGACAATATAATTGAAAAGATAACATGAATTTGATTTAACGAGTAATGACACTTTACAGCAATGCCTTTTTTCTCTACAGTTGATCTGAGTAATGTGATGTCGATTCTAGCCCTAGTCTGTTTTCGGTCTTGGTCTTGGTCTCGACCAGTCTTGGTCTTGGTCTCGCCTTAGTGTGTCTTGGTCTTGGTCTTGATACCCTCCAGTCTTGGTCTCGGTTTAGGCGGTCTTGACTACAACACTATCTTGTACTGGCAGAATGTCTTGTAATTTCCTCTCAGGGTTCTATGGTGACATGTAACGGCTTCCAAGACTCTTTTGGAATAGCCATTTAGACCACAAAAGACCCTCTTTTATAGGAACCTCCTTTAATCATACCTTTAAATTTCCTCACCTTGGGTATTCCTTCTAATTGTCCTTCACTTCAATTGTCCTTATTGATTTTATGGTGCTTATTTATGAGGTGGTCCATTTGTCATTGTCAAATTAGGATTTCATACTGATTTTAAGTAATACTTTCTGTGATTTACTTGGTATTATGTATAGCAAAAATATTTAATATGAACTGATGTGCACAGCTTGTCTCATTATAATGGACTAAATTGAGTGTCTTCACTTTACAATTGTTTATAATAAAAACTAATATTACTCACAAAAACAAAAAAAGCACCATGGATTCATAACTTGCTATGGGACATAATCAATATGTGCTGGGATTAACGTAGAAATCAGATGAATACTTCAGTACTGCAGCCTTCAGTTCTCATACTGGTTCACCGCTTAGGGTGAGGGTCACGGGATGCACGGATGGTCTGCAGTATTTGAGCAGCTTATTGCTTCACACCTGTAGGGTTCAGGGTCAGAATCCCATCCCCAGCTCTGTGTGAGGTGTCTGCATGTGCAATTGCCAGAGATAAGCAATTAGGTGAACTATTGCCAGTAATGTGTGATTGTGTGTGAGTGTGTGTGCCCAGCAATGCAGTGGCACCCAACCAAGTGTGCCTCACAGAGGCCTGGCACTGGGAATGCAGATGGATGGATGGATGGATGAATGGATGAATAGATGGATGGATGACCTCAGCATTTGATACCACACATGGAGACAGCCAGCATCATCTCTTATTTCAAATGTGTCCTAACAGCAGAGAGCCAGCTGTCAAACCTAGGACATCCACCCCAGATACCGCCAAGCTTACGTTACACTCACATCCGCCACATTTTAAAAGACACAGAGCTCGTTACATCTTTTTGCATCAGTCATAGTTTTAAATGTTAAACAGAATACTGACATTCTGAGTTATTTAGACAATAAATGTTAATATTATACTTATGCTACTTAACATTAAATAGCAAAGTGTTCACAAAATTTTCTGGTCAAATATATAACTGGTTTACATACCTGGTTGGCTATAATTTAGGCCTATTTATTTAATTAGTATGTTCAAATCCTACTAAATACTATTTATCTGAGGTGAAGTGCAGGCTTTTAAACACTACTATTGGAATGGTTACACAAAATGGCTATATATATATATATATATATATATATATATATATATACTGTATATATATACATACAGTATATGCCTTGACATTAATATTGAAATACTGGTTCAAAGTTTAGCAAACCTCATCCAGCATAACTGTAAGGGTTTCTCGTTGATTCTGGATATAAACGACTTTCTAAGAGTATCCCAGAGCAGGGGCGTGGGATCCGGGGGGACGTGTACCCCCAAATAGGTCATTCACACACACACACAATCACACATATATGTGATTATATCACATATAATCACATTCAAAATATTACGCTACTGTGTTTGTGGATTACCTCAAACCATTTATACAACATAGTATACAGTATATAGTACATATACAGAAGGTGTTCATAAACTGCACTTTAATACACTTGAGAAACGATTAGCCTTATCTGAAATATGTGAAAAATAATAGGGAATCATCACACAGTGTTACGGTTCATTTGGTTAAACTATGGAAAAAGTATAGACTGATAAAAGGTAACTTAACCGAGATTTTCTTAAAGGGCCAGTGGGAAGGGCGCAGTATGCTCAATAAACAGACTAAATGTCTTCCATCTATACACTTTTTGTAACTGCTTGTCCTATTCAGAGACACAATGTCTGATACACTTATATTTAAGACAATTAACTGCTGCAAAAGTGCTTCACGTTTTCATGCAAACCAAAATTATGGCCGTGTCCTATACGGATATTACGTTTATATAACTGTAGACAGTGTAACCATGCCTTTGTCTGCATGCGAATATGAGAAAACACATGCGATGCGTTTAAACACCGAGGATAACCACATTAGCCCGGCCAGTGTTTACCCAGATCTCACGTTTCCTGTGTGAGTAGTTTTGGATTTCCTCAGTTCCTGTGCTATTAGCTCCCAGATCCTGTCCATTGTAACAGGCTTTTTTTTCTGCTCACATGGTAGATTTTCCCCTTCCTGTCCCTGCGTGGCCGGCGATCTCTTCACAGGATCCATACGCTTTTTCCACACTTTCCCCCCCATCCATTTTTTTAAATGAATGTAGGATTTAATTACCTCTCGCTGGATTAAGGAAGGGATGCAAAATGATCTGAGTATGATGTCTACTGTAAATGTTTTCTCTTTCAACCGCAAATCACTGGCTTTCGAGTCACTGCACAAAGTGCGGGTCGGGGTTGATAACACAGCAGTCTCGGTAAGTTACTTAGTATTCTAGGCGTGGCTTTTACTGTTAAAATACTGCTCTTAAGAATCATAATCTGCTAGTCCGGTTACATATAAGATTCGAAATGACGACGAAAATGTCAAAATGAAGATGTCCCGTGCGTGTATCGATTTTATAGCATATATAAGTATGTTTGCATGGACGTTAAGGACATACCGTTATGTAGCTGTGCTTAGTGTCCCTTTGGATACACACGCTCTATGAATACTGTTTCATACGTGTAATGCTCCTCTTTTCACATATTGACATATATTTTACGAAACCAATAACAGTACTAAATGTTTATGATGTAGTTGGAAGAGAATAATGTTAACAGGGATTTGATGTGGAGGTTTATGTAGTTGCCGTTATGTTTATTTTTATTAGGTTATTCTGTTAAGGTGACCACAAGTCATGAGATCCTCATCCTCTCGCTTGTCAAGTTTTTCATCAAAAGATTCTTTATGGAGCCGGTAAGACCCTGCTGTACGCCCCCTCTAACTTCAGGATACCCCAATTTCAGTCCACTATTTGCAAAACACGCAGGACGGAGTGCACAGCTCGTGGCAATGAGTACTACATATTATGAGCAATGTAAACCTTTTAGTTTTTTCCAAAACGGGAGCCTTTCCAACACTAGTTGATAGCGTTTAAAATGGTATTAGATGCACTACAAAGTGCCGCCTATAGGCTGCGCACTTGCGACGTTTTTATACAAGTACAATTATGTGAAAGGAACCAGCTAGTAAATCCTGATAGCTTACGTGCATGTCAGTACAGTATCAGAACATTAACATTTAAAAGTCTAAATTAATGTCAGATCATCTTTTCTAAGCAACATTTTTTGAATATTGCTTTAGAATACGTCAACGTTATTATTCCTATTATAACTAGGCCTATAATTTCAACACAAATTAAATATGTATGGATATTGCTTAGTGTATCCGGATGATACTCCACCAAAATCTCCGTATACCAACACTGCCATAGTACTACATTTAATTTCCACTCACTGCGGCCGCGTACAGTCGCGATACGGACGCTCCATGCGAAACCGCGGCCGAGTTAAAGCGCGTACCCTAAACAGCGCGCTGTCCTGCGTTATGAGAAAGCAAAACGCCGACAGCGGGCACAACAGTCGGGAGTAAAAACTTAAATTTCGCAGAGTAAGGTAGGCCTACGCAATGACGCTTATTGAAACCGTTTAGAACAGCGCATGTAGCGCAGAATCGTATCATGCATTACGAAAATGTAATTTAACCGTCGTTTTGCGGGTTTCATCACTAGCGCAAGGCGCCCCCACGCCCCGGGGGGCCGGAGCGGCGGGGTCCTGGCTCTTCAGCCGGCCCGGGGCTCGCTGAATGCTGGGTGAAGCATGCGCAGATTGCCCCCCCCTTGTTTGTCCCCGTGATACGCCGTGGGTGGGTGGATGGGTGAGAGAGTGAGAGGAGGAGGGGAAGCAGCGTGTGTGTATGTGAGTGTGTGTGTGTGAGCCCGCTTAAGTGTCAAAACGCAGAGATCGTCCGGAGGGAAGAAAGGCGACATCGAGAGCACGAGAGCTGCCCATGCATCCGGTGCAACTTCAGCGCAAAGTACAACTGCAGCAAATATACATGCAAAATAATTGGTTATAAAGCGGAATGAGGGCAGCTGTTAGAGCGCTGTGCTGCGGCGTGTGGCGGGGACGCGGGGCGATCATCAGACCGTAGAAAGGACACAGTTTGAGCTGGTGAACGCAAGTGGAGGTGGGCGAAATACCCAGAAAGAGCCCCCATCATTCCGGGGACACCAATTCGCCGGAACAAGTCCTCAGTTAAAGGGAGGATCGGTTTTCTTCCATATTCTGGGTTACTGGTCATTTTGCTGCTTTGCATCCATCAGCTTGGACGGGATAAGCTTCTCCTCTTCGTTTGTCTTTAATGGTTTAGCCTTTCTTAAAATATTTCATTTTTTTGGGTGGTGGGGCGATTGTTTGCTGAAGGATGCCGGATCAGATCTCCGTATCCGAGTTCCTCTCGGAGACCACGGAGGATTACAACTCTCCCACTACGTCCAGCTTCACCACCCGCCTGCAGAGCTGCCGGAACACCGTCGGCGTCCTGGAGGAGGTAAGCCAGGCCCCGCTGTCCCCCATCCATGCTTTCATTCTTGATAAAAGCACGGATCTGAAATCTTAAGTTATTTAAGTAGCCTGTTTGCTAAACAGAGGCGCGATTGCTTATTTGTTTTCACAAAGCTGACATTGTGTGTGGTATCGGTCCCCCAGCATGCAGAAGCATTCGCCTTTTTGTTTCAGTTTTTGTTGCTGTTTATTATTTTAAATTTGCTTTACAAACAGTAGTATCTAGCTACAAAGGTAAAGCGTAGGCGACGTTTAAAGTGGCCGGAGGCGTATGCATTATGTACAGAAGGTCACCTGTTAGGAGTTTGTGCAGCATGACATCGTTTGTCATTGGAAAAAGCATTTTATTTTGAAATTAAATATTTGCAATTATATCCCAGCAAAAGATATAAATAACTGGCACGGCGCTATAGTGCCTAAGACGCTGGCTAGATTTTATATGTGAGAATGTATAAGCATTTATGGTGTTTTAAAATGTATGTCTTGTCTTCCTGACCAGATATTAAATCCAAGGTCAGCGTACGATTGCGTTTAAAAAATCATGCATTTTTGTGATTAAACCATGCAGCGGCGGCGACGATGTGTGGTTGATCCACTCCTTTGTTGTTCTGAACAGGGTATATTTTAGAAACTTGTCTGGTATATAATGTATCCGTCAGCGGTGCAGTGAATGGGCAGGATAAGCCGCTGCGCAGGGCGCCAGATGTGCCGGGATCGGTGGGTTTAAGGGGGTGACACAGGCTCACCATCAAGGCCTTTCTGAGTGGCCGATCGGGCTCTTTGTGCCATGTAAGCAGCCCCCCCCGGTGCACCTCAACGGGACGATGCGGTCATTGCACACCGGGGGTTTGCTTAAGAAGCCGGGGGAAGAACCTGCAAATGTCCTCCGTGTTACTGATGCCAGCCACAGCGACGTCAATGATCTGGTGCCAGTGCTAATACGTGTTCACTTATATACAGGGTACACTGCAGCACTTGAATGTAGGACGCACTTAAGGTTGAGATGTATTAACAATAAACACAAGTTTTAAAATATTAAACATAATAGTGCCTACATTGTATATTTTATTCCTCCCTCCTTTATATACCGTAACTAAAGAAGTTTGATATATGGTATTTGAAATATGTTGGTCTGTCATGCTGAGGCTCCTGATATAAACTTCTGAGAGAAGTGCCAAATATTTTAAAGACGATTCATTTGAAGATTGTAGTGCGTTTAAATGGGGAGCTTTGTCATTTTAAAGTTTCCTGCGAGCGAAACAATTTAACTAAAAGATCATAAATGATCTCATATTTGCATTTTGTCTTCAGGACTGGCTTTCATGCTTTGATCAGGGGCGCCGTAAAGTCCCAGGAATATTTCGCTCCTAGTGTGCGTGAACTGGTCCATGCTGGAAAATGGTGAGCATCCCAGCACGTTTTTGAAATTGGAAGCCTCTGGGCCACTTCATGCTGCTGGTTATCTGGCAGACGTTCAGCAGTTTCTTTTGAGGAGATGGTTTCCAAATCCGCCTTGGCTAGAAGTGTCAGAATTCTGCCGCTGCAGGTTTTAAGATAAATGTGTGAGACACGAAACTTCCCATATGAATGGAATATAAAAGCCACGGTAACCGACACGATTTCTCTCTCTAAATGATACGTTTCTAAAAAAAAATATTCAAAAGACTGGCGGAAATAAATCTATTCCGCTCGTGAAATCCTGCACAAGTGACTGCTTTTTAAGCCTGTATTAGCGGCACGTTTTAATGGCACTTGACGTGGTTACTACACACGCATGAACTCCGTGTTGCGCTTTCACTTTGCAAAATGTGACGTAGTATAGCGCCGTTATCTAATAAGTGCAAATCGGGCTGTGTTGGCTTTGTGTGATGTGACCTGAAACCTCAAAGGGAAACTCATGACAAGTTAGAATGAACACATTTTTTTTCCTCAGGATTAAGGCCAAAGGTGTATCTTGCTTTCTTGTCTGTAATGTATCATTTTAAAATATTATTTAGACCTCTGTGTAGTTTTCCTGGTTGCTAGTTGTACTCTTGGTTAGTGGTTTGGTTATACCCTTTAAACTCCTTTGGTGACTTACAACCTGCATTTAAGGGAAATTAATAAACTCACTTCAATATCAGAAAACTTAAGAAAAATCCCTCAGTGCAGAAGTTTCCTGTTATTGGTCAGCAAGATGGCACAGCAGTTTATATACAGGCTGCAGTGTATCCTGTTGATTTGTGTAAAGGAGTCATTCATTAACATTGTCGCCTTCCCTTGATCGTTTCTTCCTGTGACCAGTGTTTTCCAGAGCTCTTTCTGAATGCCCCCACCTTTCCAAGCTCTTGGTTTGCCTTGCCTTCAGCAGGCCTGGTTCTGGACTGGCCTGGGCTGCTCAAGGAGTGGTTTTAGGTCCAATGCAGAATCATCTTTGCCACATGACTTCTTGTTTTGTCTTGTCTGGTCCATTATCGGACAGCATCTATGTTTCCCTTATGAATGCAAGTATGGCTTTGTGGTTGATACACAAAGGGATCTTGTGCGTCCAGGTTCCGGATGGCCAGGCAAACCATGGTGTAAGTTACCATGGAAACCATATACCGCCCATGTTGTCTTTCCACAGTACTGAAGATGTGCTGATCCTCTTAGGGAGCTACAGGGTAACAGGAAGTGCTCTGCTGTGTGACGCCCGTTTTGCTGTTGTAGAACAGTGAGGAAGATGGCACAGCGGTTTATATACAGGCTACAGTATAATAGGAAGTGCCTTGCAGTGTGATGCCAGTTTTGCTGTTGATGAACAGTGAGGAAGATGGCACAGCAGTTTATATACAGGCTACAGTGTAACAGGAAGTGCCCTGCAGTGTCACGTTCCTTTTCCTTTTGATGAACCGTGAGGAAGACGACACAGCGGTTTAGATACAGGAAGCTCCCCCATTGCCTAACATCCTTATAACTGTCAGGGTATGTTGTACAGATTGAAAGATTTGTCTGATTTCTGTGGTTTCATAGCAGTTTCCCTGCACCATGCAGTATTTGGTTCTGGATTGGCTGGTACCTTACATTTCTTTAATGTTTCTACAGTTCAGAACAGAGGAGCCTGCAATAGTCTGTATTCTCCTCTCTTCCTTTCTTATTTGACATACTTATGTCTCAAAGCTTGCTTAAGGTACCCTATGGAGTATACCTTCAATCCAGAGGTTCTTGATTCCTCGGCGATACATTGAGAATTGTCTGCTTGTTTGCTAAATGACCTCATTGCATGTGGGGTTATACCCATATTGGTTGCTGACTTGATCTGTTGGCAACCCTTTATCCAAAACCAAACCCCAATGAAGGAAATTAAATTCCACATTGATGCTTAATGATGTTGTCCTGTTGTAAAATACTGTCATGGAATGTTCAGTATGTGTGGATTCTTTAGTGTATAGATATTTTTCCAGCTCACATTGTGCCAAATACCGGTGAAGCTGCTCATCATGTTGGTGAACTAATATCTGGTTGGCTTGTTTTTGACAGCCCTTAATAACCTGATTTTGGCTGACAGTAAATATTACGTATAGATCCTTAGATGCACAGGCTTTATTGCCGTAATAAATACTGTCTCGCTGTCACAGTCTGTGGACGACATCGTCTGGACTTCGGCTCTTAGCTTGCACTCATTACCTGCTCCTTTACTGACTGAATTCAAACCATAATGTTAATATCAAGAGGTAGATTTATCTGAATTCCAGTCAGAATTGATAGTAATGCGTTAATTTATGTCGACTTGCATTGTGTCTCCAGCAGTAGGTTGTACCCTAATCCTAAGCTTCAAGTACATACATCACATCCATTCTCTTTCACATCCATTCTCTTTCACATCCATTCTCTTTCACATCCATTCTCTTTCACATCCATTCTCATTTTGCTGGTCTTTTCAGACTCATCTGATATATTAATATAGTACAGTGCCCCCCCCCCCCCCTCCCCACAGGTGCCAATTGGAGGTCTAGGATCATGTTGTAACATGACTCTGGTGCTCTCCAACCATTTCAGATGCGATTTGATCTAATGTATCTGCAAGGCCGTCTCCGACTCTCTCTACTACTTTGATTGTTTGAGTGACACCATTCACCCACCCATCTTTCTGAGCTCTCCTGCTATGCCGGCTTCCAGAGAGCCTTGAGTCTATCCCAGGAGACACAGTGCATGAGGCTGGGGCCGCCCTGGATGGGGGGCCAGTCCTCTACAGGGCAGCATGCATTAATGGTCCTTCGTACACAAACTCCGGTAAACTCACGCTAACAAGTACGTACTTAATTAGCATCTACTTCCTACAACTATGAAATGTTTAGACACATTGAGCTGTGGTCCCCAGGTTATTTTTGGCTTGATAGTATATGTCCTGTCGTTACTTGATTTAAAAAATAGTTTTACCCAATTACTTTGGAGGAGGGTGGAGTCATTTTTGACAAGGGATAGCGAAGCATTGCATGCAGATTGGGAGCTCAGGATGTCTTTGGCTTTGTGTTGCATGTCTAAAATGCCTCATTTGACACACATTCCCTTTAAGCATGTTTAAGGTATTATCTCGGCCATATAACAATGTCCCTATATGCAGTCTGAAATACTAAAGTAATGAGGACATTGAACTTATTACAGTTAGCTGATTTTAATGCAGTCAGCTATTGTCTCCATCATCCCTTGAAGTAAATTTGGCTGTATTTATATTGCTGTTTATTTGGACACTGTGCAAATTTACATTTAATGACACCTAAAAGTGTTCTTTAATTAAAGTCATTATCATATTAGCGTGCTGTCAGGCTTCTCTCCCCTAAGTTTATTACGCAGTGATAAGAGGGAAAAGGCCTGGGTGTTTGCAGTGCCATTACAGTTTGGAAATTGCAGGCTGTGCGGTTCCCTGCCTCCCCCCCCCCCTCCCCCCACCACCCGCTTCACGATTTTTCCGCAGTGTAACACGGAAAGGCTCGTGTTATGAATCACCTTTCTGGATATCTGTTTGAATTTACGGACCACGGCATGAACAAGAAACATCTGTTGGGGGCGCTGCCATGTGCGGGGGGCTGCGGGGCCGCATGAGTCACTGAGGCATGCCAGCCAGCGCGGGGACATGAACACGGCATCAGCAGTGAAATGTAAACACTATGTTGTAATCCTAGACTATTGTGCCAGCCAAGCCCAGCAGATGGGCTCCATCATTCCGTGAAAAAAGACCCCATCTACGTCAAACGGGGTCTTTAGTGCCTTGATGATGGAAAATTGTTATAATCTTTATAAATGATCTATATAAATTATTGCCTAATATGCTCAATTTTTTGTCTATGTAACTTTATTTGAAAACTTATATTAGATGTTCTCTGCTGTGGTACAGCGGGGAAAAATATGAAAAGATTCTTAAGAATATGATAAATGTATAAAATGTTCATAGGCATCAGTCCTATATAAGGTTACAGATATGTAGCAGAATGGGCTGAATGAAATTGGATACTCAGTATTAATTTGACCACAAAACAGAACTTTGGGCTGAGGTTACTTCTGGAGAGAATATGAGGATGATAGCTGAGACTCAATAAAACATACTCCAAAAATACCCCAGACCAGCTGTGATGTACTTTATACTTTTTTTAAAGTATGACCTGATTAGCTTATAGCTGTTTATCATACGTTAAACTAAGAGAAGAAGTTTTCTATTTACCCGTGCGGCTTGGTTATTGTCGCAGGAGAAAGCAGTTAAATGCCTAAACTGGGATTGTTTTTTATTCCGCCTGCAGCTGTGCTGCAGCTCGCGTTCCAGTGCCGTTTTCTCCGTACTTCCGCACGGGCGGCTCTCGCTTTGGTACTGCGACGGAACGGCAGGTGAACAGCGCGATGGTGGGAGGCATTTGGGAAACGAAAGGCCGCTAAGTGGGGGGTATCGATCAGGCAGTGCAGGAGGGCGGGGGGGCAGCCGGGCAGTTTTCTAAGGCTTACAGTCATGTGGGCTCCTGCTAGTGGGTGGAACAGACGTTTGATTCGGAGAACAGAAATTGGTCTTGATGATTCTGTGAGGTTTTGGCTGGTGATTAGTCAGCCCGTGTGCCGAATGAATCATGGAAATGTTTTTGCCGCTTGACTGATTATTGAGTTTGACATGGCCGCTCCATGCTTCCCATTAGAAGGGCTGATTCTAGGATTTTTTTTTTTTTAAGATGGAGGGCAAAAGAAGGGCTGTAATTCTTACAGAGGAGTCAGCCTGTCAATAGCCAATGATATATTTTGAATTGGTGAGTGACAGCTGAGGAGGCACTCCTCAAGCCAATCAACTTTCACATAGGGCTAGTGCCCTGTGGCCCCGCCCTCATATATAACCCAGCCGATTAGCATAGCTGTAGGAGGCTTTCTGGGTCATTTGGTCAAGATCATTCATGGCTGATAAAATTCCCCTCTATCCCAATCATTTACATTTATATGCATGTACAATTATTAGTCTAGCAGGCGTTTTTGTCCAAAGCGACGTCCAGGTGAGGAAGGTCTCAGGTCGGTAGAGCAGGGGCCAGCCAGTGTCCCTCAGGCAGGTGGCATTAGGGGACTGTGACCATCCAGGCTAGGCTAGTGAAAGCATGTTTGTATTAATGTATTCATATAACATCACAAAACCTCACTTTCTACATAATTGTTTTATGTATTTTTTTATGCCCCCTGCTAGATAATGCCAAACCCGACAAACATTCCATATCTGCACCCTGACATCCAGCTGGTGTGCTATTCTCCCACTCATACTAATGCACCACGGCAAATAGAAGTGCTCCGTAACTGTGCTGCATTCAGGCAAAGTGGCGTGCGGCTTTTAGGAAGAGGAAGGTTAATTGACGCAATGGCAGTGATTTTGTGAACAACTTTAGAGAAGATTTTATGGTTCAACACGTTCCCCATTTGTGACAGAAGAAGCATTACGATTGTAACTGATAGTCTGTCTAAAACAAGGCTCTCAAAAAACAGACAATAAGTACTCCTAGACAGAGTGCCAAAAATTATAGTTAAAATTAAATGATTTTTTAAAACTATGTTTTGATGAACATGCCTAACATGAAAACATTGGCCTACTGAGGTATTGTTTTTGCCTAGGTTAATTCTGGCTGGTTTTCAACAGTGAAGTTCTCCACCATCTGGGGTGAAGCCTTGATCCATTTTGACCTACTCGGGTTACAATTTTAGCAGTTACTCATGAGCACTTTTTTAATTCACTAATCTGGTTAATCTTATTCAAAGGTACAATAAGTTTTCTGATCTTATCAGGCCCTTTCGGCTCTTAGCTGTTCAGCTCCGTGACCCGCTGTCATTTCATTTTCCTGTTTGACTTTTGAGGCTGTGGTGTTAGTGACCGGTAGGTGGCAGGTTCGAGTCCCATAATTGGGAGAATGGTCACATGTCCATTCAGCAACCCCCCAAAATGCTCCAGGGGTCCTGGATCGATGGCTGACCCTGTGCTCTGACTCCAAGCTTTGACACCTAAGATGTGATATGCGGGAAAAAAAGCATTGTAGTCTACCTGTACTCATACTCGTACTCGTACAAACAGCAAATAAAGCATCATTAATCATTCATTCATTTTGGACTTTCGGTCAGCATATACACTATACTCCTCTGTGTCATTTTGCATTGAGTTACTGTTGGCAGAGGAAGTCTCTAAAGCCTTTTTCATTTTCACGGTACATCAAGCGAGTTTGTTGGCCATAGCTACACAACATTATTCAAAAAATATATTTTTGTGAGCATAAAATCCTACTGCGTCAGGATCTCACAGTCGTTTGGTTTTTATCAGGCATTGTACCCTGTGTGCTGTAGAGCCGACAGTGGTACGGTACTCTGCACGGTACGAGGGGGATCATCGGCTGGGAAATGGTTCCACCCCCGCCAGGGGCATATGCAAGCCCGGTGGGGGCCCCGTGGCACAGCGTAAGGTGGAGAACGTCAGCCGAGGCAGGAAGATGTTGAGAAGCGCTGCCTCGCGCATGCAGGGCCCTCATGCCTGTCCAGCTGAGGTTGGACGTGTCCCTAAATGTTCATCTATTAATGCCTTGCTAATTATATGTTTCCTTCATCCATTTTCCAGCTGGTCAGGGTCACATGGAAGGCCTGGAGCCTATCCCAGGCAGCAAAGGGCAGCAGGCCGGGGGCGCCCTGAATGGAATGCCACAGGAAATTTATTAATGCCGGCTTATCTAACATATGATCCCATGGTGCATGTGCTTATCCTGGTCAGTGTGCCGCTGGCCATCTTGTGTGTCGGTTCATGTGCTGAATTATTCAAGCCCAGAGTAACAGGTGAAGTGCCATCGGTCCAGTTGGGGGAGGAAGTAGTGCTGGGGGCTCTGTCTCCCCTCCCTTCATCCAGGAGAGGTTTCACCTCTACATTTAGGCTCCTTAAAGTATTTTAAGCATTTATTTTATGAATGAGAATATGTAGGACTTAGAGTACAGAGAACTAATTAGGTCAGAGGGGGAGACAGACTCTTAAAAGAAAAGTATCGGGGCTGCAAGAGTCCCGGAAGCTTACATGGAACAAAATTTAACAGCTGGTCCTTTTTTGCCATCTTTCTTTAGCACCAATATTAGGTGTGAGAGTTCACTACCTCATTTCACTGTGCATGCACACAATGGCAATAAAGTTCACTCTGACTTTCTGTCCTTCTGCCATTTGATCTTTGCCATTTTAAGTAATCTGATTTGAAAAAGAGGACATATGACTCTGGCATCAAAAACTAAATTCTGCCTTTAAAGAAGTTCCAGTGAAAACGGGGGCTCAGTGGCTCAGTTATTGTCTGCTCATCCCTTTTCCTCCTCCTCATTGGGGGATGCACTTTCCCTGATTTTACTACTAGTACAGTTAATTGCATCTGAATTTACTGGTCTCTGAAGCCTAAGACTGGACTGTAATGTTGGATTCTGGAGACATGAAATTAATGTTTTGTGCTTTAAATTTTTTTTCCCCAATTTATGAAAATATTTCATGTTCAGAATAATGGGTGATTGCATGAACATTAAAACATCATCTGTTCCAGGAATACTTCTACCAGCTCACACCTTCCATGTTCCTCGAATGCTCTTGTTGCACGTTCTGCTTATTTCCATATTCGTCTTATTAGGGTCTTGTCTTGTTTGTGTGTAGCTCTGATGCTTCTTACACTTGTACCTGGCCATTCATTGGAAGCTAGCTGCACTTATGCCAGGTTGACTCGACACGTATGCTTGTAATGTGCTATTTGCCTCACTTGTGCGTCACTTTGGACAAAAACATCTGCTAAATGAAATGCATGTAAATAAATGCGAATGTGATCACCAGTGTTCAGGAAGGAGACTCTGAGTACCTGTTTGCACTCATTGCTGTTCTGCAGCTGGTACTGATACTAAACACCTTTATTTAAGGTTAATCTCATGTTGCTGCTTGGCACACACTGCTGTTCCAGCAAAGCCTCAATAGGGATGCCGCTGCTCGCTCTCCTGTGGGCTTTTATCCGGGTCAGGTACTGCACCACCTGCCGGACCGCCTGCAGTAGAAGCATTACGGTGTGTAAGGAATTGGGATCATATAGCCCAGTGCACAGGGGGTTAAAGGCAAGTGAAGCTTGTGATCTGCGCTTCATCCTCCATTGCCCATATGCTGGTCGCCACGACAACAAGCATCCCACTTGCTACCAGGGATACATTTACAGCAGAGTGAGTCTGGTTCTGCTTCAGATGCTTCCACAGTGAATACTTGCTTGGCTTCGTAGTGGTGGTCATTCTGCCCCCTAACCCCCCCACTCCTCCCACCACCTTTTTTTACTAACAAGATTTTGATTCCTAAACATAAATCACCTAAAATAGCCCCTCCCTTCCTTTCCCAGCTGCACTTGGCTGATTGACATAGAGACCCCACTTCCTAAAAAAGCCGCCCTTCTCGAGTGTTACTCCAGTGCTAACACCACCGCTGGCCTCCCGCTTCAGCTGGAATAGCCTTTTCCCTGCTGGGGAACCCGCAGCTGGGCACTGCGAATGTGGGGATGGGGGGGGGGTCCGTGCCCATGTGGACGTATAGGAGGTCTGCCCTCCTCAGCGGTGGGTAGGGCTGTCCTGACCTTTCGCGCGATGAAGAACAATAACATGATGTTTGACTTCCTGCCTGCAGATTCTGCTGCCCCTTGTCATACAAGAAAGATTATGTAACTTTATATAAAGGCTGCTGGTGATAGCGGGCGAACAATCCCTGCAGTCATTCGCCGAATAAATACCAAGCGGAGTGTGTGACGCTAAAATGCTATAAGGAAGTAACAGGGCAAACTGACCAAATATGTACAAAAACCAAAGTACCGTAATGTCAAGTATTAAACGGGCAAACCCACACGGAAGTATATTCATCTTCTAATGCTCTCACACCCTGAAAAGTTGCCTTTGAATAATGATTGGCAGATAAAAGTCTCTCTAAGCACTTTATTAGTCTCGGTATGTTTATTTTGGTTGCAGTACTTTGCAGATGTGCAAAAAAAATTATTTTAAAAGCTATTAATTTGCTCAAAAACACCAACGTAAAACTGACAAATTTTTATAAAGCTCTTCGTATACCGTCAAATGGCCGTGACGCTCCTTGGGGCATCCCAGCAATTCCATATATTTGTTACATTTCCCAACCAGCCTAATTCATTAACCTACTTACTTAACTTCACAAGGTATTAATTAGCAAGGTGTGCCAGTGGACAAGCTCACCAAATACATGGATGTGTCGCACGGTAAGTGTAGTTAACGTGGTGACTTTAGGAGAGGATTTGAAATAGCCAAGCTAATCCACTTTGATAGATTAAAAAAAAATAAAAAATTCAGTTTTACACCCACATAAATATAATTTCCTTTGCGCAGTACTGTTTTGTACTTCTGCACCCTTAAGCATTTGAATAAGCACAGCTGGTGGGCTGTTTTCTCAAAATGAGGGCAGTATCCTTCCCATACTCCTTTTGTGGCCATGCAAAGCGATTATTTACCGTGTGAGGTGCGACGCCCCAGTGTAGCCTACGGGTCAGTGCTGGGCTCTTAGAAATTACCCGACAAAACGGGCCGGTCCGGGCAGAGGGAACCTCGCCCTGGTTAAGTTTCATCGCTCTGTGCAGGATAAGAGAGACACTTACTGTCAAGCTTTACCAATTGAGATTATTTGACAAAAAGCGATAAGCCGTTGTTGAACAGTGTTGCAAGATGTTTTCAAAATAGCTACTCAATGTTACTTCCTGTTATGAGGCTATAATCCTACTAAAGGTTTTCTGATGATTTGTCATAGTAATCAAAAAAGCTTATAGTAAAAAGTAATGTAAGTATTCTTTAGAAGGCTTTGGATTTGGATCAAAGGATTTAAAGGGATTTTTTCTCTGGTTAAAAATATCTTTCCGGCTATGGGGGGAAAAAACATATTTGCTAATGGCAATGTTACCCAGGAGTTTTTAATTAAAGCTACACTTTTCGGAATGGTTTTCTTTTAATTAAATTTACCTCTTGGCCTAAAAACCATTTTAATCAACAAAAAAACTATTAAAAAGGCAAGGTTATGTTGAATTTTGATTGTATGAATGACTGATAATTACCTCATACCTCATGTAAAAATGCATAGAGAGTGTGTATGTGCACTGGCTGCTTTTCTGGGGGGGGGGGCACCAGAAGGAGATGAATGGGACAGAGTTCTCCTTGGGGCCTATGAATCCAAATTGGCACTCGTGCTCTACACTCTACTTGCCCCAACATCACCCTCTTTGCCACCCCCCCCCCCCATCCCTTTTCATGACTTCCTCCCCTGGCAGGACCGCAGTCCCCCGGCCATCTGAGTCACACATCTGCTGTCTTTGTGTGCCGTTATCTGGGAACAAGCTAGCGTCTGGATGTCAGCAGCTCTGTTTTTAAGCCACGCTTGCCTTTCGGACGGATCACCATCCCTCCGTTGTTTCATTTTGGGGGATGGAACCGTTTAATTAACGGGGGGGGGGCAAGATACCATCCGAACATATTAGCCGTGGGCTGTGACATGGTGGATGTGGCCTATGGTTTGCCAGCTTACACAGGCCTGCTAGGGGAACAGGCTCCCTGATGGACTGACTGTCCACATTCCACACCCTGCTTTTATTAAATCAGACCCTCTAGGACCTTGGAGCCTCAGAGGTTTTTTTTTCCTCCCTTCTTGGGAGTTTTTGCTTCCTCTCCTCCATCGAATAGGTAAAGTCCCCTTAATTTTAGATGTATCTAAAATTGATTCTATCCACTGTGGTGCTGCTCTTTAGCTAGCTGTCACAAAGCACTGTGCCCTTCCGCGAACCTTTTTCTCATATAATCGCAAAAGCAGGCATTATCGTCTTACCTTAGAAGTTTCTGTGTATTTCTCCCTTAATTGGGTTTTGGAAGAATTTGGCGGACTTGCCAGTGGTGTCAGAGTGGTTATTCCCAGGAGTGTAGTTGTGTTTGGGAGAGCGCCCCCCCCCCCCCACTGTTTGTTTGCCTCACGGTAAGAATCAGTTAGTGTGCCGCGGATGCGCTGCATTGTACTTAAATGAGTTTTATCTGTCAAATCACCGTCATACAAAGCTGTAATGCTGAAGTATTCATATAACTCTAATCCATGACCAGGGGGATAAGAGGGGACCATACTTCATACAGATGGCCAACCTTATCATTAGCCAATGACATGTTTTGAATAAGTGAGTGACAGGGGAGTGGGCACTCTGTGGGCCAGTTAGCATTCAGATGGAGGCAGTGCCCCTGTAGCCCCCCCTGTGTATGACTCATGTGAAATTTGGAAAATAGGGTTATGCAAAAACTGTTAGCTTCACGCTGATTTGCCCTCTGTTTGCCCTCTAAACCGAGTCTTTCTTGAAATTATTCAGAAATGTGCATTGACTGCTTTGTGGTTTGCTTCAAGCTGGATTTAATGTGTTTACCTCCCTCCCCCGTGACTATTGCCGTTAGTCATGGGACGCGTCTGTACAGGAAAGTTATCCATGTTGCCCAGATACCACCCACCACACGGGCACCTTTGCCAGAGCTTCTTAACTTACGCTCGGCCTTCGTTAGATTATCATGCCGCCCGTCTCTGCCCCTGTTCAAGGCCCCTTTATGACTCAGAGCCTCGTCGCCGCCTTGAAAATTTCACACGTTCCGCAGTTACATTCTCGCACTGCCCCTGGGGGTGTTTCCCGCCTCCTCCCCGCACCTCGTGGTCCAGCGGCAGGTGTTACCACTCACTTGCTGTTTTGTGGAGGTAAAACCCTCCTCTGTTCCTGGGCATCGTTGCACATTAGGCCGCAGAAAGGCTATGTTAGTCCATCAGTTTCAGAACTGGGGGAATACCAGGTGGGTGGAGAATTCGGATGGGGATTTTCGTGTCATCCATGGTACTTTCAGGTCCCAGAGGTATATTACTCACTGAAAACTAATCCGAAAGCCTACTGTGTAACAATACCAAACCTAATTCTAATATCTCTATTACTTGAAATAACCAGCACAGGAAACAATAACAATTGGGGTGTACATAATTGTTGGCTTGCTTGAATTCTCTTGCGAAAGAGCAATTCATGCAAGTAGACTTTCACTACTGTGCTATTTAGCGTCACAGAATGAAAAGGTTATCCGGTTAAAGTCAGATTGTGGGAATAATGTTACTTGCTGGCTTTTAAAAGTTGATGGGTCGTGATGCTTAGAGTCCGGAACCCAAAATAAAAAGGAACATTACGGATGTGGGAAGTTTTTTTTTTTTTAATTATTTTATTTTATTTTTTTCCTGACCTGAAAGGATATATCCATTCTTCTGTGTAATGTGATACCGTCTGTCAAGCCTTCCAGAAAAAATGAACTAAAAGAGAGATTGGTTAATGCTACATTCTTCTTACAGCCGGAAGTCTCTGTGGGGTTCAATTGGGGTGACCTGGCAGTTCTGTGTGAAAAGCGAGGTGAGTTAGAGCATAGCTTGGACCTGGACTGTCCAATGCACCGTAACACGCTAAATGGCATGTGCTAAAGAATGACCCACGGCAGTGCACTATAAGTGACGTGCTGAAAGTGACTGATGGTAGTGTACTAAAAAGTGACCGATGGCGACACAGTAGAGAGCGACCAACAGCAGCATAGTAAAGAGTGACCCGGCGATAGTGTGCTAAACATGACTTGCTAAAGACTGACCAGCGGCAGTGCGCTAAATGCAATGTGCTATCGAGTGACCGACAGCAGCGTTTAATGTGATGCGTTAAACAGTGACCGATGACAACGTGCTAAATCCTACATGCTAAAGACTTGACCAATGGCAGCACACTAAATGCAACATGCTAATGTGTGACTGTCGGCAGTGCGGTAACTGATGTGCTAAGTAGGGACTGATGGCAACGCAGTAAATGTGACACATTAATGATTTGCCAAAGCCAGCATTCTAAACATGACATGCTAATGAGTGACCGATGGCAGTGCAGTAACTGTGACGTGTTAATTAGGGAATGATGGCAGTGCAATAAACGTAACACACTAATGAGTGAACGACAGCAGCATGCTAAAAGCGATATGCTAACGAGTCACTGGCAGCAGCATGCTAAAAGATATATGCTAACGAGTCTCCGACAGCAGCATACTAAACATCACGTTATAAAGTGAACGACAGCAGCATGCTAACAGTAATACACTAACGAGTGACAAACAGCAGCATGCTAAAAGGGATACGCTAACGAGTCACGGACAGCAGCATGCTAAAAGCGATACGCTAACGAGTCACTGACAGCAGCATGCTATAACAATATGCTAACGAGTCTCTGACAGCAGCATACTAAACATCACGTGCTGTTGGCTCTTTAGCACCAAGTTGATGGTGTCAGCCGTGAACAGGTTGCTTCAGGCCTGTTAAGCAATCTGTTAAAATGAACCTTCTCCTTTAATTTGGCCTCTAGTTTACTGGCCTGTTCCATTCCTCCAGAGTGGCTTTTGAGACATGCCTCGGGGGGGGGGTTGGCGGACCATTGACGGAGGAGGGCCAAAGCCACTCGTGCTCCTTCATGGTAACAGAGACGGGAGGCACTTACCTAATTAGGTGCTGGTTGCCAGCTCAGGTTCAGATGCTGGTCACCTCCTTGGGAGATGTCGTCATGGCTGGTTTGCCTCAGCTGAAAAAGGACCCCTCTTCAATTCCGGTAATGATGTTTCACTCCAAGTATTAAACAGAGAGGCTGTTACTTAATTAACCTCAAGCCTGACTTACAATATATACTCATCTCCATGCTGGGGGGGTTCATCTCAGATATTCATGAATATTCATAACTTCGACCATTCCACATGGACAATGGTTTCCTGGGTTGATTGAGACCGAATTCATTTTCTGTAGTTTCCTAATTCTCCTCAATTTAAGCTGGTTGGGATCTAAGTCAGCCGCACTTTGAGTAGTGAGGTGCATAAAGTAAACAGATACATGCATATAATTCAAGAACAAAGACGAGTGAAAAGACGGCAATGTAATATACCAGTATTGTTCAGAAGATAAATTAAAAAATGTTTTATAAAACATGCAACTACAGTAAAGCAAATGTACCTGCAAATGTACCCTGTTCTACTACTGTATAAAATGTTATTGATCATCAAATATCAAACACTCTTGAAATAGAAATGGTGGAAAGGATGTGTTTAGTTGTACTGGAGCTCAGAGCATGACTGGGTGAGGCAGTGCCATGGGCAGGGGGTAGAGCGCTAAGGGCTGCTCTGCTTGTGGTAGCTGTGAACTTCCCACTTCCCCACTTCCTGCCATGGGCAGGGGGTAGAGCGCTAAGGGCTGCCCTGCTTGTGGTAGCTGTGAACTTCCCACTTCCCCACTTCCTGCCATGGGCAGGGGGTAGAGCGCTAAGGGCTGCCCTGCTTGTGGTAGCTGTGAACTTCCCACTTCCCCACTTCCTGCCATGGGCAGGGGGTAGAGCGCTAAGGGCTGCTCTGCTTGTGGTAGCTGTGAACTTTCCATTTCCCCACCTCCTGTTTTCCACTCCCTCACCGGCAGTAGCTGAGGCCCTTGTCTCCTCCGCTAAGTTGAAGATGCTGGCAATTCGGTGGTTGGGGGGGGGGGGCTGTGTTGGGCCTTCCATGGTCACGCCTTCCGCGCTGAGCTGGCGGGCACTCCCACGGGGGTGATTTTCCGTCATTTTCCCCTCTCTCAGATTTAAGGAGCAGATGGCTCTCCCGGTGTATAAAGGGAGGGGGGGGGACGTGGTGAGAAATGCTCCCAGCATGCACTCTGGCCCCACCAGACGGGCTCCCTCTTGCCATACCTGCTGAATTCTTAGGGCAAATTTCCCATCTCCTCAGGGAGATGAATGTAGGAAGGATATGAGGCCTGAAGCTAGCAATGGCCAGTCTGAGACGATACTGGGGTCTGTAAATTTTCAGAAGTAGAGCTTTGCTGGGGAAGGCAAACCCCCCCCCCCCCCCACTGGAATCTTTTAATTTCTCCATTGTTATATTCAGAAGAACGGCAAAGCCGGGCACAGTGTTTAAGTGTAGAATTTTGGCACATTTTACTGCCAGAGGGGATTTCGTTCCCAACCTCCCCCCGACCACCCACCGCCCCCCCTCTTGAGCCCCAGCCGACCGAATGAGTCGCCACGGTAACTGGCACTCCTCCCAGTTCAGGTCATTATCTTGCTGTCTGTAAAAATCACGCAATTACTGCAGACTGACAGTTTGGCCTGATTCCGGTGCCATCTTCCATATTTGTGCTGTTCTTAATTAACGAAGTAATTAAACTGAAAATAAGATTTACTAACAGCATAATTACTTGGGTAAGCAGAATGTAAGTAAATTATTAGTGTATATTAAATTGTTTTTGGGCGTATTTTATAGCATCGGTCAGAGACAATTCTAGACCTAGGATTTTAGCAACTTTTTCTAGCCCCCCCCCAAAAAAAAATTACTATTATAAATCCATTTGCCGATTTTTAATCCCATAATTAGCTGAGCCACGCCAAGAGTAAAATCATAGACTCACCCCTGGTATCAGCTACAAAGATGCATCATAAAACAAACAAACAGTCATTTATCCGTTATATGCCTAAATATCAGTGTCATCGCAAGGTTCTCATTTTGCCTTGCTTTTTGGCAATGCCTTGGTTATAATAATTATACTACTACTACTACTTAATAATAATAATAATAATAATAATAATAATAATAATAATAATAATAGATTTAATTTGTATAGACCATTTCCCAAAAAAGACAGGGTAGGGGTCAGACAGAACACAGCACAGCTTGGCAGTACTAAAGACAAGAAAATAAGGAGACACTAGCTAAAACGAAGCCTTTAAGTTGACAGTAGTAAACAACACATACAAGTCTGTATTATGTCCTCCCGTCATGTAATAAGGCAGCATTAGGTGCAAGCAGAGCATGTATGACCCTGTAAACATGCCCAAAGTTTGGTGGCCGTGCATGACGTTGGATGAACACCTCCCAAGGTGGGTGCAGCGGGACTGTTTTAAGGAGCTGTGGAAAAGCACGTGCAGGAGAAACTGGATGTCATTCCGAAAGAACACGACCGATACTAATCGCCATGGAAACACCACCAACTGCTGTGTCCCTCCTGAAGGACATGACAAATTATTGCTCTGTCATCGAGCACAAAATAAAGAACCAGCTAAAGGTACTATGAGTCCATATAGAGCATTTTAGTCTATTGCATTAGCATAAATCCTTGCTCGGTCATTGTTCCATCCTGCCTGTCGTTATCCATTGAGAAGTTTCTTTAATTTTCGTTCTGACATGATATATATGGTTGTTAATCACATGCCGCTCGTTAATGCAACACCGCCTGTTTCAGTAAGTGGCTGTCCCTGTCAAGCACCCTGTCTTGCCCGTAAGTGTGTGTCGTAATGTGGCAAAGTTACAGAATAAGATCCGTTTCAGGCCCACTTGGGGTACCTTCATCCATTTTGTGTGATTTATACCACGGTCTCCTTGAGGTACACCTAAATCTCTGGAGAATCCTGTTGTGAAGTCTGTGCTGTTGCGCCCCCTGGATAGCTAAATCCATCTGTCTTCTCACTGTTTATTCTCCTACCACTCCCATAACGAGCCATTCAGATAACTGAGTCACTGAACAATGTGAGTCTGAACTTCTGTTCTTTTGCAGTATGTTGGTTCTCATTTGCTTCTGCATGCTTTGTTACTAGTTTGGAACTTTTCCCTGGTGACCAAGACCCCATTGTTCATGAACACAAATACATCCTCTTTGTAAAACAGATCTGGAATCCATTACTCAGCAGGCAATACTGTTGTCATAAATATAATTAAATATATCAAGTTATTTGGAAAGATGACTCTTCAGGCTCAAGCATTGCATAAGTTAAATCAGAAACAGGCCCAGTGTAGAAGCCCAATTCATCTTAAACACTCTTCCTGACTGCACATTATGCAGTAATGCCCTTTTGTGATCGGCTTTGTCCATTGACAGGTCTTCATGTAAGTTACTTATCAGCAATACGCTTTTAACATCTGCCTGTCTGTCTCCTGATGCTCGATGTACCTGCTTTGTAAATGAATTGCCCAGATTGTGCTTTTTATAATTGTTAATTGCTTTGGAAAGTTTTATGTTTGTCAGGTATATAGATGTGAGTGATTTTGATGTCCATTACAGAGAGAGAATGACATCACCTTCTCAGTGGCTTAGTGGGCACAGGAACAAGTGTCCACAGAAAAGTGGGTAAATCATATCTCCATGGCGATGCCCCAGGGAGACCCCGCGATTTCACCTAAGTTTGCCACAGACTGAGTGCAATTGCTGTTGCCTGAAAATAGTGCTGGGCAATAAAACGATCTGGATTTTTTTATCGATAAAAAATAAGGACGATCACGATGATACACACAGACTATAAAACTCGATCAACCAAGTTTGCTCCGTTTTAGAGAATGCGCTGAGACAGACAACTCGATGGCCTATCGAGCAGAGGTTTACTGAACACCAGCACAACAGCCAATCACCGACGACGTTGTAATTTTGCCCATCCTCCCTTAAAGAAGCAATTGGTGCGTTCGACTTGGGCTTAGGTCTGTCTGCAGCTGACGCGACATGGAGCGTGATCTTCCGCCGGCTGCAGGGGTAGAGTATAAACTGACTGCGGCCAAGTCGGACAACTTCTACTCCTCGTAGTCTGCGAGACCTGACTGCAATGGCAGCACTGCCAGAAGGGTGTAGATAAATCTATACAAATATCACCTGCATGCACATTACTTCTTTTTCCATAACCAACTCCTGATACAAACTGTTAGCAGTGAATAAAACTATTGTGTATAGTGGCTCTGTGTAAAAAGATAGCTGCCAGGAAAAAGATCAAATACATATATTTCAAGGATTCAAAGTTTTTATTGTCATGTACAGAGTACAATGCAATTTTTACTTGATTGCCTTCTTCACAGACTGGATGATTAAACAAATAAAGCAGCGCAACATTACAGTAACTAACAATAAATAAACCACTAACTTACGTGTACTGTTAGAGCATTTATGTAATTTATTTAAACTTTATTTTACCAGGTAAATGAACTGAAAACCAGTTCTCACTGCTTTACGTGCTTTTCGGGAGAAATAGCACATAATGCATTGGAACTGCCTGGGATACAAACGTCTTGCGTGTAACTAAACTCTTCAGCCAATAAGGGCAAAGTTGTGTCGTCACAGAGGCGGTTCCAGTTTGTGCTGCACGATCTATCTGAAGTCGTCTTGCTCTCGCGAGGATTTTGAACCGTGTGACATGGTGACGCGTGGTGACGTTTTGCAGTGCCAGACAAAATAATCTAACCATGATTTGGCATTTGTTTTAATAACTGTTTTTTGTTTGGTTTAGATACTTTCCTACCTCAAAAAAGTTTTTAAGAGACCAAGAATAGAAGAAGATACTTGTTGCAGTCAGTTCTGTCCTGCTTTATTTTATGTTTGCCCTTTAGCATATTTGCAATATTATACAGTTTTGCACATTGTTACATTATTATATGGTTTTGTTCATTTGAGCTATGTTTCTTTGAATACTTGAAAATCAATAACCTTTTATAATTTTAAGGGAATTTTGTATGTAAACTAAAAGTAAAATTTGTTGGAAAATAAGTATTTGTTTACTAATATTGTTTATTTCCATGTATTCATTATTCATTCCAGAATAGGGTTATTTTTATTATTATTTTGATTATTACATTATTACATGGAACAGCATTGTGAAACTATAATATTGATAATTATCGATATCGGTCAGTACAGGAAAAAATATCGTGATAATTTTTTTTGCCATATCGCCCAGCTCTACCTGAAAATATCTTTTTGTGATTTGCTAGATCTGTCTGAAGTTTGACTTCTACCTCACAGGTGATGTAGCATACGGCACCTGCTGGTTTGTCGGGTCGTGAAAGCTCTGAAATCTGTAAAGATCTGTTACTGATGATGTAGAGAATGTAACCGCAGGATCTTTACCTTTCAGGCATTTTACTTTATGAATACAATCACAGTTGTAAAGTGGAGCGGTCTGAGGTCTTTATGATTTACCAGCCATTTAACCACCCCTACAGACTGTATCTACGCACAATACTAATATAGACACACCTGTTTATACCAGCAAGAATATAATTCTCTTTCCGATGGCACAGTGGCTCAGTTGTGTGGATTTCCTTCAGTTTCCTCAAACAGTCCAAAGATGTGCAGTTGGGGGAAATGGCATCTATTTCCTGTAGCGTTTGTGCCCTGCGATGGACGGGCATCCAGGTCATAATGTCCCGTTTGCAGCCTGGGAAAGGTGCCAGGACCGCCTGCCCTCCCACAGAAACATTCTTCATTTCTGTTTCTCATAGAACAGATTTGAATTAGTATGCGTTGTCGTCAATATGGCGTACGACGCACATCAGAATGAGTGTTTGTTTAATGCAAGTCACTGCCGCCCACTCTGGGCGGTACAACAGCTAACGAAAAGGGGGCAGTTCAAAATGGAATGAGTTTCAGCCTCAAGGAATTCTGGGTTCAAATTCCCAATGGGGATTTGTTACCGTAGCTCTGAGCGTGGTGCTTAACCTCTATCTAGTATGATGAAGAGCAGCTGCTTAGGTGTTTTAAGGGCTGCGTTAGGAACCTGGATACACTGCATGCAGTCCTCACTGCTCCTGCCCTAATAACACAAACTGAGTAATAAGTTCTGAGATTGCAGTAGGGGTTAATTTTGGTCTCAGTTGAAATACAAAGTATCGCACTTTGGTAGGGCGGGGGGTAATTTGAATTGCCCTATTATTCACCTGCATATGTGGAGGAAGACTGTTACTTCCTTTTTAGGTTAAGATGGTTAAAGTTGAACCAGAGATACGCATAAAGGCTTCACCGCCTCAAGCATTGCAGGAACTTACAGGGGGGGGAGCAATTTTATTCTGCAACAAATTGCAGGTTGAAATCTACCTTCAGCCCCTTCTAAGCCCCTGGCAGATGTTTTGCACCGCTTGATTGGCCAAAACTTGGCTCAGAGGGTGGGACTAATGGGCCAGCACTGGGGGAAGGTCTCCATTAAAGATCCTGATGATGGATGCAGTGCAGCCTGGCCAGGTTTAAGGCGGAGATGCCTGTCAATATCTTACTTCACTGGAAAACCAGAGGTAGTAACGGGCTCTCTCTGTGAACCTGAGATTTGCTAAAAGCATAATTCAAGGTTAATGTTGAATATTATTTTAGATTTCTTTCTAAAATGGTTGGTAGGGAGTTGTTTTGTTTGGGAGGAACAGTGACATCACTGAAAAGTCTGAAATAGTGATTTACTGAACTACTGATGTGTAAGTCATAATGGAAGGTAATTTGTTAAAGCAAGACAAAAAAATTACATGTCTCTTCCTTAAAATCATATTTGATTAAAAGATGTGGCTGTAAGTCATTCAAATAAAGGAACTATTTCCTTAACGGAAGACTTGGGTAACTAAGTCAATGAATATATTACCATCCCATGATATGTGGGGTCACTTTGGTTACCATGGCCAGGAGCAGAGGTCTAACTGTTGGGCCGCACTGTAGTGATGATGCTGTCAGTGCGGAGTTACTGAGGGATGTTGGAGTGGAAGTGTGGGAGATGATGCCAGCAGTAGGGCAGCTGTGCATAGAATTGTGAACTCCTTGGCTGTAGTTTGAGGTATCAGGTGAAATGGGCCGTGAAAACTCATACCGATGACTGTAAGTGCTGGTTTGAGGTGTAGGTGGGCAGTTTTTCGGCAAGACTTTCAATGAGGCTGAAATTGTGGTCAGTTAGCGATGTATTGAACCCTTGTTACACCTTACCTACTGGTGGCTGAGGAGCATGGGCTGCAACTACCGAGGCAGTGGGAGAGGAGTCGTGTGGTTAGATGAGTCACCAGAAGCACCAGAAGAAGCCTACAGGTCTCAGTGCTCGTTTCCCATGGTGAAGGCCTCATGAATACCATCTCATCCCTGCCTGAGTGCTGAAGGAAGATTCTGGCCTGATGTCTGTCACTCTCCAACTGACTTCCAGGCACTTGTAGCACTTTTCCAAAGGTGTCGAAGCTCTTCTGGTTGCTCATTGCCACCTAGATCCCTGTAATGGCACAACACTTGGTGCTACGTGTAGTTGTCTGTCCACATTTTTTTCAGTTTTACCGATCAAGCAAGTTACTTTGTGTAATGGATTTGATTTCTAAGACACAGAGTGCATTTTTTTTTCTCATTTCTGACACTAAACACTAGTCTAACCTAACTAGTCTGTTTTGCTTCCTTTAAGAAACAGGTTTTTATGAATGCTTGCAGCATTCAGATGCATAATCCAGCAAAGGTGGATTTTGCTGTTAATATTAATCATGATGGGTCATTTTTTGTAATAGTGATTAAAAGGCTAAACTGCATATATTTGCTTTAGAGTTTCATCCTTGGAGTGTAAATTGGAGGAATGGGAGTGAGTAGGGTGTGTTTGGTGTTTCTGGGCTGTAGTCTGACCCTGTACATTATTGTGGGAATCTGAGTTCTGAAATAGATTGACATGTTTTTGCATCCAGGTGGTTCTGTGCAGGCATGCTGTTAAAAGCGAAGTTTTTGCATCGAAATTTCCTTAAGCAAACTCTGGTTAGCATGCGTGCCGTAACAGTACACGTTTTTCGGGATGGGTTATGCTTTCCTTATGCTGGTGGGTCGTGGAATCGAGAATTTGGGGATCTAATCTTTCGGAACCTCGGTCAGGAATGTGGAACGCAAGACCTGCCAGTGTTTTCCTTGAAGGGATCTTTTGTTGTAATCGGATCTTCCGTGGCGTGTATGGATAGGGTGTCAGGATGTGTCGTACCAGCTGGACCCGATGCCTGACCCGGTATTTCTCTTTCAGTGCGACCTTGAGGACTGGAAAGAATCCAGCGTGTGATGAGGAACACGCCGAGGGGGATGCTTATTTTTACATTTCAAAATGCGAGCTGAGTGTAGCTATGATGAAATCTGTTCTTATTATAAAATTCGTCAGGGGTCTCCCAGGTAAGATGGGCTGAAGCGGAGGGGATTTAAGAGGGAAAATTGTGCAGATATGAAGCCGGCCGGGGCAGGTGGGCTAGGCGTGAAGATGGCTTCACAGGCCGTGCCCCTTCACTGCATGAAGCTTCATGGCGTCCACTGGGCAAAAAAGGACCTTCTTATTTTAGGCAGAGGAAAAAATAAACAGGCCTTGGGATTAGCTCAAGGCCTTTTCTGTGCTTGGTCGCTCTTTACTTGATAATGCACTGATTTGAAGTGCTGTTTACCCCGGGCATTATGGTAGACTAAACTCTAACCAGCCGCATTATTCCAGCGGATGACCTGCAAGGTCCACAGCCCACTAAAATGGTCCCCAGATGTCGTCTAGATTCCCACTGGCTTGCATTAGCATGTTAGCTTTGGCGGCGTCTAGCATACCTCGGTGTGTTTTCTACAAGTCTGTGTTATACAAAGCTGGGTTGTGCACTGAAGTCTCCATGCAGGTGGTAAACGCTAAAAATGATACGAGAAATTAAAGTGTAAAGCTGACATTCCTAGCAGAAGCCTGCGTGAAAGTAAACGTGTTAGCGAGAGCTGGCCTTTACGCTGCGATGTGCTGTCTTCATTTACAATGGGAATTGTACAAGATAAGAACAGTCGATGCAAGCTGGAATAGCTCTTGCGTATTTCCCATAGTTTTAATGTGTTTGGGAAGACCAGATGTGTATCCAGGTTGCAGGGATATGGAAGTACTTGAACCGAACATCCCATGAATGCTGAAATTCTAGACTCTTACATAAAAGGAGAATGTTGCGTATGAGAGGACTTCCATTCCAAACCTGGACTTGAGTTTTTTTTTTCTTTCATTTTTCAGTGTGGAGAAATGTTCTGTTCTCTCAATCTTCAATGTTTAATTGGCGACTTCAGTCCCTGACTGCAGCGACCCGGTGTGTGTTTTTTCTTTTCTTTTCTTTTTTTGTTTGCCATGTGAAATCAAGGTCATGGACATGGCCGAAAAATGAGAGCTCGTGGAAGCGCAGGGGATTGCAGTAGAAGAGCACAGGCTTAAATATAAAAGACCCATTATTCTAGAATAAGGTGGCAAGCAAAATATTTTCAAGTATGTTGAGGTCAGCCGTTGTTTAATGTGGGCTGAGGATCCACCTCCTCACGCAGACGTAGGAGTAGATCAATGGCATATTGGTTGAAACGTATGGATGGCGGCTATTTCAGGGTGGTGTGCTGTTCTTGGGGCTAATACTGGTACCTCGTACCAGGGTTTTTCCACCTAGTACACTGGGACCCCAAGACATATTTTCATATATTCATATTTTCTCCCTCCAGCTGCCAGCAAACCTGAGCCAGGTGTTCAGTGTTGTTGATTGGTTCATTTTTGATTGTTTGGTACAGGTGTGCTGGGAACTGTAGACTGTCCGGGGGACCCCATGCCTCTGCTGTGTACACGTGCTGACCTGTTCCCCTCTTTTTTATGCTGGTTTCCATCTGCAGTCTGAAGATCCGCTCTTTAATGACTGGTGTCTTGTCATTATTCTCACTGTGTATGTGTTTGTAATGGGATTGGGATCCCATCAAGGGTGCAGGGTGTCCCCCAGCCTTATGCTCTATGTCTGCGATAGGCTCCAGGCCCCCGGATGACCAGGATAAGCGGCTGAAAGATGGACGAATGGGTTATTTTTTTAGAATATGACACCAAAATTGAACGCTGTGAGTTTTTAGCACTGAATGATTATAAGGATTACAGGGCATCTTAAACTGGAATACAAATAGCATTTCTGGATGAGGCTAAAGCAACGCAGAAGTAATTTACGGCAGGCTTAACGTGAGATGAAAAGCTGAGGGAGGTGGGAGAAGATAGTGGAAGAGAGCGGTCATTGACTGAAGCGTCTGGCGTGTCGAGATCTTATTGGCAGAGCACCTTCTTCACTGCCGGGGTAAACGTGCAACGTTGCCTTCAAGAAAGGAGGCCTTCGCTTCTGGGAACTGCCAGGCTGCAGATATGTGCTCAAGGCTTGGTGTTGAACGGGCTGCAAGAGTTTATGTGCTAAAGTGTATAAAAATAGCAGAAGGTGCCAGAGGCTCATATCCTGCTTAGAGACAGCATTGGGTGTTGTGCTTGGTGAGCCCGCTTTGCTTGCTTGCCAGTGCTGTGGTTTAATGAAGTGCTTTAATATTCATGGCTCCTGACCTCATGTTTGCTCTTACATGTTTATGATCTGGCCGGGCGATGTAGAGTCCGGCTTCTCAACACTGCAGGTCAGCAGCTCCTGAGGCTGGGACACGGGAGCCGTGCCCCAGCTGCGAGCAGCACACTTAATTCCGGTTTATTGCTGGCTGAACTTTCCAAGCAATGCTGTTCTTAGTGTGGAATAACCTCATGCTTGACTCGTCAGCCTTGTACTTGGAGTGACCTTTTTGGGGGACAGTAATTCTGTGCAAAACATCGGTGTTTCTGGGTGCGGCTAAAGGCCTGTCTGCAGTGTCATAGCCGTCTGAGGATTTTGCCTGCCAGCATACATTATTTATTTACATTAGTCACTGGAAAGTTAGACTGTGTGTCCTATTTGCTACTGAACATATATTTAATCAGGCAAAAGCATGAATTTCTTTGACTTGTGTGTGTGTTTTTCTGCACCCTCTTAAAGTGACAGCGTGCAAACATTCCAGCTCAGCCTCTACACGCTAAATTAAATAGTGGTTGTAAGTTCCTGTAGCCCGACCTCCGTTCGGTACCTAGATTCTGGGATCTGGGCCAGCTGCTAGCGTAGGAGGCAAGTGCCTGGGCCGTAATTTTAAATAAATATATAAACACAAACTGTGTAAACCGATGTCATTCAGAGATAAATATTTGTGGGTTTTTGACCGCAGTTTCTGTGATCTTTGCTCCCTCGCTATTAGTCCTGCGAGCTTTCACTGAGCCGGTGAACCCGGCGTGCCGTCTAGGAGTTTCGGTTTGCGGGCTTTCCGAGTTCAACATGGTGCCAGGGAAGGAGGAAGCGCGTGAGAGCCTGAGGCCACACTGGCACGGCTGCCACCGGGCGTCCCATATTTGGTGTGACTTCAGGGGAAAGGCTGTCGGCTAAATTCACATGGATTCAATTTTGTCGGGGACGTCAAACATCTTCAAAGTGAAACGCAGTGTAGGGCAGCAGACTGTCACCTGGGTGCATGTCAAGACGCACTGGATCTTACGTCCAGGGAAGTTTCTTCATTCTCCAGAACTTTCCTATAAGGGGCCCCAAAGAAAATTGAATCACTGATTTTTACATTTTTGATAAAGGTTAGGTTCCGATGGCGGTACTTAAAAAAAACTTTCTCTCCTCGCAGTTTTCACAGTTTGTAATTAAAGTGTCATAACCCAGGCAATGCATGGCCTATCCCAGTTAATCCTACAGCCCCTGGTAGTATTTTTAACTCCCCACAAGTTTCCCATAGGCACCCCATTAAAATTATGCCTCCCTGATTTTAAATTTTTTTTGCTTCAGTGGTGGGACTTAGAAAACCTCTGCCTGGTTTAAGGTGCGGTAGCTTCTTCCCGGGTTTCGAGAGCATCCTGAAATGCTTGCTTGAAATTTCTCACTCATTGACTGTCTCAGTAAACCATTTTCCAGGAATTTAATTAGTTCTTTTTTCGTGCATGATTGTATGTAATTAGCTTTGCTGCTGTGAAGGGTTCTTTCTGAAGCCAAGTGCACTACCGCTGTCCCTCGAGGCCCGGAGAGAGTGCTGAATGGGCGTCCACCTTCTGGAAACCTCTGTCTATTTCAGTAGGGATGGACTCACTCACTTCCTTTTACGTTTAGGCTTCGCGTGTAAAGGGAACTCCTCAGATATGAAACCTGGTTTGCATTGAACCAGAAATGAAAATCCTTTGGAAGCAATGCAGATGGCAAAATGAGCAATCATTGCTCACTACTAAATATTTTCACAGTTAACAGTTATTTTAACACCACAACACTATGTTGGGCCTATTGATTTTTAAAAAAAATTTTGTGAATGGTTTTCAAAGTTTCCATTTAACACATTAATCTTAATGAAGTGTATTTCTGGAGCTCTGCTTACCCGACTAACATGACAAGAGTGGCGCATGGCATTGTGGGAGTTTTCACGTCCCTCATCGTGTCACCAGTCAGTAGAACGTGACCGCAATGGCAAATTATGTTCAGCGTCCTGCACTCAGAGGGGTGAAGCAGTGGCTGGCCTTGCCGCCTCATACGAACGGGCAGCCCGCTAAATTGCTGGTGTCGCGACATAATGGATACCCCAGCTCAGAATATGCGATAAATGCAGGCTGCAGTGTCTATTTCAGTAAATCACTCATTATGCTTTATTTAGTTTTTTTTTATAACCTTGTTCCCCCCCTTCTGGAGAAGTATTTTATTTTTAAATAAAAATATCTTGAACCGTTTGAGTGTTTCCTCTTCGAAATGCTCATATCAACCCTCTGTTTAATCATTCACTGTTTAACACTGCAATGTATAAAAATAAATTCTATTTAAAAAAAAAAGAACAAAAAACATGGAATAGCAACAGCATTCAAACCCACAACCTTCCGGATGCAGGGTTCAGGCCCTGATCCCAAATTCGCTGTGGTACACAGCAACCTATATTGAATGAGCCACCCTATACATGAACTAAATTTTATATCTTATTTCCTCTGCCTTGTGTGTGCATGTGTATGTGGGTCATGTGTAGGCTACATTGTGGGGACCAAATGTCCCCACAATTTGATAAAAACCTGTTATATTGACGTTGTGCGGACCATTTTTTCAGCCCACAAAAGTGTAAACTCAATTTTATAAAAATCTGTAGCCAAAAAACTAAAAAATACCCAAATACTTGTATTTTATTTGGTTGCTTATGGTTAAGGTTAGGGCTAGGTAGGGGTTGTGTGTGTGTGTGTGTGTGTGTGTGTGTGTGAGTGTGTGAGAAGGGGAGAATGACAAAGGCAGAGTGTGAGTTTATGGACAGGGGCACCATCAGGAGCCTGCAGCCCAGCCTTACCTAATCTGTTCGTTTTCATAGCTTTCTCATCCCTTGTGCTTTGTTCCTGGCCAATCCCGTTGCTTTGACCTTCAGCCTTCAGTCCATTGCAGCATCCTAGGCTGTCACAGTGTTCTGGGCAAAACTCAAGAAGCACCACTTATGCAAAGCAGAATCTTGACAAGCCATGCGTTTCTGAAGTAGCTGCAATCACGAGACTTAATTAATGTGATTATATCTGGAAGCCTCTCAGTCTCTGTATGGACTTCAAATTCAAAGGTTGTGTTGCTGCTATGGGATGAATTTCCCCATAGATCATCTATTTTGTATTTGTTTAAATTTAATATGCAGTTAATGTTTAGGTGGATATGCATGGAGTCCTACCTGGTCAGCTTTGAAGATAATTAACCACCCGCCCCCCTGTTGACATAATAAAGATAATAACAATTATAATTTTGCTACTGTTACCGCCATCATTTTTATGTTTACCTGAAACATAATTAAAATTTTCATTAGGTATATGCGTCTTAGATGGAGCAAGCAGGAGTTTCCCAGGTGATTCAGATAAAGCTTTGTTGTTATCTCAGCCATGAATAGTATGCAATGAAACAAAATTACATTCCGCCTGGACCCTCGTGCAACATTTTCTACAGGACAAACGTTATAGTGCCAAAGACAGAGTTTTGGAATCATTTACATTTTGCAGAAAGGTATCCATAATGGGGCAGGGAGACAGAGGGAAGGATGCTACTTATATGCCAACACAACACTAAATTACACTACACTACACTACACTACACTACACTACACAATGAACAGGCAGACTACACTACCTTACTCTATACCAGGGGTGGGCAGTCATATCCTCAAAGGGCTGGTGTGCATGCAGGTTTTTGAGGTAACCTTTAGGTTAGTTGTTCAAACCCAGGTATGAGGACTCTTCAGCTGATTAGCTTTCTAAGTAGTAATCTAATTATGGACTTGCAGTGAAAACCTGCATACACTGCAGCCTTTTCTGGATGATTGTCCACTCCTGCACTACACAATGAACAGGCACAGTACACTGTACAATGAACAGGCACAGTACACTACATTACACTGCACAATGCAAACAATGAACAGACACACTATGTAACATAGGCAAATTAGTGCGTGGTTGTGCTGTTCATGCTTAAATCAGCAATGCCGCGGATGTAAACAGATGTGAACAGCAGGCTGTCCGCCGGTGTCCCGGAATATTATCACTCTGAAATGTGTGCGCCTTACTTCCTGGCCCTCGTAATGAAAAGTTGTGTCAGCCACCCTCTCACACCCTTGGGTCACTCTGTGCTTTTGAGGAAGCCAGATGATGGCGCCGCTGTGGTCAGCACACGCCCACCCCCCCTCTGGCGGGTTTTATCTTCTGCTGGAAAGCTGCCTTTCCGTTCTGCTGAGTCAGCTGTAGCGGGGTCACAGATGGCTTCTCTGACGAGTTGTTGCTTCTCGGGCCAGCTCCAGCCCAGACGGTCTCCCCTCTGCTCATCAAACGCCTCGTGTTGGAACAGGGCACCTTTTAGCACGCATTTTCAGGACATGATCACGCTGATAGACCTGTCTGCTTTTTAACGCCTCCCTGGAAAAACAGCTTGAAGACGAAATGAGCTGGAATATGATGTGTTTGTCAGGATCTGAGGAGAGTTTGTGCACTGGTCTGCTTGAAGTTCAGTGCGAGGAACCAGAGAACGTGTGACCCCTCTGTAATAAGGGTGCGTTTGTTCATGAAAACCCTTTACTGTAGGGTTTCATCTCAAAGGAAAGGGGTTTTGGGGCAAAAATGATGCAAATAAAATGGGAAGCTGTCAGCATGTTTTGAGATCGACGTTCATGTTAAAAGCATGACATCATGGACGAGGCTTACAAACTGTGACATCATGGATGTGACCTACGATCTGCCAGCTGACACAGACCTGCCAGGGGAACTGGCTCACTGATGGACCGACTATGGCCACAGTTCACACTCCTCTTTTATTAAATCAGGCCCATTCTCTCTGTATTCTATGTCCACATGCCTGGGGGGGGGTGTGGGGCAGCCAATCAACCTTGGACCCCAGAGGTTTTTTTCTCCCTACTTGGGAGTTTTTGGTTCTTTTCTGATGTCTTCTGGCTTTCCTTCTTTTCATCTTCACCTTTTCCCTGTTTCACGCACAAACTTGCATAAACGTCGTAGTATTGCATCGCCATACACTCTTGTCGAGTGCGTTGGTGCCACTCTGTTGTGAAAGGTGCTATATACATATAAATTGAATTGAATTGAAAAGCTGGGTACTGAATAAAGATTAGCTTCACCCTTCAGAGCGCGGAGCTTTCAATGAGGCTTCTTAAGAGATGGCCTGTTAACGAGTGGAAATCCCCAGTGGTAGAGGCAGTGACTGTTTATAGATGGGTCTGGCTGTCTCTTCCTGTTTTCTGTGGTTGGGAGCAGTAAGAGCGGGATGGTTACGTGGATGGGGGGGGGGGGGGGGGGCTGGAAGCTGGAAGCATGTGGCTGCCCTGTTTGAGGGGGCGCTGTCTGCTTGACCTCCACCTCCAAGCTTAGAGACGACCACACCCCTCCCGAAATCGTAAATGAAATATTTTTCGGAGAAATTCACAGAGACTTGTAGTCAGATGCATTTTGCCATTATTTGACTAAGACTCTACCTTTTATAGCACCAAGGAAACATGGGAAGGAGCAGAGCTCCTCTTAGTGCGAATGTGATTACAATGTTATTTGGCAGCATGGGAGGATTGTTCCAGCAAGTCGACTGGCAGTGAAGGGTATTGTTATGGAGGGGGGAGCAATGCTGATCATCTGCAGGGTTCACCCATCATTCCAAGCCCAACCGGACTGTTTGGTTATTGCAGAGGTGGAAAGTTCAGGTCCAGAAAGTACAAATCCAGACCAAGGTTTTGTTTCAACCAACCAGTTGAGTATAAAGAGTCTCAGTCCCAGAGTACTCAAGTGGTTGGCTGAAACAAAACCTTGGTGTGGATTTGTACCTTCTGCACCTGAACTTTCCACCCCTGGGTCATTGGCAATATCACGTAACTGACACTTGTAAATGCATGCGTTTACTCCGTTATGTTGCTGTTCCTTGGAAATTTACGCTGATCTTGTTTTCTCTATAAATAGGTGGTTGTGACTCGTCCCGCTGCATTCAGAGGAGCATCAGCTCACTCTGGGGGCCTGAGGGGTGGGTGGAGTAACACTGCGGGGGAGTCGGGGTGGAGTATCTTCAAGGAACAGTTCTTAGAGTTCCTCGGAGCACTGATCAGCATCAGGAGCTTCGAGTCTGTTATGTTCCTCCTCTTCTGGAGTCTGTTGCTTGTGTTTGGTTAAGCCAGAGGACCCGTAGACATAACAGGCTGTGTATTGCAGACGTCGTGTCTAGCTGTCCAAATTTGTCTCAGCGTGCAATTAACCACATTGCATGACACTGAGTCGCACCAAAGCCCACGGACTCGCCTGGTCCCCTTTTGCTCTGCTGGCAGAGGATGCAGCGGCTCGTGAAGTCAGTCCTCAGCCCCCGGCCTCTTAGCGGAAACGGGGCGGTGGTTACAGTCCGTCCCATGTAACCAACTGCGCGATGCAGGACTAGAGGTGCTGTGATCATTTGCATATTTTCCGTGGCACAAACTTGTATAAGACGGCCACTGCTTTGCATGCAGCAGCCAGACTGGCTCAGGGGAGGCCTATAATGCACTTACCTGGATTCGGCTGCAGCAGAAACGTATCTGATTTACCTGCATCGCGCGGCCTTCTCCGCCGAAGGCGTGGCTCTCAGGTCTGGCTTATTTAACCCTTTGTTCTATGATTGCCAGATGTTTGTATTAGGTGATAAGAGCGAGACTTGAAACCTGGCAAAGAAAATAATAAATATGTTGCTGTATTGCACTTCAATGCCGTTCAGGTGAAGCATGGTCACGCTCTGATGTGGCGGCACGGGGAAATGTCACTCGATCGCACGTGTTCTTCAGCGCTTTGCACATGGCTAGTGCGTCCACGCCTGATCACCTCGGGAATTTTCAGCAGGGTGGCTATAACTGAATTTTCTGCCTGATGTTGGGGGGTGGAGGAATGGATGTTCCATATAGATTCAGTGACATTTCACCTTGGAAGAGGTGTAGGATTTTCTTAAAAGTGGCAGATTTCCCAAAAATGTTCCACGTGTATCCCGGACCTGCCTCCGAGTGGCTGACCTGCTGAATGCCTTTTACCCCAGATGAGGCGAGTGTCTGTCCCATGTCTCTCGCCGGTTAAACTCAGGAAATTCACTTGTCTTTTTTGACATCAGAGCATCTTGGAAGCCCTTGCAGCCCCTGTTTTTATCCCCCTGTGTAACGAAATCACTTTTTAATCGGTTTCTGTGGCCCTCCCCTCCAGAATGTCAAACTGATGATGACCCACCCAACACTAACAAATCTTGGCTTCTGGACTTACAGCATCCATAAAGTCAGCAGTAGTCAGTGTTGGCAGCTGTGTTACTGTCCGGTAAAATATTTACTCAGATTCTGGATATTTGCTTCATTCCTGAAGCAGGCCGGCGGAGCTGTATATCAAACAGATGGATGTACACTGTCATCATTTCTGTTTATTTTTAAGCTTATGGCCATAAATATCGTTATAAATGCCTTGGAAACCGCTTGGATTTACTGCAGCTGCATGATGCACGTTAAAGTGGCATCTTCAGCATTCCAAAATGCAGCTGCGGTTCCTTATTGGTTGGTGTTGATGCGGATCAAATGGACGATGGGGCTGTTCATCCTGCTGCTGCCACGCGGCTGAAAGATGAACGGTGTGTAAGTGTCTAATTGGGCTGGCTGGGACACGCCCGTGCCGGGCTCTGCAGACATGACCGCGCGCAGGCTGAACGGTGAAAAATGCCCGTTTCCAAAGGCCTCTGATTCTTCCTTTTTTGTTAGTTTCCTGGATGCCCAGTGAGTCTCTTAGGAATCTGAAAATGATTCCCGGAATGATGAAACACTGCTCCTTTGGGGACTGTGAAGTTCAGTCCTGGGACCAGGCTAAGATGTGGTTTTGCCAAATTTTTTTAAGGACTGTAAGGTTCGTGTTAAGGTCCCTTGGGCACTTTTGCTGTGCACCCGTAATTTCTGGATCCGTCTTGTTAAAGTCAGAGCATGAATTTAGGGTTCTGGGTCCTACAGCTGCCTGTTGACATAATAATACTTATTGCATGAAATATACAAAAAAAACCACTTCTAAATGACCTATTCGCATGCTTGACCTGATAAACATAATGATAGGCTTCATATGTGATGCATGATACATTTCTTATTTTGCAGTATGAGATGGAGGGATTTGTAGAATAAGGTCAGCTAGCTGGATTGTTTCTTGAGAGCAGTCAAACATGTATAAGCAAATTACGTTTCACATGTCCGGCATGATCTGGGTCTGTTCTCAGTTAGCTAAATAAAGTGTAATATAATCACACTTATAGATTATCTGTGTCAGAATGATGACCCTGTAACCAAAGTCTGAATATATTTGAATGTCAAGTATTTCAGTTATTTAAATGTATACATTTCTGTCATTAAAAGAAAATATGGCTTCTCCCTCTTGACTGATGCGCATAAAATTATCCAGCCTCCCCAAACAATTTCTATGAATGTAAGTCCTCTTTATCTTGAATTCCCACGCCTGTACACATACTCTCAGGATATCAGTCCACATGCACGCCTGTTCGTTCAGCGGCACACGGCTTCTAATCACCAGCATCTCAGGAGATTTTCCAGCTGGATCAGAGGCTGTGTGAGTATAATATGGGATGGAGCAGAACCTGAACACCACCAGACGGTGCCCTCTACGTGAAGCTGGGTCCGTCGCGATCGTCATGGCGACCCTTTGAGTTGGGGTTTAGGGCAGCAGGAAGGTGTCATCTTGGGATCTTATTAATGTGGTGAGACTATCCAAGCTGCCTCTTCCCAGCCCTGATGGGGAATTCTCTCTGCTGCTCCCTCGGGAAGTTCTGGGCAGGCTAATTTCCTCCACTGGCTGATTTAATTTCTGATGGACTACTTAACCAACTTTTTAATGGGCTTCTCTCTGGTCCATGTTTTCTTGGCTTTTGTTCCAAGCTTATTGATATATTTCCATCAGTGTAGTCCATTAATGGCAGTAATACTGTTCCAGGATATGCACGCTCCTGTGTGCTTGTGTGCATACTTAACAGGCATTTTAAAAAGTCGCTGAGATGTTTTGGCTGCTTGTTTTGGTCAGAGGCGCGGTGACTGAGATCGCGGTATATGTCTGCATAATGAAGAGTAAGATAATTGTTTCTCTTAGCTCACAAGTTTCTTGTTTGCTTTCCTAAGACTCAGTTGGCCTCCAGCAATTATCGAGCTGAATGCGTGGGAGTAACAGTGGCGACTGAGAACTCCACCGCCCCCATTAGCTCGACGCTGCAGCCCCACCGCAAAGCTAATGTCTCCACAAAGCAAATCGATGCTCCATCCCTCCATCTCCTCCTTGTCCGCCTTCTGCCTGTCAGAGTTGAGGGCTCTCGTCTCTCGCTGATCCTCCTGTCGTAAGGAGGCAGATTTCAGCTCCTCAGCTGCCTTCTGAAGTCAGCAGCTCTGCTTCTCCATGGCTGAACCTGACCACAGAGGAAGGCTCTATGTCTTTTTATGTGTGTTGTGTTTCCCGTGTGTGGCTGTAACATCTCCACACCGAAGGAGTGCTGTCGTTGTCTGGAAGACTGCAGTCCACCTAGTCTTACAGTATTACGGGAATAAGCTGTACTGCTGCATTTAGAATTCACTGAGCAGGGGATGGAGCCCCCCCTAAAAATTTTGACCCCGACTCCATAATTTTTATTATCAAGGTTTCAAGCAGTCAGAATACCATTACTATTGAAGAAATGGCCAAAATACATTACACTGCGATATACTGTTTTGAAAAAAAAAATAAGTCCACCAATTCAAAATCTTAATTAAAAGACAAACATAGAGCATGTGACGCATACAAGTATGAAAAAATGGGTAAATAATGAAGTACTTCATGCAGTTTTAAAATACTGTTTACAGAACAGTGGCCTAATAAGTCGCCCATGTTACTGCGTTTTTTTTAAGGATTAATAATGCTGTGGTATTGCGCTGAATGAGAAGGTGATTGTTGTGGTGTGTTCTCTTTCAGGGAAACTTCAACACTTCACGTGATTTGTCATCTAAATCACATTCAGCCTCATAGAATTTCTATATATGGGACTTGAATGGAGTTGATTTCGCGGTTCACCCACAAACAGGGGGCTTGCAGCTTCATCGTAACAGCGGTGCTGGTCTGGACCGGACGCGCTCTATGGGAGGAACAGAGACGACCTCCTGGGGGTTGTAAACAAGCGTGCTCCGCTCAGTTATTGCTCAGACTGACCCATTTTTCAGCAGAGAAAATGTTAAGCAGCGTTTCTCTAAAGACAGGTCCCTTATTTGGTCAGCCATTGAGAAGATCCAAAATAACTTGAAAGACGATGGGCACCATCTTCTCTAATCCCCCCCCCGCCCTCCCCCCAGCTGGTTGCCACGGTGCTGCCAGAGATCCTCCCCCATTCTTGGTCCTTCATCAGTGGGGGAGGGGGGGGGTAGCTTTGCCAAAGCATTGTGATCGAGCTTCATATGCAGAAACCATCGACACAAACCTCTATTCAGTCCCCTTCCTGTTTTTTATGCTTGGGTTAAAGAAAGGTTGCTGATGTGCACGCCCCAGGCATAATGAGTGGCATTCATGAAGGAGGAGGACCTCCATGAGCATTCCTGGCATTGTTGGGCCGTTGACAGTAGGGGTTGCCAGGAGACACGGTGGCCCTTAGTTCCTCGTTCTGAAGCTAACGGCCCCAGTGCACATGCTGCTTTTCGAACATGGGGGACTTTCACACGCACAGAAACGCACACTAGCTGTTAAAATTACGTCCTCGTAGCGACTTGCAATTTTTTTTTTGGCCAAACTGATATGTCTCTCTTCCTCATTAGAGAACGACGGAGACTCACTTGTTGTCGTCTGACAGTCTCGGCTAAAGTGCAATGGACAGAACCTGTGCTGATCGTATCTTGAGCGAGAGCCGCGTCTGGCTTTGGACGCCTGCTTTGTTGCCTGCACAGAACTGCCAGATGCATTAATGGGCAGCCTGAGGACCCTCGTGCCATGACCTGCATGGCGCCATTGAATGATGGGCCAGAGCTGTAGGGAGGCTCCTGTTGGTGTGTTGGCAGACATTGGCATCCGGCACTGACGGTTGCCCCGTATTTTCCAAAGGCTTTGCTGAGGTGTCAGACGGTCCAGCGTCTCGTGGCTGCAGCGAGATGCATGTGGTGCGACGCCGAACACTTTGGCAGCAGATGCTCGTTCGGCTCTTTTTTTTTTTTTGCCGGATCTTGAGCAGGCAGCAACGCCGCTGTGCTGTTATGAGTTATTCCGCAGTCCTCTTTGATCTCCCCCCTTGCCTCTTTTTTTATTATTTGTACGGCTTTTTGATCAAAGTGCTTTGTTTGAGAGCTCGGGGGATAGATGCCACACTGGGAGGTGCACTTGGCAGTACTGGTTTCCAGACTGGGGCTGAAACCCGTCCTGATCCAGTTTGATTCCAATCTGTTGGTTGTTGCACTACTTGCTTGGTGTATGGCCAGGTAACAGTTGGCTCTGTGCTTCCGGGAACCTTTCAGAGCTCCACAGACCAAACCGGAATTGGGGAAACCCTCACTTACTTATTTAAAGCATCTTTGGTTTGGCTAATTATGTTACGGAATTTGATTTCATAGTTCAAAGAAAATCTGCTTGCCCGCTGGAAATAATACTGGTGTTTATAATCTTGGAGAGATCTGGCATTGCCAGGATCAAGATCTGGATTTTTATTGCTTCATTTTATTTCTGTTTTGTGCTTGGAAGCAAGATGTTGAAGCGATGAATCACACTTCAGTCAGACAGTGCTAATATCAGCTCTGGGCTTGTTTTGCAAATAAACAGGACACATACTTTAAATACTGTTTAAAAATACTGTTTTTTTTTTTTTGTTTGGGTGGTTGAATGACTAGTGTAGCTGTAGGGTTAAGGGTTCGGCTGCTTCGCCCTGCGACCGGGGTTTGCATGTTCTCCCTGTTGTGTGGATTTCCTCCAGGTTATCCAGGTATTTGAATCCTGGAACCGACTGAGTACCATCCCCACTGGGTCCTGGAGCCAGGCCCAAACCCGTAACTGGCCCAGGGATGCTGAAGGACCCTGCTCTTTGACCTTAGGAAACTCACTCACCTCACCTTGTCTCTTTGGCCAAGCGTGCTTTGAAAATTTGAATAAATTCTGAAATGCAGAGACACTTTTTTTTGTAGTATATGATACAGATTTATGTGCTCTGCGATGGATGGATGGATGTGTTTTTCACAGACATGTACAGTATAATTAATTCACTCACTACTATTTATGCTTTTGCCTCAAGGAAACCTTCAGAAATTTTTAAATGTAGTTTATGCTGCTGATTTTCCAATTTATCTTTTTTCTAAATATCAGATCTCACCCCTTAGCATAGTTCCAATATCATAGTGCTCTGACCAATGATGGGGCGCCACAAGGCCTTCAGGCGCTGCCCCCTGCCACGGCTGTGTTGCATACCTTGCAGTTTCTGCACGAGCCATAGCAAATGCATAAGCGGGCTGTGAATTTGCACCATAAACGTTCTTTTGCACGCTGTGTGTGAGATGGTGCATGATAAAGTGAAACTGAAAACACTTTCATTTTCAGCTCTGTACACCGTGAGGTGTGGAGCGCAGTGTGGATCTGTGTCATGCAGTAGCTGCCGGGGTTTCCCTGCATTTTTAAAATGCTTTTAAACAACATCTGCCCTGGATTGTATCTCCATTTCGCATAACTGCACCAAAAATGAAGAAATGCGTGGCTGATATTTCCGTTGAATTTTATAACCTGATATCCCCGAGGGGCTGTCTCTTGATTTATTGACCGTTAATTATTATAATTTTCTCTCAATGTAAACAAGAAGAACCAAAATGTAGAAAAGAATTTGATTACTCATTCTGCTGAAATTGTGTTAAAGTATTGGAGGCTTGAGCTGTACGGAACATGTGTGTTTATTCCTGCCGGCTCTGGAATCGAAGGGGATGTCAGTGGTTGTCCTGTGAAGTCAAAGCCTGCCCCTCTATTGACCTGCTCCAGCTTCTCTGCAAGCTTCAATTAAGATCAGTGGAAGGGCGTCTCCTTTGTAGCCGAGGCTCCTGAAGGCGCCCTTGACCAAGATCATTGCAAACAATGGAAAATGGATGCGGTTGATGCATGCGGTTCTCTGCTTGCAGAAGAATGATTGATGTATAGTAGATGTGTGGCGCGCAAGAGTGCGCTGGGTGTGTCCAACAGAAATAGACATGAGTGCTGTTGCAAAGTGGTTTCTTCTCGTCATTACCCATCATTCAAAGTGGCAATAATCCATTTAGATGGGAGACACTTTTAGTCTGAAATTTTAGTCTCCCGGAATTTACAGTATTATTTATATAAAAATATAATGTACAGTAAACCGTTGGATAACACAAGGTAATCTCAGTTGATGGCCGCGGTACTCTGAGTTATTGCCTGACACCCCTCACGTCAGGCCCCCGCCCCCCCAGGTCTGACAGGGGTGCCCCCCCCCCCCCACCCCCATTCATTCAGCAGATGCCCGGCGTTGATTTCCCCCGTGGATTAGCTGTCAGCCGGGGTGTTTATGCGCAGCTATGTTGCAGGGAACGCAAATGCAAAGCCGTCGTATTTCACAAGCTGCGGCGAGTTCTGGCTTGGGTCTGATTACAGGCTTCTGAAGCTAAATTCAGAGAATTATGCACATTATATGTTTGGGAGTCATTGATGGTTAAACATGTGAGGTCATAAATAGTTCACAGACTATTAGCTAGAAAGAATATATACAATATATTTGTTAGCTGAAATGGAATTTACTGTATGTAAGTTAGCTGGATTTGATTTTTTTTAAATATAATTTTTATTTTCCGTAAGGGGCATATCCCTGTTTATCCCTGATGTCAGTGTCCGGCTGTCCTTCTGACCGCTTATCCCGATCAGTAGGATTTGGCTCGTAGCCACCTGCTTTGTCGCTGCCAGATTGTCCCTCCGCATGTGTGCGCGTCGTTCTGCCGCCACGCTGGGGGATGTGGGGGCCCCCCTCAGTCGCTCTGCTTAGGGACTGATGGCTTCATCGTTATGCTCGGGGTCGATGTCATCGCTTTCCCTGGCCCTGCTGCCAGCCGGGGGCTCCCGTCGCGTCAAGAACTGCAACCGAAAAAGCATCTCCTTGGCCGCATCGATAAGTTATGGCCGAGCTGTTGTCATGGTAACAGAATCCTACGGTTGTAATGGATTCTGAATCTGGTAGCTAGTTTAAGCAGTGGGAAGGTTTTAAACCGCAATCTTAAAAAGGAAGTTTCTCTCTTCTTGGCTTAAGTGCCACTTTACAATAAGGCTCCATACGCCAATTATAATGTTACCATTTATATTTTTGTAATTATCTGTTAATGATTCACAAAATGTTAAAACTAATTAATAACCTGATTCCATTCATAAACCATTTATAAGGGCAGTCTTATTGTAAAGTGGTACCTTGGCTTCTATGAACGTAATAGAACATGTATAACATATCTTAAGAGAATGAAACATTTAACGTTCATTTAATTTTGGAGGGTAAGAGAATTTCTTTTTCTCTTGAACCTGTTGTGCTGTTTTGAGTGTAGTTTCATGTGTTGTTTTTAAGTCACTTTGCTAGGCAATTAAATTTGTTTGGCAAGTTGTTCCTATTACTGGTGGGTAATTCTTAGTTATTCCATGGTCTAATCACGGAAACATGAGGAAAATGAAAAGCTTGGCTCATCTGTTGTTTTTTTTTTCCCCTTTGATTAGACTTCATTAGGCGATTTATTACATTTTGATTCATAGGCTGTGTGATAATGAGTACAACCTAGAAGTGCTACGCTGTGTTTATCTATAATCTCCAGCTAGATGAGTCATGCAGCGTGTCTGTCTGTGGTGGGGTGCGTCACAGTCGTATGCTGCAGCTGAAAGGGTTACAGAAGCGTTATGTAAAAATACTACAGATTTTCATGGTGGATTCCCACATGTACCAGGATGTGCAGTACAGTGACACCAAACCAAGTCTAAAGTGTGAGCTCCGGGCTGAACTAGGCTGGATTAGTTGCATTATAATCAGTGATCCATTGGTTACAGCGCTGGCCGAGTTAACATGCTAATTACTTTAGCATTATGGACTCAAACATCGGAGCATCCAAATGTTTCTCAGATAAATAGAATGAAAAAAGCTTAATTCCTGAGATGTACAAATGCCAGTTACATTTAGAAGTGTTAGTGGAAAGAAAATTGTGGAATATTTATTCTGCTTTTAACAATATATATTTGACAACCTCTGTTCTAATATAGTGTCTTACCCACCATAGTCACCCCGATGCATTAAAGACTTGAACAACATTATAAAGGGACATAACAGTTTTAGTTCCCTGTGTTAGTAGACCGAGTGAAACAAAAACTCCTGTTGTCATCTCAAGGGGGCAATGCTAACATCTTACTGATACTGTTCAACAAGGAAGAAAGAAGTGTTTAATTGTCTTAGAACTAGCTGGGAATGGAACAGTGCATTTCTGTTAGTTCTCTTCCATTAAGACTCGTGACCAGCAGCAAAATGCCATGTAGAGATGGCCCAGATGAAGGCAGTCTTTGGCCCTGATGATGTGTGGAATAGTTAAAGGGTTTGGTTAGAGGGAAGACATCGCAGAACATTCCGCTAAAGCTAGACAGCTATTGGGTACAGGGACTATTGCAGACTTTTTTTTCTTCATTTTATAAACCAGATCTCAACACTGACTGTCACATTGTACTGTTGTATTTCCATAGGTAAGTTGTATTTTGAGGTTTCAAAATCCCCTCCTCTGTGTTCCCAGGCTCTGGATCAGGACCGGACCGCTTTGCAGAAGGTGAAGAAATCAGTCAAAGCGATCTACAATTCAGGCCAAGGTGAGCTTCTCACTTCCTGCGGACGTTACAGCGGGGGTGTCTGTGTGGTCCACAGCTGCCTGTGTTACCTGGGTTGATGTACCCTCTCACTCTCAATCAGGGGGTGTATATTTGTTTCTGAGTGGCTCCTAGCACCCCCCCCCCCTCTCTGTTACATAAAGCGGCTCATCGTCACAGGTGCACGCTGTCATTGTGAGATTCTTCCCTTCCAGCTGAATGCTGTAAACATTGTTCCCTAAAGTAACTGTGCTGCTGCAATGTTCCCAGACACTGTTCTCCATTTTACAGTATAAAATCCCAATATATATTTTATATAAAGATTGCTCTCCGCTGTGTCACAACACCTCAGAAAATACAGCAGCAAAATGTTGGTAATGCAATCAAACACACTTTTCATTTATTTTAGTAAACTCATCATTTACATTTTTTTAATTTGAATTATTAGTAGTGATGCAGAATATATTGGTTAACATATCGATATCTTTAAAAATAAAGATTTCTGGACCCATCCTGTGTCAGTCTTGGTTGATGTCGCTGGCCGATATTTAAATGTAATCAGTGTAATGGAGGTGATTGCATTGGACAATCAGCCATAATCTGTATTGGAGAACAAAGGATTTCATCAGCTCATTCACTGCTTAGAAGTGAGGTAGCTACATCGCTGACAGTGAAATATCCCAGGGGAGAAAAGGGGGGTACGGTCTGAATATACAGCATCTTATTATTCAATGCCAGGCAAACTTGTATGATATGGGATGGGTGGCATCTCTTCTTAAGAGGTCTCAGCCTGCAAGACAGCTTTGATGGTTTTATTCAGCCCAACACATCATACTGTGCATCATACTGTTGACACTGCTGGGCAATTACATAACTGCTGACGACAGTGAAGCTGAAACTGACATAAGTAGTAAAACTGTATTTACTGTGAAAGACCCTTTAAAGTTACTGAGAAAATACTGTGCTTGTGTTTCTAGTCTTTTATTCCTCCTACCTGTGATTTGCTTGGTCTGGGTACCAGCGTTTGAGTTACCAGTCGATTAAGCCGATTATAGTCCTGACGCATGGTCTCGCCTAACCCTAATTTATTAGGTTCAGGCACTTATTTGGAGTTTGGCATGTTTAAATGACACCCCTAATATAAAAAGACATAACTTAAAGGTTTGATGGCCGATATGCTAAATGGCGTCAGTCTTTTTGCTACGCATACTTGCTCACGTTTGTGAATGAGTTGAATGAGTATGAAAAGTCACCACACTGTACAACAAATATCCAGATTACTCTATATTATATTCATATTACAGAATTATCTCCATGGTAAAAACGCTGCGAATAGCATCCAGAGTGGTCAGAATATCACCTTATGGAGGACTCTTCATCCCAACAAGTGGCAGATTTTGATGAAAAATGTTGAGTGGGTTATCATCAGACTCCGTCTGTCTCTGTTGCGGTACGGGGTGTCCTGGGTCAGTTGTGGCTAGCTGCTCGGGGAACGTTTGCTTAAGAAGAGGCCCGACACTGAGGCTGAATTGACCCCGGTAGCGTCTGGTGGCGTGAGCCTCTTTCAAGTGGCTGGCTTCAGAGATCGCGGCAGCGAGGACCGGGCCGGCTGCCATGGACTGCCGGGACTCCCGGGAGGAATTATGGGCTTTCCTGAGTGGGCGGCCACGAACTTTATGGTCTGTGGAGCGGTAGGGCCTGTCCCTGCCGGGCCTGGGGGGGGGGGGGGGGCTGCTGCAGGCAGGTTGTTGTTCTTTGTCTCCCCTTCCCCTCTGAATCGGGCCTCCCAGGTTCATTGTGTAACTTTGTTAGTGTCGCCGTCTGTTCCTGCTCCTCCAGGGATGGAAAAAGTAAAGCTATCCGCCGCGCTTCCTCGCTAGACCTGTTTTGTTGTGGGATGCCGTTCGTTTCCGGTGTTCTGGGAGGCTGAGCACTCGGGCTCTTTGTTTCCACTGTTTGCTCTGTTTGACATTATGCATGAAGGGCACTCAGTAACTCGTGGTGAAAATAGTGGTGAAAATGAAGAGTACATTGCGACTGAAATAACGGCTCTCACTTCATACATAAGGGAACCAACTTGCTTCCAAACATGCCGCTAAAATTTATGGCTCATGCTCCCCCTGCTGATAATATTGATCAAGAAGATCAGGTGACCGAACCTGGGGATATACATATGATCTCCGCTTTGAAGCATTTCAAGTGGGTTTGTCCTGTTTTTGTACCAGTGATGATTAACAGAAACGGTTAGTGCTTTGTTTGAAAGGGTCCATCTGGTGGTTGTAAGATGTAATACGTATCTTCATCAGTAGGATTTTATTAAGATTCTGTAATATTGTTGCTCAAATTCAGCGATCAGCTCTACACAAATGTAGTTTCATCGGCTCAGAAGTACCCGGACGTGGTGGCAGGGCTTAAGGCTGCATTACTCTGTAAAGTTGGCTGGTATTCAGCTCCAAAGCATGTCACTGTAATTATGATCATGTGTGTCTGTGGCCCCTTTGCTCTTCTGAACCTAAAGGTTTCTTGTTAAAACATTTATTTTGTCTCCAAAATGGTTGCTGTGTGCTGAAAGTATTGTTATGTCTTTTCAATGACCTTTGCAAAGGAGACTCTCTCTGGTTTTCCTGATACGATTTCGGTGTTTTGATGGTTTCAAGTCTTTCTTTCGTGACAAGATACACCAGATGGTCGTTAAAAGAGCATGAGACCTACTCTTTGGTGCTCCGTGTTTTTACGGACATAGTAGAAATTAAATAGGAGCCTTTTGGGGAGTTGGGTGGGTGTTAAGGGTTTCTGTGGAGCCAAGCCAACAACCCCCTCCGCTGTTGCCAAAGGTACAATTTTAGGGTGGACGGTCAGACTTGCTTATGTGTTGTAAAACCTATTTAAGTGCTGTGTTGTATTCGGGTTGAAAGTGGTGCATTGATTACCCCTGATTTACCGCAGCCACCGATCCTCTTCCTCACACAGATCATGTCCAGAACGAGGAAAACTATGCACAGGCACTGGACAAGTTCGGTAGCAACTTCATCAGCCGGGACAACCCCGACCTGGGAACGGCGTTCGTCAAGTTCTCCACACTGACCAAGGAGCTGTCTGCACTGCTCAAGAACCTGGTGAGGAGACCCTGGTTCCCCATAAAAATGCCCCCTTTCCTCATTTTTGCCATCGCCGAGGTCTGCATAGAGCCTGGTTCTTGGATTTCATTCAGAGGTTGAAGAAAGGTTGAGAGTAGCTGTCTCTTTAATGTTGTTACTACAGACACGTCAAGAATGCTGAAAGCTTTGAGTTGTCACTGTTGTATTTTCTGTCACATTTTAAACTAATCCTGATTCTGTCACGCTACTAATGAAGCCAGTTGGCAAGAACACACGTAAATCGGTAGTGTGAGTAACACATTTAAACTTCGGTTTCATATTTAACGACATTTTCATACCAGGTGGCACGGTGAATCAGTGCCACCTCACACCTCCAAGGCTGGGGGCTGGAATCCCACCCGTGTGTGTGTGTGTGTGTGTGTGTGTGGGGGGGGTTGCATGTTCTCCCCCCTGTTCTGCTGGTTTCCTTTCACAGCCCAAAAATGTCTCTTAGTGAGTTTGTTTGTTTGAGCCCTGTGATGCACTGGTATCCTGTCCAGGGTGTTCCCCAGCCCTGTCCAGGATAAGCAGGTGGAAGGTGGATGGATGGAACTCATGTGTCAGGTTTATTTTCATGTTGAGCACCAGTCTTGCCTATCTAAGTGGAACTTTATAATAAATATAACCTTGTGGATTTATTTGCCTACTAAGTATAAAAACACAGTCGAAGTGGAACCCCTTTGTCTTGCTGTCTTCCCTTTTTCTTCTATGCAGAAACAATCAAACCTTTGCATGTTACAGGTCACTGGCAGTGGAAAATGTCACCATTGTTTGAGCTGAGCGTCAGAAAGCCCTGGGAGCGTTTCATGGGATTTTTGGTACTTTGCTGGCATTCCAGCTCGCCGAGGCTGGTGTCCAAACGTCTCTTAGATCCATTCAAGGCATGAGCTCCATTCTGAAATTTGGGAGCACTTATAATAGCTTGGAGAGCTCTGTTGTCTGCTGAGGTCTCCCACTGCAATGGAAGGGGGACGTCCCAGCAGCAGAGCCTCTGCCTTGACTGTAGGCCAAGACCCGTCTCATACAGTAAGACCTGGGTGAGGACGACTATGCCAACTTTGCTCATTAGCAATGACGGACGTCAACAGGTCCTTTCAACAATAACGTACTTCCAGAGGTGAGGTTAGGAATCTCATTACTACGTGTCACACAACATCCAATGGGCACTAGAACCATGATACTGTATGGTGTTGAGTATCAACTGGGCTTGTGGTCAGGAAGGGTTAGATCTAAGCATTCTTGCTGGAGGTATTTTTTGGACGTCTGGAAGTTCACCTCTGTTTGCTTTGGAAGACGGTGTGAAATGTGCTTTACCACAGACAGGCCAGCTCACAGCAGCACTGCCCCCCACCTCTCCCCCCCCCCCCTATATAGAGGCTATTCGATCTCTGTTTATATGTGGATCTGAGGTCGCTGTGCGTAATGCTGTGGCGGAATCTTGTGTCACGGTCAGCTTGTGACGTTGTTGTGGCAGAGACCTCTGGGTGAAAACCAGACGATTGAGATTGTTGGCACAAGTAGCTGAGGTGTGTGTTTTTTTTTTTTTATTTTATTTTAAAGTAGAGTGAGGAGTTTGATGATCCATAAGGCTTTGGAGGAGGAGATAGAGAGGAGCTGGTCGAGGTGATTTGAACACCTGATAATGATGCCCCCTGCTGGAGGGTTAGGGGCTACTGTTGGACAAAGAGGAATCTCCAGCCTGTTCTGTCTGACCTCCTTCTGACCTCCTCTAACCAGGACCTTCTGTTTGGCAGTATAAAACAGGCCTACAGTTCCCTACATACTCAAAGCGTAACACAGTTGTGTGACAAGTATAAAACACCCATAATAGTAATAATTAATGTCCAAGTCCTGACTGGAAAAGTCTGCATCTTATGTGTCAGTGACTGAAAACCAAGAAGAGCGTAATGAATGGTAGTGGAAAAGTGAGAAGGGCCTTGACTCTGGGCTGTCTCACAAAATGCCTGCGAGAGCATCCTGAAGCCCAGCCTGACAATGAGAGCCCAGGGACTCCGCTGTGCAGTAATAACTGCTCTGTCAGGAAATACGAGCTCGCACCTTATTTAAAGATTACCGGGTTGGCTCTCGGGGGTGGCTGTATGGATTATCCTGTATGGCTTTTACCAGGAGGGAAACTAAAAGGCAGATTGAGGGCACTCACAGTTGCATTTTAGCTGCAGTTAGCCAAAGCATAATGATCTTAGAGACATTTGAAGGTGACCTTGAACGAAAAGCACGGAAAATGAACACAGACCTGGGAAACACAGTGGTGTGTTTTTTTTGGAGTGCAAAACATCAAGCCTGTTTTTTGATGCTGTTAAATGATGTTTTAATATACATTACAGTTTAATAACGATAAATGTGATTTAAAGGTCTATAAACAGTGGTTAAAGAAATAAACAGCCACTGCACTTTTTATACTGTTACAGCAGCTTTGTGCCATCAAGTTTACTATACCAGGGTAGCCAGTGCTATTTGTGGAAAATCTTCATATCGGAATTTCTTTTGGTGAAAACGGCTTGGTTTGATATCCTACTTTTGAACTGTTGAACTGTCTGTATTTTGGGTGGAGTGGACAGAGACAGGTGGTCGGATGTGCTCATCAGCAGCAGGGGCAGCGGGGGCCTACGGAGGCACTGGCCGCAGCTTAAAGCTGATTGGTCCGCAGAGGCACTGGCCGCAGCTTAAAGCTGATTGGTCCGCAGAGGCATTGGCTGCAGTTTAAAGCTGATTGGTCCGCAGAGTGGTCCCTCCCCTGTCACTCACTGGTTCAAAACATGTCATTAACCAACAATAAGGTTAGCCCCTCTGTATGAATTATGGCCCCGTTTATGCCCCCCGCCTTAAAAAATCCCAGCACTCTGGGATTGGCCGTTCCACGGTAAACAGAGATGCCCATGAATGCAGGCTTATAACTCCCAGATGGCTGAGATCCCTGTGGCGGGTCGACGGCCGCTCACCCATTCCAGGTCGTCATCTTTCTTGCAGGACATCTGGATCGCATGCCAAGCCCCCCCCTTCCTTTTGTTCTGTGTGTATATTTCCCTACAGTCGAAACTCTGTGGAGGTGTTTATTTCAGCCTGCCTAGACGTACATTAAAAATTGAAAATCTTGCTCACTGGGAGCGTCACCTTCGCCTCAGCACTAACGTGCTAACGAAACCTGACCTGGACCATGTTCACAGCAAATGCCACTCAGAGACGCCAGGCAAGAGGATTAGCATGTGGAGCTAAAGACTCAAATCTCCAGCTCAGGCTCACATTGTAGTTAAATGCAAAACCTAACTACACTATTCATATACTATATTAAAGCAAGAGAGCAAACTCTACAGTGTCAGTTGGTGTTCATTAAGTGCGCTAATTATCATTATTAATATATTATAACGGTTTCTGTGTGATGTAGAGTAGGAGTTTCCAACCTTTAGAACGGAGTGATTTTACGTCATCAGTTTCACAGACTGGTCAAACCACCTGGTTTTTTTTTTTTTTTGGTGGGGGGGGTTGCTGGTGGAGATGTGAGCAGAGCAGAAAGGAAAAAGAAAGATATAGATTATCATCAAATTATCCAACCCCTCTGCAAAACCCCCAGTGTTCCACAGCCCAGTAGGATACTGTACTGACCCCTGGACCAGCAGCTGGGAGCCCCTAGTATAGAGTATCAGAGCCGTCCAATCAGCATGCAGCGTCTGTCTGCCAGCTCACACACGTGAGACAGTCAGTCCGTTCGGCTCAGACCCAGACATCCGTCACGGCTGATGGTTCTGCTTCTGCCTTCACGTTTCTCTTGGTGGACGGATGCTGTCTCTGGGGACCGGAGCGGTGCGGGTTCGAGGATGAAACAGGTGTTCTGCAGGAAACTGTGGGGGGGGGGGGGGGGGTGCAGGATTCAGACAGAGGTCAGATTTAACACCCTGTGACCACATCTGGGAGGATGATTAGTTTTCCATGTCACTTTGAGGTTTTCTGCACTTCTGCGTTCTTGCCTGTACATTTGTAGATTGACTCCAACATTTAAGAAAACCCCAAGGCTGCCTGCTGGCTGAAATGACTCCGTTACCCCATTCTGGCTGAAGCAGAACCTGCTGGGGGCTTATGGCCTGAGAGACCCTGTTCTTCCTCCTTAGACCCTGAGTCCTCTCTGCGTGGACATCCCCCCCCCTCCCCCCCCCCCACCACAGTGCTGTCCTCGTCATTTTGTTCTGACCGTATTGATTTTACTGCATTGTCATCCTCAACCTCCATGTCGTCCTGCAGCTCCAGTCTCTCAGCCACAATGTCATCTTCACCCTGGACTCCCTGTTGAAAGGAGACCTCAAAGGGGTCAAAGGGGTAAGTCAGGCTCTGCTTGTTCCTCCTCCTGTGAATCTCATGGGCCTGGAATTTCCCCATAAACTTCCAGCTCTGTTCTGTGTTTATGCGCACTAATTATATATTATACATATTTATAAATATGTTTTAATGGATTATCGTAGCTAATGCATATATGAATTTTATTAGCGTATCTATTTAATGCTTTTTTCATTTGATAGATTTTTAGCGGTGAGTGGCTCAATGCGGTCGGTTTACTGAGGCTGAGAGCAGAAGGTTATCAGCTCAAATCCCAGGGCCAGCAGAGTGATGTCACCTTTGGGCCCCTGAGCAAGGCCCTTGGCCATAATAGGATAAAAGCACCTGCTAAATAAAAGAATGTAAATGTAAAATGTCATAGTCAAACATATAAAAATAATAGGTAGCTTTTGATTGGTTGGGCTGTCATGTGACTCACGCAGGCGGCGAGGCTCCATAACTCAGGCAAACGGGCACCTCGATTGACATGCCTGTCAGACCGAGAGTGATTGTGTCTACTGATATCAGGCGTTGTGCTGAGCGATCAATGACATGGTCTTTGCTGACGGCATGGGTCAGACTCACCAAGATGTATCAGTGATTCATACCAGCAGCAGCAGTGAAGTTAGTCGTTATGCTGTTCTGAGTTGTTCAGCTTGTTAACTGTAAATAGCTATTAAATTACTGCATATGAATGCCATGAGCATTTGGCATAGTCTGATGCACCTGTATTTAACACTGGTGTACATTGTAAACTATAAAAGGAACACGTTATCAAATCACAAAATCTATTTTTTATCCTCATATTACTCATATCCTCCAAGTTAATTGTTGATCTTGGCAATGACTGAAACCTGTTTTCTATGTAGCAAGACTTCATTTTATATCCACATTCAGACCTCATTATTAATCACTTTGGCTTTTTTTGCATTATTTATTCAGTGTGTGATACACTGCAGACGAGCAGTGCAGTTTGTTTATTTCTGTTGCTTTTTCCTTTTAGGACTTGAAGAAGCCTTTTGACAAAGCCTGGAAGGACTATGAGGCCAAGTTGTAAGTCCATGTCTATTTTGTTGACATCTGCGCTTCATGATTGCGGGAGTCTGAGAGCATCTTTGGCTGGGGTGGTGGGCAAAACCACCCAACCGGTTTATTCATCCCCCTTCTGCGATGATGGTCATGCCGCCCTGCCTTGGCATGTTGCCGGTCCTTAGATATGACTTCACAGCTTAATGATTATAGAGGGCTGACTGCTGGATACTGGACAGAGAATGATGTACCTGAGTTATGTGACTTCGGTAAGAAGAGTCAACATTTGATTTGCTGCATTGATAACTTTAGCATGTGAGTCTACACAAAATCACCAAAAAAAACAGAATCCCCTTCCCCCCCCCCCCCCAAAAAAAAAAGAAACAGAAGTGTATAAACTGAATTACCCTTATGTCTTACGTGTGTGTCCTTCTGGGTCAGTACTCCAAGGAGCCTCAACCAATGGTCTTAGTCAGCTTGGCCTGTTGTCCTATTTGCCCATTCATCCCTGCAGTATTGCTGAGGGTTTTAAGGTCAGCGCTCTGATTGGGCCACTGAAGGACATGCCTTTGTTCTCCATTTGGGCCTCTTGGGTGTCACTCTGGCTGCACGCTTTGGATCCTCGTCCTGCTGACAGACGAGCCTCCTTTTCCCCGGGTCGTTTTCTGGCAGTGGGGCACCGGATTCGGTCCAGGATTCCTCTGTACTGTCAGCCTGTATTCATCTCCTTGTCTGATTGCTGTTCTCCTTCTCCCTGCCGTATGCTGGTGTGGCGTCACCTGGCTGTGGTGCCGTGTTCCATTGGTGCCACAGGGCCATAATCTCCCAGCCAAAACAAGCCTCTTTGGTCTCCGCAGACCATGTTTGTTCTGCCTCATATACAGCATCTTCTGGAGGAAGCTCTTGAAAGGATAAGACTTATTTTGGTGAGGGTCACTTGCTTGCTACCCTGCCATTTTGTGGAATGGTCTTGGAGACCATCGATGCATTTGACTTCTGGAATTCAGAGTTCAGTTTGACCTCATTGGGGTCTTGCAGAGCACTTCTCTTCCTCATTGATGTTCAGGGCGAGCAGCCTTTTCAACTTGAGTTCAGTGGACTGCCCCCTGCTCACAAGGGTGCTGATTGCCTTTGGTTTTTTACTCTCTCTGTACCATAATGTGAAGTCATGGGGAGGGGGGGGGGACTTTTTTAGGTGATGTGCTGCAGCTGAAAAAATTCTAGATTGCATTTACAGCATATTTGAGCACTTTTTAGACCTCATTTACGTATTAAATTTTTTGTAAATTGTGAGGGCATTTCTGTGTGTTTAAAATGAACAATCTTAGAAAAATAAAGTGACAGAGGTGTAGGGAGTTGCCTGTGACGTCCTTCCGGCCTACCGGCCCTCCTGCCTGTGACGTCCTTCCTGCCTGTGACGTCCTTCCGGCCTACCGGCCCTCCTGCCTGTGACGTCCTTCCTGCCTGTGACGTCCTTCCGGCCTGCCGGCCCTCCTGCCTGTGACGTCCTTCCCCGCCTGCCGGCCTTCCTGCCTGTGACGTCCTTCCTGCCTGTGACGTCCTCCCCGCCTGCCTGCCCTCCTGCCTGTGACGTCCTTCCGGCCTGCCGGCCCTCCTGCCTGTGACGTCCTTCCGGCCTGCCGGCCCTCCTGCCTGTGACGTCCTTCCCACCCAAAGCTGCTTCTTTCTCGGGAGCTATTCCTTGCCACTGTCACCTCTGGCTTGCCCACTGGGGGCTTTGGGCAATGATGTTTTGAAGATGTGCAATACAAATAAAATTGAATTGAACTGAATTGAATTTTTCCAAGATGCTATACGTAAACAAGGTCAGGAGTCCTTAACCATTTCCTTCACCCCCTGGGTGATCATGCGACACCAGTCTGGTGACCTGAGAACTTGTGAACGTCATTCCTGCGGAGTCTGGTTTCTTCCAAACCGGTGTGATTTACCGAGGAGGTTGGGATGATGCCGCCCTCTGGACAGAGAAGATCTCTACGTGTGGCATATTATCCTGCAGCCAGATATGACTCCTTCCTGGCACGTTTTTAGCATTCGTTCACATAGAGGAATGCTGAGAATGCTGTACCACAGTGAGACAGTGACACCAGGTCTCAAAACTAGTTAGCATTTCGCCTCTGTTACTGGTGCTGACTCTGTCTGTACACTTGTCTTGCATGCCTACAGCAGATGAGGGCGTAGCCTCCAATCTTAAGGCTTTTAGATGCTTTAGTTGTAGTTGAAATGCAGATGAGTGGAACCCCTCTTCAGTGACGGAATAACCGGCGCTTGCTGCTTATGCTGATTAGCAGAGCTTCTTCAAATCCTGGCTGCTCTCAACTTGATTCATCAGAAGTGCTTCACTCTCCAAAAATCCTTTTGTATATTTAATTACCGTTTCCTGTGTCTGAAATCCATGATCAGCTGCCTTTTCTGTTATGGACCATTTCAGTTTTATCACGTTTTTATTATTTTCGTAGTTGTTCTTGTGGTCCTTCAACATATAACCCGAGAGATGTTTGAATATGTAAATAGAGTGGATGCTGATGACCTTAGTAAGACCTCCCCCATCCTATTTTTCATGTGTCCAGCACAAAGATCGAGAAGGAGAAGAGGGAACACGCCAAGCAGCACGGAATGATCCGCACGGAGATCACGGGGGCGGAGATCGCTGAGGAGATGGAGAAGGAGAGGCGACTCTTTCAGCTACAGATGTGTGAGGTCAGTGGGCTTCTGACGGATCGTGTAACTGTTACTCAACACTGCTTCTTAGAAGCCTCGATGACTTCATTATTTGAGACACAAAATCTATCGCCTCCTGCTGATTGGAATTCTGCGTGACTTAAGGTTTGTAGCGTGATAGTGGAGGATTTCAGTCTCTAGTGAGGACTGGAATTTTGTGTGTTGGGATTTGGCATCACGTTACTCACCGAAAGTGAACGATATATATCTCTGTGATACCTGCATCTATCCATGCATCACACCCTTTGGATGTGGTAGATGTATATTGTTGATGTTTAGTGGTTTAGTATCCAAGGACCTGGAATTGTGTAACTGATGCACTCCCAAGCTGGCTGTGGTGTTGAACCCTTGAGTATGTTGAGTAATGATAGTAGTACATCAAGTCTTCAGCAAACATGTTCAGCCTGAAAAGACATTGTAAATATGGCTTCTGCATTTTACTTGGTGCTGAATACCTGGTGCCGGTGTGCTGTGAGCTGGGAGGGAGCAAAAATATGTACTGTCTGGGGGTCCCCATGGATTGGGTTGAGAAATACTTATTCAGGGTTCTTTATTTGCTTTTTATACATCAGTACATAGGATTTTCCACCTGGGATCAATAAAGTGCATCCTAATTTTAATTTATTCATACCATTCAGTCAGCAACATGTAAGATGTAGCAGATCGGTCTGTGCTGCAGGTCTCTGCTGAGAAGCCCAGCCCTGAGAGGAGCGAGTCGACCGCACTCGTCATTGAGTGCCACTTGCCCCCGCCCCTACTAAAATCTAAACAAGAAGAAAAAAACGAATGGCTCTGAATGGCAATAGACAGCAAGCAGAAGAAGGTTGAATCGATGATCCTCACAGCAAGAGTGATGATTCCTTGAAGCTGAATTAAATAGGCATTATAGAGAACTCGGTGGTGGGCCGAGGACACCCCCCTGTGATGATGAAGCCCTCCCCGTCAGAGGCTCTCAGGATGAAACGGCAGCAATCAGTGAATGAGACGACATCTCAGAGTGGAAACACTTGCTCATAAACTTCTGTCGGTCTCCGTTGCATCGATAACGTAGCTAATATTGCATCATACACATTGCGGGATGTTCATAGACACTTCCATGGTGGTGTAGTTTCTGCTAGTGGCACTGCTTTCAGCAGAGTGCGGGGTCTTTAACATCCAGTGAAATACGGATGCGCCCCCCCCCTCCGAGCCTCGAGTTTGGGCAGCAATTTTTCGGCATTAACGTGGGCGAGAGGCAGCGGTGGTTATGCACACAGCCTGCGTCACTGAATTCTGACACCACTGTGCCGGTTTTATTTTTGAAATAAGCTCTATTTGCGTCTGTAGGACAGTCTTTCAGAGTTTTCCGGAACTCTGTGGCCGCCAGATTCATCCATCATGCATCTTCGGGGTGACTGATATTTCTGGGGCTCCCCCCTTGCTGATTCCAGCGTGAAGTAGCCTCTAGCTATGACCCTTTTATAATGAGGCCAGACTCTGATTGATTATTGATGACATACTGGGATAGGGGAGGCATTTTTAACAGCTTGTTGCAAAATTTATATTGCGTGTAGAAAAATCCCAAAACTGAATGTATTCCGTCTTTGTAATTTTTGAAATATACATTCAGTGACGTTGTTAAGACCGCGAGGCATAAGGGGCTTATCTCAGAGACCTAATCTGCCCAAGAACCGTCATATTAAATTCTCTCTCTTCCTCTCTGAAGTTATGATGATTGTAGCACTACAAAGGTTTTGGGAAATGCAGCCCTGGACTTCGACTGCCCAGTGATTGTGTGTGCCCAGTGATTGTGTGTGTGCCCAGTGATTGTGTGTGTGCCCAATCTCCTGTCCTGTGCCCTATATGTCTCTAACATTCAGTGATAGTACTCTTGAGCCTCCAAGTGCCTGATCTTTGGGCCGTTTACCTCGTCCTGTTGGGGGCTCTTTCCCAGCATCAGTGGTGATGCACACTACAATGACATATAAGGGAGCTCCTGGCTCAGGTCTTGATTAATCAGTGATAACCCATTAACACCGAAGGCCCGTTAAGGACCATGACCTCACTGTGACCTGGAGCTTTGGAAGGAGCGGCTGCAGACTGCTTCCTGGACCAGGCTATAAACAGCCCGTTCAGGGGGCAGTTCCGGTAAACAGGAACCCGCTCTCTGACAGCTGTGGGTGCCAGTCAGTCTGTGGGCCTGAGCATGCAGGATGTCCTAACTCTTCCCGGATGTGGCTTTCTCACACATGATTCTCCTTATATCATTAACCACCATCATCATCATCAGTTTCTTTATCCAGAAGGAATAAGCTTTTTACCCATTTATCGCCTGTTTTAACTATTTATTTCTTTTCTTTTTTTTTTACTCTGCTGGCTGTGATTAAGTACTCTGCTGCAAGGTACATTAGCAGCGGCCTCTCCTGGGACTTGAATAGGAATTTTTTCCTTGCACATGTGTCTCTAAATGCCATACTAACTTCTGCCCTCAGTATAGTATCATTTTACTGTTTTAACGCTGGGCCATCCTCCCCCCCACAGTACCTGATCAAAGTGAATGAGATCAAGACCAAGAAAGGAGTGGATCTTCTCCAGAACCTTATCAAGTATTACCACGCACAGTGCAAGTAAGTGTCATGCGTCGAGCGTATCGTCTGTCCTGCGAGGTCCCCAGCTACCGTGTCACTGAACGCTCGATGGCAGAACCAGTAATGGCCTCTGGGCTTGAACCTGGACCTCATCCCGCCTCAGTTTTTTGTTCAGCAAATCTGATGTAATCCAGGCTCATGATACAAGGCTCATGATACAAGCCTAGCTGGTGCCAGTAAATCTCACAGCTGTATTCATTATTTTAATGTTACACTAGTAAGACGTATAAGTAGCATTAATTAGGAGTGCGAGCTGCTTATATAACTGATACCATTATATGAAGCTTTAAGTGAGTTTAAAAACAATAAAAGGCAGTCTCTTTGCTTGGGTGAAAAAAGGGGCGGTTCTAAGATTTTTTTAAGGTGAGAAGCATTAAAGGGGCCATAATTCATACAGAAAGGGGCAACCTTATCATTAGCCTATAATACGTATGTTCTGATTCAGTGAGTAACAGGGGAGGGGGGAATTCCGGGGGCCAATCAGCTTTCAGCTTGCGCCTGTATTGGCTGCAGTTGCTAAGGCATTATTATGTTAATTGTCCCACCTTTGTTGCCATAGCTGTGGTCTCAGCAGTTTCGATGAAGCAATTCTACCGATGAATGACCGCACTGGGAATGTGGTTGGGGAGGCAGGGGTGGGGGGGGGGTCTCTTGTTGGTACTGCAGGTTCATTCTGTACGGCTGCTGGCCCATTGGTGTGAAGATAATGTCTTCTCTGGGGAAGCTGGTTAATTAAATAAGAGCGGAGTTGTGCAGCAGTTCTTCAGATAAAGTTCATTGCGTGGGGGTGATGTTAGAGAAGTGTGGCCCGATGCTGCTCTAAAGTGGATCTGTGGACAGTGCATCAGTGGCACCTTAATGCAAGATGCATTGCTGTAATTATTCTAGCTCCCGTCAGAGAAAGGGGGCTGGAAAGCGAAAGCCCCCCCTGAGGAACACGCACCCTTAATCCGCCATCAGTTTCTTACTCACTGCTCAGTACGGTGCAACTTGCAAAAGTCTGATTTCTGATACTGAGAACTGATGCAGACAAAACAGTTAATGCGGGGGCTGGTGGGGGCCGGCGGGGGGCCCACGATAGCCATGTTACTGTATATCTGTTTAATTTGTAGTGCAGACTGACTCCGTAGCACTCTGACCTCGCTGGGAGCTCGGCTCATGTCACTGTGACCTTCTGCCCCCAGAGAAAGCTGCCTCACTACATTCCCTGGGTGGGAGATTGCTGACACATATTTAGCTGTGGTTACACAAGCAGATCCAGCAGCCCAAGGGATTTACGCACAGATAATGATTCGCAGCAGGGGTCGCGTGTGTGTCTGTGTGTGTCTGTGTGTGTGTGTGTGTGTCTGTGTGTGTCTGTGTGTGTCTGTGTGTGTCTGTGTGTGTCCGTGTCTGTGTGTGTGTGTTTGTATTATCGATTCAACCTTCTTGTGCTTGCTTGTATATATTATATTGCGGGGACCAAATGTCCCTGCAGTGTGATAAAAATTTGTTATTGTGGGGACCATTTTTTCAGACCCCACCACGGGAAACTCAGTTTTACATAAAATAACAAAATTTAGTTTGGTAGCTTATTGTTAAAGGTTGGGCTGGGTAGCGGGTAAGGTTGTCATTTTTCCCCATAGGAGTGAATGGACAGTCCCCACAAAGATATGAGTACAAATGTGTGTGTGTCTGTGTGTGTGTGTGTGTGTGTGTGTGTGTGCGTGTACAAGGGTGTATTTGTAGGGCTTGGCTGGGGAAAGAGAGGTATGTAATGAACTTTATTATTTATTTTGGAGGGGTGGAGGGGCAGAACTCCATCTGATACTTGACCAAAAAACATAAGTGTGGTGAGTGGAGTGGAGTGGAGTGGGGGGGAAGGGGCAACAGACTGGGATGGCCTCCTGCCCCAGAGCTGACCGTTTGGGTCTCCGAGGCTCCACTCCGGTCCTGTCTCTGCTGCCACATTATAGAGTTTCTTGTCAAAGTGCCGTGGATGATCCAGGGAACTGATAATAAAGGAATAACACTGCTCACTGGTTCTGCCTGGGACCCAGAGTGGCAGGTGGGGATTCGCACCCATAGCCCTGGCTGCACTCTGACTGGGACTAAATATGCCTGCAGTCAGCAGGCTCCAGTAGATGAGCAGAGATGGATTTCTGTTTGAACATCTTGGTGCAGGAGACAACTTGAGTGCAAAAACGTCATGGGCAAAAATATGTTACAGATGTGCTTTGCATGGATCATAGGTGTAGATAGCATCATAGATAGATAACAGGTAATATGTCATAAAACATCACCAATAAAAGGCAATGTATATATCCTATAATATCATAGATAACAAGCCTTCTGTGAGGTTTACTGTTGACTGTTTACTAATGTAGCTTGTTAGCGTTGCTCAGATTAGCGGCCAGCGGCTCATTGACATGTCCAATTGTCGAAATTCTATTTCAGCTTTTTCCAAGACGGCTTGAAGACTGCGGACAAGCTGAAGCAGTATATAGAGAAGCTTTCTGCAGACCTCTACAACGTAAGTGGCTGGCTCTGCACGGATCCGCTTCTACAGACCCTCAGTGACGTCAGCATTGCTTGGCACCGGGGGTGGGGATGTCTGATCGATTCGCACAGAAACTGCCGATGTTCTTTCATTCCCCCTCGTTTCTGCTGCATGCTCTCCCGGTTCATGTGCGCACGCATGCATCTGCGGGTGGCAGGGTGCTGTTGACTGCCAGCGAGCTGCCAGCACACCTAGAGCTCGCCCACGCATACTGTATACTCTGGGGCTATTTTTAATTGTGATGTGGGCAAACTCAGCTGTACTGTGGCCATGCTGCAGGGTACAGTGCAGCAGATTGGCCCATTTCAGCATGACTGACACGCATGTGAGCCAATCTGCTGTAATTATTTGCAAACACTGCATATTGAACAAAGGTTACCAAAGCCCACCAGAGCTTGGAACAGGTCCACATTAAAACTTGCACACAAGAACTTTCTATTTAACGTGTTATAAATCCATAAATGTACAAGCGTGCTTTGTCTAAAACTATCACTTTTATTTAAAGCACCCATGTGCAATGCACTATAAATACCTTCATAATGCGTTATAATGGCTTAAACTGACCAACATAATGCATTATGAAGGTATCTATAGTTCATCATAGATGACAGCTTCATTGGGCATTCAAAGTGCACGATAAACATTGCTCTAATGTGTTATTCTTTTTTATAAATATTGTCATATTTAGAATACTTTATGAAAGCATTATTATGCATTATGAAGGTATGTATAACATTATGATTACTGCTTTAAGTAAAGTGTTGCCAAACTACTTTTCCCAGAAGTCCAAATTCCAGCAGCAACAGAAAACCAAGGTCCACTGGCTCTGATAAAAAACCTTCTTCTAGTCCCTGATGATAAAATTTGCCAGGGGGGCAAGAGGGCAGCATGTGTACCTAAGAAAGTGCCTCCGAGCGAACACCCTACCACACGTCTGAAAGGGTCCGCAGCAGATGTTCGAGGCTCTTCCCTGTGCTACAGTTGCTCCATGTAAGCCTGGAAGTCAAGAGATTAACTCACGAGTAAAGCTGCCATGTTGGACCCTCAGATAAAGCAGACACAGGACGAGGAGAAGAAGCAGCTCACGGCTCTGCGAGACCTGATCAAATCCTCCCTGCAGCTGGACCAGAAGGAGGTAAGTCTCAGAGTTTCTCAGGGTTTCAGGAAGCCATTTGGGGGCCCAATTCCACAGTTAAATGGGGTTCTTCAGGAATAAAAGGCAACCTTTAGAGTCGAGCCCAGCTCCTGCCGGATGAGTTTGTATAAACCGGAAAGCTGTGTTTGCCATGTGGTTTCCATCAGAAGTTGGTTATTCTGTAGAATAGAAGTAGACAAGGACAAAGAAGTGAGCTCAGTGCTGGGGGACACGTCTTGCTGGGGGAGAAGGTCTTCAAAGACGTGTTTTGGGAAATGGATTTTCTGAAATCCATTGTTATTTGAGTGTCTGCAGTCTGAGATTTCACCTAGGTGCTGGTTTGTCTTTAAGCACGTTGGTTCAGTTGTACACGCCTTGGGCTGTTCAGATGTCGTCGCTGGCCAAATGAAAAACATGTATCTCCAAAAGTCCATTATTTCAACTGTGGGGAAAAAATTTGTTTTTTCAGGAAGTAATTTACAAAATAAACCTAAAACAATGTAGTGAGACACCCTTAATACCACAAATAGAAACCTGTCTTTACACAGTCATCAGTGAACAGTTTAATGTTTTTAATGGATTTACGTGCCTTGTTGGTATAAACAAGATATCTGATGTTAATTAGCTAGCTGTCTAGCTATCAACATTGTTAAAATTAGTAATGTAAAGTTATCCTTACAAGCGACAGTTATGAATACAAATGCTAGCCAGTATAAAAATAAATACCAGTTAAATGAATGACTCCATAAAAATGTTTTTGTTGGTCAATGAGAGATGTCAAACGCTCTCAGTAGACAGAGGAGTTTGGGCATATTCTAACTATAGTAAAAAGTCACAATCCTCAAGAAGCGTACAAACATTTTTCATCGGGCAGTGACAGTATGTAGACAATTTTAGAGTATGACGAGAACACATTAGTCTCTGTTCTTTATGTCAGCTCTCAAAAAGGGTGGTTCTGGGTTGGACCACCTGTGTTTTGTTGGAAGTGAGACAGGCAAAGTTTCTCTTCCTTTGGGATGAACATCCTGTATTGGCATCTACTTGCAGTGTAGGACACATGCTACAATAGGGGCTACAATAGTTTCTTCCCATAAACGTCTTATTTTGGACACGCCCCCTGGATTTATGTTGATATGTTGTTGAAGTGCCCTACTTAGGTGTTTAAGTTTTCTAAGGAACACCGTTATCTTCACCTTGTTCACAGTTTGAGTTTGAAATACAGTCACCACAGATAAAGATAAATTTTGCTTTAGAATTCTTGGATGTTGAGCCATACATTGTTTAGATTTTGCATTCACTGTAATCTATAAATTATCTACCGAGCCATGTTCTGTATTTTAAATACTTACAAATAATTCAGCTATGTGTCCTACCTGGTTAACTAGCTAGGCTTCTAACTCTAACTTCTAACTCGTAACTTGTAAGAAATAGTTATCGTCTAATGAACCGCTTGCTAGCTTGGTATGAAGTTGGCATAAATGAGCGTAATTAGGCATTAATCTCTGAAAGATATCCTAAGCTTCTTTTGTGTCTTTTGTGCTAATTAATCTTTGTTTATCTGCATTTTTAAATTGTGCTCTCTTTGTTACTTGCTGTCCTTTTCCTGACTGAAGTCCAGGAGAGTAAGTGCTACACACTCGATGCATGTTCTGTGCTTGTGACTCACTCAGATGTGTTTGGTATAGTATTGTGCAAAAGTCATAGGCAGGCAAAGAAAATGTTTCTTTAGGTAATAAGTGTGTATTTACTCAGAAAAAAGAGAGTCTATGTGAAAATGAAAAGAAAAATAACCAACATTTCTTCTGATCCTCCAAAAACTTACTGATATCATGCTGGATGGTTCCAAACCTCTCCTCAAGGCCACCCCAGCCATTCCATGTATTCCTTAAAATTCACAATCAGCTCACTTAATTAACTTAGTCATTTGCTCAGTTATTGAGTAAAAAAACAGCATTGTAAGCTAGAGGCTGAGTGAACAAAAGCATGGATGTATTGGATTGTTACTGCAAATACCGGGGTGACTTTAGGAGAAGTTTTTAAAAGGCTAAGCTGACATACTTTGAAAGACAGTTTCATACCAGCATAAAGATTATTTAAACATCATTTTCTTTGACTTTTGGGCAGTACTGTATGCCTACACATGGACAGCAGGGCAAATGCTCAATAGAACAGAAGCCTTGCTTTGTACTAACATAACTGAGATGCCTTTTGCCTCTGAGTGGCTGTGAATCATATTTATTATCCTGCAGAAGATCAGCGTGCCTACAGGTGTTTCACATGATTACTCTGTATTTCTCCTTGCTTGTGTGTTCCTGGGGCTGTGTTCGGAGTAGAGAGGTCTTTGAAGCGTTTGACGCTGTGTTTTCATTTGGTTGGCATTGTCAAGAAAGCGAAATAAACAGTCATCGCAAGAAAAGAACAGGATCTAGTCACACCTAAGCTTCTGTCCTATAGGGTGGCAGGTACCACTGGACTGGTCAACGCGGCTTTGGAGTTAGTTCCAGCCTGTGTCCTGATATGGCTGTCTTTGAGCTTTTGATACTTATAACTTAGACTGGCCCATTAACCAGCTCATGTCTCTCAGGAGCAAAATGAGTAATAAACGTAGAATGTAATGATAGGTAAATTGTCGGCTGTATCCTATATGAGCATGATGCAGGGTTTCATGTCTGTTCCCACTGCTTCTCCTGGCTGTCTTCCTGCAGGACTCGCAGAGTAAGCAGGGTGGTTACAGCATGCACCAGCTCCAGGGGAACAAGGAGTTTGGCAGCGAGAAGAAGGGCTACCTGATGAAGAAAAGTGATGGGTAGGTGGACCTCTCTGCTCCACACGCATGCTGGTCCCACACTGGTAGGACAGGGGCAGCCATGGACAGGGATCCAGCTAACTGTGGAGAGCAGGCAGTCATGGAATCTCCTGCTACAAAGATTAGCAGCAGAATGGGTCATTGTACAGAACAGGTTACTGACTTTCCACTTGGCACCATCATAAGATGCCATTTTCCTGGCACTGTTTGCCACATTTCTGCCCCGGTAAAGCTGCCATGGTTAGCTGTGCTGAGAACTGACTGTGAATGTCAAGATGTATGGGAGCGAGGTCAGTTACAACGCGGTCAGCCACAAGCTCACAGGCAGGGACCTGATAAGTCAGTATCAACAGCCAACCTGAATGTCTGAAATCACACCAGCGATGGTCCAGCATCTAATGGAAACCCTTCCCAGAAGAGTAAAGGCTGTTATAGCAACAACAGGCCGACCAACTCTATATTAATGCCCTTGTTTCGAAATGAAATGTTGGACAAGCTGGTCTCCACATACCTTTGGTTCTATAGTGGACATTGGTGTCTTTGAGTGCAGTACTTAGTGTGTGTGATAAAAACCTGATACCAGAATAAGCAAGAACTTGCGGTTTTCTAAGAGATAATGGATGATAGCTCGTGGGCTCCCTCAGCCGCATCGGCTCTGCTAGCGCGTTGGGGCCCTTTTTGTGACCGATGACGCTTGCACTCCTGTCTTATCGTCTTAATGGTTGGAGCCGCAAAGTGCTGCCATAGCCAATTTCATAAATGTCCTCACCGGTGCATTGTGGGTAACGGTGGTCTGATTTGTAAGTCAATCTCTGGCTACTGGGAAATCAATGGCAATATCTAAAGGCCAGCCGTCTTAACGAAATGGGGATTAGAGTGTAGGGGGGGGGTGAAGTGCAGAATTTCGTGTATTCCAGAGTTACTGCCGCAGGCCTCAGACTTGAATAGATTTTGTCAAGTCGTCTTTAAAATTGTATGTTAGTCGCCTGTTAGTAGAATATGGTCCATTTCATAATCATGGAATTTTCATTTCTAGACTTCAAATGTTGCTGCAGTTCTGAAATGACTCATACACATCATTTTCAGTTTGAGTTGGTAGCTTCAGAACACGAAAGTAGGCGATACTTCTGTTTTTGCTTTTTGTCCTTGGATTACTCTCGGATGGAAAGCCATTTGACAGCTTTTCCTCTGTAAAGTTTGGGGTCTATAAATAAGCCACCTATTTCCCTGCATCTCTGTGTCCCTGTTCCACTCTGACATCCCGGTTTTGTCTCTCCCCCCCCCCCAGTCTGCGGAAGGTCTGGCAGCGGAGGAGATGTTCTGTCAAGGGAGGCATCCTCACCATCTCGCACGCCACGGTGGGTCACATGTTCAAGGGACACGTTGGGCTGGCTCTCGTTCATGATGGATCTTCGCTGGTTGCCTGCAGTGACATGTGACAAGGCTCACGTTGACCTGAACTGGCGAGTTAATGGGACCAGCTGGCAGTTAGCTCATATCCTAGCTGTGTCAACCAGGCCTTAAGGGTGCCAACAAGCTGGTCTGCAGCTGTGGAACCACTAGTGGAGTCTGGTAGTTGTTGATGTGCCACGAAGCACATCTATGTATTTCGCTGCCATGTCTGAAGTCATGTGTCTTGATGTGATGTGATTCTGCTGGTCATCGTTGTGGCTTTAATGAAGCCACCTGAGCGAGTAAAAAGCCCCCTGAAGGGCTCCTGTTATGTGCAGAGGCGGGCTGTACAGAAGCTGTTCTGATCGTGGTTTTTGATTACTGCAGTCAGCAGGCCTTCCTGCCTTTTTTAACCAGGGGGGTGCTTCGGTTCGCCTGCTGCTGCCTGATGTGCTCGTCTTGGTTTCAGGATTTTCCGCCTCACTGCCGGTGGCACCTGCTGTCAGCTGGTGTCGAATTTTTCATTAAATATCCTTTATTACAGTGTTTCCCAATCCGGTCCTCAGGGACCCACGGTCGGTCCATGTTTTTGCTCCCTCCGAGCTCCATGCCAGACAGTCCGCGTTTTTGCTCTATACTGGGAGCTGGGAGGGAGCAAAAAAGTGGACCGGCTGTGGGTCCCCAAGAACCGGATTGAGAAACTACTTTATTATATTCTGTTGATTTAACTAATCCTGTCATTCGAAAGTCATGAAGCTGAAAGTGCAAGATAAGATGAATTGGTAAAACGATTATTTAAATAATAAAAATGTTATTTTAAAATAATAATAATCTATCCTCCTGGGATCAATAACATATGAGATATATAAGACATGCTGTCTAAACTCTTAAGGGGTGTAAGTACCTTTTTAGAGAAACGTCTTCTCTATTGCTCGTTTTTCTGTCAGTATTGCAGCTAGAATGTTGTTTAATTTAACCAGATCTGTTAATAATTCACCTGGCCTGGCCTGTTCCCCAGCCTGAAGCACACGTGAACTCTGCGTGACCCTGCCTCATGACCCAGAACCATGCGGCCCACAGCCGGCTGATGGAATCTGCCAGACTGTGTCTGTGCCCCAGCCTTTTACCCTCCCGGCTGTAATGGCACTGCCTGTCCTGTAGACAGTGCCACCGAATGGTTATAAGTCAAATGTTTGACTGGGCCAGCAGGGTCTCTGTAAGCCATCCCTTTAAGGCTGGCTCTGGGTGCCTTTAAGAGCTATAATGAGATATCGGGTGACATCAGCCTGCCTTAATTCATGTGGTTTAGTCTTTGCCTGATGAGCCAGTATTTTATTATTGTAATATTGCTGATAAACATTCTGGTCAATTTGCCAAGCTGGCTTCTCATTCTCTAGTGCTTCACCCGGATATTAAAAACAATTTAAGGGCTGTAATTGTGTGCAGTTAAATAGGCTCAACACAGCGGAGAGTTTTTAAAGGATCATAAGATGTCGATATTTTACATTTTCATTTATTCTTATTTAGCAGATGCTAAATAAAGGACTCCTTTCCCACATATGTTTGTAAACCTTTAAGCTAACCCAACAGAGAGCAAATTTAGAAAAACGTGCCGTTTTAGCAGCGATGTCTGTTTTCTCATGCTAAAGGAGCTTTGTGTTATTTGGGGGTCAGCCGCCGCGGACGTATGACTTAGAGGTGTCTCACAGGCGGCTAACTTTGAAGCTCACAGTGCATGTCGGGCTTTTGCAGGGCGAGCTGAGGAACCTTCCTTGTGTGATTGATTTGGCCGCCCTGGTTTTATCGATAACGCTGAATGAGAAAGAGGGACGAGCCCTGGGGCGACAGCTTTGCTCTTTAGCTGAGTGCTGAGTGAATCTTTAATGACTGGAATGAACCAGTAGCTTGGTGTGGTCTCTCAACTAGCAGACTGTACCATCTACAGGGGGGTTTTCATTGATACTAGAGGGAAGCAGGCTGTCCTACTGACCCACCAGCACCACACCCAAGCATAAGTGGTCCCACCTCTCAATCTAGTGTCCGGTGTTTGCCATTTGGTGCTGAGGTCCTAGATCTGGGATCAGCCAATTAGACAGTCTTTTATATCCAGTCTTTGTGTGTCATGATCAGGCCAGATCATCTGTGACGCTCATTAGGAGGGACCTGGCTGCAGTCGTCCCGATGCTGCCAGTGTGCTTTCTCGCACTCTACCCTATGGGATGTTTTAGGCTTAAGCGGTCATAGAAAATCAAGAGTTTTGTTTAATAAAGCTTAGCAGTGGATGGGCAAAGCTGTAACCTTTAGGTTTCTGGATCAAATTCCAAGAAGGACACTGTTGTATGCAAATGAGTAACATTTCTGAAGTCTCTTTCGGTAAAAACATCAGTTAAGCAACTGAATATAAAAAGTAATTTAAGTAATTGTTTTAAATGATGCTTTTTAAATTAGTAAATATAAGAAAAAAATATGTATTATATGTCTACATATATATCCACATCTGCATTTTTTTTTATATGTATACTTTATTTATATATCTCTATAGATGCACAGGCACATAGTTTGTGTGTGTGTGTGTGACCAGCCTTGCAGGAAACTTGTCTGTGTGACACACCGTCTAACTCACCTGCCTTAAAATGGCTCTCAAACTCTCCTGCTGTCTCCAGTCCAACAGGCAGCCGGTGAAGCTCAACCTGCTCACCTGCCAGGTGAAACCCAGTCCCGAGGACAAGAAGTGCTTCGACCTCATTTCCCGTGAGTCTGCCCCAGCGCTATGGGGGTGGGGGCCCCTGCGCTATGGGGGTGGTGGCCCCAGCGCGAGCGGATAGAGGCGCTGTTGTTCCTGAAATGTCAGCCGTGACCTGTCGTTACATGGGACCCCGGTGGAAGCTGATGCAGGCACATCCTTCTTCTGGAGTGCAGATCTTTAACAGGACACGTTGCGCTTAGCTGAGTGCTGAGGAACACACTGTGCTTAGCTATGCGCTGAGGGAAGCTCTACACTAAACTCTGTGCTGAGAAACGCTCTGTGCTTAGCTACCCACTGAGGAGCACACTGTGCTTAGCTATGCGCTGAGGGAAGCTCTACATTAAACTCTGTGCTGAGAAACGCTCTGCACTTAGCTACCCACTGAGGAGCACACTGTGCTTAGCTATGCACTGAGGGACGCTCTACAGTAAACTCTGTGCTGAGAAACGCTCTGTGCTTAGCTACCCACTGAGGAGCACACTGTGCTTAGCTATGCACCGAGGGACGCACTACAGTAAACTCTGTGCTGAGAAACGCTCTGTGCTTAGCTACCCACTGAGGAACACACTGTGCTTAGCCATGCACCGAGGCACGCTCTACACTAAACTCTGTGCTGAGAAACGCTCTGTGCTTAGCTACCCACTGAGGAACACACTGTGCTTACCTATGCACTGAGAGACACTCTACACTAATCTCTGTGCTCAGAAATGAGCTGTGCTTGGCTACCCACTGAGGAACACACTGTGCTTAGCTATGCACTGAGGGACTCTCTACACTAAACTCTGTGCTGAGAAACGCTCTGCGCTTAGCTACCCACTGAGGAACACACTGTGCTTAGCTATGCACTGAGGGACTCTCTACACTAATCTCTGTGCTCAGAAATGAGCTGTGCTTGGCTACCCACTGAGGAACACACTGTGCTTAGCTATGCACTGAGGGACGCTCTACAGTAAACTCTGTGCTGAGAAACGCCCTGTGCTTAGCTACCCACTGAGGAACACACTGTGCTTAGCTATGCACTGAGGGACGCTCTACAGTAAACTCTGTGCTGAGAAACGCTCTGTGCTTAGCTACCCACTGAGGAACACACTGTGCTTAGCTATGCACTGAGGGACGCTCTACAGTAAACTCTGTGCTGAGAAACGCTCTGTGCTTAGCTACCCACTGAGGAACACACTGTGCTTAGCTATGCACTGAGGGACGCTCTACACTAAACTCTGTGCTGAGAAATGAGCTGTGCTTAGCTACCCACTGAGGAGCACACTGTGCTTAGCTATGCACTGAGGGACGCTCTACACTAATCTCTGTGCTGAGAAATGAGCTGTGCTTGGCTACCCACTGAGGAACACACTGTGCTTAGCTATGCACTGAGGGACGCTCTACACTAAACTCTGTGCTGAGAAATGAGCTGTGCTTGGCTACCCACTGAGGAACACACTGTGCTTAGCTATGCACTGAGGGACGCTCTACAGTAAACTCTGTGCTGAGAAACGCTCCGTGCTTGGCTACCCACCGAGGAACACACTGTGCTTAGCTATGCACTGAGGGACGCTCTACAGTAAACTCTGTGCTGAGAAACGCTCCGTGCTTAGCTACCCACTGAGGAACACACTGTGCTTAGCTATGCACTGAGGGACGCTCTACAGTAAACTCTGTGCTGAGAAACGCTCTGTGCTTAGCTACCCACTGAGGAACACACTGTGCTTAGCTATGCACTGAGGGACGCTCTACACTAAACTCTGTGCTGAGAAATGAGCTGTGCTTAGCTACCCACTGAGGAGCACACTGTGCTTAGCAATGCACTGAGGGACTCTCTACACTAATCTCTGTGCTGAGAAATGAGCTGTGCTTGGCTACCCACTGAGGAACACACTGTGCTTAGCTATGCACTGAGGGACGCTCTACACTAATCTCTGTGCTCAGAAATGAGCTGTGCTTGGCTACCCACTGAGGAACACACTGTGCTTAGCTAAGCACTGAGGGACGCTCTACACTAATCTCTGTGCTCAGAAATGAGCTGTGCTTGGCTACCCACTGAGGAGCACACTGTGCTTAGCTAAGCACTGAGGGACACTCTACACTAATCTCTGTGCTGAGAAATGAGCTGTGCTTGGCTACCCACTGAGGAAAACACTGTGCTTAGCTATGCACTGAGGGACGCTCTACACTAATCTCTGTGCTCAGAAATGAGCTGTGCTTGGCTACCCACTGAGGAGCACACTGTGCTTAGCTAAGCACTGAGGGACGCTCTACACTAATCTCTGTGCTCAGAAATGAGCTGTGCTTGGCTACCCACTGAGGAGCACACTGTGCTTAGCTAAGCACTGAGGAACGCTCTACACTAATCTCTGTGCTGAGAAATGAGCTGTGCTTGGCTACCCACTGAGGAGCACACTGTGCTTAGCTAAGCACTGAGGGACGCTCTACACTAATCTCTGTGCTGAGAAATGAGCTGTGCTTGGCTACCCACTGAGGAGCACACTGTGCTTAGCTAAGCACTGAGGGACACTCTACACTAATCTCTGTGCTGAGAAATGAGCTGTGCTTGGCTACCCACTGAGGAACACACTGTGCTTAGCTATGCACTGAGGGACGCTCTACACTAATCTCTGTGCTCAGAAATGAGCTGTGCTTGGCTACCCACTGAGGAACACACTGTGCTTAGCTAAGCACTGAGGGACGCTCTACACTAATCTCTGTGCTCAGAAATGAGCTGTGCTTGGCTACCCACTGAGGAGCACACTGTGCTTAGCTAAGCACTGAGGGACGCTCTACACTAATCTCTGTGCTCAGAAATGAGCTGTGCTTGGCTACCCACTGAGGAGCACACTGTGCTTAGCTAAGCACTGAGGAACGCTCTACACTAATCTCTGTGCTGAGAAATGAGCTGTGCTTGGCTACCCACTGAGGAGCACACTGTGCTTAGCTAAGCACTGAGGGACGCTCTACACTAATCTCTGTGCTGAGAAATGAGCTGTGCTTGGCTACCCACTGAGGAGCACACTGTGCTTAGCTAAGCACTGAGGGACACTCTACACTAATCTCTGTGCTGAGAAATGAGCTGTGCTTGGCTACCCACTGAGGAACACACTGTGCTTAGCTATGCACTGAGGGACGCTCTACACTAATCTCTGTGCTCAGAAATGAGCTGTGCTTGGCTACCCACTGAGGAGCACACTGTGCTTAGCTAAGCACTGAGGGACGCTCTACACTAATCTCTGTGCTGAGAAATGAGCTGTGCTTGGCTACCCACTGAGGAGCACACTGTGCTTAGCTAAGCACTGAGGGACGCTCTACACTAATCTCTGTGCTGAGAAATGAGCTGTGCTTGGCTACCCACTGAGGAGCACACTGTGCTTAGCTATGCACTGAGGGACTCTCTACACTAATCTCTGTGCTCAGAAATGAGCTGTGCTTGGCTACCCACTGAGGAGCACACTGTGCTTAGCTATGCACTGAGGGACTCTCTACACTAATCTCTGTGCTCAGAAATGAGCTGTGCTTGGCTACCCACTGAGGAGCACACTGTGCTTAGCTAAGCACTGAGGGACGCTCTACACTAAACTCTGTGCTGAGAAATGAGCTGTGCTTAGCTACCCACTGAGGAGCACACTGTGCTTAGCAATGCACTGAGGGACTCTCTACACTAATCTCTGTGCTGAGAAATGAGCTGTGCTTGGCTACCCACTGAGGAACACACTGTGCTTAGCTATGCACTGAGGGACGCTCTACACTAATCTCTGTGCTCAGAAATGAGCTGTGCTTGGCTACCCACTGAGGAACACACTGTGCTTAGCTAAGCACTGAGGGACGCTCTACACTAATCTCTGTGCTCAGAAATGAGCTGTGCTTGGCTACCCACTGAGGAGCACACTGTGCTTAGCTAAGCACTGAGGGACACTCTACACTAATCTCTGTGCTGAGAAATGAGCTGTGCTTGGCTACCCACTGAGGAAAACACTGTGCTTAGCTATGCACTGAGGGACGCTCTACACTAATCTCTGTGCTCAGAAATGAGCTGTGCTTGGCTACCCACTGAGGAGCACACTGTGCTTAGCTAAGCACTGAGGGACGCTCTACACTAATCTCTGTGCTCAGAAATGAGCTGTGCTTGGCTACCCACTGAGGAGCACACTGTGCTTAGCTAAGCACTGAGGAACGCTCTACACTAATCTCTGTGCTGAGAAATGAGCTGTGCTTGGCTACCCACTGAGGAGCACACTGTGCTTAGCTAAGCACTGAGGGACGCTCTACACTAATCTCTGTGCTGAGAAATGAGCTGTGCTTGGCTACCCACTGAGGAGCACACTGTGCTTAGCTAAGCACTGAGGGACACTCTACACTAATCTCTGTGCTGAGAAATGAGCTGTGCTTGGCTACCCACTGAGGAACACACTGTGCTTAGCTATGCACTGAGGGACGCTCTACACTAATCTCTGTGCTCAGAAATGAGCTGTGCTTGGCTACCCACTGAGGAGCACACTGTGCTTAGCTAAGCACTGAGGGACGCTCTACACTAATCTCTGTGCTGAGAAATGAGCTGTGCTTGGCTACCCACTGAGGAGCACACTGTGCTTAGCTAAGCACTGAGGGACGCTCTACACTAATCTCTGTGCTGAGAAATGAGCTGTGCTTGGCTACCCACTGAGGAGCACACTGTGCTTAGCTATGCACTGAGGGACTCTCTACACTAATCTCTGTGCTCAGAAATGAGCTGTGCTTGGCTACCCACTGAGGAGCACACTGTGCTTAGCTAAGCACTGAGGGACGCTCTACACTAATCTCTGTGCTGAGAAATGAGCTGTGCTTGGCAACACGCTGCCCTGCCTTTAGCCTCACGCTGCGCCCCTCTTATGCCGCCCACCTTAACAATTCTATAATCACCCCTGGTTGCATTAAGGACCTTTTAAAGTTTTTCCAGAACGGCCTATGAACCCCCCCTCCCCCACTGCCTGTTCTCATACTTTCGCATTTGTCATCTCTCCAGATAATCGGACATATCACTTTCAGGCTGAAGATGAACAGGAATTTGTGATGTAAGTATGTGGGCGGATTTGGGACTGTGGACTATTAGTGATTCACTGAGGTGGTAACTGACAAGCACATGTGATACTCCACACACATATGCGTACAAATATGTGGAAATGACGGCATCTTGCCGAACAGCAGTTTGTCGGTGTAGGAAAAGCTCTCATTCCCACAGTGAGCTTAGAGAATATTATCTACGATCCTCCTCTGATTTGCTTCAGTGTCCTGGCTATGCGGTAACAATAAACCATATCTGAGATTAGCATAAATAATATTCCCAAGAAAATTAACAAAACATAAACACAGTTGAGCCGCCAAGGCTCTGCAAGGTGGCAAAGGAAGGACATCACATGTACTTGGATGAAGGATTTCTGTTACCGACGGCATGAACTCCGAAATCTATCTAACATATTAAAAATGGCTGTCTGTTCCATGTTAGTACAAATAATAGAAATATGCTGATAAATACAGATTGATCTCGTATGAGGTTGTCTAGCTTTCACCCCGACGTGCCATTTTGTCTCATGTAGGATTTGCTGTTGCTTGGCAACCGTGCCACGCTTCACATTTTAGCTAGATGCCCATTAGTAGTGGCTTGGTATGAAATATACCTACTGAAGTTTTTACTGAAATGCTTGCCCTTACCGAAATGGAGCAGGATGTTTCTCGAGCTGTGGATTGTTGTGCTAGGGGAGGCAGGCCGTGGACTGACAGGCTCGGCGTTTACGTGAAGCCGGCTTGGCCTTTCCAATGACTTTGCGGCGCCCAGCAGCCTGGACCACTGCCTTGCTGTAGCACACTGACTGCGGTATTTCACGCTGACCCGGTCGATTTCACTTTGATGAGGCTACTTTGGGGGCAGCGTGTGGCTCAGTGGGCTAAGCCTCTGTGCCTGTTATTAGAAGGTCGCCAGTTTGAGCCCAGCCTCAGCACTTCTGCGGGTCCTTCGGCAAGGCGCTTAACCTCCCAGCTCCCTGGGAGCTGCAACGGGTGGCTGCCCTTCGTGGCCAGCTTGCTCTCACCTACAGAGAGCAAGTTAGGGGGAGGCATAAAGGTCATTTCCCCACAGGAATCAATAAAAGTATCAATGTATTAATAATAATAATAAAAGAGAACACAGGGGAGTATACTCCCCAGGTCCAATCACAAGTATTTCAGCCCCGATGTCAAACAAAGTCAAGCCCCAGTTAAACCCGATTCAGCCCCAGATTTTTTTCAGTAGATAGAAACACCCTTGATACTTTCTATTTAGCCTTTTATGCACTTAAGTATACAGCTAAATATCCTTCTGAGATACAGCAGTTCATTGTTCTCTATGGGGGACATTATGTTTTGGCTTGTACCACTCATAGGGTACATGCCACCCTGTTATAAAGTCCTCTTGTTCCTTAAAGGGGGCAGATGGGGCTGTAAGGTGACGTCGTACGAGTTGGGGTGTGACCTTATCAGCTTCCTCTTCCTGTCAAATCGATATTTGAATCAATATTTTTTAAAAAACAACTCTTTTTTTTTTTTTCCCTCCCTGTATCCCTAGCAACCCGTGGGCAGTGGTGTCTTAATGGTTAGGGAAGCGCATTTGTAATTGAAAGATTGCTGGTTTGAATCCCCGACCAGCAAGGCACCACTACGGTACCCTGAGCAAGGTACCGCCCCCGGGTGCTGAATTAGTTGCCCCCTGCTATGTCACGATGCCACATATGAGTTAAATGCAGAGGACACATTTCATTGTTATGCACTGTGCTGTGGTGTGTCAACAATGACCACTGATCTCTAAATTCTAAAATGTCGTCTTACTCTTCTGTGGGAAAATAGTGTGTGCCCCATGTTAAACCGCTGCCACTCGTTTTTAATGGCTTCTGCCGGGAATTTAGAATTGGGTCAATGAAACCAGTCTGATGGAAGTATGAGTCATAGTCAAGTCTTTTTATCACAGAAGTATCTCAGCCGCCACCTTACAGCGGACCTGTGACCGTTTTATTTTTATTTCAGAGAGTGAAGGGGTGACCACAGTGATCATAGTTATTTCGTGCAACCTCTAACCGCTCGTAGTGGCCGCCTGTTACCAAATGAAGAGCAGAGCCTTAAGCGGCGTGATTGAACTTCAGCTTGCTCAGCGAGAGGGCTGGGGATGGTGACTCTAAGTCTGGGTGAGATGGCAGCACAGTCTGAGCCTTCACGACCCTGGCTGGATTATTGTGCCGGCGTTGTTGTTGTTTTGAAAAGTTTAGGTCAATCGACATACCCTAAGGCCGGATGATTCGGGTGGCTTGACCCATTACACAAGAGATTTTTTTTTTCCTTCTATATGTGGCAGCAGGTGGTGTGACTGTTGAGTTACCCATGCTAGCACATCATTTAGAATTTGAAGATCAGTGGTCATTGTTGACACACCACAGCACAACAATGAAGTGTGTCCTCTGTATTTAACTCATATGTGATGTCGTGACATAGCAGGGGGCAGAAAATTCAGCGCCCGGGGAGCAGTGCTTGGGGGTGCCATGCTGGTTGGTGCCCTGCTGGTTGGGGACTCGAACCTTTTCAATTACAAGTGCGCTTCCCTAACCATCAAGCCACCACTGCCCACATCATCCAAGGCAATGTGAAACAGCTTAGCAAATTGGTAGCTTCAGCTAACGAGATGTTAATACTTGGATTCTGCTGCCTGGTGCCCCCATTGGGCAACTGACAGGATGATGAATGTGGTCACACAAAGGTTACACTTTGTCATTGAGCCTGAAAAGTGGTTAGGGGGCAGAAAATCATACAGATGTGTCACAAGGCCTAACAACTGCGGTCACCCTGACAGCCATCGTCGCCTCACGCAGCGTGGGCATTCCGATTTGTTTTGTTTTCCTGCAGCAGATGATAGAAATGGACCGAGTGATGTTCACCAGAGTTAATGGATTCCAGGTCGCTCGACCCTTTCGCCCACATGCCCCCACCACTCAGCGTAGAGCAGCTATTGATCCACAATCAGCATCTGTTTATATGCTAGAGGAGGCTGTTCAAAATGCTGTTCTAACAAATCTAAATTGAGTCTGGCATCGTTATTGTAAAGTCTGCGGAAATGTTTTTAGCTTCAGTAAAAAGTCACGCTGTATCTATGAAGGCACCTTCGTAATTGGCTGATCTGGAAGTCAGAAGTTTGGCCCCAGCGTTCTGTTAATCTGTGAGGGGCGCCGTGAGGGGCGCCGTGAGGGGCGCCGTGTGGGGCGCCGTGTGGGGCGCCGTGTGGGGCGCCGTGAGGGGCGCCGTGAGGGGCGCCGTGAGGGGCGCCGTGAGGGGCGCCGTGAGGGGCGCCGTGTGGGGCGCCGTGTGGGGCGCCGTGTGGGGCGCCGTGAGGGCCACTCCGGGACACTGCACGCCTGTCCTGACTCTTCCCACCGTGTCCTGCCTGATTGCAGCTGGATCTCGGTGCTGACAAACAGCAAGGAGGAGGCCCTGAACACGGCATTCCAGGGTGAGCAGAGCGCCGGGGAGGACGGCCTGGAAGACCTCACCAAGGCCATCATCGAGGACGTGCTGCGTATGCCCGGCAACGAGGTCTGCTGCGACTGCGGGGCTGCAGGTACGACAGCCCCCCCACACCCAAACCTCCTCGACGTCAGCCATGAGGAGAACTTTCACATTTCCAGCTGAATCTCAGTGCCATCCCTTACTCTGCTAAATCCACTCCTACTTCAGCTTCCTTCCCTGGAGCTATGGGGGTGTGACCTGGGGGGGGGGGTGTGTTCTAGTGAAGAACAGTCAGGTGGTTTGGACCCCCCCACCTCACTATGCTCTCAGAGTGTGCTGCCCCCTTTAAGACAGACCTGCATCATCCTCCCCGCCTCCCTGCTCTCAGCCCCCACAAAAAAACAACTGAAAGCAGCTGCGTCAGCGGCAGGGGGGGGGGGTCACTGACTGGCTGGGGGAAAGGTCAGCCTTTCGTCATCGCGGTGCCCCGGTAATCCTCTCCACTCGCTGTCTGTGTCCTCCCCCATTAACTGCAGTGGCCCAGCCCAGTTCCTGCCGCTTTAAAGGGCCGGTGCACAATTACTCTCAAGGCCTTGGTTCTATCCTCGAGCTCTCAGCACCCTGGGCCGGTTCCTGCCGCTTTAACAGACCGGTGTGCGTTTACCCGGAAGGCCTGGGTTCTGTCCCTGATCTGTCAGCAGCCTGACAAGGTTCCCCTTCCCGTTTCCCGATTCGGGCCGTTTCTATGTGTCAGAGGTGAGAGTCAGATCCACTGAAAGCAGCATTGTAGGATTTGGGAAGGATTTTCCGTGAAGCTGCTATGTACTCTGTGTCAAGAGGGCCGCTTCCTCTGCCCTAAACCCCCTGCCCCCACCCCTCATACCGATCTCTCTCCTGTAAATACAGCATTAGAGAGACGAATGCTCCCACAGCACTGGCTCATCTTTTAATTTAAGCGCGATCCCCACCTTACAGCTCTGTCCACTTTTTTTTCCCACTCGTTATTGTGCATAACGGAGATGATTGTATTATGTTCCATGTCATTAATACGCATCATATCGTTTACATGACATTCATTCCTGCCACATTCTCACTGTGGTCTGTATCTCAGAGATCACTCTGAGTATTAAGAATTTTATCAGCTGTGTAACCAATCCTGTTTAAATCCAAAGCCCTGGACTCATTACTGTGTATTGGCCGCTGTCGGACCAGCAGTTAGCATAGTTATTGAATGGCTGCAGTGAATTATCCTGGCCTAGAATGGATAAAAATTCAACTTTATTAAACTTGTCGAAAGTATCAGCTAACCATCTAAAATATATACAATTTAAGAAAAATACAAATCTAAATGTTTATCGTTGAACATATGTCAGTTTTGGCTGTCTCCCGCCTATTAGGCAAATGTATTATGTTTGGAAATTGGAAGCGTTTCTCAGTTTTGTTTATACTGTTGGGAGGAACTGAGATCCTCTCTTGCTTTCAGATCACGATACTGTACAGCAGTGGGACTGCAGGGGTAAAGCGCCCCCTTGTGTCACAAAAGCAGAACTTTTCCCCTCGAAATCCTCACTTCTGCCTGTTTCAGTATATTATAAATGAGAATGAAATACTGCTTGAGAGATCCCTTGGCATACTGTTAATAAAATAATGCTGTTGTTTCCCACTCTATCCAGACCCCAAATGGTTGTCCACAAACTTGGGCATTTTAACATGCATCGAGTGCTCGGGCATTCACCGGGAGATGGGGGTTCACATTTCGCGGATACAGTCCATGGAGCTGGATAAATTAGGCACTTCTGAACTCTTGGTGAGTGTGCGAGTGTGCGCCCCTTCTTACGCCATGCTACGTTTATATTTCATCTCTATTGGCTGTATTGATTTATACAGAATTTGGAGAAGTTGATGCAATGTAGCCATTTTCAGGCTGTGTTGCATCATCGTCTTCAGAGAAAGTAATTAAAAACAAAATGTGAACATTTGCTAGTTAATGCTTGTATAGTTTAATACATCTGTTTGTTGTAATTTTTACCATTTGTTTCTCCCCCCAGCTGGCCAAGAATGTAGGAAATAGTAGTTTTAATGATATTCTGGAGGGATGTCTCCCTTGCCCATCACCAAAGCCTACTCCGACGAGTGACATGTGAGTACCTCACCCCTTGGCCTGGGTCACTGACAGACAGAGCAGTACCTCGCCCTTGGCCTGGGTCACTGACAGACAGAGCAGTACCTCGCCCCTGGCCTGGGTCACTGACAGACAGAGCAGTACCTCGCCCCTGGTCTGGGTCACTGACAGACAGAGCAGTACCTCGCCCCTGGCCTGGGTCACTGACAGACAGAGCAGTACCTCGCCCCTTGGCCTGGCTCACTGACAGACAGAGCAGTACCTCGCCCCTTGGCCTGGCTCACTGACAGACAGAGCAGTACCTCACCCCTGGTCTGGGTCACTGACAGACAGAGCAGTACCTCGCCCCTGGCCTGGGTCACTGACAGACAGAGCAGTACCTCGCCCCTGGCCTGGGTCACTGACAGACAGAGCAGTACCTCGCCCCTGGCCTGGGTCACTGACAGACAGAGCAGTACCTCGCCCCTTGGCCTGGCTCACTGACAGACAGAGCAGTACCTCGCCCCTTGGCCTGGCTCACTGACAGACAGAGCAGTACCTCACCCCTGGTCTGGGTCACTGACAGACAGAGCAGTACCTCGCCCCTGGTCTGGGTCACTGACAGACAGAGCAGTACCTCGCCCCTGGTCTGGTTTGCTTTTCCTTGATTACCAGTCGTGGGGGAGGACTTCAGTGATCATTCTGAAAATACCACTTTGATCGTTTCTCTGACTCATGTGTGACTTAGACTGTTCTGAGACACGTGCGGATATTGAGGAGGACACAGCTCAATCATTTAAATGTAAACATTTTGGGGGGGTACAAATGAAGCTAGATTAAAATGGGGTTACAGGTCCCCCTGGTTGTTTGTGGTGATGCAGTGCTTTTCTAATACTGTAGTTGGTAGCGTCATGCTTGGTCACAGCAGTTAACAGGCTTGCTGTAAACATGTTGGGGTGTGATATCTGGTGGGTTACTGGTAGGGCGGGGTGTGGATAAAGGAAAAAATACCAGAACACTGCTAGTGGCATCTTAATATGAAAACAAATACTTTATTTTTAAGTGCTTAGTTTTGTTGCATGGATGAGAGCAAGTCATGTGACTATGCATGGCACCCGCTCACTGTCTCGTGTGTGGTCTGCACCCTGCACTGCCCCCCCCGCACCCCTCAGGACTGCACGTAAGGAATTCATCAACGCCAAGTACTTGGACCACAAGTTCGTACGCAAGACCTGCATGTCAGCAGCCGCCAAGCTGAAGGAGCTGCTGGAAGCTGTGAAGTCACGTGACCTGCTGGCACTGATCCAGGTCTACGCCGAGGGGGTGGAGCTAATGGAGCCCCTCCCTGAGACGGGCCAGGTGAGGCGGTGGGTGGGAGCGGTCGCATGCCGGTCGTGAGCAAGGCCTGCTTACTCCGAGGGTGTTCATCGTCTGTGATACACACCCTGTGCATCATGGGACGGGGTCCAGGGTCACTGTAACCACATGACGGATGGATGCATGCATGCATCAGTAGGTAAATGGATAGATGGGTGGGTGGGTATGAAGTCCCAACGTAGCATGAAAAGTCTAGCTGAGACTCGGATAACTTCAGAGGTTGAACTGTGAAATGTAAAGTGTGATTTGGAGCTACTGACCCTGATGTCGAAAGCTCAGGTTATTGACTTGGGAAATGCTCAGTCAGACATAAAGCAGATATTGCAGCTGGTGTGTTTGGTCCCCCCTGTCTCTGTATGTTTCCCTCTTTGGCTCTGTTCACTCCACATTTTGGGGAAGTGCTCCATGCTGTGTTGATGGATGTTTAACTAATGACAGTGTCTCCCGGATTTATGTCGCCCCCTACAGGAGGCAGGAGAGACAGCACTCCACTACTCTGTGCGGACAGCTGACCAGACCTCTCTGCACTTGGTTGACTTCCTGGTCCAGAATAGGTATGGAATGACCGATCTGTCCCACTGACTGTACTTCAGCCCCTTTCCTCGAGCCGCAATGCTGCACAGCGGGTCTGCTGGTGCTACCTTTTCACTCCCCCCACCACCAAAAAAAAAAAAAAACGGTGCAGTGTTGCCCCAATATTCACGGCCCTCTGTTGAATGAAAGCCCAAGCTCAGGCTCCCAGAAGGCAAGCAGAACTGGGTCACTCCTGTGTTTTCCATCCTAATTTATTCCTTTCTCTTCAAGCGTTTGCTCACTGCTGACCCAAATAGAGCTAAATTGGTTACAAGGGGGGGGGAATTCCTTTTTATATTGCATATTTCTGCTAAAAAGTCGCACTTGTGTGTGGTTTTGCAGCACAGTGTGTTTTATGTTGAGGCTGAGACATTAATCAATCCAGTCGCTCGCTCATTCTAAAATATGTCGTGTGTTAGAAGGATGTCTGTGAATAGATATTCAGAGCAGCCGACAGTGTCGGGAGTCTCCATTAATTGCATTAATTGAGAGTGGCGACGAGGGGCTTAGGCCTGGGCGAGCCGTAAATGAGTCTTCTGGCAGTTGAGGATTTAGACAGGAGGCCTCTCCTGCTGTGGAGGATGAGTGCAGATGGGGGGAAATCCCCCAAACAGCGGGCACATGCAGGGCCATTGATTCCACCGATGGAGACAAATGATGTTTCTCCTTTGTTATGGTTTGAGCATCTTACTCTCAACGTACCCAGATTTTACAAAAGATGCAGATTCCGGAATGAATGTACACTTTTGTTAGTGACTACAAGCACATTTTTTTCTGTGTCCATTTGTACTCTTCTTTATACTCACAGCTTGTAATATCTGATATTGGGTTTTAAATGTTTTCCATGGAATTATACAGGTCAATGGACCATTAGGTTTCTGAGTATGATATGACAGGAGGGGGTTAAAAGGTCAGGTCCAGAAAGTACAAATCCAGACCATGGTTTTGTTTCAACCTACCAGTTGAGTACTCTGTGACTTGTGACTTTTTATACTCAACTGGTTGGTTGAAACAAAACCTTGGTCTGGATTTGTACTTTCTGGACCTGACCTTTCCACCTCTGTCTGACAGTGCTCTGCGTCATACAGATGTTAGTTGTTATGCATATATATTCATTATAAGCCATTTATAATAAGTTATAAATATAACACATAACTGGTGCACAAGTACGCATTCACCTTTAAGGACAAATAAGTACGCATTCACCTTTAAGGACAAATAAGTACGCATTTGCGCTTTTACAAACAATTGATTGTCACACATATCGTTCTTGAAGGTGAATGTGTATTTGCGTACCAGTTATGTGCACCCCTGCTTATAAAATATCTTTAGTAGCTGTGTAGATGGTGCAGGAAATGCAGCTGACATGCATGTGAGTGACATGCCCCACGTGTTCAGGGAATATTTGACCCCCCATCCCTAACCCCCTTTGTGTCTGTGCAGCGGCAATCTGGATAAGCAGACGGAGAACGGCAACACGGCCCTGCACTACTGCTGCATCTACGAGAAGCACGAGTGCTTGAAGCTACTGCTGAGGGGCAAGCCAGCCACTGACATCAGTTAGTACCGCACCCCTCTGCCTCTGCCCCAGAGGATTCTGGGACTGTGAAACACATGCTGGTTCTGTGAAGGTCACTGTTACACGGAAACATATTAGCATGGACATCTCACAGAGCCGTTAAATTTTATGCCATATGATTCATTTTTACCTTCCTGACCCATCATTAATCAAAAGGATGGAAATATATATTTTTTTTCCCTTCAGCCAATCAAAATGGGGAAACTGCACTGGACGTTGCCAGGCGACTAAGGAATTCCCAGTGTGAGGAGCCTGTAAGTGTGCTGGTGGGAGCGTGTTATGTGTATTACATATTACATGTCTAGAAATTCATCTGGTATGATACTTTAGAACAGTACCACATGCTACCGCTAGGTGGCCCCATTTAAATGATGTGCAGCTCTCCATTTAGAATATATGGCTGTGGTTTGGGCTGAATGCGGCAAGCATTCGCTTTGACAGAAGTTTTGTCCTAAACGCAAAAGACGTGAGTTGTATCGGTACAAAGAGGACCGCTGTCCTCGCGCTGGAGTGAATTCATGACCCATTATGTCTCTGCTGTGATGTGGTCTGCTCTCTCATTTGGTGATTAATGTTCAGTCAGCAGAAGAAATGCAGCTGGATGGAATGTGTCTGTTTTTCATTTTATTCATTTTTCAACAATGAGGGAGTTTAGCGGATTCCTGGTGTTTGTTTCCTTGCTTTGGTTGTGTTTCCAGGGGTAATATGGCAACAAGAGGCCTGTTGAATATTATGTATTTTGTGTACAAAGAGCAGTGACGCCCCCCACCCTCGCTGTTCTGTTAATTGCTGAGAATCCTACTCGTTAAGGCTTCCATGTTGTATTGATAAGTGTCCTGTCAGCATGTGCACCGGAGTATAGCGTCATTCCTTAGAGAGATGCAGTGGTCTCCCTGTAGGTGTATGTAACACTGGTTAGCATATGAATACCCCCCCCCCATGCCTTACACACCTGCATCCCCCAACCCCCGTTCCCCAGCTGATGCAGGCGGCTGCCGGAAAGTTCAACCCCCACGTCCACGTGGAATATGAGTGGAACCTGCGGATGGAGGAGATGGACGAGAGCGACGACGACCTAGACGACAAGGTCAGACCCCATTTGTGGCCCCCACTTGTGGCCCCTGGGTGTCACCTCTCCTGTCCCCCCGGTGTCCTCTACTATCACTCTGCCTCATCGTCCCCCATGTGTTACCCTGTCTGAGCCCCCCCCTTGTGTCACCCCACCTGTGCCTCTGTAAACCCCTTGTGTCATGCTGTCTGAGCGCCCCCCTTGTGTCACCCCACCTTTGCCCTTGTCATCCCCTTGTGTCATGCTGCTTGAGCCCCCCTTGTGTCACCCCGCCTGTCATCCCCGGATCCAGTTCCGCCTGTGATTGGTTGGTGTGGTCGCTCTGCCTCTTTCTAATGCCCCCCCACGGCGGCCCCTTGCAGCCAAGCCCCGTGAAGAAGGAGCGCTCCTCTCGGCCCCAGAGCTTCTGCCACCCATCAAGCATCTCCCCCCAGGACAAGCTGTCCCTCCCCAGCTTCACCGGCCTCCGTGACAAGCAGCGTCTCTCCTACGGCGCCTTCACCAACAGCGCCCCCACTGACTCACCCACCTCACCCGTCACAGACGGCCCCCCCCTGCCCCCCCGGAATGCAGCCAAAGGTAGGACCCCCTCATCACGGGGAAGGCCCCCTGCTCAGTTCTCCTCACAGCATGGGTCCCATGATCCTCGTCCTGACTGAGAATGGAGCGTTTCTGCAGAGCGTGGCCTCTGTACTATACAGCCATATTTCCTCCCCCTAGCTGCAATGATAAGCAGCCTGTTATGGCAGTTTAGCAGCACACAGCGCCCCCTACAGGAACATGGTGAGGATTCCACAAGGGACCTGCAGGTTCCCCTTACAGGCCTGGAGATACTTTTTCCACGCTCCATAATTACGGCTTTCCAGCATTTCAGGCATTTTCAGCACTTGGAGCTCAGCGCTGCGCCACCAGCTGCCCCGTCAGCATCCTGACATATGTGCACATTGACGGGTGGATGTGTGTCACTTGTAATTGGGAGATGCCCAAAGCCCTGTACTGGATAACCAGGAATGATGAAAGTTAGAGATATAGTTAAATATAAAATAGCATTTGGCGATTTTGCGTCATTATATCGCAGGACTTCTGCGCTATTGTATCCCTGCCAAACCCACACATTCACACCCTTACTTTACACATTGGGAGCTCTGTCTACACTTGCGGAGTGTTATGCTGTTTACATAGATTGGCTGGGCAGGTTTGGTCAAATACAGACCTGGGGATTATTTTGAAATTTTCCAGTGGCAAGTCGATGTCTGTAATTGAGCTTTAGCTTTCTGTTGTATTATTCTGTTATATGTTCTCCTAGATCAGGGTTCTTCAACTCTGGACCTCGATTCCAAATCCAGGCCGTGTTTTCAGTTCTCCCAGGTAGTTGTTTAATAATTACTGATTCTGATTGGCCAGAGGCTTCACACCTGACTGACAGGTAAAGGAAGGCTGGAAAACCAGCAGTGCTTGGACCTCGAGGACCTTGAGTTGAATAACCCTGTCCTAGATGGTGGGGTGATGTACTGATAAAACTGATAAAATAAGAACCATGAAGACTCGTATCCTTGTACCACATCAAACAGACTACTCTACAGTTCTAGACTTGTAGAAGTATAAAATTGACAAGCAAAACCCACTCAGTCCATTTTTTTTCCCTGAGATGACATAACCAATGACGTAAAGTCAGGCTTCCTCATCATATGTTTCAGTACTGTGGACCAAAACTCACTCAGTCCTTGTGTAATTCAACAAATAACTTTCCTTAAAGTTCACAGAATTTTTCTCCATAACGTGTCCGGTGGATTCAGTGAGTTTTGGAAATTTTCCCTTCAATTGGCTTGAAGTTTGTCCCCCAGCACAATGTGTCACAGCAGTCACAGGCTTCGGGTAATACGTAATGTTTCTCATGGTTCTTTGAAATTGGAGTTCCTACACAATTTTAATAGATGACGTTACTCTTTTAGGAAATTACAGCTGTGGTTCCAGCTGGTACATTACAAGGTAGTTTATTGGCTAAACTACAATAACAAGATACTCGTCTCCTGATTGATCACTTACATAAACAGCTGGTTACATGGCTGGTTATGCTTAAAGTATTATGAAGACTGGTTAATGGAAATTATGACCACTTAATAGTAAATCTAAGGCCTGAAGGTCCCTTAAATGTGAGATTTAATTGCCGATCACTCCTGTCTGCATGGGTCTGAGCCCATTTTACATGTGCAGTAGTGATTTTTTGTAAGTAGTACAAAATGGCCACCGGTGACTCAACAGGAGGTCACGCCTGCCTCTGTTGCTCTGAATGTCAGTGTTACTCATGGGAGGTAGTCATCCTCACTTAGTAAACCCGTCCATCCATCCATCTTCTAACCCAGCGTTTCCCAATCCGGTCCTCGGGGACCCACAGTCGGTCCATGTTTTTGCTCCATCAGAACTCCCTGCAAGACAGTTTACATTTTTGCTCCCTCCCAGCTCTTAGTAGCAAAAACGTTGACTGTCTGTTGGTCTCCAAGGACCGGATTGGCTTGTCTAGCCAGTTATCCAGTGCAGGGTCATGGTGAGCCTGAAGACTTGGGGGAGAACATGCAACTCCTCACCCACAGGAAAGGTGAAGCGCAGCACTGCTGCCTCTGCAGGACATGTCGCAATGCTCAGCATGTAGACGAGATCCTCCTCCTGATGGGTATTTTTTTCAGTAAACAGTTAAGTTCTGCAAGATCACAGGAATGTCACACACCTGCCAAACGCGGCATGAACGCAGCAGCATTCTGCATGACGGGTCATGTGTGAGCAGGATGCGAGAGGCGGCAAATTTCCGTCATATGCCCCTGCAGTATGACTTGCACTTGGTGCGTATGGGTGTAAGATGGTGACAGACTGTCATTTAAAAGCCCCCTTAGCCAGACACATTTAGCTGAGTGAATATAATTGTAGATCAAGGCCTGGTTAAGTTTTGTAAGAAGCTGGCCCAAGTTCAGCTTGATATTGTGTGTATGTACATTGTGAGGTTTGATAACAGAGCGCATGAGTTCAGGGCTCCACTCCTGCAGCCATTCATCTGCGTACTGCTGTAATGATTTTGTAGTGACAGAGAACCTCGCTCTCTCCTTCTCATAGAGAGAAACTCCTAAGCTTGAGAACCTTTCGGACTTGGCCCCTTCAGACACCACACTGCAATTTTCTGCAGTTCATGCATCTCTTGTTTACTGTTAAGTTCCACAGTTTCCATGTCACTTAGGTCAGACCAAACTTGGAAGATGGATGAAAATGCCCTCATTGAAATGACCCCGCCCACCCCCTCACCTCCCTGGCCTCTGGCCACTTACAGCTTGTGTTGGATGAAAACACCCCCATTGAAATGCATTATGGCCCCGCCCCCTCTGTCTGGGCCCCACCCCCTCATGCCCTAACCTCAGGCCACTTAGAGCATGTATTTTCTGTCCCTCTTCCAGTTCCTTTCTGCGCCCCCCCCTCCTCCCTCCCTCTGAGCTCACAGGCTCCTGGGGGGAGCTCTACCCTGTCCAAGAAGAGGCCGCCGCCCCCTCCCCCTGGGCACAAACGCACCCTGTCTGACCCGCCCAGCCCTATACCTCACGGCCCCCAGAGTAAAGGTGGGATCGCTTGGGGTGAGTTGGCTGTGAATAAAACCAGGAGGAAATATGATCTGATGTAACCGGAGATGCAGGCAGCAGAGGAACAAAGCGGGGGGGTGGGCTGTAATAGACCGCGGTGTTTTTTCTTTAAGACCGGTTTAACATTAAGGGGAAGTTTAAAGGAGACCAATGTGCATGTTTGGGGTGAGCATCTTGAATACACCAGTGTGAACAGGCCGTTTGTGTACGGGACCTGCAGGCCATCATACTGTCCTCAGTCACCCTCTGACTGTATGTCTTTCTCTGTCTGTTGCTCTCTGCCTGTGTCTTTGTCTATCTGTCTGCCTGTCTCTGTCTATCCATCTCTTTCTGTCTGTTTTATAATGGTGTTATTCATTTTCTGTGTTGTCATTTGCACTTCTATCAATATAACAATACATATCCCCAGTTTCATGGATGTTACTTGCCAGTGCGGATTCCTGAACATTCCTGACAGTATTGAGGCAGTCCCCAGGTTACGAACTAAGTCTGTCTTTAAGTCGAATTTGTAGACAAGTCAAAAAAATAATACAGTACATAATAATACAGTAATAGTAAAAATGACTGTATAATAGTAATAATAATTATTATAGTTTTATTATTGTGTGATACCTTAAACCGCGGAAACCATGCAGTGTTTTCACATGCATCACGAAGTACTGCATGCTTTCATTATTGCAAACCATACATCCATCCGTTTTCTGTACCCACTTATCCTATTGAAGATCTTGGGGGTCCGGAGCCTATGGGCACAAGGCAGGGAACAACCCAGGATGGGGTGTCATCCCATCTCAGGGCACAAGGCAGGGAACAACCCAGGATGGGGTGTCATCCCATCGCAGGGCGCAGACACACACGGACACCTATTCGGTGACCCCAGTTAACCTCCGCGTGTTTTTGGATTGTGGGGGGAAACTGCCGAACCCAGAGGAAACCCCACGGTGACATGAAGAGAACAAGCAAACCCCATATGCATGGACCCAGGGCAGAGACTACCGCGCCCTATGCCACCCCAAACCCTATGCCACCCAAAACCGCGCCCCTATGCCACCCCAAACCGCGCCCCTATGCCACCCCAAACCGCGCCCCTATGCCACCCCAAGCCGCGCCCCTATGCCACCCCAAGCCGCGCCCCTATGCCACCCCAAGCCGCGCCCCTATGCCACCCCAAGCCGCGCCCCTATGCCACCCCAAACCGCGCCCCTATGCCGCGCCCCTATGTCACCCCAAGCCGCGCCCCTATGCCACCCCAAACCGCGCCCCTATGCCACCCCAAGCCGCGCCCCTATGCCACCCCAAGCCGCGCCCCTATGCCACCCCAAACCGCGCCCTATGCCACCCCCAGACGCCATTGTATTTAACCCAAATTTTCAACGTAATAGGCTTTATTGCAGTCTTTATGTAAGTAGCAGTTGACTGTAAGCTGAACCTTCTTAACCTGGGGACTATCTGTGTTGTCAGTTAAATAACAAACAAGGCTTTTGGGGTCTAAGCCCAACTGATATGAATTTTTAAGGTTGGATCATTGGAATTCTGTCACTCCTCCATTGATATTTCAGCTCCATTTCTCAGTTCTACGCAGGTTGCTTCCTGTTTAATGACCGTGAAGCTCTGCAGAATCAGCAGGGAAAATAAGAAAGTTTGTAACTTAAGTATAAAAAACAAAAAGTGGTGTGGAACTGACACCAGGGAGCATTTAACCTCTGTGGATGTGCTGGAATGTAGTGTTGAGTTCACCTAGTCTACAAACCAAATATCCTGATCATCTTGGACCTCATTTGAAAGATCAAAGTAATCATTTAATTTTTAGGTGAGTGGTTTCGTTAATTAGCCAAACACTCCTTAGACCCAAAGCAGAGGGTTCCTTTTACTGGTCACCCATTTGCTGCTATGCCAACCACTTTGTTTGGGTATGTGCATGTTATTAGCGGACGTAATCCGCTTAACTCACTCACCAACCAGCTTGACCAGCCAGGAGTCACTCAGCCTGATGGCCCACCACCTGTGCCAGTAAATCAGGCCTAACACTGAGCTTCTCAGAGTCCCACCGCTAACAGTAGGCTCAGCGTTCACCCAACCTAAAGTAACGCTGATCATTAATTGCTTTGCTGTGGTAAAGTATGTACATCTTCTTAAAGCAGGAGTGATGCTTGGATTTTTAAGGTGGGGGGCATAAGTGGCGCCAACCTTATTGGTAGCCAGTGACATAGGTATCGAAACGGTGATTGACAGGTGAGAGGGCAGCCTGGAGGCCAATCAGTTTTCAGCTGGGTCGGTGTCGCTGTAGCCCCTGTATATATGCCCTAGCCTTAAATATTCTATGTTTAGGTAACATCAGCCATGTTCATAGTTTTCATGATATCCAAACCCTACACCTTGTGTGATGTTTGCGAAAACTCATAGATTCTGCATGGTAAACGTACATAGTGAAAATTCCTCACGTAATCTGACGCTTGCAGGAAATGACTCGACTCCACCTTCTTTGAACAAGACTTCTCCTTCATCCAACAAGTTCGAGGGCATTCTACAGCAGCAAAGGTACTTGGACCTTCTTGAACCAACCAACCAGAGTGAAACCACTGATCACATGACAGGCTGTCCTTGGGTCCTGTTTTAAGTAGTTACATTTTCAAATACTTGCAACACGGGGAATAAGTGTAGCATTTTTGTTCAAATCTTTGCCTTCATTCAGAGATGTCTCACCAGAAAATGTTCTTTTTTATCCTGTCCTTCAGTTCTGCTTCAGGTACCACAAAATCTACACTTGGTCCAAGGGTCCTTCCCAAACTACCTCAAAAAGGTAGGACAATGTGATTCCTGGAGTTTCTGAGCCAGTAGCCGTGCTTCTTTGACCAACATTAATCCACTGCAGTGGTACTACACTGCAGACTGGTTTCACCTAAACCCTTAAATAAATGCCCTGCAGGGTTACAGATTAGATCAGGGTGCTTTAATCCAGTTAAGTCATTGTACTGCAGGCAGCAGTTGGAGATGTAGTGTGTATACATAGGAAACAGACCAACAAGCTTACACGGTTCCAGGTTAATCACTTAAGAACCGTGATGTCCTGTTTCAGTGGCACTGCGGAAAATAGACACCATCCACCACCCCTCTATCGACAAAAGCGGCCAGTCTGCCGAGATCTTTCAGAAGTCACCCCAATCCAGCGAGGTTCTCCAGAAGTCTCCCCTGCCGGAAAAGCCCCAGCTAGCAGACCTTCCACCCAAGCCCCAGATCTCAGAGCTGCCCCCCAAGCCTGGAGAGCTACCCCCGAAGCCTCCGCTGTCTGACCTTCCTCCTAAACCCCAGCTGGGAGACCTGCCGCCCAAGCCCCAAATTAAGGACCTACCTCCCAAGCCCCAGCTGTCTGACATCGGCACGAAGCCCCCATTGGCCGAACCTGCCCAGAAGCCCCTCTCCGGGGAGCCGATGCCCAAATTGCAGCCCTCGGATTCGCCGGCCCCCAGTCAGCTGGTGGAACCATCGCCCAAGCAGCCTAGCGAAGACACCAATGGCGGCCCGGCCGGCGCCAGCGAGATGCCTGTGCCGCTGCCCAGGAAGATAAACACTGTGAGTTCCTGTGCCGACGTCCTAAGGAAGCGCCTTCTCCTTGCATACAGTAGGCAGTGCTTCCTTACTCCCCGTCCAAAGAGCTTTTATGCACAAAGAACTGAGAGATGTTAAAAATGTCTCGAAGACCACAATTAAGTACTCGCATGTTTACACTGAATAAAAAGCCCGCCACCATTGTTCCCAAAGCACAGCTAGGATGCGAACTGCTTTCCTAGTGCCAGAAGCAGGACTGTCAGTCATGATCTCATGATCTCTTCTGTAACTTGCTGTTTGATGAGTGGCTTCAAGAGCCTCTCATTCTTCAGAAATGCACACATGATTTAGGGCAGTGTTTGAAGCCAGCTACACTGGGGCTTTTTTCATTAAACGGCATTATGGTTTGATGAATAAGGATGATTAACTGTGCAGATAAAAAATCATACAGAGTGCCTTCTTATGTATGTACATGTATTTGTCATTAAAATTCAAGTTCCACTGTAACTATGGAGTTAAAAATTTATGATGAAAATGTGCGTCCATATTACACCGTAACATATATCCAGTACTAGCATAATAAAAGCATTTTTCCTCCAGAACTAAGAACTGTAGATGTGCGCTTTACTGGTAGTTTCCTGGTATCTAGACTTAATCATCTTGGAATTAATCCCATGAGGCATAGGGCAGAAGGCAGGGGACCCCCAGCGTGGCAGTCTGGTCCACCATGGGATACACTCACACTCACACACAAATCACACTATGGACAACTTAGAGACACTAGTTGATGTAGCCATGTGTTTTTTCCGCTGTGGGAGTTTTTCCAAATACGTCGCCATCTCCCCGCAGGGTAAAGCCAAAGTAAGGCGGGTGAAGACCATCTATGAGTGCCAGGCTGACAACGACGACGAGCTGACGTTCGCGGAGGGCGAGGTGATCGTAGTGACGGGGGAGGAGGACCAGGAGTGGTGGGTGAGTGCCCATCCATCACCCTTCTGATGGATCTCCAAACCATGCAGATGTATAAATATTCCTCAACGCTCCAGCTAATGTAAACATCTGCTGAGTGTTTCTTCAGGAAACTGGACAGAATTCCAAAAATGGTTTGTGAGTACGTATAGCGCATACCAGGCTTGAGGTTTTGTCAGAGAATCTGCCAGATCTGAGGGGTCACCATTTTCATGTGATACTGGTGTCTTAATATTGGGTGTTTTAGTGTTACTAACCAAGTCTACTACATGTCCTATTTTGTGACTGTTCTGCCGGATTAATTTGTTGTGGTAACCTCTAGTAACCCTGCCTCATTGTTTTCTGTCACAGATTGGCCATATCGAAGGGCAGCCGGAACGGAAGGGGGTGTTCCCCATGTCATTCGTGCACATTCTGTCAGACTGACAGTGGGACGGACAGCTCAGCCACCCAATCTCCGACTGGCCCCGCCCCTCAGTGTGTGCTCCATCAAATAGGATGCCACTAAGGGCCAGATGGCCACTCCTGTAAATAGCTGCTGTTACAGACATGGGCAGAGAAAACGCAAAACCACCTGGCCAAAGGTGTGCGGTGTGTGTATGTATTGTAAATAAACTGCGTTAACCTGCCTTTACCAGTATTAACCTAGCCTTCCAACCCGGCATACCTTGCAAGGTTTGCGGTAGCCATTCTCCAGCACTTAGCATCTGCTATGGTATATAAGTATGTATACATACATGCACATGTATGTACATGTATGCATATGTGTGTTCATGCCTGTGCATAATGTATGTATACATACCTATCTTTCTGTACATGCTCCAGTGTGTATCCTATCAATGTATGCTGCCTGCTAAAGGCGCTTAAGGAGGTCAAATGGCCATATCTTAGCTTGTATATCACCAGTATCATTGCTTATATCCCTGAAATACCGGCAGAATCAAGGTAACTTCTTCAGACTTCAAAGCTCTCACTCTCGCCTGGAAGACTGAAGCGGCAGAGGAGGATGAGAAGAGACTTAACGCGAAGCTAATAAATGCATGTCTGAGGATGAGATGTATCCCCATTAAATGTATTGTTGAGTGCTGCTTGCTGAATGTTTGAAGAGAGCCGTTCTGTGGAAGCCTGGTGCCCGAAAATGTGATGCGGTCTGATGTGTATCTCGGTAACAATCAAGGATTCAGTTCTCCACCAGCTGATGGAGACACTGCCACAGGACAGAAGCAGCCGAGTCACACCCCCCCCCCAACACCCACATGAAATATGGACATGTATGTAACTCCCCCCTCCTCCTTACCTCCCTATAACACACATAGCAACGGGCAGGTACCGATTTCTTCAGTTTGGTGTGTATTGTGGAGTGGGTTTGAGGGTGGGGGGGCCCCTCCTGACAGAGCGGATGAAGGCACGGGACCCTGACACCTCTTTCTCCTGCAGTCTGGACAGCCCTTGGACTCATGTACACTAGAAAAGTATTCCTGATGTCAGCATGTGGTCTCCTGAAGGTTATGGGCCTTATAAACCTTTGTGTGTTATAACAGACTGGAATTCCCCCCCCCCCACCCCTTAGTGATGTCACAAGTGTCTGATATACATTAACAGACAGTTCATACCCATGCTCTGTCTCCGTAGTCAATTTGGGGGCAAAGAATTCAGTGTATTAAAAGGTATTAACCATTGTTTGGACTGTTTCATGCTTGAACCCTCAGATTTATCCATGCAGTACTTGGTGTTATACTTCTGAGCTTTTGTGATGATGCATTTGCAGCATTTATGGTCAGTTTAGTACCTGGCCCCTCCATCCTTTAAAAAGAAAGGAAAAAGGGTAGCAGGTAGATTTCATCCATGGATTATAATTAGAAGTGTAATTTTCCATAATGCTGCAGTTATAAAATTGCTACCTTAGAGTTCATCAGTTCAACCCAGTCCTTCCGGTTTCAGAAGGCCTACAGGCAATGTTTGCAGCACTAGAATCTGACAACTAGTGTTCTTTACTATTAGTTGGTGCCTGAGGTAGTAAGTTCAGTATTACTAACTGCAGTTAGAGTATGATTTCTGGTCATGAGCAGGATAGAAGGTGACTAACACAGGTTAGACCACAGTCATTCCTGTGTCTATTATAAAATAAGCCAATCTAGTCCACTAATCTCCCCAAGTCAGGTCTACATGCCAGACCTGTCACCCAGAAACTCAGTACCACCACTCTGCAACAGACCAGGGTTTTATTCTTCAACCAATGCCCTTCAGGACATTCACCATTTTAAACAAAAGCCAGAAACCATAGTGGGAGGAGTCAAAACAGAAAAAGTTCCTTTACGGAGCTGCACCACATTTCCAACAGTTCATTTTGAGAATTGCACTTTTGAGGAAGGCTTCCTTGGGGTCTGGTCAATTTTCTCCACCGCTTTGATGATGCCAACTGCCACAGTCTGCTTCAGATCCCTAGCAGCAAACCGACCTGAAGGGAGACAGGAGTCATCTTCAAGAGGCCCTCACCACATTGCAGAATGAGGTGTTTAAGGATCTCACCTAAAGGAGGGTAGCTGAAGAAGCTCTCAACACAGAGAGGCTTTATAGGAACGAGCTTCACAGTGGCAGCATCTCCAGACACCAGGCCTTGAGGACCCTCCTCCAGAATCTTCCCCGTCCGGCGGTCAAGCTTCTGCTGGAGCTCAGCAAAGCGACAGGTCACATGGGCAGTGTGACAGTCCAGCACTGGGGAGTAGCCAGCCTTTATGATGCCTGGGTGGTTGAGAATTATCACCTGCACAGAAGTTAAGGCAACAGAACAGTCAGGTGGCTTATTGAAGACCACATGCAAGCCAGTAATATAAAAAAAAAAAAGTTCTACATTGGGCAGTTCAGCTATGCAAAGTTACCTGGGCAATGAAGCTGGCGACATCCAGCGGAGGGTCATGCTGGGCATTCCCAGCCACATTCCCTCTCCGCAAGTTCTTAACAGCTACATTCTTGATGTTGAAGCCTATGTTGTGTCCAGGCAGGGCAGTCTGGAGTCCTTGGTGGTGCATCTCTATGGACTTCACCTCAGCAGTGAGCTTGGCTGGTGAGAATGTCAGGAGCATCCCAGGTTTCAGGACACCAGTCTCTACCTTCCCCACTGGGACTGTACCAACTCCTGCAGTTTTAGGGGAGAGTTTACATTTAAGCAGCAGGGTTCCAAGTGAAATGATTATCAGACAGATCTCACTTACCTCCTATTTTGTAGACATCCTGAAGGGGCAGTCTGAGAGGCTTGTTGACAATTCGGATTGGAGGAAGTATAGCATCCAGGACTTCCAGAAGAGTTTTACCATTTGCGTTGCCCTCTTTTCGCTTGATTTTCCATCCTTTGAACCAAGGTAACTACCACGTGGAATGAACACGGCGTTTAAAACAAATGCCATCACACGCTCCTTAGAAGTCAAGCGGTAGTTACCTTCTGAGAGGATGCGAGCATGTTTTCACCATTCCAGCCAGAAACGGGCACGAACGGCACAGCTGCCGGGTCATATCCGATTTTCTTGATGAACACAGTCACGTTGCGAACCACCTCCTCGTAGCGCTTCTGGCTGTAGGGCGGGTCAGTCAGGTCCATCTTGTTGACGCAGACGATGATCTGCTTGACGCCCAGCGTGTAAGCAAGCAGGGCATGCTCCCTGGTCTGTCCGTTTCTGGAGATGCCGGCCTCAAACTCGCCCTTGGCCGCGGACACCACCAGAATAGCGGCGTCAGCCTGAAATGACGGACTGGTGGGTAGATCACCGCTGCCATCATATCGCCAAACATGGAGAACCCGGCCGGGCGGGGAGTTTGTACCTGGGATGTGCCGGTGATCATGTTCTTAATGAAGTCGCGATGTCCAGGAGCATCGATGATGGTGATGGAAAACTTCTGAGTCTCAAACTTCAGCAGCGAGATGTCGATAGTGATACCACGCTCTCTCTCGGCTTTCAGCTTGTCCAAAACCCATGCGAACTTGAAAGAGCTCTTGCCCATCTAAAAAAAAGAAAAAATTAAAGTTTATAGACGATAAACTAGCACAAATTTCGTGATTATGAAATAAACCCTGACCTGGGCTGCAGCTTTTTCAAACTTCTCAAGGGTCCTGGAGTCCACGCCGCCGCACTTATAGAGCAGATGGCCGGTGGTCGTAGACTTGCCACTATCTACGTGGCCGATAATAACAACATTGATATGGATGCGCTCCTTCGGCATGTTGATGTCAGGGTTGTACTAAAGAAATCGCCTTTAACGAAACGTTTTATACCGTACAGAATCCTTTTTTTTCTGCACGAAAAGGGATCCACATGGCGATACTTTTATAGCTGCTGTAACGATTAATTTAATTACGCTCCCTCCGATTAGATTCACCTGCGCCGTTCGTCTCAGATCGTTAACTGTAGTGTAGAAGAAATGCCTTGATAAAACTCCTGAAAGTGCTTTTGCAATAAATTAGTACAAAATGAACAGTACTGCAGATAAATGGTCTCAGTTGTTTTATTACGGTTTTTACTATAACATTTTCGTGGTATTTATTGACTGTGGCTGTCTCAGTTATAATGAATTTAAAACGCAATTTATTTCAACTCGTGAGTGATAACTCGCAATTAAAACATGAATAACGACTTTATGATTTCCGTCTTTCACTGGGCAATAAGATGTAAAGGACTGCTTAAAAGAAAATGTGCTTTATTTCGTGCCCCTGTAGGCCTGTAGACTAATCCTGATACCTGAGGTCTTGGCCAATACGTTTTAACACATTTCTACACTCTAGCTTTCAGTTATACTAACAGTTTATCATGTCCCGTTCTATCAATACTCCTGACATCTCATATGTTTCTTCGCTATCTGTGTTCACGTGATGATTATATCTTCTCTTATAAGCCTTCCCCCGTTGTAATTTTTATTATACATTTTTTCCCTTCCTTTTCCTTTTGGTGATCTTGTGCAGCACTTTGGTCAACAAACGTTGTTTTTAAATGTGCTTTATAAATAAGTTTCAGTTGGACTTTAGCAGTCTGTTGAAGGTAGATCTTTAACTGTATGATCGTGGGTTGTGTTGAAGTTAGGTTGAGCCTTACCACATCCCTTTAACAGCGCGTTGAGATTAAGTAGATCCTTAACTGCTCCCTTTTCATAGTCTCCAAGTTGGGTAGGCTCTATTTTTAACCGATCTCTTTTAACGGTGTATTGAAGATAAGAATATCCTTAACGGAACCGCTTTAAAGGTGTATTGAAGTTTACAAGATATCCTTATCTGATTCGTTTTCACAGTAGGTTGAACTTGGGTAGATCTTTAATCGATCTGTTTTAGCAATATGTTAAATTTAGATAGATGTAAGTTGCGCAGACGCTCATTTACACGTTTCAGTTTGTCACTGATTGAGCAACCGATTTCTTAAGATCTTTCAGGTGTAAGATATCGGTAATATGCGGGAAATAAATCATAATGAAACTCTCGGGGAATTAATTGTGATGAAATTATTATTATTATTTTACAGTGTGACAGGTGTATATGTATTCAGGCTGCATTTCCCCTATACTTTAAATGGCATAATATACATTCCGTGTAATTAAGAGACACTTGCGTTTGCCCGCATGCCCCTGTGGTAGCAGGTCTATTCCTTTTATAGCTGTTGCAGAGCACCATGCCTGAACCTGTGTGACCGACACAGTGACGTTCAGGGCGGCCAACCCGGAAACTGGCTGCCGATCGAGGGCTTATACTTGCGAGCCGCGATCTGCTATGCGAGCCGGCCGCCGGAGCGTCTTCGCCGGGACTCACGGTACCTCTTGGCTCCGTTCGCTCCGCATGTTAAGGTAAGCCGCACGGAAGCGTGTCTGCCGTCCACCCGCTCCGACCATTGTCGTTTCCTCTCCGGGTCGCTCCCTATTTTTAAATTTATTATACAGTACTTGTTTTTATGGCAACTACCATTGTCAAGCGGAATTATTTCCCATTTGAAGTTGATGGTGTCAGAGAATTCAGTGCGATTTACTGCTTCATATTGTAACATATGAGAACTTCGTTTCAAAAATTAATTTGAATATTTGCTAACTTTATTGTGCCCATAACAGCAGTAATTAGCCTATATCATTATAATAAACGGCACAAAATGTGAATGAACCCCGTTACATATAAATTATTGGTTTATTTTACCAAGATAATATTTTCATCGTAGGTGGAAAAGCACCGTTTTCAGTGAGCGCAGCTTCTGATCGTTGTTTTAATTACGCAAGCAAAGGGACTGGAATTGGGACCACCGGCAAATGTCACGATTGGATCACGTACAGTACGTGAATGAAATACATGACTGATCCATATTCTCACGAAATAGGAAGCTGTCTTTCCGTCAGACACATGAAACGCTGTCGTTTCGTTTCGCTTCTTGCACGTTATTTTAAACTGATGAACTGGTGATCTAACATCTACGCCCCCGCTTTCTGTGAATCGGGAGCCGGCACTTTACTGTCGGGTCCAGTGCAGAATTCGGCCGGGGCAGCCGGTTCCGATCTGCAAAAACGCCCGTGCATAAGGTGCGTAGGCTTACGGCGCTTCCTCTTTTCAAAACGTGCATTTCGTCCACGGACTGCATATGGTGCATTACATAGAGCCTTATTAGCACCATGGCTGAGCAGTTAGTGCTTGCCTAAATTATAAGGGGGCTTGGAGAATAAAAACACACAGCTTAGCTTCTTTTGGAAAACGCATTTTCCTGTGAGGCTGCAGTCTGTAGGTGTTTAGTTTAAAGTGCGCGGCCCGGGTCGCTCCACACCCCTGAAGTTGAAGTGCGCAGGGTGTCTGTGATGTGCAGTTAGGTGGCCAGTCCTGCCGTTTTGATACAAATGAATGAATAGGTCACACAAATCAGGGATGGAAATTGTATCTGATTTGCATTTAGCTAAAGGAGGCACGCTTGGGGGGTAGGGAGGAATGCATGTCTGTTTCTTGAGGACCACAGGTTTGGCGTCATGTGTGCAAGAGGGAAATTGTGCTAATGGTCAAACGTAAAAGGAAGTGCTTTTCAAAAAAAGTTGAACTATTTATTAAGCTGCACAGGCTGACGTGAGGAGGCCAGATACTTGTAATGCAACTTAATTTTATACACGTGGAGAAGTATGTTTTTTTTTTTTGTTTTGCGAAAAAAAAGGGGATTAAGGAAAGGGCATGTTTTTAAAGCCTCTCTATTCTGACAAATGTGTGCCTCGGGGGTGGAGAACTTCTGGGGAGAGATGGTGAGTGCCGGGGATGGTGCAGAGACTGCATGGTCCCTGGCCCGTTAATGAACATGCGACGCGGTTGGTACACGCTCGCGGTCGCCAACTTCTGCATCCTCTGAAACCAAAACTCGCTTCGTGTTCCTCGTTTTTTTTTTCTCTGGCTGGCCTCGGACCCATGCTGCATAAGTTAGGACGAAGCCGTTGTGGTCGCGAGCCACCGGCGTCTGGTCGTGACCCCGTGGTGAAAATGTCAGGGTGGAGGTTCTTCAGGCTGCAGACTGTCCGGCCCCAGAAGCCTGCCCCTTGCCTAGACGAGACATAATTTTTGGTGCTTTTCGGTGTGTCTGGAGGCTGACTTCCTGCTTCGAGCTCGTGCTGCACGCACACACACACACGCGTGTGCGCGCGCTGGTTGCGGTGACAGGAGCTGTCATGAAGAAGATGCTGTTGATAATGGTGTCCGTTTCCAAGTTCCCGATTGCCGCTTTTAAGACGTCTACTTTGGTCCCAGAGAAATAAAACTGCTTACATGAGTAATTCAATTCTTACAGCCACCTTTAATCAGCAGTAAAAATGAACTGTGAGATATTTCATTTAGGCTGTAATCCTGACGTGGATAGCAGGTGCCGCGCTCTGCTTTGAATGCGATATCTAATGAACATCTATAAATGGTGTGTAACGACGGCGGTGACCTTATTTTCTTATTACTGTACCGAAGCATAGCTGTTTAGTCCCGTACGCATTTACATTTGGGTTCTCATACAGCGTTTTTTTTCCTGTTCTGTTTTGAATAAGAGCAAACAGCAGGAAGTAGCTATGAAGCCTTATACAATTATTATGAGTATTTTATCTGTGAACAGAGCTTACATAAATCTCACAAGCAAGCAACAATATATAGTTTGTCATGTTGTTATGATTAAAAACAAAAACTAACAAATCCAAATTTCTAAAGCCACTCCTAAAACTTTATGTAAGATCAGATTGCTCCATCTTCCAGTTGCTCATCCAGTGTGAGGTCACCTGGCAGCCTGGAGCCCTTCCCATGCAGTGTCGTACATAAAGCAGGGGACACCCTGGATGAGATCTTGGTCCATCACTGCACACAAACACTCTGGTCAATTTAGAGACACTAATTCACACAAATGCCCATTTTGGGCTGTAGGAGAAGACCTGTGTTAAATAGGGAGAACATGCAAAAACCGTGCATGCAGGGAAGAGGTGGGATTCAAACACATAAAGGGTGGAACAAACCATGTCATTATTACATCATTTCAAGCCTGAGAATATTTGAGCCTTACAACAAACATTTTAAAACATTCTACAAATAAAGCTCTCTGAATTCTTATAATGATTTAAAATGAGCCACTTCCCATACTTTGTATAATGCTGGGTTGCTCATTTTAAAGGGTCAATGCCCAGCATCTGATCTTGTGTTTCAGATTGTGTCTTTCCTGGTGTGAAACACATCCAGAGGTGGAGATTCCAGGTCCAGAGAGTACAAATCCAGACCAAGATTTTGTTTCAGCCAACCAGTTGAGTATTCTGTGACTGTGACTCTCTATACTTACTGTAACTGGCTGGTTGAAACAAAAGCTTGGTCTGGATTTGTACTCTCTGGTCCTGAAATCTCCACCTCTGAGTACATCACTGTCACCTGTATTAAATAAACAGTCATGGATGGATGGATGTGTGACACTGTCACCTCGCAGTTGGATTCTTATCTTCTTTGTCACAGTACAACATATATATATTTGTAACTTATCATTTAGCAGTATCGAGATTAGATTTGAGGGTAAATGCTAACAATAGCGCCCCCCGCAGTAAGTAGCAGCTGGGGTGTTAAGCTCCAACTTTGTCTCACCATGGTGATTTAGGTGGCTGCCGTTGGTGTGTAAAGGTGGTGTTGTGGTTTAGTGTCATATTGCACCTCAGGCTTGCACATTCATATGCTGCTTCTGTGTTGTGTGAGTCTCCTCCCTCGACCCATTGGTGTGTCAGAATCTCCCCTAATGTGTGATCATGCGTGTATGTTTATGCCCCTGTATTTTACTGATGCCCCTAAACCTTGTGCCCCGTGGATCCTGGGATAGGCTGCAGGCTTACTGGGACCCAATACTGGATGAGTGGTTGGAAGACAGACAGACTGGTGTTGTGTAATGAGTACTAGACATAAGTTAGGGTCCCATTGGGAATATTATTGGAGCGTTTCTCAGCCCGGTCCTCGGGGACAGTCCGCATTTTTGCTCCCTCCCAGCTCTCAGCACACCTGAACCAAGCAATCAAGAACAAACCAAACCATCAGCACTGAACTAAACAATCATGAATATCGAATATTTGGAGTGCTGTCTGAGGACTGGGTTGAAAAACACTGTATTATCATGTTATACACCAAAAGTACTGAGTGTTATACACTGTAACTATGGTAACTGCTGGCACTGCTGTGAACTAGGACAGATTTGCTCAGAGGCTGAATGGAACAGACGTGTGTGGGAGAACCCTGATCTACACTGAGAAGAAAGGGTGATGGAGTCAGAAGATCCCACCCCCCGCCCGGTCTCTCAAGGGGGCTGTGCTAGTCCAGACGGACACACGCTAACGCGCAAATGCTGCTTCTGGTGGACGGACAGGAATCGGGAATTCAGTTCTGTGTTTCACATTGACGGCTTATCTGTGTCTTATACATACTTTTTTTCTCTTCAGAGGTTTGAGGAAATAATTTGTAAATAGTGCATGTTAGGTGTGGAGTGTGCATGTTCTCCTAGTGTCTGAGCGAGTTTCAGCTTCCTCCACTGGTCCCAACATGCTGGTCGGTGCATTTATGACACCAGAGGGTGTGCTGCGATAGACTGTCTTCCCGTCCAGGGTGTCACCAGTCTTACATCCTGTGACAGACTGGCATCCTCTCTGGAGTGTCCCCTGCCCTGTGACAGACTGGCATCCTGTTCAGGGTGTGTCCTGCCCGGTGCCCCTTGCATTCTGGAATAGCCATCAGGCTCACTGTGATTCTGTACTGGATGGATGGTGGATGTGAATTGGGTCAGTTATTCTAGGGTTAAATTTGGCAAAACTCACAGGACACACGCACCCAGGAAGATTAATTGTAGCATTTTGGACAATCCAATGATTATCTATTCAGAGAAAATTCAGGGTATGAATTTGGGGATGAGTGAGTGGAATCCAGCCTGGTTTAGCTTCTGTCGCGTTCGAGTTATACTGCATTTCCTTCACCTGACATATCAGCAACTTTTTTTCCCACCGGCGTTAAACTTGAGAAGTTTAGATTGACATTTTGTTAGAAAATGCTAGAATATCCCCCCATGATTTTAGCTTGCCAGGAGCAAACGTGACGTTACCCCAGAGGAATGCACCCATCAGCGTCGGTTGTGTAATACTTTTATATATAAGTATAGGGGTTTGAGTGGAAGGGCTAGTGGAAACTTCCAGAAAGTTCATTAGCCAGTCTTCCATAACTTTCCATGCCATTTCATTTTTCACTGTGGCCTCCCCAGTTAAAACAACAAGGTCAATAAGTGGGTTAAAGTATATACATCCATATTCTCTATACCATGAATGAGCAGCCAATTCCAGCAAAGCTAGATAAGCAAAGAGAATATGCTTTTAGCTAAAGAATAGCTTCTCTTTGGACGTTATTTATTTAGTGCATTTATTTATGCCTCTCCGGCATTTTCCCCACCCCCGTAAATGTCTACTGAAGATGCTTCTTTGGGTGACTTGTATAAATTCAACTTCAGTATTTTCAGTGTTTGATGAGGCAACAAAAATGTTGATGGACAGCCCTGACCGTGAATGATAGCAGTCGTGTCTGTTGGCTGCTTATATACTTTTTTTTCAGGCAGCCAGAATGCAGACCAAGAGGTAAGATACACAGGTAGGGTCCTTACTGAGCAGTAATGCGGCTGCATGCAGGAGGACCCCATTTTGTTTTAAATACATAAATAAATAATATGACATTATTACATAATTAAATTAATATTGCATTATTTTAAACATTACATGAATATTACATTATTTAGCACATGCTTTTATCCTAAGTGTCCCATTGTTTCTTTAGAAAACAGGGTCAGACAGTCCCAGGAGAAATTCGGGGTTAAGGGCCTTGGATCAAGGACCCACCAGTGAAATCACTGCTGAACCTAGGATTTGAACTTGTGACATTCCAATCACAGACACAGTGCCCTAACATGCTGAACCATATACCAGCCCCAAAACATTTCTTGCAAATACATACGATCTTAAAATGTAAGAACTTTTCTGTGTGTCATTCTTTATAATTGCAATCTATTATATGTATTATATGGCCTTTCACTTTGACATCAGAGCTGTAGATCTCAGCTGAGTTTGATGCCACCTCTCTTCCCACCCGATGGTATAATTTATGACTGCATGAAGCAGATTCCTAACTACATAAGACAAGGTAATATGAAAATCAAAAGAGATTAAACTCAACTAGCTTATCAGCCACTGCACTGCTCTGTCTTCATCTGCGATCTCATAGCTGAGACCCAGCCAGCGGGCCCACGCGATCATTAAAAAAGCCGGTAAGGTTTTATGTTCAAGTCCCATGAATAATCACGAATGCAACTGCTAGTGGAACGCAAAAATCATCCTCTCCAGATAAGGAATATCTTCTTCTGTACCGTTCAAAATCATCAGAATTAAACTGGCACCTTATCGATCCCTGTGGGGAAGTGGTCTTTTTGCCTACCTCATCTTGCTCTCCGTGATACACATGTAGGTGACAGCAGGCTTGGCAGTGAAGAGCAGCCACCTGCAGTGGCACCCATGGAGCTGGGGGTTAGGGGCCTCGCCCAAGGGCCAAAGCTGGACTCCAACTGGCAACCCAAAGCTGGACTCCAACTGGCAACCCATGGCTCAGATGCGCAGAGGTTTAGCCTGCTGAGCCATGCACATCCACCATCATTAAATCATAATCATTGCAAAATCATTGAAAATGCCCCCTGCTAACATGGTGAAGCTCCACGGAATAGACCCAGCTTGTCTCCTGCATGTCCTGGATGATCTTGTTTTTTTTGCAGTTGACTTTGATTTGCATAGCTCTCCTGTTAGCCTCTTACAGTGTTGTGTAATGTACTCTATTGCTCTTTCTCCTGTGCCAAATTTTTACCAATCATACCACGGGAGCTCAGCCTAGCCGCAATAATAGCTAGCTGACTCCTCGACAGCCATTTGATTGTAATATGCTGCATGCCTTACTCGCGCATCGCTTTGGATGGAAGTGCCTGCTGGATAAACAGATCTCTGTTTATCGGTTGTTTCACTGCTGCTGAAGTTCATACATTTTGCGACAACCGGATGGGGAATTATTGGTTTGAAATGGGAGGCTTTGATGCTGATTAGTGACATAGTGTGATGTGTAGTTTATGAAACGGAACTCTCCTTCTGGCAGAATAATGATTTTATTTATTTTTTTTACAATATTTTATATGTAAAAAGGATTACACCTGACAGTAACTAATTAATACAAATTTGTCAAACTGTTTCTCAGTAATGTATTCAAGCCTGTCGATCATTAATGTCAGATGTCTTGAGAATACCGTAACCTATGCTGTTGAGTGATTTTTCCTGCAACTAGACTGTTAATAGGGGAAAGCATTAGTATTCTACAGTTCTTCTTACACATAAATGGGCTATTTCTGGTGTTTTGTGTCAGATAGTTACTTGCTGATAGCTCTCCTGCCCCAGACCTCCAGGGTGCAAGTTCAAATCCCACCCCTGCTCTGTGTACCCCCCCAGCCCCCCGCCCCCGCCCTTCTGTACCTTCTCAGTGGTTGGAAGATAGATGGATTAATGATTTCACAGCACTGGAATTTTCTTTTGCTAGTGATTTATCAATTTGTCAGCAATTCCAGTCTTCCATCCATTCATCTGTCTCTTCCTTACCTGCTATTTCATCCATCTACAGTCTCTTTTCCTTACACGTTTATCCATAAATCTATGTCTTTTACCCATTTTTCCTTCCAATCAGCCATATCTTTTCCTTACCCCCTTATCATCCATCCATCCATCCATCCATCCCTTTCCTTACCCCCTTATCATCCATCCATCCATCCATCCCTTTCCTTACCCCCTTATCATCCATCCATCCATCCATCCCTTTCCTTACCCCCTTATCATCCATCCATCCATCTCTTTTCCTTACCCCCTTATCATCCATCCATCCATCTCTTTTCCTTACCCCCTTATCATCCATCCATCCATCTCTTTTCCTTACCCCCTTATCATCCATCCATCCATCCATCTCTTTTCCTTACCCCCTTATCATCCATCCATCCATCCATCCATCTCTTTTCCTTACCCCCTTATCATCCATCCATCCATCCATCTCTTTTCCTTACCCCCTTATCATCCATCCATCCATCCATCTCTTTTCCTTACCCCCTTATCATCCATCCATCCATCCATCTCTTTTCCTTACCCCCTTATCATCCATCCATCCATCCATCTCTTTTCCTTACCCCCTTATCATCCATCCATCCATCCATCTCTTTTCCTTACCCCCTTATCATCCATCCATCCATCCATCTCTTTTCCTTACCCCCTTATCATCCATCCATCCATCCATCTCTTTTCCTTACCCCCTTATCATCCATCCATCCATCCATCTCTTTTCCTTACCCCCTTATCATCCATCCATCCATCCATCTCTTTTCCTTACCCCCTTATCATCCATCCATCCATCCATCTCTTTTTCTTACCCCCTTATCATCCATCCATCCATCCATCTCTTTTTCTTACCCCCTTATCATCCATCCATCCATCCATCTCTTTTCCTTACCCCCTTATCATCCATCCATCCATCTCTTTTCCTTACCCCCTTATCATCCATTCATCCCTCTCTTCCTTACCCCCTTATCATCCATCGTCCGTCTTTTTCTTTACCCACATATCCATCCATCCATCCATTCGTCTGTTTTTTCCATACCCAGTTATGCAACCATCTGTCTCTTTTACCTGCTTATCCGTCCATCCATCTCCTTACCCACTTGTCCATCCATCTGTCCATCTTTACCCGCTTATCCATCCACCCGTCTGTCTTTTCCTTACCTGCTTATCCAGTTCAGAGTCTTGACTGATTCACAAGCCACCATTTGGCTCCTTCCCTTTCCTGTTCAAGGAGGAGACTGTGATTTGGGCCCCTGATGTCTCAGACCCATCGCTTGGAGATGGCCTTTCAGGCTTGTGCTAAGCTGTTTCTTGCCTAAGGGCAGCGTGTGGCTCATTGGGTGAGGTCTCTGTCTGTGACCGGGAGGTTGTTGGAGCGAACCTCGGCAGAATAGTCACAGCTCCACTGGACCCTGAGCAAAGGGCTTCGATCCCCCCCAAAATGCTCCAGGGGTGCTGGATTAATAGCCTGACCCAATGCTCACACTACAAGCTTCTCTGTAGCCTGAAACATTTTTTTGGGGGGGTCCTGATGTAGAGCTACCTGATCGGGGGAACAGAAGCAAATTTTGAGGGGTTCTTGTGTCTTATTTTGCCACATGGCTGCATGCCTGGCTGAATATGTTTGTCTATGCACATGGGACAGGATATGTGAAAACTAAAGAATTCCTATGCATCAGTACTTGTTCAAATGGCAAATAAAAGCTTCATTTGATTAATCTGATTTCACAAACTGAAGTTGGCCCAGTTCGTCTTACAGATTCAGGCTGGTGTTTTTATGATAGTGTGTTCGTAGGGCCTTGTGCGTCAACGTGAAACTTGTGACTCCTCTTGTAGGCTGGATTTGCATCTCACTAAGCATGAGGGGTGATACGAGGCAGCGCTGGCCAATGAACACTTTTCTGGTCTGTTTGGGCCAGTGTGTGGCGGCGGTGGGGGGGTGGAGCCAAAGCTGAACATGGGAGGGCGAGTGAGGAGGACACGGCGCGACCTCCCTCCGCAGGGTAGGGAAAATGGGAGCCCAGTTACCACGGCTGGCGCCTGTCCTGTTTCTGCGCCGACGGACAGCGAGCGATTAGCTGATGTCAGGCTCTTTCGGGGATCTGTTACCGGGCCTTTCTCTGGTTACCGCTGGTGCGGAGGCATGGATGAGGTCACCATGTGTCACGTTTCCGCGTGTGGCGGATAGCAGCCTGGGTGATGATGAGAAATTAGAGGGATGGATGGATGGATTTGCCCACTCATCCTCCCTCGTTTCCTGGGGAGGGTGGTAGTTTTGCGACTGTGCCTCCCTGTCCTCTATGGGCATGCCGTGGGACGAGAGATATAGAAAACTGTCCCCCTCTAAAGTCCCCCACCATTTGCTATTTTGACTGCACATTCCTGTTCACGTTCACCGAAGGTGAGGGATCCTGCTAAGTGGCTAAACTAACTGCAGGATTCCACTCGGTCTGACAAAAAGCAGAGTAATGCAGATCCTGTCGGGGCAGAACAACTCCGGCATGGAATGCCGTCCCCCACCTCGAACCCAGACGCACTGCCAGTCTCTCTCAGCACACTCTGAGTACCGCACACTCTGATTAATGTCTCCTGAAGCAGGGAGGCACCACCTTAGATTACGACGGGGAGATGGAGCTGGACGCTGACACCAGCATGGGGTTGCATGTTTACTGATTATCGTGGCGGGGGATCCTGTCTAATGCATGCGTGCGCGTGTTTGGCTGACTTCGGCATAAACACGGATTGGCTTTAAATACGACACAGCTGTAGCCCCCACTAGACGATCTTTGTCACCGGAGTGAAGAGATCGCATTGGTGATCGCATATCTACCAGCAAACTCAGCTTAATCATTTCCTCTGCACAGCTGAGGTCGTGATTAAAACGAGAGCAGTTTCACGTGGGCGGGAGGGGGGACATTCTTTCTCTGATGTCCATGGGGGAGTCGATTACACGGCAAAGCTCAGAGGACGCGGCCGCGCACCTGTGGAGCGGGGAAAGCGAGACGCCCCCCTCAGGCCGTTTGTGTTTAATGCTGCTTTCCTCTCGCCATTCGTTTGATGGGAAATGGGACCTGAGCTCAAGTCTCAAGTCAAGTCTCACTCACATCGCTTGAACAGAATTGTCCTTATAAAAACTCAGGTTAACTGTACAGCCATGTTCTGCTTCTAGTGTAGCTAGCCGGCTAGCTTCAAGAGAAAAGGCTTTAAAAATTAATTTGAGTGTTGGGTCCTTAGATGCTTTTAATCTAACCTGCTTTGAATCCCTTTTGTCACTTAAATCATGCTCAGATGTCGTTGTGGTATTCCATAATGGACGACGTTACAAAACAGCTGGTGTCTTGCATCCTCAGGACACAGCGGACTCATTAATACAGGTAAGGCAAACCTGGCATTCCTCTCCGGTGGCCGATAGCTGCTGTCTGCTCTGAACTGTGATCAGTTTGAAGCCTTTTAAGCAAAGTGCATGTGGTTTCAGTTATGTAGCTGGCAACTGGACATGCAGTAAATCAAATTCCTAATAGCAATCAGTTTCTGTTTATATGTATGCATAAGTGTGTATCTTCACTGAGCTTGCATCCACGTAATGTCTGGCCTGCTTTTCTCTTTGCATTAGGCCTCATTTGTTGGGGAAATATGAATGATTTATCAAAGTTCGTCTTGAATTGGCAAAGTTTTAGTTTCCCTTCGCATCCTTGTCTAGGTCATTACATAACTGCATAGTAATATGTTATATTTGCGTTTTACTGTGCTATGTTTTATGGAGATGTATGAGGAGATGGGCTTGATATTTCTCTTGGATGGGAGATTTAATATTTTGACTTGAGTTGCTTTTGTCCTCTTAGTATTGCAATGGGAATTTCTTTTGAGAGAAACTTACTCTGTATTTTATGACTATCCAGTATTGGCATGCTAGATGGCTTATGCTATATGACTGAAATAGACTGTAGTAGCAGTTTAAGCTGAAGTATGTTGCCTGTGGCGCTTTGGACAGTTTTATAATCGTCTTCCTTAACTATGTGTCCATGAGTCATGGTGAGTCTGGAGTCAGTCCCAGGAAGCACAGAACACAATGACGGGGACACTCTGGATGGCTTGATAGACCATCGCAGGACACACTCAATCAGTCACCTGCTTAGGACAGCTCAAAGACAGCAGTTTGTGGGAGGAAACGCAGAGAAGCATGGAGTGAGCGCGCAAAATGTCCATGTGTGAGCACAGTTTTCTGTTTATTCGAAGCATAGATCATGGTGCCTCGTGTTTCTTAAAATGTCCGAAGCTTCTCCATAAACTATCTTTTCCAAAAGATAATCAGTGCAGTTGCTGGGTCAGTGGGTTAGGTTGCTCTGTTTAAATCCCAGGGTTGGCCCAGTGAATTCAGCACTGGGCCCTTGAGCGAGGCCCTGACCTCCCAGTGAAGCCAGGGGTCAGCTGACCCTGCTGTCTAAAGAAATGTACGTTGCTTTTGGTAAAGGCATCTGATAAATGAATGTGAACTGTGTTAACTTGGCCTGCTGGCTTTTCTTAATAGTGTGTATTATAAATGTACATGTTTTCAAGTATGCGATCATATTCTTTTGCAAAGCCAGCCATTGGCTTCTCATGCATTTTCATTTAGCCTCAGCACAGCTATGAAAACAGGCTGAGCGTTTTGCATACAGGCTATAAATGACTGCTTTCTCCCATCCCACGTGATGATAAAGGTGGGGGCAGACGGTCGCAGGACGCTTTGGCAGAGGAGGCTTGCAGAGGCAGCCGCGCAGCCCTGCAAAAGCGGAACTGGCTGTTAGAGCAGATCTGTGTCCTGCTCTATCTTTAAACATTCAATGCAGGCTGTCTATAAAAGGTTCACAGGCTAAATATTGTTAAAGGATGCGTTAAACTGATTGTTTGCTGTGCTGAGGTCAGTAAATTTCACCGCAATATATAGGCTGCAACACTGGGCTGTTGGGGTTTGAATGCGACAGGTGCAGGGAAGTGTTGCATGCTGGGAAACTTATCAGCCGCTGTGATCTGTGACTCCTGAGTGATTAGCACCGATGGCAAGTGTGAGAGAGTGCTCTGTTTTTCTATATAATTCCGTGTTTCTTCCAATGTGTCATTTATACTGTGAATCTGCTGCTTCCCCCATTCAAAGGGAAGGAGGTGATTAAATTAGGAGGACATCCTCGACTTCCTGTCAGATTGGCTTCCCAAAGCAACAGCAGCTCTGTTAGCTTAAAGCGTGTTAGCCTGGAGACTGCTGAGGTCTTCTGATCGCCCTTGGGGGCATAAGAGTGAACCTCATAGACCATGGAATTGGGGGGAGGGGCAACCCAGGCACATAACCACATAGTAAAACAACAGATTTGAACCCTCCCCCCCCGAACTGCTTGTCATGGTGGCAGGCTGCCTTATTAGCCGATGCTAACAGTGCTTTTCGACTGCTGGGTGCTCTCTGGAGCCTTTTGAGGGTTTTGTTCATCTGGATTGTTTTAACATGACTCATATTGTGGTAGAACCTGAGTAGTCAGTGGACACTGCTTGGGGACAGTGGTGATTGGGGGGGGGGGGGGCGTTCATCTGGGAGAATCTGCTTTTTACAGGCCTCATCTCTGGATATATATTTTATATTTAAGCATTCAGTATATTTGCTTTCCCTTTTAGTGTATATTTATTGACAGTAATTGTACAGCTTTGCACTGTTCGCACTATTTTATAATTTAATTCAATTTCTACTTTCTGTTCTTCTCTGAGCAATATGCATTCAGGTAATCAATGTTTGGCTCCGTCTCCCTGCTGCATAAGTGGCGTTGTGTGTCCAGCAGGAGGCAAGGCAAGGAGCATCTCTCTCTGCAGTGTCCCGGCCAGAGCTGAGTGCACCGTGAGCCCATAGACCATCCCTGAGGAGCACCAGGTCGACACCTTAAACCAGTGTTTCTCATCCCAGTCTTCAGGGACCTCCAGACAGTTCATATGCACTTTCACACCAAAGTTCCGGAACCTGGTCCCGGTTTATACGTCCCTGGGCCATCTCCAGCTGGAACTTTTGTAGCTTCTGGCAACTTTCGTGCGTCGCTTTCACACCACACAACAGGAACCGGAACCTTTATACTAAATAAGCATAGGAGACGCAAAAAGCTTGTAGGCTAAACTTTACTCATAATTTCATACAGAACTACACGGCCAATCCAAATCAATGGAGGATAAATAAGTAATTTTGTTATTTATTTGTTTGATGATCAAAATGGGACACAGCCTTTTATTCATATTTTACTTTCATGTTCACAATTCCTATTAAATCTAGCCAGCAGATCAATCTTCCGCTTTCCACAGAATAAATAAATGATGTAACGTTATTCCACTTTCACCACTGGCACCAGCGATAATGGACAAAAGTATCATTTAGAGATTGAATTTTCCGATACAGTAATACATGCAAACAAAAAATGTATTAATTGATCCATTAAATGTAGTTGGGGTACAAATATAATTACATCTGCTCAGTTTTTGCTTCACTACATCTGTTTTTCTGCACTTCCACGTAACTTCCAAGTTGGTGCCGGTGCTTGTGGTCTGCAAGCTTGTTTCTGTAAGTGCCTCCCCTCCATTTTTGAATGAAAGGTATCTGAGGAACTACAATCAGGCCGAGTTCCTGCGGTGTGAACGCGTCAGAAGTCCCTGGTTCCGGAAAGAGGTTCCGGTGGTGTGAGTGCGCCTCATATTTTTGTTCCCTTCTAGCTCCTAACACACCTGTACCAAGTACTCAAGAATACAAGACACCTGGTATGAGAAACATCTGAAATTGGCGGGATCAAGTTGGAGGTTTTACCTGCACCCCCCCAGCCCAATTTTCCTTGAGTTCCTCCCTGAAGTGTTCACCCAGTAACAAAAACATTTTTCCAATTCTCATTGGCCAGTTTAGTCATATGACTAACTATAAACTATATCAAACTATAGCAATTTTTTATTTCCCATGAATAACAAAGTATCAGATTTTTTTTTTTTTAAAGTGTTGACTCCCACCTAAAATCCATGATTTCCCTACAAGTCAAGTTGGGTGTTTTGACTGGCATCTTGATAACAGCTTGTGGCACTCAGGAACATCCACCATGCTGTTCATTTATGAAAATAAGCAACAAGTCAGACTTTCAGGCTCTGTTTACATCAGACACAGCACACGCAGGAACACAACAGGAACCAGCTGAGCACCACTATGTGAAACCAGTTTTATATTCTCATTGGACATTTTGGTGAGCAACCTGTTAGTAAATACAATACTGAGTAAGAAGGCCGTCATAGTTAGTCTAAAATGCAGACTCTGGGGCAAGCCACACCCTCTCAGGGCTGCACTGTCTGAAGCCGTCTCTTTACCTCTCATTTGCTTAAATATCAAATTCACCCCACAGCTTTCACTCTGCTCTCTGCCTTAGAAGATAGGCAGTGTGATGACAGGCACACGATTCACAGTTGTAAATCATCAACAGCAGATATTGGTCAAATGTTTTTACACTATGAAATCCAACAAGTGTTTTTAGTTGATCAAATGCAACACTTTTTGAGTTTTAGAGAATCCTGGATATTAAACTAAAACTATACAGTCTCTGTACCCAGTTAATGCTTTATTACAACTGAAACAAATTAAAACAAGTTGTTTATAGATTTTGGACCAGACAAGCTAAGTTAAATGACAATAAAAATGCACTGACCCAGATTCCATCATAAACAGTCCCATGCTCGAGCGTCGATGTCCGTCAGATATATAACGAATTAGCCGCCGCCCTGACATGTTTTGGGCCGCTTCACCCCCTCACTTTTATCCTGGAAGCACTAAGGTCACACTCTGGAGGGGATCAGTCAGCTTGTTTTATAGGGTCCTGGGATGATTCCACTGAATTGCTAATTATCGGTTCTATTTAGTCTGTCGCTTTTGGGAAGGCAGGTGAGGCCCCCTGCCCATCCACAGCCACGCCCCCTGTCCGTCCACAGCCATGCACCCTGCCCATCCACAGCCACGCCCCCTGTCCGTCCACAGCCATGCACCCTGCCCATCCACAGCCACGCCCCCTGCCCCATCCACAGTCACGCCCCCTGTCCGTCCACAGCCATGCACCCTGCCCATCCACAGCCACGCCCCCTGCCCCTCCTTAGCCACGCACCCTGCCCATCCACAGCCACGCCCCCTGCCCCTCCTAAGTCACGCCCCCTGCCCATCCACAGCCACACCTCCTGTCCCATCTTTAGCCATGCCCCCTGCCCCTCCTAAGTCACGCCCCCTGCCCATCCACACCCCCTGCCCCATCTTTAGCCATGCCCCCTGCCCATCCACAGCCACACTCCCTGCCCATCCACACCCCCTGCCCCATCTTTAGCCATGCCCCCTGCCCGTCCACAGCCACACCCCCTGCCCATCCACACCCCCTGCCCCATCTTTAGCCATGCCCCCTGCCCATCCACAGCCATGCCCCCTGCCCGTCCACAGCCCCGCCCCCTGCCCATCCACAGCCATGCATTCTGCCTCCAGGAGAGCCATCCCATGGACCGCTAACCTAGTCATCACATAGCAAATCTGGCCACTCTTTCGTCCGAGATCACCTCATCTCCTCAGCCGTTGTTCTGTAGTCTCTGTCTCATCACTTTGGGTGCCTGTTATATTTTCTGACACCTAATAGGCAGGCTCTGCCCTGAAACCCACAGGAGAACAATGTGGATTGTGGTGAAGACATTAATGTGATCTTCTCCCTTAATGTGATATGCCTGCTCATGTTCTCCTTATTTGAACAGGTTTGATATTTATTTATTCCTACCCCCCCACCCCCCCATCTTTGATGTTCAGTGCATACGTTCTGTTCTCTATAACGGTCCATACTGTGCCTGTTTCAGGTCAGGCCTCAGCGTCTTGTGTTCTGTAATATTGTGAGTGAGCAGTGCAATGCTATGGTGAGATTCTCAGGTTTGCACTGTGGAGATATTGATGATGTGCTCTAAGGGAATTCACATAGATGTGTTCAGTGTAAGGCACATCCATCCATCCATCCATCAATCTATCTATCTGTCCATCTATCCATCCCTCCATCCATCCACCCATCCTGGGAAGTTTAGAATACAAAGCCATCCATTGCAGTCTACTTTTTTTTCAACATGTATAAATATTTCCAGCGTGAATTTATAATTAAATCCACACTGACCTACACAGAGATTACTAATTAGTAGCAGGTGCTGAGTTTGCTGTAATAACAGTAATCCTCTGTTTCTAGTGCCTTTGGCCTCTGGGTTAACGTTTTTCTGGGTGAACGTTTCCACTCCAGAAAATGAAAACAAAACCCTAGTTAATCAGCTAGCTTTCCATTGTTACTCAGTGTTTAACATGCACTTTTACCGCTTTCTATGGGATGATTAACTACTCAGAAATTGTTTCTGTGTGTGCCGCACATAGCTTCCGTTGATCGCAGTGAATGATCCGAGTCTGAGCCCAGCTCACTTTGCACTGGGCTTGCATGTTCTCCGCTGGCTGCTCCCAAAATTCAGAAGGGTCAGGTGAACAAGTCCATGTTGAATGAGTGTGTGTGTCTGTGTGTGTGCGTGGCACATTTCCTGCTCTCCCTGTCGTTGGCCTGTCTCTGCCTCGTAACATGTCAGCCTTATTAATCAGACCCTCACAGCTGTTATCTAAGTGCTCACTTCCTGTTTGCTCTGTCTTTTGTCTCACACCCCTCCAGGGTCAGCATCATCACAAGCTTCCTTGCATGGCAGTTAATGCTGATCTGACCTTTGATCCGCGCCATGCTGTGAGCGACACTTTCATTTTCAATGCTTTGAAAATCCTATAAGCCCCCCCCCCCCCCCAAAAAAAAAAACATTAAAAGATTTCCACTTGATAGTGTGAGAACTGCTGCGGACTTAAATTTGTGGTGGACGTGTCACTTTTTCCAGTGACAGTGGTCCTGCGATGTGCATTTCTATCTGTACGTGTGACATACTACTGTCAGTGTGTCTGGAAGCATGAGAAGGAGAAGTGTGGTTTAAGCCCCAGTCATGGATGTTGGTAGAAGCATCATCCCCTTCTTATGGTCTTGGCACCACTTTAAGCCCCGTTCCTGCCTCGTATTGATAAACCCCCTGCAGACCATGACACGCAGACGGCATGTCAGTGTTTGCTAACAGGACCCTGAATGCATGGGAGACCCCTTCACCCTCAGGGGCATATTCAGGGGGCGGGGCCACAGGACCATTGGCCCTAACTGAAAGCTGATTGGCCCCAGCATTGCCCCCTCCCTGGTCACTCACCGATTCAAAACCTGTAATTGGCAAAAGATAAGTTTGGCTCCTCTGTATGAATTAGGAGCCCAGTTACGTCACTGCATGTTTGCCCGGAGCGTCTGCCTTTCTGTGTGGCTGCGCTGGGTTTGAGTTCATCCCTGGTAGTTTGCAGCTGCTCTCTAGTTTGATCGTGTGCAAACTGTCTGGATTTGTCCTCCTGGATTTTCATCAGCAACCCTCGTATTGTAGAAGGTGGCTAATAATTTTGCCAGTGTGTGGATGCCTGACAGCTGTGTGCAAATCGTTACAGTGTCCTAGGGGAAGGAGCTCTGAAGGATGCAAATCCGGTCAGGGTGAGGGAATGTGTGCCAGGGTTGCAAAATTCTGGGATTTTTCCACTAATCCCCATATATTCCCGGTAATTCCAACAAAAACTTGGAATATTTCCAAAAATCCTCATCTTAACTTCCCATGGAATGGAAAGTTTCCCGAGATTTACCACCCCTTTGCAACCCTATTAGGGAGTGAAGAATCCAAGATGCACGGGATGTGGGGAGCGTGAATCTGTGCATATAGGAGCACTGCCCAATGCGAGCAGAGGATGTGCCTGCCATCTCTCAGTCCCTGAAAGTGTCCTGACCCCCCACCCCTCTGGAGTTAGCAGACTGGAAGCTCAGAGAAACTGACAGCATTCATTCTCTCACTTTTTTTAAGGTGTCAAGCACTGACTGAATGGTGTGAAAAGTGCCAGAGATCGCTCTGCAAATCGCGGATATGAAGTGTTTCTATTAGATCAGTGTTTCTCAACCTAATTCTCAGGGACCCCCAGACTTTCCACTTTTTTGCTCCCTTCCAGCTCTCAGTGTACCTGTGCCATGTATTTGGTGTTTGCTTTGTTCTTTGGTGCTCTGGGAGGTGGGAGGGAAACATTGTTTTAGGTTAGAAGGCTTATACTTGTGACTTATTACAATCTTATTACTGTAATTTCTCCTAGAAACACAGAAGCTGAATAACAATTCACTTTTAATGCGATTTGCGTGGGGCCCCTGAGGTTTGCTGCCCCCCTGTTGGCCACAAACAGTCACTGCACTTGACGGGTGGAGGAATGGGTAGCCTAGAAACATCAAACCCACCCCTGTACCTGTGTGAGATTCTTTGTCCATTGTCTGTATTGCCACACTATGCACTGGTATGTATAAATGTGCGTTCACGTCTGCGTCTGCGTGACCGTGGCTGCGTGCTGGAGTCTCTGCTGCTTCCTTTCTCCTCCTCCACGTTAGCAGGCACGTGTGTGGGTGATACGCCCCCTGCAGACCATGGCACGCAGGCGGCATGTCAGTGTTTGCTAACAGGACCCTGAATGCATGGGAGACCCCTTCACCCTCAGGGGCATATTCAGGGGGCGGGGCCACAGGACCATTGGCCCTAACTGAAAGCTGATTGGCCCCAGCATTGCCCCCTCCCTGGTCACTCACCGATTCAAAACCTGTAATTGGTTAAAGATAAGTTTGGCTCCTCTGTATGAATTAGGAGCCCAGTTACGTCACTGCATGTTTGCCCGGAGCGTCTGCCTTTCTGTGTGGCTGCGCTGGGTTTGAGTTCATCCCTGGTAGTTTGCAGCTGCTCTCTAGTTTGATCGTGTGCAAACTGTCTGGATTTGTCCTCCTGGATGTTCATCAGCACCCCTGGAAGTGACAGTTCTAGACCATCTTCTATTCTCAACTATAGCAACTGTAATGAAACCAAATCCCCCCCTGGGATTAATTAAGTTTTCTGATCCTGATCTTTAGAAGGGTCACTTCAAAACTCAGTGGTTAATTCCTGTAAATTCCGATAACTTATGTGGAGGGTTGGGGTTTGGGGTTCTGTACACCAAACGCCATCTGTTTCATTATGGCCAAAGAAAATAGTAAATCTGGGCCCAACCCACCATGGGAAACCAAACTAGCTCCAACGCCAAGCCTCTGGAGCATGTTGCTGGAAGCATGTGGACTGAAAGGAATTTCTGGGGAGACTGGCATCCTGTCCTGCCCAGTGCTGCCTGCGATGGGCTCCAGGCTCCCGCAAGCCTGACCAGGATAAGCGATGAGGGTGTAGATTGCTGGAGAATCTCAGGGAGGTTGTTTACGGTCTGATGTTACAAAAGCAGGAGAGCAGAGATCTGCACTGCAGTTGCATCACAGCACTTGTTGCCCAGAGAGGAACGCGGCTGGTGGTTTTGCAATCTGTGACTTCAACGCCACTTCGGGCAGGAGTTTAAAGTCAGTGTGGAAACAGGGCTCTGGGCGGAAGGTCTGGCAGCTTCTTGCAGGCGCGTGGCGGCCGCCCGGCCTTTCGCAAGGTCCCGCTGTCAGGGCACAGGGTGCAGAGTGCAGCCGCTTGTCCCGGCGGCCTTGGAGATACAGGGCACCTTTTTTATTGCATGTTTCTCAACCAAGTCGTCAGGGACCCCAAGACAGCCACATTTTTGCTCCCTCTACCAGGTATTCAGTGTTCTTGATTGTTAGGTTTGTTCTTGATTGTTTGGTTGCTGGGAACTGGGAGGGTGCAAAAAATGTGGACTGTCTGGGGTCCCCGAGGACTGGGTTGAGAGACACTCCTTTAGAGCATGCGATGTCTCTGTAGTGCTTTTTATTATTGTTTTTTTTATTGCATTAGCAAAATGAATTGCTGTGTGTTTTAGCACATTTACAATGACAGACACAAGCGGCCTGGCACCCCATGCAGGGTGTTCCCTGCCTGCACTTCCTGGGATAGACGCCAGACTCTCTGCAGCGCCGTGCTGGATGAAGAGCTATGGGAGATGGGTGGATTACAAATGGCTTTAAAAAGTCACAATGCAAAGCTGTTGACATGGTTTTCCCCTGAACAGCTTTGATGCTCGATCACTATTACTTTTGTTTCAGTAGCGATTCCCGATGCCTTTTCTTTGTCTGGGTTTAATAAAAAAAAAAAAATAATTAAAATCTTGGAACGCTGTCCTAATTCTCTTGCAGGATGAGACATTTTGTTTTTTTGTGTTACGTACACACTGCAGTGCCAAGAATTACAACTCATTTGAAGGAAACTTGGGATATTTAAAGTATTTCTGTTGCGGTATAGCGTATGTGCTTTCTTGAATATTTCTCTCAGTGATGCCGTTTGTTTTGGGCTGGTAAACAGCTGTGAAGCTTGCCCTTGTTAGAGAGCAGGTGCAGCATTTTAGTATTCAGAGCGAGTGATCAGCCATGAACAGGGTTTTGTATCTTAACGCCCCTCTGTAAATCAGACGGGCCCCTTTGCTCGCCGCCTCCCCGCTGCCGACGTCCACGCTGCGCTCGTTTGCTAGGGACTCAAAAAAGCGCGTTGAAAGGGAGACCCCTGTCCACTCACGGCCCTTTGTACACAGTGGTCTCATCTCGTCCAGCAAACAGCTCTTCCGTTCATTAAGGCTGACCAATGAATGGCCAGATAAATGCCAACACCCATTCTCTCACTCTCTTTTCTTCATCCGTCCTTTTATTTTTCTTTTTCCTCTCGGCTAGGAATCTGCCTGCTGTGAACATGGAGGTGGGATTGACACTCTGTACCTTACTCTCATGTGAGCATGTCTCCTTCTCCTGGCCAGGAGCCCCCTAATGGGAATGGGGGAGGCGGGTAGGCAGGAGGTTGCAGCTGGCTCCTATAATGTGCCTCTGTTCTCTTGTTGTGGGGTGCGGCGGCCAATCAGACGCCCGAGGCTGTGGACAGCTGGCTTCCTGCGTCGAGTCTTGTGGAGGACCCCACAATGTCCACCGAACTATGTGCTATTTTCATGTTGGCCTGTGAGCGGCCTGCTCAGAAGATCGTTGGTAGGATGTAGCCCAATTTGTCAGTTTCTTACTTCGTGAGTTAGGATATCCTGTAATCGAAAGGTCATCAGTTCAAATCCTGTCATCACCATTGAGTCCTTGAGCAAGACCCTCAACCCTATTGGTTCTTGGTCTCTGATCCTTGCTTGTATGTTGCTTTGGACAAAAGTGTCCATTCAATATCTAAATACGCAAGTGAAAATATTGTGGTCTGAAGTCCTCCATGGATCAAATCTCCTGGTGCTCTATATGTGTTCGCTGATTGGTGAAGACTCTTGTATAACTATTACTAATATACTGATTGACTGCTGCAAAGATTTGCCTATTCGTGATTTTTTAATTATTGCTATGATAGAGGAAATGCACTGTGAGGCACCATATGGAAGATGGAAGTTGTTAGAGATGGGGAATCCGAATCAACAGATCGCATGCCTGGTGGTGATTTGCGGCATCTCACAGACAGCTCATATATATTGCTGAGTAGGCCTCATATTTTCTGACTGACAGCTGGCCGCCTCAAACAAACGAAGCGGAAGGAAATTGTACATGAGAGAGCAGCTCGGTCCAGCAGTGGTTTGGATCATATCCGTAAATTGTTGCTGCATTATTAAATCGCTAGAAAAAGGAGATGACTTTTTTTTTCACCGGAGTCCTGCTAGGCTAACATTTACAAATCTTAACCTTGGACTGACCTTTCATTTTTCATAGCTAATTTAGTTATTTGACCTTGTTAATTTTGCTGCCTTTTTGCTATTTACTATGAACTCTGAGCTATCAGTACAGATGTACACAATGCACTGGTGTGTCGCTCACCAGGTTCGGATGCTGTGCTTTTGATTGGTTGAAAGACTGATGGCTCAAATTCCATGTTCGGCAGAGTGATGTCATTGTTGAGGCCTTAAGCAAGACTTTTAACCCCAATTGCTCCAGGGACTGACTGACCTTGCTTTCTCAGTTGTATCTTGCTTCAGATAAAAGTGTCTGATAGATAAATAAATGTAAATCAGAATTTGTGGCAGTATGTCCTGTTAAATATATTCTTCATATATCCAGTAAAAGCATAAACTGATATGGATAATGATTCCTGATGCAGTAGATGCCATAATAACATGCAGAGATCAGGTTTTAATCTTTTGATCAGGTGACACTGTAGTGTACTTTTCAGTACAATGTTGGTTCTCATCGAGCTTCCTGGTTCTCTATAAGTGCTGAGTTTGTGCCATTGGATTCTAACACTTCCTGGGTATGCAGAAGTCAAAAGTTGGATTATGATAGATTCAAATGACTCATTTCTAAACCTAAATGTCTAAATAAAGATGGTCACATTAATAAGCCCACATAATCCCCCCCCCTTTGTTTTTCTTCGCAGGTGTCTTGGTTTCCTTTTGTGACAAATCCCAGACAGACCTCGGACATCTCCTGGTGCCCGCATCCCCCAGCCCGGAGATCTCACCTGCTGGTAAATGTTGTTCATCTCGCAGCTGATATTGTCTTTCCAGAGTGGGAGATGGCAGAGTAACAGCATAATGCTTAACATCTGTGGCTGGTACAGTGGTGTCACCGTAGGACCCTTGAGCAAGACCATGAACCCCTGGTTGCTCCAGAGACTGACCCTCCTGTATGATCTTCGCTTGTACGACGCTTTGGATGAAAGCATCCACTAAATAAATAGATTTAAATGTCTGTCCAGGTTCTTCCAACTGTCATGCGAGTAAATCCTAAGAACAATATGCATTATTATAGTTTGTCAAATTAAATTAGATTTCTTCTAGCATGTGTTTACCAGTGCTGTGTCGCAAAGGGCTCAACAGAAACTGGTTTGGAGAAGGAGTGCAAAAAAAGCGCAATGACTCCGAATGGGGAGATTTGGACACCTCTTGACAGCTGAGTATAAATTACGAGAGTTGGGAAGGAAGGAGTGTGAGAGGCAGAAAGCAGCATGGGGGTGGTGTGATTTAGGGTTTGCTGGGCTGGTGACAAGCTGACGGTCTGCCTCATGCTTGCTGTTTATATGCCAAACTATTACAGTTAAAGGTGTTCAATTTAATTTTATGTCTTTACATTTGCAGCTTATGTTGTAATGCTGTCATAGTATTTCCAGAGAATTAATTGTAATATTTTCCTTATAGACACTCATGTAATGCTGTGTTTTTATTTTTTTTTATAATAATCTCAGCAGAATGAAGCAGTAGCTCCTTGGCTGGAAGGAAGGCTAGAAAAAAGTCGTCAGTCTTAATTTTCTAAGACTCTTTTACTGGCCAGTCGAGCTTGGCACAGCCAGCCATTCCGCTGCGGGGACGTTCAATGCCTGTAGAACCGGCAAGGGAGCGAAGTCTTACTCTTAAAAATACTTGTAATCCTCACATAATCCTTGCTCCAGTGCGACATCAAAACAATGTCTCTTATCAGCTCCATCCATCTTTCTGCTTGCCTCTAGCTGACAGAAATGCGCGGTAAGGCTGCCGTCTCGCGACGCTAAACAATGAAAGGGTTTCCTGCTTTCATTATTTGTAGCTGTCGGGGGAAAAAAAGCTTGCGTCGCATTTGCTGCAGGGGAGTTTCAGCACAAGCTCTGTTTTTTTTTTTCCTCCTTTTGTTTATTTTGCATTATTTGAGCTAGCCTCGAGTAATTGAGACGTCGCTCCTTCTCATTTCCTGATGCGACTCGCCTCAGCAGCCATGAACCTAAGGTCACACTGTCTATCCTTCTGTTCCTATCATATATGCAGCTGTACGAGGTCGCAGCATCTTTTTCGGCTTGTCATGCTCTGTGGGATAGCTTACTACTTAAATAAAACTCTGTAAACGAACACAGTTTAACGTGATTTATGTTGCAATGCATCAATGTTATTAAGTCACAACAGTCACTCGTGGGTAATGATTTATTTGCATGTCGTGTGTTTGGACTTAGAGAAGGATATTCAAGCACCAGGCCTGAAATCTTCTTTAATGCATCAGGGACCAGCCAGCAGATTGTGCCTCCATCGTCTTCAGTAATGCTGCTTCTTTGCTTACACTGTAATTGCGGATCCCTCCCCCGTTCAAGGTCATTTTTCAAGATTCTAATGACACATTATAAATTGTCGGCTTATTTCAGAAGAGCTATAGTTCAACCTCTCCTTAAAAACTCTACACCTGATATCCCTCCCCTCCCAGAAAATTGCAACTTCCATTTATATCCAAAGTTACAGAAAAAGTGGCAGCAGGACAATTCTTAGAGGTCACCAGCTGTATGTGTCTCTCGCTCCCAATCAACTTGACAAAATGGCTGCCTTGCATGACTGCCTAGCTGATGTCAAGAAGTGGTTGGAGAACAACCTTGTGCAGTTACACTGTAACAAGACCGAGGTCCTCCTTCTTGGCCCAGATTGTGAGCTCTAAGCTGCTCCTCTGTCCCTGCCCCTTTGCTAATTTTATTAAGTCCACCTCTAAAAACCTGGCTGTTCTCTTCAAAAAACACTTAAATCTCGAGAAACATGTGGAATCGCTGTCCCGCTCCAGTTTTTTGGCTTAGAAACATCTAGGTAAGGCACATTTCTTCATTCTTCTCTTGAGCCTATAAGTCATGTTTTTATCTTGTATAGACTACTGTGATTCGCTATTCACCTGCCTCTCAAACTCCGCTTCAAAAACACTTCAGTTGGGCAGAACCAGCTATAGAGTATGCATTTCTCCTGTTCTGGCTTCTCTGCACTGACTCCCAGTAAAGTATGGGATAGATTTTAAGATTCTTGTATTTACTTACTGTATAAGGCTCTTAAGAAGGAGGTGTCCACTTACCTGTGACCTTTTGACCCCACGCTCAGCAAATGGGACACTCGGGTCTCTGATCGGGGTTGTTTCGTTGTTGAAGGGGGCGCCGGAGCTTATGCGGTTGTTGCCCCATGGCTGAGGAACAGTCTACAAATGGACATTAGGTCAGCTGGCAGGGTGTCTTTTAAACAGTGCCTGAAAAATTACAGCCTGTGTACAGACAGGCAGGCTGTAGATGTTTGAATATGTTTAGTTTATTTCTGATGAAGCACTTTGTGACATTTGTTCTAGGGAGGTGCTATATAAAAAATACATATTTGCACCACAGGATACAGAGGGCTGGGGGGTGGCTGTAGCGTTTCTGACGATAAATGACACCCGGGTTTCCGCTGATAAACGGAAGAATCTCAGCTGGGTTTCATAACAAATTAGTAAAACTAATAATGTTTTCATTTCCATTTCATTCCAAATTTATGGAAAATGTATAGGTCACATGATTTGTTGAGAACCCTTGTCCTACAAAACATAGAATCTTGACTCTGCATTTCTGTTGTTATGCAAAATTATTTTTTGAGCATGTCCGGTGTCGCAAGTGTCATATTGCATCAGTAGTGAAGATTTTAGTGGAATTTCCTCTGTTCCTTTTCTGGAAACATGTCTCCAGTTGTGGTCAGTGTAGATCCAGACATACCAGCTGATGACACTCTGATGGATGTTAGAAACCCACAGTGGCGTTTAAGACCACGTGTACAAAAGATTGGGCGTCACGATAGGAAACAGTCGGCTATAAGATCAACACTGTATTTTCATTCTGTGCTTTGTAATCTGCAGCTAATAGAAACACATACCATACAGCGTTTAGGCAATCCTGTATAATCAGACCTTGGTGAATTAATGCCAAGGTTTATTTTCGGAATTAATATACTGGACACTGTGGTCTGCCGTTTGAATGTCCTGTAAACTGTGTTATTAGTATCAGAGATTTGAAATCCAAAATGAATTTGAAGCAAATGTGGGCCAGAAATATCATGCAGGTAATATTCTCGGATGCCATCCCACGTGCCCATGGTACAGCTTGGCATAAAGTATTTAATATGTCAGAAAATGCTGTTTTAATTCTTTTTCAGCTTTCAGTTGTTTTCCTGCAGTAGCAGGCCAGTCGATCATTATCTCTGTACACCTCAGCCTCACGCTAAGAATGGAGCCGCCGCAGTTAAGTCTCCCTTCCGTCTTCGTCAACGGTACCAATTTTATGAGCCATCGGGTAAATGCAAAGCATGAGAATATGGATGTTTGTCCATGACCGTGTTAAGTGGCCATCTTGTATTTTTACAGGCGTAACTGTATTCAACTAGAGCAGTCTGGTTATCGTTATAGGGCACAGTTGTTATTGTGTGGACGTTTTTCATATCGAACAGTTTGTTTAGTTTCTGTGGTCTTCCTCATTGTCGGCTGGCCAGTAGGCAATCTAAAGAATAAGGAAATGGTTTAACGGTCCCTTGTCTGTCAGCGCACAGGCTGTTCTCATGCTCTTGACATTTTTACTCGTTCCAAGCTGTTCTGGAGCTGAAACCAAACCAGAGGCATGTTATTTTTATTTATTTATTTTTTCTTTCCTGTGACCTGTCACTACAGAATGAGCTCAGATATATTTTTTTGGTATACCAGCTGAAATGATACTGAAATGCAGTGTCATGTATTTTTATAGCCATTTTTACAACTGAGTCGCTCCAAGGCACAACAGGAGGGTTTCGTAATATTTCTAATTTATACAGACTGGGGCATGAAACCTGGAAAAAGGGGAAAACAGTGAAATCGACAGGGGAGTGAAACCAAATAATCCCGATTAGGGAGGGGGGGGGGATAAACCTTTGGGGGCTCCAAGGTTGATTGGCTGCCCCACACCCCCCCCAGGCATGTGGACATAGAATACAGAGAGAATGGGCCTGTTTAATAAAAGCGGGGTGTGAACTGTGGCCATAATCAGTCCACCAGTGAGCCAGTTCCCCTGGCAGGTCTGTGTAAGCTGGCAGATCGTAGCCATACTCACGATGTTACATTCCTAAGCGACATCTGCGATTATTCATTGGGGGTAATGAGTCGCCCTGTATTGCGAACTACCCTTCTTTCGGTTGTCAGTGTGTCCTACCGGCTGTGCCTCATTTCTGCCATAGACCGGCTTCTTATTGATCAGTTACTACATGCACTGCAGGATTTGCTTCCAGTTACAGTGTAAGCTTATAAGTCGCCCATCTCTGAAGAGGCCGGCTGGGAAGGTCCTTGCAGAAAACCATGGCTACTTATTGAATTTTTCACCCATTATGCTTTATCGAGGCACAGCAGGTTTTGGGAGGCACTGTATGACTGTGGCTTAGGCCACTGTGTCCATGATCGAAATATTGCTGGTTTAAATCCCAGATTCTCCAGGGACTGAGCCTGCTTTCTGAAAAATGTATGTTGCTTTGGATAAGAACATCTGCCAAGCAAATGTGGTGTTTTGAATGTTAGTATCTTTTTCATCATGACACATGTGAGACCCAGGGATGGTGTTTAAACGCCATACTTCACCAGGTTCTCCTGACAAGCTCTCTCCTGGCCCGATCCTCTTCTCCTTCCTAATTCTGTCATCTCCATGTAATAAAATAGCCCTGTAACTGATCTGCGCCGTCCGGTTAGCCAGCTGTCCGGCTGCAGTCCCCACAGACGTGCTGTGACTCAGCGCACGCAGTGGTAGCGTTCAGAAGGAGTCCGCACTGCTAAGCCTGCGGATGCAGTCTGACATACTGGTGTTAAAGGTATCGATGTCTGTGACATCCCCATTTCCCCGGCTGTAAGACGTGGTCTGAATCTGTCATCTCACCTTCTGTGTCCCCCCCGGTCTAAAGGCTTCACTCACCCAGAATTCCCCAGCTGATTGCCGCATGCAGTACCGTCAGTACTGCAAATGGATCCAAAAGCTTTGCCATTTGTACAGCTGAAAGAAGAAATGCAGTGAAATACGTGCTACCTCCTATTATTTATTTCTAAAAACTTAATAGCAAATAACAGAATATGACGATGAATAACATCCATTGTCTGAGCTCGCTTGTCCTACGCAAGGTCATGGGGGCCTATCATGGAAGCTACAGGCGCAAGGCACGGAATATGCCAGGAGGGGGCGCCAACCCATTACAGGGCACACACACCATTCACACCTATGGACAACTTTACAACTTCAGTTACAATTACATTATTTACTTACATTTACTTATTTAACAGATGCTTTTATCCAACGTGAGAAACGATACAATTGAGAAGGCTGGGAGTGCTAATCCCTGGAGCAATTTGGGTTAAGGGCCTTGTAACAGATACATGCATAAAATATGTACAATATACATACAACACACAATAACGTGTGAGTAGGATGAGGTGCTGAGGTTTAAAGCGTCAGTCGTTAATAAATTAACGGTAGTGGTGATATATCAGTGTGTGGCCTGTCAGTCTTCACAAAGACTGATTACCTGCAGTGGGACACAGACCAATCCCCCCCCCGTGTGCTGTACACCCGTGTCAACTGTCTGGTAATTTCCATAAGTTTAAATCAGTCTCATTATTCGTATAGTGCTTTTAACAAGGAGCACTGCCACAAAGAACCTTCCAGAATGCCAGGCAAGAAGCCCCCAGAGAGTCAAACTCAAGTCATGGAGGCATGGAGAAGAGGAGGGGACAGGAAACCTCTGGGGGACTCAGACCCACAGTGGGGGCGGTGGGAGGGGGGGGGGGTTCTTCTCTGCCTGGCATTGGGTTTACATGATGTTTTTACTGTATTTAAAATGAATATACTGCTGTCAGCTGTTTGGCAAGTGATGATGGCTGCCATTTTGGATAATTCAATGAAAAACATTAATAGAGCCATGGCTGAGAGGCTAGCCCCCAAGGTCCCCCCCCCCCCGTGTTCTGCGAGGACACAGTGCTGATATACATAAACAGCACATTGAGGTGTGAGACAGGCCCGTAAAAACCTCACTAACGCAGACATGATTACTGACAGGACTGCAGTGGCTGCTTTGCTATGTTTCCCGTTGAGTTATTTAAATTATGCCTCCAGTGCATGCTTTGGGATCCGGAGACTCAGGTTACACATTATGCATGGGTAGAATTTCATCTGAGTGACACAGCAGAAGTTCCCCACAGGAGTGAATCGGCATATTGTGGCATCTGTCCAGTGGCAGCTTGCACTGTGAATCTTCAATGTGAGCAGATATTAATGTGAATCTTCAATGTGAGCAGATATTAATGTGAATCTTCAATGTGAGCAGATATTAATGTGAATCTTCAATGTGAGCAGATATTAATGTGAATCTTCAGTGTGTGCAGATATTAATACTTGGACAATGGACATCCCTCTTGTTCCTCTTCTTGTTCTCCTTCTTCTACATCTCCATATTCTTCTCTTCCTCCTTCTCTTCCTCCATATTGATAATAAGGGGAGTTGCAATATTCTGGGACTTATCCCATTAATTCCCATATATTCACGTTAATTCCCCTGGACAGTTTCCAACTTGGAAAATTTTAAAAATTCCCCAACTTATCTTTCCATGGAATGGAAAGTTTCTGGAAAGTTTCCGGAAATTTTCTGCCCCTTTACAACTGTTTCAAATGACCGGTCTTCAGATCCTCAGACTTCTTCCGGTGCATTCTGTATCCCAGCTATTTACAGTGGTGGTTCTGTGATGAAGGTCAGTTTGGGCAGCCCGTTATTAGATCTATATCACTGTATATCTGGTTGGTGTTCTGACCTCATTGCCCCCACGTCTCTGAATGTTCCCTGACTCGTCGGTATTCATGCACCTCCAGGCTGTCCTGGGTGTCATTCTACCCTGGACTGAAGTCGGGCAGCTCTCCAGGGCGTGCAAACCCGCTTCGTTAGCTTGCCTCTGGACACCAACTCTTTAGTTAAATAAAGCGCATTGATGCCCATGGCCTCAGTTTCTCCGGTGTGTAGTGGAATATCTCGCTGAGAACTGGATACTCCTTGTAATTAAAAGAGGAAGGTAAGGAGAAGTTAATTATATCTCCATGTGTGATATAATCAGCCAATGCTGCCGCCTATTGGTGAATCTTTAAACTTAAAAAAACATTTTTTTAAATATCAAACCATTTTTCAAAACAAACGTTTTAAAATGAAGCATGGAAATGTATTGCTTGCAAAACAGTAGCTCTGCTCTGAGTTTTTTTTTTTTTTTATTGAAAAACCCCTAAATCACTTGGCCATTTTCAGAGAAAATTCAGTTTTCCTGTCTGAGTGATTATCTGAATTATGTTTACAATGTGTTTTTCTTTGTCTGTCATTGAAGTTATTTTTAGAATAGAAAGAGGCTTTGGAAATATGGTTCAAATGGGTAGTGAAGGAAATATTTGTGCGAGGACAATGATGTCGTCATGAGAGTCATGGTGATCTTGAGTTTTGACACAGTTCAGCTGCAGAATTCATTTATTATTTTTCCCGGTTACTCTTTTTGATTTATTCTTGTTATTGTTTGGGATTCGGCCAATAAATTGCCCAGCAGCAGTGAACAGGACCTCGTCTGCTTGCTCTGCAGTGACGCTTCTCTGCCTTTCCATGGTTTCTTGCATACACATTTCATGAATTTGCAGTTAGATACTGGCTGTCAGTGCAGAACACTGTAGGCAAAGGTAGAAAATTCAGGTCCAGAAAGTACAAATCCAGACAAAGGTTTTGTTTCAACCAACCAGTTCAATACTCTGTGACTGTGAAATTTTTACCGAACTGGTTAGATGAAACAAAAGCTTGGTCTGGATTTGTATTTTCTGGACCTGAACTTTCCATACAGATGTGCAGCTCTACCTGTCCATGGTTTGAAGTTTCCCCTGCAGGTCTCCTTACACAATCTCAGGGCTTTTGTGCGAGGGTGACACTGCTTTGAAATTGGCCCCACCTCTCAAAATGTAGTCATCCTGTCCAAACCATCCCACTGAAAACTGTAGAAGTAAATCACCGTACATCTTCCTTTAACTTTCTGCTAAATAAATGTAAAACAATCTAATTTTCAGAGCATCCACTTTTATCCAAAGAGATAGTGTGGTCAGAGAGTTCCTGGGGTGATTAGAGTAAAGGGCTTTGCTTAAAGAGTCCTTTGGTGACATTCCTCTGCCTGCCCAGGTGTTACTGATCCCATACAGCGAGCAGAGCGATGCTCATAAAAGTAGAGCGGCAGATGGCCCGCGGCGTCCTGCAGCCGCTGCCGTTTGTTTATCTAACGGTGACGACATGCTGCACACTCTTTACCTGCTGATGTCATGCACTGCTGTCATATTTGCCGTGATTAAGTAAACCTTTCTGAATGTTTGTTTATAATGACCCGCTCAACATATTTCCATTAGATAGTGACCTGTATTAGAACCGGTGCATAAGAACATCGTGTACATGCAGTTATGTAAATGTGATTTATATGTGATTGCATATGAAAAAGGAGGAATTCTGTCATAGAACTAAATGGGCCTTCACTTGTATGAAACGTTTTTAGTACATATATACTGATTTGCCACTAGAGGGCAGGCTTGGCTTAGCTTTTGACCTGTCTCCAGCTATATGTTGAGAGACATTAAGGCCCATTTCGAAAAGAACTTTGCTTTCCCTGGTGTTTCAACTGTTGGGTCACAATTGTTTTGTATGCGACAATGTTTAGAGATTCCTTCCCAAATCGAGGGGTTTGTTCCTCACTAAATATGAGTTGTGGCAGTGCAGACCCCCTCAGAGAGCCCGCCTGCAGACCGACAGACAGCCCTGTAGGTCCTGTTTGCCGAGTGGCTTCTTGCTGGTCTGGGGATGTCTCTGCCTCTTTAGTGATGCTGGACCCTGATTTGCTGAGTGCTTTCAAGGTTTGTCCTTTTAATTGAACAGCTGTATATGTGTGTGTGTGTGTGTGTGTGTGTGTGTGTCTGTCAGTGATTCAATATATGTTTCTTGTCATCAAGCCAAACGTGCCGACACAGCATGGGGTGTTTTCCCCACCAGGAGGCTCGCCTGGACGACACGCCCAAAACATGCCTCTGTAGCTGTGGAGGTCAGAGTTCACAAGCTGAAGGCATGGCCTGTTGTCGTCGCTCGTAGCTGGCCAGTCTGCCAGTCTCAATTCGTGGTGCCCGTAAATTACTTGATCGTGTGAACGCCTGGATTGATTTTTAAGGGATTTGCATGCAAATCGCTGGTGCGTAGTTCCTGGGTTTCAATTTCAGCCGTGTGTCTCGGTTAGGGTCACAGGGTTTGTTTCAGTCAGTCTGTGAACACAACATCCTTTTTGCTCGACTAGTTACCAGCCCAATCAATCCATCCAGCTACGCTGATCGCTGCTGGTGAAGCTCAGCCGCTGGCAGGAATGTTTCCCCGAGAGCGTCTGGGCAGTCGGACATGGCTGCCCTGCCAAAAAAGGACTAGAGTATGAGGCCGTGCTAACGGATGCTGGTTTGTAAGATTTGTCCTGCTTCCCGTTTTAACTTCATCCAGCTAGCATTCTGTTAGCCTGTAGCTATGTTCTTGGTAGCTTGTCCTTACAGATCCTGCAGGATGGTCATTTAGACGAGTGTTTGTGTTTTACATTTGCAATGCTTATTCATTGATTTCCCATGCCTTGTTTGAAGATATATGACTTACCAGCCCAATCAATCCATCCAGCTACGCTGATCGTTTATTGAGTACATAGGTAGTCTGTAGCCTATCCTAGGTATCACAGGGGATATGGGGAAAAACAACTTGAATCTATTCTATGTATAGGGGAGCCTCTGGGTGTGTGTCTCATTACCTCCTGTAGAGGGTGCTCTAACTCTTCTAATTGCTTATTCCTCCCAGAGTGTAATTTTTCTCCGTATAGGATTTGTTATACTGTATTCATAAAAAGGCAAGGTACATAAAGTGCCCAGATACAAACATATAGTGCAAAATAAAGACAAAGTGCAAAGACACGCATTGTGGGGCTAACAAAAATGACACAGCACTCAAACAATATTTTGCAGGAAATATATATAAACAGCTAAACTTCATGTATAATAGACATGTTTTTAATGCTTTTCTTTTTTAGATATTATAATTTTCAAATCTGTATAAATGCAAATGTGATTAAAGAAGAATAGCAACAGGTTAAAATGAAATTTTAGACGCTTCTCACTGGTGAGTTGTGCTATTTTTAGAACAGGCCCGCGGGCGACTCGTGCTCCTTGGGGGTATCCTGGTGCCCGCAGGCACCATGTTGGTGACCCCTGACTTAGTGTAATAGATGCAGGAGAATGGGCAGCGCCGCCAGCCATATAATGACCCACTGTCCATATCTACCTCGTCATACAGTATGCATATAGGCACTATATAGGTGGATGTGATGGACAGCTACAATATCAAGATACACTCCAACTGACTTGCATCCGGTGGTCCTGGTCCCAAATACAAATGCATGTTGATGTAAGGGTGTATGACATTTATTAATTATGCATTATTTTACCTGGTGTCTGGGGCTTCATGTTTAAGGCTTGTTGGATGCACATGGTGAAATACAGCATTAATGTTCAGAAAAAACACTAAACCATCTTTGTTTACATTGCTAATTCTTAAGTGGAGGGAACTGGCTCTGTTGCATTCTCAAAATGTAGAAGGTGTAAATTGGTACTTAATCCAGTCTCCTAAATTCAGTTCTCAAATTGAGATGGGAATGTTCTGCCCCAGGCTCCCACTGGGCTGATGCCACCCCTGGGCCTGCTGGGGGTTTGTGTGGCTCTTCAGAGTTCGTGAAGGAGATACCTGGAAAGGTCATGGCAGCATGATATCACTGGCAGCTGTCTCTGTCTCTTGTGTGTGTGTGTGTGTGTGTGTGTGTGCATGTGTGTGTGTGCATGTGCTGTAGCCAAGGGCCTAACTGCTGTCTGTTGACACCAGCAGTGTATCTCCTAGGAAATTTCATCATTTTCTAATCAACGTGTGTGCCAATGTGCTATGGAAGGCAAGTCTTGCTTCATATTCCTAATTTTTTACTGTAAAAAAAACTGAACCAAGATAAGAAGATGACCATGGGCAGTGAGCGGGCTAACCGCGGATTATGAGTAATGTAGATGTGTTGATTTCTTTTCATTGGGGTTTGGGGCCATGCCGGGCTCTGCTACCCTTCGGAGGAATGAGCCAGCTTTGGTCCTGAAGCGAGAGGTGTGAAGCCCACCGTCAAGCGGGCTCTTCCCGCAGCCCCACGCCCTCAGGAACAGCCTAGTTTTATTTCATCACTGCTGGTGAAGCTCAGCCGCTGGCAGGAATGTTTCCCCGAGAGCGTCTGGGGATTCGGTCATGGCTGCCCTGCCAAAAAAGGACTAGAGTATGAGGCCGGGCTAATGGATGCTGGTTCGTAAGATTTGTCCCGCTTCCCGTTTTACCTTCATCCCGCTGAAGATCTGCTTGTGACGTTTGAGATTTCACTGCTGAGCGAAATTTAATTATGATGCGAGTGGACAGCAATTGGTAATTCGAGTTGGTTAAAATTATACTGTGAGTGGACAGCATTTGGTTGATGGTAGTCGGTTAGCATTCTGTTAGCCTGTAGCTATGTTCTTGGTAGCTTGTCCTTACAGATCCCGCAGGATGGTCATTTGGACGAGTGCTTGTGTTTTACATTTGCAATGCTTATTCATTGATTTCCCATGCCTTGTTTGAAGATATGAGTCTTAATAATTCTTGATGATTGAACGAAAGTGTTGCCCTGTTTTACACAGCTGCTCAATCAGAAATGGACGCCAATATGAACACATTAACAAAAGCATGCATTATTGCCCCTCTCCCCTGTAAACACCACTTCTAACTTGCCGCCGCACTCTCCAGCTGCCAGAGTAGGGGGATGCGGATAATGGTTGATGTAAATCGATACATCACGCTGAGTCTGCGTTTTTCCCCATCGTAGGTCATGATTTATATATAAGTAATTCATCAGTGAGTCTGCTCTCACCATCTTCGTTCTGTATTTCACGCCGTCAGCTCAGTTGCACTTACAAAACGAAAGAGATGTAGTTCTTTCATGATCGTAATTAAAACATTGCAATTATTGCACTAGCATGCTGAGCTGGAAAGTTCACAATTTTTTTTATATGTAAAAATGTAGTAGATGTTTGTATGTATCAGTTTAAAAGTTGCATGCAAATTATTGATGTTTGTTCTTTGGTGAAATGGAGCGGCCCTAAACTTCAGCGTGTTTCACTCCTAAATGCGCCAGGCTTGCCAGCCAGGGGGTGAAGATGTGCGTGCCGGTGGGGACCCGAAAGAGCTGCCCTGCTTTCCGCCTGTCTGATCGGGCTTCCGTCAGCCAGCGCTGGCAGACAGGGTGAGCGGACGCCTCACCGGGGAGAATTTAGGTCAGGCTTACCAGGGGCGTCTGCTGCTGCTGGCATCTGATTTATAGCCGGTCCCTGACTAACGCCCCCCCCCCTCAATCCTGGCCTGTCCCCTCATTTATAACTCCCCATTCTCCCAGGTCACATGCTCATGCAGTCCATGTTCCCATTGGCTGGGTGTGGAGGCATGGCAGGAGCATGTGTCTACTTGCCTTCTGACCCATGGGTGTCCGTGTTGTTGCCTGTATTTGTGGGGGGCGAGTCTCTTGACAGTGTTTGGGTCACTGCAAGGTCTCCGCACTCCTTACTTTACAGAACATTTGAGGAGCAGATGACACACTTTCAGAAGCCCCTTATTCTACACTTATTCTAAATTTGTGTTTTTTTGGCGTGTTGCACCACTCATTCATTTATTCATGCATTGCTTGGTCTACCTTCTGTGTGAACTCTCAACTGAAATGCTTATTTTTCATTGGCTGCCTGTCTTCAATGACAACAGCCTCTTTTCTAAAATAAAAAAAATCCATGGATACAGAGAGAGAGTGCATTGCTAGGCTCCTCAGCCAATGGGATGGCGGCAGCGGAGCACCTGAGCAAAAGGCAGGCCTTCAGCTTCAATCTGGCCGCCTTCAGTCTATTGCAGGCCACCCTGAGGGCTGGGCTGGAAAACACAATCAAGCTTTTTTTTCAGGGCTAAATCTAGGTTTACTCCATTTATGTAATGTACTATTTTTCCCCCATGAGACAATGCCTATATTTTTATGTCTTTGTACATTTTATTTTAATCTCTTTTTTGACATTGTATATGGACAGCATCATGATTCAGTGGCCGGCACTATAGCCTCACACCTCCAGGTTTGGGGGTTTGCATTTCTAAAGTGTGGGGGGGCTGAGCGCACAAGGCTGGGGCACCTCTCTGGATGATAAGTAGTTTGGATTAAAAAAGCAAAAAACAGAACATAACTGGCCTTTGCCATGTGGAATTATGATTATTGAGCCGCTTTTGCCTCCTTCAGTTATTTCCTGACAGAGATTTAGTGGCTCCGGTCCCCCGTCGTCCCTATAACCTCCGTTGTTGACGAGCCGGTGTATCTGCTGCTGGCTGGTCCATGGGAGGCTTTGGTTGATAGCCATCTGGAAAGCAGGCCAGATGGGTGGAGTTTGCAGCCTCAGTACCTGGAGGTGGCTGTTTCCTTTGAGCTAATAGGGTTCCCAGGCTGGTCGCTTGCCGTCTGATGCGTAATGAGGTTTCCTCTGCGATGGCAAAGCGCTGATAAGCCCCCCCCCACAGCCCCCTGGACTTTATGGCAGCACGGCCCGTAAAAAAGCATTTCTATTTATTTCCTCTCATTCTCTCACCTGTCACTGGAGTTTCGGGTGTTTCTCGGTATGACAGGCATTTTCTCCTGCGCCGGGCTGTTTTTAGTTTTCACACCCTAATGGTCGCTGGGTTTCTTCATTGCCAGACCACCGTCACACTCACCTGCTTTTTCCGGATAATTCCTTTCAAGTCGCTTCTTTCTAGTCCCCTGAACAACGGACAAGTTGACAGGCCCCCGTCCTGCAACATTCCCGTCGTTCTACCTGCACTGGCCGGTTTTATACCGCCGTCGTTTATGCGCCTGCTGATATTGCGCTGATGGACTATCTGAGGTGGTGTTGAATGTAAATTCAGCCAGAGAAGCTAATTCTACTATAGGCAGTAATTGCTCATAAAGTTTAATCTTTCGCTCTTTTACCGAGTGCCCAAATCTTTTCACAGGTGTCTTTTTGCAAATGCTGAATGTGGAATTTTTATATATATTGAGGCAGCCTATAATTTGAAATATTTTGAGATTCATGTGAAGAACAGCAGATATTACTATCCATCCATACCCTATAACTGCCTGTCCTACTCAGGGTAGCAGGGGGGTCTGGAGCCTATGGGCACAAGGCAGGGGACAACCCAGGATGGGGCACCAACCCATTGCAGGGCACACATACCCCATTCACCTCCCCAGGCAATTTGGTAACTCCAATTAACCTCAGCATGGTTTTAGACTATGGGGTTAAACCAGAGTACCGACAACATGGAGAGAACACACAAACTCAACACACACGGAACCACGGTGAAGACTCACCCCCGGACCACAGGTGTGAGGCAACAGTGCTAACCACTGCCCCACTGTGCCGGCCGCAGAAGTCACTAACATTTTTAAATATGCAAATAATATTACTTAACACTGGAAAACAGTGGGAGTCGATAATACGGAATCTAAATGGTTCCCTTAAAATTTTGACCCACTCTGTACTATGTATCATTGCTTCTTACCATTTTGAGGTTATAATATAATCACGTATTAGTATGAATTTTGATGTACTTAATAACTTACCAGGAATAAAAATAAACCACCACTTACATATTAAAATAGCAGCAATCCAGCTAGATAGCATTTATAAGTAACATAAAGTAGAGTCAAAGAGACTCAAATAGCTTATCTGAGGTTGTTGTTCTATAGTCCATTGTAGTTTTATACATCTGTACAGATTTCTGGGGCATTGCTGGAGGGTAGAGCGGCAGCCTCCAGATTCATGTCGTGCTCCAGCATGCTGCTTGCTGGCCTCCTTTCGGCTCTGCCGGTGCCATTGCTCCTTCAGCCACGTAAGGCAGGGTCACACCGGACATGCTATGTAGGTCACCGTGGGAGAGCAGCTGTGAGGGTGCTGGGAAAAGCAGCCGCCGTTCTGAAAAACGCGGGTCCTGTTATTGCCAAAGGTCTGTAGTGTAAACTTAGAAAAGCCACTGAGGATTTTCTGCTGCACCTTTCTCACTGAAACCATGGGTCCTTCCAGTGACCGCTGATATTTAACTTTCGACGAGTTCATTCACGTTTTGTGTTTTTGTTAGTCGGTACCTCAGGGTATGGTCACAGATCCATAGGAATGTGAAATAACCGTGTAAGAGATACAAAGCTAGAGGGAGGAGGGATATGAACGCGTACAGAGGTTTGCATCTGCCCCTGTTGTCCTAGCAATACCAGCATGCACATTTAGTTGGAAGATTGTCTGGGAACGGTTCCCCCTTTTGTTCCTGGATGCCCTTATTATGTGGCCGTCAGTCACAGATGAAAGGTCAAATGCTTGTTGAAAAGTCATATTTCATCCTGTGGTGATAGGGAAGGCTTCCTGAAGATGTTTCTGAAGCAAGGAGGAGCAGGGTGGGAGAACGGTGTGGTTTTCCCCAAAGTGTGAGAAGCATGTGGTATGAAACAGGACCATTGCTTAACAATGTTTCTCACTGTAATCAACGGCTCATCATCTTGAGGAATCCGTTTGTGAAAGCCACCCGCAGTTAGAGTTCTTAATAAACTGAGGAGGATTCCCGAAAACTGGCCCCCACTGGGGGTTGGGGGGGCTAGGCCGGGGGTGTGTTCTGCCAAGAAGGGCTCAGACGTTGGGGACATCTGTTGAACCAGGAAACCACACTGAGTCTGGAGTGGGGGCAGCGGTTGGCAGGTGGGCGGGGCCGTGTCATGCGGGTGAGATAGCGGGGCTTCTGTGGGGCTGGTGTCATGGGCCACAGGGACCCCATCAGCCCACCCCGCCCCCACCCCAGCCCACCCCGCCCCGCCCCACGGCCAGTGCTGATGGCCCATTAGCACCTGCAGTCACAGTTTTTGAGTTCTGAGAAGTGACCCAGGCCTGTTATCAAATCCGGGTCGGGACCAGGTCATTTCAGGTCTTTCGGCGTTTTAGTTTGTAATAACATTCATAATAAACTGATAGTTTTAAATGAAGCTCTAATGAAGTGTTATTAGGGATGAACAGGATAATCATGAATAATGATGTTATAGTTTATACTTGCGGACACTGCATTTCCCTGATCCTCCCCTCCTCCAGCCACAGGGATGGCACCGTGGTGTGGTGGTTAGCACTGTTGCCTCATACCTCCAGGGTTCGAGTCTCCACCAGGGCTCCATGTGTGTGGAGTTTGCATGTTCTCCTTATGTCATCATGGGCTTTCCTTTGAGTACTCTGGTGTCCCCCCCACAGTCCAAAACCTGCTAAGGTGAATTGGAGTTGCCAAATTGCCCATGTGTGTGAGCGGTGTGTGTGCCCTATGATGTGCTGGTGCCCCATCCTGGAATATTCCCTGCCTTGGGCCTGTTTTTTCTGGGAAAGGCTCTGGACTCTGAACCCTACATAGGACAAGTTGGTATGGATGGATCGTCCAGCCACATAACCTACTTGAAGTCGCAGGGGACCCAGTTTGGTTCCACAAAGGTTGCCAAGGTTGATACACAATAACTTCTGTATAGAAGCCTCTACATACTGTATTCAGAATTTCTGGACTAATTCCATGTTTCTCAATAAATATCGTTATTCTATTTTCAATTTTCATAGATGTGAAAGTTTGAAAGGGAGCTCATTGTTGCCAAACTGGCATGCTTCACTCTGTACCCCTAAGAATGAATGGGTCAAAGTAATTTCTAACATAGGAAACATTAATATCCCCTCAGTCACAACTGGGTCATGGTATGAAGGCTTACATAACAGCAGCCCTATATACTGTGCTGTTGTTTCACGGAAATGCCGTCACTGGTGTCCTATGCAGCATTTTACCCAACTATTAACTCTGCTATCAATGCTTGTTGTCGTTGTGCTAAAAGGTTGACTGTTTTGTTGTGAAATGTAAACACTCATCCTATTCTCTCTTTTCTTGACAGGTGTCTCAACATGGGGAACCTCCTTAAAGTTCTGACTTGCACTGACTTTGAGCAGGGACCTAACTTTTTCCTCGATTTTGAAAGTGAGATTTATTTTCTGTAGTCTATCTACACCCTGCCTGCTATGTCCTCCACCATTTTCTCCTGCCTATGATCCAGTACCCTTGCCTATCAACGCTTGGTATTTGTTGTATTTGTGTGCGGCCAGTACAGGCATTGCTTGTGGCGTGGTTAGCACGACATCAAGTTTGGGGGAGCGGCACATGACTCTTTGGATGGGACAGAATCAAGCCACTCCTGGCCTATCATGCTGTCCCGTCAAGGCTTCCGTTGGAGGTTCCCCAAGGTGGGCCGATCTGTCGGTCTCTGGCAGCCATATAGCTAGAGCAAAACGGAGAGCCGTGTTTGGAATGTGGCCCTGCTAAATGGTCACCGTAATCAATGCGTTTTATTACCAAGGTGGTAAAAGATGAAACATCATCACTTTATTTAGACATCAGAGCAGAGAGGGTAGGCAAGCCATGTGGCAGGTGGCTGGTGACCTCTATATGGCCTGTTAATTATTGCCATCTGCAGAACGATGTAGGTCACTGCACCGCATGCTGTCATACCCTGGCCATGCTGTGCTCCTGATGGAAGCGTCAACGACTGAATGTCTTTCTGTTAAATTGAATGGCTTTATTAAAACAAAGCGGAAGCTTTAATTAAGCGGCAAGTTTCCTGTTGCCTTAGGAAACTCGTTAGGCTGATTGGTTAGAGCAGTATATCTTAACTCGGGCATCGGGAACCCTCCCAGCTCCCGGCACAGCTGTGTCAGGTATTTGGTGTTCTTGATTGTTTAGTTTGTTCTTGGTTGCTTGGTTCAGGTGTGCTGGGGTCTGGGAAGGAACAAAAATGTGGACTGTCTGGGCATGCCCAAGGACTGGGTTGAGAAACACTGGGTTAAAGGAAGTGTAGGCTACCTCATGCCAATGAGAGAGGTCCATTGTCCCTGTGGGGATTTGGAAAAGCTCCAGGTGACACATTTTCCTATTTTTATATGATGAAAAGCAACAAATCGAATGCATCTCCTCTACTCATTCTACAGGACACTGAACTCGCATGGGGCTTCGCATCTCTAATGCCATCGCTTCCTTTGATTCCCCCTCTTTGTTGTTGTTCAGTCTGGTGTGGTTTAGTCTAGTTATACTGTAAATTGTCATAGATTAGGCCTAAGCCATCCATGGTAGGAGTCATGCGCTGCTCGGACTCTTTGATGATACGTTCCAATCTCCGCTTCAGATGCACAGCCAACCGAGTCAGAAAGACGAGTGTGGGAGCAGGTGAACGTGGTCCTGAAAGATGCCAGGGGCGTTTCGGATGACCTGCAGGCCTACAAGGGAGCGGGTGCCGAGATCCGAGAGGTACCCCGCTGCTAGCGATCCCGCCTTTCTCCCGTCCCTGGCAGTGCTTACGTTTTTGCAGCTGTTAGAGGTTGTGTCACACAGTAAGATGTTGTGTGACAGTGACATGACCCTTGGCTCACACCTGTCTATACCAGGAGTAAATGCCTATTAACCAATGTTGGGGAGTAGCTAACTAAAATTAGTGATGCTTAAACTTAACTACTTTTTTCAGTAGCTTTTTTCAGCTTACGGCTGGTCAGTCAGAACCGATTGCAGTCGTAAGTTGACGATGACCTGTATTATTTTTCCCTCTTTACAAAGACGGGTATTTTCAGCTACCAGGTGCTTCTGATTGCTTTTATGTAATTAGCTACTTTTTCTCTGTAGCTTGTAGTGCAGCTACTGTAACTTCTATATTAAAACATTAGCTTGGCTGTAGCTTAGCTACTTTAATCATAAGTAGCTTGTAGCTGGAAAATTAGCTTCCCCAACACTGCTATTAACTGAATAATTGCTTAATTACACTTGTATCATTTACATGTGTTTTCTATTGGTCACCACTTAAGCAAAATTAGACACTTAAGCTAATTAGACATGACTGAACAAGGGTGAATACCAAGGGCGGGGTCACAGGGCCACTATCCCCAGCTGAAGGCTGATTGGTCCTCAGAATGTCCCCTGCCTTTTAACTCACAGAATCAAAACATATAATTGGCTCATAATGAGGTTGCCCCCCTGTGTGAATTATGGCCCCTCTTACTCCAACCCCCCTGAAAAATCCTAGAATTGCCCCTGTGACTGAATAATGTAAAAGGAGGGTTTTTGCATTGCCGAACCAAGGTGGCCTGCCTTGATTTAATTTAATTTAATTTAATTTAATTAATTAATTTTCATTTATTTTATTTAAGTATCAATCCTGGCCAACTTAAAATGTGCTGATGGATACACATTCAAATGAGAGAGAACTGGTCCAGGGATGTTTGGTGTTTCCATGATGACTGCATGTCAGCAGACACTGTAAGGCATATATATTTTATATATATATATTTTTTCCATTCCACCCTAGGCCATCCAGAACCCCATGGACGAGAGCTTGCAAGAAAGGGCTTGGGGCGCTGTCGTCCCCTTGGTAGGGAAGCTGAAGAAGTTCTATGAGTTCTCCCAGAGGTTAGGTATGTACCTGCAAGCGGCGAACCTGCACGCACCGGGTGCTGCTTTGCTTTAGGGTGTGGACTCCCCAACGTGCTCCTGAAGATGCGTAACACACATGCGCATTGTTTTTGTTGGCTAGCAGCTGGAGTTCTCTGATTACGCTGGCACACCTTGCAGGTATATCTGTGTGTAAAGCTCAGTTCCATACTCCAGCAGTTCCACGCTACAGCACCACGCCCCCTGCTGGAGGAACTTTTATCTCAGTAATGACTGTCAGTGAAAGAAAGGATCTCTTTCCCACCATGACTGCTTCCATAACCAAGGATGCTAGCTCCTCGCTTTGCCGGCACACTCCCTAGCCGATGAGGTCAGCTGGAGTTCCGGATGTCTCCTGCTCGACATTTCACGCTTGACGTCTCCAGGACCCTGGGGGAGATCCATGCAGCAGAGCTGAGGATAAAGCTGTGGTTGGGGTCATATTCCTGTGGCAGCACTCTGCTTCTCATCTGCTGGGCTGTTGCGACCTCCTGTTGACCTCCCGTTGTTTAATTTCAACATCTGTGTATTCTTTTATCGCCTCAAACAACTACACTTTGTTATGGCTAGATCCACTGTATTAAGGGGGACTAACCTGGAAACAAATTGTGGTTTCTGTTTTCTTTGTGACCTCACTGTATTCTGCCTGCTTGTGTGGATGAAACACAGACGCAAAAATTTAAGTTTGATGCTATGAAGGGACTGAACTTTCGCTACAAAGTGAATTAGCACCTATCAGCAACCTCTCTGCCTTGGTGCTTTGACGGATCTGGCAGCTCCTCCATTGCTGACCCATCTCCACCAGCCCTCCCTGGCACCAACGGAAAAAAGCCTCGTCCGCGGACTGGTGGGAACTGAAAAACGTTCCGTCCTGGCAGTTGTTTTCATGGGGGATGTGAGATGGCGCTGCAGGCAGTTTCGGCAAGTGGAATGCTGGACTCTGACAATGCGCGGATATACGGCACTGCAGCCCCTCGATTTGTGAGCCACTTTGCCAGATTTGCTTCAGGGGTGATTGACCTACATCGCTTCATTTAACGCAGGCTTCAGTCTGAGCTCTCTGGATGTGCATGAGTATTTTTTGTGTGTGTATCCTGTGATGGACTGGCATCCCATCTCGGCTGTGCCCTGTGCTTCCTGGGAAACATTCTCAGCTCACTGAGACCCTGTCCTGGGTCAAGTTATTAAAAACCTTGGTACATCTGAGAAGTCTCATATCTTAATTAACTGTTAACTGTTAGTTAATTGCATCAAAGTGTATGATATTCATATTTGTCAGCAGTCTGATCGGTTGTGTCCCCCCCCAGTTGAAACCTACCTCGTCTTGCATGACCCTTCATGGCAGGACCGTGTTTCACCTGTCCGTCGCCCTTCCCCCCACAGAGGCAGCTCTGCACAGCCTTCTGGGAGCCCTTACCTGCATGCCTGACAGCCCCACGCAGCACCTGGAGCGCGAGCAGGCTCTGGCCAAGCAGTTCGCTGAGATCCTGCACTTCACGCTGCGTTTCGACGAGCTCAAGGCAAGTCCGCACCGTCCCCCGCGTCACAGCTGCCGTGCCCTTGACTTGGGCCAGCACTGTTGCTGTAGCCCTTGGGCTGGGTGCTGTCCAATACAGTTGTGCCCTTGAGAGATCCCTTCGATAACTAACAATCCCCGGCAGCGTTACCATTGTCTGCAGGACTCTTTCGCGCATTAGAATAAATCATGTTAGTCCTTCTGTAGAAATGGAAGGTAAACTCTGATAGTTTTGACCATCAGTGGTAGCTTTCTTTTGTTCATTTTTAAACTTTTGGCTCCACATGTGTGGAGTTTGCATGTCCCTCCTGTGTCATCGTGCCGGTTTTCCAAATTCCCCCCACAGTCCAAAAACATGCTGAGATTAATTGGAGTTAGCAAATTGCCCATAGGTGTGAATATCTGTGAATGGGGTGTGTGTGTGTGTGTGTGTGTGTGTGTATGTGTGTGTGTGTGATGGGTTGTTGCCCTGTCCTGGGTTACAGTGCTCACAGAAAGTCTTGGAAAGCTTGCTTAACTCTGTAATAATGTTGTTAATTTATTGGTTTCTTTAAAAAAGTTACTTTTTCTGAGTGCTTCATTCAGTTATGTTCTTGCTATTTTGCTGTTAATTGTAATTGTGGTCACTGGCTCCCAATGCGATACTGCACACAAATGTTTGGTGTTTTATGTTGTTACTAATTAAAAAGCCCCCAATGATGCTTGTCAATGATACTTTTAACTCAGAACAGCTCTTGAGGAACTATATAATTTTTATTACTACTTGAAATTAGTGTTTTACTTAAAACTTTTGGTTGTTTCTAACATGAGATATAGTTTTTGTAAACAAATGAAATAATGATTTTTGTTATAAAACCAATAAATTTACAGTCATTTTTTACTGAATTAAGCAAGCATTCCAAAACTTTCTGTGAGCACTGTATTCCCTGTCTTGCCGCCTGTAGTTTCCCAGAGAGATTCCGGACTCCTGTGACCCTGCATAGATGGAAGTTTAAGCAAACTATACGTAGCTGAAGCGTTTGCTGTTTTTCTGGTCATTGCTAAAACTGGATATTGAAATGAGGAAGGACTATGGGCGTCGCCGCCGTTAAATCTGAGGGGGACACATCCCCCTCACATTTCATAATTATTCGTTTGGACATTTAACATGAAATATTACTTTTATGCCAATGTGTTCCCCCCATTCAAAATGCTTCTGACGCCCCTGCGAAAGGCTCACCTGGTTGCTGGTACCTGAAGGCTCTAGGGCTGCAGGTCAGAATCTAGGCGTTGCTCTGTCATGGTTTTCAGCTGCATCTGTATCCTACAATCTGCAGGGTCATGTTCAGCATGTAACTGTATAAACGATTGTGTGCGAGAACAGAACCATCAGTGCCAATTCAAATCAACTGCAAGTAAGCTTATCATCAAGTACTGTGTGGGCACTGTTCATTTGACGGCAATTTGAAAGCTCTATTTTTATCAAAATGAGCTTATTTACCAGTGTGCTAGGACAGATGATACACACTCACAGAGTGGCAGGTGTGTAATAAACCACTGGGTTCTTCACCAGGTTTTCAAATGCCTCATGAGTCCAGCCTGTGCTGGGACTGCTTCACAAACGAAGCAGTGTGTGTGTGTGTGTGTGTGTGTGTGTGTTTGTGTGTTGGGGGGGGCTTCTCTGGGTTTATTTTGAGGCAGGCTTGTTGGCCTAGTTGGGGGGGGGGGTTTGATAGAATGCCACCCTCCCCCCTCACAGTCACCCCCAAAGCCTGGAGGCCCTTCATTATCCAAACACTGGAGTGTCATACCCCCCTCCCCCCCCAACCAGATCCATGCCGTTCCCCAAGCGATACCTACACACCCTGAGGCGGCGTGCTGGGGAGACCCTCAATTAAGGGCCGCCGATTGGGGGAGAGTAGCAGGACTGTGGATGGGACGCGAAGGCTTGTCGCTTCCACTCATCCATCCCTTTCTCCTGTCCCTTTCAGCCGACCCACTTAAATCGTAGTTTTATTTTTTATTTATTTCTCAAAAAATGCCGCATGAAGTTGAATGGATTGTCTGACCAGGCGCAAGCTTTGTATCCACACCGGAGTGGCCGATAATCATATATCCCGAGGTGAGATTGCTGTCATTATCGGAGTGCCCGATGATTTTTATAATTAGCTTAATTTAGCATGACTTTTCTTAATCTCTGCAGTTTAGTTCACGTTGGGGTTTAGTCATGAAAACCAGTCGTTTAACTTGACACCTTCTGCTTAGATGGTACCCCACCTTTCCTTACATAAACCCCGCCCCCAAAATCTGATTTCATACTGCAGTCTGATTCAGTATATTTGGGGAAGAATTTAACAATCCTTTTGTTAGACTTTTTAAATTAAATCAGCAATCTAGAATTCTTGAAAATACAGACGGTCCCTGTCTTATGACTGTTATCCATTTATTATTGTTTTTTTTATTTTTTTTATTTTTTATTTGATCATATGTGCAAGTCGTCGTGAGTCACATAGGTTATGTGGAGAAGGAGGGAAGGAGCGTGCGCTGATTAGAGCCCGTTGCCGCACCCGCCACACGACAAACCACCTCAGGGATGAGAACCTGAATGCAGCCATGCAGTGGGTGATACCTTAGCACCACACTGGTCCAGTGAAACAGTGTGAGTTTTTTTTCCCCCAGTGGCTGGAGTGCCAATCCTGCATAGGTTGTAATAGGTAATCCTCAAGGTATGGAAATGTTTCAGCTGATTCATGAATGTTATAGTCACAATGCTGTCTGTTTTGGCTCAGAGTTGAGCTGTCAAATAGCCACTGTTAATGTTTAAATGTGCATAAAGCACTGTACAGTTCTTTCATGTACTTTGGGCACTAATTACATCATGAATGCTTGCTCGATGAATCTCCTCTGATCATTTGAGAGCTGAACTGAAGAGCACTGGCATTTTTGGTTAATGGTGCGTCTCGTCAGTCGTGGATTAAAGGATAATATTCTCAATAACACCTCTGCTACTCTACCTCTTAACATACAGCGTGATGCTGCGATCCAGTTAATTTCAGTCATGGTGTGATGTAAATAATAAATGTAGTGTATGAAATGAGATGGATGGAGTGACAGTCTGTCACATACATGCTGACACACAGTGAGGACACTTTAGCTTCACCAGCCCATCTGACTTGGGTTCATGCAGGATATTCACATGGTGTTTAATAATTTAAGGGACACCGACACTGTTTGGCTGCTCTACACAGCTGGGTATGAGACGATTGGGATGAAATATGGTGCACTGCTGTAGCCGGTTCCCCTGGGACCTGAACCAGAAACCTCTGGGTTTACAAGTCTATGTCCTTGACTGTTACAGTCCACGCTGCTTGTCCTTTTGTCAAGGATACTAGAGCGAGAACATTTAATATGATTAGTTGATCTTTTCAAGCTCAAAACCAATAGCTTATTGTATTTTTTAAATTATATTGGCTAATTCCTATAACGATGGTTGATGTTAATGGATTCAGTAATGAACAATTACCATCAAAGAGATGGATTTAAATAAATTTTGGTAGGCACATCGACAATTGATTAAATTAGCCTTCTTTATTCCCTTGTAAGAATTGTGTGTTATCTATGCAGTCATTTGACTTGTCTTCTTCCATAATTCTAAAATCTCTGCTCTACTGGAATTCTGTGAAGTTTTGGACTTGTCGGTGTGACGTGAATATGGTCTATTCCACCTCACCTTATTCTTCAGACTTGGGCATCAGCTTAAGAATTACAAATTTGTTATGCAGATTCCTAGGTGCTCCGGTTCACTATGAAAAGACACCTTTTATTGGTGCAGAAGACAGGGGTTTTAGCAAACAGTGTTTAGCAGGCTGCTCTTCACCCCAGGCCTCTCTGACTGATTCACTTGCCAAACACGGTTCCCTAATACGATAGCTTGGTGACTTCAGGTGTCCCTCTCTACAGTCTTGTCCCCGTGTTGCAGTTTGGCCTTGGAGCAACCAGGGTGATGGAGGATCTACTGATACTTTGACTTATGTCACTGCAGAATGGCTTAGTTTTTCTGTTCTTGCAAGAAATACATGCACAGATGGATGGATATAATGGATGTAATGGATGGACCTAACCATCTTGAGAAGTATAAAATAATGACAGGGGAATGTACATGAATTGCAAGCCACGTAAACAACAACATGGTATGATACCATGAGAGTTTCTTCCTTGAAAACATCCAAACCTTTTCCATCATATATTTTACCCCTTGGATATAGGGAAAGTAGTAAGGCGTCCATGCTTTCATCTCGCTATCTTGGAATTATAAAAGCCATGTGTGTTACAATGTGTGAGTGTCTTTTTTACCCATGTAACTGATGTGAGCTCCCAAACCCTCCTTCCAACAGATGACCAACCCCGCCATCCAGAATGACTTCAGCTACTACAGGAGAACTTTGAACCGCATGCGTATCAACAACATCCCGGTAGGCTCTCCTCGAATTCCATTCAGCCTGGCCAATGAAGCGAGTAGCTTTTGTTTTCTAAGCAAAGTCTGGAACGGATCAGTTAGTCACTGCTCACAATGGATGGACTTTTAATGATCTGAATGATTTTGATGCTTTGGGGAGGACCAAGGCAGGGGTCATCTTATTTCTGACCTTTTCTGACTCTAGGGCAGTAGAGTAATTTCCAAGCTGTTTCTAAAAACTGAAAGCTCCTTAGCAGGGTGACACTTCCACAAGCCAAGAAAAGGGGGTTTCCCGTGCAGGGGCCTCAGGCGTGAGCTGGAAGAGCATCGCCTTGACCTATCAGTTATGACTGCGTGACATAAGAAGTCAGCCAAAGGCAGAAGGTGAAAGTGAACCTCTAGACCTTCGAGGCCCAGGGTGGGAAAGCAGGGATGTAAGGTAGTTTCGTGGCAGCAGGAAGTGAGAGCCGCTGCAGTTCGAAGCGTGTCGGGGTCGCTGCCCGATCCTGCCCAACGGGGTGAATCGGCGCGCATCGACACCTGACCAGGGGCTATTATTGTGCCCCCTGTCCCCTGGGGCAAGAGGTTAGCGAGGTCAGGCACACTTTTAGAGGCCACCAGCATACTGCCAGCCCCCTGTCCCCTCAACCACAAGCACTAGAGCGTATAACTGGTATTCCCCCCTCCTAGACCTGGCCCCTCCCCCATCCCCGCAGCCTCCCATCAGTCTCAGATATCCTTTGCTTTAAGGGGAGCAATTAAAGACCATTGTCTGTACCATGTGTGTATATTTACATTATATGTGTGTGTATATATGTTATATATTATGTATAATGTGTGTGTGTGTATAATATGTGTGTGTATATACATATATATGTGTGTGTGTGTGTGTGTGTATATATATATATATATATATATATATATATACACGTATGTACAACACAGATTATCACTACTTTCACTTTAGTGATTAAATAGTGTGTACGGTAAAATTTTTATTGGTGATAATGAGCATAATGGTAAGAGTGGAAGATTCCAAGAGTGTATGTAGATAATTTCATGTTTCTTGGATACGTCAGTGGACGTTGATCCAACAAAAGTAACCTTGGCAAGCGATGGACCTGTACTCCTAAAAACTGATGTAAAATCAACTTTAATTTTCTGGTGTGTGTTGTACTTCTGCCGCCAAAGGCTTTTCACAGTTAGATATTATGTAACGAGTGAGCATTATTAGTCATTAAAGTAATAAAGGTATCCATGTGTTTTATGGAGATAAAATCATACTTTATTCAGTAGAAACATTTTCGCAAAATGCTTTTCCAGAGAGAATAAAAATAACCCAAAAAGTTTTATCAGAAAGCATAAATGTTTTTTCCTGGCAAATTTTAAAGAAACATTGTTAACTGCAGCAAAAATAAAGCATTTAGATCTTTTAAGAAGCACTGGTCCATATTTGCTTTTGTATCCTAGTCCTCCTCATTAAACTGTTCATTTGCAGGCGGAAGGGGAGAATGATGTAAATAATGAACTGGCCAATCGGATGTCCCTCTTCTACGCTGAGGCCACGCCTATGTTGAAAACATTAAGTGATGCAACAACAAAGTTTGTGTCTGATGTAAGTGAGATATCAGTTCTTTATTTCATGCTGTTTCTAAGGGAGTGAATGGTAAGTCAAGGTTAGGTGCCAGTCTGCTCGTGAGGTACCTTACCTTCCAATTCACAGGTTGCATAACGAAATGGAATATTAATTGTATTAATGAGCAAATGTTACGTTTCCGCAGCAGGATGTCTGGGCTCATGCATAGAGGTAGGGTGAGAAGCTCAGACATTCAGGAGGGGCTCAATCGAGCAGCTGCTCTTCCACATCAAAAGCAACCAGCTAAGGTGGTTCGTGTATCTATCTAGGATCCTCTTGGACGCCTCCCTGGGGAGGTTTATTGGGCATGTCTAACTAGGAGGCACTCCCCGTGTGCACCCAGGACACGGTGGAGAGATTATGTCTCTCGGCTGGCCTGAGAACGCCTTGGTATTCCTCTGGAGGAGCTGGAGGAAGTGGCTGGTGAGAGGGAGATCTGGAAATCTGCTTAGACTGCTGCCCTCATGACCCAAACCCAGATAAGCGACCAAGAATGAATGAATGAATGTTTTTCTGAATTGCTAAAACGCTAAATTCGATTCTTGGAACAAAACCATCAATTCCCAGAACTCATTTATCGAATCAGACACTCATTTGGAAAATCACCTAGTTAGACACAATTATCAGGTCTAAATCACCCTTTTTGCAAAACTCAAGCATGTTCTCATTCATCAAAACACATTTTTCACCGTGGTGAACTTTGATTAAAAATGGAAAAGACAGGCCACAGAAGTCAAACACAGCCAGCACAGAGTAGTCATCATTTAAACATGATGGCTCAAAACTATTCACACGTTTCTAAACATGAGAAGAAGCTACAAAGTGACTACAATGTAGAAAATGTGCCAGACGAGAGTGCAGGTCTCATGGGTGAGATGAATTTTGACATCAAGGTGTGATTAGGTCACAGAGAGGATGGATTCTTCTCCCATCGCCCAAGGGAGAGCATTTCCTGTGATGCAGACAAAGTTCTCTATCCTGACCCAGCCCAGAGACATGACTATGAGGAAGAATCGCCTATGGCTTACTCACTGGGGGCTTTGGGTGGGGATGCTGTAAAGCGCTTTGGGACAATGTAATGTTGTGATAATGTGCTATACAAAAATAAATTTGTTGTTTTTGTTGTTCTTTGACTCTGGCTTGGCAGTTGAACACCATTTTACAGTAATATGCCTCTAATTTGATTTTTACTTTGTCCTTTACAGGAACTTTTTTGGAGTACTGAATACTCCAAACATTACATTTTGCTTTAAGTCTAATTGTATACACACATTCTTGCTAATCAATTTTTCTTTACTATAATCATTTGGTTTCTAGTTTTTGAACTCAACATATTCATAGTAAACCTGTTTCTCTTTATGACAGTAAGTTTTGATTGGTATTGTTTTAAAATCTTTGCCGTAGTATGTAATGACTACTCAGTAGTGTTTATGTTCTGACTGACTTGATGTGTCTGTTTGGTTTTGAGCAAACATTAAATTGACTCAAAACTATTTTTTGATTTTGCAAAGGTTTTGTGGATGTGCTTCGAGAACTGGATTTTGATGTTTACTGTTCTGAGAAAAGAATGGAAGGTTTTAGGAAATGTGCTTTAGCAATTCAGAAGAAAAACTCTATGTGCAGGGTGAGAGTTGAAGTTCTGTTGGTGAGTTGAATTTCAATGTCCAAGTATGGATAGGTCAGAAGAGAGGATTCTTCTCCCATCCCCTGTCCTGACTCAGCCCAGAGGCATGATGCTGAGGCAGAATGAATATTCTTCCTTGACTTTGACTTGGCAGCTGTACAACATTTTAATGTACCTTTTCATTTGGATTTTTTTACTTTGTCCTTTACAGTAACGTTTTGGAGTGCTGGATACCACAAGCATTAAATACCGCTTTACAGTGTTTTACAATGTAGCTGTATGCAAACATTTTTGATAAACGTCTACATTTTTGTACTATAGTCTTGTGCAGTTTGTCCCGCACACACACCGGCCCGTTCTGGATAGGATTGCCCACCCCTGCTGTAGTGTGTAATGAACGCTCAGTAGTGTTTAAATACTGTCTGACTTTGTGTGTGATCTGAAAGCACTGTTTGGTGCTTAGCAAAGATAAAATAATTTTGGCTAAATTGTTTGATTTTTCATAGATGAGCCAAAGGTTTTGGGAATGAAGGTTGATAATTGGACTTTGCGTTTAGTGTTTTAAGAAAAGGATGGAAGGTTTCAGGAAAAGTGCTTCACCGATTGAGAAAAAACTAATATGCACAGCGGCAATCTTTAAATCAAACTTGGTGCATAATTGGAAAGTACACTGCAGCCAAGCCAAAGGCAGCTGGAAATCTGTTTAAATACATGGCTTTTGAGCGCTTGTGTACAGCATTAGAAATGATTAAGAATATATAGTTTGTTAGTCGGTTAGTCTCCTTTACATATTATCGGGTTTTAGTACGTTGCCTGTACATTCCATAGGATCCATGTGTGCTTGTTTACAGATTTAAAAACTGACTGGTTTTGTCGGAATAGCTGATGAGTAACACTTTCCACTTTTATTGTATCTACAGTTCTCATTGCTGCAATGTTACCAAAACAAGTATATTTTAGATGTTATTCATCATGTCTTTTATCAGTTGCATCAATACCTGGGAACACCCATTTGCTTTCATTCCATTTGGCTTGATATTTAATTAAATCCAATATCAAGTAGATGACCATGTTTTCGAAATGAAAATTTCATTACTTGCTACTGAGAAATTGCTCATCTGTCGTGTTCCCGGCTTTTGGTCTAAACAGAACAAGAACCTGCCTATTGAGAACACGACAGACTGCCTTAGCACGATGGCGAGCGTCTGCAAAGTCATGCTGGAGACCCCGTAAGTTATCCATACCCCGACATTCTCATAGCGAGCATGCTACAATGCAGTGTTGACACTTTGCTGGTATTATCTTTGTGGCCTTTGAAGTTTTTCATCTTTGTTTGTGTGCACATAGGGAGTATCGCAGCCGGTTCGCCAGTGAAGAGACCGCCTCCTTCTGTCTCAGGGTCATGGTGGGAGTCATCATCCTCTACGACTATGTGCATCCCGTTGGGGCCTTTGCCAAGTCCTCTAAGATCGATGTCAGTCCTGTTACCACATGCATGCTAAGTGCCATTCGCACCGGCCGGTCACCTTCCCTCTCTCCTGCCTTTTGATCTCATTCTGCCTCGTCCTTTTGAGTCGTATGTGTTCTAGAAAGTCTGAAAATGCGTAAATGGACCTGAATAATGATATAATCCTTCGACAGATGAAAGGATGCATAAAAGTCCTCAAAGAGCAGCCTGCGAACAGTGTAGAAGGTCTTCTGAATGCTCTCAGGTTGGTGCTTTTTACTGATCTAAGTACCACTCCTGATTGGTTAGGGATCAAGGCACAGCCCCCCCCCCCCCTAATGTATTGTTTCATGGCCCAGAGGATTTCATATTTGAGTTGCAGTGCTTGTCTAAGTCCTGAATATCTAGGGATGACTTCTGAAGGAAGGCTTTGGTTGTCTACTTAAAACCTCTTTAAATCTCATCAAACCTTGAGAGTGTCATGGTTGTCGGGCCATGTTCTGCTTTAAAATGCATTGAGGTTAAATGACTCTAAAGCCACTACGAGCCGTCGGCTCCATGTCAGTGAGATGCTTGTGGTCAGGGGCCTTTGGCTCACACTCGCACGACTGCCTTAGATTAGGCTGAGATTAGTCTTGGTTTTAGATGATTGAGCAGAGTGTGGCGTTTTCCAGGTACACGACAAAGCATCTGAACGACGACACCGCCTCCAAGCAAATCAAAACTCTGCTGCAATAGCACCAACCTCGTCCGGCGCTTTCCTGGGAGGCCTGGCCGTCGAGCTGCCTGTCCACAGCGATGTACAGAATTTTATTTTTGTTTAACGAGGCAAGAAAATGGAAACATTACTGCTTTAATTCTCCTTTTAATAAAGAAAGTGTCTCTAGTTTGTTTTCACAAAGAGGATTATTTTTTTAAAGCCATATAACAGCTGGCAGCTAATGATGTGCCCAGTGCTCTTGCCTGTTGCGGAAGAGGGAATCATTTCAATGTTTAAATCGCCTCTTCTACAGTACAGAACCATGTCTTTCTTGCATTTATGTACTAATATATTCCTTGTGTTTGCTTGTTTTTTTTTTTTTTTTTAAGGTTAAAATTAAAGAATGTTAAATTAGTTTTGCTATTGAAATGGTACCTGGTGAAGATAATTGGAAATAGCTGTATTGTTATTGTTCTTTTTTTTTTTAATAAGAGTTCTGGAAGATTCTGTTTGATACTGTGGAATGTGTTGATGATGAATAAAAGTGAGCTGGATACGTCGATAAGAGATGGTTTTGAAAAGTTTTTGAAGCTTTTCCTGTTTTCTGTTATCTGTTGGGTCATTTTCTAAGCTTACCATTTGAAATGGATTCCATAAGGATCTCTAAAAAAATATACTGATTTTTAAATTGAATGTGGCAAGGAGCCTGGGGATGGCTGGTATGTCCTTCTCAACCTCACTTCTCCACCAGTCTGCTTGCCATATACAGTATAGTGAAGCTCACATGACACCTCGCAGGAGTGATTTTGATTGGAGGATCAAAACAATCCCCATCACTACCAATAGCTCATTGTTATATTTAGCAAATGCTGTAAATTTCTCAGTACAGCCTCTCCCCAGGTTACAATGGGAGTTACGTTCTGATAAATGTATTGTAAGGTGAAAATGCATTTTAATACAATATAACTAACAAACATCATAGCCTAGCCTGCCTTAAAAACATGCTTATAATTCTTATATTAACCTACATTTGAGCCAATTCATTAACACAAAGCTTATTTTTGTAATAAAATGTTGAATATCTCATGAAATTTATTGAATAGTGTACTGAAAATGAAAAACATTCACCCATCATAACATGGACCATCATAACCTGGGGAACAAATGTACTAGATTGGCAGCCATGTCTTTGTGAATGTGTATAGTGTGTATACATATGCACCTGTGTGCGGGTAGAGAATAATTCTCATACTGTAATATAATTGATATTGAACCTATCAGTTGCAGATGCAGATGATCTTGCTTGATGCATAATGAAATGGAAAATAAATTTTGTTTGAGGCCACATCCATCGACAGGCCATTTCTTCAACTAACTGCGAATTCAGCCGAACCCACTTCTGCATGCACTTGTAATCCTTCGACATTCCCACCAGGCTAGAAACCCAGTTTGCAAGTTCAAGTCACATCAAGGCTTTGCTGTGGTGTAATTCTGATATGAAGGAGGCCAGTTCTACCATAACTCAACCAGTAAGTGAGAGCAGCGGTCTGGGCCGCTGTGGTTATCCTGCTAACCAGTAGGGGTCACCGTTTCACTGTGCTTGTCAATGTGGTTCTCCCTTCTATGCCGACAGTCTGCCATTAGAAGGTTTTTGGTCTCTACTAAACCTTGTGTTGATGTCTTGCCCTTGATTATTACAGCAAAACTTCAGATCTTAAAAGAGATTCAGAATGAACTTGAAACAACTTTTAAATGTGTAAATAGTTGGAAACATTGAGTTAACAAGGAAGTTTTATTTTGGTTTCCATCATTAAAAAGACACTGATGTAACAAAAACTCCCCTCTCTCTCTGCAGGAATCCATCTGGGTCATTTTTAGGTAAACGATTGAATCTATATATTTTGAGCATGTTGACACATCCCCAAGTAAGAATCATAGTGGTTCTGGATATTTGGTGGATTGGTGTCTTTATTTGACCACTGCCACTGAAATGTTTGATACTCTGTGTAAAAGACATTCTCATTTCAGTGATGACATGATTCCCTCATTTTCCCAGAAAAATTGCTCAGCAGTAGATTAGTTTTCAAATGTCCCCTAACCACCTCTGTTTTGTGGTGGTTAATAGGATGGTTATTGCTGACTGTCCCATGTTGCAGGATTTGGTGACCTTCGTATTGCATTTCCTTCTTCCATATCCGGCCATGTGCATTTACTTCATGTCTAAATCAGCTGAGGAATGAGAAGGCCACACCCCCAACATTCCGTTTTCCAGCGTGGGACCCTCACCTCCCCCCTCCTGCCGTCTTTCTGCTTTGCTCATCTGGATGCTGAGTAACTAGGGCAACTGGAGAGGGAGGTGTGACTGGCATCCTACCGCTTCTGTGTGAACTGAAGATCTTCATCCTTCTCATGGAAGCCTGATGGGAAAGGTAGTTTTTTCCCCATTCAGAGGATCATTCATTAGCTGATTTTCTTACAGGAGCCCCTCCCCCCAAAAAAAAAACAGAAGAGGGAATCCACTTGTGGTTCCTCTTTCCTTTTTTCATAAGAAAAGACTGAGTCTCAGAGGGGGGGTGGGTGTTTCACTTTCTCACATCCCTTTCGGCCCTGAAGACCAAGCACCATGTTGATGTTGTCTAGCAGGAAAAAACAAATATGGTCATTGTTTTGGATGCCCGCTCCCTTTCTAAAATGATCCGTCTTCCAACAATGCTGGAACTGCTGGGACTGCTTGGTGTGAACCCCAGCCAGGGAAACGCAGCAGGGTTGTGAGGTCACGTGTCCTCACTGTGGCGGCAGCAATCCCACCCCATGAACGCCCTTCATCCCTCCTACCCCAAACTTCTATGCACATGTTATCCTGGTTCTGCACTCCACCCCAGAAACAGAGTCTCCTGAATGGATTTTCCAGTTTTCTTGCTAAGGAACTCACAGCACTCGTTCGATGCTAGACTATACTGCTCTCACTTATGATCCCACTCACATCTGGCTCGAGGGCTGGTGGCCAAAAACAGCATGATTACGCAACCCAGCATTTGAGAAGCATCTTCCCATACGATTGCTGTAAAGTGGCTCTGGGAGTATGAGCTCTCTCTAGCTTACTGTGGCCCACATTGTCCAGCTTATGAGGGCCAGTGATGCTTCTCTCTCATTATTACAGCAGGAGAATCTGCCCAAGGATGGACGCTCCTATAAGCTTTCCCGATGCTTGGGAATCATGCCAGCCTATGCATAAATCCGAGTTCTAGCGGATCATTATGAAATGCTGCCTTATTTGCTATCTGCACAAATTCATTGCTTCTTTTCACATATCTTGTCTTGTTCTCCTTTGAAACATAAGCACACGTACATATGAAAGTGAAGCCTGTGGTCCCATTGCAGGGCCAGCAATTTAGAGTTAAAGTTTTGGGGGCAAAAGGGCCTCATCGAAGGCCCAATAGACTGGAGACTGTTCTGCTGAGCCTGGGATTTACATAAACCAGTGACCTTTGGAGCAGACGTCTAACCTGCTGAGACACCAACAGTCCTCTTATTTACTGTCCAATCAGAACTGGTCACAATAAATATTAGTCATATTATTAAATGCGATGCAGGTAACACTTTCTGGTCAGCCATTCTCCAGGAGTCTGTGGAACCTATAAATGAATGGAGTATTTAATTTTTATTAGCGATAAAATGTTTTATCACCATTCAGACACATTGAGCTATTTTGAATGCAGAAAGCATTGGTTTTGTGGGCCGCCTTGTGGCCTTATATATCTATATAATATATAATTTTCATTCATTTATTCATTCATCCATTCATTCATTCTATGTTCTTGTGTTGGATTTCCTGCCACAGTCCACAGTCATGCAATTAGGTGAACTGGTATCTCCAAATTACCCCATAGTGTGATGGACTGGCATCCTGTCCCAAATAAGACATTATGGAAAAATTAACCTGTTAACCTTAATAAGTTTATCAAAATGTTACGGATATCAGAAGCAGTCTTGTGCTATGGGTCATGTTAATATAAAATGTAAATAGGGTCCATTCTAGCATTCAGTGGGTGAATCACTTCAGAGCTTGTGCTCCAAACTGGAATTCTTGGTATCCATTTGAGTGCTTTTTTTTATCCCACAAAAACTTGAGGCCTCTCAAGTTGTGCATCAGACAAAGCAAAGTCTGTCCAGCAGTGCTGCTGAATGATCACATTAACTCTCTGTGGTGGGGGGGGGGGCTTTGCCATTTGGTCCTTCTTAGTGCTCTGCTGTGAGGTCTCCAGTCCACTGGGCACCTAGAAGCTGCGGAAGGATCACATGGACAGAGCAGTCTGTTTGATCCCCTCCACAGCTTCTAGGTGCCCAGTGGACAACACACAGCGACCATGTCTTAGCGGACGGACATCTTCGACTGAGCCGGCGACCAGCACGGAGGGAAACTTGTGCAATTCGCCACTCTGCTGCTGAAATGGTTCAAGAAATCAAAGAGCAAAAAACATATGCGAGATGTACAGACTAGCTTGCACCCTCCATGTTCCCTGAATGCTCTTAATGTTGTACCTTCTAGCTGTCTTGTTGGACTGCTTTGTTTGGATGTAGCTCTTACTCCTGTACTGCTTACCCAGGTACCTGGACATTCATTAGAAGCTCAGCCTAGCCACGTTTATGCCTGGTCGACTCCTAGACAGCACTTATGTTTGTGCTGTTTTCCCGACTTTGGACAGAACCTTCTGCTAAATAAAAGTGAAAATAAAATGAAATCTTCATCACTTTCTAGCAGCATTACGGCTAACTGGCTCTCCAGAGACAAAATGGGAAATGAAAAAGGAGATAAATTGTTTCTCATGTCCTATTATTTGTTCAGGAAGTAGCTTCTATTTCTGTTTTCCATTGAAACTGTAGGGGGACAGGAAATGGCTCTGATCGGGGGGGGGGGGTGGGGGTCGTGACACAAGGGGTTATGGTTAGAGTGGCTCTCCTCAAGAACTACGGTCAGCCAAGGTGACACCCCTTGAGCCGTCGCCTGCACGCTGAGAGATGGTTTTGAGCTGTGAAGATCACCATGGGCCCCTTGAAGAACAAGTTCCCCACCCAAAAAATAGGGTGTGAGGGTTCACTTTGAAATGATACCGTGACGGTTGGCGGGAGAAGTGCTCTGACGATGGCGCCATCGCCCCGGGGCCGGCACTGAATGTGTTCCAAGGTCCCCTACGGGGATCAACACCTTCATGCAACACATTGTGACCCATTAAGGCAATATTTCATTACATGATGAGCAAATTTCCATCCATCCATCCTTCCTTCCATCTCTCCATCCATCCATCCGTTTTCTGTACCTGCTTGCCTTATGTAGGTTAATGAAGGTCCAGAGTCTATCCCGGAAGCTATGGTTGCAGCAAATTCCCAGAAATCGCTCAATCCATTTTTTGTTGTTTTTGAAATGAGACCGCCAATAATCTAAAGTCCTGATCATATGTTACAGTATTGGGAACCAAAGGTCACTTAGACCTCAATGAAGAACTTTTGTTAAATTTCCATAACTCGCTAAGTTCACAGAAACAGTACTTATTTATGATCTTAACCTATCCATGCATCCTATGAACTGAGTGGGTTTCGGAAATTTGTACTGCAAATGTTTTTCATCACATTTATTTATTTGTCTGCCTGTTTGGGAGAAGGGAGGATACCCGTGAACCTTTGCTCTTCTGAACCCTATGACCACAGAAGGAAGCATCATGTGCCTGAAACCAAAGGATACGCTGTATCCTGAGAGAGTGGCCATTAGACTTCTACAAAGAGGAACTGAGAGATGCTGAGAAATGGATGAAGAAATAAAGATTTGCCACAATGTTTCAACTTTTAGGTGAAAGACCAGAGGGAGAATGACAGGAAGTGTGATAAGCACAGACAGGCGGTGGGCAAACCCTGGGGTGTGTCCGGCAACAGACCGAGTAGCGGCCCTTTGTTTGGCATTGCAGTCTGTCAGTGTGAGTGAGGATCTGCAAGCACTGGGCTTCGCTTTGGTCTACGCTCAGGCTGAATCAGAAGTACTGTATAAAGGTGCTTTTGGGGCATTGCGATGTTTCAGACAAACTTCAACTTCATTAATCAGAAAATGAGCAGTGGTGCCTGTACTGTTCTCTGGTGCGATATATGCTCTTGTCGAAATTAAGTTGGGGTGGAACAGTCCAACCCTAGTGGGGATTAGCACTGTTTCCTCACAGCTTGGGGAGGATTCAAGTCTCCACTCAGGCTCTAGGAGTTTGCATGATCTCTGTGAATCATTGTGGGGTTTCTCCCCCACAATTCAGAAGGTGAACTGGAGATACCAACTGTCTGTAGGTGTGAGTGTGCCCTGTATGGGTTGGCAGCCCACCTTGGGTTGTTCCCTGCCTTGAGGTATAGCTTCTGGTATTGGCTGCAGTCCCCTATGTCTCTGAATAGGACAAGTGGATGTCAAGTCAGTGTTTCTTGTGGATGGAGAGGTTTGATGGGGGTGGTACCATTGAAAATAATGCAGACCATTAATACAATATAATATATAATATACACACACACATTTTTTATTTTTTAGCAATTAAGGCCATCGACCGTTTGTCCATCTTCAGTGCTTCACTAAACAATGGAATACAGCCTAACTGTGTATGTGACTCAGCTTAACTGCACTGCATACAGCCTAACTGTGTATGTGGTTCACCCTAACTGCACTGCACACGGCCTAACTGACTGTACGCAGCCTGCATATGTGACTCAGCCTAACTGCACTGCACACGGCCTAACTGTGTATGTGACTCAGTCAGACTTAGCGGATTTGTGAGTCTCTCTCGGTTTCACATAGAAAACCCAGGTAAAAACAACAGGATCGATAATAAATTTTTATTCCCACTCAATCTTCTATAACGGTAATGTAACTGGTAACACATGCTCCAAACTGATGTCAATGTAATGAATAAAGGGCGAGAAGTCCCACCCACGCCCTTCTCGAACGCGGTAATCTGGTATAGTTTCGCATTCACACTGGACTTGTGTCATAAAATTACCGCTAATGTTACTAGGTCACCATAGATAGATTAACGGGTAGACTTTACTGTTTGCTCCCATTCCCACACAACACCATAATGGTAAAAAAACTATATTACTGGGTTTCTGTGTGTGTGAATGGGGTATAAGAGAGCGAGGAGAGAGATCGCCCCACCTAATTAAATACCTGCTTTGTTTACCTACCTTGTCTGGTTTCCATTTCCTTGCAAAAATACCTCAGTAAACTCATTTTATTAGAACTTTATAAAAGCATCTGCTACGTGACAACCTAATATAGCCTATTAGTGCCGTTAACCAGCTGAATTCCGTAATACATACACGAGGGGTGGAGATGGGATTCGGGCTTCCCGAGCAAGTCAGCAAGGTGTTGGCTTACAAGATTGATTGGTTGGGTAGATGATTTTTTTTGCCATGATGGCACAGATTTTGGCGGGGTGGGCTGCCATGGAGACACGTTACCCAGGGAAACCGCCCAGAGATCAGCTGTGGACTCACACTACCATGACTGACTGTGTGGGGAGTATGACTGCTGGTCCTCGGACTGGCTTCAGGCTTAGTGTGACCCTGTTCTGGGTAAATGGTTATGGGAGATAATATATAATATCTACGCCTACATGCTCATGTGGTTCGCGGCTCCTTTAGCTGAATCATCTATGTATACCATCCCCAGAAGGTACACATCACTCTAGGAGACAGTGGACTCTCTTACATCTTCCTCCATATACAGTAATGGAGCTCTCTAAAGTTTGTTATTGAAACTGGGATCCATTGTTGACCATGAGCTGCTGAAATTAAATCCCCCATTAGCAATGCATCAGAATTAGCCAGTCATATGTGCCTCGGCAGGTTAGACTTCTGTGCCTATCATCAGAAGGTTGCCAGATCCAATCTCGTGTCTGGAAATGTAGTCTCATCACCATTGGGCCCTTGAGCCAAGCCCTTATCCTCCCTAAAATGTGCCAGGGATGCCAGATAAATGACTGGCCCTGCGCTCAGACCCCCAGCTTTAGTCTCACCTCTGTAAGTGTATTTAGGTCTCAAAGGAGAGCATGATGGGATGTGTAAAAACTAATAAATTCCTACATACTTGCTCAAATTGTGAAGAGAGCATCATCTCTAGGATGCCAATGCTGATATTCGTCACATCGCGTCATGCTGCGGTTTCCACAGTAAGTCATGTTCCTTCCATTTCTTTAAATGTGCTGACATGCCTGTGGATGAGCAGAGCTCACTGCAGATCCTCCTTTTATAAAACAACACCAGTACTACCTGCAGACGGAGAATTGCATTGCTGAAAAAAATCCTACCCCAAACACTGGCCAGACTGATGCTGCTTCACGTAAAACAAATGAAGTGGCCACTGCGTACATTTTATCATGCAATTCAGAGGCTCATTATGTAGTTTTATTTAAAGTATATTTTCACTTTTATGAAGGAGGTTTCTCACATTACCCCTGTTGCTGGGTTGTGGGACTCAGGACAGCTAAAACTAAATTACAGGGTTATTCATGGGCACATGTAAATGGGGACAAAAGCATACAGCGGGAACGGGCACTTGGGGAATTCTAGGAGATGTTTCTGTTGTTAATGAATGCACTTGAGACACGAGACTTTCATTCATATATTGTGGGTAGAAAGGAGTCTCACAGTTACTTCCCATCAGCTGACAAATTTCTTTGTTTCTCAATGGATCAATTTTTAAAAACAGGGGCTGCCCTAGTCTGCTATTAAGTAGTCTACTATTAAAATAACTCACTAATGTGTGTCATGCACTACATCCCTGCCCCTCTTGTTCTCTCCCTAGTGTGGCTCTGACAAGTCACACCTGTTGCTCATTTATGTTGCTTCTTATTTCAGCCTTCATGCGGATCACTCCAGCTGCCTCTCATCTGCTCTCTTGTTAGTCATGTATAAGAGTGCCTCCCAGTCCAGTGCTTCCCAGTCTGGTCATTGACATTGCCCTAGTGTGGATTCCAGCATTTTCCCCTATTCCCAGTTTTGCCTTTTGGTTCACCCCATGTGGTCTACATCGGTTTGCCCTGTTCTTCTTCCTTCAATAAACCCTCATTGTTTTGCCCTCACACCTGCCCCTGTCTCCAATGTGTTTGGCACGTGACTATGTATCATTGGGAAAGGCCATATTAACATAGATATTTTATGTTTAATTTTTAGTATGCATTATTAATTTATTTGTGCTCTAGTTACTCTGACTTCTGGCATCATTGTCTAGTAAAATGTCAGAATTGGTTATAATTGAATTTTGGTGGCAAAATCTCCTTAAAGATACTTCTGCTTCTGGGTTTGTTGCTCACACTCACATGCTGCAGGTAGACGTGCAAAGTAGCAGCACCAGCACACAAATCTCTGAAATGTAGTATGGCAGGGAAATGATCATTAATATTCATAAAGGAAGCACAACTTGATGATCTTTGCACTACAATACTTGTGGGAAACTCACCCCTGTTTTGTTGTATGCAACACTTTCTCGAATGGTTATGGTAATGCTTGTGCTACAGTGCTTTTGGGAATCTCACCTCAGTAGCTAGTAAATAAGTGCTAGTTACGTACTGAACACATGTTCGTTCTTCATTAATCAATTACATTTTTGTATTTCATTGTATTAACGTAAACATAATTGTATTTCATGCAGGAACTATATTTGTTCATGATTTGTACTTGAGTAGTTACTGAGAAGGCAAACTGAAAACAGCAATGTGCTCTCTCTGCCCCCCTGTGACCCAGAATGATTGGCCTGGGTGAGGAGATGGTGTCTCTCTCTGAGAGAATATCTGTCTTTCAATTACAATAAACTCTCGAAATACATAAGCATGAATTTGTATCTTGTGTGGGTTATGATTACATTTGGGTAATTCAACCAGTTGAGCATAAAGAGTCACAGTCACAGAGTATTCAACTGGTTGGTTGAAACAAAATCCCAGTCTGGACTTTTACTCTCTGGACCTGAATTACCCAACTCTGGTTATGGATATTGTCATTGGAAGGTTCTGTGGTCAGTAGCACTGGACCCCCGAGCAAGACCCTTAACCCCAATTTCCGCAGGGACTGGCTGATCCTGCTTTAAAGTTATGTTACTTTGGATAAAAGCATCTAACAATAAATGAAATGTGAGGTTGAGATGAACTCAGAGCTTTATTAAGCCATTGTACCATTTTGTAAATTTATTTAACCTATTTGGGCTGGAGTGTTCCGGTAGGAACATTCTGCAGTATTTGGCTAAAGTACTGGAGCCCTTCAATACTGTAATATTTCACGGCTTGTAGCTGGGGCACCTTGGAGTAGTATTTGTGATATAAATAAACTGCCTGTTCCATATATTCAACAACATTTTTTAAATGATTATAATGACAAAAAAGTCACAATTACTTACAAGTAAGTAGGTGCAAACTAGATCTAAACAAGCCACGGGCCTTTATCTGCATATGGATACGCAGTGTGAAGCACAGACAGGCAGTAAGTTGCAAACAGAGTTACTAAAAACTATTGAGGTATTCACTATAAAGTCAGAAACCTTGCTTCTCAAAGAAAACCTGAACATCAGAGGGAATGTTAGATAAACCCCCGAACATTCTGTTCAAAACAGCAAAATGTGCACATAATTAAAGTGACTGATATAACATAATACATCATGGGGTTATGTAGTAACGCTCTCTGTTTTCCTCCAACTCTCTCCACATTCTCCCTTCATATTCCAGTCTAGGAGTGAATCTAAAAGTTTGCACAATCAAAATCCAGTTCCACAAAGACAATAATGCCTCCACTGCCCACAAAGCCCATGGACAGGCTTTGCTGCAACACCCTGTGAACACAAATACTCCGAATCTCTGTCAGTCCCTCTTCTCACAGGTTACAGCACGCCTGACCGTCTGGGGCAGTCTGCTAGCTAGCAGAGGAATGGCACGTGTGATTTCTGCAGTCACTCTCATAGTTTGAGCAGAAGAATTTCCTCCCACAAACCAGCTCTTTGCCAACCACAATACCATAAGTCTTAGGAGAATGTAGCAGCCTCAGCCTTTGAGTCAATCAATGATCATCTGTATCCAGTCTCGCACAGTCTGCTCCTCCCTGTCAGCCCCCCCTGACACATTAAAAGCCTGGGATGAAGTGATGGATTAAATTGAAAAAAAGTCGGGGTACAGACTCTACTGAAAATCTATTTTAACTCAGACTGCTCAATCATCAAGATGGAAAGTGCATTGTATGGACCTAATGCTGTCTAGATCAGGTGATGAGCTATGGATATGTCAGCATGAATGGGTTACAGAGCTCAGACTTAATTGATATAGGAGAAAATGAGCATCTTTCAACAATATCCAAAAACTTCAGAAAAACTAGTCTGTGTGGCAAGGAGAAGGAAAACCCGAGAGAACAAAATAATTCAACCCAAAGCCCACAAACAGTCCTGCAAATGTGTGGTGGAGCATACTGTGGTCAGGCAGAACCTAACTGTTTTTCTCTGCAAATGCCAGCCATTAGTTGATGTCTTAATTATGAAACATCTCACTCAGTCTGACTTGGATGACGTCGAATGGACAGGGATGAGATGGGATTGCATGCATGGTATGACATGGGATGGGATAGCCTGGGATGGGCAGGGATGAGATGGGATGGTGTGGGATGTCATGGAATGGGCAAGGATGAAATTGATGGCCTGGGATTGTGGGGGATAGCCTGTCATGGACAGGGTTGAGATGGGATGACTGGTATGGTGTGGGATGGACAGGGACGAGATGGGATGGCCTGGGATGATGTGGGATGGACAGGGACCAGATGGGATGGCCTGGGATGATGTGGGATGGACAGGGACCAGATGGGATGGCCTGGGATGGTGTGGGATGGACAGGGACCAGATGGGATGGCCTGGGATGGTGTGGCATGGACAGGGATGAGATGGGATGGCCTGGGATGGTGTGGCATGGACAGGCATGAGATGGGATGGTGTGGGATGGACAGGGATGAAATGGCATGGCCTGTGATGGTGTGGGATGGACAGGGATGAAATGGCATGGCCTGTGATGGTGTGGGATGGACAGGGACCAGATGGGATGGCCTGGGATGGTGTGGCATGGACAGGGACGAGATGGGATGGTGTGGGATGGACAGGGATGAAATGGCATGGCCTGGGATGGTGTGGGGTGGCACAGGGAATTATTACAAGACTTTGATTACATAAGAAAACAAGCAGCAAAAAGCAGGCAAAGAAAGGAAGCCAACTATGGTTGCATGGCCTAATAAAAAAACCAGACTATTGATTTATAGAGAAAAAAAATAAATACATATATTATTCATAAGCAATCCTCAGCAGCTCTGAGATCCTGAGCAAACCTGATCCATGTGTACAAAATCAGTGTACTAAGCTGACAGAAGCCTGCCCAGATGAAGATTCATATTGAACCATAATAATAATCCATCCATCCATGCATCTAATCATAAGCGCTTATCGGTGCAGGATGGCTGTGAGTGTGGAAGTGCGTCTTGATCCAGCAGAGGGCTGTGGGACACCTGAGGCTGAGCCCACGATGTGTGTCTATGTCTGCATTTCAAAATGGCTGTCATTTCATAGCCGCTATCCAGCACATGTCATGGGTGTGATTTCAGAAAAGCACATTTTCCTACTTAATGACGTTTAAGGGTCCACATGCGTAATGCCTCATGAAGTCCACTTCAAACAAGGTGAAATGAGTCTCGTCTGGGTGCCGTAAGGTGTGCGGGCCCCCGGCTCCAGCCGCTGTCAGCGGGATCCACCCTGGGCCAGGCTGGGGCCCCCACTGAGGTGCTCAGCTTCTCTTCTCACACACAAATACCCGCCCGCTGTACAGTTAGGGGGCTGTCACAAAGGGCAGCAGAAAAGCCAACCTGACCATTCACACATTTCTTTTTCTTGGAAGACGGATCACTTTTCATTTTCACACGCTCCCAAAGGCCAAGGCCGGACTGCGCTAGACAGATACGCCACGTGGAATTACTTAATTAAGTTTGTTGGCATTTCATATATTATTTATGCTACATATTTCATCAGTCAAAAAATAAATAAATAGCGAATTTCATGACAATAGATTGCTGTTAAACTCTTTTCGCATGGATTTCATTATATAGAAAAATGCATACATTATTTTGGAATTTAAATGAATGGTAACTTATTTTTCATCTTTTATGTTTTCTTTCCAAGCTCTATCCTTTTAAAATTTCCTGATTCCTGAACTGTATTTAGTAATGTAAAATTTTATTTAAAATTCACTAGAATCAAACAGTACTCACTGTATTAATTCTGAGTAACAAAACAGTGTGTCTCACTGGGCATATTAATGGATACTTTCAGATAATTCTGTTGTGCTAGGCATCAACATCAGGCCATTTTCATTGTGGGATGTCGTACTAGGAGTTAGAATTTCTCTCATAAAAATGTTTTTAAAACTTTCCTGTTTCATGTTTTTTCCTTGCTGTTGCTTTTCATAAAACTGTAGGAAAATTGTTTATTTTTCTATATTTAAGAAAAATCTGAAGCGAACAGCGAACATCTGGTCGCTTGTGAAGTGAATGGGTTTAAATCTAACAGATTCTGGCCTTCTGTTTCATATTTTCATGGACGACTTTCAGCTGTTGATGTTTTCCCTAAATTTCTGAGTAGACAGTTTGATAGTTGGCATTTGAAGATCCATGTGCAGCATAGAGCATCACAGAGGGTCACAGTCCAGCAAATTCCCATATTTAGATGGTCACCAGTTTTGCGTTCTGAGAGATTGAATGAAATGTTTTCCTTGATGGTGACTTAGAGGTGTCTGAAGTCCATTAATAATCACTAAGCAGTTTTCTACCAATAATTTAGGTTTCTTCTGCATTTTGGGTGATCCATGTGTCCACCCCCGTCACTGGCAGGGTTTGGTACAGTCCTGAGGGAATTGCTGCCATTTTAAAATGGGCCCTTTAGTGCACCCTGTGATTGGAGATGCAGGCTTTATGTACCCTGATTTCCTGGAGAAGCTGAAAGCTGCAGAAAGCACCTCTGTCCATTGATCTTGGTGGGAATCTGAGTCAGTTTTTGTTTGCTAACTAAAAATCTATTATTGTGATAAAAAATACATTTTAAATGCTTAGAGGCATGTTTATCATTGCTATAAAGTATTTGTGAAATACCATACTGCATATTTAATGACATAACTCACTGGAAAAAAGCAAAATAATAAAACAATGAGTATCAAAAATAAGATAAATATGGCATGAATCATGTGGATTTGTTTTCCCCTGTACTTCATTCCACATCCACCACAATCCACACAATGTTTAATAAAAATGTAGGAAATTAATTAGTTTATTAACATGAATAATCCTTGTAACATGGTCCATTTTAAGTGAATGGAAGATGGATAAACAGATAGTTGGATAGATGGATGGATGGAGATACTGTATGATCAATATTACTGACAAATGCAAAGAAAACAGTGTGCCCAAGACTGATGTTAAGGTATTACTGTTTGAGAGTGTTAGCAATTTTTTTCATGCTGTGGTTTCACTGTAAAAACTGTCAGTTTATAATTACTGCGAATTTGCCAGCCACATAGAGGACAAGCTAGCAGGCGATAAACAATGTTACACATCATAAGAAAGTGACGGAGAAGTGGCTGCGAATTCCTGCTCATCCAGTCCTCTCCCACCCAGCGCATGTCCTGTGCTGCACTTTTATGGCTGAATTGTTTTAAAATGGGATTTACTTTTCTCTTTTAAAGTGCATTCCTGCCACAATGATACGTGGTGGGTGAGTCGTGGTAAATCCAGTAGAGGTTATATGAAAATCTGAACTGACTCCAGCCAAGAAGAGCTGCAGGAAACACTGGAGAACTGCTTTCACCCTTTAGCCAAAAAGGCCCATCCTAACTCTCCTTATTTGGCATAATGAGCAATTTAGTTCAGACCTTTGCATTTTTGTCCACTAGATCTGGATCTGTGCTTATAGTTATCTGGATTACTATGGTGTGTTGCCTTCGTCAAGTACAGCTTGTAAGTGGTCAGCTACTGCAGGTTTAGGAAATACCATACAGTATGTAAAGACCACTGGCCGTGATGCTTGGCCTATCATCTGAGCTTTCAGAAATATGACCCAAGTCATTATTCAGCAAGTAGTGCTCATCCCTGACATAATATCATGGTTCTTGTATTTCGCGTCAACCCATCTTATAGGAATTTCTATAACGGTAGGAAAACAGATTAATACTGTTGTGCATGTTGTATTTACATTAAGCAACACAACCTTTGTAATTTGGTTTACTGGATGGGATAGTGTACAGCACAGGCTCTAAAGACGTCTACTGTTTGGTCTTTTGGTCTGGAGGTCCCCTAACAGTCTGATACTTGCTGTTGTTTATACATTTCCAGTAGACTCCATTGTGTCCAGTTTACTGCACCAGAGATGCCAGCATACTTTTCCAGCTAGTTAAAAAGGTCCACTGTCTAGTTAAAATTGACACAGATAGCACATAAGCTGTAATGTCATAAATATTTGCTTTTTCACCAATCTATATTCTAAATGCTTACACTACTCAGGGTCATGGGGTCTTGGAGCCTGTCCCAGGCAGCACAGGGCACAAGGCTGGGGTACACCTTGGATGGGATGCCAGTCTATCACAGGGCACAAGGCTGGGGTACACCCTGGATGGGATGCCAGTCTATTACAGGGCACAAGGCTGGGGTACACCTAGGATGGGATGCCAGTCCATCGCAGGTACGAAGACTGCTGCCTCTCATGACCTCATTATCTAATCCTAATTCGAAGGATTAGTTGTTTGTCTGACTTCTCAGAAGTGAATCTCAAACAACTGTTAGAACGTGCTGCTGGTTTCCTCGACAAGTGTGTTTCTGGCCTGGAAAGCTGTTGATTCACACGAGCCGGACTGTTTCTCACCATCTCTGCCTCACTCGGTGTTTTCCGTTGATATGAAAGTGTGGTTTTACCTCCCAAGTTCCAAACGAGTTCAAAGGTGAGCAGTTAACTGACAGCTTCCCACAATCGTTTGATTCCCGACAGCAGCATGCGGCTTGCTTCACTGATACCGCCTTGTGTTTTTAACGTATAATCTAATCACATCACTGGGGGCGAGGCATGCCACCATCAGGGCCCGGCTATAAAGATGGGAGTTGCCTGTCCTCACCAATCTGGCTGACCCAGACACTTCCAGCCTGGGCTGAACTTGAGTCTGGATTGTAGCAGTTAGTGATTAGCACACCACTGCTCTAAGTGTGGCAATATATATATATATATATATATATCAGTGGGAGTTCAGAGCCAAGCAATCCATTCCCAAGAGCTCGTCTGGGAGCCGGTCAGTCCCAGGTGAACTGAGTTCCGGAACTGGGCTAATGTAGAACTACATTAATGTTACCTTTTACATACGACTATCTGTGCCAGGGGATATGAATAGACATTAACATAACACCAGCACGAGAACCTGTTAGCACAGGCTGTACATAAACTGGCTCAGTTGCTATCCCTAATGGGAAAAGACAATATCCATCACGAGCACTGACAGTGCAATCACACAAAGCATGTGTCTCACAGAAAGCCAAACCACTACATTATTGATAGCAATTAGCTTATGGCCATTAGTCTCCCCAGAAGACCTTGGAAAACCTAGGATGCTAGTGTGGCACATTCGGACCCAGAGCTTCCGTGACATCATCTAATACCATTGATCCAAACTAAACTGGAATCCCCTAGATACGAGACGAGATGATTGTACAGTCATCACAATGCTGGTGGTTGTATCCCATAATGCCTAGGGCTGGGGTGAGTGGCAGACGGATGATGTCATAGGCATCCAGAGTTGATTATTGCACACAAAGTCTGATTTAGTGTACTGCTTTACCTAGCCTGTGCTGTCCAGTTTTTTGAATGAGTGAGAGCACTTGAATGAGAGGAAGTTATAATCTCTGCTTGTGTAAAGGACCTTCTGTTAAACTGGGTTCGAACACAGTTAATTAATAATCAGTCGCAAGATAAAAAACCCAGTAAATTCAACAAGGGCTTAATATAGAATGTTATGCTAGTGATTTTGTCCGCCAGCAAGGCCCTTAACCCCAATTTCTCCAGGAACTCAGTCTGCTTACTCTCAAAAAGTAAGCATACATTGCTTTGGAAAAAAGCATCTGCTAAATGAATAAAATGTGAATGATAGTCAATACATCAGACATTTTTCTTACTAGAATGCATCTGACACGTTTTTGCTTGTATATCTGCATACCAGGATCCGATGCTTGGTTCTGAGAAAATGAATCAAAATGCAGGTTGCAGATACATTCGGCATTCCAGCCCTTGTAGAAATTTTATCCCAAAACATCAAGGACTTTATGTTTTATTTTATTACAAAGTTACTGTTTTGGGCTGTTTCTTTAAGCTGTGTCGACTATTCATTTCATGAATGGAAGGCTTCCCCAGATGCAGAAGTTGTGAAATGTCAAACGGGAGGATTTTTGAACCTAGATACTTCCTGGTTAGTGGTCATCTGGTTAAGTTAGTACTCACTTTCTGACAGCTATGGTCAACTTTGCCCAAAAATGAGGTAGCTGCATTATAGCGGAGGAAGCATGAAAGGGAACCATCTTGTTAAAAAATTTTTTTTATCTAACATCTTCAAGCAAAATGGTCAAATTTGTCAAAGGTGGCCAAAGTTGTATGTTGAATGGTGTTCAAATTGGCGTTTCGGTAACACTTTGAGGGGGCACAAATAATGTAGTTACTCAGTTACTACTCAAGTGATTTCTATGGAATCATCCATGAAGACAATACATACATAAAGATGCTTTTTATTTAAAATAAATGAATAAATAAATACAGAAATAAATAAATATGTACTTGAAATTATTCCTGAATTTACACAACTCACAACTGTCCAGTTATATGAACACAACTCACATGGCAGTGGCCAGTGGGGTTTGAATGGTTGGGGTGTTTTTTGGGGGTGTGAGCATCAGCTTGGTCTGTAACTGTCTTGCGGTAATGGTCTGTCTGATTACTGTTGTTTTTGTCATTTTATCTGGGGCCTCTTCAGTGAATCAGGACCCCCTTGTGTACAGCAACACAGCTGATAAACCACAGGGCCCAAGCATAACAAAAGGCAGGGGGCTGTTATATACCCACATGAACAGTCCTGGGATGCTGTGAGGACCCAGTGAGAGGAAGCTCACAGTGCTGGATAACTGTTATATACCCACACAAACAGGCACATTTAGGGACAGGCCTGGGATGCTGTGAGGACCCAGTGAGAGGAAGCTCACAGTGCTGGATAACTATTATATACCCACACAAACAGGCACATTTAGGGACAGGCCTGGGATGCTGTGAGGACCCAGTGAGGGGAAGCTCACAGTGCTGGATAATTGTTATATACCCACACAGACAGGCACATTTAGGGACAGGCCTGGGATGCTGTGAGGACCCAGTGAGGGGAAGCTCACTGTGCCAGATAACTCTTACATACCCACACAAACAGGCACATTTAAGGACAGGCTTAGGATGCTGTGAGGACCCAGTGAGGGGAAGCTCACAGTGCTGGATAACTATTATATACCCACACAAACAGGCACATTTTGGGACAGGCCTGGAATGCTGTGAGGACCCAGTGAGGGGAAGCTCACAGTGCTGGATAACTGTTACATACCCACACAATCAGGCACATTTAGGGACAGGCTTGGGATGCAGTGAGGACCCAGTGAGGGGAAGCTCACAGTGCTGGATAACTATTATACAGTATACCCACACAAACAGGCACATTTAGGGACAGGCCTGGGATGCTGCGATGACCCAGTGAGGGGAAGCTCACAGTGCTGGATCACTGTGATATACCCGTGGGTTCTGAGTAGTGCAGATGATTTTGTGAGAGTTTACCTCCTTATATAGCCTTTTGTAGAATAAGAGTAGGATGCCTGTGAATAACAGAGCAATTTTACTCACACAGACCCACATATATACATTCCCACAATCAGGACCATGGCTTCCAGTAGGGATCAGAGCACCCATGGGGAGAACATGCAGCCATGCATGCATCTCTATAGAACCATTTGCTGCAACACACTTGCAGGTTAATGTTTTGTTATCTTCTGCGCATCATTTATCAGCTGCACAAGTGGCTGACATTGGTAAATTGACTTGTGTGTTTCGATGGCCTGTAAATATGCCACTAAAGTCTCAAGCAGGATTCTACTTCACTGTCACTGACCTTATCTGACTAGGATACGATTGTCAAAGTAATCTTTTCACATCCTGATGATGCGGAATCGAACTAAGCTAAACTAAAAATAAATCTTCCATTTGAAAACACATGATGTCTCAAACAAGTCCAATGCAATTTTGACGTAATGCTGGAACTCCTGTGGGTGTAAGATACAAATGTCTGAAAGGTATTTTCACATTGCTTCATGGTTTTATTTTCTGAAGGATTATGTGTAATTGTGGCAGCCTATTAGGAGGTGGCAAGTAGACATCTATCAAGTCACAAGTCTTTAACAGCCATGACAGCATCTTCTCAGCATTTTCTCGACATGCATTACTTGCATGCATTATCCATCCATCCATCCATCCTTCTGACAATCAATCAATCCATCCATCCATCTTACTCAGTACAGGGTTTAGGGAGGTTTACCGCCTAATCCAGGCTATGCACAACCCATGTGATCACCTTGGGCAGGATGCCAGCACATCAGTGCCCGGATGCCAGCGCAAATGATGCTTATGCCCGCTGGAACACCCTGCTTATCTGGTTAGCAGAGCAGTATGGGGTAATATCACAGGATGCGGGAGGGAATATCACAGGATGGGGCAGGGAATATCACAGGATGGGACAGGGAATATCACAGGATGAGGCAGGGAATATCACAGGATGGGACAGGTAATATCACAGGATGAGGCAGGGAATATCACAGGATGGGACAGGGAATATCACAGGATGGGGCAGGGAATATCACGGGATGGGACAGGGAATATCACAGGATGGGGCAGGGAATATCACGGGATGGGGGAGGTAATATCACAGGATGAGGCAGGGAATATCACAGGATGGGGGAGGTAATATCACAGGATGAGGCAGGGAATATCACAGGATGGGACAGGGAATATCACAGGATGGGGCAGGGAATATCACAGGATGGGACAGGGAATATCACAGGATGGGGCAGGGAATATCACAGGATGGGACAGGGAATATCACAGGATGGGGCAGGGAATATCACAGGATGAGGCAGGGAATATCACAGGATGCACCACTTGTCCGTTTTGACTGAAAAATTCTACCTTCTTGCTGAAGCATTTAGTAGATTTAAAACAACTTCTACGCTGCCCATCATTTCATAAATCACTAAATGATATGTTTAGCGTCATTTACTTTGAGAGTGTAAGAGTACGTGCTTTGAAGTATTATATATTAAGTGCTGGCCCTTGTTAGTAATTGCAGCCTGAGCCTCCCATTCGGACTTAGTTGATCCCAGACGGCAGCAGCTGCCGCTTGCTAATCACATCAGCGTAATGAGGAAGTGACTGCGACATTGTACAGCTTTTAGCTCGCTATCCGCTCTATGCACTAAATTACATTTAAGAGATCCGGTTACCTCACAGCACCGGGCCATCTCTATTCCCAAGTTGTTACACATGCAGGACAAGAACGAGCGATCATTTGGGCCTATTTACTATGAATAAGTGAATTCATGAATGGATGAGCTCTGAGATCATATGAATGACAGTAAAACAGAGTACATTTCTCTACCTTATCCTAAATTCATATTTAAGTAATGATCTACTTTAGATCTAATTACATCCATTTAAAGTAATTAATATTTTCATTAAATAGCGCTAAAAGGAGAGCCTTACTCCCTTCAAATGGGGTTCCATTGTTCTGAAGGATAGAGGAATTTTTTTTCTCGTGTGAGTTTCACCTGCTGGTCAGTACCGCTGTGCTATTCATCACAGTTTCATTTCATATTTTCCAAATATGGTTAATATGTCTGTGCCGCATTCATTCAGACTTTGCCCTCCGTTCAGGCCGCCTCTTGGCTCTTTGAAGAGACGCAGCAAATTCCCACAGTAACACTGCTGTTAAAATGCTTCCGGCCCTGGTGCCCCCCTGATGTAGATGTGGGGGGACCGTGGGACTCCGCCCCCTTCTGCACACCGCCCGTGCCTCTGTGTGTGTATACATGTGGGGACCTGAGGGTGGCGCAGTTCCACCAGTTTTCTCCCACGGTCTCCCTGCGCTGCGCTGGTTAAGGGCTGCTGACTGTAACACATTGTCCACGCACAGCAAACTCCTGCATCAGCCTTTATTAAAATGAACAACTGTGCCTTGTGGGGGGGAGGGAAACAGCCCCAGACTCCCCAGGCTCAAAGACACTCTGTCTCCTTGCTCTCTGCATAGCCACGTTTAGCTAATTTATGTCCCATAGCAGCACAGCGCCGGGATTACTGAAGGTAAGAAGGCCATTGAATTCCAAGTGATAAGTGACAAGTTCTTGGCATTAAGCAGCAGTTACCTCAAACGTCCCCGATACTACAAACACAGTGAGCGTACACATGTCATTAAATTAATATCCGGTCCGATTCCAAGGCAGTGCTTGTAGCCAAGGGATTTGAGACCCCCCCCCCCCCCTTTCCCAGCCAGCGGATGTGAATAATTCAGCTGCCTCATGTCCGCAGTACTGGCGTTCACAGGGATATGGGGTTCCGTCACCTCCACCAGCCCCCACCCATGCCGGACGGAGCGGGGGGCGCACTTAAATCAGTGCCTGGCCCTCCTCCACTTAAAGCTCAGTTATACCTCACAACGGCACAGCTCTGGGCTTTCGGAGGGTGACGGGTGGGGGGGGGGGGATGGGAACATGTGCAGGATTTAAATGCCACTTTATCGACAGAGAAAACGCTCCCCAGGCTCGGAATTCACGGTTCCTCTCCAAGGGAAGCCCAGTGCAGGCCGCCCTTGGCATAGCGATAGCGGGAAGGCTAACAGGACAGAGGTTAACGCTTAACTCCTGAAGGACCGCATCATATCAAACAACCATTTACTGTCATATTGCCTTTTATGTAGCTTTATTTTAGGCCACAGCAAATGGTAACGGCATAAACGGCTGTAGGACTCTGTTACGCGTGAGACATGCGTGAACACGCAATGATTCAGACCGGATGCAATGATGTCATTCCAGAACAAAATGTCCTTTTTACTTAATTGACAATTTAATACTGCATATCAGAGATGGCTGGTCCAGACGTGGAAGTGCCTCTGTTTAGTGATTAAGTTACAAAACAATCATCAATAAATTTTTTATAGTAATTTAAAAGCACATTTTCTTTCTTCTCTGGAAAAATTCACTAATAAATGTAATCATAAAATGTTCTTAGATCCCCCAATTTTTTTAGCAACTAGCCACCACTGCTACAAATACGTACACTTACATGTATATGTTTTATATTATTATTATTAAGAATAATAATAATAATAATTGATACTTTATTAATACATTTATTAATGACTGGTTCTGTCTTGGCTGATTTCCTTGATCGTTATACATCACACAGTATTATACATCATGCATGTTGTTGATTTGGAATATAATTCTTCTGAGCATCAACTTACATAACTTCACTTCATAACATGATGTGAAAGACACACAGATACAATCAGCAGATACGCCTGGGCAGACCTGTATGCCCCCCTGCGAGTTTGGCCTGCTGGCAGGGGGTGTCCCGACGGAAGAGGAGCAAACCCGGATGTCGGTCATCTGCACTCATCGACTGGCAATGTTAATTCAACACCCAGAGTGTTTATTTGAGTGCTGTGGCTGTTAAATCAACACCGGGGGGGAGCTGATCCCTCTGCCAGGTTTCAGCTGAGTTAGACAGACCGCATGTGGTGTGTTGGGGCTCCTCTTAATGCATGAAGAGCATCCTGACTGTCATGACAGTGACAATGACACCAGTGTCCCTCCTCCGTACTTCATGTACATCCCACACAAAAATTCAGATCCAGGTTAATGAAACTAAATGTTTGTGGAAGGTCTTTGAAAAATGAGGTATAAAAAATACCAAATGGATTTGTGCAAATTTGCAGTAGGGAGAAGGGTTGTGACTTATAGGCTGCCAAAAATGAACCCTCAAACCCTCAGCAAGGAAGCATTAGGTAAGAGTCACATCCACTAAGCAACTGGGCCCAATATTTAAGAGGCAGTTACTGTAGGTGCTGTATGCAGTACATCAGTGAATCTTCTCCATCCACCTTGGATGTTTCTTTCCACTTCGCCTTCCTGATGTCACATAAAAGAGCCAGGAATCCGGCGTGTTCCGTGCATTCTGATGCATTCCTCCTCTGCCTCACTGTGAAGCACTCCTTTATGCACATGCTTTTGGAACCTGTGATTCAGAGCGTATCACAACCTCAGCAAATCTGGGTGCTGATCCGTGTCGGCCGGATCCCCACGAACTGAGTCTCTGGTCACTCTATAAGAAGGATGGATAGAGGAGGTGAACTGCAGCTGGCTGTCTGTGGGCCCGGGGCCACCCCCTCGGCGGTAATGGCTGCTCTGCACTGGGGTAGCCCCAAGAGGTACCACAGGATATCTCTGAGAGGCTCATAAGCTCCCAGCTCATGGATTCATTGAAGAAATAATGTTGCTCATGTTTCAGGCTTCAAAAGTATGTTCCAAAATGTACTACATATAATTTATCAGCAAAAACATACTAAAAATTACTGCAGCAAGGGTGTCTGTAGGCTGGGAATGTTCAGTTTTTTTGTCCTTCTGTTGATGCCAAGGATCTGTAAAATCTCCTCAGATAGGTAACGCTGAAATCCCTGAACTGCATTTAAAGCAGCCTAGTTGAATTTCAGATGGGGCAAATGGTATTTTTATTGATCCTTAACGCCTGGGAAAAAAAAGCACAGGAAAGGTGATAGAAGTGAATGTGACAGGCATGAGAATTTGATCGGCGTTTTAAAATGTAGAATCCTTCAATTTCACCTGCTCACTGAGCAGCATTTTCCACTGAACACACCTGCGTGTTAATGTTCTTCTTATTTATCAGTAGAAATGAGGTTGGTGCGTTGAATTTGAAAATCAAATATTATGATGATACAAAGGGATGGAAATATTACCTGTGAAAATGTTTATTTATAGCAAAAATATATTAGAAATATATCACATTAGCTGCGTTATTTATTCTGAACTTCCATTGTAACACAAAAGATAATGACACTGTCTTAATGTTTTAATAAATAACTTCCTCTCATCAGAACAAATAAAGTTTAATGAATGACATGTGAACGCTATAATAAGTGAGTTCGCTAACCCAGTCGATTGTCGTTAAATTTAATGTTCTCTTTTCAACAGGCTGCCAGATGTGGAATTTACCATCCTGAACAATAAACATATTGTTTGAACCATAAAAGACTTGCTTTAATAGCCCCAGCATAAAGACTAGGGACAGGAACGTCACATATTCAGTCTTACTTGGGGGGTGAAAGTTACCTGGGGGCCCCCCACCCTGTCTGGGAATGGGGGACAGAATTGACAGGATGCTAGCAGCATTAACATTATTACAAACAGGGTGAAGATTTATGGCTTTTCTTTATTTGCAAATTCAGTTTACTGCATGGGTTGAAGCAGCTTTTTTTGTTTATTTTGATGTTATTTTTATATCAGTGCCTGACAATGACTAAAATAATTTGGTGTTGTTTGTTCCCAGTCAAAGTGTTTCTCGCTTTGTAACTTTTTGATATCAAGATATTCTATTTTATGTTTTGTTTGTTCAGAGCCTCAGAAAAGCAGGACATGAGAAATGCAGTGAGAGGGACCACACAGGAGCCCAGCAGATTCCCTGGAGGAGGATCATGAAGGCCAAGACCTTGGTAGCTAATGACCCTGTTCCTGCTCTCTGCTCTGAGCGCGTGTTGTGGGGCTGCCTTTCCACATGCAGGCCAATTCTGCTCAAGTGCCGGACCCCTGAACAGTGGCTGGCTTGTTCTGCGTAGACCGACTCTTAGGCACTGAGCTTCTCCGCCCATCATCCCGGTCCCAGGCCCGCGGGATTTGCGGTTACAGGCAATAATCCTCCCCCTCGCTCCCGGACATGTAGGTAAATAAACGGGGCCGGTTCGGCGGCGCCGTCGGACAATCGTGGACCTCACAGCCGTGTTACACGACAAAAGCCGTATTGATGTACGATCGGATTGAATAATCGAGGGAGGTTAGAGTTAGAGGTTGGCCAACGGTGGAAGGAGGTACTTATTCAGAAGGCTTTGAAAGGTCCAGAGGTTCCTTTCATTTTTCCTTCCGGTTTTCTTAACTGCCTGGCTGAAAAGGGGGAGAGAATCACAGTCTCTCAGGCAAAGTTCACCTCTTAGAGCTCCCTGTCTCCCTTTGAGAGTATTAGAACAGCAGGAGCAAGCGCAGGGAAGCAGTGAAAGTTCACTTAAGTACTCCGAGATGTCAAACGAAACAGTCAGCCTTTTGTGTCGCCACTGAGGCGTTCATTTTCCAAGATCGCTTGGGCTATAAGTTCATGTCTTGAGTGCGGTTGGAATGTCGCCCGTCCTCGAAAAGTGTAAAGTAAATCTTGTCAGCAATAGGATGCAGTAACTCAGAAACTACTAACCTTTTAAAAAGACATAAAAGAAACATCTTTGTTGCATGATCAGTGTGGACAGAGAAATCAAAAGTACAGGGACCGAAATGTATATATAATTTATAGTGAAATTCACCTGATTTTGCCTAACAAAACATGGCTGTTCATAATTATTTGCATAATTAATGCATAACCATCTGAAACCCTACAAACTAGCCCCTTTAGGAAATTGCAAGAAACCTACCTTGTTTGCCAAATCATTTTAGTCACCTTCCACCACATATTTACATCTATACCCTTCCCACTAAGCTAAGGGTTCATGTGCTGAATGTTTGTCCTGACAGATTTGAGAATGGCGGTGAGAACGAGTTCTTTTGTCTTCAATCATTCATACTATCATGCACTGTGGTTCTACCTCAGTCAGTGAACGAAGACACTGAAAATTAAAATAAAATAAACCTTCCAGCCCTGCGATGATCATAACATTGGTAACTACATGCAATATGCAAATTTCACAGTGTCACTGAAAGCTCATTCATAGATTAAAAACAGAATTCTTGCTTTTTAAGTATTTCTGTACCTCATACTGTAACAAGTATTTCAAACAGAAATAATGCCATTTTGCTGGAAGGTTGTTTTTCAGTTGTTGAGTTGCTTTTAACGGTTCCATTAATTCAGTAGCAGGACCCTCCATGAAGATCAATAACCTTTAAATCCACATTCTTAACCTCTGTGTTATCTGTTGCTCAGGAGGTTACCTGTTTGAGTGAAGTTATCAAAGGCTTGGGTAAATGCCGCGTGCCTCACAGGGGAAGACTGTTCCTTTCCATCCAATGCTGTTGTGACCTCTCCCTGGAGCATTACGACATAATAGCCCACTAGAATGACGCAGAAGTGGGGCGGCGTGATCTTTGCTTGATGCCTCAGGTCACTGCTTTTACAAAAACAGGGGGGGGGGGGGGGTGTTGCAGCAGGTAGCATCAGGCAGTTAGTTCAAGCCTCACGATGGGCTCAGCTATCTTTCTGCTTCATTGTTTGGGCAAAGAACCATCAACCTTAGCAGCCTGAGTGAGTGTCCACTGAACAGGCAACTCTTTTAAAGCACCACCATAGATATTTTGGAAAGCAGTTTTGCTAAGCAACTACAATAAATAATTCAGGTTCAAACTCCATGGGTGTAATTTCATAGCCTTTGATTTTGGGGGTTATTTATGCTCTACCACATGTCTGGAACACCCAGGGTTGCTGGAGAGTGCAAAGCGTACGGATTAGAGTTGTTTTTTGGGCTCAGGTCCAGTAAACTGTTAAGCTAAGTGTGAAAAGCTAGTAAATTTAAGAGGATCACAAAGGAAGGAAACTTGAGTTCCGCTATCTGCCTTTTTCTTTCAGAAAGACACACAGACACTGGACCAACACACCAGTTACCACCAGCAATCACGCCTGGCATATGAGAGAGCAAAGAAGTCATGCACCAAGGGCATGTCATGTGACTCTTTAGGCTGTGTCAATGGCTTATACCCTGCTAGTGAGTAGGGGACTGTATTCTTGACATTCAACATAGAGAATGGGTTTAGGGATGCAAAGATGTGTCTGGAAAACTTCATTTTAGAACTTATTTTCAACATTTTCACAAAAAGCACTGAAATGGACTGGAGCTCTGTCCAATGTGTTTTTTAATTTAGGTTTGGTTTGAGTTTAGGGACACAAAGAAACAGCTAGTAGGTATTCATGTGTCCTAACAAAAATCTGAGCAATGGACTGACATTTTGCCCAAGGTGTTCCTGTGCTTTGGGGATGAGCTCCAGGCTCACCGTGACCCTGGACTGGATAAGCTATCGGAAGATGGATGGATATATAGATGTTTTAAAAATAGAAAACTGCAGTGTTAAAGGAGGACAGAGAAGTTTGATGCAGTATCAACAGAAGGAATAGAGCTTCTCTGAAAATTCCACCTGTCTTTCAGCTTCATTTTTAACAGCTGAAGGCAGCCATGATGAAGTGAAATCACAAGCAATGCAAATAACTGTTTTTGTCTGATAGTCAATGCGAATTTGGGGATTCAGACTGAAATACCAGGGGTTGATGGTGGTTGATTCCATAATGTGGATTTTATGTGAAGAAGTTAGAATAGAATAGAATAGAATAGAATATAAAACTTTATTGTCTGTTCCCAAAGATAACAGAAATTCTCCTTTTGACAGGCACACAGTCACATGTAAAACATACATACACGCACATACATACAAACTGTTTAAAAGGTGGAAATTGAAAACCGTCAGTTCATTTTGTGCTGTTCAGGATGGCTATTGCAAAGGGGACGAAGGATTTCTTGTAAATATTTTTCCGGACCAGAGGTACCTTGTACCGTCTACCTGATGGCAGTAACTGAAAACAATGATGTAGAGGGTGCGTGGAGTCTTCAGTGATCAGGGTGGCTTTCCTGATCACTGAACGGATGTACAGTTCAGACAGGGGGGGTTGTGCCTATTATTTTGCTGGATTGATTTATTATTCGGGATAGTCGCGTTTTTTGTTTGATTGTGAGAAGGTTGTACCAGCAGGAGATGTTGAAGGTGAGGACTGACTCAATCAGGGAGCGGTAGACTAAGGTCATTATGTCCTTATTGACCTGGAAAGTCTTGAGTTTCCTCCGCAGGTGAAGACGTTGCTGTGTTTTTCTATAAACAGCTTCCGTGTGCTGAGAGAAGGACAAGCAGGTGTCTATTCCTGTTCCCAGATATTTAAAAGCTTGTTCCTGTTCCACCATCCGACCCTGGATGCTGAGTGGCTGGAACATAGGCGATGCTTCATCTCTGCCTCCACAGCACAACTCTTTGGTTTTTGAAATGTTTAGTTCAAGTGAGTGATCAGCAAAGGTTTGGGTCAGATCCTTCACTTCCTGCTGTTACTGAGACAGAGCATGAAAGTTAGTTATATGCGCCACCAAAGCCACGTCATCTGCGTATTTAAACAGATCCATCCCTTCTCTGCTGCATGAGATGCTGTTTGTGTACACAGAGAAGAGGAGGGGAGATAAAACACAACCTTGGGGGAGTCTGGTATTTAAAAACCAACCTACTTGAATAAAAACCATTAAAAACCACTTGTTGTGATCTGGCCAATAAAATAGTCCTGATCCAAGTGGTCAGTGTTGGCAGAGCAGGCTGTCAATATTTACAGTATTAAAAGCAGAGGAAAAGTCCATGAATAAAGTCTTGGTTTGTGGATGCGCACAGTCCCGGTTTTTGGGGACAGTATTTAAAAGCGTAAGGCTTGCATCCTCCACGCTGCGTTTTGCCTTGTAGGCAAACTGAAATGGACTGTGGACTTATGACTGTGACTCTAAGTGTGAGCCTTTAAAAACATCTGTAGCAGTGAAGAGTTTTACCATAAGAAACCAATAAAAAATGACTGAGGGAAGGAGATTATAAGTACTAATATAAATAGTAGCATAATATATAGAAGTGATATAAGGGTGAAGTATTTCATTTTCATAATTGCATTAATGCAGGAGCCGCCACGACTGTTTGTTCACTTTAATTGATGGATGATGGTCTTCTATGCCCTGATGCCCCTTAAACCCGTTAAATATGGTAATGGCACAGGCCGATAAATCCAGTACAAAGAGCGGGAAGGCTCTCATTAAAGCTGTGGGCCAGATGTAAGGCCTGCTGCTTCCACTCTTTCTTTGACAGAACAAAAGTCATGTGCTCTGGCGGCCTGGGCCTTCCACACCGGCGAGTCGGACGGCATCTGGGCCTTAAGAGCAGATGTCCGGAGTCCAAACATCTGAACAACGTCAGTGGCCGGGATTCATAAATGCCGACAAAGTCTTACGAAGTTAGTCACACTGAGAAAGACAATCGGTGCAACAAGCCTCAGTTTCGAATTCTGCAGACGGGAAACAGCTTGATTGATCAGACTGATGACCGGAAGACAAATGAAAGATATTGTTCATTCTTAGTAGTTATATGCAAGGAAAATTAGAAGTAGGGCTACAAAAGTAAGCTTATATTGGATGAGTATGGTATTTTAGCTACGTTATGTATTTTTCTTGTGCCATGTGGCAGTTGTTCCATCCATCTTCCAACTGCTCATCTTGTACAGGGTTGTGAGTGGTGCTTAGGGGCGACATAAGGCACAAGGCGAGGGAAGATCCTGGATGGACACTATACAGGTATGTCTATAAGAGACATGTACCCCCTTAACTACACTCCTGTTGGGTGCAGGAAGAGACCGGAAATCCTGAAGGAAATAGTATGGGTGCACCTAGCACACATGGAATGGGGGAGGGATTTCAGCATCCAACCCTCGAATACTACCTACTGAAAAGCCACCACCCATAAGGCTGACTAACTGCTTATAATGAATGTTTCATATTTCAGTTGAAACACCTGAACATTGACAAAAAAATGCAAAAAGCCATTGCTATGAAATAAATCATGGCAACAAGCAGTTCCTGTATTTGAATGAAAGTACAGAAGAACCTTGGAACTTGAACGCCTCTTAACTTCGACCAACTTGGATGTCGAACGGGTCTGTTGAATTTTTTTAGACTTGTATCTCGAAGGAAATCTTGGAACTCGACTATTCTTGCTACGACTTTTGGGTCAAGATGCGTTCATCTCAACCAATGTGGACCTCGAAAAATCAAAGTCTAGAAAAATCTAGGCGCATCTAGGACAAAACAAAACAGACCAGCTAAAACTTAGATGGAGATGTGTCTCCCCTTCCAAGCAATAACCCCACCTCCTCTCCACCTGCCACTTCTAGTTTGCTGTCAGCCCACCTCAATACAGGTAAAATGCTCATAAATGGTCATTTATTTCACGTTTATTGCCTTTGTATGTGTGCTTTTTCATCTGTGTGTTAGTTTTACATTGATTGTTAATGCTTTTTATCATTAGTTAAGTAGGGTTCAATAGGCAATCATTTGGGGGTGTGGAACGAAGTAGATTCATTTAAATAATTTCTTATGGAGACCTCGACCAAAGCACAACTCACCCAGCCTTCTGGAACAAATTTAGCTTGCGTTCCAAGGTACCCCAGTACTAAGATAGTGAAGAAACAGGGCAGCATGGTGACCTCACCCATTCGAGGTTGGTCTCTGTACTCACCTAGTCACGCAGCAGCTCTGTGACCATTCGTGGGGTGGAACAATGACTGAAATTCAGGTGTTTCCCATCTACACATCTGGTGGCAGCTAAAATATACGCAAAATACATATCGAGTTTGGAAAGAAAATTGTCACATGCCTCATACCTCTCGATCCACCACCCTGGTTCTGTGTTTGGAGTTCTTCCTGTGCCATTGTAGGGGTTCCACTAGGTTCTCTGTTTCTGTCCTACAGTCCAAAAATGGCACCCCGTCCTAAGTTTTTCTCTGACTTTTCTTGCTGGGAGAGACTCCTGACCCCCACGATCCTGAATGGTGTAAGAGAGATAGAATGATTAGGATCTAGATGTAGGGTAGGCAGTTCTATTACTCATGGGACATCTAGATTGAGGATGAGTAATTCTAGTAACTAAGGGGCATGTAGATTGAAGGATGGCTGTTTGGCTTCTCCTGGGTTTTGAGATTACCTTCCTATTACTACATGCTTTACACCAAAACAGCAAACAGTTGCTCTTCTCATACTGAATTCAGTCACATCACAGATGGCTGAAATGATACGAAAAATCAATGCACCTTGATGGTACTCAAGGGACAGATTTACCGCTCTAAATTAAGAGCGATCATGGTGACTAGCTCCTCAAAACTTGGCCAGAACTTGATCTCTGACCTCTCCTTCCCCAAGCTACGGTCAGCCTTGATATTTTCTGGAGATTCTTGCTCAAGTCCAATGAGACATTTTTTTGTGAACATTATCACTGTTTCAACATTGTTGAAGTCATTAATACTCAAAAAGCACTTACACTTTGGCTATTCAAGGTCTACAAGCAGTATTCACATCTAGCAAAATATCTGCTTGGCCAAGTGATACATTATTACAATTTCAAATGCTGTAAGTGCAGTAAGTGACCCCTAAATAGCTTTACATTTGACTACGTATATTCAAAGAAAAAAGTACATAGTGCAATGACAAAACCTTTTTAGAATTCAATAAGGGTTTCGAGCAAAAGACTACTTTAGATCTTCAGTTCGCAATGTCTTGTCCCCGGAAGAATTGAGGATGAAACAACACAGTCAAAAAAAAAAAAAAACAGCATGTACTTAATCTTCAAGATAAGATGGATTACGGCTCGAATTCTAAGCAATCAGAATTGCCCTAATAACCCCTGGAGGCTCCAATGATGGTTGAAGGTTGGGATGATGTGAGAACTCATGGCATCCAGACTGCAGGAGCCTTCAGACCATCTGTTCGGCACCTCCGATTAACCTTGGGTTTTCTCTTGGCATAAAATCAATCACGCTATGAAGTCAGGCAAAGGGAGAGGTGGATGCTGCATCTCTGGTTAGGGGGGTGGAGATCTTTGAGTGAAGCTCTGAGGAAATCAAAAGGGGCTTTGGCTGTGTCACTGAGGCGTGTAGAGCTACAGCGACACAAGCGTCACGGCTGCTACTAGGCCGCAGATGAAACATGCTGTTTCAAGCCCATTTGTTCTGAAGGTGCCTTCAGCTGGCACACCCCCAAAGAGCTTCATAATGTAAATGATTTTCATTTCCTGGGGATGTGACACAGCAGTTCAGAAATATATGCCTGCTTGGGTTTCATCACTTTATGGACATAATTAAATATTTTTTATGCTCTTAATTTCCAGTTGTTTTCTTTGCACACAAGGGAAGAACAAAGGTGCTTAGATTTATTGTTTCACAATCTGGCCATAAATGCTCATTGCCGTGTAGATGTCCTGTCTAAGTTCATGCTGTGAAAAGTAAGGCTAGTCTGCCGGACACACTCATGCATTTCCAAATACACAGGCCAACCACAAACCGTTTCCACATGCTAAGCACTTGACAATCATGTTCAGATTCAGATTCACAAGTCCCTATTAGAGTAAACTGGATAATATAATACTGCCGATAATAGAGCTAAGGAAACACTAAATGATTACTGGATGATTATGTGACATATACCATATAAGGCATAACAGCGTTTCTCAGTCCAGTCCTCAGAGACCCACGATTTTGCTCCCTCCCAGCTCCTAGCATACCTGTACCAGGTGCTTGATGTTCTGATTGGCTAGGGGCTGGGAGGGAACGGAAATGTTGACTGTCTGGGGGTCCCCAGGGACTGGGTTAAGACGCACTGATGTATAATAGAACATCTTCTGCAAATATAATTGCTAAATTCATATATATGAGTATCAGTGTTTTAGAAGTAAAAATCCTAATAATCAGCAGAATTTAGCTTTGTGGTAGGCTCTGATTACCTGATTCTTTCCTGGTGACTGATTTAATTTAAGGAGAACCCGGAATATTAAGTTATTTGTGAGGGCGAGGTCTGACTAGGAAGGGTCATTCAAGGCTTATACCAAGCACACAAGGAGGATCACAAACTGTCACAACTCTAGATGGATGGATGGATGGATGGTATGCCCTTCGTTTTGTAGAGTCCTGTGAAGTGGCTGAGCACACCTGCACCCAGTATAGCGAGCGTGCTTAATGGTGCTCCGCTTCCCTCAATGACAAACTCAGTGAAATCCATCCCTTTATTCCTGTTCTGTGTGTAACTGGCCTAAATCAGTGTTTCCCAAACCAATCCTCGGGGCAGACTGGACAGATCCACATTTTTGTTTTATCCCAGTTCCCAGAACACCTGACCCAAGCAATCAGAAGCTCTAAATACCTTACAGGTGTGCTGGGAACTGGGATACAACAAAAATGTGGATTCATCCAGTGTACCCTGAAGACTGGTTTGGGAAATGCAGGTCTAATTGATGCCTGGGTGTAATGTAACTACCCAGCAGTCAGAGACTGTATTGCATAATTTCAAGTTCAGTGAATCTGCTGTTTTAATGTGAACAAAATTAATTTAAGAAGGTGTCACGACACCATAAAGCTGTGATGAAATGCACAGATGAGTAGGGGAAACTATTTTTGGTGGCTCATGGTCTCACATCAGAACTTCCATCCAACCTCCAACTGATTATCCATCACAGGGTCAGAAAGAGCCTGGAGCTTCTCCCAGGAAGTGCGGGACATGATGCTGGGAAACACCCCGGATGGGATGCCGGCCTAGAGCAGGATCGACACACCACCGGCACCTTCGCAACGCCAACGAGCTTAACCGTATGTTTTTGGACTGCAGGAGGAAACTGGAGTGTCCAGAGTAAACCCACCAGATATGGGGAGAGGATGCAAACTCTGCACAGAGGGGGAGTGGGATTCAAACCACCAACCTTGGAAGTTCAAGGCTCATTTCACAATGTGATGCTTTACAAATGTAAAATTATTATAAAAATAACTAGCACAGCTCTGTCAAATACATCTTTAATATTTACTGTGTAAATTGTTATTAATATTTGTTACAGAGTAATCTCTCTCTCTCTCTCTCTCTCTCTCTCACACACACACACACACACACACACATGCACACATTGAGTACTGGATAACACAGCTTCTACTTAAAGAGCTTAACTTCTCTATGACGGAAGCAAATATTGTATCAATAGTTTACCATGAATGAAATCCATGAGTGTGGCATGAGTGTGGCAGTATTTTTCCCTCTGAGATAATAGCTCTGACAATTTAAAACAAGTTAATGACAACGATGCAAGTGCAAATTTCTAAAACTGACTCAGTCCATTTTCTGTTTTTCATATGGAACCATGCAACAGTTGTTATGTTGAGAAGAGGCACAATCCAAGCGCAGCCTTGTTTTGGTCAATGAAATTTTACTGGTGAACTATAGGACATAATTGGGACTAAACAGAAGGCAGGGAGGCATAAACAGGAGGGATTGAGGAGAACCTGAACACAGGGTGCATGGTTGGATAAAACACTAAACAAACCACACCAACATCTACAATAACAAAACTAAAGGGATAAGGCACTGAGGCCTCACATGCTAGGAATGGGATGGCGAAACTGGGATGAAAGACAAGGACTGGTCATGACACCAGTGACTTAAAGTCAGGCTTCCTCATCATAAGTTACAGTTCTGTGACCCAAAACATACTCAGCCCTTACATAGTCCATTAAAGAACTTTCAATACATTTCCAAGACTCACAAAGTTCACAGAAATTTTCTCTGCACTGAGAGAGTTTTGGAAATTTTTGCTCTTCAACTCATGTTAACTTCCATCTACTATATTCAGTGAATACGTGCCAAAAGATAACTGTTGAAATGTTACGTTTTCTGTTTGATGTACATGCAGACTGTGTGCCCTGTCACGGCACAATGGGTCGGGGGCATTTAAAAGACTCAGGTCTCACGTTTCCATTTGCCTGTGTTTAACAGTAGCCTAAACAGGTACTCATAGATAATTCAACCCAATCATCTTTAACAAAGGCTGCTTGGAGAATTTATACTAAACTCTGCAGATAATGTAGGCTATTGGCTTTCAACAAGATTAATAAGAAATGACCAAGGACCCCAAAAGGACCCAGAACGCATTTGGCTGCCTTAAATAATGTCTGGCTTAAAAGTATTTGTGGGGAAGGGACATTTTTCTCCAGTATATTTTGCTCCTGTCCTCATTGATAATGCAGCCCATACTTTGATTCGTGTCTTGGATTGGGCTCGCTGGGTGACCCCCAGTCTCCATTGGGCTGACCACAAAGCTCCTTTTAAGTGGGTTATTTATGGGTGTAGTTTAGGGTGGAGTTAAAAACCTCCCCCTTCAACTTCCATTTTAAATGTCATGAAAGACTCAACGATAAAATAGTGGGGACCCCCCTGGGACTGGAAGCTGAGAACTTTTTGTTTGAGGTCTAAGTCCTTAAGCAGTGTGCTAACTGCTCTGTTTAAAAGTTAATGAGGGGAAAAAGTAAGATGGAGAGAAAGGGAAGAAGAAGAAATGCCACAGCGCCGGATTTAACAAGAAGATTCCAGATGTGCTGATGATTTGTGTCCCTTATAAAACAGCTTCTGTGTGTCGCTGACCTGAGAGAGGAAGCCTTTGCGTCCGCTTTGCTGAACTACTGACCGGTGCTAACCAGGCAGAGCGCTCTGGTCCAGAAGGCCCAGGCGATCACACTGGAGGATTGTTCCGGAAAAGAGGAAACTCAGATTGACTCGTTGAGTTCAATTGGCTTAAGACTGGAATTTAGTCTGTAAATAAAAGCAATCATTGTACCTTAAATAGACGCATTTGTCAAGCTGGATATTTTACTGAATATTTCCTATTTCTGCTTAAGTACCTCAAAGGTTCAATAGGTCTTGGTATGTGGACCCAAGAAACGCAATTCAGGTCATCAACTAGTGGACTGGCCATGGCGACTCTCCTACCTGCAGTAAGCATTGGGATCATTTCCAGAAAGCTGTTTTGGTTAGAAAGCCTATGCTGATTTGAAAAATTACTAAAAAATAAAAAAATAATTGTTGTTATTTTATGCATAAAAGCTGTAACCTCTAACATATATTAATAGTAATTGTCACAAAATGTTTAAAAATATATTGAACATAATAGTTGGAGTCATTTTTATCATAGTATCTGTTTACTATACTGTTATGTATGCCAGTTCAGTATCTGCAATTCTGGTACCAGTAGGTGCATTAGGAAGAAGGACAATTAATTGACTTGGGCGCAGAAATCAAACTCAAAAGTTTAAGTCAGGTCTGAATGACCAGTATATCAGAGAACCAGGGCACCAGGTGTATGTGCAAATCAAAGCCATAACACATAAGGATGGCAAGCACTGATTGTTCGGAATATGAACACGCGTCTGGCAGGAATTGTCAGGCCAACCAAGTATGGTCTATGATGAGTTCGAAAAAAAAATCTTGACTGACATGCCGATCATCAAATCGAGAAAATAACGCAAAGAAATTGTGAAGGATTCAGAGAAAGTGACAGCTTGGCTTGTGGTTCATTAGCGCCATGACCTAGCAAATCGCTACACTTTGAGCTACACTCTCGGCATCTGCTGTTGTGGGTTTTGGCATTGGGCCCGAGAATTCCCAGCAGCACCACTGCCAGAGAAAGTCACAGTTAGGGAACATGATAAAAAAGATTTTCATGTTCCAAGACTGGAGCTTGTGGTCACACCTTTCATGAGTCCACATAATCTGATTAGCTAAGTAAACGTACCGTTCTGAGAAAAAGCTACCATTTTGAAAGTCATATTAATTTAAAGTGCCCTCAGAATGAATTAAAATATTTAATTTACAGGGAATTTTGAAATTTAGGAATATGTTATTATGGTTAATTTATTTCCTCCCATGAAACTTGTGCATTGTCATGAACATTTCACGTCAACTTCTTTTTTGGTAATACTCACAGCCGTTACTGGACTAGAAAAGCTTTAAAAAATAAATTTTAATGACTCAATTTAATTATTCCTAAATCGTGTAATTAAATGGATGTATCTCAACAACAGGACTTCAGCTCTGCTCCGTACGGTGCACTTCATTACATAGGCTTCTGCAAATGTCCTGTGGAGGAGAGCTTGCATATTTAAAGTGCACCCCGGCTCTTTGATAGCGAAGCCTGAAGAATGAATAAATGCTTTTAAAATTCCAGGAGAGGAGCACAGCCAACAGAGATTGTCTTTGAAGTCTTAAAGCAGAGCAACTGTAGGCTCTCAAAATCTCAAAGGAAGACCTTCATGATGCTTCAGTGCTGGAAAGGACTCCACACATCATTCTGTTGCAGTCCATCTGTCTTCCATGCCTGCTTATACTTTCAGGCGGCAAAGGGCACAAGGCAGGGGACCCACCGGAGTGACAGCCAGGCCATCGCAGTGCTACGGCTAATTTACCTGACCACATGTCGTTGGACTGGTAGGAAACATGCGCAAACAGAAGTAGAGCATTCACTAACTTTATCAAGATTTTGGAACGATAAATTGGTCTGTGTGCATTCTGTGTTTATGTATCTGTTCTGGGATGGTACAAGGACCCGTAAATCTGTACCCAAAGAATGATGCTGGGGTGTAAGAGGTTGGGTGGGTGCAATCTATTTGTGGGGAAGGGATATTTTTCCCCCATATTTCACACACTGTATATATATATATATATATATATATATATATATATATATATATATATATATATATACTGTATATATATATATATATATATATATATGCATGTATGTGTGTGTGTGCATGTGTGGTCCAGATATACTTTACTTTGTGGGGACCAAATGTCTCCACAATGTGATGAATACCCATTGTTTTGACCTTATGGGGATCAATTTCCTCAATTATGTTTTACCAAGGATGTTCACCTGATGTTCCTTTGTCTTACATAAATTCATGTTGTACAGGTGTGTACAGTTACCATGGAAAGATTTACCACTGTCTCATTTTCATGTTTGTGTTGTTCTGACGCTAAATTTTATATAAAAGAGAATCAGAATAAAGAATTCACACTTAGGTTATTTAACACTTATTCATTTACACTCAAGAGTCACTTAATTTGGTGCACACGCTCAGTCATGCCAATAGCCTGCTCACCCAAACGACCAATCAGGATGCTGCATTTGAATATATGCAGCATTCAGACAGGGTCAAGGAGTTCACTTACCATCTGGCTGAACATCAGAATGTCTCGAATGATCTAAGTGATTTTGAACATGCCAGACATGGTGGTTCCAGCATCTCAGAAACAGACACCAAACTGGGGTTTTCACACACTGCATCATCTAGTGTTAAAGGGTGGTGCAGTAAACAAAAACATCCAATGAGCAGTGGTTCTTTGGGTAAAAACACAGCATTAATGAGAGGGGTCAGAGTAGAATGGCCAGACTCGTTAAAACTAACAGGAAGTGCAAAAATAACAGCTTAGTACCACAATTGTATGCAGAAAGGCTTCCCTGAAAGCTTAGTTTATCTACTTTTGAAGAAGTTCTGAAGACAAAGGTGGTTTAGGTTAAGAAATCAATTACGCAACACTAACTGCCTCCTATGAAATGTAATTTTCCCCCCAACACTCAATAACTGCACTTTGGTGTCTCTTCCTGGCCTCTTCCTGACTGTGAGGAAATGATTCCTCTAGCTGGTAACTGATCTCTCACATCAAAGCCACCCTCCCCTCTTCAATGCCCTCCACCCCACCCCCGCTAGCCCTTCTGCATCTTCAGCTCAGTGATCTTCTGTTGGTTTAAAATCACAAGCTACACACTCCAGGTGTTGCCGGAACATCTCACCAGGGTTCAGCTCTGGACATTGCCGTTCTGTAATTTATCACTCCCTCCATGTGCTATAAAAAGCCGCAAAACTATTTGTCTGAATGTGAAAATGTGCAAAAATGCTGATGGGGGAAATTACAGATGTGCAAAATATGTATTTCCCATTCTCAGGTGACCAAACAATATGTAGGGGAGCCTCAAATTGCAGTGGGACATGGACGTACAAGCTAAACGGCAGCAGTGGTTTCTCAGGTTTATTTTCTGCATCTAAATGGTTTATCTGGAATACGATCTTTCCACTGGGAGACTTGACATAGAGATTGAGAGAGAGAGAGCAGTTAATCATAGGGTTTACAGCAAATCTTTATGAGCAGGGCGTTGCAAAGCAATATGTCGATCCCATAAGGATTCTGGAAATTGCTAGATTACAACAAGACTGTAAGAAATCTAGCACCTTGTCGTTCATCTCAGACCTTTACATATGCTCCAGAGGAGCAGGTGAGAACCTGGCATAACCTGGCAGGGTGTGATGGATAGTGTGACAGACACCACTACAGTAAAGTGGAACTTACTCCTGTTATTCCATGTGGTCTCTTGTTCCTGCTCCTCGCATTAACGCTTAGGGGTAATGATATTTAACAGACCAACTTGTTGTCTAAGGACCTTTCATCTACCGGCTGTTATCTGCGCTCAGGCAGTGTGCAGAGCAGAACCCAGAGGGTAAGGTTTGTTTGGCGTTCCTGGCAAGCCTGAAATTGGGTCACAGTGACGTGCCAATGAATGCCAGCCGGCACACATACCTTAAGTGGTAGCCATTCCGCTGGCTGGCCTCAAAGGGACGTTCCCTTTGTTTTTTTTCTCTCTGTTTTTCTCCATGGGGCACCATGAGACTCCTCGTGAAGAATTAAGCGGTTGCCTCGTAAAACAGATATTTCCGTTCCTTTGAGTGGGATATCAGCAAGATAGGAATGAACTGGAATAAGCTTTGATACACATGGACTTTGACGTTACAAAAAGGCCGTACTGATAGGATTTCCTGACTAAGTGTCTAAGAGGCAGACCAGGCTTATCGCTCAAAGAAGATTCTACCACCATCTTTATCATGCATAATAAACAGAACAAACAAAAAAATGTCTTACAACAAAAGTCCATTTACCACCAGTTTCCACAACCTGCTTCCTATACAGTATGTGATAATTAAAACATGGAGATTATGTCTTCAACCCGCTGTGGTGGCGAAAAGAAGTCTCGAGCCTTGTCAGAGGACCCATGCTGCGGTCCGACAGGGTAATATTCTCCATATGATGTCCGTCTGTTGCTCAGTCGGTCACCGGACATGAGCACAGTCACAGCTTGGCGTGTGTGGCCTCCCTGCATGGGCGATGGTGAGGTGGTAATTGACCGTTGGCGTTGTCCATGATGGATGCGGAAACAAGGCTGTCAGCTTTGCAGGTCCAGGGATGTGCTCGCCTACTTTAGCCTGGCGGGAAAGATTCAAGGTACAGGTGGAAACCTGAAGACAGCTACTGGAAATAGCAGCTGGGAAATTTTCTCCACAAAATAAAAAAACAACATAAGACGAATCCCTAAACCAAAGCCTAGCTAGCTGCCCAGCGTGATGGCGTCAGCAATCCAAATGAGTACTGCCATGATTTAATTTTCTGCTGGCCTGAAGCAATGGTTCCCATCATCTTCTGCAGACTCGATGTGTTCCCTCATGAGAGCTCTTCAGGTCACACGGTCATGTCCCCAGTCAGCTATACAAAGTGTGCACAAATAACGAGGCCACAAAAATCTAATTGCTTTAGCGGTGCTGTTTTGTTTTAGCCAAATTGCATTACTTTGTAAGACTGGTGTCCTTGTTCTTTAGGTAACCAAATGTGTTTTATTGCCCATAAATTATTTTATCTGCTACACAAATATTTTGATATAAAAATCTATGAACATTCTAGAATAACCTCCTTGCTAGTTTATATTATGATAATATAGTTTTATTTTAAGTTTTGCAGAAAATCACTTGTGTCCTCTCTGATTTTTGGTACTGGGGAATAGAATATATATTCTTGTGTCTGCCTAGAAAGTAAAGTTATTCTAGTAACAGAAATACATGAAAAGAAGTAAAACCAAACAAAGTAGGTTAGACCAAAGAAGGTTTTACGTTATTTAATGGGGAGCAGATTATTAATGTTGTGTTCATTGTCATGTTGATACTTCATAAAGGGGAGAGGATACAGTTTGGAGTAGTGTGACAGATTTGATGTTGAAGTGAATAAAATAAAAGATATTTTGATTTGAAGGTGAGTCGCACGGTGACAAAATGTGGGACGTCTTGTGAGGGAGAAGCGGTGCAGTTCTGGTGAATGGGCACCTTCTCGTCAGATTGCTCCCTACCACAAAATGTGGGATGTGTCATGAGGGAGAGGCGGTGCAGGTCTGGTGAATGGGCACCTTCTCGTCAGATTGCCCTCTAGGGGCTCTGCTGGGTTCCCCAGGGCTATCAGCACGTACTGAAACAGCGTTTCCATGAAGGACATGTTCATTGTAGTGCTGGGAAAATGTCACAGGACGATGCACATTTAGGACGCCAGTCCTGACATAATATTAACAGATTTTTCAGACAGTTCATTATGTAATGTGTTCTAATGTCCTGACAGGAATGTAGAGATTTAGTTATTTTACAGGGGAGCTTTAATCTAACCACAGGGTTGTCAGTTTGGCTAACCTAGGATTTGGGGTTTGTACATCTGTGATTTTTAATGTTATTTTATTTCGAAGAACCAGTCAGACATTCTCAGTGTAGATATTCACTTTTTATCAGTATCTCTCGCGTAATTGTTTTAGGCATGGGGGATGATTTAAATCCAGAATTTTCTGGTACCTGATGTTTTCAATGTCATTATTTGAGTGGGGGGTGTGACTCAGCAGATACCTCCTTCACCCCACATCAGGTTTTTTTTGGGGGGGGAGTCAAGGCCCAGTTTGTGTGCATTTTCTGTCTTTTTCCACAGTCCATGAATTGGCTAAGTATGTGAATTAGTGGCTATTAACGTTATAGCCTCAATGGATGGAAAAAATCAAAATGTGGTTCCCCTTAATGTGGTGACGCCGGTTTAATTACGCATTTGCCAAGGAAGTGTACCCTAATAATTAGCAGGCATGCTAATTACAGCAGCTTTATTCATGTGTATATTGGTGGGTGTTGGTCTGCCTAAGAAGCTTTGGTGTTAAGGAGAGAGTCATTAGGCTGACCTCCCAGAAGACGGAATGGAGCATGTGTTTGTGAGGTAACTCACTGACAGCAAAGTGCCATTTGCAGTTTGGGATCCATGCTGGGTGAACAGCTCATTCTGGGTGATTCGCTCATTCTGACCCTTCAAAAACTCTTCAGATCTGGTATTTTGTGTTCTTTTAGTTCGGGATTACAAGTTATGAGTTTTTTTCTTGTAATGAATACTTGATTACTTGAAAAGTAATAATAATAATAAGCCCAGAAGTGATGGGTGCACGGCAGGGAATAACAGGATTGGGCACCAACCCATCAATAGGCATACACACCTATGGACAATAAGGCAACTCCAATTGACCTTAGCATGTTTTAGGACTGGGGAGGGAACCCAGAGGAAACCCCATGATAATACAGGGAGAACAGATGGATGGAGACTCAAACCCCTAACCCAGAGGTGTGAAACAGCTGTGCTAGCCACTGTACCACTTTGTCATTTGTGAAAAAAGTAATAAAAACAAACAATAATAATAATAATTGTTGTTATTATTAACAACAACAATAATATTAATAATCTGCACAATATTTTCTTTAATGGTCCACTGCCCCCACCACAAACACACACACCATTATTGTGGGAAAGGAATTTCTGCTCTAGGGAATTAATGATAATAATTAGGCGTCCATCCGTGTATCAGCTGTGGGCTGTGCATGTATGTACATGCTGTGCTGGAGTGCCTTTGTCTGGAGATGAGAGGACGCTTTAGCTGTGGGTGGGGCTGACTGTGAGTAATGTAGATTAATTCATTTTCCATGACCTTGTAGGTAATGTGGTGACCATATAAATTGTATGTTATTCAAAACTAGCCACTTATGATTGTTCACCATAAACTAAATTGCACACATAAGAAATCACTACTTTAGAAAGTGTACTGTATCTCACATTAACGAATCACTGTCTTGGGATGGGTTTTTGGTAAATGATTATCATGATGATTATGAAATGATTATCAAACAATTGATCAGTAGTTCAGGATTTTTATGGTCCGGATGACGTTTGTGACTTAGAATGGAACATGCATCCATCCACCCACCCAGGCTATGATAGGCTGCAGGACCCCCTGTGACCCTGAATGGATGGAAGATGAGATATGTGAATCTTCTTAAATAAAATGTCTTCCTGTGGCTTCTTTCTTCACACAGAACATCACAAAAGGTTAGGGTTACCAACTCATCTCTCTGACTCATACGCCTTTTGACAAGGAAATTTGTTACAGCCATTGTCCACCTGCAGAACCAATTTCCTGTGGACAGCGGGGCTTTGAAGATGGCCTCGTCAGCTCCTGAAGATGCTCCGCTCCAGGTCCCTCTAGCTGCCCGCCAGGGATTATCCCCTACTGCGCTTTAAACTTATGCCCGTCATAGCATGCTGTGGAATTATGGTGTGACCCTTTGCATTTCCAGGTCGAGTCTTAATTAGCACAGGTACTAATAAGGCAGCGGAGGCAGGTACAGGGAAGGCATCTGTGGTAAACAGGGCACATCGTGAGACTTGCTGATGTGCCTGATGCTTGATTAGGGCACAAGACCCCTGCTTAGCATTTTCACCCTAAGGATTATTTCTGTTCATCTAGTGTAATATTACATACATAATATTATGTATGTCATAACATTGCATAATTAGGGCCATTATAAATTGCAGTAACGGCCATCCAGCTAGCTGGTTTAGTGTGTCACATAGTGTCCAGATCACATATTATTTGTGAAGAGGAATTATTAGATTTCAATGTATTATTTTTATGTTGGGTTCAGTACCTGGGCTGGGGTGAGTGATGTGCTTACACTGGAATGGGTTCACTTGTCTCCTAGCAACAGGATTTAGGGGGGGGGGGGGCAGAGCGGGGGGAGCAGCCCAATCTGCAGAGCCCTCGTTTTTAAAATTCTGTTTTTGGGGGGGGGGGTGGGGGAGTAGCCCATGTGAGGTGATGCATCAGCTGAGACAGGGGGAGACCCTGTTGCCACGTTCTTCCTAGCGACAGGCAGCTCATTGGACGGCTGCGCTAAGGAGCCACGATTCCCGGCTTCACGCGCCTCTCATCCTGTGATATAACTCTGGTGTAGCTGTGTGTGTGTGTGAATACACAGATCCTCACCGGGGAATGTTAGCCAGCTAATTCTGTAGGTCAGACACCTTTGCTTTGCTGACAGGGTTTTGACTTTTTAAAGCACGTGTGGAAAATTATGAGTGGAGCATTTAAAAGGGGAAATAAGCTATTTGTGTACTTAAGTGATTTGAATGAAAGGCGATAGTTATGCACGGCTTTAATAAAAATGTAATAATATGCATTTCTGATAATATATATATAACTGGATAAATGATCATTGGGCCCTGTTCCCCTTTGAAGATTGAGCTCCAGCACAAAATTACCCGCCCTGCAGGACATTTACGTCCAACCTTGTGGGTCCAGGGCACTAAGTGTTATCAAAGACACTCACCCCCCATGCCATGAACTGTTCCAGTGACCGCACTCACCCCCAGGCCATTAGGATCATTAACACCATCAATTCCTAACTAAAATAAGGCATATCTGAAACCTGCACATCAAACATTTTCTCATGCATCATGTATGACGATTTACATTTACTTTTATATACTTTTAATATATTTCTATATTTTTAGTACTTGTGTTATTTAATTATTTTTACCCTTCTACCTACACAGTCTGCAGTTGCATTTCACTGCTTGTGCACCACTGCAATCATGCATGCGACAAATAAACATCTTGAATCCTAACATCAGATTTAAACACATCAATTAATTCTTTAAAGTATTTATATCCTGCGCTATGTCTTAGAGTTCTGCTAGTGCTGTTTTTTTTTTTTTTTTTTGCTTTGCTAAGTGAACGGCGAGCCAAGAGCACCCAAATCTGTGTTGTCAGATGAGAAACCTCTCAGCAGGTGTGTGTGATGAGAGATATTTCCACATGGGAAACGGCGCCGGTCCGCTTTGTGCGAAGCATAACAATAGCTGTCAGTCATGGCGCACAGTAGCCCGGCCCGGCGCTCCAGCACCCCGTGGGTCACGTTTCCCATGTGTGTCGACAGGGTCGTGTCTCGTCACGTACTCTATGCGGACCCGACGGGACACGCAGCCGTCGCAGGGCTCTTGAAATGTAAATTCCTTGACGAGTGCTTAACAAAAGGTCAGTCTCAGACCCCCGTGATTCACCCCTGGACACTCCGCTCAGCTACAACGGGAACAGCAAGCATGGCGTCCGACCAAGAGCTTCAGGAAATCCCAGCATATCTATTTAGCCTTCAACCCTGTCAACCTATGAAACGGTGTGAGATACAGGGTCTTGTTTGGCTACAAAAATCCCGTATTGGTAATACGACGGCTGTCTCATGGCCTGAAATTCAGAAGGGCCCGGGGCGGGGGGGGGGGGGGGGGTGTTTGGGCTGAGGAATTCTGCTTGGGACCTCGCAGATGTTCAGACCTCCGCTGTTTCATCTGAGCCGTAACTCATCAATAATGGCACAGACACACCTGTCACCGCCATAGTTTGGTTTCCGAATGAGTGCAAATGCCAGAATCGGGTCCTTTGAGTTCTGAGAGGGGCTGTTTACGTCAGATGTTGCCTGAGAACCTGCCTGAGGGCTTGTTTTTGACAAGCAAACGGCATGGGGATGTGTTCAGGGTTATGATCTTATCTGTAACAGTCTCCATAAAGCCAGCTCACCCACAGCATACCCTACAGTTCATCAGATATGACCTCCATCACAAAAGATATTACTCAAGCTTTATTTTCTAGTAAACCAGAGAAAGGGGGGGGGGGGGGTCTGACTATACACCAAATTCCTGCTGGTTGGACGTAAAGCGGTGTAAATTGCATGTGTGTTGCCAATATTTTATTTATACAGTAATCGGACAGCAAATAAACAATGCCCTTAAATAATGATTGTCTAAATAAGCTCCTTCTTACTTGCTGTAAAACATTTGTTGTAAGGAAAATGCTTGTGGTTCTTCCTTTGTGAGGTGTGACAATGGCTGTCATTCAGTGAGAGTGTGCAAAATGTCCCACGACAGCCTCTGTAGGCAGAAGATACGTGTTGGGTAAGACAGATAGGAGATGACAGGTAGGCCCCAGTCAATGTGGGCTTGAAGCACATGGCGGCTGCACTTGTGATGCCAGAGTTTTCTGTGTCAAAATCAAAACAAACTCGCCAGTAAAAGGATTCAGGAGAGAAACAGGAGTGACGAACAGCTGTAGAAATGAAAGGAAAACAGAAGAGTGGCAGTGATCATTCCGCGGAAGTTTCCTACAGTATATCATGACCCAACGTCTTCCATACAATATCCCACCATGAGAGTCCAGCTTGTAAGATATGACAAAAATAAGAATAGTAATCTTTAAAAATATTCCACTCTTTTGGTTTACGTGTAAATTGACTTCGAGCTTTGTGTCTCATATGGCTTTGTGTGGAAGTCAATAGCATTTACTGCCAAGATAACAAGGGTAACTTGTGAAATTTGTGTCAATGCTCACCTGAATGATGAAATAAGGACCTGTGCATTTACCGTAAAAATATCTTCAAGAAATAGCAGTACAGGATAGCACACGGATTTCATTGTGTGTTAAATAGCTATGTATCGCCTTTAATACACAATACACAACTTCGAAACTACATTTATGCTGGTGGTATCAACATCAGCATTGCAGCAAACTCCCATCGAATTCTCTGCTAATATTGGAATGAAGCTTCAAAACTATGATTATGCTGATTGTTCATTGTGATAACGGGCTTGCTGCTCATTCTGTATAAAAACACCCTTCAGTAACTCCAGTTACTGTTCCCCTGTTTGGACATGACACCACACCTCATTCGGAACAATAAGAGTAAAACGGCTTAATACCACCCCCCAGTCAGATCTGTATCTAATCAGAATTCCATGAGTGAAAATAATGTTCCCTGGGTCAAGTTTCTTTGTACGCCTGCATTGTCCAAATAAGCACAAATCACATGCAAATACCCCATTTATGGAGTAGCCTCTTCTGCTATGAATTGGACGTGTGCAGTGTATTACTATACAGGCAGTCTCCAGGTTACGAACCATTCCCTATGTCTACCTTTAAACTGAATTTATAGGTAAGTTGGAACAATAATAATATAGTACGTTATAATAAGCTCGAGCCGATGAACCGCTGAAACTGTACAATCTTTTCCTGAGCGTCACAAAGTAGTGCGTGCGTTCGTTATTATGAACCAAAGTATTTAACTCAATTTGTCATAAGTAGAAGTTGTCTGTAAGTTGGACGTTCTTAACCCGGGACCTGCCTGTATGTAATCGTGATTACTACAGTTCACTGTAAGAAACAGACTGATCTAGCAACATCACATAAGGCATTACTCATGTGTGCTCAATGTGATCCACAAGAATAGTGGGTATAATTTGTCTTCAGCATTTTGAGCGATGTAGGTCTACTTCTGGATACAAACACGTGTTTGGGATAAAACAGCGACCCTTTCCTGACACCATGCATTCCCTGAGAGAGAGTGACGGTCAGGGTGGGTCGAGGCGGCTTGAAGGGAAATCAGCTGCAGCTGATCCCGGCGACGCTCCCCTTCAGTCGGCAGCTCTGTAAGACGAGTCAGAGGGATCAGCTCTCGTTAGCTTCCTGCTAGCTGAAGGTCCCGGAAGGCTGCAGTCTGACAGGCTGCTTGTCTCCGCCTCCTTAACTCAAACTTGCGAGGATTTAATGCTAAGCGGCTCGCCCCGGGACTGCGGCAGTCAATGATAATATGTTAATGATAGCCTTGGGGAGGGAGAACAACTCTACCGCACTGCCAATCAAAACAGCCTATAAATATCTCAAGTGTGCTTCAATGTCGTTTGTGCCGAGTGAGCCATCTCACCTCCCGTTCATCACCTTCATAACGTCCTGCTTTGGGGGGGCGGTGATCAGCCTGCTTCCCTGCCACCTCTCCTTCTGAATGGACTTCAAGCCCCAACCTGGGTCAGCCACTGCTTGTAGCTACTCCATCTACTGCACTGGCCTCTTGTCAGTTTGGCAGGTGCACTGTACCCACAGAAATACAGTGAGGACGGGCGGCAAGACAAGGTCATGTAGGGTCGACATTGCGTACCATTCGTACCCATGGAAATACAGTGAAGACCGAAGCAAGGGAAAATCACATAGGGTCTACATGGCATGCCTGTACCTATGGGAATACAGCAAGGACAGTTCCCTCTGTGTACCATAAATCTCTGTCCATTAAACTGGCCCTAAATATTCCAAAGTTCTGATGTTTAACTGCACAGGGAAAGACTCGGAAAGCCATGTTTTACTATCAAATGCTTAGTGCCTATAGACCATCCAACAGCAAAGGCATGTAGAGACTAACAGGTAATATTCCTGATTAATGCTGCAAACCCATTCAAAGACCTTGTGTGTACTGTGTTAAATGCACTGTGTCAGAGAATTGTGAGCCTCATATAACAAAAAAAAGAGTAAATAGCCCAGACAAATAAACAGTATTTTGGATTTGTCTAATAAGAAGAATGCTTATCCAATACAGGATCTCTGTGAGCTTGGAGCACAAAATATGGGGCACACTGGATGGGATGTCAGTCCAAACAGGAAATATAAAACACCTGAATTCTGTATAAAGTTTGTGCAAGTCATTCTTGTTAGCAATTTGCTATGTTTTCTGACCTTTGACCTCTGCCACACGTGGTAACACATTCCTTACAAGCCCGGAAAAAAGACAGCATGAACATTTCCCCAAAAAAGCCAAGTATGGCCAACATAAATTTGTTGTTTTGCATAATGAAATCAGATGTGAAATCAGGACGACACAAAGGAAACAGCCAAAGCCCTAGATAACTACCATCTTTCTAGCCATGAAACTGTGGACAAGCCCCCATTTTTTAACGGCTAATGCAAAGCAGCCGTGATGAACGATAATGACCCACCGCAGAGTGTGTTAGCCATTTCAAGGAGGCGAAAATCTCATCAACTATGTAGATGGAGAGACCTTAAGACACATGGATGTTTACCGAAGCTCCGTGATGCAATGCATAATGTGCCAGAATTACCGACACCGTCACCTAATGAGCATTCAGCTAGCTGCGGAAGGCTCAGGGATCGACCGTCGCCATGGCGATGGTGTCTCCTCTCCTCGTCAGCATTCATCTTAACGCCAGGCTACTGAATTAATGGCGTCACATGCAGAAGGAGGTCCCAGTTACGGGCCAGGAAGCTATATATCTGCATGACAGAGTGTGCTCAGTAGTTTAGCCAAGTGGAGGAACAAAACGGCTAACAGCGTTTCCCGTCCCTTCATTTCTGGCTGCGATGAAGCCCTTTAAAGTGAGAATGGAGCTCATCAAGGGGGCTCACTGTCTGCAGATTTTTTTTTTTGTGTTACCTTTCATCGCGCAACTGGCTCACACCTGGAGCGCCAGGTAAACCTAGAACCGACACTGACAATAGCTTCAGCGGAGCTGAAGGAAGACAATCAGCAGTGCACCCTGAGGCCTATGAGTGACCGGCATCTCCCAGAATGCCGCTTTAAACTTTATCACAAAGGGCGCGTATTGGGTGTTGTAGTGCAAAGAACAGAAACAATGAAAAAGACAATAACACCCACTGAAAAAAATCAGACAGTCCAAATAAACCAGTTATTATTGATGATTCATCACAAGACTGTCCCAGTAACAGGAGTAAAGGGAACTATCCCTCCATCATCTTTTATCCTGCATAGTAATGTGTCCCAATCCAGTCCTTGGGCATCCATAGTTGGTCGAGGTCTTTGCTGCCTCCAATCTCCCTGCCAGACTCTCCAGAGTTAGTCCAAAAACTCCTATCAGGAGCTGGAAGGGAGTGAAAACGTGTTAAACACTGCTGTACAGGGTCAGCTGTAATACAATCAGCAGAGGGATTGAGGCAGCTGGATGTCAGTCCATCTATATGAGCAATTCAGAGGCGCTGATTCACCTCCCCGCACGTTTGGGCTGTGTAACCCAGGGGCCCTTTGAATCATCCTAACTCCCCCCCCCCTTTAAGGGCCACGTATCAGGGCATGCTGCTATCACACTGAGTCGTTAATAAAGTTTAACACCCTTCTGGCCTATAAGTGAGGCTCTCGATCGGTAAGGCTGGTTCACCACAGCTCCTAGGAGGGGGACACGACCCACCCCCAGCTGCGTTTATGCTGCGTTTGATTGCCCCCCTGACGTTCACAGTTTCCCCTAAGCCCCTTAGTGTGTAACCACATGTGTGGTGTGTTCTTTCCAAGGTTGCCCCTGCTGGATGATTCTCTGGAGCAGTCTTACAGTAAAGTATCTGCGTCCATATGGGCAGACCTCACTGTATCGCCCGCCTTCTCGACTCACGAATGACACACAGCCGTAATAGTGGGGGTATTGTTCTGTGCGGCCAGACCCCCATGGAGCCCCCAACCCCACGCCACCCCCTTGGTTTTAGCTACCTTTTTAATCTGGTCGAGAAGAAGCAGAGCGGTCGAGTACAGCAGGAAGGAGGAAGTGCAGCCTCCACTTTGTTTTTGGGGATAAAGGGCTGTGATGTCACCGTTTGGCACGGGTATAGTCGTCTTCCCTTCCCGCAGATCGCGCCCGACGTAGAGCTGGCAGGCGGCACAGCCTTGGCTGTGGTTACAGACAGGGTCTCCGTGCCAAGTGGAGCGGTTTATATAATCGCGCCATTTGGAGTCGAGCTGCCGCCGCTGCCACCACTCGCTCGCCATTCATTGTCAGACGATTTCTTTAGCGAAACACATGCCTGATGCCGGCCTTCTGTGGCTCGACTCGCCTCCTACCTTTAAAAGAACTGGGCTTCATTGTGTGCATGCATGCATGCAAAAAGAAAAAAACTCAAAACAAAACTTGATCCTGTTTAAAAGAGACGAAATCTACACCGGCTGGATGAAAACCAGAGCAGGCCATGTGCCTCGGTCCTGTTCACCTGGATCCAAGGACACCACAAGTGGTCCAGAAGGGTGACTCGACAAGGTGTGACAGCTATTACACATAACATCCTTTAAAAACAAGTTCTCATGTTTATCGCATAATGACATTCTGCTGAGATATAAAGAAATGAGTTTTTTTCTCAAAGCTCCTCAGTTATTTTTGCTGTTGAATGCAAGAAGAATAATCCTAGCGTGAATGACCATTAACTTTAACCATCCATTTTCCAAAAGCATGTATCCAGTACACAGTCAGTGTGAGCCTGTGTGCTATTCTGGGAAGCGCAGGCTGGGAACATCTTGGACAGGATGCCAGTCCATCCCTGGGCTCGTGTTTAGACACCGTGGCTAATTTAGAGTCACCAGCCGTCATGATTCTGGACTAGGGGACAAAATCAGAGTACCAACAAAAGAAGCAATACAGGCTCACCTTGCAAACTCCACACAGGGACGGATTACGGACCGGGCCAGCGGGGCCGCTGCCCAGGGGCCCTTGGGGTGCAGGGGGCCCGTGGGGCCCCTAGCCCAAAACAATTTGCAACGCTTATCAACAATGTATTTTCGTTTGTCTATTTTAGAGGGCCTACATTCTTTGATCCTCTGCCTACAAGGGCCCCTGACCCTATAGGGCCTCTGATGGAAACATGGAGGGAGGGCGTTTGGCTGCCAAGGGCCCTTGAATTGTGGTGGTGCTGGTGGTGGTGGGGGGGGGGCTCGCGAACATTTTGCCCAGGGGCCCACACAACCCATAATCCGTCCCTGACTCCACACACAGGGTCAGGACTCGAAACCACAACCCTGAACGTCCGAGAATAATGTGCTACCCCCATAGTCACCCACATTAGTGTCCTTATACGGCTTAATGCTTGAACCTCAGCTACAGTTCAGAGATGGGGGACTTGAGGGATGATTTCTTAACAATCAAGCAGATTGATAGATGAAGTTTTCTGGGGCCTCCTGCTCTTGTGAGGAATGTGCTTACCTACACCCCCACGATGTGTAAGAATGTGACACAGCTGGCAGAGAGGGGAACCGAAGGACGAGGCAGCTGGGGGGGCAGGGCACGTGTTTGGCAGCATGTGTTTGGGGGGCCCGCGTGGGACCGACGTGTGTGGCGTCAGCAAGACAGCCCCGGCTTGCCAAAATCAGAACGACACAAATGGGCGTACCTCCAGGGCACGCGTCCAGCACAACGCTCCTCTGAAACGAGCACCCTGGCCTGCTGATTCTCCTACATCCACAGTGAGTAGATGTGTAACTGTGACCTCAGCCTTCTCCAGGCGGCTAATCTTTCTGGAAGGCTTGCTCTCACACTCCAGCATCACCAGTTTGTGGAACTATCATCACCTCATGCCCTTTCTGTCAGTGCTGAGTGAAGTATCTTGGCGAGAGCACGTTCCAGGCATGTCTAGCACACGGGGTCTCACTTTACGCACACAGGTGGGTTCAACTTCAGCGCGGCATGGAATATATAGAAACTGTTCCAGAAGGCTTCTGGGAACTTCGGAGAATCGAAATTAAAAACGTGATGACGGACTTCAGATCCAGAGCTAAACATAGCTACCCAAAATTTAAAAAAAAGTTCCCGCAAAAAAAAACCAAAAAAATGCTGCACAAGCTTACTCATACTTTTGAAATCTGATCTATATTTATTTATTTAGCCAAACGAAAGCTTGTTTTTGTCATATGAGTGAATCATCAGACTTTGAATGGACACCTTACAGTGCCAGAATTTGATCACTATGCACCACTGCTTCTGGACAAAGACAGGAACCGACAGCCGGTTAAACACCAGCAGCCATTTGGCAGCTGACAGCCATACTCCAACTGTTAAGGTCACATTATGAGACATAAAAACACCACGAGGTTGAAGAGCATTATAACTAGGGGCTGAAACAGCAAGTCTATTAGCAATAAATGAAGTGCTTACTACAGTATATGGCCATTTCATTGGCTCCACCATCCCTTCAAAGCTTAAAGGGGTTAGCCAGATATACAGTATACACAACATATACGACTAACCGTTTGCACAGTCTTTGGATTTTGGCACACAGTACTTGACAGTCTGGGTATGCTTTGAGTAGAGGCTATTTGCATGTATGAACATAACAGAAGAGACCACAACATTTGTGGACGGTTATCTGAAATCAGCGAAGCCACCATCCCCCCCAGGACATATCACAATACAAAACATTTTCTACATGAAACAAGAGGGTGGTTTTGGTGGTATCTCAAGAGGGTGAGTATGTAAAGGGCTATTCTGAGACTGGGGACAGGGAGCAGGGAGATCACATTCTTAGCACATGCTCCTCTCTGCTCAAGTAGCTGCAAGAATCTGCTGCTCCTTCCAGCTCAATTTATAAGATGATCCTGGAAACAAAAACACATTTCAAGAGATCTGTTTCTTGGTGATGACCTAAAAAAAACCATATTAAAGTCACCCGCATCCAACGTGACAAGTGGATTCCAGGAAACTCTGTCATCACTAGGGCCTGGTTTAAAAATAAAAGATCAAATCACCATTTATAACCCAAGCGCTGTCTCACGTGTCTTGCTCGATAAAACCGACGAGTGGCATCCCCTCTAATTGGCCTCTGCGAGAAGGTAATTATATCCTCCGTTGTATGTCATTTAGCGCGACTCGACCCACAAGTTCAGCATAAACTCTGACGGAGCCATCCGTCATCAGAACCCAGTCTTTTTACGACAGAAAATATAAAAAATCAATACCATAGGTTTTGTCGATGGTAATAAGCATGCTACATAATTAGCTTATATAGCTAAATTTTAAGTGAATGATATAGCCAGTGTTAATAACATAAATGGCACCATTGACTTGAACTTTAGTCTATACTTGAGTTGTCAGGGATGCACAAAAATCATCCTCTTTGAAAATATTACACTACTCCTCACCCAAAATGTCCAATGCAGTTTCACTCATGTAAAGGTAAAAACTGCATCTGGCCACTCAACTTGCAGACTCCAGACCAAAATAATTTTCAATCTGAGCCACTGAAATCAATCTGTAACCTGCTCAGAAAAATTTATAATCAGAAATCTGCTAATCAGCAAATTTTATCGTGAGGACCGCCCAGCCCACAAAGATTTGACTCCCACCATCCACCTCGAAATATTTTTACAACTTGACCACTGTCTACAGTTGACATGAACTTCCTACTGCCTATAGGTCTGGAACTGGCCTGGGGCAAACTAGCAGACTAGCAAAGTGGTGCAGATTTTATTACTGCGGCTAAGTAGCACCAAATGGCAGGGACAGACGTTCGTCTCAACACGGGCCTAATCAAATAAAGTAGCTTAATTGAGTCATACTGGCCTAGATGGAAATAAAACCTACTTATGTTGAGCACTGCGTATCCAGATGTAGGCTCTTTGTCTGAAACGGTCAAATGCTCAGTTTTCCAAGCTTACACCATTGCTACCTGTCATTTCTTCACTTATATCTCTTTTTTTCAAGACAGATTAATATTGAGTATTATACTATATAGTCATATTATGAGGGTGTAACAAAATGAAAAAAGTCAAGTCAAAGTACAGTGGTACCCCAGTTCTCAAACTCATTGGAACTCGAATTTCTTAAAATTTGAACCAACCAGTTTGAAAAAAAAATTACCTAGAGCTCGATCTGAATCTCAGAAGTCAAACTGTAAACGCCGACCTAAGATAACTTGTATGCACGGGGAAAAGAGTCACGCGGCATGTCTCTCAGCAGAAACAAAGGGTAACGCTTCAGTCTCAGCCTCGCATTCGCTGTGATAGCATTGTGCATGTTTAAATTAGCTGAATACATATATTTAGACAGTAAAAATACATTTAGACAATGATAGACAGTAACAGTAATTATTATATAATAAAATACATTTAAAAATAAAGATTTCTTAATTATTTTAATATCATTAATAATAAACCATCAATAAATTTAATTATAATCATATTCTCGTGCCCAGGGAGACAAAGGCGCAGACGTCAGGGTATCGGGGAATACGGGGTTTAATTAGAGGTAAGGCAGGCAAAACGCAGACGGACAATACAATGACCGGACTGGGGAAACAAACTGAAATGCGGACTAAATACAGAGGACTAAGGACAACAGCCAGAAATCCACACGGGGTTAACGAGGGGGCATGACACACGGAAGGAGTGGACGATCGGGGCAGGACACATTGGTTTTTTTTAAACTTTACACATTGTTTGGATATATTTATTTTCTTACTTTATAAATTACTGTTTTGATAAATGTGCTTAGATGTGTTTAGTACAGTACAGTATATGCTCTTCTTGTTTTACCAGGTTCATTTTATGTTTAAATGCAAAAAAAAACAAAACATATTTAGGTTTTTGATTACATTTTTTGGGGCCGGGAACCAATTAATTGGTTTTCCATTATTCGTTATGGGGAAAATTTGATCAGAACTCAAACTTTTTAGGATTCGATCTGGAGTTCTGAACGGATTAAGTTCGAGTTTCGAGGTACCAATATATCTTTATGTTCACCTTTAGCTCTATAATGCATGGGTCAGACATTGAGATGAAATATCATTCTCATTAGTCCATTGTTGTGTATATATAAATATACATATGATGATACACATGATATCAATGTCAAACCCCACGTGATCATTGTTAACCCCTAACTATACTTCCTCATTATAAAGTTATACCCAGACTGCATGAAATCAGCTGTTAAACGACCATCCCATCCTTTCTCACTCCCTTAGCGCCTGGCACCGTTTCCAAGGAACAAGATTAATTACCCTTGGAGGAGGCTAATAAGTCTCTTTCTTAGTGGCGTGTAAGTGGCGATATTTATAGCCCTAATTACGCCTCATTCTTTGTCTTGAGAGATGACTTCCTCCTGTTCACTTGGCCTCACAAAGGGTCGTGTCCCTCAAACAAGCGGCCCAGACCTCGCAGGTCTTCACATCACGACTGGGAGCGCCGGGGGTCACTCTGACTCTGCTCCCCAACGCTGGGCTCCACCATAGGCTCACACCCTTGTCCTTCTGCTCCTTCTCCATCGACATGGAAGCTGCAAATTGGACCAAGCAGATGATTCCGGACTGCACCATCAACGGATTGTAGGCATATGCACTATTACCAACTTATCTCTTAAAAGTTGTGTTTCTGTCTATTGCGTGTACAGTATCTTTCACCAAGAACCTCTTAAGCAGAAAAGGACAGTGAACGTCATAGTGTTACCCAGGATATGAGTACAGAGACTGGCTTGCATGTGTGATGTAATGCTACCTATCCTGAAGACATCAGTTATTAATCAATAATACAATAATACTATAGACAGGCTCCAGGTTAAGAATGTCTTACAGACAATTCATACTTACAAACGGACTGCCAAGCCTATTATATTAAAAAATATACGGTAATTCTTCATAACCTGGAGACTGTCTATATAAATATAAATTGCATAAATAATACTGTATTAATAAAGTAAGTTGTACCAAGAAGGCTTACATTCAAGACTCCCCAGTCTTAATCCTAGTCCAGTGTAGGCTGATTTCAGTTTCAATCTAGCCATTAATTAATTATTCTTGATTAAGCGACTAAGTAAATGAATGATGCCAAATGTGCACTTGCCATAATTTTTCTGACACATGAAACTTATTTAGCTAATACATCGATTTTTTAACGTATTAGCGAGTGAGGGTTTACCGCACGCATTCCAGCCTCTGTACTCCAGTGGTCGTGCATGAGGTAGAGCAGGATGACAGGACTTGGGCTCGGTGATCAGCGAGATAATGTAATTACAGCAGGAATCCCTCACAGGACAGCGCACCTCCCTGCCTGGTCCTGACCACCTGCTCCATGCCATTCAGCTCCATGCACTTGGGATTCAGGATGAAAGTAGGCATGAGATTAGGAGGAAAGTCAATGCTGTGAGACCCACCTCCGTCTGAGGGAGAAGTAATGAGGAAAATAGCACCCAGGGGCTAAAGCTTTTGCTAATTTACACAGCACCAATGAATGGCCTGACATGAAAATAGCCTTTAAGGTACCGAGAGGGTAATTTCATTTATTGACGTGAGAGGTCACTAGCAGCGCCAGAGGACATTTCAGCCAGGAGTGGATTTGGCCCAAGCTTTGCCACCCATAATGCTGCACTGGTTCTAGATCAGGGCAGTTTATTACCATAGTTTTCTGTCATATCCTCTCCTCCAGCTATTTCACTGGCTGCATCACTAAGCAGGTGCTATCATCATTTCTAGCGGGGGCAAATTTCCAGAGTTGCACACCTTTCTCCACTGCCTTCTGGGTAGTAAGAGGGCTGCTCTTTGTGATTTCGACACACCTTTGCAGAGTCACTGATGCTGCTTCAAATAACGGCAGCAATATATGTGATTTGGAATAGGGAACGGCAATTGGAACACACAGAGAATAAAACATTCAAGCTACGCTCTCACTGTCCTGGGAAAGTGTTTCCGTAAAGTCAGCAGGGCATTTGGTACTCGAACCTCCACCTTGGAATTACTTTTCAGTTTATTTCTGGGTTAATATGGTTTCACTTTTATCTTTCTTTTTCTTTTTTGTGTTCTTTGCGTTTTTTTGTGTTTTTAATTTATTGTTAAATAAATAATATAAAATAAGAAAGTTTTAAAAAGTGTTGCTTTGTATGTTATTTTTGGTAATAGCCTTTTAGTTTATTTGCAAGTAAGTTGCATTTCTTTATATCCTTGTATATCATGTATTTTATATTTATTTTAGCGTTTATCCCAGCGAATTTTTCATGTTTAACAAGTAGCTGACTTATTTTGATGCACTATTCTCAATAATGTTTTTCAGATGATATTTACATGCCTTACAATGAAATATACCTATAAAATGTACTTTTATAGGGTTTCTAAAGTAAACAATGCCTAATCTTTCAACTATTTTGTTCAACACAGTGTAATTACACAGCTTTGAAAACCCCATACACAGAACATAAAATCGCAAGCTAGTGAAAACAAACAGTCGTGTGTTAATGATGCCCAGGCGGCTTCCCTGCCGGCATCCCACGCTGCTCTGAATGCCCCAGTAGCTTCCTCAGTGGCCCATACGGCACCTCTTTCTTCAGCCAATCCTTCTACCTCAAGTGGAGCAGCTCATTCCTTCAGGTTTGATTTCCGTCAAACATCTCATATTTTTTAATTGAGTCATTTTGTTTCCCTCCAAAACAGTGTTCCCCCATTTGGTCCTCGGGTTCCCACAGGAGGTACCCAGCGGGAGCAAAAATGTGGACAGTCAGGTCAGGAGCTCAGAGGGAGCAAAAATGTGGACCAACTGTGGGTTCCTGAGGATTAGAATGGGAAGCACCGCTCTAAAAATCACACTTCATCTGTATCATGCAACTCCATGCAATTTGTCCATCATACTCCAAGTGACCAGCTCTCTCCATAATGAGACAAAAAGCAAGTGATTACATGAGTTTGGATTGATTTCTTTTGTTAATTATTTATGCCGGAAGCAACCTGGGGATCAAGATGAATTGGTGCCAAATCTACAGGCTCCAAAGTGGTGATCATTTTGGTTACCAGTTCCAGTGGCAGAGATGGCCAACCAGACACAGTAAGCTGCAGTATTCATGCATCTGATAGGATAATGGAATCTACTGGTCTGCCACAGGCATGTTCATTGGCTGATATATCACTGGCCCAGTCTCTGAAAAAAAGAGATTGCAAACAATGATTATATGTTCACTCTTTGCAACTTTACTTGATTATGAATATTATATTGCCTACAGTTGGATAATAATCATCATGTTGATTTTATTGCTTATTTGCAGGAAAGCTGCATGACTGTATACATATAATCCATGGTTATGGTAATCAGTTGGATGCTACAAATTAAAATGGATAACCCACCTCCATCTGTAAATTAAAATGTTTTTAAACAAACACAAAGGTCCATTACTGCGGGATTTGACTGGAGTATAGCAGAGTATACTTATCATAAAGTATTTTCTTCCTGTGATCTACAGTAGGCTCAGGGTTATGTAGTATGCATCAAATTTCACCTATACTTGTGTATATGGGGGATTTAAGAAATAAATGCAGCATCCAGCAGTTTTCACAGCATGTACAATTGACCTCCAAGATAACAGCCAGTTCATGATTTTTAAAATCCTTTGGGACCTTTAGATAAAATTTTGAGTGAAGTGCTTATGAATAGCACAACTGATGCGTATGCTATATTTAGTTATTGGAAAAAAAAGCAACTTGATAGATAAACCTCTAGGGTAATTTGTATAGCGTCAGCAAAATTATTAATAAGTTTTCCTTCACCTTGAAACAAAAGCATATTAGCGCGCCGCTAATTCTGCGGCCAGCTATGCATGGGTGGTGTTAGCCATTCTGTAACATGCGGCTCTCACCTGGACCCCCCCTCGTGTTCAGCTGCAGTGCGGGAATGCCGAGCTACTGCCCCAAAGATCAAATGGAATTGAACATCACCCAGCTGGGTCTGAGCCAGTTATGCCACGGCAGGTCCATGACACAAACACAAAGAGCTGGCAGCTGCTCACTGCTTACCGTACCACTTACGCAGACCACCTCCATGCCTCACAGACCACCTCCATGCCTCACAGATCACTCCCATGCCTCACAGACCACCTCCATGCCTCACAGACCACCCCCATGCCTCGCGTCTTCTGGAGGCTCCACACTCAATCCCCCCCCCCCTCCTCCCCCAGCTTTTCTCGTCCTCATTTGCCCTGACAGTCAGCACTGGGGAGGGTCTCCCATCTGATGCAAAGTCTGTGAGCAATCACAGCCTCTACCTTAGGAAATGAGGTGGCAAAGACTGCCCTTTAGCTCAGATGGGCACCTTCTTTCCTATGGCATTTTACGTCCCTTGGGGAACATTTTTCATTTGCTTACAAGTTGGTCTCATCAATATAGCTCCTGGAATAATGAGGTGATTTGTCCATGCTGTTTGTTTCATATATTTAAGCCTAGTTTTAACCTTCTAAAGCATTTGATCCTTTTTGTTTTCTATATAAAATAGTTTCCAAAATATAGCTATAACGTATTTTCTGTAATATTTCACAGGCTACAACTACAGCGATGCCGACTGTAGCGATGCCGCAGATGTCAAACACTAATGCTACGGAAAGAATAGTGTTGCCAAAAACTGTTATAAGTGATACTGGTAGAAAATAACTTTATATGGGTTTTACAGTAAATTGTGCTTTAGTCCTTACTAGGGAAAGAGATACATTGTTCAGAATTAGGAAACACAAATTGTAAGGAAATGTGATTGCACCCAGAGTATGCTTTTAATGTTATATGCAGTGCTTAAAGTGGGAAAAAATAAGTGCAGGAACTCTAATTTTCCGACATTTGACATTTGTGCGGTGAAAAAAAAAATCAAGTCTTTAGGATGTGTTGGTTCAAAAACTATTTTAATTTAATCATTCTTCCAAGCAATAACCTATAGGCATAGGCTACTTTTTTCTAATTCACAAATGGAATACTGAAAAACCATTAAAACAACATGTAGTCTTTTATCGGTCTTGTGATATTGTCTATTCTCGGGCCACTGTCGCTGCATCGGATCAGTTTCAGTAAGTACCGGAACGCAGAAAAAAGTGGCGGAACCCAAAAGACGAAAATACAGAAGTTCCGGAACTGCGTTCCGCTGCGTTCCGGCCCACTTCAAGCACTGGTTATATGCTTTCATGAATTCTTATGTACATATATCATTCATATAATTAGAAGTACTACAAAATCAGCTGAAGACAATGACAGACTTTACCAAAGCCCAATGGTATCCACACACCCAAATGGATAATAGTTATCCTTAACCAATTTGCTCAAACATCATGTAAAGTTGTTATTTTTGCATCTGATTAAACATTTAACAAAGCTTAACGAGACACCACTTCTTATTCTGATCTTTATTCAACGAGGAGATAAAACGTCCCGCTGAAGGCTGCGCTTAGCTAAAATCAACTAATTGCCTGTTTCGATAGCATGCGAGCTGTTCACATGCAAGCACCCAAAAGTTGATTAGCAAAGCAGATTTTTGCTTCTTCAGCTGTATAATACTTGAATAATTCAATGTTTTATGAAAAATATACATATTAATCTGTTTCAGTTACATGGTCTTCAAATACGGTTTGTATAAGGTAAACTACATTATGTCCTTACTTTTCATTACCGATTTTTTTACAGTTTGAGAAATAGGTCAGGAAATGAGATTCAACTTTTATAAAAATCTTCCTTTCTTAGAGGTCCACAGCTAAATTCTCTCCCTTAACAAAGCATTACTGTTCATTTGCTTATATTTTACGACACATATTTTATATTAAATATAGCTATTTCCGTGGGTAATTATTTTTGTACCTCATCTGTTCTGCATACCTGCATGATGGGCTGAGATGTCACCCGAGCTCGGAGAGTCATATTTCAGACGATTACTTGGCTGAAGCAGGCTGTAAATTAGCACCGAGCCTCTGACTGTACATGAACAGTAACAATGTCTCTTCTGTGGCAGCTGTGCTGTGAACGAAAATATGAGATCACCATATGCAGACGCCATGAAATTTGATGTGTGTTACGTTTACACAGCAGATGCCCATGGCAGGATGAAATAGGACACATGCCTTGTAGCAGATAAATGGTGGGAAGAATAAAGGAGGATGGCTGGATGGTTTGGATGGATGTGTTATAGGCTGCTCTGCTGGTGGCATTGCGGCCTTGCACCTTCGTAATGAGTTTGATTACTGCTCAGACTATTTTCGCGCGGAATTGTTCTCCCTGGGTTTAATCCTTCCATGGTCCGAAGTTTGGTGTATCTTGATGTTTCCCTTAATATGCCCTGTGATGGCCCAGAATCCTCTGCAAGTGCTCTCGACTTTTTGTAAGCCTGTATTAGATACGGCGCATTTATGGGCCTTCATTTATGGACTGATGGGCCCTCATTCTAGAAGGAACCCATGGTTTGCCTGCTCAAACGCAGGTAAGAACTTTGCCAAAAGACAAAATGGCAGCACCAGCGGTGCACTGGACACTGATGCTGAGCTCAAAAACGGGTAAGAGAACCGCGACTCAAGCTAACAGGCAGACTGATGAAATAAGCTGAAAACATCAATTAACAAAAGACAACTGCAGAACCTCAGGACAGGTGCTGATGATTTGAGGAACGCATTTATTCTAAATCCTGCGATACAAGGAGAAGAGGTTGAAATTTGGATGGACTTATTCTATAAAAGTCACTATATGTATGCAGTTCTGTCTTAAGTGTCCATGTAATTTGCTTTTCGTCGTGTATAAATTTAACCAGCAATAAAAAACACTCACAAACCAAAAGAAAATATTTTTGAATAGTTTTTTTGTAACCTAAATTTTGCTCCAATAAAATATCATATTTTATAAATAGATCGAACCGTACACTGTGTTACGCAAATAAATGAATCCACCAAATCCTAAAAATACTACTACCCATCAGGCTAACATTGCAACACGGCGAATAGGTGCCAGGCAGTGGGGAAATGTGGGTCTCAGACAGCCAGGAAAATGATTTGGAATAACGTCTCGAGATGTTTAAGAATGTGCTGCGGTGCTAAAAACAGCCACGTGTGAGAAGACGGTGACAGATTCGGGTGTAACGAGGCCTCGTCGCTCACACCCGTGGTGGAGCCGTCATCCAGTATCGCCCTGGGCTAACTGGTTAACAGCTTGCCATAACATGTGGAGAACAAAAGGTACAGACCCGACCCCCGGCTGCGTTCTCCCCCCCCCCCCTCTGTGGGAATTCCAGTCTCACAACCTTGCCCTTTAACGAGTCGGTAATGAAAGCCAAACCTCACCTTGGCCGAAAAGGGGCATATCCTTTAAGGAGACCCTGCAAGCCTTCACAGGTTCCACAGTCTTTGTCCTTCCCTACCTAGGTGGAGTAGGAGAGAAAGGCCGCTGTGTGACCGCCTCGTTACCATTGGCTATCGGGACTTCCTGTGTAATTTACAGCCTCAGTCTCGCAAATCCAAACCTTATGCTAGTGTTTCTCTTGGCTTCTTCCAGGTCTCTTCACATGGAAACACGCACGGATCTCAGGTCAGCAAAGGCCCCTGTGCTGGAGGTGCCGTGGTTGAGCTTTATGTGTTTGATCTCAGCGTGAAGCTTGCCTAGCAGAGATTAATTAGCCATCCAATCTATTTTGTCTGGTCTGGGCCTACTTGAGCGAGAACCGTTAAACGGACAACTTGCAGCATTTACAGGAAGAGTAGCACTTTCCTCACATCTGGGCAGATTGTGGACGCTTTGTGGGGCCTGAAAGCGCAACACGGGGTGCTGGTAAAGGCTTCTCCAACAGAGGACTTTCTGCCGTTTCTAAGCATACTTCCTTTTTCAAATACACATGTTTTACAGAGGAAGTTTGCCTTTGACTTTTTCTCAAGCCAAATATATGTTATATAAAGTCACATTATAGCGGTATGTGGTGGCACAGTGGTTAACACCCTTGCCTCCCACCCCTAGGGACCTGGGTTCAGTTTTCTGCTCTGGCCCCATGTGTGTTTGCATGCTCTCCTGGTGATGTCATGAGGTTTCCTCCAGATTCTCTGATCCCCAGCCCTCCTACTGTCCCACAACAGGCTAAGGTGACCTGGAGTTGCCAAATTGTGAGTGTGTCCAGTGAAGGGGCAGCACCACATCCTGGGTTATTCCCTGCCTTGCACTCATAGCTTCCAGGATATTCTCCAGACCCCCCTGATCAGGACAAGTAGGTACAGGAAAAGTATGGATAAAGTTGTGTGCATATAACTCAAATAAGATATTGATATTGATTTAAGATATTGAGATTTTATGGATGATTGATTGTTTTTCCATTGGGAATCAAAACAGAAGTACTTTTAAGGTACTTGAGGTCTTCAATCGTTCTTGTCTTCATTCACTTGCCAACACTTAGCTTTGGGCAGTTTGAATGCCTATGAATTTGAGAAGGACAGTAAACAACTGACAACTGTTACCCAATGCAGCTTATGCCATGGCAGTCTGGAGCAGCTGTATATAGACTTATATAAGCAACTCTGTAAATCTCCTTAACTTTGCAAATGACACCACGGTGAATGGACTCATCAAAAATAGCTTCCAAAAGGAAGTAAGTCAACTGGTGTCATGGTGTGTCGTCAGCAAGGTGAACATGGAAAAATACACTGGAATTGATCATAGAAACCCCACCACCACCACCTCCCTAGGTCATATAGGAAGTCTCTCAAACTGGCCCCCGGGGACACTGAGGCAGTCCACGTGTTTGCTCCCTCTCAGCTCCTGGTGTCCCCAAGGACCGGGTTGAGAAACACTGACATAGGACACGATAGCTGGTAGATCTGACACCTTCAAATTTCTCTGTAAAACCATCCACCGCAACCTCAAATGGGACACTAACATCACCAGCATAAGTGAGAAGGCCCAACAACGCCTGTGCTTTTTGCATCAGCTGGAGAAATTGAAGCCATCACAGAAGGTGATGGTTACATTCTACACGGGTGGAACAGCATCACTTATTACATCCTCCAGGTTGGTTTGGCTCTGCAGCAATGATCTAGAGACTACAGCAAATTGAGCAGAGAACATGATTGGCTCCCCCTGCCTGAAGATCTGTCCTCATCGACTAATTGCCACCTGAACAGCTTCTTTCCCAAGACCATTGCCCCCCTAAATATGGACACACCAGAAACACACTGCTTCATGTACAATCATTCACTGTACGTGTTTTACATACTCTTGCATCTTCTTAAGCTTGTGTATACATACCTCAAGCCAAGGTTGTCTCACCTTATTAATTTGTCTACATGTTTTCTTATTATTTGGACATTTTATATCTATTTTACAACCTCTATTTTACTTTTATTCTATTTTTTTTTCTCGATATATGCTTAATTGTCTGTGTAATTGATATGCAATGGCTTGTACTTTTTGTACTCAGCGAATAAAAATTCTGGTTATTTTATATCACATATTTATAATGAAATAAGGAGATTATTCAGTAGCACAAAGTTTGAAAGAACAGAGCTAAAGCTGCTCTGGGATTAGCGTATGAAAATGAGTCTGAATGGTCCAGGTTCACTGAGATCCTGGTGGAAAATGTCAGCTCTGTCTTATTTTAATAGTGTCCTAATAAATAGCAGTAACCCCAATATTAGCCTTAAAATGTGTACTTACGTTTGCTGTGAATAATTTTAAATATCATATTTCAAAAAATTATTAAAAATGTGCATCGTTTTGGGATATAAATACAGAATATATAACAGATTGGGAATTACTGTATATCCCCAGGGGACAAGTGAAGTAAATATTTTATCTGACAGGACTGTTTTGCCTCTATACCAACCTATCATGTTAGAAACTGTTCTTCCAGAAGCCAGAACCTTAACTATGCTTAAAAACACAGGGTCGCAAGGTCAAAAAATTGACTTACAGTAGCTAGGAACCGTTGCATAGAGGAGATCAGTGCTGACATTCAGAATCAGGAAGGTAGGAATGCATTTGCATACCATAGCTTTCACGCAGCACTGTTAGGTAGGAGGACTTCCAGAGGGGAGAGCAGAGAGCCCTTGCTAGGCAACATGGCCGTAATGCTCTTAAAGTTACTTTACCAGAGACATTACCAGTATCATCACTGACTCTGCTACCTTCCCCGCAAGACGTCGAAAACTCTCGCTGTCTCGCTGAGCTGTAGACATTCTTCAGCTGCATCGCACTCTGGACACCATTTGTTTGAACTCCCGTCATCCACCAAAAGACACAGGGCAGTCAAAGGCCACAGCAGCAGACTTAAGGGAAGATTTTACTCCAATATGGCAACCTGGCTAACCCAGGCACTAAGGAACTCCACCTTATAACTCCTACCTGTTTGTACTTTGCACATGTTATTGACTATTTTATATGCATTGTTACATATCTTGTCCTGTCTTGTGTTTGCAACATCTGGGAGCTGCTTTCCCAGTATCGTTCTAATATTGTATAAAATGGCAATAAATCACCCCTAAGACCAGGAATACGGCTTAGTTAATTAGTGTACGTGTTCATTCCTGTGGATTAAAAACAGGACTCCTCAGGAAAGATGTAGGTAGTATTTTTGCAATAATGTACTTAATAATAAACATTTTAAAAAAGAGCAAAGAAAGAATGCGACAAAAATCATCTCATTCGGCCAAACCAGCAGATGTATCCCTGACTGCTAGTCTGGGATACCATTGGGCTCAGTAAGGATGCACCTCTGCTGTCTTGGGAATGTTTGGCCATTACAGTGTAATACTTACACAGAAAAAATAAAAAATGTCTGTCTGCGGATTCATACACTACATTTCAAATCGTAGGAGATCTCAGGCTGCGATGCATAAGTGAAGCCAATCTGGCTGTGTCACCTCTGATCATCACAGAAACGTGTAAAATTCACCCATAAATGAAGGAATAAATTATAACAAGTTGTGTGAGAGCATAAATGTAATGTTTGAACATCCATCCGTCCATCCTCTGACCATTTATCCTGATCACGAAGGGGGGGACCGTCAGATTGATATTCATCCATTACTCCATTTGGCCATTTGCTCCTTGAGCAGGAACACACATGGTGGTCACAGGCGGCTTGGCAGCTCAGCCCAGCATTTCAATCCATCCCTCTTTGCTTTCTTTGTCACTAAAGGGAAGCTGCCTTTTTGACCCAACGCAATCCAGCCTTTACAAATAGTTTTCTCCCTTCCAGTGAAGGCATCTCCGGTCTTTCCACAGGTGAGTGGATACTCCGGACCCCCTCTTCTCACCTGGCCGGCTCCTCTCTCCGCACGACGGTCCGCACGCTTTCTGGCTCGCTCTCCTCCCCGCCTCGGCTGCCAGACTGCTCCCGCTTGGCCCTCTGCCTCGTGGCGGGTGTCCCCTGCCCCCTCTCTCCCTCCCCGTCTGCCAAAAAAAACCTGAATGTGAAACGCGAGACCGGCCTGGCTTTAGCAATTAACAAGTGGAATAATGACATGCGGAAACCAGCTTCTGATCACAGGCGCGTGGAGGTGCCGGACCAAAGGAACACAGCTGCAGCTCATTCCTCCGTCAACGAGCGAGACCCCCCCCCCCCCGCCCCACCTTGCTTGTTAAATGTAACTGTCAGGCAATGACACAGACTTCAGGCCTAATCATTCAGATGATTTATGGTTTTGTACTTCTGCTCTTAACAGCTCTCCACTGGGATTTCATGTCTTGCTGCAGACGTTTTAAGAGACTTCAGATAAGAAGGAGATGTGTGACTTTGAAGTTCCCAGCGCAGACGCACGCCCGGATTTGCCGGAAAAGAGACGGGCCGTCCTTGTGCAAGGAAACGTGACATTATATGGAGACTCATGAATCGGCTGACATCAGGGAATTTGGCAAATTCGTAAAGGAACTGAATAAGATTACGTTTGTCTTTCATTATTATGATGCACACAATACCCAGCGTGCTTCTGATTGCAGAGTATAGTGTGTTTGCTAGTGTGGTGACCTTTAACATGCGAGGATCAAAATAAACAGTGCAGAGGCAGGCTATGCATACCCCCACATTTTATAGAGGACATGCTGGAAATGGGATTTATTGTTGCTATGCTCAGTACTACACAAATACATTTTTCTTTAGCATAGACATAATACTCTGACAATAGCTGCAAAGAGGTGATTCACTAGGGCTAGTATCGCTTTCGGCCATGAATATCCATGAGTGTAGACATTAGTCACAATACAGCAAATGTTCATGTCGTATAGGTAAGGAAAACTGTACTTCAGTATTGACTGAAAGTCAGTGTTTATTATATTAAGAAAAGAAGGGACATTAAATTTGAAACACTGTGTTCTTCTACATCCACTTTTAAAAGCTGGAATCCTGGATTGTTGTTGGAGAGGAGGGTTTGCCAAGCAGCAGAACCCTTGTTAGGGTGCAAGGGCGTTCAGAGATGTGGAACATACATGACATTTCTCAGTGCATCTCGCATGCGCACACCCCCAGAAAGCTAGGGGGTGGGGAGGCCTGGTAAAAATTACCGTCAATTCATTCTCTATTTCCCCCAACACTAGGAGATACACCATGTAAGCTCTATAAAGGTACAAAAGTGAACACAAAAAATAGGATGTGCAAATACACAAAGATAACACTATAATCACGGTAGGCTGAACCACATCAGGTTCCATAATATTCAAAATATAAGGCATGAAAAACAACCCTAATGTGCTGTTGTCAGTGACCTTATGGGAATAAATAAATTAAAGCTTAAAATGCAGGGCATATTTCACAGAGTGACATTACTCAGGCTGAGTTACTATAGCCGGATAGCTTTATTAACACTTACCGCTTTCCCTGCTGGACAGCCCTGACAGACTGTTGATTTGTTATGGGAATAGTTAATCCTGCATTGGACAACATGCTTCAGTCAGTTGTAGGACTGCACTTCCAAAAACATGGAGATGATAATGATGATGATGATGATGCTTAGCAAGCCTTCAAATTCCCTGCCCCAACCCGACTCACCCTAACGTTCCACACCTACTCCCCACTCCCCAGCAGAAACATACTACTCTCCCACCCACCAGTCCCATCGTTTTCCAGGTGTGCAGTCATGTTTGCACCTGCCCCCCATCCATCATTGTCCGTAGTGACAGGCACCCTGGCCTGGATATGTCGCAGAACTTCTCACACTTTCCCTTTCAAAACGCCAGACCTCTTTGACCAAAATAAAGAAAATTCAGTTTCATTTAATCACTCAATCCAAACACCTGCTGCTATGTCTCGTTATGATTCAGCAGGTCTGTCAGGGAATCCAGCTGAATACCAATCAACAATAGTAACCAACTAATCACTCAATTATCCCTAGCAAGCCGCTCGCTTAATACTTGTGATGCATGGATCTATGCAAGCTGAAATCTCAAGAGGTTCCTGGGTGTCACAAGCTCAGCGTCTGTTTGATGGCTTCTCCGGTAAATTACCAGTCAATTTTAATGAAAACAACTGTATTTGGAGACCTGAGAACCAAGTTAGTGGATCACAGATCAATTGAAAAGCAAATTTGAAAAACTCATTCAGCCCACAGGATACATTTTTGAACAAATTTCTGTGGACGTAGTGAGTTTTGGAAATTTCCATGAGGTCTGCTAATGTGCTATTTGCCTCACTTTTACGTCCGTCTGCTAAACAAGAGCAAATGTAAATGTAAAATGGCTGTGTGAGTTTTGGTTCCCAAAACTATAACATATGAAGGGGAAGCCTGACTTTAGATCATCGGCGGTCTCATCTCAAAAACAGCCAAAAGGAGACTGAGTGAGTTTTGGAAATTTGCTTTTCAATTGAGCTACATGGAAGCCTTTGTGAGAGTAAAAGAAAAAAGCTTCTGCTTAATAAACCTCAAAAGATTACATAATATGTTTTGCATTCATCAGCTTTCTTTTCTTCCAACGGGAAAAACAGCAGAATACCATTGTTTCATATGTGAAATGAAACGTGATAATCGCAATAATAATGTAAGAAAAAAAAATCAAGTATTTTCCACAAATGTCATTTAATTAGTAGCTGTAGGTGACTGTCCAGGCTCTGAGGTGCTTTGTACTTTCCTCAGAATATAAAGATGAAGCCGCTTAAGAAAGCACAGAGCAGGAATTCCTCCGCACAGTGTGGGCCGCGCCGCGGACACCAGCGATGAACTCACTGCCGGGTTTTTTCTCTTTTCCTTTTTTGTGTGGAGGAACTCGCACACAATGGCTTTGTGGTCATCTATGGCCAATCTGCATGTGCACAGCACTTTTGAAAGGACATAACAGGATTAAATCATCTGTCCGCAGCTGTCAATCTGGAACAACAGTCAGGCGGGATCAAGGTCTCCCCCGAACTCCAGCTCCTGCCGTGTCCCGCTGTCCCCGGTGGGAAAAATCGAACTGTCAGTTGCACTGATGTGGGTTTGAGTTTCCAAAACAGAACTTGAGTAACGGCATGTATGGAGTATTTCTGCAAGCTCGTTACACAAAGCGCCACACATTCCTACTGCACATTCTTTTTTTTTTGTGAAACAAAAAGCACAGCAAAATTTAATTGTTCCTTTTTATATTTTGAGCAAGAGAAGAATCTATAAATATTTATCTACACATTTTCTGTTTCTGAGAGTTTCTGTCTGTCTAAGCAGCTCTTGTTTTTTCACCATTTTTTAAATAATTTTTTCATCATGTTTTTTCATTCATTGACTTAACTAATACAAAAATGCTTTATATCTTGCTTTAATAGTAGCTAATATAAAGAGGGCAGAAGTGCATGGTGGGTAAGTGGATCTGTAGTCATTAGTGTATCATGGGTAAAACATTATGGAGTTACACAGCACCGTGAAAGCTGTGCATTGCTTACTTATCCCGAAGCTCTTCTCCAGACATCAAAATGCAGTGACTGCAAATGCACGTTCATTCTAAATTCTATAAGGTTGGTTTGACTGCATTCTTATATAACCAGTAGGCATTTATTTTCTTAGCTTAATAATAGCATTATATTAAGAGCAACTAATAATATGGTTTGATTTTTCTTAACCTTGACTTTAAAAGTGTGATGCCACTGCATTTTCTATACTGTGCGCTGGTGCTTTTGTAAAAGACACTGCATATTAAACATGATATGCAGCGCAGTGAAATGCAGTGGCATCACACTTTTAATTATATTTGTTCTCTTATTTTCCATTTGCTGCTGTGACTCACTACAAAAAATCTTGTTTTGTGATTCATTAATCTTGTCTGACGATTTTTCATTTTTGTGAATGAATAAATCCTTTATGAATGAAGGTCCTCTGATCGGCTCTGCCTCTCGTCCGGGATGTCCGGTGATCGGTTATTTTAAACCCCCCCATGCAGAAAGCCTTATATAGCTGGCGAGTTTACCTTTTGCGCGTTTATACAGTTGGATACCATCTGCCTGTGCTTGACAGCCGGCTCCTGGACCAGCGACAGCTGCAGACATCGGACCACGAGCTGGAAAGTGCCCGGGGATGTCTGAAGTGTCTGTTGACTCTCGGGTTGATCGTCTGCCAGCCTACCCCAGAAGAGGAGACCATCCGGCAGGCCTGGGGTCTGGCTCAGGCTGAAACCAGCCACCTACACACACAGACAGGGCACATCAGACCTACACATCAGGGAGCTCTCTTCACTTACAGGGATGATTAGCCACAAAGTGCTGTTTACTGCAGCTGGAAAGATTTCAACAGAAAAGCTGAAAGGTTTTACTAGAAAATGACACTGCCAAGGACAAGTAGCTTTCAATGCGCTTTTATCACAAAAGCACATAGAAATCTGCAATAAAACATATAATAATAAAGTATGTAGCAGTACCTTATGTGAATTTTATCATTGTTTTAAACTATATGTTAATGGAAAACAAATGTCTTGAAATGTAGCGAAAGTCTAATGTGACAGCATAAAACCCTATATTACATTTTTTTTGCCAGAGAAAATATAGATCCAGAGTAATATGCACAGGCGAGAATGCACCTTCCGGAATGTCTCATGGCAAGCCATGTCCTTATGTATAACTTTAGTTTTATGGAAAACCAAATGTGAAAACCAACACAAAAATCACAGCTGCTGTGTATTGTCACTGAAATATTTGAAGAGATCAGTGTAAAGCAGAAGGGCACAATTAAAATCCAGTGTCTTTCCTCAACACTGACCTTGAACCAACGGCGAGGAACCTTGCTTCACGTTTAACCTGGCTTTTATCTCGTCAGGTCCTGTTAAACGGACAAGAACCTGCTGGATGTCATTAGCACTTCTGGGTTTCAGTCTGCAGATATGTTCTCTCTCCTCAGAAAGACTGTCATTCATTGCGGAAATGTTCTGTCACATGAGAGCAATATAGCACAACATATTTATCATATTGAGGCATTACAGAATTATTTATTAAATATTACCCTATTCCCTGCTTTGCAGGGTTATTCCCTGCCTTACGCTTGATGTTCCCAGGTTGAGATTCAGACCCTGGCAATAAACTGCATAGAAGATGAATGAATGAATGAATGAATATTACCCCATATCTATGGTTTGAACTTAAGTGATTTATATTGCTGTTTAAATGAGAATTACACCAAAAGGGAATTGGTGTGTTTCACTAAAGACAGGAGTTAGCGTGAGAAGGCACACTCCTGCTGACCTGCTAGCGGTGCGGCCACTTGGCCTGCCTCTACCCTGTCAACTTATCAAGATGGGGACACCCCAGCCGGGATCAGCTCCTCCCCAAGAAAACAAATTCACACTGTCTACACGGGGGCCACCAAGAACATCGATTTGGACAGGAGCCCTCGCTGTCCAGACTGCAGCACTCACAGACGTGAGCTGTGGATTTGACCCAGAAACGGTGGCGCTGACCTCATTTGGCTGGGAAGCGAAGGCTGGCTTCTACCTGGTGACCTGGGGCCGGATTTCTAAGATAAACCAGACTGTTTAAGGTCACATGCATGATTTATTCATTTTTAATGAGACTAATTAATCCATCAATAATTCACCCTGTCCTTCATCTTCCCAAGCACTTATTCTGAGTTGGATTGTGAGAGATTTGGAGGCATAAAAAACATAACAAAATAACAAAATACATCAACATCTGCAATACAAAAGTCAACAGCAAAGACCCAAGAGTGAAAGACTTTTGGCCTAAAAAACTGCAATGCATTGTGCGAAAGATGCTGTAAGGCAAAGACAGAAAACCGAACATGTGCTATGAACTTGCATGACTCTCGCATAATCTCTCGCATACGCGAGCTCTGGGAACATAGATGAACAATATTTTGCACGACGTGATCATCACTCACAGGAGATGACTTCTTTAAGGTACATTAACTACTTTAAAAATGATAAAAATTTAGAATATGATTTGGGCTTTTCTCTGCTACATCCAGAAGTTGTGTTATTAATTTTAGCTTTACTAACAATTACATTAAAGTTGATTACTGTTATGCTTCTTAACAATTGGGGAGTACTTTTGGTCATAAAATGGATACAAAACCAATGGTGATACTTGTTTGCTTTACATAAATGAACTGAAAAAGAACAAAGCGGCAAATATCATGAAGACCAAAGCAATATAAGGACCATCTATCCATCTTACAACTGCTTATCCAGTATGGGGGGGGGGGGAGGTTTGCCAGTAGCCAATCCCAGGCAGCATGGGGGAGATTCTGGGGCAAACCCTGGATGGGATGCCAATCCATCAAAGAAACTGGGTTTATTAGATTATTAAGAGTCTCTAACTTTGATTGGGGTACAAATAATCTGCAAAAAGAACTGATAAATGTTTCTAAAATATACTGATGATAAACTTATGATTTAATTTCATTCGTACATTATAAAATGGAAATATAATAATCCCCCTCATTTGCATTTCAAGATCACAGGATTCCAAGTTATGGCCTCAGTATTGCTGACTTACTGGGTTATTAATCTGAAGTTTTTTCCAAATAGAATAATGAGCACCCCGAGATGTGTCTTGGTCTTGGTGAAATTATTTTCAATCTGCAGAAATCAAGCCCTTTCCATAATATTTGAGTGTAATTAAACAGATATTCAGTAACTATGCTACACTGTGCTTAACAATCAAAAATATCCTTAGTGGTGGATCAATCGAAATTGAAATGAATGACATTCAAATAACATAACAAAAGCGCATTCAGATATTTGGCAAATAAATTATTTCGGAAGATATGGGTCACTTTGAAGTGCAGCTCATGAGTGTTACCCCAGTGAGCTTTACCCCAGTTTTACCGCAGTGAGCAGGACTGAATGGCACAGTGCCCCAGATCTATGGCTTCCCAGGCCTTTGAGCCTTGTGTTGGGCGGTTGAACCTCCCTCATGATTGCTGTCACTGCAAAAATAAAAAATAAAAATTAGGCCAAATCCGTCACTTGGTGGAGCGACACTGAGTGGAGCTTCACGCTGGGATCCACAGCGTCAAGCCCTTGAGCCGAGGAAGGCTCGCTAACAGCTTAAGGATACTGGCGGCCCAGAATGTTCCGGAAAAGCTGTCGATAAAGAGAGGGAGGCTCAGTTCAGGCACACGAGATGCGCGATGGAGTCGTCTCAGACAAATGAGTCTGTGAAACATAAAAGCCGTCCCTGTTTTATGTGACCATAAAAAGGTAAATTTGCTTTAACAATGCTTGTGATTCAATGAGTGCCATCATTTTTCCTGACTGCCGCTTGAATTTACGATCAATAAAAAATATTAGAGGGATAATTGTTTTCTAGCTTTGGTGATGAGGCGTGGTGTATAATTTTACGGCAGATGTTTTCCAATGGCTGTTTTATGTATGGGATTGCATTCGCACGTAATGGCCACAAGAACAAAGAAATATACTGCATTCTGAAGAATGCATTCTGAAAATTGTGATTTAATGTTATATTGTGTTTCATTTAACAGACAAAGGTATGACTTTAATATTTTAATTGTATTCAAATGGAAAATCGATTACAAAAAAAAATATGAGGTGTATTTTATAGTTCTATTCCCTAACTGGAGAACCACAAGAAAATTCATAATCAATATTTGCAACATAAACATATTGATTGTAAGACTGTAAAATGTCGAGAGAGTCAATGTGATGTGTGAATGAAGATGTGACGCAACGGATTTCCCTCAACATAGACAACAGACCATGTGGTATGAACTGGCAAGACTCACTCTATCTCATATAAACGAATCCCCAGAACATAGACGAATACTGCGTTACACATAATGATCGTCAAGCTCGTCTTTGCATTTAATTAGTAAAGCAGTTACAGCCATCCTGTGGAAGATGACTTCTTTAAGGTAAATAAATAAACTGCTTTTTAAAAGACTAATCATTTGGCATATGATATAATTTTTTTATCCGCCACATCCATTAATTGTTTTGTTGAGAATATTTCTTCTGTTAATAATTGCATTGATCATGATAATTACTGTTATGCTTCTTAACAATTGTGGGGTATATATTTTTTATTAGAATATAAACAACAAAATCAACAGTGATATTTGTTTTCCCCACATAAATACAGAAATAGAATAATGAGGGGAAAAGGCCAAAATCATGTCAGACTGTCCATCTTCCAACCAGTCATGTAGAGCAGTGTTATATGGGCAGCCTGAGTGTATCCCAGCATGCACTGGGCACAGTCACAGGACACACACACTACATTCGATTTATTTAGGAGGTGCTTTGATTCAAAGTGTACATTTTTGAGAAAGCAGGGTCAGGCTAAGGGCCTTGCTCAAGGGCCCAATGGTGAAATCACTTGACTGACCTGGAGAATTGAACTGGTGACCTTCTGCTGGGCCTTGAGAGGAAATACGTCACACAAACTCAGGGTAGAGGTAGGATTCAAATCTGCTGGCCAGGACGTCTGAGGTGGAAGTGCTACCCAGTGCCCCATCACCCAAGGACCGTCCTTATGAAAAGCAAACATGTGCTGATAGATAGTGGGCCGCCACAGGATGGCAGCGGTGTTTGGACAACCTGATACAAGCAGCTGCCCATGATGCAGAGGCGTGTGATTGCAGGCAATGGGGGGCAATGGGGGGCGTGAAGTCAGGTCATTGACTGGTGACCCATTCAGGAAAAAAAGGCAGAAGATGAAAAGGGAGTCAGAGAAGATGGTGGCCAGAGCTAATGCGCGTCGTGAACCCAGCAGACGTGCGGCGACTCTGACAGCCTGGGAACAAAGCTGTGATTTGGGACAGACTGAGCTGTGGGAGTTTGCGGCGATTCGGACTTTGGGATGTGAAGCTTTCATTGCTATTTAGACAAATATGCTGAAATGTGTTCGTTTTTACAAATGCCATCATGTTCTTTCTAAAAGACTCGTACACAGAGGTTAGAATGAAGCTTGGGGTCCGAGTGCTGGGTCAATCATTTATCCCTGGAGCATTTTCAGGGGGTTAAGGGCCTTATTTAAAGACCCAGCAGAGACATGGCCACACTGCTGAGCATGGGATTTGAACTGGCAACCTTCTGACCACAAGCACAGAGGCCAAAAACCACCATTGTTTCCTATCATTTTAATTTGTAATATTTATTTTTCATAGGTATTTGCGTTACTGATTCTGGACCACATTCACAGGATTTAGCACAAGGCCATACATGAATCTTAAAATAGAGCAACAAAGTGAATAAATACTATGTCTCTCACACACACACACACGCACACACACACCCTTACAGACACGATAATTGAATTTCCTGCATTTTGATAAATTTTTAATGCTATGCAAGGAAAATATGAAGAAACATTTATTAGTTGTGGGAAATTCCTAGTACAGGAATGCTAATACGGAAAAAGAAGTTGGATTTGCATAACGAGAGTGAGAAATTTGCTTGGGTGGCAGAAGTACAGAATGAGCTGTGCTCATATCTGTCAGCTGTGTACCAGGGCGCCAGGCATGCGATCCCTGCTTATGGAGCATGAGGATATTCAGCTTGTGCTCCGGACTCGTCTGACAGTGCTTACTAATGGGATTAGATAAGACCTCCATTGGAATTCATGAATTATTCAGAGAAAACAAGGATGTAATTAATTGGAAATGCAATTTGTTAACATAGGCTCTCACCAGGTCACTGATGGCTTTAGAAATGAACCGGCCTACTTGAACTATTTATAAAAGGATGAACAACGAGCAAGACTGAGACTGTGAGCAAAGTGCCGCATTGGATGTGGGAATAAGGCCTGTGGGTAGCCCACAACCCAAAAAGCAGTCAATGGATTATTTATGACATCAATATTCTGGCCCTTTGCTCTCCTTTGTGAATGTATGCCACCCACAAGCAATCAACGCAGAATGAAAGCACACCTTCCTCTGACCTCAAAATTACAGAGCAGTCACTTCCCCATGAATGGCAGCTCCGATTCTCCAGCTCAGCCCATGTGCCATGAAGTCTCACTTTTTTTTTTTTTTTTTTAATCTATGAACCAACGGGTATTGTCTTTGAAAGCAAACAATACACAGTGTATTCCATTCTTTCATTCTTTGTATGCAAAGATAAGTAATTATAACGTTTGCTTTTTCAAAATGAACATTAAGAAAAGAATTTCTCTTTAAGGAAAAAAAAAAACGCTGCTAATGATGTATGCATCAATCAAAAAAGGACCTTGTCTCTATAATTACTGCTAATGAGTTTACACCATCTAATTTTAGCCCAACAATGCCTTTTCTTGGCTTGTTAGCTATCTATCTCTTCTAAGCAGGCTCGTTTGGAGAGCCAGTAAAATAATTGCAGCCTGCTGTCATTTAGGAGAACTGGACCCTAAAGTGAAAATAGCTACATGAAGGCCCTCGGACTGGGTTCAACAAAACAGCAGTACATGAGGGCTGGGGGCAGATATGGACTTCCAGGTAAGTGGGACAAATTAAACATATCTCATATAAGCCTGAGATTCTTAAATGTTCATTAGCTATTAAATAGATTTATTCTTTTTATATATGTGTTTAACGAATCCCAGAGGACAGGAAAAAAAAATAATGAGTTTTTTTGTTGCTTCCCCAAGATAAATACAAGGTTGCTATAAAGATCGGCATCAGCATGCATTTCTCATGGGGAATCATCTGGCATGAAGCTCTATGAGATCTAAAGCAAACACCTCAGCTTTGTCTCCCTCCACCAATGACACATCTCAAGTTTAACATCTCACTTATTATGATATATCCTTTTGAATCCATGTCTCTTAGTTCTTCACCAGCAATTTTTGGAGATACCATTCTGATAACAAAGACACACAGTTAATGACAAGATCAGCATAAAATTTTACTATTATGGTGGTTCAGAGTAGCAGTTATAATGACATGAAAGTAGGGAAGACCTGGTAATTTTAGGTAGGAAATGCCTAGTAATTTTAACCTGCAAACAGCATGCTAAACTGAGCATTACTGCATTGTAACTGTCCTTGTGTCTTTTATTACAGCCTAGAGTGGCATGAAATTAACACATCCATAAAGGAAACCATGCATATTCTGATATACTAGAATCTCGAGACATTAGTCCAAAAATCCAGCCTGTTTTGTTCCAGGAAAGGATGCTGTGTTGAAGTCTGTCTGAGCCCAACGCAGCAGTAAATTTACTCAGCTGTAGAGCGAAGATGTGAAGGGACACGGCACAGATTCAGCCGTTTATTCTCACCAGCTGAGCTGCTGTTGCTTTCAAAACCCGCCATGCATTTACATTTCATGTTGAAGGGGAAGTACAATGAGGAAGGTCTGATCCTGGTCCCCAGCGACTGATAGGACATGGCTTCTGGGGTCAAGGGTGTGCGAGCTGGAGCAACAGCAGTCTGGAAATTACCGCGCTAACGGTCCCCCCAGTCCACCCCAATTACCGCGCAGATCCCGGGCGGCCGGATTGGTTCTGAATAGGGCGTGACACCGATCGGTGCAGCACCCATTCAGGGGTAATTGAATCTTGCACGCTGCCGTGCTTGGAAGACAAAAAGCTGCTTCCCAACCACTGCATGCAAACACGCGCGCAAGATGGGTGAGGGCCGACTGGGGATGCCCGCGAACATGCTCGGATTCAAAGGTCCCAGCTCCTCATTTCATTGGGGAGTGCATTGACCTTGTGAGGAGTGCCAGACAGCCGCCCCCGCCATCACTGTACAGTCAGACGACATGCTGCTTCAGCCTCTTTGAACTAAGGAAGACAAAAAGTGCGTTTATTTACTATTTAGCGTAATGACTCGTCGTGGCCGGAACGTGTTATTTAATATTTATTGTGCATGGTTTGAGGGATGCCACTGCTGGAGCTGCCCCCCCGGGCCCAGCGATCCTCCTCCCATGGACCCCAAAGCATTTAGTGGTATGTAGCTCAGTGGGTTGGAATCAGGGTGCACGTTCAGAAGGTCATGGGTTTGAAGCCCAATTTAAATGCAGCAGAGTAATGATATTGGTGATGAAAATAATGGCCAGGTACTCTACTCAAAAGGCTGCCGTGAGTCCCTTCGAAAACAAAATTGATCAAACACTTCAACCTGTGGTTATCAAAGTATAAATTTGCCTTAAACTGTATTTCCATCAGCCTCATATTCAGCTCTGGCTGGCTTTGTAAATGTCTAAAAAACCACCTCAGCTTACACTGTGAATTCAGCATGCATTTCATACTGGAATGGCATTTTTCTGTGACTTCTTTGTGACTTAATCATAGATATAATAAGAGAGTGTTTCGTTTATTATAGTAGTATCTGGGTAATGAAACTGCACCTGTGTCTGGAAGCTTGTTGTTTAGAATCCTGTAATTGTATCACTTTTGGGGTCTTGAGGAATGTGCTTAACCCCAAAACTGCTCCAAGGACACCAACAAATGGCTGATCCTGCACTCTGACCCCCAAGCTTTGCTCTCACCTGTATATACTGTATGTATGTCTGTAACTCATAGGATACAATACTATGTGTAAATCAAACAATTCTTATGTACTTGTGGTTGCACAAATGACATGTAAAGTTATTAGTCAAAATACATGTTCCAAAAAATATGAGTCTTCTGTTGTAGCAGATTCTGTATATGGAAGTATCATTAAAAGGGAATTACCAAGGCTTCCTGAGGAGAAGCAGAAGACCTTAACTGTATTTCATTATAATCTCTTACAAGACACGAAGAGTTTCAAACTAGAATGCCTATCTAAAAATAAGATAGATTTTCTGATCTAAACACTTGCACATTAGGAAAATGTATCATTAAATAGGCTACAGGAGATCTCAAGTCCTCATGATTGGAGGCGTTCAGAGATGTTTATAGAAGGAATAGCTAAGAATAAAATTGTGTTCAGGTGGCAATGAAACGAAATGCATGTTGCATTTGATATGAAATAGACCTTGGGGTAGCTGTAAATGTCATTTTGAACACGTCGATCGGACGTAAGACGTGAAACACTTCGTATTTACAGAGTCATGGCTTGCCTGCAGTCCTTCGCTGGGATCTGGTAGCATATGGTGATGACATAATCGCAGCACAGACGCAGGAGCAAATCTGCTTAGCCGTCATTCAGCTTCTCCAGATGGCACTGGAAATCTGCGCCGTATTCGCATTGCTGACATATCAAATCGGCGCACAGCGTCGCCAACTTTGCATCCATTCGGTCACCTTTTCTATTCTGCCTCAGCCCGGTAATTGACAGCAGTTGTAAATAATTAAACAAAGGGGGAAACAATCGTGCTTTATAATTGGGTCGGGGGAATGGCAAAGACTGTAGGGAGTTCGCAGTTCCAGATCCAGAACATCTGAACGCCAGTTTACTCAATCCTATGAAATCTAATTTTGGACATTAGCACCAGTCATGCATTAAAATTTAATTAGAATTAATTTGGGATAACAAACTACAACACAATATAAGTTTACTCCATGTGCCCAAATAGCTAAATTAAAAAATAAAACTCACTTTAATCCAGTGTATAATCCTTCACTAACCCCCATGTAGTGTTTCCATAGCACTCACATTGTTTATAAATTATTTTATGGTAACAAGGAATTCATATGAGATAGAACAAGCACCAAACATACTAATTAACAAACTATCAAATTTTTTTGTTTGCGGTTACCATACAAAGTCCTTTCTGGCAAAAGCAAGCACACTCGCACAAGAGACAAGGTTTTCTCCCTCACAATAATGAAAATGAAACGTGGCCAACAAAACAAATGTAGGAGACAGGGGAAGTGAGGCGACCACTGCTCTCTGAGGAGAAAGGCGACAATGAATATTACATATCTGTGGCCTTGTGTCCGGCAGCCCCGCTGGGAGGAAAGATACTTTGGGGAGACAAAGCTTGCCTGGCACCTCAGCAAGCCGCCATAATGGCGGGTCAGCAGCCCTTTATGGAGTGTAACTGCCACCTCTGTGTCGCTCATTCAGCCTCTGTCACCAGTGCCGGCCATCGTTTCCTTACGGTTTGATGGCTTCTGAGATCCCTTTCATCCTTTTATGTCCGCACCCCTGTCCCCTTCCTATTCCAGACCCCAAACAAGAAAACGGGGTGTTTGCAGAGCGCAGGCCCTGACCTTTCTGCTCCCTAGTAAAGTTGCCCTCGGATCCTTTTGTTCACGGGCTGGGGTCCCTGTCAGCCGGCCGAATCAGACCTCTGCCGACCCCAAGGGGAGATGAAGCTGCTGGAAGCCTCAATGTGCCTCCCGTTCATTACCAAGACAAAGAGTTCAGAGCCGAGCCGGGGCCTCGCCACGCCCGGCCTTCCGAGCTCTCCGAGGAAGTGACTGATACCAGCAATGTTGCATTTTTCAGGAGACGACTCCAGTGTTATGGACTGAGGAGGAATCTCACAATGCATTCATAAGCATTTTCAATTCGTATCGGAAAACAAAAGGAAACATGCCAAACTTTGATATTTAAATTTTTCTCCTTTATTTGAAAGATAACTGGCATTTTTTCAGATATATCTTTGTTGCAGTATACTCCAGGGACTAGTAAAAGAAGCTGTCACAAGCCAATAACTATAATACCAACGGTATGGGTCCCCAAAGACCATGTGAGTGTAAAGACATTTCAGATTATTAATTCTCTTGCCGAACCGCCAGTATAATATATAAACCAGTGAGAGACATGCACTTGTTTTGAGACATTCCAACAACCATTAATTAACCAGGTTAAGGCTTGGGATAATATATAGGATAATAAATATTAATTATTGGCAATAAAACTTTATATTTCCCCTCTTAAGGTTTGGTAGGTTTATGAATAATGTGACATTTCAAGGGATTTTACAAAGGAATGATTTACAAACATGTATGTATATAGCAATATCTGCAGATTTTGCTAACCTGAAAGCCAGACCATGATAAAAAAACACACACAAGGATTTCTATCAGGGTTTATTTAATCAGGATTTCATTTGTTTGAAAGATTCTCTTTTGTTAATGAACTGCTATCCCATTGGGTTTATGGATAAAGTAATAGCCCCATGAATGGGCGCCAGAAACTTAATCAAGCTACTTTAACCTGGTTTGGTTTAACCCAAGTCCCTGACTGACGATTGCAAACAGAGGCTATCCAGCTACTGCCAGCCTGTTAGCTGAAAGTTTAACGCTGAAACAGCCTCAGTGCTGATTATATTATATTATATATCTTTTATGACCTCAGAGAGTTAGGACTCCGGTCCCATCCAAAGGATGACGCCATTTTTACAGGATAGTGTCCCCGTCACTGCACTGGGATCCACACAGACCACAGGGGACGGGCTAACCTACTGGCCACACCAACACCTCTTCCAGCAGCAACCCAGCTTTCCCAGTTGGTCTCCCATCACAAAGACTGGACAAGCCAAAACCTCTTAACTTCAGAAGGATTATCTAGTCTGAAAAACATGTGATACAGTACAGTATTACAATATAATTTCAATTTTTGGCATCCAGTTTCTTTTATTATTATTTCATTTATGCCTTTATTTACAGCATTGTCTAGATATACATTAAACTGGGTGGCCCAGTGTTCTCAGACTTCGTGGGCTCCATTGCTTGCCTTAGATCTGCCTGTGCTGAGTTTGCCTGCTCTTCCTCTGCTTCACCCTAACGGCCAAAAAAACATCGTTAAATCCCTAAATTGAAGAGCAGATTTCAAAGCTTACTCAGTCCATTTGTTGTTGTTTTGCAGATGAGCAATGACCTAAAGTCAGGCTTCTTCATCATATGTTGGAGTGTTGGGAACCAAATTCACTATGTAATCTGATGAGGGACTTTTGCTAAATTTGCAAAGGAAATTTTCTCAAGAATACTGTGGATTAGTGAGTTTTGGAAATTTGCTGTTTAACTGGCCTTGATGTGTGATTGAAAGCATGTACCAAGTAATGGACTGGCATCCCATTCAGGGCGTCCCCCGTGATGGACCGGCATCCCATTCAGGGCGTCCCCCGTGATGGGCCGGCATCCCATTCAGGGCGTCCCCCGTGATGGGCCGGCATCCCATTCAGGGCGTCCCCTCTGATGGACCGGCATCCCATTCAGGGCGTCCCCTCTGATGGACCGGCATCCCATTCAGGGCGTCCCCCGTGATGGACCGGCATCCCATTCAGGGCGTCCCCCGTGATGGGCCGGCATCCCATTCAGGGCGTCCCCCGTGATGGGCCGGCATCCCATTCAGGGCGTCCCCTCTGATGGACCGGCATCCCATTCAGGGCGTCCCCCGTGATGGACCGGCATCCCATTCAGGGCGTCCCCCGTGATGGACCGGCATCCCATTCAGGGCGTCCCCCGTGATGGAACGGCATCCCATTCAAGGCGTCCCCTCTGATGGACCGGCATCCCATTCAGGGCGTCCCCCGTGATGGACCGGCATCCCATTCAGGGCGTCCCCTGTGATGGACTGGCATCCCATTCAGGGTGTCCCTTTTGCTGTGACTTGTTCTTCCTCTGATAGGCTCCAGGCCCTGGTGACTCTGCCAAGCACAGGGGTTTATGGGAAATGGATGTATAATGCCCAATAGTAAAATACCAGCACCAATCTTGTAGAAAAGCTAAAGACAAAGAAACAACATTCCACTTGACAGTGCAATTGCAGAGTTTTCACCCTCAGATGCTGTGTTTATTAATCATTCACAGCATCACCTGCGTCTGAGTCACAAGCTGCATATTTCACGCCTGCGTTTCTCAGACAGTAGAGGGCAGGACAGGAGTGATGGCTTCTGTGACGCGGCTGAGCTGAAGGCTGCCCTGGGGATCTTCTGCGATCTACTGTCTCAACAAATTTTTACTGATGTAATAATGGGATCATGAAAAATCACACTTTAAAAATGATCCAAAGAGAAGAATTGTTGGCTTTTCTAGTTTCCACCAACATTTTTGGAAATTTATTTTAATAAATTATTCTAAAAATATGGTTTGAAGAACTCTTAAGCAAAGACGAACCAGCTATCTCATAGTCCTCCTTTTGTGAAATACTTAAAAAACTACATTTATTATTTGTAACTAATTTTTTTCTCCCTTTCTGCAATAGTGACCGTATTTCAACTAGTCTTATATACTTTCCATTCTGATTATTTCAGTTCAGTCTATCAATGTTTTAAAGGTTGATCAGAGGCAAAAACTCTTACACTGTAGTATTTAGTCAATAACTTTACCTCTAAGGCAAATGGTTTTCCAGAAGCTACCTGTACATTCCATAGCAGTCACTGCTTTACCCCTCCTCCTTTCCCAGTGTCTTTGTCCCTACGGTGAAGAGAGGAGAGGAACACTGGGTGGAGGTGGGGGCGGGGGGGGGGGGTTATTGCCTTGCAATGACTTTGTTCTTTAGCTTACGGAGGAGGACATTTTTCGGACCTTAAGGAACAGCCTCGAGCTCAGAGGCTGTGCTACAATTGAACAGCTAGGAGGTGCTGTGAGGAGGGGCCAGGCCCTGTGCACACATTCCTCACCGTGGCCTTGAAGCAAGGAGCGCGGAAGGAGTGGGATGCAACATGGCAATTTTCCCACACTGGCCAATCGAATGAGTGCAGGGGAAGAGGGGATCTGCTCCCACAGAGGAGGAGAGCTGTAAGGCTCAGTGGGTTAAGGCTCAGTGGTTGTGATCAGAAGGTTGCCATCCATCCATTGTTGTCAAGATTTGCCGAGGTGGAGGTACACACTGGATGAATGCATTTTTTTATAGACAGTATATGCATATATCAAGTAACTATGTGGACTGACTTTAATTGCACTCATTAGAACTGGCCCATGGCCCAATCTGTGTTTTTGAAATGTTAAATCTGGTCCAACAGTCTGTATTTGGGTCCCTTTCCCCATGTACAGCAACATATTAAGGTCTTAACCTTAAAAACTGGAACAATCTGTGCCTCTGTTGAAAAATCCCACGATCTACAGAAATCCATTCTTTGTGAAAAAGAGGAGACAGATAAAACAGTACGGAAGCTCCTGGGTTTAAGCCCTGCTTTGGTATAATACCACAATCCCCCGGTTTGAAGAAGAACTCACTCCCTCTATAATCAGATTATTTTTATTTCCTGAAAGTGGCTCGATTAGCTTTAGCAGTGTAAATCCCTCTAAATCTTGGTGCTAGTACCATCCCAATAATGGTTTCAACATTGTATAATCCATTTAGTACTTCCTTAAAAACAAGCAAATTTTAAAAGTGGCTTTCTCTGTGGGAATTCACCTGTTTGAAACCATTATTATTCCATATTCTCATAAGGTTAGGATCAGGGTTAGAAGACAAAAAAGATGGGACTTGGATAAAGGATGAGCTTATGGCGGAGGTGCCGTTTCCCGTGTGCCATCTACAGCACGTGTACACAAACGCAGACTCCCACACACACACCACACAGGTTAGGCGAACCCTTCTGGGGAATCCACATTCACTTCCATTCACATGTAATAAAGATACTTGACTCCAAACTATCAAATAAAGCAAAAACATTTGGCAGGTTTAGGGGGAAAAACAGGTAATCACGTTAAGATGAGCTGTGTAGTTTGTAGGGACTTCCCCATGGCCTCTGTTTTTTTTCTGGTACATCCCCACAAGACAACAAGACCTGTCCCAAGGCACGCACGCACGCACACACAAACACACACACACAGGTTTGTAATTATATCTTTGTGGGGACACTCCATTAATTTCCATGGGGAATCTCTAATCCCAACATGAAGACCTTAACCCCTACCCAGCCCTAACTTTAACAATAAGTAACCAAACAATATACGAGAGTTTTGGCATTTTTCGCTTCTTGAATGCATTCATAGATCATTGTGGGGACCGGAAAAATGGTCCCCACGACGTCAAAACATTTGGTCCCCACATTGTAATATAAACATAATCCACACACACACACACACACACACACGTGCACACCCAGACGCATTTACTCTGGGTCATTATTATGTTATTCCTCTGCTCAACCAGCTCTGTATACATAGATGGGTTGGAGGGCATTTGCTCATGCTGAGCTCTTAATTAACCGACCTAGATTAGCTGCTGCCTGTATTCATTGTCAGCTTTGAAACAGGAAACTAAACCTTGAAATAGCTCTTTTTTGTTTTAAACCAAACCTTCCATTCACCCTTTACATTGTAATTGTTTAAAGATCAATAACGATCTTTCCAAAAGGGTAGGTCTACATATTATCCTCCCGAGAGGAACAATAAAATGTGGGCTGTTTTATTAAATCAACAATTAAACAATATCTATGTACAATAACGTTAATTGTGTGGATTTGTTCATTTAAACTAAGAATGACACAATGGAATAGGAAATATTTGGTTGGTTATCGGACTGTGTTTTTCTTTTTACTAGTGTTCATTGTAAATCAAGACAAAATAAAATTCTCAATTTACCGTTTTTATTTTTCCGGTTTATAAAGATGAAGAGCCCATTCGGAGGAATTTCCCACTAAGGTCCACTGTGGTCATTGTTTTGTACCAATTGTGATTCATATATTTCTGTTACGGCTGATTTCCACTTACTTCAGATACCTATGCACCACAGTATGTGACTGTTGCAACGTAATTTTTGTCATGGAGGTCGGGTACGGAGACCACGTTTGTGGGCTGCGCACGAGGAGGTTATGTACCACTTTCAAATCGGAACAACGCAGATGATTCGTTCAGTGATGTAGACATGCCTCAATCGTTCATTGGCCAAGGCAAAAATAGCAGAACCTTTTCTACCCTCTCTGCTCAGACTGAAAACAAACATGGCTGGTATGTGTGAAGAAAGATTGGTTGAGGAAATCCAGAAATACCGCCATTTATATGATGCCTCGCTATGGGATTATAAAGACTCCCAGATAGCTACAAGCTAAAATCAAACACATTTGTAACTGCAGTGCCATATATCTGTCTATGTCCTTGCATACTGTAAGTTAAAAATGCAGGTAGAGTTTTAGGGAAATACTTGTTTTTGATAGAACATGCATACCACACTTCATAAACCTGACTCAAGAGCACTTTTGCTGGACAGCGTCAGGCCAGGCCTGGTGTCGAAGTATGCGGTGGTCCGAATGAGGTGAGGTATGAATGTCCAGGAATACGGATGTTCTAGCACTATGATTTGCCAGCTTGTGGTGCATCTGTCAGTTGAAACTAGCCCTTAGGGTTCAATGGAAAGTCCTCTCTGAGGCTATCAAAAGAGTCGAAAACACGATGTATTCATCACTGACAGTCCATAAAGCACAAACGTGTATTTTTACATCAAAGAGTTCCTTTTACACCAAAGAGTGCAGATTCATACTGCAGTTGGTATAATCCACCCCAGCTTCACCTTAACCTTCGCCTCTGTCCTCTGCCCCCCTGCTCTTCATTTCGCGTGCAGCATATTTTTAGTCTCTAGCGAAGTAAAGCCAGATTCTTCACAGGTTATGCAATGACCATGGCCACAGGTTAGTACTTTCTGATTGGACCTTTGCAAAGGGCCGTGCTTTCCGTCCTGCTGTGGGGCCAATCCCAAAGCTGCACGCCTGGTGTCCAGCTCAGCCAATGGTAATCCCGATGTATGACCCCGCCTACTGCTTGGGGCCTGATGCTGCATTGATGGCTGATCACACAGAGATACTCATACTGCTATCAACCAGCTCCTCCAGACACACGTCACATTCGAAGATGGTTCTTCTTAAAATCAAATACCTACTGTACGCTGGCTAGGACCTCCATTATCCATCCATCCATTCATCCGTCCGTCTGTCCTTCCATTTTCAAATCACTCATCCTGATCAACATTGTGGACAAAACCAATATTAATTTTCAGAAATGCACCAACTTGTTATTGTTGTTGCTTTTTTGTTGTTGTATTGGTAAGTAAACAAGTAGATGCCTTTATAACATAATAATGAAGCATGAATTGCATTTAATCATTTATGGCTACTTGTGTTTAAACATGATAAAACTCTCTATGATCCCGGAAAAGTGCTTTATTAACCAAATGACCCAATGCATCATGCCTTAATGAACATTTTATGAACAAAAGGTCACATGTGAAAGTGATAATGTTGCCATAAATCTATCTCATTGTTCTTGGCAATAAATTAAAGATTACACTTGCTTGCATGTGCTTAATTCAAGCATCAGCCTCAGGTCTTGACAGTCAACTGTCTGTTTCTGACCTATAACTAAGTAGCTTAAGACTGCTTAGCTGACTAGATACTAGCTAACTGTTAATTGTAAATTGAATGGGATTTTCAATTATTTGTACAAATGTAATTATGAAGTCGTGACTGCATCACCATTCTACAGTTTTAGTTGAGGATTTTAAAGTCTGTCAATTTTCCATAATGTTTTTCCCATATAACTCAATTTACACTTATTTATTTGTCCAAAGCACAATATAACTGAGGCAGATAGTACACCGCAAGCATACAGCTTTCATGGAGCCAAATTAGGCTCAATCGCAATTAGGATAAGCTTCCAAAAAGGGACATAACAAACTACATAACACATTATACAAGACTGTAAGAACATAACATCAGAAGAGCTACTCAAATCAAACAGCATTGCTGGGTTTCTACAAGACAATGATGGCAAGAGACCATAACCAGAGGATGGCTATTGACAATGGAGCAGTCAGTACTTACTTACATTTGAATTATTTAGCAAATATTTTTATCCAAAATCACATGCAACAATAAAAGGAGAGTCAGACATTTATTGTACCAATTATGGGCCAACAGAGAAATCTCTCCTCCAACCACAGAATTTGAACCAATGACCTTCCAATCACAGGCCCAGAGCCGTAGCCTGCAGAGCCACACAATGGCCCAGGTACACGTGCACTGGGCAGTTGTTGGAAAGGATAAGACTTGAGGCAGTTCATGAAGGTTGTGCGGCACTCTGACACTTAGATGTGGATGAGTAGACTTCATGATGGAGGAACCACACATGAGACATATCCAGAATGAGACGTCTGACACGGTGGAGGGATCTCCAGGCAGCGTGGACTGTCCTTGGAAGCTGAGGGCATAAGACATGTGATGCCAGTCCGGTACAGGATGTACAGTCAATGAACGTTTTAAACTGAACGATTCTTCACATGAACACGAAAAAACTCTGAGATCCAAGCCAACGGTGCAGGGCCACAATGCTGCCGTCTGAACCACAGGGATGCTTTGGATTTTTAAAACACTGTGTTAAGGATTTCGTTGTTTCTTGCCGAAAATTATACGTGGTTTAATTTAATAGTACAAAAAAAAATCTGTTTTATTAAAAACCAGCAAGGAGGTAGATCACGCCTATCATGCATGTTCCACTAGGGAACGTGACACCATGGATTTATACATATGTGCTGGCTTGCAGAGTTTCCACTTAATTTTCAGCTTGCCAGCAAACTGATTTCTGCTGCAAGTTTGACACTTTTTACACATTTTTACATCGTGAGGCAGACCTTATCTAAACAGCAAAACAAACAAACAAACAAATAAATAATTTTATAAATGTGTGGCTGCAGCATAGGTTACCTTGAAAATGGTGACCACATTTCACAGTTATGCTAAGGTAACAGAGGTTTTAGCGTCCTTTAGCTCATTCTGAACAGATTTGGCTTATTTTAACATTTAACGTTATGTTCAGAGGTAATGGGAACACCTATTCTAATATCCATATTCAGTGCTCTTGTCCTTTAAATAATCATCACTCTTAGATTTAACCATGTGCTGATTTAATTGAAAAGGACCCATATTCATTAAAGCGCAGCCTAATTATTTCCATTTTTATTTGTAAGAGTGTCAGAAAACCTTTTCCCAGCCCTGCAGCACAGGTGGGCTTGTCAAATCCAGACATTCACTGGCATATTAAGTGGCTGAACTCATGAAACTTTGTGAACAATATGCTCGATAGAAATGATAATGTGAGAAGAGCAAAAACAACGAGGAAAAGCATAAAACCTGGAGGTGCACATTGTCACATAAGGTGATATGACAAGTTCATAAATTGATAAGTAGCAAAGTATCAAAGGAATAGATGCTAGAGACCATTCAGCTCATCTACTTACTGATGTCCTTTAACTCAATTAGAGTCTTAACTGTGTTTTGTTCACTTTTTTCATTGAACCAGGGATATCCCGCTGTCTTTTTGATAATGAGAGTGAATGGCAGAGACTGGGCAACGCTAATTTATAGATGCTTATAAGCTGGAGAAAACGTTTCTTTTCCAATTCATAACATGTTATTATGTTTTTTACTGTAATTCATTGTATTCAAAGGCTCCCTGTTTATCCACAATATTTTAATAAATGGTTCATTTTTGGGTATATGTTATTGTATTATATAATTGCATGTCTGTGTGTATATATATATATATATATATACACACACACACACACACACACACACAAACACTATATTGCCAAAAGTATTGGGACACAAATTTAATGACATCCCATTCTTCATACATAGGCTTTAATATGCAGTTGTGCCACCCTTTGCAGCTATAACAGCTTCAGCTCTTCTGGGAAGGCTGTCCACAAGGATTAGGAGTGTGTTTATGGGAATTTTTGACCATCCTTCCGGGCGGCATTTGTGAGGTCAGGCACTGATGTTGGACGAGAAGGCCTGGCTCGCAGTCTCCGCACTAATTCATCCCAAAGGTGTTCTGTCGGGTTGAGGTCAGGGTTCTGTGCAGGCCAGTCAAGTTCCTCCACATCAGACTCGCTCATCCATGTCCTTATAGACCTTGCTTTGTGCTCTGGTGTGCAGTCATGTTGGAACAGGAAGAGGCCATCCCCAAACTGTTCCCACAAAGTTAGGAGCATGAAATTCTCCAAAATGGCTTCAAATGCTGCAGCATTAAGAGTTCCTCTCACTTGAACTAAGGGGCCAAACCCAACCCCTGACAGACAACCCCACACCATAATCCCCCCTCCACCTAACGTTACACTTGGCACAATGCAGTCAGGCAAGTACCGTTCTCCTGGCAACCGCCAAACCCAGACTCGTCCATTGGATTGCCAGACAGAGAAGCGTGATTCGTCACTCCAGAGAACACGTCTCCACTGCTCTAGAATCCAGTGGCAGCCTGCTTTACACACTGCATCCAACGCTTTGCATTGTACTCGGTAATGTAAGGCTTGGATACAGCTGCTCGAACATAGAAACCCATTCCATGAAGTTCTCTACGCACTGTTCTTGAGCTAATCTGAAGGCCGCACAAAGTTTGGAGGTCTGTGACTCTTCAGACAGTTGGTGAGTGTGTTGTCCCCGCTCTGTGACTTAACATGGCCTACCACTTACTTTTGGGAATATAGTGTGTGTGTGTGTGTGTGTGTGTGTGACTGTGTCTGTTTGATGTTTACATAACATAAGTTATTCATACAGAACTTTCCCTGAGACTTTCATAAACTATTTGTAAAGGGTGCATATTCATAATAAAAGCACACATCTCCCCACTCTTAATTTGCAAAGAAAAAACAAGAGACAAAGCAACACAGCGAATGAGTTTCACTGAAGTCCAGGTCATAGACAAGGTAATAAAAGCACTTTGATCTCTGCATGGGACCAATAACAGGAATCCAAAGGGTTTATAGGAAGGAAGAAAAACTACCACCATTAGCTACAGACTCTTCCCTTAGGCCAAAAAGCATGATTGAGCAGTTTAATTACTGAAGACACTGCTGCGTTGTATGTGCTAGTGTTTTGTTTCTTAGCATTTAGCTATAAGCTTTCTACGGTGCTGCTAAGTGGCTTTCTCCTGTCTCAACTCTGAACGTTCAAAACTTAAGCAGCAACTTTAAAGCGAGATGACAATTGGGTCATATGACTTAAAAGGAAGTTAGGAGATCATCTGTATCCTGTACCAGGAAGAATCAGCCACAGTTACCTTAAAGTTCTCACTCGTGTTCTTAAAAATGATAGTATGTAACACCGCAGTAAATAAGTCGGGCCTTGTTTATTCTATAATACTTTGAGTTAATGTTACCATTTCTTGGAAAATGCAAAGGAGACTTCATGTGAACAAAAAAGTTAAAGCTTCCTGGGGTTTGTGGTGGGAGTGGGTAACATCTTATGAAACCTGATAACTTGGCAGCATTACAAATTTATCATCAGAAATCAGAAATTGAGATAATTCTCTAGTTACTTGTACTGGATACACTGTGTTCATGCCTATGCTGCAGTTAAAATGGTTAGTTTATTGGAAAATGAACATTTTCCTGTAAACTTTACAGATATACTTGATTCTGACTTAATCATCAGTTCAATGCAAACAATTGTAACTATCATTACATTACCTAGCTCAGTGTAGCTCATGAATAAACTTGCAGTATTATAAAAGTATTACATATAAGGCTTTACAAATCACAATGTTTATAAGGTCAATATCACATTATAAAGAGCCCTTATTAATTTTCAAAAGCAACATTTACAACATATAATGATTTGAATAACTGAATTAAAAATTAAATCAGTTAGAATGTATAAAATTAGTCATGATTCCCATTCTAAAGATGGAAAGATATATACAAATTAAAATATCACCCACATGTAATTTCTAAACTATTCCAGCTTTACGTTTTATTTCTTCCATCAGCTGAAAACCTCAGGTAGCCCATTTTTTTCGCAAAGGTCGGCCTTAGGGCCTTGTCTTCCACACCAGCGTGGGATTCATGATGTCACTACCTGCTTCAAACATGCACACTTTCACTTGAAGAAACACAAACCACAGCCTTGCGCGGTTTCCTTTTCCTCTCAAAAATTTGCTACGCTTTTTAACAACCCATTTTTCTTTCTGAAATTCTCCGCCCTTTCCAACCAGAGTCACGGTTTCTCAGAGTCTCGCCTTTTTCATTCTTCTTAGAAGGCTATTTTAACAATTACGGAGAAATGCCTTTAAGCATAAAACAAACACAGTGTCAACGTCAACATATGCAAATGATGATAGGCGTGTTACCTAATCCATGGAATGTTTAACATAAAAGTTGGAATCCTTCATCATTTATAATATGTCACCACAGAATTAGAATCAGAATCAGATTTATAGGCCAAGTATGTTAAGTCAACAAGGAATTTGGTTTTGGCTCATGGTGCCTCATGTTGGACAGAAAATATATAGACAATGAACATATCATTTAATAAACTCTACCTTATATTGACTTCCTTGAAACAATGAAACAAATGATTCCGTTGTGACTGTTTATGAAATAAATATGGTCATCTAGGCAGGCCAGAGACACAATAAAAAGTCTCTTATTAAGAAAAAAGGTCATTCAAGTGGGTCAAGCAGCCTTTAAATGTCAATGTTATGGATGCATATTGATACGAAAAGCCGAGCAAAAGCAATGAGCTGCGTCATTTCTACAAACTGAAGATCACCATAGAATATTAATAACGGTAATAACCATAATTTTCATCATTGTCATCATAGCTGCACCCAGTTCATCGAGCTGGCCGTTTAATCTCTGCCAGTTCAGTCAGCCTCACAAGAGCCAGCTGGGCCTCTTGACATTTTCAGTTTATGTGTCACCTCCACATCACGCACCAGCCGCACTGGGCCCCTTTCTTTCCTGCTCACATTATTACAATTCACATATAGTATTTTTGCCTTAATGCGTATTTATAGCAGTGTTGCACCGCCAGCCAGATTCTGGCATCAGTCCGTAAGCGGTTGAGAGCAGCCTAAGTGCCCCGGAAGCTCTGCCTCTTCCCTCGTGCTCACTGGCCTCTTTAATTGCACACTTACGGAGCTGGGCTCCAACATGGCTGAATATGCCGCCCGGCACCACCATGTTACGGTGTCTCCACAGAGCAGAGTGCTGCATGGCTGGGCTTCCAATCACCACGGTGGACGTCTGCGGCACTATGAGACGTCAGGATATTAAAACATGCCCAATGAGCCGGAGTAGTCTTGATCACTTCCCAGCATGCCAATCTGCTCCAGTCCGCTCATTTCATATTCTGGGTGAAAAAATATTAAGTGTAAAGCAGTAATGCTCAGATGAATAAAAGTATTCATATGAAGTGCTTATTTAGTGCTTGTTATTATTCTCATCCATCCACGCATCCATCTATCTATCCATCCATCCATCCATCCATCCATCCATGCATCTTCCAGTTGCTTATCCAGGTCAGGGTCATGAGAGACCCGGCGGCTAATTCCAGACACTACAGGCCACCAGACTTGGGTGCACTCTGCCATTCCATCACAGAGTACATACATAAACTTCCATAACTGAACTGCACCAGAAAACTTAAGAAACTGGAGGAAAGCCACGCAACACAAGGGAGAACAAGCAAACTCCATGCACACCCACACACGCGGAGCAGAGGCAGGACTTGAACATCCTACCATGGAGGTATGAGGCAAGTGTTGTACATTTTCAGCTGTTTTTAGATATGAGTTATACAGGTCAGTGTATAATCAGAAAAAAAAACTGGCAATCCCAGTGAAATATTGACACAGCTCGCATTTCAGGGGGGTCCCAGGCGTCTTGTCCCCCAGCGTGTGTGTTTCCTCACTTATTCTGTCCACAGAAACAGGATGGATATGTAAAAATGACCTGCACTCGCGCCAATTACACCGAGTCCACCTGTGAGGCATCGATGTGTGACTTGCATGACCGCCTCCATGTGTCGAAACGCTCGTTAGGCTGAGGGACGCACCTGGCGTCTCCCCACGCCTTCACGGGTGCGGCCTGCCTTCGCGCACCAGGCCTGCTCAGGCCACACTCACACAGCGAAGCACACACACCATGATAATTAGTGACACTCGGTACTAAATGCGCAAAGTTTTTGAGGTGAGACGGCCAATTACCTAAAGTCGGGCTTCCTCATCGTATGTTACTGTTTTGAGAACCAAAACTCACCCTAGTAATCAAGTGAAGAACTTTTGTTAAATTTTCAAAAACTCACACAGACATTTTCTTGAAAACGTACCCCATGGACTGAGTGTGTTTTGGATATTTGCTTTTCAGTTAAACATGATGCAGCTTGACATGGAATCAGTGAAGCCGAGGTCGCAATTGATTTTTACTTTTTTACCGGCTTTTTTTGTATTTATCTGAAATCTTGCCTTGATCACGTTCCAACACAATCCCTGTTACTCCTGGGAAGCCATTCCAGCCCCATTCCAGTGTCATAAAGTTCTGCGCAATGTGACATATCTGGTGACTTTTTGGGGCGGTGGTGATGCAGTGGGTTAGGACGTTGCTCTTGTCATCAGAATGTCGCTGGTTCAAATCCCAAAATCAGCAGAGTGATTTCACTGTTGGGTCTTTGAGCAACAGTTACTCCAGGGACTGACTGACCCTGCTTTCTCAGTTTGCAGTTTTTCTCAATTATTTTGGGTTGAAGCATCTGCTAAATACATAAATTGTAATACATGCTTTGAAAACAATCAGCCATGATGAAGGTGGACCTGTAATACAGGGGAGACATGCATTCACAAAAATAGGAGACTCATTGTATAAAGGGGCCCGTCTTCCTCGTCTGCCTAAGCACCAACTGCCCAGTCCCTGTCAAGGGCAGCCCCAACTCACAAACAGCTGCTCAATCCAACTAATTGGCCCAACTTGGCTAAAATTGGAGACCTTCCTGTTACCGGCGAGTAATGACTTACTGGAAAAAAAAGAACCTGCTCTGCTATCCAAACCCCCCTCCTCCTTGCCCCCCAGACAAACACACGCACACACAAACACACGCACACACACGAGCACACACACACACACACACAAACAGGAAAAAAAAAAACCTCAATGCCACCCCATTACCTTGGCACCTGGCCAGACCATGTGTGTCACTGGGTGTCTCCATGGCAACAGGAACGCCACCGCTATCTGGAGAGCAGCTGGTGGATGGGCAGGCGATTACCCGCCAAAACAGGCCCACTGGCAGCCGCGCACAGCACAGCCCTCAGCTGAATGAAAAACGCAACATAAAGAGGACCTATTTAATGACAGAAAAAGGAGCGGATTTGTGTGCAAAAACAACTACTTCTATGAGTCCATCTGTCTCCCTGGGGAGGGGTGCAGGGGGTGTGGATGTGGCGGGTTGGAGCAAGATTGCAGCTAACAGTCCAGAAAACAAAGTAGGCCTTCTTGTGCTTTGGCTCGTTCAGCCCGAAACGTACACACTCTGCCATACCGCTTCAGCAGCTGCGGAGTGTTTTGTCTCCTTGTACATTTGCCGCTTCGATAAACATAAATCCATAAAACGTGGCACAGTGGATACTTTGTGCAAGTTTAAACGCTTGCATTTGCATTCTTTTCTTGTTTTGTCTATTGCTGTGACTCCAGTTTCGAGAAAATGGAAAATGAGTTAAACTCGGCAGCGATCTGAAGGACGGAAAACCACATCAATCCACCAATCGCTTTCGGCACCTACGACGTAAAACACCTGACGATGCGGAAAGCATTCTTTACAGATAAAGAGTGTTTTAAAAAGGAAAAAGTGCCGGGGTTGTTGTATCTTACGCAAGTGTTTTTCGACTGAGGTCGTGAAAGCAAAAGTCAGTGGATGTAACCAGAAGGCTCTGCTATTTTGTAGACAAACTGAAGCACCTCTGAGGTTACCAGCAGATCATTTGACTAGAATTGTTTGAAAGACTAAAAGGCTGCAATATCCATGTGGTGAACTGGCAACCAGCTGAGCCGCAAATGTAAAAACTGACACAAGGTTTTGTATTCTAATACACAATGATCCTGCTCGGTCCTGCACCCATTACCCTCATAATCAATGAGACTTCATCAAGCTTTTTAGTTTAAACTATATATAGTTCATCTGTGTAGTACTAAATATATTAAATATATTATAGCAGTGCTCCACTAGATCAGGGATATTCAAATCAGGGTTCTCAAAGGCCCGAGCCCCGCTGATTTTCCAGCCTTCCTTTACCTGTGAGCCAGGTCAATTCTGATTCTGGCCATTCAGAATCAGTAAATATTAAACTAACTACCTGGGAGAACTGAAAACAAGGCCTGGATTTGGAACTGAGGTCCAGATTTGAAGAGCCCTGCACTAGATGAATGTTAAAGGGTTTGAGGGATTGGTTTCCATGCCCACAGTGGGAGGGATAAGCATCCACTGCCAGGTGCTGACAGGTTGAGCTCTACAGGAAGCAAGTAACCAACAGGAAGTGGCTCCTAACAGTCTGCGAGTGACAGCTCACAATTACCCCACCCACCTCGAGATTTTCAGCCTCATTTAGCCCTCGCCTGCATGCATCCTCCTACTTTTCTTTTGGTATTTCGCATTATCTCCCCTACCTTTTTCCACATAGCTAATTATAGCCAATATGGAGATAATGTAACTCTTTCACTTCTCTCGCCAATCAGAAACCAACCTCGACCACATGTGGATGATTCCGTGAACAGCGGTCAGTTTGATGTACAGGAGAGTCTGCACATTAGATTTTTGTTATTGTAATACTACTTAATGTACTAACGTAATGTACATGTAACACAAGTGATCATGCAAAGTTATTTCTACTAACGATATTTCACGTTACATAAAAGGTAAATCATTCAAGCAAGATTTTAAATGCGATTAGTGTTAAACCCACATTTAAGTCACTGCGTAATACACAGGAAAGAAAGATGCACAGGAAAGCAAAATCCTCAGATAGACTTTAATGAAGAGCAACCAGCAGCCATTATACCAGCTCAGTGCAAAGGGTTTGTGACACTCGTAGCTAGGAGTCTCCGGCGAGGCGTCCAGGTGGCTCTCAGATTGAAAGGCGGAGAAAGTTGCCCCTGGGGGCCAAGGTTTCTATTACGGCCTCTTTATGGGCGTCATCCCCCTGATTTATGGGCCTTTATCGCAGTCTCTAACATAGCATGAAACATACAGAATGTGCTGCGTAGCTCCATAAAGGGACAGAATGGTTGCTAGTCTAATTAGCCAAATACCTTCTTGCAGATTAAAGAATTCTCGGAAGGAATTGGTTGGGCCAGCTAGGGGGAAGGGTGACAGTCGCAAGGCGACGACTGTCTTGGCGATGGCCTTGTGCTAAGCCAGATGGAGGAACAATGACCTATCATGTCGCATGGTGTGAACCCAGATCATGTTCTACACTGCCTTCTTTCAAAAGGAAAAGCACGTTTCAGATAAACTCTTCAGAAAAAAAGCACATCTTTCCTATTACTCTTACACAACTTCGTCCACTTACACTGACGGATGTTTCCAGAAGCCTTTCAAGTGAAGAACTTTCACTCGGGGCAACGGCAGCCGTTGCCTGGGAAGCGATCATGTGAGACGTGTACGTGTCACCTCAAACGAGCGGACGCATTACTAGGCCACACATAGCGAGTTATAGGAATTGAACGGAAAACCACATCCCTGTTCTAGTCTCTAAGGAAGGTGGATGAAAAAAGCCAGCAAGAGAAGCATCGAGAGCTATTAAGCGAGCTAAAAAAAGAATATATATCGCAAGGGGCCGGCAAAACAGCCCCAGATACCTAATTCATCTATCTTCATGCCTGACAGTTTGCAAATAAGTCTGTACAGACGACTGAGTCACTCCCCCTTTATGACGCTTTAACCGCGCCAAAAACAGCAGCGAGATTTAGTACCAGGTAACAGGAAGCTTGAGGCCCTGTCCTTTCCGCGGTGCCATTAGCACAAACTATAATATTTTATTGCCGTTAGGAGTTGAAATTGAATGAAAAAATATGATTATGCTCTTGGGGCGGGGGCAGGGCTTCTTAATTCTGGAGTATAAATTTTAACTCATAAATCTGCAATATCTTATTTATAACCCGACCGTTATGGCCTGCAGTGAGATCTCACAAGCCCATTTTGCTTTGCATATAACCTAGCAATCACAGGTCATATTTGTTGGGAGGTAGGGGTGATTCATGTCTACATGCTAGGGTCCTGCTTAGACTGTTGAGTGTGGTACTCATGCACTCATCCACATCTGGGGTGGCAGTGTAAGAATAGAGCCCATCCCAGAACACAGAGGGCATGGAGCAGGGAACACTTTGGATGGCATGCTTCTCTATTTTAGGATGCACTATAAGCTATGGAGACACCAATTCACCCAACTGCATGTCTTGACATCTATAAAACACTGACAGAACATGCAAACTCCACACATTAGGGTGGGATTTGACCCTGGAGACTATCCACAGATATCTACCCAAATTGGCACTGATGATAAGCTAAATCCCTTCAATGCCACAATAGATGAGGCACAGAAAAAAGACCAAGCCAAAGAAAACACAACTGGCTACTGTAAGCCTTGTCGTCTGAGGACGACAATCTGTTGCCTTATTTTCCCCCATAATGCACTGCACCCTACTCACTCAGTGTTTGACGTATTACAGGCGAGTGCCGGGCGATCCCTCACTATACTGGCAGTGGTGGAGTGTCCTCCAGTGTAAGTCAGGGCCCCCGGAGACGGAGACTCATCCGTCACATTCACCGCTGGATCAGTATGTCCCTCAGCGACAGAAGAGAGGCGTGTCTCCCAACTGCGTCTAACGCTCTCTGTGGCAGCTGCCCCCCCCCTTTACCAAAAACGGGAGAGGATGCAAACACCTGGAGGTGTCAGGTCCCATAAATCAGTGCTCGGCGGAGCGGCTCGGCGGCGCGCCGCTGGACTCGCGCTGACGTCTTCGCCACGTCGCCCGGGCTTCGGCAACAGGCTGCAACTCCGCCGGCGCCGGCGGGGAGGCCGCTGACATTCAGGGGAATCAGTGGGGGAAAGACATTAGTAAAGAAGCGTGTGAGCCAAAGCCAGCTGCAGCGAACGCCTCTCAGAATGAGCACACAATCGGCGGGATGCTTCCCGCAGCGCGACAAAGGCTCATTTGTTACCATCCCCTTTGGATCTCTCAAGCTTTAGCTGAATGCGCTTATGGAGTACATTCCTCTGTATAATAGCTACTAAAAGCAGCCAGATCATTTATCAGTCATCTAAAGGAGCTCCTTTTTTTCTGATATATTACATAATGTTCGGCTCCAGAAGGCCAGTGTTTTTGTTCATTTTACCTGGAGTTTTACTTTAGGTCAAAATGTGTTTATTTTTCAGTGCAGTTCTCGTGTTTAAATAGGAAAACAGCTTATATTTCAGTTATTGCTGTGTTTGCGTTTGAATAAATTGGGTTTACTGTGTTTTCTTTGGAATTGTTGACTATTCAACCAGACATTATTGGTCTTCAGCGCAGACATGAGGATGATTAAACCTTGTATGCAATGAGTGCCAACTTAAAGTTATCTTTGAAAAAAAAAAAAAAAAGACTGTTTGTCCAGAGTGGGCATAAAAGAAAGAGACAGAGGCACCATCAATCCCCTGTTTCCTTCTGTTAGTCTTTTTCCAGTGGCTCACTGCACTCGTTTTAAGAGCTGCACACAGCCACTGATCAGCAGATTGGGTGTCACGGTTCCTTAGCTGATTGGGTTGAACATTCTAGATGGTCAACCGTAATGAGTTATTGTAGTGTAGAGTGATATATTTTTGGTGCTTGCAAGTGGGCAATCGTTTGATTAAATTCTCCCAAGCCAGCCCCAAAAAAATCAATATGATCATGATAGTGATGCTAGATAAATGAGAGAATAAATATCTAGGCACGTTTTTCTGGTTTTATCCATTCCGGAAAGAGACGGTCCCAATGGCAGCAGCATAACATTCAGAGCAACAGCAGCAGGGACATAAATTAACTAATTTACATCCACTTTGAATCTACAAAAAAAAAGTGATTGAGTAAATCTGACACAGGTGTCCCTGAAATGCCTAACAAGGGACTCAAGCCCATATTTTCACAATTGGTGGAACCAGGCAAAAGGATTCGTTTGCTATGCTAAAGATGTGAGTCCCCAGCTCAGGAAACCAATGGGGCTCTTCCTGGGGCTCCAGGGGATCATCCTCTCTAACGTAATCATCTCATGTATATGCAATAAGCAGCACTGAACAGAAGTGCTCTGATATTGAGAAGTGGTTTGATCCAACCAATTAAAATCTCTGAATTTTCGAGCATAATGTAATGACACGCATCCTAAAGCTGGGGTCTTTAGTCTGTAGGGGGTCATTTCAGCATGTATTGAAGAGCCAAGATGTCTGCACCATCGAAACTGGCTCCTTGGTAAAGGGTTGAGGGACAGTTTTGGAAGGGCAACCTCAGAAAATGGGCATACTTTCAGCAGCTGAGAGGAATGTTCTAACAGAAGAGCATGTGCTGATGTTCTGTGGGTGCTGATCACTCTGCCTTGGAAAGTCAGCCTTGACATCGATTTGGCAGCCAGTAGAGACAGGAGGAACAGAGCGACATACCTACCCTAATTTATGACCAGTCTTCTGAGAGCAAATAGCAAAAAGTTGCCACAATTCAATTGCACTTTATACTTATTTTTCCACAATGGGTGAATATTCCACATGCATTGATCAGTGGGTTAGGCCCTTGTGGATGAGGTTGGAAGGTCGCCGATTCAAATCCCATTGCTGACAGAATGGGCCCTAAACCCCAGCTGCTCTAGAGACTGGTTTACCTTGCTTTACCTGCTTTACAATGGTTCGACTTACGACGTACGATATTTCAATTTTAAAATTTGATCTGATTCCAGGCTAATGACATGGCACACGATGCTTTGTGCAGTCTCTGTAGCGATCGCAGGTGTAAAAATCACATACGGGGCTTAACAATGCATTTTACAGTGTATAACCAAATAAACTTGTATTCTTTCATGAACTTTTCATATACTGGTATTTATTTATTAGCGGTAATTGATGAGTTCATCAGAACGTTACCCCATCATAGGTCAAGTAACCTACATAACAATATAAATGCTCAGCTTCTCACCGCTGGGTCTGATAAGGAAGAAACTGAGGGCTGTGACAGAGCAGAAGACGGCATGCCGGGTAGAGGACACAAGCTTATTTTCAAGTTCCCGTGTGTGGTACTGAGACAGATGGTAAGCAGGTAGCAAATATTCAGAGGCAACAGCAGGAGTTTTCTTAAAAAATTAAAATTATTTTAGGATTAGTCTCAAAAGCATGAAAATGGACTTAAAAGAAGGATGTCAAGATGAACAATGCTTGTGTGAAAATACACATTTTTTGGTGGGTCTCCTTTGCATCCACGCTCCCCCCGGCCCTAATTAAGACCCCATGAGCTACCAGTATATATTTACCAAACACCTCATTCCATATGTTAGGCTGGAAACTGGAATTAATCCGCAAAATAAAAAAATATAATTCCAAATATGGATTGAAATGAATTAACAAAGATTTAGCCTTTTGCCTGATTGTGGAATTGGCAATATGAACTATTTTAAATTCTGGATTGAATTCCATAAAAAGATTTTTTTTACATTGAATTGAAAAAATAAGCTGTCCACAAATGAAAAGCAAAAGCTCTGGACAGTCCAGGAAGTCAGCTTGAGGGAATGATTAATGACTTCTTGAAAATCACTACGTAAAATACTCCAGAAGAAAACTTTGCCAAGGGATGGACTGTGTGACTACGGTTGGTGCCATGATGCTAATGGAGCCTGTCCCAGGAATGATGGGGCACCAGGAAGGGATACGGCATGAATGCCAGCCTGTCAGGGGGCATACGCACTCACACACACAACGGGCAATTTCGAGAAGCCAAATCAACTGTTGTTTTTGGACTGTAGAAAATGGTACCCAGGTGGACCTGCACAAACCTGTGGAGAATATGCAGACACACACAGGAGTTCAAATCCTCAAACCTGGAAATGTGAAGCAACTACGCTACAGTACCTACACTCCATACAAAGACACCACAGAACTTTCCTTCCATGTTTCACTAGTAATATCTTGGATCATTTTTAAGCTATTTAAAAAACTGGGGGGTGTAATTACTATAAAATGATACATATTATCATTATATTACTATAAAATGATGCAGATGGAACAATTCAAATAAGTAATTAAAAATATAATTATGAGGCAAGCATGCAATTTTTTATTATTGTTTTAGTTATGTATAAAAAACCGTTTAGAGAAAGTTAAAGAACTGAAAATAATATCGAAAGCATTCTTTGAATGCATTAAAGCCCAATATATGATCACTTACAAAATATAGACATAATATATTGATGTTTTTAGACAAAGAGGTTGGACATTTAGTAAAAAATAAGAGTTGAAAAAATCTGTGAGTTTCTGACGGTTAAATGTGAGATGAGTCTGGTGAAAATGTTCCTGCCAGTGATCTGCAAACATTTCGCTCCGTGCAAATGTCAGATGACAGTGAATTTTGAGTGAGGGAAACATGGTGCAAGTGCGACGCATGTAAAAATCAAATGGCAAAGACGGATACCATTGTTCCCTTCATGATGCATTAAACTAAATTAGATCTGAAAATGTATAACATTTACCAAGTGGTACCTCCTTTTTCTGTGGTTTTGGTGGTAGATTAATATTTTACAGAGTTGAATATAAAAAAATGGGTTGGTTACATAATATGTATGTTTTAAGTTTACCACTGTCAGCAATCTTCCATGGATATAAACAAACTTGACTGAGCACAGTTCTTAATGAGTGTACTTAATAATTAAATCCATACTGTGATTACTCTGGCAAACACATATATAACCTGATAGGTTAAAACATCACTGCATCCTAACTAACTCTCTGAAGATTTGCACTCATTAGATCCCATTTCGAGAATGATTGGGTTGCCAGTTAGCAAACAAGTCTAGACAAGCCGGTGAGCAAGACTGCTCCACTGAAGGAAAATAATTCAGCTTAATTAATTTTGAGTGGTGGATCAAATTATTATGATGTTACTGCTTAGCTGATGCTTTAGTCCAAAGAAACTTGCAGTGTGGGCATTCTTACATTGCTGGTTATCTTACTAGAGAATTTTCAGGTTATTCACTTTGCATGGTCGTACTACCTTGAAGATCTGGCAACCAGAACCTGTATCCTTAACTGCCATCTGCCCCTATGTCATAGTAGTGATAGCTAACCTCAGAAATGTAATTGGTGCAACATGTGGTTATACATATTTCATTAGTGTATTTTAGCAGGAAGCTCTAACTAGCCTTGAATTAATTGAGTAAACCAGGGAAAATTGATTTTATAATGCACTGATATTAATATTGTTTTCTTGCTTAGCCTATGACAGCAGTTTACAGGTCTGCCTGTTTGTACAGCTGGGTGTTTGTATGGAGCAAGTCATTATGGGAACGATTCAAGTGCCTTTGCGGAGAGACCCTGCAATGGTCACTTTTGGGATGCATTACATTGGCTTTACTATTACACGTTCTAAGTGAGTGTTTAGTACAATAATGGTTTAACGGGCAGATTGGAACCAACATAAAAACATTCTAATCTGCAGCAATAATGTAGGGAGTGAGCATACAAAGTTCACCTAATATGATGGTCAATCCATCCATCCATCCATTATCTTATTATCTGCTTATCCAGGGTCCGGTTGCTGGGGCAGCAGTTTAAGCAGGGATGCCCAGACCTCCCTCTCATCAGTAATAATAATAATAACCAGAAAATAACTGTAGATGAAATTGGTGCAAATATTCAAAAGTAAAAGCTGCAGGGGAAAAAAGAACGACACGCACCCCAAGTGTTCTGGGCAAAAAGGCTCCCAAAAGAACCCCCAAAGGATATTAAATGGCAATATCGCTTTAGTCAATTCACTGCAATTTTATGTGGCACCTCCTCCACCAGCTCCAAATTATAAAACTGAACAGCTTCACAATTCATTGTTCTGAACATTAAAAATCCTCCTCACAGCATAGAAGCAGAGAACACCTGGACTGCTTTACTCCAGAATTAAGGTGCTTGTCCAATGGCATGTGAAGGGGAAAGTGGACGACTGAAGAAGCCGTCGGAAATCCAGGCTTTGGCATGGGGCAAGACCAGAGGTTTCTCTCAGCCACTAAGTCCATGTATCTCACTACCACCTGCTGCAATACCTTTGCCAAGTCTTGGCTGCTCTTCCATCTGCTGATACAGAGAAACTGTGAACATGAAACAATGAACGCCAGATGGGGAAAACATCTTCTCAAGCTCCTAAAAGACAACACAGGTGGAGAACACAAGGGAACCTTTAAGTTGGTGCCAGACCCTTTAAGATGGTCTCAGAACCTTTAGGTTGGTATCAGAACCTTAACTATGTTGTTCATCGGAACAAAAGAAAAACAAGTAAAATCTTTCAGAATTGTATTCAAGGTGGCAAAGATTTGCTGACTACATAGGTGTCTGCCTTTGTCGAAAAAGGTGAAATATTTAAATGCATGTTGACTAATCAAATTTTGACCCTCTTTTTATAAGTAGCATTTATAAGTTTATAAGCAGACTTAATACTGCAGTCATAATGGCTAAATGCCAGGAGCAAAAGGCAATGGCTGCACATGGGTCCTGTATTCATATCAAAAGCCTTTGACTCCAGGCTTTTCGTACGTCGGCATGCCCTCTGGTTCATTCTGTCAAGCGCTGGCCACCCAGGAAAACGTACTGGTGTGCTATGACTGCAGCCCGGCAAAATGCCCGCAGCTGTTCTTGGCTGCTGATCTGAGAACAAGAACCTCAAGGTGGAACCTGGGGTTTAAACAGGTTTTCATTGTTACGCTGATGCTGTTTCCAATTTTGTGGTCACCGTCTACATTACCACCCGAAATCTCCCACAGGAAGTCAAAATCCGGTACGGAATGGATGGTGGACGTTTAAAGCTCAGTCTTAAATTCAAAGCGAAGGATAGTTCCCACAAGGTTTATTATAGTGCTGTGATATGACGGCGACGATGCCATCATCGCTCAGGGCCCAAATGACATGTGATGTATTCTGATGGACTTTGCCAAGACATTAGAGTGTCTAGTTCTCACTTAAAATTTAAAAAAGACACAGATTCTCAGCCAAGCACCGCCTGGCGTAGCATCAGAGGTCACTGAAATACATTCTTATAATAATACCCTTGAAAGTCTGCAGTATTTCCCCAATCCTGGTTATCCATCACCTCTAGATCCGACATAATTCCCGACCTTAATTGTTCCGGTGGGTCTTGTTCCAGACTGAGAAAAGAGAGGCTTTACGAAAAGATTTTATTGGCAGAGCGTTAGAGTGGGGAAGTATTTCAACAAGAAAAAGAGGCATGGAGACGTTTTGCGATTTGTTAGCTTGTGAAGATCTGGGAAGTGGATACATTTAGATAAAGCAAGTCTCTTTGGAAGCCATACACACTGAGAAACATATAAACATCTGCCAAAGAGCGCTTCCAAAGAGCTCCCTCTTCAGCTACTTCCTCCGGGGCTAGAGGACGGTTTTGTCGGGTCCTCCTCCCTCATGTACAGCTGAGTGAGTCATTTCATGCCTCCCGCCCCCCCCCCCGCACGCAGCTCGGATACGTGGCCCCCACCCTCCCCATGGAGGACTTCCTAACAGCGCAGTGATTAACTTGTCCAAATTAAAAACACCAAGTCGGCTGGAAACAAGGGATGTGGGAAGTGACTGTTAAATTGTCATCTTCTCCCCGTTTTATGGGCCTTGGGGATCTGTCTCCGAATCCAATATTTCATCCTCAAAGCAAAACAAAATTGATGCCTTCTGTCTGGCGTGTAATTAAAGAGAGGCGTAACATAAGGCCTGACCCCCTGCCAGGTCACCTGCACTTCTGCTCAGCACCTTTCCTGCGCAGGGGGGCAGCACATGGGCTCAGTTAAACGGCTTCTTCTCGAGCTCTGAAGGTCTTACAGATCGACCCTGGCTGGAACCCCTGGCGCTAACCATTTTGTTTGTTTCAGTACACAGCTAAAGACTTTGAGCTATAAATCACTAGAGCAGATACCATTGCTCTTTTGATATGTTGCTGTTAACGTGATAATGATGCTTTATTTGCACAAATACAGGGGCACTGTAATTCTCATTTTACATATCCTGGGCTTCTTTGAGACACACAGACGGGTAAAGGTGAAGCTTGGGATCTGGGCACAGGACCAGCTATTTATCCATCAGCCCTGGAACATTTTTTTCTGGGGGTTATGATCCAATATCAAGGGACCAATAGACATCTGGCAATATTGCCAAAGCCAGGATTCGAACTAAGATTCATCTGATCACAGGCAGGGAGGCCAAACCCACACACCGCCCACACGGCCCACGCAATGTGCGGATGACAAAAACATCAGATGATACTATATACTACAGATAGTAAAATATCGGACAAAGATGAAACCCTTTCTCTCTATTTGGGGTATTTATGCTTGAACAAAAGGGGCAGAAAAATGGGAATGTATGGAATGTGAATGCAAAATGTAGGTTCACTGTTTATACAGTGAAATGTGTTCACTGTAAACATCCCAAAGATCACAGTTCTTTTCTGGCACCGCCTTCTTGCGACCCGCCTGTGTCAGTGGGCTTTGTGTGGAGTTGAACTTCAGCGTCCACCACAGCTGCCGATCATCCTCAGCGGCGGTCAGCAGCCATTGGTGTTTTCCGGGATTTCCTGGCTGAGCCTGGCCTCCTGATTCATCGTCGCAGGCCGTATTCCTCAGAGCTGCTGTGCTGTCAGGAACGGAGGGAGAACATAAATCGGCGGGCAGGAGACCTCCTCACAGCTGAAGGCATCGATTCAGCAGAACAGAGGTGACTTCAACCAATTGTTTGCCTTGTCGAACCCGATCATCACTTTTGCCATTTGGAATCACTGATATGTTTACTGTAGTAGATTTTCAAAGAAATATAGTATGCATGCACACAGAACAAAGTAATACTAAGATGTATGATAGTCAATGATGTTATCTGAATATTCCAGAAAGGCCAGACTCCATCACTTGGATTCACTGGTCTCTGGCCCATAGACAGAAATAAATTTTGTGGGGGTCTGGCAACCCTACTGTCTACTGATAGGTTGATGTCAGTAGATTTTATTATTGACTGGAGGGGGTTTCCCTTGATAGATTTCGCAGATTGGGGGGCTGAAGCAAATTTCAAGGGAGGTTCACACTTGTAATTATAGTACCTGGATGCAAACCTTATCGGTAACAAAACATTTCAGGGGGTGGGTGTTCAAACCTGTTACTGTACTATGTGACTATGTGTACCTAACTGGTCTGCTCTGATTTTTCAACTTTTTTAAGCTGGAAAGAAGTTCACACAATGGCCAGGTGGTGGCGAAGTAGCTTGTATTGTCTGCGGACCTGAGGTCCACGCATACCTGATTCCCATGTCCTGGTCAAATGTCACATGGTTGCATTTCTCCAACGAAGCCAAAGACACCTTTGCGGAAATGAAATTAGCCTCTGAGGACTTAAAGAAAACCAAAGCAGTTATGGTCGGGATACTGAGCAAGACTTTGGTCACTGTCCTTTTGTGGAATGTCTGTGTAATCTCCACATGACCTCTGCGTGACCTATAGATGACCGTCGACACATTCCATCTGCCAAAGTTTAAAGAAATCCAGGGTAAAGTAGATTTTTAATGTCCTCTGAACATGCTATGAAGTTATTCAGTCTGACACCTGGCCCTAACACACTGAAATAAATTTCGTCTCCTGGGCGCCTTCTTTATTTATCTCCGGCCTCAGCAGAGCAGTAAAAACAGCTCTCACCATATGTGCCTTTATGCTGATTTAAATGTATAACGAATAAAAAAGGGCTTCATGGTAAGCCGAGGTTAAAGTGAACCCGGCCCACGTATGTAAATACCAGCACATAGCTGGAAATTTTCCCGTTGACGTTTGGAAGCGTCTGGCTCCCTGGGCTTCACCTCCTGCACTGCGGACTTCAGTCTGACTCAATTTCCTGTGATCTCATTACAGTTCTCGGATCTATTGGCACCTTCTCTAAGCTGGAGTTGCCTCTGTGTCCAGCATCTCGCAGCCATATAGCCGGGGCATGACGTTGACCCGAGTGGCAGGAGGTGACACAAAGAGGCCATTAACTTTCAGACTTTGTGGGATAGTCAAGCCTCTACACTCAGCACAACCCTGATGGGACATAAACATCATCTGTGAAATAAAAGCAAAACACATCCTAGCTGGAAACCTTTTTGAACGACCCCTAAAGAACAAAACACGGTATACCTGTGTTTAATAGACCCCTGGAGTACAACAGTTCTTGTCTGACTGGATTCGTTATGTTCGATTCACAGTGTTTCCCCTGTTTCCATCACACTATTCACCTCTATGTTTCTGGGCCTCGTTATATAATCTCTGTGAAAGACTCTCCTGGCAGTTTCCCCTCCAGTTGGCCCGTCTCCAGTTACAATAGGACTTATTTTGTCTTTGGGCTTGTTTTTGGCACCAGCTGTTCTTTAACACCACAACAGCTGACTGCTTTGTGTTGCTCTTTTCAAATTATTAAGGCTCTTCCTTTGATCCATTTTGCCATTCCGGCCCATTGCAGGTTAAGAATGGATTGTTTGTGTCCAGAACAATGCTCTTTATTGCCATGCAGTTGCCCCTTTTTGCTTCTTAAGACCTATTTCTCTGAGAACATGCCTAACAATTCAAAGTGATGTAATGATTTAACTGGAAGCTTTTGTCACACAGTCAACTCTTATGAGATTTCATATCACGACATTCGTGTGCAATGCAATAGCACAGAAACTGGGTTCAGTGCTTTTAGAAGATCCTTTTCAAACTGTCATTTTATTGTTCTTAAAGCACAGAACATGCCAGATGTTCAGCGAATGCAAAGTATACAATGAATGTACAGGGAATTAAAGAGTATGCTTTTCTTAATTGTTGTGGAACTTCATCCAGGTTCCGATTTATTACTGAAAGTTAGACTAACTGTTGATTTATTTGGATACAGGGGTCCAAGGCAAAGCTGTACTTTGCAGGCCTGCTACCAAGAGAAGTGATCATTTCATTTCCTCCACAATATAGGTAATTCATGGGCCCTACGCACCTGCCTATTCAGACATCCAGAGCTGGCCATGTTTCTGCCTGAATATAAACATTTTCATTTGATGTATATGGTTTTCATTTTATTTTTTTTATTATTATATTGTATAATTTTTCTTATTTAGAAATTATATATGTGTGTATGCGTGTGTGTGTGTGAATGACTTCATATGGGCCATCTTGTGCCAGTCGGGCCTTAGGCAGCTGCCTACTTTTCCTTTGCCTCGATTTGGCCCTGCTTTCAGAAATTACAGGCCTAGAAGCCAAGACTTTATTATTGGGTTTATTTTCAGTCTATTGTCTTAGACAATGAGGATGAAGCACCAGGCATATACAGCCGTCGTGCTTAGACTGATGGCCCTTTTTGTGACTTTTGGGTGACCTTCTCCCAGAGCATATCAGGTTCTTCTTAAACTGGTAACAAAGGATTCCAGCGTTTTCCTCTGAGGTTGCAAATCTCCTCGTTCCACCTTTGTCATCCGTCACAGCCAAAAAAATAGAAGAGCGAAGAATTCCTATGGCATTTTTGGCCAATAAATCATGTGTGATAGCTGGATCTTGTGTCTAGACCAAACACCATTTATTTTTTCTCTCGGTTTTTAAACGCAACGGCTGCCCTGTCTGTGTTTCCCAAACGCCAGCTGGGTCACTCAAGTTAACAAAGAGTCAGCTTATTATTTAACTAATCTCATGGTCAGGCAAAGAGGGTTTTCCAGGTTCCATCCCATTGCAGAAGCTACTCATGCGTAGCCTAGCATGCAAACATGGGCCACATCTATGCCTGGTCACTGAGAATGAACATAGTTACAGGTTTTACACTAATTTAAATTCAGTAGTAGGACAGAGAGAATCAAGTTTTGATCAGGGAGATTCTCCTCCATAATAATTAAAAGCCCACCAGCATGGTTGTCGGTGGTACAATCTGCCCAGGCCAAAATACCGCTCAGGACGCCGCAAGATGGAGGAGGCTCAGGACGTCACAAGATGGAGGAGGCTCAAGATGCCACAAGATGGAGGAGGCTCCGGATGCCGGAATATGGAGGAGGCTCAAGACGCCGCAAGATGGCGGAGGCTCTGGACCCCGCAAGATGGAGGAGGCTCAGGATGCCAGAAGATGGAGGAGGCTCAAGACGCCGCAAGATGGAGGAGGCTCCGGATGCCGGAAGATGGAGGAGGCTCAAGACGCCGCAAGATGGAGGAGGCTCAAGACGCCGCAAGATGGAGGAGGCTCCGGATGCCGGAAGATGGAGGAGGCTCAAGAAGCCGCAAGACGGAGGAGGCTCTGGACCCCGCAAGATGGAGGAGGCTCCGGATGCCAGAAGATGGAGGAGGCTCAAGACGCTGCAAGATGGAGCAGGCTAAAGACGCCGCAAGATGGAGGAGGCTCCGGATGCGGGAAGATGGAGGAGGCTCAAGACGCCGCAAGATGAAGGAGGCTCAAGACGGCGCAAGATGGAGGAGGCTCCGGATGCCACAAGATGGAGGAGGCTCAAGACGCCGCAAGATGGAGGAGGCTCCGGATGCCGCAAGATGGAGGAGGCTCAAGACGCCGCAAGATGGAGGAGGCTCCGGATGCCGGAAGATGGAGGAGGCTCAAGACGCTGCAAGATGGAGGAGGCTCAAGACGCCGCAAGATGGAGGATGCTCCGGATGCCGGAAGATGGAGGAGGCTCAAGACGCCGCAAGATGGAGGAGGCTCAAGACGCCGCAAGATGGAGGAGGCTCCGGATGCCACAAGATGGAGGAGGCTCAAGATGCCGCAAGATGGAGGAGGCTCCGGATGCCACAAGATGGAGGAGGCTCAAGACGCCGCAAGATGGAGGAGGCTCTGGAGAGCATAAGTGAAAATCACGAGGGTTGTTGTTTCTCATAGATGGGTCTGAAGCTCCTTCTGTATATGACATGGAACATTTTTTGTTATGAGTGCTAACGTTTACTTCACTTTATAGCTGAAACCCTGACAAAATCTTGATACAGAAATGGGGAATCATTTTGATCGGACATGTTGAGTGAAGGGAAAGTAGTAACCAGTAAGCAAATTAGCGAAAGCACCCCCTACTACTTTCTACAGTAGAGGAAAGGAGATGGAATGACTTCAAAACAAGGGTGCTGATCTTGTCTTGGGTCCTTTTCAAATGGGGATGTCCAGAACAATGGTCTGATGTTTTCTCAAAGGACAAAGATGCTATTTTTTTCTTTTACACTGGCTTGGTGTTCTTTTTAAATACAGGGAAAAATGCTACTGGCTGAACTTACACTAGTGGCCAAAACTACACGAATATTGCCCGTAATGTTTACAAATATCATACATTGGATTAAATAAGTAAATAAGTATCTGAAGTAACTCAAATAAAGTTCTGCAATTTGCAAAAATTGGAAGTATTTCCACAATTTTGGTCACTAGTGAATGATGTCAATGTTGTTCTCTATTAGCAATTTGGAAAGAGCAAAATAAGGTTCACAACTGACGATAAAATCATTGTGATTGTTTTTTTTATGTCGTGGATCTTTAATATTTCATATAAAAAAAAAATATGTGGCCAAAAGTGCTACATCCATCCATTTTTAATTACTTCATCCAGTTCGACAGCACCTATTCTGGGTAGTGTAGGACGCAAGGCTGGGTTACGGCCTGGATGGGATGCCAGTGCTTCTTGGGCCTCAGACATGCACTATGGGTTTACAGTTGTGTGGGTTTACTTAGCTGCATACCTGGGATAGGAGGAAACGACAGGGTACAGAGGAAACCCAACAAACTGTACAAGCTGCACCTGCAGATAGGGGGAATGGATGGGAGCCCCTGGCTGGATGTGTGAGGTCACTGTGAGCCCCTGGCTGGATATGTGAGCTCACTGTGAGCCCCTGGCTGGATATGTGAGCTCACTGTGAGCCCCTGGCTGGATGTGTGAGCTCACTGTGAGCCCCTGGCTGGATGTGTGAGCTCACTGTGAGCCCCTGGCTGGATATGTGAGCTCACTGTGAGCCCCTGGCTGGATGTGTGAGCTCACTGTGAGCCCCTGGCTGGATGTGTGAGCTCACTGTGAGCCCCTGGCTGGATATGTGAGCTCACTGTGAGCCCCTGGCTGGATATGTGAGCTCACTGTGAGCCCCTGGCTGGATGTGTGAGCTCACTGTGAGCCCCTGGCTGGATATGTGAGCTCACTGTGAGCCCCTGGCTGGATGTGTGAGCTCACTGTGAGCCCCTGGCTGGATGTGTGAGGTCACTGTGAGCCCCTGGCTGGATGTGTGAGGTCACTGTGAGCCCCTGGCTGGATGTGTGAGCTCACTGTGAGCCCCTGGCTGGATGTGTGAGCTCACTGTGAGCCCCTGGCTGGATGTGTGAGCTCACTGCACTGACCACTGAGCCAACCTGCTGATTCACTGCTCTGGATTCTCAATCTCCAAAGGGTTCAGTTTAAAATTTTAATTTTTGCATTCAAGGCCTTGGCGGCTAACAGGGAACGTTTAGCCGACATTATGTGGTCTTCTGAAAGCTGGCAGAGAACGTTTGTACTGTAACATTCATAGAATGTTATTTCAATGTTTTCCATTTTAATGGATCATTTGTTCAGACAGATATTTGGGAGCTTGTGTCTTACAGTGATTTTACTATGGTTACTTGAGTGTTGCTGTATATGTTATGTTTTATTGTATTGTTTTATCCAATCATTTTATTACATCAATTTATAGTATAATTTCCAGATGTCGTTTTGTTATTTAGATGTCATGTTTTGATTTGGTCTTAAAAATGTAAAACACTTTGTGACTATGTCTGAGAAAGGTGCCATACAAATAAACTTTGCATGCATGCAACCCATGCAGGCAGCGCTGGACAGCCCATTAGATTCCGTAGGTGCCCTCCTAGGATGCCATTATCTGTCGGAGGGGAGGGGGTTTGGGGGCGGCTACTGACTTAGAAGCTGATGTCACAGTGCTGAAGCTTGCCCAAAGCTCTACCTTGTACACCACAGTAAATGCTGTGTATTATAACATAGCTAATAATAATACTTTTGCTTTAGTAGAAGAAGTTACTTTGTTAAAATCATGTGACATCCGATGTCACCAGGAAGACTTGCGGCTTTAATGATGTCAGGCCTCCTCTGCCAGTGTCGGACGCAGGAAAAGGCGGACGCAGGTGTCGCATTCTGTCTGCTGACTTCTCGGGCTGAGATGCAAGCTGAAAGCGTGTGCGTGCTGAGCGTGACGGCGCTCAGCGGTGACGGCTTAAGATCTCCTGGCACTTAAGGCTCCCTGGCATTCTGGGGAGGTGCATTGCATGTGACCGTCTGCCTGCATCAGAGAATACGTTGCTGCTCCACTCAGCTTCCACTCCGCATGGCCCCCGATATTGACATATGTTGCTGTGTTTTGCTGGAGAAATATGAAAATTTCCAGAATAAAAGTTGCTTTAAAGTGGTATCAAGGGGTTTTTCTAAAATGACAGCAAAAGGAAATATGATGATAAATGATAATTGATTGTGAGATGGTAAGGCGGGGGGGCTGGACGTCCCAGGGAGAGGTGAAATCAAATGAAGAGCATGTTTATTCTGCATTATTATTCATCAACACAAATAATTCCCTTGTGTCACGACCCTGAAGCAAGCCCTCACTCCCAGTCAGCACCATCTTTGTGCCAATACTGGCACATCTCACAAAAAAGTTTAGAAATATCAGGTTTTAGAAAATGACATATCCATAGGTACAAAAATCTCTTCACATGTGACTCAGCAGTTGACATCTCTGATAACTTGTGGTATTAATTCAGGGAATGATGTCAGCCAGGGAACAGGATTGGATCGATGTTTCCTCTAGATCAGGGTCCACAGAAGACAGAATGCCCCCTCGGTTGTGCCACTGAAGTCCCTGCCTGTACATTAACATGCCACAAGTTACGAGGTTTCTAAGGCGACATAAATACAGAAATGTTGCCCCTGTGAAACTACGCAATGCTTCGCAGATATTAATAAGCAGGAGTATAAAGAGTGTAATTCATAATGCAAAAAATACCAGCGCGTGAAATAGTTGGAGGTGCATAAATTGCACGTTGCAGAAGAATGAGAACAAACTACACTTCAAGAACCGCAAAGTTTCATGGTTTAAGAGAGGATTTGCTTTTATAGGGAATAATGTCTGGTGCACTGAGGAAAGGCGTGACTCCCAGACAAAGCTGCATTGCTCTGGGGGGAGTATAGGAGGGAGTATAGGAGGGAGTGGAGAAGATGGAGAGGAGACTCCATATTTCACTGTCTGACATCCACCTCTCATTACCTGCATCCTCCGCCCTGACAGGCCAAATCGCCGAGGGGAGGTTTCAGCAGCAGTTCTTTTCTCAGTCAGCTGGCAGGTGGGATGCCAACCCCCCCCCCCCCCCCCCCCCCACAGCAACATGTAGGCTATGACCTGCTGCTATGCTCTGATTGGCTGGCTCAGGATGGGTAATAAAGGGAGGGCGGGGCTTCTTAATGCTTCCACTCTAACAGTAGTGACATAACATCTATATTTTACATCAACATTATGATCTGTTCATTTTCACGAGCTGCTTATTCAGTTTCAGTGGTGGGTCTCTATAGCCTTTGCCAGGATTTTATTTGATCTGGATCCTTTACTGCCGTGACATTACACCCTTAATCAAACACTAAGTTGCTTTTTCTCAAATACAATCCTCAGAGAGTCTTGGTTTTTCTCCAACCAACATTTTATACAATCTTGCGACAAGCAAGACAATGTGAGCCATGGCATCCCATCCAGGGTGTCCCCTGCCTTCCCAGTGCTTCCTGGGATAGGGATAGACTCAGCTACTGTCTCGTCATCCTCTTTCTTTTACTGAAGGGCTTAGTCTGATCCACGGTGGGCCAGCAAGCATACAATTGGGCTCCAAGTCCGATCCAGACTGGGCCAGAGAGCGTACAGTCAGGCTCAGAGTCCGATCCAGACTGGGCCAGCGAGCGTACAGTCAGGCTCAGAGTCCGATCCAGGCTGGGCCAGAGAGCGTACAGTCAGGCTCAGAGTCCGATCCAGGCTGGGCCAGCGAGCGTACAGTCAGGCTCAGAGTCCGATCCAGACTGCGCCAGCGAGCGTACAGTCAGGCTCAGAGTCAGATCCAGGCTGGGCCAGCGAGCGTACAGTCAGGCTCAGAGTCCGATCCAGGCTGGGCCAGCGAGCGTACAGTCAGGCTCAGAGTCCGATCCAGGCTGGGCCAGAGAGCGTACAGTCAGGCTCAGAGTCCGATCCAGGCTGGGCCAGAGAGCGTACAGTCAGGCTCAGAGTCCGATCCACGGTGGGCCAGCAAGCATACAATTGGGCTCCAAGTCCGATCCAGACTGGGCCAGAGAGCGTACAGTCAGGCTCAGAGTCCGATCCAGACTGGGCCAGCGAGCGTACAGTCAGGCTCAGAGTCCGATCCAGGCTGGGCCAGCGAGCGTACAGTCAGGCTCAGAGTCCGATCCAGGCTGGGCCAGAGAGCGTACAGTCAGGCTCAGAGTCCGATCCAGGCTGGGCCAGCGAGCGTACAGTCAGGCTCAGAGTCCGATCCAGACTGCGCCAGCGAGCGTACAGTCAGGCTCAGAGTCAGATCCAGGCTGGGCCAGCGAGCGTACAGTCAGGCTCAGAGTCAGATCCAGGCTGGGCCAGCGAGCGTACAGTCAGGCTCAGAGTCCGATCCAGGCTGGACCAGAGAGTGTACAGTCAGGCTCAGAGTCCGATCCAGACTGGGCCAGAGAGCGTACAGTCAGGCTCAGAGTCCGATCCAGGCTGGGCCAGCGAGCGTACAGTCAGGCTCAGAGTCCGATCCAGACTGGGCCAGAGAGCGTACAGTCAGGCTCAGAGTCCGATCCAGACTGGGCCAGAGAGCGTACAGTCAGGCTTCAAGTCCGATCCAGACTGGGCCAACGAATGTACAGTTGGGGTCAGAGTCTGATCCACGCTTGTTTTCTTTTGCAAATACATTCGTTTTTGACAGCACTGAGTAGACCTGCACAGTGGAGTTTTTGCTAGCACTGTCGTGCTCAACACGTCTGTGTGTGTGTGACGTTGTGCATGTGTTTCTGCTCTGATGGACTGGAAATCCACCTACTGTAGGTCCTGTGTCCCGGAGCAGCCACCCAGTCCTGGATAGGCAGTAATGTAGATGGATACTTTGTGCTCAGTAATGCAGATACTTGTCCTTTTACATTATGTCCTCATCATTAGATTTGTGCCAGAAGCTAAATATATCAGAGCAGTCAAAGCCCATTTCTCTGCACTCAGAAATGGAGCAGTGATTCTAAAGAGAGCCAAACATTGTTGATTAATATTTACAAATACTTACAAATGAAGCACCCAGATCTCCAACTGTAATTTCAGCAACACAGCTAATTTTAGCAATAAAATGTGTGTCAATGAGCATATTCATCCCAGAATTGCCCGACTCTCCAGACACAATAGTCTGCAATTATGATGAAAAACCCGGAACGCTTACAGAGAGAGAAGAGGGTGTAAGATCTGAGGATAGCAAGGGACAGCCAGAGAGGCGGGAGTGAGTCATTACTGAGGTCCTGGCAGGGCCTGGCTCCGCCACTGTCATGCGTCTATCAGCGTAACCTGCTCTGGGTCACCTGACACCTGGAGTATGAACACTTACGTATGGTTCGCAGTTTGGTCTGCCAGTGGGACAGAAGAGTAATGATGTCATCAAAAACTCACATGAACATAGATTCACTGCTAGCTGAATGTGTAGGTGTTAGGACACACATATGCATAGAGACACAGATACATCATTCTTGGCCTCAAATCATATTTAATATCAAGAATATATGTAATTTAATGTATACCTAAAAAGGGCAATAATAACGTTAATCTATAACATACTATGTGTGTGTGTGTATATATATATATATATATATATATATATATATTATGAAAAGTTTATTTATGTAAATTTAATGGTGTTATCAACAAAAATCATTCAAACATACTTACACACACGCGCTCTAATACACACCTGTCTACTTACAGACACATATACACAGCTTGGTACACACCTACCACACCTACCATACTGTACCTACACACATCCATCAAGTCTAATATTTCTGTATAAGTGGTCAGTCTTCAGCACGTAGAATAGACTCTGTTCTTCTTGCCATCCTCTATGAATTATGTTCCAGGTGATTTCTATAAAGGGCTCATCTCACAGATGACCATGACCCAGAAAATCATTCGATCAATGCTGTTTGACGCTACTCAGTGATTCACTGCTAGCCGAATGTGTAGGTGTTAGGACACTGGTCAGGAAACATACAATCCTGCTTCTTGGCAATGCAAAATGGTCACAAATGGCCGACCTCAAAGGGAATTTCACACGTATTTTTTACTTCAGCCCAAAAGAACAAAAACGTAAAAATAACCAACATTTTTAGATTCTGTATTTAGTGTTAATCAATTATTAAGTATTAAATATGAAATGATACTGCACTGTATGTGACATGCCGCTCTCCAGTTAGCCAGCTGTTTGACAGCTGTTCAGCGCGCTCCCCTTATCCGTAATGCCCGGGGGCTTTGGGGCTGTTAGCTTATTATTGCCCCATATAGCGCCCCGTACCCCCATAATTGGCATGTGGCGTTGCATGTTCACATGCACCCACCCACTGACGCAAGGCAGCAGGGCTGTCACTGTGAGAGACCGTAATTGGCTGTCAGAGACTCAGGCCGGGAGAGCGTCATGTCAACGTGGCACCTGTGCCAGCATCGTGCCGTTTCTCAGGCAACGGATCAGACGATGACCTCATCGGCATCCTTGAGGGCAGCCAGAGTCAGAGGTGACCCCCACGTGTACAGGAAGCAGCCCACTCGCTCTCAGCCGTAGCCGACCTTCCTGGGGCTACCTCATGTTGACTCACCTCACTTGTCAACGTTAGTGGCAAAAGCAGCATAATCAGCACAGTAAGTTCCTTTCTGTTTACATACGTTTTGTTTACACTTTTATGTGTGTGTGTGTGTTTGCAAGTATTCAAAAAGGCAGTCAGTGAAAAGGCTATTTACGGGGGGCTATTTACGGGGGTAATACGTGCTTTTATCTGGGTACTAAGTGTATTGTGTGAAACACAGACAAATATATGCACATGCACACAGACATGCATATATATATATATATATATATATATATATATATATTCACCACCAGCTCACTTAATTAGTTAAATAACTCAATGAGGTATTGATCAGCCAAATAACGTGGGGTTGTGGTTGAGTGAAAAAAATACATGGTGTATTGGATGCCTGCAAATAAGGGGGGTAACTTTAGAAGGGGGTTTGAGATGGCTACATTGAGACACTTTGACAGACATAGGATCACAGTTTTGAACCAACATGAAGCTCATTTAAGCTCATCATTTTCACTGTCTAAGATTTCATCTAAAACAATAGAAATGTAATGAAAACCTCAGTGTTGTAATGATTTGCCAGTTTCTGCCCACATGTCCGAGTTCTTTGATAATTTTATGTGAAGATGTACTTATTTTTTTTCTCAAAAGTGCATGTGAAACTGTAGGTGGGGGCTCACTGGAGGCACGAGGGTGTTCACACTGTCAAAAACATCAAACTGGGGTGGGTGTGGTGAGATTTAGTGAACAATAGCAGCGCTCCAATGAGCCAATGAGAAGCAGTAGACGTTTGATGCTGCACGGACGTGGATATATCGACGTTTTCTCTTTTCTAAAGCAGTTTAGTCAAACGGGCATGGGTGTAAAGATGACGCGTGGAGCAGGCGGGCCATGGTGAGCGGGCTCTTTAACGGATGAGCGCAGGTGCCGTCGTCCTGGCAAAGTCTAATTATGATTGAAGGACGCTCGCAGCATCCGGACCCGGCTGAGCGGCCCGCTCCGCGCCTCGTTCCCAGGATGTTAAACGGCGACTGAGCATGTCTAGACAGGAGTATTGATCGGCGAGTCGGCTGAGTGAATCACGCGGGCAGTAGCCTCTCGGCCCGTGTGGGGCAGCCCGGGCGCTGGAGTCACGCTCTCTTTATCCTTACAGACTGGCTCTGGAACTGGATCAAAAGCGATTGCATATATGGAGCTGGGATTGCAATGCTGCTTCGTTTGTGCATCTGGGCGCGTTGCTCACCTTTTACTCATCCCCCCCCCCCCCCCATCACATGCACGGAGACGAGGTCCTGGGGAAAGGTGTCAGCGCTTGCTGTGCCGAGACGGTCCCTGTCTCCTTCCCCGCCGTTCCTCAGCCTCGCTGATGATTGGCTAAAACGTTCTGACTTACAATTGGCTGAGAATCAAACACAGGTGGGAGGTGGGGGGTTTGCTTGACTCCGCTCCCTGTTGGAGGAAATCATGTCACTGGAGCGGCCCATGGGTACAAAGCATGCTGTCAGGGAACGCCAGCAGGGGAGCCCTCTATGGAGACCGCTCGCACGCCACCCGCGTTTTTAATTGGCTGGTCCGTGCTGGGCGGCGACCAGCTCCTTACCTGAGACGTGCCAGCGGCCCCGACAAAAGGCCGGCTGCCAGCCAATGCCGTCCCCCTCACCACCGACACGTCCTTCATGCGATCTTCGAGTAATGCGACGAGGCGCGTTGGTATCCAAGGCAGACGTGACTGCTTGGTACCGTGCACCATAGAAGCACTGCCTTCTGGGAAGGGAACGGGGGGGGGGCAGGGGGGACAAGGTGACAGCTCCTCATACGGTGGGGGCAGATGGCAACACGGTCTGCCAGCGTCCTGCAGTGACCATTAATTAAAGGTGGCTAGTGACAGTCAGCCGGGGAAGTAACAGCACATCTGCGTCTACTGAAGGAAGGCAGATGCGAGGTCAGGCAAAGAGCGGGGATCCGTTTCCTGGCTTTAAAATCCCCATATTCAGGCGTACTGACAAACACAATTGCACCAATGATGTCATACTGGGTTTTGTTTGTGATTCGCTTAAGGGTTTTGCTAAACTCTTGCTTTACTTAAAGTCCATGCATAAAGTTAAACCACTGATACATCCTTGGTGGTCGGTTACTGCTCTCTGCTTTATACTATTTTTATAATTGACTTTAATTTGATTTATTGCACCGAAACAAATTCCTTGTACTCGGGTTGTTCGTAGTGAATAAACTTGATTCGGATTCTGATTCTGGTTCTTGCTTGGACGATCGCCTTAGGTAGCCATGCTCTGTGATGTCATCCATCTGTCTCCTTGGAATCCCATTCGTATTTCCCAGTTCGATGTATATGGGAGAAAATTCTCACGGGTAAAGGATTCCCCGCCCTCTACATTATAAAGGCACCTTTCTTTACCGGAGTGTGACGTCCCCTTCCATCCTGCAGGGTGTTTATCTCCCTCGGGGTTATGGTTCACTACTCCTTGGCATGATGCTGCCTGGTCCTGAGCTGTCAAATCCCAGCGTGACACTGCCAGCGGGGCAGGACCGGGGATTAAACGGGATGGATTCATTCCAGCTGGTAAACCGAGGAAAGTTTCATCGAAAACATATTCACCTCAAACTGAATTTGCTCTTTAATAAAAAAGACGAAATTTTTCTATAAACATATATTTTGAAACATAGTCCACAATTTCGATTAAAGACTAAATTAAAGTTCCGTTATGATCCTGTCTGATGATCACTGATCCAAAATTCAAAGTCTGCAGCAGAATCAATAGTCCGGGAGATAAATAATTCATTCGCTGAGGGTTTTAGGGGTCACAGAGGGCTAAATTGCTGGAACCTTCTTTCCCGCCTTGCCTGCCCACTCAGCAGGGATGTCTGGATGTGCCGGTGTGGTCTGTGGGCCGGACAGCACATTTTCCCAGAGAACGAACGCGCTGCACAGACAATGGGGGCGCTGTGGAGTACGATATGGTGGTGGGGGTGGGGGGTGGATGGGCAGTATGTGATACCCTGTGATGCTAACAGCCACTTCTCTCCCATAATACATTGCAATCCAATCTTCATCACGTTCAGTAACTTACAGTTCTCTCTAAACACTATTTAGATGAAGGCATACTTGCGATCGAAAAGGTGTATTTTTAAATGTCAAGGATATTTCTACTCTAACCATCACAGTGGATCTTAGGACACCGGAATATCAGACAGATAGTGATGCAATTGTAAATACCCCATCCATCCATCCATTCATCCATCCATCCATCCATCCATCCATCCACTTAGAATTGCACAAATCTGGACATGCCCTAGAACAGTGTTTCTCCACCCAGTGCTCTGGGACCCCCAGAAAACCCACAGCTTACACCAAATACCTGGTTTAGATGCACTGGGAGCTGGGATGGAGCAAAAAAACTGGACTGTCTGGTGGTCCCTGAGGACTGGGTTGAGAAGCACTGGTCTGGAGGGGATGCGTCTTCATTAGAGGAGACCATCATTCACACTCCGAGGGCACTTTAGAGTCTCACATTCAGCAGAGCTACAGGGCCAGAGAAGCGGCTGACCCAGCAGGAAGCCCTTGGGAGGATGTGCTCGCAAATCTCACACACATACAGTAGAGCGGATTTAGAACTGAATCCATTGCCCTGGAGGTATGAGATGCACAGCCGATTTTATAATTCTGAGTTCGAGCTCCCAGTCTCTCTTCCATTGTGGGAATTTCATGATTGATGGTGTTTTTTTCTATTTCCTGTCATTCTGGATACTCTCCCTCTGAGAATTTGTTGAATATAAACTCACCACACGAAAACTTGGCTGTGGGTGGCTGATTAGTCTTTTACTGAAGAGTGTGGATAAAATTTCATAATTTCAGCTTGCCAGTCACTGTACTGCACACCTTCTTCCACATGCAAGCAGCTGATCCCTTCTGAGACAAAAATATAGATTTTACATGATATATGATGCATCCAACAGAGTACCTGTCACTCATGAGCTTTACAATATTACGGGTGATTTGATGGCATGATATTCCCACACTAAACAAATGAAGTAATATATTTTCTCTTAATCTGAGAGCTGGTTATGAAAAAAAACCTTTATTGATCCCTCCCCCCCCCCCACCAATGTAAATAAATAAATAAATAAAGTGATAAAGTAATGAATTAATGTTTAGATAAATAAGAAGAGAATGCACAGTATATGTGAGGTACAGACATGGTAAAGCACATGGAGCAGACAATATTGTGTGAAGCCCCCCCCTTACATCACCCTACGTTCTGAGTGGAGATGAATCCAGCTGTGCTGTCCTTGTCGACGAGGGCGCCTCTTTCTGGAACATTCCCACTGAGACGGGAGGACGCGATTAACATTCAGTGGCTCGCAGTAACCCTCCTCTGTGCCTCTGCATGCAAGACCGGCTTTATTTTATACCCCTTTGCTCTCACTTTCCATAAAATTCACCTCACTTACATATTAATGAGCCACTTCAGGCTTTGGGGCAACCAGCAGAAGCTACTGCTGCTTGACGTCAGCTGCTATACTTGAAAAGCTAATTCCTTTCAGCAGGATGGAGTTTTTAGGCCATAAATGAGTTTCATTTGCACTGGCCCCAACTGAAAGCTGATTGGCCCCCCGGAATGTCCCCTTCCCAGTCACTAACCAATCAAAACATATCATTGGCTAATGATAAGGTTGCCCACTCAGAATGAGTTATAGTCCCCCCATCTCAAAAGATCCTGAATGCCTGCCATGATAGCTTTGGCTGAAGGTATCAGGAAATGAAGGTGATGGATCCACTCTGAATGTGTCCAGAAAGATACGTCTTACAGGTTTATGTTCAATGTTTGGGAGGTGAAAAGAGTGAGCAAGTGAAGTACAGGGGGCAGGGCCCTGATATACAGGGGCAGGGCCCTGACAGGTGACAGGAAGTGAAGCACGGGGGGCAGGGCCCTGACAGGTGACAGGAAGTGATATACAGGGGCAGGACCCTGACAGGTGACAGGAAGTGATATACAGGGGCAGGGCCCTGACAGGTGACAGGAAGTGAAGTACAGGGGGCAGGGGCCCTGATGCATGACAGGAAATGAAGTGAAGTACTTGACGCTTAGCCCAGACAGGTGACAGGAAGTGATGTACAGGGGCAAGGTCCTGACAGGTGACCGAAAGTTAAGTACAGGGGGCAGGGCCCTGACAGTGACAGGAAGTGATGTACAGGGGGCAGGGTCCTGACAGGTGACAGGAAGTGATGTACAGGGGGCAGGGCCCTGACAGGATATAGGAAGTGAAGTACAGGGGGCAGGGCCCTGACAGGTGACAGGAAGTGATGTACAGGGGGCAGGGTTCTGACAGGTGACAGGAAGTTAAGTATTGAGGACAGGGCCCTGAAAAATGACAGGAAGTGATGTACAGGGGGCAGGACCCTGACAGGTGACAGGAAGTGATGTACAGGGGGCAGGGTCCTGACAGGTGACAGGAAGTGAAGTACAGGGGGCAGGGCCCTGACAGTGACAGGAAGTGAAGTACAGGGGGCAGGGCCCTGACAGGTGACAGGAAGTGATGTACAGGGGGCAGGGTCCTGACAGGTGACAGGAAGTGATGTACAGGGGGCAGGGCCCTGACAGGATATAGGAAGTGAAGTACAGGGGGCAGGGCCCTGACAGGTGACAGGAAGTGATGTACAGGGGGCAGGGTTCTGACAGGTGACAGGAAGTTAAGTATTGAGGACAGGGCCCTGAAAAATAACAGGAAGTGATGTACAGGGGGCAGGACCCTGACAGGTGATAGGAAGTGAAGCACAGTGGGCAGGGCCCTGACAGGTGACAAGAAGTGAAAAACAGGGGCAGGGCCCTGACACGTGACAGGAAGTGAAGCACAGGGGGCAGGACCCTGACAGGTGATAGGAAGTGATGTACAGGGGGCAGGGCCCTGACAGGTGACAGGAAGTTAAGTATTGAGGACAGGGCCCTGAAAAATGACAGGAAGTGAAGCACAGGGGGCAGGACCCTGACAGGTGATAGGAAGTGATGTACAGGGGGCAGGACCCTGACACGTGACTGGAAGTGAAGCACAGTGGGCAGGGTCCTGACAGGTGACACGAAGTGAAATACAGGGGGCAGGGGCCCTGACAGGTGACAAGAAGTGAAATACAGGGGGCAGGGGCCCTGATGCATGACAGGAAGTGAAGTGAAGTACTTGAGGTTTAGCCCTGACAGGTGACAGGAAGTAAGAGGCAAAAGCTGTACAGGTGGCAAAAGCTGTATATTCATGGACTTGGGAATGTAGGACGAAAGAAAGACACAGATGAGAATAATGGCATGAACACCAGGGACCAAGACGGCTGTGGGATAACAGGTTTAGAACAGTTTAATTAAGTGACCTATGACATTCTACATATTTCCATCCTGAAACTTCCTTAAACAACTTGACAGTGAATACCTTTGTCCCTCAAGAAATTTCCAGTTTGACCTTTGCGCCAAAGAGAGTGTAATGACAAATTTCATATGCATGCACATCTCAGCAGGCACTAATGAGGACAATCTGGTCCAGGGATCGATACAGGCTGGGAGTAGGGAGGGGGGAGAATATAATGACAACAGAAATGCCACTAAAGGTCACCATGAACTAGGGATGACATATCCTCGTTGTCACACACCATCTCTTTATTGTCCCTGACTCTGCCGGCGTTGCCACAAATCACATCTAATCAATCCGGGCCACGGTACCATCTGCGGCTCATCACTGTGGAAACGGATCCCGCAGTCCACCAGGAGGAGATAGGACAGGATGACTCATCAGTTTCCGTAAAACACAAAACAAACATGAGGTACGTCACAGATGATGACTGGCCTGCAAATATAGACGGGACATAGCTCATGGAAAATACTGTTGTGCAGTGGATGGTCTTCAGGATGCATTATTACTGATTAAAACAGTAATATGGGGGGGGGGTGTTTTAATTTAGCTATTGAAGTCACTGGATCTGGTGGACTGACGTAGGTCCAGGCCTGAATGCCCTCCTGACTGGCAAACGTCCTTTGTGCTCGTCATCCATAGATCCATCAACGCCGAAAACACGTAGCATTCAGTCATACATGGCCAGCAGGAAATGACATATTAACATGGAAACTGCCGTCATATAGAATTCATTCAGGCTAACCGAGGAAATGACATAACAGGATAAAATACCTTCGCTAACAAACTAACATTTGCTGTCACCATTAAATCAAATCTAAAACTACCCACAGCAAAGAAAAAACAGCAACTCAAATAGAACATATGAAGGGCCATTTCAGAGAAGTAAATAGAGAAATTTATAGAATATACTACTCTAAAAAAACTCAGCAATGAAAGCTCTCCTCGATCTGATGTCTTCACCTGTCATCCTATGCTATGCCCTTATCTATAACTAAATATCTATGTTAAGTGTTGGATACAAAACAATAAGACCACAATCCCTCCCTCTTTCGCTGCAGTCTGCAAGCTTACTAATTACATGCCATTAATGATGATGTGTTCCCTCCCCTGCCTTTTATGAAATATTTGATTAATAAAGTGATGGAGGGGTCCTAACGTAATATTTAATCATGTTTGGCAGAAACTTTTGTCTAAAGTGATGAACATCAAGGCAAGCAGCACATTGCAAACGTTCATGCTGTCAAGGAGTCAACTAGGCAAGTGCAGCCGGGCTGATCTTACAGTGACTGCTCAGGCACAGGTTTATGCAGTTATTGGAGCAGGACCAACCCAAACAGCTAAATATATAACTACTAACAAAGTGACAAAGAACCTAATAAAGCTATACAAGGGCCAGCAAATGCAACATAAGGGCATTCAAGGAATAATCGGGTTAAATAAAGGAATTCAATGAACAGAAGGGTTTTAAGGTGTTTTTGAAGGTGGAGAGGGAGTCTGAGGACCGTATGTGGTTCAGCAGCTCATCCCACCTCAGAGGAGCCACACAAGAGAAACGGCTGGAGTGACACATGTCACACGGTGAAGGCCGCTCTAAGCAGTGATGGTTTGGTGACCGACGGGGCGAGATGGAACATAAGTCATGAGATAACAAACAGGAATGTGATAATTCCCGTTAAGAAAGTGAACCACACCCACAGTTACAGAAGGGTATTCCACTGTGGTCTGTTATGGGGGTGGGGGTGGGGGGGGGCAGTATTATCCCCCCAATCTATTATTAACCAAGGTCAAATTTAATGCTGCGGTGGAGAGTTTGCCCATTCATTATTCATATGGAGACTCTCTCCATGGAAGGCATGGAACGGGATGTCATAGCTGAGGCAAACCCGTGGCTTGGCGCTTGAATGCTAATGTGTCTATGCTTTGTCAGCCTTTTACTACGATGTCAAACAGGGATATCTAACATATGAGATACCCCTGGGCTTTGGACAATTTAACTACACACATACAGATATAAAATAAATATAAATACACTCTGTGTTGAGAATGATATGCGACAAATTTAGAAAATTGAGAAATGTGCATATGATCTTTTTAGCATATCTAACAAAATTAATTCTTATACTCTTTTCCTCCAGTAATAATAGGTCATTGTTTTCCTTTTCTGAGACATAAGTTTATGGGTATCGTGTTCCCTTACTGAAAACTACACCAGATGTCTATAGATACCATCATGCTAGATGATTCAGTTGTATACATCTTTGATCCTATTATCGGCCATGTTTTCCTTTTTCCCTGTATGGCTCCTTACTTACATGTGATGTCTGGATAAACTTTCCTTGCTGGAGACAGATCACTTTCACACCTTGGGCATCTGAGTAGTAAACACTACAACAAAAGCTGCAAGCTCCTCCTTCAAGCGCAGACCATTGGCACGTGTCTGACTCGGCCAGCTATCAAAAGAGGCCTGCATTGTTTTTGCTGTGGGATTCGCCAGTAGATCACAAGACAGGAAGCTTCAGATTACGCTGGACCAGTGTAAGCCATCTCTGCCTTACATTCAGCCGAGCAAATACCAGACAAAATCTTCTGGACCCTTTTATTTTGGGTGATTCATACACAAATTGGGCCATGTTAAGAACAGAATCCATTGTATATATATATGTGCCCTGCTGGGTAAGGTTTACATTCTTTAAACAGAACTAGGATCATTAAGGACAGAACCTAGAAAATGTTGGGTAGTATAAATTCAGTGTCAAAATCATGAGAAACAATTAATTAGTGCAAACAATTTCAAAAATGATAGATGGATACTTGGAGGATGTAAGTAAGTACAAAAGGAGATAAAACAAAAGACATGGTGGGTGGGCTTGTCTGCACTCAACCGCTGGCCAGTTTCACCAAATGGACCCAAATAATCCCAGCCTGGTCTTCTGCCAAAGGTGTAGCTGAAGGTAGGTTTGCGACTTCTACTTTTGGGATGTAGTTTTCATCCATTTCTAAAGGGTGTTCTTGCTCTGTGTGGTGATACACTGTGTCTGTCCTTCAAAGGTTACTGGTTCAAATCCCATGGTTAGCAGAATGGAGTCACCACTGTGCCCTTCAATAAGGTCCTGAACCTCAAATCACTCCAAGGACACTGGATGTCATCTGAATAAATGTCTGTGTGTCTCATGGAGAGCAAGAAGGTCCTATTTCCAAAGTTTCACTATTCTTTTAGCATCCTGGTTAATGACGTAAAATTTTGAGAAAAAGAATAATCTCATGAAAAGTGGAACGAGGGCCAAAAGAAAAATACGGAGATAATTTGTCGCGAGGTACATAGAGACATCTGCCTTGTTCACGATTGTGCACCACAGACATTTTTGAAAGGGGCTCCTTCAAGAGTAAAAGCAGCACACAGCCTTTTAATTGGGCACATTGAAGCAATTCTAAGGACTAAAATCCCATAATTGAAAATGCAAGAAACCTCTGTATAAAGAAAATCAGAGCAGCTTCAGTGATGGGAGACTGACCTCTAAATGTAAAATGTAACTGACTTCAAACAGACAGCCCTGGAGCAAAGCGTTTTGTAATCAGCGGGCAGGTGAACAGCTGAAACTGCAGCTGCATGTGAAGGTTATTTATGCAGACAGAGAATAGAGCAGGACATAAGAATATAGGCCCTGGGCTATACCACTACTGAGCACTGGCTCGGGTAAATGTTTTAATTCTTAATTCTGCAGGGGTTTAGAGAGAAAAAGCGATACTCACATGAGTCATGATAATAGTCCTGAGTCTGGATAAGAGAGTGAAATAAAACGATGCATTATTTGTCATTTTGACAAGTATGAATACAGGTACAGTCTAATACATCTTTTCATATATCCCATCTTGCTCTGGGAAGGAAAGTCAGGGTAGCACACTTGTAATTGAAAGACTCCTGGTTTGAATCCCCAACCAGCCAAGTACCACTGAGATATCCTCAGCAAGGTACCGCCCCCAAGCACTGCTCCCCGGGCGCTGAATTAGCTGCCCCCTGCTATGTCACTATGTCACATATGGGTGAAATGCAGAGGATTATTTTGTTGATGTGAGCTGTGGTGTGTCGACAATGACAACTAATCACTTTCACTTCACTTGTAGAGGTGAGAGTGAAGCTGGGGGTCTGAGCACAGGGTCAGCAATTTATCTGGTATCCCTGGCACATTTTGGCGGGGGGGGGGGGGGTAAGGGCCTGCATCAGGGGCCCAACGGAGACGTGACTATTCTGGCAAGGATGGGGGTTCAACTTAATGAAAGGTTCAGCTTTAAAATGACCGGGAAAAGTATAAAAATGTACGTCTGCCTATTGAACAGCGTTCCGTTTTTCTAAACATGTTGCAGATCCTTGTCAAGGGGCTCCGTGACTCATGGTAGAGACGGACCATTCGGATTCAACTGCTGTTCCTCATTTAGTAAAGGTTATATAGCCAAATATTTCCTGTACAAGGGAGATTTTTAGGATATTCATTTGCAATCTAGAAGCCTTTAAATATGGGTTTCAGAGGTATATTATTTGTATAGTATTTTCCGAGCATTTATCAAAATTTCAGTGGACGCTCTGCTGCCATATTTGGAGGTGACCATCTAGCCACCCACTGTGCAAAAGGACATAAACATGCTCCATGCCTGCCTCGAGAATATATCCAGACCGCTCAGCCTGTGTCCTGCCCCAAAAAGACACAGTGAGACTGGTTCATGCATACGGGATGCCAAGGCCTACAGTGCTGCTTCTAATGGCTGTTTGTCAGGAAGGGATGGCCTGAAAGCCCCTTTCTCCAATGTCACATATCAGCCCTGTGCAGACTATTCTCAGTAATGAAGTGCAGCTGGTCCTAACTATTGGACAATAGCTAGACTCTTTAAAACAAGCCAGCTGTGCTGAATAGGTAGGTAGACTTTAGGCAAAGACAAGTTCCATGTGTGAATAAATTCACAAATAGTTTTAAATACAATATTTATAATATTAGTTTCCTGAAAAGGCTACAGACTTCCTTTTTCCACATACATGGAATAACCACGGTAATTTGTACTCTTGAAATCATTTTTACTGGATTTTCTTGAATCATGCCCTTTGGGAATTCAGAGGGACTAATTCACCCTTTCATCAAACCTTTGGATTTTCAGAAAAACCCTATGTTTGTTACATTCCTTCTAGCACTGGACTCCATTTTTTCTAGTTTCCGTAACTACCTATCCGACGCCAGATCACACGGAGCCTGGAGCCAATCCCAGGCAACACCAAGCACTGAGGATCCAGTATGCAGTGGAATAGTACATCAAGAGGGCCAACTCACACACTATGAGACAATTGGAGACAACTGTCCACCTTGATCATGAATCTTTGAACAGTGACGGAAACCCCAGGGAACATGGAGAGAAGATGGAGGGAACTCTACACAACTGTATGACTGCATCCTGGGAGTCCAGGTTGATTCCAAATTGATAAGCAGCCTTACTGAGTAGCTATAGTTTATCAGCCTCTAAGGAAGTAATGCTGTTGCCCCAGAATATCACTGTCCAGAAGACTTCACCTGCAACAACACACTGATAGAACTGCTGCAACAAGGACCTGGAGATTACAAAGGATCCAAAGAAATAGAGGCCACTTAAGCCCTTCTTCTACACAGCCACTGTGTTAGCTGTCCAGCTACCTATAAGTGTCCCCTTCCTCCACATCCTCTCCTTCTATGGTCATAGAGTTGGGCACCCTCAGACATGCAGAAGTCCACCACCATCTCCTAGGCTTTGTCGCTGTTAAGCTGCAGCTGGTCCCCCACCGATGGTGTGCCTCGTGAGAGCTTCTTGTAAATCTGAGGAGTACAGGGTGAACATCAAGGGAACCAAGTACGCTCCCTGTGGGAACCCCGTGCCACTCACTGCCATGTCTGCTGATCAGGGGGTCTATTATCCAGGATGCGGATATGGAGGTGCCCACCTGCATCTCATACAGCTTCTCTTTCAGCAAAACATACTGAATGGTGTTGAAAGTACAGGAATAATCAAATAATATGATTATTACAGTGTTGCTGGCTAAGTCCAGGTAGGAATAGGCTATGTTTATGAGGTAGATGATGATGTCATCCACTCCCATATGCTCCTCCTCTCAAACTGCAGGGGCCCGGTGCTGTTTTGCCCTGGGGTCTGAGGAAAGCTATGACAAACTGTTCCAGGGTCTTCATAATGTGGGATGTCAAGTCACTGGTCGATGGTCACATGGTGCATATTGTTGCTCTCTCTGGGGAACTGGGATCAGCCAGGATGGCTTCCACAATGCAGGGAGCCTTTCCTGGATCAGGCTGAGGGTGAAAAATGCCCTGGGGGACTCCTCCACGCCCTGAGGACTCCTCCACAGAGCTGTCTCAGCAGCTCAGGGCTGATGTTATCAGGACCAATCCATTGTGGCAAGGTGGCAGTAGGAGAGGATGAGGGGGGAGGAAGATCAAAGGCGAATGTTTTTGTAGTGAGGTGTGAGTCCGCAGTGCAGGCGGGTAACCACAGTCCTGACTGTTCTGTGAGCTGTGGGGGGAGGGGGAGGCGACAACAGCCGAGGAATTTGGACATCAAGGATGGGGGACTGCAATGGGGGGAGGCCAGGATATCCAGGAGAGCAACACGTGTCATACATTTAACAACACAAAAGCAAATGATTGCAAAAATAAACATGCATCAGAGATGCACAGCTGTGTGAAGGCAGACTGAAAATCAGTCAAGTTCAAACATACAATCCTCAGCGGTACAATCAAAAGTGAATCGATCGGTACTCGAGGGCACAATGCTGGGAATAAATAAATCAGTCACTGATGATGACTGACACAGTGACTCGCTCCACTGCATGGCAACAAGGGGGTACTAACAGGTTACTCCATCCGAGGTTACGGGACTGGCCTGCAGCCTATCCCAGCCTGCAAGTTATCCCAGGCAGCATCGGGCGCGAGGTGCGGAGACACCCTGGACGGGATGCTAGTCCAGCACTGGGCACATATACACACACAAACACACACTAAGGGCATTGCAGAAATGCCAGGTCACCTAACTGCTGGAGTACCCACAGGAAAAACACGCACACGTACACACATATACGCACACAGACCTGTACTTATATGTCCATTCATTTCTGTGGGCAAAACCCTAGTCCCAACAATGACAACCCTACCCAGCCCTAACCTGAACCATAAGTAACCAAACAAAATACAAATCTTTCAGCATTTTTAGTTTTTTGATTGCATTCACAGATCTTTGTGGGGACCTGGGAAATGGTCCCCACAACATTAAAATAACAGGTCTTTATTACATTGTGGAGAACATTTCGTCCCCACAAATTAATACAAAGATAATCCCCCCCCCCCACACACACACACACACCAGGGTGGTAGGAAAGTCAAATAACCAACCGTGGAGATGTAAGGCAACTACCTACAGAGCCTCTGTGCCACCTGCTAGTCAATTACTCCTTAATCACTCAGTAATTATTTCCTTAGTTGTACCTAATTAAAAATAAAGGACTGATCTTAACAGCAATAAATGTAATATGCAGTGTATTCCATTACTAATTTAATTCATAACTCAGTAAAGTAAGTAAAAAAACATATCTGGAAACTTCCAGGGTATTATAGCACTTTAAAGTTAATGGGAAATCATCCCTTTGTCTTCCAGTTCCCAGCACAGTTGTCTGATGAACCTGGAGCCATAAGCAAGAAACAGAGGGTAGAAGGCAGGATGGGATGCCAGTCCATCACAGGGCACATACTTATGCATGCACTCACTATACACTCATGCATGCACTCACTATACACTCATGGATACACTCATGCATGCACTCACTATACACTCATGGATACACTCATGCATGCATTCACTATACACTCATGCATGCGCTCACTATACACTCATGGATACACTCATGCATGCACTCACTTTACACTCATGGATACACTCATGCATGCACTCACTATACACTCATGCATGCACTCACTATACACTCATGGATACACTCATGCATGCACTCACTATACACTCATGGATACACTCATGCATGCACTCACTATACACTCATGCATTCACTCACTACACTCATGGATACACTCATGCATGCACTCACTATACACTCATGGATACACTCATGCATGCACTCACTATACACTCATGCATGCACTCACTATACACTCATGGATACACTCATGCATGCACTCACTATACACTCATGGATACACTCATGCATGCATTCACTATACACTCATGCATGCGCTCACTATACACTCATGGATACACTCATGCATGCACTCACTATACACTCATGGATACACTCATGCACATATTCTCAAGCATGCAGTCACACATACTCCTCACACATGCACTCACAAATACACTCGCACATGCACTCAAGCATATACTCAAGCATGCACTCATGCATGCACTCACACATACACTCAAGCATACACTCACACATGCACTCAGACGTACACTAACGTGTGCACTCAGACGTACACTCATGCGTGCACTCACATGTACACTCACGTGTGCACTCAGACGTACACTCACGCGTGCACTCACATGTACACTCACGTGTGCACTCAGACGTACACTCACACGTGCACTCACACATACACTCATGCATCCCCTCACATATACAATCATGCATACACTCACACATGCACTCACACATACAGTCACGCACATATACTCACACATACACTCATGCATACTGTGACACACATTCACTCACAGATGCACTCACACATCCACACACACATACAGTCACGCACATACACTCACGTATGGACTCATGCATACACTCACACATATGCTCACGCATGCACTCAAATATACACTCGCACACATACTCGTAATTTGCAGTTGCAAATTCACCTGCTGTCATGCTTTTCGACTGTGGAAGGAAACCAGAGCACCCAAAGAAAACCCGGACGATGTCAGGAGATCATGCACACAGCACACGCACAGCACACACACAGCACACACACAGCACACACACAGCACACACACAGCACACACACAGCACACACAGAGTGAAGGCAGGATTAAAGCCTTAAATAGGTGGGAGGCAGCTGTGATACCCACTGAGCCACTGTGTCACCCATTAAAGGATCTAACTACCAGATTAGCTGAAGAGGACAGGGTTGTGCAGATTAAGCCTGAAGATATAACAACTGCCTTTCAATATTTAAATTCTACTGAACTGAGGAATGGTGTGTAGAGCAGTAGGTTATGCATGTGTGCTCATATCCAGACGAGCGTGGGTTTAAGTAGTCCCATGTAACTTAACAAGTGGAGTATTGTGCATAATAACAACCCATAGGTGATGGATTCAAATCCCATGGACTGTGCATAAATTCTTGCCCTTCACTCAACTGTAAGTCAGTTTGGATAAAGTAAGTGAATCCTGTTACCAGGTGAGTACTTGCAGTGCCCTTCAGTTACCAGGTGAGCACTTGCAGTGCCCTTCAGTTACCAGGTGAGCACTTGCAGTGCCCTTCAGTAAGATCCGTAACCCAAGCTGCTATGGGATGCTGACTCACCCTGTCTGTGAGCTTTCCTTGTTTTGTGTATTACTTTGGGCAAAAGTGTTTGGAGAATAAATTTGAACCTGTGTGTTAAAATGACTCTGTGATTAGTCACTGCAGTTTGTTACCTGACTTGTTTCCAAAATATGCCACTGGAAATGATCAATAAAGCACTTCTAGAAAGAGTGAGCAAATGGGCCTTTTTGAAGGGAGTAACTGGATGTGTTACTCAGTAAGATTGACTTTATTACCCTTCTGGGAATTTTGCTAAATTGCCTTTTGGACATGAACTGTTTTTATGTGTCTGGAGTGTCGGGGGAGGGGGGGGCGGGGGTTGCTGGGAAACGACAGGCCTCACATTTCAAAATGTAAAAATGATTTCTGAATTTAAAAGTTAAACAGCCCTGGATGCATCTCCTATCTGTGCTGTTAAACTTACATGATATTTGGGGGGGCAGCTGAGCACGGATTGTGTCACATCTTACCCGCCATGTCCACCTGATCCTCTTGTCCCCTCCCTAATGTCACCCTGATGAGCCACGCCTGTTACCTGTTACCTGTTGCCTGTTGCCTCTTGTTAGTGTCGCAGCTTCAGCAGAGCTGTGTGTGGCTCAGGGGACTAACTCTCTGTGGCCGTCATCAGAAAGTTGCCGGTTTCAGCCCAGCCTTGTCTCATCTGTGGGTTCTTGAGCAAGGTCCTTAACCCCCATCTCCCTGGGCACTCCTATGGGTAGCTGCCCTTCGCCCTTCATGGTCTGTTTGCTCTCACCCGCAGAGAGGAAGTTGGGGGGGGGGGGGTTAAGGAGAATTCCCCCATGGGATCAATAACATGCCTATTATTAGGTATCTGTTTGTCTCATCATCCACAGTCTGCTTATTGATGTTGAACCTTCCTGGTTGCCAGTCGTTCTGTTTGTGATCCTTTACAATCCCGTCTGTTTCCAGTCTCTGCCCATAACCCCCCTTTTCTCTAGTCTCATCAGATTGGCACATAAGAGAGGGGGGAGAAGCATAAGCAGCAGTGGTCAGTGATGAGACATGATCAGGGACATGAGGATCTGACGTGATCCGGAAGTCACCGGAATCTACACGTCCCCCAGAACACGCCATCCCTGTGCTATCTATGCCACTTCGGATGTGAGCTGAAATTACACATTTTTGTGCTGACATTAAAAATATTATAGCTTATTTAGAAAGCACATTTATACATAGAAACTTACATTTTTATGCCAGGTCAGACAGTTCCAGAAACAACAGTGATTAAGGGCCTTGCTCAAGGGCACAACAGTAAAAGCACTTAGCTGACACTGGGGTTTGAACTGGTGACCTTCCGATTGCAGACAATGCATCACAACCCACTGATCCATACCCAGAGTCACCAAAAGCTGTAGATATGAAATGAGTGTTACATAATTTGCTTAGTTTAGTTTCTTGAACAACAGTTATGGATTCGGCCTTTGTGAAGGAACCCAGAATTGGTCCCTGTATCCAGGCCTTGATTCAGATGCTCCTCTCCAATGCTGGAGAACCTAGGATCTGAAGGGGCTTTGCCAAAGAACCGTCCCAGAGGGATCATGTCCTGGTTTTAAGTCACCTCTTTTTTCCAGTGGGCCACACACCTGTCCTTTTCTGTGAATATGTTACAAGACGTCAACTGTAACTCATCCTCTGCACTGGTGTCACTCGTGACCTCCGACCTCTGGGATCACAGCTGTTCGTGTCCATTCAAAACCAGCCTGGCTGAAGCCAACAAAAACACACAGGGAATGTTAATGGTGGTACCACTGAAGTTTCGGGAGCAGTGATAATATTAATATTTAGTATTGCCCCGCCCCTCAAGAAACGTAGCCTCTTCTTGTACTCAGCAGTAGTGAACTGCCCAAGGCTGAGGTCAACAGACGTTACAAGTATGTGTGGTGGGATTAGACATTATTTCTGATGTCATCTTCTAGCCAGATGAGCCTTGTGTTGCTCTGTGCTGCCTTGGCTTTTAGCAATGAACAGACACAGTTGGGGGAGGGGGCACTGTGGTCCCACATGGGGGTCAAGTTTGCTTCTGATGTCCTGAGACCAAGGAAGCTAGGTAGGGACTCTTTGGTATGAAGCCTGGGGCCATAGCAAACTGGCTTGCTGGCCCACAAGACCCTTCATCTTAGGGGGCTTGTGTTCTATGGTCTATGATCCTTTCTCCAGCAAGTTCAGAAGTTGCTGTGGAGCCCGGAGGAATGTCTGTACTTGCTGGGAAGGAGGTTCCCATTACAGAGAGGAGGGAAAGGAGACAGTTACTCCATCAGCATAATACAATCTACCACTTCATCACAGTAAGGGCTCTGGTTGGACACTGTGTGGCTCAGGGGGTTAGGCTGCTGTACCTCTGATTGGATAATTACTGGTTCAAATCCCTTGATTGGTAGAGTGATGCCCACACGTGTCCAGTTGCTCCTGAGACTGTCTCACTTGGTGTTTTTAATTGTATGCTGCTTTTGGGGAAGATGAGTCTGATAAAAAATACAATGTGACTGATATGATCAACCTGGTCAATAGGTGCTTTCCTACCCCAAGCAATTAGTGCATTTCCACCACAGGAACTCGGCCATTGTCATTCCTGGGAGGTAGTTCCTGAATCTTTTTTTAGTCCTGACTCTGGAGTAGGTACTTTTCTCTCAACCAAGAACTACTGGATGTGCCTTAATTAAATTGTGCTGACTGGTTGACGACAACCACCGGTGCTAACTTGTAAGTTACGAGGAAGTTTGGGGAAAACATATACTGTAAAAGTAGTGGAGCAACAATTGAGCCGATGGAATTGTTTTTGTATCCCAAGTATATGAAATGCATGAATGAATACCTTTTTTGCTTGTGTATCTATATTTCTATTAGGAAAATTTGGTTGCTAGAGCCGGCAGTGAAATTTGCCAGCACTTATATATATAGTATTTTATATATAACATATTATACTGTGGGAAATGCAAGAACAATCTTTTGGCCATTGCATGCACGAGTGTATTAAGAATCAAACAGGTCAGGGGCCATATAAATAAAATAGAAATAAAATACCATTTGTCCAATATTTCAGACCATGTGCTTGATCTCACGTAATTACTAACAAAACAATGTGTTCATCTTCCATTGTTTTAGGTTGGTGGTGTAGTTTTGTGGGAAATTACATGTGAAGATTAATGATCTCCCATTCTTTGCATGGTCACATTTCCGGTTGGGACAGCGAAACACAAAAGTGGCCAAGAACTGCAAAACACAGTCCAGGAACTCAGAACCAGGAACCAGGCTCTTGAAGTTCGGTGGGTAAGACGCTCATACGTTCATTATCTTTGAAAGCATGGCAGCTGCACAGACACTAATGTCCATCAGTTAAGAAGAATCAGCGTGAAGCACCCTTAACATATATTTAAGACCAGGCCCACCGTGCATAATTCCCTGGGCAGACACAAAATTACTTACACTAGGGCCCCCTTTACACGCAACCCCTCCTACCTGTGCCCCCGACGTTGCAAAAAAAATAAAGACTCCAAATAAGCCACAAAATAAGTCAGCACAAAATATTCATAAATTCCATCGTGCTCTGCAACAGAGCTTTCCTTCCTATGTTTTCTTTAACACAAAAAGTCGCACGGTGATGATGAAAGCATGCTCGGGCCTGGAATGTTAAGCAGGATGTGAGCGCAGATCAGCAGGGAAGTTGCAAGGGAGGAGAGTCGTGGTCAAACACAGTATAAGGCAGCCGGGCCTGTTGTGTGAACGCCCTAACACAGCCGCAACACTTTAGCACATTTTACACATCAGTCACTCCAGAGGCAACTGCTGACTAATAGAAACTTCCCTCCGTATTTTAATTTTATAAGCTTTAAAAGTTAGTATTATGGAAATCGGACTTAATAATCAACATATGCTGCTTCCTTCCTGTTATATGATGTGGACAGTGAAACTACCAGGATGTGATGCTGGTTCATTTATCAGGTTATATGTGCAGCAACTGTTGAGGCACTTTACAGCAGAAGGGAGCTCAGTTACAGTCACATTATATTTATTTAGCAGTTGCTTTTATCCAAAGCAATGTGCAATTGACAAAGCAGAGTCTGCCAGTCCCTGGAGCCATTGGGATTAAGGGCCTTACTCAAAGCTTTATGCAGGTACCACCTGCTTTGGGAGAGAAAAAAAAAATCACCTGAAATGTTTTTGCGTCTGAGTATTTTTACTGTCTGTGACAGACTTCTGGGTCTTTATGTGTGTGCTCCTGAAGTGCCACGTCTGTATTTCCATACATCCTTTTTTTGTTTCCTGTAACCCAAATGTGCCTGGATCTGATCTCGGATCCCAGAGGACTCTTTGTTTTTGTGGTAATCATGCACTCAGCACAGTCGCTTTGTTTGGCTTTGGTGGACATGGCATCTGGGTGATAAGGCCACTCAGGGACACGGGTCCTACGATGTCCACCCTCAGCCGAGCCCAAACAAATGCAGAAACGACATGGGTCAGTACACCTGGGCTTCTGGGAAACTGTACAATCGATACAGTCTGAGAAAAGCTTGTGGCCACCGGGTCCTGAAACATGACATGCCATCACGCTCATTTTCTAATGAATGTGCCGCCCCTCCGGGTCACCACAACCCCTGCATCCCTGTCACCTGAGTATGGGACACGCCGCCGCCACTGTTCCACGAATTTCCGGCGGCCGGTGCGTTTGTTGTGAAGGGAAATTGGCAAATGGGCAAACAGAGCAGAGTCAACAAGCCTGGAGAGACGAGCAAGAGTGCAAACGTGTGAGCAGAGGCCCACATGGACTCAGTGCACTGACTCATGCTCACGTCACTCGATTTACAAACATACAGGAAACTATTAACCCAGGGAAAGACATTAAACAGCCCAACTGCACATTATCTGCTACATATTACATAGAAGCCAAACGCCTGAGGCACTGCTGTTGAGGTTTTTGATAATAATAATCTTTCATTGGAAATGTGATTTGAATTTGTTGTAACATCCTGGTCTTACCCGAATGCATGTATGATAAGTATGTTAAAGTAAATATAAGAACAAAGACCAAAGATTTTTTGTAAAAAAACAACAGCAGGAATACACCTGTATATACCGCAGTTTCAGCTGTTCTGGAGTATTCTTTAGGGGAGTGTTGCTCAACCCAGTCCTTGGAGAACCCCAGACAGTCCACAGTTTTGCTGCATTCCAGCTCCCAGAGCACCTGTACCAAACAATGAAGAACTAATCAAGAACAAACCAAACAATCAAGAGCACTGGATAATTGGTACAGGTGTACTGAGAACTTGGAGGGAGCAAAAATATCTGGGGGTCCCCATGGACTGCGTTGGGAAACATTAGTTCAGACAGGGACGGATTATGGGTTGTGTGGGCCCCTGGGCAAAACGTTCACGAGCCCCCCCCCCCCCCCCTAAAAAAAAAAACAAAAAAAAAACGCCAGCATTGTCTGGGATGGCTAGTTGCTACGTCATCATGCCACTTGTGGGTCCAAACTAGGGAGGCGTACCGTGTTGTAAAAGCAGAATGATGTTGACAAAACTATCTTTTGCCGCTTTTTACCTCGGAAAAAGTGAAACTTTAAGTGGCTTAAGTTGATACAGTAAGTTGGATCTCAAATTATAATCAGTACAGCCTAATGCCATTACCTCACGTTAATGTTAGCACCAGGTTACCCATCTCTGTTTATAGAGACAGGTAGCAACGTAGCACAACCAGATCGTACCATAACAAACATTATTTGTTTGAATAATCCAGAATGTGCTGGATTATTGGAAATGTCTATAAAAGTGAACCAAAAGAAGTTAAAAGTCAGTTAACCTTATGTAATGAGTTATGACGCGGTTCGGTGAAAACCAATTCTAATATACAGTATAGATTTACCAACGCCCCATGGTAACAGGCTAAATCAAACATTCCAATGAGCGAACAAAGTGAATAAAGCAAATTCAACAACGGAGCTTCTTCAACGACCTTGGCGACGTGTTCGCTTTGGTCTCTCCTGGTGTGAACGTACAGTGAGAGCCATGTTGGGACACGGTTAGTGATCACACTACATGTGTACCGTGTCCAGCTGAACCATGCCAGAATCCACCTGTGTACCATATCCCCTTACAAAACGGAGTGATCAGGGGTGTAGTGGTAAAATAAGAGGTGGGTGAACTACGAATTCTGTGATCACATTTTGTGCATAAACTATACTATGATGTGCATTTAGATCAATTGAGAAGTGGGTAAATTCCAATTCTGAAATTTCAGAGGTGGGTAAACCGTGTTTACTTGCGTTTAGCCTCCACTACAGCCCTGGGAGTGATTACACTGGTCAAACTCTTACACTGCTACACTGGTCTGGGGGCCACTCAGCGGGCAGGTTAACCGCCTCCATCCCACCATGCTACCGCTCCCTAGTCAGAGGGCCTTCTGTAAGGCTGTTACAGTAACACGCCCCCCTCCCTTCCCCCCAGAAGCCAGGGGCCCCATGGTAGGGGCCCTTGTAATCAGATGGCCCTCTAAAGGTACACTACACCCTCCTCCCTAGGGCCTCCTAGTAGGGCCCTCATAATCAGAGGGCTCTCTAAAAGCCCCCAAAGCCCCCATCCTCCCTAGGACCCCCTGGTAGCCAGAAGCCAGGACCATAATAGGAGGGCCAAGGAGGGCCTTCTAAAAGTTGGCTCCCATGCACCCATTTCCCTTTAAAGTACCTATAGCAGGGCCGGGGGCCCCCTGAAAGCACCGACCCCCCCCCACCACCACCACCACCAGCACAACCACCACAACCACCAGCACAACCACCACAACCACCACAATTCAAGGGCTCTTGGCAGCCAAACGCCCTCCCTCCATGTTTCCATCAGAGGCCCTATAGGTTCAGGGGCCCTTGTAGGCAGAGGATCAAAGAATGTAGGCCCTCTAAAATAGACAAACGAAAATACATTGTTGATAAGCGTTGCAAATTGTTTTGGGCTAGGGGCCCCACGGGCCCCCTGCACCCCAAGGGCCCCTGGGCAGCGGCCCCGCTGGCCCGGTCCGTAATCTGTCCCTGAGTTCAGAGATATATAGTTGTACAGCATGTAGGAGCGGCCAGTGGAAAATATTTCAAGCAGTAGCGGCCAAATCATCAGAATAGTCCCAAGCGGTTATGGGTCATTTTTGTGAAAATCACTGCCTATTACAAGATATAACATTCATTCAACTGAAATCGACAGTGAAATTGGGGAAATTTTCTGAGCCACGTTTGAATATTTGAACTGGAGTTCAAAAATGTGCCATGCAATGTGCACTAGCAATATAAGCTAACGTAGATTAACCAATCAGAGCAGTTGATAAAGGACAAATGGGTCTACAAAAAAGTATGGGAAGATGGGAGAGATTCTCCAGTGGATCTAAAGTCCGAGCACAACGTATTGCTCGACTAATCAAACAGTTACACAATGTTCTTCGAACGCTGCATGTTAATGAAGGTATATGTAAGGCTGACCTCATTTATCACCTGCTACTTTGATAAACAGGGGGAGGAAGAGGGGGAGGACAGGGGTGGAAGAATGAACCGCCATTTCATTTATGGTCCGGCTTCAGGAGATAGCAGGAATTCCTGGAATGTGGCTAAGCGCCAGATCAAAAGGTTTAAGCATTAACCAGAGTGAAGTCACAGATAGAGAGAGGTGCTCTCTCAAGGGTCTCAGTGTGCACATGGTGGTCAGTCTGTCCAATGCGGCATGCCAAACACAGTTTGTTTACACTCAGGAGAAGCACGAGCATGAGTCAGGGTGATGTCAACCATACCTCCGTGGAGCAGTAAAGCTGATGCATTTATTTATTCACCAGCTGTCCAAAGTGATGTACAGGAAAAACTTCTATTAAACATTATATTTAATTAGTTTTCCATACATAAAACAAACAAAAAAAAATTGCCATCCTTTGTTTATGATTATCTTTATTTACACTATACCAGTTATTTATGTGATTGCAAATGTAGTTAATTGCAATTACTTTACAATAAGAAATGAGAGATCTCATAGTATTTTACAAATAATTAAATGTTCTGTGAATGGCTGTTTCAAATATGTAAGGAGTTACAGAGGTAGTGAAACATATGCATTTTGTGTTTCAAACATTTCTTCAAACAAACTTTCTCAGAAAATTATGTACATCTATAAATGAATAAAAATTATCCGTAATACCCTGTTAAACTTCACTTATTATATTGATGTGCCTGAACAATCTATAGTCATCCTTTGTCTCTCTATAGCTTCTTGATAGCCATTTCCTTCCCCTCCATCACTAATTAATGTCACATGGGGGGGGGGGGGGGGTCATTTAACCTAAATTCTCCCATTTTTCATTTTATTTAATAATGTGTTCAACCGGTCATCTCATAGGAGGTGCTCTTACTTGAAATGAGCTCATGCTCTCAAGTTCTGAAGCTTGGTTTTAAGATGACTTCAGCGCAACGTGTTCCTCAGAGCTCTCTCCTCGGACCATTACAATTCACAGACACCCAGCCTCTTCAGGAAGGTTACTGGAACCCCACTTGAACAAACCTCCATCCTGTACCAGAGGGCATCGGCAAGTCCCGCCGTTTACACACTGAGCTATTGTTCATCTGCAGCCGTGTGTCGAACACTGGGGGGATCTTATGGTCAGCTGGAGGATGGGGCGGCATATCGTTCACCCCAGACCGTCTATGCGGGATTCTGAGGCTTTCTCATGTGACGGAATGGGGGAACGGTGCTCTGGATGGGCATTCATCCTGCCTGTACACACATCTGCCCTGTTCCCGGGCCATGGTGCCCATGGTTGCCCCAAGACAGCATCAGGGAGCTGTTTCAGTGCGGGATCCGGAATAAGACTGCATTTATACAGAAAGCATTGCGCTCGCTCTGGCCTCCTCCTGGGTGCCTCTTTGCCTCACATGGCCTTGACAAAACGTGGTATTCATGGCGGCGGAGGCTTATTCACACTCACCCCCGAGCACATGACCCACCACCGCCGCTGCTTTGTAAATCGCTCGATTCATTGCCGCTTCTGTTTTTCCTTTTTTTGTGTCTTTCACAAAAAACAAACAAACAGTCATTGACATGGCGGAGCGATAGACGCAGATGAAGACAGTCATCTGTTTGTGTAGCTTGTTGCGTACGAGAACAGAAGGCGGCATTTTCCTGAAGTGACGCCACTGGGCCAAAGACCATCCCTGGTCAATACCGGACCCGAGTTTCCGGCTTTTGGAATGAACGCGTGGTGAAACATGTGACAGGGATGAAGCGTTCCGGTTTCGGAAGAATGCCTCATTTTCTGAAGCCTTTCTCCAGACGGCATACAGTCAATAACCCTTTGTGAGTGATTCCACTTCTGACAAACTCATGGGGCTGACAGGTTTCGCGAGACATGTCGTCACTAGAGCACGACGTCTACAATCAACCCTCCCACATGTAGCAAAAAATCAGCTGAGGCCTGACAGTAGCTTATTTTTAGCTAAATAGTCTATCCTTAAAATATCTGGAGGCTACAATTACAGAGTGGTAGCTACACGAATTCCACAAATCACGACAATGCTGAACAACTAGGACACCAGACCACTGGATGATCCGTAGGAGGAAGGATGGTAGGCAGGGGTGATTTAAATATTTTAGAAGGTGGGGTGGCATAAGAGGGGCCATAATTCATACAAAGGGCCAATCTTATTATTACCCAGACAGCACCATGTTATTGTTTCAATGTTGAATTATAGTTAAATGCGTTGAATTATAGTCAGTGTTAAATTATCAACGTTGAAACTGATTTTTGGTTAGATTTTCAATATTGAAAGCTTGATGGTGGCAAAACCTTGATTCAATGTTTATATAAAGTGAGAGATTGAAGATCAACGTCGTTTCAACCCTTTTGTCTGATATGGAATCAGTGTCGCTTCAACATAAGTGTGCTATCTGGGTAGCCGCTGTGTTTTGAATTGGTGAATAACAAGGGAGGTGGGATTAGGGAGGCTAATCAGTTTTCAGCTGGGCCCAGTGCCCCTGTGGCCCCCACCCCTGTGGCCCCCACCCCTGTATACGCTGCTGATGATAGGATAGGAAGAGCAATCCATCACATCCCAAATGCACGGTCAATCAGGAAGTGCAGATGCTTGGCCGACGTTTGCTGTGAGGTGTGGGTCAGTAAAAGGGCTCCTCAGCGACCTGATGCCTCCTGTAAGGTTCTCTGATGACTTTGATAAATATCAGGCTCATGCTGGACAAATAGAGTGACATCAGTGGCACCAAAAGTATGCCTCATCTTTCGTTAGTCATTCTTTAGATCATCTATTTTTTATTCTAAGCCGATAACAGAAGTGAAGGCAATCTTAACTATTTTCCTTGGTAGCTTATTAATTAATTGATTAACATTTAACTTATTAACCCTAAGAGGTAAAATAATAGACTTTAACAGTGTTTCTACAGCTTATAAAGCATTCCTGGCACAAAGTCTTCGCTCTCAAAATCAATGTGCAGTACAGCACTTATGAAGGTATATATATATGAAAGAACGTGTATGAAAATACAGGAAAATTGGTAAAAAATGGAACTTTTCATGATACATTCAGTGTCAGTCAGTTGAAGTACATCAAGACAATGGAGGAATATTCTGACTCTGTTGTTACACTATTGCAGGAGCGCAAATACACGCACTGCGGCTTAGGATTACGAGGATGTACAACTTCTGTTGAACTCATTTTTCACTCCTTTAAACTGAAACAAACTAACTAACTGATTCACTTAGTAGATGTGCTGACATTAAGTCAGTAGCAGAATCCAGGTAAGGGTTTACATCCATTTACATGCAACACGCCCATATTTTGCTGTTGCTCTGCCAAAGGTGTGTAAACCAGTATCAGGGGAGGGGCACCATGGCAGGGAGCCCCTTGCAAAACTAACCAAAGGGGGAAAGCCAACAGATTTTACAGATTTCCCCTTCTGATCATGTAAAATTTGCAACAATGTGAGAACCCCTCTGCCTAAGTCTGCAAGTCCCGCCCTGTGTCGTGTGGCTTTTCCCTGGGTACCTTTGAGAGTAGCTAGACTAACTGACATCTCTAAAATGCCCGTAGTGTGTGACGATAAAATGATACAAAATGGAAAATCTTTTTCGTGCACAAGTACATTGGCATTTGTCTCTTCACCTGCCCCATCTCGCTTCTCATAGCTTACAGGACACAGCACAGGGTCAGCCCTGGAGCTAGAGGTTAATCCTGCGTTCGATTATATCTCGGAAGTCGGAAATTCCGAGGTGCGTGACGTCACGTCCGACCAATCTCCCGTTCGAGCTACACATCTCGGAACAAACATGGCTGCCTACATGAACACGCTGCTGTGCGTTGTTAATTTCTATTTTATCAAATTTGGGGTGTGATAATTTTTTCTGAGAGACAAATAAGAAACACGAACTAGTCAAACCACATTAAAGAGGCAAACAAACTGCAAACACACAAAAGACACTAACAAGTCTGGTAAATATCTGATACTGCATGGTAGGACACTGTTTATGGTCATGATATGGTATCCTCGAACCACGTGCAATTACATGTATAACTATTAATACATTTAACAAAATAAACATTTAAAAATATTTATAAAATAGAGTTACTGTTGACTGTGTAACCGCCATGTTGAAATGACGTCACAGGAAACTCGGACAACAAAATTCTGTCCGACATCAATGTCGGAAAAGAGACGGGAAATGACGTTTTTAACCGAGTTCCGACTCGGAGAAAGATAATCGAACGCAGGATTAGGCCTTGCTCAAGGGCCCACAGACATACCACTATTCTGCTGAGGCCAGGGCTCAAACCAGTGATCTTCCAGTTATTGGCACAGAGACTGAGCTGACTGAGTCACTTGGAGAAATCCTCAGAAAGGATGGCATGTGTGTCAGTCCTGTGATGGACAGGCAAATGACCCCCAGCCTAGAGTCCTGTGCTGCCTGGGATAGGCTGTGTACCCTTCTGTGACCCTGGATTGGAAGATGGATGGATGGACTGGGTGTGTCTGAGTGTTATCAGACATACAAAAGGAGGGGATGGATTGGCACGTTCAGTGCATGCTTGGTGGGACTGAGGACATTTGGCCTGCTGACAGGTCACAGAGATCTCTGGCTGAACTTTGCCACTTCCAACAGGCTGTCCTGCTCAGATACAAGGCACAGGATCACAGCCTCGCCCCCCCCCCCCCCCCACCCCCCCCAAGCTCACACTCTTTTGTTTCAAAGTGATTTCTCTGCCTACAATTCAGTCAGCAAGCAAAAGCCAAAATGGCAAATTCTGGCTAATAGGTGTGAACATATTTCAGCCCTTGTTTTTTCAGCTCATTAAAAGTTCTTTCATATTTAACATGAGAAAAAAACACTAATGGCTGTTTAATTACAATATGGGTAAAAGGTGCTGGTTTTGCATGGAGACAATTAGTATAATTTGACCCAAAGGTGAAGGTTCCTTCGAAGCCCAGCTTCTGACCTGATTGGAACAGAGGGCTCTTGAAGGGAAGGGGTTTAATGTTTAGCCGGGAATCCCAACCTCAAACAGCTGAAATGTTTAAATATTAATACCACAGCTTTGAGACTCTCAGGCTCTGCTATTTGCAATTCAGATCCAGCATGATTTCGCGGGCCGCGGAACATCAGAGCTCTCCCTCTTAATTATGTGCGAATAAATATCCAAAGTGCTGACACCCTTTTTGACACCCACTCCTTGTGAATGTCACCCCCTCCCCCTACAACACTGATACACAGAGGCGGTGCTGGGAAATGTCTCTCATTAATCCCCTAAAATTGGGAGCATAGCGGGTCTTGTGAAATTGCATTACTGTACAGAACAACATTAGAAAAACACACATTCGCTTATCTCAAAATTTCGAATTAATTCACTTCAAAATGTATGCAATATTGTTATACAAATCCTGTCAGTTGTGAAGAAATTCTGGTAAATGTGTGACGTTTCATCATTTATTTAACATTTAATTAGTATTTTCATTAATACTAATGACTGATAGCACAGGGATGGGCCATTAAGAGAACTGGCATATTTTAATAATCATGCATATGTATGTGTGCCCTGTGACAGAGTGGCATCCATTCCAGGGTGTCCCCTGACTTGTGCCCTGTGACAGAGTGGCATGCCTTCCAGGGTGTCCCCTGATTTGTACCCTGTGACAGAGTGGCATTCCTTCCAGGGTGTCCCCTGACTTGGACCCTGTGACAGAATGGCATTCCTTCCAGGGTGTCCCCTTCCTTGTGCCCTGTGACAGAATGGCATCCCTTCCAGGGTGTCCCCTGATTTGTGCCCTGTGACAGAATGGCATCCCTTCCAGGGTGTCCCCTTCCTTGTGCCCTGTGACAGAATGGCATTCCTTCCAGGGTGTCCCCTTCCTTGTGCCCTGTGACAGAATGGCATCCCTTCCAGGGTGTCCCCTGATTTGTGCCCTGTGACAGAATGGCATCCCTTCCAGGGTGTCCCCTTCCTTGTGCCCTGTGACAGAATGGCATTCCTTCCAGGGTGTCCCCTTCCTTGTGCCCTGTGACAGAGTGGCATCCCTTCCAGGGTGTCCCCTGACTTGTGCCCTGTGACAGAGTGGCATCCCTTCCAGGGTGTCCCCTTCCTTGTGCCCTGTGACAGAGTGGCATTCCTTCCAGGGTGTCCCCTTCCTTGTGCCCTGTGACAGAATGGCATCCCTTCCAGGGTGTCCCCTGACTTGTGCCCTGTGACAGAGTGGCATCCCTTCCAGGGTGTCCCCTGACTTGTGCCCTGTGACAGAGTGGCATCCCTTCCAGGGTGTCCCCTGACTTGTGCCCTGTGACAGAGTGGCATCCCTTCCAGGGTGTCCCATGACTTGTGCCCTGTGACAGAATGGCATCCCTACCAGGGTGTCCTCTTCCTTGTGCCCTGTGACAGAGTGGCATCCCTTCCAGGGTGTCCCCTGACTTGTACCCTGTGACAGAGTGGCATCCCTTCCAGGGTGTCCCCTGACTTGTACCCTGTGACAGAGTGGCATCCCTTCCAGGGTGTCCCCTGACTTGTACCCTGTGACAGAGTGGCATCCCTTCTAGGGTGTCCCCAGACTTGTACCTTATCCTTTCCTGGGATAGCCTCCAGATTCACTACCACCCTGTACCCAACAAACATAATTCGTAGTTTTCCTTTATCACATACAGCATTTTCAATGAGAAATTTGACAAATGTGAAGTTCAGGCAATCTATCACACATAGAAGCAAGGCAGTATGATCCCACCCTCATGCCACGTGTCACATCCTGTGCATCCTCTGACATGTCTGTCACTGACAGGCATGTCGTGCCCTTAGATTATCGCTTGTCTGGCTCGGTGGCAGTTGCCCGAGAGACTGTTGCCCGGGTGACTGTTTGACATACAAGGTGTGCGGAGAGTAAATCTCAAACTGTCACCAACTTGGATCCAACACTTCACTGTGACAAGTGAAAAATCTGACCTGGCGGTTTTAAATTAATAGTCACATTTTTTTTATTAAATTTAATAATCCGAAAGTACTTCATCGTCTCCCATGGTGTCAATTACCATGATTGTTTTTAAAACCATTAGCAACATATCAACATTTAACTTATTAATTTTTTACAGCTTTTTTCTTTTGTAGTTAGTATACCCAAAAATAGCAAGGTTCTGTAACAGAGACACTAAGTATCCCCTCTCAGCTTGGAGCAACACTTAATAGACAGCTAAACAAAACTTCAAACTAGTACCCCTCTACCTTTCCATACAAAATAAATATATTACCGTCTCTCTTACGGCTCAGAAGAAAAGAAAACATTTCCTCTAAAAGGAGGCTTATAGTGGCCAAAGCACTTAAAACGTGCTGAAGGCTTCCGCCATCATTATTTACAAAAGTGCAGAGTTTCAGGTCTGTTCCTCTCTCTGCTCCAGCTCCCCACAACAATAATATTTAATTTTTAATGCTGTGGGGTTTATTTATTTAAGGGTGGTCATAGGGGGCGGGGGGTGGAAAGGTTGGGTCTCGGGGCATGAAACCAAACAGAGCTCAGAAAATGTGCGGAATGTCAGCCCCTTGGCGGGCGGGGTCGGGCCAGGGGGGCAAAGGGGCCAAGCCGCCGTTTACTCTCCAAGCTACCACTCACGCTTGATTGCCTCTCCATTCAGGAAGGGGGTGTGAGAGCCAGACAAGAGCGCCGTGTGAAGGAACATCAAAGCCCATCTCCAAACAGGGTGGCGAGCTCGCCGGCACCTCGGCCCGTCTGTTTATGCAGACCTGCACCCGCCCCAGTCCCCTTCTCACTCTATCTGTTCTGCTCGCCCGTGGCTTTTATCTTCCAAATTAGAGCATCTGTGTAAACAGGCCGGCTATAAAAATGTAAACATCCCCTCCGGTACCCCCCCACCCCCCACATGTAAAGTTCATCAGATACAAGCAGCTGCCATCCCCGCTTGGTCTCCGCAGGGTGGGGGGACAGGCCCACCGTTCCTGCTTTATTTTTATGAATGAATCTGTGTGGCACCGCCTCCCCCCCCCCCCCCCCCCATGTTATGAAAATCCAGCTGCATGCAGCAATAACATTCTGCCTGGGAGATTTCCGAACCTAAGAGAGCCCAAGGAGCGTCAGGCTGGGCCTCCTCTCTATTCCTACATCTCTCAGGAGCTAAAGACGAAAGCCAGACATCGCCATAGCGGCTAAATCTGCTTTTAGCAGCTCATGTTCCGCCAGCTCTAGGTCCAACATGCTTGATTTCGGTTCAAAACACGGATGTGAAATTCTTGTCAGTGAAGAAAACAACGCGTGTTGAATTGTTGGAGGAAACGCGTTGGAATAATTGGGTTTCACTAGGCTTGGGTGGTATTATGATAATTCTCTATATCGTGATATTTTAGGTAAACTGTGACCTCCCCCACTTGGTGAATTTTATCACCAAGATTTCAGAACATGAGAATTGCCTTTGAACATAACACCAAAATACTGTGCACTGTGATATACTATCTGGACGCTATAACGGTATGAAAAATGGGTAACAAAACCCAAGCCAAAGCTTCGCCCTGTGTGTTTGGAAGCCTGTGCATCACTATGACTGAGATTAGGACATGGGTTTCATATGACGGCCTGCTTTTAAACCCCTCTAAGGCCTCTACGGCAGTGTTTCCCATTCTGGTCCTCGGGGGCCCACAGCCAGTCCACATTTTTGCTCCCTCCCAGCTCCATACCGGGAGGGAGCAAAAATATGCAGAGTTGGATAGTTCAGGTCCAGAAAGTAAATATCCAGACCAGGATTTAGTTTCAACCAACCAATTGACCATAATGAGTCACAGTCAGAGAGTAGTCATCTAATTGGTTGAAACAAAATCTGTCTGGAGTTTTACTTTCTGGACCTGAACTATCCAACTCTGAATGTGTGGACTGGGAGGGAGCTGAGAGGGAGCAAAAATGTGGACTGGCTGTGGGCCCCCGAGGACTGGAATGGGAAACACTGCTCTACTTCCTTGACATCTCCCTCTGGACTAGACTACCCTTCGATCAGCTCCCTCAGCTGGGGACTTTACCGCAGAGAAGTAATTCCCTTTCCAGTCAATACGTTTAACATGCACAGCTAAGTCGCGCTACGGTTACACCTCGATTACGCCATTTAATTGGACTAATGTCCTTGCTCCAGTGTACATGCATGGGAGGGGAATCGATTAATTGACCGAAGTATGTCTGACTCATTACAATAGGTGTAGATATGGCTCCTTTCAGGTTAGTAGTATTGGGCTATTCTGGTTGACCTATTACTTCATAGATGTAAAAAAAAATAATAAAATTAGTAATAATGGGTGTGTGGACAAATTAAGTGACACAAGCTTTAATTGTGATCTGGTAGGAAGAACAGATACAAGATCAGGATAGCATAACAAGAAATAAAGTGTCTTGTGTAATATACTATGACAGCACAGTACTGGAAATGTTTCAAATATTGCAATGTGATTTTGTTGTAATAAATATTGGGGTATTTAGGAGACAAAAAATGGAGTTCAGTATAAATTTCTCACGAACCTGTCTAGGAGTGATTTAAACAGCAAGAATAAAAATGATTATGATTGTCTCACACGCAACGCTCAGGCAGAAGCAGTAAAAGAGGTAAAATTCAGACTGATTTTTAAACATATACTAGATAACCTTGAAAATAAAAAATCATTAAAATTGAAAAACTTGCTAGGTTTCTTCTCCAATGTAGAAATTTTTTTTAATTTAAAAAGTTAAAATGTTTTAGCGAGACTTAAACTCCTTGCGCTATAATATTCATACCAAACTGAATAACAAACAGTGTGACTAAGACAATGATTCAATTTTCTTAGTGTGCATGTAAGCGTACTGAGTGTCGTGATATTCCGGCCAGACTGGTCACACTATCTCGTCACACTTCAGCCCATTGACGCCTCAGCTGTAATTGCTGCGTAGTAACCAGAACAAACACAAGGCTTAAATACTGTGTTTTATGGCACTTCAGAGACACTGATTCCCCTAACCTCATGTTCTATACTACTGCCAGGAAGCATGGAGGGATCCTGAACAAACCTGAGGCTAACATGCAAACTCTACACAACCGTGCAAGAGCTTCAACGTCAATATTCTCTAAAATTGTAAGCAAATGTAGATTTTCATTTATGGTATTTCACATGACATAAGCATTTAAAAGAAATTTACAGCAATTGTCTGACAAAAGCAGAAATTAGAAAATGAAGTGAAAATGGGCAAAATTGCAATGGATTTACATATTTGTAAGTAGTGTATGAGTTTTGTGCGTGTGTGTGTGTTTGTGTGAGCAGGTATACCTTAACTTATGGGGACACAATGTCCCCACAACATGATAAATACCTGTTATTTTTCCCCATAAGAGAAAACTCAATTTAATAAAAAAAAATTGACTGCAATGAAAAAACTAAAATGCAAAAACTCCAGTATTTTGTATTAGGTCCTTGTGTTGGATTTTTTCCCATATAAATGAATGGAGAGTCCCCACAAGTATAATTACAAACCTTCTGATGATGCCATAAAAATGAATGGCGTGACGCTGCCTTCGGACGTAAGTTACAACACCGCGATCCCACTTTGAAAAAAAAATGCCTTGGTTATTTATCCTTGCCAAATGTATTTTCAAAGTGTGTTTCAGTTGTGATCAAGTCATCATATTTTTAAGGAAGAAATTGCAGTCACAGATTAAAAATTTTAAACAATATTTTCAGTACACTGCTAATAATGCAATTATTTAGCTAATTTATAATTATAAAAGAGGAATAACTGCTGTGTTTTTCATGGACGGCATTACGGCACATACTGAAGGAGAGAATTAAGTAATGAACTGGGTACTCTTACGGTTGCTGTCTGAAACATGATCTCAGTGTGGCGAGCAGGGCCATCGATACAACACTGGTATCCATCCTGGATGAGCGGGACTGATCCCTAAGCCACATACCCCCATCTCCAAGCTCACATATCACACGTGCACCTTTCTCCCTAAACCACATAATGGGCAGGTTTAGCATTTACATCAGCTGCTAAATTAAACTCCGCGGAGAAGACTGTCTGCTAGGGAATAAAATAATAACAGTAGAACTTGCACATGTTGTCTAATCTGCAAAATGTTCATGTGAAAATGACACTTCTAAAAATTTAATTGACTTTAAATGTAATTGTGCATATGAGGTAAGCACAATAAGGCTAATTGATAGCTCTACAGTGGATCCAAATTTAAAAAATTAAACACCTGATAATCTTGGATTCAGTAACTGTATGAAATGGATCAGGTTTAAATAACTAAACAAATGATAACTGAATGTAAATGACTGTTTATTTACTTTTATTTAGATGTAGGTCTTTACTTTTAGTTATGCTATTTATTTAGTTCAGCCCCAACAGTTGACGCTTCACTGTCAGATAAAAGCACCAATTTGCCCCTTTGAGGTGCAATTACTTGTCACTGGAGCTTTACCATGAAGGTTCTGCCAATTGCACCCTAGCTATAGATAAATGTACCTTTTAAGGTACAGAAATGTACTCTGAAGTACATTTTTCTACCATTGGGGGTAATGCTGTTTGTACCTTGGGGAACTGTCTGACAATGTTGATGTAACGTGTTTCCTTTGCTTACCTTGCCAGTTAGGGAATGTGAGTGATTCCCTGCTTGCGTTCTTATGTGTGAACCTGGCCCAGTTTACAATATATGTGGATGCCCGCTTTTACTACAGGGTGACAGCCTATATTCACGCCCCCCCCCCCTATATTTACTTCCTATGGCAAACAATTGACATAAGCTACAGAGATTAGATTCTCTTTCTAAATTTAATTGTATTTGGGCATGACGCTATGTGTGGATTGACAAAAATGAGAAGACCTGAACCAGATCACCTCCTCAAAGCAAGATATATGGTCGAGAACAGTTTAACAAAAGCAAATGAATAGTGAAATAAAATGTACTATCTGCTAATTAATCCTTAGACATTTTTCCATATTCGTAACATGCAACTCACTTAGACACCATTGACTGACAGCACAGAAACACCACTAAATCTGAAGACCACAAGACACCTTGCAGATCACGCAACGTTCATTCTTCCATCAGCCTACATTTAAACTATTGCTGGTTGATCTGTGTAATCAGAGGCAGCTGGGCTTCATTAACTGCGTCTGTGTCCATGGAGCTGGCGATCAGTCAGCATGAGAGATCACCCGAGCTCGTAACGGTATGATTCAGTTGCGTTCCGTAGGGATAGTGGAGGGAAGAACAAAACAGAAAAGAAAGAACAGTCAAGAAACTCAAATGTGTGTACAAACAAGATGATCAAAACCACAAGATATACACAATAAACCAGTATGACGGAATGGTTTATCACATACACGCATACTACTGTAGTGAATGGAAAATACAATCTGTATCAAGACAATAGGTCTGATTACTTCCACAATGAAGCATTTATTTATTCAGTTATTTGAAAAAAAAAATAACAACAAGAGTGAAAATATTTGCTCTGCCAAGACAATGTTCAGCGACATGTTTGTTGTCTGCAGCTTTCACAGATAAATAACTGAAAACGGGAACAGATGTGTTTGTGAACTTCTTGTAGCTTATTACGTGATTCTAATTTATTACGACATGAGCAATACACATTTCTGATACAAATGCAACCCAAAATAACTCCAAATGCTTATATTCTTGGATTCTTTGCCATATTTCACACTTGTCAAATTGTAATTTATTGGAAAAATGAGAATTTGCTGACATTTTTTAATGAAGTAGCACCATCACCTGCCTGCCCAGATATCAGAGTGTGTATCCACTGGACATTTACTCTCAGATTTAACTAGTTTGGAGTGAATATATCAGGAACTTGACTTCCTCTGTCGGCCCCTGGAGGATGGGCTGCCCCTTTGAGTTGGTTCCTCCCAAGGTTTCTTCCTTCTAGGGAGTTTTTCCTTGCCACTGTTGCCTCTGGCTTGCTCTCTGTGGGCATGGGACAGGGATAATGTTTAATTAATATTTAGGGACTTGTTTTTCAAATGCACATGTTTAAGCCAGAAACACGACATGGTGAAAGGAGAGCGAAAAGGATCCCCCCCCCAATGAGACACATTGTTTTGACACTGTAGCGGTAATACTATAGCCGTACTCTGAGGTGCAGGTCAGGTGACATGCTCATTAACTATTTATGCACAGGCTGAATGTGAATTGTAGGACCCTGAATTGCACGTGGGTACCATACGTGCCAAACTAGCACCGAGCAGATGCCGGAGCTTAGCGGGAAGCTGTCTCAAGGCATTCGCAGACATGGGGTGCCCCCCTTACTCAGATGGTGAAGCAGATGGAAAAATGCATCAAACAGCCAGTAGGGCGGAGACACCTTCAGGGACTGTGCCTGCCTTGTCGTTTAGTTTGTTTTTTATTTTATGTGCAATACAGTTTCTGTGAATCCTGTAATGCTTCGCCTACTAATTTCCGAGCGAAGTATCTATTCAAATTTATTTTTAAAGGATTGTGACATCACATGTCATTGTACATAGCTTATTGTGGCTTGTGGTTCTATTCATCTTGTAACCCTAATGTTAAAATGTTCACAATAAATAATCTAGCTCTCCCATGGGATGTGATTCACCCATACTGATACTATGAGGAGCAGACTGGGATCAGAATACAGGTCAGGGACATGGGACCCTGAATGCCATAGACAGCAATAATATGGCCGGCAGAAGTCTGAGCAATACAACAGGGAATAACAGCAAGTTACAGTGTCATGGCAGGAAATAACCCAGGACGGGGTACCTGTCCATACTAAGTTATAATAAAGGTTCAGTAGAGTGAGCAGAACACCTCACAGAGACTGGAGATCCCTGCCTCCCTCAGACTAATTATTATGGGATGCATTGAGGGAGTCTTTAGTGTTCAGGTAAGGAGGTGTATAGTCCATTTGGGAGTGTTGATTGGAGGCCAAAATGCCTATATAACATGTTATTATAATGGAAGAGTCAGCTGTGGGGTGACCTTGTGGTGCCGTGTAAGTGTGTCTGCCTGCAGATGAGAAGATTCCTGCTCAGATCATGCGAGCGCGTGATCTGGAATTTCTCCAGGGATCAATACATTTCATCTTAATAAACTAGAAGAAATTGTGTGTGTGACTTGGGATGACAAATAGGATGAAGAAAAATAAATAGATCACCATTCTGTATCCTTCTTCGGAAACAGATCTTGAATCCACAGCACTAAACACTTTGAAAACTCTGACAACTTCTTAAACAAAAAGTAGAGGTCAAAGGACTCTCCCCCCCTCCAGGTTATTTTTAGGCCCGCCCCATTTCAGGTCTGTACCGCGTCTGCAGTGGACATGGTTTCTTGTGAAAAGCATTAGAAAGGGCTGGTCACCTTACTGTGAGGTGCTGAACCAGAGCAGCTGTGAGATGTTTTCCAGACGCAGGATTCTGAGAAGCCCAATTTAATAGATGCACTCCAGGTGAAATCTGCAGATAGAACTTGGATTTACTCATGTAGAAACTCAGACACACATTCACACACTCACAGGTTCTATATATAAGCATATAGAGAGAGCTCACTATATATATATATATATATTTTATTATTCTGCATTTTTATATCCTTGTTTAATCGTGGTTCTGCTGGCAGAAGGCTTAGAAATTCAGAATTTCTTAGACAGCAGTATACAAGAAGAGAGATGCCAGAGATGACCATTAACTTATCCGACAGTTTCTTGTGAATCGGACAATGCCATCAAGTGACCTTCAAAGAGAATGGGAAACATTAAGTGCAGGTGTGAAGTGCACTGCTAGGAAAGTGCGTGTCAGGCTCCTAGACGCAAGGAAGAAGCCCTTCATCAATGAGAAGCAGAGAAGGACCGGGCTGCAGTTTGCGAAAAATGTATATTTTACAGAGACACATACCCATAAATTGAGAAATTGGTGTAACTGACATAATGACTGAATGATTACTTTTTTCTAGATCTTGCATACACACGCACACACACGTACACACACACACAGGTTTGTAATTATATCTTTGTGGGGTCTCTCCATTGATTTCTATGGGAAAAACTCTAATCCTGAAAAATGGTCCCTACAACATAAAAATAACAGACCAAATGTCCCCCACAATGTGATAAAACCTAATTCACACACACACACACACACTGATGACTGATTCTGATGTGTAGGTATATGTGCTTTGTTCATGACAGGTTTCAATTAATAGTTTATGTTTATCACGGTAAGCAAAAAAACCCAATGAAATTAATTTACAGTCACAAAAATTTCCATCATCGTTATGGGGAGGGAGGATTTCAGAGAAGCCCCTGGACTTAAAGTTTACAGTTTATGACTCATTCATACACACACACACAGACACACACGCTGGTCAGTAACTGCTGTCGAGATCTTTATTAAAGTTCATGCAGAGGTGTATTTTCCCTGAATTGAAATATCTCTCGGTTTCTTATAATAAATGGCACTATTTTGACCAAGCATTTTCCAGCCTCTGTTAGGCATATAGCTATTCAAAACAATGGGGGAAATGTAAGCAAAGACAATCCTTCCTATGGCAAACATATCTTACTTGGTAATCTATGAAGATTAGATAATCCAGATAAGCAAGCTTTCAAGGGGCTTTCTGTCAGGTGAAGGATCTCCTTAGAGAACTTCTACCTCACACAATTTCTATCCATCCATCTGCTATAACCATTTATCCAGGACAGAGTCGATGTTGGCTCACAATAATTGTCCTTAGTTAATTAAATACAACCCCCAACTCACAGTACATCCGTCATAAAATTGCAGAATAAAAAACAGCAAAAGTAATAATGTCAGACTTACTCAATAATTGGGTTCTCAGTAATTCAGGGACATATCCCACGTCATCTCAAAACACAAGGTCAATACAGCTGTAGATAACAGCTCAGCCTTTCTAAAGACCAAAAAGAAATAATTCAGACATGCATATAAGCAAGAGAAAATTTTCTGAGCAATACATAACATTCTACCTTTATTACAAGTAGTATTGCCAGTAATAAACTAGCACTGGTAGAAAACCAGGTGTGTTCCTCATCACCCTAATGTTAACTTGAGTCTTTCTTTTCATTAATGATTTTGTGTATTTCATTCACATGACTGATTTTCTAGTTAAATCGACTATTTCCGGCATTCTTCTGCCACTGTTGTGCTAATTTGCACCACAGTGGCAAAAAATTTGAACGTGGCGATTTGTCAGCACAAATAAAAGGAAAGTAATGCTGGGAATTGATGACGTAAAATCAGCCACTGTTCCAGAACGTGCTGGAAGACTGCATGTAGCTCACTGACTGACTTTGATTTCACTGAAGTAATTTCTAAAACAAGTTAAACATTGACTGGGAATCTGGCAAAACTGGATTTTTAGCAGTATTAGGACATGTTGTAATAGTTGCTGAAGTGTTTACATGTTCATCTCAATAAAAAAAATTGCAGATGTATGTCGAAACCACGCATCCATCACTGCTTTATCCCAACTGGGATCACTGGAGCCTATCCTGGGAACAAGGGGCACAGGCGGGAACCAACCCTGGGCAGTCGCCAACACACTGCAGGGCGCACACACTCTCACACAATTTAGACTCGCCAACCGACCTGCCCTGCACACTTTTGGATCGTGGGAGGAAACTGGAGCCCCTGGCAGAAGCAGGTAGAGCGTGCGAACTCCACACAGAAAGACCAAATCCAGGATCTTCTTGCTGTGTGGCAGTAGCACTGACCACTGTGCCATGGCGCCGCCCACTATGTCAAAACCTTGGAAGTATTTTCTTAAAAGCATATTTAACTGCTAAATCTATACAAGGTGTAGCCTGTCCTAGGGTCCACCAGAGTATCATATTGCGATTCAAGAATCATCACTTCATCGCCACCCTAACTGGAACATTCTGGAACGTGTTCTTTAGTACTCTTATGGTGATGCGCATATTTACTAAACAGACTTGAAGAGACAAGGTGTGACAATGATTTTCATTGTTAGAAAAAAATGAAAATAAAAACCATATCCGTGTTATGATTTCTTTTCGATGAGCTAAATGTGCAACAGTCCAGTAAATAAGTAAACTAAGCTCTCAGTCAACACAAACATCACCCATTGTTGCACTTGCAACAGCCATCTCTCCTGTGACAGCGTGAAAATCAATGCAATCTAAGTAGTGAAACCTGGTTCGAATTCGCACTTCTTGGGCAAAGCATTTTACATTATCGTTTCTGTTTCGTTATTACTGAATACTTTCAATTTTGTTTGCATTGTGTGCCTGTAATCTGCGGCTCTTGTGTAATTTTAGCTTTTAATTTTAGCTAGAATCTAGGCAGTTTTCTAAGACAGCTTCTCTGCCTCCGTAGCTACTAGTTGGTTGGCAGCATGATGTCAGCATGGGGTCCTTGAGCAAGGCCCTTAACCCCCAATTGCTCCAAGAATTGTCAGCCCCAGCATCGTTTCAGATATAGGCATCTGTTAAATAAATAAATGCATTAATTCCCATGAGATTATTGTCTTCTAGCGGATAAGGTGCCTTCTCCCTGCCACAGACCTCATCCCCGAAAGCCTCCATGGTCTGTGACAGGATCACATCGACGTTTTTAGCAAACACACGCAGACCGTGAGTCGCACTTTCTGTAAATACCTGACACGGCTTCCTTCCGGCCTTCTGCTGTCTTTCGAAGTTCATCTGATTTACGATATCTAATCTCGTTTGTAAATGTTCTTAATCTGATTGATGCGCCGGCAGAGGAACCTGACTTATGCTTCCTGGAAAATTCTACAGATTCTGCTGACCATAATTGAGGCACTTATTAACAATGCAGATCTGATTAAGCTAATTGCAGTTTGTTGGGAAGAGTGTTTATGACGTGTAATTTTCTCGGTGCCCACACTGTAGTCTGGCTTCCCGTCAGCCGCCCTGAATGTAATTGTGCATGAACATGGTGAAAGTTACCTCTTTGAGTACTTTTGAAATGACTGAATTCTATTATTCTCCTATTAACAATAAAAGTAATGCATAATTTAGTAAATTTAATAGATATAAATATCTAAGGTCCACACTAGGTTAGCATCACACTTCCATCACAATCCCTGACCTCCGCTTGTACTGTAGCTTCTGGGATTGGCTCTGGGGCCCCGTGACCCTGCATTGGACAAGTAAGTATAGAAGATGGATCGATAAATATCTAAGGTGGAAAATGTTAAATAATACAATAATACAATACAAACAATAAAACATAAAAAGCTTTGCAAACTTATCAATTAAAACAAAGACAAACTTCCTCCGGAGTGGCATGGTGGTGCAGTGGTTAGCACTGTTACCTCACACCTCTGAGACCTGGGTTCGAGTGTCTGTCTGGGTTATGTGTGTGGAGTTTGCATGTTTTCCCTGTGTCATTGTGGGATTTCCTACAGGTACTCTGGTTTCCCCACACAGTCCAAAGACATGCTGAGGCTAATTGGAGTTATTAAATTACCCATAGGTGTAAATGGTGAATGTGCTCTGTGATGAGCTGGCCCATCATCCTGAGTTGTTCCCCACCCCATGCCCATAGGGTCTGGACCCCCCACAACCCTAAAGTATAAGCAGGTTGGAAAATGGATGGATGGAAATATTCCTCCAAAGGACAATGATTATGCTGTCAGCTGTACTGTATATGCTAAATGAACATTGTAGCAATCATTATTTTGAATAAATTCTAAGTACATTTTACATGAATTTGAAATGATAAAATTGTGAAGCAGTGCAGGTTATTGTTAACTGAAATGTACTGTCAAATGTGCTGCCAACTCTCACGCTTTCTGATTCTCACACTCATGAAAGAAATCTTACGGTTATTCTATAATACTCCACTATAAACCAAAAATTAGCTATGTCAAGAGTGTTGGAGTAGTTTGCAAACCCTACAGACTATTCACAAGGTAAAAAACTCTTACGTACATAATTTTGTTTGCAGATTTGTCTCGAATTGAAAATCTCACATCAGCAAGCTGATCAAAGTTGGCAACTCTGAATGTACAGATCCATAAATGCCCCCCCCCCCCTGCTGCCCATCAAAGTCTCTGTGGTAGTTGTGCATGAACGGTCACCTTCCTGGACATCCTAGCCTGCTTGTGAGAGAAGCCTTGAGTTTTTGAGTGCTTTACCTTATATGCCATCAAGGACAGATTGTACAAAGCGAATGAATCTGGAGCTTGCATGTCATCCATCAATCTACCTGAAAGTCAACACTGCCCCCCCCCCCCCATTGCCCAACCCTACCTCTAAGTAAGTAATGGTACTGTAACGTAATACTGGGGGCTGCAGTTTTATGTACAGCATACTAATATATTATTTTTACACCCATTCTTTCTGCAAACCAAATAGGCTTTCCTGTAGCTGCTGATAATTCCTCATAAAACTGTCTCAGTTGTCCTTTACTCCATGGGCCACAGAACAAGGGGGCGAGGCCGGTAACTTTTGGAGCGTCATTAAGAATAATGTGATGAATAATCGCGAAAAATTACCGACAAATAATTTAATGCAAACCTTTATTAATAAAATCCCAAATTATATCCACAAAGCTGAGTTTTTTAAAAAGCAAATAGACATGTGAACATTATCCCCCCCCCCCCCCCCCCCCTTATTCGGTTACGATTCGCATTCCATGTTTGGGTCTATAGATGCTGTTGACTTTGTGTTAATCAGGGCCAGATTATAACTGCTTAATCATCTACAAGTAGTGTTTCTCAAACTCCCGCAAAGTCCATGTTCTTGCAAAAATTTGGACTATGTGACCGAGACCTGGGGTGAGCAAAAGCATGGAGCATCTGGGGATTCCCAAGGACTGGGTGGAGAAACACTGATTTACACTATTTAACATCTTGCCTTTCAGTCATATGGGTGGACCCTGGAAGGTGTTTAGATTACAATACATATTTTGTTCTACATCAACTGACAATGCATATCACGGGTTTTGTCAAAAAGCACATTTGTCGTTAGCCAAACAGCGTTTGAACCAGAGACAAAACATGAATTAAATTAGCATTTTTCATTAAGGAACACAAACTAGCATATTGACATATCGGCATTGTCATGGTTAATTAAATAACTAATTTAACCCATGACATGTGTTTGCCTGTTCCCTGTCTAGTGAAAGGTTAAGGATTAATTATGAGCAAATGAGTGCCGCCAATATCAGCAGCATGGTGCGAGGCAGCAGTGGTGTGAACACAAGGACCAAGAGCAGCATAGTGCAAGGTGACATCCATAGGTGTCTCGGTGTCACTCTGCAGGAATAAACCTTCCCTGCTGGGGTCCAAGATGACCATTATGAGCAGGTGCTTTTGTGGCCGCTGCAGTGAAGTACCATCCCTAAATGGCCGGAATAATGACAAGCAAGTGCGCAGATGGAGCTTGCTCGACTGCATTTTCGTTCGGGAGTGTAAAGGTGTGGAAGACCTCCAGCGAGAACACGGCCAGGTCACGTCAGGGCTTTTGATGAGGAGGAAAATATTTACTACATGCAAGTTAATCTGTTTACCTAAAAGGAAAAAGAATCATCACCTAAAAATGAGCATAAAAGGCCAGATTAGGAAGTAATTTGGGTTGGCAACGTAGCTGTAAGTAAAATATATGTGATATATAAACTGTGTGCACATTCATGTATAAATGAAGCTGGTATACTTAATAATTGTGAAAAATGAGAAACTGAAAAGCCACACGCTTTTGGTTTGTCTCGGTCATACTGTGTGATGAGATGTGTGTCAGGTGTTAATGCACTGTCCATTTACACTGTTAATGCACTGTCCGCTAAGTGAATGCTGTGTAAATGCTTGTTATTACTCACCTGCCATGTCAGAATAAAGATGGGGGTGTCAAGCCCAGGATAATTTTTCAAAAGGACCCAGATGGTTTAACAGGGCTGGTCTGGCATTATTTCATAGATTTTTATCAATATCTTTAATATTTTACATTATTACATATTTTTGTTGTATTAATATTATATTAGACCAATGTTATATTTATGTTATATTAGAAAACGGATGAATGGATGGATGGATGGACAGATGGACTGATAGTTTGTATTACTGCACAGGGTTGATTCCATGTCCTGGGTCATTCCCTGGCTTCTGCCTGTTGGTTCGGAGATTAGGCTCTGACCCCCACAACCCTAGATAGAACAAGAAGGTATGGAAAAATGATTGATGGATGGATAGATGGATGAATGGATGAATGGATGGATGGATGGATAGATGGATAGATAGTTTTATTTATAGATATTATTTTTATAAAAAGTCAGTCTGTGGGTTGGGAGCATAACCGTGGTAAATTTTAACCCTTTCCCCCGCATGTTTCCCTCACAATAAACATTGCAGTTCAGTATACTTCACCATGAAGCACATTTCCATTCTGAGAAGCTTGTGCAGATGCAGCGGCCATTAGATCATGCAGAAGTGCTTCACTCCCCAGAGCTCTGCTGTCTAGACGGTTCCCGGAGTTCATTAAGCCATTAATAATCTAGACGGGGATTCAGCAGGGTCCCTTCCAGGCAGATCACTGACGCGGGTGGAAAAACAGCCTGTATGTGTGCAGTACTCCTGGGCCGGGGGAGGGCAGGCCTGGCTCATTAGGGTACCTATATACCCACGGTTTTCTGGTAACAGACCCCCCAACAAGAGAAGTTGTTGTTGAGGAAGAGGAAACCAGTTGTAGTCTGTTCAGTGGAAGTTGGTAAGCACTACATACCCAAGCCATGAAATTATTGGGCCAGCAGCAGCCTCAACAACAACAACAACAACAACAACAACAACAACAACAACAACAACAACAACAACAACAACAACAACAACAACAACAGTGCTGTCATTGTTGGCCCAGTAGCTCACTGGCTAGTGCTTCTGCTTCCCAATTCCTGCTTTGGGGGTTCAAATCCTTGCAGTGAAGGTGGAGTTTGAATATTCTCCCTGCACTGTGTGGGTTCCTCCCCCCTCTCTGAATTTCTGGGTGTGTGTGACCTCCCATGGACTGGCGTCCCATCCAGCATGGTCTCCTGCTTTGTACTCTATACTGCCTGAGAGAAGCTCCATATACAGGACACATTTTGCAACATAATTAACAAGTTTGAAGGACAAAAAACTACAAAGTGCCTTTAAAAATGCTACTGGCCACCCGGTAGTGAGTATAGCACATGTCTCAGATCACCTTGGGACCGGAGAGTTCTCCTCATCCGGCTGGCCATTCCTTTTTCCCATAGCTGACTCTTACTTTCCGTTACAGAATCCTCTCATTAGAACCGGCTTCGACGGCACTGAAATCCTACCTCGCTTTTGTCTGCATATTTAAAAATATGCCGGTAAAAACTGGAAACCCATTATTCAGAGAATAACCCAGTTTCATTCAAAACACAAGCTCGCTTCAGGAGTTCACGTACATACCCGCTCATACCAAAATATTTGTCTAACAAACAGAATAGAGTTTCCATATTAGTGAAATCCTTTATTATGAATGATTACAGTAAATAATAGATGTTCTTGTTCCAGTCACGAGACTGGAGTTAATGCTTGTTGTCCCCTATTTACATCTCTGCAGGTAACGATGTCTGTTAAATGATTAATGAGAACTTTCCGGAAGGTTTACTGTATTTAAAAGAGCACCAGTGCTTCAGTGAAGATCATTGTGGCCTCGAAGCTCGACATCTTGGGTTTGATTCCTGCTGTGATCTGGGTGCATGGATCTTGCACACTCTCCTTATGCTTTTATGGGTTGCTTTTAAGGTCCATAGTCTCCTCCCACAATCCAAAGGCGTATAGGTTAGCAGGACTGGTGTCTGTTAATGGTCTTTATTATACAGGGCTAAGACACATCACTAGGTTACCTATAGTGGCAGGTCTGACTAGCCACTGCACCTCATTTTGACTGATGAAAAATTTCTCCCTCCGTCGGTCAAATCTAAATTTATTTCAGCGGGCATAGAGTTGTGTACCCTGTGCTTTATGGAATAGGATTCAGTTCAATTAAATGTATTTTTATATAGTGCCTTTCACAGCAGAATCACCCCAAAGTGCTTTACATGGCTGTATTTTGGTATATACTTGCATCATTTAAACAGGATAATTCAAAAACAGGACAAAGGGAAGACAAAAGAAAGACACCAGATGAGGACAGAAGAGAGGAACCAAAAAAAACCTCTGGGGGTCCAAGATCCACTGATTGCCCCCCCCTCCCCCCCCCGGGCACTAACATTATAGAAAATCAAGGTGTAGACTGTGGTCAAGGTCAAAGCCAAAGTCCATCAATGAGTCTGTTCTCCATGCTGGACTGTGTAGGGTGGCAGAGTGAAGGCTGCACCCACCATGTTACAGTTCACAAGCCACATCCACAATGTCACCCTTCCAAGGGACTGAAAGATGAGGGGTTATGGAACATCTGTTCTCCATGCTGGACTGTGTAGGGTGGCAGAGTGAAGGCTGCACCCACCATGTTACACTTCACAAGCCACATCCACAATGTCACCCTTCCAAGGGACTGAAAGATGAGGGGTTATGGAACATCTGTTCTCCATGCTGGACTGTGTAGGGTGGCAGAGTGAAGGCTGCACCCACCATGTTACACTTCACAAGCCACATCCACAATGTCACCCTTCCAAGGGACTGAAAGATGAGGGGTTATGGAACAATGCATGACATTCAGAACAAGTTACCATCAATAAGCACTGAAACAAAAATGTGCTTCGGCAATATCATGTGGAAAGAAGAGACGTGCCAAACCCACATGCCTGTGGTGGATAAGCATTTGGAAAATGGATGGACGGATGGTGGATGGATTGGGAGTGATGACCAGTAAGCAGTATCTCTCAGGCACCATCGTTTGGCATTAAAGTAACATACACAAGGCTGGAACCTGCTGTTGCATTTTCGAGTATGATGTTTTATGTAAGTATCCAAGTGAGCCAAGTAGTTAAAATAGAGCAGTTAAAGTGTGATCGTTGTACATATAGTTTGTCTGTATGTTCACAAACCATCCATCTGTCTTCGAAGCACTGGTCAGGATCATGAAGGGCCTGGAGGCTATGCCAGGCATCATGGGGCACAGGGCTGGGGTACACCCTGGATGAGATGCCAGTCTGTCTATCATAGGGCACAGGGCTGGGGTACACCCTGGATGGGATGCCAGTCTGTCTATCATAGGGCACAAGGCTGGGGTACACCCTGGATGGGATGCCAGTCTGTCTATCATAGGGCACACGGCTGGGGTACACCCTGGATGGGATGCCAGTCTGTCTATCATAGGGCACAAGGCTGGGGTACACCCTGGATGGGATGCCAGTCTGTCTATCATAGGGCGCAAGGCTGGGGTACACCCTGGATGGGATGCCAGGCATCATGGGGCACAGGGCTGGGGTACACCCTGGATGGGATGCCAGTCTGTCTATCATAGGGCACAAGGCTGGGGTACACCCTGGATGGGATGCCAGCACATCACAGGGCACAGGGTTGGGGTACACCCTGGATGGGATGCCAGTCTGTCTATCATAGGGCACAAGGCTGGGGTACACCCTGGATGAGATGCCAGTCTGTCTATCATGGGGCACAGGGTTGGGGTACACCCTGGATGGGATGCCAGTCTGTCTATCATGGGGCACAAGGCTGGGGTACACTCTGGATGGGATGCCAGTCTGTCTATCATGGGGCACAAGGCTGGGGTACACTCTGGATGGGATGCCAGTCTGTCTATCATGGGGCACAAGGCTGGGGTACACTCTGGATGGGATGCCAGTACATCACAGGGCACAGGGTTGGGGTACACCCTGGATGGGATGCCAGTTCATCACCAGAAACAGGTGTAGAGACACCAATTACCAATGTGACATGGGGAGAGCATGCAAAGTCAATATGTATAGAGTGAAAGTGGGATTTGAACCCACTACCGTAGAGGTGTGCGGTAATAGTGCTCGCCACCCAGAACAATCATACTGGCTCATATGGTCACATCTGTTGTGTTTTATGCCCTTTGGCCTCAAAGCCAATATATCGAGAGACAGCATGTCTAGGGTGACTAACCACACTGCTAAATACTGAAATATGTGACCACATATATGTTATATATAAATAAAAGTGAATATTTATAGCTCTAATGTAAAGGTGGCATACTTTTTACATCAGTGGTTTATAGCACTGAGTAATGAGAAATTAATATTTTTTTTAAGGCTCAAATGTTTTGCACATGTTGCAGAGCAGTGATGCAGGTAATTATTTCACTTACTGGAGAGGCCCTTCTTGACAAATAATTATGAAAGGCGTTACATGTACCATTTTTTAGCATTTCTGAGAAAATAAAGAAAATCCAAAAAAAAAAAAAAATGCCGTTTTTCAGAATAAACTTACAGGAAAGGTTGCCGTCATTTCAAACAGATCAAACACTACTCTTACCCCGCATTTTACTACATGCTCTCACTTTTCGGGTCGTCACTGATGTTATATCAGTCCACATCCTCTGCAATTAATCTGCGAGCAAAAAGATATATAACTAAAAAAAGCGATGGGATATTTTAGCAGATTATATTTCTCTCAGTTTGTTACCCTTATTTATGATTAATCTTTACAAAAGGCAGCAGCTGTTACTGGAAGTAAGTACTCTGCTGCGGAAAATTCCTGTTAGTCATCACCTCACCACCTTTTCCAAATACACTTGTTTGCATTTCATTTGTAACCGCCTCACATTCAACAGAAGAATCCTTTTTTTTGTATATGCAAAATTTCCAAGACTGTTAGAAAAAAAACTAAAAATCTGAGTATTTTAAGCAGTTTGCTCTTCATTTGCAAGAGCAGTGGCGAATTGCACATTAATCACTTTTTAAATGTCAGTATTACCTAATCTGGTTAATATGTCGCAGACCTTGCATTGTATTTATTTGTTTATTTTGAAAATTCTCATGTTCATGTGTGATTGGTTCATTAAGTGTTGCTGTCTTCACACCACTCTGTTGTAAACCAATCACAGAACATTTTATCAGCTTAATAAACTACATTAAGGTTCTTAATATTAATAGAAATACTCCTTAAATATAAGCAATCGAGTTCTGTACACAAAACTTCTAATACTGCTATAATGCATATTGCAGAGGCCTTTGTGCAACGGTCATGCTCATTAAGAAGAATGGAAAGAGCGTAAGCGGATTTTCCAGATTGTATCAAAATATTCAGCGTTTCCATAGACTAGGGACAGAGAGCGCCTTCAAAATACAGTTGTAATGCTGCTTTGTACAGCCTGGTTGGCTGGTGTGTTCCGTTTTTTTGGTTCTTATGGAATGCACAACTGATGTTTTTTGATCTGCTATTCAAGGCAAACTAAGGCACTTATCAGAAGCGACATACTTTAAATCAAGGCCACACAAGTAACTACAGTTTCATGGTGCATGAGCTGACGGCCAGCTCGGCGGTTAGTCTGCTCCGAACTCTGACAATGAAAGAAACGTTGGGTTTTGTATTTACTTATGATATGACCAGATGAAACATGCTAATTGACTAATTAGAGATTGTACAAATGCTCTTGTATGTCTTGTGATGAGTAGGCCTATGTTTTCTTTGAAAAGTGTTTGTACACCACAACCTTTTCTTTAGTCTTGGCTAGGTCTACGTTTTCTTGCTCTTGGTGGGCCTGGTCCTAGGAAGGGTGTACAAATAGAAAAGGTGAATTTATTTTGCATAAATGCATCTTCCAGCCATTTACCCTTGTCAGGGTCAGGGGGTCCTTCAGCACAAGGGAGGAATACCCCTGGAAGGCCATTCAGTACATCACAGGTCATACACAAGCTAAGGGCATTTCAGAGATGCCAATTGAACCAGCTGCATGTCTTTGGGCAGAGGGAATCTAAAAAACCTAGAACACGCAAAATCCACTCACACCGAGCTGTGATAGGATCCAAACCTAGTGCTGTAAAGCAATATCTACCATATCAACAAAGTTTCACTTACAGAAACATCCAGTTAGCCATGTCATAAAAGGTTCACCACTCCAGACTTTTCGAACAGTGTGCAGCTCAGTGGGTTAGGACGCTGTGCCCGTGATTGGAAGGTCGCTGGTTTAACGCCCATGGTTGACAGAGGGATTTCACCATTGGGTCTTTGAGCAAGGCCCTTAAACCTCAATCGCTCCAGGGACTCTCTCTCTCCCTGCTTCCTCAAAAAAACAAAAAGAAAGAAAAAGTGTGACAGAAATCGTCTGCTGACTAAATGGAAAGAACTGAAAGGCCACGCAACATGTTGCACTGTATGATGCACCTTCTGCGAGGCCTGCTGACCTCACACGTCTCTGCAGCCAGGTGATGGCAGTGGCCGCGTGGTGGACATCGCCGTGTGCTTTCAGGGCCGCCATCTCCACGCCTCCCCAGGCAAACAAGGGCATCATCTTCGGCCGGAGCTCCCCGGTGCTGCTTCTCTATTATCTACTTAGTACAACAGTCATTTCAACCTAGAATTACCAAGAACGAAGCATTTGAATGTATCATTAGTTTATTCACATGTTTATTGTTTACACTTCAATCCCTGAAAAAGTTCATGTCTGATAATGATCACCGTGCTGAAATTAATTGATGCAATTAATTTGCATAGTATGCAATTTTATGCACTGTGATTGTTAAAAATGGCTAATAATATTTGTCTCCTTGCATTATTGCATAATCACTAATTATAAATTGTTATGTATGATTACAATTGGTTGTAAAAGCATGTTGCACTTCTTAGAACCCGTGGTATATTTGAATAAATCCTTGACTTGATTTTGCGAGTATAATGTGTAAGGAAAAGAGGCATTACTGGAAACCAGATCCTTTTATTTTTTTAATTTTATTGTTTCTTTTACCTCATGTACCTCAGGCAAATATAATATGTAAATATCAAAAAAGTCTGTCACAACGGATGCTTTCGCGCTCTGCTTGTCATTCACTTCCGTTCTGTCCAACATCGCATTTCAGATTTATGCAGGAGCCCCCCAGAGGTAAACACAGGGGCAGCGTTTGGCATGCCGGACAGGGTTAGATGAGGCACTAGAACTTGCAGCGGTGAACCTCAGCCTCTGCCTTTACAAGGTCGAGGAACACGCCTCTCAGACTTCACACTCACGCCTTACTTCAAAGGGGGCAGCCAGAGCTGATATTCTCCAAATGGCAGGTACATCCGGCTGGGAGAAGCAGGGGGTGAACCGGGGCGCTTGGGGCCTCAGGAATGGCAGTTTCTCAGATAGCGATCTAGAGTGTTGGCTTCTGGAAGTCCCCTTCTGCAAGCTCCGCGTTCACAGGCTGACAGTGAATAATATCTGCATAACTGCACAGCTGCAGGGGAGCCCCTGGGGGTTCGGATGTATTCATAGCTGGGACCCTGTGAGGCATACGGCTGATGATTTTTTTGTTGTTGTCTTTTTGCAACAATTTCACAGACAAAAAAAACAAAAAAAACATATTTCACAGTTGCATTCATGATGGCATCCTGTTTGAGGTACCTATCTCCATCCTCTGTCCATCCCAAAGAATCTTCGCATTTTAGTTATTTAGTATATTTACTTTTATCCAAAAGAACATGCATTATTTTTGTTGAGAAAACCAGAGGGTTAAGGCCATTACTTGAGCACCCAACAATAAAACAACACCACTGACCCTGGGATTTGAACCAACGACCTCCTGGTTATGAACAGAGCAGCTTAACTTGCTAAGGCACACATCATTGGAAAGAGGGCACGCTATGGCCTCCGTAAGTAACACCCCATGACATCAGCAATATGATTGTGGATAAACAGCATTGAATCAAAGTAAGAAAATTACATAGTTTTATCTTACAGTTAGGTACTAGATAATTACAAAGAAAAAGCTACAAGTATTAAGTAGTATTTGACAAAAGAATGGTGCTAAACTACATAGAGCTGGTTCTGTCAGGTGGCACCAGGCCACTAGAGTCACACATGGGGCTCCATCCTAATGTATTTGTAGGCTGGAAACTCCAACCCTAAAAACCATGAATTGATTCACTGTGCATCAAATCAAACCCACTTCCTGAACCCAGATCACCAGTCGATTGAATTGCCAGCCATGGGCCATGAATGAAATCCCAGTCACATAGTTAATGAATTAAAAGATGGAATTTAAATCAAGCATCTCTTTGGTATTTTACTGAATAATCAGGATTCTTTATGAAAACTTGGCCACCAAGTGACATTAATGTGACATTTGCAATCCAACGTTGTCATTGTCATTTGAATTGTGAAAAATGGGCAATATAGAGAACAAATGGCCGGGCAAAAAAAAAATCCTGGTCAGTCTAGTTCAAACCATGAATCTGCAGTCAAATCCAAATAAGATGCATGGATCTGTGATTCTGAAATTTAACAGGAACAGGGGTCCCTGTCTGTGATGAATTAAATGTGTGCCTTGTTTCTTCATGGAGTTCCTTAAGATGTGGTTCACACCTGGTTAACTTTTGATGATTTGGTGTGATGGTGAGATGTTCGTTGCTGGACAAATGAGTTGGGGCAACTGTGAGAGACACTGAATCGCTGCCCATTGTTCATGATTTGAAGAGAGATCTGTCACAGCAGGTTAAAAGTATTTTACCAAGTGTTTCTTTGAAGTTACAGGTTCTGCACAAATGTATATGTTTCAGAAGACTCAGACATTGATAACTAAAGCAATTAATGACTAAAACCAGTTTTCCGTTTACGAGGCGTCAATGTAATCTTCTGTTTCGAGACTTTCATAATGCAGAGTCTAACGCAATGGTGCTGACAGTTACACTAGAGATGATTTCAACAGCTGTGAGTTTTGAAGGACCAGGTGGGAATGATGGACCACCAGATGCTTTCAGAGAACTTTCAGAAGATGTGTTCACAGCACCATTGACTGGAGTAGTACTGAACTTCAGCTCCTCAAGGTTTCCCACCAGAACAGTAGCTGCACAGCTAAAATACACAGAGGTTTTCACAGTCTAGATGTTACACGCATGTTCCCCTTCAGGTCCCTGAATTGTGCGGGATGACATATGTTTCAATGTTTATAGCACAGGGATTTTTGCTGTTTGGTTACTAACAAGAACAACTGGGGAAAGAGGAATAGGCCCAGAGTGAGTTATTCAGTGTAGTTTGGAAGGATCTTCATTGGTATCATAGAAACTTAGAAAGATAGCCAGAAAGGAGGCGGGTGACCAGGGCAGGGATGTCACATGACGCAAATACCAAATGAAAATGCCAGTTCCAGACACATGGTATTCTGCCTTGCCTGGGATGACTTTGAATCCAAAATGTAACTGCCAGGCAATTTGAAGCTGTCTGCTGAAAAGTAGCAGAAGTTCCCCATTCCAGTGATGATGCACCTGGTAAGAGAACAGAGACTGTGCCATTTAATGGGTTATTTATCAAGAACCTGGGAAAATCACTGCAGGCGGAATGTTCCGGAGAGAATCAGAAAGCTTGCTGGTACATCTAGGAGCCATGAGAATAAGGGCATATTGACTTGATAAAAAGCTGTTTGAGAATAACATAATGGAACGTTTACTCCTTAAAACTACACTGAAATGCAAATAAAATCCTTTATTCGAAGGCTAATGCTGCAAACGTGGTCAGATACGTGAAGCTTGGGAAAAAAGGATGGGGGGATTTCCACAAAAACCAACAAACATGGAGGGGAAATACTTTATTTGCCTCCAGCTGTCAATAAGAATCCATTTTCACCAGCAAGCGTCAGATCCCCGGAGCCTGAGCGCACGATGTGTGCAACAAAGCATTTTTATATCCGAGGAGAAGGAGAAGCCGTGTGCTGTTTATGCACAAACAGGCTCTTTCCCCCGCCCCAGTACCGGTGGCTCCTCCAGGGCTCTGTGGTCGGGCCGCCCCGCCGCCCTGCTCTCGCTCTGAAGACAGCGCTGGGAGATCAAAGGCACCTCACCAAGCAAGAAATCCAGCTCTCCACCCCACCCTTGAGACCTCCTCGGCCGCTGGCTTTGGCCCCTCCATCTTTATATCACCTGCTGTAAGACGCGAAGCAGCCTTCGGTACCACATTCTGCTAAATGTCTCTGATGGGGCATAAGCAGCTGAATATATGATTAATTATAGATTACACAGACCTAAAGTATATATCCCTACGTATAATTACAATACACAAAATCAATGGTTACTTACTGGTCTGTTGGTAAAAACCAAGCTGTATTATTTCACATTTATTAAGTACAGTAAATGTTTCTATTCTAAGCAACATGCAATTACAAAGAGCAAGATCAACCCATTCCTGAAGCAACTGGGGGTTAAAGGTCAGCAAACGTTTGACGACGAACACGGTGCATGAACCTGGTGAGCCACCCACTGCCCCCCAAAAATTTGCCGTTTCACACCGATGGTTTTTACGTTTCCCTCTCAGCTATAATGCACAAATCCACCTTCCCATATAGCTGACTAACTTCTGCTTGCAGGATGTATTTAGCAGATTAATTATTCTGCAACAACTGTGTCATTTCTGAATTTTAGTCATGGTCGTCAAGGTGTTTCATTTAAGAAGAAGTCGGTGATTAATTATTTTAGTTCTTATATTAGTTTTATCTCAGTTTATCTTATTAATCACTTTATCTTGTCATCGGTTCAGGCTCAGCAGTCGGCCAATACTGGGTCATGTGATCATGTACACGTTGAGTACTAGGCAATTAAACGCTCCACCCCACTCTGGTCTTGTGGGGTGACTGACACAACATAAAGTCATACTCCTGGGACATCTATGTCTTGAACAAAAAGTTTGTTTTCATATCTCGTTTACTCTAACTTGTCTCTGGGGACCTTATGTGATTCGGTTTCTCTTTTAGAAAAGCCTCGTAAAATCAAGTGCTGTCCTACAATGAAGATCATCAGCTGTGGTAGAAATTATTTCAGTGAATGGCTGCTACCGCTAACATACAGCTAAAGGGGCTGTCCCTCTAGCTCAGTAGAGAAGTAAGACTCTCCTGTCATTAAATCCACCCTCCCCGTCCTTGTATGACTAACACCACAGGAAGCGAGAATGATGGGAATGATACACTGTAACAGTAGGTGACTCGTTGGCTAGTCCACCATAACCCTCTGTAGACACTGCATGGGTTGCTTTAGTGTTGCATCGTTTAAGCAATTTGATGGGTATTATACCTGCTCCAGATGAAGAGCTCAGTGATATAAAGTACTCTATTGCGGACATTCCTCTACAATTACAGACTGGGGAACCACAACTGAGGTACAAATGGATGTTTGTCATTGCAGATTCTACTAAACCACAGAGGTCAGACCTTGTTCTATCACTTTGTTGGGCTGGTTTTCACCATACATCAGCAGGACTGGCAGGAAAAAGGAAGATCTTGAAAGCACAGTCCTCACATCATTATTTTTTTCTTTATACCTTTTATTTATAAAGAAAAAAATTAAAAAGTAACTGGGCAAATGGGATGCACTGACAGCAAGCTTCAGTTCTATACCACCAAATATCGAAGCATCAGGAAAAATCACTGTGAATTTATTTTTGCTAATGCAGATGGTGTCCTATGAGGGGTCTATGGTAAAGGTTAGCAGTAGGTGTGTCTGCTGTACGTTTGGGACCCACCTTGATTGCGTGGCGAATGCTTTGTCAGATGGCTGTAGCAGCACTGATTCTTCCCCCAGTCTGAGCGGCACAGCTTTCATTCATGATGACTGCGCAAGCTGTGAACTTTAGCACTGCGATTCTGTAGGAAAACGCAGAGAAAACCAAGGTCACAAGGGTGTTTAGCTTCCCATTTCCCGAGGAATCCATTCTCCTCCAGTGCTACTTCTTGCCAGTTCTCACATGGGTGGTATGAGTGACCAATAATTTGTTTTTTTTATGAATCTGCAAAATTGATTTAATTTCATAATGAATGTTTCGTATGTACGCTTTTATTGTGGAAACTATTCCTTGATGTGTAACATCCCATAAAAAAAGACCCTAGTGAGCAAAGGGTCTAATTCATGTGACAACAAAAAGGCCAAAATGCCGACTAAACCTAGAAGAAAACATATATACTGTAAAAGAGTTAAAAACACCATTATTAATGTAACTAGTTTTTGGATAATGCAACCACATGTGAAGTTCTGATTTAGCAGAAATGCTGAGGTTTGCAAAACTTCTCCTACACAATTAATGTTTCAACAGACACCAGACAGTATCCAGAAAAAGGCAGACTAGCGTGAAGCGTACTTCGCTGACTCTGCTGTGGATTTTTTTATGAATCCCAGAAATTTGACAGTGTGAAGGACAAAATACTCCATGGCCATCATTATCTTCTCATGGTATTTTTAAATGGTAACCCTGAATAACTTATTATGCGCTCTGTAAATATTAAATCTGTTCACTATATATGTACGCGCGCGTGTGTGTGTGTGTGTGTGTATGTACATATATGAACAATTTATTATTTCACTGAGTTAAACTAATGTATGTCAAACTAGAGGTTTAAAGAATAAGAAGAGGTTTTAAGAACAGATACTAGAATTTTTTTTTTTGTATTTTCTAAATTCCTGTTTCTTAGGCTGCCAAAAAAAGACAAATATATTTAATATTCAATAGTGTCACTGCTCTAAGTTTGATTCCAGCTCCCTCCCGTGAGTGTGGGCTTTACACCTTCTCCCTATGCCTGTGTGGAAGACATGCAACCCAGGAAATTCAGATCACACCCGTCATCCAGAAGCATGCGGTTAGATCAGGGGTCTCCAACTCTGGTCCTGGAGAGCTACTATCCAGTAGGTTTTCTGTCCCACTTGGCTTCTGATGAGCCATACCTGCTCCTGGTATTTACCTGAGAACAGGTGTGGCTCATCAGAAGTCGGGTAGGATAGAAACCCTACTGGACAGTATCTCTCCAGGACCGGAGTTGGAGACCCCTGGGTTAGATGAACTTAAAGGAGACATTAAGTTCCCCATTCTGTGTAGCTGTGACTGTATTCCCTGTGATCGACTACAGTCCTATCCATGGTGTCCCCTGCAATGGATGTAAAATGGATTGATGGACATTCTCCCAAAATGTTCATTAAACTACATTAATATTGCATGTAAAGTCATTTACATTATAACTACATTCTTTTGTCAAACACGGTTTCTTCTTCCCCAATCATTAGACTCACATTTGTACAGCATTATGTGCTGCATATAGATTACATTCCAGGACAGGAGACTTTTAAAGCATGTTCTCCTGTAGGGAGAACTTGCTGATAGCATGTAGTTACATGTGGAGACTACAGCAAATCTTTTGTTGGAATGTTGAGTGTAGATGTGTCAGTGAGGTAAGATGCTGTGCTGGCAAGCAGGAGGTCGTGAGCCTCAGTCCAAGGCCTTTAACCCCTCATTTCTCCAGGGACGTGTCTGACCCTGCCTTCTCATATGTACCTTGCTTTGAATAAAAGTATTTGCTAAATCAATATATGTTCAACCTTAACTGGGTTCTTTACTGTGCAGCTTTATTTCATTTGTGATTGGATGACTGCGGATGTGTTTAAGTATCAAGCTGTGAGTAAAAAAAAGAATTTATATTTTAGAAATTCCAGTGAGTCAATCGAAAGCTCTGTTTAATTTTCATTTTGACCACATTTTTTTTGGTTGGTTGACTATTATCTAATAATAACTAAAAGAGAAAAAAAAATCACATGGTACACTAAACAACCTTGAGGATAGATGACTCACCTCAGTGATACCACAAAATGTTTTCTAATGAGTCACTGTGGCTGGCAAAACTTTACTTAATTACAGACAAAATCATAAAACTTGTAAATATGAAGTAGAGAGAGAAAAACAGTAAAAATCAAAAGTGTTTATTGCGCCAAATAAAAATTTTAAAGTGTAGTTCTGACTAGTGATTGGAGGAATGAGGCTTTGAAACCATGGTGGGCGGGAATGTTCTATGCTGCGAGCGACCAACCGCCTTCTCATTCAACACTTTATTAGTTCAGATTGGATCAAGCCTGACAAAGATTGACAGCTCACACTAAATCCGACTCACCGTGGAACCAAAGTCTCATTTCACTAACCCACCAGTCATCTGGATTTCTTTGCATCCCATGTACAGTAATGTAACACTCAGAGAGTTATAGATGTGCATTTTTTTTTATTCAGATCCTCTTGAAAATGCTTATATTGAGCCCTCTGGTTAAGTATGGAAAAACCATTTGTAACTTTATAAGCCAACACTTTAGTATAGTTTTCTTCTGAATCTGTAGCCTCCGATACAGGATCTAAAATACAGATTATTTAAATATTTCACACAAGTATGACAGGACATTTGTTGTGATCCAATAATACAATAATGCAAGTCTGCTTTAAATTGATTTCCAAGGTATTATATTGATGGTGAAGATCCTGATTGAAGACAGCACATTTTGGAACAATACCATCTTCAGCGGAGATTGACTTGACATCACCTAATAATAATTACCTTCTTGATTGATTTGACATCCTCTCCATTAACTGCAATTTAACAAACCCAGGATATAAGGGCACCCAGCCAGCAATGATGCAGTGTAACAGTATCCCATCCATGCTCATTTGTCACTCGCCAACTCTTTTAGTCATCACAGCGGATTTAAAACAGCTGGGAGAGCGGCTTTGATGTGAACGTCTCAGGGAGGCTGGGAGGCTGGGTGTGGTCCACCAGCCATTAGCCGAAGTGACACAGCTGAAACTCAGCTCTTTTTCAATGCCAGTGCATCTCCTTGGGTTACCATCCCACCAGTGCTGAACTCACAATGCACCCTGTGAACGTGTTAAAACACGCATTTGATCAGGAAATCCAGAGACGATAAACATTTGCAGATGTCTAGTGAATCTGTTCCCTAAAGGCTATTTAGGAAACGGAATCTAAAAATAGACAAGGGATCAAAGTTACAACTATGACAATTTACATTTGCTTCTTCGCCGATTCTACACTTGGCTCCGCTTTCATGATGCCTACCCTATTGCACAGAAATACAGTATCATGCATTAATGCTGCAATGCAAATTCGGAGTGTGCCCTGGCATCCAAATTACCTGATAATGTGGCCCGGGAACGAGGATGTTTCAAGCGGAAACAAAGAATAGCTTTCAAAAGGCTAGAGCTGAACTGCATGCAGCGATTCATTCATTCACTCGCTGGCCAGCTGGGTTCGCTCCAACAATAACCTCCAGTAGCAGCAGTAAATTCATCTTCTGAGGTCTTCCAAGAATACACTCTCTGCCTGATAAGTATTTCCTTATGCTTCCTTCCCTTTGGTTCAACAGTAAAAGTTAGTAATGAACTTAAAGACCCCTTTTTGACATGAGAGAACACTCAGTAGCTGCTAACACTAGACTTTTACTGAGAGTTCCTATGTCATGAGTTCAGCTGCATGCAACATGCTACCGAACAATGCATGTGGTATCACTCGACGATGACTTTAATCATTGCCTTTCATCACCAGCTTCATACAAAGCATATGCAGTAGATACATACACATCGAGTTACGTACTAGGCTATGCAAACGGGAAAAAAACCCAACTGAAAGGATTCAGTTGTAAATTTCAAAACGCAATTAGCATTACTTGCTAAAATGTTCCACCATGATTTTTAAAGCCACTGTATTCTAGGACCCATGTGTTAAGTTCCTCTCAATTGTATGACTGAAATTGTGACCTGATCCTCAGTGACAGACATTGCTGTCCCCAGCTCCTTCACTGAGGTGATAATCTGATGCTCCTCCACACCGCTGTTACAGCAGGCCAGCTAATTCACATTCTCAGCCCTTCAGTGATGTATGGTCTGTTCCTGCGGCCCTCATTGTCGCTGAAAGGCTGTTTGATGGATGTTATCAACAGAGATCCCACATGACAACTGTGGTATCTAGAGCACTTCAGTTCTCCACTGGCAACTTGGCGTTACAGAGGAAGGTCACCAAGGGTTCAATACTGGTGCTTTTTCAATGAACCCCACACTTCCACACTCCTGGTTCTGAATCAAAATTCTGACTCAGTGAAAGTTAACTTCCAATAAGAATAACAAAGGTGAGACCATCCTCTTCTCTCATTTCAAAGAATATGTCTAAATTTTGTCAGCACTCCCCAAAGCTCCTTAAACCATTATAATGCTGCTGATAAACAATGTTTCCTCATAGAATGCCTTCTAGAAATATCCACATTACTAGCTCAAAACCATTATAATTTCAGCACTGCAAAGACGATCCTGGAATGGTGTGTATGTATATATATCCTCTGGCCTTTGTGTAACCTTTGATGCTATCCTTATCTGCATGACTCATTGGCCGTTAAGAGTTACTATTAAGAGTTACTTCTCATTTCTGGCTGCATTACATACTGCTATTATTGATTGAAAAAGTGCTAGAAAAAAATGGTAGAAATACCCTGCCACTCTTTACCTGGTTTAACCCAATGGGAACCTAGTGGGGAACAGTAAGGTTAATCTTGAGGAGGATTCCCATTGGCTGCCTTGTATTTAAGAATGTAAAATAATCAAACCTACTCTCACACAGCTGCCTTGTCAACTGTCTTTTCTGCAGAGAATCACAGCCGGCAAGCCACACTTCACACATTCTCCCGGCTCGAGAATAAGCTAAGTGCGCTCGCCTTCTTCCTTTCTAAGCACCCATACTGCCTCAAGATACTTTCAGGCAAATAACATGTTCAAACAAATGAAAATGAGGGTAATAGAAGCGGAAAGATTGAAAAATTAAAATATGTAGTGATGTGAATACTAGAAGCTTACAATATAGTCACCTTAGAATGTAGGGCTTAGGAATACATTTAAATAATTAAATAATAGGCTATGAAATCATACTGAAGACTTTTCATAAGGTGCTTTCCTACTGCTTTTGATCCAGATTTCAGCAGCAGTGGTGTGCAATTCGGCATAAAGATCTACAAAGAGAGGTATCTCTTCAAATGGTCAAAGAAGCCTCTTGTGTTGGATCTCCTGGACAGGTCTTGATGCAGAACCCTATTAGCAGTTTGAGGCATGGCTTTCCAAGTCCCTACCCTGGCAGATGTTTCTGGAATAACAACTAGGATCAGAGTGAGGTTACGACGAGGCCAACATTCCTGACATCCCACATCATTCCAGGACTTCCCCGTTAGGAAATAGTTTTCGGGGGAATATCTCAATCTAATAAGACATATACGTTTTCTTTAGACTTATTCACTGTGCTTTTTTTTAATAGATTATGAAGGTCTTATTGAGACACTGGTAGAATAGCGTGCATCGTTTCTGTTAGTGCTGCTCCTGCTGCTAATATCCCGCCGAATATCACAATACAAGTCAGTGTATGTCAGATAAGGAGGAAAGACACTCAAAGAAGGACCAAAAGTTCTCTTTTGAATAATCTAAAATTATGGGGCAAAGGACACACAGAGGGTTAGCAAGTGTCTCTGCAAGTAAGACAGGTCTATGAAAACCTTAACTGTGCTTAATGAGTAGTTTAATGAATGAGAATTGTACTAAGTACATGACAGATCATTCTGGGGAGATTCATCATTATTAACTGTTTATTAGGCATGATCAATGAGGTTGCGTTGCCAACCATCCCTTTGTGACAGCACACGTTGCCGCTTGGCAAACAAAAAGGTGACAGAGTGTGTGTTTAAGTTCAAAAACCGTATGACAGTGAACGAGTCATCAGCAGACTTTAGCTAATGCTGTGGTCCTCATGTCGATGCCAGGGGCTGACAGTTGGCTACAGAGCTTTTGTGCTGCGCGCGTGCTTTTGAAAGTAGTTTGGCCTCTTTCAGGATTTAAGGTGCCTTTTGGGTGTAATCCTAAGGTGGCCCCCAGCCAACAGAAGACAGATCCGTAAGGCTCAGCTAGCAGGACAGGGGCAATCCTGCCAACAGCCCTCCCTCCCCACGACTCACAGAAGAAGTGTCACACCAGGAATTCCAAGACATTTTTCACCGTGTTGGCTAGGATTCATCACGTCTTTATTTCTTGCAGCGAGCGGTTGGAGGATGAGGATGTATTCCTGCTTGTGACTCTGTCCTGCACTGACAGCGCTGCAGTCTATTTGCTTACACATAGGGGAACAGAGAATGTGCCAGACATTTCCGATTAAGAGTGATCGATCGGCGAGAGGTCACCGGCTCAGCACGGATGCTGTCATCCATCCACGTTGTGTCTTGTGTAAATCACAGGCAGCCCAAGAATCCGCTGCATAATCTAAGATTATCTTTCTCATTCATGTGTGACGAGAATTTCTTGAGTATTTATAGGATAAGAGAATATTTCCTTTCATCGCAGACATGGAGCGTGTTAAAATAATGCACAGACTTTTTCTATTTTGGTGAAAAATAAAAAACAAAATCCCAAAATAGTAAAGTGTTTTATCTGTCTCTGTACTTCTGTACAGCCATGCAGCCTCTCTGTGTCACCATGGAAACAGGAATTTCACGTCAGATATTCCATAAAAGCATTCAGAACTCAGCATTCATTAAAAGTAAAAACTTATATTCAATTGTGGTTAATAATATTCACAAAATTCCTTTTGTAATGTAAATGTTATTTACACAAAACAGATGTAAAATGTTCTAACATTCCTATGGAAGATTTCAGCCTTCTTTTTAAGTCCTAATAAACTGTATTCAACATCTGATTGACAAATTTTTGACATTATCATGATGCACTACAGAGCAATAATGAAGGTGTAGCCATCTGAACTGTGCAAAAAAGAGTAGAGAGAAGAGTGACACAGTCCTGTGCAAAGACACCGGCCAGTGCCACAGCGGAGCCGAGGACGGACTGCAGTCCTTGCTGATACTGTACCGGATGGAAAGTAGAGCCACGAGTGGGAGAGAAGACTTTGGGAATTTATGGAGCTGGTGAAGCTGGAAGATACACCCTTTAATCAATGAGTCGTTCCTCAAAATATTCAGTTTCTTCCCAAAGTTTATGGAAAACACAACCAGACCAACATCTTTCTATCATTATTACCATGGTGTTCATCAATGAAATTTTATGGTGAAGGATTCTAGTGTAATTGAATATAAAGTCGGGTTCATTACCTGGGGATAACAAGCAAGTCACATACACACACACACACACACACAGACAGTAAAAAGTCCGAACACACCTGCTTTTAGTGTATTTGTGCCTATTTTAGCTATGTTATTCACCTTATAATAAAAGACCTTGAGGCAATGAAATAATACATATATATTTGCATATGCATTATTATCTCACATTACTATGAGATATTGGACATCTATAACAGACGGATGTATGCTGAATCATCCAAACAAACAGATAGTATAATAATCTGCTGTCTGTTAACCCGTGCAGATGACATCATAACCCAGTCCTGGGCAGGATCACCGTGGCTGCCTCCATCTTCAGTCTTTCACCTTAATTGTGTCCATTCAAATCTGCCTCCAGTCACAAGCACTCAAATAAACAGAAGCAAAACCAAAAATGGCTCCAGAAAAATTTTGTTTTCAGCTGAACTACACTATTCAGCTATATCATTATAATGTGCACACGACACAGACAGAGAACCTGCCTTTTCCCAGGAAAACACAATGTCAAAACAATCATTTGTGAACAATTCAGATATTTGCATGTTGTTTATGAAAATTTTAGACAAGGTTTGAGGAAATGTAGCCATAAAATCAAGATAAACCTGTTTGTGTTTAGACGTAAAATTCACTTTAAACGTATTCCTTTTAAAATATATACCATGGATTTAAATTTATAGTTATGATTGTTACAATGTTAATTTAGCATCTAGGCATCTATGGCTGGCACTAAATAATTGTCCATCCATCCATCCATTCATCCATCCATTACCTCCCGCAGCTTCAGGAGAGATTCCCAGACCTCCCTCTCCCCAGCTACCTCTACCAGCTCCTCGGGGGGGACGCCGAGGCGTTCCCAGGCCAGCCGAGAGATATAATCCCTCCAGAGCGTCCTGGGTCTCCTCCCTGTAGGACATGCATGGAAAACCTCTCCAGGTAGTCGTCCAGGAGGCAACGACGCAGTGGCGGCTGGTGAAATAATTCTTGGTGGGGCTGACGTACCAATAGATTTCCCTTCCTAGTCCAGTATAAGCATTCAAATGAACATTCAGAAAATTACAACAATTTCACAATCATAATTTAATTTCCTTCTCAAAATGTTAATTAATTTTCATTCAGTTCATTTATATTAGAGAAAAAAGGCAGTCTGTGTATATATAGTCCTGACTCAGCACCACAAAATTTAATTCAATCAATGATCTTAGATAAAATATGATGGTTTTTATCTACCTCATCATTGTGCCATCTTACAGCAATGCCGTGCCCATCATCTAGCTGCGCCGCTATGCTAATCCTTCCGAGCACAGCTAGCTTTATGCAGTTTTCCATATGAACTCTTGATTATTTCTTCTTGCTGCACTCAGAGAGGTGCTTTAAGTCAGTTTGTCCAGACTGTGTCCACGTCAAATCAACACCTGTCACTTTTGAATAGGATGCAGGGGAAACAAAAAAAGTGCATTGGCTGTTCCACAGCCTGCCAGGCATGACTTATGCTGGAACCAACCCCTGCAAAAAGTCCTGTTGTAGGCTTTAACTTTCTCCTTAGTTGGCTGGGTGATATTTATTTCGGCTTGTCGGGTCCCAGCTCCTTAACGTGGATTTTTTCCACCATCGTCCTTCTCGCAAAAGGGTAATTCAATAACGATCTCACCGAATTTGGTGGAAACTGCCCCTCAACTGTCGTTGTCACCATCATCTCTCTCTGCAGACTCACCTGAGATCAATACAAAACTTTCCCGCATTTTCTGTAGCAGGGGCGAAATTTCCAGCACCCCAAAACCATTTCATTCGGCGATCCTGATAGGCCAAATTTTTATTATTTTCGCCTAGCAACCATACACGATTGGCTATTTCGCTGCACTTCTGGGACGCTTTGATGAGCGCCCAAGAAGAGAAATGATTGGTGGAAATTTGATGGTGGAAATTCACTGTTGAATGAGTCAGTTGGTGGAAATAGGGTTTAAATAATTCAGATTGCATGTAGGCACACACTATTAAGTAAAACTGACATTGATAAAAAAAATGTATATATATTTTTTATTTTTTCTATATTTTATATTCCACCCCACATCTGGGAGGGCGGCGCCCGAGCGCCCCCTATGGGCCAGCTGCCACTGCATCCACGCCAGATGTCCAAACCACCTCAACTGGCTCCTTTCAACGTGGAGAAGCAGCGGTTCTACTCTGAGACTCTCCCGGATATCCGAACTTCTCACCTTACAGTATCTCTAAGGGAGAGCCCAGACACCTTGTGGAGAAACCATATTTCGGCCGCCTGTATTCGCGATCTCATTCTTTCGGTCACTACCCACAGCTCATGACCATAGGTGAGGATAGGGACGAAGATGGACCAATAGATCAAGAGCTTTGCTTTCCAGCTCAGTTCTTTCTTACCCATGACGAACCGATTAAGAGCCTGCAAATCTGCTGACGCTGCTCCGATTCGTCTATCCAGCTCTTAATCTCGCCTACCCTCACTCGTGAACAAGACCCCAAGATACTTGAACTCCTCCACTTGAGGCAGTACGTCTTCCCTGACCTGAAGAGGGCAATCCACCCGTTTCCGGCTGAGAACTATGGTCTTGGACTTGGAGGTGCTAATCCTCATCCCCACCGCTTTGCACTCGGCTGCGAACCGCCCCAGAGGACGCTGGAGATCCCCAGCAGATGAAGCCAACAGGACGACATCGTCTGCAAAAAGCAGCGAGGCAATCCTGAGGCCACCAAACTGGACACCCTCGACACCCTGACTGCACCTAGAAATCCTGTCCATAAATATTATAAACAGGACCGATGACAAAGGGCAGCCCTGGCGGAGCCCAACCCGCGCTGGGAACACGTCCGACTTATTACCGGCAATGCGGACCAAGCTTCTGCTCCGTTCGTACAGGGACCGAATCGCCCACAACAGTGGACCCCGGACCCCATACTCCCGAAGCACCCCCCACAGGGCACCTCGGGTAACCCGGTCGTAAGCCTTTTCCAAATCCACAAAACACATGTAGACTGGATAGGCAAACTCCCAGGCCCCCTCCAGCACCCTCACAAGGGTATAAAGCTGGTCCAGTGTTCCACGGCCAGGACGTGCATTATTATTAGGTCTTTTTGTGCAATACTCCCTTTGTTTTAATTGGTAAGTTTGAATAGCTATTATTATTATTATTATTATTATTATTATTATTATTATTATTATTATTATTATTATTATTTAGATGCGCCCTCGCAACCATCAAGTGGGAGACAGAGGCTATGATTTGGAAATTAGACCATCAGTGGGATGAACAGCAGTGTGTGAAGACTGACTCAGATCCCTTTATCTTTAGCCTCCATCCATCCTTTTTCTATACTTGCTAGTCCCATTCAGGGTTGCAGGGGTCCAGGCCAGTCACTCTGGCAGCAGGGATAGTGACCACTTGGGGTGGGGGGGGGGGTTGGTTGGTGTGTAGGGTAGGTGCTGGGATTGAGTTTGAAAACTTAGGATACAACACCAGGAAAAGAATTAAGAAATAAAACCTGCAATTAAACATAGGTAAGGCACTTGTAAAATATATATTTGCTGTTTCCAAGACTAAACTGGGGGTTTTTGGGAAAAGCTGGTGACATGTTGCCATTGCTGAGCTGATTGAGACAAGATTTATATCGATTCTTCGCAAGGGTCTAAGATCTCAAATGCTTACAACGCCAAGAGAAACCCACTTTGCTATGTCTGTGAGCACGAGTTTGTTCATCATTCGAGGTTGTGTTTGGTTTGCATCTTAGCAGGGATATAAACTAGAACACGTTTCGGCATGTTTGTTCAAGTTGTTCGGGTGTTTTAAGCGTATTTTGGGAAGGTCTGCTCACTAGTGCTATTTTCAAATAGGGGCGCAGGCTAAATGGCTACATATTAGTGACCCGGGGTGCATTAAGCTTCATCCTGTTAAATTGCAGGTGGGCCACCTTCATTGAGTGCAGCTCTTGATTAATTTCCCGTTCAGTGAATGAGTAGTACATGTCAAACTGTGTTAAACTGAGACACGATTTTTAAGTTGTTTCTCAATTGTTTTTAGCCTTAGAGGAATTGAGTGCCTGATTAACTTTGACTTGGTTCAATACTAATTAACATTCAAATTAGGGGGGAAAGTACAAGAATCCCCCCAAAACATGCTTTTATGTAATGATTAATCAGTCAATCATTAAATGAAATTGTGATCACTCTAGGCTATTAGAAAATTAAGGGGGATTTTATATATATATATTTTTTTATTTACCATCATTGCTTCAATAGAAAAATACCCTTGACCTATACCACAGGGAACATCAGAAAACTGAACAACACAAAAACAATGGAAGACAGCTGGGTTTTGCCATCAATAGTAGAATACACCAAACAAATCAGGTCAATTCTGGATAAATGAAAATGTACATTTCATCACACTTGATCACGCAAGGCCTTCTTAAGCAAAATCCCCAGCAATAGAGTTTCCACAGCCATTCACAGCTATTGACAGGTGTTTTGGTGAAATGTATGTCACAGTGTACAGAGACCAACAGATAACCTCCCAGTGTCCATGTGCTGCTCATCAGGTGGGAGACACAGGCTATGATTTGGACATTAGACCAACTTGGACCAGTGGGATGAACAGCAGTGTGTGGAGACTGAATCAGATCCCTTTAACTTTGAAGCCCAGTGGAAAACTGCTCTTACAGTAACTGTGTGTGGTTAGTCAGTGCTGTTTGTGGTACCAGTTCCAAATTGTGTATTATTTATATAGTTCGACATTTAGAAAAGCCATTTATTTATGTAAAAAATGTAACATTTTATTTTTTTAAATGTGGTTTAATGGTTTAAACCCTGATTTCAGATGTTCCAAAAAGCTGACTTAGAAATCTGGGCAAAAATCAGTGATTGTACAAAAAGTCAATTGAGAGACTAGACATTTAAAAAAACACATAATCCCATATGGTTAAAATGCAGGACCATCATTTTATTACTGTCTCATTGAAAATGAACCTAGAATAATTCATTTAATCTAAATTATTAAAACTGGAATTATTCTGAAGCAGGATTAATTTAATTAATGGAAAATGAGAACGTGTTATTCTTCTGGAAAATGATACTGTTGTTTCAGTCCCTGAGCTAATCAGAGTAGATCAGCCAAACGTAACTTACTGCAACTTTTCTTTTCAAATGATTAGTTATGCTGACAGAATGGTGTATTCAGGTGAACTATAACTTCTATGGTACAGTGGTCACATGACATTGTAGCCAGTAAAAGAACTGTTGTTGGCATTCCTTTCACAGATTAGGGACCAGACCCATATCGATGAATGAGTAACGCCTTGGCCTGAACCATAATCCTTCACTCCCAACGACGACTGTTTGAACAAGGCAGAAGAGGTCACGATCCTCACATTATCCCTGCAGTTCATCCTTTTGTAAGAAATCTATGGCTATTATGGTAAAAGGTGAAAGAATCACAGAGTTTAGATTAAAGGTTGCCATGGAATATGGCTGGATTACCTTTTAATGTTCAGCTACGGCCATTCATTTCAGGCTGTCGGTTGTATAAGCATACGTTTCAGACACGGTGTTTGGCAGGGCCAAAAAAGGTCTTCCATTCATTTTGCAGATACTTTAAAACACTCTTAAAACTGAGAGAACTAAATATTTACACTGCAGCCTCTGTGTGTTTAATGTTGGAAACACTCTTTGTGAAAACCAAACACAAACTAAAAAGCAAATTACAACACAGTTTAGACAAAACGCCTCTCTGTCTGTGATGATTGCCAGACCCGCTCTTTCCATTGAAGAACAGAGAGCTCACCTAACCCTTCCAACCTCCTTTTGAGGGCATTATCCAGCAACTTCCAGGTGGCCTGACCAGCGGCTGAAGTTCTGATATCGCCTCCTAAAGTTATCCGTCAGCAACTAAAAGATTATCACCTACATGAGTCAGGGAGACTTAAATAGCCGCCATCCATCATCGCGTACATTAGCGGGAGATTGAGAACACTGTCCGAACGACCCTAAGCAGCCTCCGGTGGGGGTGACGTAGCGGAGGAAAAGGAAGTCTTTCATATGTTAAATCACGCCATGGGGCATGGTCATATGCACGGCCCAGTCATAAATTTGATAGAAAAACACAGCGAGCGCTAACAGCAGAGAGCCTATTAATAATATTGACCAGAAGCATGCAGAGACCTTGGGGGGGGGGGGGGGGGCGAGGTGGGAGTGGCATCGGGAAAACGTCGATGGAAAAGTGCCATTTCCACGTGTAGATGTTTACACTCTTGAGGAAACTAACCAAAGGTCGTTCCGCCGTACAAACACCTTGGCTGCTGGGTGCCAAAGTGGGAGCCTGACACTATAATGGGGTTTGTGTCCTGCTCCAGTGTCACTATAAAATCCCCTGAGGGAGACCCACCCCCCGCCTTGTAGCAGGATCAGCTGTCAGGGAGGGGCACGCCTTTACGATGACCACCTGCTGCCCAGCCGTGAGCAACAGGAAGCCCGCAGCCCGCTCACCCAGATCTTATGCTTGAACTTTTCAGCTACGTTCAGTGGAGTCAGTAGAAAATTTTGATTGGGGACAGTTAGAATTTTGGGGGTGATGGGGGTGCCAACAGGGGTGGCCAGGTATTTACTTGGGGGGCCTTGGCCATCCTTGGGTAGTCTTTAGATGCGCCCCTGCACCAGGAACGATGATTGTGCTAGTGTTGGTGTTTCTGAAGACACATCTCTCTGCCCTCCTTGGGACATCTTTGGGGAAAATGTCCCTGCCATGGACAGTTAACCGTGGGATCTTTTTGGGAGATACCCATGAGGTAAAAGGTTTTTTTTTTTGTAAGCAAGTCAGCCTATTATCAGTTTTAATTTCTATTTCAATTATTGTTTTTTTTTTGGGTCAGAGATAAATGTTCACCATGGAAAGTCCCCAACAATGACTGAAACACAGACATGTTTTACTGTGAGAGCAACTGCATCTTTGTGCATTCGCATCTCTTTCAGGCATGTGTGCATTTGTAAGAGAGACAGAGCGTGCACTATAATTTAATTAGGTGTTTAACGATAAACGAATACCTCAATCACTTATCGAATTACCAAGGCGCATTATTCATTGGGGTAATTATTTTGACCTACTCGGATTACAGAACAAGAAAACAATTCAAAACACATGCACAAAAAAATTCTATTCTATTCAGCATTCAATAGATTTTATATGCATCGATTCTGTTAAAAGCCACCATTCACATAGCGTCCTATTCGAACAAGTACATTATGCTGACAGAGAATGATTCTTTTCATGTTTTATAAATCCAACTTGACAAACAATGGATCATGATACAATACAAGTGAAAAACATACTACAATCTGATATTCATGAAGATCTACAAGCAGCTGTTATTTTATTAAGTTCTAATCTATGGAAGGGTTGGGATAAATGCCTCTGTGTGCCTGTTATGTCTGTAAATTCGAATAACTGTAATGTCTGAGTTACAGTCTGTCTCCGAACCCGCCATAACATTGCTTTAAGACCCTTTAATCACCGGTTTTCAAAGTGAGTGACATTACCCAGCCACGTGCCACATATAAAATGAGCTAGCTAGCCGCTTCAGTTAGGCCCCCCACTCATTTAGCTTAAACGTGTTACTGAAACCATTTAGAAAAATTGATCCGGCCTGCACCTTTTCCAGTAAGGAGCCATCATTAATTGAGCAGTTACGTCTGTGAGTCGCTTCGAGTCAGACAATCCGTGGGGGATTCGGTCATGAAAGGGTCATTTTTTCTTCCTCTTTAAACGTCCATTGGGGAAAAAGTGTAATGTTTCTTCCATTCCTTATTAATGATTGAATAAAGATTAAATAAGATCGTTAACTTACTTCCACAGTGGGTTTAAGAAGAAGTGTGCCATTAAAAAATAAAAGCAGATTTTATTTTGATCGACAAGTCCATGCAGCTTATGTGGGTCAATCAAATGTTTGAAAGTAACAAAGCTCATAAAAAAATCCATCCATTCATCTGTCCATCCATCCATCCATTCGTCTTTCAGGTACTTATCCTATATAGGCTTGCAGTGGGGCCTGCAGCCCATTCCATGAATCATAGGGCACAATGTGTAACAGAGATGGGCATACCAGTACATGGCAGGGTACACACACACACACACACACACACACACACACACACGTCGGGTATACCTATCCTTATGGGGACCGCTCATTCACTTCTATGGGAAAAATGCTAACGCTAACTATGACAACCTAAACCTCTACCCAGCCCAATCATAACCATAAGTAACCAAGCAAAACACAAGAGTTTTTGCATTTTTAGTTTTTTCATAGCAGTCACCGATTTTTATAAAATAGAGTTTTCCCTTATGGGGACCAGGAAACCCCATAAGGGAAAAAAATGGATGTTTATCACGTTATAGGGAGATTATGTCCCCATCAGGATAGGTATACTCACTCACGCACACACACAGACACACACACGTTTGTATCCATATCTTTCTGGGAACCGTCCATTGTCTTTTATGGGAAAAATCCTAATCCCAAAAATGACAACTTTAACCTTAACTATAAGTAATCAAACAAAATATTTATTGATTGCAGTCACAGATATTTATAAAAAAAAGTTTCCCCTTCTGGGGGCTGAAAGAAATGGTTCCCACAATGCCAAAATAACAGGTTTTTATCCATTGTGGGTACATTTGGTCCCCACAATGTTACATGTATAACCCCCCCCTCCCCCCCCCCCCACCCCACACACACACACACCCTGAACGATTTAGAGACACTGATTAGCCTAACTGCATGACCTTGGAAATTTGTGCAACACAGCGAAAAGATGAGGGCAGGTAATGGACACACTCAGCTCTGCCAGGGTGTGTAAGGACACCGATACGTTAATTACAGTATCACGTCATCATATGGGGTGAATTCTTAATAACCTTCCACAAGTTTTAAGTACATGAAGGAAAACAGTAAAGGCAGCAATACAGAAAATGTAAGGTAACCTAAAACTCATAAACAGTCATATAATGAACATATGATTGATGACCCTGAATTCTTTACGTGGCAACTATATACTCAGCACACTTAAACAATCAAGTGCCAAATACTAACTTCAGCAAATCACCATTAAATAGAATGATACAAATTCAACGCTCCATGCATTACATACAATGTTTAAAAATGTATGTGTTTTTTAAAAAAAACAAAAAAAAAAAAAACACATCTAGGTTTTTCCACTTTAAAGGACTGAAGAACGGACTTTATTTCGGAAGAGTTGAAAAAGCAGAGCTCATTACATGGAAATGCCATAACGTGAATCTCAAACATTGTTGAATATGTGAAATAAGGAAGTGAAATAAGGCTGTTTTGAAATTCCTAGACTGTTACGTAACAGCCTTAACCACGCCCGTAAACATAACAAATGCCAGCCCACTTTCAAGCTGATTGGACATGCACATTCGGACTTCGGAGTTCTGCAGGTATTGGGAAGTACAAAGCGGAGGACAGCAGCGAAAATGGCAGCTTATATGCGTAAGTCTGCCATTGGAGGCTGTGACGGGGATGTCGGCCCTTCCCAAGAAACCCAGCTGTCAGCAGGCATGGCTGACGATCTCAGCTTGCTGTTAGAAGTTCTTAATAAAACTTGCATGGTCAGGCTAGCATTTGTCAATGGTCTTGTTACAATGCAAAGTTATGATTATACTAACATTCTGCTTAGGTTGAAGCTGAACTTGAGTTGTGAGGCAAATTCATTCTGTGTGAGCCATTGCAGTGCCTCACTGTAAACCAGCCAATCGGAGCAGAGGTTATTAATGAGCCCACCAAATAAGGGAACAGCCTCTCATTCTAGGGCCAAATTACAGAGTGGTACCTGGGACTGTAAAACTACTTCCAAACGTTTTTGACCAATTCAAGTTCACATACCTTCTATGTAGACACTAGAGAACAATATAGAAAAATTATAAGATAAATGCATTCTATGGCACCTTTAATCACCCTGTTGACTTCCAATATTCCTCTGATCACTATCACTTAGTAAGCACAATTCAACTGATAAAAGACTAGTATAGTATTAATGTATAGTTCTTGTACAAAAGATAAATCTGCACATTTCGGCATGTTAAAACTTTGACCTCACAGCTTCCTCACCATGAATGAGACATTTGTCCTGGCCGGATTTGCACTGTTTCCACGGTGGGGAAACCCTGGGCAAGGTGACGCTCTCTACACTGTACGGCTCTGTCACCCCAGATCAGGAAAGTGACAAAGGTTGACAAGAACGGTGTAAACATATGTTCCCTGACCCCAAATGCCCTACAAAAATAAACCAGCCTCCGGTGTCAACGAGAAGAGCAGGTTCCCCCCAAACCTTTTTTATCCCCACCTGCCCCCAACTGAACTCTACGCTGATCCATTCTCAGGGCCTCTGTGTTGGGCTCATGCTATTGTCTTTTTTATTGTTTTCTACAAAAAAAAAAAAAATCATGGGGAAAAAAATAACATTGTCAGTAGATTGTTTTGTCTCGGGGGAAGTTCGAATAAACGGTTTTGTGGCCGATATGCCAGCTTTGCATTATCTATTTGCATGTTTTTTTTCACTTTTTAGGTAAAATGGTTATTTTGGAGAATACACACAGAAACTGGAATTTTTTTCAGCCTTACACCAGCTTCCTTCCTGTGTCATGGGCAGGAATTTCACGATCTCAGGGGGTCTTTCTTTGGTGGCTGAAGTGCGGAAAGAGAAACTGAGAAACCCTGCGTGCAGCCTGTAAATGTAAAGGGGAAAGCTGGGGGGGAACAGTGACTGACTGGGGGGTGGGCTGTGAGTGACTGAGTGTAAGTGTGTGTGTGTGTGTGTGGGGGGGGGGGGGGTGATACCTCCGGGATGAATCAGCAAAAGGCCATATCGTCATCTTCAGATGGCAAGTCACCTCCTGTTCCTTTACATGGTCGGTGCAAAGGCAACATCTCCCCTCCAGGGAGAGGGGAGAGGCTGAGTCGGGCGTTAGGAGCTGGATCGCTGTGTCTGTAGTTACCCGTCATGGTTGGGGGGCTGTGTTGACAGCCAGAGCCAGGGAGAGAAGATAACGTAGGTCCTACTGGACACCTGCTACAGCTAGACTGGGGTCAAGGGGCCCAGCCAATGCAGCATTGCTTCTTCTGCCGATCCCCACCTCCAAGGTTCTTGCATCGCCGCTAAGCCCAGTTAGGTGATCAGCAACCGCGTGAGGAACGTGCTAGTGCCGTCTAAACCCAGACGATCGATTCTGACGGGTCCTGGAAATGTCACGTGTGGAGTGTTCTGCTGGCGTTGCACTTTATGCTGACTGTCCTGACTGTCCCTGGGTGGGGTGAATAGGGGGGGGTGTCTCTCAAACCAAGGCTATGATGGCCTCTTTTAATGCTGAATTTTATGGAAGCCCATTTCCCTGGTCTAACCAGTCTACTTACTAGTTATCACACGTGTGACATACTTTTGACTATGCCTTTCCCCAAAGCATCATGGGTACTTCTTGCATAAAGGACACTGATAAATGATCTTGCTAGTAATTTATTTTAAGAAAAATGGAAGTATCTAGATTGTGTAAGTAATTAAAGAAGAAACCTACAGTATGTCACAGCTCTGAGTAAAGGAAGGTCCGACCCTAAAAGATGGGACCGTCCTCAGTGTGCCTGCCTCCCGGGTGACCAGCCCTGTTTGACGCTCGTGACCCCGCATTTTGTCTCACTTTCAAGCGCAGTTACATAACTAAGCCGGCCCAAAATAACACAGCGCCTCGTGTGAGCCAGGGAGTGCCAATTCCCCCCCCCCCCCCCAGAATCCATGTCATCATCAGAGCCGTCTCACTGCGTCCGGCCAGTGTGCCTCATATGGTCACACATGTACAGCGCCCCCCAGTTGGGGAGGCTTGGTCCAAGCCCGCCTAGTTCAGGTTTGAACAGGCTCTGACAGGACAACCCCGGGATGGGGGCTTTCTTTGGCCCGGCGGCCAACAGGTTGTCACTGGAAGCTCCCTGCTGGGTGACAAACTGACATTGGAAATGTGAGATGGGGCACCGGGTGGGAACCGGCTCACTTCACTCTCGCAGGAAGCTGCGTAAAGGCTGCATTAATACGAGGAATCCGAATGAATGTGATTTTCTGCATCCCTGAGAAGGATAAACGACTGAAGACGGAAATGAAATGAAGCTTTATTTGTATAAGTAATAAAGGAGGGAAGATGGGATCCGCTAAAATAAGCTTTCCAGTGTGCATAGGAACACTTCTTTGGATATCCCATCATGCTCTCCTTTTAGACATACACATATATACGATATGGACCAAAGTATTGGGACCCCTGGCCGTTACACCATTACTTTTATGATCTCCCACTCTAAATCCACAGGCATCAATATGGAGTTGGTCCCCCCTTTGCAGCTATAACAGCTGCCACTCTTCTAGGAAGGCTTTCTAAAGGTTTTTGGAGTGTCTGTGGAATTTTTGCCCATTCATCCAGAAGAGCCTTACTGAGGTCACGCACTGATGTTGGATGTTGAAGGCCTGGCTCGTCTAGTTCATCCCAAAGGTGATTGATGGGGTTGAGGTCAGGGCTCTGTGTGGGCCAGTCAAGTTCTTCCACACCAAACTCACCCAATCATGTCTTTATGGACCTTGCTTTGTGCTCTGGGGCACATTCATGCTGGAACGGAAAAGGACCCAAACTGCACCCACAAAGTTGAAGGCATAGAACTGAGCAAAATGTCGATATGCTGAAGTGTTAAGTGGTCCCGTCACTGGTACTAAGGGGCCTAGTCCAACCCCTGAAAACCAGCCTCATCACGCACTCTTATGCACTGTTCCTCAGCACTCTGCGACCCCACTTGGTTACTTTACACCTCACTGATTGCTAGGTGCTTAATTCACCTGTGGCAATGGGTCTGAATGAAACACCAGAATTCAATGAGATGTATCCCAGTACTTTGGTCCATGTAGTGTGTGTGTGTGTGTGTGTGTGTGTGTGTGTCTATATATAGTGTAATTCTAAGCAGTTCTAAGAAACAATTGCATCCTTTTCATGTTACGGTTACGCAGAACAAAGGTCACGTTCTGTAGCTCTGAATAGGCGGAGAACGCGGTAGATGCTGCTGCTGAACCTGGGAGGGGCATCGTGTCACACTCGCACCCCTAAAGACTTGGGGGCCACCATAAATCTCCCGCTGGGGAAGAGGAATGACTGTGACTTCCTGCCTCAAGAAGTGAAATCATGCAACTCCTACGATGCAGCGCTGTGAGAACCAAACGGCAGCGACAAGATCTGTGCCGTATCGATATCAGCAGTAAATATGATTAAAGTCTCCCACTCTTCTTTCCTAATCATTACTTTAAAAGCACTTCTACCCGGGAGCATCGTTCATCTGACACTTTTATTGTGAACTGCATAGGTAGCTTTGGACTAAAGCTGAAGCCACACAGACAGAGAGCTCAAAATATCTCTTTTTGAAGTTACTGGTATAAGGTTCTAATGAAAACCAATAAACCACATGTCAGTTTAGTCAGATCCATGACTTCTTTGTAAAGCTAAATTAGATACAGGTTTAATGAAAAGAAAATAAAGACATGAGATTAGTATACCTACTAGGAAGTACAGTCTTTATATGTAATATTTATACAAGTATTTTTAATCAATTATTTATAATGCCGATATAGTCCCTGGATTGAATAACCTGTATGGAAGATGGGTGGACTTGTTTATTGTTTTAATATAGATAGGTAACCAAGTGACTTATTGCTTATTTTAATGCTAAGGGCATTAAATATACAAATAACATTTTATTAGGTAGCGCTGCATAGTACTGAGCAGGACCTAATTTTGTCTTCAGAAACACTTCAAGGGTAGGTGAGTCATGCGTTCTGAGAAGCCTTTCTGCACACCACTGCTGTACCGAGCTCTTACTTTTCCACCTGTGGCCTTCCAGTAAGCTTTAATGAAGTTGGGCATTCTCCTCTGATCTCCCCACTAACGATGTGTTTGACTTAAGTACTGCTGCTGACTGGATGTTTTTGTTTACCTCGCCATTGTCTGTAACTCTAGACACTGTAGCGTGAGAAAATCCCAGGTGGGCGTCTGTTTCTAAGATGCTGCAACCACAGAAAATCACACAGATCACATGTCTGATGCTCAGCCACACAGTAACTAAACCCCCTGACCCTGTCCACATGCAGTATATATTCAGTTGAAGTCACATGATTCACTGTTTAGAGGAGCAGCCTGTTTGTGTTTTTAAGTAGATGTACCTGTTAAACTGGCTACTGAGTGTACATTTCCTTGATAGATTCTTAGGATTTGACTTTACACCATGAAAAAAACAAAAAACAAATAGAGTTTGGGGTTCAGTTGTATCATTGGCATATAAAAGATGAAACAACATAATAATACAAAGAAAACAACATTCATATGTAATCATCCAGGTGCTCCCATTGCTACTATCAATACTGATAAAAGTGTTAACTTGAACTAGCTTATACCAGTGTTAACGTTATAGGTTGACTGTTGGAAACCCAGGCCTATTATTTTGTACTGGAATAGCTATATAGCTAGAAGAAGTCAATGGCTGTAGGCTACCAAAGCAGCCCTTTGATTCTCTCCTTTTCTGTTACAGTATCCACTCAATAACTGTGGCCTTAGAACGAGAGTTGAATAATCCCTTCTTTGAACCATTTGATGTGGGTCTATGCCGAGAAATCTGAGGTGAGTCTATACTACAGAACAGCTGATTATTAAAATGGGAAAAGGCAAAACACTCAGACTCGGATCCCTGTGATCCGCAGGAAACGTTGTCATGGCAGCGCACGGCCTCTGGTGATGTTTAAAATGCAGGTAGATACGTATGTTCAGGGATCTCATGGGTCTCCATGTCGTTTTGGACCTGCCAGCTCATATTCATTAGTATCAAATGGTAATGTGATAGCTATAATCATCTATATATAATGCATTAGTTAAGAGGGTCATAAAACCTTACTGTTGACTGTTGTGATAATAGATTAGGTCTAGCATACAGTGTTTTTGCTAGATTCAAAGCTATATTTAGTTGTACCTAACCAGTTAGCTTAATCATGCATATCAAGGATAACGGCAATTTAACAATGTTTAGTGTTCCTACAGCATTTAATCTTCATAAATTCTGACTGATGTTTATAAATTCAAGATCTTTTAGCACTGTGGAAAAAAATAGCCCTTGATCTTATTCATGTAATAGTCTGTAAATGAAACCTTTCTGTCTCTGGCCATGCCTACTTAATTTTAAATAACCGGTCATATTAAATTTTGCCCATTCATTCATTTCCCCAGCTTCCCTACTGCAAACAGGAAGGGCCGGACATTCTCCGCCAAACCACCAAGCACACGGTTAGCATTTCCCTCCAAATCGCTTAGCATCTCTACCCGGGTGCCGTTCATAAGGGAATTGTGTTGTCACCAGGAAGTTATCCAGTCCAGGGAGCACTACTGAGCTTAATCCACAGCCTCCCGCCTCTCTCTCCAGGATAACATAGACTTTGCACAGTCACCTGCCGAGATTCATGGGAGGTCCCACTAATTAATCAGATGGAAGGTGACAATTAAAAGCATTTTATGAAAATGGAAAAACACTTCACTGTGTCATACAGCCAATTTCTGGTAACGGCACGTAGGTCCCAGGGCTACAAAGGTTGGCTCCTCACATCTCATGTCAAACTTCATTAAATTAAATTCAATGTCCTTACACTTTAGATCTAATTAAATAAGTGATATCTTTCAATGCTGATTTTTAGCATATGTTACCTGCATCATTACGATGTGTATCGACTTTTAACATGCAATTTGTACAGTAATCAAATGTTTAATGTTTGACCATGATAAAATGTTTCCCTGTTTCACACACCGTTTTCTATTTTGTGTAATCAGTGTTTGGTAATGGACTGCCACGCATTCTTGTCAAGTGGCTTGTGGTATCTGTGGTGAAAGGTAATATATAACTAAATGCATTAGTAAAATAACATGAAAAATAATAATAAAATATAATACTAGCTAAAACTAGCTGTTATAATTAGGGCTGTCAAAATTAATGGGTTAACGCGGATTAATCCATCGTCATGATTAATCTGATTAAAATTTTTAACGCAATTAACCCATCTGTAGCGCAGAATGACTCAAAATCCATGAAATGTCTCTGTCAACCCATTTCGGGCAGTTTTGGTGCGTTCCATTTGCCCTGGGAACTCCGAGTCGGATTCCGAGTTTTGAAGACGGAAGTGACAGCATGCGCGGTCCCGTTTCTCGGACATCCAAGAAATATCTCGGAGCAGCACAGAGGATCCCGAGTTCAGAATCCAAGATGGCTGCGCCCTTTATCAACAGAAGGGAAAGTTGTAGTTTTATACTGTTGAAGCACTACTTCTCATTTGTGGCTCATCAAATCAGTCGCACACACTATACCGTCCAACTTATCTGTGGACGTGTTGCTACAGAGTTTTATACGTAAAGCACCGCGTGTAATGTGTTATCAACTGATATTGCTAACAATGGCAATTAACCGGGCTAGAATTGGATTTCATGATTAGTTGGATTATTTGTCGGATTTACGGTAGTTCGGGCTAATTTTAAGTGAATGAAGATAAAGACCATTTAAACTGAGGTACCTTAAATCCGACAAGTTGTCCGGCTAAGCAAAAAATCTTGCTTTTTGATATGGGTCCATGGTATTGCACTTCTGTGGCAGATGGAATGCATCCGACTCATCTTCAAGATGTTCAATAAACATGTTAAGTGCATATATATTGCCTTTTTTCTTGAGTCTGTTTGCTCATGCAAAATGAAATGCGATTATTATAGAATAAAAATGAATGATATTTAATCGTGATTAATCGAAATTAATCCACAGCAACCCTGTGATTAATCTGATAAAAAATTTAATCGTTTGACAGCACTAGTTATAATACATTTGTTTAAAGTTAGCTGGGTAATAACCAAGGGAAGCCCAAGGCCTGCATCATAATGCAGGATTTCTCACTTAGCCGGATAACGTGTCGGATTTAAGGTAGTCTGGGATAAATGTTTGTGAATCAAGATGAAGTTCATTTAAACTGGGCTACATTAAATTATCCGGCCAAGCAATACAGGTCCCAGAAGTGTGTGAAGAAGCCAGTCCATCACAGGGCACGTACTGTACATACGGTACAGGATGCTCCCAGATGGCAACTTTCCAAAGTTGCCTGTAGAGGGAAATTCACATGGGACAGGAAGAACTTTGCCAGGACAATATTCCCTAAATATCCCTGTTGATTAATTGTCATATTAATATTATGGACATGCAGTGCATGTATTGTGGTCTGGGGGGGCTGAAGTCATTACTGAGGACCTGAACCTATAGCAATTTATACATATTTATGTATAAACACCTTAATAAACAGTAATAAAGACCCACAGCTTCTAATAAGACATGTGGCCTGTGCGACAAAGCGGGCTTACTGGCTTATCGGGGTAAATTGTCGGATTTAAGGTAGTCTGGGCAAAATGTAAGTGAACGAATATGAAGTCCATTTAAATTCTGGTACCTTAAATCTGACAAATTACCCCAATAAGCCAGTAACCCCACTTCATAGTGCAGGTCACTGGCCTGAGATCTCAACCTGCTATGACAACATTCCGGAATGATTCAGCAGGAAAACCCATTCCATGCAGTCCTGCAACAAACAAATAGGTGCCCCCAATGCCAGAAAATCAATCACACGGTTCTCTTATCAGCAATTCAAAGTAAACAGCCAGGCAAAACATGCGCTAACAAGCAGATGAAAAGCATCCTGACAGTTACAAAGGTATTTTGCTTCAGTCAGATCATAAAAAATGTTTACCTGTAAGACAGAGAAAACAAGTTTTTCCTCTCAATGATGTTTTCTATGAATGCTCCCTGACGTTCCCTTTATTCTCCCGGAGCGACTTGACAGATTAGTTGCAGTTGGTATTCGAAGTCTCTCCTTTAATGTTACAGTAATCTGAGACACAACGCAGGCTGTCTGATGAAAAACACAGAGAGCCACGCAAGGGGATCTCTGAAAAAGGAACTGTCAGCTTTTCTTAAACTCAATGCATCACGAGAATAATTTGATATTAACAGTGCAGTATTATTATATTATCAAATATCAGCCGATATTCAATCCGGTTCATGTTATTTTGTACAGCAGTCTTTCAGAGTGCTTGACAATTGAACAACAGCATAATTGATGGCGAAGATGCTTAATGTTATATAGCTGTAAAAATCTGAGTGCAGAAAAAGACACAGGACAACAAAGGAGAGGAAATGTAACTCCTGTGATAGTTAGAGAAGAAAGAGAAGCTCTAGGGACCAAGGCCATCTGCTGCTGAACCCACCTCTTCATGCTAACATCCTACAATTGAAAGGTGGGCAGGTTTCATTACAACTAAACATGTATTTTCTTAATCTGCAAAACTGAAACTCTCGTCAACGTTCTTCTCGAATGTGTGATGGGCCGGCAGGTAGTTTTTCTTCACACCCGCAGAGCTTTTGACTTAATCTGCTCTGTCTGAGTGAAGGTTGTATGCTCTCTGCATGACTGTATGCTTATAACCTCCCCTCACAGACCTTAGATAAGATGCCACTGATCACTCATATTCACCCTGTAGAGGACGGTCTTCAAGCCCCTTGTATTGTTGAGGAAATACAAGTGATTCCATCCATCCATCCATCCATTTTTTTTACCTGGTTGTCCTATGTCACCTATCCTGGAAGCACCAGGCGCAAGTCAAGGAATAACCCAGGGTGGGCTGCCAACCCATCACAGGGCTCTCCCACCATTCACACATGCACGCACACACACACACAAACAAACAAACACAGAGACCTGTACTTATATCTTGTGGGAACCATCCATTCATTTTTATGGGCATACCTTTAATCCCAACAATGACAACCTTATCATTTACCCAGCCCTAAGCTTAACCATGAGTAACCAAACAGAATACAAGACTTTTGACATTTTTTGTTTGTTAATTGCAGTCACAGATTTTTAAAAATTTGATGCTCCCTTTGTGGAGCGTGAAAAAATAGTTCCCAAAATATCAAAATAACATGTTTTTATCACATTGTGCGGACATTTGGGATCCAGTTGCATCATGGGCATATAAAATGGTTAAAGATCATAATAATACAAAGCAAACAACAATCACATGTGATCTTCCAGGTGCTCCTGTGGCAGTTATCAATACTGACTACAAAATCCACACACACCATTCACAACTACGGACTATTTGCCAATTGCAATTCACCTTAGTGTGTTTTTGGACTGTGGGGAGAAACCGAAGAACCGGAGAATGACTTGTTTGGCATAATTACAAGTAGCCTTTATGATTTTTCATCAGATAAAGTCAACTCTTAGATCCAGTGCACAACTGAGTCTTTATATTTGTCAGTTCTTGTATGCCTTTATTTTTCCAGGAAACTGGAGTACTGTCCAAGCAAACAGATACACAAATCAGCCTTGCCCTTCATTCTAGGCTGCATGCCATCAAATCCACTAACTTCATCAGCTTTTCCTAAGACCAGCTGGGCTCCAAGAAAAGGCTGATATCTCAACAACGTGAACAAAGACTAATAACTCAGAAATCTCAGATTAATCATGTCCTTGAAAGGTAGTTGCTTACCTCTCAATATAGCTGGTACCTGTCATCTCTCTTTTCCTCTCATCTTCATCCCTTGAAAGGTGGCTGTTTACCTGTCTGAGTGCAGTCTGATAGCTGTCATCCCTCCTCTAAGCTGCATCCCTTGGGTCTGCAGAGCAGAACGATCTGGCCTGTAGTTGCTACTCTTGTGAAAGACCCCGGCAGCTTAAGGGAAAGGTCAGCTTGCTGCTGGCTTTGAGCTGTCTTAAACTCCATGCATCCAGCAGACAAGAACATCTCAAAGGCCAGAGGATCCAGACTTTATACACACTGTTGATAAAACAGCAACGGCCAGTCTCTGGAACAACTGGGGTTAAGGGCCCAATGCTGGAATCATTCTGGTAGCCACAGGACTTGAACCAATGACCTTCTGCTCACAGTAACAATATCCTTACTTGTTGAGCCACACAACAGCTCTATTTGGACAGAATTGCCAAAAATATGGTGAACTTATCACTGTCGCTCGCCATAGAAATTTTTAGTAAAAGGTAAAAGATTTATAGATGATTACCGTTGATGACCTGAGTCAACTTGAGTCAATATTTACTGAATGATACCCTTCCTGATCTAAGTATTCCATAGAAGAATAGGTGATAAATATCACAACTACTATATCACAGTTTTTCTCAATTGCTTTGGAGCATTTGTCAAATGACAATTAACATTCGCAAAACAATAAGTGCAATCCCCATACCATAATGTCACAGCGGAACATAATTTCTAATTGCTTCACACAAATTTCCAAATGTTTTAGTAAATATGTGCAAATGGTTTTGTACAACTGTCATCATTTGGCACGTTTTTCATGATGTTCTGCTGTGCAGTAGTGACATTGTGGTGTGGGGATTACACTTGTTGTTTTACAAATGTTAATTGTCATTTGAGGAATGCTCAAAAGCAATTGAGAAAAAACTGCAACTGTTTTGGGTATGTTAGAGGTTTTTGCAGCTAAACCACAATGCTGTGCTGTATGCATGAACTGTTTTGAGAAATGCTCTTATAGCATGTTTTACGAAATGTGCCAAAGCGATCGAGAAAAACTGTAACAGTGGGTGGCAGTTATCTTGGGTGGGTGTCTTACATTTAATTTCTGGTCCGAGAGGATCCAACCAACCTCTCTAAAAGTGAGATCGTCCTCGGTCGGTAGGACTCGTTTCAGCCCCAGCAGAGTCTCTGTAAGGCATAAGGCTTTCAAGCTTCGTGACAGAAAACATTGCGAAACAGAAGGAAATGGACAGAACATGCTTGACAGCTCACAGGGTATCACAGAATGGCAAAAGGACACTGAAAATAAGCCATGTGAGTGACTTACTACACTAACTCAGCAATCCTGGACAATACTTTCTGGCCAATGAGAAACTGGAACTCTAGTTACATCATCCAGAACAGGGTGTAGGACACAATCCCATGGACACCATTCTTAGGTACGGTTGCGATGGAACCATGTGTAGAATACCTCCACCGTATGCGTGTCTGCTTTTCTAGGGTATGATTCTCAACTTAGTGCACGTTGGAAGAGGTCCTAGGTAGCTTAATATTAAGCTATTTCCTAAAATTTACCCATTTCCAATATTCCCAATTTCAAATACCTGTCTTTTACACGTCCCTTATAATTACTATATATAACAATATAATGTAATTTATGGCCAGCACGCGGCGGGGGATTCGGAACACACTCTCAATTTGGGGGGGGGGGGAGAAAAGAAAAGAAATATGTACATATACATACAAAAAATGCTCACTTTTAATTCCCTTCCACGTTTCCCCAGGCCATCACATTTCACTTTAAACAGTAAACGAACAATACATTTGACTAATTCGTACACCGATCACAATGTTCTCTTTTATGTGTAAAAAAACACAAAAAAAAAACACCAATAATCGATTTAATACACAGGAAAGGGGGGTGGGGGGGGGGACCCGGAGGTTCTATTGAGAGAGAGCCACACTCTTTATGCTGGCTAGTTGGTGCACGTTGGAGCTCTTACTGGGTAGGAGTACTCACACCTGAGCGATGAGGAAGCCCACGTCCCACAGGCAGGATGGACCGACGGCTCCGGCTAGTGTCTCGGTCCCAAAGCCGGCGGAGGTCCCACTAGCTTCAGCGGATGGCGCAGAAGGTTTAACTCCGCTGGTCTTAATGCCGCTCCCTGCTAGTTTTTACAGCTGATGCAGTTTAATTCTGCTGTTCTTAACCCAACAAACCCCGGTGAAACTCGTATTACTAACGTTACAGTCCGAACCCCAAATCAGACCAGTTCGCTGTGCTATCCAGCTTCCCTCTGTTTGTCCTAAAAAAGAATCCTATACAGGCTCTCCGCAGCTACCCATCAGCCGACAGCAAGCCTCGCGCCCTCCTCAGCTCTCCCTTCGTCTTCCTCTTCTTCTTCCCGCCACGCACACGCACCCCCTCTTCTGAGACTCTCTCAAACTGATATGATTGGTCAAAATAAACAGTATCCGTCAGGACGATACAATTTATCAATTCTATTGAACAGAATGCCACACCAATACATTCAGTGCACAAACAACTTATAACTCCAACATGGAAAAAAAACATCTCACCCACGGGAAAAGAACGCATTAAAACCACACACACACGCAGGTGCATTGGTCATAATACAAACGTCACCCTGCAATATTAACGCCCATTTCTATAGGACATCACACATGTATCATTCTCCTTGGTGGTGATCAGAAGGGAAGTTGCAGAACAGGGGAACCGTAAAGAGCGGGAAAGGTAGGATGATTGGCCCCAAAAATTTGAGAACATGATTCGATCGGTCTGGGTTGCATCCACAAAATGATATTCTTTCATACGGCCCAAAATCTCTAGCGGCACTCTTGCGGAAAAGCGAAGCACAGACGAATATTATAGGAGATCAGTTTTTTCTTTTGGAGGTTACCCAAAACAGAAGGCCAAAGCTACAATAGTGCGGTTAAAGAATAAGAAAGGAGATAACCTTGAGGGACCCGGCCGGTGAATCCTGCCTTTAATCCTGCTGAGAAAGACAGAGAACCTTCCATCCGTCAGCGAGCTGCCAGCTGGGCCTGTGAGACTCTGCCAAGGGGAAGGAAACTAAGAAACCGTTAGTGAAAAATGACACGGCGCGTCACTCCCCGAGAAGCGGCGCTGTCCCGGTGCTCTGGTGCTGCCCAACACATTGCATCCTGCGCTGTCACAAAGCTGACACCTCACATGAAACCAGAACTTCACAGACTTCATAAGCAACACAGAATTTCCACACACCCTGGAGTGCTTAACTGATATATTCCCTTAGTTCCTCACAGCCAACTTAATAAACTTCATTCTCCATTTATTAAGAATGAAATATATATAAAATGGTGCTATTACTTTCACTTAATTTATTCATATTTGATTGTAAATTATCTTGGAGAGATTCTATAAAAACCGTTGATACACTTATTTTTAATTGTTTTTTTTTTTGCCAGATCTACCCTTTGACCAAACATAGTGAACTTTTCAAAGGAATTAAACTTGGAAGACTTACCCAGAAGGCAGCATGTGTACTCACATCAAATAAACATTCTGTTAAGTGAATGAGGTTTTCTGAGGTGTTATTTCTTGATACAATATACCGCAAGGTACGTTCAGCACGCATAAGCTACAGGTTCCAATTTACGAGGCTGTGCGTTCCTGGGCTGCTCATGACAACCAGAGCAGTCAGAGGAAAGTGGAACAAACGAAAAAATGTGCACATACCACAAACAGAACTGCAGGCAGTATTAAAATCCCAAACCACTGGAGTATGAGGCTATAGTGACACCCACTAAGCCACTGTGACACCCCAGATAGAAAACGAACTATTAAATATAGACTGATCTCACAAAGACATTCAGTGCCTCAGCGATGCATAGTGTTTATAGTGGATGACATCATAAATTGTTACATTTCCGTTTATATATACTTTCTTATATTACTAGCAAACTATTTGCAAAGCGAAACTGGCTGTGGCAGGAAATCCGCTGTTTTTAGAAGTAAACATCGACAGCATACAGGTGTTTTCACAGTTTCTGCAAAACACATATATCCGCATAATTAACAAAATATTAATGTTACAGACTGCGGGAAAATCATATGTAAAAGTAGTAATAGTGTACTAGGGCTATACTTGCAAACACTTTCAGTGACCATCCTTACCTTAAAGAAGCCTTTCACACTGAGTCCTACCAACTGCTCTGCGAACTGGGGTGTTCATTCCAGCACTCAACCCAAGTAACACCAGATGATGTGTTCCCAGTCAAACCTGTGGCCACACACCTCCGGGGGATTTTGAATGCTATGCTCCGCCCACTAAACGTATGCTCAAATGACACTTTATGTCAAGAAGGTATGTCGGTCCTGTTTATTACTGTGATGTCATGTATAATTCACATATGTTCTATTGTCATTCTTCTCGCTCCTTTTGTTCTTGTAGGTTTCTGCATGCGCTCTACCTCTTTGGAAGTTTACACCCCCCCTGGGCGCTACACATATCACATATCCTAAGGGACACCAAACACACCAAAATAAACCCCTTTTAAAGCACTCGGCAGAATAAGATATGACTCTGATTTACATTATAGCCTAATAAATAATAATGAACAAAGCTCATATATATTATCACATATATTATGACCTTGAGCTCTCAAAAATGAAATAAAATCACGTGGCACCAACCAGGCGAAATATAACAAATCACAAATCACATCAATCATTTAGACATATATTTTGATGCATCATGGCAGGCCAGTGGAAATGAGACCTTGTGACTTGGGTTTGCCCCCATGCTGTACATCAGGAGAAGTGTACCACCAGTACTAGAGGGTCAAGTGCAACCCCCCCCCCCCCCCCCCCCAACCCTCATCACACAGATTCAGCATAGCTAGAGAACAAGACGGAAAAGTTTACAGAGCTAGCTAGAGGCAGGACAGGGAGGCAGGGGAGGTGCAAGGCCAGAGAGTGAGGCTTCAGGCTAGCTGCTTTATGGTTGATTCTTCAAGCCAGAAATAAATTTCATGGGGGATCCGGCATCCCTACCAATGGGTCCGTCTCAGGAGGTTCTGCTGACCAGGGGGATCCCTAATGCAGTTTCTGCCAGTCAGGGGGGCTGAAGGAAATTTTGAGGAGGGTTCAAACTCGTCATTTTATTGTCTGCCTATGTGCCTGATTGGTTTTGCTTTTGCTTTGTTGTGTGACAAACTGGAAACCCCCTTCAGAGGCGTTACCTTATGAGACGTCAAACAGCTGCTTCCACACGCTGTACTTTGGGTTGCAAAGCAGCACACATTTCACAGGTATTTAGTGGCAATGAAGCAGCATCATTTTTAACATAATGCTGCACTTTTGTACTACTGTATATGCATTTTTTTTTTTAATTTACTCAAATTTTAAGTTGAGAAAGAACATTTAATTGGAAAGTCATTTCATTTCAGTCATCTTATGCAACTGATAAATGATAAATAACACAGGACAACAAAAAAACATTTTTTTAAATCATCAGAGACCAAAACACATTTTTCCAAATCAGTTTTTCACGCTGATTCATATCTGTTTTCAGTTTTTTTCTGTCATGTCAACTTTTTGATTTATGAGTAATGCTAGTTAATACCGTAATTGCAAGTATTGTGTACTAAAACAAAAGCATCACTGTAGTATAGGGTAAAATATTCTTTAGAGCAAAATGAAATAAACAGACAGTGGGCATAAAGAAATTGAAAAGTGTTTGTTAACCACCATTGCTTCTTCAAAAACGCTTTGAGTTTGATCTTCTTGTGTACATCATGTCTGGATTGTCGCGGTACAGCATCCAGCAGGAGTCGGCCATCATGCTTTCACTGTAACCAGCTGCACCTTCTCCGTACTCCTCATCACCTTCTACAGAATCAAGACCATCATGTGGCGGTACAGGAACAGGCAATAAATCATGACGGACAGGCCTGATGGCAGAATTTAGGCAGGGATATACAATTTTGTGCTTAGTTTTAGCTGAGAATCCACTTGTATTTGTGCGGCAAAAGTAGCAGTCATTGAGATGGTCTCGCGGTTCCCTCAACACCATCGGAATTCCAAATGCCATTGCTGCCTTTCGCTGATTTAGCCAGTCATGGAGACCATTTGAACAACTGGTACAGATGACACGTGGAACCCAAGATTTATCCTGGTCTCCAGGTGGACAGCCAAAGTATCATTTGTATATCTTCTTAAGATCTGCAGTGATTGGGCGACGTTGTGCTTTCGTTGTGAATGAACCACACACACAACAGAAACTGTGTGAATGATTAATGCAATTTCTAGGCATGATAATAACTACAATCCAACACAGTTGATGCTGTCTGTCACCGCTGCCTTCGATTTCCAGGACGATGACCCAGAATTCAAACTGGTGAGTTAGATTTTGTATTTTTTTTTGCAACAATTCGAGAAATAATAAAACATTTGTCGAGAAGCTTACGTCAGCAAAACGACACCTGAGGCACAACTATCTATATTTCCCACCAAACTAAGTTATATACACAAGACATGGGAATGCGCACTAGGTCAAATTAATTATACTCAAATCGCAACTAGACAAGTGTCAATAAAACATAAATCAATATCTAGTCACCTAGAGATGCTGTCTATGAGATAAAGAACACAGGCGACTCTTGTAATACACTTAGGCAGACTGCATGTACATAATATCATACTACATGTAGCTTAATTCGTCACAAAAACCTGACATGCTAGAGAAAAACTAAACACAGATTTGAAATCAGCATGAAAAATACTACATAACCCACATAAACCCACATAAAATTACCTCTGATGAAAATGACCTGTTAACCTGTATAATTGAACTCAAGTCATGTGGTGTTTATAAGCAATTCAGTTCACTTTGTTCTTGAAAGCAAACCGACAGCTCAAGTTATGGTGAGGTGTCAGTCTTACAAAACTTCTTGAAATTCTCACAGGTGGTAATTTCTAAATCTTTGGCTCCTGAATGAGGCTCTTTCTCACCTGCCGGGATCGATGGGGTTCATGTACAGCTGATCCTGATCGTATTAAAGATCCAAAGAAACTAAGGTAGCCCATCATCTTACATAACGATTCATCCTGCAGCTTGGAGTTGTCTAAAAACTCAATAAAAGCTTTTCCCTAAAAACAGTTTCAGTTCAGTTGATTAGAAATAATTCCTAGGCGTGTCACTATTTTGGCCACTACTATAAGGCAAAACAACAAATTGGTTAAAAAATTTTTACAACTTGTATTTACATTTGTGCATTCCACTGAATTTTTAAACCCCAAAATACAGCTATTTTAATCTTTCAACCCTCAGCCCACCTGCTCCCTTAAATTTCCACTCTGTAGTAGTTTCAGTTATTTTTGTTTCATAGGTATTTTGGTTGCTATGAAAAACAGGGATGAACACAACAAATTCAAAAGTCATTCGCAAACTATTTTCCACCCATGCAATTAATATGATCTTGTCTTCCAACACAATCTCTTTCTATTTTATTTGTTTACTTTTTTTTTTTTTTGTCGAGTCATCGAGAGGAGTCAAATTTCTTATGTATTTGAACATAACTGGTCGATATACCTGATTCTGAATTCATTTGTCAAAGTTGCTGAAATTATAACTGAGATAGAAAGACAGAGAGACAGATAAACATATAGTTAGATTAAGTTAGGATTTGCCTTGTTTTCTAATTCAAACAAAAAACAGTCGGCGTTACAATAGCATGAGGAATCAGCTTAAACTGTCGGGATTTCCCAGTTGATTTTTTTTTTGGAAACAAGTGCGCGCGGGGCTGACCGCGTTCCATCCCGCGCGACAAGGATGGAAATGACGCAATGCCCGTCCGGTCTCCATTGATGCTGGGTGTGTGTAATGCTCCGTGACATTACCCAGGAATACCAGCCACTAATCCCCACCAAATCTCTGTATTAATAAGGACTTTCCACCAGGATTTATAATAATCCGAATACACTGCAGGAGCAAACAATATATATTCAGTACACTTACAAAACCGGTCAATCGACGTCACTCTTACCCAGGGATAAAAGCTATAGTTAAACAAATATTAAATATTCATTAAATATATTTATGTTAAATATTATTGTCCACGTTTCACATCAAATGTACTAAGCATCATGTTTAGTTCAGTTATCCCAAAAGAGTCAATTTAACTCTATGTCTGGGCTGTAGAAGGAAATTTCAGAAATAATCTGTGTATCTTGTGTACACATGGTGAGCAACAGAAAGAGTAGCATTGATATTTTTGATCGTTACGTCACCATTCTTTTTAAAAAAAAAATTATTTATTTATTTTATATATATATATATATATTGCCCACCACCACGTCATCATTCTGGGGGGTGGGGGCAGTGGATTTTGCTGAGGATGCTGTCCAAGCCAGCATGCACTGACAGGTATAAACATAATGAATGAAGTACCTGTCGGTTAACTTGAAGCAGTTGGAATGAAGGCATTCTGAGATGTTAAACTATATGCTGAAGCACAACAGCCCGTTAATGACTGGGGGAAGATGAAGGCGTCACATAAAACACTCACATGGGTCACTTTGTCCTAAAACAGAAGTTTGTCGCCTCAAATTTGTACTTCCCCTTCATTACACACACACACACACACACACACACACACACACACACACACTGAAATAAATACACCATAAGACTGATGAAATGCAAGGAATCAACCTATACGTTTTAGTATCCCCATCTTTCCATCCGCTTCTTAGTCATCAACACTGTAAAGACAAATGATCCTTGCATAGCTGTAATCTCCGCAGTAATAATTATTGCATTATTCCCACATAAAGTGTAATTACACAATGAGGGACAGTGATACTTATCAATTAACAATATTCTTCATTCAATGTATAAATGGCAAACTGCAATGTGGTCAAACATATTCACTATCCAAGCAATTGTGGGGGATGCCAAGTATATGTAGTAAATAAAGTGTCAACAAGAGCAGGCTAAAGCCTAAGCTAACCTGGTCCAATGAAAAATCATCCCCTAAACCCTGGATATGAAAAAACAAATGAACAAACATTGTTGTTCACTATCTTAAAGACGAATATAAGAAAGAAGCCAAAAGGAATATGACTTTTCTAATAAAACAAACAGAAGCAACTGCCTTTTTGTAATTTATATATCTATATATATATATATATATATATATATATATATATATATGTGTGTGTGTGTGTGTGTGTGTGTATATATATATATATGTGTATATATATATATATCCATTTAGACTGTATTTATATTTTTCACAAAACAAAAACCCATCAAAGACCTCGATTTCAGGTTGAAGGTAGACTGATGTGACAAAAAGCAATTATGTGATCTTATCCAAACCAACGTCCCTGGTTTCAAGGAAAGGATCATGTTCGGGCTTAACTCTAAGTCAATGCCTGGAAAACAAGCTGACAGACGTTGATCTCAAAACAAACCAGTATTTACAGTTGTTCATGTGAACTTCCTGTTGTGTGGGGGAGAATTCTGCATGTGGTTCTACTGTAACAGCCTGGAGAATTTCACCTGAATCACACCAATAAAACAGCTATATAAATATGCCATATTAATGGTTTAGACCAGTGTTTCTCAGTCCAGTCCTCAGCGACCCACAGACTGTCCACGTTTTTGATCAGTGGGGATTAAACACCATCTGTGAGTCCCTGAAGACAAGGTTGGTAAACATTGGTTTACACTGAGGCACATGGTAAACAGATGCATTATAGCTAGAAAATTAGCAGTTAACTTCACAGAGATCATACTGATTTGTGGTGAAAGTGCTGGTTGCTTCTGAGCTGTGAATGAATACTGGTGATTGAAGTTAATACTGCAGTTTTAGACAAGGGAAATGAGACCTTCCCTAGTTGGATGGAACTATTGTACCATAGCACAGAGCTTCACTGTTCCGTCTGAGATTAAAAGGTAAGGCCTCTGGTGTGCAAGGGCCCAGAAAGTTCTAAAATTAAGAAATCCACTAAAAGACATATAGAGTTTTTAAAAGGGTCAATATTTTCCGATCCAGTCTGCATGCTGTTCAGAATTAGAAAATCAGTATTAAAGACAAAAAAAAGTGCCAATGCTCAATACTGTAGGCAGAAAGAAAACGATTAAAATTTTATAACGTACAGCTTCTGAAACCACGTATTACGTATGGTCAAGGTACTCCCATCAGTAAGACTCACCTGGTAAATGCACCAAGCTAAACACTTTTCTGGACAGTTATACCAACTCAGAATGTCATAGGGTAAGGAATCAATAAGTCACACAATGTCAATAAAGAAATGCATTTATGATTCAGATTGAATAGAACATTTATGCTGAACAATCATGAAACGTGTCTGGAACATTCAATTAAAATCCAAAAATACATTTCTTTGTAAATATTATATACAAAACATAACAAATATTTAAGTTAAGGCTGACAAACATGTAGCCCTGTTTTTTTATATTTTATTAATAAAAATAAAGGACTTAAATACAAATAAATCTAACTCAGCATCCTTGACAGTTCCTCAGCCGCTCAAGCCTCTGTTTTAAATGCTGACTTCTCCTGCTCAGCTGTTCCTTTAATGAAAGCAGTCTCTGCTCGTCCGTCTGCAGGCTGAAAATGCAGTCGGTCGCCTTTTTGAGTATCAAAACCTTGGGCGCCTTCTCATTGTTGGCCACCTCGGGGATCTCGTCCCGCAGCGCGAAGAAGCTCATCTTCAGTTCGTTCCTCCTCTGGCGCTCCAGCACGTTGTGAGTCCTCCGTTTGTCATTGTCCTCAGAGTCTGACGTCCGCGGGCTCGCGCATTTGCGGCCGCCACCGATCTGCTTGGGTGCCCTGGCGCCCCCCTCCAGCTTTGGCCGCTTGACGGAAGGCTGCTCGCTCCTCGCCGGTGGGTGGGCGGCGTAGTTGTGCTGATGGATGGGAACGTGGCATCTCTTTAGGACGAGGTGGCTCTGGTGCAGCCTTGTGACCACCCCTGACGACTCAGACCTCCTAAGTGCCTGCCTCTTTTCCACAGTCACCACGTCAATTTCTTCTTCATCATCATCATCATCATCCTCCTCCTCCTCTTCTTCTTCTAAAGCAATAGAAAAATGCATCACGTGAGAATTTAAAGCGACATTTATAGATATGTGCATATTCCCAGGGTGGAGCCGCTTTTTAACTCCCTTGCCCCTTTAATTCTCTGAACGCTGCCGCATCGGGCCCCTTTAATTTAGAGCAGCGTATCGAGGAAACTTGCGCAACATCGCCACATGACTGATCTTCGCTATTGTCAGACCGATCGCTCCACATCAGGTTAGTAATAATGTCACACGTACCTGAATCGCTACCGCTGCTGCTGCTACTGCTGCTGCCGCTGTTGGGCGGGGTATCCAAAAGCAAGCATGAAGATGGGGTCTCCTGGCTCGGTTTCGGGTTTTCGGTGATCGGGTACGGGAATACTATAGAAGGGTCTATACAATCCGACGCCGATGTGGTCAGATCTTGCAAGTAGCTGGCGTTCACCCGACCGGGGGGCTCCGGCGGCGGGCACTCCTTCCTGGAAGCCTGGAGCGTCGCAAGTCTCTCGGAAACCACTTTCTCCAGCTTGGCGGCGGCGGAAAAGCCGCTCCACATGCAGTCCTGGATAATGATAGACTTGAGGAAGGACTGGGAGTAGTCTGCGTCGCAGATGAAACTCTGGTTGACCACATCGTCCCCGAGGAACTCGGTGACCATCTCCAACTGGTCGGCCGTCGAGGGCAGGATGCCGGGGAAGGAGGAGCGCCGGCTGGGGGAGAGAGGCGGCGTGGGCAGCAGCTCGAATTTCTTCCAGATGTCCTCGCTGGGTGCCGGGGGCTGGAGCTGACTGTGCTGCTGGTAATAGAAACCCTCATCCTCGGTGTCGAAATAGAAGTAGGGCTGGATGGAGTCGTAGTCGTAATCATAGTTTGTGCTCGTCAAACCGGAGCTGAGCGGCATGCTGTCTGCCTGAGGGGTTAATAAGAGGGAAATTGTAAATGTAAGCCGGGAAAGTTGACGTGCACAGCCGGGACTGACGTGCACTGATCCCCGCAAAAAAGGGAAAAGCATAACGATCAGCGTGTTTTGCATTAATAACCGGCAATGCATTTGTACAGTCAGAACGAAATCGGACAAAATATCAATATTAAAGCCGCAGGAGTATCAAACGGCGAGGCGCTGCGGATTATAAAGTTAACTTGGAGGTGGACTGTAAAAAAGTAGAGTCGTCCAAAAACAATAAGCTGACATCTCGCGAAACGCCGGTATTTAAAAGCCATGCGTTACATACTAAATAAAAATTCAAAGAGCAACTCATCATTTTCAAATAAACGACAATAAATACGAAAACCACGTAGACCGCTAAATAAAACATCAATTAAAGGGGAAAAAAATGAAATTATAAAAATGTAACAATATTTTATGAGATGAAATATTGTCAAGTCTCTTACCGTGTAAGTGACAAAATTACAAAAAGAAACGTCAGTTCTAAAAAAAGCTTGTCGGTTTGTAATTCACAGAAAATAGTGGTAGAAGAAAGTAAATTCCGTAGTGGGAGAAAGTGCCGCTTCCCGGCACGGCTGTCGCGCACGTAAGAGGCGGCGGGCAGGATAGAGCAGCTGCGCCGCGCTGTCATTCACTGCGGGGAGAGGCGGAGGCGCCGCGCTCACATGGCCTTTAGTACGCCGGCACCCCCCACCCCACACGCACACGCACAAGCACACGCACAGGCAGAGCGCCGTATAACTCCGCCCGTACACTGCCGTACTACGCGATGCCCGAGCGGCGAAGAATGTAGCGCGCTTTGCTGTGCGACCGCCGGAGAGCTGAGTAAAAATGTAATGCGTACAAACCCCGGCGCGTTCCTCCTTATATACATGTGGGAGGGGCGGCCGTAGTAAGCGGGGTTAATGGGGACGGCGAGGCGTGTTTGTTATTGCTGTGTCGGTCACGCCTGGGCAGACGTGATTTTATATTTACTAGCGGTTTTGCGTTTTATTATTTTTTCATTTTTTTTTCTTTGTGACAGTGTAATATGTCATAGGCTTTTAGATTATTTTCTAGTCGGTGCAATAAAAGACGTGACACTGCTTACAAAAATGAGGAAACGAGTTTTGGTTCTTGTTTTATGTGTTTTCATTATAATTACTTGGTCAAGTGTATATAATGACAGGAGTAAGGTGGTGGTTGTACTTGATGATAAGTGAATTCGACTTAGTTGTAGTGGGTTGATCTTAAACGCATCACATTTTTCATATAGGCTACAGTTATGCATTTCACTTTGGATGCTTTTTGGACGCTGACGACGGACAACAGAAGCGGCGACCTGCTGTAAAACGGCATAAAAGAAATTACATATAAAAAGAGATTAGGCGTAATTGATCCATTTTATGACTGCCCGAGTCACATACTGTTTTTCAGTTTTTACCTTTCAGGGCGTTTAAACATTTTGATCACGGAGCCGAGTATAGAAAAGTAGGGTGGGAGGGGGGTTGAATTGTTCTTATTAAGCGTAATTTTTCATCGTTTGTGGTGTCCCTTTGTGTATAATACATATCCAAAAACAGGCTGTCTGCGGTACATGACATTTTGAATTCATTTTGGAGGTGAGACTGAGACATTAAAATCGTCCATAATAACAATTAACAGTGTACCCCACCTCTGCTTCACCGCAAGAATGACTGAGGAAATGAGGCCGCGGGAATAAATGCCTTCGTCATACAATGTATGCATCTTTTAACGGTAAACCTAAACTGGAAAGAAATGTGTAATTTTATTATTAAATATGAGTAGCCACTGAATCAAGAACGCCTCTCTGTTGTGCATCCTTCCTAACGGCTCGGCTTAATAGCGCTGCGTATGGGTGGTACGAATTGTTAAATATTAACGGTGTGTGGCGCCCCCTGCTGGTTATGAAATATATCATCAGATGGAGCAAGTTAGCGGGGGATGCTTTAAAAACGTCTTTGTCGGAAAAATCCTTATGCTCTTTTTCGTAGTTATACCTATGCTTCCAATATTGTTTTAAAATATAATGCAGCGATGCATATTTTTGCCACCATGATCAAAATAAAATTTGCCCAGTTAATCGTTTTAACGTTATACTACGTGATAATGACAAATTTGGATTTTATTATATTTTTCGTCATGGTGGCAACAATACGCTGCCCTAATATATATAGCCTACATGAAATGATCAGAAATGTAATTTCTCATTTAGAGATTCAGTTAAAGTTATCTGGAGAAATATAATTTCCGTTAGAGTAACTCATATCACACCTTTTTTTTCCACACACATATATCGCCATGTTCTGTTAATATGCATCATCATTACGGGAAATTGGGGTGGTGCACTGACAAGTGTGCAGCACTGTTGCCTCATACCGCTAGAGCTGGGGGCTTGGATATTGCTTTCGTCCATTTGGTTTGCATGTGGTTCCGAGTGTTTCCTCCCACAGCCACCGAGGTGAGAGTTGGTGTGAATGCCCTGCTCTGGTTTGGCATTCCTGTCCAGGGTCCACCCAGACCCTGCCCCCATGACCCTGACCGGGATGAGGATGAAATTCAGGAAAAAGGTAACAGTTGTGCAATAGACATGTTTAAAAATGCAGCATTAACAAGATCTTCAAATTCAACATCACTGCAGTGCTCTTCATTTATGCTAAAATTTGAAACCTGTAGCCACGTTTGTTGGGTTATCCCCTAAAAATGCCCCTTACGCGAAACAAAACAAAACGGTATAGCTGTGTTTTGGTATCACTCAGCCCTTATGTTGGTGCGTGTGTGGTGGTAACAAACTTATCTGAAAACTGTCTGCAACTTTCAAACGGGTTTAACTGGGTGGAGTCTGCATTCTAATGGGGACCTACAATACAGACGGTGTTTCCATTTTATGACTCTGCTTTTTGCGTTTACTGACACCTTATCAGGCCCGTTGTTTGTCTTACAAGCTGGATGTTGTACTTCTCATCCATTCATTAACCTGATTTTTATGGTGAAGCAAACAAGCTCATGTTTCACCCTTTATAAGGCTTCAGCTAACAGCCTTATGGTGTGAAGCTCATTTCGTTAACAGCTGTGTCTCCTTGCAAGTATATTAGGGTATCCTGTGAAAAGCTGTGACTGATTAATTAATGACTGCTTTTGGCATTAATTCTGATGAACCTCAGAGGTATTTTTTTAGGTTCCTTTCCAACCTGTGTGTTGTGTCCAGATGTTTTGCAAACAAAAGCTCTTTCGTAATTCATAGGGTGGTGGGAGGAGGGGTTATCATGTGATCTGTGGGTGTCCATGGGTAATCAGCACAATGACAGTGTCATAATGTACTTCCTGAAATGTTACAGTACTTGCTTGGATTTGCAAAACTGAACACGCAGAAAAGACTATCCACGTAGGCAAACACTTTATGGCTGATCACACATCTATTGAATATCAGCAAGTGTTCACTTTTTATACTGACTTAGGTACTTCGTTTCGTTCCTATCGTTTTTACAAACAGCTGCATACATTCACAATGTGATGTGAATGGGTTTGAGTTCTTCTTGTTACGGTCACACATCATTTCCATGGGGTGAGATTTAAAGCACATCGTCACAACGCATATCAGGCAATTCAATCAAATAATCAATCCGTCTCTCACAGCCATTTATCCGGCACAGGGTTCCAGTGGATATGGAACCTGTGTAGAGAAGCACAGGACACAGAAGGCTGGGAGCTCCCTGAACGAGATGCCAGCAGACAGATCAGTAGAGGCAATATTCACCCTGTCCGATCGCCTGGGGAAAACATGCAATGATCCACTATGCTGCTGTAAAAGATATTAAATTCAATTCATCTACCCTCACGTTGTCTATGCAACATATTGGGAATCCAGAGCCTATCCCATAAGCTATGGGCGTGAGACACCAACCACATGCAAATCAGAAACTGCCACCTTAGCATATTTTTAAACTGGGGGGGGGGATGCCAGAGAAACCCCCACTGCTCCACACAGGTAGTGCCAGGGCAGAGACTCAAACCCTGGTCCCAGAGATACACAGTCACAGTACTAACCAGTACCCCGCCCTGCCTTTAGTGCAGTTCTGTTTATTTATATATAATGTCTTTTACAATGGAGTCACTCCAAGACACTTGACAAGAGTGTGTGGCAATCCATTACTACATCATTTATACGAAATAGCGCGTGAAGAGGGATGAGGGAAAGAAGGAATGATGGAGAAAAACAGGGGAGGAACAAAAAGCTCCAGGAAAGGAAAACCTCCTGGGGTCCAAGGTCAACTGGCTGCCCAGTAAAGCCTGGTGTGAACCGTGGGCATCATCAGAGTCCATCGGTCAGCTAGTTAATGTAATTTAATTTCATGTAATTAAATGATGTAATTGTACTTTCGTTTGATTCGCATGTCTGTGTTATAAGGCTCCTGTATCATTGCTGATTATCAATCAACAAAACACAGCACATGTCAAGTAAATGTAAAATACAACGCACAATGAAGTACACGTGTAGTAGTTTTGACCCTGGATGTAAAAATAAACATCAGATGAACTAGAACCTGACAGAAATTTACTGATGTACTGATGACATTTTAAGTAAAAACAGTTCTATAATATCCAGTGCTTAAAGTGGAAAAAGGTAACCAGTCAGTGGCACTGCATAACTGGTTATACCACCTATGGTAGCATTGACTGCACCCAGACGGTTCCTGTTGGTAGCTTTTGTTCAGTCTGTAGCAGCACTGTTGAGGAATACCATCCCACTCCTTTTTCTAAATCAGTGACTTTTTTGGGTTTGCTGGCTTGAATTGCTCACTTCTGGTCCTTTCACAACATCAGAATGGGGTTTTTGTCTCAATGCTGATTTGGCCAGCTGAAAACTTAACGTTTCTCAAGCTTTAATCTGATGTAGGCTTGCTAATGTGTTCCAGGTCATCGTCTTGCTTCATGACTCAGCTCTGCTTCAGCTTCAGTTGACGGACTGAAATCTTCTCTGGAATTTCCTGATTCACAGGCAAAATTTATTGTTTTTTTAGTGATGGCGAATCATCCAGGTCCATGGGAAAGATTTTGATAGGATGACCACTCCAGAGATGACTCACTGTTGACATTCTCCAATGTGGTACTGATTGCGGTTTGGTGAGTCACAGGGAAACATGACACTTTCTAGGACACAACAGGTTCCTTCAACACTGTTCCTCAACTGGTGGGTCGTGACCCCAAAGGGAGTCGTGGGGCTATTTTCATTGGATCGTGGAATGTGGTTAAATTACTTTTATCTATCTATCTATCTATCTATCTATCTATCTATCTATCTATCTATCTATCTATCTATCTATCTATCGTTTTTTCATTTTTTTGACAGTGTATGAAGACATTTCTACTGCTGTTCTATCTATTACTGCTGCACAGTCAGTCAATTGTACTGTTTTTTGTGAAACAAATTTGGCACAAAATTTTATAGATTTGGGTTGTGAGTTAATGACTAAGGAAAAATATGGGTACTGAGACTAAAGCAGCTGAGAACCACTGATCGGGAGGTCTTCAGAAACCTCCCTTGGTCATGGCATGATTTGTCTACAGACCCTGTGTGTTGACAGCTTCACTCACTTGATGGTATGAACAAATATTTATATAGGACAATCCTGGCTCAGATCAGTCCTGACTGTTCCAAGCAGTTGACTATACTTATCCCTTTATTTGTTTTGAGGTAACTAGGCGGGCAGTAACTTTATTTTTTTTTTTTTGCATCCGGAAGGCAGCATGACTGATCCCCTTGCATACCAAGCAAATGAAAGAATCATCAAACCACATACACAGTGTTGCATGTGGTGTACATTTTAAGCAGCTTTTTGGCACCCTCTTGTGGTAATAAAAATACTGGACAAAATGTAATATTTTATTGAGTCATTTTTATTAGAACAAGCAGAAACAGAAAATGTAAATTGCCATTATGACAAAAACGTGAACTGGCCCTTGATGAATTCAAGCAGGCCATTCAAAGACGAGAATATTGTTCCTATGAATATGCACAAATTTAATATTAGAATTTAGAACTTAATTTAAAATTTAAGCACAATATGACAGAACATTCTATATTCTTCTGGCAAAGGCTGACAGATCCAGAGCCTGATATCTCGTTGTTGGTCACGTGCCAGGATCGTTTTAGTGGATCAGATTAATGCGTGCATCCTTCCTGTGGAACCTCCTCGAAGATTAATGCCATTTGGTGCTTGGGACCAGTCAGCTATCAGTAGGAGAAATCAGAGGGAATGGGAAGCTATTTTATTGGTAAGTAGTTTGATTTTGCAGGAGAAGAGACAGCCATGATATGGCATCATAATCAACAGATATGAGACAGAGGAGACAATTAACATATAATGGAACAGGTCATAGGGATAATGCAACAGCTAATGGAGTGATTACACACATTATTCGAGTCGCAGTGCTGATCGCTTGGCCCACAAAGAACTTTAGATTTTTTATTTAAGGAGTATATTAGAGAGGAATGCCACTAACACACTGGGGCAAGATGACAAACGCTTGCATAAATAATGCATTTTATAGGAGGCAAGCATAAGGAGTAAAGCATTTGATGCCCATTCTGTGGAGCATTTTAATAAGTTGGCACTTAATCTGTCAGCTGAGTAGCTGCCAGAGTTCAGGGACAGAACTATAATATACGTTTTCCAAAACAAACACAGACACCAGAGAAAACACCAACTCTCCAAACTGCATACACTGACAAGGCCAGTCCTGTCACCCTTTTCCTCTTTAAAAGGCTGCTCTCTGTGAACTCTGAGCTCTGCTGATCACGATCAAGGTACTCAGGCTACAAGGCAGTCAGGCTGCATTCTGCCCAGGACAAAAATAACTGGCGCAAAATCAGGGGAGCCACTAATGGAAGACGCAGGAAACCAGAGTGAATCCAAACAAAACCAAGATGGACAAGTGGACAACCATGGCCACCAAAGGTGACCTGTGAAGTTTAATATGCACAGAATGTGACAAGAGTAGTTTTACTCTGAGTAAAATGTTAGTTGTAACACTAAGATCTTCAACTGACCATGTGACAAACAGGCTTAACAATCAACATTCCCACTGTCACTGGGGCTGTACCCTCAAGGGTCTGCCAATTGTACCCTAAGCTGCAGGTTATTGTATCTTTTAAGGTACATAAAAATTTCTCTACCATTGAAGGTACATTAATGCTGTTTGTACCTTTTGGCTGTTCCTCAGAGTCCATTTCTGTACCTTAAAAGGTACAATTACAAGAGTACAGCCCCAGTGACAAGCAAAGGTACAAATGTTTACCTCTTTTTCTGAGAGTGTAGCTAATTTCAGCCAAAGGGAATTCTGGGTCATCCAGATCATAACATCCTTCACCGAAGCTTCCAGTTTTAGAAAGCAGAGATTTTGCCAAGTTTGATATACAGATAAGGGTAAATGATCAGCCTGGTGGGAGATAAAGCTGATGATATCTGAAAGAAGAGCAAACACATTGTCCAGACTAAGGCTCTCCAACCTTTTTTAAAGTGAGAGATACTTCTATATATAAAACTATATTGGAGGAGTCAGTAAATTTACTCTGGTTTCTAATAAGTCCTATAATGGGCTTGGAAGTGTAATAAGTGGACTTGTAAGTGTAATAAGTGGGCTTGTAAGTAAGTGTAATAAGTAGGCTTATAAGTGTAATAAGTGGGCTTGTAAGTGTAATAAGTGTAATAAGTAGGCTTGTAAGTGTAAAAAGTGTAATAAGTGGACTTGTAAGTGTAATAAGTGGGCTTGTAAGTAAGTGTAATAAGTAGGCTTATAAGTGTAATAAGTGGGCTTGTAAGTGTAATAAGTGTAATAAGTGGGCATGTAAGTGTAATAAGTATAATAAGTGGCATGTAAGTGTAAAAAGTGTAATACGTGGGCATGTAAGTGTAATAAGTGTAATAAGTGGGCATGTAAGTGTAATAAGTATAATAAGTGGCATGTAAGTGTAAAAAGTGTAATACGTGGGCATGTAAGTGTAAAAAGTGTAATACGTGGGCATGTAAGTGTAATAAGTGGGCAAGTAAGTGTAATAAGTGCAATACGTGGGCTTGTAACTGTAATCAGTGTAATAAGTGGGCATGTAAGTGTAATAAGTGGCCTTGTAAGTGTAACAAGTGTAATAAGTAGGTTAGTAAGTGTAATAAGTAGGTTTGTAAGTGTAATAATTATAATAAGTGGGCTTGTAAGTGTAATAAGTGGGCATGTAAGTGTAATAAGTGGGCTTGTAAGTGTAATAAGTGGGCTTGTAAGTGTAATAAGTGTAATAAGTGGGCTTGTAAGTGTAAAAAGTGTAATAAGTGGGCATGTAAGTGTAAAAAGTGTAATAAGTGGGCTTGTAAGTGTAATAAATGGGATTGTAAGTGTAATAAGTGTAATAAGTGTAATAAGTGGGCTTGTAAGTGTAATAAGTGTAATAAATGGACATGTAAGTGTAATAAGTATAATAAGTGGCATGTAAGTGTAAAAAGTGTAATACGTGGGCATGTAAGTGTAATAAGTGTAATAAGTGGGCATGTAAGTGTAATAAGTATAGTAAGTGGCATGTAAGTGTAAAAAGTGTAATACGTGGGCATGTAAGTGTAAAAAGTGTAATACGTGGGCATGTAAGTGTAATAAGTGGGCAAGTAAGTGTAATAAGTGCAATACGTGGGCTTGTAACTGTAATCAGTGTAATAAGTGGGCATGTAAGTGTAATAAGTGGCCTTGTAAGTGTAACAAGTGTAATAAGTAGGTTAGTAAGTGTAATAAGTAGGTTTGTAAGTGTAATAATTATAATAAGTGGGCTTGTAAGTGTAATAAGTGGGCATGTAAGTGTAATAAGTGGGCTTGTAAGTGTAATAAGTGGGCTTGTAAGTGTAATAAGTGTAATAAGTGGGCTTGTAAGTGTAAAAAGTGTAATAAGTGGGCATGTAAGTGTAAAAAGTGTAATAAGTGGGCTTGTAAGTGTAATAAATGGGATTGTAAGTGTAATAAGTGTAATAAGTGTAATAAGTAGGCTTATAAGTGTAATAAGTGGGCTTGTAAGTGTAATAAGTGGGCATGTAAGTGTAATAAGTGGGCTTGTAAGTGTAATAAGTGGGCTTGTAAGTGTAATAAGTGGGCTTGTAAGTGTAATAAGTGTAATAAGTGGGCTTGTAAGTGTAAAAAGTGTAATAAGTGGGCATGTAAGTGTAAAAAGTGTAATAAGTGGGCTTGTAAGTGTAATAAATGGGATTGTAAGTGTAATAAGTGTAATAAGTGTAATAAGTGGGCTTGTAAGTGTAATAAGTGTAATAAATGGACATGTAAGTGTAATAAGTGGGCATGTAACTGTAATCAGTGGGCATGTAAGTGTAGCTAATTTCAGCTAAAGGGAATTCTGGGTCAACCAGATCATAACATCCTTCACCGAAGCTTCCAGTTTTAGAAAGCAGAGATTTTGCCAAGTTTGATATACAGATAAGGGTAAATGATCAGCCTGGTGGGAGATAAAGCTGGTGATATCTGAAAGAAGAGCAAACACATTGTCCAGACTAAGGCTCTCCAACCTTTTTTAAAGTGAGAGATACTTCTATATATACAACTATATTGGAGGAGTCAGTAAATTTACTCTGGTTTCTAATAAGTGCTATGATGGGCTTGGAAGTGTAATAAGTGTAATAAGTGGGCTTGTAAGTGTAATAAGTGTAAAAAGTAGGCTTGTAAGTGTAATAAGTGGGCTTGTAAGTGTAATAAGTGTAATAAGTAGGCTTGTAAGTGTAATAAGTGGGCTTATAAGTGTAATAAGTGGGCTTGTAAGTGTAATAAGTGTAATAAGTAGGCTTGTAAGTGTAATAAGTGGGCTTGTAAGTGTAATAAGTGTAATAAGTAGGCTTGTAAGTGTAATAAGTGGGCTTATAAGTGTAATAAGTGGGCTTGTAAGTGTAATAAGTGTAATAAGTAGGCTTGTAAGTGTAATAAGTGGGCATGTAAGTGTAATAAGTGGGCAAGTAAGTGTAATAAGTGCAATACGTGGGCTTGTAACTGTAATCAGTGTAATAAGTCGGCATGTAAGTGTAATAAGTGGGCTTGTAAGTGTAATAAGTGTAATAAGTAGGCTTATAAGTGTAATAAGTGGGCTTTTAAGTGTAATAAGTGTAATAAGTAGGCTTGTAAGTGTAATAAGTGTAATAAGTGGGCATGTAAGTGTAATAAGTGGGCAAGTAAGTGTAATAAGTGCAATACGTGGGCTTGTAACTGTAATCAGTGTAATAAGTGGGCATGTAAGTGTAATAAGTGGGCATGTAAGTGTAATAAGTGGCCTTGTAAGTGTAACAAGTGTAATAAGTAGGTTTGTAAGTGTAATGAGTAGGTTTGTAAGTGTAATAATTATAATAAGTGGGCTTAAAAGTGTAATAAGTGGGCATGTAAGTGTAATAAGTGGGCTTGTAAGTGTAATAAGTGTAATAAGTGGGCTTGTAAGTGTAAAAAGTGTAATAAGTGGGCATGTAAGCGTAAGAAGTGTAGTAAGTGGGCTTGTAAGTGTAATAAATGGGATTGTAAGTGTAATAAGTGGGCTTGTAAGTGTAATAAGTGTAATAAGTGGACTTGTAAGTGTAATAAGTGTAATAAGTGGGCTTGTAAGTGCAATAAGTGTAATAAGTAGGCTTATAAGTGTAATAAGTGGGCATGTAAGTGTAATAAGTAGGCTTGTAAGTGAAATAAGTGTAATACGTGGGCTTATTAGTGTAATAAGTGTAATAAGTGGGCTTGTAAGTGTAATCGGTGTAATAAGTGGGCTTGTAAGTGTAATCAGTGTAATAAGTGGGCTTGTAAGTGTAATAAGTGTAATAAGTAGGCTTGTAAGTGTAAAAATTATAATAAGTGGGCTTGTAAGTGTAATAAGTGTAATAAGTAGGCTTGTAAGTGTAATAAGTGTAATAAGTGGGCATGTAAGTGTAATAAGTGGGCAAGTAAGTGTAATAAGTGCAATACGTGGGCTTGTAACTGTAATCAGTGTAATAAGTGGGCATGTAAGTGTAATAAGTGGGCATGTAAGTGTAATAAGTGGCCTTGTAAGTGTAACAAGTGTAATAAGTAGGTTTGTAAGTGTAATAAGTAGGTTTGTAAGTGTAATAATTATAATAAGTGGGCTTATAAGTGTAATAAGTGGGCATGTAAGTGTAATAAGTGGGCTTGTAAGTGTAATAAGTGTAATAAGTGGACTTGTAAGTGTAATAAGTGGGCATGTAAGTGTAATAAGTGGGCTTGTAAGTGTAATAAGTGTAATACGTGGGCTTATTAGTGTAATAAGTGTAATAAGTGGGCTTGTAAGTGTAATCAGTGTAATAAGTGGGCTTGTAAGTTTAATCAGTGTAATAATTGGGCTTTTAAGTGTAATAAGTGGGCTTGTAAGTATAATCAGTGTAATAAGTGGGCTTGTAAGTGTAATAAGTGGGCTTGTAAGTGTAATAAGTGTAATAAGTAGGCTTGTAAGTGTAAAAATTGTAATAAGTGGGCTTGTAAGTGTAATACGTCGATTTTTAAGTGTAATAAGTCTAATAAGTGGGCTTGTAAGTGGAATAAGTGTAATAAGTGGATTTGTAAGTGTAATCAGTGGGCATGTAAGTGTAAAAAGTGTAATAAGTAGGCTTGTAAGTGTAATAAGTGGGCTTGTAAGTGTAATAAGTGGGCTTGTAAGTGTAATAAGTGTAATAAGTAGGCTTATAAGTGTAATAAGTGTAATAAGTGTAATAAGTGGGCTTGTAAGTGTAATAAGTAGGCTTGTAAGTGTAAAAATTGTAATAAGTGGGCTTGTAAGTGTAATACGTCGATTTGTAAGTGTAATAAGTCTAATAAGTGGGCTTGTAAGTGGAATAAGTGTAATAAGTGGATTTGTAAGTGTAATCAGTGTAATAAGTGGGCATGTAAGTGTAATAAGTAGGCTTGTAAGTGTAAAAATTGTAATAAGTGGGCTTGTAAGTGTAATAAGTGGGCATGTAAGTGTAAAAAGTGTAAAAAGTGGGCTTGTAAGTGTAATAAGTGTAATAAGTGGGCATGTAAGTGTAATAATTGGGCTTTTAAGTGTAATAAGTGGGCTTGTAAGTGTAAAAAGTGTAATAAGTGGGCTTGTAAGGGTAATAAGTCGATTTGTAAGTGTAATAAGTGGGCTTGTAAGTGGAATAAGTGGAATAAGTGTAATAAGTGGATTTGTAAGTGTAATCAGTGTAATAAGTGGGCATGTAAGTGTAATAAGTGGATTTGTAAGTGTAATCAGTGTAACAAGTGGGCATGTAAGTGTAATAAGTGGATTTGTAAGTGTAATCAGTGTAACAAGTGGGCAGGTAAGTGTAAAAAGTTTAATAAGTGGGCTTGTAAGTGTAATCAGTGTAAGAAGTGGGCATGTAAGTGTAATAAGTAGGCTTGTAAGTGTAATAACTGGGCTACGGATTGACTCCTTGCAGTCTTCTAGTAGCTTGCAGAGATACACTTTGGTGAACACTGCTTTAAAATACATGTATTCCTAAAAAAAAACTTATACTATTTTCCATTTTCTCTTTACATCACCTCATAACAGAAAAGGGTCAATTTCCTTTATGTTCATTAGCTATACTATTCATTATGAACTATTTACTCCTTCTGTTAATATAATTATCAGTCGGGTAACATACATCAGTATTGGCCAATAACTACTAAAATAATGGAGATGACTGCATTGGATGATTAACTCTTTTTTCATGGTGGAGGATGAGGGATTTCGTTACTCGCTAGTATCTGCAAAGTGCTATTTCACTGCTGTCTCACTGCATTACATGATGTGGTTGCTATAAACATTTACATGGTCTCAAAAAGTCATGTTGCCAACATCAGTTTTACTGTAGTTTTTTGGTAAACGATTTATTTTTATATGAAAGACATAATATCATAGTTTTACACGAACATGAAGATCATTTAAACACCATTTTCTGTGTCTGCCTAAGACTTTCTCAGTACTGTATATCTTGAAATGTATTTATGATAACTTTGTGTTTAGATGTTTTGAGATGGTTAGAGGTAGCTTTTCAGTCATTCAGTATGCAGATTCAGCTTTTTTGTGTCAGTGAAAATCATAATTTTAGCTCAGAGGACCAGACTGAAGAGGAAGAAAATTCACTAATTTATAGTAAGAGTGTGGAAGTCAGGTGGAAATGACAGCAACAGAATTGACCGAGAGGCTGCAGAATGGATCCGTACATTACTGAAATACTCCAAAACCCCTGTTACAGCAGTGAAGGGAGTTACCAGTGGCTGGGCTACTCATATAAGGTACAATGAGCGCAATTAAATGCTTGTTTAATCATTTATCTTAAAGAAAACACCAATCCCACAGATGACTGTAACTATTATTCATTTTACTGTAAACATGTAATAAATAACGTCCCTCTCCCAGGCGGCTGCACGGATCCTGGTGTCTCTGTATGGTAATGTGCAGAAATCTCTATTGGCATCATGGACTCAGAAAACACCAACTACAGAAAATGTCAGATGCAAATTTTCTTCAGCTGGTGCTCAGAATCCTGGAGAGAAAGAACTAGTCTCCTCCCCCCTCCCACCCCCGTGTTCACAGGAGCTGCCGGCTATTTAGATGGAGGGTACGGGGGCCCCTGAAGGTGAGGCACAGGTATTCAGTGATCATGTGAACATCTTTCTGCAGTTCTGGAGACACTTGATTTTTTCCGATTGGGATTCCTAAGAGGGTACTTGTATATACATGCACCCACTTAACAAAATGATGTCATTTGGACTTATGGGGTATTTTGGCTCTGGTCAGATAAGATGTGAATCACAGCAAATGACCCAAAGACCAAACCTGTATATTCAGTTCAGTGTTTGGGTTGCCTCAGAGTGTGTGTGTGTGTGTGTGAGAGAGAGAGAGAGAGAGAGAGAGAGATTGAGAGAGGTGCTGAATGAGGACCTGCACTCACTGCTCCCACATTCATGATCGTGATCTCAGTTGGCTGGTCATCATGCTACAGCAGGCAGCGCTGGACCCTGTTCATACGCTGCCATTCTGCTCACTTCCAGAAGGAGCTGCACATGTGGGGGAGAGGAAATCATTTGGGCTATTCTCTCTCTCAAACACTCAGAGCAGGTCAAAGCGATAAATAGAAAGTACCGTACCTGAAGTGCTGTGAAGGATTGGCACGCCCTGGGACACGGTTAGGTGGGGCAGAGGAATACCCTCCTCAATGCTGGCCTCCCTGATGCGGAGTGGGGACTGCAAGGTGGCGTGGGCCTCAGGAGCAGCGTGCAGCAGAAGCAGCAGCCAGGACTGTGCCACCAGCACCACCGCCTGTGCCCGGTCATCCCAGATGGAGGACAGACCAAGCTCCACACTTCCATACAGGAAAAAGGTGAGCCAGGCGGCCCACAGCAGGGCAGAGGCCAGGCAGGTGACGAGTAGCCACACAGCGCTGCGTCTCAACTGCGGCTGCCCTCTGCACAGACCATAGGCCGCACCCTCAGTATGATTAGGAGGCCAAATCTGAAAGGGCCATAATAGGCAATTTAAGCAGGGCATTGGGATACCTCCCTAATCTTTTGAAAGATGTGTATAAATCTTTTATGACCTCAGAGAGTGAGGATCTCAGTTTTACATCTCATTTGAAGGATGGCACCATTTTTTACAGCAGAGTGTCCCCGTCACTGCACTGGGGCACTGGGGCACTGGGATCCACACAGACCACAGGATGGGCTAACCTACTGGCCACACCAACACCTGTTTCTATGTAACTCTCGCATTAAAACACATGCCGCTATAGCACAGATACTTAAACATTTATAATTACCCAATAACGAAAAAGCCCAGTGCCTCAGTATGTCGAGGGTCAGCTGCCATACTGCCTTCCTGTGGTCTTTCACCTTCTGTATTTCAACAGTGACCTGCAGTGTGACATCCTGAAGTCCTGTCCCTGTCATGTGGACACAGCCTCGCAATGACAGCTGGCCTCAATCTGAAGATCGTCGCTTTTTCTAATAACACCTCTGTACCCCCTGGGGATCTTTAGCAATATCAAAGCCAGAGATGATACAGAATTAGTTTTAATCTCTAGAGAACAGCAAACTAATCATTGCACTTATTACGCAAATTAATCCCAATGTATATAATAAGTAGTAGGCATATGACAGGACAAGCACAACAATATTATAATGAAGGAATATCCAGCCTTTAATAAGACTTTAGTCCTGTTATAATTTGCTAGAGATGTGTAGAGTTTAGCCACCTACTTCGTCTAATTGAATGGGTGCTTCTGCTCAACAGACTGACTTAAAGTTCATATGAAGATCCTTATGGTTGCAGTTTGTGCAGATATTTTAGTTCTGGTGTAAGACCAGAGCGTGAATTAAATTTACTGTTTCTCTCCTGCTAGTCTCTCTGCGCTAATGATACCTTTTGGCACTAGGCAAGCATGGATTGAAATGTGCTATATTATTACACTAATGTATGAAGGTTCATTATAAATTTGATGACTCTCCATACACAACCAAAATTCAGGCGTGACGGGGCACTGGCTATTGGGGGGTCTCACACCTGTACACTCATAACCATAATTCAGGAGAGACGGGGCACTGGATATCGGGGGGTCTCACACGGTGGTCTTGAATGCTCCACTGAAGAAAAAACAGCCAGCTCTAACGAGCAGGTAATAATCAGCAAGCGTGGTCATGGGGTGAAGGAAGTTTCCAGAAGACCACTGCTTCCTGCTGCTCAGTGACACCCTCTGGTAGTTCCGACCGAGTTTTGCTGAGGGTGTGGCACTTAGCGTAATATACATTACATCCTCCTGTCGGTAAAGAACCAGACAGCTAAATTCTGACAAGCTCCTGAGCTTTTTGACACAGACATGAAGTTCCTATTTAATACCCTATATTAGTGGGATATAATATTAGTCCTGGAGTGGACAAGTGAGGTGGGGATTTTATTCCTGATAGCGGCATCCATTTGAGCCACAGTGTCAGACTCCCTGTCCCTGGGGAGGCATTTAGCCGAAACCGCTGAACTGCATTTATGATATATTTCGACATTCCTGACTCTTGAGTTGCCAATAACAAGCAGCTCATCAGCATCACATGTACCATCGGAAAAAGAGAATCTTTTTTTAACCTTAATTGGTGAGCAATGTGCTGGGTGTTTAAGCTTTGAGGTGTCAGACCTCAGCATGATGCTGAACTGGGTCTGGATGTTCTGCAGCGTAAACTAGACAGACCATGTCAGCCCAGTTTACTATCTAATAATGCTAATGGACGCCTCCAGTATGAAAACACTGTTGCCCGATTCTGCAGCAACAAATTAGTATTGGCACTTGAAACATTCCATAACATTATTCTTTCCATAATAAGACTAATGAAACTGAGACGTTATGTTCTGTTCTGTAATCGGAGGCTGAATCTCATCCTCAGCAGAACAGTCACATCTCCATCCGCTCCTTGGCCATGGCCCTAACCAGGGGGGGCAGATAAACGGCTGACCCTGCACTCAGACCCCAGGCTTCACTCTCAGCTGTATCTGTTTGCACGTCTCAAAGGAGGGAAAGGTGAGATTTATGAAAAGAGGCACTCCAGTGTGCCTGTGCAAATGGCAAACAAAGCATCACTTAATTTCGCGGCTGGAATGATGAACCTGATGCCAAACAAATGAGTTATTTTCTGTAATCGGGGTTCAACTGGTCAGACATGAAGTTGGTTTGCAGTGATAATGAAGTCCTGGTTTTTCTATAAGTGGCCACCACTGTTATTAAGGGTCTGCGATGGGTTGGCGCCCCATCCTGGGTTGTTCCCTGCCTTGTGCCCGTAGCCTCGGGGATAGGCTCCAGAGCTCCGGCGACCCTGAATAGGACTGTTTCAGAAAATGGATGGTTGGATGGATAGTATTAAGGATTATTCTGCTATTAGCAGGAGAGGAGCCCTATCATTTGAGCCTTGAGCTTCCTTTTAGCACCAGAACTTGTGCTCCAGGTGCCCAGAGTGTTATCCTGGCGCCCAGGCAGTCACCTGTCACTAACAGCCATCTGGAGCTCTTACTGCCACTGTTTACACCAGCTTCCAGGATCTGTCACAGGCACTGCTTGTTCCCCTCATTCCAACGCACCCTTAACACTTCAGATGGCCCAAACATTAATATAATATACTAAGTGGGATCTATATAGAGCATGCACAACTGTATGTTTGAGAAACAATGGCATAAAGGACAATGTTACTGAGAGAGGATTACAGTACTGTATATAATTCACAGTTAATTATTCAACAGTATTCACAGTTATTCAACAGTAATTTGTGTTTGCTTAGAAATCTACCCATTCATCCATCCATCCATCCTTCTTATGACTGCTTAATTATCCTGGTCTGGATTACAGGCGGCCTGGACCCTGCTTACTAACACTGGTTACTGTAATGACACTAAGATGCTGTTGACTGGATATAATACATCTAGGTGTTCCAGGCAGCTGTGGCAGAAGACACCTGAGGATCTCACCGACGGATCACATTCCCTTTTATTCCCAGGTCCCTGCACACTGCATTCTGCAGGCACATGATCAGTTTGTGGCTGTGGTCCATGCACTGCCAGCATCCAATCTGCAGCAGCTGAGAGAAGACGATGTAAGACACATATAGACAGGTCCCACAACTTTAGTAAATATCCCAGAATACAACAGAGCAGTAATTACTCCTGGTGTTTAAGAGGCCTCCTGTTGCTATACAGGATCTGTCTCTCTGCCTGCCTACAAAGTTGCTTGCAGCTTCAGCCACCTGTTCTCTCCCACAACGTAATTGGGCGATGCAATCAGTGCGATCATTACCAGCTGGACTTCATTACTGGGGCTTGCCGCTGTGTCTGCGGACATGCTGATGGCTGCCATGGTGATGAAAATCACCCAAAATCCCGGCAAGACAAGTTGTAAGAGGTAACAGGTGAGCATAACTCAATAAGCGAAATGTCACTGCTCGAATGGAGGTCAGTCATCTAAGCCAAGAACAGCTGTCAGAGAAAGAGAATCAATCAACAGTGATTTAAGATTGATCCATCCAATCATCTTCCTGGTGCTTTTCCAGTTCAGTGGTACAATGAGCATAGATAACAGGAAGCACAGGACAGGACACATGGGCAGTTGGATGCCCTGATAGTGAGTAATATACAAAGTTCAGCACAGAATAAATCTGTATAATGGATAAATGGATATAAGAAGCTGAATTCTCTTTCATTATATATATATATATATATTTATATATATGTGTGTGTGTGTGTAAATACCTCATGTCATGTATTATTTGTTGAATCTTAAGTAAATGATTTCTGACAATGATTCTGATGCAGTCAGGTGGCCTTAATTGCATTTTGTTAGTGTGCTGGGTTATTTATATTTCATTAGCTGATTAAGTGACTGAACTGGAATTTCAGACTCAGTAAAAATCATGACAGAGTGTGAAAGGAAGGCTGGATATTGCTGCGTGAGACAGGCAGGCCGGAATCTGTCAGCACACGCTGCTCCTGTATTCCGGGATGCTCACAGCCAGCATTTTCTGGCCAGATGTTACATTGTCATCAGCAGTCTAGGGCAAAGCATCTGCCGTCAATTCAGGGCTAGAACTGGCTTTCAGTTTGCAAAGGACTGTATGAGAAATTGTGCTGCACCAACATAGATGTTATATTAAACTAGAATACATTTATTATGTATAATAAATTGTCATTTAGGCAGAATTTGGGGAGGATCCTGTTTGGTTTGTCATGGTTTGACTCTTACCTACTGTATCACACAGATCCTTCTCTTGGGGTGCAGAGCGGTGTATAAGTTACATCTGGTAAAAACTGGCATGGCCCAAGGTTTAGTCCTTGACTCCCTCTCTCTTTTTCCTGAACATTGCCGCTTAAGGTTCAGTCATCCAGTCACATGGCTTCCTACCATCCTTCCATCATCCAACACAAAGTCAAATAATGTGTATATGCAAAATGCAAATATATGTAGATACATAAAAGTTTTATCCAATTTCTAGTTTGTGGTATATGGGCTACTAGTAGCTCACAGTCAACACATTAATGACCACTGGTGTAAGAGCTACTGTTGACGTGATGTAGGTTCTCCTGAATATGTTTGTATAAGAGGTTTCCAGACAGATGTTATTTTGGTGTTGTCAGTGTGCTTGACATGACTTGTGACAGCAGCCTCAGGCCCTCATTTTGGCTGTGCCTGGGCTGCCCTGCCAGATACCAGCCCCAATCTGATTATCTGTGTGCTCGACATGACTGGGGTGGCAGCAGCTGTAGACCCCTGTAATGGCCGTACTTCTGTTGCTCTGCCAAATGCCTGGACCAAGGTCACTAGTGACCACAGCACTTAATCTTTCCTGATTTTTATCTGTTGCATCTGTTACATAAAGTAATAAAACACATTTCATCTTGTGCTTGTTCCTGTCACTTTAATGTTTATTTGTTTACCTCAGTTGTGCTGATCTGTAGGTGTCTTGCTGGATGGATGTTCCCCAGCCTATATAGCAGTGGCTCACCTACTGGCCTCCCCACATCCAAGACCAGGATATGTGATTAGAAGACAGATAGATGAATGAATGGATGGATGTGCCTCTAATAGGAGTGTAATGGACTAAAGCAGCTCCAACTTTCATGCATGATATCACATCCATCCCCCAGTATGACCAGCAGCTGGTCCTCCGGATCCCTTCTGATTCTTCCCAGGTGTGTCTTTCTCATGGTCCAGAACCCTATTTTGCTAACCATCCTCACCTGCATCGTGTCAGCCCCTTGTTAGTCCCATATAGTCCCATATATCTGTACTTCCCTGCCCTGTGTTCCCCAGTCCAGTCATTGAAGTCAGTCCCCTTGTTGCCTGTGCCCTTCCCGACACTTGTCTTCCTGTTTTGACCCCTTGTGGTCGAGTTTATTTCCCTCTCCCTGTTTCCACCCCAGTAAAGCCCTCTTTGTTCATCAAACGTCTACCTTCGGTTCACGACAATGACCAGACTCTCGAAAACCCCCAGCAGCCTGCACCTCCACTCCCTTCCACACGCTCCTTCATCTGGCAGACCAGATACCCCATGTCCCTTGGATCTGGTAACCAAAGGGGTTACTAGTGCTGTGGGAGCCACCCTCCCTTTAAGCAGAGTGGAGGAGTAATCCCACAGGCAGGATCCCCGAGGCCGAAACCCTTTTCTGATGTGTGGGGAAGGTGCTAGTGAGAGAACCCAGGAAGCAGATCTCCTGAAGGTCTGGTAATTGCTGGCCAATCTGCGGAGGATAGTCGAGTGTGAGACCACTCAGCTCGCACCTCTCCGCATCTCTGCCCACCGTCTGTGGCCACAGGAGGAAGAAGTGGAGGAAGCTGGCTGACTCCTGGCCCTGAGAAGACTGCTCCACCTCCTGGTGTCTTGCCTATGCTCTGCTCACCCCCTGGTGCCTTGCCTACGCTCTGCTCCCCCCTGGCGCCTTGCCTACGCTCTGCTCGCCCCCTGGCGCCTTGCCTACGCTCTGCTCACCCCCTGGCGCCTTGCCTACGCTCTGCTCACCCCCTGGCGCCTTGCCTATGCTCTGCTCACCCCCTGGTGCCCCGACTGCACCCTGCTTGTCTACTGCCGTTCCATTGGCTCCTCATCTCCTACCATCCCATCGGCTCCCGCCTCATCTTCAGCAGTCCCACAGGTACCCGTCTTGTCTTCTCAAGTCTCACCAGTGCCCACCTCGTCTCCTGGTGTCCCTCTGGCACCCACCTCATCCCCTATCATCGGCTTGGCGGCCTCTTCGCTTTATATTTAGAGATTAATAGTCATTGTAGACACACCACAGCACACAGTCCACAACAACGAAATGTGTTCTCTGCTTTTAACCCATACAGATGCAGCCACCTCAATTTTCCCCTCCAAGCCGGCTGCCTGCCCAAAGCCAGCCAAAGGGAGTAACCCCCCTCCTTCTGGGGGTGTGCCTAAATTCTCGTCTAAATCCGCCGATTTCTTCACTTGCAGGGTGTTACCATGAGATGGCGCTTTCTTTACAAAAACACATTTTAGTTGTGGTCACAAGTTTACATACACAAGTACAACAGGTATCGCCCAGAATCTTTTGGTAGCCATTAGCAAGCTTCTGGCATCATTCTGGCTGAATATCTGACCACTCTTCTTTGCAGAATTTCTAGTTAATTTAAACTAGTTGGGGTCCTGGCACAGACCCGGCTTTTAAGCATAACCCACAGATTTTCAATAGGGTTGAGATCGGAGGTACTTCACAAAGCAGGATTTCTTGCTTAGCCGAATAACTTGTTGGAGTTAAGGTAAACTGAAGACATAGTCAAAGTTTTTACAACACCAGAGACAGACAGGGCTCGGCACTTGGCTAGCGAGCATGACGGTACATACTAATCCAGCACTATGATATTATACAGTACATACTAATCCAGCACTATGATATTATACAGTACATACTAATCCAGCGCTATGATATTATACAGTACATACTAATCCAGCACTATGATATTATACAGTACATACTAATCCAGCGCTATGATATTATACAGTACATACTAATCCAGCGCTATGATATTATACAGTACATACTAATCCAGCACTATGATATACAGTACATACTAATCCAGCGCTATGATATTATACAGTACATACTAATCCAGCACTATGATATACAGTACATACTAATCCAGCGCTATGATATTATACAGTACATACTAATCCAGCACTATGATATACAGTACATACTAATCCAGCGCTATGATATACAGTACATACTAATCCAGTGCTATGATATTATACAGTACATACAAAAACCCCTCGGAAGTGCAAAGCATGTCCTGTTCTCTGCCTTCAACCAGACGGGAACTGTTTTGAAGCCTGGCATCCTGATCAGGAATGACAATTTGTTGTTCTAATATTCATTTATTGTTTTGTATAATTCCTGTAGTATAATGTGATTGCACATTTTATTAATCAATGTTTAATCCGTTGCATGTTATAAACTGTAAAAAAAAAAGAAGCTAGTATTGTGTCTCTTCTTACGGTTTTTTTCAATTGCTAAGACAGGGTAGTATCTAGGGTAGTATCTCTTCACATGCCTGATCCATCCTTGGCATTGTTCTGGAGAAATATCTTGGCATCCATCATTTATTGTGTCAATTGTTTGGTCTTGTGTCAAATTTGTTTATATTATGTGGTTTTTACAATCTATTTTAGAAAGGGTCTTGATAGTAATTTAGCAAATTGACATATTTCAGTTTTGACTGTCTTAGTAGTTTTAGGGTCAGTATGTGGGGGTGTGCAAAATGGTTGTGAGTGAGACAGGAATCCATGACTTTTGAAACATTTAGTTATTGATTGCATTTTGTATGAAAGCAAAGCGAAATGCTTAACAGCAATAACTTCAATATTGCAGTATCTGTCTCAGCAATTGAAAAAAACTGTAAACTTCACTCTGCCTTTCCAGACTGATTGGTGTGAAGGGCAGTGACAGACATTCCAGACTGATGGGCCATTGACAGAATGCAAAGGTGTGGTGACTCCAAAATCACTTCAAAGTTGTAATGTTTTAGTAATCAAACCTCATACAATTTTTTGAATGTCTCATTCAGCTTTGTGTAGCCAACCCCTATGTCTATAAGCTTCAGAGCTCAAAAGTCTTGGCAAGAAATGTTTATAATGTAATTTTTTTACAATTCGTCAGAACCACTGAACATAGCTTTTTGAAAAGTGTATGTTTAAAGTAGATTTTAACAATATAAATAGAATTATCACATTCTAAATTCTCAGATTATTGGTGCTGAATAAAAGCATTTGTAGCAATTTGTTTTTTAGATGGGGGGGGGGGGGTGAGGGCACTCACAATGACGTGTGAATGTGAGTAACTTCACTGCTTGGCCACGATGAAAAGAGATATGTTTGCAGGGGTCAAGGTGAGGTTGCTTTCTTAACCTAAGAACACTGAACCAACGGTCAAGCATGGTGGTGGTAGTATCATGCTGTTTTGCTGACAGTACTGTACATCAGTACATTGCACAAAAAGGATGGAATAATGAAGCAGCACTAGATAGATAGATTGGAACTTGTGAGGGCACTCACAATGACGTGTGAATGTGTCATTACCTTCTCTGCTTGGCCACAATGAGAAGAGATATGTTTGCAGGGGTCAAGGTGAGGTTGTTCTCTTAACCCTTTGGAGTCTGCACTGCGCACTGTACACTGCGCACTGTACACTGCGCAGCCATCAGCAGCCTTTCAGACTGTTAGCAGACAGAAAGAACACAAGAACACTGTTTTATTCAGGCACAGTACAGAACCATATGTTTTCTTCCACTCTGTCCACCTTTATTCTCCACAATCAACCTTATTACTTTGTTTAGGCCTGTAATTAGTCTGTTACACACATCTTGGGTCACTCTCCTCTCCCAAAATGACTCTATTGCTTGGACACGCTGCTGCTTTGTGCCTGGCTTGGCTTCCTTGCAGATGAAGTCTTTCATCATGTGCAAAACAAGCTCAATGGGCTTCAAATCTGTTTAATTTCCATATACCACACTGTCCCTCTTTGCTCGACAGTATCAGTCTTATTACTTTGTTTAGGTCTGTAATTATTGTATTGCACACATCTTAGGTCTGCCTCATCTCCAAAAGGGGAAGTAAAATACAAAATTCTAATTTCATCAATAACTGACTAAAAACACATTTTGCTAGTTTTAGGCCATCTTTGCCTCACAACAGAAACAATTTCTTAAATTTTACAGGCCATTTATTGCAGTGTAGTCAGTTTATTAGTGAAACTGGAATTTTGTCTAAATATAAGAAAATTATACTTGTTTAGATTTTTTTAGAGTTACAATATCTGATTTCAGGTAACTCACTTCAGCTTTCACAATCACTGCTCTCCCTGGTGGATGGATAAATCATTGCAAATACTTCACACACAGAGAGTTAAGGGGCGGATCATGCCGGCCCCCATGTTCATTACATCATCGTTGGGGATCTCATTACAGTCAAGGTCCCACCCAGGACCCAGCCAAGGACCAGCCAAATCCCCATCATGAAAACGGGGGAAAATTCAAGTGGCTACATCTGTATGTGACAATGTGACATAGCAGGGGGCAGCTAATTCAGCGCCCAGGGAGCAGTGCTTGGAGGTGGTACCTTGCTCAGGGTACCTCAGTGGTGCCTTGCTGGTCAGGGATTCGGATCTACAAATGCGTGTTCCTAACCATTAAGCCACCACTGCCTTCATGCCTTGCAGGTCGCTTCCAGACCGACCACTGCCTCCCTGATCACCGCCAGGCTGACTCTCGTTTCCCTTGTTGCCACCAGGCTGACTTCTGACTCCCCAGTTGCCACCTGGCAGAGTTGAATTGACCCAGAGGATGCACCACCAGAGGACTTAGGGCAAGGCCCAGAGGACCCCCGACCTGGTCGTATGTGCCGGTGAGGTCAGCAGTGTCAGCTGGGGCCCAAGAGAGGGGCTGACTGAGTCTCTGTCCCCCATGCCAGCTAACCACACTCCCATTTGCTCAACACTGTCTGCTCGGGGCACTCCTGCTCCAACTCTGGGGCTGGCTGAGTCTCTGTCCCCCATGCCAGATAACCACCCTCCCATTCTCTCAACACTGTCTGCTCGGGGCACTCCTGCTCCAACTCTGCAGTTTCCTTTGATCCATCCTGCTCTGGCTCTACTGGCCCTCTGAGACCCTTAGATCCTGTAGTCCTGACATGGCTCTTGCCAGTGATCAGGCCCAGGAAGATCTGTGTCCCAGGTTCGCTGCCCAGCTCCTGGAAGACTCCCCAGCCATTCTCCACTTACCCCAATCATACCTTGGTCCCTGTTCCGTTACCCTGTCCTGCTTTTGTTTTGCCTGGGCCTGTGTCCCTTATCGCTCCCTCCAGTGTTTCCATCTCTGTCTCCATTGTCCATCTACCTGTCTGCCCTCTCCTGGAGTGTGTTGTTTTGGTTGTCCCTCATGCCCTTCTGGTTCCTGGTCCTACCCCTGCCTGTGCCACACCCCTAATCATGCTGTGTCCCCTGTCCTGTGGTTGTGCTCCTCATGTTTTACCCAGTGTCTGTTTTGTCCTGTGTTCCCAGTCTGGATCTGGTCTTGTTTTTCATGTTATCTTGGTGGTTTGGTCTCCAGCCCTTCTGTCCAGTTCCGGGTCCTGTCTGGTGTCTGTCCCATGTACCCCATCAGTCCGGTCATGCCCTGCCCTGTCTTTGGTACCATCTGTCCCGTCCCAGTCGTGATGATGTCTTGCATGCCCGAAGTGCGGCTTTGGAATTTTAACATTTTTCTAAAAGAGTGAAAATCCACCCTGATTGGATATTACAGAAAATCTTACCAGTGCCAAAAACTTATCGATGCTCAAAATCTTAACTCTTAGATCTTTTCTGAATTCATGTACATCCTCAATTCAATATCACTTGTTGTCTCACCTCTTTCTAAGTTTGTCTAACATAATCAATATATCTTCAAATAGTAGGCTGCATGCTCACCACAACACAGCACTGGATATGTTATTGAAGAAGGATGGATGGATGAATGGATGGGTGGATGGATGGATTGATTGATTGATTAGGCAGATACCCTCAGTGTCAGTGCAATAAATCTATTTTAAACACAAATCCTGGGATTATCAACCCAGTAAACAACACAAGCAGATGACTCATAAGCAACACAATCCTTTGGCTGTCCCTTGCATTACTGCTAAAATGTTAAATATTTATTATCTATGAATAGGGATTTGCGTAAACAGGGATTTAATGTCATAAAGTCATCCTCGATTTATATGTCCTAAGGACGCCCTAAGGATAAATTGCTGTTTGTTTGTCCGTACATGGACAAAAGTATGCATGGGAAGAGACTTTTGTTATCGCAGCAAAATGTTTTGACTAGGAAAGAAAAAAAACTATGTCAGCTGCATTTTAAAATACCATGTCTGAGGAAAAAAATGCATTTTGATCAAAATGTCCGTCAGCCCTAAACAAACATTGTTATCTTACTGGAATATTAAGAGCATAAGTGATAAAAGAATAAATCTTTTATGTGATTGCTGAAATTTGAAATCTAAAATCCTACAAAAGGTTCCATGTCAAGCAAGAAAAAATATTGTTATAGAAATAGGCCCTACAGTAAATAGTGAAAGCAAAGATTAATGAATGAGTAAATTTAAATGAGATACTTTTACTTAACTCTGGTATTTGATTAACACCTACATTGTCAGTTTATTTTGGATTAAATTATTTGATTAATTGACAGATAAATGATGACACAACATACCAATTGATTGACATGTTACGTTTCAGTGGTGTTCTAGTCAGTTCTTGTGTCATGAAAAATAAAGGGCAAACTGAGTAACATATTACAGCTCATTTGGAATCCATTTCAAATTATGATGCTCGTTGTTTTTCCTGTCCAATTAACACAGTATATCTGAACACATTGCCTTTTCTATTTTCAAGTACTTGTTAAATACTTCATCTGGCCAGCAGAGGACCAGTGATCGTTCCGCATCTGAATTTGTCAAAAATATATGTATATATATATTCCATATGTAATCCCTGGGATGGATCCTCCCGGTCTAGCCCTGTTTAACCTGGTGTACACATCGGTAGACATATAAAAAATAAAATATAACGTTTATAATTAATCCTGCTGAGCCTATATACGTCTGGCTGCAGTGCAGCACATATAAAGAAATATTGCCCTAATACATATGTAAAAGGAATGGGCGGGATCGTCTCGTGTTTTGCCGTTCTTGTTTATCTATTTGTTTGTTTGTATATTCTTTTTTAATATATGGGGAGAGAGGGTTTATTTCCTATGACTCCTATGCCCCCCGCATCCAATTCTAGGGGCCGGGTGGGGGTGCGCGATGACGCCAGGCTCATGGGCGTGGCCTGAATGTGCCGACCCACGTGTTGCGGAGGGGATGGGATGATGCTTCAGCTGGGTGGCCGAGGCGCAGGTTCCGTCACCGCAGAGCGGTCACCGGGGAGCCGCAGCGCCGCCGGATCTCCGCCCTGTCAGCTCCACTCGCCATTCGCCGAGTCGGATCGCCGGCTTGATTCGCTCGTCCTTTTCCCTTTTTTGCTTATGAACGATGGAGAAATATTCAAGAGAAATTTCCGGTAACCATCAGCTCTTCCCCTGCGTGTACTGGGTGATGCTGCTGCTGTGTATGACAGCAGGGACGACAACAGCTTTTGTGAACTTGGGCTAAAAAAAAAACCCCGAAAAACACCGGCGATCCGCTCAGTGGATATACAGCCTTCCTCCCGCATCATTTTAATTTCACAGCCGCGAAGCAGCAGATGCACGCTGTGCCGCTGTCTCTGCGCCGATATTATGGTGAATATTCCTGCGTTCGCTCCTTACTGGCCCCTCGTCCGCTTTCTGGTGCCCCTGGCGATCACAAACATAGCCATCGACCTCGGAGAGCAGGCAAGTACGGTTTGCTGTTTCTGCGCCGAAATAACGTTTAATGGGTACGTGTGTCGGATGGATGCGGTGTGTTTGTGGAGGATCGGCTCCCAATGTCATGCTGCGCTATCATTCTGTTTTCAGGCATTATGCAGCCCATGACATTTTCAGGGAATAATCTAGCACCATTCCGCAAATTGACACGCGTCACTATGGCAGTGGTTCGTATATTTGTTTTCTTACCGTCCTGTTCCTTTTTGGGATGTGGAAGATGACTTAAAGGTTAGTGGGGGTCGCTGTATTTTATAATGCTAACGAAGATGGCTTCAGCTGCTCAAATCCCGACCCGATTTATTTTGCACCGTCCATTTCAAACACCGTGCTGCCTTAAATCGTGGTGGGTCACTGTGTCCTTAAGGCAGAGCTAAGCATTTCCGTGCGTTCATTCACATCCTCCGCATACTCCCACGTATACCTACGCAGTGCTATTTTTTAAACTTGAATAAAAGGGTAATAAAGCACTAGTAAACATTCTTTCTCTTCCACAAGCAGCCTGGTTTGCAAAAGCAAGCATGCAGACCCTACTGCACACTAGATCATACATTGCTTAAGTTCAAATTATAGGCTGTACTGATAGACTTCTTTTAGGTTGCACTGGGATTTTGATTTAATGCTAACTAGCTGGGGCATAACTTGAAGTAGACTTGAAGGACCAGTCTCACTGTTCATAAAATGCTGTGATATGCACATGTTTTTAATTTTACAGAAAAGCGTAGATTATTAAGGACTGGACCTTCAGTAGACACGCAGGTGAATTACAGCCCGAAGTCATCAGCTGATCTCACCAGCTGACACGCACCAAGGGATAAGCAGAACAGCTACTAGCAGAGCAGGATCAGTATTTTTAACTCAAATCCAGAGATGATTTTATCCGGTCAAAGACCCAACAGACATTTTAAAACGGGAAAATCCACTATAATTAGCGTACGTGTCCGACCCCTTTAATACCACGTGACGCTATATTGAAATCCTGCTTTCAGTAATCATACAGCAGCAGGCTGCAGCTCGTGCTGTGACGTGGTCTGTGGGTCATTTAGATCAACATTACAGGTGCAGCTTGCTTAAAGAGATGGAGAAATTTCTGTATGTTGATACTGCGTGCTTAACTTGGTAGTAGCCCTGTCTAATCTGTGCTGCCTAAATAGTCAAGCATCCTGCTTTTTTATCCTATAGAGAAGTAGTTGGATATTCAGATAATGTGTAAAATTAAACATTTTGAAATATAACTCGACTATAGGTCTACTATTAATAATTAACAATACTGATAATGTTGCATTTATTATCAGAAATGCAGCAGCCTCCCACTGGCAATAAAATCTGTACATTGATATATTAAATATTCAGCACTGAATATACTTTTCTGGGTAAAATGCTTAGATGTCACATGTGGCTGTGAGCTTTTCCGCATTATATAGTATATCAGGATGGATGTATTTCACACAGAAAGAGCATGTGACAGGCAGGCTGTGTGTAAGTATATCATGTGTGCAGAGCCCACAGTTCCGCCTTCCATTTCACGTAGGGTGCAGTTCCTGCTTTACCTCCCGCGGTGCCTGCCAGCCAGCCTTCTCTGGCATTCCTCCGTAGGGTATGCCACACTGCTTGGCTTCCGTAGGGTGACTCCCATAATCTCAGTAATACAGCAACGACAATATAGCTCTTTTAGTTGTACAGTCTGCCTCCATCGGCGATTCCCAAATCCTCAGCAATTTAGCAACAATTTTTGTGGCTTTTTAGGTTCCTGTATCACTTCTAAAGTGATTCTCATAACCTCAGTAGTATAACAACTCTTAGGATCCTGATTCACTTCCACTGGTGATTCCTATAACTTCAGTAATATAGCAACAGCAATATATGCATGTGATTCACTCCTTTAGGTGATTCTCTTAACCTCAATTATATATTGCAAGGACAGTATGATTCTTTTGGTTTTCTAAATCACTTCCATAGGTACTTTTCATAACCTCACCAATAGAGTTGTCAAAGAAATAGTATCTGATACTCATATACTAATCGATACTAAAAATTGCTATCGGAGTAGATACTGTAGTCATTTGCAACAGTATCGATACCAACAGCTCCATGTTCACCTCCAGTTGACACTAAATTTCTCACAGCACCACTGCAGACAGACAGACGCACAGCCCCTCTCCTCACTAACAGCTGAACACATGAACGCTTGCTGGTTAACACTGAGCTGGCTGAACGTGGCAAGCACTGCTGCCGAAGGGACTTCACAACCAGTTTTAGTCAAGAATGAAAAAAGCAAAAGTGCCTTTTGGAAGTATTTTGCATATGAGGCAAACGACCAGGGAGAGGCTAAGGATGTCGGTAAGCATATATGCAAACAGAGTTATTCGAATAGCACAGCAAACTTGGCGAAGCATCTGAAAGACCGACATCCCGGTCTTTATGCAGAAGTCAGTTAAACAGGGTAACACAATTATTTGTTACGTTAAATCCCAGATTGAAGCTGAGAAAAGTCAAACCAGCAGCTAGACAGAAACCTATGGTGTGGGAAAATGGAAACGAGTGTTGAGTATTTTCCTGGGTGTCAGTATCGGGTTTGAAATTGTGACAACCCTACTCACCAGTATACCTCTTTTAAGTTCCTGATACACTTCCGGTCACATGATTTAATCTTAATGACAGTTTTAGTGGTGGGCTGAGAGTTGCTACAGATGTCTTATGGATCCAGTAGGTGTTGTCTAGGGCTCTCACTATTGATTATATCAATAATCTAGTAATTACTGATTAATCTGACTATTCATCTTTCAGTCATTCATATCACACATACGGTCAGTTTAGGCACTCCAGTTCACTTAAGGTGCATATTTTTGGATAGTGGAAAGAAACCAGAGGATCTGCTGAAAAGCCACGCATACACAGGGTGAACACGCAGACTCCACGCACACACAGGGTGAACACGCAGACTCCACGCACACACAGGGTGAACACGCAGACTCCACGCACACACATGGTGAACACGCAGACTCCACGCACACACAGGGTGAACACGCAGACTCCACGCACACACAGGGTGAACACGCAGACTCCACGCACACACAGGGTGAACACGCAGACTCCACGCACAAACAGGGTGAACACGTAGACTCCACGCACACACAGGGTGAACACGCAGACTCCACGCACACACAGGGTAAACACGCAGACTCCACGCACACACAGGGTGAACACGCAGACTCCACGCACACACAGGGTGAACACGCAGACTCCACGCACACAACACAGAGTGAACACGCAGACTCCACGCACAAACAGGGTGAACACGCAGACTCCACGCACACACAAGGTGAACAAGGTCTTTTTAAACATGTATTTGCTTTGCAGTCCTGCTATTGTGGTATTTATTTTCCGCTTCTCAGTACTGACTAGGGATGGGTATCGTAACAACACTTCATTTTTTAAATGTAAAATAATTATCTATAGCTTAGCAAACACCAATGTTTGAGCAAATATCTATTACACAAACAAAACCAATGATTGTAAAACAAATAAATAAACACAATTTTCTTGTAAATGAATATACAATGATTTAAAGGAACATAGTTGGAGCACGCAGGTAGGCTGCAAAGGAACTAGCAGCTTTTAACCATTCTTCTGGAGAAAAATCAACATCCAAAAAGGTGCAAAATGCAGCTAAACAATCATCTGTGGCTAATGTTTATGTTTTATCACGAACACATTCACATAAATTAGTTAACTGTGTTTGGGATTAAAAGTAATACAAGTTTGGAACCTATTGCAATGTACGCTAAATTGAATGTATCTAATTACTACAAATACATTTTTAGGTAAGCTTTGCTTTATAATTTCTTAGTTTATTATTATTTATCTATTTGTAAAAGCCGGGGCCTGTTTCACAAAGCAGGGGGGTATTTCACGAAGCAGGTTTTGCAAACTCTGGGTTTAAACTTGAACTCTGAGTTGATTAACTCTGAGATGTCAACCTCTGAGTTTTTGGTTTCAGAACAGGTGATAACGATTAGTTTACAAAACTCTGAGTTCAATTAACCCTGATTGTCACGCGTGCACGAGCACATAAAAAGGCTCTATCAATGGCATCCAGAGAAAATGATTCACCATGACAACACAAGGAAACAAATCTCGCGCTTCCAATTTCACCCCAGTGGAGCTTGAATTATTAATGATGGCGTATGCTGAATATGAGCATGCCATATCAAAAAAAGGAAACACGATTGCTGCTGCGAAAGAACGGGAACAAGCGTGGCAGAAAATAGCTGACCGAGTGAATGCGTAAGTATTGATAAGAACGATGTTGATTGATGTATATTTAAGAAATAATACTAGTTTTTCTATATTCTCTCTAATTTAATTTCGTTGTTACAGTTGTAACCCAGCAGGCATAAAGCGCACTTGGCAGCAAATAAAGATGAAGTATAAAAATATAGTACAAACAGGTAGGCACTGGACGATTGGGAGGTTTTGCTTGTCTATAAGACACAAAAGCTACAGTTTCATCTTAAATCTGGCAGCATGTAATATTGTTTAAATCTTTTTACAAGGTTCTAAATGTGGGCTTGGGTGCATATGTTCACATTTTACCTACATATTAGCCAATAGGAAAAAGGCAGAGGCCCGAAAAACTGGTGGGGGTCCACCACCAACACCTCTCACAGAGGCTGAAGAGATGGCTCTCAGCCAAAACACTGGCCGGCCCATGGCTGATGGCATCCTAGGAGGAAGCTCCTCCGATACAGCCATGCCCCAGGACAGAAGTTCTTACATAAGAAGTAAGTAATTCATATGAATGATGTATGTGCATTTGTCCAGTGTTGGCTCAGTGATGGCTATCCATTAAACTCATCATCAAACCCATCATAATCGAACCGATTGTAATTTATTTAAAAGTTATAGATGAGTATAATTTGATAGATGTCATTACTTCATGTACATACTGTTGAAAGACTGTGATATTTGAAAGACTGCCCACTGTTGTAAAAGTTATATTCAAAATGTGCAGGTCTCTGTTGATGAATTGCCTGTAATCCACATTGTCTTGCAGTTACTGATGGAGTAATCTCTGTTGTGGAACCGCCAGACACCCATGAAATGGTACATACTCTTCTCGAGATTTTTCATACTATGTCTTTCATTATTGGTGTATGCAAGTAAGAGAGTCTTCACTACAGGATGAAGACACCTTGTCAGCTGTCACAGGGAGGGAAGATGTAGAGCAGCCTATGGTATGCACTTTCTAACAAATACGTCATGTAAGTGATGCACCATTTTAAAACATTTATCCTTTCTTCACAGAGCAATGCAGAGAATCTCCAGGGTGAACCGACTGCATCCACAGCCACAGCGCAGCTTACCTCTGTAAGATGCTTCAGTATTTGCCTGCCAGTTATTGAAAAATTGGATTAAGAATCATTCTTCTCATTAAATGAAAATGTTGTTAGCTACAAGTGTCTGTTTTCTAAGTTATATTCATAGTGGTACAATTTTCACAGTGCAATACTGCCAAGATGTAACATTTTTGTGTATTCTAATAGCTCCCTGTAAAGCAGTTGTACAAAATATACCTTGAGAAACAAATTGAAAAATCGGATCTGGAAATGGAACACATTAAACAAAAAATGCAGAAAACCCTAATAGAAATACAAATATTGGAACATCAGTTAAAGGTGGGTAGTGGCACAAGTTGATGGATCGTTAACTGTCTTTCAAAACAAAATATTAAAATACTGTTTTGCATATTCAATTACAGGAAATAAAGAAGAGTTCATAAAATGATTGTCATTTGTTTTTATTTGCAACTTATTTACTGGAAATGATTAGAACATATTGCGTTTCGAACAGCTTGTCCATCTGTTGCATCAACAGGAATGTCAGGGTTGTTATCAGGGTCAACCTCTGGGGCAGCAACCCAGGTTTCTCTTCTCATCATTGCAATATTGTGCAGGACTACGCATGCAACAATGATATCACAGGCCCTTTCTGGGGTGGCACGGAGGCCACGAAGGCACTGGAAACGGGCCTTCAGTATGCCCAGGGTCATCTCTATTCTGGCCCGGGTCCTGCTGTGAGCCAAGTTATATCTTTGCTGTGGGCCAGGCTCAGGATCAGGGTATGGGGTCAGCAGATAGGGCTGGCATGGGTACCCCCTGTCACCGAGTAGGTAACCACTGAACTCCCCTACAATAATGAGTAGACAGTTTACATGTTAAGGTGCAATATGAGGGAACAAGATATTGCTTAAAGATTATAATATACTGTAGCTACATTATATACTCACCACGAGCAAGTCTAGCACTCAGTGTGCATTCACGGAACATTCTGGCATCATGCACAGACCCAGGCCACTTTGCCTCCACGTTGCTGATGACATAGGCTGCATCACATATAATCTTCACAATGCAGAACAGTGATTAGTTACTGTAGATGTACTGTAAAGTAGGCCAATAATTCAATGCAGTAAACTACTAAAAGCTAGAAACACCTACCTGCACATTAATACTGTGGAATGACTTTCTGTTCACATAGTCTCCTTCATTTACTGAAGGAGCCTTAATGGGAATATGTGTGCCATCTATGCAGCCAATCACACCTGGAAATCCTAACAAAGAGGGCATAAGTCTACTTAATTTTAACAGGTACTGCAGTCAGTTTCTAGTTTTGTATGGTGTTACAATGCAAAAAGTGTAACTGTATTTTATCTAGTCTTAACCTACAATTGTTTATTGCTTCAAATCTTAAAGCATATTACTAAATATATGAGGCTATTACTTCATACCTGCAATTCTGTGGAATTCTTCCTTGATTATTCTACTACATCTGTGACCAGGAAATGCCACAAACGTGTAGAGAAAATGTTTAAGCGCAAGAGTAACCTGTCTGATACACCGGCAGACGGTTGCCTTAGAAACATGTTGAGCGTCACCAATATTATACAGAAAGCTGCCATTAGCAAAAAAGCGAAGTGCTGTACAAAGAATTTGCTCGGAACTGAGAGGATGTCCACGGTGTGTTTGACGAGCAAAATGAGGGCTAAGAATATTGTTGAGATAAATGATTGTCTGTGATGAAAAACGGTAACGCTCTAACAGAAAATCATTTGTAAACGATAAAATATCTAAACGGGGTCTGATCACCCTCTCCTGACGTAGATTCCTGCGGATAATTTGTGCTTCGATGTCGACCGGTCTTTCGAGAAAAGGACACGCCATGTCTGAGAAAGTACTTGCTTCAATCTGACTGTTCATTTGAAGAGGAGGAACTCAGAGTTACAGGGATTAAACCTGCTAGCGAGCAGGTTAGCTTCACGGGGTATGTTACCGCGGTAAATGACTCAGAGTTGGGCTCAACTGGCTTTTTGAAACCGAAAACTTTGAATTTCCCTTAACTCACACACAACTAACTCCGAGTTTTCACTAAACCCGCTTCGTGAAACGGCCCCCAGGATTACTTGCTTAGCCAGATAACTTGCGAGATTTAAGGTAGTCTGGGCTAAATGTAAGGTCTATTTAGCCCAGACTACCTTAAATCTGGCAAGTTATCTGGCTAAGCAAGTAATCCTGCTTCGTGAAACAGGCCCCAGTACTATAAAGGCATTTTAATGTTTAATATTTATTTAGGCTACTGCATAAAAATACTCTAAATATTTAGTCTGAATATTTAGTAACTGAATGTGTATTTATTAAATTATTAACATTATAATACTGATTTAGAAAGACCTTATGTGATGTTTATGTCGTTATTTTAACATAGCATACATACCTGAGGAGGCGGATGATCAAGTAGAAGCTAGGCAGTCGAAAACTTTGCATTTCTCTCTCTGCACATAATGCACTTTGGCTTGATTTGATAAATTGCTTGTGTTTCCGCCTTTACAAGCAAAAATCTTGTTGCACTTGTTGCAACGAGCATTGTCCGTGTTCACACGGGTGAAGTGTAACCATACTTTGGATCGTTTGGCTCTCTCCGCCCTCGTCACTCCATAAGCGCGAGCTCTCTCGTGTTGTGTGCGCGCGAGCTCTGTATACTGCGGAACAGACTACATTTCATGCGTGAGATTGCAAATAATGGCAGTGCAGGCGAATAACGAATATTATCGCAAATTACAAAAGGCTGGTCAGGTAAAATATGCTAGGTAATGTTTATTTCACAATATTAAATAGGAAATTTATTTTTTTAATTTCTCCAGTACCGACAGCAGAACCATTAACGTCAGAGCTTATCGATACTTCGGTCTTTCATAATTAGGCACCGGGACCGGTGGGTTTCGGTACCCATCCCTAGACTACTGACAGACCACTGCATTTTCATTCACTTTTAACGCGAAGTGCTTTTCATGCTTTCACTATTTATTTAGACCCTCATGCACTTCATGTCGTCTTCCTTTCGCTATATTGACGAATAATCGAGAAGGAAATTTTTAATTGATGCTTTTTAATAATCGAGTCATGGAGTTTTGTGTGATTATGACAGCTCTAGCCATGTCGGGATCCGTGAGCATATGGCCGAAGGGTGAGAGATGAGCTAAATCAGAAGTCAGAGATCATTTAAAGTCAGCTACTCTGTCAGCAATGGTTAAGGTCAATTTCTTGCTAGTTTTGCTAGGTGTCTTACTGATTTAGTATCCATTCAGCTGGTTAGTGCTGTTTTAGATGCACATGATCAATCTACAGCCTAATTTCACCATTATTCATTCACAGATAGTAGTTTGTCTAAGAAATTAGTTAGTTGTCCATGAAAGAAAAAAAAAATATTGTTGTTGTTGTTTTGTATATTATTGTATTTTGTAATATTGAGGTGGCTTCAATAACATTTATAAGCCTAACGATAAACAACGGTTACAGCAGCAACATATGTCTAACATCTGGAATGTTTTTCTCTCTGTATCACGGCATGCAAAGCTGGAAGGTATTGACAGGTTCATTTAAAACTCTGGAGAGTAATCAAATTAAATAATATAACCGCCGTGGTTCCTTTTGCATCATTGCTACTTAGGCGCAGTCTAATAAATGACTTATTTATGTACAATAATGCACTTACAAAAGTGTAAAAAACCAAAACAATGAAATCCAATAAACAATAAAGTGTTCTGTTTTTTAAAAATTTTCTTTCCAGACAACTGTAGGGGAACAACTGAAGTGTTTGTAGCGGCCTGAAACTATGATTTTGAAAACAGAATGCCGATTTTGTGTCAGGGATTTTCCAGAGCAAACCGTAAAGAGCACAATGGGCATCTGCCAAGGTATCTGAGCAGAACTTCGCCAAAACCATTATCTGAGGTCTCCGTGTCAGGTTTGGTTTGAGACATCGGCAATCCACATCTTCATGCCAACCTCAATGCATGTGCAATACATATAAATGAATGTATTTACAGTATACATATTAAGCACACGGAACATTTACACATATTAATCGGTGACATTCAGAGCATTAAAAAAAAAATTAAAAATTTTAACAGCTAGGGTAAATGACTCCTGAGCACTTTGACGAGTGTGTGAAGTTGGATCCCTTTACAACTGCTGTGAGTGCTCATAATGACTCATGTGTTACATTATATATCACTGTGGCCTTTTCCTGCTAATACTCTAGATGGCTAGACATGTTGTATCCTTGTACCTTTACGATATCCCGCACATCCTTTTCAGAACACACCATTACAGTTACTGGCTTTTGCAAAGCATGGTGAAAGTGGGATTATGGTTATGTAATGGAAGTATGGCTGGCTGTAAATAGAAACGTTATTAATAGAAATGCTTTCTGTGTTAGCAGTTTGGGGAGGCTTGTTTTATTTAGTATAGTCATGAGCTACAGCTCAGTTTCCTGTTTATCCAGCAATTAAGCATCTGATGTCTCGCAGCTTATTCGTCCCATTAATGATTATAAATTGAGTATGGAGAGCAGTGAAGAGGTATGCAGAAAATTGGACATGAGTAGATTACTGCGGTCTGGTGGTGCCTTACTGAAGTGGGCATTAGCAGGGGAGGCGGGGGGGGGGGGGGGGGGTGGAAAAGGAAGAAGGGCAGGGAGATCACTCGGACCTAAGCTGGAACGAGGTCACTTCCAGCATTAGTCTGTCCCCACCAGGCTTATTGTTCACAAGAACTACACCTATAAGAAAACATTTTCGCAAAATCAAATGATAACAACAACACTTTGTAGATCCCGATGGGGACATCCTCTGTTTGGCTACTCCGTCTTGCTCTCTATGACACATATTTAGGTAAGAGCAAGCTTGGCAGCGAAGTGCAGCCCCTTGCAATGGATACCTGGGGGCTAAGGGTGCTGCACTGTGATGCAGCATTTGAGAGAAGTGCTTGTCTGTTCCCTCACACGTGATTCCGGAGACACACAACATGGAAAAAAGAACTATTGTGTCAAACGTGCAACCTGAGAGCGATGCACAAAGCCTGCCTTCACCCAGGAGCCCAGCACAAGGGGAAAATGTAGCTGTGAGCCATTGCAGTGTCACCAAATGATAATCCCAGTCTCACCACTGCTAGTGGGTGAAAAATAATGTTCATTTTGTTTATTTAGGAGAATACAGCAGACACTGGTCTAAACCTTAATCCATTGAAGAGAACAGAATGTGCTTCTTACCACCATTGAAATAAACTGACAAAATGTTTTAGCAATTTGTTTAACAATGAGTCATTTACAATATTTGAAAATCTCCTATTTTAAAAATAAAATAACCACACTTCACTTTTTCCGTTTAATGTCAGGAGTATAATAAGTTTCCTTTTCGAACTCCCTGCATTTAAACATCTCATTCTTTGTTTTGTGGGGTTTTGTGGCTTTTTTAAATGACTGTTGGGTTCCCGTTTGTTATAACTCTGCTTAATAAAACAAGAAGATAATGATGGATTTGACTTGTGAAGATGAAAACGTCTCTTTTTTTACTAAATATTTGCACGTACCTTTTGAGGGATTTTGCTGTTTCACCTATTGGCTTGTCGGTATCACAGATGCAGTCTTGTAAGCAGTAAATGGCCAATGGAAATATATATAAAATTATTTTTAGTTACCTTCGTAACTTTACTGACGATGCAGTAAAACAGTTGTTTTTATATAACAGTGATATTAAATTGTGGGTGTAAGATACTGAGTGACAATATACTGAATGATATAATAGTTAAAGGGATTCCAGCAAAGTATTTTTTAATGTTTATGATTATCGTGCATTGTGATTTCATTTTGGGCTGGGTCACCTCAAAAAATGCATTTTTCAAACACGGCTAAAGTCAGCAGCATGGACAAGATGTTCTACAAAAATGAAACTCTCAGGCTCTCAGTGTAGCCATGAAACCTGGGAAATAAACCACTCATCTGATCTCAGACCAGCTGTGTTTTGTTTGTGAAGTCTGTAGATAGCAAATAATAAAGTTCAGTACCACAACAAAATATGGCTCCATCCATCCATACATCCATCCATCCAGCTTTGCACATCACTTGTGATGTGTTAATACCCATTTCACCCTGATGGTTATGATATGTGCACATTTTTAATGGAGGATCCGCTGTTTCTGCATCACACTATGAAATATCGCGTCACACGCTTAAGACCAGGAGACGACATTTTTGGTAGTACTCCATGTTCTCTGGCTTGTGGCTTGTGAAAACGTAACGAGTGTCATCAAACAAACCAGCTGATGTTCTGCAAAATGGATGGTTGGATGGATGTTCGTAATTACATTGGGGTAAACTACTGTTGTATCACGTTGTTTGAATGAGGACATGTAAGCTATCAGTGTCACGTTGTCTACATTTGGCTAAGCGAATAAATGATCTAATTCATTCCTACGGTTCTTTATCTGCACCACTGATCAACTCGTGTTACCCTGTTTTGTCTCGGCTAAAATCTCTCGCCTCCCTCTCCCCTGCCATTGCCAGGCTCTGAACCGGGGAATCGCAACCGTCAAGGATGCGGTGGAGATGCTGGCTAGCTATGGCCTGGCCTACTCCCTGATGAAGTTCTTCACCGGGCCCATGAGCGACTTCAAGAACGTGGGACTGGTGTTCGTGAACAGCAAGAGGGACCGGACCAAGGCCGTCCTCTGCATGGTTGCCGCGGGAACCGTGGCCATCATCTTCCACACACTCATAGGTGAGATCCTGAGTCCGATTGACCCAAGTGGCATTGCTGCTCTGCAGTATGGCGAGTTGATGGCATTGCGATGTTCTTATATATGTGTGTGAGTGTGTGTGTGTGCGTGTGTTATCCAAGGAAACATACAATTCAGAAAGCGTCAGCCAGTCCCTGGAGCAATTGCGGGTTAAGAACCTTGCTCAAGGACGCAATCACTCTGCTGTCCCTGGGGTTTGAACCGGCAACCTAATCGTTCATGAGTCCGAACCCTGAAAGCCACACACTGCTCCGTGTTATCAGAGGATTGTCCCTGTTTAAATACAAAAAAAAAAAAAAAACAAGCAAGAGCAAACTTCTTTCTCAGTGATGTAGATATTAATGCTATGGCAAACAAATGTCCCCTGAAGTATCTTTATTTGTTTTGTGCAGTATGCACTTCATGAGTACTGACTCGTGTTTTTCTGTGGGCTGATATTTGTGTCTGATGATATCTAATCAATGTAATGTTATAGTGTTGCAAGCGTGCTGAGCACGGCAAGATTCAGAAAACACTGTAACCAATGATCAGCTTACATCGCGGATTTTAGACTCCTTTAGTTTAACTTTAAAATAACCACATTGAAATGCATAAAAATACTTTCAGCTACACCACCAGTCAAAGGATTTTGCACACCAGAGGTTTTTTTTTTTTTTTACCACATTTATGTTTATTTCATAAACTGCCGATATTTAAAAAATCTTGTTAAGCACTGGAAAGTTGACTGAACAACTATAAATGAAAAATAATACAAGTTTCTTTTATAATATGGAAAGAGTATGTAACAGTGCACGTCTGGCATCCTATTAACTGGTTTTGTGGTGATATCATTGTCAAATTCTGGACTGTCCTAACTTTAAATGCACTAGTTAACTGTATAAAACACTTGGTTTTCACACTGGATTGAATTAAGAGTTGAGTAGTTCTTTTTTAAAAAAAAACACGATAGTTCAGCATTTTCATTTAGATGTCAGAAATTGGCCCCGGACCTTGGCACCTGCGCTCCAGTGCTGAGGAGCCAGTACGTTTGGTGGTCTTTGCTATTCCGCGTGGATTGGGCGATTTCTCATTTGGATTCCCTTTACTTTAAGAAGGAAATAAAAAATACCCTTTGTTTCTAATGCATTGCGTTTGGCAGTGGGAGTGTGTCACATGTCACTGTTCTACTGTCGCAGTTCTGCTATCAGTAGCACTACGTCTTGATTTATCGTAACCAGAAAGAGCTTCGTTTGCTTCATCGCATTAACAGATTGGAAGGAGTACATAAACGATGCTATTCTTACATTTTCAAGTGCAGTTCTTCATTTTCATTAGCGGGTTAGCTAAGAGAGTGTAGCCACCAGTATTTTGTCAAACTCCTCATTTCGCAGCTAATGTATGCTTGCATATCTTACATATGATCAACAACATTTTGACCGGGTCTCTGACTAGTGTATTCTGGGAAGTATATTTTCTTGTGTATAATAAATTCAGCAAAAAATGTATTACAGTTATGCTGACACTGATTTTCACATGTGCTGTCTCTATCGCGTTGCACCTCTTTCTGAGCAGTAAGCATAGATACAAGGCTCGTCTTTGTCACGTGACCACGAATGGCTGCTGCAGGGTGAATGCTAACTAGTACATTTCTATCTGAAATATGTTTCCAAGACCTGCAGCATGGAGGTCCCCTTAGCCCCTAGTCTAAAGGCAGAGGATGTAAAAGCACTTAGATTAACCCAAAGAGCTGCAGAGCTGACCATAATATACATTATATATATATATAACTTATTTGCTTTTGCTTTGGATGTGCAAGCATTTCATTTTGTGTGATTGAGAACGATTGAGAGTAAATTCTTTGCAATAGTTTTTTGCTGTATAAAAATCGACTGTCAGATACCATTAAGTCAGTAATAGTGTTACAGGATCCAAATATCATTATCAGCGCCTGTAAATCATTTTTATACCTTCATATTGCTACTTTTATTGCTCGTACACTGATAATATTGGCTAAACAATTAAAGTCCACGGCGTTTAATGCTGAGTTTGCACGAAAGTGCTCTTAACCTTAATGGTGTCCACAGCGTACACCGATTTGGGATACTACATCATCAACAAGCTTCACCATGTGGACGATTCTGTGGGCCAAAAGACCCGGAAGGCCTTCCTCTACCTGGCTGCCTTCCCCCTGCTGGACGCGATGGTAAGGGTGCTCATACTGGGGCAGCGAGAACGCAGAACCAATACAGAGAGGGATGGAGGGCAGGCGAGCTGTCATGTGACAGAAGCTGTCATATACTTCACCTGCAAAGTGATTCCGAATATCAACACATGCTGTTCTTAGCATTGAGGTTTATCAGTAGCTCATACCAATGCAGAAGCAGCCTGCTTGTTAGTCATAATATAGTAGCTGGCATGCTGACCATTGCCAGAACTCCTGCAGGGCAGTAGATATAGCTTCAGCAAGAGATTTCTCTCAAAAACATTCACTCGTCACCAGCTTTATAACTCAGTGGGAGGGTGCTTACACTTTATGTTAAATTTAATATGCCTTTTGTATATTAAACACCACCTAATAATCCCATGGCTGCATAAAACTTGTGTCACATTTTGGGAAATATAGTATTTATTTCCTGTCAGTTCAATCGATTTGTACATTACTAACAAGCAAACAAAAAAAGTTACATTTCCATATATTTTATCTTAAAAAGATTACTGATTTATTTGTTTTCAAAAGTCAAAATGAAAAAAGAAAAAAAAAATCACTTACCTGCATGACATAGGGGGGTCTGTCTGTCTGTATCTGTGTCTGTATCTGTGTCTGTATCTGTGTCTGTATCTGTGTCTGTATCTGTGTCTGTATCTGTAACTGTATCAGTAGGATTAGACGCAGGGACCTGCACCTTCAGGGAGAGCTTTATAGCTATTTTGATGCACAGGCTGCGGTACACTGGGCTTTGTGCTTTTGCCAAAGCCAACCTGAGCAGAGTTTCTATCCCAGGCCTGGACTCACGCCGGCATCCTGCTGAAACATAAGTACAGCTTCTTGGTGGGCTGTGCTTCCATCTCCGACGTCGTCGCCCAGGTAAGGATGGCTGCTTGCTGCCTGCTGCAAGTAGGTCATTTTTTTTTCATTTGTTACAAAATATTCCCGTCAGAAGTGCATACTGAATTATACATAGTTTTAAATTATTTTACTATTTCCATCCAGGCTTTCAAAATAATCCAGTTTCAATCCAGATCATTGCTGCGGTATACAGTAAATTTACTTCACAAGAAGTGTAGCTGTTTGAGAATTTTAAATATTGCTCCTGAAGATATAATATAAAATGCTTTATATCAAAGACTAACTGGGGTCTAGCCCAGTGGTCAACAACTGACAGACTCGGCATCCAAAGCAAAATACAATTGAACTGAGACTGCGTGATTGAGTCGCGCTCGGTCTGCAAATCTTACCTTCGGGAACCTCCCTGGGCGGCTAACGTAATCGCACATCTGACCGGCAGATTTTTTCGAACACAATTGACCTTGGCTTTGATGCTGATGGAACCTGGCCCTCAGAGAACAATAGCTGGGGAGCCCTGGTCTGGCCTGTAAACTTTGCTCTGACAGCCGCTGCATTTCAGAAGACAGTAACAGCTGCCGTGTCGCCCGGCAGATCGTGTTTGTGGCCATCCTGCTCCACAGCCACCTGGAGTGCCTGGAGCCCCTCCTCATCCCCATCCTGTCCCTCTACATGGGCGCCCTGGTGCGCTTCACCATCGTGGGCCTGGGTTACTATAGCAACATCCACGACAACATTCCGGACTCCAGCGGACCTGAGGTGGGGGTAGGTCACCGGCAACGTCACAAGCGAACAGTGCGATGGTAACAGTAAGGTATTTTAAAAATTTAGCTAGGTTTTAAATGAAGCAAATACAGACATTTGGACTTTGAAATTGTGGGTTTGGTTCTTTAGTTGCCAAGGCACCAACTGTGCAGGATAATCCCAGTGTGGCACCCCGAGAATGCTGGTAGAGTATGGGGATAAAACAATACCCTGTTATGATGGTAGGGTACAAATCCTAAGAGATGTATCTTTTCTCATATCCCATCTTGCTGTCCTTTGAGGTATGCACACGCACATACTGAGGTGGGACTAAAGTTTGGTGTCTGAGAGCAGGGTCAGTCATTTATCCGCCCCCCCCCCCGGAGCATTTTTCAGGGGATTAAGGGTCTCACTCAAGGGCCCAAACAAAGATGTGACTCTTCTGTCAGAGATGGTTGGGATGATGCCTGGCAAAGGGCCCTAACTTGCTGAGCCACATATAATATACACATGTCCCTTCTATATGCAATAATGAAGAAGGTTTGGTGATACCCAGCATAAGAAGTCTGACTGAAGGAGGCCTGATTTTGAAAACAGATGTAGGACAGTAAGTGTGTTGGGTCTACACCATGTGCACGTTCAGGGAGAGCTTTATAGCTCTCACAGAACTGTTCTCCTTCTTCTTCATGATCACACCCCTCTGTTTCCAGGGAGACGCCACCATCCGGAAGATGCTGAGCTTCTGGTGGCCCCTGGCCCTGATTCTGGCCACCCAGCGCATCAGCAGACCGATCGTGAACCTGTTCGTCTCCCGCGACCTCAAAGGGAGTGCGGCGGCCACAGAGGCAAGTGGCCGCCACTAGGGGGCGTGTGCCCCGGGGTTTCCGCAAGCGGCCGTCACCGTAGTGTGCGCTTGACCTCTCGATTGGTTACGTGCTGGACTTATGTTTCCTAATGGTGACAGTTTACTGTTTTTCGGATTATAGCCTTTTCAGAATCACTGAAGCTGGCATCAGACTTAGCAAATGTTTGTATAGCACCAGGGTTGGTGCTGTATACACACTGAATGTGATAAACTTCATACACACTTAGCATCTGTGCGTCAGTTGCATTGGGGTTACATTCGTTCATCAGCACCAATATCAAAGTACAGTATTCTGTTGCATCAACACAGAATCCTGCATTTGATTGTGAACTGAAGTGAACTACTTATGGATAATTGTGTTGGGACCTCTTAACGTAAAACCACAGGGAGTGTACTGCTGCTGCTGCAATTTCAGTGGACCTTCTTTGATACTGTGAATGTGTCTTCTGCTCTCTCGAATGATGTTTAACACATCTGACCCTAAGCTCATTTGGCTTCAAATGACCATGCTGCTTGCTTCGTTGGTGACCCTGACCTTTTCAATACAAGCCCCTGTCTGAATTAGCAGTCCAGAAGATCTCACTCTAGAGTCAGTAGCTTTGGTGTTGTTGTGGCTCGATATACGAATATTTACATTGACTTGGCTATTGAGGGTACCAGCATGGCTCATGTATATTTTACAGAGGTAGAAAGTTCTGGTTCAGAAAGTACAAATCCAGACCATGATTTTGATTCAACCAACTGAATACTCTGGGAATGTGGCTCTTTATGCTGGTTGGTTGGTTGAAACAGAATCTTGGTCTGAATTTGTTCTTTCTGAATCTGAACTTTCCACATCTGATATGGTTGGAATAAAATAGTGATAAAAAAAAATATCTTAATTACTTGCGAAACACGATTGGCACATTTTGTTAAGCACATAGAGTATGTGAAAGAGGTTTTGTTTCTCCACATGAATTAATTCGTGGCTGATTATATTTGGCGAGTGCGGTAGTTGATGTGGGTTCCATTATTATGCGCACGCTGATGATGTCATATTTACGCCCACCTGCACATATGAAAGAGTAGAACCTATTAAAGTCTAGACCAGTTTCAGAGGGATTGAACACCAGGGGAGCTCAGTATCCATCACGGTCTGCTTAAGAGCTTTTGTCTGAAACCGCTGGATGCTTGTTGGTTAATAATAGGCCGGTACGAGCCTCGTCGTTCAGATCAAACAGACGTCCACTCTCCTCGAAGCGAGCGGATGAATCATGTCGGAGAAGGAATAAATTAAACTGGAAAACTACTAGAAAATGGGGCAGTACATACGCACTTGTCATATTCGGGGTCCAGGAAACTACGGGCACATAATCCAGGATTGGGCATCAACCCATCACATTTGGCAACTCCAGTGAACCTCAGCATGTGTCTGGGTGGGCAGCATGATGGTGCAGTGGTTAGCTGTCTGGGTGGGCAGCATGGTGCTGCAGTGGTTAGCTGTCTGGGTGGGCAGCATGGTGCTGCAGTGGTTAGCTGTCTGGGTGGGCAGCATGGCGGTGCAGTGGTTAGCTGTCTGGGTGGGCAGCATGGTGCTGCAGTGGTTAGCTGTCTGGGTGGGCAGCATGGCGGTGCAGTGGTTAGCTGTCTGGGTGGGCAGCATGGTGCTGCAGTGGTTAGCTGTCTGGGTGGGCAGCATGGCGGTGCAGTGGTTAGCTGTCTGGGTGGGCAGCATGGTGCTGCAGTGGTTAGCTGTCTGGGTGGGCAGCATGGCGGTGCAGTGGTTAGCTGTCTGGGTGGGCAGCATGGTGCTGCAGTGGTTAGCTGTCTGGGTGGGCAGCATGGTGCTGCAGTGGTTAGCTGTCTGGGTGGGCATCATGGCGGTGCAGTGGTTAGCTGTCTGGGTGGGCAGCATGGTGCTGCAGTGGTTAGCTGTCTGGGTGGGCAGCATGGTGCTGCAGTGGTTAGCTGTCTGGGTGGGCAGCATGGTGCTACAGTGGTTAGCTGTCTGGGTGGGCAGCATGGCGGTGCAGTGGTTAGCTGTCTGGGTGGGCAGCATGGTGCTGCAGTGGTTAGCTGTCTGGGTGGGCAGCATGGCGGTGCAGTGGTTAGCTGTCTGGGTGGGCAGCATGGCGGTGCAGTGGTTAGCTGTCTGGGTGGGCAGCATGGTGCTGCAGTGGTTAGCTGTCTGGGTGGGCAGCATGGTGCTGCAGTGGTTAGCTGTCTGGGTGGGCATCATGGCGGTGCAGTGGTTAGCTGTCTGGGTGGGCAGCATGGTGCTGCAGTGGTTAGCTGTCTGGGTGGGCAGCATGGCGCTGCAGTGGTTAGCTGTCTGGGTGGGCAGCATGGCGCTGCAGTGGTTAGCTGTCTGGGTGGGCAGCATGGCGCTGCAGTGGTTAGCTGTCTGGGTGGGCAGCATGGCGCTGCAGTGGTTAGCTGTCTGGGTGGGCAGCATGGCGCTGCAGTGGTTAGCTGTCTGGGTGGGCAGCATGGCGCTGCAGTGGTTAGCTGTCTGGGTGGGCAGCATGGCGCTGCAGTGGTTAGCTGTCTGGGTGGGCAGCATGGCGCTGCAGTGGTTAGCTGTCTGGGTGGGCAGCATGGCGCTGCAGTGGTTAGCTGTCTGGGTGGGCAGCATGGCGCTGCAGTGGTTAGCTGTCTGGGTGGGCAGCATGGCGGTGCAGTGGTTAGCTGTCTGGGTGGGCAGCATGGCGCTGCAGTGGTTAGCTGTCTGGGTGGGCAGCATGGCGCTGCAGTGGTTAGCTGTCTGGGTGGGCAGCATGGCGCTGCAGTGGTTAGCTGTCTGGGTGGGCAGCATGGCGCTGCAGTGGTTAGCTGTCTGGGTGGGCAGCATGGCGCTGCAGTGGTTAGCTGTCTGGGTGGGCAGCATGGCGCTGCAGTGGTTAGCTGTCTGGGTGGGCAGCATGGCGCTGCAGTGGTTAGCTGTCTGGGTGGGCAGCATGGCGGTGCAGTGGTTAGCTGTCTGGGTGGGCAGCATGGCGCTGCAGTGGTTAGCTGTCTGGGTGGGCAGCATGGCGCTGCAGTGGTTAGCTGTCTAGGTGGGCAGCATGGAGCTGCAGTGGTTAGCTGTCTGGGTGGGCAGCATGGCGGTGCAGTGGTTAGCTGTCTGGGTGGGCAGCATGGCGGTGCAGTGGTTAGCTGTCTGGGTGGGCAGCATGGCGGTGCAGTGGTTAGCTGTCTGGGTGGGCAGCATGGCGGTGCAGTGGTTAGCTGTCTGGGTGGGCAGCATGGCGCTGCAGTGGTTAGCTGTCTGGGTGGGCAGCATGGTGCTGCAGTGGTTAGCTGTCTGGGTGGGCAGCATGGCGGTGCAGTGGTTAGCTGTCTGGGTGGGCAGCATGGCGGTGCAGTGGTTAGCTGTCTGGGTGGGCAGCATGGTGCTGCAGTGGTTAGCTGTCTGGGTGAGCAGCATGGCGGTGCAGTGGTTAGCTGTCTGGGTGGGCAGCATGGTGCTGCAGTGGTTAGCTGTCTGGGTGAGCAGCATGGCGGTGCAGTGGTTAGCTGTCTGGGTGGGCAGCATGGTGCTGCAGTGGTTAGCTGTCTAGGTGGGCAGCATGGTCCTGCAGTGGTTAGCTGTCTGGGTGGGCAGCATGGTGCTGCAGTGGTTAGCACTGTTGCCTGAAACCTCTGGGTCCTGGGTTTGAGTCTCTGCCATGGTCCTTTTTAAGTGTGTGGAGTTTGCATGTTCTTCCCCCCCGCCCCCAGCCAGTCCAAAAACACGCTGAGGTTAATTGCTTGAATGGGTCATGTGTGAGTGTTCTTAGCAATCGGTTGGCGCCCCATCCTGAGTAGTTCCCTGCCTTGTGCTTCAGACCCCATGTGACCCTAAGTAGGACAAGCAGTTACAGAAAATGGATGGACTACTAGAAAGCACAACAAGTATTATGCATCTTCCACAAGTCACTGTGAAATAATGTGTGTGTGTGTGTGTTTTTTTTTAGGCTGTTGCTGTGTTGACGGCCACATACCCAGTGGGTCACATGCCCTACGGCTGGTTGACGGAATTGCGGGCGGTTTATCCAGCCTTTGACAAGGTGAGGAACCAATCTTCCCTTTACCTTGTCTTTTCTCTGCTGAATGAATTCATCACTCCGGACATAATGATTGACTCTGGTTATGGAGGTGACATTTTCAGCCTGGACGGTGTTTTATACAGGATTGGCCCAGTAACTGCAACAAAGTGATAATGTTATCTGTCAGGATTTGTTTTCTGCGTAGCCAAGAGTGTGATGTTATGCCATAAAGAGTATGAGGCATCATGTTACGCTGAGCTTCAATGGTCCAAGTATAAAAGTACTTCACGTTTGGCTCAGTTTTAAAGGAGGATTTAAGCAGAGGTTTAATTCTGTGCATGGATTAACTTCATGTCTCATGTTGGGCCAGGATTAAGAGATAGGAGCTTAATTAAATATTTTGCAGTGACAAATTGTATTTTTGACTTCTGTACGGAAACATGAAATAATTTCAATGATTTTAAATTAATAATCAGCATTGTTACATGCTTTGGCTTAATTATGTGCTTTGTCTTTGACCCAGAACAATCCCAGTAACAAGATGACCACCAGCAGCACCATGGTAACCAAGTCACACATCAAGAAGTTCACTTTCGTCTGCCTGGCGATTTCCGTCACGGTAAGAGCAAAATTCTAAAGAACATTGACATACCGGGATATTATGATCAACATCGCTAAGTCATGGAAGGTGGCTGAAAGAAAGGATGATCTCAATCCTGACACATTTAGGTGAAAGAAAGAAAGAAAGAAAGAGAGAGAGAGAGAGAGAGAGAAACAAAAATTTTGCACCAGTCCAAACAGTGCATTATTCATTACAAATTTAACAGGTATAGGACAGTAACTCTTAGTGATTAAAATAGAAGAAGCTTAAGTATTACTAAAACAAAATTACCTGTTTGACATAATGAGTGAATCTCAATACTGCGAAAACAAAGATCGTACTTGTGGTCTTGGCAAGACGTGTCTTGCTAACTTGCCATCCAAGAACGAACTTGCATTGAATCATGGGATTGGTCTCGTTTGGCGGGCATGCAGCCAGTGGACCCTTGATATTTGAGGTGGAGCATGACTGACATATAGGGATTTTTTACGGTCCTCTCTACTTCTGTTCTTGAGTATTGGAACTGGTCTTGGAAGATGATGTAAAACGAGAACAAGTCAAGTACGCATTCATCCAAGACATCACACAAGACATAACATAATAAACCTATTAATCTATGTGTGGGATGTACAATAAATACATAAAATAGCTGAGCTATTACACTGCAGATGCTGCATAATACTGATATTGCCCAAGAAAAATGTCTTTGGTAGTATATGTGTTCATTGTGGTATTGTAACCCATACAAGGTGCAGTAATTGTAATACAAGACACAGTTAATACAGTTAAGGTGCAGTTAAATATAAACATTTGCAGTGTTTTGCATCTGCAGCCTGGAATTTAGTGACCTTGCATCCAAAATCTTTGTGGCGTTGCAGCGAGGGAAATGAGTCCTAAACTCTGAGCCGGTGAGATTACCGCTCGCTGTCAGTCGCGGCCGACTGTACCCCGCCAGGACCTCGCTTCACCATCTCTGCTGCTGCTGCTCCGTCATCAGAGTAACAAACGGAGTCCCAGTGGAAAGGAAAAAGCAAACAGCTTCTCTTCTAGCCCACACGCGCTGGAGTGAAAGTCTCTGGACGCGGGTTCCACTCGTGTTATTATGTGTGAAAGTGCAGCTAATCGCAATGAAGGAGAAAACACACTTCGACACAGGTTCACCTCACAGACAAACCCAGAAGACTGGTAGCTTGATGACAGAATTCTTGCAGCGGGCAGGAAATATGTGGGTGTCCCAGTAGTTAAATTTTTATCAGCTTGGCATTTTTAGACTGGAAAAGGTCCTTGTGATAAAAGGTAAATGGCTGACTTCATTGTAGACACAGATTCCATTACCACCTAAAAACTGATAATCTCTCAAAACTCTATGCTACTAATTGAAATCTGTGCATGCAGCAGGACGGACTGGAAGCCTTCGTCGGCAATGAAAATGCACAAAGACCGTCGTGATTTATACAAACAGAGTCAGTGTAAGTGAGTGCCAGAGCAAACCAGCCGGGCATCCTGTTTTCGGGTATGCCCATGTGATGAGCTGCAGAATGACTGGCATTACATGTCAATGCAACCAAAGAAATCACTGTTTGTTTTAATACACATAAATACCCACACACACACGCAAGCAGTGCAGTGGACTCCATTGATTCCACACTGCATCTCTGGAGCAGTGACTCCCAATTCTAACTGCTATAGGGATTTCCTTATCTTAGCACGCCTTTAGCCTGTAGCATAGCATTATCTTTTTTTTTCTACCATTTGAAAAAAACAATGGAAAGATTATTCACAAATAATAATGTAAAAGCCCTATTTGCCAAAGGAATAATAAAGTGGAGGCACTAAGTTCAACTTTCACTGGCTTTGTAATCGAAATGTAAAACAAATCATCTATTACCAGTCTAAATAAAGTAGCTAAAACTTAAAGAAAAAATTGCTATATTTCTTTAGATAAATGAGCAGTAATAATTCGTACCTACATATAATGTCTTTGCCTTCATAAAAGTTTGTTGCTTGGCTGAATATTTAGTGTAACGTTGCTCATCGGCCCTCTCTTATGCAAATAGACCAAATAAATCATGCTCTAGGTTAGTCACACACAATCCCGCAGTCGTGCAAAGTCCTCTGGTCATCTGAACTTATGTACTGAACTGGAATAATGCCGATTGATTGTATGTCGAAATATTTTCCCACTCTTCGTGGGTAGTGGACCGCATCTGGTTTCCAGTGTTTCATGTGGACATTTCCAAGGTGGTAGAGATAACTGTTGTTTTTTTTTTTTTGTTTTTTTTTTTGCAAAGGGCCGATTCTTGAAGCCGGTTACAGAAGACAAAAAGGAAAAATACACTGAGATGTAGAGTGTACACTGTGTACGGTGTTATATAACCAAACAGCTGGGTCATCTGCCAACCACACATGCAGCTCAGGCACATTTTTAACTGGCCTGCTGATGTCCTTCTGGTCTTAAATATCCTCTTTTGTCCAGTTTCTCTCCTTCCTTTAAGAGTAATTTTCTCTTAACAATAAGGCCAAGCAGGAGAACAAGAGAACATTATATTCACAGCCCGGATTGTGTTAGCATAACAAATTATTACTTAAACTTTTTTTTTCCTCTGGTAACTTATAAACTTCAGAACCTGACATTTATTTCTGATGGCAGATACTGCAGAGCAGCAGGATTCGTTTAACCAAAGTCCTTGAGTTAATCAAGACGCTTGACAGGGTACATGAACTCTAGCCTATTAACCTTGGTGTTATTGTTTATGCCCGAGTAACTGTGCTAATTCAAGTGCGAGTCCCTCTTGTGTGCTGTTCAATTCTGCAGTCTTGGAAAGCATTTGATTCTGTCTCTGGTAGCTGGTGGGGCTTTTAATACCTACCATAGTCTATCAGTTCCTATTGAGAGAGTTTTCCTGTAACAAGGTTTGTGATGACCTGTTTTGTATGTTCCAAGCTATGCTTTGTGGTGTTTTGGACTCCTCACGTCTCTGAGAAGATCCTGGTGGACATCATCGAAGTGGACTTCGCATTTGCTGAGCTCTGCGTCGCCCCCTTGAGAATCTTTTCCTTCTTCCCTCTGCCTGGTATGATCCTGCCACCCCTATTTGGGAGGGTGGGGCATGGCAAAATGGGACCTTTTAGCCATGGAAGCCATATAACAGATAATTGTATCACTTCTATGTATAATGACGACTTCATATGTTCTTTTTGACTGACATTGTTTAGTAATTGGTCATATATGAGATTGGGTAAAGGGTATTAAATTATTCTAAAGACACCACCTTATACTTAGTGATCAACCATTCAGCTTTTATTGAGAATAATTTTGACAAGCCATAGATATTAAAATAAAGGAGTCCATTATAAATAAATGTCATGTAAATAAGGATTGGGAGTGTTTAAGTAAAAGTTGTCTCAAGATCTCAAGCTGCGTTACGTTAAAGTCTTTCCATGTTTATTGTCTGTCAGTAGTCTGTCCCACACTGGTGGAAACATGTGAAAGACCTTGCATGAATTTTACTCCCAGTATTCTACAGTCTGCTGGCCCCAATCTGGATCTCCCTGCTCTAATCTGTCCTAACCCGCTGCCTGTATCCGGCTGTGCTGGCATGATGTGACTGGGCCGCACTTTAACCCGGCCGGTCCTCTGTGCCCATGCAGTGACCGTCAGGGCCCATCTCACCGGCTGGCTCATGACGCTGAAGAAAACGTCGGTGCTGGCGCCCAGCTCGGTGCTGCGCATTGTCGTGCTCATCACCAGCCTCATCGTGCTGCCCTACCTGGGGTACGTTTCCATGTCGACGCCTGTGCCCCCCCTCCCCCCCCCCCCCCCCAGCTGACCAATTTGAGGGAATCCCATTCAGGCCTATGAGGTTAAGCTGGAGACTTTATGACATCTGAGGGGGGACATTCCAAGGGCCAATCAGCTTTCAGCTGGGGCCAGTGTCCCTGTAGCCCCGCCCCTATATACACATCAGAACATAGAACACTTCAATAAAAATTACAAGCACTATACTTTATATAATTAACTGCATAACCCTTATCTTATGCTGAATTAGATACATTTCCTGCATAATCCGACTATAGTGAAGTGTAATACATTTGTATTTAAATGAATAAAACTGTCCTGCATCCTGTCATTTAAACTCATGCAGAACCATAGCCCATATCTTAGCCCTACCTGTATGTCCAACCCAAAAAGCTAGGAATGGGTTCTGCACTTATGAGTCAGAACCTACTACTCATGGAACCTACTACTATAGTAAAATGTGCTATCAGGACATTAAAAATGAAAAATATTTTTAAATGTATGTATAAATGTGACATTAGATTTTACTGCAGTCATAGTATTAATTTTTCCTTTATAAATAATTAAATCTCAGCTTGCTTCTGAAAGCAGAAGTCTGCATTTGATCCTGCTTGTTGCATGAACACAGTGCCCTATTGTCTGATTAACATCATTAGGTTTGGTCTCTTGGTAATGAACTGTGTTAATAAACATTATTAAAGGGCAATAGAAAAACTTCCCCATAGCTGTTGGAATGCTGGTAGTCGTGATGTTGGAGCTGTTAAATGCCATTAAGCTGAATTATTCACAGCTGCTTAAATAATAAATATGAACGTTCCTGTGGTAGCAATGAACCTGTGATGTTATGAAAGATCTTGGGAATTCTGTGGTGATGAAGAAATAGATGTATTTCATTGAGAGTGGTGTGTTTCAGAATCAGAATCAGGTTTATTGGCAAGTGTGCGTGTGGCACACACAAGGAATTTGTTTCCAGCAGTTGGTGTCTCTCCGGTACATTACAACACAACCGAACAAAACAGTACAGATTAAATACAATATAAAAGACATCATATTTACAGACAGACAATGTACATAAAATGCAAACACCATAGAAGGTACAAAGTGTATAGGATGTCTTAGATTCAGTTCAATGGTGTGTTGTGAGTGGAGCAGGGTATAGCAGAGTGTTTCTGGCTAATTGTTATTTTAGGAAGTAAATGTGATTTATTCTTCAGTGGGTAAATAGGTATATGATGTATTAAGGACTAAATCAGAATTTAACAAAACTGTGCGGTGATCTGGCTGTTGCACAAACAGAAGTTTTCAGGAAGCACAGTGTTTCCATGTCACCCATATATCCATCCATCCATAAGTGCTTATCCAGTACAGGATGGTGGGGAGCCTCAGGCCGATCCCAGGATGCACTGGGTAGTGGGAAAATCTAAGGTTTGCCTATAAATCTGTTCAAATCATCATGGATAGAAAATTAAATTCAAACACTTGATGAAATATGCAGAATAGTTAACCATAGCTGTAATCGGTTACCTCTCTTAAGCTGTCAGGATTCAAGATTCTTCATCTCACCATATAAAGATACATGAGCACAAACATTTGTGTTCCATGCCCCACATGGCTACCATGAAACGTGTTATTAACAAGGAGGAATTCGTCAATTTACTAATAGGATAGTGATGTAATACTGCAGGATACCGCTGGAACATTGGATACCTTCCTGAAGGTAGAGCGTAGCGCACTGAAGGGGGCTGCTCTGCATTGTAGGGTGCATGGGGCCACGCTGGGAGTGGGCTCTCTGCTCGCCGGCTTCTTGGGCGAGTCCACGATGGTTGCAGTGGCAGCTTGTTATGTCTACCGGAAGCAGGTGAGAAGCAACCGGCCACATCGGTATGAGGAGACTGACAACAGAACACATGGAACAGCAAGTGGAACGTAGCAGAATACTACATTTAACCCAGCTGTTCACATTTACACTTATTTAGCTAATGTTAGCATATTAATTTAGCAGTGTTTATTCTAAGCCAGGGCTCTTCAAATCTGGCCCTCGATTCTAGATCCAGGTCGTGTTTTCAGTTCTCCGAGGTAGGTAGTTTAATAATTACTGATTCTGATTGGCCAGAGGCTTCATATCTGGTTCACAGGTAAAGGAAGGCTGGAAAATCAGCAGTGCTCGGACCTTGAGGACCGTGATTTGAACAGCCCTGTTCTAAGCAATGTACAGTACTGTATGAAAGACTGTCAAAGAAAATGTTTAAAGAACATCTAAAGACATTTAGATTAAAGTGCAGATTTTTTTTTTTTTTACCACAGACATAGTATTTTTTCTAATCAAAACATATTGCACAAGCACGTTTGTCCATACGATGTTCCCTGTCCCGGCCACCTATGCCAACTCTTATATTGACTCAATTCGAAACAGACTCTCACTTGTCACATATATTTTTCTATATTGAAAGCTTATGCAGAGGACAGGAAAGGAATTACATATTGAACACAGTGATTGTGATTAACAAAAAGCATTATTTGGACAAGATATTCCTAGGACCAGTAATGACCAACTATAGCTAAGATTCCAAATGAATTTATCAAGTCTACTAAAATCACTTCCATCAATTCAGTACATTTGGACATTGAAGGAGATGGTTAACCGCTCTGGCATCTTTTTTTAGAAGAAAAACAAAGAAACGGATGACGATATGGCAGCGGAGGGCGAGAACTTGCCTCCTATGAACGAAGTGGGATCTTGGAGACAGATGGAGGACATTGTGGAAATAAGGGAAGAGGAGGACGAATGAGGAGCTACAGCACAGAGGTGGAAGGTGATGGGAAGGCTGGGGTGTCCTTCTGCTTACCGAGATGGCTTTGAGTGGCTTGCCAGCCCCAAACGTCCCTCTGGCTCACCCAGCGCAGGTCTTCCATATGCCAAGATGACCCGCCTTGTGGGTACCGGCAGTGGGCAGGCTTGTAGTAGAGCAACATTCTGTGTCCACAACCACGATGTCAAAAATCCCCCTCCTTTGTGCTGCTGTCCCACGTTCGACAAACGGTTTGAAACGTGTAACACGTGTGTCGGCCGTGATTTCTTGGTGAATTCTGTGGCTTTTTGTTGAATGTATGGGGAGACGAAGAAGAAATGGACTGGATCTTCATTCAAATGGATCTTCATTGAAAGATTTGGGCTTTGTGTTTGTCATTAAGCTGCGGAACTCTTCTCCATTAAACATTTCGGCTTTCGTAACACTAAGAGTAGATTTAAAAAAAAGGTCATTATATTGTGCTGAGTGTGAAATGGAAACAATTGTTTTAATTGCATTTGACTGCTAAGTTGGTGCTTTGATGACATTTAAGGGTTTCTTTTCCATTTCATTTCATTGTGCGAATACACTGTTTCTGGTTTATTTTGTATGGGTGATACATAGTATTTGTGAGGCCTGATTGTGATAGCTTGGAAAATCAAGCTTAAATGTCTGTTCACAACAGGTTTTTCTTTCTGTCTGGGAACTGAGCTTGAGATGAGTCATGTCTCCATGACTCGCATGCTAATTTACAGTTTCTTTTATGCCAGCAAAGATTCATGAGTTCAGCATGTACAAGCATTCATAAACTGTGCTTCTGTTGTATTTATTATTAATGTTATTGTTATTAGTCTGAACATCCTTGTGGGTTGGAAAATATCACCAAACTCCCAGACTTATGTTGAAATACTGGAACCAAATGAGAAAAGCCCTTTTATGGATCACGTGTACTTATATGTCTTATTTTCAGACAGTAATTATATAATATATTAACCATCACATACAAAGCACAAAAATAAATATTTTATTTCAGTAATGACAGGTTCAAACACATATATCAGAACAATGTTTCGTTAATCAATGTCTGTCTATATTTATTGTTGAAGCCAATGTGTATTTATTACACTGAAAACCCAAAACTGAGAAGTTATAAAAATGTATGGTTTGTCTGTCTTGATGGTGGGGCAGCTTCATTACTCTTTATAGGTTGTTGCTGGCAATTTTTAATCTGGACAGCCTGAGATGTGGAAAAGTATAAGAAGAAAGCAGAGGCTGGATTGCTGTAACTTCACATAAACAACACAAACGGGGGGCAAAATAGGCATATTGGTGTTAATCTGTCAGGTTTAACTGTAGATTCTCTTCCATGTACATTTTGTATGGAGTACAACAGTAGTTTAATTTCAATATAGGGCTGTTTCTTATACATGTTAAACGTAAAATTTGGAGGCTGGCTACTGCTAGTTTGAGTGAATTAATTGAGAAAATCATCATTGGATTCCCACTGTAATCGTTTTTGATATTTTTGCAGTCATCTGCCATAGATGTCAGTTCAAAGACTTGCATTTCTGTCTTGGAAAAATAAATTACGTTTCTGATGCTTTGGATAAACAAGCTAAAGGAAGCTGGTGTGACCTCTGCCTCATTGGTGCAGAAAACAATAGCACTTATGCATTCTACAACGGATACTTGCTTGAGAATGATATTTTGAGCAGATGATGGTAGGTGTCAGCTGCTTGGGGGTATTTCTTAAGAGCTTGGTCCTCTGTGGGGCTGCCTCGCTCAAATCAGGATGTTACGTGGGCTTCTGGGATTTTGGGTTCTGCCAGTTTGTTCACGGGAACATTGTAGTGACGATCATCCTCAGTGACAAGACACACACAGGGCCAGTCGTCTTTGTGGTCGTCAGGGTAGTAGGTCACAAACTCTTCTGTGTCCACTTTATAGAGACGGAACACTTGGATGGTCCTTTGCAGGGTGTACCCCAGCAGAAACATCTCCACCTACGGCAGGAGAAAGGTCTTTTGTTTCCTCACCAGTTCTATATGCACTGAACAATTTTTGAGATTCGTTTTCCCAGCAGCCAATGAGCGTTTTTTTGTTTTCATTTTTTTGGTCAACAGGCCCAAAGATTCTATTGACTGCTTGTACCCAGGTTGTACCCAGGCTATGTGCTGTAATTGCAAATGGGTGGACCTTTAACAAGGCAGGATGCAATGATTTTTGATGTATCATGAGGATGTGAGCAGTGTTAAGATGTATTTGATAGTGTTTATAACATGTTTATGATGTTTATAATGTAGGGTCTTGTAACTAAATTCTACGCTTGTTATGACTCAATACATACATATGCACTGACTAGATTCTCCCTTTGCTTCTGCCCATTGCCATGTAAAACGAAAAAAAAATCCCCAGTGGAAAATGTAACAAAACCTGAAGACTGAAAATTTGAATATAATTGCTAGAATCCCTAGAGCTATACATTACAGAAATAAAATAGATGTGTTTAACAATTTTGTCATCTACATCGGGCTGCTTCACTTTTACTTTCATACATTTTTGATAATTGTTTTCTCTTCCATTTTCAGCTAATCTTAAAGTATTCTGAAGTCTGCTAAATTGTTTTTTTTTTTTAATGTCACAGCCTGATTAGACAATGCAGGCTGTTGGTTATTTCTGTTATTATTACTGATTACAGTATGACCACAAGCCAGGTGCCATACTGTTAAGTACCTTTTAAAATCCAGCAAACTTAAGCGTTTAACCAACTGAATTGGGTTCCTGGCACAGTCATAAATCTCAGTCAACAAAGACGGGATTTTCCATGGGGAGGCTTATTGACAGTTAGCAGACCGTGTTTTCATATGCATTAATCATCAAGGGGATTTTTTTTGCTGGTTAGCTTCTGGAGAGACCATTATGACAAGATAAGCCACTGGCCTACCCTTCTCGAGAAATTAAAAGATTATCATAAAGATGCATTATTTGGTGATTTGGTGTTTTCCCAACCATACCGTTTCACCAAAGTGTGCAATTCATCATTAATTATTGTGTTAGCAGTTAAAAAAACAATAGATAGATATACAGATGATATAAAAACAGTTCAGTTATCTGAGAGTGAGTCACAAGACATACAGAGCACATCTAATGCTGTATGGCAGAAGATCCAGCAGAAATGCACTTTACATAACTTCTGATAAATTGACAGTGTCGTACATGGAACCGATGAGCTGAGTGTAGCCTGACTCGCAGCTTCCTTATAGAAGGTGGCTGGAGTGACGACCCCTGGAGAACGACTGCACCAGCAGGATAAAGGAAAGAGGTTTCAACAGAGTTGGGTAATTTAAGTCCAGAGAGTAGAAGTCCAGACTGGGATTTTGTTTCAACCAACCAGCATAAAGAGTCACAGTCACAGAGTACTCAACTGGTTGGTTGAAACAAAATCCCGGGCTGGACTTTTACTCTCTGGGCCTGAAACTTAGTGGCTTACAGATGAGGGCGCTGTAGAGCTCACCTGTTCCAGACCCCCAGTGGAACCCACGTGGCTCAGGTGGTTGGCGAGGAACGTGCTTGGGTTCCCGGAGGTGTCGCGTGCGAAGAGCAGCCAGCAGAAGACGGGCACATCGTCGCCGCGCTGCATGCTAGCATGCAGCTCCACCGCTGCCCGCAGCATCAGCAGCTTCAGCGCCTCCAGCAGCCCATACTCCTCCTCACCGCCCTGGAAGACCTGCTCGCAGATCTTCTGCCTCTCCTCAGCGTCACCCACCTGCGCTGCCTCCTGGAACTGCACACCGCACCGAGGACACGTGACCCAGGGGACATAGACGTGCAGGACGTTACCAAGGAAATGAAGGTGATTCTCTAATGTACAGACACAGTGATACGTAACAATTACATAACATGAGGAGGAGGCGATAACAGCCTCTTTGGTCAACATAACAGTAAACAGTAAATGCATTGAAAGCGCATGTGTTTATTAAGTCTATTGCAAACCAACTGTTTTCTTTAAATTTAAAAAATATTTGCCCACTTAACTATATCTGAGATTAAGAGTGATGCCACAATGGCGAGTGAAAAAAAGAAAAAAAAGTGATTACTTTAGATATTAAACTTGACATAATTAAAAGATTTAAACATGGCGAGAGTAAACGTAAGACTGGAACAGAGCTAGGCTTTAGTGAGTTGCCAGTATGGACTATTTTGCCGAAAGCTGCTGTGAGCAAAGTTACATCTCTAAGTATGAAATGTACGCATAATCAGACTGCAATAATGACTAAGATGGAAGACTGTAATCAAAAGTGAATTTCCATTAGCACCAATAATATCATAGCCAAAGCACTTAGCGGAAAACGTAACAGAATATTTAGTTATTTAGAATCAATGGAACGCGAAATAATGGATATGGATCCGGATCTTAAGCAAAGCTTGCTTGTTTGTTGTGGTATAGAGAATCAGATTGCTTATTATCGCAGAATCTATACTGAAAAGAAGAAAGTGTTTAAATGACCCTTGACAATTTTTTCTCTAATTAATAAACATTAAGAATATTGTACATGCTACTGTATACAGATTCAGTAAACATATTATGTATTGCCTATTTGTTATTTTTATTTCAAGAGTATGATATTAACTTTATGGGTTACATATACTAAAATATTTTGAGATCAGTCAATAGTGGATCAATTATAATTTTTACCATTGATAATTATATTTGACTAACACGATTTATATCATGATCTTGGGTTCAAGGCCTAAAGTCAGACTCATGGAGACCTTTCCCTCCCATCCATTCAATTTTCCACAGCTCATTCAGTTCAGCTGTCTGGCCCACTGACTTGAGGGAACAGTGAATCGATTAAAAACTACTCTAAAAGGGAAAAAAAAAAAATCAACCAAACAATCGCACAACTTTCTTTAATTGCAATTAATCACACCTAATATTAATACTTGAAATCATAAATATTTACACATTGAATCCTTAAATTAATGTAGAAATAAGACAAAGGGGCATTTGGATCATTCTCATAAACTCATCACAGTCATGACTGTTAGTACTTTTGGAAACGAGTGATGTGGACTGCCAAAGGCTGACAGCGACATTGCAATACCGTGTTCCTGAGAAGCTTCAGGGCATGTGTCAGCTGCTCTGTGGTGCTGAGTGCTTCGGTCGCACGGCACTGCAGTGGAAACCGCCACGATCCGACCAGCTCCTTCTCTGCTAGCATCTTCTCTGGCAGCTGAGATTGCAAAAACAAACCCTAAAAATCCACCAGACGTTGCAGGAAGATAAACCCAAAATATATTGAGAATTGTTGCTTCTTTGGAAGGTGTATTTACTGGGCCGGAGAGCAAATCATGAAGAACGAAAAACAAATCCAATAAATTATTTTCTGCAATGTCCATTATGCCTAATGCTCTCTCAGAATCTCTCAGAATCGTTAGACCTGTGGCACCCTGCTTAATTTCTGTCAGAGACTCAAATGAAATTGTCTTAGACAAATGAATCTGTATATTAGAATTGACTTAGGAAACACTAAATTTGCACAAAATTTTCACTCCCTTCATACTTTTCTTAAGTCTAAGCATGTATAATCTCTTTGAAACTGGGAAAAACAATGTTTAGTTTACATTCATTATTTATTAGATGCTTTTGTCCAGATGCACAGGAAAGGAAAGCGTGGGATCTGAGTGTAGGTTCAACTCTTTTTTTGACTCCTTTGAGGCATTTGGGGTTACGAACCCTGCTCAAAGAACCAATGGTGTCATAGTTACTCTCCCAGCCAAGGGATACAAACCCATGACCTTCTGGACATGGGCACAGACCCCAGACCTGCTGAGCTACACACAGCCTCCAGGACACAACCCCTCTTCCCTCGTCACCTCGTCCATGTCACCGGAAACCTAAAAGCCAGAGTGAGAGGCCGCTGGCAGCATGCGTGAGGCCAAGGCGATTACGGAAAGCTGATTAGCCCGGGGGACAGCAGTACAGTGAGCTCATTCAGCAGTGCCTCAAAACAAAAGCAGCCATTGTTTACTGACAGCACTAATGGCAATGGTAGCTTTGTGGTTTCCTTTATAACCGAGATGCTAACAGGAAGTGTAAGGGGTGAATACAGAAACATGCAGCTTCTAGCCAAGACATGTTCTCAGGTTGTGGTGGGGATATGCTGGTAACAGAAAGGCAAACTAATAAAAACAGAGCAGACACCGGCTTTATGGAAACACGCCACAATGAAACAATTGTATTCATTGTCTAAAGGTCTAAAGCACACTTTAAAAAAAGTAAATAATTTAATGCAAAATAAACCACTTATACCTAACAGAAGCAGATTGAAGGTCAAACGAATGAGGTAAAACCTATTCCCCTACATCTTACACGGTTAACACTGATCAGACCTATGTCAGTCTTGACAAATCATGCAAGTTCTAGGACCTCAGCCTTTACAAAGGAGATTTGAAATGAAATAGGAATAAACATACAAAAAGAGGCGTCTTTTTGTTCTAGCTATTGATTTACTGGTTGAATTTTACATTCATTTTACCATGTGCTTTTGTCCAAAGCAACATACAAGTAAGGATCAGAGAGCAGAGTCAGCCTGTCCCTGCAGCAAATGGGGTTAAGGGCCTTGCTCAAGGGCCCAATGGTGATATGATGGGATCTGACCTCATAACCCAAGGACATGAATACTGGTCCCTACCCTGCCAAGCTACATACCATTCACAGTTAATTCACTTGGCAGTGCTATGATGACTGGCACCTACCAGAGTGAGGTCTTCCTCCTGAATCCAGGCAGGAAGCTCTTCAATCTGGGTGAGGACTTGGAAGAGGGTGGCTCTCAGGGCGCAGTAATTATCTCCTCGGACTCTGCGAAGGCTCCCAAAATTCTGTGCCACCACCTCGTAGCCCTGAAGACCAGTCAAACGTCACTGCAGCCTCTGAGGTTTTGCATCAGTTTATTTCTGATGGAAGCTTTGAAGATGATGTCACTGGTGTGCCCCCCCACAAACACTGACACCTGTAACATGAAGATCGGCAGCTAGGGCTATTTGGCTTACCTTTCTGATCAAGGTACATTTGGCTGTGTTGCCCTTCCATTCGCGCTGACTGTACGTGAGAACGTTGACCTCAGCTTTCACGCTGCACTTGTCTTGTACCTCCGGGGCTAAATTCAAATGAGACATTTCATTATTCACAGGCCAAGAACAATACTACTTTACAAAATGCAACGAAAGGATGTTTAATAACATTCCAAGATATGCTGATCTATGTTGAACAATGAGTAATTGAGGTGAACATAGGATGATGATGATCATAATAATAATAATAATGATGATACTATACATTTAATCTGAATATCACTTAGCATGGAAGTAATAAACACTGGAAAATATACAGATAATCTGATGAAGTATTCAGATCATGATAGGTAATGCAGTAATATAGAAATACGATACATGGTAGCTGTACAAATGTAGGAAAAAATGAGCATATCAAGCAGGCAGGACGGGGGATGTTCACAGGGCACAGAATGATGAATGCTGTATATTACAAACAAAAACATGACTGGTCAATTTATCTAGTCTACTGTTTCACTTTGTTTTAATCCATTACTAATAATGCCTGTGTTAATTACAATGAACTGAGGCAGCATTTATTACTTCAAACAGAAATAAAAAAGAATGACTCACAGGCCACCTGACTCAGTAGTTCCATCTTTTTAATATTCTCTTGTATAATTTCATCTTCTCCTCGGTACAAGTCCTCTTCACTGCTCAGAACAATGTCAACAAACATAACACACAATGACCGATGAATGAATGGATGTCAGGCCAAACATCCCTTTATCATATATTTTGGCTACCCCAGGGTTATCTTTGAGATGACAAATGCAGCAAGCATTTTAATACACGACATCAGGAACCATCCATTGTGGCCTCATGTTGAGAATTCCAAAGACCAAAACATACTAAACAGTTTTTGGTTTAAAAATGTAACCAATGGATAAGTTGTTGCACAGAATATGATTGTCACTTTTAATAAACTTGCAATGATCAAGACAGATTGAATTGTTGCTTATGAAAGACACTTATTTAACACACCTGCATTATATAATATAATCAATTCCTCAAATGTGGATGTCATGCTGCTAGGTGATATTTTATCCATTTCCCAGTTATACAGCTTACAGCTGTATCTCTCATTTGGTGTGCATGACTTCTACGTATTGAATTATCTGTCTAACCTGGGCACACAATCATAACGTCAGACAATGTTGCCAAAACTATTTGTTTCTATATACACACATTTTCCGACTCTGATCAAATCATACCTGATGTCTTCACTCTCTGCTGCTAGAGTTTCTGCTGTCACCTCTGTGGATGGATCGGCATCTACATCTTTGGCTTCTTCCGGAACCTGAGCCTGGACATCAGGCAGGCTGTTCTGCTCCTTCCCCCTCACACTGGCCTGGGTCTCCTCAGCTGAAGTCCCTTCTTCCTTTTCCTCCTCTATTCCCTCTTCTGATCTCGATTTCTGCTGTTCAGTTTCCTCTGTCACCAAGTCACCCAGGGATGGCACTTCTTGCAGATCCACAGGCCGATTCAAGTCTTCTTCACCTGAGTAACTATCAGAAATAAGTGAAAAAGAGTTTAACAATATTGTTTAACATAATGGCTGCTATGGTGAGTATACACCATATTTTTTATTGACTAAAGCTATGTTATCTATAGTCTTTTGCACTGCACTGTGTACCGCATATTTTCTGTTGACTTCTGCATTCTTCTGAATTGCGTCAATGTGGAAATCAACAATATGTATGCCAGGGTCATGTTTTGAAAACATTCTGCTGAACTTATCTTTACAGTATACATGCTGTCCCTTAATATAGGGGTAACCAACAGGCAAAAGTAAGCATACAGTCCCTTTGGTGCTTGTGAAAATTTCCCCTGGCAACTTGCAGGCCACCAACAGTGATGAAAAGGCATCTAGCTAATTTGTCATTCACAACATCCGATTGGAGCTTGAGTACCTCAGCCTTTCAAAAGGTAAAACCTGTATATAGATACCTAAAGGGAAATGAAAGACCAGCAAACCCAGTAGAATACATTTTAACTGCATCACTGCACACTCCTCCTACCCAGATTTATGGTCACAACCCCAACAAATCTAACAATCTTAAACAACAAAGACTTAAACAACAAAGTCAGAAGGTCAACCAACAACTGGCTAAAATTTCCAAGTCAACAAATTAATTCCCATGACCTTTACATTGTCATTTTGTTGTGTTCCTCTATCTGTTAGCTTGAGCAACTTAACCACAAGTATGTACACGCCAAATCTGCGTTTAAAGATGCTAGCATTGGTGGTCTATGGCGCCACCTACTTGTGAGGCAGTAAAATGACTTTTCTGTACTCACCTCTCACAGGTTTCAACCTGTTCTTCGAGTTTTGGTGCCTGAAGTTCACTCACGCAGTTGACTATACAGTTCTGTTCATCTACTCCGGTGGTCTCAGAACTTGTAACTGCGTTAAGCAACTTCACAGCAGGTTCTAGCAAACTGTCCTGCCCAATGCTGCCTCTTTCTTGCGATTTTCCATCAGTCACAGGAGCAATGACCCCCAGATCCATCATGTGAGCATTCCTGAAAAAAAAAGTTACCAAAAAATAAGGCCTTTTTTCTAGTAATTTTTTCTTGCATCGATGACGCCATCCTAGAGCTAACAAGTGGCTATTTTGCTAGATGGCTGCAATTTTCATTCAAAATAAATTGTCAGACAATCGGGATTTTAGATCCTTTAGAAAATGTATTAAATATGTTTTTTTTTAGTTTATACTGTAGAATGGGTACATTTACAAGTCTCCATAGTCATTAACTCTAGCTAACAATCGGCCTACCCAGAGTGAGTTTGCAGGAGGGCAGCATGACCAGGAGTACGAGTGACATTTAGATGAGGTACATTTTCACAAAGACCTGCTTCTCCCTGAGTATCCTTCAGGTCCTGTTGGACTTCAAGTAGGAGAAATGGTGTCTCGAAGTGTCCACTCCCAGACGTAGGGGACTTCTCATCTTTACATTCATGCCCAGTCTTGTGTGACCAGACATCTGTGCCTGTTGGGAACAGAGCTTCTCCATGTACACTTGCAGGATCATGGAGAAGGTCCTGGAGAGGTGCATTTCCTGCCTGTTGAACACAAGCATCTACACTTGTGGCGAAGCTCTTAATATGGTCTGGTATAGGGCATTCTTTGCTTTCAACACATCCTTTCTTTGTCTCAGAATCTCCATTTTGGTTCTTGCATGTGTGATTTTCATGAATAGGGTCATCTGCATAACTGATGTCTGTTTCTGGAGAGGACTCATTCAGGTCTTCTTCAACACCACACGGTTCTATCTTCATTGCCATGTCCAGCTGGCTTCGTATTTTGAGATTCCTACCATGAGAGACAATTATTTGGAATATTGCAAAGGCAAAAAAAAAACAAATTCCATAAATTACTGACATTACATGTTCTTACAACCAAAATAACACATCTACTGCTCTCAACATCAGCAATTACTTAAAATATAAATATTTTATAAAGTCTTCTCATTTCCACAACTAAAGCTGTAATTAACAAAAACTGCAACAAACTTCTGTCAGTAAATTATTTAATTAACCTTGCTATATTTCAAAGAAAAACTACAAACTGAAGCACGAGAAATAGCAAACTAATCAAAAAGTTGGTACTGAAAAGAAAACAAAGATCTGACTCCTCCTAGATCTGCAAAAAAAAAAGAAAGAAAGAAGAAAAAGTACCCTGTTGCACAGCTTAAATAATCGGACGTCTCTAACTAGTAACGAGTTCATAGAACAACTTATGTTAATACAAATACGACAGCAGCCTGGATCATCTTCAAGGAAAACCTTTTCAGCTGGTTTGAGTATCTACTGTAAAAGAACTGTAAATATTCCCAAGTAAGACATCTTTAAAAATATTTAACATGGTGCAGAGTAAGAGTTAAAATAAGCATAAAGGCTGTAATGTCAAAATCCTATGTGCACTAATTAAGCTTACCTCCAAAAACACAAATCTGTAAGTAACATGGTAGCTAAGGAAACTGAGCCAGGCTGCCGAGTTTAAAGGCTGATTTATCATTCTGAGTAGAATCTACATCCTAGGTGTCTGTCATGACATTTCTGGGGAAGTGCCAGTCCTTACCCTGGTACCATATTTACCAGTATATGTGGGCAAAATGTCTTTCAAAATGCCATGATTACTTAAATAAATTTGCAAACAACCACAAACAACTTCCACTTTCCAAAACACAGGCCACTGTTGTCTGTGAGTCATGTACCAGGACGTGTGAGAGAGTACAGGCATGAGGGGCCTATGTAAAGGCTTCATTGTTTAGGCAAAGTGGTGAAAATCTCCCACAAGGTTTCCAAAGGAAATCAGAAAATCACAATGTATGTATTCACCTTTCTTCATATGCAGCATCCTTGTGTTCATCCTCTTTATTGTTTTCAGTACTAGTCTGCTTCCTGTTTGTGTCTGTGTTCCCAGCAGCGTTGAGCAAACTCTTCCCTTCATCAGCAGACCCTTTACACTGTAACTGGTGACCACAGCAGCTCCCCATTTCAAATTGGATCGTTTTATTATTTCGTTACACTTTTTTTACATGGGTAAGCACACCAAAGGCATCCATGAACGGAAGCAGTGAGTCAAATGCATCTCTATAGATATTACTTGGGATTCTGGAAAAGGGGAACAAATCGGTATACAGTCAGGTTCAAGTCTGCACCAGGCCCCTCACACATACACCAGCTAACACAGTGAGACAACTTACAGGCAGTAACTTAATTAAAAGAGCAACTTGAAGCTAATTCACCTTAAGAGTTGTTCTTTAGATATGAGAAAATTAAAATATGGGAGTGTTCTACGAGACCGATTATAGATCTATAGATATATAATATAGTCATATAGTACTTTTAAAGCCAATACCATCTCGCGTGTTCTATCATTAGAAAAGTACTAATACACTTTACACTTGCGATCGAGTACTAATCATGACAGAAAAATCTGATAATCCGCACATACATTCTTTTGCAAATGAACCAAGAGTCGTCAATACGTAACAATGCGATATGCATTATTTTGGTCGCTGTTGGGGGTACAGAATTGTATGGCGTATTTATATAGTTACATACATTACGAGATAACCTCCTCCAGACAATGCGGACAGAAATAAACACAGCGTTTAACAACATGCCTCTGTGATTAACCTAAACAAAACAACTGCAAGTCGAGGCTGCGTGAACAACTGAGTTTCTGCATAAATCAGAATTTGAGTAGGTACATAGATCGAAGTTAATATCAAAGCAGACATGAACATTGGGTAAATTACCTTAAATCGGGGCGGAAGGCGGCAGGAGACGCGGGGAGGCGAGCTGCGCGCTGCGTAGTTTCACTTTCACTTCGAAGAGACGCGGCGATACGACGCGTGTTTCTAATAATTCCGCCCCAGGGAAGGAAGGACACGCTGCACTTCACCTTATATGAGATAATCACTGTGTTTTGCAGACTTTTAAGTTCAGCCTATGTAAATTGACTTTCACAGTCCACAGCAGTTTCCTCTTAATTCTTAGTTTTTCAGCAAAAGCCTAAATGGGCTGTATTCCCCAACACATAAACCTGTGCTATCGGACTACTGGCAGTCCGTGACAGCATGACCACGCAAGGGAAATGGCGTCAACGACGGAGTACTTCGAAAAACGTCTCCTTACTTTTTTCAGTCGCGTATCTAATCTATCTATCTATCTATCTATCTATCTATCTATCTATCTAATCTTATCTTATCTCTGGATCACTTAACTGTGATTATCCATCCATTTTCAATACTAATATATCATATAGATTACAGAGGTCAGTTTTTACAGTATTGCAACTAAATTGCATAATACATTATTATTATTATTATTATTATTATTAGGGTAGAATGGTAGCATGGTAGATGTTATGCTGGTTTCCTCTTATATACCAAAGACAGAGAAAAGCAAAGTTGTTCCCCTGCCTTGTACTCCACGTCCCCCATGGCCGTCGGCGGGATGAGTGGCTGGAAGATTGGACAGATAGAGCAGCGTTTGCGTTGGGCGGCAGGAGGCTGTGCACAGATCCCAGCAGAGTTTTTAGGAAAAAACTCCATACTAGAAGTATGAAGATAGAACACTGAAAGTTCAGTCTGACCACAAACCCTTGTAGCAAACTACACCACTCATAATTAAGAGAGAGAGATTCTGAGATTACAGAAATACGATACACATACATTCCACGGCACTTTAGCTGCAGACACACCCAGCAGACACAGAGAAAGACAACACTCCGGTGAGGATTAAAAAAACAGAACTAAACAAATGGGTGAAACCATTTTTTTTTTATCCAAGATGAGCTCAGTGTACGGCATAGCATGAAACTCAGAGGTAAATGAGCAGTGATAGTCTGGAGTCAGAAATTATGCTATTCATCATATTTTGCCAAAGTTACTGTTAGAGAGCCAGAGAATGTGTATTGGCTCGGTATCCATGAAGCCGTAAAGACCTACACAAGAAAGAGCGCAGAGCTGATGATTCAAAGCAGCAGAAAGAGACAGAGAGTCCCCACAACATTCCTCTGAGGCCATGGGCAAAAGGTCCAACAGAGTTATTTACATTCAATAACAGAGACAATCTTGTTACTGTAGAATATTTCTCAAAGTTCACGGAAGGTGATTACCTTCCAGACACCTGAACAATCACTGTTATTCACAAGCAGAAAGGTCACAAGGTGCATCCCGGCATTCCTGACCTCGTGCTAACGGATCACAATATTACTTGCAGGAATTCAAACAGTTTAGTAGACAGCGACATTGAGCATGTGACATCATCAACTGTCACTATCATTAAAATAATGACAAAGCATAGCCCATCCATCCATCCATCCATCACAAAGGTCACAAGGGGACTTGGAGCCTAAAAAGCATAATCTTCTGTAATAATGACTAATAGAGTAAAGAAAATGGGCAGTCTCATCCTTACCTTATTCTGAAATATAGAAACACACCATATAAAAGTTTCAATGCCAAACCAGCAAAGAAAGGTTTGAGCAAAATGACAAGAGCACTGCTAGCACTGTGAGAAAGCTCTCTGCAGCCGGGTGTGGTGAGGGCAGTCTGCGGCTTTAAAGGTAATCAGAGACACGCTGAGTATTGCGACGAGGAATGCAGAAGCTGCAGGAATGGGGAAGAGTGAGACTGCAGGCCAAACTGGAAAGCCAGGGGACAGAAAGCATCCCAAGAAACGAGACACCTCAGGAAAGTACCAGAAGGACGGCAGACGGACCCAAAAGACAGCCAACAGGAAGAACTAAGTTCCAGACAGAACTGAGAGGCTGGAGATTAATTATTCATTTAGAGGAATGCCCAGTGCACAGTGCTATGTACTGCATCACCATGCTTCCCCAGCTGTGAGAAAACTGCAGTTTGTTACATATCTCAAAATCGGCTACATTTAAGTGTTTAATTTAATCAGTGTTTCTGGAACACAGAGCACAGTCCTACATTACAGTTTATGGGGAATCATAATAGTCTGAGTTGTGGGGGGGTCTGAAATCGCCCATGGCTTCTTTTCAGCACTGTGTATGCTGAATCTGTGGACGCATTTTCTTATAGACAAATCATATTGTCAAAGCTAAGAGATTTCTAAAGCAATATAGTGGCCTGGGCGTTCACCTTTGATGTAGCTAAACAATCGGTGTCCTACAGTTCAGCCCTATCGCTAAAAATAATAATCCTGTATATTTATAAAGATCATGAAAAAAGTCACAATACTGCAGCTGTATTTTGCTGCATTTGGAATCATCTCAGAATCACATACTAAAAATCAGCTGATTACAAAATATAGCCATATTCCGGAATATACCATTAAAAAGTTACCCGTCATTTTGGCCTGTGTTCAAAAGCACAAGGAAGAAACAAAGTATTTTAGCCATGCATCTTTGCTGGTAAATAAGTAAACAATTAAATGAATGAATATGGCTTAAAAAAATACACAGCCCCTGTAACAGAGCATAATATCAAAAGTAACTGTCATAAAGCCTATAATGTCTATAATCTTTAGCATAAAAGAATGTAAAAACATCAACAGAATTCCAAAACCTCATTTACTTGTGTAGATTCAGAATGTGAACACATTCTAATTTTTCCTCTCGAAAAGATTAATGCATTATTATTAAAATTATTTATTGCGCAGCTATTTTTACAGCATTAGTGAAACCAGTATTTTACAGCAAGTAACACTCTCTCAATTTAAATAAGGCTCCATGAGCACAGGAACAGCTTTATATAATAATAATAATAATTAAAAAAAAAAACTGAAGGGTGAAACATGTCGGTGTTCCGAAACCCATCCCCTCACCCCCATCTGCCATTGTGGTGAAACTCAAAGCCCTACAATGCAGACAGTCCGCAGTCCTGCTCACTAACATTTCACATAGTTAATATAACAAATGACTCCAATTAAAAATTTGACTGCAGCTGGCACAGATAAAGACATCTGCTTAGCAGACAAATGTGTATGAGCATAACACAACTAAGTACTCATCAACTGCTTTATATGATGGGACAGTTCTTCAGGGAGCCCTAATTCAGCCACCAGTTCCAAGCAGGTCTTCATTAGCTGCCCAAGCCTTTGTTCCAGGCTGAACGTGTCACACGTGGGGTTACGACAGACAGATAGCGAGGAGAAGATTCCCTCCTCTGCACCCTCCTCCCTGGAACAGTCCTTCATAGCACAATCCCCTTCCTCAGATGCACAGTCAGCCCCCCAGACAGCCAGGTCCTCCATATGGTCCGTGACATCCCTCACATTGGCCTGTGGATGGAGCTTGGCCATCTCCATCTCCATGTTCCTCACCATTGCCTCCTCATGCTTCACCACGTCCTGAAGGAGCTGCCTGAGCAACGGAGAGTTCAGATGCTGCTGTTGACACCAGCACTGCATGGCACTGTAGGTATGGAGACAAAGACGGACATGGAATCGGCTATAATACTTAGGTTTCTGCATTTTACATTTTATTTTTACGGCTTGACACCAGCACTGCATGGCACTGTAGGTATGGAGACAAAGACGGACATGGAATCGGCTATAATGCTTAGGTTTCTGCATTTTACATTTTATTTTTACGGCTAATGCTTTTATCCAAATCAATGTACATTTTTGAGAAAGTAAGGTGCTGACTTTCTCAGTTGCACAAGAGCCTAACAATGACCTGGGAGATTCTGATTACAAGGACAGTGTCCTAACCTACTGAGCCACACAGCGCCCCCTATGCTTTATGTGCGAATAAATGCACAGCAGTGCAAGCTGCAAGAAGGGGCTGTTTAAGCCTTTGCATTTCATCACATGGTTGTTTTAAAGAAAAAAAAAAACGGTCATAAAATTAGGTTTTTTCAAATAAACGTACTCCTTACATGCATGTAGTGAATTATTTATTTTTACAAACCTGCTTCCTTGATTGTGCTCAAAAAGAAACATATATAATATACAATAAAATTTAGATAAGACTTTATAGATAAGACTTCATTGATCCCATACTGGGGAAATTTACTTGTTGCAACAGCCAGTAAATAAAAAGGACTAGAAAAGAAACAGACCAAAAAATACTGTAACAAACAATAAATAGTAAAATTAGTGCACACAATTACACATATTGCACAGACCCAAAATACTCATACATACATACACACATACACACATACATACATACATATTGCACTGAGTGATGGAAATATAGTTGTATGCCAATGCAGCGGATATTGCACAATATACAGAATAGTGACATAGATTTAAAGCTATAATATCAGTAACAGTATTTACAAAAGGCAATGCACGTCAGAAAGATGTAAAAGGAGAAAACAGTGCGGCAACAGTATAAAGCAAGAGGGCGTGCACAGGTCACTGGTTCAAGTCTCAGCAGAATAGTAATAGGGGCTCTTAAGGAAGGCCATTAACACCCAGCTCCAGGGACGCTGCATGCCGGCTTACCCTATGCTGTCACCCTCATGCTTGTTTTCACCTGTATGCGTCTCATAGAAAGCAAGATGGAGTAAGCGAAAAGAGAACCTCCCCACGGATATAGTAAAGTATCACCATTCTTCTGTAAAGAGGAATGTTAGCTGCTAGGAGTCTTAATGTAGTACACGGACGGGACCTCATTTAGTACATTTAGTACTGTCTTTCACGTTTTTACCTCAGGATCCCTTTCAGCTGTCCGATGGCGACCATCTTCGCTGCTCCTTCCCTGTAGCCGGCATTAAACCCGTGCTGTAGGGAGGCCTCTTTACCGGCGTCCGCGCCATCTCGGTACCCTTCCTTACGAAAAACCCAAGGTGAGCAACATCAATATCCATGATCGCTTCGGACCATTCTATAAATGTAACTATGTTTATTCATACAACATAACTACCCGTTCAAATATTATCCTCAGATGAAAACGTTATTTTATTACAAAATAAATTTTAAAAGATGATACGCTGTAAAAAACGAACCCTGTGCCGACTGCTATACATTTACAAATTTAACAAAGATGTCCCATCTGACGGAAAAACATGCTACTAATGTACCTTCGCACGCTTCTCCATATTAGTCCTCCACTCTTTATTTTGGAGACTGAGATCATCTTCCTCTTCATCAAACACATCATCCCCACTGCTTGGAACACTCTTCACCCAAGACATCACTCAGTTTAAAGATGTAAACTAGATATAAACTAGAATAAATTCAATAACGGCTTCTTGGGTTATAATTATGGTGGGTATAATCCACAACCCAACCGTCACGCCGGACAGGAAGCCGCATTTTCTGACGTCATAACCGCGCGACAATCTCCCCATTCTTAGGAAGGCGCATGCGCAGTAAACTATATAACTGGACTCGAGTATGTTGCCATCTACAGGACGCAGACAAAACAACGGAAACATCCCGGAGAAAAACTTTAAAAGTAAAAAGCGGAATTACTAATGCAGCTACAAATGTAAATCATATTAGACTGAATGCCGAAAAATTATTATTTGTCAGCTATTAAAATGGCAGCATACACTACCTCGCCAATAGTTATGGACACCCATACCAATTATTGAGTTACCAAAACAGAGTTCAGCTGTTTCAGCCATACCCATTGCTAATAAGTGCGTTATAAGTGTCTAATATGAGGCACATAGGCATGTAATCTCCATAGACAAACACTGGTAATAGACTCTGACTGTGTTATACTGAATAGCTAAGTGACTTTGAACATAACACCATCATAGGATGTTACTGTTGCAGAAAATCAGTTCCTCAGCTGGTGTAAAGCACATCGCCACCGGACTGTGGAGCAGGGGAAACACATTCTCGCGAGTGATGAATCATGCTTCACTATGTGGCAGTCTGACACAAATGTGGCTTTGGTGGATGCCAGGAGAACACTGAGTGACTGAGTGCACAGTAGCAGATGTAAAGTTTGGGGGGCTGGCTAGGGGCTGGCTAATGGTTTACGGCTGGTCTAGGCCCCTTAATCTCTGTGATGGACAATCTTAATTGGTCAGCATGCAGAGACATTCTAGACAATTGTGTGCTTAACAGTTTGGGAAAGGATCTTTCCAGATCCAGCAGGACTGTGCCCCTGTGCGCATAACAAAGAACATAAATTCATGGTTTGTTGGGGTTGGTATAGAAGAACTTAACTGGCCTGCAGACAGCCCTGACCTCAGTCCCACTGAGCACTGGAAATGGAATGATAATGCAAGCCAGGCCTTCTCACCCTACACCAGTGCCCAACATCAGTTTCAGATTCAGATGCTTTATTATCATTGTTGTTTCCACAGAAATGAAATTTTAAAGGTGCATCCTCTCCAGTGTCACATCAAAACAGTAGACACATTAGAAACAATAAAACATCAAATAAATAAACAGACAAACAATAAACAGACCAGCACCTTAAAGTAGTCATACCCCATAGTTTCAAGATATTGCACGTTTCGCCTATTGCACTTGAAAATAGTAGCATTAAAATTAAGCAATGAGTCTAACTTAGTTGTAACCATGAGAGTGAATTGTAAACATGAAGGTACACTAGATCAGATTGTCAGCTTAGCAGCATTTAGCATGGTGATGGCTGAAGGATATAAACAGTTTTTTAGTCTGTTAATTTTGATTAGGCCTGAAAGACCCTGTGGAGCTTTCTTCTGTGCCACTGTGCAGCTGGAGAACCATGCACAGAGACAGTAGGCTAGGATGCTTTCAACTGTGCAACAGTAGAAGGACACCAGCAGTTTCTCAGGGTGCTGTTCAACCTGAGAGCTCTCAGGACATAAAGTTTCTTTTGGGTCTTTTTCACCAGTTCAGCGGTGTGTGTTCCCCAGGTCAGATCTTCCCTGATGGTGACTCTCAAGAAGAGGGAATCTAAGACCTTCTCCACACAGTCCCCGTTGATGATGAGTGGCTGGATGTCTGCTGTCTTCCTAAAATCACGGTACATTTCATGTCTATTTTGGAAAGAATTGCATATTCGTTCTTGTAATGCAGTGACTAAAGTTCAATAAAATTACACCTACTACAAGAGTAACAGATGTGAAGCCATTCTGCTGACTGCTATAATGAAACTTGATGAACTGTGCTTGTTTTTTACTTGACTCAGCTCAAAATTTGTTTTTGCTGTTAACGTGAAGAAAATAAGCAAATTGCCCATTAGATGGCAGCATTGTTCAATTTTAGGCCCAGAATCCCAGGCCCTGATCATTTGATTTTAATTTGCATCTACTTCCATCGCCTGTCCATCCATCCATGAAAATACGTACTTACCCAGGACATGGCCATGGTGATCTAGAGTTAGATTTTTTAAATATGAATTGATTACTTCATTGTTTAGTTAGAAGGTATATTTATGATTGGAAAAAGGGGAATGGGCTTGTTTTGGCATATCAGGTCCTTAAAAAACAAATAATTAGTTTATTGTGCAATATTTTGAAGAAATAATTTGTAACAATAAGCACATCCACTGATATTCAGACATTTGGATTCACTTATTACAATGAATGTTAATAATGGTGTGATTGGTGTCATACTTTTGTGGCAATGCATTTTGTGATTAGTGACTGTGTCACTAGTAATTAGTTCCCAGGCACATAGACATGTAGTAAAATTACAGGTCTGAAATATACTGGGATGATCTTCCCCCACGTCAGCCAGCAAAATGTACTGTGTGCAGCAGTTTCCTATTCAGTGGTTCTCCTGGAATGATTGTGTAGAGCCAGCTAATCGTTCACTGCATCTGAGAACTTTTTAATCCTGATTGAAGACTGATCTTTTCTCCCTGGCTTTTGATTAGTGCAAGTGTCTTTGTTTTAAGGTTTTGTTGTGTTTTTGTTCTAATCCCTATTCATCTTAGTTTGATTTGTTTGATTATTTTGCAGCACATTGATCAACTTTTATTATTTTAATTGTGCTCTACGAATACATTTTGATTTGATTTGAATACATTTTGAATACCTTATCTTGCAATTATCAGCGCAATGGATGCTGACTATGTGTTTGGAAGTATTTGGATGGAACTTAGAAATGATAGGCTAAGGTTTCAGAAAATAACAGAAAAAAGTGAAAGCTGCCTGAGAAAATCACCAAAAGAGTCATTATAACCTGGTATAAATAACTGACAATTGTTATGAATGTTATATATTTTTTATAATTTTGTATAATGTACAGTAACTTGTGTAAAAATAACCTATATGATCAGAAAAATTTTTATTCATACAATTATAATGATTTATTCTCTTGAAACTATAAGTCTAAAGTCTATAAGTTGTGCTTGAGGCAACATAAGTTTACCTATTGGGGCCCATCGGGGGTGGTGGGGCTCCTGAATAGGTTCTTGGAAAACAACCCCCCCCTTCACCAGCAGGTGGAGGCAAATGCACATCTACAGACCAACGACGTCAACTTCACAGCGCCAAAGGTTCCTGCTCAAACCGCTTGTCCAGTTGCTCTCATGCACGATATTCTTTGTTGTTCAATTTTTAGCACTATTTTTGCCTGCCTAGGAAAATATTTACAGAATAAAGTCACATAATGGCTATGTGTGATATACGTAAATGACATTTTAAACGTATTGTATTAATGAAACAATTGATGAATCAGTATAAAGCATTAAAAATGAATCTAATAGAGGTTATATGCTTTTATGTAGTTCTGCATGAAACAACACATGAAGTGTATGAAATGTACAGCAGCGCTTTGGTGATTAATTACCAAGCAGATTTTGATATGAGTAAACAGCAAGTGATAAATTCCAATCTTGTGAGTGGTTTCATGAGTGGGATCCATAACAAATAAATTTGAAGGTGCTTCTGAATTCTGTCATTTTTATGTGTTGTGTGCTTATAAAATAAATTTATCACATAAAGTTAGGACAATTCATTGCTGACGTGAAGTTTAGTATCATACACTATTAAGTTTTTTTTTAAGTATGTATGTATTTACTGAATGATTTGGAAGTAAATGTAAAATAAAACTGGAATATAATAAAATAAAGTATAATTCATAAATACAAAAAGAATAGCTATAAAATGAAATAATTCAATGCTGAGCTGACTAGTATCAAATATGAAATATAATTATTGGTAACACTTTACTTGAAGCAATCTACATAAGGGTGACATGTAACCGTCATAAGAATGACATGACACATGTCATGCACATTAATGACACATTATTGATGTTTATGACTGTTGTCATGCACATGTCATAATGTGTCATTCAGTTCCAAAAACCGAATGACACATTATGACAACAGTCATAATTGCCTAATTATTTAATATTATTTGAAAATACCCTGATTCTTTTCATAATTATGTAGTTAATATTCACAGAATAACACCATATGAACAGAGAAAACTTGGTATAACAAGTTTTGTCAAAAACACAAGTAAATTTGATTTTAATGACACATTATTTACACTACGCTAAAATACGTTTTTTTACCTACTTAGTTTTTTTTACCGCCCTCCTTGTCACAGTCACATCTCTAGTGGGGCCTGAGTGAGCCCCTTAATGCACGATTCAAAGGACAGCAAGATGGAATATGCATCCCAACACAGCTGTACTCATGCTTGTGAAATGGCAAATAAAGCATTATTTTATTTTATTTCCTCTTTCCATCTATCCGTCTTACAGCTGATTATCCTGGTCACGCTCGTGGGGCACAAGGTTGGGGTACACCCTGAATGGGGTGACCGTGTGTACCCTGTGCTGGACTGTACTCTCCAGTTAAAGTGTGAGTTTGGAGCGGGTGAACTTACTGGGGTAAATGTATTCTCTTGAAGGTCCTCTGCGGTAAACTTTGCATTAACAGCTTCTATGGTCAGCACTCTGAGCTCCACTCTGGATGTTTGCAGTGAATCACAATTCATTAAAGGCCCCTGAAACAAAGCAAGATGCATTAATATTTAATTGTGAAATTACTGTTGCAGGTACAAAGGGGCAAATCAAGTGAATCGGACGGTGCTTCTGCCTCATCCCATCAGAACGATGCTATGTGAAGCCCTTTCATGTCTGAGGTTGCCGGGAGATGGGGGCAGTTCTGAAGCGCTTTGTTGTTGGGTGAGAGGCACGGCATCAGGGGGTGCAGGTGCGTCGGTGGGTGGAGTAAGGATGGTCAATGGTCGCATGATGCCCCTGTATGTTTTTAAGTTTTAAAGGTGGCCCAGGCTACCGCATTCACTTGAGCTCGTCAGCCTTTAAAAAGCACAGCACTGTGAGGTCGTTACACAGACAAACGTAAAGCTACTGTCGTCAATAAAACTTAACAAGATCCTCGGGAAATATTACATAGCTTCCAAGTGCTTCAAACTTACACAAAATTAATGTTACTTTATAGAATTAATTATTAACTGCTTACTTAAGCCTTCCGTTTGACTTAATATGTCATTCTTTTCTGAAAAAATCATTCATTTTAAAAGCTGCTGTTAATGATTTATACACACATAGGGCCCATAGTAAATTGCTATAATGATTCTGATGATACTTTTGAATAATCATTGTAAAAATATGATAAAAGTATTATCAGATACCTATACAAATAAATAATATAAAACTGTTATTGAGGTTATGATTGCAAAAGCTAATGTTGAATGTTGTGACTGAAGTATGTTGTTATGTTTTATAATTATAGGTGCAAAAAAATAATGAATTGAACTGATTGTTACAAGCCACATGACACTTGTTTGCCTCAAGATGGCTGCTGTTCACACTTTAAACCCACTTAATGCAGTTCCCAGAATGCTCAGCTGGTAAAGGACCTCACTCTGAGCATAGGCTGTCTCCTATTACCCAGACCGTGGTATGATTCTGAGCCGGGTCATTAGTCGGCCTTGACCAGGGGTGCCGTAACAGTGGGAAATAATTGGCATTGTGCTGCCAGATGGGAGAGTTTGTGTTGACCGCAGTATGTCGGCTGTGTCTCACTCTGTTACTTTCCTAAAAGAATGTCCTTAATCATACAAAGCTGAAAAATATCATTCCTCAGTTGAAACTGGATGATTGCTGTAGCAAATCCAATCAAGTTCTTTGACTTTATCTTTGACTAATCCGTAGAAATTGTTAGTTGTTACATTATCGCTTTTTTAAATTTGGAATTAAAGCGGATCATCTGAATTATGTTGAAGGTTTAAGGATTCACCAGAGGCTTTCTTACTGAGATGACTCTTGACCGAACACTGAATGTGATCAATCTAAAAACACATTTTCTTTGCCTATTCTAAACTTCCTACATTTAAACCATGAAAATACAACAGATGTGAAAATTTTGGAAAAGTTTCTGGATCGTTCTGTCAGCACACTACGGTCCCCTTTACATTCCCACCTTTCTCTGCCAGCTTGACTCAACTGTGCACGTCACTTTATGTGAATGGTCCCGCTCTATTACTCATCCCTTGTTAAAGTTTTAGGAAGGCAATATGTTATTTACGATGACAAACACATTAGTTGTTCATCAATATTGCATCCCTCCTCTCTTCTTTGTGTCTCGGAAAACAATGTCTGCTTTATTTTAAGATTTGCCATATTTCATGCTGTGATTAAAGAAAACACAGGAGAGGCTGAAGTGGAGTGGACAAATGTGTTTTATCTTGATGAAATGCATTTGCAGGAAGCGGTCAACAATAGCCTAGAGAATACTTCAAGCCCCCGCCAGGCTTTGACGCTCTCTGGAAATGGACTGAGTCCAGAGATTCCATTGCCAGCAGCCTGACTTTCCGTCCCTGTTTGAGGAGCAAAACAAACAGGCAGCCCAATCACCTGACACATTTCCATCCAATTTCCACAGCAGAATGTGTTCATTTTCTGCCTAATGGCATGTCATTTTGCAAGAGCCTTTGGTCAAGAATTAATCCTGGAATCAAAACAGATTTTCTGGGGAGCAATCTTCCATCAAGTATTGATTTTTTCACACTCACAGAGCTTGTACTCTCTAATTTAACCTGACAACCGGCGGCACGATGGACTGGGAGCACCTTGGTAACTCACAGAAGGAACTTGCAATGGCCCTCTCCGTTTCTGTTCTCCTCTTCTTGGGGGTGGGGTGAGGTCGGGGGGGGGGGGGGGGGGGCAAGGAAACCTAAAGCAACAATCTTGGTCACTGAACACAGGGCATAAACACCATTCCGACTGTTTACCTCAGCTTCTGTTTTACGGCTGAGTGCCAGCAGGATGAAGGGGGACGAGGAAAGAGGAAGGATGTCGGGGCCATCAGATGTCATTACGGCACTGTTGACATCGCTCCTTCTTTGAATGTTCCCTGTTTTTTTACCCACAAGTAATTTTCCAAGAGATGAAATGCGAAGAGGGCTGCTTTGAGCCTTGTTCACAAGGCCGCAGTGTCCTTACTGGTGTGATATAGAGAAGGTTAACCTTCGAAGCCTCTTTGGTACAGCTGTGTAGCAAATGTAGGAGGAGCCGTACAACTGCAACAAGTCCTAATCCTCTAAACTAAATAAATAATTTGATTACACAGTCCTATTAATATCATTGTCTTCCACAATTGTTTTCATAACTTCATAATTTTCATGAAGATAAAGAAAATATTGGTACCTGCACTGTTTCCCTCAAATCTTGTGACTTTATATTTACACACACACACACACACACGCATACAGACAGACAGACACACACATGCACACACACACACGCACACACAGACAGACAGACACACACACATACTGTACACATACAGACAGACAGACACACACATGCACACACGCACACACAGACAGACAGACACACACACATGCACATACGCATACAGACAGACAGACACACACATGCACACACACACACGGACACACAGACAGACAGAAACACACACATGCACATACACATACAGACAGACAGACACACACACACGCACACACAGACAGACAGACACACACACATGCACATACACATACAGACAGACAGACACACACACACGCACACACAGACAGACAGACACACACACATGCACATACACATACAGACAGACAGACACACACACACGTACACACAGACAGACAGACACACACATGCACACACACACACGCACACACAGACAGACAGAAACACACACATGCACATACACATACAGACAGACAGACACACACACACGCACACACAGACAGACAGACACACACACATGCACATACACATACAGACAGACAGACACACACACACGCACACACAGACAGACAGACACACATGCACATACACATACAGACAGACAGACACACACACGCACAAGCTGGCCCTGCTTTCTCAAAAATGCAGTACAATGCAGATTGAGTACAATGTGGATTGAAAACAATGTGGACTGAGTACAAGGTGAATTGAGCACAATGTGGACTGAATACAATGTGGATTGAACACAATATGGACCGAGCACAATGTGTATTGAGCACAATGTGGTTTGAGTGCGATGTGCACTGAGCACAATGTGGAGTGAGCACAAAGTGGACTGAATACAATGTGGACCGAGTACAATGTAGATTGAACACAAAGTGGACTGAATAGAATGTGGACTGAGTACAACGTGGATTGAACACAATCTGGACTGAGTACAATGTGTATTGAGCAGAATGTGGACTGAGTAAAATGTGGATTGAACACAATATGGACTGAGTACAATATGAATTGAGCACAATGTGGATTGAGTACAACGTGGACTGAGTACAATGTGGATTGAGCACAACAGTAGCTACAGGAACATGGAGAAAGAAGGAGCACAGCACAAGAATGTTGACTGCTATAAATTCCTAATAAGAATTAATAATTTTACTGTGGATAATCATAGGTGTGTTGCAGGTAACATGGAAATTCCTTGGTAATGTGGATTGAGTGCAATGTGGTTTGAATGCAATGTGGATTGAGTGCAATGTGGACTGAGTACAACATGGATTGAGCACATTGTGGACTGAGTACAATGTTGATTGAGTACAATATGGATTAAGTACAATGCACATTGAGCACAATGTAGATTGAGAACAATATGGATTGAGCACAATGTGGATTGTATATTGATGCCTCCAGCTCGACAGCAGCTACAGGGACATGGAGAAAGAAAGAGTGCAGCACAAGAACGTAGACAGCTCATTTATGGAGAACATCAACCTGACTGTGTGTCATTTTAAAGATAAGGAAATTGAATAACGCACCCTAGATAAGAAACAAAGGCTACAACTCTGCATTCCAGCCTCCTCCTGACTGGTAATGAAATGTAACACATGTGGAAGGGTGACATCCAATAATATTCCCAGTCTTTTCCTTTGGGTATTGGGATCATTTTGGAATATCATTCACAACCTGTTTGTTTGCATTTGGAAATGAGAAGCCGCAACCTGTACAAACATTACATGCACGGTGTTGATTAATTATGTCTTAACATGACAATGCTCGTTGACGGCCCTTTGTCAGAAAGCTTAGCAAAGTGATTTGCTTGTCAGTGATTCCCCCGGGGCCTCTTTGGAACCTTAAAGTGGAACAACATGGAAATCTCTTCAGCGAACATTACCATATGACATGAGAATAGAACGTGGAATCGTGGCTTATTATGGTACAGGGTTTTCCTTTTTATGGGTTATGGGTACACAGAAGCAAACATGAAAGAAGAAGCTGTTTTAGCAGATAAAGAGATGAACAAAAAGCACAGCCTGAGGTTGGGGAGGCATGGGGCCAAATTAGCTCACAAGGGCTGGGGATTCTTCACTTATTATGTATTAATTAATACACAATTGAGACCTTAGAGTTAATTAGAGCTATTTGTTGAATTAGCAGATGTGCTTATCCTTAAATAATATGAATGTGAAATGGCCAATCAACTTTATACAAAGGAACATTGCTGAAAGAATAAACAGTAAAATAAAGCCAAGCAATCAATATGTAATTTCTATTGTCTAGTTTTATATCTGTAGGTAACAGAGTAACAGAAACAGGCTGTCTCTGTTAATGTTGACTGTTTGTCACGGTCTAGGTGTGGGGGTGGACTGGTGGCTCTTGGGCTAGGTCTCTGGTTCAAATCCCATGGGTGTCTGGAGTGATTCTACTCTGTTGGACCCTTGAGCAAGGCCCTTAACCTGCAATTGTTTTGTCCTGGGCATGATGTTAATCTACATCCAGCCCTATAAGGAGGTCCTCCAACTTACAGGGAAAAGCTTGGTGGTAGGATTGGGACTTCAGCCACCAGAAACAAACTAACACTGGTCCATTCAGACTGGTGTGGTGCTGAGGTATCACCTGCCACATGGCTGCACTCAGGTTCTCATCTCTGAGGTGGTTTGTCTCTCTCCTCGTCTCAGTGGTAGAGTCAGCAATGTATGAAGTTACATGACTTCATTTTGGAGTTTCCCCCATTGGCTCTTTGGCCATAAATCTGCAATACAAGTTTAAGAAGTATGAATGAGTTTGCAGAAACATATACATTTTGCGTATTACGATTTTTTATTTTTTTTCATTGCCCGAGTGTAACAACCAAAACTTCTGAAGGCAGAAATATTATTTAGGAAAGGGAGAAACTGAGACTGAAAGAAGGCTCACGCAATATGCTAGAATTTTACACAATTTCTGCTGAGATTCTGTAGTTTTGGACACTATTCAGTTGAAGGTTCATGCCTGAAATGGCTAAACTTTCTATGTGCTGCTATGATATTGCAATAGTAAATCAAGGATATAGAATACATTTTATGGTACAAAAGCCGCCCAACCTCATGTCAACCAAAACTCTCCAAGTCGCTCTCACAGTTGACCTTGAACTCAATAATAAGGGCTCAGAACCTCAGAGAGAAAGGACCAAACAGCTAGATAGTGCTTTTGGTAAAATCCACGGTTCAGATGAAGGTTTCATTATGAGTCAATGGCCTATTTATGCATATGGTTATATGTGTAGGTTTGTATTATTTTAGTATTAACTCTGTTACAGTTAGCCTTTGAGATGAGCTGGTAGAAAAGCAGGGACAACCCATTGCAGGGCATAAATAAATCAACCCTTAAGGACTTTTCGTGGCTGGCATAGTTGGTAGCCATATTGCCTTCCATCTATGGAGTTGGGGCTTTGAACCCCACCCCTGTGTGTAGAGTTTGCATGTTCTACCTGTCTTGTGTGGGTTTCCTCTCAGAGATCCAGTTTCCTCCTGCAATCTAGTTAGAAGATGGACTGGTATGATGTTCCAGGGTTCATCTACACTTTGTTCCCTGTACTGCCTGGATAACTTCCAGGTGATTCATTCCTTGATTAGTGATTGTAAAATGGGTGGAAATATTTATGTTTACAGAAGGTTAAGTTTTAACAACATTTTTTTCAAGTGAAACCCAGTTTTCACTTGAAACCCAGTTTACACTTAAAAATGTACATTAAGTATGAAAGCAATATCATTTATTCTGTGTCTACTATAGTGTATTTGCACCACGGGCATAGAAATTTTCGCTGCCTGGGAAAGTGGAATCATCACATGGAGATGGAATCTTCGATGTCATTCTGAAATTCTGGATTCGGAACTGGTATTTTGGTATGGAAACCATCATTGTCATCCTCACTGCATTTTGGCAGAATGCTTTGCAGTCAAGATAGACGCTCCTACAGGATGTAAAGGAATGATTTCTTAGTAGCACGAAACAGCAATTACCATTAAGCTACAGCCTGCTCAGGAAGGTGTTTACTTCCAACTATGGCATGATATCGCACCCCAGAGTATTAGAGGACCCCTTTAAAGCTATAGAGATCTTCAGGCTGCTGTCACATATGCACTTGTGTGTTTGTCGAGAGCAGGCCAGGGGATGTTTTATCTGACTGTATTGCACTTCTCCACTTCTCGTTGCGCATTACTGGAGTGCAGCACCAGGCGTGATGAAAGATGTTTGCAACCTGAGGATGCTGTCTCCTGAGGATGCTATCTACTGAGGATGCTATCTCCTGAGGATGCTATCTCCCGAGGATGCTATCTCCCGAGGATGCTATCTCCCGAGGATCTCCCGAGGATGCTATCTCCCGAGGATCTCCCGAGGATGCTATCTCCCGAGGATGCTATCTCCCGAGGATGCTGTCTCCCGAGGATGCTATCTCCCGAGGATGCTATCTCCCGAGGATGCTATCTCCCGAGGATGCTATCTCCCGAGGATCTCCTGAGGATGCTGTCTCCCGAGGATGCTATCTCCCGAGGATGCTATCTCCCGAGGATGCTATCTCCCGAGGATCTCCTGAGGATGCTGTCTCCCGAGGATGCTATCTCCCGAGGATGCTATCTCCCGAGGATGCTATCTCCTGCCCTGTGCCATTAGGCATTTTGGATTAAGCTGCCCGTTTGCATGCCATGTTGCCGTTTGAAAAGACTGCAGGATATTTCAGTGTTTGTTTGGTCTGATGTCACATTAAAAACCTGCGGCTAAGTTGGAAGTGAATCAGGAATTGGCTGAAGTGAATCAGAAATTGGTTTCCCATGAGGTCGGTGGGGATGGATAACCTGGGGCAGAAGGAGGGTAGGTGAAGAGCATGTTCATGACTGTGGGATCTGAACCACCGACCTTCTGATCACAGGCACAGTACCCTAACCCACTGAGCTACACCCCTCCCCCTGTGGGTGCATTTAAGATTTTTCTTTTTTTTAATTTAGCAAGCACTTTACTATTAGCAGCATCCATTTTTATTTCTTTCCTGCGAAAGCAGTGCCAGACAAAGTGGGCCTTGCTCAAGGTCAAAAAACAGCCTAGTTATGCTCCATTTTACATGGCTCTGTAGATGCCATTTTACTTGTGTGGTTGTGTTGTCACTGAGTAAATAAACTTGAAGTTAAATGCTGCCTATTGAAATGCAATTGTACTATTAATTTGTTCCGTCTGTGCCTCATTTTCAGTATTTCACATATTACCACATTCCTTTTCATCCTGCCCCCAGTGCCATCACAGTCCCAAACCCATAACCACAGCTTGTTCCTTTGCGTCTCCTTTTTCACCCTGAAGCACCTCCCGGAAGTTTCATGTATTTACTCGCATCGCCTGCCAGGCACCTTGACGTATGTCTTCACACTTGTGCGGTTTTGGCCCCATCCCACCAAAAAGGGATTACTGTAACTCCTTTGCAAATCTGCCGATTCCTGCCAAGTCCCCCCTCCACGTGACGCCGTCCGCCATCCTTCGCCCAAGCGTTCTTTGGGGTGACACTATCACTGTTCAATCTCCCGTTCGACTGCTTTCTGTGCTCACAAACAGGGAATTCATATTAGGTTTGTTGCTGCAGTTTGTTGCCGAGTCTGATTCCTTTGACCTGTGACCTTTTGGCTGTCATAACTGCCTCACCTTTCATGGGATTTTATTTCCAATCTATTCCCGTTAACAAAGGCATATATATTCTTCTATGAAAAAGAGTTTCATGGCTACTAACAGGATGCTATTGCTAGAAAGGGTAGCTGAGCTACAAAGACTACAAAGAGTCAACTAAATGAAACCCTTGACCACAGATACAGGTTGCTTCTGGTCAGTTGCAAAGAAAACCTGAGCATCCAGCATTATGGGTCCTGAAATTCATCTCCGCAGGTCCTGGAAGTCCTCAACAGTTCATCCGCACAGGTCACAACCTCAATAGCTGTCTGAATTTCAGCCTTTCTGCTCGCTGTCATGAATCACTCCTCATCGGCTTCATGGTACATTTGCTCGGCACAGTTTACAGAGACATTTTCAGGCACAATAGTTTGCATGTCAATAAATCAATGAACCATGAGGAGTTAACAAACATTACTAGATTCACCTTATTAAATTAGTTTGTTGTTAGATATATCCTATTAAAAGAATAAACAGGTGGTCTGCATATTAAAGTAATTTTACACACACACACACAGGTTTGTAATTATATATTTGTGGGGACTCTCCATTCATTTCTATGGGTAAAACTCTAATCCCAACATGACAACCTTAACCCCTACCCAGCCCTAACTTTAACCTTAACTAACCAAACTAAATACAAGTATATTGGCATTTTTAGTTTTTTGGTTTCACTCACAGATTTTTTTAAAATTGAGTTTCCCCCTAGAGAGGATTAAGAAATGGTCCCTGCAATATACATAAACCACAAACACAAACACACACACATGTTTGGGCTGTCAAACAATTAATATATTTCAATCACAAGATTAATCGCATATACAATCATGTCATAATACCATCCAAAAAAAAAAAAAAGATTTTATAGTCTCTACATTCAGAATAGAATAGAATAGTGGCCCATTGTTTATGCAAATAGAAGTCTTAAAATAAAGACAAAAATAAATTATGCCTGTATCAATGTTGCATGGGTCAAATTAAGCAGCTACATCACAAAAGTGTTTCACTCCACTATATCTACCAGTGTTTTTTTCTTCAGTTTATGACATTGCTCTCAGAACAGAAGGTGAACGCTTAGAAGCCAAAAAAATCTATCTAAATCTAAAACGCATTTGGCAAATGGCCGTAAAAACAGGACCCTGACAACCGGTGAAAGTGCGCTTAATGACTGGGTGTTGCTTTGTCTTTCCCATCAGCTTCTCGGTGAGATGCTGTGTTTTGTGCTTTACTGTATGTGTGTTTTCATTTTAGCTGTGAATTCTGGGATTGTGATACCTTGCGACTGGAGCTCTCGTTTTGGTTGTTACCAGGAAAGAATATTATAGGTCTCATTTAGAAGTCTATGTGTGCACTATTCTCCCGTTGATGAAACCAGAGAAATAATGTCAGGACTAATATATAAAAGAAATTAATCGACAGCACTTATATATGTGTGTGTGTGTCTGTGTGTTTATGTGTGCATGTGTGTAGCGCTAGAGAAATGCCAGTATTTTTCAATGTAATAATAATAATGTAATAATAGATTTGTGTGTCAGGCCAACTTAATCAAAAAATGTAGACGGAAAACTATGTTTTTGTCCATGTATTATTTAAAGGTAGTGACTTAATGAAATCAAGTATGAGTTATTGGATTAAATAAAGCTGCAAATGCCAAAAATGTGCAAAACATCAAAACCACTTTCTCTCCCCACGTGCATTTGGAAAAGAATTATTCAAATCATTTCTTTCAGTTTACATTGTTGTGGTAAGTTTTTATGTGTTAAACCCTTTAGGGCAAGTATATTGGGAAGCATGCTAGATAAAAATAAATTAAATTGACTACATTTCCTCATTCATGTCTCAAATACTTGTTTTAGGAACCAGGGACAAGCTGCTTTTCATTTTCATGTCCCCAGACGATGAGACCCCCACACAAATAATACCAGAGAGTTAGTTCCTCTCAGTCCCAGTTTATAAATCACGGCTAAAAGCATCAATTCTGAATGACCGGCTGATGTTTTTTTGCTGTTTTGCTTGTCTGTGGTTTGGGGGTGGGGGTGCATAAGAGTGGGGAGAGACTCAATCCACCAACAACCCAAATCAACTGAAAGAAGCATTTTCTATTTTGCAGGTTAGGGGACAATCTGGGTGCAGGGGCGATTCTAGGAGTTTTTAAGGTGCGAGGCATAAGAGAGGCCATAATTCATAAAGAGGGGCCAATCTCATCATTGGCCAATGATAAGCTTTGAATCTGTGAGTGACAGGGGAGGGGGAATGCAGAGGGTTCTGTGGCCCTGCCCCTGTATCTGCCCCTGCCTGGCATGGCATGGGGGCTCAATTGGCACCACCATCCCAGGCAGGGGGTCTGAATTCCGTCTCTGCTCTATGTGCACAGTTTACATACTGTCCGTGTATTCCTCTGTGCACTCTGGTGTCCTCCCACAATTCAAAATGATGTGGGTAAGCTAACTGGCATCCCTAAATTGCCCATAGTGTGTGAGTGTGTGTGCCCTGTGTTGGACTGGCATGCCCCCCCTGCATTGTGCCCTATGCTGCCTCCAGCCCCCCCCACACACACATACCTATGAAGTCATTGCAATGCAGATAGATGGGCCATACCTCCCTCAGCGTCTGTACCTTGAAAATGATTATCAAGGCCTTTGTTGGTGGTGCAAAGCACACCAGGATTTGGTTTTCACTATGAGAACTATAGGAAATATGTGTGTGTCACACAATAGCACCTCCTTACATCATTTAAAAATGGCATATATTTCAAAAAGGGCCGCATACGTATCCACCCATCTGAGCTTTTTGGTATGTTCTGTTTCGGCTGGACACTGGGAAAGTGGCATTAGCTATGATGTCATCGGAAATTACCATCAAGTTAAGGGCTTCTGCCGGCCTCCTGCTGGTTTACAATAGCTATTCCCTGTGTGTCCCAGGTTTATGGTGTCAGGCCATCCATTGCTTGCAGATGACACATTTCCTGCAGTACTCCGCGGACCTGACATTCATGGTGGGGGGGGGGGGGGGGTCTACACAAGGAAAGACTTGTATACTATTATTATAAGAAAATGTGTCATAAAATCACAAACTGTTTTTTTCCCCCTGAAGCGTGAAAATACTGGAGTTCCATAGGAAGTTACTTTTGTGAGGATAACTCTATGGGAAGAGGTGTCACTTTTAGTACATAAAATGGGTGGTCTGTCATCCGATTGTAGTGGATGTGTTTAATGGACCAATGCTTGACATTATGGAATGTAAATGGATAACTGTACTTATGAAAACCAGAACTATATTCCATTATCAGAGAATATAATACACTTCAGCATTGTCTTAGCCTCACAACTGTTTGTAAGCTTGCATTGACAATCACAGGCTAATTAACAGATGACTTCCGGGTTGCAATCAAAAGATCATCCTGCATATCAGCATGACATCATCGAGAGACACCCACTGTGATGGCTACTAGGTTTTCTCCATTTTGTCCTTTTCTCCTGCCCTCCGGCATCACCCCAGTAGGACCAGTGATGTCATCGTTTTGAATAATAGCCAGATGTGCTGGTGACCATTGCAGCCCTGACCTGCAGGGGGCAGCGTGCCTTGCCTACACGTATCAAACCCATCTGGCAAGGACAACAGCTACCAAACACATGATTTGGATTTTAAAGCCCCTACCTGCGTCGTGCCAGCTGAATGATAGCTATTGCTTTTATAGAAACATCATGCAGTCGATAAAGTGCTGGCATATGTCTCTGTGTTCTAACCTTTTTGTTGTGTAAGTCCATTTCTATTAGCTCTTAGGTGCCCCCATTGAATTCTGATGCCAAATGTACAGACTTATTGAGACCGACTGTATTTATATATAAAAGTGTTCCATAAACCCCTCTCGGTTGAGAGTAACAGCCGTTACTTTTTTGTCAGTATGCCAGCCAATAGCACTATACACAGACTTGGCATGTGATCTGCCGTTTTCGTGCAGTTTCAAGGTTTTCACTGAACTATTCCCTGTGCAAAAAACACGTGTATAGGAAATACACTATAACATCAAAGGTACATCAATCAAGTTTCTAGAATTATCATCATTCCCACTGCAAAGCTACTTGAAAACTGTTAGAAAATGTCATACCAAAATATCCATGGACACAATGTGGATCTGTGGAGTTTGCGTGTTCTTCTTACAGTACGTTTGCATGGGCTTCCGCTGAGTAGTCTGGTTTTCTCCTACAGTCAAGAAAGATACTGTTTGGTGAGATGGTGTCTCTGAGTGTCCTTTGGCAGTGTTTCTCTAAACAGTCCTTGAGGACACTCCCAGACAGTCCACGTTTTTGCTGGGATGGAGAAACAATGTGGACTGTGTGGCGGCAAGCTGGGAAACATGGAGCGTCTGAGGTCCCGGAGGACCGGGTTGACAAACACTATTCTGTGGTGTATATGCAAGTTACATCCAGACTAGGGTGCTCCCTTGGGCCGGGTCCTTTCCAAAACTGGGGGCCATCCTGGATAAGCACTATGGTTGGATGGAAAATATCATGAGTTTATATCTGAGCCAACTTCATGTCAGCACACCTTCATGTGCAGTAATTGAAGGAACTGGTAGGATAGGCTAGTTCGCTTGTAACGATGCATTATTTACTAACGCACACTATGTAATGAATTAAAATTGCATTGTTACATAGCTTTATCTTGGAATACAAACTAGTATTTTGCCTGAGACATCTTTGAATGTAATAGTCCTTTTCCTGCAAATTGGAAGTTTTAAGAAGAAATATTGAGTATCACAGGATGTAATTCATATGGTCTTTATATGTTAAGTGTAATGTGTGTGATATAGGTTACAGAACTGATAATCTCACCAAAATTATGTCGATAGGAAGAGATATTTTGATTTAATTGGACAGTGATGTCTATAGTGACATTAAAAGGACTTTAGGACACAAAGGGCCGGCAGGCAAAGTCTGAAGGTTTTAAATGTATCTAGTCATGGGATCAGTAATACATTTATTTTCCTAAATAACTGCTCAATTTAAGCATTAGTTAGCTCCATAAACTGGGGAGGCCTGTCTTAATCTCATGGAAACCGTGGGATCCAAGTGCTCAGAAAGACACTCAGAGTTAAGCCTGTATGGCTGTATACTGGCTACATGCATAAGTGTGTAAAGTGGCTTCATTTGGGATTCTATCTGTAATAATATTTATATTTAAATATTTTGATGCATGCTGGTTTGAACTTTGGACTATATAAAGTGCGGTTTTATGCATATTCCAAATATAAAAAACATTTTTACCTTTATTAAAAAAAGATGCAACATCTATCAGAAAAAATTCAAACTGTTTGAATTTAACTGTTAATAATTCATATTTTGTATTTTATTATTTATTATTACGGTATTTATTTAAGTCCATAAACCACCAAATGCTGCTAGACAGTCACCTTAGAATCAGTTTAGAATCTAACTCCAAAAGTCTTTGCATACTGTTTTTGCCTTGTCCTGCTGATGCTGTACGGTAAAATAATGGAGTGAAACAATGGTGTTATGTAACCCTGACAGACATTTGTTCCTGTTGAAGTGATTGTAAATCTGAGTGAATTGTTCCAGAGGCTGTTCTCGCCATCAGTTTGATTTCTGAGTGGCCCATTGAAGAATTATTTATTAGGAGAAAAACCCCTGTGGTCTCATGTTCTCCTTCACTCACTGTCATTGTTATTATACTGAAATCAAGCTTTGTTAAGTGTTTTTTAACCTATTGAAAATTAGTATACCAAAGACAATGAGAATATGTTGAAATAACTGTGAAACAATTGTTTGGTGACAAGCAGGAAAAAATGTCATATTTATGGGAACTTGACATGTGCAGATAAGTATGAAAAGTAGCTATTTCCACCCACCAGAATTCAGATGAAGAATGGATTGTAAAATCATTGTTTCTTCAAATACAGTACATGCTGACTGAAAAGTCAACCAACTCACTTTGAAATCAGTGTGAAAGACATACCTTGACAGGAGTCTATAAAATAATAAGGACTGAATGAAGAATGTATGTATTCTTGCAAAAATGTGACTGTTTTATAACATAAAGAAATGTTAAAATAGCTACTAGTTACGCACAGCATAATTGTCCCTAAAGCAGCGACAGTAATAATTCTCCAATAGCTAAACCCACGAATGCTTTGAATTGGTGCCTATGCTATTCCGGCTGTAATTATAGGCGAGTTTTCTTTGGATCGATGCAGCGGCCCATAGCGGTTTGTTCATCAACGTGAGCGCTCAGGCACGGACAGTGCGATGGCAGAGACAGGGGGTGCAGGGGAAACGTCGACGTGTGGGGGGGGGGGATGCCAGCACAGGTGCTGCAGACAGATGGGGCTTATGAGTGCTTGTGGCATGTCAGGGGACCACATGTCAGCCCCAATAAGAAGCCATTTCTCACATGTGTCCACATCCTTCGGCACAAAGGAATGGTCTGCAGGGAATTTGACAGGGAGGCTGGTCAGTGCTAGGAGGACGGCGATCTGTGAACTCGGGGGATCGGGTGACAGGCTGTGTCAGAGGCTATGAGGACTCAGATTCGAAAAATAGCAATAGCACATATAAATTCATATACATTCTAATTCTTTTAACAGTAAAGAAATATATGTACATTTCATACCACACAGTACTAATATGTATTGTTATTTCATGTAAAGTGCTGAAGAAAACAATATATCGTTATGTGAAACCTGATTTTTTCTGTTTCTTGGACTTGCAGGTTGCAGTGTGGCAGGAAGGTCTCAGTTGGCTAATGAGAAATGCCACATGTCTTGCTATTGAATGCAGGTGTTTGGCTACTACTTGCCATGAAATTAACTTAGGTTGTCTTCTCTCTATCAGTTTCTCCCTGCAGGATATAAATGCTTTACATAAAGTCCAGTGGTCATGAGCATTTACCATTCGCTGTTGGAACACATTAGGTCTGGGTTATCACTAAGAGGGTTTCGTGTTGGTTTCGGCCTGCCCTCTGCGGCATTGCTTCAGCATGCTTTACTGAGTTAAACGGGACATTTCACCTATCTTTGCTCTGCCAGTGACAGATGGCTGTCAGCAGTTAATGGACGAGCCAGAAAAGGCAACAAAAATTTATCAGGCAACAGAATTAATCCAATAACGTACTATTGACGTTATGTTACGTGCTGTGTGCTGCTTTCAAAAGTCACGAAATATGGTGAGATGCTTGTCTAAGACATTGTTTTAGTATGCAATCACTGTGGTTGAAAACCACCAACATTACTTTTCTGTTTGGTTGATTTTCTCCAAGCATTGTTGACATGGAATACTCAATGGAATGTAAAAAACAGATGGCCGGCTTATCACAATCCGAAGCTTATCAGCAACAACACAGGTGATACTCTCTGTACCCATGACATGAAAGTCAGAATCTCAAAGCAAATCAGTGTTTCTTTTTTGGATATCCCCATTTACCACGCTTCAGATTGAGTGTATTCATACTTTCTTTGTTTAAACATTTTTTTCTGCAGTGCAAAGCATTTAAATAATGCGTAAAGGGTAACTGCATGTTTGATTGGATGCCACAGACCTCAGATTTCTGATTTATACCGCATACCAAGATGTGATCTCCCCATTAACCTATAATGTGGCAGCAATGACTCAGGTTTTTATTTTTATTTAAGTTTCAGAATCCCAGCATGATAGAATTAGCGCTGCATAGAATTACACTTTTATTCCAGTTATAATAAAACGTAAATACGAAAAATTGCAATGAGCAGAAAGGGAACGATGCAAAAAATAGAGATTAAATGCATTAATCATTTTACTGTTGATTTTAAAAATATATTAAAATATATGAGATTGAAACATATTGAAACGTATTGTGTATGTATTCTGTGTTGTCATTGCAAGTATCTTCCTGATAAATGCAGAGGAAGCTGGTAATGGTGCATCTTTGGCTGTGTGTGCCTGTGCAGACGCTGTGCAGACGCTGTGCGGACGCTGTGGGGACGCTGTGCAGACGCTGTGGGAGTACGTGCAGGAGAGGTGAACCTTGACAACTAGATGATCACATGGCTATGAAAATACAAGCTCTAGTTACCCTGAACTACATGATAAAACCATTTCAATTTCATAACCAACAAACATTAAAAACTGAAGAAAAACTAAATAATTAATCATTTGTATTGATTGTATTGAAATAAGAACTTTTACAGAGTTCATGCAATTTCCAATTACTATAGTACGTTTTGTTGAGAATATCCATACATTCATGAATCCATGAATCCATCCATCCATCTTCTAACCAGTGATCCTGGTCAGGGTCACCATCCCCAAAATTCTACCTATATATAATAGCATAAAGAAGCAATAATTCTATTCATCCAACATTTGATGTCAAACAGTTTATTATTTATGGTACAAATAATGGTGACAGAATTGAAGCTGTTTATAAATACACAAAGTACAGCTTTACGGACCATACAGATATTGCTCTAGAGAGTAAGTACAGTTTTCAGTCTATAAAATTTAACAGCAACCTGTGCAGGTTTTCAGCTTTGGTTTAAAGGTCTTCAGAAATAACAAGATTAACTCATTTCTATAACAGTTTTTTTCTGTGTTTGTATGCTGATGTATATTTCAATGTGTTTCAATTTTAAAAAGTTTTTTTTCTTAACTGATACAGGTCACAGACTTTTTTGTCCCAAACAAATTGGGACACTTATTAAATACTGAAATTTAAGAGGATAATTCACATTATGTGAAAAAATAAAATTGATAATAATAATAATAATAGAAGAGTATAATCACAAGTCACCCTGTCAGACAATTCAGTGTAAAACCATGGTTTGGGTATATACTCTTAATGTCAAATCAAGCCTCCAAGGTGACAGATCAACATTACTTACCAACACATGTAGAACTCAAATAATTGTTTTTGGACTAACATCTAAACAGTGTTTTTATGGCATTATTCACTGGGTACAAGTACAGTGCTGAGGTAAAAATCATGATCCATTTGCCAACCCATTCAGTTTCCCTTAAATAATAGTTTAATATTGCAAGATTGTCAGCGACGTTAAGCTGTGTTTCTGTACAATGTGCATATACCTACAATACGCTGAGCTTTGGTCCAGCATTGATAAAACCAACAAAGGCAATACTCTTTTTTTTTGTTTTTTTTTTTGGTTACAGCTTCATTAACAATCCTCTCTAGTAGTTTACAACACAGGCTATCCAATGTCTTTGACTGTAAGGTGAGGGAGATATTTTGAACAAAATGGGCTTTTTTGAACAGAAAATTTGTGAAAGAAGCCCAAAGAAAGCTGAAACGCACATTTCATCACATCACAACATAGGAGTGCAGGAAGATGAAGGGTATGTTCCGCAGTGAATTAAGGCTGTTCTGCTTTACTCAGACATAACCTCAGTAAAATATTTTTATACATTTCCTAAAAGTTCAATAATGTACTCTCACATAAAAATGCTCATTTGGTTTTCATGTGCTGAGGAAAAAATATATAAATAAATATGAAGGAAACTCCAAACACTTGTGGCAGTTGATGTGTCTCATTACACTGACGTTGTAAAATGGTAAGATCTAAGCAAGCATCGTCAAGGTGATGTCCTCCCAAAGGTAGGACTTATACCCTCCATGACGAGTGGTGCTGTACCATCTATTTCATTTAGCTACCTAATACTTAGGGGCCAATATAGCTAATGTTAAATAGCTAACAATCATATTAGTACTTTGCCATTTTAGAAATGTTATCTATTCTCGTTAAACGGCAATAAAAAAAATACGCTTAAAAGTGAGACATCATCGTCATCTTTGCTTAGCAGCTAATGTAACATCAATTCTTTAATCCTTCAAATCTTCAAATATGGTATGCGTTTTATTGTATGTTGTCTGGAGACTCCATGTTTAATCTGTGTTGGCATAGCTGTCACTGTACCGCCATTATTTCTATGGGTATTACATAAAATTAGAAGGTAAAATGGTCTATATGTAGTAAAATGGTCTGTATGCAATGAACCCAAATTCAAGCACTTAGTATAAGAATGTATTAGACATCTTTCTCTAATAATCCCATTATATGTGTTTTTAAATTTAAGCGAATGTGGTTGACTAGAGTTTGCCGGTTTTCAAAATGGATGCCTTATTGTATATGACACAGCATTGTACCTGTGACACTAAGACACTAAATTCTCCATATGAATTACGAGAAACTCAAGATCTCGTTTTAACATCACATTACTGGTACTCAAATGTAATGTGTCAGACACAATCAGAAGCTGAGAGCTGAGTTGAAGAATTTCTAAGTTCCGCAGATCGTTCTCTATTTGAAGAATAATAAAGAAATCAGCTCAGGGGAAAAACATGAAATCCTAGCCTTTTGTTTCCCTTTTACTGTTATTTTTTTCCTAATCAAACATCAGCCTTCCACTTATGAGAAACTTGCAAATGAAACTGTCTCCCTGTCTTGATGCACTGCAACTCACCAGGGCCTGAAATGGCAAAAGATGCCAATCTGGAGATAAAACAAATACATAAATACATAAAAACACGCAATGGGAATAAAAATCAGATTATTTTTTAAAACATTTTTCTACTTTCATCGAAACACAGGACAAATGAAATTACACAGGATGAAAACTAACTACTCTTCTCTCATTAACATATATACGTATACAGCTACGTGCCAAGCTCTCTTGTTCGGTGAGCGAACACATAGACAACAGACCTGGATCTCAGAGCAGCTGAACAAACTCAATAAAATAAAAACATCAAAGGGAATCTGATACAAGTACATCCTAGGGCATTTTGACACATATCAGATCTGTTCGTTTTCTTGGGCCTAAAAGTAGATTCTTTGGCTATCAGGCTTTGGCAACATTTAAGCATTGCTTCGGATACAGCCATTGTAGTGGTCCTGGATGGCCCCTCGCTAGGACAAGCTGCCAACGAATCTTCTCTGTTTCTGCCTCTGTAAAATTTCCTCGACTAATTATGTCTATTTACATCATCCCATAAATATACAATCTTGTAAAAATGAATAAATACCTGTACAGTTTTTTTTACAAAGTCACACAGAAACTGAGAATTTTAACTCCAGTGAACAAAAAGCATAATAAATGGGACATTATCATGACCATTGTCAAGACAGCACAACACTTTCAAGATGAGTTGTTACTTATATATAACTGAGGAACAAAGGATTGTGGTTATTTACAATTAAACACAAGCTCATTAGCCAAACAATGAGATATAATACAAAATGTCACTACCTCATAAATGTTTTTTTCTTCACATCAGTACAAAGGTAAAAATTTAGGATACATTTACTCATAAAATGAAAGCAATCAGGATTCTGGTGTAACAGACTTTGGTAAGTAGTTTTTATTTATGTCTTTTGGTGTGATTTTTCAACATAAATCCAATACTCGGCATCAGAGAAGGTTGACTCAGTGGTCTCTGCTTGACATCTGCCATCTCTGACACAACCTTATTTTCTAACATTTTGTTAACTCTCCCACAGAGACGATGTTTGATTTTCTGGATTTGTTTTTTGTTTTGTTTTGGTTTTCATGAATACCCGGCGGCAGCCATTACACTGACAAAATATTTGTATGTATCATCGTCTTTGTCATTCCATTTGTCAAAAGGAAAAATAAAAATCTGGAGATCGTCCAGTGATGACTCTGGGGAATTCTGCAGTCAGTCCCCACCCAGCTGAAACCGTTATCGTGTAGCGCACTTTTGACGTTAGCTTTCTCTAGGAGTGATCTTCCACCGAGTCGGCTAGCGTGTCCATGGGGGTGGCCGGGCCCAGTTCTGGTTGTTTCAAGCGCTTTATTGTGTTTTTTAATGCCTGCCTCTTGTTGCAAAACCAGACGCGGACCACTTCCCGGTCATAGTTCAGCTTCTCGGCAATCTCAGTCATTTCCTGTCCAGACGGGTGTGTGTTCTTCTCAAAGTGGCTATTGAGGATCTCGAGAGCCTGTGGCGTAAATGAGGTCCTCCTCTTGCGCTTCTTGGACGGCTCGCTGCCGATAAACTCGGTCAGGTTCTGCATGCCGGAACGATGCCGGGCCTCAGCCTCGGCCATCCAGCGCTCCAGAACGGGCTTAATCTTCTGCGCGCTTTTTGGGGTGATGTCCAACTTCTCAAACCTGGCAGGATATAAAAGGCCAGGGTTCAGTTTGGCTCTCAGACTGCTAGCTATAGTGTTCTCCTGGGCTTCCTGTGGTAGAAAAAAGTGGCTTCTCAGGATGGTGTGTCTGGGGAGAATTGAGAGAGAAGAATCTTACTCAGGTGCCCTTTGACAGGGCAAGGGATATGCTGCCAGTCTCTGAGGGGCTCCTTAAGATGCTGCCAGTGGAACCAAAAGTCTCGTCACAAGTCATTTTTAGCGAAATTGCAAACTTCTGCCATTTTGTTCGATAGTACTGGGTAACCATTGCTTTTACGCTATCAACACCAGTTTCAGATGTCAGTGGTATGATTTTTTTCATTAAATGTTACTTCACCCCAAAAAGGAATGGCCTTTCTCATTAAGACGAAAGAAAGGGTCTTTTTAAAGAGCTGTATAAATCACAGGCAGCTGATTTCATAAGGAAAGCCCTCAGTAGATTGGCAGATATGTATGGAGCATTAAAAGAATCTTTCTCATCATCTGTTTGCTTGGAAAATATATACATTTAGAATATGCTTTGTTGATTTGAACATCTGAGGCACTTTTGAAATGTTCTGGGAAAACATCAAGACAGATTTTGCCGGTGCCACAAAATATGGGAATAAGGAGGTGGCACTAAAAGAAAAGAGGACAATGCTTTCCGCTTTCCAGCCAATAAACCGTGTGGTTTAGAGAAGTAAAGCAGGCAGTAACAGGACAGGAATTAGCTTTTAAAATCTTGCAGCCTAGTAGAGAGCAAGTTAAAATGTCCTTTGACAGATTTTGATCGATATTTTCTGCCTGATTCAGCAGATGCTTTAAAGCTTCCACAATGGTCATACATATTCTAGTAATGAATAAGTGATTGGCAAATTTGTTCCAAGTATAATTTGAGTTTCTTTTAATGCTCAGCATACTTCACACAGACTAATGAAGACATATACAAATTTCTTTCACTGTCCACTATAAGGTTATGCAATTTTCCATCAACAATAAACATTGCAGCATTATTTTCAATACAGTTAGCTAAACAAGAATGTGTCAGACATTATCAATTCCAAACTCAAGATTAACAGGAAAATACAGATCTATGGATAATATTGTATGGATCTATGGATAATCTATCAATGGCAAATTTCCTCAAACTTAATGAAGTACATGCAAAACATTTACTGAGAGGGAAATCAACAGACACCAGAGGAAATTGCACTGATCAATCATTATATTTCTTTTACATTTTTCATGTAGCTGGTACATAACTTTAAAAAGTACAACAAAATGTCATTATGGTGCATGGTGAGGTGGTGATTAAATTGAACTTTTAATGTGGAGAAACACCACAGGGTCAGGATATTTAAGCAATACGAGAAGGAGTGGTGATTGTCGTGATATATTGCAGTACAACTGCATGAGTTCGACTTTGTTATTACTTTTATACAATAGTTAATTGAGTAGCATTTATAAGGTAAAAGTAATAAGATACAGCATATTTTGTTTGTTTATTTAAACATTTACGGGCCTATGCCAAAAGAAACAGTTCATGTAATGTCAGCGAAATTGGGACGGGCTATGGCGTCCGAACCTTCCGCGAGCCCGGGAAGTTCTGTCTCTAACCGATATCGTTTCGTTTAATATCGCCGGTGCCAGCGGTGAAGCGACTAGCCAGCTTATTAGCGGAATAACTTTGCATTGTAAATTTAAGCCATGCCGCAGGTGTAATAAATAAAACATTGTGGCGCTCGAGTGGCAAAGAGATCATAAGGTGGACAGCAAAGTTCAGTTATTAGCAGACTTTTATTGCGCGATCCTTAAAAGGACAGCAGTAAAACAACGAGAGAGAATAAGGAATAAAGTCACTTACACACACACAGCCTTTAAGGAAATAAAAGTGGATACAGGCGGTAGAGACAGAGCTCAAAGAGTCTTACTCTGTAAACATTTTTTCAGTTCGGCATCTTATAAAAACTTAAAATCCAAAACATCAAAATAAATCCAACAAAACGGAATATATATGAACCTTTACTTTAATCTCACTTCCGCCTACGTTCATTTTCGAAACCAGTGGAAACGCAAGCAGGTTCTCAAAAAGCACCAAGCGAGAGTCAGGCCAGTACCGGCTCCGTGTTGGTGGAAATGAGGCATTTGTACCAGTTTTTATATACACCTGTAAAGCTGAGTGATACAGCTTATGTGAAATGTCCGAGTGCGGTTATACTATGATACCCGTACTCACAGAATGCCTTCTATCCAATCAGGTTTGTTGGTCGGAAATAACTGTTGTATAGTAAAGTATAATGTAGGATAGTATCAGAATTGGCTGTAATAAGGGGATTGTCACATGTCAGAATGTGGTCACATGTTACAGGGAGGAATTCTTTTACTCTGTGGAGCACCAGTGTCAGGCCTGCACAATCAGTCCTGATAGGATACCCATTGATGTAACCACACAGGCAGCCAAGAAGGCCCTCAAGAGCTGAGAGGAGGCCCTTTCCGAAACACAGAAGCCATTTTTATGAGGGAGGCTGCTTATTAAACTGAAACATGGGGCAGTGCAGGGCTGGAGCAAAGCCTGCATTGCTGTCCATTGTTTTTTACGACTGTCAGTGCGTTTTTCTGGGGTCTGGCTGGTGGCTCCATGCAACAGAGTTATTATTTATAACTGCCGTCCCTTAAACGGCTGGAGGAGTACGCCACCGTTCCGCCGGGAATACATTAACAAATATAAGGAGCGCCTGGGAAGACAGGACATTTCATGGTTCAGCGAGAACCAGATCCACTTAAATGAAACAAGAGGTGCATTCCTGACTCGTCAGCGGCAAGGAGGTGCCGCAAGCCGCTGCCCAGGAGAATTCCATCCCTCCCCCCTTAACCCTCTTTATGCTTTTAGAAGGGCTCTTGCCAGCTCATGCATAAGATTCGCTAAGTGTAAGCTGCATCGATGGAGTTTAGCTAACACTACATAGCCATTTAAACTCCGCTAGCGCAGAGAAGCTTGTCATCTTTATCCTGACGAGGCTTTACAATTAAATTGAAACAAACATGATTAAATAAGCACAATAAACAGACATGCTGTGTTTTTTAAGAGGTGCACGGCTGTTTGTTAGAAAACGCTTTTGTTAAATCCACAAAATTAGAAGCTTGAGCCCTCAGACACATCCTCAAGTGCTGGTTTGTGTCATAAAATCTCTCGTTGATAAACAGCTAACACATGAATAGATTAATTGTATTATAACTAGGGTTTGTTATTAATTAAGTGTGTATATATATATATATATATATATATATATATATATATACACACACAAAAACACACACTCACAGTCTGGGTTTTCAGCTGATGGTGACACAATGACATTATCAGTCATTCTGTAGAATATTCCATTTGCATGCTTATATGCAGAGAAGAAGTCTCATTGCAGAAAAACAGGCTTGTTTCAGGCATGGTCTGCATCTGTTACTTGCTGTTTCATTAAGCATCAGAATGAGTAACTTGAACCCACAATAAAAATGATACCTCAGTGCAACAGTTGTGTGCAGAATAGTATTTCTGAACATACAAGCTGTCAATCATTGAAATCACTCCGGAGGTGAAAGTGGGTCCTACTGTACTTCATAAAGTCGGTCCTACTTGGTACTAGCTAACTGTACCTAATAAAGTGGGTCCTACCCAGTACTAGCTAACTGTACCTAATAAAGTCAGTCCTACCCGGTACCATCTAGTTGTACCTAATAAAGGGGTCCCACCTGGTACTAGCTAGCTGTACCTAATAAAATGACCACTGAATTTTTTTGTATTATCTAATAAATCTTTAAATATGAATGGATGATCTAAAAATACATGATAGCCTGAACTCATGCCATTTGTCCTGGGGAAGAGACTACACTAAAGAGTGTGTTCAGCTAAACAGTTTAATAATTTAACAAAGAAAAAATATTTTAATTACCCACTTTATTTAAGTAATATTTATTTAAGTCCTTGACCAAAAAGAACCCTTTCAGCTTCAAGTTTTATATGCCAGTTCAAACTGATTTAATGAAAATATTAAAAGGACCTGATAGTACTTCAGCACATATACTCAGTTGATCAAGCTTTGTAAAAATCAACAGCTGTGGAATGCTGGGAAATGAGAGTGGAAGATGTCAGTGTATTGTATGGGAAATTAGAAAATAAGAGAAGCAAATAGCAGAAGGCTGATATTAAAGGCTTTAATGTAGCCTGTGTAGTTTGTGTAAGTCTCATAATTACATTGATATTATATAATAGACTGATAGACGGAATTGTTAATGATAGTTATCGTTTACGCATACAGCACTATTTATGCATGCTGTTTTATTTCTCTCTGTTCTGTGAAAGATATGCTCATATAGCATTCATCTTCCAGCTGCTCATCCAAAGCAGGATCACGGGGCCCTGTAGCCGATCCCAGGCAGCCTCCGCCACAAGGCAGCGGAACACTGTGTTTTGGGAAGGCAGGCCATCTCAGTGTGAACACTGTGTTTCGGGAAGGCAGGCCATCTCAGTGTGAACACTGTGTTTCGGGAAGGCAGGCCATCTCAGTGTGAACACTGTGTTTCGGGAAGGCAAGCCATCTCAGTGTGGACACTGTGTTTCGGGAAGGCAGGCCATCTCAGTGTGAACACTGTGTTCCGGGAAGGCAGGCCATCTCAGTGTGAACACTGTGTTTCGGGAAGGCAAGCCATCTCAGTGTGGACACTGTGTTTCGGGAAGGCAGGCCATCTCAGTGTGAACACTTTGGACAATGTAACGATGCCAATTCACCGAACGGCATGTCTTTGGATGGCAGGAGAAAACCCACATGACCCCCAACTCCGGAGGTGTGAGGCAAAAGTGCTACCCACAATGCCACTCTGCCACTCGGCTCTGAAATCAAATTAACTAGCTAAATAAAATGAAGTACTTAGAAGACGGCATTTGTTATCTATATTAACATTTTAAATGTAAAAAAATTCAAAACTACACATAATTATTTAAATATACATTTAATAAAGTATAAATACTTTACATCTGTATGACTTTCTGTGTATTTATATGTCATTAAATATGTTGCTCAATGAATATATATCTTATTTGAATCTTTATTAAAATATGCCTAATTTCTATATTCTCTCTAATTCTATTTAATTGATGTAAATTTTTAAAATATATTTATATATTTTTAAATATATATTTATATATTTTTATACATCAGAAGGTCAAGGTTTTTTTATTTATACCTATACAGTTTGAATATCTGTATATGTTTATAATGCAAGCAAGAAAAGTGGATGGCTTGTAATGACTCTTCCTTACCTGCAGATGGCAGACTGGCTGTAGGCTGGGCCCTCAGTGGCGCTAAGCGCCTGGCCCACCTGAGTTTGCGTCAGGCCCAGGGACAGCCGGCGGATCTTGAACGCTTTGGCAAATTCACGGATCTCCTCCAGATTGACCCCATCCACCTCGCTGGGGGCTGTCTGTGGGTCTGAGGAAGAACACAGACCATGAAATCAGTGCTGAACCATCCAGCATAAGAACTGTATTACACTGTTAACAGTGACGTTATATACAGTACTATGCATTATATTATATTATGTATCATGTATTAAATATCAACAGTATGTGTCTAAATGATTAAGTTAATTTAACAGTAAGACATTGGTGTCAATATGACTTAAGGCACCAAGATGATGTATATAATCAATTTTAAAGGTTTTTAAAAGTCTATGAACCTCTGTTTTTCCTAAAGAGAGTATGTACGTGCCAATATACATGACGTGGTAATTCTATCGTACGTTACTGTGCAGTTTTGGTAGCTTGATTTTCACCAGATCTGTGATTAAAAGTACATTGCAGTGCTGTTTCGAATTTAAGATGGCCAAGACACACCACATTCAACAAATAACTTCAGTGATATATAGAAAATGTGATTTAGAATTATTTCCATAATTTTCACGCAAAATATATTTATAATGTTCTTCATATACCAGAATAATGGCAATAGATCAGTCTCTGCCATCTCTAAATTCTACATACAGCGATGGACAGAATGAAAAGGGTCTGCAGTCACGTCAAGGAGAGTTCTGTCTGTTCTGGGGAATGCTTACATCTCGCTGATTCTCCTTGACTGAGCCCACAAGAAGCAATTCTGAATTATTTCATATGTCATCTACTGATTTCCGGGCTTCCACATCCAATTCTATTCTCCAGACAGGCTGCAAGAATCTGTCTGTGTCCCCCTCTGTTCTGAGCATAACTATTAATTCTGACGTTAGAGTGGTATCGCAAATTAAAAGCAGTTTCGCATTAGAAATATATCAGTGCTAAGTGTCCAGAGTAACTCACAAGAAAGTTTATTTGTTTAAATTATGCATGGGGTTGTATTATTAATGCAGAGATCCCCCATGGGTATGTAAAGTAAAATCAATAGTCAATCGGCGTCAAGCCACCATTCATTACCGGCTTGCATCTCCTGTCTGCAGCGCTGGGAACTGTCTTGTCACGGTATGATATTTTCCTTTTATTCTGTGCCTGAGAGGCTAGCTGAGCATATAAGCTATCGGAATCGTAGCCGGAGAGGCCGGCCTGCACCTCGGAAAACCGGCTAGCGTTTGTAGTAGTGCTTTAACAAAGGCACCAGGCACATGGAAGGAACTGCTGGCTGTAGACATAATGTGTTTGTGAGCCTCGGATTTGCTGTGTCGAGAGGATTGTGGGTATCGGGTGCTCACAAAATGACTGGTGGCCCCTAGCTACCATCACAGGCTTTGCCGATATCTCAGACTATAGATCTTCGTTTTCTCCAAAATTCAAGGAGAGAAACGTATCTATGCACCAGGCAGCAGCACAGTAGGCCTATGAACACCCTGGCAGATCCAGCACTTTACAGGGACCTTAAATATGTGAAATTTTAATACACAAATTCTATTGTGTGGGGGGCCCAAGATGCCATTTTGTCGGGGGGGCACTCTTTCTAGCTACATCCCTGACAGCAGATGGCAGAAAATGATGTTTATAGCTAATTTTTTCTGAGTAAATGTGTAAAAATGCAATTTACATGTAAAATACTAATTTAACATGAATTATTATGGTAACAGCATTACTTGAGGGGGCCAAAATAACATAGTAACTCAGTTACTACTCAAGAATAAATCATGAACTAATGCAGTTACTAGATGAAATACATGTATCATTATGATTGATTAATGATGAATGAACATGGATCGATATGTAACTAACACTTAGTTTCTGATTAATTAATGCATTAAGTAAGAATGTACTACTACATTTGTGTCCCCTCAAGTAGTGTTACTGCTGGAATATATGCAAATGAACAAAATACATATTTCTCTGATCTATAAAGTTTCTGATATCTTGTTCAATGGCTAGATGAACACTTCTGAACAATTCTGAAACATATGCTCAGCGGCACCTCAGCCAGTCCATGTATTTGTTCAATTTTAGCACCAGCTCACTTGATTAATTCATTTCATCAGTTAATAATCTAAATGAGGTACTGATTAGCGAAACAAGGTGTGCTAGTGATCAAGTCCAAGAAACATATGAATGTCCTAGATGGTAACTGGAGTTACTGGAGTGGCCTGAGGAGAGCTTTTGAAGTAGTTAACATGCACACACAATATGTTTTATTACATTTTTGTGGTATAATGTATGTGTTTGGAAGAAAATTACCATCTGGAGCCCTCCATATTATGCACTAGATTAAGCGCTAATATCATAGATTTTCAAACCACGTTATCCTGTGTTTTATTCTCTGCATGAGGTCGTTTTCCATTCTAGAGTTTATCTGTAATCTTTAGCATGTAGCATAGCGATTAAGGAAATATATTTGTGAGGGAAATTCTGGTGGTTAGTGTCCCAGGAGAGATGTCCTCTGTGGATGCTTTGTGAAGAGCTTAGCAGAAACCAGGAATTGTTTTAATGTTCTCTGCCCAGATCCACCCGCTGAGTAATCAGCTTGGTAAAATGAGTGAAAAAATATATGATTTATGAGTTATTTGAGGTTGCTGATATTGAGTCTCTGTTCAATTTGTATGAGTTTAGATGGGCAGAACCAGCACCCGGAAGAATTTTCTTTTTTGCAGAGAACAAACATCACAAATATAGCCTACAATCACGCAAGAAAGTTATTTTCTGTATTATTTATTTATTTGTGTTTTATAAAACTGACTATTAGATTATATAAGCTATATAAATCATTCAAGCATTAAAAAATCATGATTAAACATCCATCCTGCCATCTGTGTTCAGTAAACATTTACGCAGTCAGGGTGTCGGTCAACCATAGACTGTTCCGGGAAGCCCAGTGCGTAAGAAGGTGCACTCCCAGTGCGTAAGAAGGTGCACTCCCAGTGCGTAAGAAGGTGCACTCCCAGTGCGTAAGAAGGTGCACTCCCTGGACGGGATGCCACGTGTTCACACATGCGCACACACACAGCAAGTGTAAAAATATCACTGTCACAACAAATAAGCCATGATGAAGCCACTGGGACAGCTGCCACTGTATGGAAGCTGTGGAAGATGGGGGTCCTGTGTGGCTAGTTGGGTTCAGAGGTTGTGCCAGGGACTGGAAGGTTGCTGGTTCAAATCTCAAGGTCCTCAACCAACCCCAACCCCCTCAAAAAACATACATTACTTTTGGTTAAAAGCATCTACTAAATAAATAATCATGTTAAACAGACTCATTCTGACACACAGAGGTGCATTATAAAGATAACCTGAACCATGCAGTTTGCTGACCTAGCAGCTCTATATTGCCTATAGTGGGAAGCTCTGTGATGGACTGGCATCCCATCCAGGGTGTACCCCAGCCCTGTGCCCTGTGATGGACTGGCATCCCATCCAGGGTGTACCCCAGCCCTGTGCCCTGTGATGGACTGGCATCCTATCCAGGGTGTACCCCAGCCCTGTGCCTAGTGATGGACTGGCATCCCATCCAGGGTGTACCCTGTGCCCTGTGCCCTGTGATGGACTGGCATCCCATCCAGAGTGTACCCCAGCCCTGTGCCCTGTGATGGACTGGCATCCCATCCAGGGTGTACCCCAGCCCTGGGCTGCCTGGCATAGACTCCAGGACCCCTCTGATTCTGTTTATGAAGACAGGTGGATGAAATAGTCTATTCAAACAATAGTTATTGAGATAAAATATATAACACGGCAAACCAAATAGTTATTTAGCATATATTTTGAAGGTATCTGATTTAAAGATATCTTGAGCAGTTTCAATTTATCTAGATTTATATAAAATGTAATTACACATGTATCTTTATATCTAAATAAAAATCACAGATCTCTAAACTATATTAATTCCAAATTATTAAATATCTAAAATTTTAAATGAAGAGGAACTGATATACAGAGATCTTTAGATATGAAGCGATTTTGAGTAACTTAGAGATTTTGATCGTTTTTTGTACAAATGAATTAAGCTAAGAAATGTGATGTGCTGGATGCTGCATTTCACCTCTCGGATTCTCTGAAAAGCTCGACTTCTGCAACTTTTTCAGGCCAAATTTCATAAATAGAGTGGAAAAAAAAAAACGAGAAAATGGCACAGGCGGCCATCCCAGCTACTCACTGCTAACCAGCTGACCCACGCTTAGGGCGGAGGATGACGAAGAGCTGGAGGAAGAGGACGACACCTGCCGCAGGGGACTCTGGGACAGAGGGGCCTGGCCGTGTGGCAAATGGAGCAGGCCGCTCTGCGAGGACGTCGGGCCGGGCTGTCCTTGTTGTGCCTGTGGCAACTGTGGATCAGAGGAGAAGGACCCCAAGTGTCACCATTATGAATGAATATAGGCATAATTATTGTGCTAGCCTTACACCTCCAGGGGGCGCTGTGTGGCTCAGTGGGTTAGAACACTGTGCCTATAATCGTAAGGTCACTAATCCAAGGTTGAGAGAGTGATTTCAATGTTAGGTCCTTTGGCCAATTGCTCCAGGGACTGGCTGACTCTGCCTTGTTCTCTATACATCCAGGGATAGGCTCTATCCTCACCACAAACCTGTTCTGGACAGCCAGTTATGAGTGTAACCCCACCGGACAGACCCAAGAGTCATAGATCTAGAGCACTGTGATATGGAAACAGTTCTATCTGTGAGCTGGGCATCATTGTAACAAACAATACGTGAACCACGGTGAGATACTGAGATCACATGGCAGAACAGCTAAAAGAATCAGTAGTGGTGGCTAATTTTTCTGAGTAGGGCTATGGGCAAACTTTGTGGAAGATCCTATACCTGGGGTGATGTGTAACATGCCCGAGTAGAGAGAGAGGATTGGATGATGTAACAATAATCGAGGAAAGAGTAATGTATACACATTTATTCAATAATAGTAGGAGGCCATATTCAGTTTTTACTTAAAGAAATTCAATTTTTCAGACTCTTTTTAACAGGTTTAGCTGTCAATGCCTGAGCAAACATCTCACGCTACAAACATTGGGAGCCAATAAACGCTTGAAAAGCTGATGTTTCGCTCATTTGAACTGAGTTTGTAAGGCAAGAGCGATGCAAAGGCTCAGTTTTGCCCAACATTCTTATGAATTCACAATTTGGTTTTGTGTCACTTCCTTTTTTCTTACATTATTCAGAAAAGAAAGCGTGACCTCAGGCAGGTTAGATAAGGCTGTCCTTGTGGGTGGCCTCATGTTTTCACAAATTCTTTACAAGCTTTAAGGTCTTACTGTTGATAAGTCCCCTTGCTAAATAACAGAATTCTGAGAAATATTAAGCAAATATGAGTAGCTGTAGAAAAAGAAGTAAAGAAACTCATTATGTACTAGAGTTTGCTAAGTCAGTGCCTATGATCTGAAGATCATTGGTTTGTGCCCTGGCCTTGGCAGAACAGTCACATGTCTGTGGGCTTTTGAACAAGGCCTTTAACCCTCATCTCCAGCGATGCTGCACATCGGTTGATCCTGTGCTGTGACCCGCAAGCTATGGAGAGCAAAATGGGGTAGGCAAAGAGAAGAATTCCAATGCACCTGTACTTGTGCAAATAGTGAATAAAGGATTTGTGATTCACATGAGTTACTTCTTGTTACTCTGGTTTCCTCCTGTAGACCAAAAGCATAATGTGCAATTTGGAACCTGTAGGTTGCCCACAGTGTGTCATCATGTGTATCCAATGCTTAAAGTGGGCTGGTACTCATCAGTACGTAAGACCAGCACCTCATTGCTTTTTTCTTCAGAGTACCTGCACTTCTCATATCTGCTGCCACTGAATAACAAGGGGAGCATTACATAACAAAGGGAGTACCGGTACCTGGTACTGAATAACAAGGGGAATACCGGTACCTGGTACTGAATAACAAGGGGAATACCGGTGCCTGGTACTGAATAACAAGGGGAATACCGGTACCTGGTACTGAATAACAAGGGGAGTACTTGCACCTGGCACTAAGTAAAAAGGGGAGTACTGGCACTTGATGCTGAATAACAATGGGAGTACCAGGAGATGGTACTGAATAACAAGGGGAGTACTGATACCTGACACTAATTAACAAGGCGAATACTAACATTTGGTACTGAATAACAAGGGGAGTGCTTGCACCTGGCACTAAATAACAAGGGGAGTACTGGCACTTGATGCTGAATAACAATGGGAGTACCAGGAGATGATACTGAATAACAAGGGGAGTACTGGCACTTGATGCTGAATATCAAGGGAAGTACTGACACCTGATGCTGAATATCAAGGGAAGTACTGACACCTGGTACTGAATAACAAGGGGAGTACTGACACCTGGTACTGAATAACAAGGGGAGTACTGACACCTGGTACTGAATAACAAGAGGAGTACTGGCACCTCCTACTGAATAACAAGGGGAGTACTGACACCTGGTACTGAATAACAAGGGGAGTACTGACACCTGGTACTGAATAACAAGGGGAGTACTGACACCTGGTACTGAATAACAAGGGGAGTACTGACACCTGGTACTGAATAACAAGAGGAGTACTGGCACCTCCTACTGAATAACAAGGGGAGTACTGGCAATTGATGCTGAATAACAAGGGGAGTACTGACACCTGGTACTGAATAACAAGGGGAGTACTGACACCTGGTACTGAATAACAAGGGGAGTACTGACACCTGGTACTGAATAACAAGAGGAGTACTGGCACCTCCTACTGAATAACAAGGGGAGTACTGACACCTCCTACTGAATGACAATGGGACATAGTACTGAATAACAAGGGGAGTACCGGCACCTGGCACTAAATAACAAGGGGAGTACCGGCCCCTTGATACTGAAAAACAAGGGGAATACTGACACCTGGTGCTAAATAAAAAGGGGACTATTGGCACCTGCTACTGAATAACAGAGGGAGTACTGACACCTGATGCTGAATACCAAGCGCAGTACTGACACCTGGTACTGAATAACAATGGAAGTACTGACACCTGATGCTGAATAACAAGGGGAGTACCGACACCTGGTACTGAATAACAAGCGGAGTACTGACACCTGGTACTGAATAACAATGGAAGTACCGACACCTGATGCTGAATAACAAGGGGAGTACCGACACCTGGTACTGAATAACAAGCGGAGTACTGACACCTGGTACTGAATAACAATGGAAGTACCGACACCTGGTACTGAATAACAAGGGGAGTACCGGCACCTGGTACTGAATAACAAGCGGAGTACTGACACCTGGTACTGAATAACAATGGAAGTACTGACACCTGATGCTGAATAACAAGGGGAGTACCGACACCTGGTACTGAATAACAAGCGGAGTACTGACACCTGGTACTGAATAACAATGGAAGTACTGACACCTGATGCTGAATAACAAGGGGAGTACTTGCACCTGGCACTAAATAACAAGGGGAGTACTGACACCTGGTACTGAATAACAAGGGGAGTACTGACACCTGGTACTGAATAACAAGAGGAGTACTGGCACCTCCTACTGAATAACAAGGGGAGTACTGACACCTGGTACTGAATAACAAGGGGAGTACCAACACCTGGTACTGAATAACAAGCGGAGTACTGACACCTGGTACTGAATAACAAGCGGAGTACTGACACCTGGTACTGAATAACAAGCGGAGTACTGACACCTGGTACTGAATAACAAGGGGAGTACCGGCACCTGGTACTGAATAAAAAGGGGATTCCCGGCACCTGGTACTGAATAACAAAGGGAGTACTGACACCAGGTGCTGAATAACAAGGGGAGTACTTGCACCTGGCACTAAATAACAAGGGGAGTACTGACACCTTGTACTGAATAACAAGGGGAGTACCGGCACCTGGTACTGAATAAAAAGGGGATTCCCGGCACCTGGTACTGAATAACAAAGGGAGTACTGACACCAGGTGCTGAATAACAAGGGGAGTACTTGCACCTGGCACTAAATAACAAGGGGAGTACTGACACCTGGTACTGAATAACAATGGAAGTACCGACACCTCGTGCTGAATAACAAGGGGAGTACTTGCACCTGGCACTAAATAACAAGGGGAGTACTGACACCTGGTACTGAATAACAAGGGGAGTACCGGCACCTGGTACTGAATAAAAAGGGGATTCCCGGCACCTGGTACTGAATAACAAAGGGAGTACTGACACCAGGTGCTGAATAACAAGGGGAGTACTTGCACCTGGCACTAAATAACAAGGGGAGTACTGACACCTGGTACTGAATAACAATGGAAGTACCGACACCTCGTGCTGAATAACAAGGGGAGTACTGGCACCTGATACTGAATAAAAAGGGGATTCCCGGCACCTGGTACTGAATAACAAAGGGAGTACTGACACCAGGTGCTGAATAACAAGGGGAGCACTGGCATCTGGTGCTGAATAACAAGGGGAGTGCCGGCACCTGGTACTGAATATCAAGGGGAGAACCGGCACCTAGTACTGAATAACAAGGGGAGTACTGGCACCTAGTACTGAATAGCAAGGGGAGTACTGGCACCTAGTACTGAATAGCAAGGGGAGTACCCATACCTGATTTCTCCACTTCAAGCATTGTGTGTGTATGTGCGTGAGCAAGCGGGTGTACCTTACCTTATGGGGACACAATGTTCCCACAATGTGGTGAATACCTGTTTTTTTCCCTTATGGGGACCAGTTTCTAAAAAATTCAAAAATTCTTGTATTATGCTTGGTTAATTATGGTTATGTTTAGGGCTGGGTAGAAGTTAAGGTTTTCATTGTTGGAATTAAGGTTTTTCCCATAGAGACAAAAGTAGAGTCCGAAGAAAGATATGAATACAAATGTGTGTGTGTGTCCTTTAATTGATTGACAGTCTATCCATGGCATCCCCTGTTCTGTGCCCTGTGCTTTCTGGGATATGTTCCAAGCTCATTATGACCCTGTACTGGATAAACAATTCATATATGGATGGATGGATCAATGGATGAAGGGATGAATGGATGATTAGTGGTGTTTGCCTGGAGAATGATCAATGTCATCGTTATCTGTGTTGGTTATGCAGGGAGAGGTCACCGTGACCGAATGACATCACTCAGGAAGCTGAGGACAGGACGGTGAGGGTAGGGTTGTTGCTTCACACCTTCAGCATTGGGGCTTAGATTCCCATCCTGCTGAGTGTGAGGAATCTGCATGTTCCACACCTGCTTATGTGGCTTCCCTCCAAAGCTATGCAAACACATGCAGTTCCAGAGGACATATAAACTGTATTTAGTGTGTGCCAGTGAGCTTGCGTATGGTCTACCTTTTCAGGGGCCCTAGGCAAAGCTTTACTACGGAGCCTCCCCCACCAAGAAAATTGATGATTATTTCACTTGGTCTACAATGCAAGTAATTCAGGGCCCCTCGGCAACTGACTATTCTGCTGTTAATTTGAGCCAACCCTGGTCATGTGTTCCATTGTGTGACAACTTTGCAATAAAGTGGCTTCTCTTTCGGGACAATGTGTGGCTCAGCAGGTTAGGACACTATTCCCATGAACGGAAGGTTGCTTGTTTGAATCCCAAGGTTGGTTGAGTGATGTCACCATTGGGCCTTCAAGCCAAACCCTTAACCCCAACTGTTCCAGGAACTGGCTGACTCTGCTCTCTTAATTGTACTTTGCTTTGGATAAAAGCAATTGCTCCATAATTAATGTTTATCACAAAAGTGTTTCAGGGAAAGGACACTGAGTGAAGGCGTTTGGTAACAATTAGCAAATAACATGCACATGACCTCCAACCTGCTCTATTTGTAACCCTTTATTATTGTATTGTTACATATTTTGCTTGGACAACCCTTAAGCTAGACTGAGAAAATATGTCACAACAATACTGATAATGAAACCCATTAAAACAATTTCTCTTTCATGTAACTGCTCCTAACTTGTCTAAAAACAGTGAACTGTCTGAGTTTCTGAACTCCAGTGATATAATATGGGTCTGTGTGCATTTATGAGTCAATTTTATGCTTGTGAAACTTGTTTTTTTTCTATAAACTACAGAAACAACTTGCTTCTTTTCTTCTTTCTTTTTTCTATACTATGTGGGGCACTCTTATCTCAGTGTTTCACTCCTTGGGTACTTTGGACTCACTAATGCGGCACCTCACTAATGTATCTCCAAAGGGATTCTGGGTAATGCCATGTAAGAAAGATGGCAGCTTGTTATGTGGCGGAAACGAGACAAGCTGCCATCCATCACGGAGATTTTCTCTCCTCTCTTTGTTAGCGTCACAATAACTGGTCTGCCATTGTTTCCACCAGAGTAATTTACTGGATGTTAGCGGCACACATTGTTATACTCGGAGCATAATCAATTCAGGTGCTCTAAACTTGGAAGTCACACAGACAGTACATTTCATAACACAATGTTCGTTCGCTTGTTTATCGTACTTTGACTGCAAAATCATACATTTTCATGTTTTATGCGCAACTACATTTCCACAGCCAGATCAAAACCAGTTCTCACTTTTTAAACGAAGGGTGAGCTTTTCTAAAAGTAGGCTGGCCTTTTTTTCCCCTCAACTCCATTAATTATTTCTTCTTCAGCAGGTGTTTGTTTGTGTGCTGGGGGGCCGACAGTGCTGCTGCTTACACTGTCACGGCTCCTGACAGCTTGTACAAATCATCGGGCGCTGGAAGGAACATCCCTGACTCCCCTGAACGGGGAGCATAAATTATACAAATGACTCCGTCAAAAACGACTCGCACAATCTTGTTCTAATCATAACTCGTGTGCTTCCACTCCACTTAATAAGAGCGGCAAAATCACATTTTTAACCCATTAAACGGTGCTTCTGTCCAGCGTCTACTTTGACCTGGACTCATCGGTATAAATTATGGGGCGAGTGAGTTGTAACTAGGGCTGGGTTATTAATCGAAGTTTAATTTCAATTACAATTTTGACTTCCAGCGATTATCAAAACAAAATAATCGAGATAAAACGATTATCGTGCTGCATTTCATTTCGCAATGACGATCCTGTTTTGTCTTGTCCACACTCCTTTCTATCCACTTTTTAGTCTCTTTCTCAACTGATTTTTATTTAGAGTTCAAGGAAATCCACGGTTAAAAAGATAAATTTTTAAAAAGTTTAATAAAAACTCATGATATTTCCACAGTCAATGAGTAATTGTGCTAAATAATCGCGATCTCAGAATTGACCAAAATATTCATGATTATGATTTTTGTCATAATCGAGCAGTCCTAGTTGTAACCCTCCCAATAATCAAAACCAGCCAACACAACCCTCTGGACCCCCTTAAATGACTGGAGACCCTAACCCCCCCTAATGCTCAACCCAAAGTTATGCCCTTGCCAGTGATGCTGTACTCTAATCCAGAAGAGTTTCTTGGCTTTCCTGTATAGTGTACCCTCAAAAGAAATATGGAAATTAATAAGGAAATCAGTAAATACTTTTTGAATGTATTAACAATGTTATAATCCTAGATCGTGCCTTTTGTGTTTTTCGAAACTCAAGCCAGCTTCCTCCACCATGAAATAGAGTTGAAAGCGCGAGGTGGATCAGACAAACCTCAGCTGTCGCCAGGCCGTGTTCTCATAACCGGGATGCTCTCCCTCCTCTTCGTCTGCCCCCCCCCCCCAGCAGTACTGTCCCCCCTTTACCATATTTTACACTCTGCAGTCACACCACGCCACCTTTATGCTGCCAGCTCCAGGGATGCTATATTTATTTCTTCCCCCCCCCCCTTTTTATTTTAAATCACTTGATTAAGGAGGGAAGAGCGAGGGATGAGATGGAGGGAGCGGTTGGGGTGTTAAGTGCAGGAATGAAAGGCGGCGTTTGGAGTTCGGCTCAGCTGGGGCCCGGGGATCTGTACCGGGGTAAGATCCTGACAGGAGCCCGCTGACAGGTTGCTTATTACTATTCGTACCAAGGAAACAAAGTGGAGGGGGGGGGTGGGGGGTTTGCCAAAAAAGAAAAAAAAGCACCCTATCACGGGTTTTTGACAGATCCAGGGCCGTGTAATCTGGGGGCCTTCTCCCTGTTTTCCTGTCACCCTAAACCACCCGCATCAGGACTTCATATCGAAACAGATTTATTAAAAAAAATTTGTCCGGAGAAAAAGATCCTCGGGTCATGTGCGGAATCGGGCTCGTCGATATGTGTCAGGAGCTCAAAGGCCATTAATAAAATATGGATCTGAGCAGTGTTGTGGGAGGCGGAGAGTCAAACCAGCTATTCTGAACGGTAAAGGCATTTCTGATTTTAATTTAGACCGGCTGCCAGCTCCTGAGTATCAAGCAAATCATTTGTTTCCAGATTTATAATTGAGAATAAATAATATTATGGCTGATTGTTTATATTTCTATATGTTAATGCGTATAGGATGTGTAAGGTCAGAGTACGTCGGGATTTGTTTACCATGTTAATGCGTATAGGATGTGTATGGTCAGAGTACGCCGGGATTTGTTTACCGGCTGTCCAGGCTTGATTGGTGACAGCGTGATTCCCTGGGTATTGATGACTGGCAGGATCTGGTTGCCAATAACTGTGGCGATGATCTGGCCCTGGGCGTTGGTCAAGAGTTGTGGCGTGATTGGCTGGACCTGAAGCCCTGGAGCCCCGCCCCCTGACTGGCTGGAGGGCCCAGCGGAGTTCGGCATCAGCGGGATCGTTCCGATGATCTGTCTCGCAGAGAAAGAGGGGAGGTGCTCAGGTTAGAAAAGACACATTTGAGAACGAGGCTGAATTATGATCCTCACTGTGTGAAGTGGTAGAGAGTCACCCAGGGAAAAGCAGTAGAAAGCAAGGCCAGGGCAGTATAGCAGCAGGGCAGATCTGTGCTGGGGGGACTGGTTAGCTGTGAGACCCCCCCACTGACCCACATTGTGCTGCCGCCGCACTGGGAGACATCAGCTCCGTCACCTGCCTGCGTGCTGGTGCAGACCAGTGACCAGATTACACATGGCCAAGCCAATGGGGGTAATATTGCCAGCGGAGGTTCCCTCCCCCTCTATCTCCATCATTATTAATTCAGGAGTCACCCCACCCTGCCCACTGCCTCCCCATCCCTCTCGTCTCCTCCGCCATAATGTGGAAGCGGAGATCAAAGACGACGGCTGAATGTCACCGCCGCTTTGGTTCTCTGGGCTGCTCCTCGGCTGTTCATGGTGCTGAGGAGAGTGTCGGCGGACTCAGCCCGAGCGGGGAACCTCAGCCTCTCGGCGGCGGCGGCGTCGAGCGCTTAATGCCATTTGCAGTCGTCGCCTTTGATTCGGACCTCTTACGACTCCCTGATCATTATCCGAACGGGCTGTATCGTAATAACCTGAAAGCGTGGGCCTGGCTGTCACGTGACCGAGCCGTGCATCAGTATCCAGTTTCACTTTGAGGTGACGTGTCACTCTCCCCAAAGTAAGGACACCCCAGGAGCAAAATCTGCTTCTATATATATTTTTGCATCTATATAAATATGTTAATAGTCATTATATATTGATTCAGCGTACAACAGAATGTTACAGTAGATGCTGTTGCACAGAGGCTCTGGTAGGTGGCACTGAATTCATGCTAGTTTTTTTTAATTAGCAGGTTGCAGAAGTGCTAAAATATTTCAAAAAACAAGTGGCATATTTCTGCAAATTGGTATTAGTGATCAGGTCATACAATAAATATAAAAAATAAGTTAAACTAAAATGTTAAACTAAAATGTTACAAAAGACATTCCTGTTCAGAAATGATCAATGTTCTCATTTAGAAAAAATGTTCTTATTTGGAAAACAAATGTGTTGTCAGAGAAATCATATTACTTTGGTATTTGCTTTGGTTCCAATACAATTTTGCAACAATCAGAATTTTTTTTCAGCCTCAAAATTCATTTATGACTTAATGGCAGGCAGGAAAAAAAATGAGGAATCTGATCAATATCAACACAAAATTGACAAAAATGTAAATAGCAAACATAGCTTTAAAAAAAAAAAAACAAAAACAAAACACTTGCACGCATAGCCCAACCCGCAAGACATCAAGCTTCTGCACAGATGCCTTTTAGTTTTGTGTGGCTGTCACCTGTCACCTGTCCCGTGACCTACAGGTGGCGCCCTGCCCTGTTACAGTACAGCCAGCTGCGGCATGGCCGGTGTGGGGTAGTTTTCACTCAGGCATCTGCAGATGCCTGCTGCTTCTGTCTCGGCTAATTTGAGCCCTTTCTCCAGGGCTGAGGGCCTTCCTGCCTGCCCGCCTCTTGCCCCGCTCTTTGACATAACGAGGGGGGATGAGTGTAAAAGAGGAGGCCGGTGGTTTGTAATTCACACCCAGTGCGGCTCATTTGCTTACGCTGCCTCGCATTAAGCGGTAGACAGAGTCTCTCTCTCTCTCTCTCTGTCACGTTTCCACACGGATATCCCACCCCTTTGCATATTTTATTGCCCTCGCTGACTCTCGCAAGTCGGTGGCTGCTCTGCCTAACGGGTGAGCTGCGGCACTCAATTATTCAGCTTCTTAAGGCGCGGGCGGCTGTGCTCGAACCTCGATAACAGGCCGCGGCGCTAACGGCTGCGCTCGCCGAGGACCCGGCGCTCCCTCTCTCCGTCTCCGCTTATCTGCCCCTGCTTTACGGCACTTGGCAATTAAGTAGTAACCATCAAATATTTCTCAGTCAATTGTTAGTGGTGGCAGAATGAAATACACAGAACATCAACAGAAATTTCAGATTAAGTAGCGATGCCGTCTTTAGTGACTGGGAGTACTGGAAGCTGAAGCTTATGAAGCACCCCCCCCTCCCACCACCTCTGTCTACACCGCTGTGGAGGTGGTATAAGCTTGCCCTTCCTCCTACAACATCCAATCCTACACTTTATCCTTATTTATTTTCATATACTGTGGTCCATTTGGCATTATATATTGGGGTCAGTTTTTCCATTGCACATATTTATTGCTTATTTGTTACTTAGTCTTATATTGCACTGTTTTGTCCTACACCTGTATAGTATTGCACTACCAGACCTATGCTGGCCATCTGGCATACTGGACAATTTCCTTGTGGGTCGTAGGTCATGTACAATCCCCCCCCCCCCATCCCCTTCCCCTTGTTAAAATGTCCCATGGGGCCGTGGTGAACCCCTAAGTCCAGGGTTGATTTTTAATCCCAGTCCAGCCCTCTGCACTGCTGTTTTTCATATACCCCAAAGCATCTGCTCCCAAACCAGCAACTGTGGCATAAGAATTTCACCGTGTTCCTCGGAACACATGTGACAATAAAACTTGAACCTTGATTCTGTGCTATGTTTGTCCTTATTGTCACCATCGTCTGCCTACTCTTTGCTCCTTGTCTTTGTGTATTTTAGAACTACTCTGGACTGACTGGATTCGTCGTGTCCATGGATGTCCTGTCACGTCCCTGACCTTGGAGAATAACTCATTGTGATTATACTTGGTTCGTTTCCATAGGAATATCATTGCAATGTACTGACGTTTGCATGGTTGCCTTTGATTTTTGGAAGAGTGGTGCCATTAAAGATTATTTTAATACGTTTTGTGGCAAATTCCACTGAATACGATGGAAGAAATATATTTGATTAGAAATCAACCTCTATTTTAAGGATAAATATGGAGGTATTTGTAATCTAAAGAAGCACAGACAGCTTTTATTGTTCTGTTGTGCTTTTTGGGCTTTCAGAGAGGGGCTGTCTACTGGCCTATGGTGTCACCCAATCAGAGTAGGAGGTAAAGTGATGGGGCAGGATCCCGGGGCCTCCTCCCAGGGGAATCGTGATGATTTGACCAGAGATGCTGGGATTCCTATGCACCACCAGAGCAGCAAAACAGAACCAAACCTCCACCTTCCATCCTGCAGAGGCATGGACTACTCAACACCTTAAACGCGTAGCAGCGGCGTAAAGCAGAGTAAACCACATGCCTCAGACCTGGAAAAAGTCCCGGAAATAGATGAAGAGCTTTTTTTTATGGTACATACTTTTCTCCAGTCCCCTGACCATCTCTTCATATGGAAATGGCATTTCAGACATTGTGTTACTTTTGCGAAATTGCCTACTGAGTATTTAGCAATTGCTATCAAGCAGACTTTTGCTTGCAGTGTGATTGTGCTTGCAAAGCCATACTGTACATGTACAAATGTGGTTTAACTAACTCTCTTTTAGTTGCACTGTTGTATTGTTATGTTTCTTATTTGCTGTTTTTGCCTAGTTTTTAGTGTTCCAGTAGATCCAAGGAAATCCTTATTTTTAACTTGGCACTCCCCGAACACTTCTGGAATACTTAATTCCCTATTAAACATTTAATCATGAAAAAAAAAAAAACTGAAAGATCTCATTTTAGTACCCTTCACACAACACTTTCTTTGAAAGTTATAAGGTTGTTATAAAATTCAGAACTTACATCAGCAATGAAAAGATTAAAAGGATTCGGATGTCAATACAATGGAGCGAGGAGGAATCATTTACAAAATAAACTACTATAGAACACTGTCTTGAACTTTGCATTTCTTTTCCATTAGAACTAACTGATCACATGAATTTTATACAAGTTGACAAGGAGCTTGATTTGATGTAGTTCCTTCCCAAAATCTCCTTAAAATATATTCAACATAAAAAAGAATAATTGCATTGTTTTTTCATGTTATAAATAAATTCCATATTCTGCATGTAAAGAATAGCATAACAGGGAGATTGATGGTGCTTTGAAAGGGTGCTGACACTTCAGAACAACAGCAAACCTGGAAAATCATAGGGAGCAGAACTAAATTGCACTCCACTCGTGCTGGACAGTTTAATAATGGTCTTAAGGCTCAAGCATTTTACTTCAGCACCTCTTGCATTTTAATGTCCACAAGTCCTACAATCACCCCACACATTGCTGAAGCCAAATCTTTTTTGGTCAGTTTGTTTGCCAGATAAGTTGAGCTACTAGCTGTTAGCCAGAGCTAGCTAATGCACAGTGGGGGCTATTAATGACATGTTTTTGTATTTTCAGCTGAGGTCAGTGGTTAAGTACCAGGCCTGCACTGCGTCTAAAATTGATGTGACATATAAAGCAATGCAGTATTTCAAGGAAATATACCCCTTCCTGCCTCCTCTCCCAAATTTTATCGTAAGGACCTGAATATGTCTTCACCGGTCATCCGGCCTGGTTTCAGTCGTTTATTTACTTACTGGCAGTGAGGTGGAAGTCATCTCTGAATGTGATGTGAGCTTTCAAGGCTCAACAGAGAATAATGGGCCACCATGATGAGGTATGGGGGGGGGGAGGTTTGGCTGCAGGCTTCGGCCGCTCCTGTGACCTGATTATGTCAGGTAGAGTCAACTGCTGAGCCTCTACAAAAACAGCTAGCCCATCCCATAATGACCCCCCTCCTCCGGCTCGGGCCCCGGTGCTGCTGGCGTCTCCAGGAGCCCGGGGCCCCCGTTCAGCCTCGTTAGCGGCATTATGCACTGGCCGCATGATTACACGGGTGCCAGTCTGCATGCACATGGTCACGAAATGTCACAAAATCAACCGCATGCTAAGACAGGCCATGGGTTCACAACCCAACTGATGCCAAACCCAGCATCTGAGATGAGACACACAGACACTCATGCACACAATCAAAAAAGTTTTACCATGAATGGCAGCCAGGGCTGAATTTAGGGTGGTTGGGGGCCCCTGGGCTAAAGTTATAGTTGGGGCCCTGTATGTTGCTGTAGCAACCAGAAAAATATTTTGGGGCCCATACAACTCGGGGCCCTGGGCTACACCAGGTTAATCCAAGAATAAATCCGGTCTTGATGACAGTAGCAGAAGCTTGATTGCGGAAATATGAATAGTTTAATAATAATGGTAATCATTTCCCCCATGTTCCTCTCCACCCCCCCATTCTGCATATCTAAATTCTTTCATTTCTGATGGTTTCTCTCCGAAAATCTCCAAACCAAAATCAAACCTCATGTTCACAGTCATTCACCCACATCTACTAGACCCATATTTACCAGACCCACATCCGCTAGACCCAAGTAAAATGTCCATTTTCCCAGTAGTGCATACACTACACACATAACCCTTCTTGCCGACTGTCTCGAATTTTATCATGAATATGTCTTACCTGGTCATCCGGCCCCGTTTCCGTCATTTATTTACTTGGAGGTGGAAGTCATCCGAGGGTGTGATGTGAGCTTTCAAGGCTCAACAGAGAATAATGGGCCACCGTGATGAGGAATACGGAGAGGCTGGATCCAGACACAGGCAAACTAAAGACTGCCTAGGGTGTGTTCAGTGTAAGGAGGCCCGGACCAAGTCAGGAAAAAAATATCCATATATTATATAGGCTTTCATTTTTCAATTGATGAAAAATATAATTGCGCAAAATTAGAAAATATAAAAAACAAAACCAGTTAGCTACAAGCAGAATAGACAGACAGTAGACCCTGAATTACCTGCACTGTGGAGGAAGTGAAATGATGATAATTTTTCTTGGTAGGGGGGCCTCTCAAGTAAAATTTTGCCTAGGGCCCATGAAAAAGTAGGTCTGACCCTGATAGGGGGAGTTTGATTGTGGAAAAGTTTATAAGTTTACTTATAATGGTAATCATTTTTGCTCTCTGCACCCATTCAACATGTCTAAATTCACTCATTCCTGATGGTTTACAGTTCTGCAGTAAATCTCTCTCAAAAACCCCAAACCAAAATCAAACCTCATGCTCACTTTCATTCACCCACATCCACCAGAAGCCAGACCAGTGGCAGCTGGCCCATAGGGGGCGCTCGGGCGCCGCCCTCCCAGATGTGGGGGGAATATAAAATATATAAAAATAATTAAATATATATATATATTTTTTATCAACGTCAGTTTTACTTAATAGTGTGTGCCTACATGCAATCTGAATTATTTAAACAACATTTCCACCAAGTGACTCTCATCTAACAGTGAATTTCCACCGACAGATTTCCACCAATCATTTCTCTTCTTGGGCGCTCGTCAAAGCGCCCCAGAAGTGCAGCGAAATAACCAATCGTGTATGGTTGCTAGTTGAAAATAATAAAAATTTGGCCTATCAGGATCACCGAATGAAATGGTTTTGGGGCGCTGGAAATTTCGCCCCTGCTACAGAAGATGCGGGAAAGTTTTGGATTGCTCTCAGGTGAGTCTGCAGAGAGAGATGATGGCAACGACGACAGTTGAGGGGCAGTTTCCACCAAATTCGGTGAGATCGTTATTGAATTACCCTTTTGCAAGAAGGACGATGGTGGAAAAAAATCCACGTTAAGGAGCTGGGACCCGACAAGCCCGAAATAACTGTAGCTGTAAATTGTTAATTTACTATATCTGTGAAACTGCTGATTTTGAGAAGGAAATTAAATTATGATTGTGAAATTGTTGTCATTTTCTGACTGTTCATTTGAATGCTTATACTGGACTAGGAAGGGAAATCTATTCGTATGTCAGCCCCACCAAGAATTTTTTTCACCAGCCGCCACTGAGCCAGACCTATGAATTAACCTTCCTTATTCCACTGCTCTTCCTTGTAGTGTCCAGAGACCAGGGAGTCTGACATCTCCTGGGTCTGAAGTGTTTCCCCCGATGCGATGCACATTTGAGATACTTGAACTGTGTTAAAAGAAGGTACGCAGACGCTAGCAGTTAGCGGTGCCTCGATCTATGTCGCTTAACAGTAATTGGTCTGTGATTGCTCCTGAAGTTTTAATGGCAGCAGTCTATTAGAAGAGTGTAGGTAAACTGATTTTAAAAGCTCAAATGAAAAATGAGTTTGACTTCAGGAGCGGCTTTGAATAAATCATCTTTCAATATATAATACAACTAAAACACATATTGGCAGGAGATACAGGGTGACTTCATTCGCTAATCACTTAAATTTTCAGGCTCTGATCCCCCTGAATGACTGAGGCAGCAACGGCACAGATCTCAAGCAAAATCTCTGAGCAGGGGCTGTGGTTTGGGTTGGGGGGGGGGGGGGGGGGGGGGGTGGGTGAGGCAGCCATCGGTCTTGGGAGGGAGAGTCAGGTGACTGTAATTGTTTGTATTGATTTTTCACCTGTCCCTTGTTCCCCGTACGCCTACATATTGGTATGACCTGCTTTTGTTTTGTCAGTAACCTGGGCTGGAGGCTTATTTGCGCCTTCGCTCCCAGATCGCAGAGAACCATCCTCCTTATATGTGCATTGTTTACATTTGCCTGCGCTCTGCTTGCCGAAATTGATTTTTTTCCCGAATGCGTCCCATCCCAGATTTTTTTTCCTGTCTAACCAAACCTCCTCCTTGCTGCTGTCTTCCATCTCGAGAAGAGAACTTAAAGCAAAGCTTTGGCCCACTGTAAGATCACGTGTAACGTGATTCCCAGAGCTATGGACTACCCCCCCCCCCCATATTCAATATATTGATATGCTGTTCAGATCTCTCTTTCTGCATTATTTCAATCATAGATGTTAAAACTCATAATTTACACCCTGCCATGCGTACCACTGTATAGATACATTTGTTACAGTTGTTCCTAGCACTTGTGCACTATTTTTGCACTTTCAGATTAGATTGTCTGTATTTTACTGTGCAATGACAATAAAGCTGAATATAATCTAATCCATTCTAAACTGAGTACCTAGTTCCTTGCCCAAGATCTGGTGACCAATCATCTCCTGGTTACCAGGTCTTCATCAGAGCACAGGTTTTGTCCCTGATCCCTGACCAGTGGCAGAGCATCCTAACCCCCCCCAGGCCCCACACCACCACCCATGAAGCCATCCCCATATGGGAAATAATTGGCAAATGGCACTGAAGTAATTCTGTGCTTCTTATGCATATTTTACCAGATAGATTTATTCAGACCAGATTATCGTGTTTGGTTTGGTGTAAACATTGGTACACAATCCACGCTGTGAAGTCTTCTGAAGGAGTGATGCCTGGTTTACGGGGGCGGGTGGACTGTCGATTCCCCATTAAAGACATGATTAGTGACCAGGACTGGGGTTCAGGTGGGATGCTGCAAGCACTCGACGCAGAAAGCCATTTACGCTCTTGGAATGAAAGCAACTCGGGCGGCTATGAGCGGCCAACTAAAAACTTCCCTCCAAAATCTTCATTTATGTGCACACACAGACAAACCCATGTGCTCACACAAATAATAAATTCTCCTTTTAGGATATTGAGCAGCTAAAGCTATCCTATCCCCACTGATATAAAAAGGGGACTCCCTTGATGAAAACTGCAATGAAACAAGGGTTAGGGTAAATAACACAAAGGTTGGACTAAGGGCCACATTGTCTATACAATCTTCCTTTAATATGTGCTGTGTGCACCAGCGATAAGATGATTCATTATAGAGGGTCTCCTCTCTGACAAGCATCATCGTTCAAGCTTCCAGCTACTGATGGAACAATACTGCTCCCAACTTGTGAATATGGGAAGGTCAGCGTTTTGCCGAGCTGTGCGCAGCTAGGAGAGAGTCCATATAGCTGCCGGGGCCCACGGAAGCTTCGCCAAAACGAGTGGCTAATGACAACCAGGAGACCGAACAGGAGAGTCTGTCTGGCTCTTCGCTTTAGCTGTCGTTCAGCCTTGCCAGTGAATCAGTAAGTCTCGGGTCTGGACCGGACCTGGAGCTGGTAAAATGTAATTTGGTGAGGGTCAAGTGAACTCTGAGCAACTCTGCTCCAAAAAAAACTGTTTGCTGAGGGCACCCGTCACGCTAATATGCTTCCGTCTTAGCCCAGGGGATTTGTGGAGACACCAGCCAGAAATTTGCAGGGAAGACTTTGCATGAGGCGACAAAATGGGCCAGGGAAAGGCGATCGCTTTCACCTATGATGGACAAGTTGGCCCTATGAAGAGAGACGTCCCATAAAAAGCACAGGCAAGTACAAGATTGTGGTGGCTAAGCAATTTAGAAGAGGTGAAAGGGGCGTATACAGGGGTGGGGCCAAAGGGGCACTGGCCCCAGTTGAAAGCTGATTGGCTCCTGGACTGCCCCCTCTCCTGTCACTCACCGATTCAAAACATATCATTGGCTAATGATAATGTCGGCTTCTCGGTATGAATTACGGTCCCTTTTATGCCCCCCCCCCCCCCCCCATCTTAAAAAATCCTATAATCGCCCCTGAGCAGTAACCATAAAGGTTGTGGTTGCGGATGTGGGCTGGGGACTCACCTGTCCCTGTGCGTTGGTGACCAGCTGTCCACTGACTCCTTGCAGGCCTGACAGAGCGTTGCTGAATGCTTGGGGACCAGCCATGGAGCTCATGGCTGCCGCCGCCGCCGCTGCCTGGGAGGCCAGAGGATTGAGCTGCGAGAGAAGGTAGGGCAGCAGTTATGTGTGGTGATCGGCAGTGTAAGAGGCCGCTGGAGGTCCCTTAGAGAAAGGTACTTCACAGGAAAGCTTTCCATACAAAACAGTACGTGTTTCTTTGAAGCTGTACAGTGCATGAGCTGCGGCAGATATGCAGGACAGTGTCTGCTGAGCAACATCTATCTTCAAACTGCATGCAGTGCATGGTCAAGGAGGGGCAGTAGAGAGCACACATACACACAATGGGCTAGTTTACCTAAACTGCATGATGTTGAGCAAATGGCGCATGCAGATCAAGGCTGGGATCCGCGCCCCTAGCCCCTGGTTGACAATGCCACTAACTGAGCCCCCTGCCCACCCTCAATAATGCTTTATTAAACTGTACTGTGGAATTCCCCATGTCATATTTCACATGGGACATCATGAAACATATGTAGAGTTTTTGACACTTTTTGTTTACATGGAAGAGTAAAAGCAGCGGAGTGTGAATTCCCAGCTAGGGCCTGCTGCTCTTTAGGCACATCACACCTCTCCAGCATGGCCTTCGCTCTGCGGGCTCCACCACAAACGGCTCCGCTGGCGATGCTAAGCGCTCACGGGGCCCCTGGGATCTCGTCAGCCAGCCACACTTTGCAGCAAACATTTAGCCCAAACCACGGCCTCTTAGCTACCAAAGGCCCTAAAGCGCCAATGCATCATTATAACCAGTCCTGTCACCCCCAGAAGTCCGTCTGAACACAAACTCGTCGTCTCCACATTTTTTCTGTCTTTATTGTCACATCCCTTCCTGCCCCTTTGAAGTAACATAATTAACATAGCTAGACTCAAAAACAGCCTGATCTCTTAGCATCTCGTTTAGCTAAAGGTCTGTTTGTGTGCCTAGCCCCTGAGTTACTATAACTATAAATCAAGTTGACCATGCCTCACTGATTTGGTTGCAGTGCAAAAGAATGTGACATTATTAGGCTGTACAATAGATTAAGACCAAATTAGTCCACAAGACTCTGATGCCAGTGTAATAAAATTCAAGGCTATAAAATCACATGAAATGTATCTAGCTGATAAAACTGAAAAGGCTACTCTGAAGGAAATTAAAGCTGAGCTGAAGGCTGACAATGAACTAGTAATAACTAAGCATGCGAAAAAATGCAGTAGATAAAATGGTAAAATGTTAAAAATGTTTAAATTGTTAAAATTTTAACTTTGATACCTTGTGCAAGAATTAAATACACATATTATTTCCTTTGCTATTCATAGATGAACATCTTTAAAATACCCCTGATCTTCACCAAAGGTTAAAAATAATTTTTATATAATCGCTTTCATATTAATCTCAGCAGGGGGTTTCAGCTTCATTTGATGGTGGTCTTTTGGTCACTACTCATTTTTTTTAATTATAGGCCATGTGATGTTTCTTTTATGACTGTTTCTGAAATCGAATGTAAAAAACCACTGAACAATCAATACTTTTTCATTGACAGTAAAGGTTAAGCACATTAAGAACGACACTGCATTTCTCTTATAAAATCTTATTTTATGTTATCAGACTTAAATTGGCAGAGATTGATACCGCGTGCCTCAGCTTGACAACACTGTCACATGAGTTTTTGTTGTCAGGAACAAGGAGGAGACCTTTCACCGAGCTGCATTCCTTTTTCATTCGATTTCTTCTTTGTCGGACATTTGTCCTTCAGAGATGTCGAATGCCGTTGGCAAAATCATGAACTTAGAAAGAAATAATTCATTTTTGAATTTTGCTCCGTACTGAAAAAACTTGTTGGATGCAGATAGAACCTACAGCTGCTGCTGGAGTTTGGTGGAAAAGCAGCATGAACATCAGGGTTTATTCAAACAAGGTTAAATTTATGTTGATTTCAAGAGGCACTGCGTGAATATGTCAGGCATGACTAACTCCTTAAGTAAGCTCTTGTGCAGCACTTTCCTGTTAATTTGCCAATAAAAATGGGGAACTTCCTTGACTTAAAAAAATATGCAAACTTCTTTCAAAATGCTAAGTGGGGAGATTCTGTGAGAAAACTTGAAAAATAGTCTTCATGTTGTTTGTCCTCATTTTTTGTCCCAGTGATAACTAAAAAATAATAAAACTTCACTCAAACTACCATTTCTCTGCTTACATTTCCACTATATGTTATTCTGACTTCATTTCTGGCCGAAACTGGGTCATAGTGAAGCATCTGTTGATCATGGATCTGTGCTTCACTTATGCTTCACCATCCTCCATTGCCATCCAGTTCAAGGCTGCCGTGAGCCTAGAATGTATCTCAGGAAGCACAGGGCACAAGGCAGGGGACACCCTGGATGGCACGGCAAGCTTCCTGTATAGCTATACTGTATAATCAGTATTTAATCATAGATAGAGTAAAGCAAATGAGTCCGGAATGTGTAGTTTTATGAAGGCAAACAAATAAACGAGCCAGTTTCAATGCAACATTCAGGGCACTGATTTGATGTTTATAAGACGCTGACGGTGGTGACACTGTCGCCTTATGCCTCTGGGACCCGGGTTCGAATCTCCACCAGGATTCCATGTGTGTGGAGCTTGCACGTTCCCTCTGTGTGTACTCTGGCTTCCCCCACGCTCACAAAACATGCTGAGGCTGATTGGTGTTACCACATTGCCCGTGTGTGTGTGTGTGTGTGTGAGAGAGAGGGAGAGAGAGAGAAAGAGAGAGAGAGTGAGAGAGAGAGAGAATGGTGAGTGTGCCCTGTGATGGGTTGGTGCCCCATCCTGGGCTGTTCCCTGCCTTGTGCCCATAGGCTCTGGACCCCCTGAGACCCTGAATATAATAAGTGGTTTCAGAAAATAGATGGATGGAAGATGCTGATGTGGCTAAGGGAGGGTCTTGATGAAGTCAATAAAGACCTGAGGTTGTTGCTGTTGGACTACCAAAGACCTGCTTTGACCTTCACTCATTTGCATAAAGGAATCAGAACCCAGAAGACCACTGATGTCTTTTCTGTCAGTCACCAATAGCTGGGCTGGTTGCCTGTTTTACCGTTTAATGTTTTAATTAGCCGCCAAACATAGTCTATCGCACAGCCCCTGCAATGGTCCGTTAGTGAGCCCTGTTTTTCACCAATGGGCTGCTTAGACCACAATTACTGTGGAAGGCATGGGTGTCGTTATGTCTGATCATTCGGGGCTACAGCCCCATGTATTTTAAACCCCACCCCGAGTATTAAGAAATAACTCAAGCCCCAGGTAACCTTGACTTAGCCCCTAATCTTTTCAATAGCTATAAACTCCCCAGGTGGAAGGCAAACTATGCCAAAAGTCTTATGATGGCTTTAGATACTCTGTGATACCCCCTTTTGATACATCATGTTAGAGATGTTCCACAATTCTTTACAAAAAACAGATAATTTGCTAGCTAGCCAATGGCCCGAATATCAGAGAGAGTTGGTAGCTGAGGCAACTCAATAACCCTTAAAATCAGGTATCAATCCCTAGTTACGGACCACAAATCACCACCTTATAAGTATTGAACTCCCATGTCCCTGCTGCCTAATCATTGTGTTCTGTAAAGTATTTGCAGTGGCCTGTCATTTACATTCATTTTGGTACAGTCCTGTCTTAATATAATTATTGTCTACCTCAGTGTAATGGCATAATGACATATAATATTATCATTTGATGTACTTTTTCATATAAACCTAGTGCCCTTGGAAATCAAATGATGAGCTGAACTAGGGGGCTTGGGGGACTATTAAAATAGACATGAATAAAATATCACAGGCACTCTGTGTAAGATTTGTTGTATTTCTGGATTATTGTGATGTTTTTTTAAGTTTGACAGCATGTAGGAGTAGCGCTGAATTGGTCTGAGTTTTCTTTATTGTTAATTTTTTTTTCAATGCAGTCAGAAACTGGGGCATTAACTATTAGATGGTGATATAGTAAAAAATAAAAAAGAATTCACAATGTAACTGAGCCCAAAGCTGTAGTATGGAATGAAGCTGCCAGATGTATTTCTTTTCTTCTGACTGTTCTGTGTATTTGTAAGGCTTTCCTCCCCTAGTCTACAAACGAGCATTCACGCAAATCCGTCCCACTTGTCCACAGTGTGTGTCTGTGTGTGGGGGTGTCTGTGTGTCTCCAGGACCAGCATCGCATAGCCATTATTCCTCCACCTCATGCCCTCTGGCTTCTGTCTCCAAGCTCAAATATGAGCACTTTAGATTCTTAATGGGCTAATGTTTTAGTGAAAGGACCAATGGACTGTATTAACTGAAGAGCAAATTTCCAAAACTCATTCAGTCTGTTTTTTTTTTCTTTTTTTTTGAGATGAGACCACCATTGAACCAAAGCTCACTCAGTCATTATGAAATTCAACCAGGAGCTTTTGATCATTTCCGGTGGACTGAATGAGTCTTGGAAATTTGCTATTATTCATATATTATGCTTATTTTTGGAAGAAAAAATGATGTGGCGAGTCTTTCAAAGACTGTGATAGTGTCACATTATCCTTTTCAAGTCCAGAAAATGAAAAGTGCAGTAACAGCATGAGCCTGTTACAGACATTGGGAACATGATCTACGTGGCTGATTCCCTTTCCTGCATTGGCAAGGTGTAGATGCAGATGTATGGAGGAGCCCGGTCTGTTCATCTGCAGTGCCACAGAAGGTTTTCCCCACAACTTGAGCTGAGCGCTTGTGATTCTGGAGGTACAGTCTTTGTTGTCCCTTCACAAACAGCCGCTGGCTCTGTGTCTATTCTCTTGTTAGGTTATTGGGATGTGTGGTACACGCTGGTAGTTTACAAAGGAATTTCTAAAATATGTTGTTGTTTGCTAACAGTTTGTTAAATTTGTCACTAACTTTAGAATCCCTCAGAATTTAAACCCAAACTAGTTAACAAGTCACCGGCACACTAAAAGGTTTGCGTCAGTAAAAATTAGGAGCCACGTTCGCTAGCATTTCAGGCTTCTTCTCTACAGGCGAGCAAAAAGCAGGACGGACAAGCTACATGAAATATCACACCACCTTAACCTGGACAGCCCAGAGAGGTGTGAATTCAGCACGCTGTTCTCTCCTTACAGGGACTTAAAGAGAAAGACAGAAAAAGCCTATCCATATGATTGACCACTGACAAGTAGGAATTCATCCCGAAGGTGCTGGTACCCGAAACAGCACACGGACTCTCAGTTCCGTACCAGTCAGAGACATTTCTCTGAAAACAGATGTTCTAGTTTTTTTTCCTTTCTTAAAAATTGCAAGCAAAGCAATTTCCTAGATTTTTCCCAAATTAGAGTATAATGATTATTATATTATATACATCTTTATTGGATTTTAGCAATATGATTGCATATTTTTGAATGCCACGTCCTTTTACTAACATGTCAGCATATCACTCTATAATAGTATAGATGCCACTTTTTCACCCTTATGCTTGAATTCAGGGATGTTTCGTATTGGTGTTCAATTCAAAATAGTGTCCAGACTCACTAGCTACACGTTTTGGTGTGTGATAGTGCTATAACGCAAATGTAACAGGTAGGGCTGTGTGACGGCTGTCGTCCATGGAAAGCCTCTGCACTGTACCGCCTGCATGAAAACTGCATAACCCAAATGGATCCAGCGACCAGCTGTGTAAATGGCTAAAGAAGTTTAAACAACCTGGAAAGAGCGTGACAGCAATGCAACATCTGCATAACATTTTTACATCTTGTTTAACCTTGATCTCTGGAAGGGAAAAAAGCAAAATGCAGAAGAACCGTTTATGAGGGAGCAACACCTTAGCATTGTTAAAATCTAATGTACTCATTTCCCCCGAGTCTATACTAAAGAAACAGTTAGTGAAACTGTGATACCCATATGTTGGATTTGTGAAAGCTGATATTTTCTTAAAATGCATTCCGTTAATAATAATGAAAAAACATTCTGGTTTATCTAATGTTGCTTTTGTCATTCGTCCTGTTCGGTAGCTAGCATAGAAACTTGGAATAAATGAATAAAATGACAAAACAAGGATTTTTTTAAATTAAGGTCACAGAGGATTCACATTATATTGTATACGACACACCCTGGGTATTACTGTAGGTGTCATGGTGGGTTCGTGATTAAAGAACACCTCCCAACTTCAGGGTCATGGTTCTACCACCTGCCCCCAGCTGTGAAGTTTGCGTGTTACATTTCTTCTCTGGCAGGTTTCCTCTCATAGGTGCCACTGTGTTCCTCTGTGCCAGCAAGTACAACAAAGCTCACCATAGTAGAAGAGGTACTCAAGGTGAGACTTTGTGCTGTCCACAGTCCCTGCCTGTCCCCCCTTTGAGTGGGCGATGACATGCACGCATTCTAATGAAAGCAAGCACAATGACAGTCACAATGACAACAGCGACACAGACGCATCTGAGTATTAATTTCAAGGCCGCCGCAGCGCATATCGAGCCGTATCAGACGGTGAAATTGTTTTCACTCATCGCCGCACTGAGCAGCGCTGACGTTTACACCGTGTACATTTCTAAAAACCTCCGCTATGCAGATGTGCGTCTCTTCAGGTTCAGAAAAAGCCGGCCCGAACAGAAAGGAGGATCGAGGTGCATTTCAAACCGAAGATTGAAATGCGGAAAAAAAGGAGGTAAGAGGCAGGTGAACGGGTAAATAGCAAGGTAACTAAAAAAAGAAATTGATCAAGCACATCACAGGACTTAAACCAAAAACAGTATCATCTCCCATACGAACAAACACAGATGGACCTTTCGCCTGGGAGGTGTTCCACAAATCAGGATTTGTCAGTTAGCTGGGTTAACTTAAACTAAAAGTCATGATTGTCCAATAAGAATGCTCCTTACCTAAACTTTTATTGAACGATCATGAATTCTAGCTTAAGTTAACCCAGCTATAACTGAGAAATCTTGCTTTGTTTTACACCACCCCGATGTCTGCTTCCCCAAACCCGCCCTTTGCCTTTTCCCCTCTTCTGTAAGAGTGTAATAAGCTTTGACATGAGAGAATATGTTGGTTTTCACTGCTCTCCACATCTCCTGCCACCTTCCCAACATCTCTGCCCGGCTAGGGCTGGGGTCTCCACTGAGACCCCTCCCACATCAATTTTGCACATGTACATCAAAATGCCATTAGAATAGTCCACGGACACCCCTGTCTTTCCCCTTCGTTGGTTTCTCCCAAGACTCTTTTCTGCCACAGTCTGGCCTCAGAGGCCTTTACTTGAAAGACTTGTTTTTGGGCCTTGGGGTAGTTTCTGTGCAAAGGACCTGGGGGACAGTAAAAGTGAGGAAGAATATGATTAAAAAGAAAAAGAGTGACATCACACAAAGACACATTAGGCCATGAAGTTTTGATGGGGACAGGAAGAGCAGTGTCCAGGGAGGGGGACTCAAAGTTTACAGTAGGACAGACAGTTCTGTTATTGCCAGGATGGGCGTTGAAGAACATTGGGCAGATCAAGGGTGCTGCCAGAATGAGTCACCCTGAGAAATGGGCATATCCGGTGTCAGCAACACGGGACCAATGCAAGTGAGCTAAGGAGGCAAGCCAGGACATGTGGTTCCAGCCAATAAGGATGCGACAAAAGGTCACATGGGGGCCACCCACCTATCAACCCATTGCAGTGCGTTTAATCATTTCCTAAAATTGGATTTTCTGTTTGAAAGTACTTGACTTGAGAATTCACAATTGATACAATTATGTTCCTCTGGGAACAGTTTTTTTTAATACATTTTCCCTGTAATATTCTATTCATTGCCCATCCTGGGTTATTCCCTGCCTAACGCACATAGTTTCTGGGATAGGCTCCAGACCCCAGCGACCTTGAATAAGAAAAGTAGGCATGGAAAATGAATGAATGGATGGATATTCTATTCATGTATTAATTTTTTGGATAATATCTAGCTCACTGAAAATGAATGCAGGATGTCGTGCTCGAAAGTGCTGCTTACTATGGGATATAGACTTTCTGAAGATGATCCTGACTATGGGTCCATTAGCTTTTAGCATTTAACATTACGTGTTTTTCATTACGGCATAGTGGCTCATTCGACAATCACCGAATGTTATTCCTCTTCACTTCCAGCACCGCTTGACATATACATTCTGCATTTGATTGACTTTAATATCCAGCTGATCAATGGCAGGTGATCTTTCGATGGCCTCAATTCAATATATAAAGGGTCATCCATGCCTAAGCTTTATAAACACAATAAAGGTAAATTATTAGCCGACTCTCTATTGTCCCAAAATCATGTCCAGAATGAAGAAAAATGGGGGGGTGGGGGGTGGGGGGGTAAGGCTACTGCTGTCATGTGCCATTTCATGACTCGGAGCAGAGAGATTAATTAAAGGAGAGGATCTTCTTGGCCAAGATGTGATCACGGTTGTTCAATACGCGCATCCCTCACAAACGTACCCTGTATTACAGCTAAGTACTGTAATGAATCGCTGACATTTACAGACCGGGGCATCGATCGTGCCTTTTGATTTTTGACATTATTCTTTTTCCTGTTTTATAACTTGCGCATAACTTGTAAAGTGTCTCTGTGGAAACAATGACAGAGGGTTTAGCTGCTCGTACACATTTGTTAGAAAGACCACTTGTAGAATAGTGAACTGCAAGTGATATATGGTACGTACAAAACTAAAAGTAGAGGCAAGAGAGTCTAACCCACAACACCGTTGTTAGAATATACTTGACAGCACAGTATGGCATCTTTGTTCTGAGAAGCTACTTACACTTGAAAGTTAAAGTCAAGGTGAGAGTTCTGCACCAAAAAGAGAAGCTCTTGTGGTCTACTCCATGGGAGAAGTTCTTTGTTTGTGGACACTAATGGAGAGGACGAATGTAACAGGTCAGGAGCAGAGAAGACACATGGGAAGAACGTACGCTCTCAGAAGTAGAGCACTACTTCAACAACGACCATTACCGTCACCCTCGACAACACAAAAATACAAACAGAGTGACTTTCTTTTGTTTGTTGTGCCTCGGATCGCTTTCTTACTCATTAGATCTCTGATGGATCTCTAATGTCTGTTCAGTATATTCAGGGTAGCACAGGTTTCCATGGGCTGCTACCTTTGCAGCTGACCCTATGGCTGATGTAGCCACCTCCAGCTTATTAAGTGCTAATGTGACACAATGAGAATCCGGTTTTGCTGGTGAAATTCACCTTCATTAGAGTTTCAAAGGATGTTCAATTCTTTTTCAGGGAGAGCGTCACAAGACTGTGTCAATATACTGGAACACATAAGAAGTAGTATTACCTATCACTCCTCCTCTTCTCAATTAATGGATTGGTTGTTAAGTAATCAAACTTGTGTTCACTAGAACAGGGTTACGTGCTTCTGTCTTAACTGGCCTTGATTTGTTATGTGCTTTGTGCTTTTATAATTACTATATGTGCCTTTGTTTTTCAGCTGTACTGAATGTATCAAGAATATCCATGTGTTTCTTTGCTTTTATTATACTGTATAACTTTGTATTATTTCATTGAGAATGTTTTGATCTTTGAATGTGCTCTTCTCTTAAAAAAAGAACAACGCAGGCATTACAGATGAAAACTAGCCTTTTGGCTAACTGTAGCATATTTTCAGCCGTATGATCAATATGCATTGTCCCTGTAAACAAACAAGGAATACCAACAAACAATACATACAACCATTTTCCACCGAGAACAGTTTGCATGGTCTTGTATTTAGCAATTAAAAACATACACTAATGGATAATGCATGAATGCATGTTTTAACTTTTTTTCTTCTCTTGTTTAAAACTCAGTATTGAATGAAGTTTTGTGTGGCATTCATAACGCACATTTTATCTTGATAAACGTTTAAAATGCCTGATTTTTCGGCTATTTCCTATTAGTATCTGCGGTCTGCGTGTATTTATGTGTATGAAATGTTAGTGTTGAAGGACAGCAGTCTCATTTTCTGGCTCAGTTAACTGTGCACGTGTGATATTTCCATACTGCGCTGCGATTGTCACAAAAGGCAATTTTATGCCACCTTAGGAGGCTGCGTCGGCCGCGCATTAATGAACTCCCCGGCTGGCAGGTACGAGCACCGACCCGCAGGCAATTAGCCGGCAGTGCTAAGCTCATTCCAGTCAAAGGGCAGATAAGGCCTCCAGCTTAAGTGGCCTCCGTTTTCGCAGTTCACCCGGTAGGTACTGATTGCCCACCACTGATGAAGTAGTCAGGGGCCTCAGCCGGTTTAGGCGAGCCGCCGATTTATTTACCGACGTAGCTTCTACACAAAATTAGCACCGGTCCTTCAGACCTGAAGTGCCAGTTGAACAAGAACTTGACACTTTCAGTTATGTGCTGTGGTACTTCTGGACAGGTTTTAATACTATCAGAGTACATTAAGAGAAGGATGGTAAAACATTCATTACACACTGACTGCTTTGACACCCACATACTCTTCACAGAGGATTGTGCAGTGAATCGGTTAGTAGTCTCGCTCCACCAGTCTTGGGGGTCCCAGTGTCATCCCAAGGTCTGTGTGTCTGTGGACTTTGCATGGTCTCTATCTGTTCACAGGGTTTCCCGCCACAGTCCAGATTAGGTTAACTAATATCTCTAAACTGGCCACTGTGTAAATTTGTGCCCTGAGATGGTCTGGTATCCCTTCCATGGTGTCTTCTGCCTATGCTTTCCAGATGAACTGTGACCTGCTTCTGGATGACCTGTTTTTGAAAACTGGAAGGATGAATGGACAGATGGGTGATGGATACTTAGGATGGGTTCTTGGTGAGCTTATTCCAGACCTCTAAAATTACTGGGAACATCAAAATAAATCCTTCTCACTATGACTAGCAAACAGTAAACAGTCAATGTACTGTATCTCATTTTATTGTAACCCCGGTACCTGTTGCTGGCACAGTGAGCAGAGCTAATGCCTCATTCTTCCTGGGTTATGCGTGTGATTCCAGCCTTATCTTTGCATGTGTGAAGTTCAAACTGTAAGTTCTGTGTTTCAAAGACTTTCCTCCTGCAGCAAAGTAGTGACTGTAAATTATGATTTTGTGTGAGTCAGGTAGTGGGTTCTCATTCAAGGAATATTCTGCTCTCTGCTTACTGGAATAGATTCTGCATCTTCTAGGAAAACTGCCTAGTGTGGGTGACAAATTAATACTGTTACTGTATGCCGGAACTAGCTTGCAAGTGTGAAGAAATGTAAGCAATTTGCGATTATGTTATCATTTGTTGGTTAGCTGAGATGTCGTACGTACTGTTAGCTTTGAAGTTAGTTTCTCAATGTTGAAGGTGTGTCTTGCACTATCCCTTATACACTGTTTTTTAACCCATTCTAAGCTATTTACAGTATGATAAAAACCCATAAGGGTTTTAATGGTCAAAATGGATATTGGGCTATTATTGTATAAATGTATCGGGGGAAGGGATGGGAGGTGGTTTCCTGCAGCTGGACGTCGAGCCCACTGATAATTCTTTAAAAATTAAAAGGTACATTTGTCCATCCTAATAGCCAAACACAGCCACAGCATTTCATTTACTAGCTATAAACAAGGGAGTCATTCTAAAATTTTAAAACATCCTGCATTTTGGCCTGTGACACAGACGTAGGATAAGATAAGAGGTCATGGAAACTCGGCCCCAGGGGAGAAATCTTCTGCGTGTGGCAGCGAGGTACATGAAGCGCAGAACAACAAACATGTGATGCCAACAAGACACAGTGCAAATGAAAGCCGCAGCGTTGTAACCATGCACAACAAACGACAGAGACCGACACATAGCCTGCTAAGGAAGAAGACGTGAGAGAAAGGCTCTAAGTGGATCAGCCAGCATATCACTCCTTGCTGTGTGTTATTAAAGACCCAGTAAATGGCAGCCCAGTTTCACAAGGGATTGTCATCCGGAAAAATGCCGTGTGTATTAAACTGGGATCGTGGCAGACCAGTTACACAAACTTCAAGGCTACAGATAATACTCACTGTTGCTCTCTTTTATTACAGCAAAGTCTATTTAAAGGCCATTAAGGTGGAGTATTTAAACCAGCTTCTAAATAGTTCTCCTGCACGTAAAAGACTCACGATTTACTGGGTTTTACTCTGGTGTCTGTAATAAAGCAGATCTTTCTTACTGGTTTGGAGCCACTGTAGTAATTGCAATCCCATGATTCCTTTCACCAGCAATGAGATCATAGGTTTGGCTTTTTTTGAAGCGACAGACAATTTTGCAGATCTGAAGGTATGCTTATTCCTTCAGCGCGCCTAATGGATATTCGATTTTGACAGCGTAGGGACGGTGTTGACGCTAAGAGCACGCCTGCTCTGATTCCGCGCACTTATGTCTGTCAAGTCAGCTGGAAAACATTCAGAAATTACACAGCGGTACATTTCCAAAAATCAATATTCGCGGCAACCCTTTAAATAATACGCGGGTAATATGAAAACAGCCGCGAAAACAGATAAACAAATGCGAGAAATGGTTCCACCGGATCAAGGAGCGATCGGCTGGAAGAGGAAGCTGGCGGCATGCACTACAAGAAGAAGGGTAGCCGAATTGTGATCCCGGTCCTCAAAGGAGGGCGACGCGGAAGCGGGAAGAGAGTCGGCTCTCAGAGCCTCTTGTGGCTGGAAGCCACTGACCTTGGTGACGACGGCACCCCCCGGAGAGGGGCCGTAATAACGGCTGATTGCAGGTGAGAGTAATGGAAGCACGGCAGAAACATGGGTAATTGGAGCACTTGTGTGCCTGCAGCCTCCGGTGCAGAAATAGACAGCGACGTGTGAGGAAATGGCTGGACGCCCGTAAACACTCCGCTGGCAAATTGGCCCGTGGTGGGGATGGGCGATCGGAGCTCTTGGCCACCCCAGACCAAAGGGAAGGAGAGCACCTTAGGCTGTAATTACCGCCGGTCTGTCAGTTGCGCTCATGCTGCCTCAGGTGGCAGGTAGCTCTGAAGGGGGGGCGGAGACGAGTCAGGGGTGAATGAGACGGAGGCGCTCGGGCCGTCGAGGTGCAGATGCAGTTCCGTCATCTGTCTGGCACTGGGCCTCGACGACAAGGTCATGGGTCACCGAATGTGAGTGTGCATTGGGACAGAGAGCGGTCATGACAGAGGGGAGGAAAATGGAGGAAGGAGTGATTTCGGAAATGGGAAATGGCAGCGGTGTGAGCCAGCTAGCTGTAGGGCCGCGGGAGAGGAAAACACAGTGCCCTACTCGGTGTGGTACATCCCCTCCCTGTTATTTGCAAATTCGGTTCTTCAAGACCCGGTTGCACAAGACCCAGTTCCCTGCGGTCCAGTTTACCAGGTTCCTGTTCTACGAGGCCCAGTTCATCTGTTGCCATCAGGTCCAATTTTCCGTGGCTCGGTTCTCCGAGGTCCGGTTTTCTGAAGTCCTGTTCTCCAAAGCCCAGTTCTCCAAGTTCTGGTTTTCTGGGGTCTGGTTCTATGAGGCTCAGTTTTCCGGTTGCCCAGTTCTCCAAGGTCCGGTGCCACAACAGGCTACCCTGAGCTCCTGGCTGTGGTGCTGCTCTGCACCTCCCCCCCCCCCGCTCCCCCCCAGGCCGATGTAACTCACTGGAGTGGCAAATTACAGCAGACCTACAGCTGTAGGCCGACATTATGATTAATTTGATCGGTAATTTCTCCTGTTTTTCATTTTAATCGCCGGGGCCGTTCTGCCGTGGCAGGTCTTTCAGATCTAATTAAGATAAATTCCAGTGTAACGGACTTGGCAGCGGTTTTCCCGGGCAAATCCCCGAGCTCGGCGGGCGCGGAGCCACCGGCGCCTCCAATCAATCACCTCCCCAGAAAATCCACCGGGCTCCGGCAATCAGCCCATTAACACACTTAAGTAAATTTCATAATCTCCCCGCTTGTTTGTCACTGGGCTTGCTCGGTGCGCTATCGCAGGACCACAGGTCTTCTCTCCCCAACCCGCCCCCTCCAAGGTGCAGCTGGAGGTGAGCGAGAGGTTAGGAAGCTAAACCTGCATCTAACTTCCTGTTTCTCTCCCATGAATGAAATGACACATAGGCAGCATCCACAATTACACACTATGTACTTAAATGAGGAAAAAGTACACACTACGGCAGGGGTGTCAAACTCCAGTTCTGGGGGGCCAGAGCCCTGCACATGTTTGGGTTTCCCCACATTTAACACACCTGATTCAACTCCTTGTATTAATTACCACACAGCTGTTGAGCTGATTCATTTATGGTGGAACAGGGAAAGAACTAAGCTACACAGGGCTCCGGCCCCCCAGGACTGGAGTTTGACACCCCTGGACTACTGCAAGTTTCAATCGGTGTGATTCCTTAGTGCGCGAGTACAAAACTTTGCACACTTTCCGACCGGACTATGTTACCTTTGAACTGCTAGACTTTGACCTTTAATGACAGAAGTCCTGCAGAACAACATGTACTGAACAAACCATGTACCAAATGCACCAGTCAGGTGTAGGACTGTGGGGCTGAATAGTGTACAGTGTTCGCACACTTTGACCGGATGTAGGGTGCTATCCGGGAACTTTTTGTGCACTATGCGAGGTGCACTATGGTTTTGGATACACTATTGTGTTTCGTGTAGTATTTTGGCGTACCATTTAGTGTGGAAGGGTGTGAATTTGCATGCAGCCATGGTTTTCCATTTGCAGAAGTGCATTGGAATGAATCTTTTTGCATATGTCAACATGCTCTTCTTTGAGACACAAACAATTGAGTGAAGCTTGTCATTGCCAGAGCATTTTATGGGGTTCAGGGTCTTGCTCAAAGGCCAAATAGAGATGGCATTAGTCCACCAAGAATGGCATTTGAACCAGCGACCTTCTGATCACAGGCACAGAGGCCTAACCTACTGAGCCACACACCACCCCAAGCTGCAAGATGTGGGCCATCCAAGTCAAACTGACATCATTCCCAGACCTCTTTGAACGTCATAAAAACACAGGTGGCTGCTAGAAGTGCTTGGGCTGGCATTTCCTGCAGACACAGAACGCCCTTCTGCATCCCCACGGATACAAGGTATGCGGATAATTAAGAATAATGAGCCGCTTAACATCTGAGGAGATCGCGAGTCGATTCCCCTGGGAAGCCGACACAGTTATTTAAGTGACTTAAAGCAAAGTGGTATTAGGATAAAGATACGAGTACTTAACGAGCTCAGGTCTTAAGATTAATGATCATCGCTGCCTCTCAAAGGGGGACCTAGGCCAATCACTTGATATGTGGAATAAGACAGGTCAAGTACAGATCTGGCTGCCAAGCTGACTGCATAATTACGGACATTTTAGCGGGTCAATTTTACATCCGATGGCTGATTTCATACAGTTGGTTCCTGCTGCTCGCCTGTTCTGTAGGAAATCAATGAAAACTCACTTTTATAAACCTTTTTTTGCACAGTCTGGAACCAAAACATCAAGACCTTTTGAACCTGCTGTACCACACTGACTGAAAGCTCCCCATGAGAAGCACATGGTCTGCGGGGGACTTTATCATGAGTCTGACTTAAAGGTGCATTTTCCTCCTTTCTCAGCCATGCTCAGTGAAGCTCAACCCAGTCACATGACAGTGTGCAGCTCCACGCCCAGTCTGATTGGCTGCGATGTGAGCATGGAGAGGGACACCGTATGTTTAGTGTCAAACCTGAGATGGTGAATATTTTCAACCCCCCCAGAGATGGATTCCTTATCGCTATCAGGAACATTCTTTCTCCTAGAACAGTTTTTCCCAACCCAGTACTCGGGGACCTCCAGTCTCCCAGCAAAGTTGAACCAAACAATGAAGAACAAACCAAACAATGAAGAACAAACCAAACAATGAAGAACACTCGATAACTGGTACAGGTGCGCTGGGAGCTGGGAGGGAACAAAAATGTGGGCTGTCTGGGTCTCACTCAGGACTGGGTTGAGACACATTGTTTTACAAGAATCTGAGTGTGGCCACCAATTCCAGCCTCCTCATTTAATGTTTTAAGTTTCCATATAACGACAGCTCTCAACCCAATGTTAGTTAAATGCATCAATTAATTTTCAAATCACGGACAAATATGACGGTTTGTCCAGACTGAATGAGCATCACTACTAACCGATGTAAAGCCAGCAGGTCTAACACTCCAGGCTACGCTCTGTGAAGAGCTTCCTGTCCCTGTTCTTCAGAGGTGTTGCCTGAATTCTTTGTATTAAGCATAAAACAAGTCGAATCAAGGAAACAAATGTCATTCCTGCCCGTGAAGGTGTAAGTATATTCAGGCCTGGGGAGATAAAAATCACATCTGTTCCTTATCTCCTTGGGCCTGAATGTATGTGTACAGCCCATCTACCTGGAGAAAATGGCTAATGAGCATTTGGGTTTCCATAACTGTTGGCTGAATATCTGCCCCCCCCCCCCAATACTCATGCACGTCACTATTTGAATAATCACACAAAACAAGGGGTTATCTGCTCATACACGTGGCTTGACAGACAAGTAATTATCCCGGCACCCGAGAGCACACTTTGTCAGGGCAGTGGTTTCCCATGATTGTCCCCCCAGGTCAGAGCCGACTCCCATGATGCATGGCGTCGCCCCCCCCGGAGAGCTTACGGAGCTCAATTATGTGCTGCCGCCCCCGGTGTGGGACGGGGGTGTCCGGTGTGGCACATGCCCCTGTACTCCCGAGTTTCCTAGCCAGGCCCGCTGGTCATAATTCCCGGGCCCTGCACTGAATTACTTCATCCAGGCCCCCATGACATCAAACCCCTCCCACCTGGGTCTTCTCCTGGACCAGCCCCCCCCCGAGACAGCAGGCTTGCTCGCAGACACCCACTTTCACGCGAAGCTCACTCCTCCCCCACCCCCATGTTCATAAATACGACGCTGAAAGGCTTCTGGCCCAAAATCCCATCAAAGGTTGGGGGGGGGGGCTCTCCTTAAATCCTTTTTGGGGGTGACCTGGTACAGGGACTGCGCAGCGTCTGTCCTTGGACGATGGGCCTGGTACCCCCACAGTGTATCTCTGGTGACGATGCACAAATGGTAAGACATGCACTTAAAGACATTTCATAAGGCAATATCTTAATGACAGCTGCCCAACCTTAAGCACAGGACAAACCACTCCAGTGACTGTTGTATAATATATAACAGGTAATAAACAAATGCGATGGGTCTGATACTCGGCTAGTGAATGGGAAGGATCTTATTGACTATAAAAAAGCTTGTTACAGTACAGTGGATTGGGACACTGGCATCTCCTTCAGTAGAGGCTACCTGTGGCAGGTCAGTGAAGGTCATTTAGAGCTGCTTTCTGATCTCAGCACTTGCATCACCCAGCACAATGTTCATGTAATGTAAGAATATAACCCTACTTTCAAAAAATTGCGCTATTTATTAAACGTGCACTTAAGACTATGACTGTGGGGGCATATGTGGCCTCCGGCTGTCTTGGGGGAGGGGAGGGTCAGGTGGCCTGCTTTATTTGTATCGATTCATTCCACCTGTCCCTAGTTCCCTATGGTATGTAGATATTTGTCCTTCATGATTCGGAATCTTAGGTTGATGCCAGTCCCAGAACTCATAATCTGAATCGCCTCATAATGGCGTGTGTGTGTATGTGTTTGTAGTTTGTGAAGGGATTTGTGTGTGTGTGTGTGTGTCATATGCTCCCTGCCTGACCCCTAAGGCTTCATAACAATCCTGTTCCTCGATCCTGTTCCTCAGTCCTGCTCCTCAATCCTGATCCTCAATCCCCTTCCTCAAGCCTCTTCCTTGCTGATTTGTTCTGACTTTGCACAGACACAGAGATACAGATCTGTAGGTATGGTTCGGAGGCCAGTCATGAAACTTGCTTGCTATTGGTCACCGTGGCAGATCACGGACAGCCCTTCTGCCATTGCTGTAATTACCGCCATATTTGTTACGCGGGCACCCACCCGGGCGGCCCAGCTCCTGAGACCATTACATTGTGGTCCATTTTTCCTCTGGCGCCTCAGCGGACCGTGACAGGGAGAGGAAGCCCGCAGCCAAATGAATGAGGAATCTCGGGCCGGCCATAAAGAAAGGACTTCCACAACCCAATTAGGACGTGACACTGACGAATGTGGCCGAGGGAGGGAGGTGACCCTGGGCAACCCCCACCAGAAAGAAAATCGGGGACATAATATGGGGGGATGGATTGACAAGAGCTCTTAGCCTGGCATAATATAGGAGGAATATTTTGTCATATTATAGTCATTGAGTAATTTTGATCTTGTTAAAAGGCCAAGCTTTATATATATATATGTCTATATGTATATGTGTGTGGGTGTGTAAGAGTAGGATTACTTCCATAATTTCCTTTAATTGGACATAAAAATCTGCTTCACTATATGCTAATTACCCCCTTATAATTAAATGAATATATTCTTCTAGGCTGTGCTTCCAGGCTGTTAAATTCAGTCCACTTTCAGCATTAATTGCTAACGATTTTTATGTGTTTATGTGTGAACTGTCCACTGGCTCTATTCATCATTTAGCAAATGAAGGCTAACCAGACACTAACTGGCGTTCATGATTGCAGCACGCGATTTGGTTTCCGCGACATCCTGGCAACATCACCGCGGTGATTCGCCAGCAACCAAAAGACCCCACATTCAAATTTTCCACACACATGATAGCAGACAAGCAGCATTCTCGAGAAACAATATTCGCAATATCTGGGGTTTCTCCAAACAAATCCAATCATCATCCTGAATTATCGCCCTGTTCTTGACAATCATTTCAGACCTGGCTTGTCCTAAACTAATATTTCCCCAGACAGATTGTTAATAATGTAAAAGCATGAGGCCTTAAACTGAAAGCTTTGGAGGTTTCAGGGATGGGATCTGACATGTCACTTTGAATTACCCCCCCCCCCCCCCCCCTCCCCACTAATCTCGTTTGCGAAATAAAAAACAATCCACATTTTCTGCTCTGATCGCTCGCTGCACCTAAACAAAACAAGCAGGTACTCTGATCCATAGCAATAAGCAGGAGATTCTCCCAGTTATTCGGGGATTCAGAGACACTCTGCCGGCTGACATTCCTTCCACGGTGAACTCTGGGATCTTTCAAGGAGAAAATAATAATGTTCCAGGGCTCCTTTACATCTAGGATAAAGCCGAAACTCAAAGTCATCCGCGCGTTCCGGGGAGACGCTCGGATCGGGCGACTCGATCGGATGCCGCGCCTTGTTCCGGGTGTGACACGTGTCACGTGCGCGTCTGAAGCCCCACGATTCCATTTCACCGTGACAGAACGAGAAAGTAAAGCTGTACCTTCGTGACCATGCTGTGGCTCATTTGAATAAACCAGGATGCATTCAGGCAGATTTCCTGATATGAATAATTACAACCACAGTGCAGGATTATGGGAATAGATTCTAGCTACTTGGTCTCACCCTATATAGGAATGACAAAGGAGATATGATGGCTGTGGATGGGGGTGGGTGGCAGTGCTGGTAGAATAAAACCCAGGTGGTGCCCCCCCCCCAGTGGTCAAACCAAAGCAATTTCACTCTATCTTGGATCTTGGAAGCAACATGGTAACATCTCTGGTGGGTGAGTTGGGGCAATTTGCTAAGTTGACACCCCCTCAGAAGATGCAGACCGGGCCAATTGCTTGCCTTTCCCTTGACAGGATCCACCCCTGACTGAGGGTGGTGTTTCATGTCATTAATACATGTTTTTAGGGGGCAACACAGACAGCAAAGGCCCTAAGGCAGGACTCATGTGGATGAGGAAAAGGGGCGTGGCTTACACCTAAGAGCATGCCTCACCTGGAGGGGTGTGGGTGGCGTAGCAGGTGAGGGCAAGCTGCGGGCCGGCGACTGGCTCTGCTTGTGCGGAGGAGAGGCGGAGGCGGCAGGGCCGTGGCCTGCTGGGGTGGAGGCGGAGGATGAAGAGGAAGATGAGGACTGGTGCTGGCCGGTTGGGGACTGCTGATGCGGTGAGGAGAGCGGATTCTGAGCGTGGGCGTGCGTTGGTCCCGGGTGCTGATGCTGCTGCTGATGTTGATGCTGGAGATGCTGATGCTGCTGCTGATGTTGATGCTGGAGATGCTGATGCTGCTGTTGATGGTGATGCTGTTGGTGATGCTGATGCTGCTGGTGCTGCAGGTGCTGAAGCTGCTGCAGATGCTGGAGCTGCGAGTTCAGGGACGAGGTAGCTGTCGCAGGAGAGAGGAGAGCACGTCGGTGGTGGGGTTTACTCACACGTGACAGCGGTCCCATGGGCTTTCTATGCTGTAACTTCTGAGCCGGTTTCAACTTGCCTAAAGTGCCAAAAGTGATCATTGGAAACCGTCAGCTGAGTTAGATTACGACCACAGTCACCAATCCCTGCAGCTGTGAGCCCAAAATGTAACATCAGTTATAACGGCAGGCAGCCGTACACGCAGGTCACCTTTCGTGATAGGAAGTTATTGTCCGTTTCCCATATTCTGTTTTTCAGGATAGATTATTTACGTAATGTGTACTTTCTAATTTGTTTGTACCACTTTGGTGCACTTTGTCTGTTTGGCACTATATGTATATTTGCCTTTGCACTGCATACTTTTTGCCATATGCACATGAAGCTTCCCTTGGGATCAACAAAGCTGACCTTAATTTTAGATCATGTAGCCCTTGGTCAAGTGGATTTCCTCACCCCCTACATTATGTTATGAAAATGGCCGCCCTTTACAATGGTCATGTGACTGGGGAGGTATCTCACAAGCTTATTAACCTGCGGGAAACACTCAGGCATGCTGTGTGGCTTTTAAAATAACAAACCAGTGCAAGAGAAATCAGTAATTACAGCCAGTGATTATAATGTTAATGAATGCAAAGAAAAACAGCTATTATCGTAATTGTAGGTATTAATCATAATTTTAAAAAGTGCACCGAAAAAAGTGCAACTGAAAAGAATCTGAAACTGAACTTAGTACGCAGGAAATGGAGCAGATCACTTTATTATGAAAATGGGATTGCTAAGGCGAAAATAAGTTGGAGAAGGAAGGAGATTAACTCTGCCTAATTTGGAATCGTGCGTCTGATTTGCAGCACCTGTGTCATGTTGTTTGCCACAGACAGAGAAAACTTCAGCACAGGTATCTGTTAATAGCTGTGTAACTTGCAGACTCATAGGAAAGGCAGGTGCATCATAAGGATAGAAGCGTTCTCCTTCTTTAGGGGCCACCTTAAAGTCAGCTGCCTCTTCCCATCACACGCAGCCTATAAAAGATCATGCTAGCAATTGATTCAGCGACTGGCCCTCTCGAAAAACGTCCTCAAACCCAGAGAGGGGAAATAAATCTAAGGCCTCTGTGAGAGTGTATTTTGCTTTTGCACTCAATTAAAGATATCAGAGATGTATTCTGCCTCCGTGTTTGAGTGTTTATCTGACACAGCTGTAAAGAAAAACCCTTCAGTTTTTTTCGTTCTGATACAAAATTAAATTATGCTTCTACGTAAGGCGTAGGAAATTATGTACTGCATTTACCACACTGCCTACAGTTAAACCACTTTCCTATATTGTAGCATTTCTTTGGCTCTTTGAATATATATGAAAAAAATATGAAATACCATGAATACTCTTTTGTTCCTTTTCTGTAGTAAGATAAAGCAGTGTTTATTTCAGAATGAATCAGTTCTCAGGTTAAAATCATTTGAAGCGCTCTCCTCCATGCATATCTGCTTATCGGAGGTGCAGTTTGTACTCTCTTGGATGATAGCTAGATGACTGATGAAGAAGTGCGCCGTGACGCCATGGTAACGGCATCCCATGGGACATAGTAAAACACAGCAGAAGGCAGGGCTTCACTGTGATAAAAAGAAACAGAAAAAGCTTCACTGCTGAACGCATAATGTTAGGGGGTCGTACAAATATCCTGAAAACACTGCAAAATTAATTAGGATATTGTTATATATTTTAAAGACATCCAGTTCAGTGGATTTTTGAAAGGGATATACACTGCATATACACTATAATACATCATATAGATATGTGTTTTGTATATATAAATGTGTTTTCTTGAACTGAATTTCAAAGTCAGTGCTTTGCCAACTGATATTTATTTCCAGTGTGGAGACATTTCACCTACAGAAGCTGAGCAAGCGTTCTATACCTGACATGTTGCTACAGTATATTCATTATCTTGATAGGAAACTTCAAATATAAATTTTGTTTCTCTCCCATGTATTACATGAGCTGCAAACGGATTTTAGCAGGTATTTACACAGTAAAACTGCTGTATTCAGGTAAATAAAAACCCTCCACTTATCTTGTGAGTTTTGTACATGTCCATGGAAACCACAGTTTTAGTCTGCACTCTCTGATAAATGCAGATGTCTGGCAAACACTGACATGGGCTGTCAAAATGGAGTATTGTAGGCTTATTGTTAACCCCATTAATGAAACACTGTGATGCATGATAGAATCGTTTTTGTTCAAAAACTTAACTCACTGCAATAAAGGAAGATTAAATGTTTTTATACCAATACATGTATATATTCATGCAGTTATGGGAGATGTATTTCATTAAACGAGGTTTGTGACATTGTTATTATTGATACTGATACTGAAAAAAATAAACTGCATTACTCAGACTATTAAGAGCAGGATAAAACCACATTAGAAACACATTTAGTTTGCAGACTCTTTTGTCCAACGCGACGTACTGGCGAGGATCAGACAGCGGGGTCAGTCCCTGTAGCAAATGGGCTTAAGGGCCCTGCTCAAGGGGACAACAGTGACATCACTCTGCCAGTGATGGGGTTTGAACGGATAAACTTCTGGAGTCGTACCACGACACGACACTACAACAGCAAATCTGCATGAGCGCAGGCTAGGGAATAGTAGCATGGAGCACACAGACGTCAGAGAACGGCGTTCCTTAGTATAAAGCAGAAAAGTGTATGCAAAATTAATACACGTGCTTTAATAATTCAGCCCACGGCATTTTATATAATAAATAAAAGGGACAATCAAGTCAATTACATCTTTGGTTACCATGGCGTTGTGTTTCTGGGATGCCGTGACAGGCAAGTAGTTGCGTTTGATCCGAGATTTCGGCGGCATGCTGCCAACTCCGCGCTGCCGCTCCGAAGAGCGAAAATTGCAATGAAAAAGACGAGGACGGTTAACCAGTAAACAGCCCACTTTCATATTTCTGCTGCCTCCTGACACGTTGACACCGCTCTCGTATCAGATCATGAATTATATATAATCTGCACTCGCATCCCGGAGTCCGATTCTCACTTGAAGTGTTGGGGCAAGTTGTCTGGGTAGCTCTGAAATGAGTGGTCGCTCATTTCGCTTGCAAGTGGACCTCGAGACTGTACGCCACGTTTGGGAGGAGAGAGAGAGAGGGGGGGAGTGAGAGAGAGAGAGAGAGAGAGAGAGAGAGAGAAAAAGAGAGGGGAAAAAAAGTTCTGTCAGAAGATTATCTAAACCAGAGGAAGATCAAAGTTGATTCGAGAGTTTCCTCCAGCACTGATCGCAAGGCCAAAGAAAAAGAACAACAAAAGAAAACGGTGAAAAAAGAAAAACAAATGCAAGTAGAATAACCATGAAGCCCCATGTGGGCTTATTATATAGCTGCACTGCAGGTAACTATATTCCTTAACAGAGCTTCTTTATAAAGCCTGTCATCTTGTTAAGACTGTCAAGATCATTGACCTTCCTTCCACACTAACAAGCCGAGCGGCTTCATCACGTCACTCTCTCTCTGCTCCCCGCTTTATTTTGCCAAGGAAGGCATGCGGCACTTTCTGCAGACTAATTGTTTTCTGCTGGCTGCAGCTAGATGAGTAGATGATGAGGCGAGAGATCCATCAAGTTCTTGCATGGCTATGTCTTGTCTTTGAGTTCCTTTGGCTCTTTCTGCTGTACAGAATGTAGCATATCGCCTAGTCACTGTGTAAATGTAGATTGTGAAGTATATTATCTAGTCAGAATGTAAATGTCAGTATATTGTAGTATATTGTTTAGTAAATGCTCTGGGAGATGATATTTCATCCCATATGTATACATGTATATTGATGGCTGACAGTCAAGATCTTTTGAATCTTGAATCTGAAAATTATACTTTTCAGCTCTCAATACCCGGCTACAGTGTGAACACATGGACAAATTAAATATTACAATTGTAAGGTTAATTCATGACAAACAAGCCTGATGCATCAAAGGAGTCACCAACTCGGGGCAGGGGGGCGGGGGGGGGGGGCAGACCCTCATCACCTCAATCGGCACAAATGAAGAACAGATTTCCAAAACTCTCTCAGTACATTTGTTGTTTTACAGATGAGACTGCCAACGACCTAAAGTCAGGTTTCCTTGTCACGTGTTACAGTACTGGGGACCAAAACTCACTCATTCCTCATTTAATACAACCAAGAAATTTAATTGCAAAAAGTCCCCAGAAAAGACCACAGAAATGGCACTTATAAACTCATCCCGTTCACATATCCAGTGGAGAGAGTTCTGAGAATTTCTCTTCACTTTCCCAGATAAGAGGATTACTTAACTAAACCAAAGACCTGGTGTAAACTCTCCAAGTCAGGGGAGAGGTGGACCTCCTGACATCACTGTGGTAGCAGAATGACGTATTGGCGATGAGCTCAGCTAGACATAGGCAAGAACTAGTACTGTTCCGGAAACATTTTAGTCCAATTGTGTCCAACTGAAGAGCAAATTCCCAAAACTCACTCTGTCCACGGGATATGTGTTCCAGAAAATCCCTGTGGACTGTGGACTAAACAAATGATGAGGAGCCCTGACTTTATGTCACTGGCGGTCTCATCCCAAAAACAACAACAAATAAACTGAGTTTTTAGAAATTTGCTGTTCAGTTTTAAGACAGAAATATGTATCTGCACAGGTATTTGTTAGAGATTATGCTGTAAATATACATCACATTAACTCACGTAGCGGTTCCTGATGCTTGGTGATTCAAGTGCACACTTACGAAGCCAATAATTAATTTCCTTTGGATTAACGGCATCCGTCATATTTTCGGTTTGACTCGTCTGACTGAGCACCAGGAAAGTTTTTCACTTGGCGTAAGAGCCATCATCCTCCATCGTCCATCAGCCATAGTTTTATTTGATTTTTGTTTTTTTTAAAAATGCCAGAGCTGGAAAAACTCCAGAGCCAAATGTCAAGGGTGCAGCCATAGCATAAGGCTTTGCGAAAACATCAGGTAGAATTGATCGTCAGGGGTCACGAGGCAGGGTCAGACCTGGGTTTAATCATCAGACGAGTGTCAGGTTGGTGCTCCGTGTCGCTGAGGAGGAGCTAGAGGAACAACAGCCCGTCGCTCATTACGGGGCTTTGGCCTCGACTGCTGCCATTCCACATTACCAGGCACCCCAGCCTGCTGTCTCTCCCCTCTCAGCCGCTGCCTCCAGCCTTTGTTTTCCACCCAGGTTTGATTTCTGTGGTGTCTTCCTTGTTTTTTTATTATTTATTTGTGCTCCAACTCCTCTGTGTGTGTGTGCATGCATGCATGTGTGTGTGTGTGGGTCAGAACCTGTTATTTTGATGTTGTGGGGAAATTCAGTTTTATAAAAATGTGTGACTGTTTTCAAAAAACTAAAGAATGCCAAAAGACTTGTATTTTGTTTGATTACTTATGGTTATGGTAAGGGCTGGGTAGGGGTTAGGGTTGTCACTGCTGGGATTAAGGATTTTCCCATAGAAATGAATGGACGGTCCCCACAAAGATATGAGGACAGCTCTGTGAGTGTATGTGTGTGTGTAATAGTGTGTAATTTGAGTCATATTACAGCTGGTATTGCGCGTAAGTAGTGTGTAATTTGATATTACAGCTGGTATTGCACGTAAGCAGTGTGTAATTTGATATTACAGCTTGTATTGCGTGTAAGCAGTGTGTAATTTGATATTACAGCTGGTATTGCGCGTAAGCAGTGTGTAATTTGATATTACAGCTGGTATTGCGCGTAAGCAGTGTGTAATTTGATATTACAGCTGGTATTGTGCACCCAATAGCTCGCTGGATCGCAGAGCGATCATCACACAAGTGGGTCTGCCTGCCAGTAAACCAGAGCAGGAAAGGAATGTGTTGATTACACCAAGGATTTTTTTGATTCCAGAAGTTATATGGTAGTCTAGAAGAAAAACAATCTTTCTTCGATTCTTTTGTTGGTGGCTTAAGGACGTGGAAATGTACATCTACGCTCAGAATTTTTTAAAAAAAAGAGTACTAATAAAACTGACATTTCATGCTTTTCACCATACCCCTCGGAGAAAGTCGTTTCTCATGTTAATTCTGCATGTTAAAAAAACCATTAAAGTAAATATAATTTAGAAGATGCAGAAAAGAGAGTGTCCTATTATATTGGCATATTAAATGTTATATTTGATTTAGATGCAGATTTGGGAAAAATCTGGTATGCTTTATATTGAGATTTTCTATTCATGATCCGACCAGTTATCGTTGTTGGTGGGCCCTGGATCCTATCCCAGGTTGTGTTGGATACAGCAAGGACAGGATGCCAGTGCATCACAGGACACACTTATGCACAGAAGCAATGGAACGCTAATGCTTAATGCTTTGTAGCTCAACAAAAACCATATTGTACTAACACCACAAAGGCTGCGGGTTCAAGTCCCAAGGAGCACGTAAACTTTGACTCTTCCCTCTGCTGTAATCACTTTCGATAAAAGTGTCATATAAATGTGTAAGTGTTTAACTGCAACTGGAAGCCAATGCAGCACAAATCAAAAACAGTATTCATACCCCCAAACCTGAAGATATGAGGCAAGAGTGCATGTCACTCATACTGGACATAGGTTCTCTGTTCAAATTCATTAACAACTCCAGAATTTAATGATGAGTGTTAAAATTAAACTACACTCCAACCATCAGGAAAAGTCATCATTTCAAACAGTTCTCATGCTATTCTTCACCCTTTACAAACCATTAACGTACAACCAGATTGATGATGTTTTGGGTCGTACTTTAATCACAAATAACCCTACCTTCCATTAAAAAGCCCATCCATTCTCCTACCCTCAGCCCAACACTGCAGCTTATTGTCTATTTTCTTCCTCCCTTCTTGAACCTCCCCCCCCCAAGACTCTGCATCTGAAATGCTGTGTCCGAGCATCTCGAACGTCACCCACATCCACTATTTTAACTAGCATGTAAGACTGAGTCCAATAAAAGCGTAAAGGCTGGTTTTTATCTGCCCCTGGTGAAACCCGGCCGAGGTCCTCCTTTGCCTCCTTTTAGCGCCCCTAGCTGTCAAGCTAATGAGTTTCCCAGCATGCTCTGGTCTTCATCCTGCATGAAACGCACGCCAGACCCTCCCACAGAGCTCCAGCCGAGACAGCTCCATGTCCCAAAGGGTTAATATTTATCAGTAATCAAAGGGCAGTCAGCAAAAAGAGCTCTTTCCCCTCATCCTCCTGCAATCCATTTGCCGGTTTTTGGCTATAAACCGTGCTTGGGAGTGTATGTAGTCTATTCTCAACTGCAGTTCATTAACTAGTGCTGGAATCGGGTTGGAAATTCATGCAGACATCCTCAAAGCATTGGGATTACCTCTGGAGCCTTTTAAAATGGTGGTAATTGATGACTGTTTACCATAGCTTAATGTAAAGGCTTTATGTGATTATTAAAATTGGAGTATGTGTTGGGGGAATTGGTTCTAAAGCTATTTGCTGCTTCTGTCATGTTCTACTTCTTTAATTACCTGTTTTTTTTTTAATAAGATTAGCACTGTAACACTGCATAACAATACATTTTTGGTAGTGAATTAATCTATTGATGTAACCTCAGTTATTAATGCTTTCTTTCCACAGGAAGGCAGCCGTATCTGCAGTCTTCCCACACTGAAGCTTATGGACAGTTATCAGCTACAGATGATTTCAAGCAGCATATTCCTTTGCTTTATTCTCTGTTTTGAAGGGGAGATGAATAAAACTCCACATCAACAGTTGCTGCCCACTATTCAATTCAAAGAACCTGTTTTGAAAAATAACTGGTATAAATAATGAAACTGATTCAAAAAACTTTTACACTGGAATTTTACAGCGAGAAATACGCCATTGTGTCTAATATTGTTAAAGTGTTTAAAAGTTCAGTGTAAACGTATTCACTAAAATGTCAGTTTTCATATTACTTTGTATTGTTATAGGCATGATCCATGAAACCGGGGGGCAGGGGTGGGGTGGGGGGGGGGGGGGGGGGTGTTACGGGTACACTGATTAATAAAATGCACCAATTATTAAAGAAACTGCAAATTTTTGAAGCTAATTTAAAAAACAAAAGGCAACAGTATATGTGTTTTTAAACAAAAGATTATATTTAAGTTTCTCCAAAAGCAACACAAACACAAAGACAAGGGACACCTAGTGCGTAGGTAACAGGTGCATTATATTTGTATTAAATCTGCAGTCGTCCCCCCCCCCCCCCCCATGCTGTGTGCAGTAGTCCTCTGACTGTCAGACATTTACCTTTCAATAGCGCCTGACGGGATCCGCGCTCCCATTCAGATAAACTGCACATTCCCCCCAAATCAGGCCCCGCTGTGCCACTGACACCCTCTCTATTCATGCCGTCCCCGGTGGGGACGAAGCCCACTTCCCCTCGGGACATGAAGCGGGGATCTCCACGCTAGGCACATGGCTCGGCAGTTCGATAACATCGCGCCATGACACGCTACACGCATGAGTGCAGCAGTGACACGCCTCTGGCATGCTTAGCACCGCATACTCCATGCGTCTGTTTTCCGGAAGCTTCTGTCCAGAGGTGGAACGCCGTGAGCCCGATCCAGGAAATGCAGTGAACACCCGTACCATAAGGATGACATAGAGACACCAATCCACCGAAACCACACATGCACACATGTGAATGGGAGTGCGTGTGTGTGTCTGACATTCAACAACAACACCACCACCACCAGATCAACAAAAGCAGAAATGATTCTATACATCAGTGGTTAAACATTAAAAACTACCCACTAGGAAAAGTGCTGAATTTTTAACGCCATATTGCTACGCTAAGTAGACTCATGCTAGCATGTTCCTGGAGGTGATTTGCATACTGACATGGCTGTGTTTCGGGACAGCTGAAGACTAACATTAAATTACCTTACAGATCTTAAAGATCTACCTCTTATAAGCATCTGCAGAAAAATCTTCTACTTTGTGTTGCCATTAAAAGGAGTTTTATAATTCCATCCATATCAGAAAAAAAGGGGCCCACCCCCACTCCATTAGGATTAGATGGAAAAAGGGAGGAATCACAGAGAGGAAAATGTCATATATGTGTTTGATGTTTCACCCATTGATTATCTCCTTGTTCCCCAGGAACAAAGATGGCCGCCATCAGCCTTTGATATCGGCGATAAGGTTTGGTGGCACGAGTCTGAAGAAAAATGGAAATGATATTAAAGGAGCGGCCCCTCCGCCTTTTGTCCTGGGAGCCGGCCTGGGAGCCAGATCTACAGCCAAACGGAGTAACGCGGGTCTTCATGTTCACATCATGTGTCGTCGGACCAAAGCACAGGCCTGGAGTAAAAGCCTCATGCAAAATTTATGCTTATACGCCCGTTTCACTGGGTGGAAAAATCAATACTGCTGGCTTGATGCACTGAAATGACAGAGTGCTCTCTGACTGACACTAAAAGCACAAGGAGATTGAGGAGCTGCATTTGTTGCTCAAGAGATGGAGCGTATTCCAGCTCTTATTATAGCCTGCGCACCTTTTATTAGCCTTTGTTGGGTTTATTTTGATAGCAATTACCATTGTGGGGGTTTAAAGCAATTATACCATTACAAAAAATCTAAGACAGTTGACTGCTGAAGTCCCTAAAACATGGCGCGTTCTGTATTGTCTGTCGACTGCTACATTATGTAATTATTTAACCAAGTCGGCACTAATAGGAATCAAGATCAGCTAACTTGCGAATAATAGAAATCATTTTAAGATAATGAAAAGGCAATGTGGCAAGGAGGAGGACATCTGAGGGCTGTCTGTACCCCTCCACCATGCTTAGATATGCTTTTGAAAACGAACCAGAGGCACAGAGAGGATTTTCTAAGGCGCAGATTCGCTCAGATGAAAAAGTACCCAAACAATAACATTTCAGCCTGCATGTTCGCTCTTTAATTATTCCCTTTGGTCACATGGACGAGACAGTAAGCGTTTTCACATGGCCTCGCTGTCACATGCTCGCGCCGCACGCTTGCATGCCCTACGACACGTACTTAGAGAACTTCAGAGTGACGCACCCCTTCCTTCTTACCGATGCGCGCCTGTACTGCCCAAAAACGCAAATAGCAATATATGCTAATAATTACCAAATACGTAGCTAGCTGAAAATCAATGAATGCGTCAGGACGAAATTGTACAATTGTTTATGCATTGTATATATAATATATATAATAAAAAAATTTCGAATTATTAAATTATTTAATATACTGTGATATACTTATTCGACTGACAGTATACATTTTAATGAATACATGAATACATTTTAAATACGTATTATTATATATTTTTTGTTTGTAAAATATATGTTGTTCATTTCAAAGTGCATAAACACTATATATTTCTTCAAACTGTTTCCGTTTTATTACCACAGAGCTGCTTTTGCTGGCCTGGTGGTTTCCTTCTGAATTTCATGGTAGATATCCGAGTGTCCGAAACGATGTGTGATAAATGAAGCAGCGTGCTTCTTATACGCTTATCATGTGTGCCGACTAGCAACAGGTTCAGCAAAGGGCAGCAGCAGTAAATGAAATTTTCCACCAGGACAATATATCATCAGGAGAAATGTATGCACCCGGAACTTACAAGCCTCCACCAGATGCGGACGAGGCGCAGAACAGGGGGAAAAAATAAGGAATGAAAAGACAGGAGGTAGTAGAGACCCATTGGACTGGACTATTTTCATATCAGCTGGGTGCTCCCATTTTATTTAACTGTTTCAGTTGGGTGTTTCAAATTGAATTGGAAAATAGCTAATTTCGGCGTGAAATTCTGTTCCGATAAGCTCAGGGCCTCTTAGCGAGCACTGCAGTATGGGACCCGGGGAGTGTAAACTCTCCGTTCGCCTGCACGCCGCATATGACCTTATCGGCTCACTTCCGTGCAGTTTGTACCCCTGCTCTTATCAATCCTGCGAATAAAAAAAAATAATTACATGGCAGCAGGAAAGGTAAAGCTATGGAACTCAAAGTATGGGCCTCATATACGTGTGTTTGCAGATGTATCCTTTATGCTTTGTACTTATGCATTAAATATTCATAAAATGCATGTGTGAAAAGAAAATACTTAGAAGGTATTTACAGTGCCTGTCACACATTTCACCTGTGATCTTAATCTTTTAAATCTCTCAGTGTATGAACTTCAGCTAAATGTAATTAAGCAGGAAGTTAATAAATCGATGGCAGTAGGTAATTATCGTAATTACGTTAATTGCTTTCAGTCCCTAGTGTGCACAGAACGAAGAGGTTCTGTCTCAGCTCTTTGCCGCTAACGTTGGTACTGCATGGGAGACAGTGGTGACAACATACGGCAGATCGTGTGACACTGATCACAATTTTTATTTATTTTTTTGCACCCTTTAAGAAAGAATACAATCTGAACAGTACTACACCATTGAATTATTATCCAAATAAATTACAGTACAGTTAAACTGTGTAACCATAAAAGGAAAGAAAGATGGAACAGAGGACGGAAAAGGAGAAAGACGAAAGAACGAAGCTGAGACAGGCGGAGGGAAACACGGGAGCAATCGGGTCTTATGTGATATACTTGTAATTCGTCGTAAGAGAGGCGAAAAAGACAAGAAGAGGAGGATAGAAAAGGAGAAAAGAGGAATGCATCTGAGACAGGAGAAGAGGAATGTGAAAAAGAGGAGGATGAGACTGTAACAGGAGAGAGAAGACACAGCAACAGCAGAAATGGACCGGGGAGGAGACAGCCCAAAGACTGGGAGAGAGGAGAGTGCGTGTGCTTTTCTGAGATGTGCTTAATGCTGGCTCATTTGATCGGGAAGAAATGGATCTTGCCCTCTCTCACACGTGCACCAGCGTGCCGGGACTCTTTGAGGTCTGGCCAGATGCTATCTGATCTATACGTGATGTACTTGCAGTTCGTCCACTGGGGTTTTCTGGGCATCATTAGAAGCCCCAGCCTCCTCCCTGGGGGCTGCTTGCCCCCGCTGACACTCTGCCTGGAGTGCCACCTCAAACATGGCCCCCAGGAAATATGGCTATTAATTAAGATAATTAAGCTCTAACCTGCTATTACAAACCGCAGCCTCCACTTAGCGCCACTCATGCCAGCGATGCCGAGGTTTATTTTCAAGCCATTTGCCAACCAGAGTGACCACAAGCATCTTCAGAGGCAGACAGTAGGAATCCTACACTTAATATTGACCTTTGGGCAGCTCGGGTTTCAGACGGGCTGCTTGCTGCTTTCACGTGTAATTGTCCTCGGGAAGGAATTTTTAGCAGCTCTGATCTTACTTAGAATTTAAAGATCTGGCAGGCATTTCTCTGTTGCTGTTGTTAAAGTTTTTTTGGTGTCTACAAAACAGAACACCGCTTCTGTTCCTAAGCTTCACCTCTGGGCCACCCCAGCCTTTCCATGTTACGTTAAATTTCAGTACTACTGTATCTTGTTTAATTAATTAACACAGTTAGTTAACTCAGTGAAGTATTGATTGCCAGACAAGGTGTGCTAGTGATCGAGACAGAGTGAAAAAATTCATGGGTGTATTGGATGGCCAAATACTGGGGTGACTTTATTAGAGGTTTTGAAATGGAAAGTCAGGGCTGCCCATCCCAGCTCTTGATGATCTACCTCCCAGCAGAGCTTGGGTGAAGCTCTAATGTAACACACCGGATGCAGATAATCAGGCCCTGTAGTACCATCTCAGTATAAGAGCCAGCTATGTTGATGCTAAGCTGGCTCTAATAGCGAAATGCTAATGAAGGGCCTGATTATCTGCATCAGGTGTGTTAAATTAGGGCTTCGCCTAAGCTCTGCCGGGAGGTAGATCATCAAGAGCTGGGATGGGCAGCCCTGGACAAAGCTGACACACTCGACAGACATAATATCATAATTTTACACCCAGATGAAAATCATTTATGCATCATTTTCTGTGACTAAGACTTTTGTTCACTACTATATAGTACATAAACAGGTCACCCCAGTGGATAATTTCCCTGAAATGTTTAGGGATGTTTTTTGTGCAAAAGGCAGTCCAGGTCCATATAGGTGAATTTGGACACACACTAAATCTCCTTCAGAGTGAAATAAAGTGTCTTTTTTCTTTTCAGAAAATCAAATGTTTCATTTTTCTAAGTCTTAAACGTGCAAAGATTTCTGCACTATAATAGCACCATCTTTCTCTGCGATGATGCGACACTTGGGCGTTTAACAAAACACACCAAAGGTCTCAATGCGTTTAAAAACTGAGGCAGACCAGTGCAATGAGCCATATTATACAAAAACAGTGAAGCCGGCCTCTCCACTGAACACAGTCCTATATTGTAGGCAATCTGCGATAACACCATTTTCATTCAGTTCAGTCCCATAAAATTACCATTAACATTACAACTCATGCAGAACACAGATAAATGTAAAAATGTCACCCAGTTCTTCCAGATGGGAATTTCAGTTCCACTAGATCACCATCTCTCTACCCTTCCGGCACCTTGTCTAATATTTCATTTACAGCATTTGGTAAGTTAATTTTCTTCATACTGACCATGTAAATCATAAATCAATTTTAATTTACAATGCTCGACTTGAGAGATTCTTCCAGAAGGCGTCAGGAATAATACGTCAGCAGAGGCTGGTTGGCATGTGAAGCACAAACCTTGTGGATGGATAAAAAAAAGGAGTAAATTAGCTTTTGGTAGAAAACCCAACCCTGGATCTGACATTACGGTGAAGGTATCTCTGCACATAGGCAGCTGATTCAAGGTAACAAATCTGTGTGTTTTTTTGTAAATGGGGGCTATTCTCAGATTTTTTAAGGTGTGGGCAGAGGAGGTGCCATAATTCATATAGAGGGGCCAACCAATGTTATGTTTTGAATCAGTGAGTGGCAGGGATGAGGACCAACAGGCTTTCAGCTGGGGTCAGTATCCCTCTGGCCCCGCCCTTGCCTTTGCCCCTGCTCGTACCTGGCTGAACAAGGAACGCTTACTTCAGTAGAAACTGACTGTCATTGTGTGACCTGTGTGGGATTCAAATGAGACTCCTGCATACCTTTAATTAATTAACTGTCTTCCACTTTCACTGTATTAAAACGCCTGTGAGCTGTTCAGCTGCACAAAACAAAGACAGAGTTTTCCGCACTATGAAGCTGAAATATGTGGAGGTGATTCGGAAAAATAAATCTGCAAGCACATGCTTAAGGTGTGGTGCAAATCTGCCGCTTCAGTCGCGATTTATCGAAGTGATCCAAATGTCTTTTCCTATGGCTTCTCAGCACAAAAACAAGTCATGTCTTATTTCCTCGGCCCAGACAAAGCCATTTCCAATTATCATTATTATTGCCTTTCTTCCACCCTGACCAGCACAATATCTTTCACTGGACGAGGCACTTTATCCTCCATCAGACAATGTGCTTTCCACTGTCAGCTATGTGTTTATGGTTTTAACCGGACTGACAACGCCACCAGCCAGCAAACACACACGTCTGGATTAAGCTACTGTGAAGGACAGCATAAAAATGACAGGCAGGAAATAATACAGTACCTCAGTGCCACTGGGCACAGGAAAGGCTTTTTGGTGTCAATATGTACCCCCCTGGCACAGTGGGCATTTTCACAACAATCAGTCCAATGAGCCAGTGCCCCTCTCAAGCTGCTCATAACCTTACGCCCTTCACAGTCCTGCAGACCAGCTTCTAAATTCTGGAATTTTTCAACTTCTTCTTATGCGAGACTCATCGTCAAACGATTGAAATAATACAAAATATCCATCCATCCTCCAATTGCTCATGAAATACATGGTCACACAAGCATGGAGAGAATATGTAATCTCCACACACACATACACAGCACACAGAATGTGTGTGTGTGTGTGTGTGTGGGGGGGGGGGGGGACCCCTATAACCCACCCCTCTGCTGTCCTGGTAGAGTTCTCCCTGCATCATGTTTGTTATTTTTCTGGGGGGTTTACTTTCCTTCCTGTACAAGAACATGTAACTAGATGAAACAACACCTCAAAACTGCCCATAGTGTGCTGTCTGCTTCCTGGGATAGATGGATGGATGGATGGATGGATGGATAATCTTGGTAAAATGAATAATTTGCCTGCTTTAGAAGCCAGACTACAAGACTGTGGAACTTCACTGTGGATTGGTGGTCAGGACCCTATCTCCACTGGTGCCTCTCAATCACAATTACAGAAAGTCACAGAAAGTTAATCAAATTGCCACCATGAATCACCGTGGCCCCGCTGTGCAAAAGCTAGAGTAGCTTTGATGGCCGGTCAAATGAGCCCTGAGGAGTGGCGTGTGGGTTAGTACAGGTTAGGACACTGTGTCTGTGATCAGAAGGTTGTTGGTTTAGATCGTAGAACCAGCAGAGTGATTTCCACATTGGGCCCTTCAACGAGGCCCTTATATCCCTAAAGTAAATGCTGTAGGGATTATTTTACGCTACCTTCATGATGAGTATACATTACATTGGGAAAAGGCATCTGCAAAATAAACAAAATATGACCTCTTTATTTACTGGATACAGTACACCCACTCAATGAGATGGCACACAACCTTCGGCAAGCTGACCATTCAGCTCCCGCAAGAACCTTTCAAATTATACTCCGAAGACTGAGCTCATTAAGCCTTTACATAAGACTACCACTATTTATCAATACAGAAGCCCAGTAATTACTTTTAAGAACTCTCCATGTACCATAAAATACATTTTCTTTTACTCTCTTACATTTGGGTCTTCAGATATTTTTAACAGATGCAGAGAACGACACTCCAGGCTGGCTGGGCCCAATAGACGAGCAGCCAAAAGCCCCCCCCACCCCTGCCGGATCTCGCTGGCTGATTAGAATTGATCGAGTCAGACGTGGATTATGTAGCGTGGAAATATTTTGATCTTCCCTCAGGAGCCTGCGCTCCGGTGCTGTAATGACGGGCACGATTTGCGTAATTTGTGTCACTCTCGCCGCCGCCGAACGGAAGGATATTCCCGCTAACAGAAACATCATTCTGATCATTACTGACATCGTTTCTCATTACATTACATAAGTGGGACGGTGGCTTTTATGTAGATCCTGAGAGCTATTCCGTGTTTCGTGGAGACAGGCACAAAGAACAGAGCTATCGTGCCCCGGCTGGCTGGGATTACGCACAGGCTACATTTGATGTCTGATGTAAGCAAATCAGGCAGTTTCACTTATGGATATTACAGGGGTTGGGAGACTTAAACATACCTTTGTCTGTTTTCTTTCTCTAGGTCAGATAGCTGGAGCAGACAAAAAGTACAACAGCCCACAAAAGAAAGAAAAATGCTGAATGTTACTGAATTATTGTGTCTGAATTTAATTACTGCCTACAGCCCTTGGAGGGTTTTTTTCCTGCATAATAGGGAGCTATTCTGAGGCGGTTTGAATATTATCAATGGCAAGTAAATATTAGGAAATTACGTTGGAATCAGTTCATTATTTATTAATTATTTGCACATTCATTACTGCAACAACTTTACTATTACTTTTTTAAGCTGCTTAAATTAATATTTTCATTTTACATTTAGAGTCACTGAATTCAGTTAAAATTTTATTGAGCAAATATACAAGCCTAATAAAATATATTAAACAATACACAACTCCTTGTAGGGTGTCATACAAATTATATGAAACTTGATTGTATAAAAACAATGGAAGATGGATTGATGGCTGAATGGATGAATGAATGAATAAACCTCATAACGTGTATTGTGTTTAACTAGATAAAGGAGGCCGTTTTGTGTGTGATTTCTTGTTTCCTACTTCAGTTCTTAACCATTTGTCAAAATCTATGCATCATTTAACAGAATTTAATCAACGACTGCAATTAACCAGCCAGGCGTCATCTCAAATAATATTTAAGTCGGCCTCTAGGCTGTACGACTGCGATTATGAAAAGAATGCCTCGCCTGATTGTTTGCTAGGATCTTCAGCTAAAACGTCACCACCACCGCAGTGTGGCATCTTATAGCAACAGGCTTTACAAAGAGTCATCTGGCAGTGAAGTTAAACAACAGTAGAAAACACTGCTCCTTGTTTCACTCATTCATTGTTTCATTTTATACTGTGTATCAAACTATTATTCACTTCACTTATGTCTTTTTGAGAAATCAAATGCTGTACACGAAACAATAAAACCAAAGATATTGTAATTTGAAAGTTAAGGTGTTGTAATTTTCTTTATTTTCTAATCAAATTAGTCAAATGCCCGGCATTGTTGTGTCTGCCTTAGTATACACTGTTACGCACAGTAACACCTAACCACGGAGAGTCAGCATGTTCACTAACCACATACCTTTACGTCTCACAAACCCACCGCAGGCAACATCGCAAACCAACCAGGGGCCTCCTTGCCCTATCACCCCCCCACCCCCCCCCAACCAAAAAAAAAAAAAAAACAGCAAAAAGGAAAGTTAAGAATGGATAAAGTAGGGTAGCCGGTGCATTATCGTGTCCTGGAGAAGCGGCCCTGGTCCGAAATGTATGACGTATGACGATGCCATTTATTTAGCTTGCCGGGCCTCTACTCGTGTTGTTATTTATGTATGTCCATTAGGGCTCCATTAGTACACTGTCGTTTGGAGCTCTGTGTTGAAATGACTTTTGCCTTGGTTAAAACACACAAACACACACACACACACATTTATAAACTATAAATACTGCTTTATACAAATACGTGCAATTTATGTGGCAGTCCTGCAGCATTAGCACATTAGCCTCCTCATACAACATTAATGGCTGACAGCTTGATCGGATGCTGTGAGAGACACAATATTTTAAACATTAAGATTGAGACTATTTACAGCTATTTTCAATGGAGAACATTTCGGCAGGAAACTTTAAGAGGCCATGATAAGTATAGAGTGGTGGGCTCATGGGCGAATGGCAAATGGTGGGGGGGGTTGGGATGGGGGAGTTTCCATAAGCGGGGGCTTGGACAGGGTGGACTTGGCAAACAGGGCAGAACTATAATTATTTTTATTTATTTATGCCTTTACCCAAAGCGACATGCATTATTTCCCCCCCCCCCCTTTTTCTGAGAAATCAGGGTCAGACATTCCCCGGAGCAAGTAGCGGTTCAGGGCCTTGTTCGGGGGCCAATGTATAATATCATACTGCCAGCCACAGGATTTGAACCAGCAGCCATTCTCTGAGCCACACACCAGCACTGAAGGTCTCGTCCCTCAGCATTTTATTCCTCAGTGTAGCGCTAACTCTTGGTGGGGTAAATTCCGTGGCATTTTCTTATGTATAAGTAACAAACAATCCCCCATGACACATCATTTCAAAGTCACGTTGTCCCTAAGAAGTGTCTTTGCTACATATATGCCACTCTTGGAAACTCGGCTGGTGGCGCACAAAATCAAGCACAATCTTGGCTCTTTTATAAGAAACACAATGGACAGTGGGCCTCACTAGTGAATCACTAGGATATAATGCATTATGTTGCTTTGTACAGAACATCTTAACATCTTGTTAAAGATTCTTATAAACAGGAAGTAGAAGAATGCAGTGTTTTGGATCCCTGCTGACCAGCTGAAATTCTTATGCTAATAACCATCCCTAACAACAATTGTGGTCAAGCACAATTATGAACCTCCACTTTCCTGCAAAGTATTTCTGAACTGTCCTCCAACATTTATTTTTGAAGTACACAGAATGTTGTGACTCCCAAAAGTTAATGCATCATACACCATAAGTATGTCTGGGTAAAATGGTTGAGTCATAAAACAGAGAACGTGCAAATGGATCTGTACTTTGCAGTCATTTTAAGCATCCACCTTCCAGCCTATTCACAGTGGTATTGTGGAGCCTTTGCCTAGTAGCAGAGAGCACAGGACAAGGGTACACCCTACAGAGGATGCCCATCCTTCACAGGACAAGGGTACACCCTACAGAAGACGCCCATCCTTCACAGGACAAGGGTACACCCTACAGAGGACGCCCATCCTTCACAGGACAAGGGCACACCCTACAGAGGACGCCCATCCTTCACAGGACAAGGGTACACCCTACAGAGGACGCCCATCCTTCACAGGACAAGGGTACACCCTACAGAGGACACCCATCCTTCACAGGACAAGGGCACACCCTACAGAGGACGCCCATCCTTCACAGGACAAGGGTATACCCTACAGAGGACGGCCATCCTTCACAGGACAAGGGTACACCCTACAGAGGACGCCCATCCTTCACAGGACAAGGGCACACCCGACAGAGGACGCCCATCCTTCACAGGACAAGGGCACACCCTACAGAGGACGCCCATCCTTCACAGGACAAGGGCACACCCTACAGAGGACGCCCATCCTTCACAGGACAAGGGCACACCCTACAGAGGACGCCCATGCTTCACAGGACAAGGGTACACCCTACAGAGGACGCCCATCCTTCACAGGACAAGGGTACACCCTACAGAGGACGCCCATCCTTCACAGGACAAGGGTACACCCTACAGAGGACGCCCATCCTTCACAGGACAAGGGTACACCCTACAGAGGACGCCCATCCTTCACAGGACAAGGGTACACCCTACAGAGGACGCCCATCCTTCACAGGACAAGGGTACACCCTACAGAGGACTCCCATCCTTCACAGGACAAGGGTACACCCTACAGAGGACACCCATCCTTCACAGGACAAGGGCACACCCTACAGAGGACGCCCATCCTTCACAGGACAAGGGCATACCCTACAGAGGACGCCCATCCTTCACAGGACAAGGGTACACCCTACAGAGGACGCCCATCCTTCACAGGACAAGGGCACACCCTACAGAGGACGCCCATCCTTCACAGGACAAGGGCACACCCTACAGAGGACGCCCATCCTTCACAGGACAAGGGCACACCCTACAGAGGACGCCCATCCTTCACAGGACAAGGGTACACCCTACAGAGGACGCCCATCCTTCACAGGACAAGGGTACACCCTACAGAGGACGCCCATCCTTCACAGGACAAGGGTACACCCTACAGAGGACGCCCATCCTTCACAGGACAAGGGTACACCCTACAGAGGACGCCCATCCTTCACAGGACAAGGGTACACCCTACAGAGGACGCCCATCCTTCACAGGACAAGGGTACACCCTACAGAGGATGCCCATCCTTCACAGGACAACGGTACACCCTACAGAGGACTCCCATCCTTCACAGGACAAGGGTACACCCTACAGAGGACGCCCACCCTTCACAGGACAAGGGTACACCCTACAGAGGATGCCCATCCTTCACAGGACAAGGGTACACCCTACAGAGGACGCCCATCCTTCACAGGACACACACAACAGGCAATTTAGAGACACTGAGCAACCAGAAGGTGGGAACTCACATAACTCTGAGAACATGTGCAACCTCCAATCATCCAGAGCCAAGGTAGGCCTCAAAATCTCATCCCGGGCTACACACCGAGGCACCGTGGCTCCATCCTAATAAGCACATGCTGCTATAAGTAGGCAAAAGCTGCAGGTACCAAACACTGATAATGTATATGGAGTTCATTTAAAACATAATAAAATCTGCACAATTCCAATTCCTATGTGTCACTCAGGCATTTTAGCTTTTTTAAAAAACTATATCCTGCAGAGAAGACATATAACAAAACATGAAGGAAAAAAAAACTCCATGGATTGTTCTTTTATCGGCTGTCTTGCGGTTTCTGGTCTGTTTTTCGGAAGTCAGTGATGTTCTGGATGAAATGGGTACCAGTTGTAACTGGGAAACGCTTTTACCCTTGGGAATCGACTGTTTAAAGAGGTCTTTCACACTCTTCAGGATCAGCCGCGGTGATTCACCCAGAACAGGAAGCATTTATGTCGATAAATTCACTTCCCCCAGGAAACTGTGACGGCAGAGCAGCAGCCTTGGACCCGGCTGGATCTGGGCTTGATTCCTGCCTCCTTTTGGTGCCTGCTTCCTCTTATGGTTCATAGGATTTAAGGAAACTGAATTTGGACCTCGAATTTAGGGGCATCAGAGAAAGTGCCATGTTTATCGTTTTACTGTGTTTTACTTTAGAATCCAATTGCCCTGTATAAGTGGTGGCCTAATGGTTATGGATGTGTGCTTGTGAGTGAAAGGTTGCTGGTTTGAAACCCTGCCCAGTGAGGTACCCAAAGCAACGTCCTGCTATGTGATGTATGGGTTAAATGCAGAGGACACATTTTGTTGTTGTACTGTGCTGACTCAACAATGACAATTAATCATAATAAGAAAGCTGATTGCACAAAATCAGATTTTTTAAGTATTGCTGAGAATGAGGAAATGACAGAAAACGACAAGATACCGTTTGCTGCAGGGTATTTGAGATTTGGGTTGAGAGAATAATAGAAAATAAAGGTATACACTCTTTCCTTTTGTATAATACACATAATATTGTGTGAGGTTGAGGTGGGGAGCTGCTCTCTGTCCCAGAGGATGATTCATGTGACTGTACTTCGAAGTGAGTTTCAGATCTCTCCCCAGTCCAGCTGTCTGTTTATATTGGCGGTAGTAATCACAGACAGGGGCCCTGTATTTTGGACCAGGCTATCAGTGCAGTATAACACTTCTTGTTTCTCTCAGCTGATGAAAAAGCAGTTTTTGATGGTCTAATCAGAAACCCTTTCATGCCTCTGGTTCCCACAATCCCCTGAAGAGTGTGTCCCTTAACACACTGTGCTTTACATCATGTGATTTTGTTCACCAAGCCTCCCAAATTTTCCCATGCTAGCCAGAGCCAAACTTTATAACGTACCTTTTTGAATTTGAGCGAAATCCTGTTTCACACATGCACAGGTTTCTCTGAAAAGGGTGTAGGAGTCAAGCCTACAACGAACGAGCACCTGCCTATGTCAAACGGGGACGGTCGGTGGCACTCCTTGCCGCTCACCTTGGAGGTTCTGTAACGGCAGCGTCATGATGCCGCCCGTGGCTGCTGCCGCCACTAGGCCCTGCAGGCTGGCGAGGCTGGCGAGGTTGGCAGGGTTGGTGGTCGGCAGTGAGAGCACCAGGCCCTGCTGGCTGCCTAGCTGCCCGGCCACATTGAAGGGGATGAGGATGGGCTGGTTCAGGCCTGGGGGGGCCCCGGGCATCACCCCGGCTACCGTCGATGCCATCTGCTGCGCAGCCAACAGCGACTGTGACGAGAAAGCAACACACATAGAAACGCTGTTAGCCCAAGATCACAGAAAATACTAATAATGATACTGCATTCACCCCTGTAACCCATCCTGCTCTGCATGAGTCACCCAAACACAAATACAGATGACAGTTTGGTCAACAAGTTGTTTGGTGCTCAAGTGCAGGATCAGTCAGCATCCCTGCTGTAGTTGGAGTTAGGGGCCTTGTTCAAGGGACCAACGGTGACATCACTCCCTAGCCATGGGATTTGCACTAGCAACCTTCCAGTCACAGGCACGGAGTCAAAGACCCTCAGATCCCCACGCCGCCCCAAAGACCCCCTAATGCATCATCAGTATGTAGTGAAACAAAATCCATGCAACAATGCATGAGAAGCCCCAATCAGAAGCTTTAAACCAAGCCTGTAATGACTGTGATGAATGAAGCTCCACAGATGTACATGAGATTATTTGACACGTTCTCTGTCACTCTGTCCCAATGCTCTTCAGCTGGCCGCCATAATGAGGTCCCCTGCCTCTGCTTTGTCAGTAAGATACATAATAAGGCACAGGTACCCAAATCATAAGGTGTGAAACACCCAAGGACAAATACACCTCCCTTCATAGTAGAAGACCTACACTGTGTTTGAAGCAGGAGTGACAAGTGACCTAAACCCTTCTGACAACTGACAACTCATATACACTTTATGTTCAGAGGAAGATATTGATGTTTTGATTACAAGGCTTACCTGCAACATCTTATGAACTGAATATTCTGAAATTTCACCCTTAATATTTTTTATTATTGATACATCTAATACACTAATTACATTTATCCATCCATCTTCCACCTGCTTTATCTTTGAAAGATTTGCAGATGAGCCTGGAATCTGGAGCCTGTCCCAAAAAGCACAGGGCACATGGCTGGGGTACACCCTGGATGGGATACCGGTCTATCACAGGGCACACGGCTGGGATACACCCTGGATGGGATACCGATCTATCACAGGGCACACGGCTGGGATACACCCTGGATGGGATACCGATCTATCACAGGGCACACGGCTGGGAAACACCCTGGATGGGATACCGATCTATCACAGGGCACACGGCTGGGGTACACCCTGGATGGGATACCGGTCTATCACAGGGGACACGGCTGGGGTACACCCTGGATGGGATACCGGTCTATCACAGGGCACACGGCTGGGGTACACCCTGGATGGGATACCGATCTATCACAGGGCACACGGCTGGGAAACACCCTGGATGGGATACCGATCTATCACAGGGCACACGGCTGGGATACACCCTGGATGGGATACCGATCTATCACAGGGCACACGGCTGGGAAACACCCTGGATGGGATACCGATCTATCACAGGGCACACGGCTGGGATACACCCTGGATGGGATACCGATCTATCACAGGGCACACGGCTGGGAAACACCCTGGATGGGATACCGATCTATCACAGGGCACACGGCTGGGGTACACCCTGGATGGGATACCGGTCTATCACAGGGGACACGGCTGGGGTACACCCTGGATGGGATACCGGTCTATCACAGGGCACACGGCTGAGGTACACCCTGGATGGGATACCGGTCTATCACAGGGCACACGGCTGGGGTACACCCTGGATGGGGTACCGGTCTATCACAGGGCACACGGCTGGGGTACACCCTGGATGGGGTACCGGTCTATCACAGGGCACACGGCTGGGGTACACCCTGGATGGGGTACCGGTCTATCACAGGGCACACGGCTGGGGTACACCCTGGATGGGGTACCGGTCTATCACAGGGCACACGGCTGGGGTACACCCTGTATGGGATACCGGTCTATCACAGGGCACACGGCTGGGATACACCCTGGATGGGATACCGGTCTATCACAGGGCACACGGCTGGGATACACCCTGGATGGGATACCGGTCTATCACAGGGCACACGGCTGGGGTACACCCTGGATGGGGTACCGGTCTATCACAGGGCACACGGCTGGGGTACACCCTGTATGGGATACCGGTCTATCACAAGGCACACGGCTGGGATACACCCTGGATGGGATACCGGTCTATCACAGGGTACACGGCTGGGGTACACCCTGGATGGGATACCAGTCTATCACAGGGTACAAGGCTGGGGTACACCCTGGATGGGATACCAGTCTATCACAGGGTACACGGCTGGGGTACACCCTGGATGGGATACCAGTCTATCACAGGGTACAAGGCTGGGGTACACCCTGGATGGGATACCAGTCTATCACAGGGCACACGGCTGGGAAACACCCTGGATGGGATACCGGTCTATCACAGGGCACACGGCTGGGGTACACCCTGGATGGGATACCGGTCTATCACTGGGCACACGGCTGGGATACACCCTGGATGGGATACCGGTCTATCACAGGGTACACGGCTGGGGTACATCCTGGATGAGATACCGGTCTATCACAGGGTACAAGGCTGGGGTACACCCTGGATGGGATACCGGTCTATCACAGGGTACAAGGCTGGGGTACATCCTGGATGGGATACCAGTCTATCACAGGGTACAAGGCTGGGGTACACCCTGGATGGGATACCAGTCTATCACAGGGTACAAGGCTGGGGTACATCCTGGATGGGATACCGGTCTTTCGGCACAGACACACGCATTATCTAGGCAGCTTAGAGATGCCAGGTCGCCCAACAACGACTTCCATGACCGTGTAAGTAAGTCAGGGGATCTGAAGAAAACCTATAAAGCGTGAACCTAAAAACTCCACAGAGGGAGGACTGGAAGCCTCAGCAGGTACAGAACAGCATTACACCCTGAGCCACCACACCATCCCACACATTTTAGGTATTGATGTATTTATTCTATATACTTTTTTGTATATTCTTGTACTCCTGAAAGTGTATTCAATGTCACATTTACCCAAAAGTGGGTAAAATCTTGAAGTGACCTTGGTGTTAGCAGCGACAGCCATTCAAAGAGCGGTCTGTCAAGTAGCTGGGTAACAAACTGGATTTATACCCTGGATTTTGTGACCCAGTCTGTCACCTTTAAAAGCCGAAGCGCATTACCGTGCGCGGGACTCCGGGGTGAGGCTCATACCGCCGCTGGCGTAGCCGGACCCCGGGACGGCCTGGCGTTATCGGGGGTGTGTACACACCGAGCACAGCCATAACTGCCGACAGGCCCTATGGGCTCCATAAAGGGTAACCGAGATACGAGGTCGCCCTGGAAACGATGCTGATCAGCTTATCTGTTTCCTGACTCGCCCTTTGGCCCGACTTTACCTTTAAATGGGAATTTCACCTGCCAGGAATCATCTTCTTGGATGGCTGAAGAAGGTAATGGCCGTAGATGCTAGGCGCACTATCGGGGTACGTTAACACGCTGGCTCATTGGGCCAGGATACCTCTCCTCCATGGGCAGCGCACACACAGGCTTCTTCCCCAATACGCGCCCTGCCCTCTGGCCGACGGCCCCCAATAGTGAGATGGTGGGCGTGGCCACCACAGCATGGAAGGCCTGTGCATGATGCAACAAGGAGGCTGACCGCACTTAGACTCATTTACAGTTTCAAGATAACAGAGCTTGTGTGACCCAGTGGCCTAATGGATAAGGCATCAGCCTCCGGAGCTGGAGATTGTGGGTTCGAGTCCCATCTGGGTTGGCTTGTAATTTTACGTTGGAGGGTGGTGTGTGTGTGTGTCTCAGCTGGTTAAGGGTGTATGAATGAAAGCTTCCACCCACTCTCATCTGCAATATATGTGTATGTCTTAAAAAGGAGAGTGAGATCGGATAGGTGAACACATTCCACTGCACATGGAAAATAAAGCTTCACTCCATTCTAACGGAAGCAGCGATCAGTCCCACTTGATGCTGAGTGGATGCTGAGGATGATCGAGGTGAATATAAACCAGCTGCTGGAGGGCAACCATGACGGCGCCATGGCTCTCAGTGCAAACCTGCCTTTCTAACAAGGCACCGCTTGGAGCTGAGTCTAAGCAGCGTATCTCAAACTGAAGAGTAACTCCCAGAAAGCGAGGGCTTATGAAGTATTACACCACCAGGATCAGGGGTTCCAATCCCACTCCTGCTCTGTGAGTGTGAAGTTTGCATGCTCTCCCTGTGTAGCATCAGTGTCCTCTAAGTACTCTGGTTTCCTCCTGGGTACAAGTACATGCCCTTAAGATAGCTGATATCTCTGAGCAGCCCATGCACACTACCTAGTAGGAGCTGTGTGCTGCTTGACTTAGGCTCCTGTCACCCTGAAAAGGACAGACGGGTGTCTAGCAATTTATGGCTTGTGCGGCAATGGACTGGCATCCCATCCTAGATGCTTCTAGGCCCCAGTCTCACTGTAACCCTGCATAATCAGCAGCCAATTAAAGCACTGTTATGGTGAATTTACAGTAATACATATTACGGACATTTTGGTGCATTCTGGTGTATCTGAAACTCAGAAAGATGTAATTCCTTATTTGGCTTTATCCAAGGATATGTTAACTAGGGTTAGAAAAATAAAAATGTCAACATCTGCAGTTTTTTATGTATTTTTTCCATTTGGTTTTGGATAAAGTGGAAGGAGTGTGTTGCTTGTTAGTCTCGCAATGTAAAGGTTATTTATTATAATGCACCAGCGTTTCTATTGTCGAGGTCAAATAGCACAAATGTCACCCTGCCTTTTAAACCTGACAATGAATTACACAGATGAATTGTCAGAGATTTCGGCCCTGAAACACTTATATTCCTGAGAGGCGTCCGCAGGACAGCGTGCTCTGTTATCAAGATGTCATACTGTTGCATGGGCATGTGCGTGTGTGTGGGAGCTACAGATACCAGAACCTTCAAACATCCGTACCCTGTTTGTTGAAGTTTAAAAGCATGCGAGAAATTTGGACTTAATTGTGCAGAGATATTGAAGGCTATAATCCTCTTATATTGCTGAGAGCAGCAGCTGAAAGCTGAAACAACTTGCAGTTCTAGGATGAAAGTTGACATGGGGGTGCTGGCTTGGAACCTCCTATGCTGGCTTCCCCTCAAAGACTTGGTCATTCACTGTTAGGCCCTCCTTGGTCTGCCTGCTAACTCAAAGCTCTCCTGAAACCTTCATTGACAAATAGGTGTGTCTGTGTTCACTGGTCTGCTTTCAAAAACATCACAGTCTAGTTCACAGCTTCTGAACAAGCATGTAAAAAAATACCTTACAGTGAAAAACAATGGATTAAATAAGTGAGAAAGAATGGGTGAATTCATGCTTAGCTTCTTAGCAGTCCCAGTAATTCATGTCAGATTTTAGGGTATAAAACCAGAATTAGCTTAAAAAAGCAGCCATTTAGCTGAGATGATGTTTTCAGTAAGACTTTCATGACAACAATATTGCAATATTACTTTTCAAGAGGTTGATTACTACATTATAAGACCATAAACATCCAAGTTATTTACATAAGCCTGACAATCTGATTAAAACATTACTTTATAGTGATTTCGAAATGTATCTGATGATGATATCTGATGATTAAGTTGTTACACTTGACCTGTGTTAAACTTTAATTGAAACTGGGTACTCCAGTTTCCCCCCACAGTCCAGAGACATGCTGAGGCTAACTGGAGTTACTAAATTGTAATTGTGCATGTGTGAGTGAACGGTGCGTGAGTGTGAGTGTGACCTGTGAGCTGCCCCCCCCCCCCCCCCCCCCGTCCTGGGTTGTTCCCCACCTTCTGCCCGTAGCTTCTGGGATAGGCTCCAGACCCCCTGTGACCCAGAAGGATAAGTGGGTCGGAAATTGAATGGGTGAAAATGGCACATTAAAATATTCGTTACTTATTGTGTGGAGCGCTGGGGTGGGGAATCATAATCACAGGTGTTTAACGACGCCGCTAATGAGATGGTTGTTCATTAACCAGCCCCATGATTCAATAAATCCAATTAGGTGGGATGCTATGCTTTATTGAGCTATTTACCGGTTCTATGACGGAGGAACAAAGCTGTGAATGGGGGCGGGGGGGGCGGCGGGTGGGGGTGCTGAGTCTGGAATAGGACCGGCGAGACCTGTTGCTTGGCCTTGGGACATCCACGCTCTCAGAATGGACGGGCAGGGGCTGTGATGTGTCTTTTATAAGCTCAACGTGACCGTTTAGGGCCAGATCTGCAGGCTGACCGCTATCCGTTTTGAGATCATTCACTGATTTACTACCTGCTGCTATTAAGCTACTTGAATATCGAGGCAAAAGGCTCGCAGATTAATTAAGACAGGCAATATGGATGAAGTATCTTGTGGAGCAGCCTTGTCCCGATTCCCTGCTGCTCTCCTACAGCACCACACCGTGACCCAAGCCAGGCAGAACCCAGCAATAAGCTGCTGTGTTCAATACAAATGAAAAATACGGTGGCTTGTTTATGCCGCTCGCTCATAAATGCCATAGCCTCACCTTTCCAGGGTCCCCCTGCTAACAGGGGCTTAGCGCTGAATCGCTGCATTGACCTCTCTGGTTACTGCTGCTTATAACTGGACAGGGGGGGGGGGGGGGGGGGTCGTTCGTCTTCACTTCCTTTTCAAATTATTTTCTTTTTGTATTTAAACAAAGATGCGAGTTTGATTTGATCCCAGGAGACTTGCTTATTGGTGATATCACACCATTCTCTCCTTCTGGTTCAGATAAGCTAGATCCAAATATTTTACACAACTGAAAGGAGGATGTCAGACCAAACTCCTGGATCCATTCAGCTACAAGACAGCCGCTTCCATTTCTACGTTTCAAAGTTGGCAAACTTAATCAGTAGCTGGAGGAGTGGCGCGTGATGTGTGGGGTGCGGGAGACTCACCTGGGGTCCGACGGGGAAGGTGGGGTGCGACTGGCCGAGCTGACCCTGCTCTAAAGGGCTGCTGCTGGTGTCGGACTGGGAGGAGCCCACAGGGAGGCCTTGAAAACAAGGAGAAAGGCGGAGGCGTTAGAGCGATATCAGACGGGCAAGTGGTAACTCACTCAGCAGCTGTGCCGCCGCAGGCTTCACGGTGACATTCCGTTGGGCTGATTTCGGCCGTCGAGCAATTAAGAAAAGCAGTTATAGCAAAGCCCTTCAGAAATGAGGCTCTGCGGGCCAAAGTGAGGGGGGGTGGGGGCATGGGGGGTGCTGGGGGGTTTAAGTGCTTTACCAATAACTGGCAACCCGAGGGGATTGCCCATCAGCAAGGGACAAATTACTGCTAAATTCACCCACGTGGGTCGCTGGGGGAAGGATGCACAGGAGACCCTGAAAGTCAGATGGGCCTTGGTGGTGGGATAAACGCCCATTATGTAGCAATTTGCATCAATGATTACTCGCCGGCCCCATTCAGTGGCAGGAATTTCAAATGACGTGTAAGTAATGAGGCAGCAATTACAGGGAGGGAGATGCACAATGGGAGGGGAGGGGGGCAGTGGTCAAAATAATGTTTAATCAGCGCAGTGGCGAGACAACGAACAGGCCGCTGACCTCCCCAGGGGACTCGCAAACCCATGGGCAGCAACCACACCCATGCATCGGGAAATCCGACCGATTTGGGGGCAAATGTGGTTTTCATTTCTGTAAATCGTGAATAAAATGTGGGCAGGGCTGGGGGGGGCACTGATCCCAGCTGAGAGCTGATTGGCCTCCCGGAGTCGCCGATTCAAAATGCATCGTTGGTTGCCCCCCCCCCCCCCTGCATTACGGCCCCTCTTAAGTCCCCCACCTTACACGAATCACAGAATTGCCCCTGGATTAACACAATACTTCAAACGTGTGCATCCCGAGAACATGCGATAAATCACATTAATCTAACATTTGTGATGACACTGAGGTGGGTAGTGAATTACTAACGGCAAACCTGGGGCCCGACTGCGAATAGCAGCGAGGTGGCTTTCACGATCAGTAACGTGTTATCAGCGTCTCGGCGAAAGGCTGATTCACTGCCGCACTCGGGGTGAACGGCAAATGCAAGATAATCCATATTCATTATGTAAGAATACACACCTGCCTCATTGCTATCGACGCTGATCATGGAGCACGTTCTGCACTTACAAAACAATCAATTCGTCACGTTGGTGATAAATTACTAAGCAGCCAGCTGAAACATTTCAGTGTCGGGCGCGGAGCAGATTAATGCAATATATCCTGTTCGTCTATTTCCGTAAATGGATTGACTTGAAGCCTGGAATTCACCGAGTTAACAGAATACTTTTTTAACACATACAAAAAAACCACTTTAGGAATGATTTGAACAAAAAAGACAGATTACCCAAAACATTCCCTAAATTACTGTCTTTGTGAAGACTCATCTCGAGAAATATGGAATTGTATTGCTTCTTTGGTGATACTCCTAAAAATATGATATAGCATGATAATACAAGGATTAGACTGATGTATTACATGCCAGCATGAAGGGCCAAACTGCATCTCCAACATCCCCTTCATTTGCAACATTCTAAATAAATGAAATGAGAGACGATGGACACTCAGTCAAAGGACCATCGCACTGATTAAATATCCCCCAACCGTAGGGACACCCCCAAAAAAACATCACAAAATCACCACAAATGGACATGACATGAATGTTTAAGGAGGAATGGGGGTGTTTGTCCTTTCAAACGCACGGGGATGGCTCTGGACCAGAAAGTTCTGGAACCAACCGGCCTTTGGCACGTGTGATGTTTCCGCCAGGCCATTTGTCCTGAAACGGCAGAGGTTAAGCCCACATGCACGAGTGACCAAAATTGTGGAAACCTCTAGCATTTTTGGCATTAAGCTTTAAAAATTACTACACGAATAACAGTCAAAGGATGTTACAAATATCATACACTGAACGATTAAATAACTAACGGGAGCACCAGTTGAGTAAAGTTCTGCAGTTCTCAAAAATTGTACCTGTAAATGTTTCCACATTTTGGCCACTAGTGTATTTTTTGCAGGCCTCCCTTTCAAACCCAGAACCAGGTCTGTTTATTACAGCATCATGTCTGTATGTGAATGTCTGTTTGCTCATGGAGGAGCCCTGAGAAGCGCAGGGGGAAAGCAGTGCTTCATGACTGCTTCACCTGCAGGGCACCTGCTCTGTGTGTCGACTTTGGAGCCATTCTGCTGTCTCCTGACTCCAAGTCACGATGCCACCGTGAGACTGGGAAGGATTCCCATTGATCTCCTACAAATCCAGGGCCATGAAGCACAGAGGGGAGTGTGTATGAAACACACACTAAACACGTGCTTCTTCGTTTCCATGCGGGTTATTGTCTGTTTAATGACAATGTCTTATTATATCACATTATTATGGTTAATAAAAGCAAGTTTGTTTACCTCATACTTCAGATCGTAACCCCTGCGGCCAATTAAAGGTATCCGGGGAACCACGGCTAATAGCGTTCCTTGGGGGAGGGTGGGGGTCATAATGAACTGCATTTAGCCAGTGTGAGCAGTGAGACCATCTGGCGCGCTGTGCTGAGAGCGTTCACTGTTCATTTCACTCCCCCCGCATTCGATCTTAAAGCACTGCATGAGAGATTGCGCTTGCTTTCACTAAAGCTGCCCGTTTCCACACTTCTGCCACCTATTAGTGGTTTCCTGGTATTATACATTAATAATAACAGCTAATAGCTATCATATAACTCCACTGTAGTAACTTAATTGCCAGTGTAGAATTTCATTACAAACTTCTCTCATTTGAGTGCAAGGGAGAGAGTCAAACCAAACAGAAAACTCAATGAATCAAACCGTAATTCCCTGTCTCAGGTTGTTAAATATTACACCAGACACACCGTCAGATAATTTATGATGTACCTTATGCTGTACTATAACTAATAGTTGCCTATAATTATTCAGACTTATTCAACAACGCCACCTACATTAACTCAACAGGGCAGTATATCCGCGAAGATAACGTCATATTCACAGTGGCCACTTTATTAGGCACCCAAACAGCCTGCTCCTGCATACAATGAATTATGTGTTTGCAGCTAAGCCATGTGACCGAAGTGATTCTGAACGTGGTGTGATTGTTGCTGCCGCACATGGGGGTTCCGGTCTCTCAGAAACAACCACCCTCCTGGGATTTTCACCCAGTACAGCGTCTAGCGCTACAGAGGATTGTGCGATTATCAAAAAAAAACAAAAACATGCAGTCAGGGGGTGAAAACACCCCTGACTGCTAACGAGGGGGGTCAGAGGCGGACGGGCAAACTTCTTATAGCTATCAGGAAGATAAGTGCAAAAATAACACCTCAGTACATTTGTATTGTGCAGTTTGGCTTCTCTGAATGCACAACTTGTCTGGACCTGCAGTGGTTCTGGAGGCAAAGGTGAGTCCAACCCAGTGGCAGATAGGTCTGTGTAATAAAGAGGCCACTAAGTCTATATGCATATAGTATCACACTGATTAGGATTCTTGGTGGCTGTTTTATTTGCGTGAGTCAGCTGGCTGTCCTGGTTTGGTTTGATGTCTTTCACCATTTATACAGACGGCTCTGCTGTTTGATTTGGCAGTCAGTCTGACCAGAGGAAGCACAAGCAAGGGTGACTGTATTAAGGTCTGTAAGGTGGTCTTTGTGTTGTCTCCATCCCTAAAAGCAGAGAGGAAACAAAGAAACAGTGTTCCACGTCGTTCCACAGGAAACAGTGTTCCACGTCGTTCCACAGGACCCGGCAGAGAAACACACACTGCAGAATATGGTTAAACTGATGCTGCAGGACCAACACTGGTGCTTTTCACTCTGCTTACCAGGGAAGACACTACAGGATGGGGGGGCTACAAGCACCTTGGTGCTTTGAACGAGCACAGAGGGGGCACAGTACAGGACGGGGCAGAGCAGCCTGTTCCTCCTGAGAGGATTCAAGTCCTCTGGTATTTGCAGAGTCTGCTGCCCATGGTCTACCAGGCTTCTGTTGCCGGTCTTCTGCTCTTTCCAGCTGGGGGACAAATGGACGAAAAGAGGCTACAAGGCTGAACAAAATACTTAAGGAGTTCTGTGACAGGGCTGAGCATGGCCTTTGGCCTTTAGTCTCAAAGCACATGAAAGCCACGCACATGCTTAATGAGCAGGAAACCCATCCTCCACACGCTCGCTGGACCCTCTCTACACATCTGCACAACACTACAGGTCGCTCGACAGGTTGAGTTTTGAGACTTTCAAGGCGGGAACAGCGGCTGATTTCTCCACTTCGCTGATTGGTCACTTTGAAACCTGTGCTTTGGAAGAAGATGATGATGTTCACTGACCAGTCAATAGAGAACAACCAGTTTCACGCTCTGTCATGATGTCGGAGCACGGAAGCCTTACACTAGGTAGCATCTTTCAGGGATTCTATTAAAATTTTTGCACATTCAAGGTGGTAATCAGAATCATGCAAATATTATTCGGAATGTAATACGATACTGCAATGTGCATGTAAACAATAATTAAGCGACACTGCGGCGGGGTGGAATAACTGGGTGGCTCAAATATGTAGATGTGCAATATGCTTTAGTACTGGCGCATGCAGTATGGCAGTGACAATCAATAGACAATAAATAGCTGTAGCATATATATAGAAATTTTAATATTTATGGGTAAATATGAACATGGCGTCTTCAACATTAAAAAAGACAGCAAAAACATCTCCCAGAACGTGCTCATCACCGTGATTTCACTTTCTTTTAGAGCTCAGGGACCCCGGGACAGTCCACATTTTTGCTCCCTCTCAGGTCCTAGGGAGCATAAATGTGGTCTGTCTGGCAGAGAGCTGGAAAGAAGCAAAAACATGGACTGACTGGGGGCGCCTGGGGACCGGATTGGGAAACACTGATTGAGAGGACGGGCTTTATTGTCCGTGATGGAGAGTAGCTCGGATGCCCCCCTTCCCCACACCACTACTCCCTGTGCGTGTTTATTGCATAGAAATAAATCACAGCAGTAGAAGAAAAATGCAAAACTTCATTTCTAACCATGAGCAAGACGTTGTGATGTAGAAGTTGGGCAGGGAAGGATATATTTATTTGTGGTATTTTTGGGGGCAACAGACTGAACTCAAGATGAATGCACACACCACAATAAAAGCATGATCCCCTTCAGCAGCCAGGTGAAAAACAAGAAGTTAGTGAAAAACAAACTGGAACAGACTTTGGCTGGCACCAGTGTCAACAGAAGATCCAACTTACAGGAAAGCGAACAAACAGGTCAAACATCATCCTGCCAGGAACAAATATCAGGTGGAATGAATTAACATAAATGAATCTGGCGACCTGGAGCTCCCTCCTGAGGAACCGGGAGCGACACCACCCCCAGGCAGCATGTAATACATACGTATGCCAGCCAATAAATGTGATTATGCTAAATATGTGTGACCAGGTCCATGCATCAGTTTGGCATAATTTGGATTATATTACAATATTCTAGATCCCTCAATGAAACTAAACATCTAAGGGACCATAGGATTTAAAGAACTTGACTATGTAGAGCAGCTGTGTGACAATAAGAGTGTGTGTCAGTCCTAACATCGTTACACCTGTGTGTGAGTATGGAGAGATGATACGCATGAATCCCCTAATCTTAGAGATGTGTGATACTCACCCCCACCCTGGGAAATACCTCTCATTTTCATCCAATTTGCTACTGCATCAACGGGCTTAAACTGATTGCAACCCTTGACAATAAAAACTTGCAAACCTGCTGACATTTCATAAAGAATACAAGAGGCCTGGGGGGTGTGGGATGTGAGGGGGGGGGGGCTTCCTGTCAGAGTTCTGGCATGTGAGCAGGGAGCTGGGTGGGGGCTCTGTATAAATAAACAGCTCTGTTCATGACCATTGATCCACCTGTAATGAGATTAGAGAAGCACAACTTGCATGTGGCCATTGTTCACTGAGACATTTCACAGCAGTACTGTATAAGGTTCAGGCCGACATGTACGGAGCGCGCTGGGAAAATGCAGCGCGGTGCCTCACTGGGCCACTCTGTGGTCTCACACCACAGGCCCCATAGGTTTCACTCCTGACCTGTTCTGTGTGTTTGGGGCCTGCACGTTCTTCCCGGCCTTTCCGGAGACAGTCCCGTGTTTGTGTTTTTGATCCACAAGGCGGGCGTGTATAAAGGGGCGGGGCCACAGGGGCACTGGTGCCAGCTGAAAGCTGATTGGCCCCTGGAGTACCCCCCCTCCCCTGTCAGTCAAAAATATATAATTGACTAATGATAAGGTGGCCTCACTGTATGAATTATGGCCCCTCTTATGCCTCCCAAAAACATCCTATTAGTGCCCCAGCTGCAAGGTGTCCTGCCATGAATCTAGACTTCAAGTCTGTGCAGATATCTGAAGACCGTCCTCGCTTTTTTTTTTTGAGTTGTGAATAGACTCCAGTTATTCCCAGCTCATTATAGTTTAAATTCTACAATCTGGTTCATGGGATCACTGAACAAGCAGGACATTTTTTTGCTGAACTTAAAATGTAAAATTGATTAAAAGATGCTGCTGGATTGTGAAATAGTATTTCATTAGTGTTTAAAATTGATACATTTTATCCCGTGAGTCCGGGTGAAATCTTGTATTGTCTCCATTCCTCCAAATATACCCCCAAGTGGATCTGTACTTTGTTTTTTCCCAGTTTGAATCATCTCTACAGCGAGCAGCTTTTGAGCCAGTGGCTGATTGATGATTTCTCTACGTGCTAGTGGTAGCCGACATCACTACTTCCCCTTTATGTTCAGGTTATGTTCGCAATGAGAATGCCTTGGGTATATTATTACACTCACACAGAGAATGCTGAATGGACCAATCAGTGAGCAGGGCTGAACCTGCTCATTTTAAACTGTGGGATGTTCCATTATGCTCTAGCAGGAAAATCAACAAATTCCGCTATTCGTTTTCAATCTCCCCCATTTTTACTCTTATTCAAAGGGTGAAGAATCAGGCTCAACATGGTTCAATTACTCCATTCTCCATCTCCCTTCTTGGTGGCATATTATAGAAAATGTCATGTTTTAATATAGAGAAATATGGCTCCTTATAGGTTATGGTGTTACTTAGCCAGCAGCATATACAGTAACAGTTTTTGTCGTAACTTTTTACCATTTACAGCATACTTGAGAGAAATAGGTTTTCAGATTTTATGCCCAGTTTCTTCAAGATTTTCTCAAACTGTATGTAAAATATGCTCAATATATGGCAATGTTTATTTTTTTATTCCTTTTGAAAAAAGACCTACACTGGTGTCCTAGCTACCTACACTTAGATTTTGTGAATTCGTTTATAGGGTTTTACTTTATGTTTTTCAACTATGATCAATGGTAGGTAGAATATGATGTACAGTAGAGTTTACGCCGGGGAGAGAGCAGGTCCCAGGGCACTTACGCAATACGTACATACATCCACAGTAAGGTTTGCGGCTTTGGGAAAAACACTCAGGTAGCACCTTCTGGAAACTGCAGCACATAAATAAAGCCTGAGATGGGATTCAAACTCACGGCCCTGCTGGTGTGAGGCCGCTGCACTATGGCGGATATTATGTTGCTTTGACATAGATCCATCCACAATATTAAATAAGAATCGTATGACACGAAAGGTCGGCGTGAGGGTGACCTTTAATAGGTCAATGAGAAAAAGCAGCACTGCTTGAAAGTAGGAGAAAAAGGGTGAGCAGTGGGATACTTCAGTTACGATTCTTAGCGACACACAAACACGTACACAGACATAGCTAGTCCTCTACTCCAACTGCGTCAATTTTTATCGTTTGTCTCCAAAAGCGATCGGTATAACTCATACTGGTAAGGGTTGATGTAGCATTAAAATTTCTTTTTTATTCTTTTGCTCATAAAGGTGAGATTTTAATTATGTGGTGAATATTGTGTACTTGGTAAGGGGAGATCGTAAAGAGAACCAAGTAAAGAATACTGTTTTTATAGCTGCTTGGTAAAATCAAGCTCAACATGGAAAGCTCCCAAATTAATCTTATAATCCTGTCTTATTCATGACGCTAAACTGTAATTGATATATTAATCAACAAAGCAGGACTTCCAGTTTCCCTGTTGTGTAGATCGAGGGTGGAAAATGGATCAACCTTCATCTGAGCATCGAGCTCACCTAGAATTCTTGGTCTGTTGAGAAGTGATACATAATCCAGTAGTATGAATCCAAATTTTGAGACTTCAACATACAACTTTAGAAAAAAACTAAGAGACCACTCTAATGTTAAATAAATCTGCAGTTTTAAATCCTGACTTAATCCTGGTTCTGCCTCAGAACCTACACTGCGAGGCAGGCTGCTTCTGGGTTCAAAGCCTCTAAGACAGCTGTACACAAGAACAATGTGAAGCAGGAGATTCTGGGAAGAAACAGAAACTAGTGGGGTTAGGGGGGTGGAAGCAACTTTCCAATGTCAGAGACGGCCATGAACTTATCTGACAGCTTCTCATGAATCGTAGGGATGACATCAAATGACCTTCAAAAGAAATGGGAAACATTAAGTGCAGGTGTGAAGTGCACTGTTAGGACAGTTTGTATCAGGCTCCTAGAAGCAGGACTGAAGTTCCATAAAGCAAAAGAAGGAGCTCTTCATTAATGAGAAAAGAGAAGAACCAGAATGCAGTCTGTTTCTCACAGATGTACACCCACAAATTGAGAAATGAGTGAAACAAAAATTGCACTGTGGTCTCTTAATTTTTTTCCAGAGCTGTGTAGCTGATTTTGGCCTCTTGATTTCCTTATGACAAATGTCATGTTTTCTGAAGAAGTCAACCTTGGTTTAAAAGTATAACAAACTGCCAAAGACCCTTTTTACATTTGTAAAATTTTGACTGGAACATCTTGCCTAGTACACCCATTGACCATGGAACACATCAGAACGGGGGCATGAAGTCACGTCCACTTGCCTGTTTACTTTTCGAAAAACTCACATATAACCCACTGCCACTTAATTTTTTCCAATTTTTTCAAAGCCTGCTCACCACACGACACACTTTTTTACCTCAAGGTGCATGTTGAGATTCAGCTGATGCTGCCATTGGTGTGGCATAAAATATACAGTCTAAAAATTCTGCTGATTGCTAGATTTCAAATTGCAACACTTAGTGACTAACCAAAATTGTTTGTCTCACTTAAAGATCACATTTTTTTCACGCTTTTTTTCCCACAATGATTAAATGTCATTTAGTTCCAATTAATTTACAATTGTCTTCTAAGTCTGGAATTATACTGTAAGTAATGTCAGTTAGAATTAAAAATTATAATAATTCATTAATTTATTACTGTCATTCACCTGTCTGGCAATATGTGTGCAGTTATAGAAATTTAAACAACAGCCGTCTGATCAATCAGATTCGAGAATTCACCAGCGCCATGATATGAACAGCTATGAAGGCATTACCCAGTGAGCGCTAATAGGGATGCTTGCTAACACCCTTACAGTCAGCAGCGGGAATGAAAAGCAGATAAGGTTAGAGAGCAGCTCAGATAGCCCACAAGGCAGATGTTTGTTAAGCTGCAGATACCACGAGGCTGGAGATACGGCGCGGAGGTGGACCACCCCAACCTTCGTCTGCAGCTCCTATGCCCTGACAATTGTTCGGGCCTGAGTACGAGGCCTTAGGAGTGCCCTAGTGTGCCGTTCATTGTATCACTTTAAGAACACTGTGCTCACACATCGCCCTGTATTTTAACATGGCATTTTAACTAAAGATTATCTGCAGAAGCTGTTTCTCAAATCCATAGCTGTGCCATTTATCAGTGGAACAAAGTTGTGTTGGCGTGATAAGGGGGTTTATGTCCTAGCGACCCCTGACAGCTCCGGTGGAGCTGCGCCCCCTTCCCCCCGCTCATTCTCCGCGCCGTTAGTTTATCGCTCTGTTCTTCGTCTTGTGCAACAAACAAACAATGAAAGCTGAGTACGGTGCGTGACACTGACGTATCGCTTTTCATACTGAGCTCCCAGCATACGTGGTGTGAGTCGCCTCTGCTTTAGCTCCATGGTATAAACAACAGAGCGGACAGAGCAGGGCGAACCGTCACATGGGGAAACAGACTAATAATAACCAGTTATTGCATGGAAATACAACAGAAGAAAAGGGTGGCAACTGATATGTTATGAATGATCACTCAGTCATTTTAGCTAGATTACTATAGTGTTTATCAGTGTCCATTTGCATGACTTATATGTCTAACAAGATAAAGATTATTTTAAACCTGAATCCCATTGTTTCAATATGTGATGAAGATAATTATTGATTGCTGTTAATTTGTAAGATGACTGACAAAACTGAGGTACAGTGCATGTGTTGATAAATGAGGTTTACCTCTTTTATTCTCAGCTAACAACAGAAATTTGTTGATGTCTTATTGTGCTTATAAATAGTGTGAAATAGAAAAATTACAGGGCAAGTTGTTTTAAGTTTTTTAAAGTATTTTTTTGAGCATATATACGCATGTATATATGAGTGTATGTCACGGTACGTGCAGCACGGATAGGGAAAGCAGGCGAACGGAAGCCAGGGATCGGGGAATACGGAGTTTAATGCCAAAACACAGAGCACGCAACAAAACAACATCAATGACCGAACTGGGGATACAAACGGAAACGCGGACTAAATACACTGAACTAATGACAACAATCCGAAACAGCTGTAAAACACTGGGATTCCACATGAGGTTAACGAGGGGGCGTGGCACACATTAGGATCGGACGGAGCGGGGTGTGACAGTGTGTGTGTATATGTGTGTGTGTGTGTAATTGACATCAGCCCATAATATATCCTTAGACCCATTCGAAAGGGTTGTACATGGTCACGAAAATCAGACTTTCTTACTGCAATGTGTGGCTACAATCATTTATTTTGAATAATTCAATTGCTAAACCCCCTGTCAGCCATTACATTCAGGCCCCCTACTGTTCACTCGGTTTACTGCATTCCTTTGCCGTGTCATTTCTCCTGTGCCAGATAGTTCGGCCCTGATGGTCATCAGTCATTCCATTTCTTATCATTGAATTCACTTTGAAGGAACCCCCTGCTGGCTAGGAGAAAAACTGCATACTTGTTAAATTATTTTATAAAGGAGACTATAAAGTGACTCATCTATTCTGGCTGTTCACCAGATCAAAATCCCTGATGCAAGTGCTTCCCGGTGTCTGCATGGCTGTCAGATTTACATCCTAGTTACCTTTTAAATGGATGTAAATGCGAAAGCAACATCACTGCTCCCACAAGTACAAACAGCCAGATAACAGTGAAAACGTCAATAAGTAAATGAAAAATGTTTGGGTGCACTCTTGTGGTTGAAGCAGTCATATGGCCTTGGGAAAAAAAATTAGCCAGACAAATAAAATGCATGCACATACATGCATGGGAGAGCACTGGATTTCTTTTGCTTGTGCCTGTACACCAATGCATAATTTATCCTCTCAAAATTTTCCCATCTGTGGTTTTTAGTACATGGACTGCATTAAACTTACTTAAACAGAGCTACTTTCACCCTCTGATCAAGACAAGACTGTGATTGGTTCCTTATGCTTTTGGTAGACTTGGTACCAGGTCCCTTTGAAGGTTACTATTGTTCTAAACCAGCTTTGGGCAATAGGGTTGGTTTGTGGCCTAGTGTGTTAGTTACTCTACGTGTAATCAGAAAATCACTGGTTCAGCTCTTGTGGTTTTTCACCACTTGAGCAAGGCTCTTAGCCCTCAGTCACTCAAGGGACTGTCTAGCCCTGCTTTCTCAAAAAACGTGCTTTACTTCAGATAAGAGGTTAAATAATGAATAAGTACTGTGGGTGGATTTCAGGTGGCGCGCTTAAAGTCTGCTCAGGTGAAATTTTGTATGAAAGTTTCATGCTAAGCATGTCCAATATGAGCATCAAAGTGAGATTTAGTGGCTTCCAGAAGGGATCTGTTGAGAAGATGCTGTCACTAACAGTTATTCTGCATGTAAAGTCCAGTGACTCCCATCTACATTCAAAGACACCCAAAGGTAGGATAGACTGAACCTTTCATTAGATGTTTGTACTACTGCCTTCCTGGTCACTGGCTTTTTACATTGCTTTCTGTGATTTACATAGTTATATTTATCATTTAATAACACTGAAATGTCACTGTTTTAATTGCACTTTGTTATAATTAACTCTATAATCAGTCCTCTATGGGTAAGATGTTCCATGTATTGAATGCAGATAATAAAACATGGGTCTTAGCTCAACGAAGCGCAAAGCTAGGTGATAAATGACTGAAAATGACATCAATTAATGGGTAAAACCAGTCTGAAGTTAGGTAATTTGTTCTTAGGATTAACTAATAGATCAGCAGCTCATTGGGTAGCTGTAATGCTTCAGAGCTTCAGAATTGAGGGTTGAAGTCATAGCTCCGGTTGTGGGTGGAACTTGCACTCAGAAAGACATGCTTTTAGGTTAATTGCTATCTCTAAATAGTGCATGACAGACAGACAGACAGACAGATAGATAGATAGATAGATAGATAGATAGATAGACTTCAATAATCCCAGAGGGAAATTCTAATTTCTAGTAGCTCCATACCACAGTGGTATAAACGGTAGACAAAAACACATAGAAAAGACTATAAGGACATACATTACAATTAAAATTAATTAGATTATTGTTTGTCTGTGTGTGTCCTGTCATAGACTGCAATCCCATACAGAGTTAGGGGAACAAGAGGTTACAGTTTATGCTGCTTGATTTACCCGGAAGGTGCCAGTAACCGACCCCACTCTCCCCATCCATCTGTCCACCACCCATAACCTTTGTCCTGTTCACTGCCACAAGAAGCAAGCTTTTCACTGCATTGCTTTTTTCATTGGTTTCCATTTTGGAATGTAAATTGTTTACAATCATTGAAAGTTATTAAATTGGCGAAGCTCAGTTTCGCTCAGTTTCGTTCAATTTCGTTCAGTTTCCAGCCTGACTTGCGCAGTAATCTGCTTTTCCGGCCTCAGGCACCTACGCCTCCATGCTGGAAGAAGTGCAGCTAGCTTGACGTTGGTAGCCTCACGTACCCACGCCCCACGCTCTGTGGTCAGCTTACCTTTTTTGGAACAAATTTACCGAGTTAATAAATGAATTTGCACGTAAAAAATGCAGTACCTAATGTTTAGCTACATAAGAGTCTGCATGAAAAGCATTTGGTATGAAAAGCGTTATGTAAATTTGCAACCTCAATGAAATGGAATATTTCCATTCAGGCCTCTAGTCAAATATCTTGATCAACATTTAGAGTTATGTTGTGATTTTTGTTCTCGCACAACTGAAGCGATACCAAAGATTGAGTTGTTAAGTTTTTGTTTATCTACAGTTGCTGGTGCATTTTGTTAATAATGATTAACTAATTAATTAATAATTATTAACCTAAAATTAATAATTATAATTAAGCATAATTATTAAGACTTATAAAGCCATATAAATACCAGAGTATTCTTTTAATATAATGCTGTTATAAAATTTTATTGTAAATTGTATTCCAGGCTCAGAAGCCAATATGTTGAGTGCAAGTCTGAACGCAAATGTGTAAATTGGAAATACTTAGAAAAATTAATCAAATTAAATATTAACTATGACTGCATACAAAATGTTACAGCGTTTTGCACAAAAAATAATAAAGCAACAGGTAAATTACAAGTTCATGCAGACAATAATGATATATCATGTTGGTTTGCCAAAACATATTCAATAGGCTGAAGATTATGAATAATTCAGAACAACCTACCTAAATATGACAACAGCTTGATGCCTTTTCAAAAATAATACATTTGCCAGCAGAAAAAGAAATCAATAACAAATAAGGAGTATGGGAGATTCTCTGAGGATTTCAGAAACATACAGTTCACAAAATTAAGAAAGAGACTAAAGAAATGTCTCGGGATTTACCTGCATTTCATTACTGGTGGGGCGTTCTATCTTGTATTCTTATAATCTGTTTATTAAAATTGAAATGCCCTCAAATATCCCTTCAGACAGTAACAATGCACGTACTTCTGCTTCAATAACAGAAGGTGCATGGAATTTTTCATCAATTTATGTTTTCACTCTTTTTTTCTCTTGTTTTATAAAGTAACTGGAATACAAGGTTAAAATACAAGTATAAAAACAAATTCACTCAAATGAGGTGGATGTGGGCTCCTTGTGCCCTGGGTTTCCTCTACGTTTGTATTGCTTTTTACCACAATCATTTTTATGACCATTTTCTTAAAAGCATTCTATACAGAGATCATGTGGTATTTCCTGACAGATCAAAGGCCACACATCAGAATTTCATTTAATATACACAGCAAAATGATCCTCTTTAAACCACCAAACATTTAAGCCCATTAGTGATAAATATTGGCCAATTGTATGGAGCTATTAATGTTATAATAGACCTAATGTTGTATTTTTTATTTTTTTTTTCCAGAAAATCAGAAGTCAGAAAAAAAAATTAAATTAAACCCCTTCACAAGACATTTCAAAATCGTGTTAAAGAGGAATTTCTTGTAAACGTGCTAAATTAAATTTTCTTTTCATCAGACAGTGTTCTACTTATCCAAAGGAAATTTGTATTTCATGTGACTGATACGGGAAAATTGGATCATTCTCAATTTTCTTTCCTCCTGTCAGCAGGAGAAATTTCTGTTATGATTTGTATCAGATACCCTTGGAAAGTAAAATCGGACATCCACTGCATACCTTCATAATTATTCTTTTTGTTAAAAAAAAATGTCAAAACCCACCACAAATGTTTTCAGACATATATTCCTATATTAAAATACATACAGGACAATCAGTGTGTCCAGTCACTAACATGACCCAGTGCCTTTTATTCTGGGTTCCATGGAAAGATTTACGTAATGATGCTCTGTGCCTTAGGAAAGCTTTAATATCAGATAACTGATATATCTCTGACTATACGCCAGGAAGTAAATAATAACATTTTCCTGCAATGCTTTTTTCTGGATGCCTTTAAAATACTGGGAGCATCCTATCATATTTACTGTATATTCGTGTGATCATCATATAACATTAACATTCAGTCAACATTTTCAAAGAAACGATTTAGACAAGATATCAAGACAACAGGGATGAAGAGCGCCTGTTTATATACACAGAGTCTTTGTACTTAAGACTCCTTGTGTTTGAAGTATGAGGTCTGATAGGGGAGGGGTGTTGTATCCTGCACCGCTGTGTGATGCCCTGCTAAAGCCTCAAGCTAGTAAAAGTTGCTAATTAGCCAAAGCGAGAGGTGATCGTTACTGTCTCCACCTCGTCAGTGATCCCAGCATCCAGGCCATATAAGCTCTTGGTACCCTGCTCAGGTAGCAGGCGGATGAGAAAGGCGTTTGATACCTTCTTGTTACAGACCTGCCTGCATATCTGCCAGTGAAAATATGACCTCACACTCTCAGAAGAATTATAATTTGTCGCTGAGATAAGGGCTGGTGAATGGAGAGCAGCACGGAAATAAAACACTGCATGCTAGTACATAAAAAAAGCCACGCTGCACTGCTTTTCCAAACCTTCAAGACGATAGATTATGTATCCATCCATCCATCCATCCATCCATATTTTATTACAGGGTCACAAGGATATAAAGACCATCCCAGGAAGTAGAGTGGCCCAAAGCAGAGGACACCATGGAGGAATTGCAGTCCATTTCAAGGGACACACACACACACACACACACACACACGCACGCACACACACACACAGTTTTCCTAGTTATGTCTTTGGCCTAATGTTACTAAGTATATTACACTTCGAAGAATATAGCTTCACTTTCCCCATTACGTAACTTGCCAGGTTAGGCTGCTGGAAGGACAGGTTTTTAACTTCCCAGTAAAATTATGTAAAAATGTACTGTGTACACTGTCAGATGAGGTCATATACCAAATATAAGGGGTTCAGTGTAATAACAATTATGTACTGCAAACATCATTTGCTGTACACTAAATAGTGGAAAGTACTGGTAGAAAAAAAAAATCTTTTCACAATAAGCATAAAAATTATCAGAACAAAAACAGTGCTGCAGTATTCAAATAATAACAACAAAAACAAAGGTTTTACAATGCTAAACGTGCTATTGACATACCACAGATATCTATTAAATATTTCTCACTAAAGTCAAACCTGGAGTGGGGGTTGGACATGGCTTTATGGTGCTATTTGAAACTATAGACAGTCTGCCATTGACTGCTTTTACATATTTGTATTTATATATTACATTTTCCATCCATCCATTTTCTGAAACCACTTATCCTATTCGGAGTTGCAGGGGGTCTGGAGCCAGTCCCAGAGGCAGGGGACAACCCAGGATGGGGCACCAACCCATCACACTCACACACCACTCTCTCACACACACACATATTACATTATGTTTGCACTTAACATTTTTAGAGCAAATTCTATTAAAATATTTTAATTGTGATTAAGTGCATGCTTACTATATATCTTCTACATATTAATATATAGCATAAAATAAACATTGCACTCTGATTTTTTCGTCATACTTATTAATTATTATTAATATTAGCAGAAAACTTGAAACATTGATTAAATAAAAACCTATGTAACCTTCTTTATATGTTATTATATATTATATATTATTGAATGTTTAGCTTTCACAGTAGGTGTGTGCACAAAGCTATATAAATTGATTGTAATAATGTGTAGTGATGTTCAATGCAATCACTGTTGAAATTGCGGGCAAATGTTAAAATCAGGTAATTGCTTAGCATTTGTATGTAGCAGCTGTTTTCCCTCAACAGAGCTATTGTCATGGCCTGAATTGAAGCTGTCACAATGCAGGCATTTTGATGTGTGTACTGTGGACGCAGCTCTGGTCTGATCAATGACACTTCTCTTCAACAGCAGCTTTTAATTCCATCAAAAAGCGACCATTCAGGTTAAATCGTTGGCCCATCGATTTCACTTAAAGCCACTGAGAAACAAATGAGAACCTGCTTTGGTTTCCTGTGGGATACTCAGAAGTGGCCCTCAGATTCAGCCGTAATGACCCTTCACCGGGACACTTCATTTAGCAAACATTAACCTAACCCTTAGACAATCGAGGTGATTTTTTTTTCAACTTAAAAGCATTAAGGAAATATGTAACTATTATAAATGCCTGCATGATTCATACCTAGAAATACTTTCCTATAGGCTGTAAAAAATAATCAGACAGATCAACAATATTACTTGTCTGCGTAAATACAAACTGGCAGAAGACGATCAATAATGTGGTGTGTAACACGTAGAGCTTCACAAAAAATTAGAAATCAGATCACAGTATAGTCTAATCTATGGTGAGCCGCTTTGTTCTAAAAGAAAAGCAGGTGTGGCATGTTTCAAACTCAGTGTACAGTCAGTGTTACAGGGTGCTCTCCTCTGTGGAAGTTATATAGTCCTGTCCATCATTTCATTTCACTGCCATAACATTTTCAATTCTTCAGTTCCTTCATCGCTCATATCCTACATGTAATATACAGACATACATAAACGTTAAAAGCATTCCTTATTTGTAAAAAAAATTAATAATGAAAGTTTAATAGCTGGTTTACATACCATAATTAATTGTATCTAAATAATATTGGGGAAATAGCTGCATTTTAGCCTATTCATAAGTCTGAAATCAGAGAAGTACTTTTTTCATTTGATTAATACTTCTGTCTTATTTTCTTTGGGTAATGAATTTTAGCTACTTGCGTGAAGTGAGGACATCATTGAACACCCTGAGCTCATGTTCGGTAACATTTATGCACATATTTACACTGAAACGGAAGACATACATCTGTCATGGAAGTTCGATTTTTATCCTATGGTTTCTCCATAACACCTTGTGGATAAAGTGCTGCACTGAAAAACAGTCCAGGGAATCGGTGAAAGTGACACGACGGCAGCACGCATACGGAAACTTCCTGCGTAATAAACTCGGATAAAGCCGACTCCTTTATTATTCGATGTGTCATCCGCCCCCCCCGTTCAGTGGCTCTCGATAACAGCTCGAGGAATAATATCTTATCAGTACCTGCAGGGGGCGTCTGTCACATGTCTCCCCATGGCGGCGTTTGCACAGCAAGAAAAATAACACGGTATTTACCATGACAAAGAATTGACTGCTGCTGATAGGTCGGCGGAGCTGTTGGCTTTCAGGGTGGCAGATAGGAGGCGCCACTGAGCATGATTGTATTAGCGTCAATGCTTAGGACAGCTGAAGAGCATAAAAAAGACTCCAAAAAGAGTCGGAGGGAGGCCGTCACCCAGGGTGCGTGGCGACTCTCTGGCCTCCTGCAGCAAGGTTTATCCAGCACTCTGTTTTACCACAGCAGGGGGGGGCTGGTATTATCAGTTTACCGGGCAAAGGCCAGATTAATTATTCATCAAAGTTGATTATTGTGGAAGGTAATGCGACACGGTGGCAAGCCAGGAATGGGATTTCTCACTCCAGCAGTTTTTGCCCACCATTCACGGAGTAATTACAGAGTCACACCGCTGGTTGGCAGGGAATTAAGGGGAGGTGGGGGGGGGGCTGGTGGCGGTGGGATGGGGGAGAGCAGAGCCTGGGGAAGATGCAGTGTGCCAACTGGCACAGGGCGGGGGGGGGGGCGGATTTCACAGCTGCCGTCAGTGATAAATGCAAGCCAGTGGCCCGGCTACTAATCAATACATGTAAATGGTGCTCATTACAGGGCCTCTGACGCAGCCCCCAATTAGCCCCTCCGCCTCGGCAGGGCGCTGGCGCGTCACGCTCTCTGGGCTGTGAAAGTGCTCCCTCCTGCCGTTCACCTGCCTCCCGGGCTGAGAGAGAATATTGGCATCAAAGGGGCCGATGGCAAGACAGGGACATGCGAGAAGTTAAAATGGAGAAGAGTATAGAAATTCGAAGCCAGAATGAGGATGGTGGTATGGGCCGGATCTCTGCAGAGCTCTGTGCATATAACCACATCTGCTGCTCAGATTTATCCAGGAAAAAGAAGGACAAAACTAACTAAATGTATCAAATTCTTTACTTCTATCTACAATTCCTAGGGAGTTAAGTCATGACCGTCTTGGGGAAACTAAAAGCCATTTAAAAAGGAAATTGGTGCCGGGTGCCTCTTTCACCACTGACATTCTCCTCCTCTTAAATTAGTTTGATCATATTTGTGGTAAATAGGATTTGGGCTCCTGCCCTCATATTCAGCCCCAGACTACCAAAAGGTCTCTCGCTTATATACACAGGGGAAAAAAAATAATAAATAGCTATATTTAATTTGCAGTGGTCAGTATAGAGGCAGCTGCTGGAAAGGTGCTTAGCCTAAATTGAGTAAAAGTGTAAAAATGTCACAGCAAATAAAATAAAAAAAAATATTAACCTTAGGAAAATAACAATAAAACATTAACTACATAACTCTAAGCTACTATAGATATAAATGCTGCTAAAATAAATAATAATAGTCAATGGACAGGAAAAGGAAAACAATATGAACATCAAGGTGTGTATGTGCGTGTGTGTGTGTGTGTGTATGTATACAGTATAAAATAGTATATAAATGTAAAACAAGAACAAATTTTATATAGAGAGACCTTGTAAAGTCACATCCCATAAGAGACATGAGCACTGTGTCCTTGAGCACAGTAAGGTGCACTGCTTTAAGAAACCCCAATTTGACAAAGCGACGAAGTGTAAAAAAGTAAGCTTTGTAATTCCGTAACAAGTAAATAAATAATAGTTTTTTCATTGGACCGAGTTTTCCGGATAAGCCATCGAATTGAAATTATATTTGGTAATCTTCGTATTTTAACAATACTAGTGAGTCCGTTTGTACTTCGGCGCATTGAAAAGCCCTCTGTAGCTAAGCGGAGACATCGGTCAGGAGCGACAAGAGAAGATGTAAATGAAGCATGACCAAACAGTAGCTGTCAGCTTTCATTACATCTTGATAAGCCAGTGTGAGCGCAGCACAATTAAAGCAGCCAGTAGCTACACTTGAAGGTTCGATCACAGGCTTTCTGCAGAGAGAGAGTACAAGTTCGGGCTAAACCCCCCCGTAAGCCTGGCCTAGTCCGTCTCTTCCTACAGGGAATTTGGCGCTAATGCTGTTCCCGTGCATTACTCCATCCTCCAAATCTCAGGCATGCGACATTTTTGATGCATATCCTTACGTGTCACTTATCCCTCATCTCCTTCACCAAGGTTGTTTGACAAAATCAATAGATATGATATAAACAACCCAAATGGGGTGGGGGGGGTCATCTTGTGATGCTCATCCATGGTGGATGTGTGGAAAGGTCGTCTTTCTGAAGGTCTCTCCTGTGAAGCTTTGAAGCACCCTAACTCCATTTCCTGGAAAAAAATTAAAGTACCCCAATCTTATTCCACTTCTAACTATGAAAAAAAAAATAATAACTTCCTTGCAGCGCCTGGATATTACTCACCTTTTTATTTGCTCAATCCTCTGTTTCAAAAGAAAGTGAATCAGCTTGAAGGACAAAGGTTATGTATTAGTATTGGTTATTGCTCAAAGAGCAACCGATATAAATAATGAAGAATGGCAAAGGACTCAGAAATCTAGAATATACCCCAAGACCACAACAGACTGGTCAAGTAGAGCATGTAATTCCTGTTTTTAAAATGTGATGGTATCCTTTGTACAATAAGACTGTCAAAGAGCATTGTTGAGCTTGTTTCCTGTCCTTTTCAACAAATTATTTACTGCAATATGAATTAAAGTGTTGAGGTCTTCATTTCATTTCCTGCATTTGTTTCTGAGATTCCCAGTATATCCTGCTAGGTTCTTGTTGTTGCTGCTGCTGCTTTTGCTATTAAAGTCTTGTTTTTTAACTCTGAAGCAATTTGGAACCACAATGCACTTTTTCTTCAGGCTGTCTCACCTGAGCGGGGGCTGGTTATTACCCGCAGGTTCAGGTGAGTGGCGTCTGCTTTTTGAAGTGAACCCCCTGCTGAAGTTTGTGTGGTTATGTCTTCCAAAACTCTGCTTTTGTTTTGACCCGAAGGAGAGTTTTAATTTGAGTCCTGTGCCTAAAAGGCTTCTTTTCCCTTCTGCTTCTTCTGTTTCTGTAGTTCACGATGGTTAATAAAATAGATACAAGTCTGCCCAGCACCACACCTTCAGTGGATCATTCTCTAGCCTGCCACCTAAAGGGCTGGGGATGTCAGTACAGCCAATAACAAAGAAGAACAACTTTAGTGTAAAAAATGGTTTTGAAGACAGGTAACAGTCTCATTCTGGGTCCAGCAAGTGTAAAGCTGAACAGCTTGGGTTTTACTTTGAAGCCAGTGATATAAAGGGTGATAAAATGAAACTGAAAACCTGCCCGATAGCCCACAGCAGCTGTCTGTGCAGAATGGTAGGACTTCATTACACCTAAACAGTGCACAGATGCTGAAAGCCTTTCCTGATTGTACTGCGGCTCCCTTATGTGTGATTTGTATCATTGGCAGACACACCAAGCAGAACACTTTGACTCGAGAATGTCTGTGGGAGTAGTTGGTTTGACTCTGGAGAGACCTGAGAATGTCTCTGGGATCAGCTGGTTTGAGGGATTAGCTCAGGAATGGCCAAAGCGCCTCTTAGCTGCCATGACGTGGTGCAAAGCTTAGGCTCTATATGTGCAAAGAGCAATGACACTCAGCCTATGGGAGCATAAGAAGAGGAAATCCATAGAAAAGAGGCATAAATGGATTTAGAGAATAGCAGGTGACCCAGTCGTCTCCATTATCAGGGGAGCAGGAAGCTTAGGCCTAATTGCAATTCTGGAAACACCAGGTAGGCCAATAAACATAATTTTAGATGTAATTGGTTGTAAGATGAGCTTTGTGATAGATTTAGGGAGACACATAGGGGAGAAGTCTTACAATCGTGCTAGAACAATTGTCCAATGATAATCAAATCCTTGCCTGCAGTTCTCATGTTGTCTATGGGATGGCGCACTGAAGAGGTTAGATCTGTACTAGTGATAGAGGACAGGTGGACACCAGTTTGCGTCACAGACTGGTACTGGACTGGTTTGAGTAAAGGAAGACGGCCCTCAAAGTGTCAGTGGCCCTTGCAGAGGATAATGAGCAATCGCTCATCTATGGTGACGAATTATGAGCATTAGAATTAGGTGATCAGTGGTCATTGTCAACACACCACAGCGAAATGTGTCCCCTGCATTTAACCCATATGTGACTTTCGTGACATAGCAGGGGGCAGCTAATTCTGCGCCCAGGGAGCAGTGCTTGGGGGCGGTACCTTGCTCAGGGTACCTCAGTGGTGCCTTGTTGGTCGGGGATTCGAACCTGCAATCTTTCAATTACAAGTGCGCTTCCTTAACCACCACTGCCCACAGTCTGACGGCACTATCCTCCTGCTCTACCTTATATTGGAAAGGCACTGCCTGTACTCTTACTGTACAAGTAAATTTGAGCAAGCCCCTCCTAGTGTATTGTTCAACCTGTAACACATTCAGGTCCCCATTGTCCTGGTGTTAAAGGGTAACATTCCGTTAGAATCTGCAGGGACCATGAGCAGAAATCCAAAGTGACATCATCAGTGGACCTGAATCCCCTTTCAAGCATTAATAAGGTTTTGCTAAGATATCCGAAAAAAGTTCACTTAACCGAATAAGATTTCCTGCGCTTGTCAGCAGCTTGTGCTGTATGGTTCTCTGTATATCTATAGAAATGTGCCTGTGGAAACACATAAATACATTTTATTTTGGAATGAATGTCCACTATTTATTTCTAGTGATGACACAATCATGGAATAGAGAAGAGACGTCAGATCAGCCCAGTGAGGGCAGAGTCCTGAACTGCTTCCAGGTGCAGAGTTTAGTCGAAACCTTCATGGTTTGCTATGATTAGACATGCTAAGGTCATGGAAAAGCACCAAAATCAACACTTTCACCATTTGTTCCACCGTGCAATGATAGTAGAAATAAACTTTGTTCTTTCCAGATGTCACGATCCGCTCCATCCGATCCTGATGTGTGCCACGCCCACCTCGTTACCTCGTGTTCAGCCCTGATTGTGATCACCTGTGTCCTGTTATGTCTGGCTAGTCTTTTGTATTTAGTCCTTGTCTCAGTCAGTCTTCCCCAGACTCGTCATTAATGTTGCTCGTCGTTCTTCCCCGTCCTGTGGATTCTCCCCTAATAAACCCTGTTTGCCCCACTTCCTGGCTCCGATCGCCTGCTTTCCGGCTCGCTTGCGCGATCGTGACACCAGATTGTAATAAATAATTTTTTAAGTGACCCTTAACCTATTCTTGTTTATTATATAATGCATCTTAGGGACATCAGCCAATGAATAACATTTACTTAGGGCACTTAAAGTGACAGTATCTTTCAACAACATAATATAGCCTATGAAGTCAGCTTCAGAGCTATCTAATGAGAGTGAGTTAGGGGTCTTCCTTAGGCTATTAAATAGATCCTTTAGCTTCCCACCAGACGTGACATTTCTAAAGTGTTAATCCCCCTCCAGCAACTGCTGGAAGAGGGGGAATCAGCTTTTCACAGGTCAAGCAGGTCATGCTTATCAGAGGCACTTTTGGTACGCTATCAGCCAAGGTTACCCTTGGTGACTCTCACACCAGTGATATCAAAGAGTAGACAAGAAGTATTTGAAAAAATTAGGAATTGTAAAATTGAATTGTAGTTGATGAAACTCAATTACCCCAGTGTCATGACAGCTTCAAAATGGGCCCTTTTACAGATATAATAGCAGCATGCACTGGGGAAGTACATGGACTCTGTACAGTAGTTCTCTGTCTGAAACAGTAGTGGATCCTCTGTTGTTTACGATTGGTCTGCCGTGGTCGGTGGGTGGGGGCCTCAGCCACTCACTCCAGAGGCAGGAACAAACCCTGAGCCTGATGATCTCACCCAGCTAACAGGGAAGGTTCCCAAAACTTTAGCCAACATTATGTGAAGAGCTTCTCAAAGTTGGCAGATAGCATTCTTACTGCAACATTAATGTAACATTATTTCCACGTTTTAGAATATAGCAAAGGCTCTGTCAATGTTAACACGATAACATTATTACTTTACATCCGTTTAACACAATTAATGTTGAAAAATATTGTTATATAATAAAATATTATTTTCTGAAAGTGCTGCATGAGTATACGGCAAACACGCCATTCAACCCTGAACCCATGACCTTAGAGGTGTAAAGTCACAGTGCTACCTGCTGCACTACAATGCCCTTTGATCACCACAGCATCACTATTCTTAGTTTTAGTAGTAGTTGTAATAGTGGGCTAACGTTCTGGGGGCAGGAGGGAAAGCTGGACATTTTGGACGTGTCATCACCTGCTCGTGCCGATCCTCCTGTGTGCTACACCCCCCTCGCTACCTCATGTGGAATCCTTGTGTTACCAGCTGTTCCTCCTTGTTGTTAATTAGTTTCATATATTTAAGTCCACATTTGAGTATGTTTCATTAATATCATAACGTCATTTCGTCGTTTCTGCCTGTTTCTCTGTCCTGTTTGTCTTCACCCTGAATTAAACCCTGTGTTTCCCCGATTCCTAGAGTCCCGCCTCTGCTTCCTCGGTCCATGCCCTGTGCAAACCTTGACATGATGTTTCCATACCTTAATTGTCACTTTCGATAAATGTTCCTAGAATGAAAGATTGTTCCCAGTCTCCAAAATCTAGTTGATGGACCGGCGAAGAAAAGGATTTCTAGATAATAATGGCCATACCCAAGTGAGGTGACCAGGTTGACATGAAATGCTGGAAAACCTGGTATTGTCCCAGGTAGCTGAGGAACATGCCACCAGAAGCCCAAATCTGCTCTTGGGTGCGATCAGGGAAACCAGGGGGAGATCTTGACCACACTGGACTGTGTCTGATGTGTTTACACATTCAAAATGTTTCAGTACATTTCCCTTTACACCATAAACACTGACCATAATCACTTACAATACCTCACATTCCTCTGTCAGATTCTGCAGTTCTCCCCAGTTCAGAGTCTTCCTAAAGGCCATCTGAAGCTCAACGGTGCATGGCACCTTCCCATTGCACCATGTCATCCATCCATTAATGCGTCAGAGGAGGAAGTAGTCAAGGCAGTGTAGAATATGCAGGAAAATTGCAATGATGGCTGAGCAGAACCCTTCCTGGATTAACTACTCACCACTTTACATGCCATGTGCGTATCACAGAGATACCGATCGGGCGCAATGTCTTAAGGAGAGAGGTCCATGCAGCAGCACATAACATCAACATGTCAAGCGGTGTAACATGGAAACAGATGAGGTGGAACTAGTCAATCAGCTCAACAATGATGCCTCAAACTTTTTAAAGTCACTGCTAGGACAAATGCTCCCCTACTGGGTAGAGGGTAGTGAAGCAGGGGGTAGAGCTCCGGGGATCACTCACTAGCTCGAGAGACAGCTGCAACTGAAGGTGAGTAGCAGTGACTTCCACAGCGGTGACTCTGTGGTGATGACAAGCTGGTGTGATGCCCTCGGTTAGTTAGGATAAGATGTAGTGTTAGGCAAAGCTGTAGCTTCTTCCCCACCACCCCCCGCCTGGAAACCTCGCTGCCATCTCAAAAAGCTCCTGTTCATCTCCTTCGTGTCTGTTACTCTATCCACAAGCAAGTTAGGTGGACAGCAAACAAAACATGCCATAATAACTCTGGGTTGCAGTGTGCTTGCTTTATGGCAGTTGTTTGTTTAGTGTTTTGATGTGTTTGTGTAGTAGGAGGGATGTGGTGTTTGGCCTGTTTCCACTCTTCGTTCATTACAGTCATTGCACGTGCACATGGGCTGAAGTAATTAAAACATGAGACAGCAGTACATCACATCTGCTTATGCTCTGTGTTTCATATACCTTTCTTCTCCCCTCAAATCACACACATTCCTGCTTTTCGATATGCGCCGCCCAGACTTAGTTTTCAATGTGATTTATGGCTTAAAATACCAAAGATATTCCCTGTTGTTCACCGTTGAGGCAATTACACAATAACAAATAGCTAACCGAAAAAAACACCTGTCAGCCAATTGTCTCATATCTTTTATTTATTTCAGCGCAATTCTTTAGTTTTACTGACCCAAAAGAAAAGGAAGATACTGAAAAGAAAACTGAAAACTAAAAGTAAACAGAACTTCTCTTTCTTTTTCACATATAATTACTTCCCATTTTTTCAAACCTTTGTATGAATCCTAACTATCACGTGGCTTTACCTCCGAATATTCCTGCAGAATATATTAAAGACATTATCCCCTCCATTAAACTAGACCAAAACGAACACCTAAATAACAATGGAGTATTTTTTTACGTTATAATTTATTGAAAAGTCATTACGTAGTTGACATTTATTATTGCAATCTGAAGAAACCACCCAAGTACGAATTTTGCCATAATGAAATTAAATTAAATGAAGCTTTGTTTGCCATCTGTACAAGTACGAGAAGAGGTACATTAGAATGTGTTTGTTTTTGCATATCCCATCATGCTCTGCTTTTTAAGGGGTCAGAGCACAAGGGTTGGCCGCCCACCCGGCACCCCTGAAGCATTTTTCAGAGGGTTTAAGGACCTTGCTATAAGGCTCATGTCCATGTGTTGTGTTCATGTAATGATAAAACTTTGAAGCAAAGTAACCGTAATATACGCTACCGTCCAAATCGGCACTTGCTGTAACACTTCTGACTGTAATAGCCCCTGACCTCCAACTCAGCTGAAGATTGGGGATTCTTAGAAGCTTGTTCCTCATAGCTACTTCATGACTTTGTGGCCACCACTGCTTTTACAGCCAGACATAGTAGCCCTTAGCAGAAAGGTGTGACTATTGTGACAATAGCACCCTGCCGTGAAATGCATCCAGCCTAATGACAGGCAGCCATCCTGGGCGCCTCAGTAAACAAGCACACATGGCTCAAGGGCGTGTCTTCACGATGGATTTTATTAGCAGTGGGGAAGCGCTAATTTCTGCTCTCGATACACTTGTCTTTGTCACGTCTGATTCTTCTGCCATGTAATCCAGTTCTGCGGTAAAAACGGTAAAAAAAAAAAAGCACCTCGGCTCAAAATTCATTTTTCAATTTGCTTTAAAAGCGTCAAAAAATGATTCCTGCCTTTTGGTTGGAATCATATATTTTCCCCCTCGGTGCTTCAAAGAATATTAAAGCACAAATTTTACATAATGCTCGTATTTGCATACAAAGCGGCCAATTAGAAACCCTCAGTTTCGACTTGCTGGTTTGGATTGGTAACCTTCCTCCCAAGCTTTCTGCGCTCGGCGTGAAGCAGCACGGAGCCCTTTTGAGAAACAAAGGGCCCGGATGCCCAAACTCTCTTCAGTAGCTGGAGGCGAGCTAAGCGCTCTCTGCCTGTATTACATATGCTCCACACACACACATTACGCATTTTCAGGTTTAAGCTAACCCTTCATAATAAAGGCCTCGGAAGACAGAAAGCCGCCCCCAGCTGCCCCCCCCCCCCCCCCACCTTGCTGTCTGCTCCCCTCCTGGACTAAATCCATCCACTCAAAATTGCACCACAATATTACTTAAAAAAATTTAGGTACATTAGAAGCAACCCCCACCCCCAGAATTTATTATATGGCTGCTGTGCACTGAATCCCCTGCTTTTAGATAAGCTGATTACACAAACATAGTATGCAGCTGGCTGGTCTGAGAATAGAGCCTGTGGGGATGCATACAGGGCGTGTGTGTGCGTGTGTGTGCGTGTGTGTGTATACATTACATTGTGGGGAGTTTTGGTCCCCACAATGTGATAAAAACAAGTTTTTTTTTATATTGCGGGGGTCATTTTTTGGGTCCCCCCAAGGGGAAAGGTAATTTAATAAAAATCTGTGACTGCAATAAAAAAACTAAAAGTGCCAAAAGACTTGCATTTTGCTTGGTTACTTATGGTTATGGTTAGGGCTGGGTGGGGGTTAAGGTTATCATAGTTAGGGTTAGCATTTTTCCCATAGAAATCAATGAGCGGTCCCCGTAAAGATATGTTTACCCGACGTGTGTGTGTGTGTGTGTGTGTGGGGGGGGGGGGTCCCAGTCCCTTAATGAGTAGCACAGGAAGCACTTGTAAGGAGTAACTTGGGGCTGAACCGTGTGATGTGACAGAAGGTCAGTGAGCAGCAGGTTTATTTTAGTCTGCTGTTTTTTACAGGTAACGGGGGTCAAAAAGGAAAAATAGATAAATGAAAATTTTAGTTTTACTTTAAATTTGACCATGTAAGGCATGAGTATTTCAGACACAGAAAATATCTTGCTGCCTGGTTTTGGATCACATATGCTTTCAAAAAAAATCTAGCAAGTCCCACACAATACCTGCTTAAAAACAATTTGTAGACTTTTAGCTGCGTAGAGCCTTAATCCATACAATGAGAGACTGATAAACGTTAAGATGTGTATTTCCAGTGTGCAGCTTTATGGATCTACATCTTCCAATAAAGAAAATTAAACAGAACATGGCAGACCATCCAAGAGCGCACATCTCAGCCGAGATGCCCTCCAATAACACGAATCAATACATGTTTCTTTCTGTGTTCGGTCCCTTTTTTTTTGCTTGCAGGTGACCTTTCCGAAATTATTGCTCCATTTGGGCTTAATCGGGATAAGTACGGGCTATTTCATGTAGACACTAAGTGTGTGAAATGAGTGCCCTTGTTGTTTCTGCCAGACTGTCTTTGACAGAATGATGACAGAAGAGTCACATCCTTGGGAGAGTAAATGCAAACTGACAAGAGATGAGGCTTTAGATGCTGAATATAATACCAAATTGTGCTCAAAGTGTCTTATCATCTTGTCTGTTGATGTTTAAGGGGGTAGTTTGTTGGGAAGAGAGAGCAGAGATGGTACACGTCCTTCCCATCTCACCGGCCAAAAATTGTTTGGCCTCTAACAACTGCTTTTTGGGTTAATGTCCATTTTTTTCCTAACAATGAATATGTCAGGTCCACAGGATGTGACAAACAATTTACCTTTCGTATCTGATTTTTATGGCTTCTGGTAGCTGGAATGGAAAAGTATCAGAAGCACGAGAGGGGAATGAGCTTTGGGAAAGAAGCGTGGCGACTTCATCAGCTACACAAGTGCTTGGACCACCTGTGGTTCCAGAACAGTCTAAATGGGGAGGATAATCTGCGTATTTACTGCTATGTTTGTAATGCTATTTATTATCATACTGTAAGCAACTACATTTGAATTTACGTTTGTGAGCTGTGATGAAAGATATTCATCGAATAGAGTAACTGTGTAGCGTGCGTATGATAATAAACACTTGAATCTTGAATCGTCATATGGAGTGAGTGACTAATGACATTTACTGTCACACGTGGCACTTGTGGGCAATCATTGTGCTGTCCTTTGTTGTCGTGCCACCAGACTCTCCTTCTAAAACAAGAGAGGCCAACAACACGTAAGTGTATTTGTGTTTTACACGGCCCACCAGACGTGGCCTTTAATTCGATTGTATATCTTAGGTAGAACCGGAGAAAATGGAAAATCACATTGCATGATATTACTGATTGAGGACCTGTACTGTCAGACAGTGTGGGCATTTTCAGACATGGGGTTAAGCTGAAGTGCTAGAGTCGCACAACAAATCACTCTTCATTATCTGCACACTGCAGAGGCACTGGGACTGTATCCTTGTATTTACTGGTATATACAGTAGTTAGTTACCAACATAAACTATACACAAGCATACAGTGCTGTGCAAAAGGCTTGGACAGCCAACGGAAATTATATTTAAATTGTATTTGTTTTGGTGTAAAGCTACTGTGTCAACTTAACCACGCCAGAACCTCCTAAAGTGACCCCAGTATTTGCAGGAACCATCAAATATACCCATATTTCTCTCACCCACTCACCCACTACCCCACCTTGTTTGCCTAATCAATACCTCAGTTAATAACCTAAGTTAATTCACTAATTAAGCTAATTAATTGAGCTGGTAGTGAAATGTAACAAATACATGGAACGGTTGAGGTGCCCCTGAGGAGAAGTTTGGGAACTGAAGTGGAGTTCATCTACCCATCCAACTAGATATCAGTAAATTTTTAGACAACAAAACAAATTCTTATACTTTTTATTGTATTACTGCTTATTTATATAGAATGTAATGTTAAAATATGTATTTTTTTTCTTAGCGCGTGTGTGTGTGTGTGTGTGTGTGTGTGTGTGTGTGTGTGCGTGTTAAATATCCCTTGGATGAAAAGTCTCTTAAGGTCTCATGAAGTGGTTGAAAAACGTGTGCAAACCATCCGTTTTGTGTTTTCAGTAACCAGTTTGTGCCTCGAATTAGCTAGTAATTGATTCCTTTTATTATACTGTTTGACGTCACTATTTGGGGCAAACAATCGTGGCAATGAAAAGAAGAGGCCCTATCCCCTTTCATGCTGCGCCTCTGCAGCTGACCCTGCCCGTCAGCCCGTGCTCTTAAAGGGCCGGCGTCCCACACAATCGCCGGCGTTCCTGCACCTTTAGCCTCTCGATCACACGCTGCCTTTCTGTTAGCCACAAGGTGATTCAACCGATACTGTGTCAAGGACGGCCTTCTGTCGATGTCGGCCTGTCATCCAAACGTTTCATGCGCAGTTAATGCGTTTGCCGTGTCTATTGCAGATTTGTTGTATAGCCTCCTGAAAGTATCTATTCCTCCCCCAACTGTGAACAAACTGAATAAATGCCACAATCACCGCTGCCTTGATTGTTAAGAACTATTCATTGAACCTAAAGAAATGTATTAAAAATCCATCTGTGGCCTTTTACTTTTTTTAATAGGTAACGTGATGCTGTCGCAATTTGTCAGATCCATCTGGGTATTATTGTAATGTTACTCAGTTTGTGATTTTGATATTTGACAAAAATATTCAATATTGCAAATATAAAGTGGCTCTTTTACCATTATTTGCTTTCACATCTTAGAAGTGAATTTATTTTTAAAGTTATATAAAACTCTATAAATGTCAGTCACATTAAGGTCATCATTTCATCACGGACTACATTAAAGCAACTGCACACTGCAAAAAAAAAGTGCATAGAAACAACAGGGATGCAGTACAGCTGGTGCATGGACCCCTAATCAGAAAAATGATACATTACATGTATGAGTGACACATCTAAAAGAACAGTGCAACAGTTATGAAGGAGATATGCTGTCCATCTTTAACATAATAATTAATTCCTTGTATTTTTTCCTTTTTATCACAAATCCATTTTTCCAGGCACAGATTCCCACCATTCTGTTGCACATAGTAATACAAACAAAAACAGGACCTTTCTGTTGACACACATGCACATACAGTACATGAAACACCCTCCCTCTCACACATGTGCTGTTAGCCTTTGAGGCCCCATCTGTCTGTCTCAGATCCCATTACTGCTCATATCAAATCAGTCCATCTAGACCAAACTCATACCCGACTGTGGTTCAAGGCCCTTTCATCCCCAGCCCTCCCAGGCCTGGCTTTGCCCCTCTTTGCCAACGAGAGGCCCGTGACACAGGCCCTTGCTTCCATAAAAATCAACAGCAACACAGCCATTCCTCAGTCAGAATGTGACCAAGGGAAAGTTACACCACATCCAGACACCATGGTTACACCACACCCAGACACCATGGTTACACCACATCCAGACACCATGGTTACACCACACCCAGACACCATGGTTACACCACATCCAGACACCATGGTTACACCACACCCAGACACCATGGTTACACCACATCCAGACACCATGGTTACACCACACCCAGACACCATGGTTAAACCACATCCAGACACCATGGTTACACCACACCCAGACACCATGGTTACACCACACCCAGACACCATGGTTACACCACACCCAGACACCATGGTTACACCACATCCAGACACCATGGTTACACCACACCCAGACACCATGGTTACACCACATCCAGACACCATGGTTACACCACACCCAGACACCATGGTTACACCACACCCAGACACCATGGTTACACCACACCCAGACACCATGGTTAATCAAGCATCAGAAACCCAGGCGTTCATAACAATTTAAAACTCACACACCCTTCTGGCCTCCTGTGGGTGTACATGTTTTTGTGTCATGTAACTCATGTGAACAAATCAGTACTCTAATTCTCTCTCTCTCTCTGCAGTATATAGACACATATATATGTGTGCGTGTCTGTGTGCGCACACGCATGTGCGTGTTTATATACACTGATGAGCCAATACATTATGACCACCCCCGTGTAAAGTGAGACATGGATATATTAGACGGTAAGCTAACATTCAGTACTTGTAGTTCAATGATTCTATCTCTCTTTCTGTGTATGTGTGTTTGTGTGCGTGTGTGTGTGTGTGTGTGTGTGTGTGTGTGTGTGTGGTTGTGTGCGTGTAGATTAGGGTTATGGTACATTGTGGGGACCAAATGTACCCCACAATGTGATAAAAACCTGCTATTTTGACATTGTGGGGACCATTTTTCAGGTCCCCACAAAGATCTTTGATGGATTAATGGATGGATGCATGGATGAAGAATACTTTCTTGCCTTTGCATTCATGGTTAATTGAGTGGTGAATTGACTATTCAAATATTATTACTGCCAAATATGTAAACGCAAATAACGGCAATAATATAGTATGACAGAATAACCTTAATCTTAGAGCAGAGAGACCCAGTAGATGCCATAAAAGTGAAAAGGCCTTAATTATCAGCCAACTGAAAGCAAAAATAAAAAAATAAATGCAATCACAGTCACGTGATCTAGTGATAAAATAGCATTACAGACAGAATGTTAGATGAGAGAGACAGAAGGGATTTGGGGGGTGGGGGCACACAACACAATTCAATGCTTATTAAAGAAAATTGTTACGCTGGTGTTTTGAAATAGTTACCATACGCCTTCTTTGGAGATTGTTGCCTAGGGATATCCTTTAAAAATTCATTAACCTAACAGCAGAAAGTTTGGTGGAGTTTTCGCCTTTTATCACCAGGGCCTCTGAAAGACGACGCAGGGATGCGAGCCGCGCGGCTACATGGAGCGGCGACACGCGCTGGCAGACGGCAGGTAGCGGCACTAAACAAACCCCGCGACGGTCTCTTCCTTTTCCTCCTCCAGACCACTCCTTTCATCACCTCCCTTATTACTCACATTGTCCTGTTTATTCTCACCCCCCCATAAGAGGTGTTCTGTTGTATTATTTATCGCAAAACACCATGTGTTTTTTTCTTCCCCCCCCCCCCCCCCTCTCTTTTTTCTTATCTTTTTCCTTTCAATTGAAGGCGGCTTCACTTCTTGACAGTTTCCAATTGCCTGGGTTTGCTTGGCCCTGACAGGTGGGCCGGTCTCACACCATTAATCCAGCAGCCGGCTACAGGCAGCCGTGGCTAATGAAATTAGCGGCCACGTCCGTGCAGCAGTGGGGGCTCTGGATGGCGCTCTTGCGCACGCTTTCCCTTTGTCTCACCTTACACATCAACATGCTACTACCTAACGTTAAACTGAATGGAATATAAACCTAGTTTAGTATTATTCAGCTGATGGATCAAACAAATCATACAATACTAGATACATGAAGAAAACCAGTAAGACCCGGAATGCATGTTGCGTAATAGTGATAGATAACAGCTCTTATAGTTATATATACAATATATACATTGTGCATTTGACAGCCATTTGCTGGCGGGCATTAATTGTATTTAATTAAACATACAAGCCATTTTTGTGATGGAAAAAGGACCAAAGGCAAGTCATAAAAATATATCCAGCTATTTCACTAAAAATCACATCAGATGTCTGCAAGCACTGGGAGATCGGTGAAAAGTGAACGTAAAGGGAGACCTCCTTCTCGGGGAAGCGGGGAGAGCCTTACTATGCTTCAGTAAGTATTTTTTTCCTTAATTTCATGCTTTGGGGGCTTTTCTATAAAACGTAGAGGAGCGAGTCACTTAAAAGTGGATTTCATGTAAGTCATAACTACCACTTCAACATTCAAAATTGAAATACATTTTAAATATATGTAAATGAAAAAGGTGATTTTTTTAAATACTCTTTTGGGAGATAGAAATCAATAAGAAATTTCATGAATTGTGTGTTCTGCATTTTACTTTATTTGATCTATACATATTTTTTGTATAACTTAGGACAGAAAATACTGTAAGCTGCCTGAAACTGAAACTTGCTTTGTGTACACATCGCCAATGGCTATAAACACACGCATGTATGTTAAAGGAAAAATAAGAAAAACCATCATAATTATCACATGTGAAAGAATCAAGGTTCCATTTAAATAGAAATATCTTTCCATACAAAAACACCCATTGTTCTGCATCACCCCCCCCCCCTCCACTACGCATACACACCCAAACAAAGTAAACAAAAACATGAGACATCCATCTCATTCTGGGGTCAAAAACTGCTTTGACGGTGCCTGAACAGTCACCCAAAAACAAGCCACAGGTGAAATGTTTCATCGTCACAGACCTAGACCCTGAGACTCAGAGAATGTAAGCAGCTTAATGCAAGCTTACAATCTGTCTGTCATTATATCTAACAACAAAAAAGAACAAGGACAGCAAAAAACATAAAATACTATTCATGAAATTTGCCTTATATTATTATGTAGTTATACAGCAATTGAATGAAATGATCTAAATTACATATTAATATTATTATGATCATCGTTAGAATTAAAAAGTAGCAGGATTAATCATATCATGTTAATGCAAATTTAGACTGCACCCGTTTCACTTATTGCGCTACTAATATTGACTTTTAATTCAATTTTGACCGGATTATGTCGATTCTTGCCTCCATTTTATTATATTTAAATTGCTTTATTTAATCATAAACAAGTACTTGCAGGAACATTAAGCAGTGCACACCCCACCCCCCAAATCTTACAGAATTAGCTTGCCCTGTTCCTGGCTATGGTACGTAGCATCCCTGGCTTGCTCACTTGGGGGGGCAGGTTATTCCCTATACGTTATAGGTAATGCGGGGGAGGGTGCCGCTGGTCAGTGCTCTGGTTCCGTCCTTTGTGGGATCCCACCCCCCCATTCTGGCCATGGCCACCTCCTCTGCCCCCTCAGACTGGAACTCAGCTCTCTGCTCTGTTTCCTGATTCCGTACCATTTGTTTTTCAGCCGTTCATCGCGGTTAAAGCTGCGTTATTTTTATTTAGCTGAGTGTCATTGGCTGGTCGGAGTGCTTTTGTAAAAGCTTGACAGCATGCAAGACAAAAAACAGGGATAACAGAAAAAATAAAAGTAAAGTTTTTTTTCCACTGAAGTTTTTTTGTACAATATCCAAATATTATATTGATAGATAGGAATGATTAAACTGACCAAGTTGTTTCACCACTAACAGGAAGGAACATTAATTCAGTGATGATTTTAATACCAAATTGCATCAATTGGATGGTAGAACATTTTTTAAAAAATACATGACTATCTAATTTATCATTTACAAAGTTTTCTTATCTAGATTTATTTTTGGTACATTGTGCATTTGTTAATATTGTAGTTGTTTCCCTTCTTTTGATGTGGATAGTCTCGTTTCACTATCCTGTTAGATAGACTATAGACACAAATTTTAATTTCCTGAAAATAAGTGCCTGTTCTATCAATAACATTTAATGTTGTTTAGCCATATTAAAGAGTTGTGTTTGGCAATAACATATAGGATTCATTTCCATTGATATTTCTATAAACAAAACTGTAAAGTATGAATGAAGTAAGAGGTTCATTTACTTTTCTGTCATTGGCAACTTTTTTGTTTCAAGGCAAAAATAAATTAATGATATTTGAAAAGGCAGACACAACTAAAAGCTTATTATTAATATGTTTTGTAATTTGTTGATGCAGTTGTTAAAGCATTAATTTTGTGAATGATAATAAAATTTAAATATTAGTTATAATGTTTTAGAAAGTTTCAATTATGAATAAATCTGTCTTAACTTTCATCTTATTTTTTTATGTTTCTAAAATATTTCAATATTATATATCTTGTGATATATATATATAAGCAAAATATGTACCTTATTGTTATTAATCTACATATAATACATATAACTGAAAACAAATCTACTATACTCCTGACCCTGAACAAGATAAGCATAGAAGATTGATGGATGGATGGATGGATGGATGAATGGATGGATGGATGATTGGAAATATACTATAAATAATGTTAATGTATGTGTTTCGTAGCAATTTAATCCCATGCTATAATTATACTTAAATGTGAATTTAAAACTAATACAATGTCATACTTGTATAGTAATTATATTTCCAGATTTTTTCCTGAATTGGGGTCAGTTTGCTTATTGTAATGATTTTAAAATATTGCACAGAATTACATGATGATTAAGTATATTATAGTACATTGTAATAACCCTTTTGCATGAAGCGATCAGCGTCACCAATATGTTGCACAAACTTCACGCAAAACAAAGCGTGTCTCCAAAACAAGGCTCACTTTCATATCTCGTCGGCGGCTCAAGAAAAATGCTCAGATATCATGAGATGTCAGCATTATCAATCAAGGACTATTGCAAGCCTCTCACGCTTTGACAAAAAAAAAACAAAAGGGAAAGCACTCTCACTTCCGCATGTGTTCACGCTCCTCTCGCTGTCAGCTGAGCAAGTCCACAGAAAGTGATGCATAACTCATGGACCGTCTGTAGTAGTTAGCAGACATCAAAGAGCACAAGAAGCACGGACAACCTCTGTCGGTCTGGCTAGGTTTATTAAAAAAGAAGCAAATCTGAACAAAAGTTGCAGTGTTCTGAAATGATTGCGCAGCCATGACAAAATTTAACCAAAGGTATGTACCGAACGTGCAATCTGAAGTGTAAAGTTCCATTATCGACACAGGCCTTTGATTTGGTTATTATGCAGGCTGGGATTTTAGGTTCTTTCTCAGAGTTTACACAAAGCGATCAGCACCAGCCAGCATGTCAAATCCCTCAACACACCGGAGTGTGTTACCTGCTCGCTTTAAACTCGCTTTAACTTTCTCCTGGCAGTTGATGCAGAGAGCCTGGTATCCTGTTCTAGCCAAGCCGGTAAAACTCTCACACACGCAGAGTACAGCAGAGTATGGCAGTGCATGGCAGAGTATTGCAGAGTACAGTAGAACACACCAGAATATAGCAGGGTACAGCAGAGTAGTGTAGAGTATAGCTTTGGGGCACGCCACTAACTTTCTTTGGCGCCGTTTGCACGCAGAAACCGACATGAGCCAACTGTTAATAACAAAGCAGACAGAACTTCCAAAACCCCTGGCTCCCTGTCAAAGAGGGAGGGGTCACAGGACACCCCCACAGACTCACCGAAGAGGTTGGCGGGCGCGTCGTCGCCGTCGGTCACCTCGGCCGGTGGTGGCAGCGACGGCGGTGAGTCGGCAAGCTCGTGGTCGGGGGTGGGGGCCCCGCTGGCTTGGGGCCGCAGCTCGGCGCCGCTCATGTCGCTGCGCAGGGACAGCAGCGGCTTGCTGAGCTGCCCGCTGATCATCGGGTCCTGCGAGGAGTGGGAGAGCCAGGTGGGAAGGGAAAAAAGCCCGCTTAGCTACGGCGTGCGTTTTCACTCTCTCTCCCTTTCTCTCTCTCTTGCTTACTCTTTCTTTTTACCCTCCTCTCTCTCTCTCTCTACCCCCTCTCTCTCCCTCACTTCTCTCTTGCTCACTCACAGCAACCCCCCCCCCCCTCTCTTATCTGAGGCTGATGCTTCTCCTGCTGTTACCGCCGGGCTGCAGTCAAGTGAAGCCCATTATGCCTTTGCCATTACTCCCCAGCCTATTAATGACGCCCCACACTGGCCAGTCGGAGCGCAGATGCCCCATTAAGATCCACGCGGCGCGGGGTCAAAATCTGCTTGCGACCATCTTAAACACATACGCATCTGTGCAGCTACACGCAATAGGAATCTGTCTGAGAATGGAGGGAGCAAAAACTCAGGATGAAAGGACGACTGAGGATCTGATTTTGGACAGTTTATTACCCTAAGGCATGTATAATAATGTGCAGAACTGTAAATCGTAGCAGGGGGGCTGATTTCACTGCAGTGGAATTGCAGGGCCTGGAATTGCCCTGTGTTGACATTTCCATCAATGAGAGAGGTGTGCAACACTACCTGTATGATGTCATAATAATTGATGACATCATAAATGATGAATTTAAAAAAAGACCACAGGACACATTTCATTGAGAGAGCTTCTGTATGACACCCAGCAGAACACGAACGACACAATCCCACCAACAGCCTTCAAACGCCAAGCTATATGGGCCATTCTCATTGAAGACTATGCCCACATTGGGCAGAAACTTTGTGGAAAAAGTTTACAACCTATCATTAAAATATATGCACAAAAACCCAGAGAGAAGAGCCGCAGAATGGCCAGCAGAATAAAATCTCCCTGTGCACCTTCCCTCAGTGTCACTGAAGCTTCAGAACCAGCCACCGGGTAAAGCTTTGGGTCAGAGCCAGGGATCTCCAAAGTAGTTCTTGTCTGTTACTCCGCCCATCCTCGGACGGAGAATCCGATTTTTTGTCCTGCTGTAGGACATACACGACCATCTCCTCCCTTGCTGTTATTTATGGAGAACTTTCTGGATAAGAGGCTCACAGCAGGGCACAGGTAACTGGCGTTCATATGCCTGAGGGATACGGGCGGGTGGGGTGGGGGGGGGGGGGGGGGGGGGGCAGAGGAGAGGACACAGTTCTTCCATCCACTCACCCCCTTGTCCTCCCCCGAGACGGTCGATGGGAGCGTGTCTGCGGGGCCTTTTATTAAATGTGATCGTTAAGGAACTTCGTTATGACACATGACGATAATCTATGAAAATGTTAATCGATAAAAACGGTTAATGGTGTTATTAGATGTGATGTGATGGGTCAATACTCATACCCCTACGAACAACGCCTCCTGTCATCAGGTCTCCGTGTGCGGGGTACTTAGACACCGACATCGACACGGCAGACTGCTCCCTTCTCAGACCGGTAAAAGCCCCCCGTCCCCCTGCTTAAACCCAGCTGCCCCCCGCCATGAATCCACTCTCTTTTGTACAACCTGATAGGTCCACTGGAGGGCAAAATTAATACCTAATTGAATCTGGCGGTCATCGAAAATAATCAATACTTTTTTATTATTTATTCTTTACAGTCTGTTGACTGTTTGAAAGCTCGGAGGGATGGTGGAAGGAGTTCCAGGTCTGGAAACACCGTCCTTTAACGATGTAATTTTCACGGAGGCATTAGGGCTTGTAAGATGTATGTTAAAGCGAAAAAAAAAGAAGAAAAGCAGAGGATGTAACAGGAATGAAGGAGGAGGCTGGAAAGATTAATCTTATTTTTTCCTGCCAGCTGTAACAAAAAAGGGCAAATCAAAAGCAACCACAGCAAACGTGCCTCTAGAAGGGCGGACCTCCCCCCCCCCCCCCCCCCCCCCTCCACGTCTCAGCATCTCTCTCCTCTTCCCTTTTCTCTCCCTTTTTTCGCTTGAAGGTTTTTATCATATCAAGAGCACAGTGGCCCTTTTATAATGCTGACATTTCTCTTCCTGACAATCTCTAAACAAGTGCAGGGGATGAGATCCCGGCTATCATCTTTCATCAGCCTCTCCAGAAGCGGCGCGCGCCCCCCTCCTCCTGGCCGCCCAGCTGTTAATTACTCTAATAAACCGCCGCTCCCAGGGCAGCGCTACAGCCTGGCTCCGTGTGTTTACTGCGGTGCATTAAACGCGCGAGGCTCGGCAGGGGGATTTCCTTACTCCTCCGGCCCCGGAGCAGGTACAGGGAAAAGCACTCTGCCCCTTTCCCCTCTGAGGCAGGCCAGGTCCCGCAGTGATCATCAGATATCCCCGCTAATAGCTAATGGTCCCGGCCGGTTCTGTAACGCGCCATCACTCCGGCTCATCCGCGCCGCCTCCGGCTCAATTAATTTTATAGCTGCCGCTAAATTTACCTGACTCCCAGAAACGGGATAGAGGCTTCTTCAGCTTAATTTATTAAGAAAATAAAAAGAAAATAGTTAGAAAAAATTGCATCATAATAACAGACGGACATAACGGTGATGTTTATAATAAAAATCATATTCATCATAAGTACTTATATTATCATTAAACTGATATCATTGGTTATGGCTTTTATTGTTCATAATTTCTATATAATGATTTATAATGCTTAATGCAAACCTGTATACTATATACTACGAAGCCATTAACCCTGTTTTAAACCTTTTGCGGAAAATAAAATTATTTACCCTTACAAGTAATGCACTTTATGCTATTAAACGCTTAAGGAAGAGTTTAAAAGATTATTGTCTTTTAAAACTTTGCTATACCTCCACTTATTCTGCGCTGTTCGCTACTTATCTTTTATATTTACACGGAGTGAAATTCCGCCAAAGGACTGCATGCCTTCTTACTTCCCGTTGTCTAGAGTAACTGACAGGTAATTATAAGGGTGAATATAAAAAAGGTGGACAGGAGGGGTGAACAAAAAAACCGTTATGTACGAACCCACCTAGCCACTGAGCCTCTTCCTCACATCACGATACTGCAGTCACGTACATTATCGTCATATTAATACTGATAATGGCAACACGAAACACGCCAAGGTACATGAACGCATATCATATTACTGGAATAAATTGAAAAGTGTCCTGTGATGGGATAGGGAGAACTTTATCCTCCTTTATCCTATTTAATGCACAAACTTCTAAAAACGCAGTTATTAAAATAATCACAGCCCAAAGAGTATGACAAGGCCTGCTATACTGTAGGAGTCCCATTCCGCATTCCCGGACGCGCGTCGCGGTGACAGCCAAGGCTGCCGGAACAAAACTGTCTTTTACTCAGCCTCAAGGTTGCTGGAAAAATAAAGAGCGACCTGTGCAGTCTGCAGGATGATTTGTTCGGCGTCGTCCATTGATGATCGCGGTCAGTTTTAAGCTCGGTGCTTTGTGCACCTCACAGATTGTATTTTAACAGCGTATTATAAAGCTACAGCAGTAGGTATTAAAACCTATGCCCTTTAGATCCGTATTGTTTATTATGATTGTTTTTGTAACTATCTTAAAGCCACAGTGAGCTCAACCTAAATAGTGATTTTTAAAGTAAATGTATTTTCATGGTCATTATCGTCATCAGCATCTGTGACGATATTACATGCTTTTCATAACCCCGAGGCTCCCATTGAAACACTGACAGAGTATCAAGCAATTCCGAGCCAATTATCATCAAGCAACAACGCCAGACTCATTTTGTCAGTGATGCCGCATCAAAACTACAGTGACTGTCTGCCCAGAGGAGACTGGCTGATTTAATGCCAGTGGTAACGTGACATGGCCCCTCGGGTAAAGCAACGGCACAGGACAGCTCTTCCTGTGGCCCGGATTGGTCAGACTGGAACCGGGGAGGTTTGTCTCCCCCAATGGGTGGGAAACGTATATTACTACTAATAATGTGATGTCTGGCTTCTTCACTTTCCAGCACGTTCTATACAGACTGCTATTTAGCAAATGAAAAAGAAAATGTTACTTATCATAATATTAAATCCTTATTACATTTCTTCTCTTGTGTGTTGATTTAACTACGAGTCTAGATGCATAACAACGAAAAACTGACTGTATAATTATAGTAATTTTATATTCACAATAATTAAGCAATTCAGTGTTGTTTATGTTTTATATGTATTTCTTGAGACATGAATCAATATTCAAGATGAAATATTATGGACAATTATAAAGAAAAACAACATAACATATATACAGTATATATCAATAATTTCTACTTGCATATTTAAAATATATACTGTGTGTGTATATATACTGTATATATATACATAAATATATATATATACACACACACACTTATGTGTGTGTGTGTATGTGTATGTGTGTAAGTATGTGTGTGTAAATATGTTTGTGCATGTGTGTGCATGTCTGTGTGTGTGCATTTGCGTGTGTGCGTGTGGGTATGTGTGTGTGTGTTTGCGTCCGTGAGTGTGTGTATGTGCGTGCGTCTGCACGTGTATATACACACATTAATACTGGCATCCCATATTCAGGGTGTGCCCCCTGACTTGTGCCCTGTGCTGCCTGGAATAGGCTCCCGGACCCCTGTGACCCTAATGCAACCAGCATAATGCAACTAGCATAAGCATGTTGATATTGAATGGATGTTTCTTTAGAAATTATACTGTACACCCAAGGGTAGACAATCCTGATCCTGGAGTTCCAGTATCCAGCAGGTTTTCCATCCTACCTGGTGTCTGGCGATCCGCACCTGATCTCAGGCAGATAGTAACTCATCAGGTAGGATAGAAAACCTGCTGGATTCTGGCAATCCAGGATCAGGGTTGCCTATCCCTGCTATATACAATGTGCCGCAAAGTTTGTAGAGATATACAAAATCCTAGAAAAATTTGTCAAAACTCAGTAATTTAACAGAATGTTATCAGTCTCAAGAAATAAAAAGTAAAAAAAAAAATCAAAACATGTATTATAAACTCAGTGAGACTACGCTGCTTGAAATGCACAGATGGAGAAGAGCCCATCGCATGTTGCACAGATGTTCAGCACATGGGCACTTTGAACATGCGCATTGCAATCGACCGAATAATCAGACCACACCCCCTCCAGCAACCTGTCAACATTGGCCAATAGCGCGTGAGTCTCGGGACCCAACGATGTATGTGCACAGCAGGTGAGAAAACCCATATGACGCAAAACACATTTGTACTGTGTATGTGTGTATGTGTCTGTGTGTGTCTGCTAGTGTAAACATACATACCGACGTATAAATCAATAATGAATTTGTTAGCATTTAGTCTGACAGTAATATACATATTATCTAAATATAACATTCGGATGACAGAGTATAATATGAGATATCAGGTGACTGCATCTTTTGTATATAATTTCAAATTTGGTGAACAGCACCAACATAACTCTTATATGCGTATTTCAAAGCACAGTACAAAAATACTATACGAATTATTAAAATCATTTTTTTTAAAAGCAAAGTACAATATGTATATAGATACAGAGTTCTGTGTATATAATGTAAATTAAACTTAAATTATTAAGTAATTTATTAAATCATATAATGATTTCATGTAATAAATTGATATTCTATCAAAGTTATTAAAACGCAAATTTCAGGTAAATATTTTACTGTCACTACTAACTAGTTTTTTGTGTTTACTGGAAACATTCTGCAGTTGCAATAATCTGTGGATACATATCAGACTTCAGAGCAAGAAAAGTATAAAATCTTATCCAGATTATGCCTCCCAGAATGCATTTCTGCAATTCAGCTTGGTGTTCCTATTTTACGCTATATGATTATGAAAGAAAACTTTGTGCATGGCTTGTTAGTAAACATACTACAATTGATATTAATATAAAACTGAAGACCTACAAATATAGTGTATGAACAGCAAAGGATGTCAATAAATGAAGATCATGGTTTTAGTGAGACTCCATTAATTGTCAACTACATAAATAAATCACTAAAATTATAAGTAATGTAACTTGCTCCTAGAATTAGCATCTCCTCTGTAGATTAATCATGAGAATTGTACTCTTCAAGTAGCTGCAGCTATTTTCTGTAATATATAGAGACCAGAGGGAAGTCACATAGCATTAGTCAAAATTAGAGGGCCAGGTGTTCAACATATTTACACCAAGGCTTCATATTTATCGGCATACAGTCATAGCAGATATTTCGGCCATCTGACTTCCTCTGAAGTCACAATTTGTCCATAGTTCTTACCATGCAAATGCCACACAAAGTATCACGGGTACAATGAAAATACCTTGTTACCCTAGTCTATTAAAGCCATACCTTAAAAAGCTCTTTGAACCCGGGAAATCATAAGACCCAGCAGGTCCACTTCAGATAAATAAAAAAAGCATCGATTGGAGAGGAAAGTGAGAATTCGTTTTCGCCCATCGATCTGCTCCGGGCTGACCTTCTGGAGCATCAAAGCCCACAGCGAACTAATCTGCCCCCTGTATAGGAGGCAGAGCACTGATACAGAGAGAAACAAACAAACAAGATACTCACAGTCCATGCCATTCCCGCCTTGATGCGTGATAGAGAATCCTCTGAAATGTTCTTCAACATAACACCCCAGGCTCCTGCACTTCACGTCTGACTCCTGCCGGCAGGATTCCGCCCCGTTCTACAAGAGGCTTCTGTCGATTGGACGCATGCGAAGTCTCCTGTGCCAATCTGCTGCCTGACACTGACAAATAGTTTTTAATACCTCAACTATTGCTCCATCTCACACCTAAGCTTACATTACGGCAGGTGCTTTTTACAGTCTGCCTTTCCGCTGCTGATTAACAGGGCTGTTTCATCTGTGAGGCTTTGCCCATTCATACTTGCGGTCTGTTTACAAAATCATATCCTTATAATCTTCAGAATCGTATCCTTTTTAATCTTCAGATCACCATATCATTTAATTGATATGTATTCCTAACCGTTATACTAAAATGGCATTCAGTCACAATGACATAAAGATGCGACAAAAATTGAAATGTATTCATATTTTGCCCATTGCATTTACTGTCTGTGAGCATGACGCATTAAGTGAATTCAATATGAGTGTCCACATAGTCGATAATCGCTGTACTGAAAGAAATTAACTTTGACCAATCTAATTGATCAAATGGAGACATGGCCCTCAATCTGACAATACGCCTTTGTCGTTTGCTTTTAGGTGCTGTCCGCGCTTCCCTGACATGGCTGCAGTGGTTACTCTAGGGAAAAAAATAGCTTTATGTCAACTTTGACTGATTGACCCCTGCACATGGAGTTAATGCTGCAACCCATAATATGATCTCCAGTGCTGCAGGATATTGAAAAGGTCTGATCTGGGGCCTGATCACATGACGGAGGACAAGGTTTCCACAATCACCTCATCAGCACTCCAGATGCAGTCGGGTATTGAGGAATAACTAAAAAGGACAGGAGGGGTGAAGTGGTGAGTGAACTGGATCGTAAAACAAAAACAATCCTGTTTCCCAGAAGGACCATTGCGGAGCTAAATCTAAACTGCTCCCATAAATACCCAGTGAAACGGTTGACGTGCAAACCTGCATATTACAGGAAGGATCACTTATAAAACTAAAAAAAAAGTTTACATTATGAGCTTTCTGCTATTACTAGTACTTTTGGAATTTTTTTAATTTTATCGTGAAACAAAACATCATCCTTACTGTAGATGTAGAGGTCAGGGATTTACACGCAAGGGGACCTGCTATCTGCTTAATGTGTGAAGCCAGAGTTTAATTCTGGCTGAATAGTTACTTGATAATCTTTATTCTCCTACCGCCAACCAACCTTCCTGCAATTTGCAAAGATTCTCCAACACAATGATATATGACTGTTAACAAACTAGCGTAACCATCCATCTTCCAGACACTTATTCTGGAGCCTACTCCAAGCAAAAAAAAAAAAGATCCACTATCACAAAGTAACAGTCTAGTAATAAATTCTCAAAAAAACATTACGTAATACAAATAAGTTTGATTTTACACCATTATATGCTAAGAAACACAAATACAAAAACAACAATATTCATTTCAGTTTATGTATACATATCATAAATCAATTGAAAATTCAATAAACTTTTAAATTGTGGCTGCCGTTTTATATTAAATCCATAGATTTTTTAAATGTAAGATTTAGTTTCAAGATTTTTTAAATAACACTTAAATAAAAAAGAATACTTGTTAGCTAGATAACTATCTAGCAATATTCTTTATCTCTTACTGTAGTTTCACTTTCCTCCAATTTTGCTCTTTTATGTGATATGTGAGACTGTAGCTATACATTTCCATTTCAAATAATGTCTGTGCTCAGTACCATCCTAACTGCTTTTCCTCAATATCTTATTTGACTAGCTAGGACCTTAATGTTAGATGAACCTTTCTTATTTCTTTTTAACATGCTGAGTTAATTTGTCTTGATAACAGTTTTTGGAATGTTAACAAAATTGATTTTGCAAAGAGCTTTTGACATTCGTCACGCTAATTCACAATTCCGCTATTGCTGCCAAGTAACCATGGAAACTATACTTTTACTCAGCCCATGAAGGACAAATTTGAATATTTTTTTTTCAGCGTAACTTTAGGCATTCCTGTGCTGGTCAGAATGCATCTTTAGTGTGTTGCAGTTAGTGCCGTACTGCCTGGGAGTGTGGCAGGGTGCAACGGTGTATGAACTGAACAGTGATTCAAGGAGTACCTCAAGAATTCAACGTAATCAATGAATTTCACACTGAATATCCTTTTTGTCACTGGAACTGTGGTTCAACTCTGCTTGAACTTCATATATTTGAACATGACCTCTGTTGACATGTTTGACTGAGCAATATCACCATGCCGTCCGTCAGCTTGAGAAAGACACTGGGTTGGCAACTGACACACACTCACGCTTTCAGACTCTCATGCTCAAGAAAGACATCTTATAGCAAATCTATATATATTCCATTATAAACCTGATATTAAGTACATCAAAAGCGTCGGGATAGTTTGAAAATACTTGACTATTTACAAGGTAATAAATCCGTTACATACATGTAAATGCTTGTGGGTGCGTGTGCAGACTTGTCTTGGATTGAAAATCTCACACCAGCCAGCTGACCAAAGTTGGCAGCCCTGAAGCCTTGACTGACCATTGTAAACTCACGCCAAATACTCCAGCTTTGGTGAAATATTGGAGTTATCTGGCGGTTTGACAGCCACAAATAGCCCATGATTCCTCTCCCAACAACCTCTTCCCAGACTTGCCTCTGTTACAAAGCTAACCCTATATTTCCTGATCAAGCTGCATGCTCCATTGTCCCTCAACAATCACACCAGACCAAATCTGGAATTGTTTAAGGCTACCCCTGACACATTTTTGTTTATTCTAACAATGTTCTTCTGCAACCACATACATTCTGACATGCTGCAGCAGGGAGATTATTCAGAATCAACACTGCCATCCAGAAAATGGGCCCTGACAGTGGGCAAAAAAGCCCAGACTGCTTTCACAAATAAACAAAAAAAAAGGTGGGTTTCAAAGACACAGCTTCTGGAGCAATAGAAAGAGCTGCGCCAGAGCTCGCTATTTTTAACCTGGGCACATTACTGGCGTTACACATTAGCGACGAGCCCGCAGAGACGCGTGTCGCCAAGGGGCGTCTCCTCAAAGTCAGCTTCCCCCCGTCAGCCTCCCGGGACCTGCGCTGCTCGCATTCTCATGAAAGGTGTGAAAATCTGATTTCCCAAAAAGGATCAGTAATTCTTTATGAAGGAAGAAGCCCGGATCGATAAATCATTGCTAAATAGATTGTGGAAGAGAGCGGGGGGTGGAAGGGAATTATACCTTTCTGGAGACAGTGCTTTAGAAACCGCTTGAAGAAAAAAGGAAAAATACAATCTCAATAAATGAAAGACACATCATCCTCTTAGCGGCCACTTTGACTAAAGCCATTACCACAATAAAATCATGCTTATAAACACTCTGCTCTTCGGGGATTGACGCAGGACTTCTCACAATTCACCTTCTTAAAAATAAACGCGATTAATGAAATGCACTTGCTGTGCATCATGTCTTGAGGGAGCAGGTCTCTCCAGCTAGGCAGGCAAACTTTACACACAGATTATGTTCCCATCTCTACGTCTGACACCGAGCCACCGAATTACTCCAATTACTCAAAATGTATCGCTTCATTGGGTTTTATGACAGCGGAGGGCGTTCGTAATTAACTGTGTAATATATACTAATTGCCAGGCGAGGTTGTGGGTTGAATATTCTACGGGCGGGTAATAATTAGAGCAGAAGCGGTACCATACATGACAAATGCCGCAAAACATTATCTCTCACTCAGATTAACTGCCTGAAATCTGCCTACGATAGAACATAATTGAGCAGGAATGCTATACTGTATTCAGCTTCTCTTCATATCTAAGGTAATTATATATCGCTTTTTGAAGCACTTCAGCTACTCCTGTAATTCCCTCATTATATTATGACACTATAGCACCTGCGTTACAGCAGGTTTTGCATAAAATATACGGCATTATAAAGAATAATTGTTGTTTACATGCTTGTGCATTGGCTTGTGGGTCAGTGAGTTCCATTAAAACTTCAAGTAAATAGGGTTAACAGAAATTTTCACTTCACAGACATTCGTCTTAATTTGTATTTTTCTGAAGTCAGTAGCGTTTTCTTTTTTCAAACGACTCACACAGAAGCTTATAACGTCAAAACACCAATAGGCTACATCAGATCTGAAATATAAATCACTATACAGGTGAGTGTTTTATTGGTCTTTACTTGCATAATAAGGAAAGGCAGAAATCTTTGCTAGCAGGTGCCAAGGAATACCGGATTATTGAATTGGGGGAGGACCAACTGAACACCGCATAAATTGGCCAGTGTTCACGGATTTAGTTATTCGTGGTGGTTCGCCGGGAGGCGCTATGAGATTTTACGGGCGTACATCCTCAAACACTGACTATAACCTCACATTTTCAAACGCACGATGTGAAATTCTTTTTAAATTTTCAAATACAAACGCTGCAATCAACCATTTAAACATTTAAGGTAAATATCAAGATAATGATTGGGATGACCACAAATTGCCTAAACAGCATCTTACAATTGCTAACACCGAATATCTTGTGGTTTTCATGAAGTTATAATACAAATTAAACTGTACACATCTTACAACCTATAACATTAGACACATCATTTAAATGTTATGTACATAAGCAAAGAAACGTGGGGATTTGATTCCTCCATATATCTTATAAACGGTGAATCTAGTAGTGGCTTTCAGGATGCCACAGGAATCTGCAGGAAGTTCAAACCCCAAAAGATCACCAGTCCGTATCCGGTGACACGTCAGGGGTGATTTAGGCACCTCAGATCACTTAACTGTTTATGGTCATAAAGCGTATGGACTGAGCAAAGAGACCTGAACAAAACAGGCAGCTGCAGGTTTCACACCCAATACCCTGGATGTATGAGGGTTCACTACTGAGGTACTATATTCACAAATGCATCATGTGACCGGAAGGTACTGTAAGCATTTTAAAGAGAATGACAGCCTCAGGCACTAACATTATGGTCATCTCACTAATTGCAACATTTAACATGAATTACTTGCTTAGCAGAGTTGATTATATCAGAGGTTTTAACAAGAGAAAAAGTCAATATCTGTACTTTCCCATGAAGTGAATGAGGCTGCTGCCCATGCGGATTCATTAGCAAAGACCATTTACTGAGGCTGAATTCCTGAAGAACTTCACTTTAAAGGTGACCAAAAAAATGTCCCCTGTTATGTGACATTTTGCAAATATCTTTTAATCGAAGAGGTGATGAGTATCGAGGGGCATAAGTATAACGCTTCACGTGATTGGATGACGGGGAGCTGTGAACTGTGTAGCTAATGACCCCCAGAATGTCTCACTGGCTCTGGTTCTTCTCACCATTCTTGAGCATCTTCTGTCCAGGGAAATCTTAACCAGCTGTTAAATGAGCTGACCTAGAGTGAAAACAAAGACAACGCAGGCAATATCTTCGACTTTCATTGTGTTAAGTTACTTTCATTGTGTTAAGTTACTTGAGCATAGCATAGGTTTATTGTTAGCTGGCAAGCTAGCCTTCAAATATTGGTAGCTAGCTGAATAATGAGCAATATCTCTGATGTTAACTACATCATGGGTACACTGGTCACCCTTAGGCAAACAGACATACAAGCCACACAAGCCTAACTGAAAAGGGTTAATGCAGCATCCCCTGGAAAACATCACTGCCCCTTGGACTGACATCATAGAAGGCCGAGAAGCAAATGCCGTTTCTCCCTTGACTTGTCTGTGCTCACCTTGAAGAGCAACTGCGCTCAATAACCCAACCAAACTATCAGCATCATTACTCACCAGTATAAAGAGTGCAGTAATTTAGCTAGAAGCGAGACTGTAGCTAGACTTGAACTCTAGCCTCCTTCATTCACGTGAACCACGTTACCAATAGATTAAAGCCTCTTAACGAGGCTCCTAGCAATGCTGAATTATGTATAATTTGTGTTATCTCACTTTAATAAATGTAGTTTGTTGATAAGTAGTTGCAGAGACAGCTAAGGTCTCTAGCAACAATCAGGCTTTGCACACATTTCAAATGAACATCTTTAACATTTATTTTATTCTTAAATAATCTGCACCCTTTGGTCCTCTTTTCCAGGTGTGGTGTTCATAATCTGCTTATCACCTTCACTATATGAAGAGTATCAGGTGTTAAGGGAAAGTGTACCATCCTATCTCACACGATATAGGCCACATACTACTAGACTACTGTAATTCTCTCTACCTGGGCCTCACCGTGTCTTCATTAACGCGTCTGCAGTTGGTCCAAAATGCAGCAGCTAGACTGTTCACCAGAACGAGGAAGCGGGAACATATCACCCCTGTTTTGGCTTCCCTGCATTGGCTCCCCATTCATTTTAGAATTCAATTTAAAGTTTTACTCATTGTTTTTAAAGCTTTAAATGGGCAGGGCCCTGCTTACATTACTGACCTCCTCCAGCCGTATTCGGCCCCACGGTCTCTTAGGTCCTCTAACACAGGACTCTTATATGTGCCACGGTCACGTCTTAAGCTGAAGGGTGATAGGGACTTTGCTGTGGCTGCTCCTCGCCTTTGGAACCAGCTACCCACAGATATTAGATGTGCCCCCTCTATTGCCATCTTTAAATCTAGATTAAAAACTCACCTCTATTCACAGGCTTTCCTATAGCCGTTATTCTCTTATTTCTGGTGTCCTAATGTGTCTATTTTTGTTGGATAAGTTCTGCTTGTTATAACTTGCAATTATTTTTATTTTATGATTATTATTTACTTTTTATTTACTTTTTATTATTTTATCATTGATGTACAGCACTTTGGTCAGCAATAGCTGTGTTTAAATGTGCTTTATAAATAAATTTTACTTACTTACTTACTTACTTACAAAGCTGAGGTTGGACACTATGCCACTCCATCGCTGGTCGGAGAAAGGAAAGCGAGGTACTCGGTGGAAACACACACAGCACAGGGAGGAGATGCAAATTCCATACAAATGTGAGGGCAGAATAAAAAGCCCCAGAGGTGAGATAACAATAATAGCCAAAGAGACACCTTTTGGGTGGTAGTGATATTGTAATATTTCAAGCCCACTGTGATGCCATGACTGACCTCCACTCTCTCCATGCCCGATATATTCCTGACAACCAGGTTCTAACAGATCAGTCATGAGTTTGCGTCATGTTCCCAAATCATTAAAGGCAAAAATCCACATGAACCAGCACAACATTTTTGGAAGTTACCCCAATTGCTTCTACCAAAGAAAGAGTCATCAAGGCTTTTCCATCTTTCCCACGTCATATAAACACCTGATCTTGTGACCATGATGAAGTCATGTCTGGCTGCAGAAGAAGAGAGGCATCCCTCTGCCTGTGCCATGTCTGTCAGGGGAGATACTCGAAAGGAACATGATGGGGTGATGAGGAAGGTAAAGTAAGAAAACAGTGCATAAACAAACCAGGGCTAGAACATTGATCACCTCGGATGCCAGACCAAGCTATGAAGGTTTCTGGGTTCACTGATATGTCTGCCAAGATGCCAGTGGAACAGAACAGAAAGGGAAAGATGTTAAAAAGTGTTATGCACAGGGAGAGTGCCAACGGAGTCAGCCACTGCAGACATCCATGCGAGGCTGCAGAGAAAAGTGGCAAACAAACTTTAGAGGAGACTGTAGATATCAGCCAATAGAGCCAAACACACACAAAGCACTGTAAACTGGCAAGAGAGAGAATGTAGGAGAGAGTGAAGGCACAGGGCAGTGCACACCTTAAAAAACGTTCATTTATAGTGTTCGTTGTCAAAGAAGAACTAACGTGAGCTGAGAGAGAATGTTAACTGCTTCTGTTTTATCGCTTCATGTGGTCGAATCCAGCACAGGATTCAGGTTTACTGCTCTCCTACATCATTCACCTCATAGTATTTGTTCACCCTCTGAAGGTGATGTTATAGAATACTATACCAGGACATGTCAGTCTCCAAATAAATATTCCTTTATAATCTTTGGAAAAAAGATATCCAGTGAACTCCAGAGAGCCATCACATCCTTACACTGTAGTGTAAGCTAAAGAGTCAGAGTCCCCAGAAAGTAAATATTGGGACAGAAAAACTATTCAGTTATCACTTAATTACATCTTTTAAACCACATTTATTTCAAATATTACTCCAAAGATGCAAATGACCTGCACCTGATGAACAGTATGGAAAAGTATGATATGTAAATATGAGCTAAATATTTTACATCGGGTTAGAAACTGACTGCTGAAAGACTTAAAAAGAAACACCAACAGATCATATAAACCTGACTGTATATTGCCATCTGACTCATCATAAATAACCCCAAAGACTATTAATTGCCATTAGACATGTGCTGCATTCCATTTACCTTGGTGGTCGGAAATCAGAGCTGGGAATGACGTCATATCTGTCTTAACCACGTTTCAGTATAACGAGCCAGAAAGGCATTGTTAGCACTACCAGTTGATAAAAACACATTATGTGCTATTTTACACATACAAAGACCATAGCAACTATGGTTGTCCACAACTAGTGGATGGACAGTACTTCGTGTACAACCAATTTTATGAAACACAAATAAGACATAAGTGATAAAAACAGTAGGCCTATATAACTACAGGTTTTACTTCTGTTGATGAAGCCATCTTGATGCAGCCATCTTGAATCTTGAGGTCGGTGGTCGCAGAGCTTCCTCCGACATTCCAAGTTGGAACTCTGACTTCAGGGGGCATGCCAGTTGAAATTTCCAACTTGAAACTTGGAAATTCTGACTTATTAGTTGAAATTGAATGCACAAATAATACTAGATATAATGCACTGTAACTTCAACAAGGTGACAAGCAGTAAGGCTGCCATAAAGAGTGACCGTTTAAAAAATTCATAACAATTTATTAACCTACTTAATATATCTATATGCTCCCTTGCTCATTATCGCCTTTGGCCATGTTTATATAATCACTCCTGGGGGGTGTTCCACTTTAGTAAGGCAGCCATGAATGACTACAGCCGTGATGTTATCAGGAACAGCTGCACCACACGGGCTGCTAATGGCTTAAAGGTCTATTGCACTCTTAACTCTTGACGTAATCACCCACTCGTAACCAGCGGCTGGCATCTATGGTGGTGTAGCTTGGCTGAGAAGTGGAGGGAAACACTGTCAATAATCAAGAGCAAATACTGTGACACCAAACAAGCATTCAGAGCAGCTATAGTGGGATGTAACAGTGTATACATATATATGCGCTTGTGCTCCTCTGCAGGGCATCTTCGCAATACACTAATGGACTAACAGACTGGTCTTTTCATATCCATGAAATACACAGATTATTCCCCTAATCCTCTGTGGGACCGTATAACTTCATATTGAATACTAAAACTTTATGTGATAATGTACTGTACTTTCTTCCTTTTTTATCTGCAAAATAAATAACATTTACTTGTGGAATGGTCTTGAATAGCAAATGTTCCATTCATTTTCCATATATGCACATGTAGAATGGGACTGTGGTGAATTAAATCGTAAAAGTTTTTAGGTGATATACATGAGTGGTAAGACATTGAGCATTTGTCTTTGGGACTTTTAGTAACACCTGTACACTCACACACTACTCAAAGCAATTGTCAGGAACACAGTGGTTACACACTGCTTTCAGTACACAGTTTTCTTCAAAAATTATCAGGGCGGATGGATTATGGACTAAAACGGCCGTGTCTGGATGTGGTCCAGTTTATTTAGCTTTCGGCTTAATGAAGTCTGCTTTGTCAATTTGAGAAAAATTTCCTGGTTTTAAATATTTGACTTCCTGTTTTAATATACATTTTCTTTTTACAATTTAAAGCATTTTGCAAACATTCCTTAGCCATATCTTATACATTTTGCCAAAAGCATTTAAAATTTCTTAAAATGCCATGAGATGGGAAATCTAGCCAAAAGGAATATTCATATTTCTTCATAATTCAGTAACTATTTAAATCCTTTTTTGAAACAGTTTAATAAAGCGCAATAAAGAATTCAACGCGGGCACATTCCATTCAGGAGTGTTGTGTTGTGGAAGGCAATTCATCATCGATAGTCATTTAAAGACTTTATTGCAGCACTTATGTGTTACAATACCAGTGCGAGGATCCTGTGCCGATACGTGAGATCAGGATCTGCCCCACGGTTGACTTCCCCGGGTGTAATCTTGGGTGTTAAGTACCTGACCATGTCATTAAATTAGCTCCCTGTCAGCCTGGAGGAAACGCAGCAAGACGACAGGACGCACGCTGGTAGTTTCTAAACCTCGCTCCTTCAGTTCTGGCCCTCTCTGTTTTCAGGATATCAGCATGGAGTATCGACCTGGCTGGAATCACTTAGATCCAAAGTAAATGTGCTGATTGTTTTCACAGCGGGCCCCTCTCTACACAGGACAGGTAGGTGGTCAGCTGAGGGGGCGGGGGGTGGTGGAGCTCCGCCCCCCGACAGCGGCGGCCATGTGACAACATCGATCGGGGGGGATGGGCCTGGGCTTAAATGTACATCTGTCTGTGGGACATGCACCGTAATTCACCTGGAGTCCTGAGGAACACGGAGAAAGGGGAGAATCAAGTCAATGGAACAATGGTACAGCTGTTTCTTATGGAAAAATATAGATCTGTATAATTGAAGCATTTTAGTTACTTAGTAGCCTTAAAAAATAATTGGGATAGAACGGTATTCTTAACTTCAATTAAGACATATGAAAATCTAGAACTGCCTCTAGACCCACAGTTAATGATACCAGTTGACATACTAATTCACTTCTCTTCAAAATCTTCTTTGGAGATGATTTTCTATTTTTCCAAGCAATCATAGACTGTATTGCAGCTGGAATTTATCTCATGTATGTTTGGCCATCCTTACAGCTTTTCCCCTACATCTCTATATCAAGCTTAAGATCTTGATACTGACTGCAAAAGGAAATATCTATCCAGCATCAGATACAAGGACAAGCCCAACCCTGTAAGCTCTCATTGTCCCTTCTGAACAGCTGGATGTTCTTCTGTCTGTTGACCTTGAATACATTGAGGTATTCAAGGCTTTTTTGTGGAAAGAGCTCTCAGGATTGCAGTACTCAGACTTCCAAATCATCTGCAGAACTGACCTTTTCAGACTGCTTTCATCCATGGTCCATAACCGTTAAACCGTTAGCAGAGGGTCATACTGAGATTGGGCTCCATTCCATGAAGCACAGGGTACCAGGTAGGGGAGGCTAAATGCAAAGCTAGTCCATCGCAGAGCACTTACAGTATTCACGTAATGGGCAATTCAGAGATGCCAAGTCACCCAGCTGCATGCCTTTGGACTGTGGGAGGAAGTACCCAGAAGATCCGGAGGAAACCGGCATTAGAGCGGGAGAACATGCAAAGTTCACTGAGCCAGAGGCAGGAAGTGAAGCCACAACCCTGGAGACATGAGACCAGAGTTCTGTTCTCTTACATTCTCATTTTTGATTAAACATTTAATAAATGTGGCCTGGCATCCCATCCAGGATGTACCCCGACCTTGTGCTCTGTACTGTCTGGGGTAGGCTCCAGGTCCCACCACGACCCTGACCTGGATGGATGGATGGATGGATGGATATATAGATATAATAAAAGTTTTGCCTTAATCATATTTGATTCTGATTGTTTTGACGCATATGACTGCAGGCTACTGCTTTTTTCAGAAATCCTTTAATTTTTTATTTTTTTTTACTTTTTATACTAACATTGCCTTAGGTGCAGGTATAGGGAGAACATTGTTAGCAGCTCTAATATTTGCATTTATTCTCTGGTGTACTTTATACAGAGCTTGCTATTAATCTATTCAGAAAACTGAAGTTAAGTGTGCAACAGAACAAATGTGCCACACGTAAAATGCTAAACAGTTTAAAAAAAGTCTAAAAAAAACACTGAACACTGCAACCATGGAAAAACAATATGATAGTCATTTGAGTTATGGCTTGCATGGGAATTCACGGCGTCTCATTGCTGTTCAGGCTGACTCTGAAACTGACTCTTGAATCAATTCTACATACAACAGAAAAATGACATATTTACATTTGACATATATATGTCATCATATAGATAATACAAATATGATTTTAATCTTAAATTTTCAGTTGGTGAACCAAACATACTTTCTCAGTTGATGTACTTGGCAACATATAACTAACTTTAATATTATCAAACAGTACAATAACTGACCACTGAAAGATATTTCCTTCAAACATGTTAGTCGAAAAAGGAATACTTGTAGGTAATACTTACCTTAAATCCATCAATTAACCATTAAAAGGTCTGGAGTGCTTTCATGGGAGATTAAGAAACTTAAGGTAAACGACATCCTCAGAGGAAAAACTCAAGAGGTACAGTAGGCCTGAATGCAACAGGAGTAGAGGCCAAGCCTCAAGAGGCAGGCCTCACTGCAACAGGAGTAGAGGCCAAGCCTCAGGAGGCAGGCCTCACTGCAATAGGAGTAAGAATGGATGACAAGTAGCGTATGATTCCAAACACCCGGACCTTAAACCAGATAACAGGGTGTCGAAATAAGCACAGAAGTATCTTTATTTCCTCCAGAAATTGAGCTTGCAAAGCGAAAAAGACGGCTTCTGTGTGAAGCCAATACTACCACATAAATGTCTGGTTTATGTATCCAACTAGGCATTAGGATGTTCATGTACTCACTGCCCTCTATAGAGCTTCAACCATAAAGCCCTCAGCAGCAGGCTGGTAAAATCACGGAGAGAATACAGTCTATAGACAAAAAAACAGAGAGGTTACCATGGAGGCAAGGTCCTTTATGAGAGTATAAACCTCAAATGGTGTGAAATGACTGACTCCAGTCAAGGTGGGTCAAAGAAATCAGACAAAATGAACACAATAAAAAATATATAGACACGGTAAGTTTAAAATAATACTTTCCGACCCGTGCGGCCTTTTTGAGCAGAGAGGATTTGGATTCTGGGAGGAATGAGGGGGATGTATTGATAGTGGTCTCAGTATATGACCTATTATTGTAGCACTGCCAGGCATGGATGCTGAACCCTACTGTCACCGCTGAGACTCAGCAGGGCAAAGACAGGCATGCAGAAAGTCTCCCTAATCAAACCCACATGACATATCAGACTGAGCATGAACAGCTTGTCTGCCTCCATGCTGCCCCCACTCGCCCAGTCATAGATGACAAGTGAGCGTATGAATCCAGAAGTGCCGTTGTCTGCCATAAATTTTGATGAGGTCTCCATTTTGCCGGAACTCTTTGATCTTCTGCCATAGTTTTGAACTTGGACCTTAAGGTTTGTTTTGTTTGGAGGCTGGCATGTCAGAGCGGGAGGCTTCAAAGGAATCCCAAATCCATTTTTAACAATAAATTTTGCCTAATTTCTCACTCTGTTGTTATGTTAGCAGAGGTTCATCCATTGTTCTTCAATGCTATAATAATACAGATTCCCTAATGTCTAATATAGCTGATGTATAAAAGTCTAAGTTTCCTTCATTATACAACAATGAGTATATTAATGATGAATGTCTTTGGATATACTTTCATAAGAACAAAAGACAGTACTGATAACCTTATGGAATGATGTTAAATATGGAAGCAGGGGAAAAAGGTTAAACATTAGAACTTTATGAACAAATATGAAAAATGTAGGAAAGGCTCCGGGGCACATTCGTGAGTGGTGATAAGTCTGTGCCGCTGAATATTACAGAAGCTCTCATCAATAATTAGGAAGTTATCTTAAGTATACGGGCACAGGGGGTGACACACTGTCATCTTGGGAGCTTTATGACTATTTACAAGGCACTTTATTATATGGTCATTAAAAGGCATTTGACACAATCAGTGATTTAATGCCAATTGTCCAATTATACACTTAATTAGCCAAAATTAAATTGTTCCGGAGTTTCCCTTTGATGGTTAGGTAATCCAGGTGATGCTGTACAGTATTTTTCGGAAAAGAACAGACAAACTAAAATGCTGTTTAGCTTCAGTCAGAGATCTGTGGACTTTGAGAAAAATGTGAAATATACATTATAAATCACTAACGAGTGTGTGTCGGGGGGAACTTTAGGAATTTTAGGAAGTTATTAATCTAAATTAATAATAATATAATTGAAGAACAAATTTACAAGACAGTTTTTGTTGTTTTTGAGATCACACCACCAATAACCTAAAATCAGGCTTCCCCATCGTATGTTACAGTATTGGGAACCAAAAGTCCACATAAACTCCACATATAATCCAATGAAGAACTTCTATTAAGTTTCCAAAAATGTCCGCAGAGATTTTCTCAAAATTTTGCTTTTCAGTTGTGAAGTAACTACAGTCTGTTGGAGGCCTCGGTCCAGCCATTGTGTGGTTTAAACTTGTCGTTAGTTTAACCGCACGCTGTTCAATGACGAACATCCACAGCCACTGTCCAAAGGCACAGATCAGCCCTGTTCCCGTGCTTGTGTTGACATGGACATGCGCTGCCAGTGCACATTTCCATCAAACCATGAGTTGTATCGACAGCTTGCCCTGGATGATCTTCTCAGGGATCTGCTTTTGGCAGGTGCTGTTACTAATCAAAATGTATCATGTCCGGGTAAATCTCATCAGGAGCATCGCGGTGCCCCATCCTTTATCCCCAGGATGCTCAGGCTTATTTTACAATCATTAATGAGGAGGTGGTTTGTGGCTGTTGGGTTTGACTGCCATGCCTAAGATCAGAAGGTTGCTAGTTCAAATCCCACTTTTGTGTGTGTGCGGGTATACCTTACCTTATGGGGACACAATGTCTGTTTTTTTCCCATATGGGGACCAGTTTCCTGGTGCCCATATAGGAAAACTCAATTTAATAAAAATCTGTGACTGCAATGAAAAAACTAAAAATGCAAAAACTCTTGTATTTTGCTTGGTTACTTGTGGTTATGGTTAGGGCTGGGTAGAGGTTAAGGTTGTCATAGTTAGTGTTAGCATTTTTCCCATAGAAATGAATGAGTGGTCCCCATAAAGATATGTTTACCCGAGAGTGATTTTACCATTGGGGACTTGAACAAGGCCTTTAATGTCTAATGTGCCAAGGAGCGTCATTCTCAAAAACATGCATTGCTTTGGATAAAAGTACAAAAGTTAGTTTAGGTTCCAGTCACCTACAAGTTCTCTTCAAGAGTCTTTCTGTTGTGGCTTGTGAAAGGCTCCTTTCATCTATTTTTTTAGGGGAAAAAACGGATGGACAATATTTATTAGACAGTGAGCTTTAAATACACACAGGAATGTAGGACTATTTGGCTTGATACTGGAATGCGTCTGAGGCCACAGTATAGTACAATCTTCAGCTGTGATTTGCTAAAGCCACGGACACATTCCCATTTCATTCCGCGATGGCCTTTTCTCAATCTCTGCGGCCGAAATCGCAAGGTCGCGACAATAAGGAAGCACACTGAAGCGAATCCATATTCGATACTTCCATCATATTAAACACATATCCTTGAAACATTTGTGTAGCGTGCAGTTCCTGTTGTGTTGTTTTCAGGATCCATTTTTCACATCATGCCGATGCTCCCTTGAAAATCATTCGGATTTAGAAAACGCTCCTTCAATCTAGCGATTTACAAAGAGAAAGTGTGAACGCTGGTTCACTATGTAAAGGGGATCTTTCTGAGGTAGATTTAGATTGGACAACAGCAAACTTAAAACAGTAAAACAAAACTGAAAAATGTGGGACAAATAAAAAACTGGGTGGGTCAATATTTTGAAGCATCCTGTGGCCTGCACTACGAAGCGGGGTTACTGGCTTATCGGGGTAACTTGTTGGATTTAAGGTACTACAGTTTAAATGGACTTCATATTCGTTTACTTACATTTTGCCCAGACTACCTTAAATCCGACAAGTTACCCCGATAAGCCAGTAAGCCCACTTCGTAGCACAGGCCACAGATCATTTGTACTTAGCTTAGAAACTTTTAGTGTTAATCTGCAACTAGGTTACATTATTCTATTTTAACCTTTATCCTATGTCACATACATTTTTGAGAAAGAAGAGTTAAACAGTCCCTGAAGCACCTGGAGGTTAAGGGCTCTGCTCATATATCCAGTGGTGAAATTACTCAAGCAATCTGGGATTTCAACCAGCAACCTTCTGATCACAGGCACACCGTTGTAACACACAGAGGTACACAACACCCCTATTAATTAAAGTCCCCTTTAAATTTCCCAATGGGAGTCACACTGCAGTAGCTCACACTGAGCCAGACAGGTCAGCTCAGAGACCCAGGCGGGCCGAACCCAGTAGCCCATGGGAGGATGTGGGTCACCCCACCTTCCGTCCCCCGGGTCACCCCACTGTCAGAATTACAGTTGGACTTAGCAGTCCGGTTGAGAGATATGAGGCACCGATTAGAGGCCTGAAATGTGGATGAAAGTGCACCGTTGGTGTTTCACAGCATGTCATGCAGCTACACTTTCAGCCACCTTCTTGAGTTCCAGTGCTGTGTTTCTGTGAGAAGATGCTGGTGTCTGTGTGACTGTGCTGAGGGGCAGTCAGCTTCATCCACTTGTACCTCTGCGGGTCAGGACAGTGCACCTGCGATCAGAAGGTCGCTGGTTCAAATCCAAGAGTGGAGATCGGGAGGAGGAAATGGATTCTCTTCTGAGACTGCTGCTATTTCAGCAGCATTTATTCAATATATCTTACCTCAATGTAATTATCATTTATACGGTATAATTTAGATTCCAAGAAAGCAGAAAAAATGTTATTTATTACTCATTCAGAAGACTCTAGTCCAAAGAAACTGAGGCAGATTTAACAAGCAACAAATTTTCAAAGAACAGCTTCCAGTGCTAACCAGAAACAAGTGAATGGCCATGTAGAGAAAAAAGCTATATGAACCTACAGCAGTCTGCCAGGTTAATGTTTAAAAGCACCGTGTTGATCATTGAAATTAGTCTCAATTTTTGAAACATCTGTACGATTTGTACATAACAATGTACCATCACAAGAATATTGTCTAGGAGTCCTTGGTAGTGAAGGCTATTATGAAACCATACCATAATTTTTGTTTTACCACAGCTAAACTACAAAAACATATAAACATAAAGATGGATATACAATGCAGCTATGATACACTAAGGACAGGTTTCAAGAATTTCACCGTGCGATCAATAAGGTATATCTTATCTTAGATGTCAATAAACACAACCAACTGTGGCCATACTTCTTCAGATACAGGTCACTGTCCGAGGATCTTTATGATTTCACACTTACTGATGAGCCTAAAAGACCATAAATCGAGAGGAAACCGTAATCGTTGAGATACTAGGTGGATCTTTCTTCAATGCAGTATATGTACACTGTATTTTCACTGTATGTACATCCTGTCCCATACACCCCCGCCCCCCCCCAGCTGATTGTACAGCTGGCTTCCCTTGATTAATGATTTCCAAACAGCTCTGTCTATTCCACCCTGGTGATGGTGTAGCTTCACTCACAGGCTGTTCCCAGTGGTGCTGGTGTGACTGTGTGTCTCACAAGACAGTGAGAATGAAGTTAAGCTCAAATAAGCTATAGACTGGAAAAAAAAATATTATCTGAAATCTTGAAACGTTCAAAAACACAGGTATAAACAAGTCTTGTGATTTCCAAGGATTGCAGGTTCCAGTGATTCTTCATATCCTATGTAAGACAAAGGAGCGCATGGACTTGACAAACCAAGTCACCTAAGTCAGTTGACAAGCCTCTTCACTCACCTGTTGCCAATTATTAATTTTATAATAATTGGTGGTAAAATTTTACTTGAGGCACATATAATACAGTATTACACTATTACTTGTGTATTAACTAACCACAAACTAAGTCTTAGTTACTGTACATACTGATCTCATGTTAATTCATCATAAATGAATTGTGATGCATGTGTTATCTCAAGCAGTTACTGTATTTGTTATATCTGAATCCTGTAAATTTTTGCGAGCTACTGAAGGAACAAGTCATGAATAACACGTTAAATACTGATCTCATATTTGTTCATCATTAATGAATCATGATGCAACGCTTATCCTAAGCAGTTACTAATTCCGTAAACCTCTGTTAACTACTGAAGGAACAAGTGATGAATAACACAAGTGAAATACTGATCTCATGTTTGTTCATCATTGATTATATATTTGTTCATGATTTGTACTATAGTAATAACTGAGTTAATACTAAGTATTTGTACCCCGTCAGATAAAGCGTTATTAAAACGTGTTTGCCTCCTCTCCTGTCCCTGCCTGGGTACAATTCCCTGAATGTAATGCCTGATTTATGCTTCTGACATATACTCAGAGGGCACTGCTCGCCAGCTCCAGGTCACGTACACAGTGCCGTACAGAGAGAAGCCTGATGGCACGCCACCCAATTACCGCATCTCCGGCACCCGGCCGCTCTCAGGCATTCCAGCCAGTGATTTATCTCGAGTCAAGGGGCTGCTTGCTGATCTTTCAATTAACACGCCGAAGAAACCGCTGGAGGGAATCAAACAGAAAGATGCGTAGGCCACACGGCGGTCCAGGTGGGCTCACGCGTGCTCATCTCTCTCCCACAGTCGCCAACTAGCAAGCCGCGGGTTTGTTTTACTGCGGACCTGAGGTGACAATGACAAATATCATAAACCCAGACCAGCACGAGATACCCTCCTATTTATCCAGTTTAATAGAGCTTGGGGTGAAATTTCGGATCAAATGTCTCTCCTGGGGCAGCTTGGAATTTAATACTAAACAGAAACAGATATAACACTCACATTTTACATACTTTCTGTTTTTCATTCAGTGCCGTCATCTACATACAGAATATTTTTGTGAGCCAAGAAATTTGCATTTTGTGTCCCTGATTGCAATGTCAATGAGCAAACAAAAAAGCCATACAGTACAACAGGGAATGTATATACTGTATATTTAATGTATATTCTTGTGTATATACTGTATATTTAATGTATATTCTTGTGTATATACTGTATATTTAATGTATATTCTTGTGTATATACTGTATATTTATACTGTATATTCTTGTGTATATACTGTATATTTAATGTATATTCTTGTGTATATACTGTATATTTAATGTATATTCTTGTGTATATACTGTATATTTATACTGTATATTCTTGTGTATATACTGTATATTTAATACTTGTATTAATATTTACTAACTCACACTGTGTATACTGTATCCATATATTCAAAAAAGAATATACTCAGTAACATTAGTGCCAAATAAATCAATCCATCCATCCATCTTCTACCGCTTATCGGGGTTTGGTCACGGGGGCAGCAGTCTTAGCAGGGATGCCCAGACCTCCCTCTCACAAAGAAATGCAAAAATGAAAAATTAAATTGCTTTCAGCTATCAAAAGCCTGTCACACATATATAAAAATGTTAAATCTGAAACAGTCGCACAAGTTTATCAGGTGACTGTGATCAGTGCAGTTACAAACAATGCTTTCAATGCTGGGAATTCATGCATGTAGCTGTTGCCTGTGAAACGGTTTTTGCATTTGACATGTAATTATTAGTGTTACTCTGCAACTAGGTTACATTAAGTGTAATTAAGTGATATTTGAAAGTAGACTAAGAACTATGGGAAGAGCTAATATGCTGTTTTGCATGTATGCAAAATTAGCAAAGGTTAGTCTTGAGTAGACCTCACAATAGTGCTCAGTGCAGAAATTATGCAAAGTGAGAGTCATATTTGTGCTGCAGGAATCTGGGACATTGGGGCAAAGTAATTCCCAGTGTATTTGGAGAGTCCCAAACTCAAATCAAAGTAAGAGGCACTAAATCAAGTACAGAAACCTTCTGTAGTCAAGTATATCCCTGAAATAGCACGCTCTTAGCGTTACTAGACAGACTGGTCTGTCCGAGATAGTGCTTTGTTACACACATTTGTCTTTACTCGTCCCCTTTATGCTTCAAAGGAGATGTAAACAAATATCTCAGGCAGTCCCTGACCAATGCATCTACACTGTTTATTGGTGTGAACACTGCAGTAATTTGTTTTGAAATCAAGGCAGCAAGGTTTGCTTTACAAGGTTAAGAAACTAGACTTTAAAATCGTAGGTTAAATCCTAGGATGATAACTCATCTTCCATCCAAATAACATCCTGAGACCTGAGAGCTGTGGTTCTGACATTTTTGTCAGAGACATATGGCTTTTTATATATGAATCCATATATGAAGAGTAGGTCACCTCTCACGTGTGTGATATAAAACAATAACTATAATTATAATACTAATAATAGTAATAAATGCAAACTTCACAAACACATAAATGGGAAGAATTTGATCTACATGGATGACAGGAGTCAGCACTGACTTCACATCATCAAATAATAACAATAATCAAATGACTATATATTGAAAACACAAGTCTTTTACAGGTAAGATTAAAAATTGTAATGTTTAATCATGTCAACATCTTGTTGGTCATCTGGTTAAACACTGCAGTCTGTGTCACATACGTAAAACAAGCTTCAGTATTTAAAAATTAACACTACATAGACACCTGCTCTTCTAAACAGACATAGAGATATAGCCTGATAATTAATTATATGTGTTCCATATGGAAGTGAATAGCTCTTATGTGGCAACTTGATATAATATACATGACCCATATATTTTTGTGAGACTGCTTGAGCCCCCAGAAACCACTGAAGAGGGCCATCATGTGCGTTGATGGTCTTACTATTATTCTGTTGCAGGGGCTTGGCTGTGCAAGGTGAGCATTGATTCAGATATCCTTGGATCAATTGATGTATCTTTCAAATACACCTTAAAGTACGACATCTCTTAATTAGAAGAGAATATAGTGCAGATACGGGACAGGGCTTGTAGCCAAATATTCTGAAAGTAATTGTACAAGAACTGGAAATGTTCAAATCAAGACTGGGTACAGTACCATGAGGGCAGTGTTTAATACGGGGCGATGTGTGGCTCTGCAGGTTAGGACTCCATAGTCAGTGTTGGATTTAGTGAAGACACTATTAAGGAGTCAAAAAAAGTTCAAATCCCATAGCTGGTAAAGTGATGTCACTGCTGGGCCCTTTAGCAAGGCCCAATTAGTCCAGGGATGCTGTGTAACCCTCCTTTCTGACCCTCATTGTTTTTTAATTTGGGTAAAAGCATCTAAATAAATCAAGTGAAAATGCGTGTGCCAGTTCCCAATCCTGCTACGGTCACCTCTATAGCCTGGCTGTTTCATTTTGTGCCGTGAGCCATCACCGTTAACTGAATGAATGAATTGCACTATTTACGTTAAATGACGCCAAGAGTGTAAGACTTACATACTTAGTTTGTCTTTACGAAGTTGCCTATCACGCCCAGAAACATTCTTCACTCCTAGTCCGAATAACGGAAATGACGGGTTCAGAAGAAAAACTACAAAATCCAGATTCACCAGCTGCCAGTACTTCCTGTTTTTATCACATGACTTTTCTCAGTTTTAATCATGGCGGAAGCAGTGGAACAGGTAAGCCTTTCAAAGCAGAACTGGAATGTACAGGATAAAACGTTTAATTTACTATTTTCTTTATTACTGCACATGGATTTTCTTTTATTTGTTTTGCGATATATCTGAATATTTATGAAGTGTTATATTTTAGTAGTTGTGTCACGTTAGCTACAATGACTGGTCATATTTTGTTTTATGCTCCTAATAACGAAGAAAAGGGAAAGACGGTATTTGAAAATACCTGTGTGGTAGCGAAATTATTTATTTGTTTGCGAGTTAAAGTACTGATTCCAGTTCTAGGAGGAACTCCTCCTTGTAGTCTACTACTGTTTGGAATTTTCATAACGTGACAGGTCAATATATGTGATATTCAGGACAAATGCATAATTGTCCGATTGACGCATCATCATAGACATGAACGGTTGCAAGCTGCATATCGACTGGGACTCCTAGCAGGCGTAGCACTGGCTGTACGGCTGGCTTTCAGCCTTCACGGCTACTCCACTTAGTGTTCAGTGCCTGAATTAATTGGAACATTTTATGCAGTATTAAAATTGTCCCAAAACATTGGGACATTGCTGTTTCCAGAAATATAAACCATACGGTTCTTTGGGTAATAACTGATGGATGCTGGAAGACGTATACCCGCGAGCTGGAGGGATCGAAACTGTCAGGCTTATTAAAGTCTAGCTATTTCAAAGGCATACATGTTAAAATTGTAATTATAATGATTCTTGTTGAATAATAATTCCACTTAATACACACTGTATACTGGTACAATTATTTTTACTTCATCTATGAATTTTGAAATGTGTTAAATGTAATTAAAAGCTGAGTTAAACATGCAAATGAATGGTGTCCTTATTACAGATCTCACTCTTTAACATGTCAAACATCATAACTGTTAATGTACTTTCTGAGCACTGCCATGACTAAACATGCATGTAAAGGTCTCTGGCACATTGGAAAGCTTCAGTTATTACTGCCCCGTCATTTTGAAGAAAAAAAGTATTGTGTTTCAAAGGTTTAAGGGTAAATTCCTGTTCTTTTTTAGGGAAGGAAACCAAGTGAAGATTCCACAGATGAGTCAGAGGTAGGGATGATTTCTTTGCATTACTTTGCATTTGTTCCCACAGTAAATATTTCAGATTAGGAATCTGTTCTTTACTGGGATGGCTTATAAATACTCATGCATTTACTTTCTTGGGGTCTAAAGGACTTGGCAGTATGACAAAAAATGTGGTGTGAATCAATCATTTTACCCTATGAGTTTGACATTTTTATCTTCGCAATTCTTTAGACCTTTGTGTTGGTAGAAAGAAATATGCCTGTAGCATTGACAGATTGACAAAGAAGTATTCTGTAGTAATATTGAATCTAAGGTTTTGTTGCTTTTAATGTGCATGAATGAAGTTTTTTGTACAACGTTTTATAATGATTTTTAGGTGTAAAAAGTTTTTTTTTTTTCTTTCCTTCAATGTTTGTTGACGTAATATGACTTGGGCCCTAGGAGTCACTGTTTATTGTACTGCAGCAGGCAGGGAATGCATTTTCTGAAGCAGTTTCCATGGCAATGCCTTATAAAGATTTCCAGCATCTCAGTGGTCTCACACCATGTGCCCTGGAAACACTAGCTCTGTCTAAATGGCACGCTCAGGAGTAGGGGTGGGGTGGGGTGGGGGGTCACCTAGGCACTGCCACAGCACCGCAGGACCCTTCCGGGTGTCCGCTTGCTGTGCGTGTATGAAGTCACAGGTGTGTCTGCTTATATTCCATTTCGTCCCTCTTCTTCCTGTCACGAGAGGTGTTTACCTTTCTACTCCCTTTAAAGGAGCATCCATCTGTGGGCAAGTGGCACTAAATGCGGCCATTCTTTAAGTTTATGAGCGGCAGAGTAAGATGTTTTTATGTAAGCCATCATTAAAGGTGTGTGAAGCCCAGGACAAGTGAATTTTTAACATGAGCAACTGATATGGGTAAAGCAGGAGACACAGGAATGACACACTCATTTCAATATTCCATCTTTTTGGTGTTTGATCAATTTTTGTTTGATATTATTCATTTTGAAGCAGTATTGAATTACAGGAATGTTTTATGTGGCTTTGAGTTCTTAATGTGGATCATCGCTATAAAAACATGGAAACAGGCTTATTGCAGTTTAATATTAAGATTAACATTAAAGTACCATTTAAAATATGGTAATTATTATTTAAAAACACCATTCTTTATGACTCCATAAAATTCTCGATCTCCAATACACATATTTATATTTTCTTTTTTTTTTTTTGCATCTGTTGTCTCAGGTGTTGAATGTATAAGATTTATATGAGACAATCGATTGTTCTTTCTAAACCGCAAATTTGAAGATGCATTGTGTTTTTGACTGACTGATGTCCTGCATTGTTCAATTGCTGTTTTATGTCCAGAAACACATTTTTTTCTCTCTCTCCACATACTCAGTATGGTGGCGGCGTGAATCGATCCATTTTTTTTTTCTCTCCGAGATGTGGAGCCGCACCAATCTAGTTAATCCGGGGTATAGGGCCTGAAATGATGCATTGTGCTGTCTCTCGGATCGCGTGAATCCGCGCTCCCCGTTTCCGGGGAGAGACCGCGGCGTCCCGTGGCGGACTGCCGGGATGCTCGAGCGCTTCGGTGTTAAGCAGCTGGATCCAAGGTCACGGCGGCTTGGTTGCCAAGATCAATGGTTTTCTGAGTGAGCGGCGCGTATGCGCTGCGTGTTTGCGCAGCTGGACTGCGCAGCTCGGCTTGTCCGCGTGGTATTTGAACCAGCAATCACGGAGATGCGCTTTGTTATGTTAATGTTACTGTGTATGCCGTAGCCCGTAGCAGCAAGTATGGATCTTAGAAATGAGAGTTGAAGTGATTTTTAGCGTGATTGTTAATGATCGCCTACTCTTTTTTTCTTTCCTTTTGCGCTGTTTCCCCAGTTATAATGTAACAAAAAGGCAGTTAAAATTATTATTTTTATTTTTAAAGTCTCCAGCACTCTGCTCAGTTACCCATAAAATTTCACTCATATTTATTTTGATTTTTTTTTTGTCCTCCTATAAGTAAAAAATGTGCTCTGGTTTTGCCTAGTTGTCATAGAAACACCGCCGGCCTATCCACACTGCACTGATGGCTACGTTTGGATGTTTTCCAGGATTATTAAAATTTAAGTTAAATTATTGATCTCTTTTCTTTTTTTATGCTCACTCAGTTTACCCTTGGTACATCTGTTGGGCTTTAGCCAGGACTATAATCTGAGTATTTTGATTTTGAACTGTCAACTTTAAAGTGGTATCATTGACCCTAAGCTGGTAAAAGACGTAGGTTTCTGTATATTTTATAAAACAAGTGACTGGATTCAGAGGGTAATGTGCATCAGATTTCCTCAGTTTCTGAGCCGGTTGCTGTGAGTTCCGGAGCTCCCACGGTCCGTTTGATGTTCTAATTGGTTCACCTTGACGACGGAACCTCACGCATGAGCCCATCTGATGGAAAGAAAGGATTGGGAGAGTCCCCGCATTGTTCTGCACCGTTGAATGCTCCTGTTACGACGTGTGTATGAAGTGGTAAATAAAATATAACATGTCAGATCAGCAGCGGATGGAGCTTCCCTTTTAGTGTTACACAGAATGGAATGTCAGGAAGATGCGCAACAAACGAAATTCAGCCCTAAAAACAATGCAAAATAAATAAACAAGTTTCCTTCAAATGAAATCCTGCCTGTGGCTGAGATCCCCCCCCCCCTTCTGAAATCCACAAGTGCACCCCCTCTGCACACATGCCCTGGAGTTTGAGAATCTCTATTTTCCATGCAAACCTAGTTTACTTTGTTTTTATTTTTATTTATTTTCTGTACGGTTGCGTCCGTGGTTTTGATTCCGTTGCCTCTGTGACGGAGGTTTTCATCACACTGACACAGGGTGGAGACATTGTGGGTTTGCTTCATGATGGCAGGATGTCTGTAGGGGATGAATCGTCTCCTCTTCCTCTCTCCTGCAAGGTAATTCTCCCTGTTCCAGGCTAATGTCGAATCTTGATCAGGGTTCGGTCTGTGTTGCTTTGAGTTGTGGAAGGAAATGCCCTTTAAAAAAAATCACACTTCATTTTGGCAGATAAATCTCTAATCTCTTGGAAATATTTCAGAATAATATGCTCAGCCAATATGTCTCTTCTCATGCTGCAGTAATAATTGCCACTCGGAGCCAAACGAGTGGATTCTCATCCTCACACAGCTAGAGGTTCCCAGAGAAAAATAACATTTCAATTTTGCATGATTTGTGTTTCATTATGTAAAATTTTATGCCAGTTATGTTCATTATAAGCAATGAATAATCTTAATAGTAGTTGTTTTGCCATTATATCAGCTAGTTAAGGCACAGTGTGTAATCTGTGTAATCATAGACATACAGCATGTGATATGCTATATTTGCAAGCTAAACTGCATAAAACCTGATTACTTTGAAAGGGTCAAACACATTGCTCTTTTGTTTCTCTGTATCTGGCTTTTTAGAGATGGCTTGTTCATTTTTTGATGTCTAGGATTCAGATTAAGGTAAAAGTATCTCTTGTTTTGAACATGTCCTTGAGATTTCTCTAGATCTCCTCATCAACTAGGGGCATGGAATAGTCACTCAGTCCTCCACTGTGCCAGTATATAATGAGTTGTGTGTTCATTTTAAACATTGTAAGGATATTCGAATAGCAGTCGTAATTGCCAGAAAAATACTATGGGTTTGAGTTATATCTGACAATATATTTGGAATGCATTTGTGGGGGAAGGGGGAGAATGTATGAGTGTGTTAGCACTTTGCTCCTGTGATCAGAAAGTTGCTGGTTCAAATCCCAGGCTTGGCTTTGGGCCCCTAAGCAAGGGCCTTAACCCTTCAACTGGTCCAGTGACTGGCTGCCCTTGTTTTTTTTTTGTTTAGATAAAAGTGTCTGCTTATTAAATCTGAATGCAACTGAAAATAAGCTATCAGTTTTCAAGCGTAAGCAGAGATCATTTGTTAAATCAGGTGCAGATTTCATTAAAGTCCTATCAGTAAAGAGGAACCTGATCATGATGTGTGTTGCTGGAGCTACTGTTCAGAATGTTTCCATTCCTCAAGTGAAGGAGCATCTGGAATTGTAACTGGTCACGTTTTGCTATCATCTCTCACTAACATCAGTATTGTAATGTAGAATTGATGTGGGGCTGATTTAACTTGGTTTTGCAGCAATGCAGGTTATGTTTTGAATGAAAACAGCCTTAATGTGAAGTAGATGGATAGATAGATGGATAGACAGACAGAAGAGGTCTGCTTCGTTTGTTTGCTTTGGTTCTCTCTCTACTTCAGCTTAAAATTGGGCTTGCTGGGAATGATGTGTGTCTGTCACCCTAGTGAAGGGAAGAGAAGAAAAAAAGACAGTTTTACCCCCAGGCTCTATTTAAAAATAGGAAATTACACTTATCCACTCGTTGAGCAGATGGAAAGCTATAAAATGAAGAGAATGCAAAAGTTTAGATGAATAGTTATTTTCGAGAAAATAAACTTTTTTTCTCTCTCTCTCTTTTCTCCCTCCCTTCTCCTGTAATGGCTTTGTAGACCATGACAAATGTCCAGGCATTAGAAATTTCATGTCTGGCAGAAACAGGAAATAGACATGGAGTTGGGTGAGAGCAGAGAAAATGCTTTTGAAAATGAAACCTTTTTTTTTTTTTCCCCGCGGTGTTTCATACTGGTTCTGATTACGGCTACCTTTGTTTTACTGAAGCACCTCAGAGACAGCTCTGCATCCTTGGATAAGCAGGCAGGATTGTGCCAGTTAAGCGCGAGTTGGCCCTGTGCTTTAATACTGGGGAAATCTTATGGTGTGGAGCGCCCTGTCAACAACACAGTGAGTCATGTACGATTAGCTGGAGTCAATAAGTAATATTAAAGGGTCGCAGTATGGATCAGGAGGCAGGATAATGGAAGGGTGTTTATATAGACAGGGGATGTATTGGACCTCAGAGTGGATTTGACCAGAGTATAGTAAAGCTTCCAGTGAGGTATGGGATCAGGTGAAACGAGGGGGAGGCAGATTTGGGATAGAAATAAAGATGAAGGTGTGGATGGTACTGGGCTGAAGCTGTGCCCCCCCCCCCCCCCCCGTGCTTTGCCTCTTTCCTGTTTTAATGTGTGTCTGCTTTTGTCTTATGTGTGATCACATAAGACACAGATCGTGCATCATAACACAGTTCATAACACAACTACCAAGGAAATTTATTTACTTTCACCATGGCACCAATGTCAGTGTGATGAATGTGTATTTCATAGCTGTTAATCCATGATATTTAAACAGGTAATGCACATTTTTATTTAATTTATAGATTGGGAAAATACATACATACACTGATTGCGGGTCATATAAGGTAAAACAGTGAATCCAGAATTTAAAACATACACTTTCAGATATGGGTGAATCGCATTTGACATTCCATGGCTAAAATAAGATTTTAAGTAGTTGATCAATGGATGGATGGATATTGGTAGCATGGAACTTATGTAAATACTGCAAAAATATCGTTTATACTGTAATACCTCCAGCAGTACATATTGAACCATGACTACTGCAGTGAAAGTCAGATCAATACTTAATCAAAGCCTCAATCAAGCCGTGTTAATTAGAATCTCCAGGAAAAAAATTAAATAAATGCATATGATGCGGAATGTGTCAGGAGAATAGGACTGGGCTATGCTCAACTTGTTCTCCCACGTCACACTGGTAACGAGCCTGTCTGTCCCATCGGTGTCTTCCAGGAGGAGGAGAGCGAAGAGGAGCCCAAGCTGAAGTACGAGCGGCTGGCCAATGGCGTGACGGAGATCCTGCAGAAGGATGCGGCCAGCTGTATGACGGTTCATGACAAGGTGTGACTGCTAGCGCCGCCCTTCTGGTGTCTGGGTGGCTTTTTGCATGTCTGTCGTAGCCATGCTAATATGCTGTCTCTACATTGACCAGTTACAGTAAATAGAATTGTGATACTCCTCACGTAACGACCTATCCGTTTAACGACCGCCCGGACTTGCATTATACGGTGTATGAGGACGTTGGCCGTGGAAATGACAGCCGCGGTGTCTGAGCGTCAAGCGATTGTGCAAATTAAAACAAAGTAATCATCCTGGAGTTTCCTTTAGTATGGAAGATTATAAGCACAATAATTCAAATGGCAATTCTTTTTGCAATTGGCAATTCAACATTCAATCAGAGCATGCATTTGTCATTTAAATATTTAATCTGAACATGTAATTTTTAAATACATTTTGCAATCGGCAATTCAATGTGCAAAGTGCTTATGCAATCCTTAATTCATCTCAAAATATTTTGAATAATAAATAGAATAACAAGGCACTGAATTGCATTTCGTATTGCCATGGGTTTTTTGCCTCTCTATTCAAATGCAATGGCGTCCCCGGCAATTGCATTGCATGTTGGGGGGAAAACTCAATTTGCAATTCCCAACTGCCAGACCGCTCATCAAGGCGGACCTTCATTAACGACGTCACTTCCTTGTTTAGGGCCTCACCAGCATTCAACGGATTTGTTCGTTTAGAGAGTAATGGCGACAGAAGAGCCTGTAGCAAATATTTGTGCCTTAGCAGATGACATGGAAAACAATTGGGTATCAGCAATAGATGCGTTTGATAGGTTGCTTTTGCTCTCACAGAGGGTAGAGGAACTTTACATCTTAACTGGACTTGACATGGGAAGGGTGCAAACTAATTTAAGAGTGGGGAGACCTGCCATGGAGATACCTGTGGTGGCCATTAAGGGGAGACTCGCCATGGAGATACCTGTGGTGGCCATTGAGGGGAGACTCGCCATGGAGATACCTGTGGTGGCCATTGAGGGGAGACTCGCCATGGAGATACCTGTGGTGGCCATTGAGGGGAGACTCGCCATGGAGATACCTGTGGTGGCCATTGAGGGGAGACTCGCCATGGAGATACCTGTGGTGGCCATTGAGGGGAGACTCGCCATGGAGATACCTGTGGTGGCCATTGAGGGGAGACTCGCCATGGAGATACCTGTGGTGGCCATTGAGGGGAGACTCGCCATGGAGATACCTGTGGTGGCCATTGAGGGGAGACTCGCCATCGAGATACCTGTGGTGGCCATTGAGGGGAGACTCGCCATCGAGATACCTGTGGTGGCCATTGAGGGCTACCTCTATGGGCTGATATTTGTGCTACTAGAAACTGAATATGAATTGTGTATACTTGAATCTGCAGTTGTCGCATTAATAAACTCAATCTGAGTTTATTAGTCGAATCTGAATTCAGTTTGCAAATCCGATTTCAACTTATTGAGGAAAAGTAATCGACCACAGGTTCACAACGCAACTCATTTCCACATTTATGACAGTTTTGCCGGTCGGGGTAAAGTGGAGGCGTGTGCCGGGGTGTCGCAAGAGCAAATACGGGATCATATACGCATTACTCTCTAAACGAACAAATCCGTTGAATGCTGGTGAGGCCCTAAACAAGGAAGTGACGTCGTTAATGAAGGTCCGCCTTGATGAGCGGTCTGACAGTTGGGAATTGCAAATTGAGTTTCCCCCCCAACATGCAATGCAATTGCCGGGGACGCCATTGCATTTGAATAGAGAGGCAAAAAACCCATGGCAATACGAAATGCAATTCAGTGCCTTGTTGTTCTATTTATTATTCAAAATATTTTGAGATGAATTAAGGATTGCATAAGCACTTTGCACATTGAATTGCCGATTGCAAAATGTATTTAAAAATTACATGTTCAGATTAAATATTGAAATGACAAATTCATGCTCTGATTGAATATTGAATTGCCAATTGCAATATGAATTGCCATTTGAATTTTTGTGCTTATAATCTTCCATACTTAAAGTTTAGACCTTTTCATTATTCAGAATGAATAAAAACACTTGCCTATATTTACAGTATGCAAGCCTAAGTAATGTACATTAGAGCTGATTTTCTCTATTCTGTTTACTGGTACACAAGTACGCATGCAACTTTCAAAGCAACATGTGCAACAATCGATTGTTGTAACAGTGCAAATGCGCATGTATTTTATGTACATTTGCGCTGCAATGACCCGTGTGATATACAGCTTTACTCCGTAATCTCTGTGTGTGTGTGTGCGAGCGCATATGTATGTATAAAATAAATATATACGCACATAATGTATGTTTGTGTATATATAGCAAAACTACATGAAAGTATATAGTAAAACTATGTATTCTCTGTATAAATAATAAAATAATCATAATTTGTCGCTTTCACAGTTTTAATACAGTCATCATGTCTGATCTAATCATCTTGAAAGAATGATGCAGACAATTCTTGGCAACTGTATTTTTAGCTTTGCTGCAAAATAATTCTGACTGGTATGAAATAAGAAAATGACATGAGTTAGATGCTTGGAACGATGTAAGACCTTTATAGCTATCAGCCTTGATTATTTTCTTATTGTTTTTTACGTCCTTCATAAATGTGTCAGGAATTTAGTTTTCTCTACAGGCAATGGGAAAAAAATATGTATTAAAGAAGCCTTATTTGTATTTTTCACTGATGTCTGTATAAAGTTATACTCTTGGATTATATTATACTTAGTTTTTTAAAAGTAAAAATCAACTTCAGTTTATTTATTATTGCAGTAATGGGCCTTTATATCTTCTTTATTTACATTTTCAAACACGCGTCTCGGATCTAATGGCCCGATCGTGGCGTTTAACTCCGGATCCAGCTACGTGGAAAAGCCAGCCTTCCAGCTCACCGTCTCTCAAACGGCTTCGACACGCCCCTCTGCAGTTGGTGCTCGTCGTTTATTTGCCAGCCTCCTCTCTTCTTGGACAGTTGTGCCTCTTTCCTCCTCCTCTTCACTTTTTAAAGCATCACCTCGTCCAGCCAGGCCCGTCTGCACGGGACGGCTAATCGCCACGGCACCCAGTGCAGTCGTGCAGGCCTGTGCGGCGCAATAGTCACACCTAGTTATGTCTCCTCACCTGATGTTTTATTAACTACTATTGATTTTTTTATTTTTTTTTTACCCAGGGGATTCCCCGCCCCCCCCCCCCCCCTTTCTTTCTTCTTCTCCATCCTGAAAAAGGCAACCTCACCAGAATGAAAGATGCCATCGAGGGACTGAATCACCAATGAGATTCTTCCAACCCCCCCCCCCCCCCCCCGCCTTTTGTTTATCTGTCTGAGCCTTAGTGGGGGTGCCAGTTTCTGACCATGCACCCCGACCTGCTAACGCTCCGTTTAGCCTCTGAAGTTGCTTCATATTTTAAGTGCCTCAATCGGAATTTCATTTGAGAAATTCCATTCCGATAAATCCTTTTAAGACCCCCTCTTATGCGCAAGGCTGCGCTCCTTATTTATTTATTTTGTCTTTTTTATTTTATTTGGGAGATTGTCGGTGGCTGTGCTTGACATGCTCGGTTGTGCCCGTAAATATGAGCATTTCATTATAAACTGCAGTGAGGCGTGGTATGGGGAGACAGAGAGAAAGCGGGAAATGAGTCGGTGGGTTGGCGAGGGGCGGGGGGCATGGGTGCAATACATAAAATCTCCCCCCCCCCCCCCCCAAAAAAAAAAAAAAAAACCCCGGTTTAAATTCCCTTCCTTACTGGTTTGCATTTAGTCAACTGCACCCCTGGCAGTGGTGGCCTTCAGGAAGCGATTAGCTTCTACGTCTGGAATCGACCAATAGCAGGCAGCAGAGCGGGGGGTCATGTCCCATCACTGTGTGCCCGCCTGTCCCCAGCTCACCAGGGTTAGCTTGTATAACTGTCAGTAGTTTGGTACATTGAGGTGCCACTTTTATGGAAGAATTCTTCCTAAATCCTGACTTGACTTTCCTTTCTCAGATAATCTGTTTGTATAATTTGTCTAATATATTATTTGTCAATTTGCTGTTTTTTATGGCTAAAATAGTATTTAACCCAGAAGCTATTTAACTAAGGCAGGATTGCTGTTTCTTCACTCCAAATACTGTTTTTCCTTGAAACTCATCTGTATTTTACATGTATCAGTGCGATGATCACATCAGTACATACCTAACTAGAAACGTGCATACAGTCTACGCTTGTCATGATTGACTATTAGGTCTGTTTATAAGTCTTTCAATTAAATTGCAATTCAATGCAGAGCATGCTTTTCATATCAGTCCTTAGAAGCTAAATGTATTCCTTAGACATGCTGAAAACCTGTTATGATTTATGCTTGCTTGTCTGGCCGCTTTACACCTGCTTGTTATTATGCTTCAAACGGTGAATCATGTGGCAGCACTCAAACAGGGTCGAGGTGTTTTTCTGTGTGACTGACCATAAGAGAGGCTAAGCAATGGGATCTAATTGATTTTGGTCGTGGTGTGATTGTTGGTAATAGACATGGTGCTTTCAGCATCTCAGAAATGGCCACCTCCCTTTTCACGCACCTCAGTGTCTAGAGTTACACGTGATGGTATCGTGAACAAAAATTAACTAGTCGGTGGCATTTTTGTAGTCAACAAATGCCTTGTTTGTGAGAGAGGCCGGCAGGGAATAACCACACTTTAGAGCGAACAGCAAGGTCAGGAAGTACAAATATATCGGCTCAGTACAACAGCAGTGTGCAGAAAGGCTTCTCTGAACACACAGATCAGGCGTTTAAGTGGTTCTGAAGGCAAAAGTAGGTCCTAACCGGTACTAGCTTGGCGTACCTAATATGGCTGTCTGGAACTAGCTAAGCGTACTAAATAATGTAGTGACTGAGGGCGGAGTGGTGGCTCTGAGGCTAAAGCTCTGTGTAAGCAACTGGAAGGTTGCTGGTTCAAATCCCACAAATGCCAGGAGTGATTCTACTTCTTTGGGCCCTTGAGCAAGGCCCTTAACCTGCAATTGCTTCATCCTGGGTATGATTTTAATCTACATCCAGCCCTGTAAGGACGTCCTCCAATTTACAGGGGAAAAACTTGGGGGTTGGTGGCAGGATTGGCACTCCAGCCACTGGGGAAAAAACCTCACATTGGTCCATTCGGACTAGTGTGGTGCTGAGGTATCACCTGCCGCGTGTCTGCCCTCAGGTTCTCATCCCTGAGGTGGTTTGTTGTGTGACGGATGTGGCACCGCACTGTAATCAGTGCATGCGCCTTACCTCTCCTCTGAGCACATATCTTTAGGAATGGAAATGTGCTTTGGCCAGTTTGGACGGGTTTTGAGGAGGATCTCATACTAGGTTGATAAACTGACAATTGGATTTCTGTACTTGTTCTTTCTGTGAAGGTTTTCATGCTGGTAGATCCCAATAAACATTCTTTCAATATTATATTTTTTCTTGTTTTCATCTTGTTAAATATAATCTTAAATAATAGCTCAATTTTATTAAAAGGACCATAGGACTAACAAGCCACAAATACTTGCTCTTAAAGAGACTTAACGATTATTGTGGTGATAATTATTATTTTTTATTGCATTCCTGTTATATGTAAAGAAACATATGTGAAGCTGGAGGTTGTTTGCTTTTAGAAAAATCTTTGCTATCTACACTATGAAACTGAAATTTTTTGGTACTTGTTTTTGTTTTTGTACCTTTTGAATATTCCTGTGAGCTTTTTAAACTAAGGAACAACATATGGTAGTTGTTTGGTTGATTTTAGTCATTTCTAGCATCTGAATCCAACAAATAAATTAAATTTAATACAACACTCAATCAATCAGTTATTGTATGACTTCAAGATAACAAACAATAGCTTAATGGTATAATTATTCCTGCCTTTTAGAAGGTAAATGTTCTCTGGAGTCTTTGCTTTGAACTTGTAAGCTGATGTTGGGGTCTGGAGACCAGAGGTCATAGAGGAGAAGCATTCTGAGGGGTGATAAATTTTCCATTCTACGTAGTTCCCATAGCTTTTGTGTTTTCCATGGAGTCAAGTGAGCAGGTCATGGACTGAGCAGTCTTAAAATTGACATGAAACTCAAGCGTAATGGATTTAGGTAATAAAATAAGGCAGTTTTTCGCTTTTACAGAAAAGGAAAATCACTTTGTGTGATTATAGGAATAGGCGCTGTATTTATAAAGATTACGCATTAATGTACCTGTATTGTATCGCTGGTATGATTTCAGAATTGAGTTTTATATGGGGGGTTATGCTATTTTTTATTTTGATACCTTAAGTATTCAGTTTAGTAAAATAAAGGTTAAAATTTGAATTATCCTTCTTGTACTGGATTCATCGCTGGACCTCCAGCTGAATATTCTGCAGTCTGTTGCCCCAGTCAAGGGAAGATCAGCGAAAAACAGGCTTGCATCTCACGCCAAGAGACCACAGACAGAGGCGGAGGAATGAATGTAAGGTGGAGACCAGAAGAATCGCATGTGGCCAATGGGGCACTGAGGGGGTGTGGCCAGTGGGGCACTGAGGGGGTGTGGCCATGCCGCACTTATGATGTTTAAGCAGGCCGATGTGCTGAAAACGCCATTTCACACTGCTGTGTTTTTAATAAATGGGGCTTCCCCCAGCAATTTCACACTCCGCGCTCTGTGGGCCCCGGGCTCCGCGCAGCCGAAGGCGGCTTTAATTCCCTGCCCTGGTCCAGCGGTACGGGGCGCTGGTGGCCTGGCTCGTGCCTGCACACCTTTCACTGCCAGCTCCAGGCAAACGTTTGAGCCTCATCGCCACCTTAATCCTGCTCCAAGTCCGAGGGCCGGCAGTCTGGATGGTAACACCGGCCAGTACAAGGTGGTTAGTACAAAGCTAGGTACTAAATTAGTACGCACCCACAAGATACAAAACCATCTCATATCACTCAAACGGATCTATAGATCTTTAAATGCTTACTAATGTGGGATAAATGGTCTTTAATTTTGATAAATGGTTAATTTAATCTAGGGATTTGAAGATTTATTTGATTTTGCTTGAAGGTCTCAGCCACCAGAAGCTATGTTATGCTTACGTGTAAGTTGGCTACCATTTTAATGCGTCTTTATTAATGAATGCAGCTCACTTATGACAATTTCAGTGCAGGGAAAAATTATTTTAAAGATTCTATCATCGCCAAAAGGAACATATATCTGCCTATAATTCATGTTATATTTGAGTCCATGTCATACTTGTAATTTACTAATAAAGCTCTTTATTGTATTGAATCCATTGGCAATTATAGTATTTACAACTGTTTTTTTTTGCATGTTGGACTTGTTTAGATTTGCATTTTTGGACTTTTATGCTCCTGTTAGATTTGATAAATTCTTCTTTCAAGCTGCTTTACTTTCAAGTTTTACTGTTTGTTTTTGACCTTGGGTTGCCAAGTGTTTTCTCTATCACATTATTATAGATCAAATGTAGACCTCTCCTCTGTAAGTTAATTTGTCACAAATTAAATATAATTTGCTTAGCCTGAAGTTCCATTGCTGTGTTTATTATGTATGATTAATTATATTTTGAAATAGCTAATTAACTAGCTGGCATCCCGTCAAGGTTGTGCTGCCGCCCACTGCTCTGTGCTGCCTATGATAGACTTTCATCTTCCCCCTGCTTTCTCAAGTTTCCTCCCGCAGTCCAAAACCATTTGATAATGTGAGCTGATGCTTCTAAGTTGTGGGTAAGCCCAGCGATGTGCTGGCATCCCATAAAAGGAAGGGCGACCTCTACCTGGTGCTGCCTGTGGTTCTGTAGACAGGCTCTGTGTTCCCTGTGACTGGAAATGGAAGATGCATGCAAGGAGTTCTGTGGTTCTGTATTTAACTCAACTAATTGTCAGCTGTTGATTGTCTTCTCTGTTTCTTATTTTGCAGTTTCTGGCTTTGGGAACACATTTCGGAAAGGTCTATCTGCTTGACATTCAAGGAAATATCACTCAGAAGTTTGAAATCGTAAGTATGTGCTACCCAAATGACAACTGTTTACCCAGCTAACATTTTCACTATAACTAGGTTTAAAGTGATCACATGAGGACTTCTAACACAGACCCAGTCATCCTGGAAAAGCTTCTGGTTCTTTATGGAAGAATATATACCAAACTCTCCTGGTCCATTTGGTAGATAGAGTGCTAATTGGGTCTGTCAAGGCATTTGTGCTGTAGCATAGATGTTGGCAAGATGAAATAGAAGGTAATACCAAATAAAAATTTTCCCTTGTAACAAAAAAGAACATTCTGGATAAGGCCCATTAAAACAAAGCAACAATAATTTTCTGAATTCACTGATATAAAGATGGATAAATAAGCAAATAATCAAACAGTATAATCACTGATGAGCACGTTGTGTTTATTCTTAAATTTGAAAATTGTTAAGCCGAACCAGCAGAAATGGATGAACATGTAAGGAAAGTGTGACTCTAATTGACGGAACAGGTGCACAAATGCTTCAAGAAACGACTGAAGATCTGCTGTGTTTTGTTCACGTTCCTGTGATTAATCTGGCGGCCTGTATGGACTTGGCGCAGAGATTGGGTTGAAATTAATTCAGCCGTCTTGCATTTTGGTACATTGAGTGAGGATTTCAGAACGCTGAATGTTTTTCCGTCAGCATAATGATACATCTAGTTCAGTTAACATGGGAGGTGGGTCACAGTGGGTGAGGAAGGAAGGGGGGGTAGCTGGAGGTGGTCAGGTGACCAACTTGGAGCCTCGGCCTGCCTGGAGGGGGTCCAGCCTGGAAGGTAAACCAAGGTTGTTTTTGGTATTTGTTTGTTTGACGGGGTGCTCTCTCTTTTATGAATTTTTGCTATTTTAATAGATTAATTATAAATTAGTTCAAAGTAATAGGTAATTGTAAGCAGCAGTGCTTGGGATGGATGGATCAATAGATTACAGAAAGAAAGAAAGAAAGAGTTTTAACTGTCTTGTGCTTGACTGACTTTCTCTCGTTTTGTTTGAATGGTCAAGTTGTTGTCAGACCTATATACACCGTCAGACCTATATACACCGATCAGTCATAACATTAATACCACTGACAGGTGAAGTGAATAACACTGATTATCTCTCTATCGAGGATGTCGTTATACATTAGCCAAGTCAGCAGTCGGTTCTTGAAATTAATGTGTTGGAAGTAGAATAAATGGGCAAGTGTAAGGATCTGAACAACTTTGACAAGGGCTAAATTGTGATGGTTCTGCCAAAACGGCAGGTCTTGTGGGGTGTTTCCAGTATTCAGTGGTTAGTATCTATCAAAAGTGGTCCTAGGAAGACCAACCGGTGAACCAGCAATGGGGTCATGGGTGCACAAGGCCCACTGATGTACGTGAGGAGCGAAGGCTAGCGTGTCTGGTCTGATCCCACTTAGAGCTACTGTAGCACAAATTACTGAAAAAGTCAATGCTGGCTATTATAGAAAGGTGTCAGAACAGACAGTGCATCGCAGATAGTTGCATATGGAGCTGCATGGCTGCAGACTGGTCAGAGGGCCCATTCTGACCCCTGTCCCCCATGTAAAGCACCTATAATGGGCACGTGAGTGTAAGAACTGGACCATGAAGCAATGGAAGAAAGTGGCTTGGTGTGATAACTCAAGTTTTCTGTTACATCATGTCGGCAGCCGGGTGTGTGTGTCATTTACCTGGGGAGGCGATGGCACCAGGAGACACTATGGGAAGAAGGCAAGCGGACGGAGGCAGCATGACGCTCTGGGCAACGTTCTGCTGGGAAACCTTGGGTCCTGGCATTGGTGTGGATGTTACTTTGACATGTATCACCTGCCTAAACATTGTTGCAGACAAAGTGCATCCCTTCGTGGCACCGGTGTTCTCCAATGGCAGTGGCCTCTTTCTGCAGAATAATGCGTCCTGTCACACTGCAAGAACTGTTTATAAATGGTTTGCGGAACATGAAAAAGAGTTCAAGGTGTTGACTTGGCCTCCAAATTCCCCAGATCTCAGTCCGATGGAGCATCTGTGGGACGTGCTGGACAATAAGTCCCATCCATGCCGCCCCCAGCTCACAACTTCCAGGACTTAAAGGATCTGCTGCTAACGACTTGGTGCCAGAAACCACAGGACACCTTCTGATGTCTTGAGGAGTTCATGTCTCAGTGGGTCAGAGCTGTTTTGGCGGCACGAGGGGGACCTACATAATATTAGGCAGGTGGTTTTAATGTTATGGCTGATTGGGACACATGAAGAGCATGTAAATTTTACGTACCATGACGTAATGTTATTTCTTTATATGATATATAATGTTCCATATTGGGAGGTGGCCGCAGTGGGCTGCCAGCCTTGTGCATGCGCTCCCCCAGGCCGCGCCACTCGCATTGCATGTCAGATCGATGGCCGTCCAGCATCAGGCTCAGCACATTCTCCTTGTGCTTCTCTGGCACAGATGGGCGGGGCTCAGGTTCACAATTAAAATGGCCTCCCACCCCATTTTAACCCTCTCGTGCTCTCCCATCTTCTCATGCTACTAGTGGAGGTAGCAGACACGGAATTGGGCTGGTGTGAATCGAGGTCAGCGAGGCCAAAGGCGGTGTTGTCGTTGTGCATGTGCACACACACTGATTCACTCTTCCTCTCCCAGAGTTCGGTGAAGATCAACCAGATCAGCCTGGATGAGGGTGGAGAGCATGTCGGTGTCTGCTCTGAAGATGGCAAGGTAACCAAGCTGTGCACCACACCTCTGCGCTCGTGCATTTACATCTGATGCTTCGGCTGACATGTTTTATTCAAAGCGTCTCGCAGCTTTTGTCCATTTATACTACTTGAGGTTTTCCTGGAGCCATTCAGGTTAATAACTCCAGACGGCCCCTCGTGGAAAACAAACTTCCCTGTCCCCCATGCTACATGCTAACCCTGCAGGTCATGCCTTGTGTGAATAATGAAAAATGGCAGATTATTATTATTATTATTACTGTAAATAAAATGAGTTATTGCTGAAATGCATGTTCGCGAAGAAAACGAATGATTTTACACAAAGCTTCAGTCTCTGCGGGTGTAAATAGCAGCACGGCTGGATCTCTTATGCCCCCTAATGGATTTGTAGATTTTTTTTTTTTTTTCCATTTTTAAAGAAATATCTTTTTTTTGCATGTTTTCCACCCTGTGGACTGAAGAGGTTAATATGAATAAATGTGCCACTCCTTATTACTTTTAATCATGCTGAATAGCAATTGACTTTGGCTGAATAATTGTTTATCTTTGCTCTTTTTGTTCTTTGTCATGTGAATTAGTTACATTTCACAGCAGGTATTTTTAATTAATGTCTGTAGAAGGGGTTGAGCTGTTTGAGAGTCTTTAATCGTTTATATGTTACCAGTCAGAAGTTTGGACATGCCATGCTGCCTTCAAAGGAGAGTGATGGTGTCGCATAACATGACCTGGCCACCTGACCTAAACCCTGTAGAGATGGTTTTGGAGGAGTCTGACCAGAGAGTGGTGGAAAAGTGGCCAATGAGTGCTCAGCATATGTGGGAAGTTTTTCAGGACAGCTGGAAAAGCATCCCAGGAGGCCACCTCTTGAAGCAGGGTCAGCCAGCCCCTGAAGCAATTGAGATGAAGGGCTTTACTTATCATGCATCACTCTGCTGACTGGGGGATTTGAACAAGCAACCTTCTGAGTCCCAACCCCCAAAGATGCCCCCCACGACAACTTAATCTATGTTTTGTTCAATAGTTTTTTTGGTTAGTGCATAATTCTGTATTTTCCATTTTATATTTTTAATATCTTTTTACTATTCTCTGCATTTTAGAATTAAGAAACCTCTCTATGGGTGACTTTTGACTGGTACTGTATTTCTGCACCAGCCGGAGGGGAGTGTTTGAGGGATGTTGGGTAATTGTGTCAAAAATTCATCAGACAGTCTCCAGCAGTAAATACAATGGAAAATTGAGGCATCTCGTAATATAAACTCGAGAATTTAATCAACGGCCTGAGTGTTTATGTTTACTCATTTAGCAGATGCCAAAGCAATGTATATTTGAGAAAACAGGGTCTTACTGTCCCTGGAGCAATTGGCGTTAATACCCAAAGATGGAATCATTCAGGCGATCATGGGAACTGAGCCAGCAACCTTCTGATCACAGGCGGGGTCCTAACCAGCAGAGCCGCACACCGTCCAGTGACTGTGTGTTAACCTTGGTGAAGTGGATATGCTGAGGATGTAGAAGAAATTTTGAGTCACTGGATTGAAAATGAGGATTCCTGATATAAAAAGTATGGGGTGATTTTTAATGTTGGTGCATTTCGATGTGGGCGGCAGGCGCTCGTTTAATTCCCAGCTGGGTAGAGGTGGTTCTGGGGGGCCGCAGGGCTGAAGGGCGGCGCCGATTACGGAAAGCAGCCCTCTGCTGTGGCCGGGAGAGCAGGTACTCTGAGTCTGGCTCTTAGTGCACTCAGGCGGCAAATTCACGGCACTGACAGACGTCTGTTCCCAGAACCACTGCTAATATTGTGCTGCCCATGAATTTCACAGCTCCGTTTTTATTTTTAAGTCATTGCAACAGATGTCACAGTTTATACTGGACTGTTATTTTTTTTTGTTTTTAATGTTAAGATCAGGTGATTAAATAGCAGCCGGGCTAATGATCGCCTACTATCGTCGTTAAACGATCACCTGTGATGCGCATCATAGAGAAATTGCGATTCCTTGGGAGTCTGTTACATTCCACTGTTGCATTTATCCTGATGAGGCATTTGTCTGTTCTGACATTTTTGCCCCCAGTTTTTTCTTTAAAACATTTTTCCCTCCACCACCAAACACGTGTTTTCCATTGATATTCTTCTATTGATCTCAGCTCGGCTGTTATCTCATCCGCCCCGCTGATTATCGCCATCCGTGGTGGATTGCGTAGTCGAGATATGCCCCCTGATATCTCCCGAAACTCGCATTCCGATGGTAAAACAAGATCTTGTCTCCCTGGTAGTAGAGGTGCAAATTAAAATAGCCATTTTTCCTCTGAATCCGATTCTGCTTAGTTCAGACTCTTCCCCGTTGGTCCTGCAGACAGCTATAAACGATTTCTGCACTTAGAGGATCATGTTTTTTATTGATTATTTTAAGTCTTTAAGCTAGATGAGTTGCTCTGCAATCTAACTGCACAGTTATGGTGGTGTAATTTCATATTCATTTGGTTATTCCTTGTCACACTCCGTTTTTGTTCAATGTCCAGGAATAAATTAAAATTCAGGCATGTATTTTTGATCTGTGTTACACTATATTGGCAAAAGCATTGAGATACCTGCCTTTACACAGACATGAACTTGAATGACATCCCGTTCTTAATACATAGGCTTTAATGTGGAGTTGGGCCACCCTTTGCAGCTATAACAGCTTCAGCTCTTCTGGGATGGCTGTCCACAAGGATTAGGAGTGTGTTTATGGGAATTTTTGACCATTCTTCCAGGAGAGTATTTGTGAGGTCAGGCACTGATGTTGGACGAGAAGGCTCTAATTCATCCCAAAGGTGTTTTATCGAGTTGAGGTCAGGGCTCTGTGCAGGCCAGTCAAGTTCCTCCACACCAGACTCGCTCATCCATGTGCTTATGGACCTTGCTTTGTGCACTGGTGCGCAGTCATGATGGAACAGGAAAGGGCCATCCTCAAACTGTTTGGAATTGTCCAAAATGGCTTCAAATTCTGCACATTAAGAGTTTCTTTCACTGGAACTAAGGGGCCAAACCCAACCCCTGACAGACAACCCCACACCATAATCCCCCCTCCACCTAACGTTACACTTGGCACAATGCAGCCAGGCAAGTACCGTTCTCCTGCCAACCGCCAAACCCAGACTCGTCCATTGGATTGCCAGACAGAGAAGCGTGATTCGTCACTCCAGTCTTCCACTGCTCTAGAGTCCAATAGCGTGCCGCTATTTGCACTTGGTGATGTAAGGCTTGGATGCAGCTGCTCGGCGATGGAAGCCCATTCCATTAAGTTCTCTACACACTGTTCTTGAGCTAATCTGAAAGGCACGCAAAGTTTGGAGGTCTGTAGCTATAGACTCTACAGACAGTTGCTGACTTCTGCACGCTGTGCACCTCCGCATGCGTTGTCCCCGCTCTGTGATTTTACACGTCCTACCACTTTGTAGCCGGGTAGCTGCTGTTCCCAATTGCTTCCACTTTGTTATAATACCACTAACAGTTGACTATGGAATATTTAATAGCGAGGAAATTTCACTAATTGACTTACTGCACAGGTGGCATCCTATCACGGTACCACGCTTGAGTTCACTGAGCTCCTGAGTGATCCCCCGTGAGCAGTAAAGCTCCAGAAAGTTCCCATCAGATCCGAGCTCTATGGCAGCCATGAGATATTATGCACGGCTTTGATAGAAGATGGGATGTTTTTGGCTCAGAAGGCCCACATACAGAAAGAAGAGTTCATGGTATTGACCTAAGGAGGATGATGTGGATGGAGTGGGCGTCGCCTTTCTTCGGAATGTCCACCCTTTGTCGGAATACGCTCACTGAATAGCCATCCCGCTGAAGTAAATAACGGCTAAGTGAATGCCTGTTGTGTAACACCGTTTTGTTTCTGGCGGAGCTCTGGGTGAAAAGGAAAATATGCCTTGTCAATAAAGGACACACAGAAGTCCCCACGTGACACTTTGGCCTGTATATTTCTCGTCAGAAGACGCATAACTACTTTACCGTACAGCTTTTTGTACATCCAAGGTACAGGCCATCCGTGAAAAGCACCAGATACCACGCAGACATCTGTGAAAAGAACAAAAACTCTGATTTTCTCCTAAATTGAAAAATTTTTGACGAATAGAGCTTATAAATGACATGGCATACATTGGGGTCTAGTGACTATATAGATCAGGGCAAAGGTTTGATCACGGTGCCCCTGAAAATGAATCGTCTTTGACTTGCAGCCATTGATGTGTTTGTGCATCAGCCTTAAATTCAGAGTATAATTCGCTGTTGCATCCTTTGCAGCAAATGCCTTTAAATTGAGAACAATATCTGCATTCCTTCAAAAAAAAAAAAAAGAGTGGTATTACAAAATAAAGGTAAATAAAGGCCATCAAATTGATCTTGGGGGTGATGTGGCTCTGCCGGTTAGGAGTCTGTGCCCCTTTCCGGAAGGTCGCTGGTTTGAATAACATAGCCTGCAGAGTAATTAAATTACTTTTGCACCCTTGAGCAAGGACCTTAACCCCAAACATTAGGAGTGCCAACAAAAAAATGGCTGATCCTAAGCGCTGACCGTAAGCTTCACTATTCCCTGTATATCTGGGTGTCGCGTCTTGTTTCTTAACCCCTTTGTACCCATATACATTTTATTTATGTTTTTTTACTTTTTTTGTACATGCTGGAGAGGAGTCTGATAAGAGTTCAGCTCATGCCTCCGCATCAACAAATTCTCCAGGTTACTGGCAATCACTGAGCGCACAGATTTGCCTTTAATAGGAGGCCTCAGTGTGCGTTTGTGGGCTTGGGGAAGGAGCTGGTCTGCATCCAGATAATGAATGAATGCACCTGAAAAGCCATCAGTGGTTCTGTGGCCAGGCTGTAGGGTCTGATGTCGTTGACTTTGTGCAATGTGCCGGAAGCTTCCTCCACCCAATTAATTTATGCTTGAAGCAGAGGCCATGAATTCTGCCTGGGAGTGCCCATGGTTCCGGTGTGTTTAGGCAACGTTGCTGCGGAGTGGGCCTCTGTCATCCACTTTCTGAGTTTTGAGTGCTTCCAGAGTGGGTTTTCCCAGTTTTTCCCAGAAGAGCATTACGTTCTCCATTGCGGCAAAGCTCTGTTTCCCATTGTGCAGAGGTTGTGCAGAGGTTGCTCCTTAATGTCGGTCTTTCTCAGCCTCTTTTCCCATCTCTTTGGCTTGCACAGGTGCAGGTGTTTGGACTCTACACCAGAGAGGGCTTCCACGAGAACTTTGACTGTCCCATAAAGGTATGCCGGCAACTTCAGCATGGTCTTTAGCGTAACATTTTATTTGATCACTCTGCGTCCTACATGAACTGAACACATCAACAGAAAAACTATCATTGTTCTCGAGACCCCAATGGAAACTACACATGGTTTTCAGATTGGTCTGCCACCGCAGACACCTGATCTCTATATGATGAATGATGATTCAAAAAGTATGTGAAAGATCTTTTTAAAACATTGAAAACTCTAGGATTCTAAGAGTGAAAATCTGGAACTTTTCAAATTTTGGGAGATGTAACACCAACATTAAAGTAGCCCCACACAGTGGTAGCATATGAATAGACAGACTTTGAAACTGATTGAGACAAGTCACACACTGTTGTGCTGTTAACGGATATTTTTTGGAGAGGTGGGAGAGCGTGTAGAGGGGCTCGAGATGGTATAGGTTGGAGGGTGGGAGGAGTAGGGATTATATGGGGGGGTGACGGATCCATCCAGGGAATATATTATTATCGTTCCGACGGCATCTAGTTCAACCTGAAGCTTTTTTCAGGCTAACCCTCAACACAATTCAGAGATTATGTGACTCCCATCAACATTGTGTGGAGCTGCATTAGCATGCAGGAGAGAGAAGCTACGGTGCATGAGTGGACAATTACAGCTCGCTGACGGAGAGTCGCGCTGCTCTGGGAAGCCCGGCTGTCTGCTCGAGGGCGAATTTCACTTTTAAATCGCTCTTCGAGTACGTAGAGCAGTTTCCTCAAGTACACACTCACAACAAGTGACTCTGACAATCCACACCTGCACGTGTCCCCCCCCCCCCCCCCCCAGTTGTAGTTTGAGCTCAGAGTCAGGGTAATCATTGTTATTTTGTGTAAGGGGAAATGCCTCATAACAGACACGTTTATGAACTGTGTGGTTCTGTGTAAAGTGGCATGTGCATTGCAGACAGGGAATGACAGGAGCTGTAATACTGTCGCACTTCAGGCCCCAGAAACACTACCACACTCTGGGTCACTATATACTGAACCTCTACAATGCATATGTTACTGCGTCTGTCTGTCCGACCGACCGACCAAACACTTTACCTTTATTTTTTATAGTATGTGGCATTGGTGGAGAGAGCACAGAGAATTTCTTTGTACGTGTACAATGACAATAGTTTCTATTCTGTTTACACTTGATTTTCCAAATGTTTAATTTCCTAATGTATTATTTTGTGCCATTCATAAGTATGTACTTCTGTATTTTGCAGAGTGTATTTCAATATAGTCTTGCTGTCTTACGGAGCTGAGTGATGACCTTTAATTGCTGCATCATCCTCCAAAGTGCAGGAGAATCCCAAGGTGGCAGGATACGGATTTGGATCCGGACAGCCGGAGAGTCCGGCCTCACACGCCGATCTAGGGACCCCCGCTATAAAGCCCTCTAATTAGGCAGGGACTGACACTGTCAGCTCTTGGGGCCAGTGCATTTCCACGTGCCCGTCAGCCCCCCCCAGCCCAGAAGAGGGGGCGCCTGACCAGCATGTGACGGGTGTCCAGAGCTGGCCTGGGCTACAGCGGGCTCCTTATTACCACTGGGGGAGGAGAGGATCGGTGCGTTTGCACGTCAGGGGCCCGAGTCAAAGTGATGCGGCCATCAATAAAATATGAAATAATATTCCTGCCCATGGAGACTTAAGGAGGAGAAGAGTAATAACATAAAGTGAAATCCTTTTAGGGCGCCAAACGTAAAAAGCCCCCGCCTCTGTCATCTGCCCCCCACTCCCCACCATGCTGACACAGCACTGAGCCAGTGCCCCCAACCCTGTTATTATTCACTTATCCCACCCCCCCCGGGTCACGTCTTGGAATACCACTCTCATTCCCTCCCAATCCTGTCCGATCCCCTACTGACCACAGTTATTCAGAGTGTCTCTTGCTACTGGGCCATTTGTGGGATTCCACCGATCTCTTCCGGGTCTGCCGTGTCTGTCCACATCGAAGTTAGAAGTCGTGCTGATTCTCCGCCGATGATGACGGTACCATGCGCTGTGATGACCACTAGGGGCGCTCTTTGAAGCATGCCGATTGTGAATGGCCTCTGAATCGGCCATGTCCCTGTCAGCTTACGGATGCTTCCTCTCTCCCATGCAGGTGGTGGCGCTGCACCCACAGTTCAGCAGGTCGAACAACAAGCAGTTTGTTACTGGCGGAAACAAGGTCAGTGTAAAAGACATTTTTAAGTAGTATTGGAAATTACTGTCCTTTGCAGGTTTACATACTCATGTACCAGATGATTTTACCCAAAGCGATATACAATAAAGAAAGCAGGGGCTGCTCAGTGGCCCAACAGTAACACCACTTTGCTGTCCCTGAGATTTGAACCGACACCCTTCCGATCACGGGTATAACGTCCTAAACCACTGATTCACAAACCATCCTCATATTCAAATCGTTCACTGTGGTTAGAGACAATAAGAACAGCATGGCCTACAAAACAGTGTGTAACCTCGCATTTGCTCAATTGATGAAATGCTGTACAACGTCATTATTGTTAGCATTATAAATGGCAGTAACAACATCAGCAATTATAATAAATTTAATTGAAATAATCAACTTTTGTTCTTTACAGCTGCGTACCACTCAAACCTGAATCAGATAATTAAGTTACAAACCTGTTTCATTAATTGTCATTTTACCCTTTTGAAAGATGTGGTTATATTTTAATGGTATGAGTTTATATGAGCTTAAAAACGAATCTGTGGGTGCGCAGCGGGGCTGGAAGCCCAGGAGAAGGTGGACCACACGTCTGTGTGATTTACGTGTCTGCCGCTTGCTCTGATGCATTCTGTAGTGTCTGGGAAGCGGTCACCTGATTTCAGGGCACTGCAACATGAGCGCTCTGCGGATTCCAAAAGTGCACTTTCGTGTTGCTCCTTAAGGCGAGTGCTGATTGTAATTGGCCCTTGGGATGGGGCCAAGGGTGTCCAAGGTCAGAATGGATGGGGGGGGTGCCCAACACCTCCCCCCCCCCCCCTCCCCCAGCTCTCCCTACTTTCAGGCCTTAAGGGATGGCTGAGTAGGGAAGAGCAGATGTATGAGAGACAGGGATGTTTCTCTCGCAGTTTGCAGAATTAAGGGTGATCCGAATGGGACCCAAGTTAGCTGATGGAGTGCAGTGGTGTACAGAGCCGGGGCCCATGAGCACAGCACCAGCCTGTGGTTGGGAAATAGGAGGCGTAAAGGTGCTGGGCTAAAGATGGACTCCAACTTGTGCATTTTAACATAGATAATGACAGTGTGATTAAGGAGCCCCTCATGGTAAATGCAGCAGTACTGCTTTGTAATTTAAAATCCAATAAATTCACTCCTGGTCAAAAAAGAAAACATGGGCCAAACTCAAAATTGTTACTATGCATACAGGAGATGTTTATCCCATGGAATCCATGAAATTGTGCCTTAGATTTTTCTAATTTACACAGTTTAGAGGAAGACAATTCTTCCAATTGGAAAAGTTTAATTTATTTTTTTTTAATTAAAATATAGTTGAACAGTTAAACTGGACTGGTTGGATCTGTAAGTATTCACCCTCAGGATAATGCTTCAGACAGCCAAGTGTGCTATTTACCTGCTTTTGTAAAACTCTGTCAGCAAGATTTGGTGTTATTGTTGGACAGCGGCCTTCTTCTCGGTCGTAATTAAGATATAAGTGCCGGATTTCACTTGGTTGACTCTACGATATTGAGTTTTTCCTCTTCTAAGCCTCTGCACAGTCATTGAGGTTGTGCTCTTTAGATCATTGTCTTGTTGCTGTACATCTTTATCCTGGCTTCTGCAGACTGAAGCAAGTTCTTCTCAAAGCTTTCTCTCTGACCAGCTTCCCCTCTTTCCTAAGCATGGTTCTTCCTCAGCATTCTCCAATATTTATGCACATTATGAAGTTACCCAGATGGTTGGTGTGATACGGGCAGTTACTCTGTGTAGAACACCATAGAATTCTGTGGATCGATTGCAGGTCAAATGCTACATGGGATCTTTTAATTGCATGGATCTCAGAAGTGCATTAGTTGTGTGTTAAGTTTAACGCTTTTAATTAGCCAGGGCCTCTACTGGGTATTAAAAGGTATTTTACCTAAAACTCTGCACAAAAGAATTGCACCTTCACTGGGCATCTTTATAATATCCCCTGGCTACTAAATTTATCATTTCCCACAATTAAATCACATAGACACTTTAGTTAAAGGCTTCGTTCATGTTTAACACGCATCATTTTGGCTGATATATCATTGTTATTAATGGGGAAAAAATGACTCTCAAAGCATAAGCAGAAGTCCTTCCACCTCTTGGTTTGACACGTTTAAAGTAGAACAACTGAATTATATGCTAATGTTGGGGCTGTTGTTGCCTCTGCCCTCAGGAGGGAACTTGGGGAAGCTCTCGCTCGTTCCCAAGATAGATAGCTGTCTGTAGATGAGATGCATTACACAGTAAAATGACAAGCTGAAGGGAACGTAGCTGTGCTCCACTCTTACTCTTATCTCACGCTTGTTGGGAAAAGTATACGGTTTCCAATTTTTCATGTTAAATATGTGCACTAGTGGATGCTTGTGGAACACAGGTGGCCAACACAGAGGAACTTTGAGGAGAACCCCAGTGTGACACCATATGCTGGTCCAGTGTAGCATTGCACATGGTGAAATTCTGATTTGACATTAATTGCTCTCCCTGGAAAGTGCAGCTGTAATTTGATGATTTTTTTCGAGAGTAATTCTATTGGAAACGATGACTAATATTAAGGATGAAGGTCTTGTTTTTGACCAATGGTGTTACCCAGTGCCTTAGCTTCATGACATTTTCAGGATTTTTTCTGGAGAATATGCAAAAAATGTGTGATGTCACAACTGCTGTCTCTTAGATGTATTTATGTCATGCATATGTCAAACGTACACTTACTCAATGAAATAAACTCCAGCAATTGGTATGTTTTTTTTTAAAGTATTTCAAGGTAATCACTGATTGAAGAGCTGTAAATACACATAAACAAGAATATGTGCTGTTTCGGTGCATATGTTACCTGTTTTTACCCAACTGCAAGTCTTATTACACACAGCTGCCCCCTGCTGGAGGATACTAGTGCATGTTGCACTTAAGGGCCTTATTTGCAGAGAATGCAAACCAATAAGAGTTGAGGGGAGGGGTTATGAAACAGACACGATGATTAAAAATGCAGGCCATTGGTTGAGCACTTTTGACTGGGGAGAGTAACTGCAGTTGGGCCCAGAGAGCCGTTTGCCGGAATGTAGGCCTCACTTATTCGTATCCTGGAGTGTACTCAGGGGAGAGTGGCCCATTTCAATTAAGTGCTCTGTTATCAAGCGCCGTTGCTCCAAAATATAGTAAATAGCTACTGTTAGGAGGACTAGCAGTCTTCTCGCCGTTATTGTTACTTGCAGCTAGTTAGGTTTCCCTCCACTGTGCTTGCACTGCGCCTTTAAATGCATCCTGTCCCAGTGAGGGATTAGCCGTAATACCGGGCGCTTGTTCCCTGATCGCCATCTGCCCTGTTGTCTCTCTCTGCCTGCGTGTTTTAAATGATAACTTCATAAAATGTGACTGATGAAAATCGATACGCTTCTGCAGAAGGTACGACTCATCACGGCAATTCGCCATAGCGCGTAGAGTCATATTTCCTCCATGTTATCTGACCTGTTAACAAATCCAAAGTGCTGATTCGCCCATTTCTTTGCTGCATTTCATTTTGCGTGTTTTTCCTGTCTGAATAAATTCGGTGAATTCTGGGGGGGAAGAAAACGTTGCCATGTCTTAGGCTAGTATATTTCTTGGAGAAATCTTGCATTTACATAAAAGCTGTGCAGACTTAGAACGTTAAATGAATGTTTAAATCATGGTAGACTGCATCTTCGGATTTACTCCGTTGAATCGATCGAAAAGTCTTTAAGGCTTCATAGCACATTTAAAGCTGGCAGACTGGCTACGCCATTTGTCCGCTAAACTCGTGTGTGTATGAATTAATAATTAACCATTGATTCAATCTAGCACAAGCTTGCTGTAGCACTTACAGCCGCAAAACAGAACGACAATAAAATTAGAGGTGTTCTGCTTTTAGTGAGGAACAGTGATGGAGTCAACGGCTCTTTCAGGCCACGTATGCAGAGCCGACTTTTTTGACGGTAAGCAGATTTTAGGGCCAAAAACAAAGGGGTCGACATTCAATGTCATAATTCCCCATTTTGTGGAGAGTAGCATCAGGCTCCAGCATCAGTGCACTACTGCCTGATCGGGCCCCGGGGCCCAGGCTGCCTGCTTAATGGTGGCACAGTGAAACAAGGCCTTTGATTGGCCGTTGTGTCAAATGGAGGTGCTGTACACCAATCAGTGGTGGAGGAGACTGCTTGCTGCCAGATAGTACCACTAAAAGCCTTAGGAATGTGAAGAATACTGTATCACAGGGGTCTCCAACTCCGGTCCTGGACAGCTACTATCCAGTAAGTCTTCTATCCTACCCGGCTTCTGATGAGCCACACCTGTTCTCAGGTAAATACCAGGAGCAGGTGTGGCTCATCAGAAGCCAAGTGGGACAGAAAACCTACTGGATAGTAGCTCTCCGGGACCGGAGTTGGAGACCCCTGCTGTATCACCTTACTTTTGTTTTCTTTGCAACTCCCCCTTATTTAAAGAAAAACTTCAGTTATGAGCAGAATAGCGGCAATGTCTCACTTAGGAGGAATAATTTTTGAAAGGATTCTTGAGGTGATAACATGGTGTTGATGTTTGGCTTCAGACTGACAATGTATCGGTCCGTTTGATCATCTAGTGTGTGACTGCCCTCTGCTGGTGAACATTATGCATGTTATTAACAAACTGTTTGGTCAGGTTTCATTTCTCTATGTAGCTTCATTACAAATGGGGAGAAAAAAAACCTGATTTGCAGCTTTGGAATAAGTACGTTATTTACCAGGGTTTTTTTTTTTTTTTTTGGTGGGGGGGGTGATATGTTTTGCATGTTTTTACTCTGTTTTAGTTTGTAGTTTTGTTTTCCAAAATTTCCCTCAAGTATTTTCCAGGCACCCAAATAGAAATTTTACCAAACTGAAATGGCATTATTTTTTTGTAGATTTAGCAATGAGGAACTTCAAAATGATGGAACATGAGTGGATTTCTTTGCTTTGAGGATCCCATGTTAAAGTGATCCTTGATGTATCTGTCCCTCAGGTTGTTGTCGTCTAAGCTTTTACGTCGGTGATGCTTTCCCATTCTCGCCAGCTGCAGTGAATCGGAGTTTTAGCGCTATGCCATGCCAACAAATGAATTACGCTTAATTGGGCAAATAATTGTTTCAGTCTCTGTGCGCAAAAGCAAATTGCTACCACTTCATATATTTTGTGAAAGACGTGACGTGTTATGCTTCTGGAAATATGTTTTGGCTTTTCCAAGGTGAAAGTCATTCCTGTGGAGAAATCTGAGATGCGAGCTGAAACAAAAGCACTCGCGGACCCTCACTGTAGCCAGTGAGGTGTGAAATGTCCAGTTATTCATGGCATATCACATTTTATGCATGATAATCCTGTTTTTAACTTTACTTTTGTGTCCTGCAGCTGTTGCTGTATGAGAGGAATTGGCTGAATCGCTGGAAGATGATGTCTCTGCATGAGGGAGAGGGTATAATCACCAACATCAAGTGGAGGGCAAACCTCATAGCCTGGGCCAACAATGTGGTGAGATGTGTGTGTGTGTGTGTGTGTGTGTGTGTGTGTGTGTGTGTGTGTGTGTGTGTGTGTGTGTGTGAAATATATCCTTTTTAAGGGCAGACTAAGTAAAAATGTTATGTAATTTGGAATGACCCATTTCCCTGTGGTTAAATGTAGATGTAGACATGGATCTGGATCTGACTGTCAGCCCTTATAAGGGGAATCAGCGGCCAACCGTAACGTCCATCTTGAAGAAGAAGAAAAGAAATGAGCCTGAAAAGTCCCTCTGGGAGTCGGAAGATACTTAGAAATAAATAAATCTAAGGTCCCCCCCCCCAGTAGCTTTTTGATGGCTGGAACTCAAGTCTGTGCAGGTGTAATTTAATGAGCGTAATGTTTAGCAGGTAATAATGATAACTAATAATGATATATAGGTGTTAATGATACAATAATTGCAATATTACTATAATAATAACAATTATGTTACTCCTACTAGTTATTGTTGTTGTTGTTGTTGTTATTATTATTATTATTATTATTATTATTATTATTATTATTATTATTATTATTATTATTATTATTATTATTATTATGAAAGAATCCTTGATCCGTGTTTCATTAGAGAGCTCCCAGCTTGTATAGCAGCTTCCCACAGGAGATTCTTAATGCAGGACTGGCAAGCTATCAGAGCAGCAGATGTAGCTGTTTGGCGGGATAATGATCAGGATTGTAGAAGCGGTGAGGCACGTTGGAGGTGCCCCTCTGTGAAAGTCGGCCCCTGATTTGCTGTGCTGGTATATTAACTATCCGGAGTCCTTTCCTTTTCTCCAAAGCAGGGGCTGTGTTTCAACATGGCCGCCATTCCTACCTGATGATTGGTCCACTTATGGCAGAAAGGCCTCTATTTCGCCACCTATTACATGTAACTGGCCAGCAATAGGCAAAAGTAGACAGAATGGGGTCTCTTCCATCCTTTTATCATTTTGAGTGTGTATGTTAAAAGCATATATTTCACAGCAAACAACAGAATTTTCTGGCACATTGACGTGAACATTTGAGATTTTAAGATACAGTGTACTGACGCCAAGCAAGAACGGACGACATTTTCCAAATGCATTGGGGTAGTTTTTTGTTTAAAAAATGCTGGACATCCATCCATCCATCCATCCATCCATCCATCCATGTAACTGCTGTAGTTTCAAGGCTCAATAAGGATACATTAATTTGATTAAGATCTTTGTTTTTATTCAGAGTCCTTTGAAAATGTGGAATGAAATTGCTGTAGCTCTGAGTTTTCTGCATGTTTCTTTGAGAGTTTTCTGTCCTTAAGTGCAAGTGTCTCCCATCACTAGTGCGTAGTGGGGAGTAAGTGCACCTGTTACGTCTGTTTTCTAGTTTCAGCCTCTAAAGACAAAGTAAAACATCACTGACTGTCTAATATGAGTGAAAGTAATAACAAAGTAATAGTATTCACAGTCGGATTCTTTCTGTTCTCTGTATGTCAAGATGACCTGTTCTGTTTTCCTTTCTGGTAAAATCACACTGAAAGCAGCTCTCATTCCTCCGGATAGGGAGTGAAAATTTACGACATCAGCACAAAGCAGCGAATCACCAACGTGGTCCGGGACAACATGTCCCTGCGGCCTGACATGTATCCGTGCAGCTTGTGCTGGAAGGACAATTGTACCCTTATCATTGGCTGGGGCACCTCAGTCAAGGTACCTCAGCCTGTCTGTGTCTGTCTGTCTGTTTCCATCTGTGTCTGTCTATTTCTCAGCCTGTCTGTCTGTAGTTCTGTATGTCTGCCTGTCTGTAGTTCTGTATGTCTGCCTCCCTGTCTGCCTGTAGTTCTGTATGTCTGCCTGCCTGCCTGTCTGTAGTTCTGTATGTCTGCCTGCCTGCCTGTCTGTAGTTCTGTATGTCTGCCTCCCTGCCTGTCTGTAGTTCTGTATGTCTGCCTGCCTGCCTGTCTGTAGTTCTGTATGTCTGCCTCCCTGCCTGTCTGTAGTTCTGTATGTCTGCCTGCCTGCCTGTCTGTAGTTCTGTATGTCTGCCTGCCTGCCTGTCTGTAGTTATGTATGTCTGCCTGCCTGCCTGTCTGTAGTTCTGTATGTCTGCCTGCCTGCCTGTCTGTAGTTCTGTATGTCTGCCTGCCTGCCTGTCTGTAGTTCTGTATGTCTGCCTGCCTGCCTGTCTGTAGTTCTGTATGTCTGCCTGCCTGCCTGTCTGTAGTTCTGTATGTCTGCCTGCCTGTCTGTCTGTAGTTCTGTATGTCTGCCTGCCTGCCTGTCTGTAGTTCTGTATGTCTGCCTGCCTGCCTGTCTGTAGTTCTGTATGTCTGCCTGCCTGCCTGTCTGTAGTTCTGTATGTCTGCCTGCCTGTCTGTCTTTAGTTCTGTATGTCTGCCTGCCTGTCTCGCTGGTTGTCTGCCTCCCTGCCTGCCTACCATTCTGTCTGTCTGTGTGCATGGATCTAATAGACAACTGTAGCTGCTATTATCACTGCTGTCTTTTGTATGTATATTCATGCATTTTCTTTGGCCTACGACACGTCTTCCTTCCTGCGTTTCAGATCTGTGTCGTTAAAGAGCGAGACCCCTCTGAAATGAGGGACCTGCCCAGCCGTTACGTGGAAATCGGTGAGCTTACAGTGATCAAAAGCCCGTGGCAGGGCGTGGCTGTCCGCTGTAGGGCTCACGCTTCACATGCATGTCGACACGCAGAGGGAAATTTAGCTTCATCAGGTCACTTAAACATGTTGGAATTCAGAGGCAAAGTATTTCTATTCTTGAGTCAGTTTCAACTCTAGTGTGCCTGTGCTTCAAACACTTCATTTCAGAGTGAGATGCAGGAGTGATGTTTTTTCCCATAGTGCAATGGACCTTGGTACTCCCTTCAGAACAGGCAATATGTCTGTTAATTCCGCCCTTATTCGATTTGGCTTCGTTAATTTCAAATAGAGTTGCCACCTGTCCCGTATTTTATGAGATCATCTTATATTGAAAAATAAAGTGCTGTGTCCCATTTGCTATGGGACGCGACTTGTCCTGTATGATCGTATCAGGACTGAAATACAATATACTCTGTGATAATAGCCTGTCGTTCCCCTGCAGTGTCTGCGTTTGACATGGAATTCTACATCTGCGGCCTGGGGCCACTGGCCGACCAGCTGGTGACGCTGTACTACGTGAAGGAGGACGCCGACCACGTGGTATGAGCCGCGGCCTCTCTGTCCTGTTCCTCCACGTTCAACTGCCCATCCATAAGTACAACCAGCTGCCCATTTTATCAGAGCTGGTCAGCTTCAATACTTTTTTAAGGATATATTAGACAAACGTGCATTCAAGTGCATTATGGCATTCACAGTACAGCGGTGTCTCTCATCCCAGTCTGCCGGGACCCCCAGACAGTCCACAGTTTTGCCAGTATACCTGAACCAAACAATCAAGAATAAACCGAACAAACTAGAATGCCAGATGCGTGGTACAGGTGTGGTGGGATCGGGGAGGGAGCAAAAATGTGGGCTGTCTGGGGATTCCACTGCTCTGCCTTCCAGATAAGTTGAGGAATCTGCGTGACTTTTTTTTTAAAGGTTAGTTTGTGCGTGTGCGGATTATCACAGCAGAAAACAAAAAAATGGTGCATCGCAGGGAAGAAAACAAATGTCTGTACTTGTGTTTGTACAATATGTGCGTAATACTTTCGATATCAGTGTTTACTTGGGGACCCACAGACAGTCTACGTTTTTGCTCCCTGGGAGGGAACAAACATGTGGATTGTCTGGCAGGGAGCTGGGAGGGAGCAAAAAACGTGGGTCCCAGAGATATGTATTGGGAAGCACTATGCTGTATGCTTTGCCGGTCAGGAGGAGGAGTTCCGCGCACGTCCCCGTCTGGACATCATCCAGCCTCTTCCGGAGACTTGCGAGGAGATCTCCTCTGATGCTCTCACCGTGCGACAGTTCCAGGAGAACGAGTGCAGAGATTATCGCCTCGGTGAGGGCATCTCTGCTGCTTGCTTTTTAATCGCTTCCTCAGCAGTCGTTAGGATCCTTATTAATCTGCTCTTCTTTAAAAGAAGACGCCTGTAGCGTAAGGCCCTGTGATGTGACAGTAATCAGGGGCCCTTTCCTCAGTCTGACTAACATGACATTAGCTGTTAGCCTGTAGCATAAGGCCCTGTGATGTGACAGGAATTAGGGGCCCTTTCCTCAGTCTAACTTAGCTGACATTAGCTGTTAGCGTGTAGCGTAAGGCCCTGTGATGTGACAGGAATCAGGGGCCCTTTCCTCAGTCTGACTAACATGACATTAGCTGTTAGCCTGTAGCATAAGGCCCTGTGATGTGACAGGAATCAGGGGCCCTTTCCTCAGTCTAACTTAGCTGACATTAGCTGTTAGCCTGTAGCGTAAGGCCCTGTAATGTGACAGGAATCAGGGGCCCTTTCCTCAGTCTGACTAACATGACATTAGCTGTTAGCCTGTAGCATAAGGCCCTGTGATGTGACAGGAATCAGGGGCCCTTTCCTCAGTCTAACTTAGCTGACATTAGCTGTTAGCCTGTAGCGTAAGGCCCTGTAATGTGACAGGAATCAGGGGCCCTTTCATCAGTCTAACTTAGCTGACATTATCTGTTAGCCTGTAGCGTAAGGCCCTGTGATGTGACAGTAATCAGGGGCCCTTTCCTCAGTCTGACTAACATGACATTAGCTGTTAGCCTGTGGCATAAGGCCCTGTGATGTGACAGGAATTAGGGGCCCTTTCCTCAGTCTAACTTAGCTGACATTAGCTGTTAGCCTGTAGCGTAAGGCCCTGTGATGTGACAGGAATCAGGGACCCTTTCCTCAGTCTGACTAACATGACATTAGCTGTTAGCCTGTAGCATAAGGCCCTGTGATGTGACAGGAATTAGGGGCCCTTTCCTCAGTCTAACTTAGCTGGCATTAGCAGTTAGCCTGTAGCGTAAGGCCCTGTAATGTGACAGGAATCAGGGGCCCTTTCATCAGTCTAACTTAGCTGACATTAGCTGTTAGCCTGTAGCGTAAGACCCTGTGATGTGACAGTAATCAGGGGCCCTTTCCTCAGTCTGACTAACATGACATTAGCTGTTAGCCTGTAGCATAAGGCCCTGTGATGTGACAAGAATCCAGGGGCCCTTTCCATGGTCTAACAAAGCTAACATTAGCTGTTAGCCTGTAGCGTAAGGCCCTGTGATGTGACAGGAATCAGGGGCCCTTTCCATGGTCTAACTTAGCTGACATTAGCTGTTAGCCTGTAGCGTAAGGCCCTGTGATGTGACAGGAATCAGGGACCCTTTCCTCAGTCTAACTTAGCTGACATTAGCTGTTAGCCTGTAGCGTATGACCCTGTGATGTGACAGGAATCAGGGGCCCTTTCCATGGTCTACAAAGCTGACATTAGCTGTTAGCCTGTAGCGTAAGGCCCTGTGATGTGACAGGAATCAGGGGCCCTTTCCTCAGTCTAACTTAGCTGACATTAGCTGTTAGCCTGTAGCGTAAGGCCCTGTGATGTGACAGTAATCAGGGGCCCTCTCATCAGTCTAACTTAGCTGACATTAGCTGTTAGCCTGTAGCGTATGACCCTGTGATGTGACAGGAATCAGGGGCCCTTTCCATGGTCTACAAAGCTGACATTAGCTGTTAGCCTGTAGCGTAAGGCCCTGTGATGTGACAGGAATCAGGGGCCCTTTCCTCAGTCTAACAAAGCTAACATTAGCTGTTAGCCTGTAGCGTAAGGCCCTGTGATGTGACAGGAATCAGGGGCCCTTTCCATGGTCTACAAAGCTGACATTAGCTGTTAGCCTGTAGCGTAAGGCCCTGTGATGTGACAGGAATCAGGGGCCCTTTCCTCAGTCTAACTTAGCTGACATTAGCTGACACTATGGAAGAGACGTCTGTAGCGTAAGGCCCGTGTCATGAGAGAATTGCCGTGATGTGTCAATGTATCAGTCCTGTGTCGTTGTCTCTGAGCAGAGCATTCCGAGGGCGAGTCCCTCTTCTACATCATCAGCCCCAAGGACATTGTGGTGGCCAAGGAGCGTGACCAGGACGACCACATTGACTGGCTGCTCGACAAAAAGAAATACGAGGTTTGTCTGGGGATTGAACCAGACGTATTCATTTGTAGTGTAATTTGACTCCTGGGAGTAAAATGGAGTGCATCATTACTGCGGAGGGCAGAGTGGTGGCTCTGAAGTTAGGGTTCTGTGCTGGCAATCGGAATGTTGCCAGTTTGAATCCCATGAATGCCAGGAGTGATCCTACTCCATTGGGCCCTTGAGCATTAACCTGCAATTGCTTCATCCCGGGTATATTAATCTACATCCAACCCCGCAAGCAGGTCCTCCAACTTACAGGGAAAATTTGGGGTTGGTGGCAGGATTGGCACTCCAGTCACTGGGAAAAACTCACACTGACCCATTCCATTCAGACTAGTGTGGTGCTGAGGTATCACCCACTGCATGGCTGCACTCAGGTGCTCATCCCTGAGGTGGTTCATTCTGTTGTTGGTACGGCAACACACTGTAATCAGTGCGCGCTCCTTGCCTTACCTCTCATTACTGCTGTTTGCCTTTGACCAGAATTTCTCCAGTTAGTGTTTCAGTTTATTCTATTAGATCAGTCCATTATCTCAAGCCATGAATAAGTTGAAAGCTATACATTTAAGAGCGGTATACTCATTGTGTGTAATAATCAGTCTGTAATGAAGCTGTTATGTAGTACAACAGCAATATCAACACTGGTTACATCAGTGTAGGTCAGAAGTGCCCAGTGCCACTGATTCTTACTGACACGAGCCATTTATCTGTTACAGGAGGCCCTGATGGCAGCTGAAATCAGCTTTAAAAACATAAAACGGCATGATGTGCAGGTACCTTGCTCCTGGTGCTTTCTGGGAATTTTTAACATTTTACATTTTATTTATTTTATACTTGTTTGAGATGAATGTTGACATCTGTTGGTTTGAACAAGTGCTGACTTAGAACTATTTGAGAACCAAGAAATCTTGAGTAATCATAAGGTGGGCCAAAGAACACTGGAGAGCACAATAAGATAGCTTGCCTGGGTGCCTGGAGCAGAGCCACGGTATTCACTTAACGCTGCCCTGAAACTGGCCTGTTTTTATGTTGCGGCCTCAGTTCCCACATTTAATCATGTGAGTCACCCAGTGTCTGCCGAAAGGCCCCAGCTCATCTCTGACTGTGATTCTCCTCTGATCAGAAAATCGGCATGGCTTACATCAATCACCTGGTCGAGAGGGGTGATTACGACGCAGCTGCTCGGTGAGCACATCTGCAGCCCTATACTCTCCGTGTCATTTCGTATTATTTTTATACGCACATTCATTCTCCTGCTTTTCTTGTGTGATAGGAAGTGCCAGAAGGTGCTGGGGAAGAACATGGACTTGTGGGAGAATGAGGTTTACAGGTTCAAGACCATTGGCCAGCTGAAGGTAAGGGTGGGGCCAGAGAGGTTAGGGGGCCATCACCAGAACCTGAGTTAAACACATAAATGAAAAGCCTTTGATTGATTCTGTATTAGTCACCTGGTTTTTTTTAACTGCCCTCTGCAACAGCCCAAGAATTTGTCCCTCTTTTGACAAAAAGTGACTTTGCTACCGTGGGACATTTATCATCTGGATAACCTGTTAAGTGTTCTGTAACCTTGGCTGTTAAATAGCCCAAGTGGACAAATTAACATTAGCTTGTAATTTGGCAGGACTGTTATCTTCAACTGGTACGGTCTTTTCTGCTCTTCACTTATGCCTTCCCAGATCAACTTCAGCTACTGTATTTGGCAGGACTGTTGTCCTCCTTGGGTATAGTCTTATCCTGCTAATCGTTTATGCTTTTCCAGATTAACTCTAGCTAATAAATTTGGCAGGATTGTTATCCTCGATGGGTACAGTCTATTTTCCTAATTGTTTACTCCTTCCCAGAGTAGCTTTAGCTGCTACATTTGACAGGACTGCTATTCTCGATGGGTACAGTCCATCCTGCTAATTGTTCATGCCTTCCTGCACCAGGCTATCAGTCAGTACCTGCCCCGGGGTGACCTGCGCCTCAGACCTGCCATCTACGAGATGATCCTGCATGAGTTTCTGAAGAGCGACTACGAGGTTATCTGTTCACCTCCATTGGGCCTTGAGGGTTTACTTGAATCATTGATGCTTTAATCCAACTTATGTCACAGCGCTGTTGAATTGTTGAATCTGATTGGGCAGAAGGGTGTTGATTATTTACTATAACATGTAGTGCTAGCGAGACAAAGTGCACAGTCAATGCCCTATTATAAAACAATGGGCGATTTTGAATAACTGGCTTACAGTCAAAACGACCAACAATTTTACAGTTAAGGACAGTGCCTTGGATCGCATTATATATGGCTTGTCATACGTTATTCCTTACTTGTGCTACTGGTTAACTCTATTCATCTCCTTATCCATTACCTATATTGAGCGTTTCCCTTTATCCTAGGATTAGCATGCATATTGAAACAGGTTTTTCCTGTGCAGGGCTTCGCCATGCTCATTCGGGAGTGGCCAGGGGAGCTCTACAACAACCTGACTATCGTTCAGGCGGTTTGTGACCATCTAAAGAAAGACCCCACTAATCGTACCCTGCTGACCACCCTGGCTGAGCTGTGAGTAGATAGCTAGTCATATCCCATAGACAGTCTCCATGGTCATAAAAATGAGTGTTCAGTGTGTTGTTAATGAGATTTAGTTAGGAGTTGGATACATCTAACTCTCTATACTGTCAATATTGTATGGTATGAGGCAATATTCGTATAGCCTGGGGTTATGATTAAGGTTTGAGTTAGGGTTGGTGTTAGGGTTAGGCTTAGGGTTAGGATTTTCTTATGGTTAGGGTTAGGTTTAGGGTCACTGATAGGCCTAGGATTGGTTTTAAACCTAGTGTTTGCTTAGGGTTAGTGGTTGGCATTAGGGTTAATGTTAGAGTTATGTTTAGCCAAGGTTGGAATTAGAGTTAGTTTTACTATTAGGTTTAGTGTTAAGGTTGACCTTCTTACTGCGTTGGTGTTGAGATAAACAGAACAGATCATTTTGGTCTTTTATTTCCGGTGCAGTTACACATATGACCAACGTTATGACAAAGCCCTGGAGATCTACCTGAAACTGAGGCACAAGGATGTGTACCAACTAATCCACAAACACAATCTGTTCTCCTCCATTGAAGACAAGATTGTGCTTCTCATGGACTTCGATAAAGAGGTAAGAGCTTCGGGAAAAAATACAGTTCGGTTTGTCCCACTCTTGTTAAGGGTCCAAAGCACGAAGTGCTTATTTTCTTTGCTTTCCTGTGCTGACCATCTCTAAGGTGTAAAACAGCTACAGCTGTCCTTATATGCTTTTAAATCTTCCATTTTCATCAACAGCGCAGTGTGTTGCTGAAATTCAGACGAGGAGCAATCAGTCATTTACACGCATGCTCAGCCCAAGGATATATTGCCTGTTTTTTGTCTTGTTTTCCAGAAAGCGGTTGACATGCTGCTGGATAATGAAGATAAAATATCGGTATGTGTGCCTGGTTATCAGATAGGACACCTGCCGTGTCTGGTACCGCAGGGCTGAATGACTTATAGTCCTGCATTGTTAGCACATTGCTGGTGGCTTAACTCCTTGCCACCAGACAGTGACCGCTGAATGAAAAAGTGAGTGTCTGCAAGTGTTAATTAAGTCACAGTTATGGATATCTCCCCACATGTTCTCTACCCTAGACTGACCGAGTGGTGGAGGAATTAACAGACAGACCTGAACTGCTGCACATTGTGAGTAGAGCTTCCAATTCAAAATATTGTTCCAGCTTAAAATGCACCCCCTTGTGGTTACTCCCGGTACAGCTATAGAGTGAAATGCCGTTGCACACTGGAATTTCCTTGTTGAGTAATTGTTAATCACTGAGATGCACTTTAAAGATGAGATGCAATTCACATTTTATTAGCTCTGTTATTACCTCACATGGCCTAATTTTTAATTATGTGATTTTAAACTGCTAAGTTCAGTGGTTTGCTTCAATCCAAATTTCCTTGTAAACAAATATGGAATGACAATAAAGGGATCTGATCTGGTCTCATCTAATCTAATGTAATGTAATCTAATCTAATCTAATCTAATCTAATCTTGTTTTTCTTTAAATATGCCTAGCCAGCCCTTGCAGTCCTCAGTTATGCCAAACAGATTTTCATAACTTCACTTCTAGAAATGATGACTTCTCTTCACCTCATTGTCATGTTCGGTGAGCAGTGATAGTTGCTTTTTGTCCCTGAATCCAGTACCTACATAAACTGTTCAAACGGGACCATCACAAAGGACAAAACTACCACGAGAGACAGATCAGTCTGTATGCCGAGTATGACAGAGCCAACCTGCTGCCGTTCCTGAGAGACAGCACACACTGCCCCCTGGAGAAGGTTTGTGGTATTTTGTTAGCCATCTGTTAAAAGAAAGCAATTTAAGTAATGGAGGCATTCTAGTTGCAGTCTGGACTTGACCAATCCATTATCAGTTAACACCATGAAGCATTTCCATGTAATAACTTTGATCACCAGCAGGTGGCAGGCAACCACAGTGCACAGAAATGTAGTCATGTATCTGTTCCTGGCTGTCTATTATAGTAGTTCTCCTCTGTTTCATCTGTTTTTCTTTCATGTACTCAAGGGAGCTGCTTTGTGTCCTATATATGCATCATATATATATATATATATATATATATATATATATATATATATATATATATATATATATGTGCGTGTGTGTGTGTGTATGTATGTATGTGTATATGTGTATATATATATATATATTCCAGCAAATACTGCCAATAATTGTGTAGTATTGTTTCCTTTATGAAATGTTGTATGCCACAATATAGAACAGTTTCTAGTGAAGTTTAAGAAATGTCCTCAAAACCAGATGTCCAGCAATTTCTAGGCCAGTGGCTCAGTGATTGCTGCTGTCTCTCTCTCCCATCTCCCAGGCCCTGGAGATCTGTCAGCAGAGGAACTTTGTGGAGGAGACCGTCTTCTTGCTAAGTGCGTATGTTCACTCATGCCGAAGCTAATTCCTGCCACTTCTTGTTAATCACAGGGGACCCTATGTGAGCTTTTCACTTTGGAGCAGGATGTCATTGACATCCTGTCATTTTCGGTCAGATGTTAAGTACAAATGTATATTTTTATTATTGATTATATCAGGTACACGTTTGAAAAAGTTGCTTTAAGTCACTCTTATCAATGGTGGTCACTTGTCATCGCATCCATTCTGGCTTGTCTACATTATGTTCAAGTCAAGTGATCTTCATTGTCATACCGTCCGTATACTGGTATCCAGTGAAACAAGGAAACGTTCCGTCAGGACCATGGTGTGACATGCAGACGGCGAGTGAGCAGGGGAGGGTTTCACAATGAATGAAAAAACACAGGAAACAGTGCAACATAAGTGGCCTGATCTCAAGACTGTACACTGAATGTGTAATCAATGGGGATAAATAAAGTAGCTGCCTTAACAGTGAAATTAAAATAGTGTGAGTGGATTGACAATGAATGAATAAATAGTAAAGGTTAAATGACCAGAGAGGATGTGGGTTTTTTTATTCTATTTTATTTGTAGCGCTTGGGGGAAAAACTGTGATTTTATGCACTGATATCTAAGTAAAAATACTGTATCATAAGAGGAGAATTGTAAGACACCATGGACACATTGCAGATGCAGACGGATAAACACGTTCCACCCCTTGGTGGCCACTGTGTATTTTGCGATTGTAATAGGATGACATGTCCACAGTCGGGGTTTGGGGTTGGGTTGGGGTATTGTGGTGGGGGGGGGGGGGGGTTGGGGCACATCTTGATACCTAAGTAATCAAAAGCCATCTGCCCTGCTGCTTGGTGCCCCATCCTGGGTTGTTCCCCGCCTTGTTCCCGTAGCCTCCGGGATAGGCTCCAGACCCCCCCAACCCTGAATAGGATAATTGGATGGATGGAATACTCTGTGCTAACAAACATGCCTGCAGACGTGTGCATCTGTAGACATTCAGAAACGACATACCATCTGCAGAAGAGGCCTTCTCTTAAAAGACCACAAATATGCCTACATACATTTAAGAATTAATGCTGTTTAATACAGTTTAATTACACATTCAGTAGTAATGTCCTTTTTAGAGGTTTGTGCAGTTATAATTGGTATGCTAATATACATTGGTGAAAATATCTTCATTAATAAATTATAAATGATTGTACTTTTATATATCATTCCATGCCCTCTTTTACGACCCAGCTTTGATGTTTCAAAGAATAGAATCCTTTTTTGTTCCGTGGACATGAAGCCACAATGCTTACTCCCTGCAGGCCGAATGGGGAACTGCAGGCGAGCTCTCCAGATGATCATGGAGGAACTGGGGGATGTGGACAAGGCCATCGAGTTCGCGAAAGAGCAGGACGACGCCGAGCTGTGGGAAGACCTCATCTCCTACTCCATCGATAAGCCGCGTGAGTGTCGCAGGGCACCGAGGAACGGAATCTCGACGGTGGCTCTGCACTGCTTTTCCCCAAGGGTCCTTTGCCACCACAGACGCTGAGACCATGTTGCTCTGTTCCAGCATTCATCACCGGGCTGCTGAACAACATCGGCACCCACGTGGACCCCATCCTGCTCATTTACCGCATCAAGGAGGGGATGGAGATCCCCAACCTCAGGGACTCGCTCGTCAAGATTCTGCAGGACTACAACCTTCAGGTCAGCCTGGGTGTCCCAGGTTTCATGCCTGGCCTGCTTGGCTTAATCTAAGTGTCCAACAAACGAATGAATGAATGAATATTTCATTATTAATGCTCTTGTTGAAATCCCCAACATAAGCTGTTGTCAATCCCAAATATTGTATGTGTTTGGGTAAGGATCCCAAATGTAACCAGGAAGCAAAATGTGAAGTATGTGTGATGTTCTTCGACATTCCGAACACGGCTGAGTTGTTAGCCACAAGGCAGGCCAAACAGAAGCATGGCTGTCTAGTTACAACCAGGGCCGGATCATGGTGAGGGCAAGATGGGCGACTGCCTAGGGCGGCATCCTCTGGGGGCGGCAAAAACTTGGCAAAACACCGGCGCTAACCTCCACCCCACCTCCCCACCGACAATTTTTACCACAGGTACAGTCTCGGAAAATATGACATTTTAAATTGGAAAGTGAATGGAAACCCTGGCTGCCCCACAAGGCCCTGAGTACAGCTTCCTGCCCCTGTACACACTGAGGGGTGCAGCAGTGAGGCAGCACTGCACCACAGATACTCAAAGCTGGCTGCCCCACAAGGCCCTGAGTACAGCTTCCTGCCCCTGTACACACTGAGGGGTGCAGCAGTGAGGCAGCACTGCACCACAGATACTCAAAGCTGGCTGCCCCACAAGGCCCTGAGTACAGCTTCCTGCCCCTGTACACACTGAGGGGTGCAGCAGTGAGGCAGCACTGCACCACAGATACTCAAAGCTGGCTGCCCCACAAGGCCCTGAGTACAGCTTCCTGCCCCTGTACACACTGAGGGGTGCAGCAGTGAGGCAGCACTGCACCACAAATACTCAAAGCTGGCTGCCCCACAAGGCCCTGAGTACAGCTTCCTGCCCCTGTACACACTGAGAGGTGCAGCAGTGAGGCAGCACTGCACCACAGATACTCAAAGCTGGCTACCCGCGTTGTTTGCTGTGCTTTTATACACAAGCACACCCACACACTGACTAATCAACCAGGATGGTCACAAAATTCTGTGGGAAAATGTCTGTTTATAAGTCTCTTCTCTGTACTCAGGTCATAAAAAATGAGTGTAGGTCAGGAAATCTTCATTAAATATGAAACGTAACGGTAATTGTTTCATTTTGTAGTATTGATGTGTGTAATTTTGCATTATTACCAAATTAAGCAAAAATTTAAAGCACTGATGACAACTTCAAGCAATTTTTTTGAAACATGCTTTCATGAGAATTTGATTTCAGTTATGTAAGCTTTTATGTTGATGAGTCCGTCTGATAATCGCTCACCCGGTGTCAAGACACTTCTGCGATTCAACCAGAGCTGAACTGAAATACATTTTAAAAGAAATTGGCTAGTGATCTCTTTAAATATACACCAAATATGACAATGCCAAACATGATTGGGGGTTGGTATGAGTGATGATCACATGACCCGTGCTCATCCTTAAATACATTTTTATAGTATTATCTTTTATTTCCAGTGTGATGCATTGCTCCCTGTCAGACACCCTGGGACAAATCTGCATTGTGAAATTTACAATTAAACTCATGAATAAGACCCATATCCTCCATTATTATGTAGCACTTTCTCCCTTTCTGTAATTTGATATACACGGTGAAATTAATAGGGACTGTGAAAGATTGTATGTGTTGTGTGGTCCTCTGTTAGCGGTGGAGATTCCCTTTCTCCGTGTGTTGTTCATCATCGCCGTTTCTCCATTGCAGATCCTTCTGCGTGAGGGGTGTAAGAAGATCCTGGTGGCTGACTCACTCTCATTGCTCAAAAAGATGCATCGGACCCAGAAGAGAGGAGTCAGAGTCGATGGTAACGTTGCCACGCTACATTTAGCCACAAAAGACCTGTTCCAGCAATTGCTTTTATTTTTAATACATATTATGTGGTATTGTTTCATGATTCATTATTCCTGACATTTCCACTTGAAGACATAATGGCATCATAAGAAATTAAGTCTGCAAACATGGTGCAGTAGAACAATCATTTAACATCAAATCTGAATAACTTCCCGTTCTGTTAACAACACGCTTTTATAGATATTCTAAAGGTAAGAACACAGCAGCTTTTAACCAGAATAGGTTTTAACCAGGTGTAGGCTGGTGCTTTTAATTTTTATAAATCATGAATCTCACTGAAATGGAAATTCAGGCTCTGCCACTATGAATCACATTTAATTGTTTCTTTGTCTGACTGTTTGTTTGTTTGTTTGTTTGTTCATTTGAATGAATTGCGTTTCTGAAGCCTGTTTGGTTGGTTTGTAGGTTTGGTCACGTGTACATCTGAGGGTCTGAAATTTACAGCATTTGTTTGCTGGGCATAGTCAATCACTAGCCAGTCTCAGCCAATAGGAACCGGTTTAAAAAAAAAAAACACACACTGGGAAGTGCTATGGAGCATCTCCTTTTATACACACATGTGGGACTGAAGGCCTCATTTCTCTCAAGGCTGCTAAACAGACTTCTGTTGCTGCCAAGGTGTTAGCATTAGCGAATCGCCTCCCTGGGGCTCCTGACTTGCATTAGGATGCAGCTCTCAGCTGAACCCACAGCTTCAGGACAGAGCCGTGATCCTGGGGGCCAGCGGCTCGTACAGCTGACGCCCTCTGTACACAGCAGCCTTTTCCTGAACTCGCTGAGCTCCTCTTTATCCTGTTGTCTTGCTGTTTCCTTGTAGAGGAGAATATCTGCGAGTCCTGCCACACCCCGATATTACCTTCTGGTAAGTCTCCCCTTCCTGTGGATGTACAGCTTCTCTGGTAAATGCCATAGACCAAGACACCAAAGCATATACCGGTGTTAAAACTGAAACGAGTTCATTTGTGAATTTCTGCTAGAGTGACACAAACATGAGGTATATATCCCCGTCCCTAAATTGGCGCTGGTGTGTGTTCCTGCCCTGCGATGGACTCGCTAGTCCTGTATGGAGCATCTGATAAGCATGGCAGAACGTATGGGTGGTTGTACTAAAGATGGAAGTGAGCTAATCACAGAGCAGCAGTACCAGCAGTGATGGACACACGGGGCTTTGCAAATTTTATGCCGTCAGTCACTGGCTGCTCCAGATCAATAGAACCCTTTACTTTACAAAGTGCAGATCCTTGATGGGTTTCAATGAGCTCATCTCAATATGCCTGTAGGAATGGGCTGTATGACCATACACAAGGCATCCTGCTCTCACTACTTGTTTGACTCTAAAGCCTGAGCTTTTTACATTTACATTTACATTTACAGCATTTGGCAGACGCCCTTAGCCAGAGCGACTTACATAAGTGCTTTAAGACTCTACAATGAATTTTTCCCAATACTAGCTCTCCAAAAGGCTCATGAATTCAATGTCTCAGCTTTTAGTTTTGCCTAATTTAATTTGTGATGTGCAGAAACAAGGTTTCTCCGTGGGTTGCACTGTTGCCTGACACCTCCAGGGTTGCCAGTTATGGTGGCTCAGTGGGTTGCACTGTTGCCTGACACCTCCAGGGTTGCCAGTTATGGTGGCTCAGTGGGTAGCACTGTTGCCTGACACCTCCAGGGTTGCCAGTCACGGTGGCTCGGTGGGTTGCACTGTTGCCTGACACCTCCAGGGTTGCCAGTTATGGTGGATCAGTGGGTTGCACTGTTGCCTGACACCTCCAGGGTTGCCAGTTATGGTGGCTCAGTGGGTTGCACTGTTGCCTGACACCTCCAGGGTTGCCAGTTATGGTGGCTCAGTGGGTAGCACTGTTGCCTGACACCTCCAGGGTTGCCAGTTATGGTGGCTCAGTGGGTAGCACTGTTGCCTGACACCTCCAGGGTTGCCAGTCACGGTGGCTCGGTGGGTAGCACTGTTGCCTGACACCTCCAGGGTTGCCAGTTATGGTGGCTCGGTGGGTTGCACTGTTGCCTGACACCTCCAGGGTTGCCAGTTATGGTGGCTCAGTGGGTTGCACTGTTGCCTGACACCTCCAGGGTTGCCAGTTATGGTGGCTCAGTGGGTAGCACTGTTGCCTGACACCTCCAGGGTTGCCAGTCACGGTGGCTCGGTGGGTTGCACTGTTGCCTGACACCTCCAGGGTTGCCAGTTATGGTGGATCAGTGGGTAGCACTGTTGCCTGACACCTCCAGGGTTGCCAGTTATGGTGGCTCAGTGGGTAGCACTGTTGCCTGACACCTCCAGGGTTGCCAGTTATGGTGGCTCAGTGGGTAGCACTGTTGCCTGACACCTCCAGGGTTGCCAGTCACGGTGGCTCGGTGGGTTGCACTGTTGCCTGACACCTCCAGGGTTGCCAGTTATGGTGGATCAGTGGGTAGCACTGTTGCCTGACACCTCCAGGGTTGCCAGTTATGGTGGCTCAGTGGGTAGCACTGTTGCCTGACACCTCCAGGGTTGCCAGTTATGGTGGATCAGTGGGTAGCACTGTTTCTTCACACCTTAGGGGTTCACAGTCAGAGCCATTGGGTGGAGTTGATGAAATATCCTAATCACAGAAACCATCCAAATTAACACTAACTAGGATGGAAAAAACTAGTGCATTTTGAAACTGTGAATAGTTTAGCTGTGGAAAATATAAGAAAATAATACCTTGTTTCCCTCATTTTAAATATGATTGGGATACCACTTTGTAGCATTGCCACATATCTCAAAGCGGTAAAACTGTTTGTTTACTCCAGGATCTATTGTGGCTAATATCTGCTTAATAGCAAAATGAAAAACACTCTGACTCTACAAAATCTCTTAGTTTGATTTCCACAGTATGAATTCCAGGCCACATCATCTCCTTGCCAGTAACCATGTCCCTCTTGCAGATACAGCCAAGAACTTCAGTGTCGTGGTCTTTCACTGCAGACATATGTTCCACAAGGAATGTCTACCTTCACCTGGAATGGTCAGTCTCTCTCTCTCCTTCCCTTCCTTCCTCCCTCCCCCCTTCCTCTCTCACTTTATCTCTCTTAGAAGCTGTCTCAGCTTTATTAAATAAGCTACAGTTTATTCATTATTATTGATGAACATCACATATAAAACTAAATTCATGCAGTGCTTGGCGCCATAACTCAGCGGTGTAACCAGCCGATGTGGCGAAAGCAATTGTTCCTTTAACAGTAATATTTGTGATTTACTATGATTCGGTTCTAATAAATTAGGATTCTTTTGCTGTTTTCTCGGAATTGCAGCGGTATCCCAAACACCATAGTTCCTGAGGATACGCAGTAACTGTCCGGTGCATTATAACATAATTATAAATTACATTGTGAATGCATTTGTCTTATATATACCTTTTAGGTAGATGTTTTTGTTGTCAGTATATTAAGTGTGACCTTTTGTAAAATTATGGCTATGGATATTAGTAGCCGAGACCAGTTGCAGTGAAGTTGAAACTATCATCTTCCTGTAATATCCACTCAGGTCCAGTTCTGCAACATCTGCAGTGCAAAGCGACGAGGACCTGGAAGTGGCATCCTGGAGATGAAGAAGTGATGGATGCTGCCCGCTTCATGCCCATGATCTTGCCAACCTCTCTGTTTGTATGTGTCTCTTTGTGTTGCACTGTAAAATTTGCGACACAGGAAACGCCCGATTACTTTTAATTTGTTGTTTAAACAGGAAGTTGTAGATATAACAAGGTAAGCACACAAGTGCAAAAGATACCTTCTATCATTCAGTATTGACGCATCTTACGTTATTTCTGCTCTTCTACAGTTGTTAATATTTCTGTGTTGATTTCTCTTTAATGGTTTTTGCTTATGCTTTTGCTGAGTGTTAATTACTAAAACTGTACTGCTGCCAATAAAAGTGATCTTGCGGAATGTTCTGCTAGCGACTTTGTGACCAGCCTGTCTGCCAGGCTCACTTCCCAATAGGATAAATCCAGAATAGGGTGCTGTCCCATTTCGGATGCTATTTTTGACACTGTGATGGTGCCTATCCATTCAGACTTTCCTTTTTTGAGAAGATTCTCAATTCGATCATTATGTGTAGATATGATAGACTAAACATTTAAATGACTAATGGAACAATAACCAGGAAAAGCCACCTGCCCCGTAAATGTACTTCATTTCAACTGCAAATTTCTTGTAGAAGTTCAGTGTTTAGTAATTTTAAGTCAGTCCTCCTGTGTACGAAGCAGAGATGTTATTCTGTTCTTGTTATTTAGATACCAGATCTTTAGATTCCCTTTAATACCCTAACACCTGCAGAATTCGAGGTCCCATTCAGTGCCCTCACATCTCCAAAATTCGAGGTCCCATTCAGTGACCTTACATCTCCAGAATTTGAGGTTCCATTCCATGTTCTCTCTGTGTTTATGCAGTTTTGCTCCTTCCACCCAGAAATATGTGGTTAGAGTAGCTGCATGGGTCCTCCATGGTGTGTGGCTGAATGCCCGCGCAAAGGCGCAACATCTCATCCAAGCGATCTCCTGCCCTTTGGCTCCTGGGATGAACTCCAAACTTACCATGACCTAGATAAGTGTTCATGGAAGATTGATGGATAATAAGTTTTTGGAAGAAATTACTTTTGTTTATGTATGTTTATGTATGTGGATTCAGTTTAATGAAGGTTTTTTGCACATGTGTGCTTGTGTGTGTGAGTTTGTCGTTCTTTTGCTTGGCTGTGAGGTGCCACATTCTCTACACATCTTTTGTCTTCCACAAGTGGTTAGTCAAAACATGAAGTTAGGTTTCAGTGCAACTGCAGATGTTTCTTCTGCATGATATCTCTGTTGAACTATCCTTCTGAACTAGAGAGAACTGTAAGTTACATTTAAGTATCAGTATATAACTGGAAAACACCTGCAGCACAATATAAACGGTCTAGACTAAGTCGCGATCCTCTAATTGCTTCCATCGTTTTTAGTACCCTGTACGAAATGTGCGGTAAAAAGGCGTTCAAAACCCAACGTTACTTTAAGCGGACGGCCACACCTCCATCCCTCCCCTACCCACCGCACATCGCATACCGTCCGGATCCCCCGGTCCCGCAAGCCGGGCTTATTATACCCCAGTACCGGCAGCCATGGCGGACATCAAAACGGGGATTTTCGCCAAAAATGTACAGAAGAGGCTCAACAGAGCGCAGGAAAAGGTAAGCAGGACGCACGGTGATGAAGGATACGGGAAATGACTGACTGGTCATGCCAGAGATGGTGCTGCGTATCTGACGGAGTGATGGATGGTTATTATGCCGCGATGCTGATGTGTACCGACAAGCGGGAAGTTATTTCCACGCCTTTATTAGCAGATATAATATTATAATATTGTAAAAAATCATAACGGAACACCATCAAAGTATTTTAAAAATTATTCTGCAACTGCGTTTGGGTATTATTACTGCAGTTGTTGGCAAGCAAAAAGATGCGATTAAATTTATTAGTCTACACAGCATAACCATATCAGTATACTAGTTTACAGCAGCATCTCCCTAATTTACCGGTGATTACATGGGTTACACTGATGTTTTAGGCCATTTAACATGGGGAAAAAGCGGTTTGTGAACCTGAAAAGTACATCGAGTCGGAGGTAATTAAAACGCACGCATTCTGCTTGGTTCAGTTTTTATTGTACAAAAAAAGATGCGCCACTCCATTAGAAATTTTCAATAATTTATAGCATTGTGATGGAGAATTTCCTCGACGACATGAATAATGGAATTAAAATGCACTTATTCGTCGAATACGGGTCGTGTATTGCAGATCCAGCCACGGCTATCAGGCAGATGTGCCCAGATGTGCATCCTTAGACTGCATGTATACAGATGCAGCGGCGATATGATTTTCTAGTTCTTGTAATATTTGGATTGTGGCAGCCTCGTTATAGACTAATATAAACTTTAAAAGCACGGTAATGGGGAAACGTCACGGCTTTGCTGTTAAATATTCTGTGAAATACTGCCTGCTGGTTTCTTTCATTTAAAGAGATGCATTTACAGTATAAGAGTGGCAATAAACTTGTGAAATATTCCCTGCTGTTTGCAATACATAATGGAAAAAGTTCAATTATACAATGTGTGTACATCAATAACATAAAATCCTTACGAAAATGTAATTATATATAATTCTGCATACCGTCGCTCACCTGAATATATATTAGCTTGCTCAAAAAAGATGCACATTTACCTGTTGTTTTTGACCACTTGTTGGGAATATATGGTTCTTTACTCTTAATGGTGTGCAGTTGTGAAATTGCTTTGTGTACACAGATTGGGTGCCATTGCAGATTCCTGGTATAGTAACCTACTGGAATTTAGACACTCGGCATTAAATCGTCCATGTAAAAGTCTGTTACTCAGTAATCATCCCAGGACGTCCAGAAAGCCTTCATCATCCACTCCTGCTCTGCCTCTCCTCTCACCTGGGGAGATACTGACATGCTTCCGTTAGCAGAATCCTTCACTGAATGCTGCGACCAGGGCTGCACTATTTAAAGCCGGCTAGCTGCTCAGCAGCTGAATGCCAACTTGACAAATGCATCGTCCAGCTGTTGATAAACCGCTTAGCTTACAGACCTACCCAGGAGCCACAAGTGTGGTAATAACACGCATAGAGAGCGTACTCTCAGGTATGACACTAAAAGCATTGTATTACGTATAGGCTGTATGTAGAAATAAACGATTGTAACTACTAATAATGGTAATGGTAGTGATCAATCTGCCAGCCATCAGTACCTGGTAACTGTACAGCCTGGTATCTGTCTCAGGACCAGCCAACACAACACAAATCTGCCTGCTCTTTGTCTCACCACCTAAAGCAATAACTTTTTTCCGCATCCTAGATGTTATTCTAATAGGAGAGACCGGGGATGGTTATAACGTTTTTTTTTTTTACATTTTTGCCTGTACCTCGGAGCTCCTTTATGGAATCACTTTCAAAATTTGATACAAACTATCTACATGTGTCTTCTATTAAATAAGGTTTTATCTCTATCACAAACAGATAATGAATGATTTAGCCTCAAACCCATGGGGTGAAATGTTACAAGTTACCCCTATAGTCAGTGATAGTTGTAACACAGCCACAGGTTAAATGTAACATTATAAATGATGTAAAAAAATATCAAGTTATTCAAAGTTTTTTTATTATTATTATTATTAGTATTATTATTTGGTTCAACAAAATGTGTGGGTATGTATGCATATGCGTACAATATATGGTCATCAAAACTAAAATCAAAGATCATAATAAAGCCAAACATACTATGCACCAGTTTTCCATCCATCCATTTTCTGAAACCACCTGTCCTATTCAGGGACAACGGGGGTCAGAGACTACTGGCACAATGCAGGGAACAACCTAGGATGGGGTGCCAACCCACCACAGGGCTCACACACTCACACACCACACAATCACAGGCAATTTAGCAACTCCAATCAGCTGCAGCATGTATTTGGACTGTGGGGGGAAACTGGAGTACCCAGAGGAAACCCCACAAGGACATGGGGAGAACATGCAAACTCCACACACATGGAATTCTGACCACGGGTCCTAGAGGTGTGAGGTAACAGTGCTAACCACTGCACCACCATGCTGCCCCAACTCCACTTTTAATAACTGAATAATAGTGTGTGTGTGTGTGTGTGTGTGTGTGTGTGTGAGAGAGGTCATCCCAAAAACCCGCACCCACAATGGATCAGGTTCCCCACCCCTGCTCTATGCATTTCACCCAATTTTTCTTCGACTGAAATGTTCCACACGCACAATGTAGACGTTTCCAGGGCTTGAGAATTGGCCTGGTGGGCAGTTGGAGAAATACCACTACAACTATCCCAGACTGTGGCAGCCATGAACAAGTTTATTTTGTAGCTAAGAGCAACAATTTTAGCACTCAGAACTTATATTAAAGATATTTACATAGGCACATACATTTCTTCAGTCTGAGTGTGTTTGGTACATGGTGCTTCTTCTTCACATGTGAAATAAAGACTAATCTGAGCATGTGCAGAGTGAGTTACGGGATCTGTAACAGACCACATACAGTACCTGTCATTGGACTACAAAAACTACATAACAAGGGAATCACATGCAAACTCCACACACACAGCAAAAAGGTAGGATTCTAACCCCCAACACTGTAAATATGAGGCACTAGCATTACCCAATCCCATGTTTTTTATTTATTATTTAACCAGAACATTTGTGGCAGAGTTTTCCTGATCTTTGCTAGCCATTTCTCTCAGTTGAATGCTCATCTTTGGTGGTTGGTCTCTCTGCCCTGATAATGACTGTCGCCTGTCACTGTGCTACAGTAAGTGCAGCCTCTGTAGTGGACTGATATACTGTAGTAACAGCAGAAACTGGAATTTATATCAATAAAGGGCTCGCTTCCTACTCGCCTTGCAGAACATTCATCTGTATGGCTTTCTTTTATTTATAGATGCTTAGCGTTTAATTAACTGAAGTTGGCTTAAGCTTTTAGGAAAATCAAGGCACACTTAAATGTCCTGAAGGATCTGTTTAATGAAGAAAGCTCTTACTGAAGCATTGGTTTGTCCCTGCCATTATTTTCTCATGACATTTTCTGTTTGTTTGTTTGTTTGTATTGTATTGTTGTTCATCTTCTGTCATTTGTATATACAGTATGTTAATCTGCTTTTTTCAGCAACACACTGATTGTTCCCTCCGGGGCTTTAGGTTCGAATCCCATCCTCTGTGTGTGTATTTAACATTGTTCCATCCTGCCTCTTTTCTGGTTGCTATGGTTTTCACTCTCAGTCCAAGCATGTACCTCTGACGTGGTTAGAGGTCTGATAGACTGTGAGTGTATGAGCCAAGTGGACCCGGAATCCCATCCAGGGTGCAGCCCCCTGCTTCCCGGGGTGGATTCCGGCTCTCTGCCATCCTGTGGGGAAATGGATGGGTGGAGAGTCTGTTGCCCTTTTTTGCAGAACGTTTAGTCAGTTTCACACTGAGACCAGCTTTTACCTAATCAGAATTTCCTGTTGTTGAACCCCATCTGTGTAAAAACAGTGGAACACTGAGATTTTACAGTTTCTGATTCTTTCCTCATAAAAATCAAGTGTATCGTTAGTGTTGTGTTTCTGTAATGTTCTGTGTCATTGTGCAGTGGTAGAATGAATAACGTTCCTGAGCAGGAAAGCAAGGAGAGTACCTACACCAGAATGTACCATCGCCTAGATCATTGAAACCTGGAAGGGATATTTGTATTCAGTCTAGATTTTTTTTCTTTCTATCAGTAGTTAAGTTTTTGCCATTTTTTAAAGAATACCAGATTAAGATTTGTATGAGGTGTTTATGTTTTGTGCCGTAAGTTATGTCTTCTGGAGACGAGCTTCCCTGCTGATACTCAGAAAGAAACACTTTCAGGATCATGTGGTTTCTGTCGTTTCCTGGGAGACTTTGGATTTGCTTCGCAGCGTGAGACGTCCTCACCGAGTCACTGCTGTAAATTATTACTTAATAGAGGTCTGTTTGCACTGAATTCTTTCTTGAGTGTTGACGGTAGTTTATTAGTGCTCTTGCAAAGGAGTGAGCGTTAATATCATTTTGTTACCAAGCCAGTAATTTTGCAGCACTCTGGAGTTGCTTCAGGGAACAGCGAACCCAACCCTGGAAGTGGAAATACTCAGTTCGGGAGTACGAATTCCTGATTGCCGGTCAGAAATTGAGACCTCATTACTCACGTAGGCTGACAAAAGAACATGCTGACAAGCTGTTGTTTTATTTACTGCCTTTTCCTAATTAAAAGGGAAATGTTTATTATTCAGTGGGAAAGTAACCTTGACAACTGCAGTTTTTGTTGTAAAATACATCAAGAAAACGTACTTGCTTTGTCTTTTACAGATAAACATCATATCCTTTGTCCTTCACAACTCATCACCACACAGAGCCAGATCACAAAATGGCAGCCGTTAAAATGGGTGCCAGTGTAATTCGTTCTGTTGGCTGGGGTCTGTGAGACGATAACGAGCGCCGGACGTTTCTGAGTAATTATGCCAGTGCTTGTGCTTCCAGAGTTAGTGTTACGTTCACAGATATTCAGAATCACTGCTGTGCTGTTGTGTCATATTTCATTCACGAACCATTAGATGGTTTTAAAACACTCAAACTCCACTAAGGAACCATTTCTGTTCTGAAAGTGTCTCATCTGGGGGCGATTCTAGGATTTTTTTTAAGGTGGGGGACATACAGTAAGAGTGGCCGAAATTCATGCAAGGGACCACCCTTATTTTTAACCAATATTAACCAATATTTTATGATTGAGTGAGTGATAGGGGAGGGGGCACAACCAGGGCCAATCAGCTTTCAGCTGGGACCAGTGCTCCAGTGGCTCCGCCCTTCTATACACCGACAGACAAAAGCATGGCAGGAAATGCTGTCTCTCAGAGTAATGGCCTGTCCACTGGGCTCATCATGTGCGTATTTATTTTCTGTAAATGGACTCATATTCAAACATCTCATTTTGAATGCTAACTAGTCAAATGGGCCTGGAACCTGGAGCTCGTCCCCTAAATCTAAATCATTAGGCTGCTTGAAACAGGCCCATGAAGGGCTGTTATTATTTTTGTGTTACTCAAGGAATAAGCCTGTAAATGTAAAGCTGTGTGTTTAAACTTTCTTTTGGAATGACAAATTGAGTGTATATCTGTGCTAATGAAAACCAAATGGATGGCATTATTACATTCCGGTATGTTCTATGAGCTCCATTTAGTAAGAAACCGTCGCTGTGTTTGTGCCCCAGAGAAACACAGGAAGCCCTGATGATGCCAATAGTCATTATAGATGTTAAGCGCTTCATGTGCCCAGCAGGTTGGCTGATGCCTGGCAGCTCTGGGGCTGGCATTAATGCCCCCCCCCACTGCAGGTATTAGTGTTGGGCGGGTGCAAGCATCATCAAACGGAATTTGAGGGGGTCTTGATCTTAGTGTTGCCTCAATATTGTAAGTACTGCAGGCAAGCAGGGAGAGGACAGCATCCATGCCATGCCGCTCTCCTGGTAGCGGGCTAGGAGGGCCCAATCAACCAGCCAGGTAGGTGGGTTAGTAGATACATAGATAGATCTATATCCCTTGGGTGAATATATAGATAACCATAACCCTAAAGTAAAATTACATACAGTCCAGCATAAAATACAGAAAGAATATAAATACATAGTGGATAGGGTCATGTGGGTGGGTTGCTGAGGGCTGTATGAGGATGCAGTGCTCCTTCCGCTCCAGGAACAATTCATAACAGCGATACTATGTGATTATATCCAGTCTCAAGAATCTTGGCAGAAGAGGAATTTTTCAACATGACAACGATCCCAAACACATTGCAAAAACAACATGAGTTAAAAATTAAAAAATTGAAAACTTTGAACTGGCCAGGCATGTCTCCTGACAATAGAACACTTTTTGGGAATTTTACAGCAGAAAATTGAGCAACAGAACCCCTGCAGCAAAGAGCAAATGAAAAGACCATCTCCCCATAGATTTGTGCAGGACTAATATCATCCATTCCCTGGAGGACTGAATCCGTCATCAGAAATAAAGATGGACAAATAGGAGAATGGAATGTCGCTGTTTTTGTACTGACTTTAACTGATGTTAGTTCATAGATACGGACCTTTCATTATTGTTTAATTAGTTAAATATTTCTATTTTTCAAATTAATTGGTTTCATTCTTGTTGGACATTTTAACGACAAATAAATAAAAATGATTATTAAATCCACAGGAATTTAATTTTCTTACCATTTTAGTGATACTGGCTATGGCTGTATTTGTATGCTCATATGCTGTGTGCGTGTGTGTGTGTGTGTGCGCGCGCACACGCGCATGTGTATGTGTTGTTGATTTGCTGAAATTCATAGCACTGTTATTGTTATTGCTGATTTACAGTTTAGTTGTTGTACTGTTACTGCTAAGTCTGAGTTGATCAGAAGTTAATTATTTTAAAAATAGCAACGGTATCCTGTGGAATCTGTGTGTATTTGGGACAATACGTGATTATTTACGAGTAATTTAGTAATGGTGCTGACTGTCTCATTTGAGTCAGCTGATGTCACGTTGGGCACAACGCTTTTCAACAGACCAGTGCATTCCTAGCACACAATGGCACTTTCTAGCATTTTATTCTAGCATTTGTCTGTGGTTATTATATTCCCCAAACAGGGAATACATATGATTTTAGGACCAGCCCACCACCATCACCGCAGACACTTTCTTATCAATGCGATAACTCAAAAAGTATCTGATGCTTCTTTTCCAAACATTGCAGGCACATTGTTTAGGCTACATTCCGGAACTAATCAAATTTTGAGACAAATTGACCAAAGCAACACTGCTTAGTGGTAAAAATGGAAGGGTGACTGCAGACGACATTTGACCTTTTGAAAAGTATTTGATCGATCGTATTACTACTTCACAGCAAAATGAAATGGGTGAAGATCTACAATTAACATGCTGAGACAAAGTGACCAAAATTTGAGAGAAATCACCAGAAAGTTAATCAAAGCAGTGCCACAAATTAAAGCAGTGATAGCAAAGAAAAGTAGCCTCCGTCACTTGATTGTTAGCATGGTAACTAAAATATAAATATATTTGCCGAATATTTTCTAAACTTTGCAGACACATTCTATGAAGATCTGGCAGTGATCAGACTAGTCACAGAAAAACTGAAGCAGTGCCACATAGTGGTGTGTAAGAGAAGAGCAGCATCGGACACTTGATCTTGTCAACATGATAACTCAGAAAGTATTTGTCATTTTCCAAACCTTGCAAACTGAAGGGTTAACAATCTAGTACTGTTCAAATTTTGAGATATATTGCACCAAAATTGAAGCAACTCTGCTTAGTGGCTGCAAAGAGAAGGGTAACTGCAGTAGACACTTGATCTTATGAATAGGATAACTCTATTTGAACTTATTACTCTCTGTACTCTGATCTTTGATGGATCTTAGTACTACTTCAGAAAAACATTATTTGGATGAAAATCGATACCTGATACACCTGACACAAATCACCTCCACACTGAAATGGCAGCATTTGGTGGCAGCAGAGGGCGAAAAGGAAGGCTGCAGAAGTCATCTTTCCAACACAGTCATCTAAACGTTTTCCATGGATTTTTCAAGCTTCCTAGGAACAACGTACAGTACAGGTCATTGCTTCACAAACTGTGGTGCACGAGATGAGTCTACATTCGTTTTCTCACCCACCCAGCTGTAATCCTAGTCAGCACATGAAAGAACAGGTGCAAATTTGGTGATCCTGATTGGATTGAGACACGTCACAGAGAGCTGGGCTTTCAATATGGATTTTTTTGGAGAAGTGGGGAGCGTGTGTAGCTAAAGCTTGCGTGGTATTGTGGTAACATTTTCAACTTATTGCGGGATTTTCTTTCAGCGAAACTTGTTGAGTGTGCTAGTGTTCAGTTTCCACAAGTTTGGCATCTGTTATATTACACAGATTTTATGTACAGCCCATTGTACATGTGAGGTAGTTTTTTGGTCAGCTCACTGGAGCTTGTGTCTGCACAGTCAAAAACAGTCTAGGTTGCAAAAAACTGCAGTAGGGTGTGTATGTATCTGTATGTTTGTGTCTGTTTGAAGAGCTTCTTTGCACAGACAGTTGGGATCCTAGATGAGTGCAGTGTTTAGCACCTGCACAGTATCATTCTCAGCAGCCTTCTTAACCCACACATGTACATAAATAAATGCTTATTTCTAGACTCTTGTATTACCTCCATTTGTTGTCAGTTTTGCACACCATAGATATTTATGATTATAATTTAATGTCAAATTTTTGTAATAAGTTATAATCTCTGTCTTTGCTAAATGTATGGGCACCGCACTGCATATTGTATATTGTACGCGATATACATATGTATGTGACAAAACTTTGAAACTTCAAAATGTTTTGCAAATTGGCAATTAAGTGGAACTTGTAATAAATGAATAGGTGTACTTTAGTTTACACGAGTTACATGCCAAGTTCAGGTAGAAACACATTTATTGGCTTTCACATTTCCAGGTGATCCATACAGTAATTCTAGAAATGTCAGTGGTTGGGAGTGTGGGAGGGATTAGATGGGGGAGGCTGTCCAGGAAATGCATTGTTGCCGTGCCAACAGAATCTTTACTAATTCATTATTGATATATTTATATAGCCAGTGAGTGTGTGAGTGCATGGTGTGAGTGTGGTCGACTCACAAAAATAAATAGGAATTAAATAGACAGACTGCTGTGATACTGTTGGCCTGGGAGAAATGAGGCTTTATTGGTATTATCATGTCCTCCCCATCACTGAGTAATTCCAATTTTGTGTTTTATTGGTTCAGGTGGGGGTGAAATCAGGTAGTTATTGACAGAACTTGGTAATCTCTCCCATATGGGTTTTGAAGACACACTTTACCGACACCCATCTTACCTTAAAGATTTTTTTTACAACAATGAACAAGTTTGCCTTTGTTTCCCAACATGTTTTGTCTCCTCCAGGTGCTCCAGAAGCTGGGCAAGGCCGACGAGACGAAGGATGAACAGTTTGAAGTATTTGTCCAAAACTTTAAGAAACAGGAGGTAGGACCCCAGTGGCCGTAGTGGGGAGGGGGGAGGCAGGGGAGATGTGAAATTGTCAGCAAAACCAGAGGATTTGCCTCAGATATTAGCTCTCTATCTGTCATGTAAATTACTAGATAAAATATCAGACCTGTATGTCTTCCCTACCTCTGTCATGTTGGAGTGAGGTGCCGTCAGACAGGCTAATAAGACGTTTGACCCCCCCATACTGACCTGGAAGGGAAGGAGAAGTAAATATGGGCTTGCTTTATCAGTATTTTTTTTTTCAGAATGGTCAAAAAACTAAGGAATCAGTGTTCTGATTCTCATACCATACTCCAATCCAATACTAATCCAGATCATGAATGGGTATAATCAGAATTAATACTGTATCAGCATCAGAATACTAATTCTTAGATTTTTGCATGAACTAGAAAAATGTAGTAATTGAAGTTTTGTTTTTTTGGTAACGTTTTACTTGATTCAGATACTACTGAGGTACAAATCATGAACAAACATAGTTTGAGAAACTTGAGATAAGATGCATCAGGATTCATTAATGGTAAATGGATTGCATTTACATGAGCACACAAAGCGCTTTACAGTTATGCCTCACATTCACCCATCCACACTCACACACCGGTGGTGGAGGCTGCCATGCAAGGCACCAACTGGCTCACCAGGAGCAATTTGGTGTTCAGTCTCTTGCTTAAGGACACTTCGATGGGGTCAGGAGGAGCTAGGGCTCGAACCTGCAACCCTCCAGTTGCCAAACGGTAGCACTACCTTCTGCACCACCATCGCCCCATAATGATGAGCAAACATGAGATCAGTATTTCACTTGTGTTATTCATGACTTGTTCCTTCTGTAGTTCATAGTTCATAAAGGTTTACAGAAATAATGGATATGGTAACAAATACAGTAACTACTTGAGATATATACAGTATATATACACACTCATTGTTAAAAGGAAGTATGTCCCCCTCCTTTAAGTCCATGTTTTTATTTATCTGGGCTTAAATAACAATTGTATGGTACTTACAGTAGCAACTTCTATATGCAAACAAATCTACTGTAACCCGGGGAAAAAAGCACAACAGATTTCTATCTGCTGTTATTTCTAACTTTCTTACTTTTCTAAAAAGTAAGAAAGTTAGAAACAGTTTGAAAAAAAAATAATGTAATTCTAAGAATCACAGATGATACACACCTAATATTTGGTAAAATTGGGGGAAAAAACATCATAAGGACTGCTGCACATACGTATGTGCTGTTTATTTTGGGTCACAAGGTACTGTAGTGTATAATCTTTAACTGAATGATTCAAATATTATAATTCTATCATCTAGTGCTCCTACATTGTGTCATCTTTGCATTTAACAGAAAGGCACTTCTGTTGTACCATAAAACCCCCGTTTTCCATATTCAGAAGGGAATGAAGCGACTGCCCACTTCAGCTGATATTGCTATTGCAAAACTCTGAGGTGCATTAAAAAGTAATCAGCTGTGCGAAATAAACCCCCCTATGTAAGGTGAGCAGGATTGTGTGGGCATGCAGTTTGTGAGCCTGGCCACCACTGCTGACTGTATAATGGAATCATGCCGCTACATGAGGATGTTTACTCAGTGGAGAGTTTATTAGCCAAAGCAGCTTGCAGCCTGCTCCTATATACAGCATTCAGACAGGGTCAAGGAGTCACTTACTGTGTGTCTGAGCACCAGTCTAGGATGCAGGGTCTAAGTGATTTGAAATGCAGTGCGATTGCTGGTGCCAGACGGGGTGGTTCCAGCATCTCAGAAACAGCCACCCTCCTGAAATTTCCAACGCAATACAACGTCCAGACTTTTCAGAACATGGTGTGATTCGAATACCCAGTCTTATTGCTAGAAACACCACATTAATGAGAGAGATCAGAGGAGAACGGCAAGTTCTCAGCCCTTTAAGTAGTTCTGGAGACGCCTGAGTGTAGCTCTGTGCAAACCAGCAGCACATTTACATTTAATGAGGCCCCATCTTCATCCCTCCAGAGGAAATCCAGGAGCCGAGATAAGTGACTATTGTACCTTGTTTGGCTGATGGGAAATGATTTTCCTCCCTGCTTTTTTTGAAAGCATGCTCTGAATCTGCATCCACACTGAAAATCATGATGGAGATTCTCCGTAAAGACCGGGCGTCACGTCCCTCCGCCCAGCCCTCTCATGTGCCACGCCCACCTCCTTACCCCCATGTGAATTCCCAACGTATCAGCTGTCCTGCGTTCGTTCTGATGTCATGTCCCGCATTTAAGTCCATGTTCTAGTCTGTAACCGCAGATCTGTCATTGATGTTTGCTGCCATCTGTCCTCGATTCCCCTTTGGTTTCCCTAATAAATCCGTCTGTTTGGATTCCTGGCTCCCGGAGTTGTTTCCTCGCTCCCGGCTCACGTACGGAATATGACACTGGGCTTCATTTGATAACGACACAGGCCAGACGAGGATCTTGTTGTCATATCTGATGTCGCGAGTTCAGTTATGGTTCCTCAGCTTCGTGTCTGTCAGTGTTGTCCTTCCATGTCATGCTCTGAATTTTAACTTATTTCTTTTTTTCCTTCAGGCCTTGATGGAAAATGTTTTAAATTTGTTTTGAATTAAAAATATTCATTTCAGCTACCTGGCTTGGCTCGCAACCTTTCCGTTATAAATGTTGCCTGCAGTTTTTGTTAAAGCTTGCACCCAAAAGCACAGCTGACTAAAAGATGGCTACCTAATTAACAGGATTGGTTGGTTAGAACTGTAAAAAATGTTTGTATGTCATTTAATCTTTAATCTGCGGCAAATAGCATAGCTGATGGTCTTCTTAGTGACAGTCAGTATTCCAGGAGTTTCTGTGGTCTTCTTCTGTCTGCTTTTTCTCCTTCAGCCCCTGCTCTTGTGGTTTCCATGGTGGAGAATGACAATAGGGTGCTGGGATCATAGGGCTGGGCAGGTTGTAGCGAGGGGGCAGATTAATCTTGGTCTGTTGAGAGCTGAGCTCACATAGAAATACACTGCACACAGGAATGTCATAGTGAAGGGCCCCTAGAATGGCCATTCTCACTCTCTCTCTACACACTACAGTATATATATATATATATGTTGCTCTATTATATATCAGCACTCTATATGTAGGTAGACATTAAACTCTAGCATTTTGTATGTGTAATTTCTATGTAAAATTAAAATATAAAAATGATTGAGGCAGAGCCAGACATTCTGTGATTTATTTATTTCCACAGAAATAAACCTGTTATTAATAAATTTTATTTGCATTTTCTCTCAGCTGGAGAGTTAAGAGCCTCTTCAATATCGTGGAGTTCAGAAATGGAATCGGGGTGTTTTCATGCTTACATAGTATCATGATGCAACTTAATTGTGTAATTAATATTGGTATTAAAATCTTTGTCTGTGCTGTGACTATCCTGTCAATGCAGGAGATCAGGAGAGACTGTAAGGAGGATGCTGTCTTCATCCATTAATTGTCATTTCAAATGGTAAATCGTAAGTGTCGTTCCAAATAATAAGATTAACCGAATAAAATCAGGAAAGTAGAGATTGCCGTAGGTTCATTGATGAGTGGCTGTGTTCGCCACAACAGAAATGTTCAAATTTTAATCACGTCTCAGTTGTCTTATCCAATAAAAAGCCCCGGGATTGATTAAGAAAAGTCATTAATCATGAGCAACAGAATCACTTAACATAATTATCATCAATGCTGTAATGTTTTCCTGTGCTTAGGCCGAACAAAAAATTATTTGTAATATTGCTATTTCATTTTTGCTTTCAAGGTTCTCACTGCATGTAAGAATAGCGTATATGGATATAAGTGTTGGCAGTAGTTCATCCATTAAGAACATTTGATTATTGTCTGCAATGCAGTCATAATACATTACTTAAAAGTCTATATCAAACCTCTAATCATTCATTTAGACCTACTGGTACAGTAATGGTGAATATACATGATCCTGTTGTAAGTTCAGTCTGGTTAAATATTTTTTCCATTTTCACATTACATTTGAAAAACAGCCAGGCTCTCCCATGTCTTTTAAGCTTTAAAGACAGAGAGGGATGCCGTTAGAAACTCAGGTGGTCTGCTGACCGCGTTCGTGTGCCGAATGGCAGCTCAGGGATCAGCTTCCGAAATCGATTTCCTGCTGTGGAATGATAGGATTCCCTCTTACCTACTCAGAAAGGTGGGTCAGCCTTTCTGACAGAGAGAAATTCAAGCATGACAAATGTGAAATATTCATTAACATTGCAGGAGATGCTGGAAACTGGATGTCAGGTTTCTAATGTGACAGTTTCCATGCTCTTTAAGTACCTTTCCAGAAAGTTCCATAGCTTTACCTAAATACTATTACATAGTGTTTCTTTTGTATTTGGCCAAACCATACATGTGTTTATTCAGGTTAAGCAAATGTATGGGGAAACCTGCTTTGAAAATGTCAGGTGCCATTAGGATTGTCCGGTTTAACTTCCTGAGAAAATTTTGAAAATAATATAATTTGCAAAGAAGATAAAAAAAAAAAAACTAAGAAAAATCAAAATGCATTTAGAAAATATAGTATTAGAAGTGGTTTCCTTTTTTTAAATGGTGTTCAGTGCAAAAAACAGCTTTAGTAGACACTTCAGAATAACATTTTGTTTGCACTATAAAAAATGAGTATAAAGAATGAAAAAGACACCTATTAATAGCTGAAGACAGAATGGCTGCGAAACATTTTGAGTATCAATTGTCACGGGTTCGGGGGTACAATATAACTAACAGAACAAAACGATCTACGAAGGAAAACTGGTAACATGGAGTACAAGAAGGAAAGCGCACAGACAACAGGAAGGGAAGCGAACATAAGAGCCAACATCACATAATCAAGAAAACACAGTCAATGACTCCACAAGGAACAGAGCAAGATCAGGTACTTAAATACAAAGGGTTAACAAGGAAACACAGGACAGGTGAGAACAATCAAGAGACTCTGGGGAACAACACACAGGTGAATCTAATAAACTAACTCATGGAACTCAGAATCTAGGAAACAGAATCCAACACTAGGGAAATAACAAAGACGTGAAACACAACCAAGGGCACAAAGCAAAAACCAAATCAGAATGCAAAACACAAAACTCAGGAACTAGAAAAACTAATAAAACGGAAACACTAAGGAACAAAATCTACTAAACACTGGTTGCGGGGCTTGAACACACAACTAACAAGCTAGTAGCCACACACTTAGCCCATAACACCACACAACAATCTGTGGAGCTAGGGAAACACACTAAGTACTCGAAAGACACAGGCAGGACAGGATGGCCAGCGACACCTTCTGGCCAAAAAGGGAAGAGACACGAAAGGTTGGCGCAGACAGGTGCTGACCCTGACAACAGCACCGTGTTGAAATTTTATTGGGAAAAATTTGCATTTGGTGTTTCGACTTTGATTTGAGATTAACTTGTTAATTCACATCCTGCCATTCTCCACATTGCACATCCTGTTTTTTTCATGTTCATTTTCATGTTTAATTGTACTAACAAGGCTGCCACAGACCATTTTTCTGTTTTCCTGTACATCTATGACTATTTCTCAGTTTCAGTTGCAGTTTAAGGAGGATTTGAGGATGCATGCTCTAAATCTAGTCCAAAAGAATCAGGCACTCAAAACTGACAGCAAAAAAATAATAATTAAAGCCCTACTGTAGGTCATAATCCAGTATTAGTGCTAGTTGTTAAATTCACACTCTGTATCTCTATAGAAACATACCGTAGTGCTAGCACGAATGATACCTGACACTTGAGATTTTGGTGGCTTTGTTTACAAATCAGTGTAATTGTTATGTTTTCCCAAGTGCAGTTTTTCACAAAATAAAATAACATGCTGGCAGTATAGATGTGCTTGAGCTGAGGACATAATGTTTGGTGTTGACTGTCGCTGTGTGTGGGCACCCAGATGAACAGCACGTTAACGCAGTGTCACTCTGGGAATGTAATGACACGTTTAGATGTTATGATTTGGCTTTCAGAAATTTTAAAAGCCACACTGCATGCATCACATCTACAAACGCATGAACGTTAATGTAGTACAGTACCTAATGCAGCTAGTGATGTTATACATTTTATACAACTTTTATCAACAACTTTGCCATCCTCTAGGTGACCGTTTATCTTTTCACAGCCTCATTAATTTATGGGAATCCAGAAATGATGAGTATCACAGCATAGGCAAAATTACAATTTTGGTTGCATACAGTACAATCACAAAAAATAGCCTGGGGGCTGGGAGGGGGCTGCATTGTGGACTGTCTGGGGGTCCCCAAGGACCGGGTTGGGAAACACTGATCTAAGGCATTTCAGATGATTTCATATTGACAAACATCTGACCCGGACCCCAGTAAAACCATCTGATAGTGTAATGTGCTGGCATTTCATTGATCTGCACCCCTGGGATTCCATTCGCCTTCACGTTATTTAACACATACAGTAAATTACTAAGCAGGGGTTCCCTCATCCACGTTGTGCGTGGAGACCTTCTGAGAACATCCTTATGAAAGACCTGAGCTTCCCCATTTGCTGGAAGATCAGACGTGTCAGAATGAGCTGTATTGACAGAGACCAATATGGATGGATCAAGGTCTGCAGTCTCTGACAGACTTATTACAAAGCTTTATTTTAAAGCCTGAATATTTAAGGCACTGGCATTTTGTACAAGATGTACCTTGTGATGGGAACAGGCTCCCCCCCCCCCCATGGCCCTGATCAGGATAAGCTTTTAGAAGATCAATGGAATATTTAATGCAGCTCATGATGTACAGATGGATGTAGATGTTTTGGGGGTGGGGAAAAGTTGAGGACATGCTCCTTTAGAATCCTGTAGTATACGCGTACCAACCCTGAAGATGCTGAACTTATCCGATATGAGAAAGGAAGCAGCATCCAGCCTGGTTAGTACCTGGATAGGAGACCACCTGGGAATACCAAGTCCTGTAAGCTTTTCTCGCTTTGGGGGTGACATGTGACTCAGCAGGTTTGGGTTCCGTGCTCATGATCAGAAGGTCGTCAGTTCAAATTCCATAGCTGGGAGAGTGATGATATAACCATTGGGCCCTAGAGTGAGGCCCTTAACCCTGATCGCATTAGGGATTGCCTGACTCTATTTTCTTAATTGTATGCATTGGATAAGAGTATCTGCTGCAATAAGTAAAGATGTAATATGTAACTGATAGTTTGATGAGTAATGTAAATAATTTCACCTGTGTGTGGGAATGGTAGGTAGGAAGCAGTGGTTCAGCTCCTTTTTTATGGCTTCTTCCTTTAAAGTAGCAATCTAGATGCTTATGTTCCATTTGCCTACTTTGTCACACCATACTGTAAGCTGTCCGAATAAATCCTCCTCCTAGCTTCGCGAAAACATACTTGTGTATCTGTCTGCTGTAACAGAGAATCAGATTTTTCACACATTGCGGTGCTGAGTCTCATTCGTCGCGTGAGAGCATGGCTGATTTCTGCTGATTTTGGGGGCATTTTGCGGAACTAATTACCCATGATGCCAATGCAGTGTATCACAACTGTGGCTGTTGCCAAGGAGACGGGACAGCGACCCCTGAGCTGCATGTTTTTCGAACATCTTGGCGGAACGTGATTATTCCGGAATCAATCCGGATGAAATGACCACAGCAGAATAACAAATCGAAATCTGCAAAATACAGTCTAAAAATAATATGCATCTGAATGTTTTTTTTGAAATAAACGCGGACACGCAACAGGCACCCAAAACATGATTTTGTATATTGCAGGTTTAAAGTGCGTATCTAGTTAAAAGTGAATTTTGGATCTAGCACAGCTTGTGCATGTGGACCGTACCTCATTGCGGCTGGATTGATCCAGAGTGCAGATACCAATGGACCATGTGCTTCACTTCACACAAGAGCCGCCTTACTGTGACCGACTGATAAATACACTGATTTCAGCACCCTGGAGAGAGGCGGCCTCTGGTCGTTTGCTGCCAGGGAATCTGACCTGACACGTGTGTTGGCCAGTAACCCGCGAAAGGTGTGAAATCCCAGGGCAGTCTGCATGAGTGGCCTCAGATGAGCAGCATTTACTGTGGCCCCTGCATGAGGCCTGTCGCCACCCGGCGGCTCTTTCTTCAGATCCTCGTCCAAAAGTAGGACCGTTTTTGTTTTCTTTTCATTTTTCATTTAAACTTTTTCTGACTGAACTGCTGATTTTACGCTACCTAAGCCTGCCTTTGGAAGCCGTTTCTGGCGGAGATCATGTACAGAAGGCACAGCCTTGGACCGCCAGAAGCACATTGTTTTTAAACACCAGACACGAGAGCGTAACTTTGGGTTGAACACTGGGGGGAGTGAGGTCTCCACCCATTTAGGGGAATCCAGCGGCATGCATCCCCCCCATGGCCAGACCCATACTTATTTATTTTTATCTATTATACGGTGTACTTTCACCCATTTTCAGTTCCATACCCCTTCCCTGTGGTGGAGGCACAGTGGCACAGAGCTTGGCACTCTCACGTCACACCATTGGCACCAGGGTTTGAGTCTCTGCCCTGGCGATATGTGAACTGCCATGTTCTGCCAGCATCCAAAAACACACTAAGGTTAATTGGAGATTCCCAACTGGCTGCAAAAAATGGATGGATGGATATTCCCCACATGCACCTCCGTGCACCTCCCTTCCCCGCCGTTCAGCAAACGTTGTCCAGGTGGTGGCGTGCCATATTTCTTCAGGGAACTGAGCACCCTGTAGGATCACATCCTACATTTGCCTCTGCCTTCTCACTTGGCTTTGAAATAGGGGGCAGTTTTATCGCTACTTTACTTAATTATCCCTGTTGTGAGATGAGGGGACCGTGACACCACGAGAGATGGAAGTATGTCATTAAATAAGTACAGGAAGTACTTGCATTGGCATCACCTGGTTTGTCTGTGAATTTGTAGGGCAACTTAATAAGAATGATTCAGTGAAGTTTGTCTGACAGCAGGTTCAGCTGCTAATGAAATTAGGACATTCACTTTTTTAGTTGCCATACTAAAGAGTATTACACAGAGATCCGTGGTTCGGATAATTTACTGAGAGTCCAGTGTCAGGAGGCTGCTAATTGAAGCTCTCCTGTCCTTAATTTTATTTTCCTACAGGCAGAAGGAACTCGGCTGCAAAAGGAAATGAAGGCATACCTGGCCGCCATTAAAGGTGAGTCTTCAGCCCACCAAAGACAGAAGCCCGCCCCCCCCCCCGCCCCAGATAGTTTATATCATCTATCATCTAGTGTTAATCTTCAACATTCAACATTGTTTTATTGACGGCAGCTTTTGTTGGTCCTATCAGCATAACCATAAAACAGGAAGAGCTTCAAGACTATCATACCTTGTTATGAAATCATTTTCTTAAGATCATTTTCAAACATTTTAACATTTTTCATTCATTCACCACAACATTGTTTACCCTCATGGACTGTTTAACCTCAATCGATTCTCTGCCAGTCAGTATAGTACCCCCTCCAATAGGTATATGGTGTTAAACTAGCCTAGCATTATGTGACATTTGTTCGCTTTATCATTGGCTTTTCTAATTTCTTCTATTTTTCCCTCTATGAGAAGTGCCACCAAAAGGAACTTAGGTGATCAGTGTTGACACACCACAGCACACAACAATGAAATGTGTCCTCTGCATTTAACCCGTATGTGACATCATGACATAGCAGGGGGCAGCTAATTCAGCGCCCGGGGAGCAGTACCTTGCTGGTCTTGCTGCAATATTTGAATTACAAGTGCGCTTCCCTAATTATTAAGCCACCACTGCCCACAAAAAAATGAACGAGCCAGCCAGGAGTCAAACCTAGAACCTTCTGATCCATAGTCAGACACATTATCCATTGCCCCACTGGCCCATTGACACGCATAAACATAAAAGTATGTTTATTAATGAAAAAGATCACTAGCCATCACTAGAGAACACAGTAGTAAGACTTCTTCATTGAAGGATTTGTAAAATTGATGGGTGTGAGCTCTACTGAGCCATAAAAAGCGGTAAGTCTATAGGGCTGGAGTCAGCTCATGCGTGCGGCGCTTTGGCGCTTACTGGCTTAAGATGCTGTGCCTGTAATCCGAAGGCCACCCATGATTGGCAGAGTGATGTCACCATCGGGCCCTCCAGGGATTGGCTGACCCCGATTTCTTAATTTTAAGTGGCTTTGGATAAAAACCATCAGTAACACTTTACTTGAGGGCGCACAAGTAGCTTAGTAACTCAGTTACTACTCAAGTACAAATCATGAAAAAATATGCAGGAATAACTGCATGAAATATATGGACCATTATGACTGATTGATGATGAACAAACATAGGGTCAGTATGTTAATAACGCTTAGTTCCTGGTTAATTAATACATTAAGTTGGAGTGTACTACATTATTTGTGTCTCCTCGAAAGTGTTACCAAAGCAGACGCTGAATGGATAAATATTGGTGTGGTTGTTTCCTAGGGATGCAGCAGGCGTCGATGAACTTGACAGAGTCCCTGCATGAAGCGTATGAGGGCGGCTGGTATGGGAAGGATGCCGTCATGACCATTGGCACGGTGAGCCTTCTCCTTTATGCCGGGTTTCTGTCAGAGCTCAGAGGTATCTTACGGGGTCCATAGCGTACAGTATATCTGTACAGCAGGCATTTCAGCTGAACAATAAGGGTAGGCACTGGTATTTCTACTGCCAATGTAACGTGCATATTGTTCTTTTCCACAGCTCACCCTTGTTTTTTTTTTGCATAATGTTTTATTGCATGCAAATGAAAATATCAACAGTGTTTACTTCGTGTTACATTGCAGTGACAATAACTGATAAGTAGGTCTGTATTTTACAAACGTGCTGGATTTAATAATAAAATCTATTTAATGTTCTCATGCATAGTTTATTATAATAATGCATTCTTCAGACAATGACTCTCTCCAGTCCTATTTTCTGCTTAACGGGTCCTGCTGATGTCTGTATTGGGCTGGATATGTGAGTTTCTTGTGAGGAATAGTTATTATATCATATTTAACTTCTTTTATATCTGCTTAGCTGACCACCTTACAATGATTTCAGTCTAGATAGAGGAAGTGAAGATCAGGCCGACCATATCCTCATTCAGTAAGGAACTTCCTCTTTGTGCCAAAGGGAGTAGGTACACATCAAAGAGGATACATATTGGCCCTCAGTAAGATTTAATTGGAAACATATGGATTACTTTGCTCAAAGTCATGGGTAATGGCTGGTGTATCTGTGCCAGACCTTCGGTGCTCCCTTCAGGTTCGATTCAGCAACGAGGACTTACTGTAAAGAGCAATAAATCTTTCAGGGGGAGTCTGACACCCCAGCCAAAAGTGAGCAAAGAGAAACTGTGATGCTGGGGTGTGAGGTTTACGTGAAGCTCACTACGTGGCTGAATGACCACTGAAAAATTTCACCCATGGAAATAAACTTGAGGCTTGAACTGCTAATGAATGGTGATAAAAATAGCAGAAACATGTCCCTGATGTCGCATTTTTTTAAGATAGGTGACAAGGTGTTACAGAGCATCTTATATGCGTCCATAGTGCCACAAAACTGCGAGTGTAGTTTCTCAGCTAAGTGGGGCAGGGGGGCTGGGGGTCTGGTCCTTAGGATGAAAGCGGGGTGTGATGCCCGAATGCTCAGACACTGCCTGCCCCCACAGTGCTGACCCTTGGAGATCCCTGGGATACTTACAGTCATTTCCAGTTCTCTGCTGGGTACCTGTAATGCTGTAATCCATTATGTCAACCTCACAGTCATGAGCAATATCAGGCAGATTCCTCCACAGCCTGGTCTTTCAATCCAGTGATTTAGATGGGTGACTGTGTGGGTTTCCTGTTCTCCATACTCCCATGTCACAAACCAGCATATACTCCACAGGGTCTCGGGCAGGCTGAAGACTCCCTGCATCATGTGGACGGCCAGATGTGTCGAGTGTCAGAGGCATGTTGTGCTAGAGAAATTTGACGGCCTGTGTGTCACGACACAGCACACCTGTAACCATCATTAAAATGATCTGCCATTTATACGACAGTAACACTTCTGTTGGTTCATACCAGACAGGAAAGCCTTTCTTCAAACCTCAGATCGATGAGTCTTGGCCAGCCAACACCCAGTCAGCAGTTAATGGTTTTTCCCTCCTCAGAACAGTCTCAGTAGGTACTCACCACGGCTGATCGTAAGCACCCCACAAGCCTCGCTGTTTCAGAAATGCTCTGACCCAGTCATCTGGCCATAATGATGTCAAATGTCAAAGTCGCTCAGATCTTTATCCCTGCCTATTTCTCCTGCAATCATCTTGTCCACTAAAAGTATCGAAAGTTAGCAAACCGTCTAATATATCCCAGACCTCGACACGCACCATTTTAATGGGATAGTCAATAATATAAGTTTCAACTGAGGATGATCATACCGTTTCTAGTCAGTCGTGTAGAGATATACTGGAGCTTCTGGTCAGACTTTTATCTGATCATTATTCTGCTGATCTAGTTAACGGCCTTTCTCAAGGGCCCAACGTACATGTCAGTATTCTGCCAAGGACAGGATTGAAAACCAACAATCTTCCAGTCAGCTAATACACTGAGGCCCAAGCTGAACTCGCCTCACAAGTTATGAAGTAACAGGGTTCCTGTTTCTGCTAACGTCAGTCTCCGGGCCTCCTACAAACCTGCACTGACGAGCGACAATGGAAGAAGGAGGGCGGGGCCCTGCTTTCTTTGCTGTGTCCCTCAGTCATATTAAAAAAGGCTGCGTAAAACATTGAGCATTATGTTTAAATCCAGCCAAACTAAATATCTGTAGGAAATGTTTACATTACTGTTTAACTGATTATGTGTGTGTATATGTGCTCTGTGATATATTTGACACTGCAAGTAAAATTGTAGATGACTGCTTAAATGACGAATTATTGATAATAGATGTCCGGGAATAAACTTGTCTTTTATGCATTGTGGCATCACATTCTGCTTGCAGTTTAAAATTGAGATTAAAATTGGTTTGGAGGCTAAGTTTATAAATTGATGTCAGGTTTTATTGCTTGGCACAGACATAGTCTCTTTTTTTATGAGGAGGTCAAGTTCAGGAGACCAAATACCATCTTTTTCCCAAGGTAGAACTGCTTTAATTTAACTTATAAATGACATGGAAAGATTTTTTTGAGATTTTTTTTTGTTCTTAGTATTTGAATTTTAGAACCTGAGGGTTTTTTTTGACAAAAAAAAACCCTTTATAATCCTGGTATCATATTGCTGGCATGATATGGTTCATTTAAGGAACACTCAAAATAGCAGAAATCACATGAGAAAAGCTCTGGGGTTTGAAAGGTTAACGAGCATTTAAAGTGTCACTATGTTTGGTGTTTTCAGGTACTATGGCTTACTACAGATCCAGAAGCAGAACAAACTTCAGCCTGTTATATTTGCTTGGATAATTCGGGTTCACCTCTTGTTGCTTGTTACCCATATCATTGCTACTCTTTGCAGAATTGCGATGCTCTCTGGGAAGACTTTCATCAGAAGCTGGTGGACTCATCGCTTATCACCTTGGACACGTACCTGGGACAGTTTCCTGACATCAAAGTACTGCTTCAACCACACCCAGTGCTGAAAGTGGCCATACTTCACACTAGAATGGCTTGATTTCCAATATATTCCTGCATTTGTGCCAGCCTGCCAAACCACTACCTAGCTGACCTATTTTCAACAAACATATTGGCCCTTTGAAGCCTGAATTATTTTTGCATAATGGAGTGGAATCCTTAAAAAGTCTCTGGAGGTTCGCAATCAAAGAGAATAATATTACTGTACAGTATGTGCCATTTGTACAAGGTGCACGGGAATTCTTTGGTTTTAACATCCTCCATCGTCTCCTCCATGTGAGTTTTTGGGGTTGAAGCACAGGGGCAACCAGCCTGCAGTAGCCCTGCAATAACTAGGGCTAAGGACATAGCTCAGGGTTATTTACTTTATAGGCATTTATTTAGCAGAGGTGTTTGTCAAAGTGACATACAAGCACGGGTCAGAGAGCACTCTGTCATCCACAGGATTTGAACCAGTGACATGGTAATCATAAGATCAGGGTTCAAACTCACATCCTTCTATCCTTAACCCATTGAATTACACAGTATAAGGCAGGGTTTCTCATCCCAGTCCTTGGGGGCCACTAGATGGTCCACATTTTTGCTCTCTCCCAATTGCCAAATGTTATTGTTATTTAAAAGTTTAAAATGTTATTTACATTTTTGAAACTGTTCTTTGTTTGGGGAAATCGTGCCTGTTCCACCATAACTGACCACCGCACAAATGAACTCAGTCACAATGTCTGACCCGTGGTTCCCTGCCGCCTTGGCTAACATCTATATGTCACTTTCAGTCTTTATATACTCACGCGGCGGCTCAGTGGCTGGCGCTGTTCCTCATGCCTGTAGGGTGTGGGGTTTGAATCCTGCCTGTTGCCTGTATGTTGCATGTTTTTTTCCCCAAGTTCCTCCTCCAGTCCAAAGATGTACAATTAGGCCAGTTGACGTGCCTAAACTGGCAAGTGTAGTATCACCTGTGCATATATGTGCCCTGTAATGGCATCTTCTTTTAAAGCACGTGTTTTTCTTCTGAAAATGACAGACTTGTACTGCAGGGTAACAATACTTTTCATGGCCCTCTTTTCCTGCCTATTACATTGTGCTTCAGTATCAAGCCACGGGAGGCTAACAGCTTTTCTTTCATTAGACCCGCATTGCGAAAAGAAGCCGGAAGTTAATCGATTATGACTCCGCTAGACACCACCTGGAGACGCTACAAGCGTCGAACATAAAAAACGAGAGGAAAATCTCAAAGGTAAAACTCTTTCCTGGAAAAGCCAAGTTACTGCTGGAAATATACTGCTGATAAAAGATTAATATGTTTACTGAATGAATATGTCAGATTTCTGTTTGTCTGTGATGTTCCGCATGACAGGATTTACAGTTCAGCTTCCAGGCAATCTGTGCTGCTTTGAAAAAATCTACATGGAGAAAAAAACATAAAAATTTGCTCACACTATACTTGCTGTTGTTGCTTTTGGCTGTTCTTATTAGCAGTTTATTATTTTAGACTTTGGGACAGCTTTGTTAAGAAGGGTGTCCGTTTCCTGCTTGGGGTCAGTGATCAGTGAGTAAAATTGATCTGAATTCAGAGTTGTGTTCAGTTTTCCCAGAATTCCACGGTGGTAGTTTTTATTAACACTGTGCACTGGTGCAAAGTGACACTGGTGTTTACTCTCTCACCCTTGATACCAGATCTGGGCCCCATTACAAAATGCCGTCTGGAGCCCCCCACTTTCAATATAAAGAAATATGTGTCCCATGGCAGATAGAATTTTCCTGTGGTGAGATGGACTGTGAGGTAGATTTTGCGTTTAGACAAATTATGCGTTATTTTATTTCATTGTTTGTTTGTTTCGTTGTCTATTTATTTATTCATTTATCTCTCAATGATAAAGAATTACAGAACTTCGGCCTGCAGGATATGATGGACTGTGTAAGGAGGCATGGGTGGTTACGGTCAGCAGTTTTTGTGTGTTTGTGCCACTGATCTCCGCTTGCAGGCAGAAGAGGAGTTTAACAAAGCACAGAAGGTCTTCAGTGACCTAAACATAGGCCTGCAGGAAGAGCTGCCCTCACTGTGGGACAGGTAACTTCAAACAGCCTTAAAAAGATAAATCTTGATTTTATTTGATATTCCAACAGCATTTTATGTGTACCATTGTGACCAGCCTCATAGGGATTTTAACAAATATCATCTGAAAACTTTGTATCTTATTGTCTAAATTTTAATATTCAAGTAGTTATATAAATGAAAGTTTTTACCACAAGACATTCCAAATTTACAGCAACATCTGCTCATCCTTTTTGGTTGACTGTGGGGGGAAAGATGGAATCGGCGAAAGGAAAATAATACAGTGAGTGGGGATGAGAGAGAATTCTCTAAACCAAATGAAACATGTTGCTGCGTGGCCATGAGGTTTCAGCAAACGGGTGAATGCAAAAGCCTGAATATCCTGGCATACGGTGTGTTTCTCACAAAGTGCGTACATAGCTTAGACCAGTGGGTACCTTGACTGGTTTGTTGTTCTTGGAATGCAGCACTGATTGCAGCACTTAAAGGTTAGGCACTCTGTGAGCTGTTACTCACTCCCCTCTCCTTTATGAACACCTTGCATCTCCATGCCAACCTAGTTGTGCCATGCTGACCTGCCGCACTGTTTCACATCCCAAACCCAGAAAGTAGCCTACCGGCCGGGACATTTTAATAAACAATTCTACAGTCTAACTGAGCTCTACATAGAGAAGATCCTCTCATGACTGATTTACCATAATAATGGATTATCATACTCATGATTAGTTAATCATCACATTCTTTATTATACCCCTCGAAGGAGAGGCCTTTGTTTGTCGGTTGCCATGGTTGCATGACAATCATGCACGACAAGAACTTGGCTCAAGCTGCCTTCCATTTTCTGTTATTATCATGATGCATGTGACTCTTTTGAATGTAATGTCGTTTGTGTTGTGCTGAAGCAAGAACATGTGGACAATCATTGAATTTTGGTTCAGATGTTCAATGTAATGCTTCTGTGAAAATCCTACAGGTTGCTCCATAGACCTGCTAGAATGATACTGGAGCTAACTTCTGCTACTTGGTGTTATTTATGTACTTGTATTGATGGAGGATGGCTGCCATCTCCCTTATGTTTTCAAAAGCTTGATGTCCTGCCACTTGGCGATTACCCATATCCCAGGTGAATGGCTCTCTGGAAAATCACTAATACTAGGATTTTGGAGTCTCTTTTAAGGTCCCCTACTATCTATCTTTGGAGGGTCCCAACGGAGGTTGTCTTTCGTATTCTGGTACACATGCCACATTTCCCCAACTTTCATCCTCTCTGCAATCTTCCAGCAAGGAGACCTGTGGTCACAGTTCTGGAAGTCATGGCTCCATCAAGTTCTCCATCAAGAGCCCTGCACATGTTTGGGTTTCCCCTCATTTAACACACCTGATTCAACTCCTTGCGCTAATTACTACATCGCTCTTGAGCTGAATCATTTGTGGTGGAACAGGGAAAGAACTAAGCTACACAGGGCTCCGGCCCCCCAGGACTGCAGTTTGACACCCCTGCCCAAGAGCCTCATGCTTTGGGTCCCGCCAGGGCCTCAGTATTTGGGCTCTAGAGGTCACAGTTCTGGAGGATATGGGTCCATCAATTCCCCCTAGGGCCTTAGCCTATGGGTTTCCTTAGATTCTCAAGGTCAGCCAAAGCCTAGTTATGGGGCTACTTCACCCAAGGATGGAGACTAGTCTAAATCACCCTATAGGGCTGTTTGTCATATCAAGCCATATTAAAATTAAGGGATAATTGCATAGTAATGGTAAGTTCCATAATGAAATCTTTCTCCTTTCAATTTTCTCACAGCCGAGTGGGATTCTACGTGAACACATTCAAAAATGTGACGAACCTGGAGTGCAAATTCCACAAAGAAATCACTGTGGTGAGTATAAGAGTGTTTGCTTTTCCTTCCTGATGATGACTGATTTTCCACCCTGAAAATCTGCTTAAATGATTGCTAATGGTTATAAATAACAATCAGTCTAGCAATCAGTCATCATTATTGTATATCTGATCAAAATGCTCCACATTGTGCTTTGGTCTTTTCTTGTATTTCATAGTTCGATCTTTAGATGCACTTAATCCCTGCTGGTGGACCATCATATCTGAATAATTGTGTTGGACTGCTTGACCACCTTGAATTTACACCTGACTATAATCTTCAGTTAGCTGTCCAGCAGCAAATGTGGAACCATAAACTACAACGATTGGCTGCCCACATGTACTGTAAATCTGCAGGTGACTATGAGAATTCATGTAAGCCTTGGTGGCCAAAATCTTGACCATGGAGGAACCATAAGAAACGTCTTCTCTCCCCATGTTAAATTTCACTCATTCTGTCCACAGCTGAGAGCAGCAGCCATGAGCATTTTGCCTTCTTAAGGCCTGTGCCAGAATCACAGACAGAATACAGGCATGAAAAACTGTGCTGCCAAAAATGTACACATACTGTAGCTCTTTCTCAGTTATTTCATTGTGGTCCGAAAGGCTTCAGTGTATCCCAAGTAGCCACCACAAAAGAGGCTTTTATCTATAATGCGCTGATGCTTGTTTCTGCTGTGCCTTAATCATAACAGGTAGGTTATGACATTTATTTATAGACACTATTATTCAAAGTAACATACAACTGTGAAAGCAGAGTCAGCCAATCCCTGGAGATATTGATGGATATGAGCCTTGTTCAGGGTCCCAATGGTGACATTGGTCTTCCAGCCTTGAGATTTGAACTGGCAACATTCTGTCGATGGGCACAGAAGCCTAACCTGTTGAGTATGGAGCACCGAGTGTGAAGCACTCATTTTCATGTACAAAATACACAATTCTGTGCCACAAAAAAAATCATTATTTCATGAAATCAAGTAAAGCAAAAATACTTTACTTTCTTTCATTCACAGAACTCAAAAGGAATGTTTCATTTTGTGCACAGAATTGATATCAGCACTTTAAATTTCTTGGACAGAAAAAAAGTCATTTTGTGGTCGAAATGCATTTCGTGAATGAAAGAAAGTCATTTTGTGGACAAATTGCATTTTGTGAATGATACACAATCATTCCGTGGACAAATCGCATTTTGTGAATGATGGACAATCATTTCATTGACGAATTTGATTCTGTGGAATCACAAAATGCATTTTGTCTTTTGCTGAGTTACAAAAGGCACCACAAAATGCATTTCGTCTTTTGCTGAGTCACAAAATGCCGTTTGTCTTTGGCTGAGTCAGGAGAGGTATGTAGTACTGTAGGCGTGCGACCGTGGAGGGAGGGGGATCGGTGACCCCAAAGCGTTAAACACAAGGATAACATATAACCATGCATTAAGAGTAAATATTATCAGCATGGGCTTATTTAATAAAATGTTGTGTTTCAGTCTCACACCTGAATCTGAAAACCTCCAACTTTATTTCAATTTTGATCTCGAAATGTTTTATAATGTCTCCTTTAGGATGCCCTAGCGCTGTTCCGTAATGCCTAGTGTCTAAGCGCTTTCTAGTGAAATGTTGGCTGTCTTCAGTAACACAGTGGTATTTCTTTCTGTCCTATGTGTAAATCCCACCCATCCCTCTTTGACTCTTACTGGATTGGCTAGCTGTGCCGCCAGCTGTACGAGGTCATGATGAAGCTGGGCGAACAGCATGCAGACAAAGCCTTCACAATCCAGGGAGCTCCCAGGTATGGCCAGCAATGTACCTCTGTATTGTTTGCATTAACTTCTGAAGCCGTTGGCTCATATCAGTGGAGATGAACCAGAGGAGCAATGAAATAAAGTCTCCAGCATGACTGATGTATGAGAACAGCATTTACTGAGCCAATTTAAAAAAATAGATTCCCTGCTTATAAATGTAAACCATCTTCATCATTGACATTCTGCCTTTCATATGGACAAATCATTGAAATCACTTTATTTGTCACAACGTTTGATACTTGACAAGTGCAGCTCAATGAAAAATGTCTCACCGCAGCATTAATGAAGTGCAAATAAACAAAACATAAAATAAGACAATAGTGCAATAGTAAGTGTGCAGGGGATGCCAATACACAGCACTGTAGTAACGAATAGTGTGCAAATGGAGATGTAAATAAAATAAATACAAAGAATGGCCGTATGAATACAGTGGTACCTCAGAACTCGAAATTAATCCGTTCAGAACTCCGGACCGAATCCTAAAAAGTTCGAGTTCTGATCAAATTTTCCCCATAAGAAATAATGGAAAACCAATTAATTGGTTCCTGGCCCCAAAAAATTGCACTGAAAAATGTTTTTTTTAGCATTTAAATGCAAAATGAACCGGACAAAACAAGAAAAGCATATACTGTACTAAACACATCTAAGCACATTTATCAAAACAGTATTTTTTTATTTTTTTTAATAAACCTAATTATTTTTTTTGATATTTAACAACAACAGGAAAAAAAAAAAAAAAAACAGAGCCAAATCAATATACAGTCGACACCTACAGCAATCATTTAAAAACAAACAGTAATCTATTAAAACACCTAAGGGCAAAACAGTTCAGTAAAAGAAAGCATAAAAGAAAGAAAGAGTCATGATTGCTCAAGTAGATCCCACAAAGGGGCCCATATCCGCCAGAATAGCTCAGTCGTATATAAGTTTTTCCAATGGGAGAAGGTTACCCACTTGTACCAAACACATCTTTAAAGTTGGTACACAAGATGATGACCATAAGATAAGTATACATTTCTTTGCCAGATAAGTAATGAAATTTAGTAAACAATTTAAATCAGAAGAGAGATCTAGTGATATTTTACAATTTAACAGGTATATAATTGGAGACATAAAAAATTTTCTAGCCAGTATTTTCTCATCCAGATCATGCACTTCATACCAAAAAAATTTAATTTTCTTACACTCCCAGACTAGATGCATCAATGTTCCCGTTTTTGAATTACATTTAAAACACAACTGAGATACATTTGGGTACATTTTGTGGAGGTGTACAGGGGTGAGATATGTTCTATTTATGAATTTCAAGTTTTGCTCATGTACAGAAACTGAGGTCGATTTATGAAAAACCTCCTCACATATAGAGAGCCATTCATCATCAGTAAATGATCGGCCCATATCCTTTTCCCATACCTTTCTTAATTAAAGGATTCAAAGGTGAAGAGGTTTCTGATAAAAGGGAGCCATACAGATAAGAAATCTGACCCTTCAATGTCCCTGGAAGGAGATGATTTTCAATATCAGACAATTCAAATAAATGTAAAGTTAAAAAAAACAATATGTCATGCCCTGATTGTCCGCTCCTTCCGTGTGCCACACCCCCTCGTTAACCCCGCGTGGAATCCCCGTGTGATCAGCTGTTTCTGGTTGTTGTCATTAGTCCTCTGTATTTTGTCTGCGTTTCAGTTTGTTTCCCCAGTCCGGTCACTGTATTGTCCGTCTGTGTTTTGCCTGCCTTACCTGTAATTATACCCTGTATTCCCCGATACCCTGACGTCTGTGCCTTTGTCTCCATTCTGTCCCCGCTGGACACAACAATCCTGGCCCTGCTCCCTGGGTGTGCAGTTTGCCACTTCTCCCTGTGCTTTTCCAGTTTCCTCTGAGGCTAGATGAGCAGTCGCAAAATGAATTGATGGGTATAGATATTTAACGTTGAAAAATGTGATCTTCATTATCACTGCAAAATGATTAAGGCCTTTTTATTATAGGACTAAAAGGAATAAAACCACAGGAATCTGTTTGCTGATGCAGTGAAGTTTAGTTTTTAGCCTTTGGCGTAGACTGAAACTTGATTTTGTCATTAGTGACTCTAATTAACAGTATTTCACTTACTATTCTGAGAGAATGAAGACGATTTTCTGCCAGATTTTCTCTCCTCTTCATTTCACAGCCTGTGTGCATCAGGGTGATAATTAATGTTGTGATTGTTATGGTCTCCCTGAACAGTAGCATATGCCCAAACCAACCGTGTTCCCAATGTCAAACTCTGATGAACTAATCTGCATAATGTCTAGTGTTTTGAGTAAAGACTGACCCCAACCACATTTAAAGACCAGATACAAGGACTGATGATGTAGTCATCTTATTAACTGAGGAACGTCACTGAAGTATGATTTTACTACTCTGGATTGAATAGTCAGCTCAGTAAATTAATGGTGAGTCAAGTTATTGTGGCTAACAGAGGCTGGATTGTAGTTCACAAATCAAATGTCTTAGTCAATGGGTTAGATGTGGTTTAAAAAAACAACTAAATGAGTCTTTTCATTATATAATTTATAGATGCTTTATTTTATATTTGTACAAGATAAAGTTCAGGTACACTGGAATTCGTTGACTTTCACATGCAGTACAGGTCAAAAGTCTGGACACATCTATTGAAAATCATTTATTTTTTCCACAAGATAACAACCCTAAGCACATCTTGAGGTTATATAAGTACTGTATTACCTTGCAAACAAAAAAAGAGATGAAGTTCTGTGACAGATGATCCAGCCCCCCATAATCCCCCAAAACCTTATAGAGCTGGTTTGGGATGACTTGGATGACTTGGATGACTTGGAGAGTAAGAGCAAGGTATCCTATTTGTGCCCAGAACCTGTGGAAACTCCTGTAATTCTATAAAACAAGGAGGCATAAATATATTTATAAGGCAGTTCTATGAGCCTTAAGTACTGGGGAATTAGCATCGCGGGTACATTAGTACATGTTTCTTATCTGGTTATCTACACATACTGACCATCATGCACTTCTGCGGATTCCTCAGTGACTCAGGTCCCCTTCGACTCGCCGGCACTCCCTCCCCCCCAGAAGAGTCCCCCCCCGGCAGCCCTGGCACTACCTCCGGTCAAATGTTGGCACCAATTTCCCCTGGGCCGCCTCAGCTGAAGTCACCCGGCCAGGTAATTTACGGTTTGGTGTATCTAATGATCCGAGTCAGGAGTCATGTTAGAGTTATTAATGCGGGACAAAGACTGCCTTGTTTATTCATAAACTTTTAATAAAAAAATTGTCCATTGGTGAAACTGTAAACCAGTCATTAGTTCGAAATTGCCTTCACCCATTCTTCAGTGGTGTTTTTTGCTCTGTAAACATTAAAAATATTTTGAAAATCCTTCATTTTATTTTTGTTACTTGCAGCAATTTCTTTGTTTTTATGGTTTCCATTAATTTAAATGGTGTTTTATGCCTGGAATATCAAGTAACATTAGAACTAAAGATTATAATAACGCAATGATTTACTACTGAGTGCAAGGCTCGCACTATATGTATGGTTAAAGGAAATTAACTGACACCCTTCTGACCAAACAGACTGGAAGATTCAACAGTGCTGTGGCGTAACTCAATATAACAAGCCATATTAGCATAAAAGCGTGTGTGTTGAAGGATTCTGTGGGTGTGGGACTTGGACATCCAGCTCCACCTGACTGCACCACCTGTACTGTTCTCTTTCTCACAGTTGAGGAAGGGGCCCCCAGTTCCTCCACCCCCGAAACTGACACCCACCAAAGAGATGCAGCAGGAGCAAATAATCAACCTGTTTGATGACAACTTTGTCCCGGAGATCAGTGTCAGCGCTGCACCACAGGTCAGGGCTGTGTCACATGCTCATGGCTGTACATACAAGAAGCAGAGGGGGAAATTGTCCGTCTATCCATCCATCCATCCACCTTCCAGCAGGGGGAAATGAGATGGTAGTACATTGCAATGGAAGACGTTTGGCATATTTCCTCCAGGGATCAGTTTTCTATACATAACTGTCTTATGCAGGGTTTTGGGGGTCAGGAGCCTGTCCTGCGAGCTACGGCCACAAGGAAGGAAATAATCCAGGATGGAGCCAAACCCACCGCAGGACACACTCACACAGCATTCACACTCATGGCCACACCTACGGATAATTTGGGAAAGCCACAGATGACGCGCGAAGGGCAGCAGACAACCTAAAAAGTTTAGTGACTTATAAATGCATAAAATATATGTTGCTTTGGAAAATGGCAAGTGTACAGCAACCTCTCACCTGATATCTTTCAATGATTTTTGTATCTCGTACACGGGTTGGACAATGAATTTGAAACACTGGCCAAAATAGTATTTCACGCCTATATTTGCATGGCCTGGGGGCCAGTCTTCACTGATTGAATATTCCATCAGTAAGAGCAGAGTGTGAAGGTTGAATAAGCAGAGCAATAGCACAGCTGTACATAAAATATTGCAATGCACACAACATAATGGGAGACATATTAGAGTTCATAAGTAGACAAATTGTCGGTGTGCTTCTCACTTGCGCATTTGTGACCAGGACAGCAAGACTTTGTGGTGTATTGAGAGGACCACATCCAACAGGAGTAACTGTGGATGCAAGAGGAAATAGTCTGAAAGGGATGTCCGAGTGCTAACCCGGATTGTGTCCGAAAAACATAAAACCAAAACTGCCCAACTCACAGCAGAATTTAATGGCACCTCGATTCTTATGTTCAGTAAATAAATATACAAATGATGTCACATCCGTCATCTTGCTGATACTTGAGGTGCAGTGTTATGGCAGCAGCCACTACTTCTTGCTGGGGACTGAAGAGGGACCGAACTGGTCAGTTACAGTTGAACAGCAGAGGAACATTAGGCTGGTGCATTTGCATTTGCGTTAAAGGATAATCACAGGAAACGATTCAATTACAGGGTTCTCCGAATGACATGCAGATCTCTAGCAAACCCTTCTCCAACTGTGCGAGGATTTTCATTTTCCGCCGCAGCTGTTTCAGAGGCATTATTACATGGTTTGTTGGTGCCAAGTTGCTTTGTGCCACAGTGCCTGTCTTGGAAAATCATAGAGCCTTTCAATCAAGGCCATTAAATTGCTCATTGCACCCCACGCTCATCTTAACTGCATCACTTTCTGTTGCTGAGTTTTCGGACCATGTGGCACCAGCTGTATTGATCTCTTTCTGCATTATGATAGAAGAACAACCTCCATGGAGCAGCATTACATCTCAGTGCTGGATAAAGGCCTGACCTCAGAGAAGCAGGTGCTTCCATGGTGGTGCCAATCACATTCCTGCCCAAAATGCACTTCACTGAATTATAATGAGAGTTGGGGTCCATTTATCTAACCTGCTGCGTGAAAAAATGCCCATTGAATATTATTTTAAAATCTGGGGCAGAAGTCGCTGAGGTGGTTAAAAAGCTCCTCGGTGGCCGGGCCCCGGGGGTGGATGAGATCCGCCCGGAGTTCCTCAAGGCTCTGGATGTTGCAGGGCTGTCTTGGTAGACATGGCATCGCCTGGACATCGGGAGCGGTGCCTCTGGATTGGCAGACCGGGGTGGTGGTCCCCATCTTCAAGAAGGGGGACCGGAGGGTGTGTTCCAACTATAGGGGGATCACACTCCTCAGCCTCCCTGGTAAGGTCTATTCGGGGGTGCTGGAGAGGAGGGTCCGTCGGATAGTCGAACCTCGGATTCAGGAGGAGCAGTGTGGTTTTCGCCCTGGCTGTGGAACAGTGGACCAGCTCTATACTCTCGGCAGGGTCCTGGAGGGTGTATGGGAGTTTGCCCATCCAGTCTACATGAGCTTTGTGGACCTGGAGAAGGCATTCGTTCCTCGGGGAGTCCTGTGGGGAGTGCTCCGGGAGAATGGGGTGCCGGACTGCCTTATAAGGGCTGTTCGGTCCCTGTACAACCGGTGTCAGAGCCTGGTCCGCATTGCCAGCAGTAAGTCGGACTTGTTCCCGGTGAGGGTTGGACTCCGCCAGGGCTGCCCTTTATCACCGATTCTGTTCATAACCTTTATGGACAGAATTTCTAGGCGCAGCCAGGGCGTTGAGGGTGTCCGGTTTGGTGACCTCAGAATTAGGTCTCTGCTTTTTGCAGATGATGTGGTTCTGTTGGCCTCATCAGACCATGACCTTCGGCTCTCACTGGAACAGTTCGCAGCCGAGTGTGAAGCGACTGGAATGAAAATCAGCACCTCCAAATCCAAGACCATGGTCCTCAGCCGGAAAAGGGTGGACTTTTCTCTCCGGGTCGGGGAGGGGGTCCTTCCTCAAGTGGACCAAGTAGACCTCTTGTTCACGAGTGAGGGAAGGATGGAGCGGGAGATCGACAGGCGGATCGGTGCTGTGCCAGCAGTGATGCGGACGCTACATCGGTCTGTCATGGTGAAGAAGGAGCTGAGCCAAAAGGCAAAGCTCTCGATTTACCAGTCGATCAACGTTCCTACCCTCACCTATGGTCACGAGCTGTGGGTAGTGACCAAAAGAACAAGATCGCAAGTGCAAGCGGCCAAAATGAGTTTTCTCCACAGAGTGGCTGGGCTCTCCCTTAGAGATAGGGTGAGGAGCTCGGTCTTTCTAGAGGGACTCAGAGTAGAGCCGCTGTTCCTCCACATTGAGAGGAGCCAGATGAGGTGGCTCGGGCATCTGCTTATGATGCCTCCTGGACGCCTCCCTGGTGAGGTGTTCCGGGCAAGTCCCACTGGGAGGAGGCCCCGGGGAAGACCCAGGACACGCTGGAGGGACTATGTCTCTCGGCTGGCCTGGGACCGTCTCGGGATTCCCCCAGAGGAGCTGGAGGAAGTAGCCGGGGAGCGGGAAGTCTGGGTTTCCCTACTGAGACTGCTGCCCCCGCGACCCGACCTCGGATAAGTGGAAGTAAATGGATGGATGGATAGATCGATAAAAAAGACAGGTTTATGTGGCAGGTGGTTCTGTTGTAGGGCATCGGCCCCTATAAGGGATACGACTCCATCAGCTTGGGAATTTCACCCAAAGAAGTATTTACACCAAACCGGTGCCAATAACCCAAAAGGCAATCAGGTTCCATCCGCTAATAATCATTCAGAAACAACCAAAGAACACAAAGAGAATCAATCACAAACCATACCTAAAAGTCTCCAGAGCTGAGGCTTAATGGAGAGGTGGGCTAGCTAAAAGGGAGCTAAAAGGGAGATAACTCAGGAAGAGAGACACCCCGAAACACCCATGTAGACGCATCCACAGACAGTGGCCAAAGACCAAGACCAGTGGTGCACGTATAGGGATGGCAAACAATAAGAGAGGGACCAGCCCCCCTCCACTTTGGGCTCTCAGCTTAGAAAAACAGCACAGTAATACAGTTAGGAGGATGTGTAATAAACAAAACAAAGGCGCCATAAACAGGCAAAGCCACCGCGATGCAGGCAAATCCACCACGATACAGGCAAAGCCACCGCGGTACAGGCAAATCCACCGCGATACAGGCAAAGCCACCGCGGTACAGGCAAATCCACCATGATACAGGCAAAGCCACCGCGATACAGGCAAAGCCACCGCGATACAGGCAAAGCCACCGCGATACAGGCAAAGCCACCGCGATACAGGCAAATCCACCGCGATACAGGCAAATCCAACGCGATACAGGCAAATCCACCGCGATACAGGCAAAGCCACCGCGATACAGGCAAAGCCACCACAGTACAGGCAAATCCACCACAGTACAGGCAAATCCAACGCGATACAGGCAAATCCACCGCGATACAGGCAAAGCCACCACAGTACAGGCAAATCCAACGCGATACAGGTTAATTAAGCAGCGGCTACTGTAGCAGCCAGGTGCCCTGTATTGTCTGGGATGGCTCCAGGCTTCTGGTGACCCTGACCAGAGTAAGCAGTTGAAGATGGATGGAGTTTCAGATATAATCATTTGAAGGGATACTGTTGCTTGTCTTTTTTGTCACTATTCATCTTTCAGTCAGAAAAATTTTTCAGGATTTTTAGGAAGGCACATTTTAGACTCCACTGATATGATTATTAAAACTAAATTTGTTTTAATAATACATATTACATGTGGCTTAATTTACTCTCTTATTCACTTTGGGGTATGTAAATAAAAGCTCAGACCCAATATATTCAGCGTGCTGTTGGCACCAGGCTTGCAGGTCATTGATGTTGGTGCCTCGGAGGCACAGATGTAAAACCACCATCCATAGGCACCATTGCTCAAGGGTAATTTGTCCTCACAACAGTCCTGCTGCCCGATATCGGAATAATCGTATTAACATCCACCGCAACATGGCTGAAGCTGTTTTAGTCAGTGCATTAAGTAAACATTAGGGTTTGTGAGTTCTTATATTTTGAACAACATGCTTCATTTTGGTGATTCAGTATATAAATGTCTATATATCTCCATTAGAGTCAAACAAGTGGCATAAATAGGGTCATAGTTCATCCAGAGGGGCACACCTTATCATTAGCCAATGATTTGTTTGAAATTGGTGAGTGACTGACAAGGGTGCACTCCAGGGACCAATCAGCTGAGGCCAATGCCACTGTGGCCCTGCCCCTGTAATGGAGGTTCTTGGCCAGCTCTTGTCAGGTATCTGAGCCTTTAATGTTTAACACACGCCTTCAGTGTTGTGACGCGTAGAGTAATGGCCCAGGTGGACTCCCGCCCCTGTAAAGACGAAGCAGCCAGCACTGGCATTTCCATATCGAGCAGGATGGTTGGCTCCCTCATCTCTGCCTAACCCTCATTGTTTGTGCTGTATTCGCATGACGGACTGTGGCTGCTTCTTCTAAGCCGGCACTGAAGCTGACGACTGCCCCTGGGCGGAGCTTAGCAGCTGCTGATGGGCCAAACAGCAGTTTATCTCTCCGCATGATCCAGTGGGAAGACCGACATCTATCATGTTGCCACCCTGTACGGCATTCACTATAAGAAAAGCATTAGTGTGGCATCCTAGCTTGAAATCTGCCCTAGTTCCGTTCAGCAGTTCTTCAGTATCAGTTCCAAATTTTATTGTCACATGTTTTCTGAGGAACACAGTGCAAGGCTTGTGCCACAGTCACAGGGGATACAGAATGGTATGAAGCAAGCAAGGAAGGAAGTGAAGTAGGAAGGAGACAAAGGAGGAGAGGAACCAGAAAATCCAAGTGGACAGTAAAAAAGCTCTGGGGGTCCATGGTCGATTGGCTGCCCAACACCCCCAAGGCATGTTAACATTATAGAGAAAATAAAGAATGGGCCTGATTTAATAAAAGCAAGGTGTACAGCCGTGGCCAAGATTTTGAGAATGACAGGAATATTAATTTTCACTAAGTCTGCTGCCTCAGTTTTTATGATGGCAATTTGCATATACTCCAGAATGTTATGAAGAGTGATCAGATGAATTGCAATTAATTGCAAAGTTCCTCTTTGCCATGAAAATGAACTTAATCCCAAAAAACCAATTTCCACTGCATTTCAGCCCTGCCACAAAAGGACCTGCTGACATTATTTCAGTGATTTTCTCAATAACACAGGCGAGAGTGTTGCGAGAGAGGACAAGGCTGGAGATCACTCTGTCATGCTGATTGAGCTAGAATAGTAGACTGGGATGCTTTGAAAGGAGGGTGGTGCTTGAAATCATTGTTCTTCCTCTGTTAACCATGGTTACCTGCAAGGAAACACATGCAGTCATCATTGCTTTGCACAAACTGAGCTTCACAGGCAAGGATATTGCTGCTAGATTGCACCTAAATCAACCATTTATCGGATCATCAAGAACTTCAAGGACAGAGGTTCTGAGGTGTTGTTGTGAAAAAGGCTTCAGGGCTCCCAAGAAATTCCAGCAAGCACCAGGAAGTTGATTCAGCTGTGGGTTTGGGGCACCACCAGTGCAGAGCTCGCTCAGGAATGGCAGCAGGCAGGTGTGAGTGCATCTGCACACACAGTGAGTTGAAGACTTTTGGAGGATGGCCAGGTGTCAAAAAGAGCAGCAAAGAAGCCACTTCTCTCCAAGAAAAACATCAGGGACAGACTGATATTCTGTCTAAAGTCATTTTCTCTGATGAATCCCCTTTCCGATTGTTTGGGGCATCATGGAAAAAAGATTGTCCTGAGAAGAAAAGGTGAGCTCTACCATCAGTCCTGTGTCATGCCAACACTAAAGCATCCTGAGACCATTCATGTGTGGGGTTGATCTCAGCCAAGGGAGTGGGCTCACTCACAATTTTGCCTAAGAACACAGCCATGAATAAAGAATGGTATCAAAACATCCTCCAAGAGCAACTTCTCCCAACCATCCAAGAACAGTCTGGTGATGAACAATGCCAGCGTGATGGAGCATGTTGCCATAAGGCTCAGGGCTCAGAGAACAAAACATTGACATTTTGGGTCTATGGCCAGGAAACTCCCTAGACTTTGATCCCATTGAGAACTTGTGGTTAATCCTCAAGAGGCGGGTGGACAAACAATAACCCGCAAATTCTGACAAATTCCAAGCATTGATTATGCAAGAATGGGCTGCCATCAGTCAGGATTTGGCCCAGAAGTTGATTGACAGCATGCCAGGGCGAACTTCAGAGGTCTTGAAAAATCAGGGCCAACACTGCAAATATTGACTCTTTGCATTAATGTAATTGTCAATAAAAGCCTTTGACACTTATGAAACGCTTGTAATTATACTTCAGTATATCATAGAAACATCTGACAAAAAGATCTACAAACACTGAAGCAGCAAACTTTGTGAAAACCAATACTTGTGTCATTCTCAAAACCTTTGGCCAGACTGTAAACTGAGGTCATGGTCAAAGTCATGGTCTTTTCACTATGGATAAACTGCCAGTTAAATGACTGTAACATCTGCCCTTTGACTCCCCAACATAGACATGTAGCACATCTGCAATACTGCGAAAAGATACTGACAAATTAACTTGCAAAGGTAATTACAAAAGTACGAAACACCTTTACAGAGGGATCGCATGTTAGTCATGGTGGGAAAACAAGGAACAATAATCAAATCAGTTTCCATCTTTTGCACTATATGTTGTTTTTAGAGATAATTTGTGGATTGATTTGCTTTTTTTCTGTAGGAATAGTTCAATCAAAGGGGGTATGTGGCTGGGAAGGTTTAGATGCCATGCCTGTGATCGATCGGAAGGTCACCGTGTTTAAATCCCTGGGTCGGCAAAGTGATTTTGCCATTGGGCCGTTGAACAAGGCCCTTAACCTCAGTTGCTCCAGGGAGTATCTGACCCTGCTTTCTTAATTGTGCTTGCTACCTAATTGTGATTTAGGGGTTGAAAGCCAGGTGTGTCTTCCCACAGAATGAAAAGGTCTCAGAGTCTCTCCTGGATCTGGACTTCGATCCCTTCAAGCCAGACGCCTGCTCATCCATTGGACAGTCGCAGTCCCCAATGTCACAGGTCTTCCTCACTTTTTACATTTCTTTTATTCCCTGGAAGATAAAATGGTTTTCAGATATCTAGGTGTCTGTAGGACCAAAACCAATGTATGAACTCTACATCCTTGAAGGAGACATACAAGTCAGCTTCATGGACTATTTCACCTTTCATAAGACAATCATTTAAGAAGAAAGAGAATGTTCATGCTGACAGTTTTGGCACATTTCTATATAAGCACCTACATCATTAGAGTACAACAATAGAAAAACTATATATTTCAGTATGCACAATTTATGGATATCATTTTTTTGTTGATTGTTTCAACCTGACTTGACTCTGCACCTCTAATCTTTGTTTTTTCTACACATACTGTACGTGTCGCACTCTCCACGTGTTATACCGTGTCTCATTCTTATTGGTCATGAATGCATCAAGTGATTCTGTCCCTGTGTTATGTTGTGTCTCATTTTTATTGGTCATGTGTGTCATGTGATGCTGTCCACATGTCTTATACAGTACCATGTTTATTTCTGACAGATGCTGCCCTGGGATCTGTGGACGGTAAGATTCTGGCTACCCAGTGATGTCTCTGGCTTCTTTGCCTGATGTACTTAATCAAATCGCTTATATTGTTGCACTTAATCAAAGTGTTTTTCTGTACATAGGTAACTGTAATCTGCTGAGGCATATAGTCCTCTAAAAATGAATGAAAAGCTTAGAGAATGATTGTAGTTGAAGATATTTCTTGTAAACATGATTCTCTAGCCTAAACAGAACCAATAAAATCACAAAAATACACTCCACATTAAGCTGAATTGGTTAATGCAGGATGGAATGTCACTATTGTAGATAGAATGTCGCTTCTGAACTGTTATACATCAAATTTAAATAAAATATGAATGTTAAACTTGTTAGTGTAGTGTGGTGTTAATTTCTGTGATTCGCTATGTGCTAAATTTCTACTAAACTGTTGAATTTGTCTGTCTTCCAGGCAGATATTGTTCCCTCAGAGCCAGTAAGTAGAGACTGTGTAATACTACTACAGGGTAATCATTCGCTTACACATTTTAGAATTGAATTTTTTTTCCATTTTGCTAAACCAGGTTGCCATGGTTAAAATGGGCCATACTTAGCATACTTGTGCAATACATATTCAATTTGTCTCTTTAGGGCAGGTAGATTTTCTATAATCATTAAGCATGTGTATTACTTTACATTACCATAGTAATATGTGCCAAAATTAAATAAATAAATAAATGCATCAATAATTAATTAAATGTGTCATGACTGATTTAAAATGGGAAATAAAACAATTAATGAAATGTGTCATGAATTATTTAAAATGTGAAATAAAAACATTATTAATTTCAAAGTCAAAGTAAACTTTATTTTCATCTGTATTATATACATGTACATAGAGAGATGTCATATATAATTATTCCACTCTTTATTTAAATTTGGCACTTTGGGCACATCATGAATTAATTCAATCTGTCATTCTGAGCCATAAAAATGAGTTGGTGGGACTTATGATCACCAGGAGTAAAATCGAGCAGGTCCAAGGAGCAAGGATGTGACTGTCGCTGCTGATGAGTCCCCTGGTAATGCAAACTTGGATACGGGTGACCAGGAGAGCTTGTCTGCCAGGCAGAACAATTTCAGTAGCATGAATCTTATGAGCAACATGGAACGTGTTGAAATCAGTTTTGTGCGGTTCTCAGTCTAAAGGCCAGTCTTCTTCCTTAGATCCAGTTCAGCAAGCCCTAGGAGATCCCTCAGATGCCAGACATTTTGATTTCTCCACAGTGGTCTCCTTTTGGGTGGCATGGGGTAAACCAGTGACATGAGTGTGATAATGCAGCACCTGATCATGATGCCCAAATGTTCAGCTTTGTCCTTGATTCATTCCTGGAGAATCAGAGAGGTGGAATGGGAGCTGGTTGGGCTACAGACCCTTTTGCAGACAGTGGGAGCCAGAAATGGCCAGAGAACTGCAAGGCAGGGGTGGGCAGTGGTGGCCGTAGGTCGTGTGACACCCCAGAAGAGCAGCTTAAGGGTTTAGCCCAAAGGTTTGCTCTGCCTGATTTAGCCTTTCATAGCGAGAGTAGTGAAAGCCTGTGGCAGGTGGCCAGTAACAGCAATGGCTTCTTCTCCAACGATGGCCGGGAGGAGACCAGCTGGGGAGACTGCTGCGATGCCAAAGCCGGATCTCTCTCTGTCCATGGCATCGTGAGAGGTGGGGAACCAAAGACTCCCATATACACGGCTAAAGAGCAGTCTGTCCAAAGCTCCCGGAGCACTGGCACTGAGAGTCACAGACAGGGGATATGGACAGTATAGGAAGGATAACTGAGGTACACACCTCTCCCCCTGAGTATAGCATGTAACAGAGAGCAATAACTGATCAAAGCTTCTTCTCAGAGTTGAGTCCCTTTGTCCCAATTCAGTTCTTTTTCTTTTTTCTTATTTTCCCCTTCCATGCCGTCTCTTGCAGTTCCCAACCTCCATTTAACCTGCTTCTCCTCCTAATATTTTTTTGCATTCCACATTCCCCTTGGCCTTTAGTGTGAATGCTAAATGCTACATTTCCCCTTTGTGTTCATTGTAGGTATCCAGCAGTGCATTTGACGACTTTTCAAAGGTAAATGAAAGCCTAAGTCGACGGTGTCTGAGTTGTAATGTAGATGCCAATTAAATGGGGAAGAAGAACATATAAATAATACATGGTGCTCAAAGCAGTAGAGTTTGATTAAATATCATTCATCCATCCATCCCTCCATCCCACTCCCTTCCAGTTGCTAATCCAGCACCAGGTCATATCATCACACATACCCCCCTTTTTTCGCCAGATTCCACTCTCAATTCTCTCCAAGGTCGTTCAAGGAATTAGCGCCATGATGAGCGATTCAGGAAATAAGTTAGTCCTCAAGGCACAGTCTGGCAAATTTTAATTACCCTTCAGTTTACACTGATTTACACCCAAAGCATTTCGCCTGTGAATAACTGTACAAAAATAACAACTTCGGCAAAGAAAAGAAAAGCTGAGACTGAACAAAGGCATCAGACCCCACACACCCAAGGCGCCCACATAATTACAGGAAAAGTGAGGAATGTTTGTAGTACAGATGCAGTAACATTGGATCTTTGCTTAATACATCAATCCGCCACTTATTACTTTATGATTAAATAGTATTGAAAAGATGATGATATGGATGAGTAATCAATACTAATCATGCTTTTCAGTTATATAAAGAAATGCAAGTATTTGCTCTATTGTAGCACCAAGTGAAACTAATACAATTAAAACACATTTCATTTTTTAGAAAACAGTGTATTCTGTGATGAAAAGGTAATAATATGTGTGAAATATGGAAAGCTTATCATCGGTGCGCTGGATTTAAATTATTCTGCATGTAATTATCCCACCTTGAAATCTTGAGATTTTAATTAAGATGTTAATTTCTAAGTGCTGTTGTACAAAGTTTGTACTCAGGCCTGGGGTATAGAACCATTTCAGTTCTAGGAGAGGGTACAGTTCGTTATATGAGCTTAATCGAACTCCTGTTTCATTCTCTGCATCACAATGCTCTATAGCTGGCCATCTCGGGGTTTGCCAAAGATTCAGCTCAGAGTGTGTTTGATGAAATGGTGAGTGATCATTTCAGCTTCAATAGAAATGTTCTCATGAGAATCAATGCATGCATGTAGCATTGACATAAGATACTTTTTTTATTAAAAAAAATGTCCAGTTCTTCTTGAAATTTATCAGTTTGTAATAAAAAACTAAATGTTTTCTTTTTCTTTGCTAATTTTCTGTTTAGTACCTTTCATGGAACATTGAAAAATATCCTGTACTGTCAACTTTCCTTTATTCCGTTGTTTCCTCCATAAGCTGGCATCAGCAGATTTCCTGGAGGGAGGGGGGTGTTTATGTTTTGTTACCCTCCCTGTTCTATTATAAGCCTGCGGCACAGGCTGCGCCCCCTGCTGTTGGAACGGAAGAACATCCTGGACCTGTGACTGATCTGGGACAGACCCAAGAACCCTCCACAGATACCAGTACTAATGCTGGGGAGGCTAGCCACCCTAAAGAGGAAACTGCAGTGAGTCTCTCAGATTCTACCTCATCCATCCACTTTTTAACCGTTTATCCTGGTCTGACTTGTGGGGACCTGGAGCCTATCGCTGTCATAGTCTTAACAAAATATTTGTAATAGCAGCTTAAATCCTCTTATGTCAACAAGTTAATATTAAGGTAATGTGCATGATTTCCACTCTTCTGCACATTTCACAGATTAAATCAGATGCTTAATGTAGTTTACACAGTTCTGAACTCCCTGACTTGGCGGGATTAATATTTAATGAACCATTTCCTTTCCTTTGTGTTTGTATAGGACCTGACTGGGGTGGATGTGCAAGAGACATTAATGAACGAAGAAGTCAAGCCGACTGAGGTACTCTGTGACTTATTCCCTCAGTGTAATATCAAAGGGTTATCAGATTCGGTAAATATCATCAATTCAGCACCTGTCCAGATGAAGAATGCAGTGTCACACAGAGGCTAACAGCACATGAACTGATGATGATGTGGAAACATTAATTTAATCTATCTTTACCCCATTAGCTATTAACAAGTTAGTATTACTTTAATCATCCCCCTGGGGAAATTGGATAGTTTTCATGTATCCCATTTTTTTCTCCATTTGACACAGAGACTTATATACAGGGTCAGAGCGCAGGGGTGGGGTTAAGGACCTTGGTCAACTTTCCAGTCACTGGCACAAACCCAGAGAGGCACACACTTTTTTATTACTAATAACATAATCAGGGGGCACCATGGACCACAGAGAATACATTACAAACCTTTCTCTTGGACCTTAACCCCAACCTTTTCTGTATACAGGAACCACCAACATGTGAAGCTGAGGGGGAATTCCCCTCTGAAGCAGCATCCGTAAGTACCGCTTCAGGAGCTCACACACGAAGAAGTTTCCTAAAATGTCTTTGCCTTCTGACCAACAGCATGAATCTGCAAAAGCTAAAGTCAGTAGGATAGAAGTTCAGCCGATTTCACTTTTACCTTAAAATGTAGAATAAGAATCATAACTGGAAGTTCTTAAAATATCACCTGAGTTACATACTGGGCTGAAAAGTAAACTCACCCATTCACCTGACTACATTTTATATTGAACTAGCCCAGCTGACTAGTAAGTTTCATAAAATTTGTAAAATTGACTAGCAACATCCATAAAATTCACTAGTAACATTCATAAAATCCGTAAGCTTCATCCCTGGTTATATACATCCAATACTGAATTAATTAAATTGAAATATTCATCAAATGTCAAGCAGACAGCGGATCACATTCACAGAAATCGATTCATTTTGGTGTTTTACTAGAGAGGACAGAACAGGCTCCTTTTTTTAATGATCTGATTGTGGTCTACAGTCATTGTTCCACCTTTCAAAGTGTCTGTTGGCATGTGTGAGTAACTGACTGCATGCAGGGCCCAGAAACAGCGGAGAAGGCAGAAGAGCCACCGAGCCCCACTTTTTATCCCCAGCATCGTTCTGAATAAACCCACATGCCAGTCTGAGCCCGATGGCACAGCCGGCAAATCCCTGTCTGAAACCGAGTTCAGCTGTTGTAGATGGCAGCTACAGGGTAGAACCCTGAAGCAGATGGGCTACAGCAGCAGAACAGGAAATGGGCTACAGTGGGCAGGAACTCGCAAAACCTGGACAACGAAAGTTTGGAAAGCATTGCCTGGTCAGATGACTCTGAATTTCTGCTGTGACATTCAGATGTTTGGGTCAGAATTTGGTACAAACAACATGAAAGCATGGATCCATCCTGCCTTGTATCAACGATTCAGGCTGATGGTGGTGATGTAATGGTGTGGGGGATGTTTTCTTGGCACACTTTGGGCCCCTTAGTACCAAATGAGCATCGTTTAAATGCCACAGCCTACCTGAGTGTTGCTGCTGACCATGTCCATCCCTTTATGACCACAGTGTACCTGAGTGTTGCTGCTGACCATGTCCATCCCTGTATGACCACAGTGTACCCAGCTTCTAATGGCTACTTCCAGCAGGATAACGCACCATGTCACAAAACTCATATCATCTCAGACTGGTTTCTTCAACATGACAATGAGTTCATTGTATTCAAATGGCCCCCACAGTCACCAGATCTCAACCCAATAGAGCATCTTTGGGATGTGGTGGAACGGGAGCTTTGTGCCCTGGATGTGCATCCCACAAATCTCCATCAACTACAAGATTCTATCCTATCAATATGGGCCAACATTTCTAAAGAATGCTTTCAGCACCTTGTTGAATCAATGCCACGTAGAATTAAGGCAGTTCTGAAGGCGAAAGGGGGTCAAACACCGTATTAGTATGGTGTTCCTAATAATCCTTGAGTGTAGATGTATATGAATGGTGAATATATTTGGTGTGTATTTTCAGATGTGTGATTTGAGTATGTGATACATATTTGGAAAGTAGTGTATTTTATATATCTTTCAGTATTATAAATGTATAAATCTCTTTGAAATCAAGCTGAATATGCAAGCTTGAAAAACAAAAAAAAAACAGAACAGATTTAAAATGTAGCTTTGGTAAGTTCTGTTGTTACAGTAGTCCTGTGGTATGGCTCACTCTCCTGTATTTTAATGTAAGTTAATTCTTCTAAAACTGTCAGGCATTATTTAGCTGGTGCAGGAGGGATTATTGCATTCCAGCTGCCATGACACCAAACAGTACTTGTTGCATCTGTTTTTTTCTTCTTCACGTTTTTTGAATTCAGGCTAAAACAGAAAATTCAGGCTTAATCCTGCAAAGAACAACCCCAGATAACAATCCATTTGTGAAACAGAAATAATTAATGGCAACACAAATGTAAGGTTTACACATGTGTGAATGCTGCCATGGTGACCTTGCAGCATGGAGGCCTCACCTCCAGGGGGCAGTATGTGTGTGTGGTTTGCACTCTCTCCCTGTGCTTGTGCAGATTTTCACCAGGTACTCCAATTTTTCCCAAAAATCAATTGGTATCTTCAATCCAGGAAGGTCCCTGCCTCATGTCCTGTGCTTCCTGGGATAGGCTGCAGGCTCATGGCCCTGCACTGTTCAAGGGTGATGGATGGATGGATGGATGGATGGATTGATGGATGAATGGATGGATGGATGTTGATCTTAGTGGTTTTCCAATGCTTATTATTTTTTCCAGACTGTAGTGCCTGAAGTAGGGGAGGAAAATACAGAAGATGCCAGAGAAGACTCTCAGGATGAAGAGGTAAATATCCAACTGAGTTTGCCAATATTCATCAACTACAAATTGTGTTCAAAGTTAGGCCAAGGCTAATATGTTCCTGTCTGTGAAGGAGACAATGGCCATCCCTTCTGTGGTGATTGAAGCAGCCTCAAGCAACGAGGGTGACGATGACCGTGACGCCGAGTTCACCACGCCCGCTGAAATAAGTGATGGCGGAGGGGCTGAGAGCAACTCAGGCAAAGGAGATCCAGAGGACACTAATAGCCAATCAGATGGCTTCCAGTCAGGCAAAGGAGATCCAGAGGACACTAATAGCCAATCAGATGGCTTCCAGTCAGGCAAAGGAGATCCAGAGGACACTAATAACCAATCAGATGGCCTCCATTCAGGCAAAGGAGATCCAGAGGACACTAAGAGTCAATCAGATGGCCTCCAGGAACTTCCTCCTGGTTTCCACTTCAAGGTGGGCCTTTCCACTCAGAGACGCACTAAGCATCAAATTACTATTTGCCCAGTAAAATTTTTGAGGTCTTGATACAAAATTTTGGAGGATCTCACACCCGTTGAAGATTCTGGATTGGTGTTGAACGTTTTGCAGATACCCTCTGATTTTCGAGAGCAGCCTTCCACCAAACCTTAACCATGTTGAATTTATACATAAGTTATACATAAATTCCATAACTGAAGAGTCTCGTATCAAAAATAAATTTTATCGCTTACATCAGATTTTTGCATGTTAAAAATCTGCATCCTTATTGAAATTTCATGTTAGGCCTTTAATCATACTTGTAACCAACAATATTTAAGCTTAGACTAGTAAAGCATGACAGCATTCTCCACAACACCTTAGTGGTTAAACCACTCTTCATTTAGACTGATGTGCAATTACAGTATTAATCGGTATTTTTTAAACCCTTCCATCCGCATTCCAGTGTGGTTCCAGCACACTAATGGACTTCACACATCGCCACTGATCCAGGGAATAATAAAAATAAAATTATAACCTTTGTTGCAGGTGGAAATGCTCCATGATTTTGAAGCTACAAGCGTCGACGAGCTGGAGCTGAAGAAAGGAGATGTGGTTCTGGTCATCCAGACAGAGATGGTTGCTCAGGCAAGGATGTGACTTCCTGTGTCAATCAGGCAGCTTCATAAATGTCAACAGGAGTGTTTAATGATTCTCTTCACCTTGTTTCCATGAAAAGGTGTGGCGTAAAATAAAGATTCATTGAAATTTTAGGACTTCCCTTCTCTTATGTCTAAAACTAATATACAGGTGATATTTTTATTTATCCCCACTGGGAAATCAGGTCATCCCATCTAGTTCTCCATGAGGCACACTCATGAGGATTAAGGGCCTTGCTCAAAGGCCTAATGGTGACATCACTGACGATCACAGGATTTGAACCAGCAGCCTTCTGATCACAGGCACAGAGTCCTAACCCAGAGAAAATAATTTTTAGGAAAAAAAAGTATTGACAATATAAACAGCCAATTCTGCCTATTTTTGGATGAATTTTGCTGAAGATTAACCCTTGTTTCCCATTTTCTTTCAGGATGAAGGTTGGCTCACAGGAATTAAGGAATCCGCTTGGTTAAAAGAAGGAGACTTTGCATGTAAGGGACTCTTTCCGGAAAACTTTACCCAGCGCCTTGAGTAAGGGTCCCAGAACTAATGAAGGCACAGCCAAAACCGCTGTCTGACACAATCAGTGGATGTTTGTTGGAATTAAGTGAAAATCAACCAAACAAGCAGAGTGACTCTGTGGACTTGAATAAAATTACTATTTAATCACATAAATAATAATGAAGCATGATGCAAGTCTATAATCTGGCTACTTCTTAAGCCAAAACCAACATGTTTGCCACTGAGAAACAACAGATGCTTTTCATTTAATATAAAACTGTGGAAAAATAAAATTCTAATAAATATATAGGAAAAGTTGATGTTTTTTCACCTTTCACATTATTAATTGAAATATTTAAATATTGTTGCTTTGATACCCAATTTATAATCTGCATAAAGAAACCTACTTAAAGTTTACAAACACACAATTACGCAATTATTTTTAATGTTGGATTTATAACTATAACCCAATTTGTTGTTTGTATTTGTTTTTTTTTTTTTGTTTTTTTTTATGGCTAGATAGGGTCTTGATTTTGCATCACGTTGTTGCCAAAATAAAACACTGAGTACACTATTTGGTGTTATGAAACTTTCCTACTGTAGTGTTTGAGAGATGCAATTTTTCAGTTAACCAATTAATTTTGATGATCAGTTGATGTAGCATTCCAGACCAGTGAAACACTGTTTATTTGTATTTAAATACCTGCTATATTGTATTTTAAAAGTCTAAATTTAAAAAGTCTAAGTTTATGAGAGATATTTATTTGTGAATTATATTTAAGGATATGCTGTACTGAATTTAATTAACTCATTTTTTAAAGGCAAGAAAACACTAGTTGACATGTCCGTGCAAATTCATCTGCTAAAAAATCTCCATTGAAATGGTTAACTGCAAATGAATTTGGCATTCTTTTCTCATTCCAATGGCCTTGTGATGTACAATGTTTTTTGACCTAAATGTAAATAAAACTAGCTTATAAACAGTACAATCATCATGGTCAAGTCATAGAAATTCATTTATTCTGGCTATTAAATGTCTAAAGACAAAGGCTTCTCTGTACTTGTTTCCTCCTGTTGTCTTTTATTTCATTGATGCCTTCTAGTAAAACCTTTACATATCTTTTTATTTGATACGCTATACCATGCTTACAGAAAGTTTTGAGATGCTTTCTTAATTGTATAAAAATGTTGCCAATTTATTGGTTTCATAACAAAAGTCCATTGACAAGCAATGTTCAACATATTTGCACATATCTTCCACACAGACATTTTCTTTTAAGTGCCAGTTTTATTTTCTTTTGACTGACTCATGGATGGATGGATGGATGCTTTCATTGGTAAAACCATATTACTGTCATATGTGCAATCTAATTGTACAACTATAATGTAAAAAATATACCAAACCTAATTCTAGTTTTCCAGCACTCCAAAGTACATATGTTAATACCTACTAACAAAACTCATATTAACACACAGTGGAACATGTAGGCTGAAACAATTTATTGTACAACTTTTAGTGAATATCATATACAAACACTAGGTGGAGCTAAAGTGTCTTGTTGGATAATCATACATCAAAACCATGAAATATTAAGCTACAGTATATGTATATTTGGTACAGATTTTTCACTTACATATTTGTTAAATTTAATTCATTTGGCACTTTTCTATGAAAAAGTAAAAGCATGCCATCAAAAAAATCATAATAAAAAGATCTAAATATTTTTTTTATAATATTTTAGTAAATATTTCAGAATGTTTTTTGGTGTGCGCAAGCATCTTTAAGCATGAACAACTGTAGAGCTCCAGACAGTACAAAATCTTGAAAACACTGACAAACAAATGTGAATTCACATAATCAGCACTATACCTCATGTGATGCAAAAAAAAAGCTTATTTCCACATTTAGTTGAAGCAACATGCAACTAATATCCATTGGGAATGTTCACCACACCCCTTCTAGGTAACAGTAATATTATACAGTCTTTCCTTTTTGTGGTAGCTGCACTTAATTTTTAAATGGTTAAAGCAAGGGATGTTGGTAAAGGCTGATAAAACTGGCTATATTCACCTGAAAAAGGAGGCATCCCCCAACATAACTGATGGTTTGCTTCATTCTTGATTGTTTGTTTCATTCTTAATTGTTTGTTTTGTTCTTGATTGTTTGGTTCAGGTGCGCTGTGGACTGTATGAGGGTCTGTCAGGGCTGGGCTGAGCAACAGGTTTTTCAGCCTAGTCACAGCCAGAACTGTATTTATTTGTGCAAGAATGCACCAGTTCACTGTCTATGAAGTTTAAGTGCATGTTTTCTGCAATGTGATTATGGAGAAGGACTTTTGCCTTCCTATATGCATAAATCACAAAAATATGTCCATGACAATAAGAAGAAAATTCACAATGAGTGCATCTCCTTTGTTTTGTTTAATAACTCTTCTGCAGCATGAGGCTAAATAAGGCATGTGGTTACACAGAGCACAGAAATGTACTCTATCACACACACATCTCTCATAATCCTCGAGGTAGTTCCTAACACATACTTCCCTTAATACAGCCCGCTGATGCAACACACAACAACATACACGTGTGTAGCACTGTGGACAATTACAGGAGAAAGTTACAAAACTGTAAACAAACTATAACAGAGAGTTTTATTTCCATAGCGTAGTTATTAAAGCTGTAAAAAAAAAAACTCTGACGTTATTCTTGAAATGCTTTAAAAGACTCCATGTAATGTGCTTTTTTCCTCTCTATCAGTGACATCGGGATACATCCAAATGAAAATAAATATTGATTTATTTTCCAAGGCACTAACATGACAATTTAATTAAACAAGCATTTCCGTCTGAATGTATTTTATCATCATCATGCCTTAGAAAGCACAAACGAACCACACTGACATATTTATGAGTGATGGCGTTTTAGATGAAATCGCTTAATTTAACAACATATAGGAATTCACAGGACTATAATTATAATACCCAATTACATATTAAAAGATGAATAATATCTGCTGGTAATGCATTCATAGAACATTCATAAGCATCATGCACGTACACCTTACCAAACTAACATCCCTTAACAGCTTTAATACATATTAATAACAAACAATACATGATTATACAAAGGGATGTTAGGATGTTAATGTATAAATACATGTTTATATGTTTATGAATGTTTTATGAATACTTAATGAAGACATTATGAAGGTGCAGTTAATGTAAAGCATTACTATATATATATATATATATATATATATATATATATATATATATATACACACACACACACACACACACACACACAAAAGCGAGTACACCGCTACGCAAGATCTATAAGTATGTACAGTACTATAAATTTCAATGGAAGGATATATACTGCAGTGTATTATTTAAAATAATCAAGTCAGAAAGACCATATGGAAATTACAGGCTCACATTCAGAAAGTCAATGAAACAGAAGTGAGTCCACCTGCAATGCGATTTAGTGTAATTGCACATGACTCTGTTAGACCTTGTCATTAATATTTATATGGCTGGTTGACAAATTGCTTATTTGCTAGAATACTTGTCAGTGAACCATCCAAAACACCAGATTTTTCCTCAGCTGTTCCCAGTGAGTTAAAGATGAGTTAGTTGAGATTTGATATTTTTTTCATCAACAGTGACAGATAAGTCAGCTTAATTTGGGCTTGTTATGTATACACCTGCCACATGTATTCAGTGTCATCATATATTCACAGTACAAAAACCAGTGTTTAAAACAATCACATGAGAAATTGCTTCAAACCAAAGACAGTTACAAAACCGATATCCAGTGCATGTACTAAGGTTACTGCAACCTTCAAATCTTTACAAGCGTACAAAAAAACACAAAAACTAAACCTCACAGATACCCTGCACATGCCAGCAATTATCTTATCGACAAAACTAGGCACTAATTAAATGGGACGTTAAGTGCATTGGATGCTTTGGACTGTAGATCTCAGTGCAAATCGATGGCAAGACTGACCATTGGTATGTAGTAGGGCCCCACAGCACATCTGTAGTAAAAAGAGTATATTGTACATATTTTGTGCATTACACATATTTTTAAAATACAATTGTATATAGGTAAAACCACAATTCATTTGCATACATTTTATAGTGAGGTAGCTGCTGTAATTATAAATAATAATAAAAATAAGACCACTTAAAATGCACACGTTACGTGCTAATCGGCAGGCTTCTCTCGGACACGTTTTTCTTCTGGCTCTTCAACTGTTTGATCAGAATCTGAAAAAAGACCAACCGATCGGAGTCTTTCATCAGAACTATACCATCAGCTTTTCCTGGAATTTCTATACTTTTCAGTGTCTGTAAGACACTGCTAGACACACTGCTTGGAGCAACATGGTATTATGCACAAATAGTATTTATTATAATACACTGAACACTACCAGTAATAAATATCACAACAAAATTGTTTGCCTATTATGTAGCCTGCATTGCAAATATAGGTAACCAGTAGCGTAAACCTAGATTTGTCTAAGGATGTAGAGCTGCCGACGCACTCAGACCTGTGTCAGGGCAAAGGTTCTTGTTTACACAGTTAGCATTACATAGCCCACCCACCGTACCCCATTGTTTTCACAAACTTCATTCCCTTCAACTCTTTAACAGTTATCGGACAGAGTGAGCCACGCTGGCCCAAAGCTCAATAAACATCCTCTGGAAATACGGCATCATGAGCTTTTTCGGCAAAAACAAGACACAAACTATTAGCATGTAATTTAAAAATTTGTATTTTATGAATATTGTAATGTTGACACTCATAAATCCACAATCTAGCATAAGTGCATTGAATACAATAGTTCAAACAATGAATAATTCAAATTCAGTTGACCATATACAGCTCTGGACTCAGCAACAGCTTTAAGTTCACTTTCTTCTGTTTATGCGAGTGTGTTTGTGTACAATATACAATTTTTTGCTTGGTGGTGTCTTAATTTTTTCAGCAGTTGTATATGCATGTCTGTGAGTGTGTGTGTATGTATGTATATATATATATGTGTGTGTGTGTGTGTGTGTGTTTCTCATAATTATTACGATAACAACCAAATTTACTACCGTTTAATTATCAGTATCACAATTACAAAGCAATTGCCTGATATTGATTATTGTATTCTGCAGAATGTCATTGATACATACAGGCCAGGAAATGGTAAAATGGGGAAATATATTAAAATCTGCCTCCATACGCCTGTAAGGTGGAAATTCATTTAGCCAGCTCACCTGCTATAGACTCAGGAGGTGAGTAAAACTGGCCTTCTGAGAAAGTTCTGGGGTGGATGAGGGGGGCTCTCTCAGTGACACCCCCGGCCGGCAGCAGCCCTGACAAACAGGAAGTGATCCGTGCAGGTTAACCATCGATCATTGTCTACATCTCAGTCTGCAAACTGATACAAAGACTGCTTTTTGTTCAGCTTAGAATATATTTTCCAGATTAGGGTCCTCTTGTTTTAAAATATTCATTATATTTTATTAAATAAGTGTTGTATTTATTTATATAGCAGATGTTTGCACAATACACGTTTTTGAGAAAGTAGGGTCAGTCAGTCCCTGGAGTAATTGGGGGTTAAAGGCCTTGCTCAAGTTTTTGATGTGTGGCGTCACATTGGAGACCATAGGATTCGACCCAGCAACCTTCTGACCACAGGCACAGTATCCAAACCAACTGACCCACACACCACATAGAACTAGCACAGAACTATGAAAAATGCATAATGCTGTTAGACATGGCAACCCTACAAGTTACTACTGCTCAATAAAATACACGGGTCAGCTTAGAAATTATGTTTTGGAAGAATGTACAGGTATTTACTTTGGTTTGAATGAGAAAGGGTGAGTTTTGAAAGGTTCAACATGAATAAAACAAATGACACAGATTTTTCACAAATGAAGTGGGGGAAAAAAAACTCAAACACAAATTAAATCAAATACCAATCATACAAAATTATGTCATTAAGGGAGTACTTCAGTGATATGTCACTTACGGTTGTTGTTCTCAGCTTCCTTTGGAAGAACTTTGAAGTCCAAGAACCAGGTCTCAATCCAGGCCAGGATGAAGGAGATGATGGGAATCAGGTAGCCAAAGACCCCCTGAGAAAGAAGCTATAAAAAAGGTTGATTCACCTCAGACATCATATGGAAATCCTTGTCAGTTAGAACTTCATATCTGGTAGGGAAACCAACCTCAGTAATTATGACTTTTGCTATCAAGATGGCAGAGGTGATTAATGTTGTTATCTGTTAAAAAAAATATATATATATATATTTATAAAGACAGCATCCTGGATTTATTAGTATTACTTTTATTTCTTCTTTATTTATTTACCAGTAGTATCTCACCTTACTGGTAGCTTACTAGCTGGTAGAGTGCTTTGCAGTACAATAATAGCATAAAATTTCATTTCTATACATTGCACATTTTGCATCGCTGCGTTCAAAAAGCATGGCTAAACCGCGGTCGCATTTGTGCTGTTCGCGGTTTTGCCTACCGCCACGGCGCCCCAGTGCCGCAGCCTGTAGAGCGCGTAGGCCAGGGTGAGGACAGTGAATCGAAACAGTGCCAGAACCTGCAGGGGGCAGAATACATGGGTGAGGTTCTAACATCACTGGGAAGAAAGTAACCTTTATGTCTATCAGCCCGTCAATGTCAGCGGAGGGGGAAAAAAGAGAGATATGAATCTATAAATTTTGACTGATGATGTCTTTTCCTTTAGCTAAAGAATGTAATTATCCTTTCAATAATGGGGAGAAAGTATTCCATTTATTATTGGTAAAAGGTTTTCATACAGACCAAGTAGCTAAGTGGGCAGAATTTCCAGTACCAGAAAAGACTCTGCTTATTATGTAAGGAAAAAAAATATTCACAATATTCATCAACAGATCGTATTTTTATATATTTAGCCAAAATTTGCTTTAAATAAAATATACAAATAATTGATGTTACAACTTCAAAATGATGCAAAATTTCCCTTATATCAGTAATAATAATAAGGTTGACAAGGGCACCAATGCAATGTTTAGCTCTAAATCAGGGGTGTCAATCTGCAGTCCTGGGGGGCCGGAGCTTAGTTCTGTGCAGCTTAGTTCTTTCCTATTCTACCACAAATGATTCAGCTCAAGAGCCGTGTGGTAATTAGCACAAGGAGTTAAATCAGGTGTGTTAAATGAGGGGAAACCCAAAAACTGTGCAGGGCTCCGGCCCCCCAGGACTGGCGTTTGACACCCCTGCTCTAAACACATTTACGGAGGTGAGCAGGGACTCTCCTCAGCGACAGCACACACAGCACCATTGATCTCCTTCCCTATGAGGTATTAGTGAGGTGAAGGATCCAGTGTAATACTGTGGGTCCACATTGTATTCCTTGTCCATTATACTGTCACTATATGTCCGGTCTCAGAATGCAGCAACTGATTGACTGATACAATCTTCACTATAAAGTTATTAAACAGATATATATGATGGAATTAGCAAAGAACTTACAAATACGTCAAACAATGAGGTATGGAAATCATAATCTATGACTTCTTTGGTCAGCTGATCCTTGATCCCTCCATTGGCCTAAAGAAAATGAAATGAAAGGACTATGTAGTCTAGAATATACTCACAACTCCATAGCTACTCCATAGCTACTTCATAGGACATTTATACTAATTAAATAGTTTGCATGTACTGCATTTCACCTAATACAGACTGGATATACTTTTCTTGGTACAACGAAAGTAAGTAGTAACAAGTTACGGACTAGACAAAAGGTCAAGCCCAGAGTAATTATTGGCGGAATCATAACTGGTCCACATATTTAATATACTGTACACGTTTACCTGGTATTTCTGTGTGAACCAATACATTTTTTTTGCCCTGTTGTTGGTTGTCATGGTCTAAATTCTAAATACAGATACAGAAACCTGAGACAAACTTTCCACACTGACATTGCAGGTAAATAAATCTCCCAGAGGTCGCAACCAGTCACACTGCTAGCCAATGTAGCCGTAATAGATACTCTGTACTTCTTACAGAACAGTACATGTACCCACAATAAAAGCACTTAGATGAAAACATATGGGTTTTGTAAAGATGTGGTTGCATTCGGATACTGTAGTGTTTTCTGCCTCAGGAATAGCACCAAGAATGTATTCCTAGATATAAATGTGACAATGGTTGTAAGGTAACCTAATCCAGTGGAACATGCTGGTGTGAATTATATATGTCACATAGACATTGATTGATAACTTTCGACCGTTTTTGCTGTGTTTGTTTTATGAAACCAAAACAAAGGAAGTTTTTTTTAATATGATCTAGATATACCATTCTTTGAGACTGATTTTACAACAATCTCAGCACTCAATTCTATTTGCTCCCCAGCAGGGGAAAATAAAGATCCAGTCACCTACAGAGAAATTATCCTAAAATATCCCTGAATGCTCCAGACCTTCAGTCTGCTATCATGGAGCTGGTCAGACTTCTGGTGATCATTTGGCTGCTAATTAACCTCTTAATTCTAATGTACGGATGAATTAGTTCCTGTGGTGTTCTTACTTTTTCACACATGGCTGCTGTATGTTGGCATATTTTTGTTAAATAAATTATGAAAGAGTATAATCTGTCATGTGTTGTGTGTCACCTGAAACGCACATAATTTTAGAACCTGGTAAAGATCAGATGTTTATCAAACCAAAGAATCAAAAGCAGACATACTTCATGTCACTGTACATCAGTCAAGCTATGATTAGTTACAATTATCTTAGCGTTGGACATAACTGAGCTGTTGTGCTGGAAATTCCTGTTTTTGCGTGCTCTGCAGTACAGAGAGATAGGAAAAACATCACTGCCAGAATGTTTCAAAGATACGCTAAATGAGATAAACACAATAATCTGCAGAAACAGTTTTCTGATCTATGCAACAAAGAAAACTGGAATAACTTTCAGGACTGGAGTAAAGTGCATTACCCATTGAGTTGCCCCTACATATACACAGATAAACACTTTTATTATTCATAGTCTCACCTTCCCTCTGCTCTTCCTAGTGAGGGCCATGGTGGCAGGACGCCGAATAGGAGAAATTCTAGGATGCATTTTTAAGGTGGATAGTGCATAAGAGGAGCCAAGTATGTCTCGGATCTTTCCTAGGACCTCCCTCCATTGGGACACGCCCATAAAATTTCTCTTGGGAACCTTGCAAGATGCCTGAACCATTTCAACTGACTCCTGAAGGTGCATCAGGTATATTTCTAGCTCTATATATATATTTGAAAGACAATCCAGATCTGCCAACTCCTCACCCTGTCACAGACAGTGAGTCAAGCAGCTCTGCCGAGGAATTTCATTTTGGCCATTTGTACTTTCTTGTTCTTTCAGTGATTACCCACAGCTCTTGGCCGTTAGTGGAGAGGGACACAAATTAACGAGTACATTCCGACTCTTGTCACAATTAAACTCCTGCTTCATCACCACTGACCTCCTCAGTACCCATACGACTGCAATCACCGACCCAGTCCTCCTGTCAGTCTCACACTCCTTCTCACCATCAATCATGAACAAGACTCTGAAGTACAGACTCTCCCACCTTCACCTAAATGAGAAAGCACTCCAACATGAAATGAAATTATCTTTATTTGCCATTTGCGGAAGTATTACTACAGGTATATTGGAATGCTTCTTTCCTCATATCCCTCATATCTTGCTCTCCTTTAACAAATATACATACATATATGCAACTGAAAGCAAAGTACCTTTCCCTTCTGAGAAAGCACCCTTGCTGACGTTGACATCCACTAGAAATGGAGTCTTACTGCATTCCTACAGGGGCAGAACAGTACCAGCCCTGGTACCTGATAATTCCACAGCACCCCTCACAGCATATCCCAGCGTACCAAAGCCCACTTGTACTACATAGGTGAGAACCACCCACAGGCCCCTGCTCCAGTATTGGGTCGTGGTAGGAAGGAAGGAAGGAAGTGCTACCTGATTGGTCGGTTTAGTGTCAGGTTGCAACACAAAAGAGAGTAACAATGTATGACGTTAAAACACCAAAATTAATTGGAACACTAATGAACTGTAGAGATATGCAGCTACAAAATACTAAACAGATGGTATAATGGTTGATTTTATGTGGATAGAAAACTAAAATGAATTACTTTCTCATCAAAACAAACTGTATACAAAGCAATAATCTAATACTTTAACAACACAGACATACAGAAACAACAACAAACTCTGATAACGACAGTTACAGCTGCAATTGCACCATGGGCAAATGGAGCTCATCGCTGCCGCATTAGTCTTCCTCTTAAAACAAACATCTTCTTGGCAGGACTCAATTGTATTTGCCTCTCTTGATGACATGGATTTCTGTTTGCACGATCAATAGCAGCCACACTGAAAAGACTGATATCGGCACAACTAACTAACTGACGGTTGCAACAGCCAGTGATGATCTATGCCTTTTGACGCTTTTGGGAAACACGCCCCTGTTTTGTGGCTTTGAACACTGCCTCTAATAGTTAAGATAATGTATGTGCAATGGAGCTTTTGGGAAATGCTTACCTTTGTAGCGCAATAAAACAAAAATCATTCTCTTTGCTAGCCACAGTACTAATGTTCAAAACTCTAGGGTAGTTACCTAGCTAGCTAATTAAAAAGTAATGTTAGCCTACGTGAAAGCAGCCAATTAGGTAGCGCTTTATTTGTGAATTTAAAAGAGCCTCCATTAACATCGATTCACCGACCAATCAGGTAGCACTTTCTTTATGAATATAAAACAGTCTCTATTAACAGTGATTCACCAGCCAGTCAGGTATTGCTTTCTTTATGAATGTTCATTAGCCTTCACCTGCAAACCTACATTATGCAAATTCACTTCAGGGCAAGGTAGACTGGTTCTTTTTGCCACATTTCATTGGGTTTTTTTGTTGGATTGTAACTCGTCTAGTCTCTCCCCACTAACCTGCTTTTCAAAGCAACACTCTTACCAGAAGCTCAACACCAACAACATAGCTGTCTGGATCATTAAAAAATGCAAATAGCTCCACAATGTCAATGTCACAATTTTCAAAGGGGTCCTTTAAAATTTCATATATAGTACTTAGATCCACCGCAAATGGCTATGTGATAAAAATGATAATAAATGAAATATAAAGGTATACGTACATTAAGCTCTATGATCCACAGCAAGGTGATGAAGAGCAGGTCGAAAGTGACGAAGAGGCAGAAGGTCCTCCGTACATCAGAGATACCCCTGTTCTCAGTGGCCTCAGTGTGGGCTGAGTATGGTACAGAGTTGATGGACCCAAAGTCTGCAAGAGTGGACCTCCATTCTTGGCTGTTGTTCAGAGTTCCTTCCATGGATCGGACTGGTCCCCAGTTACTGCCAACCAAAACTGAGCTCAGGAAGCATCACCTCTGTGATCCTAGACCAGCACAACTGGCAGGAGGGGTTGAGAAATTAGCATTCCTTTTACCCAGTGTTTTTCAACCCAGTCCACTGGGATCCCCAGACAGTCCACATTTTTGTTCCCCACCCCCAGTCCTGAGCACACCTGCACCATCTATTCTGTGTTCTTCATTGCTTGGTTCAAAAGTGCAGGAAGCTGGGAGGGAGCAAAGATGTGGACTGTCTGGGGATCCCAGTGGACTGGGCTGAGAAATGCTGCTTTAAATCATTTTCATTCCACTTAGTGCTGTGCTGATACTCTGGACCTTTCTTTCCATAAACATCAGAAGAAAACTGATTAATTATAGCAGAATAAAATTATACAACAGCAAATGACCAGTTAGTGCAATTTGTCTACCAAATAATGTACTGCCATTAAAACCCTTTTGCTGAAGCTTTATCTTAAATTAATTTATTTATAAGAAAAAGTTTTAAAAAAAAAAATTTGCAGGTAAGGTATAGTAACTGAACAAATTAGAAACCAGGCCTTTACATGTATGAATATATACCCCTTGGTAAGATAATAGTACTTAGTTTAAATTTCTGGAGCCATCACAACCACTGAAGAATAAATACAAAACCACATTATAGAGAACAGAATGCTGATGCCACAAGGAACTGGCAGATAAGAGATAGAAAATTCAAGAATTTGACAAAACATTTTAGGGTTGGGGGTTGGAGGGGGGGGGGTGGCAAGATAATATGGAAATGCCAAAACATTGACCTGGGTTTATGGACAATCAGGAAGAAAGTAAATTAACACTCACATCTGAGCAGGGGATTTCTGGGCTTGGAACTGTTGTGAAGCAGCTTCTGTAATACTGAGGCAAGATAATAAAAAGCCCAGCCTACACAATCATATTGTGGAGAACAGCTGGCAGGTGAAACCAATCAGTCCACAGAACCCAGGTCAGCTGACTCTCCCTTCTGGAATGGTGTTTCGTATGCTTAAAAAAACACAAATTTGTTTCACGTGGTGTAGAAATTCTGCTTAGGGACAGGGCACTGGATGGAGGCTTGTTATCAAAATATTCCACCCAGTTTTAGCGTTAGTTATGAGATAGCTGTACATTTTTTAAGACTAATTATAGATTGTCTTTAAAACAGCTTTCACTTTTCATCTACATAATTTACTTTCACCTTTGTATGTCACACTAGATACTTCTAATAACCAAAAATCAGTTTATGTACACTAATATCAACATTCATACAAGGTACTAAACTGATTTTCTTCTATTAAAACAACGAGAGGTAGAAAAATATCAGCTACTGAATAAATGTTGCTTTCAAAGCAGTTTTTCTCTATTATATCACAAGCAGTCATGCAGTGGTTGGTGGTATTACCAGATCTGCTGGTTTCCATACCAAAACAGCATGGGACGAAATTCTGCTACAAAATAATATGCTGCAAAGAGCAGAAAGAAAGAGTAAAACTGTACCTTGGAGTAGTTTCAGTGGTTTGCCTAGAATGAGCGTCAATCAGTCCCCAGATCAGATCTTCACACAGTGCCAATGAGGAAGTGCCAGTCAGCTTTGGAGGAAAAAATCGAAAGAACACATGTAACACGTGAGCTGCCGTCACAAGACATTTTATTTTCATTGGGCCAAGCCGGGAGCAGGACACGGCATAGTAGCATCGAAGTGCCGGTCAGTTTGGTTTCTAAATGTAAATACAGGCAAGAGTATTACAATTTAAGAACATAAAATCCTTGAGGAATAAGACTACAGGGGTTAACAGCAAGCCTCGACAGAAAGCCATGACTATACGTGACAAAAGAAAAACTAGCAAAGGGCACAGAGATTTAGTGAGGGCCCAAGTATTTTTTTTTTCTTTCAGCAGCATTTTATGCTGTAGGTAGGGCTCTAACAATGAATTTAGCTCCCCCCCCCAAGTAATAATCCAAGAGCAAACAAATACCAGAACAGATATAGGGTATCAAATTTCAAATTAAAACTAGGCAGTGCAAGATTCTACAAAATCTTTGCATGTTACTGTGTAATGTACATCTGCCTAGCGGTCTTAAGGCCTATGTATGTTGTATTTAAGAACCAAACAGTGAAAAGCAAAGCACAAAGAATTCACAAAATGCAGGAAGGCAGCAGAGCAGTTATAACGTGAAAGTGACAGGAACTCAGCTCAGCTCATCCCAGTAGGACCAGTTTCAATCTAAAAGCCCCCCCCCCCAATTAGAATCTCTGTGGCTCAGTGATTTGATTTATTTCCTGCAATTTATCAGCGCAGAAAAAAAGGTTCCGGTTTAAATGTGAAAGCTGACGAATAGCAATTCATCATTTCAATGGGAAAATCAATAGTGTTTTTACCAAAATGCAGCCTTTTGGCTATTCTCTGTAGACTTCATCAGCTAAACAAAATGTAATAGAAAAAGCATGGATAAAGTTCTATCATCAGTCTAATTTGCAATGTTGCACAGTTTAAATGTGCTTTCAAGAAATGACACAGAATCAACAGATGTTTTATGTAATCAAAACTACAACAGAAGAATTCGGCTTTTTTGACAAATCGTGCTTTGACATACAAGAAAAATCATGTTTTTGTGCTTACAGCACCCCATTCTTCAAAATTAAAAATGTTTATTTTAAAAAAGGAACACAACAGACCCACTTCCATTTTAGGCAACACCCTACTGAAAACAGACTACGGGCTCTGACTTGATTTAAAACATAACTGCACGAAATATTAAAACATTTTCTTATGTGAAATCATTCTCCTTTGTGTTGTTTTCTTATAACTTCATTTTCCTGTTTTATCTGATGGCCCAGTGATGGCCTCCAGGTTGACTGTGACTCAGTAATGATAGGTGGTTTAGAGGGAGAGAGGGAGAATGGATGGATGGATATGTACCCCATTTTCCCAAAAAGTTATAGTCCTTCAAAAGTCAGAAAACAACATAAATTTAATATCCTCTGATGCCCCAACCTCAGACATCATGCTTCAGTTCTATATCACCCAATGTTTCAGTGTTATTCTACAAACATTTGTTTAAAAATTAATAAAAGTACAAATATCAGAGGAAACCTAATGTATACAACAATGTTATTAACGGTAAGGAAAGGCAGACGTTTCACTTCCCCAAGTCACTTCCTGAGTGTAAATATGAAAATCCAAAGGCTACTGAATTACACACATTGCTGAACCACGGCGGCCCAATAAAATATAAGTGCATATAACACCTGGTAGGACATTAACTTATCGTTGTTACACCAAATGCTACCTAAGCCACTCACTGGTTGAAGGCTACATACTGTGAGAATATACCTGTAGTAAAATCTGCTCCCCCTTTTTCATCCATAAGTGCCACAGCAACCACAGAAAACCTGGCTGGCCCTATGAGGTGTGAAAACAGCAGTTTGGGAGTGAAGCACGCAAAGATTTTAGCAGGTGGGATAAAAGGCGGCTATGTATAGAAATAAAGTAGCACTTTGTCTTCTGATTTGCAGTCGTCTTATTAGGATCTTGCACTGTTTGGAAGTTGCTCCGTAGATCTTGCTCCGATTGTACTCACACCTATACCTCACACATTCATTACTGTATAAGCTGCCTGGTTGTTTGTACGCCTAGTTGAATCCTTGACAGCTGGGCGTTTACGTACTAACTTGTGTGTTGTTTTGGCACCTGTTAAAAATATATAATGTTTATAAATCATATATGCAACAGATACCTGCAATTGAAGATGCACATTACTTACACCTTAATGTGACTGCATGCCAAACACAACTTTTTTCCTTTTAAACATATATGGATTTTTAAAAAAATCATTAATGTGGTACAATGAGGAAAAGGGGCTTCCAAACATTTTAAACTTTTCCCTATCTGCACTGTGACTGAATTGTGCAGTAATGCATTTTTATAGACAAGGACAGGACAAGCTGGATAACTCAAAAATACCCAGTATACCTGAGTAGGGCTACTTGAGTACAAATACATATAGACATATTTCATACGCATACAGCACGGGCGTATTGGGACGTACAGGGGATTATGAGGTGAGCCCAGAATATCACTGGGAGCAAACTGCCATCCAGTAACTGGATATAAATCAGTTATAACAAAGTATTACGTACGTTACGGTACGTGCACCGTTGCTGCGTTTTCAACAAAATGCTAAATATTACTTGTTTACTGTATAACTGCTTTCTTCAGACCAAAACAACCACACAGAACAAAGAAGTGAAATTAAAGAGTTTGGTTTTCATTTTAGTAGTTACGTTATCCTAACTTCTGTTACTATCGTCATTATTCTGTAGTCATTTTGTAACAAAAGTAAATTCTAGTATAACACATAATAATAAAAAATAGTTTATGGTTGCTGAAAAAAATAACACCTTTTATATGGCAGCTGCAGTTGCATACGCTGGAACATTTTATACGATATCCAGGTTGGAAAAAAATACAATTGTCTTCAGTAGAGGTCACTGCATGTCTGCTGTAGCCACGAGTCCTCTAGGAAACCACAAGTATAGATAAAATGTCACATCTGACCATCACAACTGTTCTAAGTGTTCTCTAGTTACGGTTAATATAAAGATTACTGATATGACAGTGAAATTTGATTCAGTACTATCTTGAAACACCGCTTTCTGCTCTTTTAGGGAAGACTTTAATGTGCTTATCTGTTGTTATTTCACCTGAAACCCTAATCCTGTTTTTATTTAAACCACCACATAAAACAGATAAAGTTACTTTTAGACGTGATTGTCCAGATACTGCGGATTGGACTACATGTATGTATACGTCTTTAAAATGTAACACCGTCCAGCAAACAGGAAAAAAATTGCTGCGAAAGTAAAGAAATCTTTTACAATTTTTTAAATCGCTTAGGTTAAAACAAAGGCGGCTCGCATAACTGAGAGATGTATATTTGCTTACATAGGGAAGGTAAGATCGAGCGGCAGGAGAAATACAATCCAGATGAGAGTATTATCCAGTTGTAAATTTTAGAAGTATAGTAACTCTTTCAGTTTCGCTTTAACGCAGGAAAACATCAGCTTGTTTCTGTCGGACGGTAGACAGGAACACGTACGGAGCTTTTGTTTATTCCACTTCTGTGGGTTATGTGGTTAAAAATGGTAACGTTAAGGCGGCCTATTTCAGTGTGAAGTCAAGGTGTGACAGAGAAAAAAACAACCCCATTCAGTTGACTTTGTACTATATTTACAATACTGAGGTCTGATACTTTGAGTCATGTTCGCATTTCATGTTAGGTTAAGCATAGAAACGCATTTTAATATAATGTAGTTTTACTCTTTAAAGAATTAGCCACTATTTGTTATGTGAAGTATTGTACACAAGCAAAACTTGATATGACTTTATGGGTGACAATAGAAAAACTATTAGATTGTGCAGTCCTGTATAAACAAACATATTAGTAGTAAGTACAGGGGTTGGACAATGAAATTGAAATTAAATTCTAGTCTTTGAGGTTTCACACCTATATATGCGCGACCTGGTGGCCAGTCTTCACTGATGCACATTCCATCAGTACGAGCAGAGTATGAAGGTTGAATTGGCAGAGCAATAGCATAGTTGTACATAATATATTGCAATATAATGGGAGGCATATTAGAGTTTTAAAAAGGACAAATTGTCAGTGTGTGTCTTGCTGGCACATCTGTGAAAACGACAGCAAGTCTTTGTGGTATACAGGGTAAGGAGGCTGTACCACCACAAAGGACAGACCACATCCAACAAGAGGAAACTGACTGAAAGGGATGTCTGGGCACTAATCTGGATTGTATCTAAAAAAACATAAAACCTCAGAAGCCCAATTCACTTCAGAAGTATATGTGCACCTTGATTCTCCCGTTTCCACCAAAACTTGTTTGTTGGGAGCTCCAGAGGGTCAATATTCATAGTCGGGTTGCTATAGCCAAACCTTTGGCCACTCCTGCCAATGGCAAATGTTGATTTCAGTGGTGCCAGCACTGTTTAGGGTGTTTTGGAGAAATGAGTCAGGAAACGTTTTTCCATCACGAGCATCACATAGCGACCTGGCCACTGTTCTGGAAGAGGAATGGTTCAAGGTCCCTCTGATCGCTGTGCAGAACTTGTATCAGTCTTTCCCAAGATGAATTGATGCTCTATTGACCACAAAAGAAGCACCTACACAGGATGGGGGCTGTGGTAAAACGTCATTTCAGTGCACAGAATGCATGATGGGTTGCAAGCCTTCCCTCTAAAAGGAAACGCCGGTAAAAGTTGCCAAATCCCAGGAAACGTTGCAAAGCCTTTCATGTGGTAGGTGTGGGCCATTCAGTAACCACCTTGACCTTGGACAGGTCTCAGCCCTGCTTGCCGTGGTTGAAAACTCGTTTCATTAACCAAGAAAAATCCTCAAAGAAGTTGCAAGTCGGATTGCGATGCTCCCACAAACCTATAGCCCACAGAGCAGCTCATCCGGAAAGGAGAGGAATGTATGCCACCTTGGCTCTATCAGTGGGAAAAAGAGAAAGGCCGTACAAAAGAGCATTGAGACAGAAAGTTTCAAGAAGTCATTGGATCTCCATTGAAAGGACCAGGGGTGCCCAGGTGAGGTTCAAGGTACCTGCATCCCTCTGCAGCGGGAAACTGGTCCATCTTGCTAGTTCTGCTCCTGGTGACATTGTTCTGTCATGGGCCGGGGCAGGCAGAACTACTCGCAAGATGGGGGTGCAGGTTTTTTAGGGTAATCCAAGCCAAAGTCAAAAGGAAAAACAGGTAAAAATCTTGGTGGTCAAATAAGTTAACAAACAGGAGCAACAAATCCAAATCGGCAGGCAAAATCTCAGAATCAAAGGATAAAACAGATGGGAATGAGGTGCATTCTGGGATTTGTAGTGTTGTTCAGCTGGTCCATGATAGTATAGTATATTATAAAGCATACTATAGAATAATATAGTATTGAAGCACCGGGCAGACCGAGTGGATGAAGGCAAGGAGAGATGGATTCACACGAAGTTTCTCTAATTACAGTCCTTAAAAAGACCACATATAAGCAACAACACAGCAAGACCTTGAATGCAGAGAAACACAGGGAAGTTACACTAAGGATGGTAAGGTGCACACATGGCGGGTAATTGCATGATGCCTAAGACATGTCAGGATCAGACGAGGACCAAATACAAACACAGTTAAGGGCACATGCAACAACCGGATACGCAGCACAGCCCTCAGGTCCCTTCTGGTTCACGCATGCACATAACAATTCGCCATTCTCAAGCCTCACTACTCTTATGACCCCACAAGTGCAAAACAGAATACAATAAAAGAATAAAATGATCATCATGCAAAAATATTGATTCAGTACGACAATCTGATTGGTTATCTCTCTGAACCAATCATTTTTCCTTTTTCCCTCGCAACATTTTTGTGTAAGTAAAAGTCCCATGAGCTCATGAGTTGGTAGTGTGAACAGCAGAGGATGGAACACACACCCCTGGGGGGCGCACATGCTCAGTGAAATGCTATCGCCAGCCCAGAACATCTGAAGTTATACAGTTGAAGTGCAGGGTTGTTAGTCATTTTCCATATAATTAACAATATGAAAAGCATTTAGAGTAATATTGTCCTCATGCATATATTTCTGTCAATATGGTTAAGTGGTAAAGTCTTTGATTCAAATAGGACATTACACAACATACACATATCCATCTTCCATAATGGTTCATCCAATACAGTTTTGGGATGAAACAGATGCCCTGTTTAATTAATATGTATTATATGTAACTCTACATATGGCATAATTTGAATGTGGCCTCGGCTCTTTGGTAGATTGATCATGTGTGAGGTGAAGAACGTAAAAAAATGATAATGTTGTGTGATATTTCTTATGCCAGAAAACTACTGGTTGGTCCCCAAGGGTAACATCATTATTCATTCATTCACTAAGAATCAATAGGGTACATACACTGTATACAAGCTTTGTGTAGTTTTTGTGTATATGAAGATACAAATGTTTGTGTACATGATGCTTTGTCACATGTTACATTTCAGAATAAATCCTGTATTTTACCTTTTTAAGTAGAGAGTGCCAATAGCCACAAACAGGCAAGATATGGGCCACAAATAACCCTGTTTATGTAGCAAGAACTGTTAAATTGTGGTAATCTGTCTCTCTGTAAGTGATGTCAGCTATTTTTTGGTCAATAATACCTAAATAAATAATTAAAATTTGGCACCAGTAAAGCTATACATTCATCATAGTCATTGAAAAGCCATTTAATTATAATCCGTTCAATGATTTGCGTGTGGAGGCCACTGAAAATCCCAGGCCTCCACAAACATAGAATCGAGAGCTTGATGCTGGTGCAAACCTATCAGCGGTGTCACAGTACGCCAGCTGTTGACACACGCAGCTGAGAACATCTTAAGTAAACGTGTCAAGCCCCCCAGCTCCAAAAACATCACATGGAGCTCAAGTCACTTGGACGGGGCGGTTAACACAACATTCACGCTATTTCAATCCAAGGAATAGTAATAAAATAAAATGTCGAGTTTTCACTTGTGTATAGAGACCATATTTTATCTGTTTCTGTTTTAGTTTTCCACGTAGAGAGAGAACATGGTCATTTTGCAAAAAGATCTGCTGGACCTGGCAAATTAATAGCTGTTAGGTGACAGCCACACTAGCTGTATCACTGCTGCTCATTAAGTACCCAAATTCAGAGAATGTTAAACACCTAGTAGCAATCATTAATTTCATCTGGTTGGTTAGTATGTATGTATGTATGTATGTATGTACAGTAATAGCAGATGCTTGGATGGATCAATCGATAAACCTCATGTATGGAATTCTCCCTAAGCTGAAACCAATAATCACCTATCCCACACAAATTGGTGGTGTTAGTTTATTGGAATTGTAATAATAGTACCACATAATTTACTACAGAAAGGAAACATGTTACTACAACAGTCAGCATTAATTAAAGGGCTTCAGCTCATTAACTGTGAAGGGCTATACCTGGTGAATGTAAAACTAGAGGATATTTTCCTTGTTAAAAATAATAAGATATGACCTCAGTTTTATAAGGACAAGACCTCGTTATAAAACGCTTACTCATCAGAACATACAAATTGCTGCAGGGAAGGGGGGGGGATGAAGCAGGAGAAGCAGATGACAGCATTTTCGCCGAATAAACCCCAATATTCATTGGCTCATTTCAAACCCAACATGTGGCACGTTGCTGGTGATTGGTGGAGCTGTGAAATTCGTTTCCATTTGTTGCCCTTTTATGGATCAACACCCTGGAAGAGGATAAAAGTAAAATTAGAGTGGAAGGTCCCTGGTCCTTATAGTACGTCAGTCCTCTGAAGTACATCTTACATATTACTAATGAAAATACTATATATGTCAAAGTTACCACTATGAATACATGGGGCACCTAGGGAACTAAAACTTCTATTAAAATGAATGGTAAACTTTGCATGTGACATTATTTTCTTATAATGGGAAGTACTTGTGCAGATTATAAGAATAAAAAATAAAATCCCAGTTTTCTTCAGTTTTGGAAGTTCACAGTTTTCTTGTAGGTCACCATCTTTAAGCATTAGAGCTACAACATCCACTGCATCGTGAGGGACCAGGACAAGTTTCACACCACACTGTGGCTTGATAGAGATGTTGTTAACTATTAACGCGATGCTACCATTGCACCAATTTTAGCATTAGCCTAGGAAAACCCCATGCTAAAACCTTGAATCAACTTTGCAAGTGTTTTCTTTGTCTGGAATTGATATCCATAGTTCCCTTCTAGTGAACCTGTACTCGTCGTTGTGTAAATAGCAAATAGAGCATTATAATTTCAAATAATAATAATTCTTTATCTTTACCCAGTTCTTTCTGACTCATTTTTGCAACTGACTTACCTAGTGAAATAAGAAGACTACATATATTTGGTGCATGGCATAGCTAGAGCTTCTGGCCCTCCTGACAAAATGTCACATTGGAAGCCCTTTGGGAGATTTCCCTGACTGGAATCCCCAAACTTATACTTTGGAAGCGTTGAGCCCCCTGAAACTGGCAGGGGGTCCACGGCCCTCCAGCACCCCTGCTTTGGTGGGTTGGTCACATCTGCTGTTAATTTTCTGAATTGCACATAATTCATCCAACAATTTTCTAGCCTCTCATCCTGGTCAGGGTCACACGGGGGCTAGAGAACACGCAGAACACGGCACAAGGCTGAGGGACACCCTGAATGGGATGCCAGCTCATCACACATAATGGATTTCTTACATCTTTTGCAGAGTGAACTACACTAATCAGGCTAAACAGATGAGACACACATTTGAAGTCATCCATTTATTTATTTGATATGATTACAAAGCTGAGTAAGAATCATCAGTCTGAAAGAGGCAAGCCCACGCTAGACATAGTTAAATCCATTGTCACGCTAGAGGTGTGCTTCCAGATTTCTTAAGCGAAGCCTAATCTGGATGAAAATGATCCCATGCTGTCATATCATATATTTCATCCTAAGGGTAAGCTTTAGAGAAATGTATCTCCTGTCGGCTGTGTGGCGTCCTATAATCCGATAATTCCTGAAATACAATATTTGTCAGGTGCTGTTCATAATGCAATTTATTACTCCTTACTTTACCATTGGGAGCTCTCAAGGAAACTCCTTTAATTTTCTGCTTCTACTGCTGTATGTTGTACTGTTGTGCATTTGATAAACTCTAATTTCATTTGAAAATGAAGTGTCTACCAAAGACTCACTGGTCGGGTAAAAACTGTCACGCTGCTGTTTTCTGCTTATGCTTGTGCCACTTGAATATGTTGTTACTAAGTTTGAAGTGAACTGTGAACCATCAACCAACATTAATAAATCCATAGTCACTGTGATGAATGCTGGACCATACATTAATTACCACTACATTATATTCTTGTAACTATTCTCTATTCAAATGTTCCCTGTTTTTTTGCTGGAGTAGAATACACCTTTTAGGGTTCTTGGGAGAAGTAAAATTCATGTTCATCCACTGCTGATCCAGCTTATTGAAGACAGGATTGCAGTGACCTTGGAGCCTATCCAAGAAAGCACAAGGACCTGAGGCAGGAGATGCCCTGGATTAAAGATAACGCTTCATTTTCAGAGGAAACTGGAGCACCTGAAGAAAACCCACAGAAACACAGGGCGAGTATGCAAACCACACACACACACTGCCCCCTGGAGTGCAATTTAGAGTAATCAATTCACTAGTGTATCCAGATAAATCCTGCACCAATGCAGATTATGTTATTGCACCAAAGCATATAATTTCTTTACTTACCTCCTTCAAATTTAGTAAAACTTCAAATAATCCCTTGTAAAACCTTAAACACTACAGGCACAGATATATTTTAGTGAGCTTATCCTCCTAAACACCTACAAATAATAACTTTGTTTGCAAAATGCTGGCTATCTTATTGTACCATAAAACAAGAGTAAAGATAATTGTAGCTTAGATCTTCTAGAGTTCCTGTTATTGGGCTAAAAATAATTCCTGTATAAATAATTCACTACAGCATTGCTTTTGCTCTTAAAATAAGTGGTAATGCAATGCACTAATTTGTCCAATACAGTGGTTCATAGTAAATATTATTTTTTCATGATTGAGATTTTGAGGTTGAATTATACATGTCACACTGGTATCCTCACGTCTAGGGATCTGATTTCCCATTGAAATCAGAGATTGTTGGGCAGAAAACCATGCATTGTGAGTTGGACCGTCCAGTTTAGGGGTTACTATCTATGTCTTGTCAGGCCTTGGACCAACAAAACATAAAGGACATGTATCTGTATCAGTATGTATTTGAATACAAAAAGGGATTATTAGGTTTATATTTAGGGGTCTGAATTTTGATTTGTAGCCAGAGCAGCCGTTGTTTGTTTATACTAAGGAATAAAATGCACGGTTACCGTTTAAGGCTCGGTCGTGTTCCCGCTCCAACAGGGCAGTAACTCTACTTCACACTCTGGACCGCATCTGCGGGCGCGCTACATTGCCAGTGTGGGCTCAGATCAGCCGCCAGCTGGCATGCCCGGGCACTGATGACCTATGAACACAGCTGGTCTGGACGGCCACTTTGCAAGGGGGGCCCCGGAGAGCAGCTTTTAAGGCGGACTGACGCGGCGCCCGACTGAAAGCTCGCATTGACGTTAATACCTACCTCACTTATTCCCATAGCAGAAACCGCATCACAGCATTAAGGTATTGCATGCCCTTTCACAACTGTCTTTGTGAAAGCTGTTCATTTGGCCTTTTCACCTCACCTTCATGTTTGTAGTAACAAATAAATGAAAACAGTGCAATATAACTGTTTTCACATGTAAACATTTTCACTCTCAGTTATGTGGAAAAACAACAAAAAAGCACTTTCCTTTACTAGCTAAGTAATCTTTATTCAATTTAAACTGGTATTATACATTTTCATTATAGTTCTTTATTGACTAGAGGCTAGGTAGTGACTTGGTTTTAATTTTCCAGGGTTTATATTAATATAAAATAAAATATAATAAAATATGTTTTTAGGTCTGTTTCACCCTGTATTATTCCTCGTAAATGTTTCTTTCTTAGTAATCATAAAGAGGTAATTATAAATATGTTTTTGAAAATGATGATCTTGTGCATTTTTGCAGTGCTAGCGTAGTGCTCAATAGGAAAATGTCTATCACTGTTGGAAAGGGGATAATGCAGGGGAAGAGAAGAAAGCCTTTGTGTTTGCGCAAGTCTTACACACTCTGTCACTTTCCGGAATCCCACGTAATGAAAACAGCAGTGAGACCTGAGCTGCAATGACCTCACACCAGCTGCGTGTCAGGGAGACTCTGACTGGTGCCAGAACTGAGCCAATGCAAAGATAAAGTTCCCTACAAATGCCAGGCCCTTCCAAGCTCTTGTTAAAACATAGTTTTAAAGGAAAATCAGTGAATGTCAGAGCAAGTGAATTGTCGTGGCAGCATTTTCAAAAGTATTTGAATGTTTAAGGTTTTTTTTTGCTAGTGTTGTTAATTTAACCTTTGAAATTTTCCAAATTCGAAGGTTACAGAATTGATAAAATAAAATATTTCAACTGTAACCATAGCTATTTTTTTTTTATGTAGGGGCTTAGGTTTAAAGGAGGATTTTGCAAATACTCCACTTTATCATATACAATTGAAAAGAAAAATGTTAACATACATCAGCAAAAATCCTTCATGTCTTGGATTTTCACGGATAGATAGACAGACAAGACAGGCAGGCAAGTAAAATTGATTTATACAGTACATTTCAAAGTACACCAAAGTGCTTTATAAAGCATAAAATATAAACAAGTGTAGACAATGTGAGTTAAAGAGCAACAGGAATAAGGGATAAAAAATGAAATACAGTAAAAATAGTAATAAAAATATAATGGGTCATAGTATCATAGTGGCACAGTGCACTGTTGCCTCACACCTTAGGGACCAGGATTCCCTGCCAAGGCTCCAGGTGTGTGGAGTTTGCAAGGTGTCCCCATGTCATTGTGGGGTTTCCTCCAGGATTCCCGCAAGGGCTCCATGTGTGTGGAGTTTGAAAGGTGTCCCCATGTCATTGTGGGGTTTCCTCCAGGATTCCCCGCCAGGGCTCCATGTGTGTGGAGTTTGCATGGTGTACCCGTGTCATCGTGGGGTTTCCTCCAGGATTCCCTGCCAAGGCTTCATGTGTGTGGAGTTTGCATGGTGTCCCCATGTCATTCTGGGGTTTCCTCCAGGTACCCGGGTCTTCCCCCACAGTCCAAAAACATGCAGAGATTATTTGGAGTTACCAAATAGCCCGTAAGTGTGAGTGTGCCCTGTGATGGGTTGGCACCCCTTCCTGGGTTGTTCCCTGCCTTGCCCCCATAGGCTCCATCCCCCCAACCCTGAATAGGACAGGTGGTTACAGAAGATGGATGTGTAACAAAATTGGGGGCTCCTCCTGTCCTTTTTTCCTTTTCGTGCTTTTTTTTGTGCGGGGGGAGGGGGGGGTGCTGTGGTAGTTGCGGTGATAGTGATGGCCCGGTTCGACCTCATTGCTTTTACCCTTTACCCCACACTTGAACAATTTGATGAGTGCCGTAAGGATGATCTGCTGCAAATTGCAGATTTCTTTAATGTTTTGATTCCCGCTGAGGCTTCCAAGCGGTTTGTTAAACAAATCTTGCTCGACAAATTAATTCAGCAAGGTATTCTGCCTGAGTTGGGTGGGTCCCTGAGTGTTGCTGCCACCCCGGTTCGGTTGTCTGCTGCAGCGGAGGCCAGCAGCGACGATCTGGGGGTTGGACACCGCATGGATCTTGGAGATCCCCGCTCAACCAGGGAGGACCTGTTGCTTACAATTAAGCTAAGGGAGCTCGAACTCGAGATTAAGAGACAGGAGTATCAGGCTCAGCTACTCCGTGTCCGGGCAGTGGAGATTGAGGCTGACAAAGAGCTGGAATTACAGCGGTTGAGCATGGGTGACCAAAAACCGATGCCTCTTCCGCGTAAGGTACCCACACCAGGTATGAATCCACCAGCAGCCCGCCCCGCCCGAGACCAGGCCGATGCCCTAGACGCTCCTAGGCCCAGTCCCCGGTCTCCCCGGAAATTGGTAAGTCGAGCCTTTGATGTTAGCCGACACATCGGTCTTGTTCCTGTGTTTCGCGAAAATGAGGTAGACGCCTACTTTTCCATTTTTGAACGCATTGCCATGACGTTGAACTGGCCCAAACATCTCTGGTCATTGTTATTGCAATGCAAGCTTGTAGGTAAGGCACAGGAGGTTTGTTCGGCTCTCGCGTTAGAGCAGAGTCTCGATTATGATATTGTGAAGGCTACGATGCTTAGGGCTTATGAATTAGTGCCAGAGGCCTATCGACAGAACTTCAGGAAGCTTCAGAAATCCACCAGCCAAACATACGTGGAGTTTGCACGCGAGAAAGCAGTTCTATTTGATAAGTGGTGCAGCGCAAGCGGGGTGTTTACCTTCGACCAGCTTAAAGAACTGGTATTACTAGAAGAATTTAAAAACTGTGTACCTGATCGGGTGGTAGTTTATTTAAATGAGCAGAAGGTCGCCTCTTTGACCGAAGCTGCCACCCTCGCTGACGAGTTTATTTTGCCTCATAAAACTGTGTTTACCCCGATTCCTTTGCCTCGTAAAATTCACCCTCGTCCAGTTGTGGCCTCTCCCTCGTCAGCACCGTCTCCGCCGCCCGTGGAGAAACGCGAGTGCTTCTATTGCCATGAGGTGGGCCATATTATATCTGTTTGTCCTGCGTTAAAGCGCAAGGAAGCTCGCGCAGCAGCAACCAGAAAGGTGAATGTTGCTGCCTGCCCCGACAGCTCTTCTCCCTCGTCCTCTGCTATTGACGCTGCTTTCGAACCTTTCGTATTTACTGGTTCTGTTTCGCTTAGTGAGACTGACGCCCGACACCCTGTGACTATCCTGCAGGATATGGGTGCTGCCCAATCATTTCTGATGGAAGGCATCGTCCCTCTTGATAATGCGTCGTATTGTGGTACCAGTGTCCTGGTACAAGGCATTGATTTGTACGTGACGGCTGTTCCTTTACACAGTGTATTTCTAAATACCCCTGACTTCTCTGGTTTTGTACGTGTTGCGGTCCAGACTCACCTGCCCGTTCCTGGTATTTCATTTATTTTGGGGAATGACATCGCAGGGGAAAGAGTTGTTCCTCTGCCCGAAGTCGTTCCCGAACCAATGCTTGGTACAGATGATGTTGCTGTGGAACATCCCAAGGTGTTTTCGGCCTGTGTGCTCACACGTGCCCAACGACGTAAACTCGCAGACATTGACCTGGCTGATACTTTTATGACTGACTCCCCTCCAGCTACTACTTCATTGTGCGATTTTGACACCCCTGTTGCTCGCCCTGTTATTGATCCCCCTGAAGTTCCCTCCACGAGGGAAGCCCTGGTTAAAGCTCAGGGAGCTGATCTCTCCCTGGAGTCCTGTCGTGCCGTCGCTGTCGAGAAGACAGACTTGAAGAATCACCCCACCGCTTACTTCCTTTGTGGTCAAGTGCTTATGCGTAAGTGGACCCCTCCAAATTCGCCTTTCGATTGGTCTTCGGTATATCAAGTAGTAGTCCCCGAGAAATATCAGGCATATGTATTGTCCCTCGCCCACGATCACCCATGTTCGGGTCATCTAGGAATTAAAAAGACGTTGTCCCGACTCCTAAGTCATTTCTTCTGGCCTGTAGTAAATTCAGATAAAAAGAGGTATTGTAAATCCTGTCATGTCTGTCAAGTAGTGGGCAAACCAAATCAGGTCATTGTTTCAGCCCCGTTACGGCCCATCCCTGCGATCTGTGAACCTTTTGAACAGGTACTTATAGACTGCGTCGGTCCTTTACCAAAAACTCGCTCGGACAATAGCTATTTATTTACGTTAATGTGCACTGCAACTCGTTTTCAGGAAGCTATCCCCATTCGCAGTCTTAAATCCCCCGTTATAGTGAAGAACTTGATTAAATTCTTCACTACATTCGGCCTCACTAAGTACGTGCAGTCTGACCAAGGTACCAACTTCACATCAAAACTATTTGCCCAAGTGGTTCGTGAGTTGGGAGTTCGGCACTCAGTATCCAGCGCTTACCACCCAGAAAGCCAAGGGGCACTGGAACGGTTTCACCAGATGTTTAAAAACATGCTCCGCACTTTCTGTGCTTTCAATTTAGAAATCAGACACAAAAAAGGTGCCGGCAATCTAGTAGCCGATGCCCTCTCGAGATCCTAACTCCTGTGGTTATTTGATGTGCTCTGTTTGTTTTCTTTTGTTTATTATGTGGGTTTTGATTTGGGGTCTGTGTATGTTAGTGAACCCTATGGGTTCACACTTGTGTGGGGGGCTGTTATGTGCCGTAAGTCTGGGCTACGTGCCGTAAGTAGTACGTGCCGTAAGGGAGATACGTGTTGTAAGGTCAGGGTACGTGCCGTAAGTGTGTTACGTGCCGTAAGTTCAGGAGGATGCCTACAGGTTCTTCGGACGTCCTGCCCACTCGCCCATTCGTCAACTGCTCCCTAGACTCCGCCTTCTGGACCTGGCCCTGCCTCCCTTGCCTTCGGAGCAGGTTCCGGTTCGTCGGCCCGCTACTTGCTTCTCGCCTGCTAACTCGCTCTTAATTCGCTTTGCCTTTGGTTTGAATGCTCGTGTATGACTGCTTTTGTTCTTGGTTTCCGATTTTCGCCTCGTCCCTTATTGTACCTTCGCCCTGGTTTTGACTGTCTGCTTGGTTTTGAACTTTCGCTCGTACTCCGACTTCGCCTCTTTGATCTCCCCTCTGGATACTGTCGCTTCGGCTGTGTGTTCGTCTGTCCCACTAGGTGTGTGTAAGGAGTGTCTGCCTTTTTGTTTCTTCGTCAACGTAGGGATTACTGTTTGTTTGGTTAGGGAGATAGGCTTAGGCATTGTTGCTTCGTTTCACCTTTTTGTTGTGTTCACTTAGGATTAACTTAGCTTGTGGTTGTTTTCGGTAGATGTGTTTTTGTTTGTTTCTTCGGCCTTTGTCACTCCTGACGTTCGTTACACCTAGTGTTTGTGAAGTGTCTGTGAAAAACTATTAAATAAAAACATAAAAAGACTCCCCTTGTGTCCCGTGTTCCCTTCTCCTACTCCTGGTTGTCTTGTCCTTCCCAATCCCTCCTTCCCTTTCACTTTGTTAGGCTCCAACCCTAGACTGGAGCGTAACAGATGGATAATATAAGAAAAAAACAAACATCCATACCAGAGCTACAGATCAGTACATACATACATACATACATGCATATATACACACATGCATGCATACATACATACATGCATACATACACACATGACTAGAATTCTTTCCATTATGTCCTTCAAATTAATAAGAATGCATAAAATATTATGCTTTAAATATTAAACTGAGGAATCCAGATCACCCTTTGACTGCATTATAAAACGAATGATTACTGAAGTGAACCTGTAGGTCTACGCTGAACCTGACTCCACAATCTGACCCGATAGCCTATTGCAGGTGCCTCCAGAAGCTGATTCTACATATCAGGCTGCAAGCAGCTCCCATGAAGGCAGAAATAAACCTTGGAAAGAAGCCCAAATAGATGTTTTATTCGGAAAATCCATGGGCCTTCTTGGCTGAATACGTCACAGGGCCGTAATGGAGATACAGATCTAACATTTCCTACTTTTAAAGGTGAATCCCATTGACAATTCTTCATTCATCAGTGGTTCATTATGGAGGAAGAATGTGAGGCCGGAATAACCTCAGAGCAGAAGGAACATTTGATTCAGAGTCGCACCACACAGAGCTGACCTGTTCACGCCTGCATGCAAGCATAGAAACGGAGTGCGTTCAGAGTGCGTTCAGAGTGTGTTCCGAGCGTGTTCCGAGTGTGCGCTTTAAAAAAAAAAAATCACTTTCAGCATTTCAGTCAGTTTGCAGACACTCCAATTATATATTATAGCATTTATATTATTTTTATGATTTTTATTATATAGCATTTATATTATAGCATTTTTATCAAAGGCTCTTTATCAAAAAACAACGGCCTGTTTCTGTCTGTGTGACATTTATGAGAAAGAAGCAGGTGGTAAGAAACTGGAACAGCTCTAAGGAAGAATAAAGAGATTCAACAAGGTCTTTCCAGGGGAATGGTGGGGAGGACACACAGCCGTGGAGACCACAGTACCATTTTAATTTCACTCATTTCTCAATTTATGGGTGTACTTCTGTGAATAATCTTTTTTGCAAACTGCAGCCTGGTTCTTCCCTGCTTCTCGTTAATGAAGGGCTTCTTCCTTGCTTTATGTAACTTCAGTCCTGCTTCTAGGAGCCTGATACGCACTGTCCTAACAGTGCACTTCACACTTGCACTTAATGTTTCCCATTCCCTTTGAAGGTCACTTGATAGCATCCTGTGATTCATGACAAACTATCGGATAAGTTATCAGTCATCTCTGGCATTAGAAAGTTGCTTCCTTCCTCTACTTGGCTGGCTAGTGTCTCCTCCTTCACCTTATTCTTGTGTACGTACTTGTGTACCATACAGTGGTCTCTTAATTTTTTCCATGGCTGTATTTTGGATAGTGAGTGCACCAAGAAACTGGGCTCAACAAAAACACTGCGCAGACCTGCACTGCAGTGATGCAGTGACACTTAGTATTTCTTGAAGCTATGACAGTTCCCTCCAGGAATTAAAAGATACTATCAAGGGCATCTCCTGAAACTTGAGAGACATTTTACTTAAAATGCTTTTGGTTATGGGGACATTGACTATGTAACATCCTATAAATTTTGGAGCAAGCAAATAAAATCAAGCAAACATGCTTCTTAAAACAACACTCAAATGAGCCTGAAGAATGCTATCAACATCCAGAAACCATCAAAAAGGAGCTTACTATGGAAAATTCAAATCGTTACTTTAGTTTTTCAGTTAAGATAATGAGCTGATTAGTGCTACATACAGCATACAATATAAGAATTCCCTCAGAAAGTAATGACCCAGGAAGAATAGGGAGCAATGACGTGTTTATGACCATTGGGCATTTGTCTTTGATCCTGGTTTGTAAATCCTACTTGTTGCACTTGTACTGTCATAACCTTGTCCTGGGGGACGGTTTAAATTTAGGTCCACTGTGTATAGCTCTTCTAGAATGACTGACGCTAATCCTGTGCCTGTTGTATCGTCTGCATGGACGAAGGTTGCGTGACGCCACACTGTGTGTCACTGTCACTCACCTGTGACACAGAGAAATCCGCTCGTAGGTTTACGGAGGTGCAAACACTTGAAGCACAGACAGGGATAATCCCTCTATTGTGGAAAATCAAAAGAACAGCATTAGCACAAGAGATATGCAGCTGTCCACTTTACGTTATTCATGAACATGCGCAGAACATTAGCTATGTGATCATTTTAAATTAATATGTGTTGATTTAGGATCAGAAATAAATTAAAAAAAAAGAAAAACAGTGAACACAACATGTCAGGTTTATGAAACATTTGTACCAATAGTCATGACTAATACTCATCAAATTGCTGCTGTTTATTAAAGCTTCTAGGATTGCTATGTTACCCAACCCTTGCACAGATTACAGATTACACATTTACATACCCTTGCTCTGGTCTTAGATCACAAGTTCAGTGACTATAATGAAGGATACAAATAAACACGGGATGCTGTGTGGTTCAGTGGGTTATATCTCTGTGCCCGTGATCAGAAGGTCACCGCTCTGAATCCTACAGCCAACAGAGTGTTGGGCCCCTAAGCAAACCCCCCCCCCCCCAACTCCATGGCCACTGCACACTGGCTGACCCTGCCATGTGACCCCCAAGCCTGCTCTCACTTGAATATACTCTCCCTAAGATATGCAGACACAAGATGGGACTGGCAAAAAGAGAATTTCCTCATGGGGATGGATAAAGTATCACTATTCTATTTTATAAACACTGGTTGGCTTGTTGATATTCCACCTGAAAGACTGCCAAATGTAGGTCCCTAATCCCATTTCTGAAGACAATGAGCGATTCTGCTGGGAGCAGCCTGTGGCTGGGATTAAACCCAGGTTTCTGAAGACAGCAGCCTGAATTACACTGGCGGCAGCCAAACAGCAAAGTTCCTAGAATTGCTGCATTATTTTATAGCCACTAGCCATTTAGCTAACTCTCTATTCAGATAATTTTCTAGTCCTCTTATTAAAAAGAGATTAGCAGAATCAACAAATTACAACTAGCCCAATACTTAATTTGAGAGAGTGTCAGAAGAGTTGAAACAGTTACTGGACACTAGATAAACAGCACAGATTTCAGATAACCACGCATACTGCTTAGCATGCACCTTGAGACCTTATTCAGTGTTTATTTTTCATGATGGTAATATTTTGTGATAAAACAGAAATGGAATGGCTGCCCCACCTGTTTTATTTCCAATGCAATCTAAATACCCACTTTTCTTGAATGTTAGCTTCTCCTAAAAGATCAATATAGGGTGCACGTCTTAGTTATGGTGCCATATAAAACCATTATGCATTGTGTTTGAATCCATACACATGTACTGGTTGGATGCTGTTGAGCACATATATTAATCAAATAAGCAAGTATGAAGTATTTATCAGTTAGTTACCTATTTCTTTGTTTTACTGTCACTTCAGTACAACTGTTGATTACTTGGCTGTATACTAGTTCACTTCATATATTTTATTAATACAAATAAAACACAAAGAAGCATTGTTCTAGCTGCATTTTTTTTTGTTTCCTTTCATCGAGGGTTCCCAACCTCCAGTCAATGAACCGGCACTGGTTCAGTCCAGTATTCCCCTGGGCCACGGAGCTCTGGCGGTTTGGGGAGGGCTTGGTGAGTCCTCAAAAATAAGCCAGTCCACAGAAGTCAAAAACGTTCTCAGAAAATGTTGAAAAATGAGGTAAGACACGACCAAACGGTCTCCCCACCGTGTACAGGATTCTCGTGATGCACCAGAGGGCCTCTCTGCCCAATATATCTGAACATCCCAAGGCTCTGAAAATACAGTAAGATGATCTAAAGCAGTGACCCACACTCTGGGTTTGTCAGGGTCAGTGCCCACCTGACCCCGTCCTTGTGTTTCTTCCTCGTTTAGCCAGCAGCCATCGCTAGCCGTCCCCGTTGTCGTCTCATTGTCTTTGGCCCTAGTGTGTTATTTCTGTTCCCCTGACTGGCGCATGGCTCAATAGGATGAGTGTGCAGCACTCAACTACACCCAACCCACTGAGCCATGCGGCGGTCTCCTACAAGCACAATTAAATGCTTACTTGCGTACCTTCCTTCAGACTATAATATATAATAACGATAAACTGCAAATAACAAATAACAGAATGATGAGGAAAAATAACCTACATAGATGATATATCTATATTGTATATGTACAATACACAAGAATAATACAATGTAGAAGGACAGTGAGCAGGAACTTGAAATCCACCCACATCTTTCTGTACTTCCAACAACAATTGATGTGAACAGCTGGTGTCCGAAAGATAGGAAGCATGTCTGCACGTGAGAGGGATTAAATCCTGCTTTATTAAAGGCCTCCTTAGCCAGAAAGCAGTTTCATAACTTAGGAGTTAGAATGTGGCTCTGGGACTAACTAGCCATTTTATTCAGTTTTATTCAGCTAGCTAACTGAGCTTTTCATTCGCAGTACTCTAAACACCAAAAAGACTTTTAATCTTTCCATTCAGAATCAGAATCAGAATACTTTATTAATCCCTGAGGAAATTATGCGGTTAGAGTTGCTTCAGGACACTAAGAAAATAATTAACAAGTTAAAATTAAAATACCAGTATTAAATAATACGGAATATTGCAAATTCCAAAAATTACAAATGGCTCTAATAATACAAAAACTCAGTATATAAACAATATACAAATATCCTAATATATTACAGAAAAATTGAGGTATATACTTCTAGTGCAGTGTGTACTTGTGCTTAGATGGAGGAGTTGAAAAGAGAGCTAGCCACAGGCAGGAATGATTTCGTTCAGTGGTGCATCTAGGTAATCTTAATCTCTCACTGAACATGCTGAATTCTCTTATAATTCAAATAGTGTAAACTGATTTTTAAAACTGATTTCCTTAAATCTTAAAGTATTCATTGTTTCCATCAAAAGCAAAATTAAATATTTACCAAAGGAATATTTTGAAAGTATTTTAACACTCACTGATTCCTCGCCAATGTAAGAAATCACTTGCCTCTTTTGTGAACTTATCTATGTTGGCAACAGCTATTTCAGTGTCTTTATGCATGTCAATATGTCCATGTGTTCCTCTGACGTTAATCGATTTCCAAAAGATTAAATAACCAAAAGGGGTCAGAGAATCTGTCTTGTGATTATGATGGAAGTTCCCCTAAGGGAGGAAGTTGCCCTTGGATACTACAGTGTGATGCGAGCGTTGCTAACACAAACACTGCCTGGTCATTTACTTGTGCATTGGAATGGGCATCCTAAGGAAGTCCCTGAGGTCTACTTAAAAGGATCAAGTGGGAAAACGACTTCCTCAAACGCTTGTCAATATGTACTCCAGGGGACCCGTGAAGCTGGGTTTGAAATACCTCAAACTTAAGCCCATCTGAAGCATGCCAGCAGAACATGAGTCCAGGTCTCACCTTCATAACAATATGTACAATTAAATCAAATGACTGTTCTCACAGGTGCACACAAGGGCTCCGTTTTCTACCCTTTCTACAATCTGATGGAATTTGTGAGAAGACTCTTCATATGTACTTCCCTGCAATCTTATAGGTGTCAATCTGCTTCTGAGAGTGAATAACATCCCATTGTAATAATGACACAATGTAAATAGTAAATGAACTATCATACATCAGTCCAACTAAAGAGCTACAAACAAAAAGAAACTACCTTCCACCAATTCAAAGCTGCAAACATACAACTTAAAAGACCTGAAAGGATGGTTCTCTTAATTTTGAATTTTACATAGTAGCATACATGTAAGTAGAATAAAACTGTATGTAATATATCTTTTGGTAAATATCACCATTTTGGAATGTAAACAACATCTATTGTCATTCATTGATATATCAACTGAGTTGTTGATATTGTAAATTGTATTTTTTTCCCATATGTGCTAAATTTCTTTGCATACGCAACGTCTCAAAGGCCTTGATTATTTTGTGTATATAATTCCTACTCTATGAAAAATTAATACATCACAATATCAGCCAATATCAATTTTCACCACTATATTTTCTGTTAAGCATCTGGTGGACTTCATGACAACCTTCTTGTTGAACGTTTTATTAATAAACTTGTTTATAAGCAATCAAATAAAGTTTTTCATTTCGATTTTTGAGTACTGCTACCAGTGCAAATGACCAAGGCTTCTCTATTAAGCAAAGAAACGTCTGGATCCCCCAGTCCTTATCAACTCACACTGCAAGGGAGGAGTCAATGATACTTAAAAATGAAGTATTTGGTGATGTAACAATAAAGCAAGCAGTCATAGCTAACTAATTTTTATAAAGGCCATACAGTACACTAGTGGCCAAAATTGTGGAAGCCCTTCCAATTTTTAGAGATTGCAGAACTTTATTCAACTGTTGATCCAGTTACTTATTTAATTGTCTGAAGTATGATATTTGTAACATCCTTTGATTGTTTATAAACATTACTACCAAAATTTGTGTAGTCATTTTTAAAGCGTAATGGCAAAAATGGGAAGTGTTTCCACATTTTGGCCTAAAGTGTATATAGTACATGACTGCATGAAGAGGAAAATGTAGCTGAAGCTCATCTGAAGCATGTTAACCAAAAAGGGCTAATCACATACATACTGTAGCATCTGTGACTACACTGTAATGTCTGTCACGATAACATACATAGCGTCTGTGACTACGCTGTAATGTCTGTCACGATAACATACATAGCGTCTGTGACTACGCTGTAATGTCTGTCACGATAGCAGTGGTCACACAGCCACAAGACTTCTGTCTTTATGGACAGTTACAAAACCCCAACTATCATCTTCAATAGAAAATTGAATTCTTCTAAGCTTTTTTTTTCCAGGTAGCTATTTGTAACCTCTGGCTATTCTAAGAATTTTAAGCAGGTGCTCTTGTCATTCATCACAATTGATGGCTGCTGTGGTAAAATGAATGAATATTCATCAAGTTTACCAGGTTGGATGACAGTGCAACAGTTCAAAAACAGTGAGGGTTTAATTCATTCTGAGGATCATCTGATAAAAAGGTACTTCATTTACCCAATTTATGCATTTCCATTACTTTTATTCCAGTTATAGTGTAGTCTCATTATCAACATTCATGGGAATATTGATCAACTCATTCTTTAAAATGTTCTTATAGACTATTGAAAACATAGTGAATGACAAGTGTTATAAAAGAGACCCAGGTGTAATAAATGCATGCAATCTTTGATGAAAAACTGGAATTGAAAATGTGTCAGTTTAAATATGTACCTGCCTGAGAAGAAACTTGAAAGTATCATAAGGTTTCATATTGCTGAAGGCACAGTGTGAAAAATGAACAGTTTCAAGTCACCTCAGGATAGCTTTGCTGTTCCCAAACCAGATCTGCAGGAAGAGCAGATCACAGGCAAAATGTCATGCACTACTCCGTGTGTGGAGGGCTATTAAAATACAGGGGGAAATACTACAAATACGTAAGTATGTTTGGGAGAAGGGAATCAGGTGCATCTGGCCATTTACTTGTAAAAGGAGAAGAAAATTGTTCGAGAGAAATGTTTCCATTTTGACAGCGCTCTTATTTTGCAAAGGAAAAGAGTTCTTTATGACCTGTGGGACCAAACAGGAGACAGCAGAGCAACACACGCAGGGAAAGTCAAAAAGGAAAAAAACACCCCGCTTTACATCTCACTATCTTTTTCTGTAATTAGGAAAGAGGGCACGTTTCCTGACAGGCAATCCCCAAAAAGCTCTAAAGAGCTGTTTCCATGGAAACGGTAAACACAGCAAGAAAAGAAATAATTTGTTTAAAACTACACTTTTTGAGGGCAAACCCCTGTAAGATGCATTACCACAAAATCTGTGACTAATATTGGATAAAACTCTGCCAGTGTTCAGAACTTTTGTCACAAGCCGAGAGATAAGTTTGCAGTTTCTCTCTTAACGAGGCAGCATGCAGGGAGACAAAAACAACTTTAAAAGACCCTTTGACAGTGACGATAACGATAGTCAGATGTTTGCCTTTCCAGGACGGGGCCCAAGATATCAGCTGATAAAAGGCAAAGAATATTTAAGAATGTTTACATCTTCAGTAAGTACTCACTCACTGTGTTCATAGTGTTCCAGAGTAGGCTGCAATGGTCATATTGTACAAAAATACTGCGCAGGATTTCTGCAAACTTCATGTAAGTACATTTCTAAATAAGGAGCAAGACTTACAACAAACGTTTAAGCATTGAAAATAAAAATGATGATCTCATGATTTTTTATTGACCCAGGTAAGTTGCTAGAAGATCAATGGCTTTGTATTAATAGTTATAACCAGAGAATCCCCGTTAAATTTAGGCACCGACATATAAAGCTAAATACTGTAGAAATAAAATGTAAGCATTGCAAGTACAATGTTCTTAATATTCCAAGGTCTGATCTTTAATGGTTAATGAGCATTTAATAATATATTAGTAAATAAAAAGATTCACTTATAATCAAATTTACAGATATATTACAAAGATATCTTACTCAGTTATATCTCACTTCTGCATTTGCTTACTGACCCACTGCATTATATTTCCAAGTGATTTTACAAACTGTAAATACCAGGAGCAAAATATGACTCTAATATGTTATATGACTGAAATGTTTGTTAAGTTATCTTTCTATCTATTAATATTTTACCAAATGGCTAGCAACAGCTTATTAACCTGAAACTCAAGTGGTACCCAAAGGTTCATATATGGCTGAACATCACGTAGGAATCAAGCCGCCAGTCACTAGCCAGAGATAAACTGTTTAGCACTATGTCTCTGCCCTTTACCTATTACTGGCACTGGCTTAGCGCCTAAAAACAAACGTGAATAAGGCTTTGATTTACTTAGCCAGCCTCTGTTATGCAAACCTATTAATACTACCCCAGTGTGTGACTTACACATAGAAGCCCTCGCGCTGAAAGCCAGCAGCAAAGTGATTAAAGGGGACAAAGTTGTCAAGCACCTGTTGTGCCCAAGCTGTATCCGGTCTCTCTGACGGAACGAGAGAAGTGCAGGACACAGGAACGGCAGACCCGCGTTCCTCAATTTTCCGCTGTGCCAGATGCCAGCAGAGGTGATTTAAGGTACTCTCAAGAATACTCAAGAATACTCACACTGAAATAGCCATGATCTGTCACCGTTGTTCAACACGAACAAGCCAACAATATCCAAATCCTACCATAGATTTTTGGAAAGTTATTATAAATAAGTTTAATATGATAAACTGCTTATAGAAAATAGAATAGGAATCCAGAAGATATGAGTTGCATGCAGGCCTAAGCATGAGTAGGGCTGCAAACTTTACCCAGCCGCCTGACATGAGATTTTCAATTGAAGACAAGTCTGCACACACATGAACATGCATTTACATGTATGTGACAGTTTTATTACCTTGTGAATAGTCTGTAGGGTTTGCAAACTATCCCGGCACTTTTGATGCAGTTAATTTTAGGTTGATAATGGAATAATATAGATTTACATAAGATTTCTTGCATGAGCCAGTCGAAGCATGAGCTAACGCTGCATGACAGAATTCGGCATCAACACATACAGAATGCAAGCCAATGATAAACATTAAAATTTCACAAAACAATACGGTTGACAAGTCACAGTGTACTAGAAAATGTAAAGCATACCAATAAAACCTGCGATTTTATGTATTCAACTTTAACTAGACCTACATATGAAATGTTGCAGGGTATTCTGTATTATAAGCAAAACAGACATTTCCATTGTTAATGCAGTGGGTTTTGCAATTACAATAATCTAGCAGGAACATGCTAGTTGACTTCAGTTTTATTAGCTTGGTAAAGTATAGGCCTACATGTAGAAGATATTGTGAATGTGAAAGGTATTCGGCAGCAATGAGCTACAGTTATTTTCTATAGAAGCCATACACAACAATGAATGTACACTGTACACATTAAGATTTTGCTGAGAAGAGTCAATGATTTATTAAATAAGACCTAGGCTACTTTAAAACTTGTTTGAATATTTTTCTTCCATTTAATTTTAATCTGTTACATTCTATACACATAACCTGTTAAACCCTTTGAATATACTTATTTTGAAGACATATATTACTTATTGTACGCTTTATTCTTCAGTATTGCACTTAAAATACTAGGCTATAATGCGTCATACTATATTGTATTTAAGACGACGTGTATTACAGAGTTCAGTTATTTTCCATGGCTTTGTGCGCCTGATCGGAATGACGGGAATCAGAAATACAGAGGAAAGCATGTCATGTGAAAGAGACCGCGTGTGGGAGTGGGTGACGGGCAGGGGCGTTTAAACAGTTCGTGTTTCCACCTTAAATGTTAATCCTAGCTGCAGATCTGACACATTGGTAGAAACAGGTACAGTGAGATAATCTGCAGGTCAGCGTTTACCAGAGATGATGAGAGTTTAACTTCGGACTGGTAACACTTGACAAGAGAAGGTATAAAATAACAAATTATGCAACCAAAAAGGACTGGGAAAGGACCCGCGTCACCAGTGGTGCTGGTATTCATCCCACGCTAAATCAAGTTGTGCAATTCCTGTAACAGGAGTCCTGTAAGCGCTCCCTTCAATCCAGACACATGAAATCGCCTTTATTTTACCTACAGACAATTTCGTGGGATTCATTGTAAGGGACACCCTGTACATGCGTGGACTGCATTGCGGGATCAACGAGCCTCTGACTGAAGATCCGTAGTGATTTGCTGCAGGTGACTAATCGGGATTGACATGCTGTCGATGGTGAACGCCGTTGTCTTTTTGTGGATATATGCTGGAGTGCTGTCCTACGGTGCACCCTGCGAGACCATTAATATCCCCATGTGCAAGAGCATGCCCTGGAACATAACCCGGATGCCCAATCATCTCCACCACAGTACGCAGGAAAACGCCATACTGGCGATCGGGCAGTATGAAGAGCTGGTGGACTTCAACTGCAGCCCAGCGCTGCGCTTTTTCTTGTGCGCCATGTACGCTCCAATATGCACCCTGGAGTTCCTCCACGACCCCATCCGACCATGCAAGTCGGTGTGCCAGACAGCCCGGGACGGCTGCGAGCCGGTGTTACGGCGCTATAACCACAGCTGGCCGGACAGCCTAGCTTGCGATGACTTACCTGTGTACGACCGAGGTGTCTGCATTTCACCTGAAGCCATTGTGACTGATTTACCTGAAGGTAAATCTCGTGACTTAACCGATGTAAGAAAAGACAGTATAATGATGCTTCCCAAAATCTACAAAACGTCACTCAAGACCTGTATCAAGACCTACAACAAATCGGTGATTTGATTTCTAACCGTTTTCCATACTTTCCCCCCCCAGATTTTAAATGGGTTGATTTTTCCAAGGATGGTACATTGGACCGACAACAAATTTCAGATTGCAAGAATCCCGGTGAGTTATCATCAAGTGTTGGGCCTATTAACTTTTTACGCACAATAAGTTAGATAAATAGCATGTATTGTTTTTAAACAGATCGATGCAAATGCCGAAAAATAAAAGCAACTTTAAATACATATATGGAAAAAAAGTACAATTATGGTAAGTACTCCCATTTTCTAAAGTCATAAACATATAAAATGACTCATGTGCCTGGTAGTTGGATTAAAATTACGTTTTTAAATAGTATTTCTTTATATAATTAGGCCTATGCAAAAAATAAACTATAATGAACTGAACCAGCATCCCGCGTAATGTTATTTTTGTATGACATTTCTGTATGCTTTTAATGATTAATTCAATCATAGGCGTTATTGCCCTAAATCTAGGATTACCAATGTGTGTAAATAAGTCTTCTAACGAAATGAAGCGCTATACCCTTATTCTTGCAGTTATCCGTGCAAAAGTTAAAAGTGTAACTCGAACCGGCTGCCAGGAGATTACAACAGCGGTGGAAGTGAAGGAAGTTTTCAAGTCTTCGCTCCCACTCCAGAGAGGAGACGTCCCTCTGATCACCAATTCCTCATGCTCCTGCCCGCAGCTGCAAGCCAGCCAGGAGGTTATCATCATGTGCTATGAGTTTCGCTCCAGGTAAGAGGCAGACATGCCTGCTTAAGGCTGTTTCACACGAGACGGGACACTGATTTCTCTAAACATGCAAATGACCACATTTTCTCCTTAATTCTAAGCCTCATGTTTCCTGATCTATTTCTTGAGGCAGTTGAGTTTAAAGAGTCAAAAACGAATTAAAAAAATCTGATCAGCCCTTTCAAGCGCCGCCGTCACGTTCATAAACATGTTTGCTACGTTTAGGGACGTTATTTTTCATGTTAAACTGGCCCGTTAATAAGAGTGCGGAATGCGCGCTTGAGTTGGGACCGATCATGACTGATAGTAAACTGGAGCATCCTGCGTGTCTCTGTTACTCCAGGCTGATGCTGCTGGAGGGATGTCTGGTGGAGAGGTGGAAAGACCAGCTTGTGAAAAGATACAAGGTGAGCCCTTTTTTCCACTGCAGTTTGGAAGAATGTGCAACTTCACAAGAAAATTAAGATGAATGACTGCTATAGACCTACATATCTCTTACATATACTGTACGTAGCTTATTACTGAAATTATAGTCATCAGTAGACCTGATTTTTTGAGAAAGAATTGTTTTAGTTTTGGTATAATAACCCAGTTATATGTAGCAGATATGCATCCTGAGTGTGTAGGTAAGAGGAACGAATTTCGTTTAAAGTTGATGCTTTATTGCCAGTTTTGCAATCGTTGCTTTACATGTTCTCACTATTACCCCCCTATTACCCCTAAGTACGCCTACTTAGATCGCTGCCTGCATGCCAGAATGATAGCAGCTTTTTAGTAACACTAGTGATGTGTATGGTAATATTAAACCCGGAGTGTTTTATGTGTAGCAAATAATTTAAAATGTTCCGTTTGACATAAGTCCATTTTATTGTGAATGGCCTGTAGGCAATAGATAATTCTTTGGCAAATAGTCGTTATTTTTATAATTGATGGTTGTTTTGTTGTAAATAAATGGAAAATCTTACATTTTTGTAACATTTGTAAATATTTTTAAAATAACAGTAAAACCTCACTCAACTTTAGCATTCTACATGTATAAGAATGGCTTGGAATGTCACTCAGAACAGTAATAATTGCTTGAGATTCTATTTTTCTTTCCGTGCAGCGCTGGGAACAACGACTGCAGGCGCAACATCACAAAGGCCCCAAATTCACCACGAAGGATTTGAGTCCATCCACAGGAAGCTCAGCAAAAGCCGGCAGAACAAAAAACACGCAGAAAGACGGCCGGCAGAGGAGTCCATGACTCTTTCTGGCATAGCAAGGATGAAGCCGGTATCCCCAAACATCCTTAGGCAATCTCACCGTTGCAGTAATCCCATTTATCAGCTAACAGAAGTTTGCACTATTCCTATACACTTACAATATTCATCCATAGTATATTCTTAGGTTTTGTAACGATAAGACAATGATTACTGTTACCACATAATGCTACAGTATATGTCGCCCGTGAGGGCCATTATAAACATTTCTTAACACTTATTTTTTATCATTTTTTAAATTTGATCTCTTGCTTTTAAGACAACTGTGTTGTTTAGCATTCAGACTGGTTTCTGTTGTCGACAGTAAAAAATATCGCTTATGGTTGAGCCTGAGAATACCCTACACCTTGATCTTGCAAAGCAGAAATGCACGCTTAGCACAAACTTTTCAATTTGATTGTTTATGCCTGGGCTCAGAAAATGCATATATATTTAGACTAGCTATAAAGTAAACATAGTGAAAGACAGAATGATTGTTGTTAGTGTGGTGTTTTGTACTGAATTTGTGGAAATCTCAGACCTTAACCATTTTTACCACTGTCCCTGGAGGATGCTAAAATTGTGTATAACAGCTTTTGTTATAAGCAATAATTATATTTCATTTTAAACTAGGGAATCAGAACAACCAGTCTTTGAATTAAAAATGTTCATACATATATCTATACTATTTACAATTACCTTCTGCCACATAAGGTTATAGAAATTCAGAGGCTTCAGTTTCTTCCTCAGAAGACTGAAACTATGTTTATTTTAAAAGAATACTTAGACACATTTTAAATGTGCATGAATGACATATTTCCACAAGCTAACGCAACTTGTAATTGCTACTATTTAATGCATAATTTACATTGCCTATTAACCGTGGTAAGTTTTTTTTTTGTTGTAATTATGTATTATCTATGTATTTTTATTTGCTTTTGCTGCTAAACAGTGAAGACAATGGAATTCATGTATTCCATTATGAGCATGCATTTATTTTTGTTTTCGTACTCGCGCATGTTCATTTACATATGAGCTTACAATTACCTTGATTGTTAAATAAGGTGGAGTCCTGCTAGAGTGTAATACTGGATGACTCCTGTCAGGAACAGATTAATGCAAAGGTTATCTTAGGGCAGGACTGCACTCCAGCCACCAGAAAAGACTCATACTGTTCCATTCAGACTAGTGTGGTGCTGAGGTATCACCCACCTTTATGACTGCATTCGGGTTCTCATCCCTGAGGTGGTTAGTCTTGTGGTGGGAGCAGCAGCGTGCTGGAATCAGCGTGTGATCTTTACCTCCTCCTCCTATCCCAGGGCCCTGGAACGCATCAGGGATTGATAGTTAAATCAGGAAAACCTGAGTATGCATGTTCATGTGAGATTAGAGCCCCCAGTTAAGTTAATCTACCCCCCAGATGAGTTAATGTACCCCTTACTCCAGTGCTGGCACCACATCCATATTGGCACTGCATTTTGGAGAAAATGCTTCCAGAATGATTTTTGTGAACTCAATCCAGCCACAGACAAGACAGGCTTGCTGAGCGAGCCGTCCAGCCGTGATCCTTGTGTTACGTTTGGACCTTTTGAAAAAGGGAGTTGCCATTTATTTGAACATTTAAAATGTTATGGCACATTATGCAATTCTGTTGCACAAGGAAAGATCTTCCATATGACTTTCTGATTTACATACGATGTAATACTCTGGTTCAGCTTACAGTGAAAATGGCTTATAGCAGAATGCTTAATTCCTGCTTCCATTTCAAACTCCCTGTTTTTTTTTATGAAAAATGATGCGTTTTGATTTTTTGTAATAATATAATCCACATTTGTTATACCACAAATAGACTATAAATAAAACACAGTAAATGGTATAAGCAAAATCCCATGGCAATATAATTTTTATATGCATCATAAATGACAGTTAAGGTGCCAGGATGAAATAAATGTTGACAAAATATATAAAGTCATATAAAGAGAGAAGAAGTAACTGTAACAATTCCAGTTAACTACACATGTATGCTTGTTATTTGTAATTTTAAAGAATTTTTAGCTACATTGATTTTAAAGCTGGCTTTATTGCATGCAAATGTTTTATACTTCGAACAAAACTGCTGGAACAGCTTTTTAAATGCCATTTCCCATTTTTTACAGTTTCTTGTAATTGTCTGTTGTTTCTACTAAAGTTCACATTTTTAAAAGTATGCTTGGGAAAAAAACCCTCATCTCCTCTCCTTGTTCATTCCTTCCATGGCTAAATTGGTGTAAACACTTTTGAAATAAAGCTATCTTGTATCAGTATTTGTTTTGTAACATTTTCACAGTTAAGCGAAATCAATCTGTTTCTCAAAAAGCATTTTGTCCAAGATTGTTTCTGTTGTTTCTGGATGGAGTCCTGCCAACATAAACAATGGAACCTTAAACTTCTTCAAAACGGAGACTTTGGCATAACGAATATAATTGAACACATGTGCTACTGCCGTGATTATAGACAACATACCTTAGCACCTTTGGAAGAAAGAGATATGAGGGCTCATTTTTTGGTATTCTAACCATAACCGACTTCTCAGAAGCCAGAACCATAACCATCCAGGTGCCTAAACATATAAAAATGTTTTTATAAGTCACAGAATTAAACAAAACAACGCTAAGCAAATGGGCCTCAGTGTATGAGTTTGCACTGGGATTTCCTTAGGTAGCGTATGCCGAGTTATAGATACTGTAAACAGGGAACAGCCAGGACTTTAAAAGGTACATGTATCCAGAAAAATAAGACAAAGAATGGCAAGATGCACTGCTAAACCATTGGTACTACTGAAAACTGACCATCTGAGCCTTCAGGGAACTATGATCATTGAGGCCTTACCCACAGCTGCCTCTGATTAACCCATATGACAGAACCACTATGAGTGAAGCTTTAGAATGGAAGCAGCAAGATAAAGGTTAGACTTGCAGTTCGATCTGCCAATCGCTCGTCCTGGACAGGGTAGTGGGTGTTACTGGAGCCTATTCCAGACAGCATAGGGCACAAGGCAGCATGGCATCCGGGATGCAACACCGGCCCATCACAGGGAACATACACAATATGTTATATTTAATTTAGACATTGCACTGTTTTTAACTTCTGCCATAAATAAGAAGACAAGACGAGAGAAGTGGAATGAAAGTTGGATTGTTATTGAGAATACAAAGCCTTTGTGCTTTTGTAAAGCATCTGGTTTTATTATGGGCTGGGTATGTTCTAAAGGAAAAAGGACACTGAAGTTTCTCCTAGCCTCTTTGGGAGACAGGCTGTCATGTAGATGATTAATTGGCACATTGTCAAAGACAAACTGAGCACGCAGACAGCAAATATGATTTAGGCTAGGATACAAGGCATGAACTGAAAGGCAGTATTCCAAAGACATTTAAGAAGCATAATGTCGCATAATTCATTAGTAAGTTCATTTAGGATACAGATGAACTGCACAAAAGTGTTACGGAACTAAATCTAATGAAGATGCATACAGTAACTACCAAACAATTAAGAACACGGTGTTCTATTGTAGTTTAAATATATCCATAACATTAATTGTAGCCAAATTTACTTACGCAGTTTCCTTGTTTTCCATTTAAAAAGGTCTTTTTAAAGATTTTTTTTCCTCTGAATTTTCTCTGACATTTTGGAGCCAACATATTCCTCTGTTGATGCAGTGTGTGGCTAAGTGGCTTAGCACTGACCTCCCATAACTAAGGTCATTGGTACAAATCCCGTCCATGCCAGACCGATTTCCCACAAAGGCCTTAAAATCCACTTTTTCCAGGGATTAGTTTTCTCAGTTGTACATTGCACTGGATAAGTTTATGCTAAATAGGTAACATGTCTAAGCCAGTGCTAATGCTAAAACTTAACTATTAGAATATAACATGAAAGAGGTTAATTGTGACAACGTGAAACTGCTAAAACCTTTTGCAGCACAAGCTGTCGCCATGTCATTCTATGGTGAGACCTCTGAAGATGCATTAACTGGCTCCTTGTTGAATTTTTCAGTCTCTTTCTCACAGGGGGTTTCTCTTGTGTGCATTATCTTCAGATTGGTTGACAAAGGCATTTCATCACTATGTGTATATACTTGGAAAACATTTTAAAGTATTTGTAATGTATAACATTGCTATCTGAAAGGTGTATTATTTTTTATTTATTTTATTTATTTTTTTACATTATATTTAAACTGATCATTTATATTTGGGGCTTGAAAAAATAAGTCCAGTGAAAAAAGGAAGATGATTTACCTTTACCAGATAATCCATTCCATTGCATCCATCCAGTTTTCATAACCATCAATCCAATCCCAGGATGCACAGCACATGTGGCAGAGTGCACCCTGGATGGGTTACACAGAAACACACAAGAAAAATCACTAATCTTAACGAAATCATTACATATTGGTTAAGACTGTGGGATTAAAGGGGCACCTTTCAAAGCCAATCACAAGGATCCAAGGGAAGAATGAAACCCACAGCTCAATAGATTAAATGCATCTGTCCCTGTAACATCCTATAATTGGGCACTACAGTCAAAGCAAAAGTCCAGTATGACCAAGGAGCTGACAAGCTGCAGAAAGGCCCATGGTAGCCAGAGGGTGTCTAATGCTTCTAAAGAGGGTCCATGGCCGAGACTGGAGAAAAATGCCCATGTGACAGCATCGGAACATGGATTTAGCCCAGTGCTCCTCAGTCTAGTCCTCAGGGACCACCCCCCCCCCCCCCAGACAGTCCACAGACAAAACACAACCAAACAATCAAGAACAAACCAAACAATCATGAACAAAACAAACAATCAAGAACACAAAATTCCTATCTGGGGGTCCCTGAGGGCTGAACTGCAAATTACTATATTTGCAAAAAGGGAAGTGAGAGAAAAAGTGTCTGTGGTCGAGATAAACACCCATCCATCTATCTATCTATCTATCTATCTATCTATCCATCCGTCCATCACCCATATTGCTTATCCTGTTCAGGGTTACTGGAGGCCAGGAGCAGGAAGCACAGGACACAAGGCAGGGGACACCCTGGATGGGATGCCAGTTCATCACAGGGCACAAGGCAGGGGACACCATGGATGGGATGCCAGTCCATCACAGGGCACAAGGCAGGGGACACCATGGATTGGATGCCAGTCCATCACAGGACACAAGGCAGGGGACACCATGGATGGGATGCCAGTTCATCACAGGACACAAGGCAGGGGACACCATGGATGGGATGCCAGTCCATCACAGGGCACAAGGCAGGGGACACCATGGATTGGATGCCAGTCCATCACAGGACACAAGGCAGGGGACACCATGGATTGGATGCCAGTCCATCACAGGACACAAGGCAGGGGACACCATGGATTGGATGCCAGTTCATCACAGGACACAAGGCAGGGGACACCATGGATGGGATGCCAGTCCCACAGAGGGTAAACACACACATACACACACATACACACACACACATACACACAGCTACCACACCGATGCTGTCCAACAGCAGTAAAGCTGAATCATGTGATCTAAGTGTAAAGCCTTATGTCATGTGAAACCTCCTCATCAGCAACACATCATCCAGACATTACTGTCCCTGCTGTGAAACGTGGCGTTTGCAGAATATTATATGAGGATCACTTTTATTTGTTTGGACAAACAAGGTTCCGAAACCCACAGTGGGATCAGTGTATTGAGGATGAAACAACATGAAATACTGTAAGAACAGTTATTTACAAACCATGCTTTGTCTGTCCGTCCATCCATCCATCCATTCTCTGATTGCTTGTCCTGGCCACTTTAAGGCCCCTGAGCAAGGCTCTGTGGCCCCCAAGATTGCTGTCACCTGCATATGTGTCTGTGTCTCATAGTGAGCAAGATGGGATCACTATTCTCTTCTATTCTATTCTATAATACCAGATGTGTTAGAAGATAAATACTGGTGATGTTTTCAAAACATTAAATTGATTTAAAAATCTGTTTAAATCTGGTAGCATATTACCCTAGACTTTCAAATGTAGTCAAAGACAGAACAGGCAAATATAGAACAGATAAGCACAAAAATTCCAAAGGGCTGAATATATCATACAGGCACTGCTGATTAAAAATGATTACAGGAACACACGCAAAGAAACACTGAATACAGAAAATAGGCCAGTGATCTTTGGCAAAATCGAGAAAGGGACTGCAAGAATTTACATAAAATTTAAAAACTAATGAAAATCATGAATTACGGATATCATCTTGATTTGCCTGGCTGCCCAAGTATATGACTTTAAAATGACAGGATGATAAATAGCATAGATAGACAGATTAAAAATCGCACTCACACAAGGGAACATAATCCCAAATGGATTAATGCAGAAAGGAAACACTTGTTCGTAACAAAAGTTGTCAAATCTGTTTCTTATTTAATATTGAGAGGTGGCTCACATTTGTTATGTTATGTTATGTTATATAAAGGAATTATATGTGAAAAATATATTAATAGATCATCTCTCCTTAATTCTAATCCAGAGGCAATCGTCATATAAAAGGAATGCTTAAATGCAAAAAAAAAAAAAAAAAAAACTGATTACGATGCTGTCATGTTTTGTTGCACATTCAATATTTAATGACCCGAAGAGAGCTATAAGTTGTCCAAAAACCAAAAACTTTTGCCAAGGTATTTTGAGGTATTTAGCAATAGCGTCATACATTGTTATACCAGTTTCATACTGTACACTGTTATAAGGCAATTCCAGGATTATGAAAGTGACATTCGAACTGCTATTGGCAGACAAAATGCCTCAGAGCATGGTAAAGTTTAGTATCGATGAGCCACTTTGCATATCTTTTCATGTATCCTCAAAATGCATATATTTAAATATTAGAAATACGTAACATTTTATCGGGGTAAGGATATGACATCAAACAGACCTTTGCATGGAATTGCCCTAAATTGCTTTCATTATGCTAGTAACATACCTACTTCCTTTAGCTAATCATATTTCTAACTTCTCCAATAACTGTGTTGCTGCAGAAGATTCTGGCTACATGTAAGTTGTGTCTTTGACTATGTTAACTCTGCATAATACAGTTGCTACAATGGAGCTGCTTCGGGTGTTTATCTTTAATCATACAGGAAAAGGTGTTCATGTTACACACAAACAATCATCTTCCCACCTTCCCATTCATCAATTGTGTGTAGGTGAAACTCTGACTGGGCTATTTATTAAAAGTGTGATGACAAGCCCTAACATATGAACATGTAAATAATGATAGCCCAACTTAACCACAGAGAATGCATCCCGTTGTACCATCAACTTACATTTCGTCACTTCTTCACCTTTATTTAGGGGGAGGTTTCTTCCTTGGTGGTTGGATATCTTCTAATAATACATCATCAAGTTTTATACATCCATCCATTCTCGGTACCCACTTGTCCTATTCAGGGTCATGGAGCCTATCCTGTAAGCCAAGGTTCAAAGTAGGGAGCACTGCAGGAGGGGGCAACAACCTATTACAGGGCAAACACTCACACATGCACACCTATAGACGATTCGTTAACTCCCATTAACAATAAAACATGCAGACCCCACCCACACTCAGCCAGGGCAGAGACTTGAATCCGGGTCCCAGAGGTGTGAGGTAACAACTCTAACCAGTGTCCCACTGCAACACCCTTACAAGTGTAATGGAAAGCACAATTATTGTTCAGAAAATGACAATGAATCCTTTAGGATTTTTGACAGTGACATTTCATTTTCATGTGAAAATTCAAATGCAATCTATTTACTATTTAAACAGTTAACAGCTGTTTCAGTTTTGGTGCTATAATTCCAAAAGTATTCAATGGATCTTTTTCAAGCTTTGATCTGGGGCTTATTTTATTTTGAAACAAACAGTGCTAAAATTTGAATGGCAGTTTCAGACACCCGATACATGATAACTCAAAAAGCATTTGACAGATATTTCTCAGATTTTGTACACATATTGACTGGGTGAATATCTGGAACTGGTCAAATTTTGAAACTGAATGCACCAAAACTGAAGCAGCTCCACTTAGTGGCAGCAAAGGGAAGGGAAATCAATATAGAAAACAATTTAATTGTGAACTTGAACACAGTTACTCTAAAAGTATTTGAGGGATCTTTTTCATACTTTCCAGGAACATTATATATGTGGGGTATGTTCCTTTTTGAGATAAATCATCCCAAAATTGATGCACTGAGTGGTGACACATAAAAAGATAGCTACAGAGCTAGATTTTTAATAAAAGCTTTTTTGGAGAGGTGAGTATGTATTGGGAGTAAAGACTATAGATGTTGGGGGGGGGGGGGGGGGTGTAGGAGGAGTAGTGAATTAATGGGGGGAGGGTTGATGGGGCCATTCAGGGAATACATTGTCAGTCTGATAGCAACTAATTTATAAAGCTTTCATTTTCACAGTTACATAATATCATCATTCAAACAACCTGAACTGCAATGTAGACAGGAAATGTAAAAATGCATGCATCTCCTCTTTTCTTATCTGTTTTTTTCTTTATTATTTTCTTAATACCACATTAAGAAGATTATTAAGTAATGGCACTAGAAAGAAAAATACATATAAGATTATAATTATTTAAAAAGCTGGACAAATGTAATGACTATGATTACCTTCTTGGTACGTTTTGATGGAATGATGGAGACTGTATGAGATTGTATGACCTAAGACTGCATCTTACAGCTGTTTAAAGGCGTTTATATTTGTTATATTTGTGCTGATTACTGAAAGAGAAACAGCTTTCCACGGATATTTATCTGCACTCGGTGAGATCCAGTACGGTGCAGTGAGTAGTTTGTGAATAATTAAGACCTTGGTGTAGCAAGTTAAACTTACGCAGCATATAAGAGGTGCTAGAATAAGAAACAGTAAAATTGTTAGCAGGTTTGGCTACCGATGGCATTCACACTCTGCATGCTAATTCATGAAAATGAACAATGTCATGCCAACTTCTGTGTAACATTTTCCCCCAAAGTTTCTTTGTCTTTTTGTGGATTTGGTGACCTCTATCACATGGAGACGTGCTGGTTAATAATAAGATTCTTCAAGACAAATCTGAATTGTGGTCATGGAACAGAATGAAATGTTTTCCAGAATATATGTATCACAAATGGATCAGCCTAGACAGAATAAGCAATTGGAAGATGGATAGTAACTTGCAGAAAAGCTCAACTAAGTGCATGAAAACTCTGCTAGAGGTTTTCCACGTGTTATTTTCAGATGTCAGACAGCACAAAGAGAGCACTGATGTATTAGTAAATCTGTTTGCTGTTGATGTGGATTCTCAGCTAAATGCCTTACAAATGGAGCTTGAAGTGCAAAGCCTAATTAAAAACAACATTCATAGAAAATAGCTAACATCATACAAAGCGTCTACCATCTTTCCCAAATCATCAAAATAATGGGTAAGACCATGTGTTGGTATTGAGTTATTACTGCAATGCTAAATATGTAGCTGCTCAGTCTCTGAAGCAAACATAAACAAGGTGGCCAAGCAGAACCATAACCACAGGAATCAGAAATTGATCTGGGAGGAGGCAGATTCCCTGACAACATTTTCATAATTAGATCCTGCTGGATAATTTAAAGAAACGCAGCCATGCCACAGTAATACAATCCTGCGACTAAATAAATAAGCACATTTACCAATAAAAGTATAACACTAAAGGAAATCAAGGAAAAGAGAGCTAGTGTTTTTAAAACTTGAAACAAAACGGTTAAGTCCACAAAAACAATCCTGAGAAATATGTGTGTCTATAAATCGGAGAGGTGGTTCTGAGAGATTCACACTAAGTTTAGACTTGAGATTTGAGCCGATATGAAGCACTACCAGTCAACCAACATAAAAGACAAGTATTTCAAATATATGACCTCAGACGGGACTTAGCCTTTCACATAAAACAGAACCTCCACAAATAGTCTGTTTTTTATTTGAAAAAGTGCAGAAAGACAGAAAGAGGCAAAATGTGGAAATGACCCCTTCTATGGTGGCAGAAAAAGCCAGTGTTTATGAATGAATATTTATGGACATTCAGATGTGGGGAGGCACTGAAAAAGAGGCAGGTGACTGTCGTTGTTCTCAGTCATTCGTTGCACCTGTTCACTATCCTGCTAGGCTATTTATACTGGAGCATCTGTTTTTGTTTTGTCAGTAAAAGCCATAGCAAGAGTAGGTTGTTGCTGCTACAGGCTGCCAGAACTACAAGCACTCTAGGTAGACAGCATTTTGAGTTTTGTCTAATGCCTTTGTTGTGTTTTCATTATGAATGGGGTTGTGTCCCTCTTAGAAAACAAAATAATGTTTAACAAATGGATTATGTTACAAATATTGCTGCCAATGGTAAGATTTAATACTGATGGGACATTCGGGTACAGAAAATGGATGGATGATGGGTTAAAACATAAAGTCAAATAATAAAATATACACTAAGGAGCCATAACATTAAAATCGCTGATAAGGTGAATTAAATAAAACTGATTATTGTGTTATAATGGCAACTCTGAAGGGTGCCATCATACATTAGCTAAATAAGTGAACAGTCAGTTCTTGAAGCTGATTTATTAGAAGCAGGAAGAATGGGCAAGCGTAAGGATCTGAGCGACTCTGAGAAGGGCCAGATTGTGATGACTAGACAGCTGGGTCAGAGCATCTCCAAAACGGCAGGTCTTATGGGGTGGTCCCAGTATTCAGTGGTCAGTTCCTACCAAAAGTTGTCCAAGGAAGGCCAACCAGTTAACCAGCGATAGGGTTATGGGCACCCAAAGCTCACTGATGAGCCCCATATGCATCAAGCTGCAATGCCACCTATCTATCATAGCCAGAATGAACTTTTTCAACAATTTTTACAACAGTATCTTTTCTGTGGGATCAGACCAGTCAGGCTAGCTTTCGCTATACACATGCATCAATGCATTGCGATGTGCAATACTACTAATAATGAATAATATATAGAATATGCCCATCTTTCCTTCAGAAAATATATGCATGTCCATGCATGCACGTCACCAGTTTCTCCATAGATTTCCACCAATCAGATGGTGGTGACGCAACCAACTCAGTTTAGTCACGGTTTAGGCCCTGCTTGTGTGGTTATATCTTGGGTATGACTCAGGCACAGCTCGCCTCATTTACAATGGAAAACCAATAGTTTGCATTACGGCTTGGGTACGGCTCAGTTCTTGATGGTAATGGAAAAGCACCATTACAGCCATAACTGCTCCTAATGACTTGGTGCTAGAAACCACAGGACACCTTCTGAGGTCTTGTGGAATCTATGGTATTCTGAGCATTCGTTTCAACATCCTAACCTGAACTCGTGCTTCGTTTTCAACCAGGAAGGAATATCATAATAATTGTTTGCTCATACTATTCTCACATTCGGGTATCAAAATATTGCATGTGGTAGCACAATTAAATAAATAATAATATATTTATCTAAGCCCAAAACCCAACACTTAAGTGTTGGTATCTTAAAATTAATTGGTACCTTGTGGTGGACTGCATCCCATCCAGGGTTTTCTCCTGCCTTGTGCCCTATGCTTCTTGGAAAAAGGCTTTAGGTTCACCATAACCCTGTAGCAAATAAGCAACTATGGAAAATGGGTTGGTGCTGACGTGATTATTGACATTACATTATTGTTGACATTGTTGTTGAATTACAATGGAATGAGCAGTGTTTTTTTTTCACTTGGGAACAACACAAACTTTTATCCTTCAAATCAGGCATAAACCAGCCCGAATGTCTGTTTACCACTGCAAAGTAGAGTAAGAGATCCTCAGATTCAAACTTCTGTTTCCTTTAGAAAACAAAGCAATTTGTAGAAATTGCACATGTGAAAAATCATAAACAATGTAGCATCACAGGTGACTGGGAGAGGCAGGAAGAGACATAGAGTGGATGGAAATAATGCTCTTTTATTAGTGTCTTTAAAAAGACACTTGAGTGTTCACACTGTTGTGCTTTTGCTGGCTCAGACTGAGCTCCTCAATCCTTTCACACCTCATTGTTGGACACTTATCATGTAGGTGGCCACTGCATTGGATGATGGGCAGGACGCCGGGTCAGACTTACCCAATCCAATATTTTCTTTGTGTTGTGATATTTACGAATTCAGTATCCAATAATTTGTGTAAAATGTGCAACAAAGGAGCATATTTAGTTCATGGCAAGCCATAAGGAGTTACTGTCACAGTAACAAAACAAAATGATAAACTAAAACCTTAGAACCATGCCTTCAGCATTTCAGTTACTTTTGTATATTTGTCATATTTACATATTTACAACAAACTGTATTTCATCTGGTCTTACATATTGGACTTATTTTTCAGCTTGTTTTCAAGGGTTGCATGTTTGTCTTGTGAGACTAAGCAAAACTTTTACTATCACATCACAGTACTAAACCCATTATGGTTAGCAATCATTCCAGGTTTAGACTGTATAAGACCTACACAATAAAAAAATCAAATACCTGCAAATTCGCTTTTTCCCTTTCTATTCAGCTGTAATCTGTAATGGTTAATAAACATGAGTTGTCGCATCCAGATTTCCTTTAGGGTAAACGGTCTGCCTTTTATTAGGGTAGCTGGTGTAATTTATCCTTTTAAATCTGGACCTTTTGTTTTCAATTTATTCTACATCAAAGAAACAAATGGATGTTTGGTTAATTAGGCCTAAATATATCGTTTGTTTGTAATTGACACATCTGACTGTCGATCTGGATGTCTTTTTTAACTGCCTTGATGAGAGAGAGAGAGAGAGAGAGAGAGAGAGAGAGACATTTGAATGCATTGTGCAGTGTATTTGATACACCGTTTATTTTACCATTAATTTTTTTATTGAAAATGAGAGGTGTGCTGTCAAAGGAAATGTACTGAAAGCCACACCAAAAATATTAAAACCAATCTTTTCATGATTAAGGAAGCCTAATAAGGTAACCAAGAGGTAAGAAACAAATTGGATGATAAATAATTGTTTTGAGGGTATTTCATGGCTGATTTAAGACACGGATCGGCACTGACCCGTCTAACATAAGACATAGGAACAGAAAGCTAACACAATCAGAAGGTTATCATTGAATTCAGCTATTTCATTCAGACCCATTTCCACAGGCGTATAAAATCAAGCACCAAGTGATACAGTCAGGTTTACAAACATTTGCGAATGAATTTCTGAAGTGCTCAGTGAATTCAAGCCTGCAAGCCTCACATCACCAAGTGCAATGCCAAGGGTCAGATGGAGGGGTGTAAAGCTGGGCTCTGGAGCAGTGGAAACGTGTTCTGTGGAGTGATGAATCACACTTCTGTCTGGCAGTCTGATGGACGAGTCTGGGTCTGGCGGATGCCAGGAGAACGTTACCTGCCTGACTGCATTGTGCCAACTGTAAAATTTGGTGAAGGAGGCATAATGACATGGGATTGTTTTTCTGGGGTTGGGATAGGTCCTTAGTTCCAGTCAAAGAAACTCTTAATGCTTCAGCATTTCAAGACATATGCTGTCAATTTTATGCTTCCAAACTTTGTGGGAGCAGTTTGGGGAAGAGCCCTTTACTGTTCTAGCATGATTGTGTCCCAGAGCACAGAGCAAGGTCCATAAAGACATGGTTGGGTGAGTTTGGTGTGGAAGAACTTGACTGGCCCACACAGAGGCCTGACCTCAATCCCATCGATCACCTTTGGGATGAACTAGACGAGCCAGGCCTTCACATCTAACATCAGTGCCTGAACTCACTAATGCTCTTCTGGATGAATGGGCAAAATTTCCCACAGACACACTCCAAAATCTTGTGGAAAGCCTTCCCAGAAGAGTGGCAGCTGTTATTGCTGCAGAGGGGGGATAAAATCCATATCGGTGCCTATGGATTTAGAATGGGATGTCATAAAAATACCTGTAGGTGTAATGGCCAGGTCTCCGAATACTTTTGTCCATATAATGTATATTTAAAATGGGTGCCAAGGGCGCCATGTAGAATAAACAAATCTCCTTACAGTCACACCCCCTCCACGTGCTGGTGTTCTATTGGCTGAAACAAAGGATTTTGCTCATGGCAAGGGAAAAAAAAATGCTTTGAATTACACGAATGCCAGTGAAAGATGCGAACTAATACATTAATTTAGGGAGGTTTCATTTAAGTAAATAATTTAAATAAGCTATATTCGTATAAGAGGCGAACTTCCAGCTACTTATCAGCACAGCCATCATAACATCCCGCACCAAATTTTAAAAGGTCTCTCATGGAGTCATGTGACCGCACCCAGACGGTCATGTGACCGCAAAGCGAAAGCAGCGGAAGGCGCTCGTGCACGAGACAGGCGTGTGATAATGTCGGGAATAGACGAAGAGCTGCGGCTCGTCTTGGGGACCGACTTGCCCGAAGTCCAGGAGGTAACTTAATGCCATACTGTACATTACCGCTCACCATTCTTAAAACCTCCAAAACTATCTACAACTGGAAACCCAACTTTTGGTTTTAAGTTAAGCTGGCACTGTCATTAAGTATGAACTCCAATCTAATGCTACTTCATGACAGTTTAGCGTTGAGCGCAATTAATGGACACCATTTAGGTATTGCTGAAATAGTGCCCAAACGTAAGCTAAAAGCATTATCTGAAAATAAAGAGAAGCGGGAAATCCAACTTCGCATGTAATATAGGAGAAGTGGAAAACGAAAGACATTTGCCGGATGTTTCCGCATAAAAAGTACACCATAAACAACTTAAGTGTAATTTCTAGAAAAACTACTCAGCGTTTAAGTGCTAGAATTGATATACATCACCCATATTTCACGAAGTATTTATATGTGTCATATTTATGAAAGGCCCATACGTCTGTATGTATTTGTGAGAAAAATGGCATAATCACCAATTGTGCCAGATGATTCTATATCATTATCAGGCACCACTCAGTTATTTTATTACTAATTACTGACCAGTTGTTTCCCAAAACATTACCAAGAGTGAGATATATGCAAGTTAAAACATTCTGGTGCAGCTCCCAGAATTTGCATTCTATGTAAATTGAGCAATCACTTTTTCCTTTTTGGGAACTTCTAATTCCTGCATAATTGTTATTTTGTATAGATGTAAGGTGCTTATTTTTGTATTGCGATTAATGAATGACAAGTTTATCTTAATGTAATTCTTTATTTGCATAATTAAGGAATCCTGTGTCTTGTGATCAGGGTAAGCATGATGTTTACATGCTGTTCAAAAACCTACATAAAAAGTGAGAAACTGAAATAAGCAGTCGACAATTTTATTACGGTCTACGTCTTCCTTGGGTATGGGTCATTTAAGTTGTGTGTTTTCATACAGTGCATTGTTCTCATCTAAGTGCCCGTTACAAACACAAAGTCTCAGTCATTATGTTTCAGTGCATCACACGCTTAGGACCTGGTTTGAAATTTCTGTTTCTTTCAGCTGGATGACCAGGAGTTTCAGATCCCACAAGTGGAGAATGTCCCTACCCTTGAGAGCATCTTGGATGAGGTACATTGAGCATTTTCACCAGTATAATGAAATGCACCAGACCTCCTTATGTTTTCTAATTGTGTCACTGCAGCATCACTTGGCTGTACAAAAATGAATGACGCTAAGATACAAATGATTACAGTAGTGCTGGTTTACTTTACACCAGTGTTTCTCAACCCAGTCCTCGGCACATTTTTGCTCCCTCTCATCTCCCAGTGTACCTGAACCAAACAATCAAGAGTGCCAGATACCTGGTGCAGGTGTGCTGAGGGGGAGCAGAAATGTGAACTACCTCAGTGTCCCCAAGGGTTGGGTTGAGAAACACTCGTTTACTCCATTCAAATAGGCTCATGTTTGTTCAGTGGTTAGAAGGTGCTCATAATTTACAGATATTTAATTTGCTAACAGTATTAGCCTGAGGGCAGGAGTGTTGCCTCACAAATTCAGGATGGCAGGGGTTTGAATCCTCCCATTCCTTGGTGTTCCCTTTCTCTGTTTGCCTGTTCTCTCCGTGTTACACAGGTTTCCCCTAGGGACTGCATTTCTACTAACCAAAGACATGCAGTTAGCTGAAATGGCATTCCTAAAGTGTTTGCATGTGCTTAGAATGGAATCATGTCCAGGGTTTTCCCGAGCCGTTCACTTTATGCTACTCCAGGCCCCGAGTGATCCTGCGCTAGGTTAGCGGCTGGGGGATGGATTTATGATTAGGCTGAACGTCAGAGCCAACATACCATCTCCAAAGTGGCACAGACATGCTGGCTAATTTAGGCTCTAGAGGTCATTTTGATGTACTCCTTAACTTTAGACAGATGGCAGTTATCCAAACAGACCTGCATGCATTCTTGAATATTTCTTTAAATCAGCATTTCCCAGTCACATTAAGAGCTGAGTCGTTAGGCTGCCTTGAGATGTGTGTGTGTGTGTGTGTGTGTGTGTGGTGTGTGTGTGTGTGTGTGTGTGTGTGTGTGTGTGTATGCACGCACGCATGTGTGCTCATGCACATTGTTGTAGTTGTTAGATTATGGGGGCCTGAAAGTGATTACAAACCTGTAATGTTTTATCTTGTGGGGAAATTTTTTCTCTCCCCACTAGGATAAACCTCAATTTTATAAAAATCAAAAAACTAAAAAAGCCAAAAGTCTTCTGTTTTGTTCTTTGGTTAAGGTGAGGGTAGGGGTTAAGGTTATAGTTGGGAGGAGGGTTATGCCTATAAAAATGAATGGAGAGTCCCCATAAAAATATGAATACATATACTGTGCATGTCCATGTGCTTGTAAAGGCAGTATCATTACTAAGAGTCTGCTCTGCTCAGATTTCACCAACAGCCATATTACACCCATCTGGCTTTAACCTTAGATATATTTTTCCATCTGATGTAGACTAAAACCTTGTTTCCCGTTTTTACCCGCTCATCTGTATGAGAAAACAGGAACAAAAGTGGTTATTTTGGTGCCGCATAATCACATTGATTATTGGTATATTACAATGAAAGTTACACATTTTCATGTCAATTTCATTTATTGTTCTTGATCTAATGGAACTCCATTCACTTACTTGTTTGTTTCCTTGACCTGTGGAACTTACTCTACTCAAGATAACATGATTAAACTGTGTGTGTGTGTCTGTGTTTGCACATGGCTATGGAGACATCACAAACATCTATCTCAAATCGCCCCTATGCCAGAATGCTGTCCTGGATGACGAGGCTAGCTTCTTACTGCCTGTTGACTTCACCATCCCCACACTGGATCCAGAGGAGTTGGATGCAGAGACAAAAGCTGCAGCGAAGCAGGAAAGTGATGAGGAACTTCGGGAGGAAGAGCATGGACTGATGCCCCCTTCACATTCTCAATGGTATAGGGCCGTCTCCGTCACGAGGCTTTAAGGTGTTTTTAGGGTCTTGTTTCCTAATGGTCAATCCTCATTCATTTCAAATTAGGATCAGAGATCCTTTGCTTCCAGTGGTTTCCCAGGATCCCGTGCTACAGATCAACACCCTGAGAGGCATCTCTGCCCAAATCGTCTCTGCTGTGGTGAGATCCCGTTGACCAGCTACACTTATGCTCCAAATAAGATTAATGCAGTAGTGCTGTGTAAAAGAAAACATAAATTATGTGCATCTGGATAGATTTCAGTGATAACTTGAAAAAGGAATATTTGAAGCTTGTACAGGTGCAGGTTAATTCTGATATGAGGGGTCTGTCTTGAGTAAATCCTTGGCCTCCTTGGCCTTATGAACAGATGCGTCCTTGTCTTCATTATGGAGCTGTAGACAAAGGAAGCATCCATAAAGAGTAATGTGTTAGTAAGACCTTACCTAGAACATGCAGTAAAGCATTGGCCAGCTCACCTAGCTTACCTAGAACATGAGGTAAAGCATTAGCAAGCTCACCTAACTTACCTACTGTAGAACATGCAGTAAAGCATTGGCCAGCTCACCTAGCTTACCTAGAACATGAGGTAAAGCATTAGCAAGCTCACCTAACTTACCTTGAACATGAGGTAAAGCATTGGCCAGGGAACTTACCGGGAACATGTACAGTATTGTTGATTCACCTAAAATAAAATGTTATTGTGCTGAAGAGTTGAATAGAGAGCCAGACAAGGATAGCACACAAGTACAAAAGGCACCAGGTTTGGACATAATCATAAAGTATGATTGAAAAGAAACCATCTGTGGACAAGCTGGAAATATTTACCTGCTGAGATGTTTTACGTTAGATAATGAAGTAATTATATATGTTCATCGCATGAACATGGACGGCATTCACTAAGAGGCCCGCTTTACTTTGCTCTAATTTCTAGGGCCGTTTTGATGACGGAGGGGCTTCTGCCTTGGTAAGGGCCGTCAGTGCCACAGAACGTACTCTATTCCATTTTTGATTTCTTGCATGTCACTAACACTATTTTGTCTCCCATTCATCTCATTTAAAGTCCATCATGAGTCATTCTATTTTAATTGCAAAAATTTTCAAAAAAAGTTTTTGCATCAGCATTTTTGATTTTGGTGGAATTTCACATGGGAATTATTCATACCTTACAAACCTCAGAAATGTTTTCATTTTTAAATTTCCCTTCGAGATATAGTCCCTTTTCTGTACCCCGAGTAGCAAAAAAAAAAAAAAAAGAAATAATAATAATAATTTTATTCAGTTTTCAGAGCTGTAACTTTTTTATCGTTAGTGTTGTGTCAGAATGTCTCTGTGTTTCCGATCACCAAACAAATTTAGTATAACACAAAGGACAACTTGAGTAAGCAGACAATTTTTAAAAGACCATTTGATTCACTGCAGGAAAAAAAATCCACCAACACTCATATCACCTATGTGACAAAGTAATTGCCCCCGTAAACTTAATACTTGGTTGTGCAACCTTTAGCAGCAACAATCAAAAACTTGCGGTTTCAGTGCAACACAAGAAAAAAAACAGATTGTTGCTCTGCTGGTTTCCTCTGTGTAGCTGGCACTCTGTCACCCTTGGGTTACAGTACGCCTCACTTTTCTGGGCAAGATAAGCACTTTAGTTTGACACTAATTTTGTACTGGCATAAAAATTTGCCCTTTAAATGTTTTCAATGAAGTCTTCTCCCTCTCTCTCTCTCTCACACACACACACTGTTTGTCCCTACAATGTAATGTAGACCTGTGCCACACACACATATTTGAATTAGTTTTACTTTTAAAATTGATTTATATTGTGTAGGTGGCTTCACTGTTATTTATGTTGTCTATTGTAGGCTGTCTGTGGGATTATCGCCGTGGGAACCACGACGGGACAGTTGCTGATTTTTGGTAACAGCTGCATCTTCCTGGTCGCCTAGCAGCACAAAGCTGGTTCTAAACAGTAACTCATTTTGGGGGTTATGACTGGAAATGCTGTATGTAACCCAAGGCAGAGCAGATATGTTTGCCACACACTTTTAACATTACCACACATGAATTGATAATCAGAATTGTAGAACAGTACAGAGGCAAGGAGTGAAACGGAGGCTGTGTGGCTCAGCAGGTTAGGACACTGTGCCTTTGATAGGAAGGTCACTGGTTCAAACCCCATGTTCAATGGAGCGATTTCACTGTTGGGGCCCTGAACGAGGCCCTTAACCCATATTGCTCCACAGACTGTCTGACCCTACTTTCAACTACATGTCAATTTGGATATAAAGCATCTGCTAAATAAATACATGTAAATGTAAAATGTTTAATGCAGGCAGTTTATACCTGTATATTTCAGTTTATTACCTTATCCATGCCTATGGACTCAAAAATAATTGAGGTTTGTGTGTGCATTAGATTCACAATTTAATTACTTGCTCTGATGTTAAAACTAGAATAATAATTGAGTGATGGTCCCTTGGCATCAGAGTGGGTTGCTGATACAGCACCTCAGGCTTAGGGCTCCTCTTCCCACCTGCCTTCAGATGCCAGTCAGGTGCTGAAGCTGTGCTTGGGGAGCCCGGCTCTCGGGGCGAAGCATGGAGGTGTATCAGCCCTGGGCTTTAACTCCGACAGCACCTGCATCCTCTGTGGATTTACCAAAGGACAGGTAACCCGTGTGCCTCCTCGGATCGACCAGACAGCATCCAGTAAGTTAGATAGTTATGGTCAGTTTGGAAATGCAGTCTGGTGCTCGGGGTCCCGCAGCCGGTGCACGTTTTTGCTCCCTGTCAGACAGTCCACATGTTTGCTGCAAGAATGTGAACTGTCTGTGGGTCCCCAAGGACTGTTCTGCTGCTCTACAATACCATTTCTCCACCAGTGGGGTACAACCCAAAAGGGTGGTGGTGATGTCATGGGTTGCGGTAAAAAAAACCCAAAATGTTCTATATACTCGTACTGCAGTATTTTTTGTAATTAAATTTGTTCCCAAATTTTTTTAATTTGTGTCATTACGTAATGACCAAGTACAGGTTTTCTGTAGAGTAGATGTCTATTCAGGTGTTTAGTATGTGATGTCAGGTCACATGAACCCCAACACGTCACTCAGAGTCTTGCACTAATAAATTAAGATTCTTCAATGGGACGTGGAGTCCGGAAAACTGCTGCGGAGCATCTCCAGTGTGGTTCCAGCGGGGAACGCAGTCCTTGCTGTCAAGGTGGGTCCTCCATTGCCACTTAAAAAGTTTTTTTTCTTGCTATAACAACAGCACTGCTTTGCAACAGCTGTTGATGCATGTTAGCAGGACAGTATCTTAGCGGACAGACATAGGCTCTTCCCATTGTTTCACAATGTTTATGAAGTCTAGCTTCACTTACGGAATCACTGGAGTTAAAATAGCTACCAGGGCTTTTCTGACTATTTCTGAATGGCCTGGCTCTGACACTGTGGTTGCATGGCTGTTAGCACGTAACCAAGCTGTTCCGCCCTGTGTCCAGTTCACCAGTGACCCCACCGTGGCCGTGTGCAGTGACAGTGCAGGCTCTGTGTTTGAGCTTCATTTCAAGTAGGTCCTTTTGTTTAGGGGTGGGGGGTGGGATGCATGTTGTTCAGTGCACCGTCTTCTATAGACTGCTTCTAGCGTGGGATTGCATGCATACTTGTATGTTCATCTGCGTTTGTCATTGCGAACGATTGGGATCCTGGCCATGGTGCCCCCCCTCTGCCCTTTGCGTGCCCCCCCCCCCCAATGATGGATGGATAAAAATTGGTCAACTCGCTGTTTTAGGTATTTTTGGGGCAGAGTGTAGCGATTTTTAGCTACATTCTGTCCACAAGTGGGGAAAAAAAAGAGTAAGAGTTTAGTTGTCATTCCTCTCCATCAACAATACATTCTCAGTTACACTCCGACACACACATGGACCATCCGGTTAACAGTGATAAAAACGAAAGTTGCAAACTGAGTGCATAAAATAAAGTGCTATACATAATTTATTTGTACACCATAAATACGGAAAAAAATCAGTTGCTAGCGATGATAATTCGGTTTCACCGAAACTGATCTAGAAACTCGGTCCAGTTCCTATGAGCACGATGTCTCTGGATATACTGCTGCGCTGATGCTGCTGATTCTTTATCAGAGCACTTTGTCAGAATGGCTTCAATAGACAAAATGCGGAGCTGATTATGTAGCGCCCTCTGCAGGCGGTCCTTGGGAGCGCGGACGTGGGATTCCCGCTGCTTGTTCAGCCATGAGAAGGGGACGGTGCGCTGCATCTCGCCACTGTGCCTGCGAGGTGATTTCAGCGCGCACCCTGCCGCACAGTGCCTCCTGCTGGCCATGGTGTCGCTCCGGAAGGTGGGGATGATCCTCCATCACACTATCTTCCAACCTTTTTGCGCAATTTCTGGGGTCACTGACTTTTTGCTGCCTTGTTTGCTCCAGCTTTTGATTGTCAGACAGAAGCCGGAGCTGAGTGTGATCCATGCATCTAAGGTAATGTCCAAAACACTCTCTGTGTGTCTCCCTCTTCTTTTCAGCTGTATTTTTAACTATGGAGTAGTAATAACCCTAAATTAACTGCTTTTTTTAACTTTACATGCCAAGATAAGGTAGCAATGGTCATATTTATTGATTAACCGATGACCTACACAACACACACACCACTCCATTTAATTATTTAGCCATTTTTAATATTCCACCTGCACTTTATCTGCACATTTATACTGTGGGCCCATTGCACGACTCCAGAATTACTGGCAATCCTTATGAAGATGAGTTAAACACTAATTTCGGTTTTGCAAATAGCCTGCCTCTGAAACGCAATACAACCGTGTCGTGAAAACTGTGTGAGTTTCTGCAAACTTAAATAATAATAATAAAAATAATAAGAGCAATTTATGTAAGGGGTTTTTCTACAAATTTTGAGGGAAATTTTTATTCTTATACGCATTGTTTATAAACCTCTTTGGGGTTGCCAATAATTCTGGGGTTGATTGTACTTGTTTACTCATTTTTTGTATTGCACTGCTTTATCTCACACTGACTTTCTTTGTAATCCTCCACTGTCTTGTCTTCTGTCGCACTGCTGCATCCTGATGCTGTTAATACCTGCAACTGTAGCAGAGGAATTTCACTCTGCTCCTCAGAGCATGTGATAATACTTGAAACTTGATAGCTTTGAAACTTCTAATCGTGAGCTTGCTCAGAAGGCTTAGTTTCCTGAAGAAAAGCACCATTCAGTGCGCCGTTAGGTGGTTCCCTTGCCTTTCGCTTCCCTGCTGTCTGATTGACTGACCCGATTCTTCATAGGCCCATGCTGACCGCGTCCCCAGCCTCTCCTGGCGTCTCCTGACTTTCAGAGACTCTGCGGACCCAGTGCTGGCTTTCTGCCAAGGTTGCTCTTTCTCTCTCTATCAGGTGAAACTTGGCAACTCTGATGTCGTGGCCGTTGGTGTAATGATTATGAGACTGATTTATAACTGTTAAGGATCGTAATTCAATTCAACCGAACATGTGAAATTGTTATATGCAGTGCAGGAAGCTATTAAGTAATGTCACAGAGATGTTTATTTGATTATGTTTTTCCTTTTGAAACTCAGGTCAGATTTGCTGACGAAGACCTGAAAGTGATCAAAATGATAGATTACAGTGTTCCGTTTGAAATTCTCAACTTTAAGGTGAGTGTTGGCCTGAGGGATGCTGACCTGATTGTGTGAATGAGGTTGAACGAGGTGTGGATTCCTTCTCCCAGTGGCTGAGCTCCAGCACTTTGCTGATCCTGGATACTGCCGAGAAGCTCCATGCCTTGGACAGGGAAACTGGGATGGCGCTCCAGGAGCTGCAGCTGGAGAACCTGCAGCTGGTCAGCACCTCCACAAAGCCCACAGGAGACCAGGTCAGGGTGGGAGACATTACTGGAAAACTGGCATAATTTGTATGATGCCAACAATACAGATGTTGAAATCCAACGATCTGTATTATTTTGTTGCATTTCCCAGTGTACAGATTCTCAGCAGGAAAGTACAGAGGCAATTTACCGTTGATTTCACATAATTATTTTTACTAAAACTAATACTGTAAGTCAGCAGAACAGAACATCTACACCTGCTTTTTTTGATGCTCTCTGGAGATGCATACAAGGATGCCGCCTTGCCTCTTGTTTTCTGACTTTTGTCAAATAGCTGTATGAGTTTTATTTATGAATAATTTTCTTATTTTCAGGCACAGCAAAAGCGTATAACGTACCAGTCAGTGTGCGCTCACAGTGGAAAAGTTCTCTTTCTGGGAGATAAGGTGATCTCAAAAGCCCTTTATTCTGGTGTAAACATGATATGAGGGAGGTTTTTTTTTTTCTTTTCTGACAAAAGCTGCCATTTTACTGGTTATTTCACCACCATTGTAAATTAAATCATGTTACACTCAGCCCCATAACACTTTTACAAACCCTCAGTGCATCATTCATGGAAAAAAGAGCAGAATAAAGCAGCAGGCAGAATTAGGGTTAACCCTGACTGTACTATAGATGCTTAGAATTTTGTGGATTCTGGGTGTGTAACAAGAATCACAGAGATGCGGATTATATCACTGTACAGTGAACTATATTTGTAAAATCTCACATTTTAATGTATAGTGTAAATTTGTTAATGGATTCCATATCTAATACATGCCTACACTATTTGGGGGGAACACAATCATTGAATTAAAATCGCAATTTAAAGTATCTCAAATTCTGACAATCAGCAGGGTGAATCATAGCTTCTGTTTCAGCGCTCAGACCAAAATTAGTGTCCATACAGTAATAAGTGACTTCATGTTCCTTTACTATAAAAAATACATATGAACCTATTGATCCCACTGCGAAATTCATCCATACAGTATGCAGTGCTCACAGAAATTCTTGGGACGCTTGCTTAAGTTAGTGAAACTGCAGCAAATGTATTGGTTTCATTACAAAGGTCCTTTGACAAGCAGTGTTTAATATCTGCACACACCTTCCACACAGACATTTTATTAAGTTGTCCTGATTTTTAGACTGACTCGTTTAGTTCTTTACTTGCTGTTTTGCTGCTAATTGCAGTTGTAGCCATTGACTTCCAAAGGACAGTTAACACAAATGTTTGGTGTCATTGCAGGGTTGTTACAAATTAAAAAGCCCCAAGTGAAACTGCTTATCAATGAACTCTTTAACTCGGAACAGCTCTGTTAGAACTGTAATTTGGGTTTCAATGTGTTACTATACTTGAAATTAATGTTTTTCACTTATTAACTACTAGTTCTTTCTAATGTGATATATATTTTTGTAAATGAATAAAGTAATGATTTTTATGAAACCACTAAATTTAAAATATTTTTTACAAGACTTTCCGTGAACACTATATTAACATTAAGCTGATTAGGTTGTGCACCTAAAACACCATTACAACCAATTAGATAATATAAATGTCATTGATGAGTGATTGAACGAGTCTGCAGTTTTTGACCTTTGAGGTCCCTGCGTGTGAATGTTCCGAAGAGTTTCTTCTACTTTTACCAATCTCTCTGGTACATTAATAGTAAGTTATTAGCGAATTGAAGAGAGACATAAAGTACAGCTTTCTACATCTGGTTGGTTTCATCTTTAATTTCTGATGTAGTTTTGCCCACTTGTAGCCTGATTTCAGCTTTTATCGTCAATAGGCAGCGCAGGTGGTGTCTTTGAAAACATGGGAAGAGGTAAGAGTTTCCGATTCGGCAACAGTTAAGTGTAGGTCTGTTAAGCGTGTGCTTACCTATCAGGCTACCCTTGTCCTCTCTCTTTCTTTAGAGATTGGATGATCTTGTGAGGCAGGACCGACACGGTGATTCTTTGGCTCTTGCCTGGAAGTTTTACGAAGGAAGTGCCAAGGCAGTAGTGGGTAAGTTACAAAACACTGGGTCAGCGTTGGCCTTGTTAATTAGTAAGCTGCTGTTTACACTGCCTGTTTTCATGTACAGAATGCTCAGGTCTAAGCTGGGAAATGACTACATTTAAAACAGGTCTTCCATTATGGAATTTAATTACCAATTTAGCAGAACTGTTGGTAAATATGTAACTAGCAGAAGAGAACATTTATTCAGTGTTTTATTCAGCAAAGGGAGATTGACCAGCCGTGATTTTTGGTCTGAAGGCACAATACATGCCCAACATCAGAGCATTCCTCAGATAAAAAATCATTTACAGACACAAAACTGTAGTCTTAGTTAACTTTCTTCAGTTGTAATTAAAACTCTACTGTGCAAATGTCTTAGATAGTAAAACGAAATGTTGTTTAAAGGATCTTCATGATGATGTAAAACTATGATGTCTCTCAAAGTGTGTCAACTTAGCCATTTCAAAACCTCTCCTAATGTCACCCCGGTATTTGCAGCAACCATACAATACAACACTGTATTTTTTGACTTGACCACTGCCCCACCTTAAATGGCTAATCAACACTTAATTAATTGAGTGGGTGGTGAAATTTTAACAAATACATAGAATGGCTGTGGTGCATCTGAGGAGAGGTTTGGGAACCAAAGCGGTGTTGACATAATGATTTACTGATAGTATTTTAGAAATGAATTATTCTGTCCTTTTTAAGGTCTGCCTGCAGAAACGAAACTGAAGGAGGAGGTAGTAGCATGTAAGGTAATTGTGTGTCTACCTCCCCATTTTGCTTGTTCTGGCTTTTTGTGTGATAATTATTCATCCTTTACTACATTTTGGCCTGTTCGCAATTATAGTTAGATAATATTGCCTGCTGGGGATGTGTATCGATGTGTATCTCCCTCAGGTGGGAAAGATACTGTTGAATTATGTGGAGTTCTTGCTGAGAAGATGTCCTGATCAAGGGAAGATACAGGTCATGGAGGGACACTTCCAGGTGCATTATGGGAATATTGTTTGGGAGTTCATCTTGTTTTTCTTTATGTCTGAATGTAATGCAGGATAGTCTAGAATTTGTGTTGCATAACATATTTTTCTAGATTTAAAACATAATGCAAAATGTTGGCTGCACAAATAATTATGGCGTCACATTCATGTCAAAAGTCACGAGCGCCATAAAACATACTCACAAATAAATTGTTATAATACACACGTGCATGTGTTAACTGCCCACTTGCAAGATATAAAGAAATGTTGCTTGTGTGATGTGACCTGTGCTCTCGAAGGTGAATTCTGCTCGCGCAAATCAACCTGACGTTTCACAGTTTGGGGGTGGAAACAATTCACACTCCTATGATTGGTCATACCGTTTCATCTCTAGTTCCAACCAAATTTCACAATAAGCAAATTGCTGTGTTGTGTGACAAAGCCATCTATCAGTATCACTTACATGTAAATCTTCAAGTGTCCCAGCCATTGTTCTGTCCACTGTGTTTTCAACTTCGGACTTCTTGTCAGGACTCAGATGTTTGAATTAACAAGCCTCTGGCAAAACCTTTTTTTCTTCTTTTGTTTTTGATTGTTGGAAAATTAATATTTGGTGCACTACCGTCATCTTCTGAAAGGGAGCGCAGAACAGGATGACCTCTGGCCAAACTGTATGCCTGTTCAGTTTAGGGAAGCTGTCAATCTAGGGACAAGGAGGTCCTTGTGGGTGTAATCGCATTGAAAGTGACCGATCATAGGAGGGCCAGGGTCTCCCTTGATTTCCGCCCCCAAATTCTCCAAAAGTCAGGTTAATTTGCGCAAGCAGAACTCTGCTTCGAGAGCACCGTTCACCTCGTGCAGGTGACATTTCTCACCCAGAGCTGCCTATACTGCTCTCAAATGCTGAATTTGTGCGCAAAGGACTTTCTTGCAAGTGAGCAGTTAATACCTGCATGAATTACATAATATTATTTACTCATGAGTATGTTTTATCGTGCCCTCGACTTTTGACATAAATGCAATGCCATAAATAATAATTAAGGTATAGACTTATAATAACTATTATTTAGTTTGTCTTATTTTGTGATGGACTGGCATTCCAACTAGGTTGTGCCCTGCCTCGGGGCCCATGCTTCTTATGAAGTGTTTACTCTGGCACTACACAGGATGAATGAACAACAAATCTAAAGAATGAATTAATGATTTTTACTATTGAAAAGAGACACAGCCAACACAGTAATTTTGTTATGTTTAAAATAAAAAATGTCCTAGGTGATCAGCTATGCTTAAACCTTTGCCTTTTATTTACATTCAGTACCAATTGCTTGTACAAAATCTTAAAAAAGTCTCACCTTAATGTAAAAACAGGACTTTATGTTTTGTACATTGCTTTATTTTACTTCAGAAAACACTTCCACTCTGTGTCACCTGCTGCATCAAGTTCAATAAAACGTGAGTATTCACTCTGAAATGACAAAGTACTCGCCAAGATTAAATATAATTGATAGTCAGGATTCCTGCCAGTGTAAAATAAACAGGTGCAGTATTAGTTAAATATTTAAGCAGGTCCACATCCCTTTTTATTAGTTATTTTTACACGTCAAGCTGTGTTTTATCTTCATAAATATATTTTCCATTCTCATAATAAAGTACATATTTCCTGACTGTGAGTGACAGGGGTGGGGCTACAGAGGCATTGGCCCCAGCTGAAAGCTCATTGGTCCCTGGGGTGTCCCTGCCCTTGTCACTCAATGATACAAAAAATACCATTGGCTAATGGTAAGGTTGTCCCCTCTGTATGAATTATGGACCTACTTATGCCCCCACCTTAAAAATCCTCGAATCGCCGCTGCTGTGAACTCCAAGCCTTGGGTATATTTTCTGCCTCCTTTCGCCTTACTGCGGCCTGCCTCAGGGAGGTGCTGTTCCGCGAGCTGTATGAGAAGCTGATGGACCACGTGGTGGCGCTCGGGGTGCTGTTCCAGTGTCTGGAGCCCCACATCATTTCTGGCAAGCTGAGCAGCATCCCAGCCCTTGTCATGAAGGACATGGTTGCACACTACAAAGACCATGGCATGACCGAGCTGCTGGACACGCTTATCCCTCACCTGGATGTCAGGACCCTCGACCTCCATCAGGTGAATATAGTAGACGAGTTGTGGTGGTCTAGGGTGAAGGACCCCTCCACAACTCAACCTTAACTCATACCACACCCTTTAGGACCTCAGTTGCCACAACACAGATGAGACCCACACAGCTGTTTGCTGAACTTTATTTGGGGAATTACAACTCATTTGTGGACTCTCACCTCTCACAAACTCCCCCCCCCCCCCCTCCCCCCCCAGAGACAACTTCCCACCCACTAGGCATGAAAAAGCAAAAACATGCGTCTTTAGTTTCAACCGCACACAGGTACACTTTACCACAACAAGTTCCTCCCCAGCAACAAGTAAACACCCCACTCGGCACTGCAAACCCACTCGGCACTGCAAAGCCACTCAACACTAGGTGACCTTAAGGCACTAGCAGGAAGGTATCTCCCCTTAGGGGGAGTAATCAGGTGAGCCTGTGCCCCACAAAGGATAAATATTAAAAAAAAAACATTAAATAAGGAGAAAAATCAGTTCTGGGCCACAGCTACCCTGCGTGGCTCCCAAAAATAATACATCAGAATAAACGAGTGCTGCCAAACAACACGGGCGGCCATCTTAAATACTCCAAGGCCCGCCTCTTCTCCTATCCATCACCTTGCCTCAGCCAATCACGACCAGGAGCACGCTGCAAGGTCCCACATTGCTATCCACGACACTGCCTGGGTAAAAACCAAAAAGCGCACACCACCCAAAAAAAAAACAAAATAACATAAATCCCCCCCTATTGTCGTGAGGACATGACAGAGTCACTGTCTTTTATGCCACCTTGTGTCACACACGGGTGCAGGGAGAATTTGCCAGAGGTGTAAAGAGTACCCGAAAACCATACTTGAGTAAGAGTACAGATACCTTACTGTATAAATTACTCCATTACAAGTTACAAGTCACCAATTCCAATAAGACTTGAGTAAAAGTCGTAAAGTATCCAATTTTAAAAGAACTTAAGTATTTTACTCGTACTGAATGTAGGCTCAAAGAACACCAAGAAATGTGGAAAACAAGGAACTATTTATTTATGAGGCTTTATTTCCTAATATAGACATTAAATTGAACACCTCAATGTTTCAAAATGGCAGAAGAAGAAAATAGAACAAAAAGTCAGTCTCAGTCAAACTCAAATGTTCAAAAAAAAGGTAAAACAATAAAAAAAACTAATAAAAAAACAAATTCAGAGCTGACTTTAATGGTGTTTTAAGGGCAATTCTTAAGGGCAATTCTTAAGGGCAATTCTTAAGGGCATTTCAAGCAAAAATGGAGCACTCATAGTAATAAAATAATGACTTGAATTACACCATGATAATTATCAATATCGTTTGATATGATCATGATAAAAATATATTTGCTATATCGCACAGCCTTAATGGATGCTACCACAGTGGCTTTGCTAACTAGCTAATAACTAGTAACCCATAGGAAGCAAGCTGAACAGTCGTTTGAGCAGACAGTAATATCTGATGACGCACAAAGTCTTTAAGTGTCAAGTCTTGTTAACTACATGGAAGCTATATTATCAGCAAGAAGGTCTTTATCTAGTTACCATAGTTTTGGTAGTGAGTCGGCTAGATAGTCAGCTAACTGATGGAAACGTTTAACCAGCAGCAAAACAACCACAAACAACCATGCGGGTCCCACAGTAAAATCTTTGTGCAGTAATTGACAGTCAATAGTGTGTCTAGCAGAAACATTAACAAACAAAATAATAAATAACAGATAGCACTGTTATTACACTGGGATACTAAAGATTTTTAACTTAATGACATAACAGGTACTACAACGATTCCGTTCTGCGAGTTCGCTTTGGCTTCCGCTTTAAGACGTGTTGGACAAGGGCGTGGCTTTCGCGGTACGAATGGGCCGGGTTGGATGTGGGCGGGGTTGGATGTCCAACCCCGCCCTCCTGCAGGCTGCAGCCAGACATACTTGAAGAAATTAGCCGTGGTAGATAAAGATCCTGACTTGTCGCACGCAATCACAATGTAGCGAGTAACGGTAAGCGTCCGTTCAAATGTAGTGGAGTAAAGAGTACATATATTCAGTCACAAATGTAGTGGAGTAGAGAGTAAAAGTTGCTTATATTTTTGATACTCAGTACAAGTACAAAGTAGCCAAAAAAATACTTAAGTACAGTAACGAAGTCCATTTACTCAAGTACTTTACACCACTGGAATTTGCGAATCAAAGGAAAAAATTCTCAGTATATGGGTGTGCGTCTGTGAATAATATATATATTTTTTGCAAACTGCAGCCTGGTTTTTCCCTGTTTCTCATGAGTGAAGGACTCGTTCCTTGCTTTATGTAACTTCAGTCCTGCTTCTAGGAGCCTGATATGAACTGTCCTAACAGTGCACTTCACATCTGCACTTAATGTTTCCCATTCCTTTTGAAGGTCACTTGATGGCATCCTCTGATTCTTGAGAATCTGTTGGATAAGTTAACGGTCGTCTCTGGCATTAGAAAGTTGCTTCCACCCTTTACCTGGCTGGTTTCTGGTCATTCCCAGTGTCTCCTGCTTCACCTTATCCTTCTGTACTGCTGTCTTAGAAATTGTGAACCTGGAAGCAACCTGCTGCTCAGTGTAACCTTCTGCCAGGAGAACCAGGATTAAACCAGGATTTAAAAATACAGATTTGTTTAAAAAACATAGAGTAGTTAACTTTGTTTAAATTATATTCTCATGTTATATTTATACTGCATGTACTTTTTGGTGAAATTAATTACAGACTCAGCATAAAGAAGTGATACAATTGTACATGAAGTCTGTAACACTTTTGTTATATAATGAATCTTGTCATGATTCTTTGCAAGAGTGAAACTGATCCTAAGACTGAGTCAATCATAATGTCAAAACTTGCAACCTATAGTTATACTAAATGTAAATGTGTATTAATGTGACACCCTAAGCCTTTGTGCTGACACAGTATGCTGGGTTCTTTTTAGGTTGTTAGCTTATCCCGAGAGCACAAGCTCACTGATGCTCTCATCTATGTGTTTAACAAAGGAATGAATGATTACACCACACCACTAGAGGTAAAGTATTTGCCGTCTGTTGATTCCACAATATTTTTGTGCAGTTTTCAATCTGGACAGATTGTGTTGTTGGCTGTAATCATATGTAGGGGGAGAGCGTGAGGGATGGAGCTTCTTAAAGTATGGAAAAAGTTAGGTGGGTCTCATTTGTCCCAAATAAATCTTTGCATCACTGTCCACATGTGGAATCTCGAGGTATGTCATGCTGTGGTGAAAAGCAGTTTTCCTGGATGAAACCTGTTGATACCCCTCAGTCCAGAAAAGCCCACTTCCAAGGTTTCTGGGCTGCACCACCGTTCAGTCACCATTCAATGTCTATTGCTATGCTTGGGTGACTGCCCGATATTGAAGAATCAATTAATTCTATGGAAAATTGTCAGGCCACGTCATTGTGGTGAGGTTGAGGTGCAGTTATGCAGGAGCAACAGCTTTTAAGCATTGAGATATTGTGGTAAGATTAGAATTATGAAGTTCCTGTTTATAAACCCATAATGGACACAGTTGTACCAAGAGACGAGGTACAGAGTGTGAGGAGACCTCTTTTGCATAAGGGCATATATTTCCTAGGTAAATAACCTGCGGAGGGGGTGCGTGGTTCTGTGGGTTTGGACTTGGCCTGTGAATGCAAGGTCACTGGTTCAAATCCCGAGGTTGGTAGAGTGATGTCACCCATGGGCCCTTGAGTAACGCCCTTCAGCCCAACTCCTCTAGGGACTGGGTAACCCTGCTTTCTTATGCATCACTTAGTGTAAAAGTCTTTGCTAAATAAATGTGTATTTTTCTTTTTTTTTCTTCTGAGGGTGCAGGGGGTACAATTGGTCAGATGAAAATGCTGTTTGACAATATTTAGTAAAATAAAATTTAATTATTTTAAAGTTTTATTTTTATGTGGCTTGAGTTAGTTCTATCAATGTGCAATAATAATTTATTGTAAGTGCATTTACTGTTCCTGTGGATGAATGACTGGCTAAGTTTTCTCACCTTCCACGCCCTTGGAGGAAAGCAAAATGAAAGCTGTTACAGCTCAGTCTTGTGGCTCATTTTGTGATATGTCGAGCTGAACTTGTATGGTTAACCGTTTGACAGGAGCTGATTTGCAGTATGACCCAGACATCTCACGCCGGGGCAGCAGGTAGGAGAAATGCACAAGCCGGTCACCCGTCCGCCATCATATCTCTTCGTCAGACCACTGATCTCCAAGCGCACTTTTATAGATTAGCTGTCTGCATTCTGAATGTCGCGTGGCCTGAGCATTGCAGGGAGATGGAGCAGGAAGTTGTTTACAGTTGTTTCAGTCATTGTGTTAAGTGTGTTGTGGGCTCGCCACCTGCAAGGCTCTTGTTTGTATGTATGCAGTGCATAGCAGGTCAGAGTGGCCAGCCTTCTTGGAGAATGAGGCACGGTGCTATAAAGGACCTCCTATGCACACTTGTATTACTGGGAGATTTCATTAACGCTTTACATTAACTGCACCTTCATAATGCCTTTATGATTAATTTGTAGAATATTCAGTGCACCTTCATAATGCACTCATAGAACACTGGTAAGCAGCATGTAAGTATGCCTTAATATCTTAACATAACAGCTTTAATATACGTTATTAACAAACATTATATCATTATGCAATTATAATGTTTGTTCGTATATAATGTTATTAATGTATATTAAAGCCATAATGGGTGCATTATGAAGGTGCAGTTAATGTAAAGCGTTACCCTTTAATGCAAACATGGAGAATGATGGAGATCCCTGTGCAGGCGTTATTGGGAGGAATCATTATTATATGACTTATTTGCTCCATATCTTGATTTAGTTCAAATGCAATAATTACCTGCTGTGTGTGAATTTCAAACTATGAACATCCGCTGTTGTTTTGATTAGTACATAAAGTTGATCCACAAACACACACACACACGCATGGGTTTGTAATTATATCTTTGTGGGGAAAAGTCAATGTTCCATTGAATCAAGAACAATAAGTTAAGCTGACATGAAAATGTGTAACTTTAATTTTGATCTATCTATATCAGTGTGATGATGTGACACCAAAATAACCACTTTTTGTTCTTGTTTTCTCATACAGATGAGCATGTGAAAGTGGGCAACAAGGTTTTAGTCTACATCAGGTAAAAAAAATGTATATATAAGGGTTAGAAACCATATGCACATATGGGCAGTACAGAATTTATCAGTGATATCGCCTTTACGCCCTTGTTGACATCATATTTGCTAGTATCTTCATGACTGATGGTCTGATTAGATGGCTGTCTCCCATAATTAGCTGCTGCCTGTCTGGCAAGGCCTACCCCTATGGCTTAATACTGCCCCCTATGGTGGAGACTGTAAAAACACAGGTAAGGCTAATATATTTCCGGTTATTTCCTTGTAGCTGTGTGGAATCTGCATTTAGAAGGGAGATTCTTTTCCCATACTACCAAAAATTCTTCATTAGCAAATCAAATCTGCCCGGCAGACATTCCACACAGTTTATAGCAGTAAAATAGGAAATGTTATTGATTTTAACTGATGAGAAAGCATTTTATTCTCAGTTAGAGCAGAGTCTTTGATTCTGTTTTGAAATTCAGGTGTCCGCTATAGCATGAATCTTGTGTGGCTGGCAGGTAAACAAGCTAAAACCTCTGCTAGGTTCTCAGGTCCTGTGACGGGTGCTGCTGATGTCCACAATCTTCTCCCCCCCAGGTGTTCACTTGCCTCACCAAAGTGTGGGTGAAGGATGTGGAGGCAAGCGAAGGACCATACCTGTTAATTCGGACGTTGCTTCAGCACAACACAAAGGAGTTCCTCAACGTGCTGTCGCTGGTGAGCGTGTGGCTGGGGTGGTGGGGAAATGACGTGTTTTCCAGTTTGAGTCCATGGTGCTGTGTGGTGTAGTTAAAGTACTGTATTGGCCCGATTACAAGACAACCCCAATCGTAAGACGACCCTCCACTTATTGGCAGCCATTTGAAGAAGAAAAAAATGTTTTTGGAATATCAAGCCTTACCTTAATAAAGATAAATAATGTTAGTTATTTAAATAATGTTATTTGACAAAAGCTTATAATAATCAGGAACCACAGTTTAAGAAGCAACCACAGGCAATCGCAAGTGCAATGACATTAATAATAACAATAACAGCAAAAATTCCAAAAAACAAATGCATTATTTGGGGGGGGGGGGGATGAATATTACAAGCTCCACAACCCTTGAGGTCACCCAATGTTTTCAGTGCAGCAGACCCACATGAAGAGGGTAAAAAATTGTGTTGTGGAGAAAGGTTCAGCCATATTAATAAATGACATGACAGCTCTTTTAAAATGAATGTCACTATATTTATTAACGGCCACTATCAGGGAAACCAACAATTAACACGACACTCAGTGACACACGCTACACATACACTCTGCCTGGGCTGCCAACTCCCACGCATCTAGTGTGACCCTCACGCTCACGCAAACCTATATTACAGTAAGCTTACCAAAACACTTTATATCGTATATGGCTCCATCTATTCCCTTTTTGTCTACACCCTGAATATTAGACACCACCACTTTTTCAGATGTATGTTAAGGAGAGAAAAAACATCATCTTATATTTGGGTAAACACTGTTTGTTTTTTAATGTTATCCAGGCATTTGAAGATCTGCAAGACAAGCAAGCAATTGAGTTTCATCAACGAGTGATAGACATACTTTTACAGGTGAGAATGCAAAACAAATATGTAATTCATTACTTTATTTATTACGTTTTTTTTTTCATTATCTAAGGTCTGCACATGGCCTCTAATCTGAGTAGATCTCAAACATTATAGATTTACATTTTTCCACAGTGTGTATTCAGTCATGCGTTGCTTAATGAGGGGGATGTGAGAGATGCATTTAATCAGGCAATTTCGTCATTGTGCGAACATCATTGAGTGTACTTGTACGGTCCTAGATGGTATAGCCTACTACACATCTAGCCTATATGGTATAGTTTAAATACTGATGAAAAGTGCAGTAATATGAATACCTAAACCACCAATGTAGTTTCAGTTTCAAGTATTGTGTACATAATTGTATGTGCCATGCTTTCACATGAGTGGCAGCTCCGTAGGCTTGCTTGTACTAGCATCACCACAAACATGTTATGTGGGAGATGATGTTTCTATGTGTGTTTCTATTTCTTTCAGCTCCATTGTAATATTATTGGAGCACTGTCACATACTGTATGTGGTCCATCGTTGACCAAAATCACCTGAACGTGTTAAATTTACTGTTACACAGCGGCACTGTTTAATTGTTGAATTTGATTGGCCAGAAGGATTTGGATCCAGTTTTTAGAACCACACATGCCAGCCAGGTGAATCAGGCAATTTCAAACTAATCACTTGCTTATGGTTTCGGCAATAGACAAGTAGTTCTACTAATAACTGTGTTTTTGGTTCGTAAACATGAAAATAATGCCTTTTGGTACAAATGTGTATGCCAAATGTGTGGTAACCATGGGTTAATGTCTTAATGTGCTTATATATATATATATATATATATATACACACACATACATATATACACATACATATATACACATACATATATACACATACATATACAGTATACACACAGTGGGACCTTGGTTCTTGAACTCATTAGAAACCGAATTTCTTAAAAGTCGAACCAACCAGTTCGAAAAAAAATTGCCTAGAACTCAATCTGAAACTCAGAAGTCAAACCGTGAACACCGACCTAAGATAACTTATACGCGCCGGGAAATGAGTCATGCAGCACGCCTCTCAGCGGAAACAAAGGGTAAAGCTTCAGTCTCAGCCTCGCATTAGCTGTGATAGCACCGTGCATGTTTACACTAACTGAATACATATATTTAGACAGTAAAAATACATTTAGACAATGATAGACAGTAACAGTAATTATTATTATATAATAAAATACATTTAAAAATAAATATTTCTTATTAATTATTTTAATATTAATAATAAACCATTAATACATTTAATTATAATAATATTGTCGTGCAAGCTGGGAAGGAACGGAGACAAAAGGCGCAGACATCAGGGTATCGGGGAATACGGGGTTTAATTACAGGTAAGGCATGCAAAACGCAGACGGACAATACAATGACCAGACTGGGGAAACAAACTGAAACTGCTGCCCTGACTGTTTCTCTTTGCTGAACATCTCTGGCCTTCCGGAAGGTGATGCTGGAGAGCACAGGCTTCAGTCCCTCTCAGATCGGGAGCCTTTTCACTTTCCTGGCCCGGCAGCTGGCCAAGGCCAAGGATGCCCTCTTTGTAAACCATCAGCTCTTCCATCAGGTGAGTCCTTATCCTCCCTTAATTCCTCTACTAATTGTGCATGTGATTTCCCAGGTAACCTGTATGTGTGATATTCCGATTGAGACATTTTTCGTTGTGTCGTGCATTTTTTTTAATTGTAATTGTTGTTAGATTAAAAGATTTGATTTTTTATAAATATAGTTTTGTACCTGAATTTGAAATGAAATGCACATGGATATATATAAAACATTGGTAAAATGTAGAAATTCTATGCAGGAAATATTTATTTTATAAATTATTTTATTACCTGAATATGTTATCTCATTGTTTTTAAATGTCTGGTGCATAATTCTTAGTTTTTATAATTAGTTTTTTTAGATGTGCTGTTGTCCTCAAGAATGGCAGGATGTTTTGGGTGTTCAATACCCTACTGGATAATATTCCTGAATTAAAGTTTCACACACACTATAGCACTCTGTCCTTCTTTCACACCAAGGCACTTGATTTTCTGTGTAACCCAGCGGATATGACCCAGCAAGCAGAAAGACAACAGGTAACAATAATACTCATGTTCTGCCACTTAAGCCGAGATTAAAATTACGAATGGAATCAAACACAGCTACAGTACACACATGATACTGCATGCTAAAGAATACATGGAAATTGGAATTGTAATGTGTAAAGATGTAATTACATAGGGGTGTGTGATATGGCCAAAATGTCATGTCGCAATATTTTTGGTGTGAATCACAATCCACAATATAAAGAGCAATTGTTTTTGTTTGCTTACAAACCAACCCAACTGGAATGTATTGTGACACCGCTGGGCCAGCTATTTAGACTTATCTGTTTGGCATACCGGTATGCTTCCGTGTGCGCCGTGATGAAGCCTAAATGTGCCGACCTTGTACATAGGTGCAGGTGTTTATGACTTGGTGCAGGTGTTTATGACTTGGTGCAGGTGTTTATGACTTGGTGCTGTAAATAGTACATGTTATAGCCGAGTTTTTCTTTGGAGTATATATGCTTGTTAGAGTCTGACCCCATGTGTGAGTGTCACGTTGACTCCCGTGTCTGACACGCTTCTGGTTTGACCTGGCAGTGAGCTGTCAGTAAAGGCGGAACTTTCGTTCTTAAAGAGGCGTCTCTCCATCTTAAAGCAATACTACCCATTTCTTGATAATGACCCGAAAGCTTCCCGCAGTACAGTATATAGTAATGTTAATCATTTGACCACTTAACCAACAATTCTGCCCTTGTATTATAATAATAAACGTAACTTTTGAGACCACTCTCAAAAGTCTCTGCAGTCATGTCAATTAAGTGCAGAAACTAATTTGCAGCAGAAGCAGTTTGATTTGGATCCGAAGCTGTTTGAGAGATGAATGAGTCTGGATGGTAAGATAGCAGCTCTCAATGGCACCACCATCCTTTGGCTAATGTGAACTGTGCGTGCAGCAAATCCAGCAGCTGCCGCTCAGTGCCGGCACCGGGCGTCAGTGCCTCTATTGCCCAGTGTATCAAAAGCGCTTAAGGGCTGATCCATCTAGCATTTCCAGCACTGTGTGTGGCTGTATTTTTAATTTGTTCAGTAATGATTTACCTTTTTAATCAGAATTGCACAATATCACATCACAATTATATGGTGCAGGTGGAACAATCACCAGGGCTTTAGATGACGGATGTAAACATTTGTCCGGACACTGGCTTTTCAGTACTTTACTGATGTTTCCTTACCCCCGCAATTTGGTAAGCAGAGTAGTAATGCGCTTAAAATTTTAATGTGTGTGTTGTGATGCCCAAAAGTTAGTAATCTATTTGATGTGTCCTTATGTTTAATAAACGAGTCAGACTGTAAACTGCATAAAGTACCGCCGTATCACCAATGTGTCTTTTACCTTATATACCATGTTTCTTCTTTCAAAAAATGCTGTGGCTGCTGAGCTGTCCGTTTCTTTACCGCCCATTCAGGGCTAATATATCACTTCCATGATATATGAAAGCAGTAGTACTTGGCATGCCCCAACCATCGAATTTAATAAACACAAGGAAACACCAAATTTATATTAGTTACTAACTTTTGGGCATCACAATATGCCTCTCATTAATATTTTAAGGGTACTACTAATCTGCTTACCAAATCCGTATAGTACCAAAAAGCTGGCGTCCGGACAAATGTTTATGCCACCACCTGAAGCCCTGGTGACTATTGTGCATCCGCCATACTGTATAATCGTGGTAATATCGCTATGTGATTTTGTGCAGCCCAATTTTAATATGCTTGTTGCATTTTTAGATGTTCAGCTGTTTTGTTAATCGTTTAATGGAAAGGATCAGTTGAAATATAGACTTTCTTGAAGAAAAGAGGAGGTGCTTTGCAGACTTGCGTGTTGGGCCTCCTCACACTTGTGTGCCTTGTGAATGAGGAAGCGTTTAGTTTACGTGATAAGCACAGTTGCATGGGTTTGACCTCCACAAGCAGCGGGGGCAACCTCAGTAGGCGTGCTAGATATCATCAGACCAGTGGCCCTTCTGTCCTTTTGTGACGTAAGGAGCCCAGTTCTGATCAAGCACGTGTCAGATTTCTGAGTGCTTCCAGTAACCGCTGCAGGTTTCCCTGTTAAGAAAGAGGCCGGTCCATCTTTCGAAATGGGGAAATTCCATATTAAAGTGACCTCCTGTCCCACTTGTAATGACTCAAGTTTAGGATGCATTTGCCCAGTCCTTATGGTAACTGCCACTTTTTGATCTTTGACCTTGGCTCCCGTGTGCCCAGGCTCTGCTGGACCTCCTGAGCGCCGGTGCTGCTGCCTACTTTGAGGAGTCCAAGCTGCTCTCCATGGCCGAGGCCGTGCAGTTGTGAGTGCCCTGAACTTCCTGGGTGTTTTTCTGTTAAGGCTAGAAGTAAACAGTTATTCCTTTAATATGGAGACACCAGCCCTGGATGCTCCTTTGCCAAAACCATCAGTCACACTGACTTTTTTCTTAATTTTTCTTAAAAGTTTTAGATGGTGTAAAACTTTACTTCGACTGAATTACTAGATGTATTTATTTTAGACATTTTTCCTCTTCTGGCTTCTAGTTTGATCATGTCCTTTAAAAGCTCCCCTACACATTATCTATTATAGTGCCTTATTGTACTTATTGACAAAACTGATACACAAGTACGTATTCACCAGTATAAAGGTTAAAATGCACGGTAATTTCTTGTTGTAACAGCACAAATACATACGTCTTTCAGGCGCATTCATGCTGTTATGAAAAGAAATGTCACAAATTTCTATCATTAGAGGAGTGAAAGCTGCTCTGCAGTAATGTGCGTTTCTATGTAAAAAAGCATATTCTCAGCTTTCACACTATATCACAACCTTTTTCTGTTTGTAGTTATCAGGTGTGTGAATTTCTGTATGAGCAAAAGCGCCTTTATCATCAGATCTTTGCCTGTTACCTGAAAGACCCTGCAAGAAAGGTATAGTATGCGTAAGAACTGCATTATGATGCCGTCATGTTGGTGTGCTTAACCAGGCCGTAACACATGTGGAGGATGATCATTACCTCATGTGACTTTGCATGCTGATGAACATCATGTGACAAGACAGTTTGGTTGGGTGACCTGTATAACTGCCTGTTTAAAAAGTAATGCTATTAAAATTTATTGTGGCTCTAAATATTCTGAAAAAATAGCTAACTGCTGTTAAAAATTTGGTTAAAAATGGCTTTCCTAAAGTATAGCCAGTGTAGTTTAATCAGCGTTTGTTTGTCTTGTTTTGTTTTGTTTATTTTGCTTGTTTGCTTGATTCACCAGGGTGAGACGCTACGATACTTGGATGACGTCATCAGCTCTGGTGAACTGACAGATGAGGAGAAGGTGCTTTTGCAGAATGAAATCATCTGCAACCTGCAAGTATGGCTTCTGCCCATCCGAGCTACCTTGGCTGGCTGGGTGTGTGTGTGTGTGTGTGTGTATGCGTGCGTGCCTGCGCACGTGTGCGTGCGCCCTGGGGTGGACATACTCTGCTGGATACCCAGGATGGACCTCCTTGGGCACAAGGAGATGGTTTTCAGAGAAAATATTTTCATGTTTCAGAGAAGTTTGTTATACTACTGTTAGCATTGTGTTTTTTCTGCAGTGGTCACAACAGTGTGAGTGAGCATTAGAGAATGTGCGTGAGAGAAATGGGTAAACATCTATTTTTTTCTTCACCCAGCTTCTGACTTATTTAAATCTGTTTCGTCATTTGTTCTTTTTTTTTTCTTCTTCTTCAAATACAACCCTGTAACGGTTTATCTGCTACTTGTAAAAGGGAAGGAATCGTCTGCTGTTTTGAGCACAGGTGCTCCTTGTGAACATGCCGCACGAGGCCATCCTCTGGAATCTCTGCCCACAGGAGCTGCTGGCTTTAGACCCAAGGCTCACCGCTTCCCTGGTCCTGCGACACCTCCAGAGCAGCGTCCCCCTCATCCTGGAAGTCCTGCAGCAGGTAGCTGACTCATCACTCCTTCTATACTGATTTCTTTTTGCAGCCTCGTTGTCCACCTGATTAAAACACTGCTGTCTCTTTACACTGTTATATTTTTACCCGTAGAACACCAAATCGCTTTTTGACTTTCTTCACGGACTGTTCAACCCTAGGTAGGATCCGTCCATCTGTCATATTTGCTTATCCTGTACAGGTTAATTAAATCATTAAAGTGACTTCACATCGACTCGTCTTTCTGCCGTTGTCTTTCAGGATCGCATTAATGTGATTTACTTCATATTAAAAAAAATTGTATTTTTTTTTTGGTCTTGCATTGTCTCATAATCTAAAGGGACAGTGTGAGGATCAAAATCAACCAATAAAGTATATATTTATACTTATTTCACGGTGTCTGGTACAGAGTGGATCCGTGGCCTTTTAAAGCCTCCAGCCTGCTGGACCACAGCTACCACGAGAAATACCTGGACATGCTGTGTCAGACTCAGCCAGACTGCGCCGTGGACTTCCTCAAACTGTCAGACACCTACAGGCCAGAAGAGGCAGTTGAAGTAAAACACCTAACCATCTTAGATTTTTACAAGCTATTTCTGTGCCAGTGCTCTGCTTAGAAGAGCTTTTTTTTTAGCACCATTGATCCACAGGTTGCCAGATATTTCATTTAATATTTTTCATATAATCCCTGAAGGAGGGCATTTTTACCTGGGGCAGCAAGGTGGCTGAATGGGGGCACTGTAGAATCACATCTCCGGGGTTTGAGGCCTGAATTCTGCCACTAGAGTTTGCACCTCCTCCCCTTATTTTTCTTTTGCATGGGTCCTGGGTTTGCTGCCGCATTCCACATGCAGTCACGTTAATTGGCATCTCTAAATCACCATTAATCACATGTGAGTGTGTGCAACGATGGGGATTGACATCTCTGGACTTTTCAAGGATTTTCCTCTAATTGATAGCGGAGTCTAATTAGCATTTTCATTAATTAAGTATTGTGTGCCTGCGTTGTTACCATAGTAAAAACTATGGTGAGCTGGATCCAACTTGCACAATATCCTGTTTTCGAAATTCTGTACCTTTAACCTCATCTGAGGCAGTTAAATTGACTCATGGGGGAATCCAGCTGTTACACCATAATGCAAGGTGCCAGAACATCACTAAGCTACAAGCCTTATGAAGAGCTTTGACACCCACCGACATACAGCCCACTCACAAGGCAGCCTCAAATAATTGACCTTCTCACCACGAGTCTCCCGGTATTTGGGGTGGGAGGCCCCTCTCTGCTCATAGATATCACAGTACTAGCTCACTCTTGCCTCATTTCTGAGCACCAGAATTGGCATTATGCAAATTTCTGTCTCAGTCCGGCCACTCTTCCCTTCACAGATCTTTCCTGTGTGGCCCAACCCTTTCAGGCTGTTGCGATCACGTCACGATGTAATCAGAATCATGTGGCGCATGCACAATAATCACCAGGGCTTTAGACGATGGGTGAAACATTTGTCCGGAAGGCAGCTTTTCAGTACTATACCGACATTTGGTAAGCAGTTTAGTAGTGTGCCTAAAATATTAATGAGATGCATATTGTGACGCCAAAAGTTATTAGTGATTTGTATCCTTGCGTTGTATAAACATGTCGGATTTTAAACTGCAAAAAGTGCCGCCACACCCCCATCTTTTTACCTTGTTTATCCCCAATATCTCCTCTTTCTAAAGATGCTGTGGCTTCTGAGCTGCTCCTTTCTTCACCGCCACTTCAGTCCTTATCATCTCCATTACATACTAAAACAGTAGCATGTGGCTCGCTCCGCTAACCGAATTTAATAAGCATATGTTGAATTTATACAGATTACTAACTTTTGGGCATCAGAATACACACGTCATTAATTTTTTTAGGCACAGTACTAACCTGCTTACCAAACTGAGGGCAGATTACACAGTTTGGGGGGCAGTGCGTGGCTCAGTGGGCTAAGCCTCTGATTGGATTGCAAATGGATGGATGGATATTTCCGTTTTTGCTCAGATAACTCGCAAACACAAGGTCCATGATGCACTGGCATATCTGCTGGAGAAGCAGGGAAAGACTGAAGCTGCATTCTCGGTGCTCATGGAGGTGAGGAAAGAATGTTTTAAAAAAAATAGAGGCAGGCTACTTCCTAATAAGTCAGTGTAATAATGAACTTCCATTGGGTGATGCATTGTGTTTAAGTCCTTTTCTTCCTATCAAGTCGGTCACACTAAATTAAAATAGGGGAGTTGTGCAGCTTTTATAAATTCTGTGTAGCTTTTGTGCATGTTTACAGACATAACAGTGTGTGGTTTGGGGCTTCCTGAGTCACCAGTTCTGCCTTTTTTTATCCTTAGTGTGTTAAAGTGGGTTTGCAGAACTCGCTGTGTCCTGACCTAGCGGATCGTGAAGGTGGGTCATGCCTGACGTTGCTTTACATGCTGCAGTTATTTTCATCCATGGTTGCCTGGATACTAAGTCACCTTACCTTCCTGTACAACTATATATACAAGTCTGAGGGGCTTTCATGAGTGTATGGGTAGTGCACATTTACCTGTATAAACTACATACTGATGTGTTCATGCTTATAACAATGCATATGTTAATGTTTCAAAAATCATTTTATGCTCTTCAGTACAAGTATTATACATGGGTGTGGCTTAGTTGGTTAGGCCTCTGTGCCTGTGATCAGAAGGTTGCTGGTTCGACTTCTGTCTTTGGCAGAATAGTTACATCTCCCTTAGACTCTTAAGCAAGGCCCTTAACCCCCGAAATGTCCCAGGGGATTAATGGATAAATGGCTGACCCTGCATTCAGACACCAGGCTTTGCTCTCAACTGTGTGTGTGTGTTTGTGTGTGTGTGTGTGTGTGTCTCAAAAAAGAGCATGATGGAATATGCCAAAAGAATCATTCTAATGTACCTGTACACAAATAAAGCATCATTTAATATCATAGTAAACATGGGTGTACCCCTGTACCCTGATAAAGGGTAGGGAATAGTTAGATCAACAGTAAAAGTTTAATTTTGGAACTTTAGGTTCTCAAAACTTTAGGTTCTCATAGTAGTTCTCAAGGTTTTTTTATCCCCCTGTGTCCAGGAAAACATGTTTGTGTCCTCCCCCAGCCTATGATATTGTTCCTATTGTATGCATTCTGCATACAGATTGCCAGAAATTGCCAGTGTTCATTCATATAAAAATATTTTATTTTGGTTACACTGACAAACGGTGTCATTTCACTTGAACATGATTCAAACAAGATTTCACTCCACTATGTCCAGCACTTTTTTCCCCTCAGTTTGACATTTCTCACAAAACTGAAGGTCAATGTTTATGAACAAAAAGACTGAACCTGAAGCCTATCTGGCAGATGGCTGAGAGGTTGGCCTCCGCTGGCAGGCCTCCGCTGGCAGGCCTCCGCGCCCAGTCTCGCTCACCTGAATACTAACAGCTGTGCCTCATTGTAGTTTCGCTCCTGCTTAACCAGTTTAGTCGGTTCCCTCTACATGAGGAATGAGTGATTATGTCTAGCGGTCAGTCCCCCTGCTTCCTCCCGAGTGTGAATCTACTCTTGGGTGGTCCTGTCTTCATCCATAATACACTAACATTAGGTGTATATTTGTGTTAGTCTCGTTAATCGTTTAGCCCAGTCTGCTTTTCATCACTGCCGAAAGGGATATGAATGAGTTCACATAGATTAAACATAACTATACAGAAATACGAAATGTCATAATCACTAAATTACATTGCTGTCACATGTCTAATCTATCATCCTGCAACCTGACGATCTTTAAACCAGGGAGAGTGAGAGAGTGAGAGACAGATGCTTCACCAATGTAGATGTTTCCCTTTTGTAGCAGCTTTTGCTTACTGGGGTTGTTGGCTCTGCTCTTTCACCCTTTTTGTTTGTTTTAAAACAGAATACATAAGGTCATATCTCTCATCTGCCGCCCTGCTTATCAGCTGGCAGTGGACAGTGGGCAACAGTGATTTTCATCTTCCGTCTGCTTTTCTGCATAATGCACGCAAGAGACGTGAAAGAAGTATAACTGCGGCATGTCCGCTTCATGGCGGAAATTCTTAGGGTGATGATACACGTGGCAACTGTTTTGAGCAATGTTATCAGGCAGTGTTGCTGAGCAATGTTATCAGGCAGTGTTGCTGAGCAATGTTATCAGGCAGTGTTGCTGAGCAATGTTATCAGGCAGTGTTGCTGAGCAATGTTATCAGGCAGTGTTGCTGAGCAATGTTACTTGGGCACTTTCCCATTAATATTGGGCAAACAATTGGTGGTATGATACAATACAGACAAACAATGCTAGTGGGGAGAAAGACATAGATGTTGGGTTTTAGTTTTCAAATCAAAGAGGAATCTGCTTCATTTTGCCTTTTTGTTAAAATGTGTGATGCATGGTTCTGATTCTGGAAGCCAACAGTCTTACTAAGTCAACCTTCCTGTATTTGAGTGATCCCTCAAATCATTGACCTTTGGTTCTACCAGGGAGTCTGGGTGAAGAGACTAACCCCTTTCAGGAGGTCCAGTCAGTGTTGCGTGATGTCATGGCCTTCCTACAGCGGGTGTCGGGCACTTTGGACAGCAAGCAAAGAGATGTGAGTGTCATTACAGTGTCTGAGCTTTGAGCTTCTCAAGCATGGAAATGAGACAGAAGTAATAGTGTGGTGATCATCTACCAGGCTCTTTTCATCATGGCATGTCTCCTTCAGAGTGTCGCTTGTTCTGTTTGCAGGACTTGTGGTTTTCGCTCCTCAGCTTTCTGCTGTCCCCTGCTGAGCAGGTACAGCGCCCCTTGTCGGCCGAAGTTGAGAGAGGTGAGTGGTTATACAAGGTGCAGGCTGTTTCCTGGCTGGATGTTGCAGATTTCACTCCTGCAGTGTTTTTTTGAGGGAACAGGTTATGAGACAGGCACATTTAGCATATAATTGTAATTTTCATTTAATTTAGCAGCAATTAGAATAGCATTTTGCGTAGATTTGAGCTTGGTGGTATGGTAAGAGTTTTTGCAAAAATGTAATTTTGTCCTAATCATATTCCGCAATTATTCATTAATTGTTTGATTTTCTTCCTCGGTAAATCTGAGGTCAATCCTCTAACATCCCTTAACTTCAAGCATGCTTGTTGGTACCAAGTTGGTTCATTAAGCTCTGTTCCCTAAAAACTTTCTTGGCCAAATATGTTGTCTTTGTTTGCCTTGATGATATTTTTTTTAAAGTGGTCCATAAAGTGGCACACCGCTCACACACACCTCTCACTCTCACCGCTCGCACACACCTCTCGCACACACCGCTCACTCTCACCTCTCGCACACACCGCTCACTCTCACCTCTCGCACACACCGCTCGTGCACATTGCTCACTCTCACCGCTCGCGCACACCTCTAGCGCACACCGCTCACTCTCACCGCTCACTCTCACCCGTCACACACCCATTCGCACCTCAGGGGAATTTGGTAACTTTCCTGGAGGTACATAAATCTAAATGAATAAAACAATGGCTCAATGTATATATTTACATTAGTTTTCCTCCATGGAATGTGATTAAAAACGTGTAATGCATGGCTTAATGCGCATTAACCCACACTTACGCATTTATTCATAATGACTGGCTTTTGATCTTAGCAGCTGGTAATTTCAAACTAACGGCTGGCTTATGGTTTTGGCCAAAGACTTCAGTTTAATTAAAAACATTTGCTTAGGTCTCAAATGAGAATTGTTTAATAGTAGTAGGCTTAGGCAGTTATCTTGTTTTTTGTACCATCCAGACACTATACTGCTGTATATGGTGCTTCGACAGGATTTTAAAACAATGCTATTCCAGCATTTCTACTAATAAATGTTTTTTGTTCATAAACATGAAAGTAACAGTTATCCTGTGTTCTTGGTTCTTTAGATCATGCGTCCTGGGAGCTGGGAGGGAGCAACAATACGTACTGTCTGGAGATACCCGTACACTGCATTGAGAAACACTGATCTGTAGCAAATTTGAAAGGAAATGTTTAGTATCTGTAAATTGTACCAAACCGACACATCATTAATAGTATAGATTGTCAGATGCTGTACCCTAATTCAGTGTTTCTCAGCCCAGTGTTTGGGGCCCGCCAGATGGTCTATGTTTTTGCTCTCTCCCAGCTCCCTGCCAGACAGTGTAAGATTTTGCTCCTTCCCAGCTCCCGGAAGCAATATGTGGATTGTCTGGGGGTGCCTGAGGACTGGGTTGGAGAACACTGCCCTAAGTCCTTGTCATGACCTTTGGGGGCAGGGACAGTTTACTATGTTATATTCTGTTCTCTTTGACCCACAGGCATTAAAAACCTCACCAAGGAGGTGATAGAAAGCATGACTTCCTATATCCCTCTAATGGACATCCTCCAGCAACTTATGCAGGTACTGTTTCTATGGGCAGCTTAGCCCACCATCTAACTGGGCTTTCTGGTTTCGCTAAATATTAAGGATGTGTTTGGGCCCTTTCTGTTACAGAGGAGTGAGGGGGTTTATAACTGTTATTATTGGATAATCCAAAGTCTGCTCTGCTTATGCTGACTTACATAGACCCTGGTATAAATGCCATGTTTGAATACTAAATGGATATGTACATACGATGATCCAGTTATTATTTTAAAGCAGTTGTAGTTGTGCATATTTTAACAACTCACACTGCCTCTGTGTGAAACTTACTGCACTGTAACAGACACATGTGGTCTTATCTGATCTGATTTGTTCTTAGGATTCGCTTCACAACGTCGGCAGCTACGGGGAAATGAAGACGTTGATTTCTGGCATAATTGATGCTTACGTCTATGAGAAAGTAAGCCAGTACCAGTTTGATAAAACTCTCAGCTTAAATGCCTCAGGCATGGGGGGTGTGCTTTCTCAAAACTTGTCTTTTTAGGTAATGGCATCTTATAATTAAACTAAATATATTGCTTGTTCCTTTGGGAACTGAAGATCCAGATTGAATGTTCTGGAAGAATGCTACCTCTATGTGATGTTGACTTGACAACATCTGATAATTATTCTTTATCAGATGCTGCAGACATGTTTGTTATTTTTCACATTGTCCTCGTTCAGTGGGCTGCTTGTTCAGGGTAAATATTTTAAAGAATTTTGCCTTCCATAAGTAGTTTATTAGCAGATGTCCTTAACTTCACCCAGACCTAGAAGTATGTATTGTCTGTTACTGAATTAGCTAACGGTCATGTTTGGTCACTAATTTAAATTTACCGATATCAGGGTAACTTAAATGAACATATTTACATTAGTCGCTACAAATATATTTGCAAATTTCCCCCTGGGATCACTAAAGTGTATCTTATCTTACAGAGGAAATGTGCCGGTATGTGAAAAAAAATATATTTAAACAACATTTGCAAGATGCAAAGCTGTCTTATGTAAATGGATTTGCGTTTGTCAGACAACCTTTATTTTATGAAGCAGTTTTTTCCTGTTTAAAAGACCAAATACTTTTTCCGTGTAGTGTGTTTCGGTTTCGACCATGTCAGGAAATGTATTCTTCTATTTTGTATATTCTGAACTGAAAATGATGTAAGTGAACCGCACATGATGAATATACAGTCAAGCCCAGAATTATTCATACCCCTGGCAAATTTTGACTTAAAGTTACTTTTATTCAACCAGCAAGTTTCTTCTTGATTGGAAATGATACAGGTATCTCCCAGAAAATAACAAGACGATGTACAAGAGGCATCATTGTGGGGAAAAAATATTTCTCAGGTTTTATTTACATTTGAACAAAAAGTGGCATGTCCAAAATTATTCAGACGCCTGTATCATTTCCAATCAAGAAGAAACTTGCTAGTTGAATAAAAGTAACTTTAAGTCAAAATTTGCCAGGGGTATGAATAATTCTGGGCTTGACTGTATGTACCATTACAACCCAAAAAAAGCCTGTGCCAACCACGTCCTTCGAAGTGTGCAGCCCCTAAATTGCTCCATAGCTATTTTGTCGTTCCTTAGCGAATATCTTTTCAAATGGTAGTACCGCTTATAATTCCACTCCATAATTTTTTCAACAATGTTCGCCTGGGATCGGTAAAGTTTGATTTCATTAAAGTTTATCTCCTTTTTATCTTATTCTTTTGTATAGTAATAATAGTAATAATAATAATAATAATAATAATAATAATAATTAATATGGTCTGGGTCATACTGTTATAAACTAAATAAGTCTTGGTCGGCCTGAAAATTTCATATGGCCATTTCCGTGATTGAGTTTGTCACCCTTTTTCTAGAATGTAAGTTGGAAAACATGGCATATCATCTGTAATAAAATGCTGTCTTCCCTCTGATGTACAACATTATCTCCCCTTTGTTTGAGAACATTACTTCACCTCTGTTGGAGAACAATACCATTTTCCTACCATCTTTTGTGTTTCCTGTGTATGTAGACCCTCATGGAGGCCACCAGTAGCCTTTACAGCCAGGACTTGCACTGGTATCTTTGCAGCCTGCGATCTGCGGTTTCACGTGGCCTTTCCCCTGCCCATCAGCGGTGTGGGGTGTGCACTCAGAGGTACAGCTGGGGGGCCCGGCTCATCGTTTTCAGGTGAGGCGACCGCAACCCACTGTTGACTTAGGCCAGCGTTTCTCATGCGACGTCACTCTGTGAAAGATCAGCCGATCTTTCATTCTGCCCCCATGCGCCGATGTAGCTGCGGCCATGTTTACCACTATGGCTGCCTTCAGAGCAGCCTGAGGCAGCAGGAGGCTCAGACGGAGCCGGAGTGGGCCTGTTTCAAGTGCCAGTCGCCTAAGAGGAAGTGGTTTCCCATCACAACTGAGAAGGCTGAACAAGAGTCTGAGGTATGTACACACTCATTGCAGTTAGTTCCCTTTTAAATTCTGATTACTCTCATTATGTAAAGAGGCCTAGCTGAATGGCTGAGAAAGTTACTGAAGCAGTTTCTAAAAGAGCTTATTAGACCGTTTGCACACATCGAAGACAAACTCAGAGTTGGTCTTTTATTTTTACCCATTAAATGGCTAGTATATCTTCTTTAAAGATGATCTTGGCACAAGTCTATCTAAAGCAGTTCAAATGATAATGTTATCAGTAGACTCTAATAAAAGTTTGTGTATTACCACTGTTTAAGGAGAAACACTCACCAGGCGTCGTTCTGCATTAAGCAATATCCTTTAACTTTGCTCAGATAACAGAGCTGGATCATGCTCAGATTGCAGCTTCGGATTCTCTGAAGAGAGCCTTCAAAAACCCTTCTCGGGTACGTCACATTTTCCAACCGTTTACTCCAAGCTTGAGTAGTTGTGCTTTATCTACCCTTAAAACCTAAGAAAATATGATGATGTTATTCCTCCATGAACTCCTTTCTCATATGTGAAGAATTGCACAATATATTTTTGTCAGGGTTAAAGGTCAGCTGAATGACATAGTTGTGCGTAGCAGGTGTCATTGCAGAAATAGCGACAAGGCGAGAGTCTGTTTCGGTCAGGTGTCTGGTAGGTCACTCAGTATAGTGTAATTTTTTGAAAAACAGGTATGTGATTTACATTTTTTTAGATATTAATAATGATAATAATAATAGTGATGGCATTACTCTTGTTGCTTGAAGCGTTGCAGCTAATTTCCATTATGCTCACACTACATGACTTTTGCTCAAATTTTCCACTCACCAACAATTTTTGGAGACGAAACCCCCAGATCGGAGGCAAATTGGTGTGCGATCTGTGCTGGCAAACTTGCGCTCAATCGCTTTGTATAAACTGTTTAAAGACCCGACCCAATGGAATCGCAGATGCCCATCAGATATTTAGCGTGCCAAATATCTTATTGCTGTAAGATTTTTATCATGCCTGATTATTATTATTATTATTATTATTATTATTATTATTATTATATATATCTTACTACTACTGTAGTGTGAAAAGTGTGACTGGCAATGAGTGCTGCGACGAGCAATAGCTACTGAAAGCGCGAGACATGGGGTAACGTGAAACCCAAGGGTTAATTTGCCGTGCATTTGTAAATGGCGTGCATATGTGTTGCCATCTAATTAAAATGTTTTAACAGTTTGTAACATGTTGACATTAGAATTGTGATTTTACAGTGTCATTCACATGTGTGGATTTGTGACAAAACATAATTTAGAGACCAGACTGACTCATCAGCGATTCCTCCCGGTGAACTACCTTGTAGTTTGTGAGCCCTGTCATTGATCAGTCATGTATGTGTAAACCACATCTTCAAGATTCCTGATTACAAAATGACAAGTTGTGTAGTGTGAATAGCGGTATAGTGATCTGATAACTTGGAAAATCATGGAGTGTAAACTTAGCTTAGCTAAACTTAGCCTTAGCAAGTTTTCATTTTTATTTTTTTTTTATTGAAAGGGGTCAGTCGCATGAATTGACTGATGTTTTTAGGGGATCTCAAAAAGTTTGAGAACCACTGCTGAAGAAAGTTTAATTTGTATATGTATCTGCCAAAGCCTGTGTTTCCTGATTTGTAAGACCTTTTACTTTTTTGTTTTTTGTTTTAACAAAACAACAGATTTCCATTTTGATGGAACTCACCGGACGAGAGATGTCTAGCCGGGATTCCTTCAAACAAAAGCCCGGCATCTTCCAACCTGGGATTAAAGAGCTGCCTGAATTCAAGCTGAATCTGGCTCCACCACCTTTGATAGACTAGGCTGGCAATATGTGGTGTGTTTTGGACCAGCAATATGGGAGACGTATATCAATTATGAGACATTTAATCCCTCTCTGTTTTGTAACACTAATGAGTTTAAGTGCCATATTGTAAAAAGAAAATGAAAATGATGTGTTTACAATAATAAAGTATCCATTTGTAGTACTATTTTTAAGGATCAGTTTATAATAGATTATATAGTTTATAAATTGTGGTCTACGAAGAAATGTAAAAACATGTAATGTGAAACATTTTCTTAGTAAAATGTGACAAGTGACCAAGTGGCACATAAAACAGATTAATTAATATGGAAATGAGAAGCAGGTATTGGACATTGTACAGTAATTTTAAACTGTATTTTAAATGTTGGTGACCTTAGCGTGATAAACAAAGAAAAATGTTTGAATATCCAAACACAGTTTAAACTAAAAAGTATTTAAATCAAAGTAAACATTTGCTTGTTAATTTAAGAGAAATTACACCAGTGACGATATGCAAAAATGTATGTAATAATTTATCAGTCTATAGGTCAGCAATGATGTGCTGGTCACGCCGCATGCCATAGGCAAATCAGCTTGGACCAGACTTCATTTTGGGTTCCCCATTATAGAAGAAAGGGTGCAGGTACTCGACAGGGGCAACTTCAATAATCTTCCATTTTGGCATGGCTGGTGGGTGTGCTAGCTGTGCATGTGTCCTCTGAAATGGGAGATGTTCCCCTGTCACATATAACACCATCACGAATACACAAAACTACATGCTTCTGTTTCAAAGTACTCTGCATTCCAAAGTATTGTGCAAAAAAAGTGATTAGTTATTTGAATCTTGCAATCCTTGCATTAGTATATGGAGCACAAAACATTCATAAGTAGTATAAAATGAGCTGCATGCATTGTTTTTCAAATCAGGCTTTTTATACATTCTTTTAAAAATAGTATGCTGAATGTGCTTAACATTAGGGAAATACGTTAATGAGGCAGATCACTGGCTTAACGACTGTTTCTAAGCTGTAGACTAAGGCACATACAGCAAGACCATTTGTCATATGAACATTTGTTGGTTTACCGTTTGCACTACGAAACGCCACCCTCCACATTCAAACAGACATCTTTTTGTATCATATTTACTACACAGTTACTTTTGTGGCACCTGAAGTTTACAGTGTAAAACACCGTTGTTTTGACATCCAAGATAAAAAAGCAGGACATTTGAACAGCATAACCTGTGGAAAAAAATAAACATTGCAAGGCACAAGATTTCTATCCATTAATACACAGAAAATAATAGTAATGATTGATTGTTCATGCCTTTTAATGTCAATAAAGTCATTGTTTCACTGCAGAGTGAAGTCTAGTTCATGGATCGTTCTAAAATGTTCCGCATTTATAGCAAGTGTTTGATGATGGATTATCCAGATGCAGCGCTGAATACTAGTTCTCACTACCTTAACCAGGATAAACGATTAGAAGATGGATGTATGTATGGAAGCTGATTTTCTTCAGTGTCCGTTTCTTGACGGCGGAATAAATGAGAGATATAATCCTTCACCTTTTAATTATAACAAACGTCAGCAGATCCCAGCAGCACAATGACGTAATGGCCAAATATACCTCATTTTTGTTTGCTAAAGTTTTATCGCTGTGTACGTGCAACACGTAATAGATCCGGAAGATGTGATAGGGCAGGAAACAAATAAACATGATGGCAATGAACCTTATGTTGTTTATTTGTGCCCGAAACTCCTGGTTGGAGAAGAGATTCCCATGGTTTGACCTTGCAATCTTCATTAGTACCAATAACAGGATGACTAGGGCAGCACAGCTAGTAGCTATTATGACGACAGCCATTATGATGTTGACAGTTATGACATAATCCTTGATATCCGACTCAAACTTGAAGCATTTTCCTTCAAATTCATTATTTTTCTGGTTTTTTCCATAGTGTATCCAGAGAGGTGGAAATATGCTAAGGAAGAAGAACAGCCAGACAGTCGCGCTGGCGAGAAATGCTATTAACGGCCGGTTGAAGCCCATCGGCTTTCTTCCTATGACAGGTAAGAACCGCACCACCAAGATGGCCAAGTAGAAGAAAAAGGAGAGGTACAGGTGTGTGTGGATAATGATGCTTACAAGCTTGCATAACTCAAAGGTGATAGTCCATGTTTCGGTAGCAAAGTAATGGATCCGGAAGGGCACCGAGAGCAGGAACGTGCCGTGAACCACCACCAAGTTGATGATGGAGATGTTTGTGATGGAAAGCTTGTCCTTCTGCCGATTCAGGATGAAGCTCATGAAGATGATCCCCACGATCCCGCCGATTAGTGTCAGACTGTAGATCCACACCAGTGCGGCAGAGCTGGTTCTATCCAGAGGCAGAGGATTGGTGGTGTTGGAAGTATTGTTCTGATTCGTCATCTCCGGGCACCTGATGGAACAGCTAGGAAGTGAAAATTAAAAACAGCATAAATATCTGATCTGTCATAGATAGAAATTTCCTTAAAGGTCTCAGTGCAGGCAGTCCCCAGGTTACGAACGAGTTCCACTCCCTAAGTCTGTCTTTAAGTCTAATTTATAGGTAAGTTGGAAAAATAATAGTGTAGTACATAATAATAATAATGATAATTTTATTATTATACAGTAATAATAAACGTAACTACTACTGTACATCAAGCTGATAAACCGCTGAAGCCGTGCACTGTTTTCAGGAGCATCACAAAGTAGTGTGATTGTTTGTTATTAGGAACCATTATATTATATTTTATAAGTTTTTAAATATAATAAGCTTTCTGGAAACCCATTCATAAGTACGAGTTGTCCGTATTCTTAACCCAGGGACTGTTTGTATTTCCTAAATATATTTGCTTTTTAAAATAATTATTAACATAGTGTGATTTGTATTTTCTTTTTTCCAGGTGTCTGTGTGTGTCGGTTCACACCAGCAGGTTTTGCCGTTCAGATCCTGCCTCTGCTCTCTGCATGTGCCGCTCGCATGTGCCGATAGCATGTGCAGATAGCATGTGCTCCCCATGTCACATACTAAATCCCGCAGACCAAAGACATGTAGTTTACTCTCTGCATACATAGACGTAACTGTTCGGCAGTATTTTTCATGGTATGTAAAGTGCTTATCGAATTAAACCATATATATTCAAAAGGATAGCAGAACTAGTTATAGTAGATCAAGCATTTCATATTCATAATAGTCCATATTTGCACTAAAATTAACGCAAACGAAGCAAGTAAAATAATGAAGTTTTAGGTATCTTGGCTTAATATAAAAAATTTAATTTAAGACATCACAAGTATTAAAAGAGCACAAAATAAAATCTGTAATGGTGTTTTAATAAAATCGCAATTCTTTCATAAAATAAGTTAGGATTTACATTTTATTTAGTAAACCTTTATATTCATATCCAAAGTGACATACATTTTTGAGAAAGCAGAGTCAGTAATTGGGGGTTAGGGTTAGGGGCTTTGCTCTGAGACACAGTGATTAATTCACTCTGCTGATGCTGGGATTTGAACCAGCAAAGGTACAGTGTCCTATCCTATTGAGCCACACACCATCCTCCCCAAAGGCTCAATGTGCACATTTAACATTTTTTAAATTGTTCAGCAGACCCTGTTGTCCAAAGTGACACTTTTTTGGAGAAAGCTGGGTCAGACAGTCCCTGGAGCAACTGGCACTGAAGGCCTTGCTCAAGGGGCCCAGCAGAGGAACGTACTCTGCCTGCCACAGGATTTGAATCAACAAATTTCTGGTCAGAGGCTGCAAAAAGTCCTAACCCCACTGAGCCTATTTAGTTTCATTAAATTGCCCAGAGTGTGTGTCGGTGCATGTATGTGTATGCATGTAAAGCAAAGTAAGAGAACAGGATGTTTACGTTACCTGCGGGGTCAGACGGCTGTGATTTTCTGAGGGACGTGGCTCCACTGTCCTTCAAACTGGGGGTAAATGTGTTGTGCTTGTTGGATGTATGTGTCCAGCAGACTCAAGGGGAAGTGAGCTGCTGTTTTTCTGCTTTTTCACATTTGGCATGAAGGCGAGACAGGGGAGGGGCCGAGAGGGGAAGTGGTGTGGCTGAACGGCGCAGCTGCAGCATAAGCACAAGCTCGATATAGATGCAAACTGCATCAGCTCATGGGACAAGATATCTGCATGGCTATTCCCCTACTACTTTATCACTCTCCTAATAACACCAATCACTACAGACAAGCCAAACATCCGTAATACACCTTGACATGCACCCCATACCAGCTTTTCTTCATGGTTGAGCATTCAATGTAGTTAGGAAGATACCAGACACTGGATCCTTCTCTGAAATGTGTTCCACTGAAGAAACGGTATCCATCTGTCAGCTCCCAACCACAAATTGTTTGAGGTCTGCAGCATCTAAGAGTAAGATGTATTGAGAAATAGCGTCTCAGTTTACAAAATTGCTCAGAAAAAAAAAATCACATTGCAAAATCTTGTGCTTTTTGTGCAAATCGACTGTTTCTCAAGGGCTCAGGGGGTAACGCTGTATGTCCACACCTTCTGGGGTTTTCGACCGGTCACTGCACCTGTTATTCTACATAGAAGTGCACAAATTATGGAGGGTGCTGTACAGCTAATCAAGTTAGACTGCAGAGACTCTAACACCTACACATAGTCATGGTTCCCCCATAGGGGCTGTCTTGTGTGCAGAATCAATTCCAACACTCTGAAGAACACAATTGGACCCTTAACTCCCAGCGACTGCAGGGGCTGGCTGACTCTGCTTTTTCAAATGTGTGTCACTTTGGATTAAAGTATCTGCAAAATACTTAAATGTAATGGAGTTCATAAAAGACCCTTCCTTTCTTTGGGTGAGGCTGCCCTGTACTCTGCTGTTATCTTTTCAGCCGTGTCTTCTGTTCGCTCTGCCTTCACACTTTGTTACATTTTTCCTAACCATTAAGCTGCCGGCACATGATTACTTCCATGTTAATGCTTCTATCAAGCAGTTGTACTGAGAGGCTGCACACATACAGAAATATCACTGTACTTTTTAGCAGTTCTTGCTCTTCTGAAATTGCATTATATGCAGAGTCACCTCTTGGCTAAGAGTAGCTCGTGCACAACAATAACAGCTGCACAGGCAAACAGCACAAATGCACAAGTGAAGTTCACAGTAAAGTACGAGTTTAGCTTTTGATTCCTCGTTTCCTGCATTTTGAGTGATGTGGCCTTTCAAAAGAACTTGTGAATTTTGTTATGGAATTATTGCTGGTGGCATTCTGTGACATGTTGTGCGAACAGTGCATGGTGACATGTGTTTAAGGTTTGAGTGTGAGGAGCAAGTTAGTAAGACACAGTTAGGGTTTCACACTAGTGGTTTTGAGAGAGCAGAAGTGAACACCATGTTTTTAGGTCAAAAACATGAGTTTCTTTAATGACACTCTGATCCCTGCAGACAAATTCTCTTTTCCTCTACCCCATCTTGCTCTCCATGACACACATAGCCACATATTTACAGGGGTTGGACTATGAAACGGAAACACCTGCTTTTAGACCACAATAATTATTTAGTATGGTGTAGGGCCTCCTTTTGCAGCCAATACAGCATTCAAGTCTTTCACAGTGACCAGATTGTGAGCCATTCCTCTTCCAGAATAGTGGCCAGGTCACCCTGTGATGCTCATGGAGGAAAACGTTTCCTGACTCGCTCCTCCAAAACACCTCAAAGTGGCTCAATAATATTTCGATTTGTTGGCTGTGCAGGCCATGGGAGATGTTCAGCTTCACTTTCATGTTCATCAAACCATTTTGTCACCAGTCTTGCTGTGTGTATTGGTGCAGTATCACCCTGATACACAGCCTACCTTCAGGGTACAATGTTTGAGCCATTTGTGAGCTAGCCCAGTGCACTGAGTTAGCCAGCCCCTGTTATACCTCCGCAAAGCAGGAGAACAGCAGGTGGTTTAGCGGTGCAAAGCTCCAGGCTGACATTCTTTGTTGGGCGAAAGAGAGACTTCCTGGACTGGACTTCAGAAAGGGTCGTGTCACTTTTCTTTTTGGTTTGACTCTCCCAGAGCAGCCATGCGATTCTTCAGGTTACTATGTGACCAAGGAGCTGTGCAGGATTGATTCTTCTGCTTTGTACCTTTTTTCATCTTACATTTTAAATTATTGCTGATTATAGGTTTGAGTTAAAACAAATTGTTATTTTTGTATGAAATTTACAGAGTGATTTTTCCATTGGAGAACGGACTGTACTTTAACGGACATTTTTGTTGATAAGTGCATTTTGCATATATGAAAAACCGTTTCACAGTACCAGTTTAATTCAATTCTACATTCATTTGTGTATACATTCTGTGTACTACAAGTAAATAGTTTGTATGTTTTGCAATACTTGGGTGATTGTGTTTCTTTGGTTAGCAAGCTTAGTACTTAATTGTTAATACCGCAGCTGTCTATTAATATAAAGGTGGTGATGCCTGTTGTCATTTAACTGTTTAAGCTAAGAGGTGTACTTTAGCCTTACTCATAGACTTAACATATAGGTAAATTAGTGTATCGTAACGCATTCTTGAGGAACCAATTTAATTGACATAGACTTTTAATTAAAAACAATCAAATTAATTGAGGTAAAAAAAACTCAGGGCATCGCCTCCTGACATTAATGGAGACTTGGGGGCGCTACATATAGATTTAGGTTATACTAAAATATACCTAATGTATTCATAATAGTCATGTACACTATATGGACAAAGGTATTGGGACATACCCCTTAATCATTGAATTTAGGTGTTTCATTCAGACCTATACCAATACCAATTTATTTATAAAGCACTTATAAAAACAACCACTTGGCTGACCAAAGTGCTGTACATCATATAACAAATACAAATATAAACATACAAAAAAAAACACAAAAACAAATAAAAGCTAAAGAATAATCAAACACGAAAGAAAAAAGGAAAAGATGAGTCTCAGTCACCACAACACACTGAACCGAAAGCCAGTAAGAGTAAAAATGGGTTTTTAAGCGAGATTTAAAAACAACAAGAGATGGAGCTTGCCTCACATGCAATGGCAAATCGTTCCAGAGTTTTGGTGCAACTACTGCTAAAGCTCTATCGCCCCTTAGTTTACGATTTGCCTTTGGTACGGATAGAAGCAGCTGGTCTGCTGATCTACGTGACCGAGATGGAGCATATGGGTGAAGCAGTTCTGCTAAATAAGGAGGGGCACAGCTGCTAAGGCACTTAAATACAAATAAAAGAATTTTAAACTGGATTCGAAACAGGACAGGAAGCCAGTGAAGTGAGGCTAAAATTGGAGTAATACTGTATGCTTGCGCGTACTAGTGCCAGTTAAAAAACGTGCAGAGGCACCAACTGTAAACGCGCAATCGAGTTCTGACTAGTTGAGTTTATTATTATTATCATATGTACAGAGTACAAAGCACAATGAAATTATTACTTGAGTACCATCTCTACAGATAAAACATATAAGACTTCAGACAAAACATAGAAGACATAATAGTGCATATGACATAAAGTGTCAGTGCCATGTAAAGTGTTGTGTGCTACAGCACTGCACATGGTATGAGGAGACGGAATCTTTATTTCCCGGAGAAAAAGAGAGAAAGAAAAGCCTCTCATGTTACTGTGTTACTGGGTGTTGAACAGTCTTACAGCACTGGGATAAAAGCTGTTCCTGAATCGTGATATGTGTGTATATATTGTCCTGATTCTCGTGCCAGATGGCAGAAAAGTGAGAAATGGCAGTGCAGGGTGGCTACAGTCCTCCATGATGCGCTTTGTCTTTCTGAGACGGCGCGTGGTGTAAATGTCCTTTATCGCAGAAAGTGGTGTGCCGATGATCCTCTGCGCTGTCTTCACCACTCTCTGCAAGGCCTCTCTGTCTTGTGCAGTGCAGCCACCATACCAGGATGTGATGATCCCCGTGAGGATGGACTCCACAGCACACCTGTAGAAGCTTATGAGGACTGAGCTAGACATCCTAGCTTTCTTCAGACGTCTGAGGAAGTAAAGACGTTGGTGGGCCTTTTTGGTGACAGCTGCTGCATGCTCTGTGAACTTGAGGCTGGCGCTGAGGGTGACCCCAAGAAACCTGAAGCTGCTGACCCTCTCCACAGCATCTCCTCCGACGTAGATGGGGGAATGAGCCGCATTCTGCTTCCTGAAGTCCATTACCAACTCCTTAGTTTTGCTGATGCTGAGGAAGAGGTTGTTCTCCAAGCACCACTCTGTCAAGAGTCTCACCTCCTCACTAATTCCCATAAGAAGCGAGTTACAAAAATCAAGACGTGAAGTCACAAAAGCATGTATCACAGTTTCAAGTTTTCTTTTCAACAAAAAGGGCTTGATTTTTGACAACCTTCTAATTTGAAAGAAACATGATTTTATCACTGTGTTAACATGAACATGCAGTTTTAGGGCAGGATCCATTTTCACACCCATATTTGATAAAAATTGATTTCTCAAGATGTGCAAGAAAGACAAGTCAAAAGGGGGGGAAGTAATGGTGCTGCTGGGTTTAAATAGCATAACCTCTGTCTTTTTCTCGTTAAAACTGAAATTGAAAAGCCATCCAACACCTAATTTCAGCGAGGCAGTCAATAAGACCTTTATTCAGCTATTGCCACAGGTGAATAAAATCAAACACCTAGGCATTCAGTCAGGTTTACAAACATGAAAGAATTAGTCATTCTAAAGAGCTCAGTGAATTCAACCATGGTATTGTAACAGGATGCCACCTTTGCAATAAGTCAGTTTGAGAAATTTCTTTCCTGCTAGATATTCCACGGTCAAGTGTAATGCTACATTCACACTGCGAGCAGCGAGAGCGTCAAAGCGACTGGAAGTCATTCATTCTCTATGGGAGGGAGCGTCGGGAGGCATCGAGGAGCGGCGCGTCGCGATCTGGGCGGCGGGAGCGTCAGAAGTTGAATCCCAGTCAACTTTATGGTAATGAGCTGTGACGCGGGGAATGGGAATGTAGAGATGCTCCGCTAAAGAGAGCGCCGCAGAACATAAGCGTGTAAACTTTTGTTCCGACCCAACCGTTCCTAGGCACAATGGAGAAGAGACTTATTATTGCTGTGGCCGGGTACCCAGTTATATATGATGTGTCTCTGCATACAGGGACATAAATAAAAAAAATGAGGCATGGACCAGAGTGTCCGAAACAATCGGTGTTCCAGGTGAGATGGTGAAGTGCATAATATATTTTTTTGTAGTAATTTTGGCGCCATAGCAGAGAAAACAGTGCAAATTGTCGGTAATGTTAAACCTATTTATAGTATTAGTGTTTGTCAAAACATAATTATGTGTTTTAGTAGAACTGTCGTTAAAAAGTTCTCAGAGCCTGGCATTCTGAGTGGCCTTGTCCCCACCCACTCTATGACGTCAGAGAGCGTCTCCGGCGTTGGCTAGCGTCGCGTTCAGGGCGGCGGGAGCGACGGCTGGCGTCTTTGACGCTTGCGGTGTGAACGTAGCATTAGTGGTACCTATCAGGGGTGCTGTTTCAGATTTTGGGTCCCCAAACCAGAGCAATCCAAATGAATTTCAAATTGTTTAGGGCCCTCATCACTCTGGGGCCTCATCCTATGTGAGTATGGAGTTTGCATGTTCTCCTCATTTCATGATTTTCTTCCTCAGTCCAAAGTCTTGTAGTTAGGCTACTTGGTGTCTCTAATAATACCCCCTAATGTATGATTGTAAGGGTGATTCTGAATGTACACTCAGGTGGACTTGAACCCCAGACAGCAGTTGACTCCAAACCAGATCTGCCTCCAAGCCAGCAGATCCGTGTCACAGTCACATCCATCTTAGTCCCATGATGCAAACAAGGTGCAACGCCTGCACGTGAGGCGCCGACGCTGGCTCCTATCACTGACCTGCCTGACTCACCAGCGCCACCTGTCCTGCCCGTCCTGCTTGTTCCGGTGGCCGCCGTACCGCCCAGTGAGGCTCCGGTTGTTGCGCCGCCCCCTGCTGGCCACGAGTTGGCGGTGCCTGCCGTGGTGCCCCCTGCTGGCCACGCGTTTCTGGACACTGCTGCATTGCCCCCTGCTGGCCATGAGTCGGCCCCGCCTGCTACCACCGCTCTGCCCGAGGCGGCCCCTGCTGCGGCTCCGCCCGTCCTGCCTGTCTCGCCGGCTCCGCCCGCTGCTCTGCCTGAGCCTCCACCCGCAGCTGCACCCGGGGCTCCTGCGACGGCCCCGCCTCCTGCTGCACCCAAAGCACCTGTTACAGCCTTGCCTCCACTCGCGCTGAAGGTCCCGGCGCTGCTTGCAGCTCCGCCCGCGCCCGACGCTCCACTCGTGGTTCCACCTGCTACTCCGTCTGAGGTCCCGGCGCCGCCTGCAGCTCCGCCCACGCCAGAGGTCCCGGCTACACCCGTGGTCCCTGCTACGGCTTCGCCCGAGGCCCTGGCTCCTGCTCCGGCTCTGCCTGCGCCTGATTTCCAGGCTCCGCCCTTGCCTGATGCCCCGGCCCAGTCTCTTCCTGTCCCAGTCCCTGCTCCAGTCCCCCCAGCACTGGTCCCAGTCCCCGAGGAGGTCCCAGACAGTCTGACCACCACTCCTTCCTCCTTGGAGGAGGAGGAGCTCGAGTGGGATCCCTTGGGGACCTCCCTAATGACTCCTTTGCCCTTGCCCCAGCGACGCCGACACCCGCCAAGACCCCATCTTTCGGTGTCCCAAAAGGGGAGAGGACACAAGCACAGGGCCGGGGCCCCTCCCGCCCTGCCCCCTGGCTCGCCCTGGCCCGCCCTGCCCCCTAGCCCGCCCTGCCCCCTGGCTCACCCTCGCTTGTCTTGGCTGGGGCTTGGAGGGCGCCTGGATTGCCCATTGCCTGCGGGTCCCTCTCCGATGCCTCTTCGCCTGGCCTCGGTCCCGCCTCCGACTCCTCGTCTGTCACCTGCGGGTCCCCCTGCTCCGGTGCGTCGCTGGATGGCACCTTTGCCAGCTGTGACTGCGCCGTTGCTTGCTGCGGCTTCCCCCTCCTCCTTGCCTTCACCGGTGCCCCCTCAGACTCCCTCCTTGTCCCCTTCGTCTGTCCCTCAGCTCGTCTCCTTGCCCCCTGCGTGGTCCCCTCCTGCTCCTGCCTCCCTGTCGCCTGCGGCCCCTCCATTTACCATTTAATTAATACAGATGGTATGAGGTGTGAACCGCCAGGCTGGTATGGCATGTTAGGTTGGAAAATCACTCCTGATTCCAAATCTGGTCAGTGGTTACCATGAAACTGTATATATCAAAAGTTACACCAGGTTAATGAAAATCATCAGTAAAGGGGAATCAGTCTGGTCATAAATCCCAAAAGGACTGCCACAGACCCCCCTTCAAAAGCCCGCCAAATGGATGGTCAGCCATTGGTTCAGGTGTCGAATTCCTGGTCATCCCTATTCATGAACATTAGACCATAAAACCTGGCACCTCAGAACAAAGTGGGAAGAACATCAGCCCAGGAGGAGAAGAGAAGCCCCGGGAGAAGAGCAGCTCATGAGAAACCCTCCTGAAGCCTGCCGGTGAAGACCTGCTACCCAACAGAGAACTGCAACCAAGACAAAGTCTTTCACCTTAAAGCTTCACAAGGAGGAAGAATCCAAGGGGTTCCACTCTAACAACCGCTGCAAACGCCACACCTTCCTGAGTTCCATCATCCCATCAGCTCATCAGCCTCTGCAACCAACAGTTTGGTGGTGGGACAGTTGTCTAGGTCCGTCATTGTGCACCAGAACAGACTGGCCCCATACCACCCAAAGGATACCCAGTCCCCAGTGCCCGCTGAGAGCCCAGCACCCGCCAGCAACTCAGCACCTGGCCACAGCGTTATGTCCAGACCTCTGGGACTTTGTATGGGAGTGAGGTGGGACTAATTGTGGTGGTCACCGAGACGGTTGACCATTGGGGGGAGGGGGAGGGGCTAGATAGTGTCTGACCTTCACATAGCAGAGCTCATTTACATCTCCCAGCATGCTCAGCAGCACTGTAGATAACCCTTGTTTGTCTACTGTTGTAAATTATTGTGTTGCGCACCAAAAGTTGTGTTGTGTACTTACCTGTGTGGGTCATAATACTTGCCCAATCATCACATGTCTCCGGCTGTTTTGTTAAACCCAGCCACCATGTGTGTGACCTGCTGCTTGCAATGTGTCCACCCCGTCATTTCTCCCATTGTGTGCCTGTACAGTAAGGTTTGCTTTTGCTCAGTTGCAAAGAATCTTTTTTCAGGGCTATTAATGAAACAGTAAAATTAAAGCTCCCTTTGCATTTTTGTCACTGTGACATCTGAGTCTGCATTACACTAGGTTTGCATCTGTAGCTATATCTGTTCAACCAACAAAATTATCTGTATCTGTATCCAGACAGAACCTGACAACCAGAAGTGGGTACAGTATGGTTCACACCAAAAGCCCTGCTAAAATTATTTTGTGACCTAATATTCATTGGCAATGCAATTGCTGTGCCTTAACTAAAGTTTTATGAACTGTCTGAAACCACACCAGGGGATACTGAACAATCAAAAATTGGAAAAAAAATGTTTTGCAAATTGAAAGATTCAGTTTTACATTGGAAATGGAATCAATTTAACACAGTAAAGATATATCACCAAAAAAATCATTCAGGGAATAATCTTAAATTCCAATGAACTGGAAGAACCTCTGTGTTCTTCCCAGTGGTTTCTGGGGTTTTTCAGCAGCATGTTCTTGCCCCGACTCTGTTCAGTGCTTGGGCAGGATCAAAGCCAAGATCCAGGCCTTTAATGACACACAGACTCCCAGAATCCACAGCTGAAATAAAACTGTCAGGTAGCATCTCAGGGGGAAACTGATGGAGGCAAAAGGTGAAGAATCATTGTTACTTGGTTGATTTTAAAACATTGACAAACAGCTCACAGGTTAAAAATATTTTAAAAGTGGGTCAACAAGCCACCCATACCACTTATACTGACAACGCACTTATACTGCCCAACGTGCATATTAGGAGTAAGCAGGGCAACGGGCACGGTGGGCACTGTGAGTGCATTGTCAGTACAAGTACAAATATGCATGGTGGGCACACACACACGCACACACTACACATGACATAACACAGCACATTTACCTACAACACAAACAACTATGTAGAACTATTTACAGGCCTGGGTAGTCCCAAAGGTGCTCCAGGCACTGGCGAGTTCTCTGCAGTCACAGGCCCCCCAGTCCTCCGTCGTCCTTATCAGTCCCTGTTGCTGGAATACTCACCACTGGTCCTGGTGATGGCTGCTCCGAGTGAGTCAGGGGCTGGTACGGCACCAAGCAGTTGTGGTGCAGCACAACAGTCCTGTACCTCTCAGGCATCTGCACCCTGTACACCACCTCGGAGATCCACTCCGGGACCTCCCCAAGGCCCCTCCAGTAGCTGTCGAGCTTAGGTGACCGCCCCTTCTTCCTGATGGGGTAGTACACCCAAACAGGGTCTCTGGGTTGGAAAGCCTGTCCCCATCAGCGGACATCATACACCATCTTTTGTCTGGCCGTGACTGCACCTTGATGGTCCCTGGCTAGCTCGTGCACAACGAGAATGCGTTCCCAGAGCTGGCAAAGGTAGTCCAGTCCTGTTGTTGCCAGCAGCTCCGGCTCAGGGGGATGAGCCGAATACCAGCTTCACCGGGGTCCGCAGCTCACGGGCAAACTTGAGGGTGGCAGGGGTACAGCCAATGCTCTCCTGTACTGCCGTGCGATACGCCCACAGGACCAGGGGAAGGTGGACATCCCAGTCATGCTGATGCTAGTCCACAAGGACCACCAGTTGCGTGGCTAGGGTACAGTGAAACCGCTCCACCAGCCCGTCGCTCTGGGGGTGGTGCGGGACTTATAGATACTTTATTGATCCCCGTGGGGAAATTGTTTTTACGCCTCCCTCAACTTGCGCTTTGTAGAGCAAGTTGTCCGCGAAGGGCAGCCACCCGTAGCGGCGCCCTTCATGATCTGCAGTGCTTGCACACTTGTACCACGGCCAGTAGTTCCTGTCAGGTCATGCAATAGTTGTGCTCCTGCCAGCTAAGTGTCTGGCTGAAGTATGAAACCGCACGCTCCACCTTCGGGTCCCGCCTGCAACAGCACAGCACCCAGCCCCATGTTACTAGCATCCATATCCAGGGTGAAAGGGAAACTGGATCCAGACACGTTAGCACAGAGGCATCGGTGAGCACCGTGCGAAGCTAGTTGAAAGCCGTAGCGCAGGCATCCATCTATGCGAAACCACTTCCCTTCTCTGTAAGGTGGTGCAGCAGTTTCACAATTCTGCCGAAGTCCTTGACAAAGGGTCAGTAGTAAGATGCCAGCCCCAGGAAGGGACGGAGCTCTTTCACTCCCACACTGGTGCCGTCTTTTCTGAGTCGGTGGTCAGTGACATGGCCCAGGTAGGGCATCCGGCGCTGAAGAAGAGAGCACTTCAGCAGTAACCGTGCCTGCCAGGTCACCAAGAACACGGTCTTAAGGTTCTGGATTGCTCCAACAAAGTGAGACCAGGAGATTGTCAAGGTAGGCGATACACATCCATTTCCGGGACATATGACAAGATTCACTCCATGAGCCTCTCGAAAGTGGTCGGGGCGTTGCACAGGCCGAATGGCATCAGCTGGAAGTGCCATTGTCTGTGGCTGATGGAGAAAGTGGTCTTAGGGCGAGCTTCCGGGGCCAGTTTGGCCTGCTAGTAGCTAGTTTGGAGGTCCAGGGTGGTAAACCACGTTGACCCAGCGATATAGTCCCATGCGTCATTGATGCATGGCAGTGGATAGGAGTCTTCCCTTGTCACCATGTTCAGCTGTCGGTAGTTGACACAGAACTGCCATGTCCTGTCATTTTTAGTGACAAAACCATGTGATCACAGGTTGTCAGGCAGCTTTATGATTCTTGCTGCTGCCATCACTCTGATCCTCTGCTCTGCCACTTGTTGCAGGTGGACCAGGGTGATGGTGGACCCCATGTCCACCAGAGCTCAACAAGTTTCGGTGACCAGGCAGTTGAGGTACAGACCCATAGCCCGGCCCACTCTAGGTACAGCTATTGGGGTTAAACTGGCGTGCATTGCGGGTGGCACCCCTCTCACAGCGCCACCCGCCTGGCATTTCTTGGTTGCTGTTCGGGGCAAGGGCATGGCGGTTGTGGGCAAAGTGCCTAATCTCTCTGCAGCGGTGGCAGGGGGCAGCTGCTAGCCATGGCTTGGTGCAGGTCACATGCACGTACTGTCCCTCCTTACTGAAGGAGTTCTTGGGCGCTCAAGTGTAGCTACTGCATGGTGTGGCTGTTGACCGGCGTGATGTTGCAGGCGGGTACAGAACAACACATTTTAGAGCTGTAATTGTGTGAAAGGGTTTTATGTCAAGGCTGCTTTATTGGGCCCATTTAACACAGATAGAGGCATCTGTTTTTGTCTTTATTTTGAGACTTCTGTTTGCAGTAATGCGAAATATCTGCACTGAATAGTTTTAGTTGTATAATTTAAAACATGGAAGGAAAACCTGTGCAGGATTGCCAAACTCCCACGCATCTGGTGTGACACTCGCTTTCAGACTCGCTCACTCCCGCAAGAAATATTACCGCAAACCTATATTATTCAGTTATAAACCTAAAATTAGCTGCATCAAAATCACTGGAGTAGTTTGCAAACCCTACAGACTGAGGTAATAAAACTGTTACATACATAAAAAGACATGTGCAGACAAGTTTCAAATTGAAAATCTCACTCCAGCCAGCTGACCAAATTTGGCAACCCTGGCAGTATTTGCATTTAATTTTGAGCACATTGGTTAAATTAAAGTATTTGTGACATCTCACATATGGCTTTCACTTAAAACATTTAGCCCACTTCATAGAAAATATTGATATATTGTGCATTGGTAATCTACCTAAAAATATCTAGATGTGGTTTTTGCCCCCCCATGAATATCTTGGACCCGTCTGTATGATTTTTTTCTGGTGCCGGTACTGAGCTGAGTTTTTTCCGAAGAACACGGGACCAGACACCGGCAAGACTAGAGACACAGAGCAGACAAAAGGAAGACCATGGACCCAAGGGACAACAGACATGTTGTATACAGTACAAAAACACACCAAGGGGAATTGGATGTTGCCAAATTGTCCGTAGGTGTGACTGTGTGTGAATGGTATGTGTACCCTTATTCCCTGCTATGCACCCATAGCTTCTGGGATTGGCTCCACCGATATGACATTTTTTAGCTGTATATACTCCAGGACTTTGCTCATGTACAATGCTGCCCCCTGTAGTTGTCAGATACAGTAGCCCAGAGAGGACCCTCATCAATTTTTTTCTTCCCATTATCTCAAGATCTCTTGCTTATTTTTCACGTAATCTTGACATAACAAAAGCTGTTATCACAAGATCACAAGATATTTTTCTTGTGATCTTGACATAACAATAGTTGTCTCAACATCATAACTTTTTTGTTTTCCTGATGTGGTGACGTACACACCTTGCGCTCACTGTGCGAGCCATAGCATCAGTACACATGACAACATTGTTGAATAAACTCCCTATTTGGGGAGGGATGAAGCCAAATTAAATATACTAAACCCTGTAGGGAAAGTTAACTATCTAGAAGAGATCTAATGAGCAGTAATCATTAGGCTACTTAGCTCTGTGATTGTGTCCTCTCGATTACGATCATTGTACAATCGTTATGATCATTCCCATTGTAATGTTCCCTTTTATAGGAAAATTAATTCAAAGCTGTGATTTAATTGTCTTTTTTTCTCAAGGGACAAACACAAATATGATAATTGTCTAGCAGTGACAGACATACTGCTATTTAGCTTGTGTTAGTCCATTATCAAAGTATTATGAAATACATTGATCCATGATGATGATTTGTAGCCAACTAAGCTGCTAAACCTGTCACGAGATCACGGGTGAAAATAAAATTTAATTAACTTAAGTTTAACTTAATAATGAACTTTAAGTTATCTCGAGATCACAAGAAAAATACGTCGTGATTCCAAGACAACGGGAAGAAAAAAATGCCCTGTGTGTTCTCTATGGACTTCTGTAGTCAGATTATCGTTACACTTTGCAGATTTACTTTTTTTCTGCATGTTGTCATGTGCCCTCTGCTGGCACTGTAACATACGACAACTGGCTAAAGCGCTTTAGGTACACTGCTAAACTGGTTTTGAGGAGTTTTGGACTTTTGAGCAGGACCATGACCATATCTCTCACCTGGCTGTCCTGGTGTATGGTTCAGCAACCTTATGTGCACTGGACATATCAGCTGTCGATGGACTGAGCACTGGGAACACTGGGAGCAGGGATGGCCTTCCTCCAAGGTGTAGCTCAGTGAGTTAGAACGCTATACATCTGTTTAGATGGTTACTGGTTCAAATCCTAGAAAGTGATTCCACTATTGGGTCCTTAACTCCCAATTACTCCAGGAATTGTTGACTCGGCTTTCTCCAAAAAATGTATTTTGCTTTGGATGAAAGTGCTAAATAAATAAAATGTAAAGTGTGCACCCAAGTTGTTCAGCACAACTGAGAGTGAGGCTGACACAGTCATACAGTTACCTTGCAGTATGCAGTGGCACTGGAGAAAACCGCACTCTGGCGTTCTTTGCGTTCTTCACGGGCTGGTAGAAGTGAGCCTCACCACTCAGTATAAATACATTTTCACAGATTTATGTCACCCAGCATATTTTTTATCAAAAATTCTGTTCTTATTTTGATTAATACTTTTATTAATAAAATATTATTTAAATGATAAATTATATAAACTATAGATCCAGACAGAAGTTTAGAGGGCCATGAATAACCCAAGTTAGATGTTTGGAAGCCAGACATATTAAAATGTAATCATATTAAAACTTCTTGCCTGGGTAATTACTGGACAGAATAAAGTAATAATAATTGATACTTTATTGATCCCCGGGGGGAAATTGTCTTTACGGCGACCTCAACTTGCTCTTTTCATTTTTTTTTTTTTTTTGAGTAAGCTGTCTGCAAAGGGCAGCCACCTGATGGGGCACGCAGGGAGCTGGGGGTTAAGCACCTTGCTCAAGGACCTGCAGACATGCTGAGGCTGGGTTTGAACCTTGTGATTAGAAGAACACAAGCTTAGCCCACTGAGCCACACACTGCCCCTAAAGATGCAGATTGAAACTGCCACCCACCAAGCTGGCCAAAACTGCTCATTGATTTCACATGTATATAAGTATGCTGACTGATTTAAATGGTGAACATTGCATACATCGTATTTCAAACTCATTGGTGTGTGTACGCCCTGAAATGGGTTGGCCCCCAGTTCTGGGTTCTTCCCTGCCTTGTGCCCATTGGTTGCAAGATAGGCTCCAGACCCCCACATCCCTGCACAGGACAACCGTTTATAGAAAATGGATGGATGGATATTTTAAACTCATTTCAAATTAATTTTTAAAAGGGGAAAAAAAGTTTTACACTGAATAACACAGGTATGAATAGTACATGTTGGAAAAATAAACCGACTATATAAAGTAATGTACAGCTAATTAAAGAATTTCATATATAATGTCTGCATTGTAATAGTGCAGTTGTCCATAATGCAGGTGACATCAAATCAGAATGAACAGATACAAAAATTCCAGGATGACAACAGTTGAGAAGTAACCAGTCAATTTTAAATCTTATATTTATTCCAAATTAAGGCTACTTGAAAATTTGCATAAATTAAATCTAAACTAAACCATATACAAAATATGAAATACGATTATAAATGTGATTATTTTGCATTGATTTCTAGCTAGCTATATGCTGCATTTCCTGTATAATGTGAGAAAACGCTACTATCATGGTATGTTTTGCTTGGCATGGTTTACATCTCACCAAGATCAAAGGCCACCAGTGTTTCTCCCACAAGCTTCTTAGTGGATTGTCAGCTGAGACAATGGATTGCCTTGACCTTGCTGACAGTCATCTCAAGTGAACGACATGCATTCTGCTGAATGTTCCACCCCATGTTGGCCAGGATGGGCCTTTAAAATTGAAGCCAGAAGAGTAATAGTCTGGGTGGTCAAAGTTAAAGAGAAAAGGTTGCATTTTTTATGGGGATACTTCAAATGGACTGCTTAAGGCACAATTACAAATTCTTGGAAAAACGTTACAAGGTAGCAAATGTTAAATAAAAATGATAAACAGCCTGTTATATATCAATCGGTAGACATGGCAATTATTCAATGAGTGGTCCATAATTTAAAATAAATAGATACATTTATTAGAAAAGCCCAAAATGGTTTGAACCTCGACCCAGTTAACCCCTTGTTTATGACGCTCATGTCAGATATGAAACCCCTAACTGTGGACGACCTCTCCCATTCAGCACTTTGTACCTGAGATAACTAAAAACTTAAGCGCTAACTACAGTAATGAGGAACCAGAAACATGAAGGCTGCAGTCTGCCTGACTGTCACATCCATATTCGGTAAAATCCCAGAACTACCGTGAGACACGTGAAAACCGATCCTGCAAGGAAAACAAACAGAAGCACTAATCACTAAAAAAAAATTTTTATTTTTAACTCCTGCTTCCTTAAATATAAATCTTTCAGAACTATTTCATTATCCTGGAATTATCTGGAGTTCACCAAGTTAGTTAGCCTGGCTAATTGAAGAGCAGATTCAAAACTCACTCAAGTTTCACGTTCTATTGTGACACGTGTTCCGAATAATAGTGTAAATCTTGAGCTACAACTGCAGGGTAATGGACCAGTCCAAGGGATGTTTTAGAGAAAATTTCTGTGGACTTGCGAGTTTTGAATATTTAATGAAAGTTCTTCGCCGAATTACATGACGACTATCACATGAGTGAGTTTTGGTAATTTGCTCTTCAAATATCGCAGGAGCAAAAGAGTCTCAAAACCAAATTACTAGAAATATTGATTACTAAAAAAGATTATTAGTTTTAGCTTAATTTAATATTTAAACCACAGCATTAAATATTCCAAACGCTTTAAACAGGATAACAAAATTATTCCATTGACAAACTGCAGTGATTGACAGATGTTTACCTGCAAGGTACTTTACAGTGTCGAGCTTGTGAGACTCCAACAAGGTTTTCAGTCCTGCCACTTCAGTGTCTATCTTCATGTTGGTCTGGGTTATCTGACGATCCTGCTCTGAATTCTAGGGGCAAGAACAGGATTCTTAATGAAGACTCCATAACAAACCTCCGTCAAAGGGAAACTTGGGCTATTTGCTTATTGCACCTAATATTTACTGTAGCAATCCAATCTATTTGCAGTTAAATGCATTCATCATCCAACCAGCTATCCCCTACTAGGTTTTAGGGTTTATTATAGTACAAGAACATAGAAATCATCAAAATAAACATGTAGTTTTGGACAGGACTTGAAAATCAATGGTCACAACATCATTTTAGAAGACATATATTTAAAAAGCAAGAAAACAGATTAACTGCAAATAAAATGACATACTGTACAAAAGAAATTTACTTTGAAAGCTGTTTATCTGGGCAGTAAGTGTGTATTTGCTCAGAAAAAAATAATACAATAAAAAGTATAAGAATGTCTTAAGCTCTCTCCTAAAAATTACTCATGTCCTGTTGGATGGCTAGATGAACACTGTTTCAGTTCCCAAACCTCTCCTCAGGGGCACCTCAGCCATTCCATGTTTTCATTAAATCTCACCACCAGCTAAGTTAGTTAACTTCCTGACTAGACACGGTATGCTAGTGTGTGAGATCAGCCAAAACACGGATATATTAGAAGGTTTCTGCAAATAATGGGGTGACTTTAGGAGAGGTTTCAAAATGGCTCAGCTGATACTCTGACAGACATAAAATTATGGTTTTATATCAATATACATTATTTTCAATGGCAGCCAAAGGCTTTTGCACAGTAGTGTACACTTAATTATCCACAAGAGGGAGACAATGAGTTGACTAGTCCTACATCATTTTTTTGTTATTCCAAGAACCTGTGATAAAATACAGGAGCGGATGTACATATGGATTGATGGAACTTTTGGAATCAAATCATGACTTAATATTTACAGGACGCACAAGGGGAACATGTCCCCATCAAAGCTGAGGGATTTATAACACGGCCAATTTGAAAGAAGGTGGAGGACAAAGGTGACAAAGGTTATGATAAACACAATCAATTTATCAGCAAGACCTCATGACCTCAAGAAGAGGTGGACAGCACGATGTATCTGCTGGTCATTCATACATACCATCTCCATCATTTGTGTTCGTGCTGCCAGCACTTTTCTTTCATTTTCTGTTCTCTGCAATCAAAGTTTACAGAATTAGAAACAATAAAACAATTGTGAAATCAATAAACAAAAAACCTTGATAATGACTCAAGTCTGTCCATTATTGCTATTCTTTATTGAAGTGGTTTGTCTGTGTGAAGCTTTTGTTCAGTATTGTGTATTTTTTAATTATGACATTGTACATTGCTACAATGTTCTCAGACTTTGATCAATTAGAATTTGTCCACTCCCCTAGTAAGATTCTCACCCACTGATTGATATATCTGCATTGATTAACACATCAGCTGCTACATAAAGAACATTTTAATCTCTAAGAAAATCATGCTATATATAGCCCATTCATCTGATTATTCTGAACAGGGTCATTATAAGAGGGGGGGGGGGGGGGGGGGGGGGGGGCGATGGAGCCTATCCCTGGAAGCACAGGGCATGTTATAGTGCATTCCGTCTTCATATTAATACCCCTGGTTTCGGAATGAGATGTCGGTCAAGCCGGCATCTGCATATCTACATGTACATGTGTTATTTAAATAATTTATACACAATTGTAATTCTCACAAAACAACAGCACTTTCTGGCTGGTTTGTTAAAATGTGGAAATATATAACCTCACACGTGCAAACAAATAATAATAACAGGCTTAGCCCACTGAGCCATACGCTGCCCCCTAAAGCGAAAGACCGCCATGTTTCCACTCAGTTTCGAACCGAGGACCTTTCGTGTGAGAGATGAATGTGATAACCACTACATATGGAAACAACAGAAAACTAGAAGCTATACAACATACCCACAGACACCAGCCCCCACACAATGGACTTTACCATTTCCTTCACTCTGCTTTTTTCCAGGTTCATCTCCAAAATAGTATCTGAACGCACTTTGTTCATCACATCCTAAAACAGAACACAAAGTTTCTTTGTTTATTTTGATTTAGTGATTTATGAATTTCAAACTTTTGCCAAAAGGACTAGTACATTACAGGATGAATAGTTTCATACTCACATTCAACTGCACTTTCAACTGAAGGACCTCAATCTTGACTTTCTATAATAAATATATATATATTTAACACGTAATATCCTATAGCAGAATGTCTTTCAGTGTTTACAGATCAGACATCTATAACGCCATTCCTCCAACTCCAATTCCTGCACATGCAATGCACTCGTCTCACCTCGTTCTCAGTCAGCAGGGTGGAGAACTCACTCCTCTCCAGTATTACCATGTCTTTCTTTACAGCGGCAATGTGGGACATCACTGTCTGAAGCATGATTTCCTACACCAGGCCAACAGAAAACCTGCATGCTCACATTCAGTAAATCAACCTGTGCATGACACCTCTTGGTTTCAAGCGTTTTATATATTTGATTAGTCGTGGTTATTTTCAGATAATAGTTACACAGCACTTAAAATTATTGTACCGTTTGCATAAAAATGTATGTGCTGTATGACCAACAAACCAAAAATTCATCGGAATCAGAACTTTATCTGCTAAGGACATTTACAAGTCCAAGGAATTTGTTTTATGGAGTTGGAACAAAAACGCATTATAGTAACTACAGTACAGTATACAATGCTCTATGTGCATCAGAATATACTTCATTATTGCATAATTTAATATACACAATACATTTCATACGGTAAATAGAACACAAACAAAGGAAGAATTGCCACATAAATCACGTCACTAAAGGGCCCGAGGTATGAAACACATGCAGACCTGTTTAACAGCAAGGAAACAGCCCAACATACCTGCTGAACTTTGGTCACCATGTCCTTATAGATGACGTCCATGTTGGAATTTGTGGTTCTCATTAAGGCGCTCACGACGACCTCTGCCTGCTGCGAGTTGAACCCTGAAAAAGTATCGGTATGATAAAAAAAAAAAAGCTGTCAAAGTCTTACTTTCTAAAATCAACACTTTGGATTGTGTTTCATTTACAAACTATTCTCCAGTAACTTATTACAGACCAGTGGGTTGTACTATAAAGCAAGCTTCACAATCCTGGAGTTAATGCGAATCGGTTTAACTAACACTGATTGTCACAACCAGTAGTAAATGGCACTACAATGGTGGTTATCAAATTGGTAAGTTGACTTGAGATTTCTTAATCAGAATCTGTGTGTGTTGACATTCAAGGGCTGGTTTTGGTGACAGCAACTTATGAAGCAAACTACGAGTCACCTACTGATTGCCAAAAAAAAAGGTTAATATTCAACTTTCTCTGCAAACTTCATTTTCAGCACCGCTGTCACATTTAGGGTGTACTCACACTGCCTTGTACCGCGCTTGAGCACGACTCAAACTTCCAGCAAACACTACACCTCTCCCATAAACCAAAGCGATCCCTTGGCCACAATGTTTGTCGCTACCCAACCTGTACAGCCTACCCAATCCGTTCCTTCCGGGCCCAGTTCATGTATAGTGTACATGGGCACACCATGTACCAGTCGCACCATTGACGTCATGTCTGTGTTTCGTGCTTGGGCGCGGATAGCAATCACACGAGATGCGTACCGTGCTCTAGTCCAACTGAATTTTGCCCAAGCAGGCCCAGGTACAGTATGGAGCGATCACACTAGTCCGGATCGCCTAGTGTGAATGCACCCTTAATCCGCCCCTGTACACAGGCCACATTAATTTGATGAAAGGGCAGGATTTATGTCTGTTTTAAACTGAAAGCCTGCACTTAAACCTGCTCGGAACAGGTTAGGCAGCTCATTTACCATGGCAAATACCCCATTTTAAAAGTGCGTTTGTAGTACCCAAAACTTGGAAGTCTCAAGAAACCACACTAAGCCATTAAATTCACTTCATAGTACACCCCTCAGAGGGATTACACATAAAATGTTGTAGAAGTCATTGTGTGGCTAACCATTGTTTTCCAGCAGACGAACCACAGCGTGGGTGTCAAAGAAGAACTTCCTGTTCTCCGACTTGGCCGTTTCAGACTGCAAGGTTCTGATTGAGGTACTCAATTCTGTAATGAAGAGGACAGGTAGACAAGGTCAGCTTCAGCACACTGCCAGGTTAAACATGAAGGACTGCTCATTGGCATCCCACACATGACACCCCCCCACCCCCCCCCAAGGAGCAGGAAGTGCTCATGGCCTGCTCTGATGACAGGCCACTACTGAAGATGCTCCAGTGTTCCTGGTTGATTTGAATAAGGACACAGTCAGCAAATGATAATGATGAAGGGGGAAGTCAGGGAGAAAATTAGGCTTTCATCTGACACCAAAGGTGATAAGGATGTTAATGAATTAGCATTTGTTGGGAAGCTGGTCAATATGCCAGGCCAGCATCCTGTCCTGCCTTATACCCGCCTCAGGCTCGTCACACCCCAGGAGGTCACCCTTTATACTCAGTCTTATGGTGAATGAAGGGGGGTGCAGAGTAGGCTGGGCGACATGGACCAAATACCATATCTCCATATTTTTAGGCAGAACGGACAAACATGGTATATAAATCAATGTTCTATAGAGACGCAACATTTCACTCCACTATGTCCACCAACAAACTCTTTTTCTCAGTTTATGAGGCTGCTCTCAGAGCATAGTGAACAAAAAAAAACTAAATCTAAAGAGCCGTTTGGCAATGTTTTAAAGTGAAACTGAACCAAGCGACAATGATTCCATGCTTTTCCCCCCGTCTAACTTCTGCCTGAAACCTTAACCTTTTAACCTTTATTTTAGCCATGTATTCTGGGATTCTGTACAACATCACGACTGAAGCTCTCGTGAAGTTAGCAACCAGGACAGAATACTATTGGTCTCCATTAAATATCTTTAACAAAGCCATAATTTTAACCACAAAAAAAGTATATCTACATAAACAGTATTGTGCTATCCTATATCCCATTTTGAAAATAAATTGATATACTGTAGAAATTTGGTATACTGCCCAGGCCAAATACAGACCTGTCCTTATCTAATTTTGAGCTGCCTCTTGTGTATATCTACACTGTTTCACATGAATTATTTCACTGAAACTGTGCTGCTGAGACTTCACAAGTGGGATTCTTACACCACTGGCGACACAGATCAGTCACAAACCTGTAATATCCAGGCCATAGGAAGCAGCTAGATTTTCTAGATGAGCTTGATTACTCAGTGAACTACAGTACTGGAGAAGCCTATGTATATCCATTTCCATAAGGAAATTGTTTATACTGATAAGCTGCAGTGTATGTTAAGATGCAGTGCCAGTTACACACTTTAAAGCTCTTTTATATCTTTATTTGCTAGTCCCTGGTTTCAGGAAGACTGGAAATCCTGCTTACTAGGATGTGTACAGTCTGCAGCTTTTAACTAGAGTGTTTTGTGAATTCACATTACATGGGTGACTGACAGAGATGCCAGACTAACAGTAACAATCTTTTTTCTTTGAGTTTTGTTTTTGGTTAATAGATCTATCGTGATGATATATGTAATACCACATATGTACACTCATATTGAGAAACACTGAAAACAAGACGTAATTATATTATAATTGCTCAAAAACAATTTTAAAAGTGATTATTGGCTAAGCATTTGAAATGGCTAAGCTGACACACTTTGACAGACATAATACTGCAGTTTTACACCAACATGAAAACGACAGCAGCATTTTCTTTGACTGCCTAAGACTTTTACACAGTACTGTATATTGGAATACCTGGGATTAGTCACAAGTAAGCCTACTTAAGATTTTCCCTGTGTATGTAGTGTGTGTGTGTGTGTGTGTGTGTGTGTGTGTGTGTGTGTGTGTGTGTACACAAACACATGTGATATTCTACAGTTCGAAAAGGTCACCGATATTTTCACTGTAAACAATGTGGTTTACACTACAATAATACCGACATACTTTATACATAACGTAACATTTAACATATATTTAACATTATTGACGCCTTATATTCACAGTAACAACTCGATTTATGTTTACTAAAATGACTTGGCGACTTATAAACAGTACGAAGAGATATTATTCGTAGAAGTGTGAACTGAAACAGCTGGAGTGTATATTTCATTGACAATCAAACCAAAATTATCTGAGGTGAAGTAGGCGGTCTAAGAAACTACACTTATCGATCAAGGACTGAAGGATGTTTGCATATTCATAGGCAATATTTCAAAAGCAGCAGTAAAACGCTGGTACGAACTGAAGAATAATCGCTTAAAGACCTGGGGTTATATTTTCAAACTTACTGCTACATAAAGCAAAACGGATTTCGTATAGTACACGAATTATCAGATAATATCCATAATAGCATATGCCTTCAAAGACTGTTCCACTGATGACCGACCCCAGATCAGTTTCGGTTTTCCATGGGAACCGGATCACCGGCGCAATTGCAGGTCCAGAAACAGGGCTTGGTGATGTACAATATACTGAAACCAGGAAGTGCATAAGAAACAGATACTCCCATTTTACCCAAGACTTAAACTTTGGACAGTACATAAATCAGACTCACTGCATTCATGTATTGGATGTGATGGCGTCACCATCTGGCTGCCTTTGATGGATTTTCGCAACCAGCTTTGTAACAGAGTCTATAAGATGCTTCAAAAGGCTTCTCCTACCTCGGGCAATTAAAACTGTGCGCTTCAGAAGCGACAGTGGGGCTCCGATCCCCGTGTAAAGCTCGTTTCTGCACCAGCGTCGCACACAGAAAGTTCCGTAGCCCAAGCCGGCGAGTGCTCCCGCTCTTCCCCGCCGTAAGTATGAGCCAGACGTAGGGGCAGGACCGGAGGGATCTGGCCGAGAAGCCCTGCGGCTGATGTGTCTGCCAAGGTCTTCGGGCTGCGGAGAGTCAGCGGCCGCGGTGACACAGCGTTTCGGGCACGACGTACCGCGAAGTGCGGCGGGGAGACCCTGACGCGTCCCGAGCCTCACGGCGATCATGTCCATCTCCTCAAAGGCGGGCCATCTGGAGCTCAGGGTGAAACGCAGTCACATAAATATTAAGAGAAAAAGTGAGACGCATTCACTTAAATAAGTGTTAAAAAAAAGCAGGATCTGTCTATGGAACCTTGATTAAATGATTCACAGACACGGAGCCCTCTGGTCGCCGGGGTAAGGAGCTGCACCCTTTACCTCACTGTTCGGCTTCCTCCGGACGTCAGCGTGGTACCTCCTGCAGGGGGCGTACCTCATGCATGACCATTATTTCTTTACTTTCGTTTTACGCCTACAGGGGGCGTACCTTATGCATGACCATCATTTCTTTACTTTCGCTTTAGGCCTACAGGGGGCGTACCTCACGCATAACCACCGTTTTTCGTTTCTCTCGTTCGTCTCCATACTTGTTCTGCCAAGCGACAAAAGCGAAATGTATGATAATAACATAAAAAATAGTTCTGCAAAGCATTAGAACTCTGCACAGAGTTTCTCAATGGAAAAAATAACTAATTTAGTTTATAATCTATGGTGTCCGCCTGTATCGGGAACTGCAGGTTCGACACGCGTTTACAGATACAAGTGACCTTGTTGACAGATACAAAGACGATCGGAGACCCCATTTGACCTAAAGAGGAAAATGGAACTCAGCGTCCACGCCACATTTGGTGCACTATGGGAAATGTAGTGGCTTTGCGCTAGTGAATTATGCGGTCTTGATGTCTGTGTAGTTTAATCCAACAATTAAAATGTAAATAAAAAGCTTTTGGCTTACTTATTGCTTTTCCTGTTATTACAGGGTGCACGTGACCTCAAAATAGCAATAACAATGCCCTTGAAATAGAATAAGAATAGGATAAGGAATAAATAAAAGCAGGAAGAAAGGCTGCAGTGACTCTTCACACACCTCTGTGATTTAAGCCCAAAAAGCACTCCCTAAAACGTACGGCCGAATTATAATGGATAATGGTTAGTCACAAAGTAAAAGGCAGACCATCAAGCAGATCATGGTTAACCACAAGTGATCAGTAATAAATCCCCCAATTATAAATGATTATTCTTCAAATTAATTATATAAAATTAATGATTCCTTTTGTGCTTCTAGGAATACTACCCACTACAGAAACAGAAAGAGAAAACAAAACAAAATGTGAAATGTATTTCTTGATATAAAATCAAAAGATCATATGAGGAACATATAGCAACAATGCTTTTAAAGCATAATACAAATAGATTTTTTTTAAATGTTACCTGTGGTTTATTGATTAAATAATATTTTAAATGTCATACTTTTCCTTATACATATTATCAAGTAAATGTCCGTGGTATGTCTGGAACCTAAAATCAGTTAATGGTTGCATTTTTCTTTCTTCAGTCCACATTGAAAGATTCATATCTTGCTACAGAAGCACGTAAATACAGAAATAAAACAAACTTCTTCTCCTGTGTGTTCTCTTTTATTTCCTCTTGGGTTCAGTGGGTGTCACTGAGAGCCTTCTGGCAAGTTTCCATGTGATGGTTTGCTTATTAGATTAGATGTGTCTGTTTATAGCCATTTAAGTTATTTATTTAACTATTTTGAGCATGGGCAGCATGATGGCTTAATGCTTACAACTGTAACCTCATACCTTAATGGTACATTGGTAACAGTATCGATATAGCGTCACAATTATTTTTTTATCCATCTTTGAGATGCCTATTCACTTTAAAGCAGTGCTTTAAGTGGTGAAAAACATGTGCTGGTACTCCCCTTGTTATTCAGTACCGGGTGTCAGTTCTCCCCTTGTTATTCAGCACGAGGTGCAGGTACTCCCCTTGTTATTCAGCACCGGGTGTCAGTTCTCCCCTTGTTATTCAGCACGAGGTGCAGGTACTCCCCTTGTTATTCAGCACCGGGTGTCAGTTCTCCCCTTGTTATTCAGCACGAGGTGCAGGTACTCCCCTTGTTATTCAGCACCGGGTGTCAATTCTCCCCTTGTTATTCAGCACCGGGTGTCTGTACTCCCCTTGTTATTCAGTACCGGATGTCGGTTCTCCCCTTGTTATTCAGCACAAGGTGCCGGTACTGCCCTTGTTATTCAGCACCAGGTGTCGGTACTCCCCTTGTTATCCAGTAGCAGGTGACAGTACTCCCTTTGTTATTCATGTCAACAGATACGACAGGTGCTGGTACTCTGAAAAGAAAAACAAAGAGGTGCTGGTACTGTGTACTGGTGAGTACCAGCACAGTTCAAGCACATACTGAAAACAAATGGAAGGTACTGAAGCCCATCCCAGCCAGCAAAGGGTATGAGGAAACCTGGCACTGGTGCCAGTCCATTCAGAAATGAGACTAAATCACATGTGTTTGAGCCACAGGAGGAAGCCAATGTAATGGAGGAAATATATAATCTGTGGCAGATAAGGTTCAAACCCACAACCCAGATGAGGTGGAAAATTCAGGTCCCAAATTGGTACCACCAACACGATGAGTACAAGCCATATAATCAAATCCAGAGTTGGATAGTTCAGGTCCAGAAAGTACGAATCCTGACCAAGGTTTTGGTTCAACCAACCAGTTGAGCACTGTGACTGTGACTCAACTGGATGGTTGAAACAAAACCTTGGTCTGGATTTGTACTTTCTGGACCTGCTTCCAAAAACCAATACAGCTCAAATGAGTTGATGTCTATGTCCATCATCACTTTTAAGGGAAGTATTGATCTATGGTGCCGCGTAAGTCAGGCGAAGCTGAAAGAATATGTATATTTACATAAAACCCAAGTTCCTTTTCAACTGGGTTGAAGCATGATGAGTTGATGTCTTATTTTTAGCTTTACAATTTCACTAAAACAAACGAATAACCTCATACACACTCATAAATTCTCAAGAAATAAATTTATTAATTATGATATCATTTAAGGATACAGATACAGTATTTGGGACCATATCAGCATCTACTGGAAAAAACCTGAAATGGCACCAAATGTAATGGAAGGATTTAACTGAGCTGTACCTCACAGTCTTAAATATATTTTTCCCGGAAGCTAGATTGACAGCTAAGCTATCTAGGCCTGCCCTCCACATAATTTTGAAAAATTAAAGAAAATCCTGGAGTGTAAGAAATTCTCTTCTGTCCTACAAAGCCTAGACGGGCATCAACAGAACAAAAGAAGGCTTAGAGGATAGAACTGGCAGCAGCATTATAAAAGTAAATGAAATAAATTATAGAACAGTCAGTCAGTACCTGGCACTGGAGTGTAATAGGAAGTTGCAGAGTGCTTTCACTTCCTTGACAGTTTTTGGTTCCTGAGGTGTAGTAATTGCTGAATGTCAATGTAAACATGATTGTAATTTTCTGGGTGCAGAATTTTTTTTTTTTCTGTGGTATTTCTCGTCTTTCTTTCTTTAGAAGATCTATAGTTTTACTGAAACACTAGGCACAATTTCACATGCAGCATTCAAAGTGTGATGGTTGTTTTTTGTGTCCATTTGAACCCATATTCTCTGCTGACCTCAACATAGCATGTTGTCTGTACAGAAGAATACATTAGACTGATTGGAAATGGCTATAAATGCATAATATATCATGGGGAAAGGAAACATGATGATTTTTTTTTTTTTTTTCTGAAGACCATTTTTCTGTTTTCGGGGATACGGGCATGGAGGATTCACACAAAAATATGAACATTACTAGCTGGGATTGAACACCGATTTGTCACTTGTCTTGTTAAGCAAGGTCTGAGCAGATACCACATAGCTAGCAGAGGGCATCCTATATATACAGAACTATGCAGAAGTCTGAGGCTGTCAAAAGAAACGTTTAAAGCTGTTTGGCTGGGTAGTAAGAACAAAAACGCCATTTAAGCATTAGAACATATGCAAATTAGGAATAGCACAATAAAAACTAGTAAGGCTTTCTTCTGTTCTCCAAAATGTTCCTGATGTCTTGCTGGATAGCGAGATGATCACTGCTTCAGGTTCCAAACCTCTCCTCAGGGGCACCTCAGCCATTCCATGTATTTGGTAAATTTCACCACCAGCTCACTCAATTAATTTAATTAGTTAAAAAAGTCAATGAGATATTGATTAGCTATAATCAGTGCTAGTGGCCAAGTCAAAAAATACATGGATGTATTGGATGGTTGCTACAAATGCTGGAGTGACATTAGGAGAGGTTTTCAAATGGCTAAGCTGACACACTTTGACAGGCATACTATCATAGTTTTACAGCAACATAAAGATCATTTAAACATCATTTTCTTTTGGCTGCCTAAGACTTCCGCACAGTACTGTATATCATAATGGTAACACAGGAAGGTAAAGGTAATTCCATGACTACTTAACATTTCACTTATGTGAAATAATAATTTAAAACCTGACTGCGTATAATATCATTAAAAGAAGTGTGGACCAATCATGGAAAAACCTGCTGAGTTTTATTCTAAAACCAAGGTCAGGGTAATGGCAGATTTCTGGGATAAAACTGCAGTGATACTTATTTGTAGGGCTAGGGCAGTGATTATCAGTCACTATCAAACAGTACTGTAAACAAACAAACAAACAGTTTGAAATAAAACCCCAAATCAGGATGCTGCTGAAAAGTGCTGAATGATGTCCACCAGGGGGCATCCATCTGGCCCATGTGATACTTGGAGTTACATAACCTTACTGTGTATATGATATTTTCAAGACTGCACTGCAATGTGATTTGCTATTAAAACTATATTCTAAATTATACTGAGTGTCACACCCCGATCGTCCGCTCCTCTCATGTGCCACGCCCCCTCATTAACCCCATGTGGATTCCCCGTGTTTACATGGGGTTAACGAGGGGGCGTGGCACACGAGAGGAGCGGACGATCGGGGTGTGACACCGACGGCACAAACTTAAGCATATTATCCATATATACCACATGATATAGAAATAAAAAATTCAAAATGTATACATTAATCACCAGAAAGCTCAACTCATATTTGAATCTGTATCTTTTGGTTCCTAAATCTCATATTATTGTCAGTTTCTGCTTTTCCAGATCAATCTTTGTAAGTCTGTGCATCAGAAAAAGGGACATGGAAGCCCATTGTAAAATTAATGGAGTGAAGACTTGTGATATTTCCTTGTATAATACTGATTTTGCGTTCAGTATCTTGCTGTTTTGGTAGTGTATAACCGATTGCTTTTAGACATATTTGTATTTAGGAATGCTAAACGTTGTACTACAATACAATATTTAATGTGAGATCAAATTACAAAAATGTCTACAGTATTGACACTAAACGTAAATAGTACGTGAAATCCTAAAGGTTTCCAGGTAAAAGTCAGTCCCTGACCAGGTTCTTCTATAGGACCTTACTTATCTGGCATGGTCTCAGCTGTTTTAAACATTCATGGCTCTACACAGTGTAACCTGAAACAGACTTCTCTGCTTACTATTTCATTTACTAATTGTTATTCCACACTTTTACCAAGCATTAGCTTCCTGGAATGGGAAAGTAAATATCTCAGGAGCGTGTCAAATCAAAACTTGCTGTTCTACGAATAAAATTCATGGCATAAAATTGCCACTGTAAATATCTGCCTCATAGATGTGTGGCTGATTAGCGAGCCATTCCGTAGAATGATACATTTTATTTTCTTCTGGTACAATTTTAGAACAGCAAATGATCGATTCATCACAAATAATTTCAAAGAATGCCCTATTTCCCATGACACATTTATACAAAGTGTGCCAAGAGCATTGTTTAAGGTATTGAAAGCATACATTATTGAACGTGTATGTTATTGAAGTGTATAGACAGTCTTATATTTCTAATGAAACCTCACAAGAGACACATTTTTCTCTTATTTGATTTTCTCTGCTTTTTAACTGTGTCCAGTGCTGTTTTATACTCAGTTGCCAGCTGCCTGAAATCAAAATCCATCTGGCACCTGCTCCTCTAGTTCTCATCCCTGCTGCTCCCACACAAATCACTTGTGCTGTCCTACGTGCTGCAGGAGATGGATGTGCGGCCAGGGGTTCGAAAAGCAGCCACCTGCAGCAGCTGGAGGAAGGACTCCCCAGCAGATTTTATACACCACCTCAATTCTGCGACACTATAGATTATTTTATAATTATGAAAGTGGGTCCCAACAAGATAAGTCGCACAAACAAGAACTGAGCATAAATATTTCTACAATGTCTCTATTGTAGTTATTCTGTGGATTAATTAGTATCCAGGAAATACTAACATGTTTTAGTATTTAGTGCTTTATAGTCATCAGTTGTCCCTGATTTCTCATTAGTGAAATGGACAAAACCCTAATCCCAACCCTAACCCCCACCCAGCTCTAACCTTAACCATAAGTAACCAAACAAAAAACAAGACTTTTGGCATTTTTAGTTTTTTGATTGCAGTGAAGGACTTTTATAAAATTGAATCTCCCCTTGTGGGGGCTGAAAAAAATGGTCCCCACAATGTCAAAATAATAGGTTTTAATCACATTATGGGGACATTCGGTCCCCACGATGTAATGTATACCTGGACCACACACACACACACACACACACACACACACACAAGGTAGCTATATCCATATTTAATGTGTTATTATTATTTTCCTATAAATATAGCATTAACATAATTATATATATATATATATATATATATATATATATACTTATGTTTAATATGAAATGTTTATTCATTTATATTTTTTTGTCCATTGATAGATTAGACATTGGCCCAGCGTAATAAAATACACAGTAACACACAGTCACAAATAGACATAACAGTTCAGCAGTATATTTTGTGTTATAAGTAGTTATAGCATCGAACATATACACCAATCAGCCATAACTTTAAAACTACCTGCCTAATACTATGTAGGTCCCCCTCGTGCCGCCAAAACAGCTCTGACCCACTGAGGCATGGACTCCTCAAGACCTCAGAAGGTGTCCTGTGGTTTCTGGCACCAAGTCGTTAGCAGCAGATCCTTTAAGTCCTGGAAGTTGTGAGGTGGGGGCGGCATGGATGGGACTTATTGTCCAGCACATCCCACAGATGCTCCATCGGACTGAGATCTGGGGAATTTGGAGACCAAGTCAACACTTTGAACTCTTTTTCGTGTCCCTCAATCCATTCTAGAACAGTTTTTTCAGTGTGGCAGGGAGCATTAACCTGTTTAAAAACACCACTGCCACTGGGGAATATACTGGGGTATGCTTGGTCTGCAAGGTAGGTGGTACGTGTCAAAATAGCACCCACATGAATGCCTGGAGCCAAGGTTTCCCAGCAAAACATTGTCCAGAGCATCAGACAGCCTCCGTCAGCTTGCCTTCTTCCCATAGTGGATCCTGGTGCCATCGCTTCCATTATTCCAAGGTCCAGTTCTGACCCTTACATGGCCAGTATAGGTGTATTGCATTGTAGGCGCTTTTGGCGGTGGACAGGGGTCAGCATGGGCCCTCTGACCGGTCTGCAGCTATGCAGCTCCATATACAGCAAGCTGTGATGCACTGTGTGTTCTGGCACCTTTCTATCATAAACAGCATTAACTTTTTCAGCAATTTGTGCTACAGTGGCTCTCCTGTGGGATCAGACCAAATGGTATATACATATATTCAGCATTTCATTATGAATGTATGACAGGACATTTTTTCCCGTGGTTTGGGAAATTTATTTATACAAAAGGGGGAAGTAAAATTACGAGGTCTTTAAATATTTTGGCAATTTTTTTCTTAATCGAAGCGCAAAAAATAAAATTTCTAATGGGTTTTAATATAATCATAAATCTTTTATTTTGTATGGTCATCTTGAACTGGGAATTATGTTTTATATATTTTTCTATCCAAAGCAAGCTACTAATGGGAAGGCAAAGTCAACCTGATCTTGCAGCAGTTCTGGGTTAAGGGACTTTCACTGGGGCCCTATGGTCAAACGTCAGCTTGGGGGTTTGAACCAGCAACTTTCAGATCAAAGGGACAGCCTCCCTATCTTTACAGGGGGGTTCTAACTCCCGCAATAATCAAAACCGGCTGATACAAAGCCCCCAATAATAATGTCTCCCTCTAAATGGGTGGAGACCTCAAGCCCCCAGTGTTCAAACCAAAGCAACGCCCTTGGTGATTATCCTCCACTGGTCACCAAGTCCATAATTCCAAATATGATAATCATGATGTTATTATCAACTCCAACATGATACAATGACCACAGTCAGTAGTTTCTCATTGTCACGCTGTCATGCACATATTTATTGTATGGTGTTAGGATGATATGCAGTCCCAGAACCTCTGACACAAGTCCTGGCACAGACCATAAACCATGAAGATCACCAGGCTTGTAGGCACTAAGCTGACCAAAAGGATCCCCAGCATTGTCTCCTGCATTATGAGCAGGTAGACACCTAGAGGAAGGGAGCTGATGTAGAACAGGCCAAACAGCCAGACCAGTGCCTTGGCTGAGGTTTGGCAGATGATGGAAGCCCAGTCTAACGTGGACCTGCGTTGGTAGACAGTGGTTGTAGACTCGGGACTGGGAGAGCTATAGTCTGGGTTAGGGGTTAGTGGATTGCGATGGGGACTTGCTGGCTCTTGGGTAGTCTCCATCATAGTGATGACCAGGCAGTTGGAGGAGCTGTGCGAAATGGGAGTGTTAACCTGTGAGCCGAGGTGCCTGGGGCTGAGGAGGAGCTCAGCAGTGGAGTTCTGGCTGAGGTTCCGTCTATCGCGTCTCAGAATGGTCAGGGCTGCCACCAGGTTGCTGTCATCTGGGATGCCTCTCACAGCTTCCTCCGGCAAGGTGGTGGGGTAGCGGCAGAAGGGGCAGGTGATGGACCGTCCCTCTGCCATATCAAGTATCTTAGTCAAGCATTTGGTGCACAGTCGGTGACAGCAGTCCAGCACCTTAGGCCGTCGGCTTCCCAGGGTGTAGACGCAAAAGCAGATCTTGCACTCCAGTTCTTCCATGCCGAAGCCGTCTGTGACATCCTCCAACATCTGCCCCATCATTTCAAGTAGCCACAGTTTGGGTTCAGTTAGACAAGATACCAGAACGGTTATGGAGAGCTTGAGCTGAAACTATCGTCTGGCATCTCCATCTCCCTTAGTGTGGTGGTAGAACATCATCTTGCTCTCCATTGCCACCATGTAAAATCCATCCTGTTGAACGAAAAGGAGAAATATGTTTCTCAAAAATCTGAATTGACTCTACTGGGATGTTGAAGTCTCTATGAGAGGAGGATCATAAATACGTTCGAGGCACGCTAACAGAGAGAAATCTCGCAGACTGTGAAAGTCTTACTTGAAAATGAAAGTAATAATCATTAATGCAACATCAAACACTGTCTGGCGTTTAACTATATTATTACAACTATATTACAATGATTGAACTATTGATAATGTACAACACTGCAAATTTGACATGTTCTAAGTTCTAACCATATATCTAGAACTTGTACAATGCAGAACCTGTTAACCTCCACTATCGTGTTGTGGATCTATGGTAGGACTGTAGAGATGCATTGATGCATTGTGATAAAAGGATTACTAAGGTTGTGATTGAACTGCATCAATGCACGATTTTTTTTGGGAGGGGGGGGGGATTACTGCTACTTCAGGGTTGTGTGCTTTTGTGCTCGCATGCAGGAAGATATGCAAAGTAGCAGAACGCTACAGTACGCAAATTTCCAAAAAAAAATACAGGGGAAGCCTCATTAATATTCAAAAAGGAAGCACTACTTGATGATTTTTGCACTAAGACTCTTTTGATAAACTCGCCCCTGTTTTGTAGTGCAGAGCCCTTCCTCTGTTGGTTAAGATAATCTTTGCGGTATGATGCTTTTGGGAACTGGCCCTCTTTTGTAGCACAAAAAAGTCATTATTTTTGCTAGCTACAGCAGCAATGATAACTCAGTGGTAGCAAACTAGCTAGCTAATAAAAAATTAATGTTAGCCTTAAAGATGGACAATATATTGGTTAATATATCGGTATTGGCTGAAATTCATTGAAAATCAAGATACTGGCATCTGTTCAATCATGGACGTTTATTTTTCATCAATATTAAAACATTATCAGAATTCAAAGTTAGCAGAACCCGAATTAAAGACACAACTGCTAAAATAATTGTGATGACTGCATTGGATGATCATCCATTTTCTGTAATGGATGACGGAGGATTTCATTGGTTCATTCACCACTTACAAGAGGTTTATAATTAATTTTGAAATCTAGCCCATAGATCGATCATTTTCCACAGAATAAAAAAGATGTAACGTCATTCCACTACTCCAGCTCAACAAGTTTCACCGCCGGCAAATTTCCACATCCGAGCATTACTACAGGTAGTTAGCCTAGGTGAAAGCAGCCAATCAAAGCAGTGCAAAAAAAAAGGTTCGAATTTAGGTTTGGTTATCAAAATAATCAAATAATTGATTAACTGAATTATTGAATGATCATTATCAAATCGAATTACCTTGGGGCCAGTGATTTACACCCCAACTCTACAATTGTTAAGCCACAGGCAATCCAGCACCCAAGAGTACACTTCATCTCATTTATAAAATTTTATAGCCGAAGGTATGATACAATTTCATTAAATTAACTAATCTCCGAAGGCCTGGCTTTTTATGATCAGTAATTTTACAGATAAAAATATTTTCTACACAGACGTTATCTCATATAATGTGCAGCAACGTTTAAGTGCAAATAAAATTATATATGTCAGCTCTGCAAGCATTGTGTTACAGGTTTTAGCACCTATATTCTGTTAAAAACAGATGTGGTCACATGTATATAACTAGATCAGATTTATGATACGGAAATGCGAGTTGCGTTACCTCTTGGCGGTGATCCAGGAGACATGGTTGATGTCCGTCCCCCAGACTCATTAGGAGCCACATTTCCAGCTGCACATATTCTCTTCCAGCTGTTTCTCGGCTGTACCTCATCTGTTAGCGACTTGTGTTGTCTGTCCCCTCCGCCATGGACTCTAATGGATATCTAATACACTTCTGCGTATGGGACACCAACTTGTCTGTGCTATTTAAACCCCTACCTGAGTTTCAGTGGCAAGGAAACAGGGTAAACAGACTTTATCCGACTTCAAACAGGTAACGTGACTCTTACCTGTAAGAGCTACCTGGCTGAGGGATTTGACACTGGTTACTGCATCTTGGCTGGGCCGCTGACATCGACACCCACAAAACCCTCTATTTAATGACAAGACCCAGTACAGTGCTGCATTATTGCACTGGAGTAGTTTCTCTGGGATAGATGAAAGACGACTTATCGCACATATTATCTTAGCCTTTTAAACTTCTTTTCTGATCTAACAGAATTTAGTTTTGGTTGTCTAATTTGTGAGTAGCTACCAAAAACTTCCTTGTGGCTGCAAACCAACTGAATACAGACACATCGATCAGCAAGAAAACCAAGAAAAACACTTCACTTAAGGCCATGTTTTGCGTAATTTATAAACTCATTCATAACAAATAATAATGCATTCATAAAGCATTATAAACATGGCTCTAAATATTTATCAAAAGGCATAACACATTACAGCCATGTGTATTATGCATTATGACTGCCTTAAGAAGCTCTCGTCAATAATGTACTATATATACCATTTTAATGCATTTAAATGGTTGTTATAAGCATTAAGGATGCTTTGTACTGCATTGTAAATGTATCATGTTTATTATGCTTTATGAATGCATTATGAATGTGTTTGTAAATTACTAAAAAACATGGCCTTAAGTAAAATGTTACCAGAAAAAAATAGGGTTAAGATGAACTTAATTGATTCCAGGGGGAAATTCGGGAAAAATGTAAGTCCTTCGAATGAGATTCAGACGAGCAGATGAGAATTTCAGTACCATCCCAGTTACCAGTCCAAGCTGATTTTTTCCCACTTGTTTCGGAATGAAATTCATAGGAAGAATGATTTTGAGAGCAGTTTTTGAACCGTGATTAGTGTGAATCATCAGCGTAATGGGTGTTATGTTTATCTCCACATGGCACCATCCTGGGGCGAATACCCAGAATAGCTCCTTCGGAGGCATCCTTACAAGCCGAGACATCCTTACAGCCAGGTGGCGCCGTGACGAGATGTCAGACCCGGCTTAGCTGACTCCTCAGCATTCAAAGGAGCCCTGCCTCTAATTTGAAATCCCTCCCCATCACCAAACTTCACATTAGCGAATAGCAGGTATGTTACTCGGTATGAGGGAGTGAGAGTTTTTCCAGAGGTGGGAGTGTCTTTGGGACGGGCCAGGGCTGCAAGCGTTTGAAATTGAAATGAATTAGCCAACACCAGAGATGGCTTCACCTGTTTTTGAACTTCGGTTGAGAGCACAGAGTGATGAGTCATTTTGACCATTGAGGTTATAGTGTCACATTACTTCTTATAATGATGAAAGTATCAAATTATAATTAGTTCACTTTGGTTATCTATTTTGGTGAAAGATCTGTTAATATTAAAAGTAAAAATATGCCAAATATCATACAAGGCTAATATTTTCCCCAGCCCAAAAAACAAAAATGAGGAGTTAATTGATTGGAAGTCTCTAAGCTCTCCTTACTGTTTGACTCTGTGTAATTGCATTTGTGTCCTGTGACAGCTGAAGGGACACATCATTAATTTGAAGGTGATAGGCACCCTTAGGTACCTTTGCGGTCCTGGGCCTGTTTTCGTGATTTGATCTAGGTTCACCAAGAACTGCTACTAGAGAAGTGGCTTGAAGATGAATGATTCGACTGATGTACATTAAGTGAGGCAAATGAAGTGAAAACAAAATGTGGCCCTACACCGTAGGCAGATGGTGGAGACATATGCAGAAGGCATACTAAACAGCACAAAGTTAATGAAGGTCCCATGGAAGTAAAACACAGAACCTCACAGTTCTGACTTGAAAATCATGTCACATAATGAAAAAGTGAAGCACAATAATGCAAAGTTCCACAGCACTTCATCATTTAAATAATTCAACATTTACTTATTGGTGCATTGCAATGTCATTAGCAGTATCTGTATTTGTTCAACCAACAAAATTATCTCTCTCTCTCTGTCTGTATTTGGACAGAAGACTAGAAGTGGGGGGGTGGTTAATATAAAAGATCATATTAAAATTGTGGTTTCCAATCTAATATTCATTGGCAATACAATTGTTATTCCTTAACTACACTAAGTTTTATGAACTATCTGATGAAAAGATATATAAATCAAAAATTCAGTTTTGCATTGGAAATAGTAGTTATATAGAAAAATACCCTTCAGTTGGTTGGTGATAATCTTAAATTCTAATGATGTGATATTTGTGATATTATGTTTATATTAATGTTACTGTGCAGTTTGCTAGGAGAACATGAATTATTACTGTACAACACTAATTAGTTACTTTTATAGGGTCAGGCAGGACAGGACATGACACCGAGAGTGACACCCGGGAAAGGTCAGCTCTCAGGCCGGCGTCTGTTACCTTGGTGGATCAGCTGCAGAATATAGCGATTCCTTTTTAAAAAAATTGTGGTGACTGAAATGAGTAGTTAGTGAAATCAAAGGCCATCCACGCTGGAATGAATAATTTTGAAGAAACATAGAAATGCCAGTCATTGACATTTTGTTGACTTTTTACAACTAATATCGTAAAAGTTCAGGTAGAAAAAATATCTGATTGAAACAAATTATCTGTGCGTTTCTGAATAATGTATCCATATGCATCCCTAATGTTTACTGTACTATTCACAGTGATACCCACAGTAGTGACAATGAAGCTTAATATCTGCCCTGCTCAAAGGTCATATGAGCGTAATTGGGATGTAGATTTTCTATTGTTGCTGACAGCCAGGAGAAAACTTGATCTTAAGACCCAAAGGAAAAGACTTGGGTCTGCACCAGTCTGCAAACCCAAGGAAGCATCCTACTTCAGCATTCTTGGAATAAAAAGAGAATTGTTATTCACACTACCACTAACTGCTTCCAAGGCCTTTGTGGTGGGGTGTGAGTACATCCACATGCACGCAACAGACACCTCACAAGAAGTAGCCCAGAGAGGCTGGTGTTTAATAAATAATGAAGGTTATACAATCCAGTGAAAAGGAGGATTAGGGGCCCCAGGGATAAGTGCTGGCGTAGTCAGGCCGGGGGGAGTTTGGGGATAGGTGCTGGCGTAGTGAGGCCAGGGGGAGTTTGGGGATAGGTGCTGACGTAGTCAGGCCGGGGGGAGTTTGGGGATAGGCGCTGGCGTAGTCAGGCCGGGGGGAGTTTGGGGATAGGCGCTGGCGTAGTCAGGCCGGGGGGAGTTTGGGGATAGGCACTGGCGTAGTCAGGCCAGGGCGAGCTTGGGGATAGGCACTGGCGTAGTCAGGCCAGGGCGAGCTTGGGGATAGGCGCTGGCGTAGTCAGGCCGGGGGGAGTTTGGGGATAGGCGCTGGCGTAGTCAGGCCGGGGGGAGTTTGGGGATAGGCACTGGCGTAGTCAGGCCAGGGCGAGCTTGGGGATAGGCACTGGCGTAGTCAGGCCAGGGCGAGCTTGGGGATAGGCGCTGGCGTAGTCAGGCCGGGGGGAGTTTGGGGATAGGCACTGGCGTAGTCAGGCCAGGGGGAGTTTGGGGATAGGCACTGGCGTAGTCAGGCCGGGGGGAGTTTGGGGATAGGCGCTGGCGTAGTCAGGCCGGGGGGAGTTTGGGGATAGGTGCTGGCGTAGTCAGGCCGGGGGGAGTTTGGGGATAGGCGCTGGCGTAGTCAGGCCGGGGGGAGTTTGGGGATAGGTGCTGGCGTAGTCAGGCCGGGGGGAGTTTGGGGATAGGTGCTGGCGTAGTCAGGCCGGGGGGAGTTTGGGGATAGGTGCTGGCGTAGTCAGGAAGAGGGGAAGCTCAGGGAAGCTGGCCAGCTTCTTTACTCCCCTCCCTTCCTCCATTGCTGAGCTTCCTCTCTCTGTAATGGAGCTGCCATCCTTCTCAGTTGCTCCCAGGTCTGGCCTTATTGCAAAGGGGAAGCATTTGGGAACAACAGAAACTCAGCCACATAGTGGCAGACCACATAAAGTAAAATAATGGGGTTGCAGAGTACTGAGGCACATAGTACATAAAAATCGGCAACTATCTGTTGACTCAAGGACTGCACAATAAAAGCACAAAAACTGTGAGCTGGGAGCTTGATGGAATGGGCTTCCATGGCTAAACAGCTACATGCAAGCCTCGCATCACCAAGCACAATGCCAAGTGTCGGATGCAGTGGTGTGAAGCGCGACGCCACTGGACTCTGTAGCAGTATAAACATGTTCTGTGGGGGGATGAATCACACTTCTCTGTCTAGCAGTCTGATGGATGAGTCTGGGTATTAGTGGGTGCCAGGAGAATGTTACCTGTCTGATTGCATTTGGTGGAATATAAAACATAACCCACATCCAGTTAAAGGCAGTTAGTGGAAATAAAATGGTTACAACTTTCAGGAAATTCAACAGAAGATCCATGATTAATCTCTGGAACCACAATGTGATTCAGACGCTGTGGAACAGCTAGCTAAGCTTCATGTTACTGAGACTGGGAAATGCTTACCATGTCCTGCAAGCTTCAAGGGTAGAAATGCTTGAATAACTCCTTACATGTACCAATGTCAAAAACTTTTGTGTGAAGAAATGTGATTTTAGAGTTTTTACGAGCAAAAAGGCTCGGGAGATAGAGATACCGGAAAACCCCCAACTGGGTAAGTTTATTAGAAAAAAGACAGAACAAAAAGTAATACAAATATGGGGGTTTAAGCCTGGGGGCAGTCATCCTCAAATATTGCCTAAAGAAAGCAAGTTCACTAACATTATTAGCAGAACCATTCCTTCTCTCGTCTCTCTCAAGGTTCTTCTCTGCATGGGCTTTACGCCTCACCAAGGAGGACTGCTTCACCCCCTGGTGGGGGCAATCATGGGCCGCCAGCCTTGTCCTGTTATCGCCCCTTAAGGCCAATGATGAAGAAAGGATGGTTATGGTTGCCGTGTGTTGCTGAGTGCTCCCCATGGTGCTAAGTGGCATATTTATGGCCAGCCATCAAATCATTGTGTACCTCAGATCCTTTCCATGTACTGATTGGGGAAGCTCTGCAAACTTCAAATAACATTGTGAGTTATTGGGAATATGTTACCGGCTCTCATTTTTTGTTTATTTCTAATTACTCTTCCAATGGTCAAGAAGCGCTAATGCATTGAATGCAGAGAATTTGACAATTCACATCAGATATGCATGAAATATGCTTCAGATATTACAAGTGGTACACTGTGATTTTGACATGCAATGTTTAAAATTATGTTGTGGTTTCAACACAAGCGTGGTTACCACGGTTGTGAACTTTTCACTTAATTTTGATATTTGTGTAACAGGTTCGTATGATTTGTTTCTGCAGTCTGTTTTGTAGTTATGTCTAAAGGTTCTTCTAAGTAGTATTTAAGAGTACATTTCCTCAGTGAAATCTATGAGGGGTTTCATTTCTTATATCAATACAATTTAGGAATGCATTCTTGAGGTGAAAACAACACTATTTGTGCTTTTTTTCTGCAGTCAGGTATTCTGATAAGGTTCGAGAGGCTCAGTGTTACGGAAATCAGAAACTTGGTCCTTACTCCTAATTCTTTGTTACCAGAAGTAATGATAACTGAACCATCCACCCACAAGCTCAGCCATGCTAATGAGCCAATGCTTCATCTGTTGTAGAGATGGTAACTCCACTCCTGCAGGGCAGGGGCCTGTTCATATTTTTTGGATGAATTTTTAATAATATTCCAATTAAGACCTTGAAACTAGCTGAGGGTATCCCCAAGCTCCAATGTACTCCTTTAAATTAATTTGCTTTGGTGGAATGAAAGCTGGCATCCACAGGAAACCTTCCGGGACGAGGCTTTCCTCTGAACTGATCTACACAGAGCAGCCTTGAGTGAGTTTAGTTTCATTAGCTTTTTGTGATTCGCTGTTAAACAGACACTGGAGCTTACCTAGATTTCTGCACTTTGAAGATCTCTCCTTAACTGACGCCATCGATCCTTCTTCCAGCAGGGTCCCCTAGTCGTGGTCATGGGGGTCAGTTAGCTGGGATGATGGACAGGACGTTAGTCCATCACAAGGCACATAAGCTACGGGCAATTTGGAGACACCAATCAGCCTGACCGTAAGTCTTTGTACCATGAGAATAAACTGGAGGAAACCATCACAGCAGATGGGGAGAACATGCATGAACTCCACACACACAATTTCTGGACACAACTCTTTGCGGCAATCATAATAACTTTGAACCAGGGGCAGAATAATGTATAGGCTATCCCAGGCTACTGTCTCAGGGAAAAAAAGAACAGCTTCTTAACTTGTGTTAGGATCTGTCTCCATCTGTTCAGTCCTGACCAGCTAGCAGAAATCCAGTGTCTTCCCCTCTTCTTCCTAATTATCCTAACCTGTTCCCCATTACATTCCTAGTGTTTAGTTATTGTTATGTTCTGCACCTGTTGCTCATGTTTAGTGTATATATGTGCTTTATCTACGCCTTTGTTAGTGTTAGTGCTCTGTGTTGGTTCCCACTCATGACTAGTTAGTGTTAGTATGCTCTGTGTTAGGGGCTTCTTGATGCCCCTTGGGATATTCCCTCCCTCCTTTTGCCCCTGTTTAGTAATTTGTTTGTTATCTATGTGTGTTCCAGTCTTTCAGTGAAGTCCCACTTGGTTACTCCTACCTGCATTTGGATCATCATTCCTTCCCCATTCGTGACAACTAGCAATAACTGAGTGTTCATACCGATCTCAGTTTAGGGAACCTAGATAAGTTAATCCACCCCTGTTTCAAACCCTTGACCTTCAAGGCGTGTGGCAGCAGTGCTGTCTTCGGAGCCACCATGCCACACTGTTAAGCTAATAACCTTCAGTCATTTTACTGAAAATATGGCATATCTGACTATAGATTTTTTTCTTGGACATTGATATCTTCAATGCCTGCGTATTGAATAAAAGAGCATGACAGTTCTTGAAGCAGTGCTGCTCATACATATTGTATTGGAAATACATGAACCCTTGTGAATTAAGAACTGAAAGCTGACTCTGAGGTCTGATTTATAAATCCATCCATCCATTAACCTTTTACCTGATTATCCAGTGGGGGTGGAGCCTGGCAGCATAGGCCACAAGGCAGGGGGGGCACTCAGAATGACGGTCCGTCCCATGACACACATGCTCATACGCTATGGGCAATTTAGAGATTACACTTAACCTGCCTGCATATCTGTGGACCATGGGAGGAACTTTGTGTCACCGAGGGGGAACATGCATGCGGTGCCCCCCAGCAGGGATGGACTACAAACTCCCAACCCTGCATGGGCGATGCAATGGTGCTACGAAGTGCATCCCCCTGACTTATAAATGTTATTAAATGTGTATAAAATTATCACTACTAATATTAGATGGCATGCTATCCATCCACCGGTTTTCTGTAACTGCTTGTCCTATTCTTGGTCACGGGGGGGTTGAGCTTATGGGCACAAGGCAGGGAACGACCCAGGACGGGGTGCCAACCCATCACACTCACACCTATGGGCAATTTGGTAACTCCAGTTAACCTTAGTGTGTTTTTTTGGACTGAAGGGGGTTTGGGGGGGGCTGGAGTAATACAAATCCCACACATATGGAACCTTATTTTTTCCTTTTTAAATAGCACACCAGTGTTGCACCCTACTAGTCGATTTACCTTTTCTGCCCCCTTGTGATTATTTTTGTAATGACTTTTCCTTCACTCCCTCCAATTACACGCACATGGACATATTATTAATTCACTGAATCAGACGTGTTTTCCAGGGTCCTTTAGATGGCACCAGCTACACACACCCAGAGACCACGTCATTCTCAGTATTACAGAGCTCTGATGGCACCAGCTACACACACCCAGAGACCACGTCATTCTCAGTATTACAGAGCTCTGATGGCACCAGCTACACACACCCAGAGACCACGTCATTCTCAGTATTACAGAGCTCTGAAGCTCCTGTCCTTCGGGACCAAAGATTATTCGGGTTTTTGCTTTGCATCAGCTGTTACTATAGCGGGGTAATTATTTAGATGACAAGCCACCTCACCTTGTGTTTCAAGTGTAAATGAGGTGCTCCACTGTTGCATCTCTTGAGGATGAGAGTTTCTGGCTTCTGTCAGGTGTTTTCAAGGGTATAACAGAACCAAGGCTGAAACTCTGAAGGAGTCAAGATACATTTGTTAAAACCTAATTAGCATTATGATTGCTACGTTAATCAAATAACAAGTGGATTTTAGGGTTTAAAAGGGGGCATGGGGTTGCTGTGGTTATCAGCGTTCACTCACAGCTCTGGAGACCTGGGTGTGATTCTCCAGCCAGACTTTATGCATGGGGAGTTTGCCTGCTCCGCTGGCACCGTTGCAATGGGTTGGCACCTCATCCTGGGTTATTCCCCGCCTTGCATCCATTGTGTCTGGGATATAAGCTCTGGACCCTGGCATCCCTGTATAGGACAAGTGGTACTGAAGATTGATGAATGCCTTACATATTTAATGAATAGATAATGATCACTAATCCATCTTTCATAACCACTGAAATGATCAGAGGGAGACTTGAGGCTGAATCTCAGCATTCAGTGGGCATAAGGTGGGGGGATGGGATGGCAGTCACTCAGTCTTCTATAATGAATGGGAAAATATGCAGCAACAAAGGTGAGTCAGAGCAGGGTGAATGCTAATTAGCGGTCTGTGGAAGAGGCCTGACCATCAGCACGCTGGAGTTTTCAAAATAAAGTGAGTCAACTAACAAGGTTCCCGGTGCCTAAATTGCAGTTGCACTGGTCACAAAAAATATGCCAAACATGAACACACTGCATGAGAAAAGAGAAGCACTGCTTGCCAGTGAAACCTCACTGAAATATATATGAATAAGGAGTACAATATGAGCTGCAAAGATGTAATAATGATTAATTCACCATTTTATCTGTTCTCACGAGTGCTTGGATTCTTGCATTTACTGGACAAATTAATCACCTAATAGTGAGACGGAATCCTGAGGGGCTAGTTCACTCTCCACCCTGAACACTCCGCATAGGTGGACCACAAACTCGACCTGCGCTAGGAAGATTATGTGGTCCATACCTTCTTCTGATTTCTCTGACGAGTGTCACTCATGCATGGGTTTATGAGCAGTATAAGCAGCTGAAGGATAACCAGCAGAAGACTCCTTCCCTGAAGCGTTAAATTTAATAGCCTCTTGGCAAATGAATCCTATGGGCGGCTAGCAAGTCTTACTGTTTTCATGCAGCTGCATTGCTCTTCTTCTTTTCCCCTATGAATGAGGGTTTCTATGGTTACCGGTATGCTGTACCTTTGAAGGATCAGCATGTCTACACTTTAGCTTAGTAATAACAATATTAATATCCCAAACGCAATTTTTGTATATAATAGTTGCCCACAAATCTAAGCCATAAGCAACAAAGTGATCATTTTAATAATCTGCTTTAGGACAAGTCTCTATTTACCCTCAAGTAAAACTGAATAAATGGCAAATAGGCAGATGGCAAATGTTTATTTTGTGGCAGTGACCAATCAGGTGCAAGAGTAGTTCTGGCTATGGTGCATTGTCACTGATTACTAATTAAAACGATCCCTAGATCTTCAAAGCATTCCCATACGGCAACTTTACAAGACAGCAATCAGAGCGTCCCCCAAAATACCACTCCAGCAGCGCTTGGCATGATTCCTCGCAATAGCGACGAGCAGTTTTCACATCCGTGTGGTTAAATGAGAACCTGCACCATGGGAATAAGGTGTTACCTTGGAGATGTGACTAATCTACCAGCAGGGGATCGTCAGAATGGTAGAGTAGGACAGGAAAGGGAGGGAAGCCGGTAGAAGGAAGCTGAAAATGCCAAATGAGTCATTGCAGACAGCAGTGATTGATCCACAAAAAGCCCCCGAGGAGGATGTGAAGGCCCCCTGCCGCTCATGATTGTGTACAAGGACCATAGAGTGAGCAAATGCATTATTCCAAGTTCATGCCATGATATTCTATTTTTAGATCAATGACAATGGTTTTCAGGCAACTGATGGTTACATTATTTAGACTATTGTTTACTTAAAAATTGACCAGATCACAATCCATCCATCCATCCATCCAATTTCTATACCCGCTTGTCCATGCAGGGGTGTGGGAGTATGGAGTCTATCGGCCAGGAATTATTATTCTAGGATTATTAAAGTCAAAATAGGTTTAAGAGGAAAACTACAACTGAAATCTTTTTTTCCTGAATACTTAGAACAGGCAACAAATTTTTCAGTCATAAATCCATCGATATTCATTTTGAAGAATCAGCAACAGCGGCATTAGCCTCAGTATTACGGTATTCTCAGCACATTAGCACGTACATAGAACGTCTCTTGCTGCTTCAGGTCTTGATGAACATAGAGCAGGGGAGGGCAATCTTATCCAGAAAGGGCCACAGTGCATGCAGGTGTTTGCTGTAACTCCATAATTAGAGGACTGATTGGCTGAAGAGTCCTTACACCCGGGTTTGAACAGTTGACCTAAAGTTATCCCAAAAGCCTGCATACACACCAGCCCTTTGTGTATATGATTGCCCTCCCCTGCTCTATGTTCATCAAGACCTGAAGCAGCAAGAGACGTTCACACCCCCCCCCCCCCCCCCTATTAAAGAAGTAAAATACAGTGGCTGGTGCATTTTGATGCCATCGTGAATTTGTAGAGTAAATATGTTTGAGGTTCCACTGCCTTCTCTACCTGCATTTGATGTTTAGAATGAAAAAGTTTACTGGCAAAGCTTAACTTTATATGACCATGATATCTATTATTTAATAATTCAGCAGCAATACTGGGTAACAAAATATCCAGCATTTCATACAAAAATTTGGCACAGCTTTTTCCAGCCGTTCCACTGAAAATTAAATACAGCACATTTTTTTCAAAAGTTTATTAAATACACTCCAAAAATATGTCATTATTCAAGTAAACACAAATATTAACATTATATCCAACCAAGCAATAGCTGAGCATTTCTGCAAGTACGAAACAATTACACTATAACATACAACACAGATGAGACCTCCATTCAAGCATACCATAAAACATTTAAACATCATTAAAATCACATAAGCAAGGGGTTACGATAACATACATAATTCAAGAAGTGAGCTGATGCAAAGATACATTATTCTCATATTTCTGTCACTGTTATGTTTGTAGACATTTTTGTTGATATCAAAACAATGGAGACAGGGAACCTCCCCCCAAACCTCTCGTGCATAATTTTGCGGTTATTTCATACTTCTTGCATATGAGTGTCAGGGTCAGTCCCTGTGGTCCTACCGTGTCCCTTCCCCATTTGACCAGCAGGTGTCGCTGGTCATCCCGTCCTTCATGTTAGTCTTTGTTCTCCCCTGTTACCTGTCTGGTCATGTGACTCAATGTGTTGAGCATGTGGTTGTCTGTGTACCCTTCTGTCCTGAGTACCCTTCTGTCCTGTGTTTGAATCCCACCTCCTCTGTTTTTGTATTTTGCTCCCTAGTGTTTCATTTTACTTTCTTTAGTTCTTGTGTCTGATTTTGTAGTTGGGTTTGGTATTGTTCCTTGTGCCCCTGCTTGTGTCTTTACCTGTTTAATTCCCTAGTGTTGGTTTCTGTTTCCCTGTGTCCTTGGTTAGTTCTTAGTTTCCCTGTTTTTTAGTTCCTTTGAGTTTATTAGTTTCACTTGTGCCCTGTTTCCCTGGTCTTTGTTAATTAGCCTCACCTGTCCTGTGTTAGTCTCGTTAGCCCTTAGTATTTTAGTTCCTGCTTCTGTTCAGTTCCCCAGTGGTTCATTGTTGTTGTTCGATGGTTGTGATGTTTGATGGTTTTGATATTTTCAGTGTTCAACGAGTATTTGGTTTTTGTTATTTAGCCTTGTTTAATCCCCTTCAGTTTTTGAACCCTTGTGGTCCTTTTGGTTTCGTTGTGTTTGTAGTGTTTTCTGTTTTATTTAATAAACCCTATTTTTTTGTTCTCGGAGCCGCCAGTGGGTCGTCCACCCTTTTTGTGCCCGATGCCACGTCCTCGTGCCCGAGCTGCCCGGATCCGTGACAATGAGTGGTTCTACACACACCCAGGTCCATATTTCAGAAGTGCTGAGTATAATCTTAAAAAATGTAAAAATTTCTGTCAATGTTTGGAAATCATCCACCGCAGCAGTGGCTGCTGGGAAAAGGTCATTTCTGAAACAACTGCCATGACTGGTGTGATCTCATGTGTCGTCTCTTTTACATGTGTAAGCTTTTTCAGTGATTAATCTGCTCCTCGGTGTATTAAAATAGGATCAGCACAACCCAGGACTATGACAAAGCATCAATCCTTCAGTCACACGAACAATGCATACAATCCTTGCTGGTGTCAGCAGATTTCTGTTATTCAGTTTGGTCACATGTCATGTCAAAGAAAAATCTAGGCATCAAAGAACCGTTCCTCTAAATAAAATCTAGAAGACCAATGCTGTCAACGGATGCTCCACGACTTGCAATGGGGTTAGGTGGGTGGATGTTGCCATCACTTGGCATCAATAGATAGTATCGTACAGCATGTCGCTAGCCCGGGAACAAATCAAAATTAAAAGTTTGACTACTGATGCGCATCACCTCAGCACTACTGTAAAGTCAAAATATCATCCTAAAGCAAGGAGAATTTTAAATGAAAGTTTTCTGGTCATCAAAAATACCATCATCTTTGGGTGAAGAGAGCAATAACAGGGAGGAAACATCCGCTAGTTGTTGAGCCACGATGGCCCCATAATCCCACTTCGATGTGTATTCGATGGTGATGTGGGTTAGATATGCTGACCTAAGAGTTAAGCTAAGCCAATAAAAATTGCTCTGTGGAGTCGATATTTATCTGCGCTATCAATTATCTTAGGGTGGCTAAATACCAAAACAAAAAAAAATATTAGTAAACATGGTTTTATCCCAAGGCAGAAAATGTAAAGCCATCTTCTTAAATCCTTCAGTTTTCAGGTTATCCATCATACGATGGACTATATACACCCCCCCCACCCTCTCCCTCACCAGACCACATCCATACCTCACAGAAAGGAAAACCTGCCATAAAGATTTCTTTTTATAACTTTCCTCAAACCCCCATTGCAATGCCAATCACATATCCGTACAACAGAGACCCTCCAAATACCCCTAAATCCCACAGAATGTAATGCCTTAAGACTCGTCTGCTGCTGAGAGTCAGCAGTGAGGCTACATAGTGGAGTTAATTCCAGCCTCTGGCTTCCGTCTTCCTCTCCCTAATTCCAGCTGTCACAGAAGCACCATCTGGATCCCTCCAGGCAGCACAGCAGCTCCAGCTGCACTCTGCACCAGTAACTCACTTTCCCACACTCTGCCAGTCTGTTCAGCCATGCTGTCAGCACCATAGTCAACAAAATCATATTGCCTTATAGACTTATGTTTCGACAGGGCATTTGTCACTGGCAGCTAATCAAGGCTAGAATTCCCATTCCCATGCTCTACAGATAGATAGATAGACAGACAGATAGATAGATACACGCACACACAGGTTTGTAATTATATCTTTGTGGGGACTCTCCATTTATTTCGTTCCCTACATGACAATCTTAAACCCTGCACAGGCCTAACCTTAACCATAAGAAACCAAACCAAATAAAAAACTTTTGACATTTTCAGTTGTTTGGTTGCATTCAGGCATGGTGGGTGAGGTGGTCAGCACTGTCGCCTTGTACCTCTGGGACTCGGCTTAGGGTCTTTGCCGGGGTTCAGTTTGTGTGACGTTTACCTGTTCTCCCTGTCTCATTGGAGGGTTTCCTTTCCGACGCCCCCCCCCCCCCCCCCCTCCTTGTGCGCCTAACCTATGGGATAGGACCCCCCATGACCCTAAACAGGACAAGCGGTTTCCGAAAATGTATGGATGAGTGCATTCCCAGACCTGAAAAAGGTCCCCACAATATCAAAGTGACAGGTTTTTATTACATTTTGGGGGACATTTGGTCCCCACAATATAATGTACTGTACATGTAATCCACAGACACACACACACACCATTTATGGTATGTATAGTATATGACACATTGTGTAATTGTATATACACTTACTGGTTAGTGGGGAATTGTGCATTTGAAAGGCTTAAAATTGTACATTTGAAATTTAATCAAAAGACGCTTAAATGTCCATTCAGATTTATGAAAAGACATCGACTACATTGTCTTCTCTATACTGCTCATCCATTATAGGGTCACAGTGAGCGTGGGGTAAGCACAGGGTCCATAGAAACAAAACAGCCAATTTAAAAATGTTGTTGCTTCTAATTGCATGTTTGAGCACTGCGGGAGAGGACCAGAATAGCCAGAGAACCTGCTGGGAGAGCATTCAAACAGCACATACGCAGGTCTGGGGTGGGACTGGAACCCACAACCCTGGTTATTTGCAGATCCATCATGTCAGTCAGGAACATGCCAGCCAATAACATTTACATTTCAGATGAGTGGTATGGCTTTTAATTATATAAAATTATTTTTTATAGCTTTATATATATTCCAAAACGTAGAATTTGCAACAAACAACATGAAGATCAAAAACAACTAAAATGTTCAGCTTTCTCAAAACAGGTATATTCTCTAATATATTTATTAGAAGTCCATTATAAAAGTCCTTTAAGTTAAAGCAGCTGTGAATGAGATTCAGCAGTACCTTCTATTATCAAAGGTAAAGTGTTGTTGCCTTAGTGCAGACTTTAAGTTATGATTATAGAAAAATAGTGAAACATATCCTTGATATTTTGAGAGATGTTCAGTTCCAACCCCAAGCCATCGTCCACACACAGGGATAGATCAGGAACAGATGTGTGCACTTACACATGCTTTGCAGATCTGCCCTTTCCCTACAAACATCACATATAAAACACTGAATAGTAATTAGCATTAAGCTAAATTAGCATGGAGGACACACTTCTGTTTGCACCTCAAGAGCATTCTGAATAAGGTTTTATTTTCTCCTGTTAGCTTGAAGCTGCTGTAAGGATTTGACAGCATGTGTTTGAGCCACACACATCACTAATAAGGCTTGCTGTTGACAGGCAGTGTGTTTGCATTGACCACTTAAACGTCCTTAGCACAAATACAAGATACTAGAGTGGTATCTTAACCCTATTTGTCTATAGGTTTAGCATGAGCTATAATTATAATGTCCAGACTAATAATTAGAACATCAAAGCTGTATTTAAAAGAAATATTTTCTTTTATTGAAGAACTACTCCACTTAATAGCAGATGCATTAAAAAGCCGCTTTGATATTTAATTTCTAAAAACAAACAAACAAATAAATAAATGCTACACGTTAAATGCTAAAATGAGCAAACAGGGTTGCCTTTAGGAAAATGGTTTGTCTTGAAAACTCAACCACATCCGTCCCTCGATGTCTGGCTGCTCGAAAGCTGGATCATCGCTCTCTCTGAAGATAAACCGACCTTAACTCTACATTAAAATAACCTGACCAATTATCAGTCATAGTTAACAGCTCATTTTAGCTCAAAATTAAGGTTTCCGCTTTTTGTTATCAAGATACATCATGACAATGTGAGATCATATAATCCTTCTGTACAGCAGCGACATTAAATGAGTGTTGTTAGAAAAATACAAGCGCTTGTTCGTCTCTGAAGCCGCAGGTAAAGAAAGATGTTATAGAAAATACCATAGAAAATACTGTGATTGGTAATTGGGCTCCTTCCTGTATGCTGCACCTTGGCCTTGAACTATCTCTCTGTTCTCTTGTAAGCCTGTCTCTTACCTTTAAGGGCCTTTGCTCCTATTTCCCTGAACTGGCTCACAGTGTCCTTTTCACTTATTGTGTTTCCTCTTTACTCCTGCTGAGGAATGAGAAGCACGTCTCCTCCAAATTGAAGGAAAGCCCAATCGAGTCTTTCTCATCACAACCTTCTGAGCATTGGTGGGCTTTAAGCACCACCCCCAAGAAAAAGTGTCACTCCAGAAATGAGCTGAGGCAGTTTGTAGTTTGCTGTGCTGAGCAAATATACTCGATAAACTGTGTGCTAATTAATTTATTGAAGTTGTGTACTGTGTACAGTTGCCATATACATGTGGTCAGCATGCATATATCCTGTAATATACAGTATAATAATCTTCTTTACATCTGGGTCTCTTTCACACCTTCTGATTGATGGTAATTCTGTGCAATGACTGCCTATAAAAAATATCCACCCACTGATTAACTGAAGCCATTAAAATTGAGCAATAGCAGAATAATAAACAGAACTGTCACGATCGGGTGTAAGGCGAGCAGGGAAACAGGCGAAAGCAGCCAGGAAGTCAGGTAAATGGGGTTTATTCCACGACAGACGGACATCCACGGACAATACAATGACGGATCTGGCATACATGGGGAGACGCGGACTCATATACACAAGACTAGGCAAACGAAACAGGAAACAGCTGGGCACAATCGGGGAAGCACACGTGGATAATGAGGGGGCGTGGCACACACTAGGAGCGGACGGAGCGGGGCGTGACATAACCCCCCCCCAAAGGCGCGCACACCGGGCGCGCCCGAGAGGAGGCGACGGACGGGACGAAACCGGGGAACAGGACCTGGAAGACAAAAGGCAAAACATCAACCAAAAACAGGGAACAAGACAGAGACACAAAACAGAAACAGGGACCAGAAGAACGACAAGACACGACAAAGAACAGGAAACGCAGACAGGCAAACAGAGAAGGGGGACACAGAGGGAACACCCACAGGCGACACGAAGGGGCCAGGAGCGAACAGAGGAGACACAGAGGGCAGAGGAGCAGAGACAGGAGGCAGAAAGGGAAAGGGAGGAGGAGCAAGGGGAGCACGAGGGAGCCCAGGCGGGCGACAGGCAGCGGCCGGAGGGGCCGCAGGGGAGAGGGAGAAGGGAGCAGGAGGGGACCACCCAGGGGCCAAGGGAACGGGACGAGGGAGTGACGGAGGGGACACGGAGGGAGCAGGAGGGAAACCCAGTGAAGGCAGGCAGGAGGGGGAAGCCGCGGCAGGCGGAGGCACAGCCGGAGCCGGCAAAGGCGCCGTCCGACGCTCAGCCGGAGCAGGGGGGCCCGGAGGCGGCCGACATGGACCCGGAGGCGGGACCGAGGACCGGCACCGAGGATCCAGGGGGGGACCCGGCGGCGACCGCCGACCCCGAGCCGGAGGACCCGCAGGCAGCCACCGAGCCACAGCCAGGGGCCGAACGGGCGAGCCAGGGGGCAGGGCGGGCGGGACACAGAGGGAGTCAGAGCCTCCCTGGGGGCAACAGGCGTGGCCGTAGGCGGGGCAGCCAGGGCCGCGGGCAGGTTGGAAGAGGCGGCCTCGGACAGGGCCGCGGGCAGGACGGGAGAGGCGGCCTCGGACAGGGCCGCGGGCAGGACGGGAGAGGCGGCCTCGGACAGGGCCGCGGGCAGGACGGGAGAGGCGGCCTCGGACAGGGCCGCGGACAGGTGGCCAGCAGGGGGCGCCCCGGCAGGCACGTCAGTCGTGCGGCCAGCAGGGGGCGCCTCGGCGGGCAGAGCTGAGGCAGCTGTAGGCGTGCGACCAGCAGGGGGTGCCTCAGCGGGCGCCGCCGTCACGTGGTCAGCAGGGGTCGCCTGGGTAGGCGCCTTGGGCATACAGTCAGCAGGGGGCGCCTCGGCGGGCAGAGCTGAGGCAGCTGTAGGCGTGCGACCAGCAGGGGGTGCCTCAGCGGGCGCCGCCGTCACGTGGTCAGCAGGGGTCGCCTGGGTAGGCGCCTTGGGCATACAGTCAGCAGGGGGCGCCTCGGCGGGCGCCTCCGGCGTCCGGTCAGCAGGGGGTGCCTCGGCGGGCGCCACCAGCACGCGACCAGCAGGGGGCGCAACCGCGGCCACCTCACGCAGCTCAGGCGCCGGCCGGACAGGCAGTTCAGGAGTCGGCAGGACAGGCGAGACAGGCAGTTCAGGAGCCGGCAGGACAGGCGAGACAGGCAGTTCAGGAGCCGGCAGGACAGGCGAGACAGGCAGTTCTGGTGCCGGCAGGACGGGCGCCGCCACCACGCGGCCAGCAGGGGGCACCGCGGCGGGTGCCGCCATCACGCGGCCAGCAGGGGGCGCCGCGGCGGGTGCCGCAGCCAGAGTGGTGGCAGCTGCAGGGACTGCAGGCAGAGCAGGCAGGACAGGCGGGTCAAGCAGGACAGGCGGAGCAGCCCGCCAGGCAGGTAGCGGCGGTGTCATCCCAGGCAAGCGGGGAGCTCACTTGCCAATCGGCTGCTTCCCGGGCGGGGAGCAGAGAGCAAGCTCCCAGGAAGAGCAGTGGGGCTTCTTCCCTCTGTTCTCTGCTCCGCTTCTCCCAGTTGCTCTTCAGGCGCTGGTTCAGGCGGCAAAGGCATTTCCGGGCTCTTGTCAGCGGGTATTGTTGTCCGGGTGGGCGATCCTCTGATAGGAGGTCCGCGCCCTGGTGAGCCAGCTCCAGGGCTGTAGGGTCCTCCAGGACCTCGGGCTGGGTTCGCCAATACACAAAATCCTGCAGCAGACCGAGCCGAACGTGCTCGGTCTGCTGCTTTGTGCTTTCACGGAGAGATCCGTCATTCTGTCACGTTCGGGTGTAAGGCGAGCAGGGAAGCAGGCGAAAGCAGCCAGGAAGTCAGGTAAATGGGGTTTATTCCACGACAGACGGACATCCACAGACAATACAATGACGGATCTGGCATACATGGGGAGACGCGGACTCATATACACAAGACTAGGCAAACGAAACAGGAAACAGCTGGGCACAATCGGGGAAGCACACGTGGATAATGAGGGGGCGTGGCACACACTAGGAGCGGACGGAGCGGGGCGTGACAAGAACTGTGTGTGTGTGTATATATATATATATATATATATATATATATATATATATATATTCTTTCTGTTAAACTTTGACATACTCATCTTTCACATGTTTTCCATGATTAAAAAGAAGATCCAGCTGTGTTCCAACTGTTTATTTGGTCAGAGAGTCGGAGTGGAGCTCGAGCCTGTATCAAGCAGCATAGAGCAGAACTCAGGGGACGGGTTTTATTTTGCAAAGGCAGTCAAAATAATCTGGCAAAAGAACTCTAAAAACATTAAATTACCAATACTTTCTATCACTGGGACTTACTACCACTGGAAATGTCACAAGAACTGCCACATGGAATGCCATTAGGACCATTCCTGGGTCTGCCACTGGATATGTTCCTGGGATTCCCACTGGGTCAGTCACTGGGATTCCCACTGCTTTCCACCAATCTCACACTCCCCAACCCTAACCCCCTCCCCCCAGCTGACCTTATTTGAACCCTGGTGATTCCAGCAGCCTAATCTGAGTTGGCTGAGTTTCATTAGCAGAAGCACCTGGTAATATCATTGATCCATCTAATCCATACCAAGCCTGTCTCCTTTTATCACTGATTGAGTGTCATTGGCAATATGGCCTTGCACTTTCATGACTGTGGGTTTGATACCCAACCTTGGAGGCTGTGTCAGTATGTGACTTTGCATGTTCTCCCCAGGGCTGTAGAACTTTCCTCCAGGTTCTCCACTTTCTTTCTGCAGTCCAAAGACATGGTTAGAATAATCAGTGCCTCTCAATTTCTCATAGTGCAAGAGTGCTTGTTGCCCTGTGATGGGCTGATGACCCAACTAGGATGCTTTGTGCTTCTTGAAATGCTCTAGGCTTACTCCAGTGCTGCCTTGGATGACTAGGTATTGAAATTGCTGTACCTCATATGTTTCCTTGACTGTAATCAATGGTGTATTAAATCCCTTACATTTAAGTGAAAATGCACCTAAATGTGCTCATGTGTATCAGTTTAATCAGACATTGCAAGTATTTTAATATATTTCATCCATGCATCCTCCACAAGCATTTTCTGTAACTGCTTGTCCTATTTAGGGTAACAGAAATATATTTCATGTTGAAGCCAATGAACAGGTATGCATGAGACAGTTTGCAAGGAAATCCAAAAATGTGGTATGTTTAGGGGCTATTTATGGACACTTGTATGCTTGTTCTGTGATTATATGAGAATTTAATAGTAGTGAAAACAACAATAACAACAACAATCATGATACCACATGCTTTGTGCCATCTACTTGGATGGCACATGAATGGATGGATATCATGCCACTCACCCATAATTTCTCCCTGGTTGACTGCGGATATCACAGTTTCATCCAATATTCTGGGATGCCAAATAAACATTGAACTTAGTTCAAATCTTTTCATTGAGTAAACCATATTATATTATATTCAAATCTAGGAATTGTTGATCTGTCAATGATTAAGTTTAAACGTATTCTAAAATAATAAGGTCTAGGACAGGAAAATACAATTCCCCTTAGGAATATCAAAATACTTCAGCGCTGTAAAGTCACCACTCAGAGCTGCTCTTAAAGGAAACCAAACCTACATTTCTCTGTTATGAATAAGTGAAGGACTTGCAATGTGGTGCAGTATGGTGGTGCAGTGGTTTGCACTGGCAGTACTAAGGTGGCTTACATACTGTAATAACTCTATTAACTGGTCCCGCTCGAGAATGGGCGACCGCTGCGTGGGAAGCCGGGGTGTCTTTTTGCGCCAGTTTTTCCGATTTCACTGCTGAAATGAGGCAGGTATTTGACCGATCAACCCATGGCAGAGAAGCAGCCCACAAATTGCTCCAGCTAAGACAAGGCGACCGCACCGTTTCTGATTTTGCCATATCTTTTCAGACCCTAGCATTATCTCCTGGCTGGGATCGGCAGGCTCAATACAATGCCTATTATAATGGGCTTTCTGAGGGAATAAAGGATGAATTATCCACCAGAGAGTTGCCCGCTACCTTTGAGGAATTAGTCAATCTCGCTGTACAAGTGGACAACTGCCTCCGTCAGTGCCAACAGGAATGTCACAGAGAGTCTGCCGTTTCGAGAGTCTTTGACTCGGCTGGAGGGCATTCTGTACCACCACCAGTTGAACCTATGCAGGTGTACCGGACCCAGTTATCCCCCGCCGAACGGCAACATCGATGGGCTACCAACGCGTGTTTATACTGTGGACAGTTGGGACATTACATCAGGAACTGTCCAGTAAAAGGACGCACTCAATTTGGAAGACTTTTTTGCCTGCGCTACTATCTTATGGAGATATCCAGCAGCCCTTAGCCGGCCTCGTCAACTCAGGAACTGATGACAGTTTCATGGACACCACGCTGGTCCACCAGTGGGGACTGCCCACCGCACCCGTGCAGACACAGCTGGACACCCACGCTCTGGTTGGGGGTCGTATGTCCACCATCACCCGTGCTACACTTCCGGTTAGTCTTGCCATAGGGGGAAATCACGTGGAAGAGATGTCTTTTTTTGTCATTCACTCCCCTCAAGCACCTATAGTGTTGGGCCACTCTTAGCTCATTAAACATAACCCCCACCTAGATTAGAAGACGGGTTCAGTCATGGGTTCATGAAGCTCTCCCTTTTCAAATACAGTATGCATACATCCTGTTGTTCCGGAGGAAAGAGAGGAGTTTCCTGACCTGTCTGCAGTTCCTGCAGAATACCTGGATTTAAAACAGATATTCAGTAAGTCCCAGGCTTCCTCTCTTCCTCCACATTGCCCTTTCGATTGCACCATAGACCTCCTACCTAGCACCTCGCCTCCTAGGGGTCGTCTATACTCCCTGTCTGTACCTGAAAGAAAGGCTATGGAGGACAATATCAGCAGTGCTTTAGCACTGGGAAAAATTCGGCTGTCATCATCTCTGGCAGGCGGCGGTTTCTTTTTTGTGGAGAAGGATGGGTCCCTGCGGCCATGTATTGATTATCGTGGCCTGAACCAGATCACGGTCAAGAACCGCTACCCTCTACCCCTGTTGCCTTCGGTCCTTGATTTAATACAGAGGGCTAGGTGGTTCACTAAACTAGACTTACAGAGCGCCTATCATTTGGTTAGAGTCCGCGAGGGGATGAGTGCAAGACTGCCTTTAATACGCCCTCTGGTCATTATGAGTACCTGGTTATGCCTTTTGGGTTAACCAATGCACCGGCCGTATTCCAAGGACTGATAAGCGACGTCCTTCGGGACATGTTGGACAAGTTCATCTTCGTATACCTAGATGACATTCTGTTTTTTTCCCCATCTAAACAGGATCACATCCTACATGTTTATGAGGTGCTCCAACAACTGCTAGTTAATAAGTTGTATGTCAAGGCGGAGAAATGTGAGTTTCACCGACAGTCAATATCCTTCCTCGGGTTCATTCTCTGGGAGGGGTCAGTCCGGATGGATCCATAGAAGATCTGAGCTGTCATGGAGTGGCCCCAACCTTGCAACCGGAGGGAGGTTCAGCGTTTCCTGGGTTTTGCAAACTTTTACTGGCATTTTCTTCGGGGTTATAGTACCATTGTTGCTCCTCTCACAGCACTCACCTCCACTAAGGTCTTTTCAGTGGTCCCAGGCAGCACAATAGGCATTCCAGAAACTTTGCAGTAGTTTCACCTCAGCTCCTGATCCCTCTCAACAGTTTGTAGTGGAGGTGGATGCTTCGGGTACTGGAGTGGGGGCTGTTCTTTCCCAGAGGCATGTTTCGGACAATAAGCTGCATCCGTGTGCTTTTTTTCCCATAAGTTAAGCCCAGCTGAAAGGAACTGCGATATTGACAATCTTGAGTTGCTGGCAGTCCGTCTGGCTTTGGAGGAGTGGTAGCAGTGGCTTGAAGGCCCTAAGGATCCATTTCTGATTGTAACAGACCAGAAGAATCTGGAGTATCTACAGTTGGCTAAGCAACTCAATGCCCGCCAGGCTAGATGCTCACTTTTTTTGTGGTTTCAACTTTCTCATCTCTTTCAGACCAGGCTCCAAGAACCGCAAACCAGACGCTCTGTCGTGCCAGTTCGGAGAGGAGGATCAAGAGGAATGCCTTGGACCAATCCTGCCTAACAGTCATTTCATTGGGGTGGTGACCTGGGGTGTTGAGGAGGCAGTTCAGGCCATGCAACAGTTTGTCCAGGCTCCAGACGGCTGTCCGCCTAATCTAATGTTTTTCCCCGATTTTTTACGCTCATGGGTCCTCCATTGGGGACATGACTCTCTTTTAGCTTGTCACCCAGGGGTACATTGCACCCGAGCACGCCTAGGACAGCGCTTCTGGTGGCCTACTATGCTACAGGACATCAGGGGATGCCGCTACATGCCCAACAAGAACCTGTCCTGCACTCCAGCAGGCCTGTTGCAGCCTCTTGAGATTCCCCGACGCCCCTGGTCTCACGTATCGTTAGATTTTGTGACTGGTCTTCCTCTCTCCTGAGAATTCATTGGGGTCCTAACTATTGTTGACCGCTTCTCTAAAGCCATGCATTTTGTCCCTGTTCCCTGGCTCCCCTCAGCTAAGGAGACGGCACTGTTACTGGTGGACCATGTCTTCAAGTTGCATAGTCTGCCATCTGACATTGTGCCGGACAGGGGTCCGCAATTTTACTTATGCATTTTTTATGCTTTTAAAAGCTGTTATAAAAATAGTTGCAGTTTATTAGTAATATACCTCTAGATAGTAATTAAAACATTTTCTTTAATCCAGTTTCTGGGCAGAATGACAAGCCTAATTACAGGCAAAAAGTAAATGTCAAATATTACAGAGCTGACTGAGAAATAACACTGGAACCGTAATTTTAACCAGAAACATCATCTAAGAAACAACTATCTTGTCACTCACAAGTTTTAACCTTCATTTCAATGCATGACACTTAGTGATGATATGAATAATAACCAATTATGCAGAATGAGTCATCATTTGCAGTTACATATGAGGTCTTGAACAAGGAGAAAGAGGGCATTAAGCACATTATAGAGGAGCAACTTAAGGATAAGAACCAGATGTTTCCTTTGAAATTGTGTGTCATTGATCACATTGCAAAGTTATCTGCCTCACTTTTATGTCACTTTGAAAAAAGGGGAAAAAGCATCTCCTAAATAAATACATGCCATGTAAATGGGGAACTAGCTCATCTGACTAAAGACCAGCTGCATTTTCACCTACCATCCATTGGTTATGGTCAGCATAGATGCTCTTGGATTCTGCACTTGTCTCATAGGAACTTGGGAGCCTCATTTACAAAGGCTTTGTATAAACAAAATAGCCGCAAAACATTTGTACTCACATTTATACAAAGTTTATCAGTTTTATAAAGACACAATATAAACAAAACTAACCCTGAAAAAGTCTGCATATTTACAGATAGTCTGGAGCAGTCAAACATTTTGGAGGAAACAGAAAAAAGAGACATGTATAGTTCAGATTTATACCCAATTAAATACAAATTCTAAGTTGCTTTTAGTTAGTTTTAGGACTTAAATGCATGTTTATAAATACAGAAACATTTTTATTATATCTAATATACAACAAAAATTCAGCATTTTGAGTCAACATATGAATCAAGATATGAATTAGTGGAAATGAAGATGCAATACACACCAATATATTCATTGCATGCAATCCATATTACAGGTGGGCATACTGAAAAATGAATAGGAGTAGGCACCGACACGTATGCACCCTCACGTATACATAAAAAACCCTGTGTGTAAGTAGCTCACCCGCAGCATCATGGCACATTTAGCCTTGCTAGAGGATATTACGTGGGCAATGAGTGGTCAGAGATTGGTAGGATTATTTTGCCAATGATGATTGGATCGTTTTAGACTGCCAAGAGCGATTCTGATGCACTTGTGTGATGAGTTGCCCCCGGCCCGGCAACAAACTACATAATGGAATCATGTTCCTGTCCAGCTCTAAGTACTGACAACACTTGGATTTCTGGTGAGGGGAACATAAAAATGGCAACTGGCTGACAGAGCAGGGAAATCCCAGTCCTCACCGACTCACATTATTGATCAAGTTGTCCTGGTATTAACAGACTGTCAAGACAGTATATTAAGTTTCCCTATGGCATAGATGTACTGTATAGCCAAACATTAAAACACAATTTCCAGCAATGTCCGGCTTTCTAATGTGGTCGGCACTATTGGCTGCACACACATTGCAATAAAAGCACCATCAGAGAATGAAGCTGCCTTTGCGAACAGAAAGCAGTTACATCCCATCAATGTGCAACTCGTCTGCGATGCCAACATGGTTTTAACAAATTTTGTTGCACGTTTGCCTGGATCCAAGCATGATGCTTTTATTTTTCAGAACAGCAATGCAGGACGTAATCTTGGGGCTGGGACACTTACAAATGGATGGCTTATTGGTATGTTGAATATACACATATATGTAACATGAGGTGTATGCCAGAGGACTGACATGTGCAGGCATCAACCTACCAGTGACAGTGCTTACCCACTGAAATGTTGACTGAGGACCTCATATCACCACTCATGCGGCAAGATGGAATACTGGTTCAATGGGGCGCACAGAGTGGCGCATTCAGTGGTAGAGCATACCATAGTTTGTCTGAAGAACAGTTGCCAGAGTTTGGACAGGTCGAGTGGTGTTCTGTTATACCACTGAGCAAAAGCATGCAACACCATACTCACATCCTGCACAACATAGCCCAATGTCTCAACCTACCTCCCCATGAACCACTAATTGTCAAAAAGGATGATATCGTTGCCCAGCCCCTATCTGAACCAGCTGACCTCTCCGCTGTGAGACTGAGGGAGTATGTAAGCTGAAGAATCCAATACAGAAGCAGATATATTTTTAAGTGTTTCTTTTAATACAGCGCACATCTCATCCAAAGCCTCTCTGATTCCCTCCAGGTGTGAATTCATGGTCCTTAGCCCTTTGAAGTCTGGCCCTGTGGGTCCATCTTGGCATTGGTGAGGACATGCCCATGTGTGGTCAATGTGGCTTACTGGACCGGAGCTGCAGGACTGGCTGGCGTTCTGCATGGTCTGGCGACATCCTCGGCCATCCCAATCATTACATATAAGAATAAAATGATTGCCATGATGGACATCTCTTCAATTTGCATTTCACTGGGGGACTTTACCCGACTCCGTTGTGTCTGTGTCCCATGCCGTGTCCATATCTCCATGGGGGATAATTCCTGACAGGGATGAGTCTCCAATAGCTACACCCAATTGGGCATCCAAATCAGATCTCTGTCAAGAGTCCCACACCAGTGGCTGGTGTTTGGAAATACGTTTTTTTACATTTAGCTTCCAATTTGAGGTTCGCCCATTTTTTATTTCTGTCATTGTTCGGCTTGTGGAGGTGACCGCATATACAGTGGCAGTCGCATGCTGCCAGTTGACAATTTTTTGTTTGTCGCACCGACAGAAGAACTACTGAATAGTGGTTTGGCATTCCTCTACATTGGACAGTAAATTCTGCAGTTCACTTTCAGAGAAGTTTCACTTCTTTCCTCTACTCACTGTCTCCATTGTTGCAGACATGGCATGTGTGTGTTTATGTAGATGTGGCTAATCTGCATTGAAAATGTACGGTAATTAGTGGGCGGGAACAGCCCAGCCTGTAAAATGCAGCAACATGTGAATGTTTCTCCAATACTGTACATGGGATGTATAACCTATATGTTTCGTATTGCGGTTTATGCACCTTTTTTATAAATGCGACTTACATTTCATATTTTATAAATGAGGCCCCTGATTCGCTAGGTGTTTTGATCACCTTTGATGTTATGTTCCTAGAATGTTTTGTAGCATACCAAAAGTAAGAGCCTCTTAGCCTGGGCCCGCTATTTGAAAATAGCACAAGCGATTAGGCTTTCACAAAATAAATTGCTGAAAACACCCAAACAACTTGCAAAAACATGTTAAAATTTTGTTCTAGTTTAACATTTACAAGATGCTAACCAAACATAAACCAATTTCCAAAAGTTTTATTTAAATGAATAAACTCCAATTGTTAACAATCTTGTGCTCAAAGACATACTAATGTGAGTTTCCCTTGGCATTACATGCATTTTGAAGACAATATTATAAGCCTTGCACCTCATAAATATCATGTAGTTTGTATGTGTACACATGTATATGTACGTTGTACTGTACTGCTCTTGTTTTTCTTACTTACGGGCATTTCTTACTTACTTACCCTTCAGCCCCATTCTGCCCGGATACGGGAGGTTTAGCTATAATTCATAAGAACATAATTGGGGACTTTCTACTCCCATAATATTTCTGCTAATATTTTTGCTCTTCAGATGTGGGTCATCAATTGCCAAATACACAGGATTACAGGGTGACTCAACACTAACTTTCATTCATTAGTTATTATATGACCATTATATGACAAGCTCAAGCCACACCCCCTAGTTTTACTCTACTGCACCCCCATGCTCCACATTTCAAAATAAAAGTCTGTTTCAAAATTAAAGTCTGAAAACTCGGGTTACACTTATAAACACTCAGGCATAGTAATATGCACATCTGTAACATCAGCTTTTCCTGGGAAAAGTCATAATTTGAAATGAGCATTAGTTATCCTGACCATGTAGCTCAACACTTGCATTATTTCTGGCTGTTTTATGCCTGAAATTGTAGGAATACCTGCATTTGATTAGGATACAGTACTCTGCAGTTCATTTAGATGATTGTTGTCAGTAAGGTTTACACTTTTCAAACCACCTGAAAAATTAGATTTGTATATTTAATAAAATCAATGTCAGAAAAACAATTACCTAAAAGGTCAGGATTAAAGTGATATGCAGTATGAGTTTCACAGCTCAGCCATATGACTGATCCAGATGGATTGGAGGAAGTTCATCGGTTGGTCCTGGAGGAACAGAAGAAATTACATGCAATGAAGATGTCACAGACCTGTAGCAGGATGCCCTCTGACCTTTGACATAATAAAATCTGTAGCTCACAATAGCACAAATATCTCCTTGCCAAGATTTACACTCACCCTGAGCCTGAGATGCTTATATATGTCATAAAGAGAATGCTAGTGGATCACGTTAGCCTACCTAGTTTACTTCATTGTTGGTTGTGTGACCCCATGAATTACAAATAATCTGATAACACAACAAAGATGGGTTAATTGAAAGTGCACTCATTGTCAGTGTATGTTACACCTGGACACCCTACAGCTATTGTGAGAAAGTGTGTCGATAAAAGTGAATAACAGCTGTGATGAATTTTAATATATGAAAATATTTAAAAATCAAAACAATGAAACATGTATGGCAATTCTATGGGAAAACAATCAGTGAACAACTTCAATTAAGGTAGGCTCACTGGTCTTTAAAGGGGATCTGGGAACAGCCATATCACATGCTTTAAGACAATGCTGTAGTGGGTAGGTTACCTTGAGAAGATTTGTATATAAAAGGCAGAAGAATCCTGAAGTTATGGATCTACCTGATGCATAGTCTCTCAATTTAAACAATTATTGTAGAAATCTTTTTAATGTGAAGTTATTTATATCACGCCCCCTTTGCTGAAGTGATTTGAAAGTTACACAGAGAAAGAAAATCTAAGCTATAAAAAGGACCATTTGTAAAATATGAGTATAAGATGAAATGAAAAACTGTACCAAAATAATTGGAACATTATTATCTTTCCAACTCAAAAACCATTCTCAAATTGTATGTTCTACAAGTATTTCAGTGCTGGTGATTTTTTTAAACTAATTTTTCAACAAGTTTTTGTAAACTTAGGAGGAACCTGAACTAACCTGCATGAGGGCGAGTCAGAACCACAGATTGTGTTGCTATGGTTACCATGTAAAACCAGCAAATCCTAAGTGTTATGTTTAGTGTGTTTGGAATTGCCAGATTAGATAACACAAAGGTTGTAACACTTTTTTCACGTGCGGAGTAAGAGAAAAATGAGTGATAACTGAATGTCTATTGATTGAAAAATGATTTTCAAAAAGGCAATGTCTTTAAAGTACTCAGGCACTGGTTGGAAGAAGATTCTTTCTGCAACCTTTTATTGAACAAACCGCATAGGTTTGCAAACCATACAAAAGAAAAATCCACTATTTAGTCTCTTTTCAACCAATCAAAACTCATTCAACAATTTATACTAAAATCATCTTGCATAATTAAGGAGATTCACCTTCTATCGACAGCACAGTTTTAGCTTGGGCCATTGGAATCTTTGTCCTACGCAAGGATGAATTTTTCTAACAACTTTTACATTCAAAATATGCTCAGGTGGGGTTTACTGGGCAGCACTATGGCTTCTTGCCTGCAGGGCTGGAGGTTCTTCCTGCATTGCACAGGTCTTACATCTCCATATTGCCTGTAGTTGCAAAGCAGGTATGTGTACGTGTCCTGAAATGAACTGGCACCCTCTCCGGGGTGTAGCCTTGCCTTTTTCCCAAGGATGATTAGGAAAGGCACCAGGTTCTAGACTATGAGCTGAGGCAAGCAAATTAGGAAGATGGATGGATATATTTAATTCATTTTCACCTCAGTATTTCTGTAGTACTTTGAAGGAACAACATTACCATGATTGGAGGTGGTTAATCATACCAACAAGCTAGTTTTGTTAAACATGTGACAGCAGTCAGTGTGGTATAAATGTGTCCAGGGCACCTACAGTAGAATGAGAACAAAGCAGGCAAACAAAAGTTTGTACATTGTAAAATATTGGCTATATATTAAAACATGATGAAATGGGGGAAAAAGCTCATGTGATCAATTATTTAGGGACACACATTACGAAACTGGAATTTTCAATAATCAGTATTTTATTAAATAAAATACCACAATACTGAAGAAATTATATCTCTATTATATATTTATTTTTGTTTTTATAGAACTCTGGCAGCACAGTCATTGTAAGATGTGATTCAGTGGAGAAAGGACATTATAAAATAGATAAAACCCTGACCCTTCTTCATCTCTGCAGGAAAAGTACAATTTAAAATAATAAAAGAAAAACTCTATTCCACTAAAAAATGCATAATAATCTTCAGTCTGGTGGGTCCAATGTAGTCATATTCAGGCTTTGAACTTGCAAACTCTGCAGATGACCTCACTGTGGCTATACAGAAAAAGACATAGTCAATGTACATACAGATAAAATGAAAGTCTCCATATGTCAGTAAAAAAAATAAAAACAAAATATTCTTAGAGACATATGCAAATTCCATGCTAAAAAGCATTTTCTGAAATAAACTGGGCAGTGACCTTTTAAGTATTAATGTACTCTCATCTAAACACAATTTTAAATAGTAGCTGACCTCTATATATAAAAGCTGAAAAAAGTATTTATCAATATCCTGAACTTTAAACAAAAAGTTCCCAAAGGTTAAATATGACAATATAATGCAAATCTGCCAAAATGAGTATCAGGTATATGTTCTGAAAGGTCAGTATGTTTTCTCTTCTGTGCTGATTCACTGTCCAGGGAAGGAGAACTCCTTCCTAATCCCATCTAATATAATTCTTAATAAGGCTGAATTCCTCCAGGCTGTTTGGGGATAGACAGCGGGCAGCACTCATTCAGGCTCATTTGTAAGTTCACTTTCCACATCTTGCAGCACTTGCCATTACATTTTCAAAGGTGTTAGGAAACACTTGACACTTTAGATTCAGCAGCAAAACAAAAGGTCTCATTGACCCTGTTTTCAGGTGATTGATTTCCCATAAACACACTCAGGGTGCAGTCTAGTGGTTTATACTGAACAGTCATCCTGTGGAACAGAAGAGAAGAACAGGCATCGCATGGATGGCATGATGGCTACTTGGGTATCATTTAGTCACGGTGAACGATCCAAAAACAAACCTGTATTTTCAATTCAGTGTTTGGGTTGCCTCAGTGTGTGTGTGTGTGTGTATGTGTGTGTGTGTGTGTGTGTATATGTGCGTTTGTGTGTGAGGTCTGCACTCACTGCTCCCACATTCATGATCGTGATCTCAGTAGGCTGGTTATCGTGCTACAGCAGACAGGCTTGCATAGTCTCACACCCACGTGCACCCGAGATAGTTAACAAGCCCAAATGAATGTATGAATGATAGATCGTTCAAATGAGTCGGAAAGCGTGTAAAACGAGAGCGGTGTTTTTTTGATCTTGTAAAATATTTTCAATCGCATCCGTGTGAAATGTTCTGCACAAATAACCGTATCTTGTCTTAGCTATTTTACCAATAAACTTTCAAAGTAGATAGTGACTAAACATGATATAAAAATATCTTACAGTTCATATTATTGATTGATCATATGATTTTTTTTTTCAATTTCAGTCATTGCATTTCATGTTTGACCGTTGTAATATGGATATGCTTTTATTTTTATTATTTTGGAATTAATTAGAATGCTGAGACGTGATTTTTATAGGCTTTATTATATTTACAGACAGTCCTCTACTCATGAACTTTCAACTTACGAAGTTTCAGAGATACGAACGAAATTGCGTTTGTTAGGCTCCCGTCTCCTGTCTGCAACATCAAAGTTTGTTCTGCTGCCAATTCCACCTAGTAGGAATGGCCGCTACTCCCGCAGTGCAACAGTGTAGCTTGCGTACTGCCAACATCCCAGTTCTTTGTACTTGCGTATCGGTAAGACGTGCTCTCTTGAGATCAAAGTTTACTTTGTTTTTATTGCAAAATATTCTGTGCTTCCATTATCCATTTTGTTTTATGTATCATTAGTAACGTGTTTTAGGATAAGGAAACATGTATTGACTTTATATATTACTGTCATGCCCCGGTCGCCCAATACTCCCATGTGCCACGCCCCCTCATTTACCTCGTGTGGAATCCCTGTGTTACCAGCTGTTTCAAATCATGATTGTTGCTGTGTATTTAAGTCCGCGTTAGAGTATGCTTCCCCAGTCCGGTCATTAATGTCTTGAAGTCATTTTCATGTTCCTGAGTGTGTTTCCCGAAATAAACCCTGTGTTCACCTGTGTTCACCGGCTCCTATGCTGCTTCCATGTGCCAAATGCATGATAGAATGACTGGACTCGGGAAACATACTCTAACATGGATTTAAATACACAAGACTAATTAACTCAACTAGAAACAGCTGATGACACGGGCATTCCACACGAGGTAGTGAGGGAGCGTGGCACACAGGAGGATCGGCGTAAGCAGGGCATGACACATACTTACTTATGCATGTAGATTTGAGTACCCTTAAAATGATGTTGAATAACAACTTGCAAACATTTCAAGTTACGAACGGCCGTTCGGAACGTAGCTTGTTCGTAAGTAGAGGAGTGTCTGTATTACATGACATGAGTAGTGAGAGCGCGGAATTTCGCCAGACAGAACGATCTTTTTGGAATCTGTTCCCACACGTCGGACGTTCTTTGAGACAATGCTTAACAAAGTGAGACAGTTAAACTGGGGCCTATACTACGAAGCGGGTTACTGGCTTATCGGGGTTGCTGGTTGGATTTAAGGTAGTCTGGGCAAAATATAAGTGAACGAATATGAAGTCCATTTAAACTGTGGTACCTTAAATCCGACAAGTTACCCCCGATAAGCCAGTAACCCCGCTTCGTAGTACAGTGGCCTGTAAATGTAAAAAAAGCTGAATGTAAACTTTTTCATACTCACAAAACACACTCCTTTTTAAAACATTCATAAATGTGGTGAATGGTGGGGGAGGCAACCACTCTTAACAAGCTGATGAGTTGCACCTGCAAAGGAAGCGGGGGAAGCGAGTTTAAAGGCTAACAAGTGCTGCACTTAGGAAACAGTTTTCTGAAAGGGGTGGCAAAGGACTACAGTGAAGGAAATACTTATTTGAGCCCCTGCTGAATTCTTAAATTGACCCATTAATAAAGGAATGAGAAGTCTATAACTTCACTGGTAGGTTTATTTTAACAGCAAAAGATAGATAGATCAACAAAACAAGCCAGAAAAATCATCATGTAACAGTTACAAACCAATTTGTCATTTATCTAGGGAAATAAGTATTTGATACCTTGGAACACATGTATGCTTTAGTACTTGGTGGAGTAACCATTGTTGGGAAGCACAACTGTCAGATGTTTCTTGTAGCTGGTCACCAGGTTTGCACACAGCTCAGCAGGAATTTTCCTCCACTCCTCTTTGCAGATGTCCTCCAAATCTTTAAGGTTTTTAGGCTGTCACTTGGATACACAAAGCTTGAGTTCCCTCCATAGGTTTTCTATGGGATTAAGGTCCAGAGACTGGCTAGGGCACTCCATGTTGTCTTGCTGGAAGACCCACCCACAATGCATTCTCAGTGCCCTGGCTGAAGGAAGGAGGTTCTCTTCCAAGATTTTACGCTACATGGCCCCATCCATCTTTCCTTCAATGCAGTGCAGCCGCCCTGTACCCTTGGCAGAAAAACACCCCCAAAGCATAATGCTTCCACCTCTGTGTTTGACAGTAGGGATGGTGTTCCTGGGGTTACAGTCAGCATTCTTTTCTCTCCAAACACAGTGAGTAGAGTTGATGCCAAACAGCTTGATTTTGGTCTCATCTGACCACATCACATTCTCCCAAGGCTCATTGGAATTATTCCGGTGTTTACTGGCATATTTCAGATGGGTCTGAACATGGGCCCTCATGAACAGGGGTACTTTGTGAGCACTGCAGGATTTCAAACTATAACTGCATACTGTGTTACCAATGGTTTTCTTGGCAACCGAGGTCTCTGCTGCTTTGAGATCATTAACGAGCTCCTCCTGTGTAGTTCTGGGGGTAGCCTTTACTGTTCTTAAGATCAATGATAAAAAACAAGACAAAATCTTCCTTTGGGCCCGAGATCCAGGGTGATTGACACGTATTCTGTCTTTCTTCAATTTGCAAATAATTCCACCAACAGGCCCATTCCACCTTTATCAAGGTCAACAATTTTGTCTCTGACATCCTTAGACAGCTTTCTAGTGTCTCTCGTGGTGATAAGATTGAAGATCTAGAAAGGTTAGTGACCAAAGAATACTCTTTAAACAAAATAATGCCATTAAATGTGAATGCTGGCTTGGTATCTGTTAATAATTAAGTACAACTTGTGTTGTGTTAATGTGTTAATTTCTTGCTGACTTGTAGGGGATCCAATACTTATTTCCCTAAATAAATGACAAATTGATTTGTACCCGTTACATAATGATTTTTTCTTGTTTGTTTTGTTGAAAATCTATCTTCAGATGTTGAAATAAACATAATATTGAAATTATAGACTTCTCATTTCTTTATAAATGGGTGAACTTAGGAATTCAATGGGGGGTCAAATAATTATTTCCCTCATTGTATGTGCGGATTTTGCTGGGAGTGGGGGTGTGATCATCATCTCAGAAAGACTGCCCCTATGTGGGGGGAAACTCCCAGGGGTGGGCATGGTAGGCTGAGTACCCTGTCCCCTGTAGTGAGTTTATGTGGTCGGGGGGTTTTTGCATATGTTTGAGTGGGGGGGTTTGATGATGGACCAGTATGACATTATGGTAGTGAGGGTAGTATTTCACATTTAAAATGATGTGGGCCCTGTTTGGGTTATAAATGTGACTGAGGAGGAGCACCAGCTCCATCGGGGAGTGAAGGTAGGCTCGGTGGTGACCACTATTGAAGTGGGGCATGCAGCAGTATGAGTATGTGATGCTGATGAGGGGTTCAGACAGTAGTGAACCAATTAACTTTTCCAGCAGCTTATCCTCGAGAAAGGGGAGCTCATCAACTCTCAGATAAGCACTGCCTGGGCGTTGTTGCAATATCATGCCACTGTGTGTAGCAAGAGTGAGACAGATTTGGGGAGAGTGCATCTGACAAGGCAAAATTGATACTGGTGATGCTTGACCTATTAAAATGCTGGCACTGCGGGTATCTCTGTAGCTCCATGAGAAAGTGAGTGAGCACATAAAGAGTATGTTGAAGTATGGTATTATTCCGCCTTCTCGCAGTTCTGCAGCGAAGCGGATGGACCTGGAAGACACAGCCGAGACCAAGACAGGCTCAACGTGTGTGATGGGGCCCTCACCAGGGTAGAACACGGGGCTCCAAAAGGCTAGCTGTGATGCGCTAGCAGGCGAGTCTGCAGCTTTCGCTGCATCTAGAACTGCAAGCAGAAACAGGACAGAGTTTTCTGGATAGAGCCAGAGTGGTATCGGACTCAAGGTCGGGCCGCTTCTTCATTCTCCGCCTCCCATGACAGCAGCTGCTGGAGGGCTTTGGTGAGTCCGCGGCTCAATCGCAGGTGAACAGCGGAGATTGAGGTGAAGGATCCTCAACCCCAGGGGTTGAGGGATGCCCACTGCTGAAGGCTCTCATCATCGCTCTAGGGTGAGCAAAGCACTCCCCCAATGCTTCACCTCCCAGCCCGGCCATTGCTCAGCCAGCCTTGTCATTGCTTTGGTTTTGTGTATATTGTAGCTTTTATTAAGTGCTTGCATGGTATTTTTGTAACTGTACATTTTTACATAAGTGTTTTCTATACCTTTGGTCATAGCTTTGTCAATGAAAAACATTTTATGAATGAAAGCACGTCTCCTCTCTCATAGTATAATGAACCTGACTGCCTTTTTCAGTCATGCATACTGGGTCAAAGTAAATAGATTAAAGAAGCCCTACTCACTCACAAAGACTGTACAACACCTGAATAAAATGCAATGATCACTTGTTGTCTTGGGCAAACTCTCTTACCATCTTTGACTTTCACCACAAATTAACAGGCAAGCAACTAATAGGCTATGTCAGTGAAAACTATGTCGTCAAAAACATATTTTGATGAATGACAGACCAAAGCATCACGACCATGACGGCAAATGAAGAGGAGGCTTATTTAAGGGAGAACAGCGCCCTTTTATTGCAGTCCTTAACAGGATTATAACACTCACCCAACTAACACCGAACCGATTACAACAATGGAAACACAAGGTGGTCAGACGCCAAACTGTAAGGTACACACATGGTGGGAGTTTTATACAAGCTGAGTACACGTGAGGATCGGACAGGGTTCACATAAGACACGTGCAAACACACATGCCACAATTGGGAATACAAGTATTAACCATAACATGGACAATACAAGAGCCATTTACAATGACATACACGGGGCTATATACACACGCTTGTGAGGTATGCTGGGATGCGCTAATCCCACCGGCGCTACTCTTGTTTGGGGCGGTAACTAGCGAATGTGAGGTTAGCCAAATATAGTTACATTCATTGTAATCAGGTGTATTAACATGGTAGCAGTGCAGTTAACTGTACGTAATCATGAACAGAGGTAATATGTAAATATTAAACACATTTACTGTCTATATTGTTTGTGAGACAAAGTCAACATCTGTTAATTGTTTTACAAAGTTTTTATTGTTTTTAAAACCCCAAAACAATCCTCTGGGTATTCTCCCTCAGTCCAAAGACATGTCATTAGGCTAAATGGTATCTCTAAATTGCCTGTAGTTTCTATGCAGGTGTGTGCACGTGTCCAATAATGATGTGGCATCCCCACCACGGCGTAGCCTTGCCTAGTTCCTAATGGTGATTGGGAAAGAGCCGAAAGACACCAGGTTCATGCCAAGGGCTGGGCTAAGCAAGTTAGGAAGATGGTTAGATGGATATATTTCATTAATTTTCACCTCAGTATTTCTGTAGTACTTTGAAGGAACAACACTTCCATGATTGTAGCTGGTAAACCAACAAGGTTCTTCGGTTTAACATGTGACAGTAGTCAGTGTGGTAGGAATGTGTCCAGGGTAACTTGATAGCGAACAAAGCAAGCAAACTAAAGTTTGAACATTGTGAAATACTGGTTATATATTAAAATGATTAAATGGAGGGAAAAAAGCTCATTTAATTACTTAGTGACATACATAACAAAACTGTCAGTTCTCACTATTTTACTAAATATAATACTATAATAAAATAAGAAACAATGTCTATAATATATTTTTATTAATATAAAATTCTTGCAGTACAGTCATTGAAAGATTTCATTCATTGTGGATATGACATTACAAAAAAAGAAATAATCCTTCACAGAACTCTGGTCATCATGCTACAGCAGGCAGCGCTGGGCCCTGTTCATACGCTGCCATTCTGCTGACTTCCAGAAGGAGCTGCACATGTGGGGGAGAGGAAATAATTTGGGCTATTCTCTCTCTCAAACACTCAGAGCAGGTCAAAGCGATAAATAGAAAGTACCGTACCTGAGGTGCTGTGAAGGATTGGCACGCCCTGGGACACGGTTAGGTGGGGCAGAGGAATACCCTCCTCAATGGTGGCCTCCCTGATGCGGAGTGGGGACTGCAAGGTGGCGTGGGCCTCGGGAGCGGCGTGCAGCAGAAGCAGCAGCCAGGACTGTGCCACCAGCACCACCGCCTGTGCCCGGTCATCCCAGATGGAGGACAGGCCAAGCTCCGCACTTCCATACAGGAAAAAGGTGAGCCAGGCGGCCCACAGCAGGGCAGAGGCCAGGCAGGTGAGGAGTAGCCACACAGCGCTGCGTCTCAACTGCGGCTGCCCTCTGCACAGACCATAGGCCGCACCCACCAGCGCCGATAGGAGGAGGACCAGCACGTAGGTACAAGCCACTGTCAGGTCCAGTGGCTTGTACTGGCAGGCCTCCAGACCCTGAGGCATCTCAGTCAGTGTCATCCACTCAGGGTCCAGTACAGCCAAGGCCACCGCTAGCCCCACCAAGGCACCGCCACTGGGGCTACGAGCACCCCGTGCCAGTCTGTGCAGCCGCACACACTGGGCCACCAGGCATGCAAAAGACAGGGAGGACAGCACTCCCCAGAAGGCACGCCGGGCGATGCAGAGGGGTTCATTGCGCTCAATAAGGAACGCAATGCTAAGGCCGCAGAGCCCGATGACAGCAGCAAGGAGCAGGAGCAGTGGCGCCACCCTGCTGTGATCCTGCATGATCTTTCGCAGGCGGCACAGCAGCACCAGCGCCAGAATCATTGAGGCCAGGGCTGCCCCGCCAGCCGCCGACGCCACCGCCACACCCCACACTGCGTCCAAGTCACAAAGGGCCGTGTAAGGCCTCTTTATAAGGGAGCCGCACCCACGAGGAGAAGTCTCATCCATCGCAATACTGCTGCCGACCAGGGAGATGATTAGGACAGGACTGCCTCAGTTTTATCTAGCTCTGTATTTATACGTCATCATTGTACTTTTATGTTCTAGATCGCGGAACTTTTTAAACGTCATGCTTTCTAGTTTGTTTTGTTTTGAAAAACTCACGTATTGCATTAAGAAAAAAACACGGATGTATCGGTTTGCATTAAATTATTTTTACGTAATTTCTTTGTCAGTGTAGTTGCACAGAATCCCAGAATTCACAGCTAAAATAAAAACAATTGGCTTCTGACGGAGAAGCTGATGCATGGACTAGATGAAGAGTCATTGTTTGGTTTATTTCACTATAAACAATTACCAGGCGGACGCGTAAATAGGATTCACATATAATTTGCAGCATTTGTTTTTAAAGGCCAATAAACCTACCCTAAAATGAGAATCTTTGCAGTTAAGTGTGCTTTCAGTGGTTGTTAGGCTTTTGATTTTACAGCTATTTGGTGTAACAAATTCCAGTGCACAAAGCTATGAGGTCCACGTACAGGCCACAATAAAATTTTCCCTATGCGGGTGGAAAATTACATGGCTGTAATATGGTGTAACGGTTCACAAAATTAACACTCTGGTACAGACCTCGGTTTTTGGGTACACGGTACAGCAGGGAAAGCATGAAATCGGTTATTGCTTGTAGCGATAGGCAGGCTATGCCTATACCCGTAATAATTAAGTTTTATCTTGGTCTGAATTTCCTGGTGAATACGCCTTACAAAGCAATATTAGGCCTACTTGGTAAATTGTATGTAAGTTTCAAAGTATGAACAAATGAGTAAAAGGTTTAAGAAAAAGGTTAAACCCCTTCCGTAACAGCCAATGAGGTATATGTGTGTTCATTAACTTTAGTAGAGTTTTAAGTGTATTTATCTGTGTAAATGCTGACAGAGGTTCGCGTTAGCTTAGCGAATTAATATACAGGTATCTTCACTGATATTTTATGTTTATATTTCATTTGAATTTCAGTATTTGTTAGCTAATATCGCAAGTAAATTCGCATGGAGTTGTTTCTTTTAAATGAATGTAATAAGCTGACCAATGGCTCAACGTTTATTTCCGTTCATTTGTATAACTTTATATAGCCTAGACGGCAAATGTTTAACGGCAAATTTAGACAAGGAACAAACGGATGTGTAGGTTTACAGGCCTATGTTATTTCGTATTTAGTTCTCTCGTGTGCCATTGATGGTGACAATGACGAAGGTGATCCTGCTTTCCGAATAAACCATCAATCAGTTAAACCCAAGGAACCCATGCATGGCCATGAGGCATAAGTCTCAGCTGATGTGCTGATGCCTTGAGGGGTGTTAGACCAAAGGGATGCGGGAAGTCATGCAGATTTTGTGGCAGCGCTTGTCAGCAAACTCGAACTGGCTTTCAGCACGGCTCGGGTTAATCTGGCAGAGGCACATGAGAGACAGAAATTGTACCACGATGAAGTGGTTATTATTATAAATAAATAATAATAAATTTATTATTAATATAAAGCTAGCCGAACCCGGAGGCTTGGTCACAGTATAATGAACCTTTTTCAGTCATGCATATTGATCAAAGTTAATAGAGTAAAGAAGCCCTACTCACTCACAAGCTTGAATAAAACGCAATGACTGTATACTTGTTTTGGGGCAATCTCCCTCATCATGTTTGATGTTCACCACAAATTAACTGACGATCAACCGATAAACTATATCAGTGAAATGTATTTAACCAAAAACATATTCTTGTTTAGCGAGCTAACTACCTAATATGCGGTTAGCTGAATATAGTCACATTAATTGTAATCAGATGGCAGCAGTGCAGTTATCGGTAATCATGAATCCATTGGTATCCAGGGGTGCATATCCCGTACAAATATGTAAGTTAGCATTAACAATGTATGACATGGATAATAATCCAACTATGTTAGTTCAAATTAATAACCGAAGCACAACTATTTCCCGACACCATCATACTTTAATTGTTAGTACCACAGAGGTTTAAACCACGTTAGTTCAGACCACCATGGTTCGAACTACAATGGGTCCAGAGGTCGATCATTGCATGGTCTGACTCTCACGGCGGGTTACTTGCAAAGCAAATAAACCGCGTGATATTATTTATAGATACAACAGTTGTGCCGATAGCACATTATTAATGTATTGTGTCAGTCATGTAACACCAATAAAAGTATTCAAAAATAGCAATAACGTTATAATGTAATACTTGTATGATGCTTCATGTATTGGAAAAAAAGAACTACAATGCATTTAGTGTCATCGGCTCTCTGTAATTACGTTTATTTTACTTTTGATTTTATTATTTTATCACACTATAAACACTTAAAAATTGCTGATCCATCCCTATTCTTACAGCCTTATAGTAGCTCATATAGGGATTGCTGGGTCTGTGAAACCCCCATGCAAACAGCAATTGTCATGATCCGCTCCGTCCGCTCCTGATGTGTGCCACGCCCACCTCGTTACCTCGTGTTCAGCCCTGATTGTGATCACCTGAGTCCTGTTATGTCTAGCTTGTCTTCTGTATTTAGTCCGCGTCTGAGTACGTTACCCCAGATCCGTCATTGTATTGTCCGTGGATGTCCGTGCCTGTTCGTCGTTCGTGTAATAAAACCCCTTTACCGGACTTCCTGGCTGCTCTCGTCTGCTTCCCTGCTCACCTGCCCGCCGAGACGTGACAGCAATACGAAATAAAACTGAAGGCGGTGGAAATAAAGGAGTCACCAATTGCTAGATACCTTTTAAAAATGAGGCATGAATACATGGGTTTTATGTTTTGGGAACGGAAAATATTTTAGACATTTTAAAGAAACTACATATAAAATAAAATTAGAGGTGCATCGATCCGATATTCGGGATCGGTATCGGCGCCAATTCATCTCTATTATATACAGGGGCGTCAGAAGCATTTTAAATGTGGAGGGGACACACTGGCATAAAACGAATATTTTATGTTAAATGTGGGGGGTCCAAGCGAATAATTATGAAATGTGAGGGGGACACGTCCCTTCAGATTTAATGACGGCGACGCCCATGATTATATCGGGTATAGACCATATGTGATCGATCCACGTCTGATACGTACTTGTTCAGTTTTCGGCAGTCCGTAAAAAGATAGCTCCTACTTCTTGGTAAATCGATTTGTACAATCAATCGCCTGACAGCTCCGTCCCATTTTAGATATGTTTTTGCGGCATCCAAGCTGAACGCTAACGCTGCCACTGAGTGGGTGGAGCAGAGTGACTTCCGCCTGCTGTGGCGTCATGCGCATACCTTTTGCAGTACGAGGAGCAGAAGAACTGTATCTGGAAGTATTTTACACTTTTGACAACTAGTAGCACAGTTATTTGCAATCTTTGTAAAAAAAATATTTAAAAAAAAGCTTTGAGAGGTGGAAGTAGCGTTTACTGGAATATCGCACACGATTATGCGAGACAACGTGAGTAATATAAAAACAGCAATGGATGATTTGGAAGTCAATGCAATGGATGATTTTTGCGGGCTCGCTGCATCTTGTGATACAGGGGTGACTGCTATCGCAAACAAGTTGTAGGTTATTTTAACCATTCGCCACTTGTGTATAGTCTTTTGGAAGATATTCTAATTGAACTGCAAGTGCTACAAAAGTGCTTATAACAAGTTGTACAAACGAGGTGGAACTTTACGTCATGTATGTTTATGATTGACTAATTAAAGATTTTTTGGCTTACATTTTTATTCATTTGTATTTACTTGTTTAAAAATATTAATATAAATTAAGTATAAATCTAGTATCTTACAACAAAATCAGCAAAACCTCTTGGTTTTCCAGGTTTCTTCATGGGTGAATTTTAATATTTCAGTGTTTACAGTTGCACTTCACACTTGATAGCTGTCTTGCCTACAGTCACTGGAGATGATTAGACACAGTGCAATTATGAATAAATACGTATAAATACATAATCTGATAATTAAATGATGTGCACTGTACTGTGTCCATTCAAAGCACAAATGGGTGAAATTAATGGACTAATAACAATAAAACTAAATAGCTGTCATTCGCTTCCAGTCATTGGTAGTGAATGGACACAGCATAATTATTAATAAAAACATTGGGTTTGGTCCCTTTGGGTAACAAAAGTAATGACTACAGCACCGGTGTCAGACCCCAGTCCTGGGGGGGCCAGAGCCCTGCACATTTTTGGGTTTCCCCTCATTTAACACACCTGATTCAACTCCTTGTGCTAATTACAACACAGCTCTTGAGCTGAATCATTTGTGTGAGAACAGGGAAAGAGCTAAGCTACACAGGGCTCCGGCCCCCCAGGACTGCAGTTTGACACCCCTGGACTACAGCATGTTGACTACACGACAGTTTCAGGTGGGCACACAAAAGTTTGTGGAAGTGGGCATGAAAAAGTAAATGGTGAACATGTTGGAAGTGTGAGCTTTTTAATTTGTTGCACAGATCCCGTAAGGGGCTCCGTAGATTTATGTTGTCAATTTGTTTTAAATCTATATGTGCCTGGACATTATTTTTTAACCCAAATGCTTAACCGTAACCAACTTTAACTTCTATACAAAAATGCACCCATCACAACCTACAAACAAATCAGCTAATCCTGAATGACAAAGTCCCTGAAACAAACTGGCTGTCTCAAAATTCTACATCTTCCAGAACGAGAGACAGCCTGTTGTGGCTCAGTTTCCTGTAACCTGCACAGCCTCTGTGCTACCAGCGACCAGTGACTCCTCAGCCCTGCAGTCCCCCTCTGATGACCCCTCATCCTGTAGTGTTGAAGCATGAAAGGGAGACGGCTGGGAGCTACTCGAAAAACCAGAAGGCACCAGCAATATGTAAGGTTTTAGTCTATCGTAATGCACCTTCTCCTGTCTGTTAGTCCAAGTATTACCAATATGATATGTGAGTTCAGGTTCTCCCTGAGAGTCCAACACAGCCAGGACCATGTAGGGTTCCTTCCAGTGGGGAGCAAGTTTCATATGGACCTCCTTAGGGTTATGCCATACAAGAAACCCTATGGCATACAGTTGATGACTGACTGCTGCATCATAATACAGCATGCTGCCTAGCACCACTAAAAGCAGTCTCTAGGCTCTCCGCCAAGCTCTCTGTATGGTGGAAAGGTAAGTTGGGCTGTACTATTGAATATGGCACTAACCCATCTGCAATGGTATGGTGGACAAACTTGCATTTTTGTATTTGTTTTGTTTGAGGACTTTTACTCGATGTTATTGGTCTTCCATATGGAGGAGTTGGGTCAGCTGATGTGATGTGATTGGACAGGGTGGAGTGGGAGGCTTGTCTTCGTCATCCAATTATGTTGGGCCTAAAACAAGGAGGTGAAGCAGAAGTGTGGTATGCTTGGTGCTCGGCCGTGCTGTCGCTTGTGTGTGGAGGCTGGAGTTGGTAAGCCGTAGCTTTTATTGAATGATATTTAAATGATTTTTAAATGTCTGGTTTTTATCAGTAAACAGAGTGGCTAGCGGTTGAAGTATTGACCAGATGAATAATAATAATACATTTTATTTATATAGCACTTTTCAAGATCTCAAAGATACATGGAATAGAGTAAACATAAGACAATGACAAAAGATATGGGTAGGGAAGGTTATATGGTTGAGCAAACAAAAAGGCTTTTAGGTTGATCTTGAATCCTGAGACCGAGATCAACTGAGGAATAGCCGTACGGAGGGAGATCAAAAGTGGGGGAGCTAAATGGGAAAATGCGCGGTCACCATAGCTGTGGAGTTTGGAAGGGGGGATGAGGAGAGAGCCAGAAGAGGAGGATGTAAGAGTGCAGGGAGGCCGGTAGGGGAGAAGCAGTTCAGAAAGGTATGATGGGGCTTGGTCATTATGAGCTTTAAATGTCAGGAGAAGTATTTTAAAGTGGATGTGTTCTTCTTGAGGGAGCCAGTGAAGGCTCTGAAGTATGGACGTGATGTGCTGGTAAGAGTGAGTGTGGGTGACGAGACGGAGAGCAGAGATCTGTACTATTTGGAGTTTATGGAGAGATTTGCCAGTAATATCAGGTGAGTTGCAGTAGTCAAGAAGGCTAGAGGTAAAAGTGTGAATGTAGTTGGCCACATTCGTTGTGTAATTTCAGACCTCCAAATTAATTATTTCATTTTAAACAAATTTGTTATTTCTAAATGCAGTATGCTGTTACCACAGCCTATAGTCTATAGCCTACAGGGGTGGCGATGTCGTTGGCTCGTTCACGGCTGTAGAGTGAGACTACAGACTACAAACAGACCGGGCACTATTGCACAGCTGGTCAGTCCTAATAATAAAGAATATCCCCTTTTTTGTTGTTTTACAGGTAAGCAGGTAAGGATTATACTGCTGGTTCTTTTTTCATGTAATGCCCAGTATAATAACCATGTTTGGTACACAGGTTTTGGTTATTAGAGCCGTTAATTAATTTTGCAAGTGCGTTTAAGTAGCTCGTGTTCACGCAGCAAGAGTTTGAACCGCGGGTAAACGTGGCGCGATAATGTGCCGTTTTAATAAGTGAATTACTTTATTGTTGTTAAAGAAAAGTGAATACAATTCATGTGCCTATTATTGAGGGTTTCGTTTTATTTTGCATTTTGTCAAAGGGAGCTGGGTTTATATTATTTCCATGTATACTGCTGCGTAACCAGTCACGTGAAATCGGTATATTTGCGGCTGGCGAGTGAGACCAGAGAGCACGAACTGTAACGCCTGTCCCAATAATAAATACCCCGTTTTATTTTTTCAATTAAACGTTGTGGCTCCAAAATCCACTTCTGCATGTGTGCAACACAAACAGCCTATTTTCTCAATACAAAACACTATCCTTATCCTCTTGTGACTCATTGTTCCATATTGTAATGCATTGTAACTTACTGTACAATGCTGTATTCAAACCTGCCTTGAGTGAATTTAAAATGATTGACTGCATTTTGTAAGATTACTAGATTTGAATGTGGACAGATGGATGGATGGATAGATGGACAGTAAGTACGACGGGACATTATACCTCTATACCAAATCTCTTGGTGAGGTCATATCCTCTAATGGCTTCTCTTACCACTGCTATGCAGATGACACTCAACTCATCCTCTCCTTCTCTCCTTCAGACACTCATGTCTCCACTAAGATATCTGCATGTCTAGCAGATATCTCATCTTGGATGACCGCTCACCAACTGAAACTCAACCCTAGTAAAACGGAACTGCTGTACATCCCCGCTGACTCATCCCCCCTCCTGGACCTTGCGATCTTCCTCGACAACTCCCTGATCCGTCCTTCGGTTACTGCTCGCAACCTTGGGGTTACCATGGACAATCATCTGTCCTTTTCCTCACATACTGTATCGCCAACGTTTCCCGCTTTTGTCGGTTTCTCCTGTTTAATATCAGAAGGATACGTCCATTTCTTTCCACACATGCTACCCAGATACTCGTTCAGTCCCTCGTCATCTCCCGCCTTGACTACTACAACTCGCTCCTAGCGGGTTTACCACTGAGCGTCATTCGTCCCTTCCAACTGATTCAGAATGCTGCTGCTCGACTTGTTTTCAACCTTCCCAAGTTCTCCCACACCACTCCTTTGCTACGCTCCCTACACTGGCTTCCTGTGGTTGCCCGCATCAGATTCAAAACACTGATGCTCGCATACAAAGCCAAAAATGATCTGGCTCCATCCTACCTAAAAGACCTCATCACACCCCGCACTGCACCACGATCTCTCCGATCTTCCAGCACTGCTCGACTGGTCCCACCACCCCTCAAGGCACAAGGAAGACACACCTTCCGGCTCTTCTCTGTTCTGGCACCAAGTTGGTGGAATGAACTCCCCCTAGATGTCCGAACAGCTGAGTCACTGAATGTCTTCAAAAGACGACTTAAAACACACCTTTTCCAGAAATACCTGAATTAGCACTTCTGGCATTATACTCAGTTTTTTCCTTTTATATATAATAATAAAAAAAAACGCACTTTCCCAACAGAGTATTAGATCGATGGTATTCATAGCCTTGGTTTTATTGAGCTAGTATCGGGAAAAATTCATTGTAGAGTCTTAAAGCACTTATGTAAGTCGCTCTGGCTAAGGGCGTCTGCCAAATGCTGTAAATGTAAATGTACATTATGATTAACGTTGATGAAGCTTTGTTCTATTAGTGTAATTCTTAGGGAGTTAGGCCTCTGTGCCCGTCATTGGAACATTGCTGATTCCAATCCCATGTTTAGAAAGGTGGTCACATGTCTCTCGGGCCCTTGAGCAAAGCTCTTAACACAACATAAATGGCTAAGCTTGCATTCCGCGTGTATGTGTATATATGTCTAAAAGGAGAGCAAGATGGGATATGTAAAAACAAAAGAATCACTATATACCTGCATGTCCTGATGCAAATTACGAATAAAATGTCTTGTCAAAAAGGATTTGTTTGCACTACGTGTAGTCTTTGCCCTTTGTCTGTTTGGCACTGCATCTTTGCTCATTTGTGCACTATGTTCTCGTTGCTGTGTTCACCAGAATTTCCCCCTGGGATCAATGAAGTCCATCTTAATCTTAAGAAGCATGACCACACTTTAACCCAAGTGCATTGCATATACCACAAACCTATTGGCTCTGCCCCATTTTGTGTACTTGCCTTCAACACATAACCACATCCTCTATGGGCAGGATCAATTTAGACGCTGAACAGCAGCAGAGCTCCACTGGAAATCCAGGGGTTGCTATGGCAATGAAATGCAGCAATCAAGCTCAGAGCAAGCCCAGATATATGTGCAGTAGCTTACGCTGGCTGCTGAAATAGACTTCAGACAAAAAACCGTAATTAAATCAGACTATTCTTATCCAGACAAAAAACTTCTATTTTCACATTGGCAGCTGAAAGAAAAGGAAAATGTGCTTCCACTGGAGGGAAGGTACAGGGCAGGGAATGGATTTTCACCCGAAATGTTAACAGAATATTTTGTTTACAAGTTATTATACTACTAAAAATATTCACTGAGTTACATAGATGGGTAGTGTAACAGAGTCTGACAGTACACAACACAAAGAGCATTGGAGGCTGCTGCTGACAGTGTCGTGAGGCATTTTGCAGTATCATCTCCCAGCATTTCTCTCAGGGGAAATGCCAAAACCAGGAGACACAACTTATTTCATTCCTGGAAAACAGCAAAGTCTACTGCAGCATATTTTCAAGATGTCAGGCCAGCCTACATCTGGAATTGCAGGAAGGCCCACGCCCTAACCCCAACCCCCTAACCCTAACCCCCTAACCCTAACCTCCTAACCCTAACCCTAACCCCCTAACCCCCTAACCCCCTAACCCCCTAACCCCTCCAGTATGACAGAGGACGCAAGTGAGGGAGAATGTCTTTGCTATCTGAACGATTCGTGTTGGCTTTTGTTCATGCCATAAATTTAATTGTAAGAATTCCAGATAGGACGGCATTGTGGCTGGGTTGCGAGTTTTACTACTGCTGCAGCTCTGCATGTCTCCCATGCTGCAGCTCTGCATGTCTCCCATGCTGCAGCTCTGCATGTCTCCCATGCATTTCTAACAGTAATATCTAACATATTCCCATCACCCTTCCTGGGGTGTAGCCCAGCTGTCTAGGATAGGCCTCAGGTTCCCCACAAGCCAGTTGGAAGGCGCATGGATGGATATATTCCTATCAATATGATGGTGTAAGCTCTTGTATTAATGATTATAATACCATACAATAGTTTATTTACTTCCTTTATGCTTTAAAACAATCATTATCATCAGTGTTTCCCCTAGGTTTACAGCTTGGGGGCAGACAGACACCGACAGGATTCATGGTGCTTATGTGTTTCTTTTAATGACAGCAGTCAATATAACAACTGAACTAAACATCAGAACATTTCATTTTATGACAATTACCCACAAAGTGTGCAGCGTTTGTCACTGCAGTGTATCTTTCTGGGCTTCTGGAAGAACATTTCTAGAGCCTCTTGATATGGGAAGTCAGAAACGTCTGACCCATTTACTGAGATCCGCATGCAGACTGCAAGATGATCTCCTTGCAGCCTATTGCAGATGTTTGTCTTGATCTGCAAATACATTAACTATTAGGCTTTAAAAGTGATAGCTGATAGCTTAAAATAGTGATAGTTTAAAGCAGAAAATCCCATTGTGAGACGTATTTATTACCCTGTTCATGGTTGAGTCCGAGTCCCTCTCACAGTTTACACTGCTGACCGGGTGGTTGGCGCGACATATTTTCCTCTCTGTCCGCTGGTGGGAGTGTGCTCACCTGTGTGTGCGCGCACGTGTCTGTGCACGCGCATCAGGGCGGAACTCCACCATGCGTGATACAGAGAGCAGAGGAGAATTGTAAACGCGCGACTGTGTAGAGACAAAAATGACAAGCTGTTGTGTAAATAAGATAAATAACATAAGGCTATTTAGTTTGTTTAATAAAAGGACAATGTATAGACCTGTTCTGTAGGAAAGATAACCTTAAATGACTTCTGATTTGGCACTATATAGAAAATAAAATTAAATTAACTTGACCTTCGGGAGGTTCGTCAGGGGGGCGTGGCACCCCCCTAATATAATGGTAGGGGAAACACTGTTCATTGTTGTACTACTGAAACTTTATTCGGTTTGTTCAGTTGAGTAAGACGTCTGCCAAAGGGGAAGTACAGAGCTTGTGTAGTAAATTTGATCAGTAACAAGCAAAACAAAATCACACTGAAGCTCTTTACCAAAAGATCTCTCAGTACCCGAGTATCCTTTGGAATAAACCCAGGGGGTTTTACTTACACTGCTAGAGAAAGCCAGACATCATTATCCGAGATCATGAAATCCATTCCCTTGCTGCCACCCCATTCAAAACCCCCTCCCCCTACATATTCTGTAACTGCACCACTTTGAATGACTCTGCAAGCAAACCAGCTACTGCCAGGAGCTAGTTCCCCAAACTCACCACCCCAGGCATCATCTCTATCCCCTCCACCACCTCAAGGTTTTCAGATAATTCCCTTAAAGTTCTTTCCCAACTAATCCCCACTGTTTTCATCCTGCTATTCCACTAGCATCTTTCAGGTTCTCCTTTATGCTGTCATCCTGTTCTTGGATCTGATAGCAGCAGCATTTCTAACTGAAAATGATCAGATCTTGTTTTTGTCACTAGCCAGGCTGTGTGAAAGACGAAGTGCTGTTAGTGGCATGTTGTCCTTTCCTCCTAGAACAGACTGTCCTGGTAAGACTCTCTCCACACCATGCAGTCCCATGGCTGTTAGTGTTATCTTGTCCACGTTAGCCCTCTTATGACCCTGTAATTAGCTCCCGTTGCTTCTCACTTCACAGCCTCATGACTAATACCACTGCATGTTCCCTGGATGTTCTTCATGTTTCACTTCCTGCTGACTGGATAGTTGTCTTATTAGCTCTGTTTGCAGGATGTTGTGTAGCCCTTGCTGTTATACTCCTCCCACCTGTACCTGCACATTCACTGGCAGCTCAGTCTAGCTGCACCTATACCGAGTTAGGCTCCCTTACTGCTGTATGTTTATAATGTGATGTGTGCTTCAGATGTGCATCCCTCTGAGAAAAGCATCTGCTAAAAAAATGTAAATGGTAGGTGTGGAGGTGAGAAACGGTCCCTGCTTCCTGCTGTATGGATCCTGGGGGAGAGAATGCTCTTATAAACGAGGGGGCCTGAATAGTCACTGCTGCTCAGTTGTGGTGGGGGGTGGGAGGTCACTCGTAATATGGACCCCAGCCATCCCGGCCAAACACTGTTTTCAGTCCTGCCATCAGAAAAATTGTATTGAAGCATCGGCTCACAGACGAACAGACTTCATAACTGCTTCTACCTTCAGACAGTAAGGCCACTTAGAAGCTGATCAGGCTCTCAGTATGGACAATTTGCACATTTTACTATTTTATGTATTTATCTTTTATTAACCTTACTTGTTACCTTAGTAATATATGTTGTGCTGTTGTGCATTGATACATAAACTGTGTTTTGATTTGATTTCTTCTTCAGATCCTCTTTGATTTCCACTCCCAAAACTCCGGGGGTTCTTCTGGTCCTTCAGAGATAAGAGTCTGGTTCATAATTGCTTCATATATAATTAGAGCATCATCTTCCATTCATATCTGTTCTTTTTAAGCCTGTTCATTCTTCGCCCCAACATAATTTTTCAGCTTACAGCTCAACAACATTGTCAGAGAAGGGTGATTTATTTAAAACTCCAAACATGAAAATACTCAGAGATTTTATGTTTTATGTTTCATGTTTATTTTATAGCTATTTCAGGTAGAGTTGGCCAGGAGTGCAGAAGATTCCTTTGAAATTATTGTTTTTCTGACAACTTTATTCTCAAATAGCTGAACTTGGTAAAGCTCTATACTTCCAGCGATGTTGAATATTAATATTTAGACTTTTGGGTTTTTTTTTGGGGGGGGGCTTGAGCTATTTGTACTTGCTCTGCCAGTTATGCAAAGCATTTGTCATTATGCTGCATAAACAGAAGCTTTGATGATTTATTTTAGAATTTAAATTGCCAAACTTGCTGACCTTAGAAGTCAATCATATAATATTAGCTGTAGTGTTATCGTGAAGTATTGATGAAGTTTTGGGAGGGGAGCAGGAGTGAGCCTCATATTTCTAACACTATCTCTGAAAAGGGAGATAGTGACAGCGTCGTGACTTGGGGGTGGGTGGGGGGTGAACAGCCAGGGAGGATGATGAGGAAGTAAACAATATGTTTAAAAGTGTTCAGATTCAGGGAATCCGTGTACATCCAAGTAGTTCTGATGGCAGGATGGATCACATTTCTGGGCAGGGAAAACCCTGGGATGAGGTGCCAGTCCAGTGTAAGTCGCAAAGTCACAGTGAATCAGAGACCCTTGAAACTGTGTGTCTCACACTGGGGGAGGAAATCAGAGTACCCTGGGGAAATTCTAGCCGATTCAAAGAGCACATGCAAACTGCACACAAACACATGGGCAGAACTGAGGTGGAAATCATACCCCTAACATTACTACCCACTGAACCCCCCCTGCCTTTGAATGTTGCACTGCATGTACTGACTGATGAGCAGCAAACCGATTATCTTCACGAATATCTCATTCTTAGTCGATAACTGTATAATTAGTAATGTGCTCGGATTCATTATCTGATTTTACTTCTCTGATTGAGTTTATCAGTTTAACTACAGGACCATCTGGAGAATAACTTGATTACAATTTCAGGAAAACTTGCAGGCTCTTAATGACTAGCATTCTTGGTCTATATTTTAAAAAAGGTTGAGGAAGATTCGGTAATGGTGTGAGACATTCTGTCTCAGTCATTTTCATATAAAGCAGTTATATGTAATCTTTTTAGCCAATAGCACAACCAGAGTATTTTGTTATTCAATATGGCTGACACAATTTTCATTATATTACATTTACATTTGCAGCATTTAGCAGATGCTATTTTCCAGAGTGACTCACACCCAGTGCTTTGTAGTCCATGACTGTTCTTTGATCTATAAGCTAGACCTAAAATCAACAACTGTCATCAAGATCAAGTTACCGCTAAGAACGTTGTATAAAAAAAACTTTGTTAGAAAAAAGTGCACAGGCAAAGATTGTTAGTGGAACTTTAATTTTTCTTTTACTAGAGAGAGTGGACACTAAGGGGGGTGTTAGTCTCCTAGGTTCTCCTTGAAGAGGTGTGTCTTCAGACGACGCTTGAAGACAGGAAGGGACTCGGCCGTTCTTATGGCAAGAGGAAGTTCGTTCTACCACTGAGGAGCCAACATTGCCAAAAGTCTTGATGCATGTTGTCCTCTTTTAAGTGCTGGTGGTTCGAGACGAGCAGCCCTTGATGCTCTGAGAGGACAGGAAGTGACACGATTCTTGATCAGTGTTGCCAAGTAAGGAGGAGCTGTTCCAGTCTTGGCTTTAAAGGCAAGTGTTAGGGATCTGAACCTGATGCAGGCAGCCACAGGGAGCCAGTGCAGGTTCCGTAGAAGAGGTGTGATGTGTGAGAATCTAGAAACATTGAAAATGAGTCTTGCCGCTGCATTCTGGATCAGCTGAAGTGACCTTGTTGCCTTCAATGAAAGACTAGCCATAAGGGAGTTAGGGTAGTCCAATTTGGAGATGACCAAGGATTGGACGAGTAGCTGAGTAGCGTCTATCGTGAGAAAGGGACGAATCCTTCTAATGTTGTAGAGAAGGTATCTGCAGGACCTGGACAGGTTGTTAATGTGCGACAAGAATGTCAATTCGTCATCCAGAATGACACAGAGACTTCTCACTGTTTTTGAGGGGACAATAAGAGAGTTTTCAAAGGAAATGGTAAGGTCAAGAGTCAGTGATGAATTGCCTTTCATGTACAGCAGTTCAGTCTTACTGGGGTTTAGCTTGAGGTGGTGGGATGTCATTCAAGAGGAGATATCAGTCAGGCAGTCTGAGAGTCGAGTTGAGACCTGATGGTCATCGGGTGGAAAGGAAAGAGAGAGTTGAGTGTCATCTGCATAACAGTGGTAGGAGAGCCCATGTGCAGATATGACCTTCCCAAGAGAACCCGTGTATAAGGAGAAGAGAAGGGGTCCTAGGACTGAGCCCTGAGGAACACCAGTGGCCAGCCTTCTTGGGGCTGATTGAGAGCCTTGTCATGCCACCTGAAATGACCCGTTATCAAGGTAAGATGCAAACCATTGCCAGACTGTACCTGAAATCCCAAGGCTGGAGAGAGTATCCAGGAGGATCTGGTAGTTGACCCTGTCAAACGCTGCAGACAGGTCCAAGATTACAATTCCCAAGGTGGCAACGTGTGGCTCAGTGGGCTAAGCCTGTGTGCCTGTAATCTGAAGGTTACCGGTTCAGACCCAGCCTCAGCACGTCTGCGGGTCCTTCCGCAAGACCCTTAACCCCCAGCTCCCTGGGCGCTGCTACGGGCAGCTGCCCTTCACGGACAACTTACTCTTCAAAATACAGCATGTTGAGGGAGGCATAAAGACAATTTCCCCACGGGGATCAATAAAGTATCGATTATTATTAAGGTTAGACTATATATATTTAATTAGATTGACCTTATTGACCCCAGGGGGGAACTTCTGTGTATACAACAGCAAGGAACATAGAACACAGACAAGCATACATTCAGTGCAAAAGAGAAAAAGTGCAAAGACAGTAAACATAGTGCAAACAAATTAAAAAGTACAAATATAAGTCTGAAACTGAATTTTATGGAATGTTGAGTATATAAATACATGTTAAGAAAAAGTAAAATGACAATAAAAATTGATTAGCTAATGTCCAATTAAACTGGTACAGACTTTTACTGTGACAAAGACGGGATGCTGTCCTGACAGGTTATGGCTGAGGGGTGGAGGTGGCATTTCAGGAGGAGCTGTTGTAGTGCCTGATTGCAGTAGGTCTGAAGGAATCCCACACAAGCTAAGGTAGAATTAGCTGGGGGCTAAAGGTGCTCTGAGATAATGCCCCCTGGAGTGGATAGGTGGAATTGTTCATAATGCCGCCCAATTTTGACAAACATCCTCTTCTGTAATACCGCCTCCAGTAGAAGTACAGTAGAAAATAACAGTGCCAAATATATCCATGCAGTACAGGATTCCAGTGGGCCTATTGGTGGGGTTCCACCCAACTTGAAAATCAACATGAAGGCCCAGCATGGAAGTTCCTAAAATATCCCAGCAATTTACATTGACAGGGTCAGCCAGCCCTAGAGTCCTTCTCACATGCAGAGCTCAATGAGAGGCATAGGAACCTTCATACAGCAGAGATATTGAATTGGTGTTTGCATTCCTTAATGTCTGTGATGTCATCTGTCTTTTTGAAACAAAATGCAGCTCTCTGGTCCCATTTTTGGGCTGTCAACAAGGGTCTGTACTATACCAGCTGAGGTGTCCTCAACAGAACTTAGTGGAGTGTGGGTGACAGACAGACAGACACAGACAGAATACCCACTGATTCTCCTCAGGAGAAGACTGAAGTGTCAATCAGAGATGGCCATGCCCAGAACATCTCCAGTGTTACCATAATTTATCGGAATGATAGGGTTGTGACCAGTGTTGCCTGGAGACACATGGATTTGGAATTGTAAGTGGCCACATGCTTCATAATCTGTTAGTTATTGCTGGTAAGATACCTGTGCCTCAAATTACACCCAAGGGGATCTACAGTGTTTAGCATGCCATTGGATGATAAAGGAAAGGACTTCTGATTTGTCGCTAAACAGGGACTCAAAGCACCACTAAAGAATTAAAATGCTGAATTTCTTGTATAGACAAATAAAGCACTTATTTATGCAGAACATGGTCCAAAGTCATGTTTTGCTCGCTGTGAAAAAATGAGATCTGGAAATTACTGGTACAGAAGGTGAAAGCATCAGTGTACAGTGTTGCTATGGAAACCTTCACGGTCAGAAGAAATGGTGCAATATCTGGGACTCCTGGGAGTTTGGATGTCAGGTTAGTTGTGATCAGTGATGACAGAAACAATAACGTGTTCAAAGTGACAGTGAGGGGATTTGCCTTCGTAGGACACAGGCTGGTACTGGGGGGAGGTTTCAGACTTGCAGATCCCAATTCAGATTACTGTTAGTCAGCTGACACCAACAGCAAACAATGACACTGTTAGCACAGGTAGAGAGTTCATTAAAGTATAGTATCACGTAAACAGCTGTAGATGCTTTCACATGTTGTTTCATACAATAAGAAAAAGGTTATTCAAATATGTAGCCCAGCAAATCAACCTATTCTCCTGCATTAATCAATGGAATATGTTTTTTCCCTCTTGAGAAATGTTGGCATTGTAATCCTTCTACATAATTCCGTGTTCCTGTTAGCATTTCTGTCACTACAGGAGATATCAAAAACAAGTGATTACCATGTTTTTCATAAATTATTCATTCACACCCAACATGGTCTGTCAGATAGAGCTGAACAAGTTGGCTGCCATTTTGCTCACAAATATGGAAATGGGCAATATCACTCTGAAGAACTGTTGTGTTGTTTCTGGATTTAGCTTATTATTTACACAATTAGATAATTTATATAATTAGATATTATTGCAAACTCCTTTAGACTGACAAAATGTAAAACACAGTTGTTTAATTGTAATGTTAATAATTCATTTTTAGCATTGTTTTCTCTTGGTATGATAGTATACTGCAGACAGTGAATTGTAATGTTAATAATTCATTTTTAGCATTGTTTTCTCTTGCTCTGAGAGTTATTATACTGCAGACAGTGATCAAATTGATAGAGGCACTTTTTATTTATTTATTTTCCATATTTTGTAAAATGTTTATTTCCAGTGCAATGAACGTTCTCAAATTCATTTAACTCTATTTATGTGACAGTTTATTTTAATAAAATTACCAACACTGCATTCACCATATAAAAATGCACATGGCATTATCTTCTAACCTATTCATCTACAGGAATTCTAAATATGACCACAGTATGATCCATACAGGGGTAAAATCACTAGCTTCAGATGTGGTCCTTCCTAATCTTTACCCAGATGACATTTAAGGAACATCTGACAGGTTTGTACAATCAGAGCCCAAACTCTGAAGCAAAGGATAGGAGATCCAGTCGAAGAGAAGAAAATGGAGCATAACAAACCACGTAATTCATCTGGAAACTTCACCAGTTCAGTAATTCTGCTCAATTATCTAACTTGTGTACTTCATTACAGAAAATAAATGTATGAAATGTAAGATGGAAACAGATGAGGTTGTGTTGTGCATTTATTAAATTTGCCTTCGTATTTCAGCAATTGTACGTGTTTACATCGCAATATTTATTTTGTGCCTGGTTCCCTGGGGTAACTGGAGTTGAATTGGTTGAGTCAGAATGATTGTAAAATATGTGCGGCACAGCCTCCAATGTTCTCGAATCACCGGAGCACATGCCACAACAATGGACTGTGGGAGGGAACCGGTGCAAACACAGCAGCAAAAACACACATGCATGGGCCCGCATGGTAACAGAATCCACATCCTCAGGCACATGCGGGTGAAATGCCAGCACTGAGTCACTACTGCTACTCTTTATTTGAGTGTCAGGAGTGTCGATAAGCAGTAGCTGGGTCTGAGCTTGAATGGCTATGTGGGCATAGCACAAACCAGGGAGGAAGGCACTCAGGAGTCATTTCACCCCGACTGCAAGCAGCGCTCACCAGTCGATGTTCTTTGTCTATAAAAACATCTACATTCATAAGCCATCCAAACCAGCGATTCCTCAGTTCCTGTTAGTGTCCTGTGATGAGCGGCACTATAAGGGAGATCAGTGCTCACAGCTGCACTTCTGCCTTTGCACGTGTATGACGAGTAGGATGGCTGAGCTCGTCCCTGAGATGATTCCAGTTCATGTGTCCCATCTTTATCAGAAAAGAGAATAGAGGTTTCCATAGTAAGAGGGCCAGCAGATAGCCCAGCTTCAACGAGACACCACTTAAACAGCTACTTTCCAAAGGCAGTAATGCTGACCGATCAGACCTGAGTTCATTACCATAATATCTGCACGAATCTGGACCTCGGCCCACATACTCTCTGCATATTCTTGGGCTCCTTGCATATTTTGCTGCTGCTATATCCTTCTCCACATAACCATGCAAATCTATACCGAATGTATAATTTTTATATATTAATTTGTATTTATTTGGGAACTTGGTTTTAGGCAGTAGTTAAACTTGCACATCTAGTTGCACATTTTACAAATAATGATTTAGTGGCTCTAAACTGTACTGTTGCTCATACCTTTAAATCTATTTTAAGTTATTTCTGTTTATTATTTTATTATGTATGTTCTATGTAGTTTGAATTAATGTACCAGTGCTGCCAAGACAAATTCCTGGCAAATGCAGGCGTACCTGGCCAATAAAGTGAATTCTGAATCTGATGACCTCATTTGTTATTGTTCTTACAGTTCCTGCTTTATTCCTAACAGACAGAACTTGGAGCATTGTAACCCTGAGTTTTGCATGCATTGACTTAATTCATAAAACAAATTCATAGAATATTTTCTATGCATATTTTAGATTTGCAATGAGGACATTTTACTAGATAAAACATCCAATAGTTTAATTTGCTTTCAACACCTTAAACAATAAAGACAATATTACATAACTGTTTTAATCTTTTATGCATTACTTACATTTTATTACCTTTCCACAATTTATGCAAGTACATATAATTTTAATGCATCCGTATAACAATTAACTTTTTTTTGTATTAATGCTGGACGTTGTAGTGTCAGTGATACACATTTAGTTACCCAGAAGTGAAAACACAAAAAAATGTACAACATTAAAAGAGAAGCGACAGAAAAACAAAGCGTTTGTTCCTTGCGGCCAAGTTTTTTTTTTCAGGAGTCATGAGGCAAGAAATTAGTTTCATAGTAATTTATATTCCTTAATGGGCCCGAATAAATTGGCAGAACTTGGGAAGCCCATCACTAGGAATCTCTGTTAGTTACTGAAGTTTAGCAATCACAATCAAGTTTTTGTTAGATAAACGAATACATAATACATTTTGTTATAACAGTATAATTAATGAAGTTAATGCAGACCAACACTGTCCCGTAGCTTTTCTTTCTTTCTTTTTTTTTTAAATATGTGACGTTTATTTCTTTTTTATGAATTCCTGGTTTGCACCTCTGGGAAACGGCATATAGATGAATAGCAACTGTACAACTGAACAACAAATGCAAACTTTTATCCATTTTCACTTGACTAAAAGACAGGACTACAAGGGCACCCGACCATAGACGTGCATTTTATTTTTCGCAAGAGGGAAAGAGAGATAGAGAGAGAAACCCAACAAGCAAGGTAAACACATTTACAGACATAGGAACGTTTAGAGGGGGGTAGCATGAAAGGGCTTCGATCTGTGGTTTTTAACCATGGTCCCTGCGGCCTGCAGCGGGTGCATATTTAACAATGTACCCAGCTGCTTCAGTGCTTCATTAAACCAAGCGTTGCTCCTATTGAGCCCCTCTCTCAGGCAGTACTGAGGTTGTTAGCGGTTTGAAGAGAGCTGGGAAATCCTGCTGTGCCCCATCAAGACTGAGAACCAATGGTTTGGACCAATGGATTAAAACAGAGAAGCCATATTGTAAATAATAATCATAATAATAATAATAATAATAATAAAAAATACAAATAAAAATGATTGGAAGAATGGCACTGATGAGTTAAAAACACTTCAGCTCTGCTCCTGTTTGAGAAAATCGGTGGACAGCAGATGACCAAACAAACCATTACCCATGTAGTATGTACATGTGTAAAGCAACAGCCGGAGCAGTAACAAGAGAACGGAACAAGCTACCACATGTAGCGCAGAGCGAGAGCACAGTTCCACTGTGTCAGCACCAAATCAACAGGTAGATTAGAAAACACAGCACCCTGGAGAAGAAAGGCATAGGAACAGGTTTGGGGAAGGATAAAAAAAAAAAAAGCGAGGATTCCTCCCTTTCTGTATCTTTTTACTGAAAGAAACAGCAATGGTATAAGCATCGCAGGACAAGCATTGTAAGCTAGCTACATCCTGATTGGTTTGGAAAGGAGACTGGGGTACAGGGGACTGGGGTAGGGGAGACCGCGGTGAGGGCAGGGGGGTGGGGTGGGGTGGGGGGAACGGTAGGACCGATACTTGTATCAAAGTTCCAGCAAAAAAATACAAATGACTATAATATGGGTTGGCTATTTTCTTATATTTTCCCCAATTACTTTGTTTGGAAAGTCATTGTGCATTAATCTTTAACTGCTACGGTTTGATCCTTGAGGGCGGCGGATGCTTCTGTGCTGTTGGCCTCCAGGGCTGCACTCTCGGGGGCCGCTGTTGAATTCGGCACTGCCTCTTTCACTGGAGCTTCCTTCGGAGAAGTAGCGGCCACGGTCGGTGCTGCCGGTTCTGTGGCCTTGGCATCCGGGGCAGTGGGGGCAGCCTCGGTTTTGGCTTCCGGTGCCGCGGGGCTCTCCGCTTTTCCACTGGCTGGTTCCGCCTTGGACTCCGAGAGTGTGACGGCTTGGGGCTTCACCTCAGGCTCCTTAGTGGGAGGGTCAGGGCTGGTGGCAGCAGCAGGTGGTGCCTTGTCTTCCTGCTTGCCGGTAGCTGGTTTGTCCTCCTGCTTAGAGACGGGCTCTTTGCTAGTGGTTACCTCAGCCTTGGGCTCACCGTTGACCGTGGGCTTGGCCTGGTCTTCCTTGTCTGCAGCATCCTTGTTCCCCTCCTTATTTCCTGTCTGGTTAGCCACTGGCTGGGCCTCCTTCTGCGCCTTGTCATTGGCCACGTCGGTGGTGGCCGCCTCTGGGGCCTCGCCTTTGTTCTCTTCCTGGGCTGCTCCCTCCTCCGCAGAAGACCCTTCCACCTTCTTGTCCTTGGCCTTGTCGTCACTCACATTGGAAGCCTTCTTTTTTTTGCTTAGCTTGCCACCCATTTTCTGTTAGGAAGAAAAAAATGAACAGCACATATAAATAAAGGAGTTAGACAATCAGTGAAAATCATATTATAGTTATCTACAGTATTACTACTATTAGAACTGCTACTACTACAGTAGCTCCTACTCGTATTGCTACTACTGTAAATAATTCCATTGGCACTGCTATTGGGTGGTTAACTTTCAATTATATATATATATTTTATGAATGTGATGCCATAATAGAACAAAGAGGATCATTTGACAAAAATAAATAAAGATGTATTTGCAGGACTGTAACACCCACACCTATCCCCGTCTCGTGGTATAGTGCCTTGGGGCAGGAAAGCTCGCACAGGTTAACCTGAAAGCTAAGTGATCCGATCAGGGTCACCCAAGGCTTGAGTTGCTAGCCATCCTGCATTTTATGGGATTGTCCCTCAATGAAAAATAAAATGCTATGTCCTGTTTCAAACCAATTTTGCTAGAGATTTGTTGTATGCAGATCAACTTACAATTTAATCCGAAACATTAAAAAAAAAAAATCTTACTGTTTTTTCATCTGAGACCCCTGTGGCGGGGGGGGGGGGGGTCGGTTGTCTTATTTCTTGAGATTGAAAATGGCAACCATACCCAAGGCACACAGCTCTTAGCTAAGGGGCTAACTAGCTATGTTAGGCTGTACCCACTGGATGATCACAGTGGTGAAAGCGGCAATGACAGTATCTCAGCGTGCAGAGGAGGAGACAATAACACACTAAAATAAATAACAATATATGCTGGAGAAGAAAACCCAGCGCTGCAAGGAAAGGATCGATACTGCTTCTCCAGTACATATTTGTAATATTGCAACAACGAAAATTAATTCTAAATGTATTAAAATGACGGTGTTGTTGCCTAAAGGAACATAAAATATCTGTGTACACTTTAAATTAAATGAGTAGCCTCCCCAAATGCCACTATCCTCCAGAATCAAGTAGCAAGCCTGTCAGAGTAAATCCCCAAGACTATCACTGGACCTCCAAAAACAGAACAATTTCAGGATCATAATGGGATTATAATGTATAGAAAAACAAGTCATTATTACCAGTACAATGGCAATATCAATTCCCTTCCACTACACAACAGACAATTTTCTCAGTACAAAGTTGGTTTACCTGCTGTCAAATTAATAGTTATTTATAGTTACGAACATCTTCCAAATTTAACAGTGAAGCAAAATATAATCCCTGTAACTGATAATAGCAATACAAGCAATTTACTCTCACCAGCATCTGCTGATATTAAGAACAAAGCTATTGCTGCAGATGCAGTTTTCTCTGATGAGATGTGTTGGTGTTTTAGTGGAATAATGGAAAGGAAAAAGAGAAAGAGAGAAAAAAGAGAGAAGAGATCAGAAAAACAGGAACAAGTACGTGAAAAGTACAGACATGGGCATGACGTGGGAAAAAGACCAAAAACGATGGAGAATGACAGAGATTACATAAGACAGAAGTCTGCGCTGATATATTTTCAGCCTAATTCTTGAACAGACGTTTGCACTGAGCTGTTCTCCAGCATAGAGCCAAAAAAGCTTGGATGGAGAAACACAAAAGGAGTTGCAGCGAGACAATTTTTGATTTTTCCGAGGAGACAGGGCCAATGGCAAATCGAAGAGAGTCAAAATTAACAGACCCTTCAAGATGCAAGACACGGGGTGCTTCAGCTGAGGAAGATCAATTGTTGCCACACTGCTGAACAGCAGAACAATGCGATAACGGTGCATTCCGGAATTACAGTCACCCTAAACTACAGTAATATGAGCTAGAAGTGATGGAAAATTAACTTTATTTTTCTTAAATTAGTTATTATGTTGTGCATGTAATTGTGACACCTTTTATTACATTAAAGATGTGATTGCTCTTAAAAAATATGTATATGTATATAAACATAAATGTGAATATCCAACCGTGAGATTCAACTATAACTCAAGCTCCTGAGAGGCAGACTATGAAGTAAAATGTCCTGGTATTTGATCCGCCAATGATGCCATGCATCGTAAGAAGGTTCCCCAGGCTTTTGGAAGAAAAACAGCCCCATAATATTGCAAATCCACCTCCGTCCTTCACAGTAGGGATTAGGGCCTTTTATGTATGATCATTCCTCTTTCAGAGGCAGATCCATCCTTGGTATTTGAGTCATCTGACCGTAGATCATGCTTCAATCAAAATTCCAGTGACATTTCTTTCGTTTCTTGGGATGACTCCACGGGCTTTCTGACAAGCCTTTCAAATGGCTTGTTGGTATAAAGATGGTGTATAACTCTCATTTTGGAGACTTGAGGCCCCCAGGTTGTAACCGCCTGCAGTTCTCCAGAACATTCTCCCTCTTGAATCATCCTCTTGACTGCAATCGGAGCCAAAGTACACTTGCATCATCTTCCGTGCAGGTTCACAACAGCACCAATTGTTTTACATTCCTTAATTATACTGGAGATTGGTGTTTTCAAGCATGAAGCTATTTTTATAGTAATTTCATTAAATTAGTGTATTCCCTGATTTTCCCCGCGTTGATGGATGACTAAGGGAGTTTGGCATGGACGTCATCTAATACTTATACCCCTTAAGACTGAAGTGTGCTTAGAAAGAAAACCTTATACAATAAAATACTTCTTATATTTTGTTTATAACAATTCCCCGGGGTACTAACATTTGTGACTTCTGTGTTTTTTAGAGTTAAAAAATACAGTAACTAAGAAGTTTTCTTTAAATAATTATAACTCAATCTCAAGCTAGATTTCCCTCATATTTTGACTTTAAGATACAGCTGGTAAACAACAAGACCATTTCTCATCACCCATTTAGTTCATATTTAATAAATGTGAAAACTTCTGGGGAGCACTATGTTAAGCAATGCTGGGAAGGATTTGAGGAAGGTGAAAGAACAGGGATGATATTTAAGTATGACAGTGGGGAGGGCTTTAACAAACACAAGTACACAGAAAAACCAAATAAAATACAATCAGTTTGGCTTCAGAACTGGCGTGATAAAATGGGTATGGAAAGAAAGCTGATTAGGCATCAGGGTCTGTGTGGTGTTGGTGAGATGTTTCAGGGTACTTATGCGGGTAATAAGTGTGTATTTGCTTAGAACAAAAAAATCACAATTAATATTAGAATATACTGTATGGGAGCTGACAGTAACACAATAAAAAATAAAAACATTCTTTGGTTCTCCAAAAAGTTACTGATATCCAGTTGGATGGCTAGATGATCACCTCTTCAGTTCACAAATCTCTCCTCAGGGGCACTCCATCCATTCCATGTATTTGTTAAGTTTCACCAACAGCTCAGTTATATAATTAATTAATGAGTTAAATAACTAAATGTGGTATTGACTAGTCAAACCTTTGGTATTGGGCTGCTGCAAATACTGGAGTGACTTTAGGAGAGGTTTTGAAATAGCTAAGCTGACACACTTTGACAGACATAATATCACAGTTTTACACAAACATGCAGATCATTTAAAGATCATTTCTTTGATAGTACTGTAAGTCTTAAATGAAAATAAGTTAATTTCCTAATTTCCTGCTCCCATCTTACGTGCTGGTAGGAAAAAACAAATAACTGCATTCAGAGAAAATGTCTGGATAGCAAATGATACTGTGGGCCAGATGTGTTTCCAAGTCATTACCGATATGGAAATCTAGGTATTCTTCCCTCCCATATCCATAGGGAGGGAACTGAAAACAAGAATAGCACTTTTAGACTTCTAGAACATCTAATCTCTGTCATGCTATCAACTGAGCTAATGTACCCAGATCTGGTGACATGGCATAGATACAATAGCAGGTTGGAGCTATCTTTAGGGTGCATGAAGAGATCAACAACTTTCATTCCTTCCCGTAAAAGCTTTTCTGTCTTTTATCACACATCCCCTTGGAACCAGAAAAACTGGCACAGTTGAAGTCTTAGCCATTATATTTCTGAATACTGGCAGAATTCGGGGAATCAAGCAGCTTTCGTCAAATGAAAACACGATGAGAGCTGATTGGTGGTTGTCATGCACACAACTGCTGGTGCAGTTAACTCAAGTAAGAGACAGTAAAAAATGTATCTAATATAGCAAGCTTGGTGCGAGACTGACATTCATATGAGAGAGACATTGAATAAACTAGTAGGAATGTGTGCGTTGAACTTTGTCGTAAGGAAGGGCAATTTGTACAAATGCATAGGAATCTTGCTCTACTTTTGAGACACAAACAGGCGAGGAGTAAAGCTTGGAGTCAGAGCTCAGGTTCAGCCGTTTATCTCACATCTATCCCTGGAGCAGTTTTCAAAGGGGGATGGTTAGAGGTCATGCTTATAGGCTCAGCGGCAATGCAACTACTAGCCGAGCCTGGGATTCACGCTGGCAACCGTCCAACCACAGAGCCCTAATCCACTGAGCCACTCAACATCCTCCCAAGAGTTGTGGGTTATTAGCTGACTCTTTCAGGGTGAGCTTGATTACCACCTTTGAATATAAAAAGAACAATAACTGGCAGGAGATGAGAGCAAGTAGCAGAATTTGCGAGCGCCGCCCCCCCCCAAGGACCTGCCTCGGGTGTTAGCAGGTGTGTTTCTCGCTCAGTTCTAGTTGTAGCTGTTTGTGAGGAAACGAGCCGCCTGATGGCAGCAGAAAGTGCTGACGAGGCGCTTCCCAAAGCAGAAACGGCAAGGGAGAAGGCCATTATTTTAAGGCTGACCAGCTCAGAAAAGTTAGGCAGAAGCAGGAAAGTTTAACGACGTTGTCATCAAAAAAAAAAATCTAAATAAACAAGCAAACAAACAAGCAAATAAATAAAATGACACATTCCAGAATTATTTTTATTTTGCATGTATGTCTTTGAATTAATTGTTAAATGCATCACATAACAGTATGGATGTATTTTTAGCTAGAGGCAGCCAGAGAGTGTGGAGGGAATTTATTATTCAGGTTGTTTTATAACCTGTCTGCCGAACACAAGCCCACAGACATGCGGCATACAAACCAGCACAGCTTCACAGAGACTGGTGCCATCTGCTCTCTCACTGGCCGAACGAAGGAGACACATTTCATACCTTTTGATACTGACACTCACTTTTATTCCATATAGATTTAACACCGTTTATGTATGGATCTCACTTCCATAGCTTATTCTAATTTTGGGCTCCTTTTTCATAAGAAACATGTTAACATTATTATTTTTGTAAATGTTCCTTTGCCATATTTTTTCCCTTTTGAAGTGCCATCTAGGTAAGATATTTTCAAACGAACATAATTGCTGAACACAAACTGAAATTGCATTAGAATTAATGCTGGATTAACGTTCAGAATATCCTCTGGGTTTAGATTATTTCAGCCCTACTCCTTCCATGCACAGTGCACATATGGAGGATGTTCATCTGTTCCTATTTATGGAATAGAGTTTTGTGCTCAACCCTAGTAAACTCATCCCCATGCCAAGTCTCACACTCCCATTTCCTCATGTGCGTTTTCCCCATGCTACTGCTGAAATGTCAGCTGTCTGCTTTCCACTCAATGCCGCCCTTGTGAAGTCACCACCACTCCAGACTCCAAGCAAAGCCCCCCCCCGATCTGCAGCTATGTCTGCCCACCCACCAGGACTAAATACCACAACATGTAATAAAATACACATCCAGCGCATGATCTGTTTCGCTTGCTTCTCTCAGGTAGATGACTCAGACCACTCAGACCACAAACAGCACTTCAAGGACAGCCTCTTCCCCAGTGCTTTCAGACTGCTGAAGAGTTTCTCCCGGCTTGAAATCAAGCAACAATGCAACATTTCAGTCTTTACATTCTCATCAGCACAGACCCATGATGATCTATTTGCACATTATAATAGCACATCACATGTGATGTGTGTTATGCACTATATGTATGGACGTCTGTTGTTTGTATTGTAGCCATGTCAATTTTCAGCATCTAAACCTGCCGTAAACATTGTATTCATCTCATATTCATCCTCTCTGTTGTGTATCTTGTCTGTTGTATTTATCTTCTGTCAGTTTAGGCCCTAGTTGGTCAGTGTTTATTGTCACGGTGTCCCCACAGTACCAAGCTGTGTCAAAATGAATTCCCACCCGCCTTGGCAGTAAAGATGCTGACATTCAATCCATCCATCCATCCATCCATCCATCCATCCATCTATCTATCTATCTATCTTCTAACCACCTACACTGGTCAGGGTCATATAGAGGGCCTGGAGTCTATCCCAGGTAGCACTGTGATAAATGAACAATCCTTTATTTGCCATTTGCAGAAGTATGAGTACAGGCACACTGGAATTCTTCTCTTTACCTCCTTCTCTTTACCTCCTCCTTGTGGCGCAGGATCAGGCAACATATGGCAACCCCGGAGCTGGGGATTAAGGGCATGTGACTGTATTGCCAAGGCTGGAGCTTCAACTGGTGATCTTCCAACCACAGGCACAGAGACTTAGCTCACTGAGCCATTCACCCCCCCCCCCCCCCAAGAAAAACACCCGGCTTTTGGGATCTGAACGTTGAGCCCCAACGTAGGCAGTGTTGTGTGCTTGACCAATGACTTAGGGCCCATTCTTACAGTAAGACAAGAGATTCTGTGAAAACAAGTGGGAAAAACATATAGACCCCCTTCATCTCCAGCTGGACTCAATCTTACATTGTGCACATAGGAGTGCATTACGTCCTGGATGGGATTCCAGTCCATCACACACATACTCAGTCACCCTCTATGGGCAGTTTAGAGACACCAGTCAGCCAAGCTGCCTGTCTTTGTACTGTGAGATGAAAGAGGAGAAGCCATACAAAACCCTCACGATATGGTGAGATCTCCATACACACTCCACTGAGCAGAGGCACCTTCCCACCCATAATCCCTTTATCTTAAATTCTATTAGCGTCCTGTGCTGCTTTAAATACAGCACTTTTCCCTACTGGTCTGTTCCACAGCTGCTGCTCTATTTCCTCTGGCCTCCTGTCTGCAGGAGGGGGCACCCGTGTAATGCTGTTCAGAGATTTCCCTCTCGTTTGGCCTCCTTAGGGCTGCCCGCTCCCATAACCTGCATATGATTGGCTGGGAAGTGAAACATCGGCCGCGACTTCGCAGTGGTCCTCAGCACGCACGCACTTCAGGTTTAGCTTTGCGCCCTCAGGCCAGGAAACAAAATGGTTTCTGGGAGATAACTTTAGCTTGTACAGGAGGGGCAGGTATTTTCTTCTATAACGTCTTTAACTTATATAACTACAAAGAAAGCTGGCTTATCTCTGTTGACATCTGGCATTATCACATTCAACTCATAACTACTGAACTGTTGAATCTTTCTGTGATGCTGTAAACGTACCTCAGGCTCCTTGAGGTGACCTTGCTACCCTGTAATTGGTCCATCTGGCTATCAATCTCCATTGCAGAAAGACTTAACAAATGTCTTGTGACTTCTAGGGTTATAGTTTAGGTCTGTTTTCCTTCAAGGAGACCTTGGCAGCCTTATTACTGGTCTCAGAAACACCCTAACTCTATTCTTGCAGCATTTCACTCATCCTCATACTTGGTTTAACACTGTTTTTCAGGAATTTCACTCCAACTCTCATTCTGTCAACAGCTCTATTAAAGCTAATTAATGATCAGCCCTGCTGAAATTAAAAGTGGAATACACATAGGCGAGCTAGGAAAATGACTGAAAGCCTCTGCTGTAAAAATCTCAAAAAGCAAACACAACAAATTGGTTTTGGCAAAAAAAAATAAAGAAGTTTTGAGCTACTTAAAAGGCTTCAAATTCCAATGACTGGTGGAGTAAGCTGGTGTCCATAGCTGGTGATGGAATGCTGATCGAGTCTCGGTGAGCATAGAGCCAGGCATCTACAGAGAAAGGCCAGGATGGACAGGATGCCAGTCAATCACAGGGAACAAGACAGACAGCACCCTGGACAGGATACCAGTCCATAACAGTGCTCATAACAGGAAACCTTCACCTAATCCTTCACTTTAGTGAGCAGGAATGGGAGGATCGGAAAGAAATATGAAGAAGAGTGCCAGGAAAAGGACCCTGTACCCTGGAGTACTAAGGCTAAAGCTCCATTTGCTAAGCCATACAGGATGGATGGATGGATGGATGGATAGATAGATAGATAGGTTGAGAAATAAAAATGAACAAATAAGCTTCTTTGACAACCATTCTCTATAGTTGAACCTCTGACTGTAAAGAGCTAATCTTAAGGTCAGCTGCTGTATAAAAAGCAAACGGGAAGCAAGCAGAATGATTGGTACCTATTGTTGACATCTAAAAGCTGAAGAAAAGGTGCCCGATGAGTTTGATGCTGTGCTCTGCATTTTTCCTGAGCAGACATACAAATAACGCCACAGAATATACCCTTGTGTCAAAGTGTCTAAACATGACACCGGCTTCTTGCAATGCTTGTGGTGGCTAGATGTTGAAGACACTGACAGTGTAGAATGACAGCTCATGTCTCTGGTGCTTTTTGCTGCAAGCATAGCGGTTTTGAAAGCCACTGAGGACAAAATGAGCAACAGACACCATTAGGAAGCACATAGACATCTGTGTGAAATCAGACCCACAAGAAAAAGCCACTGCACTAGTAAGAAACTTCTGACATTTAGAGGTTGATTATAAATGGACAAGTGTTCATTCTAGGTTCAACAATGACAGATGAAATAGGCAGAAATAAAAGATTGGATGTAGAGTGGGAGAATGTTTTAGATATAAACAATTTATTGGATATTTTTTTTCCTTGAAGAGGACACACTTGGCTGGAATAGAGCTGAATATATTTCATGTTGATGGTCTGGACGTTTTACGAACAAAAAAGACTCCAATTAAAACAAAACAGAATGCTTTCCATATTTGAACAGTCAATGAGGGCAGTGGCTTGGATAATTAGTCTGCCTGCGATTAAGCCAAAGAATTCAAGTGCCAGGAGAGATTCATGAAAGACAAATCGGAAAATTGTAAAGTATGTAGGATTCAAAGTAAAGCCACTGTAGTTTCTTTAAGGAAAAAAGCATTATTAACAACTTGACTCTTATTAATGACTAGAGCGAATACTATGGGAAAAGTAAATTAGTCAGGGTGCTGGAGGCCTGAAAGCACAGGACACAGGGCTGGGGTACATCCTGGGCAGGATGCCAGGTCGTCATAGTAATTTATCTAATTAATTAAATTAATCAATCAGTTAATTTATTAGTTTAGCTGGTGGTGAAATTGTAGATAAGCAACCTTAAACCTGCATTATGTTTAATGGTGGAATGGAAAATGGGAGTAATTCTGAATTTTTATTTAGACTGAGCAGTAAGTATAGCTTTGGGTGAGAGATGAAAATCAAGATTCTTTTCAGTGAATTGATTCCTTTGAATTTGTTCAGCTAAATAATTCATTCATTTCCAACACAGTCCCTGTAGAATTTTTTTGTTCCATTGATTGGGGGGGGGGGGGGGGCACTATCCCAGACAGCAGACTGGCTGGGGTTCACCATGGACAGTATGCCAGTCCATCGCAGGGCACATACACACACTCACTGGCACACATTAGAGAGTCCATGCAAAGACAGAGGAGCAGCCATTCTCTACCGGCAACCAGTTAGTCTGCAGATCGTGGGAGGAAATCCGAATACCTGGGGAAACACACACAACACAGAGAAAACATGCTAACTGCTAACTGAATGTGGAGCGGGATTCACCCCCAACCCTGGAGGTGTGAGGCAACAGCGCCCCCCACTGAGCCACCTTGGTCCTGTTAACATTAATAAATATTTTATTACTTAAACTATATAGGCTATTTAGCTTTATGTATTATATACTATTATATTATAATATAATGATAAAATTATACTGGCCATACTGAGTTTTTCAGATGTCTGTACATCATGCTGAGTTGGTGTTTTGGTCATGAACGGCACCATGCAGGTTCACGAATCTTGTTCGCGAAGTGGACAGTGACAAATTGAACCAAAGAAACAAACAGTGTTGACCAAACTGAACGAAACATGAATGAACTGAACAAAATGCAGATTATTGATAACTGAGATTATTTTGTATACATAAAATATTCATTCAAAAACAATGAATTGCTCATGAATGACACAAGTCTAGTTCGCGCTTAGTCTCTCCATCGGTCTCTCAGTTGGTGGCTCAGTTCTCCTTTTGGAGCGGAGTCCAGTCTCCAGGTGTGTGGGTTTGGCTTTAATCTGTGAGTGTTTCATTTCTATGTTTTAATCAGGGTTGCCAGGCTTTGCGTTTCCCAAGTGTTGTGTCTTGTTTTAGTGAGCCAGCATCTTGTCTCGATTTTCATTGCTCTGGTTTGCCCAAGTCTTGTTTCTATCTACGTGTTCTTGGTTAACAAGATTTCTGCAGCTGGTGCACCATGCAATCGGCGTCTTGTGTCGTGTTTGTTGTGATTTTCTTGTTTTTTTTGTTCTTGTATTAAAGCCTCTTTTCCTGCTTCCCATGTCCTGCTTCCTGTGCCCTGGTTCCTGTTCATGGTTCCTGTTCCTGGTCTTCCCCAGGGTGCTTCATCTGAGTCTGTTTCCCATAAACCTTGTTGTGGAGCTGCCCATCCAGTCAGCAGCATCAAATCCCACTGGTTACCCATTTCCTGTAGTGTACTGTCCAGTGGTCTCAATGACCATCAGGAGGATAGCCTGCCATTGAGGACGGACTGTCCAGTTCAGGGTGCTGTATTCTAAAGGTCAATAAATGTATTGGTACATGGCCTCGTACATTTTACATCGCTAAACAGATTTGGGATAAGTTGGCAGATTCTGGATTGGATAAGCTGTTAAATGATCCTGACCCTATGTTTTAAGTTATTGGAATGTAAAACTCAGGTTTAATCGTCTGGTTGACTTACGACTGAGATTCTAATAAAGAAATTAAAGTAAATAAATAAATCAACACTGGCACGGCAGGCAAGGCACAGTGAGAGCCTTTCAAGAATGTCACCAAGAAGTTAAACAAGTATATAAATCTGCTGTATTTCTGTCTCACAGTTTATGGTAATAGGACATAGCCCTAGCCTTTATGTTAATAAATATAGGTACAATCTATCTATATATAATAGCCCATTTATTAAATTGCATATTAACATTCACTTAAAATAATGGATTTACTTTATACTCTTATTTCACTGTTCCAGTCCCATGTGGATTAAAAGGTCTTGGCAGTGAGTCAAGGTAAACTATATGAAAATCTTTCCGAGTGGTTAGATTAGCAGACATTTGCGGTAATTCACATTTTCCACTGACTAGAGATGGAATCACGTTGCCTGAGCCTCTAGTAACATCCCTGGAAGAAGTATCTCTGTCACAGTATCAGTAGCAATTATCTGCAATGCCTAAAACTATGTTTATTTAAATGAATAAATAAATAATCCGTAGTGTGCAAAAGTCTTGTGTAGTAAAAAAAGCAAAGTATAAAGGATTTTCATGTTTGTGTAAAACTGTGATATTATGTCTATCAGAGGGTGTCAGCCTGTATTGTAATGTTTTTTTTTTTTATTCCTAATATGGCTAATGAATTCCTCGCTGACTTTAAAAAAAACAATTTCATTAAATAATTAAGTGGGCCGGTGGTGAAATGTAACACAGACATGGAATGGCTGAGGTGCCCCTGAGGAGAGGTTTGGGAACTGAAGTGATGTTCATCTAGCCATTAAGACATCCAGATGAACAGCCTTAAACATTTTCTTTGACTGCCTAAGACTTTTGCACAATACTCTATATGTGTCCTCAGGACAGAGAAATAAACGTTACTAAGAACAAAATGGACTAAACACCTTTTTGAGGATGACACCAAGTACTGATTCACTCAGTGACATTACAGTGTACTGCATAGCAATCAGTACAATATCCGGTATGTCCTCAGGAAGTGCTCTGCAGCAGGGGTCTCTAACTCCGGTCCTGGAGAGCTACTATCCAGTCTGTTTTCTATCATACCTGGCTTCTGATGAGCCACATCTGTTCTCAGGTAAATACCATGGCCAGATGTGGCTCATCAGAAGCCGGGTAGGATTGAAAACCTACTGGATAGTAGCTCTCCAGGACCGGAGTTAGAGACCCCTGCTCTACAGGCACCACCTAAAAGGAAAAGCCGCAGCAGGAAATGGCATTCAGAGCTCAAAAGAGGAGAACAAATGCAAATAGTTTCTTTACACAACAGCAGCCTGCTGTAAGTGGGCATTGCTTCTGTGACACAGAATTACTTGTCTGAGACTGAATGTAGAAGTCAATACATTACCTTTCATTTCCATTCACAGGGGCATTCTTCAAACATTTTTTTTCTCAAAAGTTGCCGTGGGATATTTTCTTTTCATAATTAAAATTAAGCAAGGCAAAAAATGGTGGTGGTAATTAAGTATGGAAATAAATCATACAGCACAAAGAAAAATGTAAGCTATATGTGAAACAGTCACATATTTAGCTAATATAGGGGGTGCTGCTGGCTGACTGTCGCAATCCTACATAAAGGGTCTGTGGAATAGTCAGTGTGTGACTACAGAGTGTTAGATTTATTTGGTTCTAGTAATTTACCAAGATATTATCAGCATTCCTTGCCTATTGAACCTGTATCGCTCTATCAGATACTCGTCAGAATGATCTGAGTGTCTTGACGATCCCTCAGAACTCTTACTGTTGGAAAAGCACGCTTGACTAAGAGTGCTTGATCATCTACAGAGATTTCCGGGAGGGTCTGACTGCTGTTATTTCACTGGCCAGGATTAAATATGGCGAACCTCCCAGCCAGCTGAATCCAAGTTATCCTGCCACGAAACAGGATTATGATGGGACACATTGCCACGGAAGCATGGCAGGATGAAGCCTATGCTTGCTTTGACTAACCAAAATATCCGGGGTTACCGCTAAGATATCCTGAAACTTAAACATATCTTCAGTCATCGCCAATGTGTGAGAGCAAAAGGAGAAAAGAGGTTGACTTCCTGAGTGTTATGCTTCTCCTGATATACTGCAATAGACCCGGACTATTTTGAATGGAATGACTATTATTGAAGTCAGGGTTTCCTGAAAAGCATTGTAATTTGTTTCTACTTTGAACAAGGATACCTGTATTCACCTAATTGAAAATTTGTACAACACTGTGTTTAAAGATGCATTAAAGGTGTTAAATCGTAGACTAACCCAAAACATTTTATTGAGTTAAAGTTATACACTATATGGACAAAAGTATTGGAACACGTGGCCATTAAACATGCAGGAACTTTTATGACATCCCATTCTAAATCCATAGGCATCAATGTGGAGTGGGTTCCCCCCTTTGCAGCTATAACAGCTGCCACTCTTCTGGGAAGGCTTTCCACAAGTTTATGGAGTGTGTCTGTGGGAATTTTTGCCCATTCTTCCAGAAGAACATTTGTGAGGTGAAACATGGACGTAAAGGCCTGGCTTACAATCTCCCAAAGGTGTTTGATGAGATCGAGGTTAGGGCTCTGTGCAGGCCAGTCAAACTCTTCCACATCACACTCTCCCAATCATGTCTTTGCCTTCCTCAAATTGTTCCCACAAGATGCCTTGGTATTCTGAAGCATTAAGAATTCCCTTCACTGGAACTAAGGGGCCTAGTCCAACCCCTATAAACAGCCCCATACCATTATCCCTGCTCCACCAAACTTTACAGTTGGTACAATGTAGTCAGGCAGGTAACGTTCTCCTGGCATCCGCCAAAACTAGACTCATGCATCAGACTGCCAGACAGAAAAGCATGATTCATCACTCCACAGAACATGTTTCAACTGCTCCAGAGTCCTGTGATGGTCTGCTTTATACCACTCCATCCAACATTTCACATTGCGCTTGGTGAGGTGAGGCTTGCATGCAGCTACTCAGCCATGGATGTCCATTCCATGAAGCTCCTGGCACAGGAGTTTTGTGCTGGGGTTAATGCCAGAGGAAGTTTGGAACTCTGATGTTATTGAGTCAATAGAGCAATTGAGACTTTTACACACGACACACCTCAGCACTCAGTGATCTCGCTACTTTACATAGTTTCGGCTGCTCCTAAACATCTCCACTTTGCAATAATACCACTTACATTTGACTGTGCAATACTGTGAAATTTCATGAACTGGCTTATTGCAAAGGTAGCATCCTATGACAGAACCAGCCTTGAATTTACTGATGTCTTCAGAATGACCCATTCTTTCACATCCATCCATCCATGTAACTGCTTCTGAAACCAGAGCCTATACTGAAGACTAATGGTGCAAGCTAGGGAACAACCCAGGATGAGGCACCAAACCATCACAGGGCACACTCACACACCACACACTCACGTGTTCACACCAATGGGCAGCGTAATAACTCCAGTTAACCTCACCATGTTTTTGGACTGTGGGAGAGAAACTGGAGTACCCAGCGGAAACCCCATGATGACACGAGGAAAACTCCACACAGATGGAGCCATGGACCCTGGGGTGTGACGCAATACTGCTAACCACCGTGCCACCCCGTTCTTTCACAAATGCTTATAAAGCCTACTGCATGGCTAGGTGCTTATGCACCTGTGGCAAAGGGTCTGAATAAGACATCTTAATTCAATGACTAAGAGGTGTGTCCCAATACTTTTGTCCATATAGTGTATCCAGAGGGCATTCGAGCTTCCACTGGTTCCATCACTGAAATTTGAGGGAGCACATCATAGGTGGAAAAATGTTCTTAGGACCACTCTGAGACAATGAAAGTTCTATGATAAGTGCTGGAAATGTTGGAGGTAGAAGCTGCCCAGCTAGTATTACTACAGCTACAAAAAATCAGTGGAATAACTGAATGCCTAAAAACACAACAGTTCCCTGCTACAGAAATTCAGCAAATAGGAAATTTATAATAGGCTATTATTCTGTCTGTTTATGACACCCTCGGGGTCCCTGGTTAATGGGCAAAATTATTAAACCCCCTTCCTGATTCAAAGGGACATATTTAACACATCTTAAAAATAAAATAAAGATCAGTATTGTGGAAAGGCCAAATCAGCCAAAAAATGCAACATTTTTGCATATACCAGGTACACCACAGTCCTACCTTGAACAGATTTATGGACAAATGTTCAAATACATTTGCAGGGTGGTGGGCTTCTGCCAGACATTATGGGCTTTATTTCTTTTACCACCTTCTCAAGCAAGCTGTTAATTAGGGCTTTGGCTGCAGGAGTCCAGGAATCTGTGGACAGATGGTCAGATTTGTCTTCTGGGCTCTCAGGATATCAATCCCTCCTCATGTAGGGGGCTTGTTTTACAAGCGATGCAGTGACAGTTATGCATTTTTCCCATCATTTGAGAAGGTAGCTGGAAGATTAATGTGGTCAGTGATGTGGCAAAAAAATCTTGGCCCTCCATAAGGAGCATCCTTATTATGATTATTGTATGGTAAAGATTACAACACATTGTACTGTTTTTTAGCAGGCACTTTTATCCAAAGTGACAAATATTTTTTGAGAAAGTAGGATCAGCCAGTCCCTGGAGCAGCTGGGGTTGAGGGCCTTACTCAAGGGCCCAGTTGTGAAATCACTCTGTCAATCATGGGCTTTGAACCAGTGACCTTCTGATCAGACATAGCATCCTAGCCTGCTGAGCACATGCTACCCCCATCACGCATGGTGCAAACTCAAGCCCCAGTTGACCTTGCTCCAGAAGTGTGTTTTAATGAAAAACATCACCATTCTCTATATACTGATGAATATCTACATACTTTCCTGTTTATTTTGTTTAGATCTTACATTGTGAATGGTTCATTACAGCGTTTCCGAAAAGACCCCAGCAGAATAAGTCCTTCCTCAAATGTTCAGTGTTCCACTAAGAACTGAAAAATATCCTAGAGCAACAAATCATTATGTGTTACTCAATGCATCGGAGTTCTTGTGTAACACTTGTGTAACAGTTCTTGTGTAAAAGTAAATGCTTTGTGTTTATTATATTTTTATTATATATGAAGTATTACAATGCTAACAAGAAACAGAATAGAGGTTCCGCTAATGGCATTCATCCCAAGCAGGGTTTAGTTCTATTATGGGCTCAGTAGATGGCGCTGATGACTCACACCTCTCGGGTTTGGGTTCTTGCCCCAGTGAGCGTGTATGTGTGCATGTGCCCTGCACTGGCCTGGCATCTCATCCAAGGTGTACCTACGCCATGTGCCCTACACTTCCTGGGACAGGCTCCAGGCCTCTCTGTAACCCTGACCAGGGTAAGGGCTCCAGCATGGATGGGTGGCTGGCAAGCCCATGTGCTATTGGATAGTCGAGGGGGGGCTCTGCAGGCTAGGACTGTGTGCCTGTAGTCAGGAGGTCACCAGATCAAATTCCAGTGGATTGCAAAGTGATTTCACCATTAGGCCCTTAGGCAAAGCCCTTAACCACAATTGCTGCAGGGGCCCACTGACCCTGCTTTCTCAATTGAACGTGGGCTACTGGCCCACAGTGTATGATTGTGGTGGCCCACTACCTTGTGCCCTGTGGTTGCCCACTGCCTTGTGCCCTTTGCTGTCTGGGATAAGCTCGAAACCCCCCAAACACACACAACCCTGACTGGAATAAGCTATTGGAAAGTGGATATATATATATATATATATATATATATAGTGGAGTTATGTATCAAAGGTAAGTAATACTCATTTCCCTAATAAGGAGGTAGTTACTACCTGAGAGTACAATAACTTGTACTGACAGGTACTTCTGAGTATTGTTACCTGTCATTTGATATATTGCCACATTAGTGTCCAGTGCTATGCTACTTGCAATGATTTCTGACACAAGAATTCGGTGGATATAAGCAAATTAGTTCAGCCCTTAAGACTCAGAGGCTTGCATGGTGAAGGTGTTACAGATGACTCAGTCTAAGAGACAGTACTGGGAGACCAGTAAACGGGGGTGGAAACTGGAAAGGAAAACAACCAGTTTACTGGTGCCCAGTGCAAATGCTCATATATCGCTTGTAATCAAGAATGAACACCTAACACATTTTAACATATCCGTGAATTGTTTGAAGTATTTATATTTTCAAGATAATTTGAGTTTATGCATGGTTTTAATAGGAACATTTCTTGATTAATAAATGTGTATATTTGTTACATAAAAATAATAACTAAGAAAATGTAGTTTTCTATATTTTACATTATATTCTATATTTATATTCAACAGCCTATTAAAAATGAAATAGCTCCAAACATGCATAATGATATTTTCCATCTTGTGCAAGTATTATATATAAAATATGTGATTTGAATACATACCTGTATATGTTTGTTTCACTGATACTTAAATACAAAGTAGATATTCTTGGTTTAGACATAGTAATGGCAATCTTATGGACAGGATGGTAGTGTAAATATGGATAGTAAGGAAGTAAGTGATGGATCAGTACCATAATGTAAATTAACCAGTGTTAACATTTTTCATTTACAAAATGTGCAAAACATTCCAGTAGCAGTATATTCCATGAAATGTATAAATGAGCACATACATAGACAGCAGAGTATATTTAAATGAAGAATGGACCCAAATACATATTTGTCCAGAGATGAATATGCATGGAATTATCACTATATAAGTGAAGGTAAGGTCATGATACTTGCAGTTTGTTCTAAATGTCTTTTGTTTATGGAGTTGTATTACTATCACTATCCTCTGGTTTCTCGTAACTCGTTAGTCATGGTTTCTCATTATTCATGGAAATGCAGTGGAAGGAGCCTGACCGGCCACAACATCAATATCCGTTGCTGTGTATAGATCCTAATTGTTGTGCGATGAACTTTAGAAAACACAACACCGGAGCAAATACAGCGGAGAAAATGAAGAGACCACAGCACAATTTTTTGTTTCACTCATTTCTCAGTTTATGGGTGTGCATCTGTGAGTAATATCTATCTTTTTGCAAACTGCAAGTTCTTCTCTGTTTCTCATTAATGAAGGGCTTCTTCCTTGCTTTATGGGGCTTCAGTCCTGCTTCTAGGAGCCTGATACGCACTGTCCTAACAGTGCACTTCACACCTGCACTTAATGTTTCCCATTCCCTTTGAACGTCACTTGATGTCATCCTCCGATTCATGAGAAATTCTTGGATAAGTTAACGGTCGTCTCTGGCATTAGAAAGTCACTTCCGCCCTCTACCTGCCTGCTTTCTGGTTGTTCCCAGTCTCTCCTGTTTCACCTTATTCTTCCGTACTGCTGTCTTAGAAATTGTGAACCTGGAAGCAACCTGCTGCTCAGTGTAGCCTTCTGCCAGGAGAACCATGATTAAACTGAGATCTAACAATGTAGATTTGTTTGTGGCTGTAGGCAAAACGACCCGATAAAGAATGACTCTGGGTATAATGTAGGCAGTACTGCAGTCTGCAGGGCGTGTAAAGAGCAGCGGTTCCCAACCTGCTCCTAGGCGACACCCAGACAGTCCACATACTTGCTGCCTCCCAGCCCCCTACCGGTGTAGTACAGTCTGACGCTTTATATCAGATCCCGACTAATTGCAGATGCTATTTTAAGTCTGAACATCGATGGACAGAAAGCTACTCAGTAACATAGCAGACTAGTACACAAAGTAGTCGAATAAAAGCAAAGCAAAAGTAACTGTGAATGTGATTAAAATCTCTGATTATGGGAGACATTCAAAATAATTTACTGAAAGAAATTTAACGTTTTTAAGACAGTAAAATAAAATCTTTCTGTAAAATCTGTATAGATTTTCAGGGTATATGTTTGGGAGTGCATGGAGCAGAGGAGCAGGTCCTGTATTTGTATGTATATACACTATTTCTTATTTTAGACACTGTTAAGGTTGTATAAATAACATGAGGCTATACGTCTGGGGGAGCAGAGAGGAGAGTGAACAGGCCTCCTGATCCGAAAATTCACTCACTGGGAATGTCGAAAAGTCCATATGCACTGACAGGCGCGTTCCAAGAGAAACACAGCGAGAAGATGTCGGCTGCCTGTGCATCCAACTCATGAATAAGAAAATAAAGCCAAAAACCAAAAGCGCTTCATTACCATTTTAATATCCTCCAGATCTATTTCATGTTTTGCCCTTCCTCCAATTTCTACAAATCAATATTTTAGTAAAGTAACTGCTATGATCAGAAATCAAAGAAACTCAAACACAGATCCGATTTGGTTAACAAATTGTTCTGTCTTAGGCTATTTACACACACATTACCTCATGTGACACCTTCACCATTTGCCCAGGGTGATACATAATTCATATTGTAATTTTTAAGCTTAAGGGCACATCTTAAACGCTCCTCCAGGATTTCAGCTTGTCTGGTTACTTATCCAGTTTATTAACACCGTTCTTGACCTATGAAAGAAAGTAGTCACACTGCAATAACAGGGAATGATAAGAGAAATGAATTTCCAAAGTGGGAGAGAGAGTGAAAAAAAAACTTTTTCTAGGTCACTGCTCAAATCTCATGCAAATGGCCAAGCTACCCACTGACCACCGTGCCCAAGGCCCTGGGGAATTACAGATTTCTGGCTCACATGATATTGTTGGCTGAAAGCTCAAATACTACAGCCCTGACACTCATGAGCTATGAAGTCTTGGCCTCGATGTTTTATACTGCTGGAAATTTATAGCATTACAGCTAGGTAGTAATCGCTATCTTTCGGATTTCTCCTTTTGGTGTTCCTCGTTTTGCTGTTGCTTCGCTGATGCGCTATGGTCTTCTTATTAATCCTTGTGAATTACTGAAACCGATCTTAATTTCCTTTTCATGTTTGTCTCGGTGTCCCCTGTATGAATCAGAATTCAAGTAAGTTTGACTTAAGAGATGTAAATGCAACAGTCAGCTCTCTTGTTGATTCAGTAAAGCTCACCAATATTGAAATTGGCTTCCAGTTCAGTTGAGTGACTGCAGAAATATAAAATATTTAGTCGAACTTCTGATTGGCATGAACTGTAAATTTCTTTAATGCCTTCAAACTAAAGGACTGATTGACAGGTAACCCGGAATATACCTTTGGCTTGGGGCAGGTAAAGAACGTTTTTATTTATATGCACTTAAACTTAATACTACAAATGAGCAATTTCAATAATATGCTGATGAGAACTTTATCTCCACATGAGATATGTTGTGTAGTATTATAAAACTGACTGATTTGAAAATATTTAGCAATTGTTAGAGCAATTATTATCATATATGTCTTCAAAAAAACTAAAAGTGTCAGGAAAAGTAATTTAAAAAATTGCTCTTTCATAACATTGTGAATACTTATCAGTCAGTGTGTATAGAGCAAGGACAGATATGAATCTCAAATAATGCATCTGGAGACGAAATTATAAAGTGTAATCTGACTAGATGCACTCTACAAGAAGATGTGGTTATGTCCGACCTGCTCAGTAGGGGTCTCCACACACCCTCTGCCAATGACAATGACTTACCTCCCGTGGTAAAAGAGATGGATGACTTAGAGTGTGTGTTGGCTTCAGCTTGCACTTTAACATGCCACACGTGTGTAATGCATCCATCCATTTCCATAAAAAAAATCCATCCTGGAAGCACCATCGAATTCATATCTGTTGTCTAGGTATGTAATGTACAAGGCAGGAACAGGCTCCAAGGAGTATGATATGTTCTGCCCGCTAGCAGTGTACTTCTCTCCATGTCTTCTACTTCATCAAAATAATATGACTAGTCTGCAACTCACATGGTTATTATATAGCTATTCTTCTCTCCGCTGTTGTACTGAGCTGTGATCTACTGACTAGTGGCCATCTTGTTAGCTTTAGTGAGTCTGGCCATTCTAACCCGACATCTCTTATTAAAAAGTGTTGCATCCACAAAAATGCGCCCGACTGGATGATTTTGTTCATCTGACCTTTCCTGTAAACTACAGAGACTGTAGTATGTTAAAAAGCAGCTATACCTGACATTCTGGAACCATCACGTCTGGCACCAACAATCACATCACTTGTAAAATAAGTGTGTGTGTGTTTGACACACTTCCCTTAACCATACTCCTGTGCACAGATAAATTCAATTCAAAGCATGCTGCAGATTTTAAGGAGAATGTTTCAGAGTGTGATGCCTCCAATTAACTGCCACCATTAAGAACACAGAAATAATAGACTTCCTAGTGATAATGAGAGAGTTAAATCACAGTCTGATTAAAGCTTTGGACTATGATCTTGAACTTTTATTGATATTCTAAACAGAGCTGAAACATTGAGTCAATCTCCTTACATGTGTTAGTAAGTCAGACAGCAGCATATTGCAGGTCACCACCATGTCTCTCCTCACAAATCAATGCACCAGTAAATTAAACTGTGTTTGTTAAGTAAAAATCTATTTTTTGCCCAATAGCTGTCTTTTACTGGACAGAATATATGTATTTGCCAAACTTCTGCGATTATACACTTGTCTAAATACTCTTATTTTATTTTATTATTTGGTCAATACACAGACTAATTGTGCAAATCTTTACCTTGCTCATGAGAAAAATGTCACTCAGTGGGAATAAATAGCAATACGGTAAAATATTAAAAGCAGAGAAATAATATTGTGTGACTTCAATGTTCACTGTATAGCCGTAGAGATTTGAGGTTGTCAAGTTTCATTCCTGCAGTTTAGGTGAACTGGTGTCTCTCACTTTCTCTTCGTGTCTGTCTGTCTATTTTAATGTTTCTCAGCCCAGTCCTCAGAGACCCCCAGACAGTCCAGTTTGTTGCTCACTCCCAGCTCCCAGCGCATCTAGACCAGGTGTTTGGTGTTCTTCATCTTTGGTTTGTTCTTGCTTGTGCGGTTCAGGTTTGCTGGGAGGGAGTAAAATGTGTAATGTCTTGGTGTCCCCCGGACTGGATTGAGAAACACCTGCTTGTGCCCTGTGATGGAATGGGATCCTCTCAGTTTATGTTATAATGTAACAATAAATCCTGGTATCACTATGTAAAAATAATGGTCACACTTGCTGTTGTGCATGCAATATTGATTAAGTCTGATTACAAACGGTTTCCGTGCCAATCCAGGAAGGGTATATGTTTGAACTGTTCCCGAAGGATATTGCCAGCCATCTTTGAGCATGGTCACACGCTTACAGGTATTCAAAAAGCCCACAGCCATGGAGGGTGACCTCACAGACTGAGCGAAACGCTGGCCAAGACGATGGGTTAGCAGTCAGTGCGAGGGGAAGCAATGGCATTTCAGTTTGGCTGCTTTCTGTGTTTCTTTTTCCAGAAAGCTCCGCTAGACACGTCAGAAGGCAAATGCACATAGTGATCCAATGGGGATCATGCTGATGATGTTTTTTTTGGCTGGTCAGCTGTCCGGTTACTGAAAGACAGGTTGACATTGAAGGAAAAAGCATTAGAAGGTCCCCGTTCTGCCTCGCCGCATGGAATTATTTTTATAATTTATATGAATTGCAACAATTATGCTAATAAGTTTGATTAATGCATGTTATTTCCACCACAAAGATCACCCATGAGGTTCTCCAGCTAATAAATGATTCTTGTTATATTGCTTCTATGTGAATTATATTTACAGGAAAATATTTCGTACGTCACCCATTATAAGTATGACGCCTAATTTTCCATTGCATTCCTGATGAGTTTAAAGTACCGTGATTAACTTCTCTTCCCTTCTCTTCATTGCTTTGCACGCTAATCAACCTTGAAAATGTAATTATGGACACAAAAGAGTCAAGAGGCTTGTTTTTCATTTCACACTGAGGACAGATTTCTTGTCGGCCCTAAGGATTATAACCATTTATCAATAAATGATGGACTATTAAGTTCACAAGGATTTAAATTCCAAACACTTGTTATATGGACTGGATGACAGGTCTTTTGGGGGACTTCTGTAGATTAACATACTGTTCTAACAAAACCTGAAAATGCGGAAGAAGGTTGCGTTGGAATAGCATAGTACTGGTGGAATAGATCCTTAATCAGCCCCACGGCTGAGCTGCTCTATCAGACATTAATCACTGCCAGGCAAACTATTTGTCTGATTAGGGCTTAGCTTTGTAAAACGGCAAACAAAATGGAGGTCAAACAAGGACCCAGGAGGTAATGCTATTAAAAAGCAGCATTAATGTATTATGTTATACGCCACCAAAGAAAACACACATCTGATCATATGGCGTACCCTTCCTTTGCCTACACATTTTACGTATTTGGCCGACGACTTTTACCCAAAGTGACAAGCATTCATTTTTGTGAATGCAGAGTCTGCAGTTGGGGGTTAGAAACATGAAATCACTCTGCCGAACTTGGGATCTGGACCAGCAACCTTCCGATCACAGGCACAGCATCCAAAGCCAGAGACTGACACACCTCCCTCTAATAAAGGTCGACAATTAACATGCAGGTTTGTTGTCATAAACCTATATAGTCAGGGTTTCATTTAAACTGTGGACAGGCAAGTTGGTACTAAATCCGGCATCGATTGATATGACTGAACACATTAACAGAATCTTGGATCTTGTTAGTAGCCTACAGCTGGATTATTGTTTTTCTCCTGCCTCCTGGTCGATGGCCGCCTTCTGCTCGCTGTCCAGAGTCACATCGCTGTGCTGTTAATTTCCTGATGGTCCTTGTCTAGATAAAAGGTCATGACCTTTAAAAGTTAACGGTGCTGTGTTAAATGAGCTATGACCAGGAAGCCCTGTGGTCAGTCTGTCTTTCAGGGAGCGGCCAGTCAGCCAGCTACTATGTCCTCATGTACTCTGCTGTAACTCAGACGTACTGGGAGTACTTGTGAGGAAAATCTCTAAAATAATCTTTAGTTTAGCTTGAACTCCTCCATCGAGGGAATGTAGAGTCTTGGAAAAACATGGCATGGACCCAAATACTACAAAGAGGCACAATGGACTTTTCTGTTTGTTTCGAATAATAAATGTCATTCGAGTGGCTTTCTGTCAGCATGTACACTGTGCTATCTGACACTCCACTTCCTCAATAAGAAGCAATAGTGGAGTAGTTTCCATAAAATTAACTACATCCATCACTTTGAGAAGCAAACACGGTAAGTGATCTCCTTTCCTTGAACGGGCTCATCACACAGTTATCTTGACGGCTCTGGAAGTACAGTCTAATCCACTTATATCTTCTTGTTTTTCGCTGTGCATTATGGGATAGCTAAGATAAGACGGATAAAATCTTGTACCCACTTTTGTCGATTTGCCTGCCTCAGCTTCATTTAGACTGATGCCAAATCAATCTGCCAAACGCCCATTTCAGTAACTAACTGCCCAATGGCATTTGATCATTTTTCCCATTCATACTTCATTAGTCACATCTTTGGATCTGTCTCAGCATAAGATTACAAGAGAACTCACACTGGGGCACGGAGTGCATTACGCACCTTGCGCAGTGTGCCGCGCGTGGAAAGTCTAGGTCATACCTTACACTTTCCGCGTGCGCTCTCGTGCGCTTCCGGTCTGGGGGGCGGTCGTCCGCGCGCCAGCTTGTTCATATAGTGCATGTGGATGGTTGCGATCTCACTATTTCGTTCCACACCACCACCGTCGGCGAAACATCTACCTTTTATTATTACCAGGAGCGACAATAGGGATTTATCAAAGGGGAGGGGGTAAGCCTTCTACTTGGGTATCACACACTATTTAAACTAATTACATATAGTGCACATTTACTTGTTTATTTATTATTATTTAGCAGACACGTTTCCCCAAACGATGCAAATCTGAGAGTTAGTGTCGGACAGTATCCCAATTTGCCATTTAAAGGACACATCTATGCTGCTGCAGCAGCTCAATGAAATTCAAACACCGGCTTCCTCACTCACGCTGCTAAAAAGGCGGTGGTTTCTTAAAGGGACACGAATAGCTAAAACTGCAGTTCCGCCCTACCGATGACCACGGTTTGACTTCACATCCCAGCCAAAGAATTGTAATACGGGAGCTTGTTCGCGCCAGCTTCATGCAGATTTAAAGTCGAGGTTCTCGCGTCTTGGCAACCATATTACTACGTCTTTCAGGAGGCAGAATGGCCGTTAAGCATAACCTCAGATGCGAATCTGAACTGCCGCAGAATTCATTTACTGCATTGTGAAATTAACGTAGAACTCCTCGTGTGGTGGACTGCATGACCTAATTTTACCATGATGCGTTTACAAAATCCAGGTTTTTAGACGATACGTCAGCCGTACTTAACCTGTAGCGTATGCATTGCTCAATGAAAGCGCTGACTACTTAAAATTGGCTTTCTTATCGAATGATCAAGGGACAATAGAGTACCCGCTGCCTCCGTCCGTAATGTAATGAAATACATGGCTCTCCCACACCCTTCTCCGACTGCGCATGTGCAGTGGCCGAACAAAGGCTCCGGCACGCTGGCGAGCCCCATTCATTGCCGGTGCGGACGTGCGGTGGGTGGATGGATGGATGTGTAATAACAGGACGAGTGCCAAGTGTGAGCACTTTCGATCACTCCCGTATTAAACGTTATATTTTAATTAAGATATTAAAAAATAATAATGACAATAAACAGAAGGACACTTACGATCTCCACATTATATAATACCTGTTTTAAAATGAATCATGCTTCCTCTCGACCGCTTGATGCACATGGACAGCATAATGTCTACATTATAGATTTCAAACAATGGTACCGTTTTGTCGTTTGCGTTTCCTGGAAAGTTTAAGAATTATTACCATGAATAAATTTGGGAGATTCGAGAGTAATCATAAAGGAAAAAAATACAAATGATTATGTCTACTATAGGCTATTAATGTTTGCTCGATGCCCCAAAAAAGCAAACCTGAGACATTAATTGATTTTTAAACACACACAATGTCGAAATTCAGCTTTATAAGATCTATCCATTTTTCTCTCAGAATATCGTTAATAATAGTTCAGCGCTTCGCCTGAAGAAGAGCTGTGCAGTTATCTCTGAATCTGAATATTTTCTCCATCCACAGTCATCTAAACCAAATATTTCGATGTATTACACAAATTAAAGTCTTGCATTTCTGGACGGAAGTTGAAATTTTCGATTGTGCGTCCGCATCAATTTGATATTTGCATGTACGGCGGTAATAACTACTATCATTCTGAATTCCATTTAATTAAATAAATACAAATATAGACAAGCATAGTTCTCTTTATATAATATAATTCTACCTATACACCTGTATGCAAATACACCTAATTTATGCCATTTTTTGTTACAGCTGTCTATACCAAATAGGGTTAAATTGGAAAGTCTAAGAGACCATAATTAAGAAATTATCTGATTTTGAGCAAAAATAGTGAAATAACATATTAGTAAAAAAAATAGCTAGAGACTCACCGTATTTCGGCAAACGAGATCAAGCGCGATCTGCTTGAATAGCGGTTTGTTACGTGCTGTATGCGCTCGCCCGTGCTACCAAGGCAGTGCAGTGAGCAGCGCTCCTTGCATCTCCCAGCACCGCGCGGAAAGGAGCGCGCATCCCACTCATCGGCGCATATATGGCCGGGACCAAGAGGGCGCTTCACTGCCCTTGATTTTGGCGAGATGCAACCATGCGTTGATTTATGTTTTAGCCGGTCTTTTTTAAAGCTCTGTACGAATGCAGCACCCTTAAGGACTGTCTGAAAGATAAAACGCGGCATGAATATCCGATTAACAACTTAGCTTTTTAAGGATTTGTGCCTTTTGTTCCAATGACTAGGAATGCATTTTTTTATATAATAAAGATGGGGATGCATTTTTCTTGACATGGCCGCTGATACAGAACTAGCGCATAAAACATCTACTATATAACACGACTACAGTGCAGGAAATAATGTTTTTGATAAGGCAATTTATTAATTGATGTTTAAAAGTATTTCTGTAACCACGTTTGAAAAGCCAACACATATTTCGCTTGTACCTTTTTATCACAGTAATTTCAGCCTATCTCTGTTACACTGATTTTGTTGATTAACAGACGTAAGTACTATTGGCATGTATAGTTGTAAACTGTAAGGCAAATTAAGTTATTTCTATCAAAGAAGGGCGCTAAACATTTTCAAGTCAGTTACTGCAATGGAATTAATTAAGTGACGAAAAGCTAAAAACGGTAACTGCAGAGAGGTTCGGTTTCGATTTTTCTAACGCAGAATCGGTTGGTCTCACTTTCCACCATTTCATATTGCGTGTACAGCTACATCCAGAATCATCCATCCATGTTCTCACCACCTGGTCTGGGTCACCTGGAGCCTATCCCAGGCAGCACAGGGGTGCAGTGCACGCTGTCTGGGGTGGCAGTACATCACTGGGCACATGCACTGTAAGCAAACACTGTGGGTAACTTAAAGATACCAGTTAGACATATCTGCATGTGTTTGGTCTGTGAAAGGAAACCTGAGAATCCAGAGAAAACCTCATGGAACATGTAGGAGAACATGTGAACACACGCCAAACCCCAAGAGGTGTGAGACAGCAATGCTACTGATTGAGCCCAACCATAACTTATCATTAAGCTGACAGTTATTGCATGGCATATCAAATTCAATAACAGACGTTAGAATTAAAAACATAATTAAGATTTATTCCATTATCTGTCTTCAGCAGGTTAAAACTGTCTGTTGTAAATCACACTGAACAGCATGTTGACTCTTTCATCCAAATAATAACTGCAAACTGCATGCTTAATTACCTCTATGAACTTGAAAATATTTGCAAATAATTAGAATAGCTAATATTTGTTGGGTTTGTAACTCCTCACTTCACCCATGTAGGGAGGTGCTTCTGCATGAACCTGTAGCAGAAGGTCTCTTTTGTTTATTTCAATGACTCTATAGTTTGAACCAAAGGTAACCAAGGTTACAGCATTAACCATAGAGATATTTAAATGCGTAACTTGTTTTACCCTCGTAAGTAAATAAATACCAACAAAATGATGCACTGAAGTCATGTCATCAGATGAATGTCATCACAGAATGCAAGTGCTTGTATCAGTGCAATGCTGCACAAGTGAATACTCCAAGTGTGCCAAGCGAGTTGTCACCACTGAAGCTTTGCATTTTAAAATGGTTTGTCGTGCATATACCTTGCACGCAGATTTTTCACACTGTGATTTTGTGTATGTATGTATGTATGTATGTATGTATGTATGTATGTATGTATGTATGTATGTATGTATGTATGTATGTATGTATGTATGTATGTATGTATGTATGTACTTGTACAAGGTAGCATGCTGGTGCACTGTTTTACTGGCGCCTCATACCTCTTGCTCTACACGTGTGGAGTTTGCATGTTCTCATGTCATCATGGGGCTTCAGCCAGGCTTTAATGGAAAAATAAACCAACATGCTACGTACGCTTTATTGGAGTTACCAAATTGCCCATAGGTGTGTAATGTGTAAGTGAAGGGTGTGTGAGTGTTCCCTGAGATGGGTTAGTGCACCATCCTAGGTTGTTCCCTGCCTTGAGGCCGTAGCCTCTGGGATAGGTTTTGGATCCCTCCATGACCCTGAATAGGACAAACAGTTTGAGAAAATGGATGGATGGAAATTGTCCATAGATTTGAATGGTACTGTATGTGTGCCCTGCAAGGGGTTGGTGCCCCATCCCGGGCTATTCTCTGTCTTCTGCCCATAGCTTCCAGGATAGGCTCCGGATCGCTGTGACCCTGCGTAGGACAAACTGGTATAGAAAATATATGGATTATATATGTGCATATATATTTATGCTTTGAATACAGAGTGGATGTGGCCATTTCAGGCTTTATATAAACCCTGTGGTCAGTGTCAGTAATTCTTTTTCTTTCACAAGTGAGCCAATCGAAAACTAGATTGTCTACTTCGTTTTTTTCCCCACAGTATGTGTGTTAAGTCAGAACAAACTCTGAATTGAATACTCTTTCACCCATCTATTGGGCAGTCTATCTCTCCACTTTTCCATCTTCTGTACCTGTTCCAGTAAGTGCCAAAAAATCACAGTTCAATGACAAAGGGTTCCAGACCCTCTTCATAACTTCGCTATACATTGACATCCTATCCATGAAAATCGAGAATAGAGCCACAGTTAACACCATTGCTGAAGTCTGGCACCCAATGAACTTACCCTAAAGCTGGTTACAATAACCGTGCCCAGTATGAAGAGATACTGGATACACCAGAAAGATACATGCAAACCTTGAATTGCATTTTGCAAGAAATACATTAACATGCCTTTGCTCATCTACAATATGTGTTACGTTACTGTACCAAGTCTATACAATAAAAATCTTATGAATGCAACACAAAGGGGTTAATCCTTCACGAAGGATGAACACATGATAAAAGAGCAAGTGCTGAGATATTTGATTAAGCACTGAATGTTACACCCATACATTTAAAGTTCTACATTTATACTTTTGCTATTTTTTTAAAATCAGTTAAAGTATTTTGAAATCTGAGGGAAGACTGAATGCATTTGAATAAATGAATATTTTAAGTGTAGCTACATTCTACAGCTATCTGAGCATAACATCTTTGTCATCATTGGCTATCAGCATTGTTAGCCCCATCAGGGAAATCTAAGTAAGCGTATCCTGAGACCTCTTCACAGCGAGTCTCTGGAACAACTGTAGCTGGAGATTTCTGGCTTAATCTCAGGTCAAATCTCCTTTCGTTCTCTCTAATGCCTCAGACCCAGCTGCCCATTCTCCCACACACACTATCCTTCTGGCTGATGAGCTGGTACAGGGTGATCCATTTATTTAGTGATAAATACGCTGTGATGTTGTTGTCATACTATTTATGGCAGATCATTCTGTGCGCCTAGCATCTTTTTTGACACGGTGGTCAACAGCCCACCATTGATTACCTTAGACCAGTGTTTCTCACCCTAATCCCAGGGGGACGCCCAGACAGTCCGCATTTTTCTTCAATCCCAGCTCCCAATACACTGGGGATCCCCAAATACTGGATTAAGAAAATTGCCTTAGGGAAATCCAATATCCTAGATGAAATAGAAAGTGGTGTGGAATATGGATGGGATGGGATGGATGGATGGACCTCAGTGTCAAAGTTGACAGGGTGCAGGTTAAGCTTTCCATAATTTGGAAGGGTTTTCTGGTGGAAAAAAAATAAGTAGTAAATCTTTTGTACATGGAACAAATAAAAATATATGCAGGCTTAAAACAGTCATATTTTGCTTTTTAAAGAGAAACAATATATTAATTGCTTATGCACTGGAGTATTGAGTAGGTGCTTTTTTGTCATGCTGGAGTGAGACTACAATGCCTCCCTCTGAGTAAATAGGAAGTGGTTCCTGGCAGCCTCTGGATATAGGAGTGTGATGCTTTCACCAATAACCCCTTCAGATGGAATATGTCCCAGGATATAATCGCCCGCACTCCAAAAAGGAAGATTTGGGTCATCGTCTCTTGGCAGGCTGAATTGTCACAGTCTTCACTCCTTCAGAATCACGGTGAACTCTAACATCTCCCAGAGGACCCATGCTAATGAAAAACGCCCCACCGTCATTTAAAAATACAGCATGATTAGTAGGAGGTGTTTGAGAAGCACTTCGGTACTGTAATGTTTTATGGAAAATAACTGATGGTTAGTCAAAGACCTTAATCACTGAAGGGCAGATATCGAATTTATTATATGTGTTTAACGTGTCTTGAAGTGTATTGTGCAACTGTCAGCCTCATCGTAAATAGACAGGCATTTTCTCTACGAGAGGAACAATTTAGGATCATAATTTCGCTGCTATACTGACTGCAGTGCACTACTAGATATACATGTTTTCTGCCATATATGACAATATGAACAAGACCCAATGTTCTCGTATGATGAACTGGGCACAAAAACTGATTGGAGTAAGCACCACAGAGGGAAGAAGAGGGCTAATTAAGCCAGCTTAAGCTAATCGACTGTTCTTGCACAGATATGAGGAGGACATATCTGTCCATGCCAGTGTGTAGGTCATCTGCATTTCCCGAAGATCATCTGCTGAATGCAAATTCATGTTAAAATGTGGTTGTATTCATGCTGGTGAGTGAGAGACGATAAAGATCCCCTCCATTTTTATGGGAGGTTATTTCTGTACCAGGCGTATCCCTGCAATGTGCCATACATCTTTCATGACCGATTATCAGCGCAAGGTCACAGTGAGTCAGGAACCGAGTGCTTAATTTGTGCTGGAGCTCAGCTCTGAGACCTCTGGCTTAGAGCCGCCTGTGCTCCGCTTCCTCAAACACTACATCCAACATAATGAAATGAAAAGTGAAACTTTGGAATAAAAACAGTTTTAACTAAATAAATGTATATTTACAAAACTCTTTGTACTGATGTTTTTTTACATATATTTACCTAAATAAGTATATTTTGCTTGTTGGACTTTTAATTTGAAGGGAAGAAACTGCATCACGCAGTTGCAGAAAAATCCACTTTTTGGCCACCGAAATACACTGCCCGTCCAAAAAAAAAGGTCACCATTTGAATTTATATCAGCAAATACTTAAAAGCCAATGACTAGATCATTATTACAGTCCTGCAACGTTATGCAACAATAAAGTAAAGTCAGCTGAGTACCTGAATCTACTGAATGGCCAGGTTACACCTCCATCCATCATAAATGGATTTTTTCTTCCCTGTTGGCATGGGCATATTCCAGGACAAGAATGCCAAGATTCAATGGGTTCGAATTGTCAAAGAGTGGTTCAGGGGGCATGAGGAATCATTTTCACGCGTGACTTGATCACCATAGAGTTGTGACCTTAACCTCATTGAAGGTCTCTGGGATGTGATGAAGGAGGCTTTATGGAATGGTTCAACTCACTTGTCAATACAGGATTTTGGTGAGAAATGAATGCAAATCTGGATGAAAATAAAGGATGACATGTTGCATGAGCTTGTGGAAACAATGCCATGACAAATGTGCGGCATAATCAAAGCTAAAGGCGGCCCAACAAAAAATTCAAATGGCGACTTTTTTTTGGACGGGCAGTGTAGATGAGGGTACACGCCAGGTTGTTACTGCAAAATAATTAAAGGAAAATGTTGAAACATTTAGAGTAATATTTTGAACTTTTTTTGGCAAGCAAGCCATTGGAACCCAAGCAGAGCAGAAATGAACCAGAAAACCTGACGGAAGAACAATTATAGACAGTGAGGAGAGGAGCTGTGTTTGTGGATGCTAACAGAGAGAGAGCGGAGATAAGGAGCGTACTCTGATACAGCATGTTGCTGCACCCACCATAAGATAAACCACCTCAGCAATGAGAACCTGAGTCCAGCACCACACTAGTTCAAATGGAATGGAACAGCATGAAGTTTATTCCAGTGGCTGGAGTGCCAATCCTGCTACCAACCCCGGATTTTCTTTGTAAATTGGAGGACCTGCTTGTAGGGCTGGATGTAGATTAACGTCATACCCAGAATGAAGCAATTGAAGGTTAAGGGCCTTGCTCAACGGCCTAAAAAAGTAGAATCGCTGCTATTCATGGGATTAAAACCAGCAACCTTTCAATTGCCTGCACAGGTCCTTAGCCTTGGAAACCTGACACCAGCTGATGAGAATGAAAAAAGAGTAAAAAGGAGCAGCATTTGTGGATGCTAATGCTAATGAGAAGGCCCACAAAAAGGAGCAGTGTTTGTGGATGCTAATGCTAATGAGAAGGCCCGCAAAAAGGAGCAGTGTTTGTGGATGCTAATGCTAATGAGAAGGCCCTCAAAAAGGAGCAGCGTTTGTGGATGCTAATGCTAATGAGAAGGCCCACAAAAAGGAGCAGCGTTTGTGGATGCTAATGCTAATGAGAAGGCCCGCAAAAAGGAGCAGCGTTTGTGGATGCTAATGCTAATGAGAAGGCCCGCAAAAAGGAGCAGCGTTTGTGGATGCTAATGCTAATGAGAAGGCCCCAAAAAGGAGCAGCGTTTGTGGATGCTAATGCTAATGAGAAGGCCCACAAAAAGGGGCAGCGTTTGTGGATGCTAATGCCATCCTGACTCATATGTGACTGCATCCAGCACAAACATCCTTCATCTTCCTTTGTTGTTTTAAAGATTTGAGGATAAAACATGTGGAAAGTATACTTTCATGGACATTGCTACGTATCTAATATAGATGTTGATAGCAATGTAACGTGACAGCTTCCCAAAACTAGTTAATCATTGGCAGTGTATGTAGTTCTCTGGTAGAAAATGAATGTACGTAATTAAAGAGCACATTCTAATTATTTCTATGTTTAATTTATAAAAATAATCCCATCCATCCGTAAGTACAGTGGTACCTCGGTTCTCGAACTTAATCCGTTCCGGACTCCGGATCGAATCCTAAAAAGTTCTGATCAAAATTATACCTAAATATGTTTAAGCATTTAAACACAAAATGAATAGAATAAAACAAGGAGAGCATTTTTTTCTTAATGGCTTCCAAACCGATAAAGATCTTATCCCAACCTTACCCCTGTCCTGCCCCGATTGTCCGCTCCTTTCGTGTGCCACGCCCCCTCGTTAACCTCGTGTGGAATCCCCATGTGATCAGCTGTTTCTGGTGGTTGTCATTAGTCCTCTGTATTAAGTCCGCGTTTCAGTTTGTTTCCCCAGTCCGGTCATTGGGTGCGTTCGACTTGCTTACAGCGCTGACTTAAAGCAACGCATTCTGATCCTGATGCAATGCATTACGGTTAGATGCATTGCGACCTCTCACCCGGCTGCACAAACTGGAACCGCCTCTGTGACGACACATCTTTGCCCTTATTGGCTGAAGAGTTTAGTTACACGCATGACGTTTGTATCCCAGGCAGTTCCGATCGTAATCTGCTATTTCTCCCGAATATCATGTAAAGCAGTGAGAACTGGTTTTCAGTTAATTTACCTGGAAAAATAAAGTTTAAATAAATTACATAAATGCTGTAATAGTACACGTAAGTTAGTGGTTTATTTATTTTTAGTTACTGTAATGTTGCACTGCTTTATTTGGTTAATCGTCCAGGCCTGTGAAGAAGGCATTCAAGTAATTGCATTGTAGTATGACTCATTTCCTGGCGCGTACAATTTATATTAGGTCAGCGTTCATGGTTCGACTTCTGATATTCAGATCGAGTTCTAGGTCAAACTGGTTTGTTCGACTTTCAAGAAATTCGAGTTCTAGTGAGTTTGAGAACCGAGGTACCACTGTATTATACATGGAGGCATTAGTTATCATTCATTCCTCGTTTGAGAGATTTAGACACACCCAGGCCAGGTGCAGCAAGTGAAGCCAATGCCTGAAGTACAGCGAACCACTGGATTGCCAAACCTCAACCTACATAAGAACAGAAGAACATAAGAAATTTACAAACGAGAGGAGGCCATTCAGCCCATCAAGCTCATTTGGGGAGAACTTAACTAATAGCTCAGAGTTGTTAAAATCTTATATAGCTCTGATTTAAAGGAACCCAGGGTTTTAGCTTGCGCTGCACTAGCAGGAAGACTATTCCATACTCTAACTACACGCTGTGTAAAGAAGTGCTTCCTCAAATTCATTTTAAAATGTTCTCCCGCTAATTTCCACTTAATTGTTCTCCTGCTAATTTTAATTGTCATCACATCCTCAATGACATTGTGCTGCATAATAAAGTTTTACATTGTCAAAACGGCCTTTATGTGAGGTGTCAATCAATTCTCACACCTCAGTGTTTCAGCGAAATATCCGGACGTGTAAAATAGCGTAAAATATTATTATTTTAATGTAAAAGGTCAAAATTTGTGTCTTTTTTGCATTAGCCGAGTCTTCAGTTCCCTCCTCCGTTGCTAATGATGATCTTATTATAAGGGATGTTTACTCCAGATTTGAACTCCCTCATTAGAAGCCTGTCAGGGCTGCGCATCTTCACAGAAGGCACAGCTCTTTGATGTGAGATGTGGCTGTTCTGTTTGTAAGAATCTTATTGCTAAAATGACGCTTAGTACTGGCAGTCTAGCGCTGTGAAGACTTCTTAAATGAAAAGCAGAGAAGGAAAAGTGTGAAAAGCAGGCAGAATTTTCTAGCTTTCAGTAGCTTTTATGTTTTCATGTTGCTTGCTGTGTGTGTGGCATTTGGCCAGGAGCTGGAGAACTTGGTATGGGAACTGGTTGTGTAGGACAGCCCAAAATTCTTGTATCCATTGGTGTTTGTCCTTATGTCAAGTTGCAAATGCAGCCCTACTTGTATTTAGTAAATGAGAAAGCATACATATCGGCTGTCATACATATATGTTCAGTTCTATGTCATGTGACAATAAATATTGTGAGAAGGTTTTGAATTGTACTGAATTAATTAGATTTGACAGTCAGGTATTGATTACATGCAATTTTGATACAACTAATAGGCTATTTAAATATATATCACACTAAATAGTTAGACATGATGATCTTCCGGACCTTTGCTTCAAGAAATTTTCTTTAAGTGGACCTTAAATTTTAGATGAATACCCCTGCTTTATGCAAACTACATTAGTTCTGATCATTTTAGTCTGAAAATAAAGGTTGTTGACGATAACTGTGACAAAAAAAATTTGAACCAGATCCCTGCTTCATGTCAACCCCTGTCCAACTTCTTCTTCTTCATAGGACTGATCTCCCTGGCTCTCCGGCTTAGCACTGTGACCCCGATCAAGTCTCTACACTTTTGTGCAAAGTGACGTACAGCAAGGCAAATAGCAAACATTCAAACTGTCACGGAGTGAAGTAAGCATAAGTGCAGCCAGGCTGATCTTACAGTGACTGCCCAGGTACAAGTTTAAGCATTTATTAGAGCAGGAGCAACCGAAACAGCTACACATCTACACATGGCAATTAACAAAGTAAGAACCAAATAAGCCTGTGCAAGGGCCAATAAATGCAACATAAGGACAATCAGGTTAGTAAAGGAATTAATGCAGGCATGGCCAATCTTATCTGCAAAGGGCCAGTATCTATGCAGGTTTTTGGGATAACCTTTATTTCAGCTGTTCAAACCAAGGCGTGAGGACTCTTCAGCCAATCAGTCCCCTAATTAGTAATCAAATTAGGGAGTTGTAGTGAAAACCCACATACCCAATGGCCCTTCCTGGATAAGATTGCCAAACCCTGAATTATTGGAACAGATGGGTCTGGGTGTTTCTTGAAGGTGAAGAGGGAGTCTGTTGACCAGACATGGTTCAGCAGCTCATTCCACCATTAAGGAGCCACACAAGAGAATCAACTGGAATGACACTTTATATGTAGTGAATAGAGCTCCAAGTGGCAATGGTTTGCTCACCGAAGCGGGACACATGGCATATAGGTTGTGAGGAGCCTTTTGTTGGAAATGGGTGCCTGTCCACTAATGGACCTACTGTATAAGACAGCACCAAGGTCTTGATGTGAGTACCAAGAGAGAGCCAGTGAAGAGACAATAAGGGTTAGGGTTAGGGTTAGGTTTAAGCTTATACACTCACCTAAAGGATTATTAGGAACACCTGTTCAATTTCTCATTAATGCAATTATCTAATCAACCAATCACATGGCAGTTGCTTCAATGCATTTAGGGGTGTGGTCCTGGTCAAGACAATCTCCTGAACTCCAAACTGAATGTCAGAATGGGAAAGAAAGGTGATTTAAGCAATTTTGAGCGTGGCATGGTTGTTGGTGCCAGACGGGCCGGTCTGAGTATTTCACAATCTGCTCAGTTACTGGGATTTTCACGCACAACCACTTCTAGGGTTTACAAAGAATGGTGTGCAAAGGGAAAAACACCCAGTATGCGGCAGTCCTGAGGGCGAAAATGCCTTTTTGGTGCTATAGGTCAAAGGAGAATGGGCCGACTGATTCAAGCTGATAGAAGAGCAACTTTGACTGAAATAACCACTCGTTACAACCGAGGTATGCAGCAAAGCATTTGTGAAGCCACAACACGCACAACCTTGAGGCGGATGGGCTACAACAGCAGAAGACCCCACCGGGTACCACTCATCTCCACTACAAATAGGAAAAAGAGGCTACAATTTGCACGAGCTCACCAAAATTGGACAGTTGAAGACTGGAAAAATGTTGCCTGGTCTGATGAGTCTCGATTTCTGTTGAGACATTCAAATGGTAGAGTCAGAATTTGGCGTAAACAGAATGAGAACATGGATCCATCATGCCTTGTTATGACTGTGCAGGCTGGTGGTGGTGTAATGGTGTGGGGGATGTTTTCTTGGCACACTTTAGGCCCCTTAGTGCCAATTGGGCATCGTTTAAATGCCACGGCCTACCTGAGCATTGTTTCTGACCATGTCCATCCCTTTATGATCACTATGTATCCATCCTCTGATGGCTACTTCCAGCAGGATAATGCACCATGTCACAAAGCTCGAATCATTTCAAATTGGTTTCTTGAACATGACAATGAGTTCACTGTACTAAAATGGCCCCCACAGTCACCAGATCTCAACCCAATAGAGCATCTTTGGGATGTGGTGGAACGGGAGCTTCATGCCCTGGATGTGCATCCCACAAACCTCCATCAACTGCAAGATGTTATCCTATAAATATGGGCCAACATTTCTAAAGAATGCTTTCAGCACCTTGTTGAATTAATGCCACGTAGAATTAAGGCAGTTCTAAAGGCAAAAGGGGGTCAAACACTGTATTAGTATGGTTTTCCTAATAATCCTTTAGGTGAGTGTAGATGTTAAGCTGGACATGATGGTCTCTCATCCAAGATGCAATGTCAACCAAGCATGTAGAGATCTGACCAGACACTGTGGTGTCATCGGGAGAGAAGATCAAGTAGATCTGGATGTTGTAGGTGTAGTAGTGGTAGGAGAAGCAGTGGGACTGGATCATTTGACCTAGAGATGTAAAGAAAGATGAGGAGAGGACCAAGAACAGAGCTGTGTGGAACACTGTGTTATCTGAAGTGCCTTAGACACCTCTGCACCCTAAGACACTTGGAATGTCCTGTCTGACAGGTGTGAGTCCAACCATTGCAGGGCAGTTCCTCTGGTGCCAAGTTGAGAAAGGGTAACCAGGAGGATTTGGTGATTAACTGTGTCAAAAGTTGCAGAGTTGTCTAGTAGATGACTTGGATGCACAACTGCAAGAAGGGCAGTCCCAGTCAAGAGAACGGGTTTAAAACCAGACTGAAGAGGGCCCTTGAGATTGTTCTTAGCAAGAAAGTAAGTGATTTGATTGAGGGTAGCACGTTCAAGAGTTTAGGACATGAATGGGAGGAGGGAGACTGGCCAATTGTTCTGAATCCATGAAGAATTGAGTGAGGGTTTTTAAGAAGCGGCGTTAACCAAGCCTGCATAAATGGGGCAGGGAATGTGCCAGTCAAAATGGAGGAGTTAATTAAGTGGGTAAGTGTAGGGGTAGGAGAGATGGCCTGGAGAAGATGGGAAGGGATAGGATCCAGGACACAAGTGGTGGGCTGATGGGTGAGTAGATTAGAAATGTCCAGGCTGGAGAGAGGGGTGAATGAGGGAAAAGAAAGCTCATACAAGGACGGATCCGTTTGGGTGGATGATGTATAGAACATATATCTTATAAATATGTATATATATGTAAATGCATATGTATCATAAATAGATGTGTATATATATATATATATGAGCCTGTTTATGCATGTGTGTATATACACACAATATATATATATTAATACATTTTGCAGTTTTGCATTTTCCTGTCTCAAAACTTAATTTATTCAGATAATACAGTGCAACATTATTAAACCCTACAAGAATCCCAAACCAATAGTCGCTAACTAAAATGTAAGTGTGTAGTAAAAAACCCTTTAATAAATAAGTAAATAAACCCTTTTTTATCTTGGAACTGCAAGTGGATTGTCACCCTTTTTCTGGCCTGTGCTTTGCCACGCCATCACAAATGTAACATAATACAAATCTACCACTGGCTAAGCAACACAATTCTGAAAATAAAAAGAAAGTATTATACATGCAGTAGTTTCCTATTTGTTAGAATGTATAACTGATTAATGTCAATTATAAGTTATATAGGTATACCTATAGGTTATATAGGTATTGAGAACCATGTCCCCTGATAAATGTTGTGTGTGGGCTTGATGATTCTCTGGATAAGGGCAGATTACATCAACCACGTGATACTATCCAGGAGAAAGACCAACTGCATTAGTGCATAAATTCTTCACCAGCATGACAGTGATGACCTGGTGCTGAGGCGCTGCAGTGATGCTGTTGTACTGATCTGCCAGTGATTTAACCCGATCACCCATCTTCTGTAACTGCTTTATCCAGTGCAGGGACGCTGTCCCAGAAAGCACAGATCACTAGGCAGGGAATTCCTCAGATGAGATGCTGGTCCATCACACACTAATGGGTACATTACCAAGCCACATGCCTTTGGACTGCCTTTAGACCAAAATACCCCAAGAAAATCTAAACAAAAGTAAAATGAAACTAGCATTGAGTCCAGGGTCTACCCCAGCCCTGTGCTGCCTGGGACAGTTTCCTGTAAAACAGCGACGGCCAATCTTATGCAGATAGGGCCGTAGTGTATGCAGGTTTTTGCTGCAACTCCCTAATCAGATTACTAATTAGAGGACTGCAAGGCTCAAGAGCCCTCATGCCTGGGTTTGGACTGCTGACTTGAAGCTTATTCCAAAATCTTACATACATGATGGCCCTTTGTGAATAATATTGGCCACCTGTGGGCTAGAAGATGGACGAGCATAAGAAGAAGGTGCAGAAATTAAAAACAGAGAGAGAGAGAGAGAATCAAACCTGCCACCCTGGAGGTGTAAAGCCACAGTGCTTTACACTGAGTCACCATGCTACACTGCCAGTGATTCTGCTAATAAATTGTGGGCCAGTGTTAGCAGTTTGTGGACCAACATTTCTTATTCAATTAGCATGAGGCTGGAGCAAATTGCAGTGTGTGGTTCTGCGGGTTTATATTTATTAGCTGTTAGCTGTAATGACACTGGCTATTCTCATCTCGCCGCTCCCATTAAGAAGGTGCTTTTCGCCACAGCAATGCCATTGACTGGATCATATCACATTCAGAATCACTTAGGTCAGACATCATGGGCATTCCAATGCTGCTTCAATAGTAACTGAACCTCTTCACGTGTCTATGTGGTTATGTATCTACTGCTCAGAGGAGCCTAGGTTACAGACTGTTCAACATGCACCAGCAGGGGGCGATCAGCACCATGCAGGCTAAAACATAGGCTAAGGGGGTTATGTATACGGTTCCAGACAAAAGTTTGGACATGCCAAGCCGCCTACAAAAGAGAGTGATAGAGTCTCATCACATGACCTGACTACCTGTCCTAAACACAGTAGAATCGGTTTTGGAAGAATTGACCAGAGAGTAGAGGTCTGCATTGCCGCGGCTTTCCCGCGGGACACGACCAGATTTTTTGCTACGCGGGAACAAACAAAACGCGGTAGCGGTCAGTAATTCTGGTGTAATTTGGACGGGAGCGGGCGGTCTAATAAAATACAGTTCCCGAAGTCCTTTCTGAACAGCATATCTGCGCTTTACTCAATCTTATCGAGCACCTGTATGGCCTGCGCTCATGACTGTTATGCACGCGCTGCACGCATGGACTGCATCACGCATTTTATTGGCAAGGTCTGTGCACGCAGGATTTGCATAACGGTCATCAGAGCGGGCTGTACTGAGGATGGCAGAACAAAGTGTGGATGTGCTGTCCTTGGAGGACGTTCAGCTTGGACTAGAAAATGATCAGTTTACTGTTAAGAAACCCACATCGGGCAAGTCTGATGTATGGGAGTCTTTTTCGTGTGTCATAGATGCAGATGGAAAAAAAATTACCCTTTGCGTGTTGCGATACAACCTATAATTTTTTTGTTATCCCTCTCTTTCAGTTTACATGTGAGATTCTGGAAACAGATAAAAATTTAGCGGGAACGGTCAGGTCGGAAAGAAAATTATTCTAAGCGGGCAGCGGGTGAATAAAGAGTGAATATATAGCGGGAGCGGGTGGGTGCGGAATAAAACCTCGCAGGAGCGGGCAGGAGCGGGACTAAAAAAACAGTCCCGCGCAGACCTCTACCAGAGAGTGAAGGAAAAGTGGCCCATCAGTGGACAGTATATGTGGGACCTCCTTCAGGACAGCTGGAAGAGCATCCCAGGAGGCCACATCATGGAACAGGCACAGAGGAGAAATCAGGGTCAGCCAGTCTCTGGAGCAACTGGGGTTAAGGGCCCTGCTTAAGGGCCCAATGGTGGCACCACTCTGCTGACCCCACCCACAGAGCTGCCCCCCTCCACCAACAAATTAATTCTTTTTTTGTTTAATACCTTTTTGGTCAATGTATAGTTCCCTATATGCTATTTTATTCGTTTGGTATCTTTTTAATTATTCTAAATTGTAGAGATTAGTAGAAATAAACCGTTCTGTGGGTAGGTGTGTCCAGACCTTTATCTGTATATATAGCTTAATTAATTATATTAAACAGATTACATTTAAACAGAAATGTAGTAAGAAATACTGCTAATATATTTAAAATCTGAAAATAGGATGGATGTATTGTGTTGCATTGTAAAAACGAGCTTCTCCATTTTTATTATTATTATTACTCCAGTTGTGCTCTGGAGTAAGTCTCATCTCAGTGGTTAAATCATGACTGTAGCTGAAATTCACACGTCAGTTTTTTCTGTGTTGCTGTTGGCCTCACAAAGCTTACATTTTTCATTTATATTTTATTTAGTTGTCATTTTATGCAGTTGCATATATTACTGGAGAAATTTGATGGAACTATCCTGCTGAAATGTAGTGCAGCAGCAGGACCTCGCTGGAAGATTTACTCACGATGCTTTGCATGCCAATCCTAGTGGCCTGTGGCAATAAACAACTGATGGCAAACTTGCACCTCTAACTAGCCAAAAAAAACATACAGCAGTTACCCCCACCCCTCAAAAACTGCAAAAACAAAAATAAGACAATCATGCAAGGATACAAAAAGGAACCACAACCATCTCTGTCAGTATTACCATTTCCTAAGAATTACTATCATTTCTCAGAGCAGCAGCAGGAATCCAGGGGGGAGCAAATGATGAGGAGAAGCTGTGAGCGAATGAGCATGTGTGAGATAAAGCTCTACAGGAGAGCTCAGCACAAGAGGCTCTTTCTCTGCTTCTGATTCCGAGACGTCCTGAAATACCTGCAGTGGAGATAAAGCGAGACATCTTCAAAGAAAGCCCTGTCTTCTGTAGTTTTACACAAGAAATATCTGAGAAATATGAGTCAAATCAGTGAATCCCATGAACCTCATTTTGTCTGTTGCCGTCAAGCCCTCACTGTATCTGACTATAGTAATAAATATATTCCTCAGCCTTTGGGGAATACATATGGTTTTATCACACTTTGTCTTGTGAATACAGTAACACTAAAAATATTGTACAGCTCTTTTTCAGACACATTGCAGGGGTGACAAACTGGAAGTTATCTCCCCAAAGACAGATCGCCCCCCAAGCTGAGACAGCACTGCATAGTGATGACAAACACGCACACGCACGCACACACGCACACACACATACAATATGTTATATATAACATCATCCAGGTCAGTTGTGGAAGCCATTTTATGAAGTCTTTAGAATGGCCCACATCACTGGAATTGTCATCTGGTGGTTTTTATGGCTTACATACAGTATATATCTAATTTATTATTATATATATAATTCGTTGAACTTGTGTGGCTCAGTTAGTTAGGATGATCTGTTTGAAATCAAAAGGTTTCTGGTTCAAATAGCAGTGTTGGTAAGATTATGTCCCTACTGTACACTTGATCAAGGCCCTTAATCCCTCAATTGCTCCAGCAACTGGCTGACCCTGCATTTTCAATTGTATGGTACTTTGAATATGAGTGTCTGCTAAATAATTAGTGTTTCTATCTCATTGATCATCTATGGGCAGCTAGGTTTTGATGAATAAGGCATATGTAGTATTAGTTAAGTAACAATATGTTGACATTAGTTATTTGTTAAAACAACGTGGTTATTAAAAGAAGGGTGTTTGGGGGGTGTTTTGGTGTAAAGCGACTGAAGTTTATCAGATATAAATATGTTTAAATTGATGAGCAGTCACTTAAGCATTAATGCTGTGGAATATGTTCATTTTCATTGTACACTGAGGTACATATTTTTAATTTTTCAGAGATAATCTGTAAGAGTTAAAAATGAATAAAGCAGCCATTAGAGGTCGACGTTTGCGACGAAGAAGATGCTGTCCGATCAGAACTGAAAGACAATTAAGAAAACAAAGAAATCACTACGACTTAAAAGGTTAAAAATAGGTCAGGTTTTTTTTTTAATGAACCCACGAATGGACACTTACTAATAATGTGGAAAACCCAACTGAAAAACTAGGACAAACTAGGACCAACCATCCTTGAAACAACGTTGTCTTTGCTACAACAATGTTAATCATTATGTGTTTTCCTCTGCACCCCTGTGCAGAGCATGGGATCTGGGCACAGAGACAAAACAATTTTAACAAATGCACTGCTCCGATGAAAGAGCGGGCATTTGCCATAAACAAAGAGACCATAACTGAAGAGAGTGACTCATTTATAAGTTTTATAAGTTTTATTTTTCCACCAAGGTAGTACTTTGACAGTTAATCAGTCAGCTACATAATCACTTTGGGAGCATAGACAAGGAATACATGATGGTAGCGTTTGATTCTTGCACACTTTATCTTTATTGTGCCTCTGGCTTTGGTGGGATTTTATAAGTTAGGAATCTTTTCCATTTTCCCAGGTCCTTTTTCAGACCTTAAAGGTATTACTTTTCAAAAAGCAACACATGACCTGAAATATAACAGTTGTAACAGAATATTTTCCATCCGTCCGTCTGTCTTCCAAAAACTTAGAACAGTGGATCCTAATGTAGGCAGCATAAGGTACGATGCAGCTTATAACGATTTAAAAATGGTCAAAAACTGTATGTAGCAAATATTAAATTAATTAGCTTTATTGCAAAACCTTAGGTGATGCTGCATGAGTAGTACACAAACTTCATCTGATCCTGGATTTTATTAACTTTCTGCCTCATAGGCGGTGCATCCTTCCCAGAAACTGCAGGCTGCACATTCTATAAGCTGTAGATTTGCATGCTCCCTGATTCCCCCCCCCCCCCCCCTCCTCTGATTGGCTGTTTTGTCCAGCGTAATGAGCAGCAGCACATTCTTCCTTACATTTGTACATTGTAAAAGCTCAGTCATCATGCTCAATTGCTTTGGATAAGCAACATCTTCCATTCATGTCCGTCCATCCATCCATGCATTTTCCATAATAGATAATCCAGTTCAAGACTGTAGCGACCATCAATGTTCCCTTTCATATATGTGATCTCAAGACCCACACGCTGTCATAGACCATTCAAGATCTTTTTAGATTCAAGGTATACAGATAAAACTGTTTCTATTTTCTATATCAAACTGGGAAAAAACTGCTCTGTTTCCTTCAGGCTGGAAGTGGAGAATTCAGCTTCTAATGAAATGCTTTCATCTCACCATTAGCTCAGAATAGCCTGTCGTCAGTGTTACATCTTGCAGTTGTTCCTGTCATGACCAGTTCTGACAGGAGAATCTGCAGTTTTCCCGATTGTACCAACAATCACCTCCTCCTGTGTAGATGCTGCAGTTCCACTAGGGGGCATAGCAGTCAATGATAGAAACGTCCATTCAGCTATTGTGAGTTATAGTTTGTTCACAACATGCTCTTTTAAACCCTATTTTGCATTGGGCTTCTGTGTTCCAGTCTCTTTACAGAAGAGTAACAACCGCCTCTTTCCCTACTTACAGGTTTTCAATAACCTTTCGCAAATTACTTCATTATCTGACGCAACTCTTCTGCAATAGATTTAGAATCTACAGACTCTATAATTACTTCTTCCGAATCAATATGTGATAAAATGTTATTGTAATTTAATGTTCATTTTTGCACTGCAGCTTTTGCACTTTTTTGGGGGTGGGGGTGAGGGTGGTGAGTGCCCGAGCCTGTGATTGGACGATTGCCCGCTCAAACCCCGGCCTTAGCAATACAGTCACAAAAAACTCCATGGGCCCTTGAGCAAGACCCTTAACTCCCAGTTACAAGGGCACCACATGCTGGCTGACTTTGCACTGTGACCCCCCCCCAAGCTATTGAGAGCAAGATGGGGTAGGCTAAGAGACGAATTCCAATATACCTGTACAAATGGTAAATAAAGGATTTATCTTTTTTGTTTATTTTACTCAGTCATTGTGGAGTACATTACAGTATAGCTAACTGTTGTGTGAGAGTATAGTTTTTTAATATTGTGTTTATTTTGCAGGTTATCCTTTATACACAACAGGAATGTGGTTAACCTATAGCCTTACACTGGGGCACTTTTGACTTGGTTACCAACCATTAATTCAGAGGCAAACATACTCCTGACCTCAGTCAACACTCCCTGCAGCCACATCCATCCAGACCACCCCCAATCTCACCCCTAATTAGGGGAAAATAAGGACCTCCTTTAAGTAAAAGCTCTGTGAGGTATTGGGTCTTCTCTCACTATGATTTGACTTCTCATCTTGCTCTGCACTGGGTTTTTATACTCTCCTTGCATTTTGGCCCTGATTCTTGGATTGTGTTTCAGCGCCTGCCATTCCTCTTTTTTGAGTAATTGCGCTAGCTTGCTCTGCACTCAGATCTCAGAGCTTATAATTAAAGTCATTATGATAATGAGCTCATTTCGATGAGTGACTCCATAAGGTTGTAAGTCCTAAAACGATTCAGTGTCTGTAAGACACCTGCCTTGCTGTAGCGTTTATATATATATATATATATAAATATATGAAATTGTCACACATGAACATAGGGAAGGAGTGACAATCCATGTGCTGCTTTGTTGAAATGAAAGGGAATTTATTAACACAGGCAACTAGAAACAAGAGGAGCATGAGAGATCGAAACGGAGGGCAGGCAGGAAGGGAGAAACACAAATAAAGACCACAAAGGGAGGAAAACACCACAATACTGACATCCACAATGGCCGACAAGGGCAAGCACATATATGCACCTATAACAAGCCCTACACAAGGGTCAGGTGAAGGACATAACAGTTTACTAAACACTGGGGCTGGGAAGAACAAGGTACAGGTGAGAGTCATCATCATTAAACACTCAGGACTCAAACACTAGGAATGGGATAGCTAGCGACACCTACTGGCCAAGTCAAGATGAGAATCAGGACAGGGAAGGAATTGATCCTGACAGAAATCCTTCACCTTAACCAGTAGAAACTGGTAAATATAAGTGCAACATTCTAAAAAAAAATGGCAGGATGTAAAAACAATACAAAAAGTGGATGCATAAAATTATGCAGGATATCAGGTTAACCCAAATAATTGGAGATATAGTGGGATTTATTGTTGGCTCAATGCAACAATTTCTCATGAACAGGTGTTTAATATAAGCATAAAATAAATTTTACATAATTCCACTGTAGAAAAACCTTGAAATGATTAAGGAAGACTAATACAGAAAGACTTCATCTTCCGTCACTGGGGATACAGTATGTATTGTGTTTGATTTGACAATGAGAAGACAATACGGCAATTTTGGCAGCGCACAGACCAATTGTGCCCATTACTTGGAATCCGAACAATAACAATAGAAAGTAAATTAGCTTTTTGGAGAGATATGTTTTCTATAACGTTAGGGAATAGTAAGTTAACAGCCTGCCGCAGCCAGAACACTTTGCATCTGAGGGAAACACAGAGCTCTCTGGCAAGAAAAGTAAACTACAAATGCCTGCATTCATTGATATCCCTTTTCAGCTATGTACAGCTTAATTTCCAATTAGCTCCTGTTGCGGCCTCAAGGGAAGTGAGAAATGGAAGAAATCTGAAGTTGTACAATTTGTCCACTTACAAGGTGACTTTGGTCCATGGAGGTACATCAGCACAAAAATACAAGGGCCAATAAAACTTCATTATGCATTCAAATTCACAGGTTTAACTCTGTATTATGATGAGGTCTGTTTTTGTTTACCTATGCATTTATTGAGACACATACTTTGAGATGCCCGTGCTTTTGCAGGCATCTCTACATGAAGTGCGATATGCCGCCCAAGAAGGAATCCTACCCAGCTCAATAGTGTGACGGAGCTGATGTGTTTCAATAGACTCACGTCGAACAATGGCTGGATAGTATTAGTTGCACATTTTATTCTTCAATATGTTTACTGGAAGATTTTTGGGAATGAAATATAACAAAGTTAAAGAGCAGTAAAAAAAAGGTGGAAATGCAAAATATGACTGATCCTCTGTAGTTAGGACCCAAATAAACCTGACGCACAATAAAAGGTAACTGGAACCTATTAAAGGAATGGTTCTAAAAATACACATTACAAGTAAAAAGTACAGTTGGGACACCTATATGTCTTATGAATATTACAATGCTGTCCTTGACCATTGTGACCATGGCTTGCTTCTTTAATGCAAAGTTAGGGTTGCACTACAGCTAAGAGTGGATTTACCCATTGGCAGTGTGTGGCTCAGTGGGCTAAGCCTGTATGCCTGTAGTCACAAAGTCGCTGGTCAAACCCAGCCTCAGCGTGTCTGTGGGTCCTTGAGCAAGGCCCTTAACCCCCAGCTCCCTGGGTGCTGCTATGGGTGGCTGCCCTTTGCAGACAGCTTACTCCACAAAGAGCAAGTTGAGGGAAGTATAAAGACAATTTCCCCATGGGGATTAATGAAGTGTTAATTATCATTATTAAGCTGGGCCCTTCTAGTTCTGCCACAGCAGCATACAGGGTCCCAACAATTACTTTATTCTAGGGGCCCCCAACCCCCTACTTTCAGTCATCACAGGTTTTTATCACTTTTTAAAAAAAAAAATATGTAAAAATGGAAAACCATGTACGTTTTAAATTGAAGTGCAAAATTATAATAATGTTTTTTTAAAAAATGCTTTTCTATGATAATAATGAGAGTCAGTAAATTCACAAATTAATTGATTTTACATTATTATACAATATGCCTTCTCTTGGAATCAATGCCACATCATAGTAAAAAAGGTGTTTACAATCAAAAATAATAAACATTACCATTTTGACTACAACTGACAACAATAATGATAACAATAATTAGGCTCCTTCCCATTAGTCCTCAATATTTTAATTGGAGAATATAATTAAATTCAAAATTAAATGTTCAAAATTATGGTCATTTTTACATGCATTGAAAAGAAAAAAACCCTAAAAATGTCTTTTCTTCACAGACGTTCATCCATAGAATTCCAATATAGACTCAATTCCTGTTGTTCTCCATTTATCCTTTATCTTTTCAGAACTGCAGTTTAAGGTTTTTATACTGTTTATGAATGCTAGCCCTGCCCCATATAAGATATACTGTATAAGATTCTAACAGGTCTGGATGCTGTTCAGTCAAATGGCTATTTCAATATTAGTTGAAATACTAGAACTCGTGGCCATAAGTGGAAATTAGCGGGAGGACATTTTAAAATGAATTTGAGAAAGCACTTCTTTACACAGCGTGTAGTTGGAGTATAGAATAGTCTTCCTGTTCAAAGAAGTGCAAGCTAAAACCACGGGTTCCTTTAAATCAGAGCTAGATCAGATTTTATCAACTCTGAGCTATTATTTAAGTTCTGCCCAAATGAGCTTGATGGGCTGAATGGCCTCCTCTCGTTTGTAAATTTCTTATGTTCTAATGATTATTTAAATAATTATTATGAAATTATTATTAGGTTAGATAAAATTTTTTGATACCAGAGGGAAATTATGTACATGTACGAAGAGCACAGACAAACATGCATTTAGTGCAAAACAGGCAAAATGTCAAGACTACATAGTACTGTAGTAATAGATGATTGCTACCTGTTTGAATATTTTATCATTACCTGAATTACTCATTTTCTATTAAACCTTAAAACTTAAAAAATGTTGAGTAATGCTGCACTTAATAATCTTTGATTGTGTTTTGTATCGTCCCTAGTCCAAGATAGGTGTCACGCCCTGCATTCCTGCCCCGTCATTCTCTCCCTCTCAATCGTTTATCTTACCTCTCATTTCAGCCCTCGTGTGGATCACACCAGATGCCTCTTGTTCGCTCCTCATCAGTGACGTATAAGAGTGCCTCCCAGTCCTGTGCAACCCCAGTCTGGTCATTGATGTTGCTACCTGCTTGTGCTCCTGAGTATGTCCTGTGCCTTGTGATCCTGCCTAATCTTAATCTCCCCGTTTTGATCCCTCGTCATCCGTTTGATTTACCCCGTCAGTGTTGTGATTTCCTTTACTTAAGCCTCTTTGATTTCCCTTGACACCTGCCTTCCCATCTGTCCTTGCCCTTGACATGACAATAGGAAAATGGAGCAAATTTAAGCCCCAAAACTCTGAGCTATAAGGTACCTGTACTGCTTGCCATCAAATGACATGTGATCAGTGTGGCTCAACCTATTGGGCAGCATAGCTGGCTGACTTTGGGCACCATCTTTTGATGGCTGATGTAACAGGTTGATTTCACTTTGCTTCTGATTGGAATCGTCGGCAGTGATGCTTGCCTAGGATGCCACTTGGCTTCTGAATGACACTGCATTTGACATCATCACTTTAAAAAATTGCATTTACAATTTTTTTGCAGAAGTTCTGGAAACAGTTTACCTGGTCTGGAAACTTAGATTTGTGTCAAGGGTGAACTGAAATGTCATCCATTTAGTATAAGCTGGAGCAACTTGGATGTAATCTTTGAGTTAATTTCCTCAAAACACTGCCTTGCTTTCCTCACCATTGCTGACAAGAAAGATCTGGCTATATAGTGAATATGTGCTGTTCGTTATTCATAATGTGCAGAAACTAAATGGGAAAATAAGAAAAGTTGTTTAAAAATGAGGGGCAGATACCTTAATCTTGCAGCCAATGATCCATGAAGCTGTTATCTTTTAAAGTTTTGGATAATGTATCCCATTGAGTATGGCCTGAAGTCCATGCGTCTTCATTTATCAAAGCCTGTAGTGCAGAGTTGAAAGGAAACAGTGAGATTTACTGGGGTTTGTGGTATAATGTGATAACCTTGTCCTGCTAACGAGGCACCCATACATTGAACATTTATCTTATACACATAATTCATGTAGTCAATTCATTATAGAACTCCATTATGAAGTAAAGAAGTTACATAAATAAGAATGAGGATTCTTTGGTTCGATTTATGGAACTGATCTACTGTCCTTTTTTTTTTAAATGAAACAAATGTTCGATTCAAAGACTTGGTTGGGGGGGGGGGGGCGGTACTGTGTGCTTCTGCACTTCAGTTCAATTACTTTCAATGAAACAGCATGTTTATTAAAATCTTATTTTCATTAAAATATTGGTCATCTCCGAGCCTTGTGAATGTATATCAATCAATTCTGGTATAATTAAAATAAAAAATGTAAACAGGCTTTGGCGTTTTATATATAAACAATCAATCAATCTCCAAAAGCCTGATAAAATTTCAAGTACTTTTTTGCAAGCATATAATCTACAATGCTTTCATTAAAGGATAAAAACAAACACCAAAGCCACAACATACAGAATACAACACACGCTGTTCGCAAAGGCTATTGGGATCGGCACATTTACTCACTGGGGCCAAGTTTCCCAAAAGCTTTGTAAGCCTAAGTAGTTCGTAAAACCCCTCTTACAAATCATCTTAGATTTTCAGAAAGTTTCCCAAAAGCACTGTAACTTAAGTACTATTTGAAAATGCTCATAAATTTACATGTGCTCAGTAGTAGTCGTCGATGTCTGAGTCAAAGCAAATGACTGGAAGCCAGCTGGAAGTTAAGTCACATTGCTGTCTGCAGTAATGTACTGTACACCTAATGTATGGTGTTTTTTTTTTATTACGTTGTGCAATTATTTTCTAGGAGTTTGGAACATAAAAAATAGTGGTTCAGGGCTATAAAAAAGGCAGAGACAGAAAAAAAAATGAGTTATTAAAAGGTAAATAAATAAATTTTAAAAATGCAAAAACTGAATCGCTACCAGAGATAACCCGAAGTCATACTGACTCCCCACACCATGATGCCAGGAGTAATGCCAGTGTGTCTCTATACAACATTGGCAGGATTGGTCCTTTGCCCTCGATACCCCGCACACGACGGTCATCCGTGGTAATGCAGAACCGAGATTCATCGCTGAACATGGCATGACGCCACTCGTCATCGGTCCATGCCTCCTGATTACGGCAGCACTTCACACGCAGCCCTCTCTGTTACAGTGTGACTTTTTACTCATACATAAGCCGGCATTCTAACCAAATTCAAGTGTCTGTCTGTTCATGGTTTCCACGGTAACTTAACCGTTATGTACATCGGACATTCAGGAAACGTATTACATACACATATTACATACGCGCGTGTGTGTGTAAAGCCACAAAATAACATATTTCAAAAGATGCTGAAAATGATCTCTTAAGTCTGATTCAGTTGTTCGTTCTCTACCCAGGTGTCTGGCCACAGCTGCATTTTATATACTAACCCTTTCTGAAGCAGACCTAGAACGTGAGTTTGTCAGATAGGAACAATGGTGTAGAAAAGGAGAGTTTGTTTAGAAAGTACGTTGTACTCATTTGAAGCGAAGTGAATCCAGTTTGCCTTTATTTGAAGCAGATTTTGACATATTTTTCATTTTTAATCAATGAAAACATAAGGAAAGAGTTATGGGAACTGAAGTGTGATGCGCTACATTCATATTAAATGTATTTTAAAATTGCATGACTTGATTTGTGAGTAAAGCCTTTGATTGCCTTCTTCAATAGTCATGCCCATCTTTCTTCCTGCTCAGGTACGTTTCTCCATCTCGTCGCTGATATGATGTCATCTGGGATTTGCTAATTTTCCCTGGAATAATATGAAACCTCTTATATACTCTATACTTTACTAGAATCATCATATCTGGTCCACAATTCAGTTGCCGTTTTACTTGTCACTGTCATGGTTGTTCATTGTGGCCACGCCCACCTCCAGATGAGCTCAATGGACAATCACCCACATCTGCACTCAAAGCTCTTTCTGATTGATGCCTCTTTGCTTGGTCTAGATGTCTACTTCCATCTATTTAGATTTGGCTTTCTGGCGTCTTGGTTTGGATCTTTACCTTTCTGATGCTGCCTGATTTCTTGGTTCTCTGGTTTGGTTCTGAGATTTTGATTCATTGTATTGGTCCTAGTTTTGACTTTTTGGCTTGCGTTCTGGTTTCTGGTGCAGCTCTGCCTCTCGGATACCTTCTGCATATCTCCTGACCTTGCTTTGTCCTTCAGCACCCTCCTTTGTGTCACCCAGTGGAACACAGTGCCTGAGTCCTACTTTACCATCTCAGCTGGATCCCTCTCAGTCCGTGCCTGAAGTCCTGTCAGTCCCAAATATGCGGATGCCCTCCAGCTGAAGAAAAGAGGTCCGACAGCCAGAATGCCTGCCTGCCAATGAGGGCGGATGCGGATCTGGGTGTGCCATTTAGTCAGGGTTAAGGAAAATCTAATTTTATTAACTCTGTCCAGATTTTGTGTCAGGAATATAGGGAACCACTTATTTATAAGTATGTTCTGTGACAGGTTTATAATGCTGAAGAAAATAAAAACAAAATTCGAGAAATGCCCTGTGGTGGACTGGCATGCCATCCATGGAATTTCGCTGCCTTTTCCCTGTGCATCCTGGGAAAGGCTCCAAGCTGTCTGTGACCCTGACCCTGCCTTGTTTATTTTTCCCATTGAAGTTTCTCTGGTCAATGATAAGATTTAAATTGACAATAGTATTTTCCCCATAAAGTATTTACATTCACTGAACTCTTCTTCAAATAACTTCATGTACTTCGCAGTTTTCAATCGGATGGATGGAAAACTCAAAATGAGAAATCACAAACGGTGCTATAAGAATGAGTTCAGTGAGCTGAATGTGATAATAATGATAATAATTATGTGATATACATGTTTCATTCTCATAGTGCAGTTAAGATATATAGCACAATCTTTATTTTAATAAAGATTAATGATCAACATGTAGCAAGTCGAATATGGTAGGAGAATTGATAGTGTAACAAAATCATTTTACAAAGTGCTATACATTAGTATGAGGGGTAAGTAAGAGGGTCCTCTGGCACCTGGACTTATTTTAATATGTTTTCTTGTTTTATGTCCATTTAACACCAGGAACTGACGCCAAGTCCATAGCATATTCAACAGAGTAGGAGACAGAGAGAGTGTAGACTGTCTTGGAAACCAGCCCAACAACGGACATCAATGGAACAAATTGGTTTAGGGAACCAAGGTTGGAAAGGACTGTAAAGTCATTTTTCAGCCTTGGAGATGACAGAGGAGCACAGTGTTGGTAAGTGAAGAGGTATTCACGGAGCCTGCTGACTATTCAAATGCACGACTCTGCCGAAGCTTGAGGGTCACATAGTTTTCCCTCCAAAAGCTACCTCCGGATTTCCCCATTGGTCACGCGCATTTATGCTGGCTCAGTGAAAATGACATGGAAATGCGCTACTGCTCAAATTAATATGCATGAGGGGAGAAAGCTATAGCCCAGGTCCCTTTAGGAATCTGCAAGTAGCTGCCGGCAACTAGGCTCAAAGTTCCCAGGCTTAACATTTTAACGTTTTCCCAGCTGTGGGATCATTCTCCATCATTCACCAAACAGAGGATAATTCTTCCTGAGAGTATATGAAAAGAAAGTACCGGAAAAAATTAAAACAGGCACTGTACAACAACAAACACCTATATGAATAATTAAATGAACGATTTCATTATTTGGAAAATTCTTTCATCCAAAGTGATGTGCAATTGAATCTTGGGATTTGAACCAGAAACCTTCCGATCACAGGCACAGAAACCTAATGAACCACCCCTTCAAGAATGAGTATCTGTATTATTTGCATGTGATGATAAATTTGATGCATGTTTGTCGTGTTTACATCTTGTGTCTATTCTTCAGTTATTAACAAATTTTTAGATTACAGATTTTTTTTAAGAATAACATTAGTCAATGAACTCTGAAACTTGCAAAGACTGAATTGAGGCATGTTCAGTGAAATAATTTTATTAAAAGATAAAATTAAAAGCTAAACCTTCCTGTTATTATATTCATCCTTGATAACCCATACTCCAGACAGGTAGCGCTCATATCAAGAGCTTTCTGCAAAAAATGTCTTGTGCTTACTCTGTCTCAGAACCTGAATGATAGTGTTAAACCCAGCTCAATATCAGCCTTTCTGGAAAGAATTACTGCCCTTCTGCGTTGCCTAAACAGCAGGGAGAAGCCTATGAGAATCTCATCGAATCAAGTGGGCTTTCTGGTTTCTGTGTGAAACATTACACCGTGTTTGTTTCCTATCATATGCAGACCAGTCAAGAAAGCCGAGGGTGCTGAAGCAGCTCCAAGCCCTTTTCCTCTTTTGTAAAGGAACAGTTGGTTATTTATGTATTTTTTTCTTTTATACATTGTAAAAGCGTACTGTTCTGAGCACATCCCAGTTAAAAAAAAAAGTGACAAGCTGGAATCAAATTGCAGGTGATAATCAAAACTTTTGTAAATATTAAAAACATTACTGTCATTTGTATTATTAGCATTTGCTGGGTAATTAAATAAAATCACTCATCTGACCACCAGACTGCAGCGACCTATGATGCACAAACATGTTGCCTAGTTTTCTATCATCTGTATTTGTGGTGACCGTTTACAGCACATGGAGTTTCAGGATGAGGACCATTTCTGGGTCAGTGGTCTAGACCAGTGATTCTCAACCCATGGGTCGCGACCCAAGCTCTGAAAGGGTTGCGAGTTGGAAATGTAAGCATTTTGAAACCAACAAGCTCCTATGCTGATCCACGATCAGATTTCCCAGCCCCAATCCTATAATTAACCTATATAAATGGGTCTTGGGTCTGCAACTGCTTAGCACAAAATAAGTGAACACAACCAATGCAAGAAGTCAAACCACAGATACTTAATTTAAAATTCACTGGCACATCCAATCAGATTTGTGTGATAGGCATTGATTGGCGTAAATTGCAGTGTTCACTGTGCTTGATTATAGCATTAATTTAAACCTATACCTGATATAGTGTTCTATATCGACTGAGCTGGCATGATAAAAAGTGGGTCGTAGTGCAAAAAAGGTTGAGAACCACTGGTCTAGACACCCCTGAGATACGATCTTACTGCTTTGTCTTCAATTTTCTTTTCTAGCAGTGTTGTTTGATCTCAGGCTTTAGGATTGGAAGGGAATTACATTCAGGATAAATTCATGAAGATGTCTGGAGTGCTGTGAGTCCCCTGTAATGGCTGCATATTTTACACTGATATTTTACTCTGTTTTAATAACGAATAACATATTCAGAGGCAGGACTTAGCACACATAACCATATGTTATGTGCTGTTGATCTCCAGTATGTTTTTAATCAAAGCCTAATACAACTTTCATGTTGTTTAATTGCGGCTTCAACATGAAGATTTAGAGAACAGGGCATTCACGTTCAACCCTAAAGCAAAATGGCAGTCGTGTGTCACTGTATTCCAGTTGTGTGCTGAGGCTAAGGCTTTGCTTCCTTTGCACTGCCGAAGCTGCACTACTGAAGCTTTGAAGCCAAGCCTAAAAAACCTGAGAGGTGCCGGCATTTTCATAAGACTATAGATGGTCACTTGAGATGATAGTTACTGAAGACATTTATTTTTTAGCAAATGAAGACTCAGTATCCTTTATGCTCAGGCTTTTCCAGCAGATTGCAGAAAGAAAATTCTGTGTCTTTCAGTGCCCTCTTCTGGAAGCATCAAGAAACTATAAATGCAGGAATTTTAAAGGAAGGCATGCCAAAGATGAAATTCAAACTGTTTTTGTTTCTTAAGCACTGTTGCCTTTCATTATCAACATATTTTCAATTGATGGTCTTTTAATAATAGTGATTGGTTGAAATTCTAGAAGTTCCATCTTACAACTGCTTTTACAATAGAGCAGGGTTATTCAACTCACGGTCCTCGAGGTCCGAGCACTGCTGGTTTTCCAGCCTTCCTTTACCTGTCAGTCAGGTGTGAAGCCTCTGACCAATCAGAATCAGTAATTATTAAACAACTACCTGGGAGAACTGAAAACACGGCCTGGATTTGGAATCGAGGTGAAGAGCCCTGCAATAGAAGGTCACAATGGGCTAGATGTTTTATGTTTTTGTTTACATTTATTTTGCAGATGCTTTTGTTCAAAACATAAAAGTGAGGATCAGAGAGCAGGGGTCAGACAGTCCCTATGGCTATTGGGAGTTGCTCAAGGGCCCAAACAATGATATCACTCTGCTGATTATGGGATTAGATCCAGGAACCTTCAGATCATGGCCACAGAGTCCTGACATTTACTTTCTGTGTTTTCCAATATTCTGTTAAAAATACTGAATGAAAATATAGACTAATGAGAAGAGGCTTCTTTCGTTTGTGCAGGAACTCCCTGAACATAATGAGATGTTTGTCTAATGCTTACAGCTGCTAGGCAAAGCATTGCATTTGTGTGGCACTGCACATTTTTTCATGTCAGTTTATCAAGTTTGATAAATTAACATACCATCCATCCATCCATTTTCCATACCTGATCACAGAAGCCATGGGTGCAACACAGAGATTAGCCCGGGATGGGGTGCCAACCCATTTCAAAAGTGCATGCACATTTTAAAAAAATATATATTTTATGATTTTGTATTATGACAAATGACACAAATTAGGTAAAGTTCTTTACAAAGAAAGGCAGCAATTCAACTCAGCATGGTTTTTTGACTGTGGGGGGAAACCCCATAATGGCATGGGGAGCCCATGCATACTCCACACATGTAGATCCTGAGCAGATACATGAACACTGGTCCTACAGGTGGGAGGCAGTAGTGCTGGCCACGGCACCACCATGCCACCTGAAGCTAGCCATGCCTGCCCACCAATATGCTGTCTATCACAGACACAGAACTACATTTCCCACAATGCTGTGCCAGAAAATTGGAAAAACAATACATTGGCCTCCCCAAACTGGCAGAGACCTGACAAGGGGCCCTCTGCAGCTTGTGGTTTTTGCGTCCGAATGCTGTTAAAGCACCCCCATGGGTGTTATTTAATCAGACTCTGCCCTTGAGGTTAGAAGCTGAGCGGATGACAGTGTCCACTGAAAGGATGTTTGTAACTAGCACATTAAGCCACTCCAAAGCCTGAAATACTTATTTTCAACAGTATTTATAAATGCTTGGTGTATTAGTGATTTATATATGCACCGGCAAACATTAGGCAGCAGCACTGTCGGTGGCTATCGCTGCCTTCAGGTTAGGTCGGAAAAATCGTAAATACGAGATGACAGCACGTGAAAGTCGTATTTACTAGTGGGAAACTCGGGATTTTCTTTAAGCCCAGAATTCCCGAGTTGGGGGCGTGTCATTACAGCAGTCAGTAGATAGCTCTACTGCGAAAGGCAAATTATTTTGAAAGTATTAATTTTATTCAGTGTGTCATTGTAAAACTGAAATGTTTTGAATGTCGAGGAGATTGTTATTAAATAGTGTACCGTGAAAAAAAAGAGGGTTTTTTGTCTCAATATTTGATATATGTAGCCTGTCAACTACCTGCTGTTTGAGCAAGGGATTACGAAAAGTTCAATTAATGCTCAAAATACATTTTGGCATTGGAGCAATGAAAAATACTGCAAATCAAAAAGTTGCTTTCTTATCTCCTCCATTCTGCTCTGACTTAATCACTTGAACACGCGTCATGTTGTAATTACAATTTTCCAACTCTCTAGTCGGATCTTCCGAGTAGGACTTGAAGCAGCATAAAATGCATCTATGCAGCGTGTGTGAGTTCAATAGCCTCATTGGATGGTGAAATAACAGAGACATTTTAGCCCAGGATATATTCTTATTAGTCAGCCAGCAGAATTTATTTGCATATTTTAGCTTGGTAGATAGCAAAATGAATTTCTAATGTTTTTTTTATCTTGACAGTATTTGGAATATCATTTCAGACAACTTGGCAATTAGGCAGAATTCAGACAGATCCAGTTTATTTACTTGATCGACATTATTAATTATTATTATTATTTGTTATGAATTCATGTCCAGAAGGTTGTGGGTTCGAGCTGTATGGCTGGCAGAGTAAACATCTAGCTGTCACGACCCTGAGCAAGGCCCGCGACCCCCCAGGTTACTAGCTACCCCCCAAGCTTTCCTCACTTGTGTCTTTCTTTGGACAACAGTGTCGGCTAAATGAATCAATGTAAAACCTTCACTCAGTGTGCCTCAAAGAGGAAATATGGTATATGGATGTAATTAACTGTCAATTGACAATATTGCACCACACATTTGGGGTGTTACGCATCAACAGGTCATCGCACTGCCAATATAACATGAAAAAAACTGATCACAACATGGGAGGCTTCTAATACAACACAAACATGATACCACATGTGAATGCAACACATTATATGGCTCTTTTGAAAACATGATGCAGATATTTGCTTATGTTTATTGCAGTTACCAAAGTGGTTTTGTGTTTGTTTTTAGTAATGTTATGGTGCCACGTATTTAAGTTGTTAAAAACGGTTCATACAAATGAACAACTTTATTATGCAAACTACCCAGGAAGTTTATTCATTAATAAATTATTTTAAAGTGTCTTGATTATTGGTCACAAAGATACAAAAAAGGCAAATATATATTTAAAAAGTGTGCGTCAATGCTAACACAAAGTTAGCCCCGTAGCGGCTCATTTTTGCCGGTAAACTGCTGCATAGAAAGTTTTCTACAGTTTTCAGTTACTAGGGGATTAACCAATTACTTAAAATAACTCTTCTATATTCTTTCAAGATGTGTGCCTTTGTGTGAGTCCCATAACAGCTTTCTTATTTATGAAAAAGAAACATTTCATGAATGTTCAGTGAGAACATGATATACCAGCTGCAATGCTCATGGGACAACTAGCTGGTGACAAACACAAACTCAACAGCACAAACAGCAACTGATTAATTTGATCACTATTTCAGTCCTTGCCTAATGTGTATATCCACAGGGGGGTTGGGGGGGTTGGGGTGCAGCCTATCCCAGGTAGCATGAGGCATGGGGCTGGGCTACACCCTAGATGGGACGCCAGGGAGGAAAACCATATGACAAGAGGAGAAACACGTGGAGGAGTGAGGAGAGGAGAACCTACACTCCAGAGGTACCAGCTGAGTCACAAAACCCCCTATATCATCACAATCAATTATAGCTTTAACACTATGTAAAAAGTAGTTACTTAAATACTATATGTGCGCCGTTAGATAAAATTGATTGTTCCCATACTTTCCAAAACAAACTGTACATCAAAATATTTGGCAATCTTGTCGGAATGTGCATAATAAAATGTATGTTTTGTAAAATGTATGACAGACATTAAGTGTGTATACATGATCATATTTAGTTTATATATGTCTTCCTTTTCCCCTTAATCTGCTATTCCTGATTGGAGGTGATTCCCTGTAATGCAACAGTGGAAATTAATTAGTAAATGTTTATTAGAAGAGTACTATGAGATCATTGTTAAGCAAAATTTTATTTTAAGGGGGTATTATTATTAAAACATGAAGAAGAAACACTCACCGCTGTTTCATGCAGTCTTGTGGTCCGAAGTGTTGTATTTGTAAGCACTGTGAGAAATTATCATTTGAAATCGATAATTAGAAAAAAAAAAACTTTAACGTTTTGTGGTCATTAGTTCTATTTTAAGAGAAATAACTTACAATAGGAAGCCAAAATCAAGGTAAAGGTAACACAAGCCAAAAGCAGACCCCCCAAGATCCACCTGTAAGGTAAATGACGTATATAATGAAAAATAACTGTATCAAAATTAAATGCCAGTTAATTTCCAGGAGCACTTGGTGAACACAATGCAACATTAGGGCGCATAGTGCACTATTTCATGTGACTTAAATGTGTAGAAGCTTTATAATAATAAGCCAACAGAGGCACGGCTAAGGCTGTTGCAGATGGCAAGTTTAGCTCAGTTAGATCATAAAATCACTGGCTAGTTATCAGCCAGACTAAGTACAGTATGTGAGATTTCAGGTCTTACCATGAGAACACTGCTGTAAGAAGACAGACTAACAGAATGATGATGAAGAATAGAACTTTCTGGGTCTTAGAGCCTGAAAAGCAGGAAGAATTTTACAACACTGTAACTGCATTTACTTCCCTATAAACCAAAGGAAATTTACTTTATGTAGCATTACTAATTCATATTTTGGATGAGGATTTTTAAATAAGGATTATAAAATATCATGAGGTGTTCATACTGTTATGGGAATACTTTAATAAAATCACTGAACTCATAATACAAGTTTGATAAACAATTTAAATATTTTGAATCTTACAGTATAGTAGAAAATGAATGAGCATGCAAGCTGTGTTTGTTAGCCTGACATTTCACCTGTCAGCAGTTTCATTTGACGGAGCTTCGTAGCAGTGAATGGCGACTGAACTGCGATGTCCAGGATCCCGCCCAGGGAATGACTGAACTGCTCCTTAGAAAAGCAGGCCTCGTTGTCCAGGGGCAAATCATGCAGCCCCCCCATTTGGTGAGTCTGCGGAGTAGTTTTCTCTGGATGTGTTGGAATTGCACCATGATCTGGACAATACATAGACACTGGCTCACTCTCCTTTCTACAGTTACTGAGGTGATGCAAGATATATTCCAATAACATTTGGAAAAACTTAAAAATCTATTTAAGGTATTCCCGCTTAAGCATACTGTTTCCAACTTTCTATGGAAAAAATGATATTGAGGCAAAATTATCAGCCTTAAAAGTAATAAGTAAGTTTATTTCATATCAGACAACAAAGATCCACATCAAAAACAACAAAAAACAAAAATAAAAAAATAATTGTTGATCCCTGTGGGGAAATTGTCTTTACACCTCCCTCATCTTGCTCTTTGTAGAGTAAGTTGTTTTTGTATAGCGCATTATCACAACATTACATCATCTCAAAGCGCTTTACAGCATACAGTACAAGTAATAAAAAATAGGAAAAGCACAAAATACCCAAAAATAGTGGTTTTATAACAGTGGTTCTCAAACTTTTTGGACGGGATACCAATTTGGATCTAACCAAAGCAGCAAAATACCACATGGGTGAAAAAATGACAGTAACATGAATAATAATTTGGGGACAGTATGTGTCTCTAAGCCTTAGCAGGCTAAGCCTCTGTGCTTGTGGTCAGACGTTAACAGGTTAAAGCCCAGCCTCAGCAGAAGAGTCACAGGTCCACGGTCCCTTGGCCAAGACCCATAACCCCCAGCTCCTCAGGCACCACAATGTGGCTGACCCTTCACTGCCACACCCCCAAGCTTGCTCTCACCTTCATATATGCTTGTGAATTTCCCCATGGGGATTAATAAACTATAAAAAATGACCAACCTTCTCACATGGTGATGCATGCACCACAGTTTGAGAACCGCTGGTTTATAACACGAACACATGCTTGTTCACCCACCTCGAATCAAGTCGCCATCCCCCTCTTCAGTGCCCTTCATCCATGTTGTGTGGGTAAGCGTGGCCTGAGGCATCCTATCAGGCACCTTCCCCTCCAGCAAGGACTCATGCGATTGGCTCATGTGAAACACACTGGCCAGTGACTTGAACGACCTCCTCTTGCGTCTGTTAAACACTCTATAAGGAGTGCAAAATGGCACACAGACCATCCTGTAACTGCCCCCTTCAACAGCAGAGTTTGCAGGCTACATGTGATATGTGTGAATTGGGGATATCTGATACATCTGCACTTCCTGCTGAAGGAGCAGTTTGCTCTAACTGTAATGCTGCATTGCATGAATGGATATGAAAAATGGATGGGGAAAAAATGTTATAAGAAAATATTTGTTTTCATTGCACAACTGTACGATAAGATATACTTTATTGCTCCTAAGGTGGGAAATCTATTTTTTAAAATTAAATATAAGATGTACTGGGTCAGCACCATGGAAGGTGGAGATATGGAAAAAAAAACACTGAATAAAATGTATATTTACTCTTATCCTCCTGAGTCCCGGGCTTTTGTTTGCTGTGCATGTTTTATTTCCCTTAGCAATTCAGAATTAGTAGGACCTCATAATCATAAAAACCAAACATTATTTTTTTTTAACAATTAGTAGTTTTAAACAAAAATGATGTCCTTATATGAGGACGTAGGGTCTCAGGAGGTTATCTTGCTGGCAGACACCTTTCTCCAGAACATCTTCAAGCGGAGTGCAAATAATAGTGTATTGAGCAACAGGTAAAACTTGTCAACACAAGCTCATGTTGCCGGGGAGGGCCGAAGTTTGGGTCAAATTGAGCAATTAGTATTAAAATAAGTGGCTGCTGTGTGTGGGAGTGAGGAGTGAGTTTGTTCACTTTAGCTAGGGAGCAAAACAGCGATTTTATTTGTTGGCTCAATTTGTCCCCTATTACTTGCAGAGAGGACAAATATAATTTCCAAAATTCATCCCATAACTTTCCTGGCCCAGTGAATCTGTTAGACATGATGGAAGTGTGGGAGAAATGAAGGCCACTGGGAAACGCGGTCCAAAGTCTGGTATCGAACCAAGGTAGCACTCACCGAACCATGTTCTCCTTGTAGGAAATGTTAGCTTGGGAGGCAGAGGGGGAGATGTTTCCCTCATCCTCGGACAGAATGCTGTCGTCTGACAGGACATAGTAGCCATTGGTGAGGAGGCGGGTGCTACGGCGAGAGGAGCTTGGAGATTCTGCTAGGGAGCTGACGGAGAGGTGGTCCTCACAACCCCCAGGTGATAATGGGGATAGGCTGCAAAACAAAGTGCCTTTCAATTGTTTTTTGCTGCTATAGATCATTTTAATGTGCCCAATACAGTCTGGATTGGAAACTATAACAAACTATAACGTCAGCTAATAATAATAATAATATTCATGAATAATAATAATTTCCAACGATAAAAAAATAATACAAAATAAATAAAAATACTTGGCGATTTCTTACGGATTTAGTTCAGATGATCTGTTGAACTTATAGTAACATGGTGTCTTAACATAAATTTTATCTTTCGATCCATTATTATCAAGTCTTTTATATTTGAATCAACTGTGACACCTATATCGTTACTATCAGCATTATCAAGCCAATGAAAGCAGAAGAAATTCAGGAGCTGAGACTTACTTTTGACATGATTGGACTGTAAGCATCTCCTTTTCTTCTCCAAAAGTTGATGCTGTAAGATGAAGGCAAAGAGTGCAATCAGGAAAATTGCACTGAAACTAAATGACGCACACTTTTAATGGCCAATGAGGACAGGAATGTCAAGTCGATATCAAAGTTTGATAGGACAGCCAGCGATACAGTGATGGTACTTTCCTTAACAACCCCAAAAAGAAAATGAACACAAAGTCACATGAACAAGATGGCAAAATACCAATTAACACTGTCCAAGTTTTAGGGTTTGGGTCTCAAAGCGGGGGGCAGGCTGGAGAGACGTCACAGGCAGCAGGCACAACACAGGCAGAATATCTTTATTTGATTTTTTATCTTTTGGGGGGGGAGGGGGTCTCCAGGCAGCACACCCCAGGAGGGGTGGGCAGAATAAAAAGTGCATTAGCCAATGTGGGGGAGACTAAGTATATAATAAATGTATATTTTTGCAGTTTTAAACACCACAAAATAACAATCTCAAACATTACCACAAAACTGGATTAATACCTCAATGACTCTATCTCAAGAGAATAATTGTCATCAGCTTCATCCCCTACGGTACAATCACTACCGCCGCCCCCCCCACACACACACACACTCACTAATGAACAAATCAGTGTGACATCATGAAAACCAGATCAAACACCTTCATAAGAAGATCTGGAGCACAGAGAGCAAAGTAGATTTCTAGATTTCACTGTCACATGTGTTTCAAGGAACACAGTCGGAAGCAACAGTTTCAGGGTATTGTATCGGGGGACAGGACAAACAGCGGTGCAGTACAGGACAAACAGTGCAGCACAGGACAAGCATCAGTGCAGCACAGGACAAACAGCAGTGCAGTACAGGACAAACAGCGGTGCAGTACAGGACAAGCATCAGTGCAGCACAGGACAAACAGCAGTGCAGTACAGGACAAACAGCTGTGCAGTACAGGATAAACAGCAGTGCAGTACAGGACAAACAGCACTGCAATACAGGACAAACAGCAGTGCATTACAGGACAAACATCAGTGCAGCACAGGACAAACAGCAATGCAGTACAGGACAAACAGCACTGCAATACAGGACAAACATCAGTGCAGCACAGGACAAACATCAGTGCAGCACAGGACAAACAGCAGTGCAGTACAGGACAAACAGCTGTGCAGTACAGGATAAACAGCAGTGCAGTACAGGACAAACAGCACTGCAATACAGGACAAACATCAGTGCAGCACAGGACAAACAGCAATGCAGTACAGGACAAACAGCACTGCAATACAGGACAAACATCAGTGCAGCACAGGACAAACAGCAATGCAGTACAGGACAACCAGCACTGCAATACAGGACAAACAGCACTGCAATATATGATGAAATAGGGACGAAGAAATGAAAAGGGCACCTATTGCATGACATGTGCCCCCCCAACACATATAGAATGGTACAGTACACTATGTTTGGTGAAGTAGTCCCTGATTAAGATTGTTAAGCTAATGCTTTGTGGACTACAGAGGCAACCTAGATATTGCAATTTGGTATAAAGAGGAACTCCTAGACGGTATATTATTCATTTACTTTTATCGCATGTACAGGAAACTGCATCTCATAGTGGGACACCGTATCCCATTTTCTGCCATTGGAAGGGGCTACTAAGACCATTGTAAGGGCACCTTATAGGGCACTGTATCACATTCTCTCCACTAGAAGGGCACTTCATAACTGCACCCTTTCCATTAGAAGGGCACTCATTAATACACTTCATAATTATTTTCTTGCTCTATAGGACACATCTCCTCACATGAAGAGGGCAAAATCATGTGAAGGGCACCCAAAAGCGGCGTTTTTCCACCCAAAAGGGCACCTAAGCAGCATTTCTTCAGTCACAAGGCACTTGTCCCCCCCGCTCCCCCCTGAGTTTACCAGTGGGCTACAATGCTAAACACTAAACCACCATGTCACCCAGGTAATATAACATTAACTTTCTCAATACATATGGTCTTAATACTATGATATCTATGTGGCTATAGTCAATTGAAAATCTATGCAGGTTCCATTCATTACTCTGAATCAATAAACTACTAAAACTCAGTCCCTGGGTAATATATAAATGACTTTGACAAGAAGCTTGAGGCCACGTGAAGTTGCTTCCTAATACACACTGCAACTACTAACCCTGAGTAATACCTTGAGTACAGCACCTTCTGCAATTGTTCACAACTTTTTTTGCTGGAATTAGCCAAGATATAGGTGAGTTGTTACAGAAACAAAATTAACAATGTGAAGAGAGCAATCTAAGCAAGTGTGCCTACTAAATTTATACAACTACATTACATTTAACAATAATGACATTGTATTCCTGTACCTTGTGAAACTAAAATTTACCATCAAAAACAAAACAGAAGACAATCAGCCCGGAAATGTTTTGAAATGCTTCTCGGAAGGATGAAAAGCGGAATATTTCAGGGCTAAATAAGTCAAGCATGGGCAGGCAGGAGCCTGGCTTCCCTATCACTGTGACCATGCCCGCCTGTGAATCTCTGATCTTGCATATCAGACGGTCCTTCGCAGCACTACAGCAGCCGTGTCTTAGCAAACGGTTTGTTTTCTGTTCGTTTCTAAGGAAAAGAAACAAACGGCGCAGATGTTCCGTGTTTAGAGACCAATGCGGTTTGTTTCAGGAAGCGCCATGATGCAGCATGCAATACCGCCGCCGCTCATCACTCACTCATCACACACTTTCTCATAGGCCTACATTAATATTTACTATGATAAAATGTCACACAGTGACGGCAAGGGAATTATTATTTCCCATATATATTTCTATTATTATTCCCCTGACAAAAGTTCTACAACGCTAACCACGTTTAAGGCTACTTAAAAAAGTACCGTACTTTCCTGTTTTTATTATTGTCGCTTTCCGTTACGGGGCTGCCTGCTCTCACGCATCTGGCGCGACTCTCACGCGAGAAATCTTACCGCAAATCTGTAAAATCCCATTATAAACCTGAAATGAGCTACATCGAAAATGCAGGGCAGGTAATAAAACTGTCACATAGCCTACACAAGAATGCGTGTGCAGAGTTTGTCTCGAATTGAAAACCTCACTCCAGCCGGCTGATCAAAGTTGACAAAGTTGGCAACTCGCGTTTATAGTAAACCGTTTAAACGTGATAAGGGTTGCTGAAGAACTCCAGCAACTAAGAGGATTAATCTTCAAATAGTCTTGAAATATCTTATGACATATTTAGAGCAAATAAATTATGCGTGCAAAAACAGTCTTATGCTGTAGTGTGTGTAGTGTAATAACAACGACAATAATATTAATATTAATAATGAACTCTAATTGTGTAATACGTAAGTTGTCCTGTTTTAACTACATTTAAAAATGCAGCTGATACTTACTCGCTTTAAGTCAGATTACTTCATTCATCCTAACTTCATAGCGTTTTGAGTGTTACCATCATAGGTCTAGCAATGGCGTTTCTGGCAGACATGTGGTTAAGCTGACACTTGTCATATAGTGCCACACCCATTAAAACACTGTCACGGAAGCCGCGACATTAAAGCAACACGTGCAGTTCCCATGGCAACACAATTTAATAACTGTATAGGTAAGTTATAATACAGTAACATCGCCAAATAATATACATCACAGGTTTATTTCATCTTAACTAATAGTTTAAATCACTGGCTGTGGCGGCTTTGAATAATTAGGTTACAGACATTCCCGTTTGCAGTTCCACAGCCTTTTAATGTTAACAGTATATCTAAATTCACTGCTTTTTAATCCCTTGAAGTTTACATAATTAATCCTGTTATTGTGGCACCTTCCATTAAATACTGGAACAAGAAATAACAACAAATACATGCAATATTGAAAATGTTGTCATTTTCATTCATACAAACAGAAACAGTGCCAGCGTACCATATAACATATAAATTTGTATGCGAGTATAGAAAATGGATGGATGGAAATTAAAAAGTTTAATGTTTGTATGCAGACGATTCTGGGGCGTTCGAGGCTTCACCCGAACGAGCGCCTAATGAGTAACTATAAGCAAGAGAACCCGCAGGCAGATTTGGTCTGTGTGACGAAGCCCCGGATGTCTTAAGGTCGCATAGCAATCGTCCTGTTTGCTTCTTATTTACTGCTAAACCGTTGTCATTTTCTTCATATAAAACCTCAAAAACATTCCTCTCTCTCATCACTTTGCAAAACCTAAACACTTCTCAGTATGAAGTGGAGAAGCCAAAACAAGCTAACAAAACACTATAATAATTGTATCTGTAGTATAATTATCAGCTCCTCTGTGAAAATTGTCATGGGTATGAATGGGCAAGAATAAGTTTGTTCTACATTACTAACTAAAAAATTCTGGGGAAAGAAAACAACAAGTATGTCAGTTAATATGTGGAGTTTGCATGTTGATATGGGGTTTCCTGCCGCAGCCCAGAAGCATGCCGAGGTTAAGTGGAGTTGCCAAATTGTCCATAGGTGTGAATGCTGTGTTAATAGCGTGTGGGCCATGTGAAGGGTTGGCGCCCCGTCCTGAGTTATTCTCTGCCCGTAGCTTCTGGGATAGGCTTTCGACCCCCATGACAAGCAGGTGTAAAAAATGGATGGATGGATCATCAATTATAAGTAACTTTTCTGGAACATTCCCTGGAAGAGTCTCCTTGATATCATACAAAAAAACCCTTATGATTCTTTGTCATCTTACTAAGGAAACTTCATACAACATCTATTCACCCCAGAATAATAATAATTTGTTACCTCTTCTACTTCTCATGTATATTTATTATCTATTTATATTTATACCTAGTTACCACCATTAATATGTATCACTTTTCCACATGTTTTGCTTTGGACAAACGTTTTTGCTAAATAAGATATGGTTAAATGGCTACTGTTACCTCATTGCTGCTTGCTGCTCAAAACACGAGAATTTCACTCACTTTTTATGCTACAGTATGTAAACTGTGATGTGACATTAAACCTGAGTGTATTAGGATTGGTCCCAGTCCTTTCCCTTCTTTATGTCAGTTCCCCATTTGGCCATCATGTTCTTAGTTCCTTGTGTGGTCTTCTGTTCACCAGGCTGCAGTGTGTGGTTTAATGGGCTAAGCTGGTGGTTGGCTTGGGCAGAGCAGCGCCCGCTTCTGGGTAAGGCTCGGGAAAAGTGGGCCCCCGTGGGCTGGACTCTGGAGGCTGCTGCCGAGGGGCCCCATCTGAGTTGGTGACCGATGACTCAGACTGTGTGGCTCCATCTGGGCCAGGCTTTAAAGGCTTGGGTGAAGTGGGTGCGGCTAGCTTCTTCTAGTTTCTCTTCTTGGAACAGGGGCCAAATGTGGCCTTGCCGGGGGTGAAGAAACCCCCTGTCCTTCTTAGGACTGAGAACAGGCAGAATAGCCCATTCTGACCCAGGGACTTTGGACTCTGGCGAGGCAGCAGCAGCATTTGGGCTGGGGACTCGGGACTCTGCCTGGACGGCGGCCCCTTCTGGACTGTTTAGTGTTTGTTAATGTATCCCAGTTCCAGTGCTTGTTAATTGTAATCCAATTCACCTGTTTCTTGTTTCTTGAGTCCTTTTGATTTGTTAATTTGATTATGATTTACACCTGTTCCTTGTTTGCCCTGATTCTCTGTGTGTATTTAAGTGCCTGCCCTCACTCCATTTGTTAGTCAGTCATTATGTCAAGTTACTGCGTCTTTGTTACTCTATTCCATTGCCACTCTATTCCATTGCCTAATCCTGTTACCTTATGGCTCTTGTAGTTAATTCTTGTTTTGTCTGACCCCATTGCAGTCCTTTATTTTGTGCCTAATCCAGTGTTGTTAGATTCCTTAATAAACCCCTTTTTTTCTTGGAGCCCTCTGTCACAATCAGTAGCGGTGTGCGAGACGGGGAAGCAGGAGGAGACGTAAGATTGGGGGATACGGGATTTAATCGACAAAGGGACTAGGGACATGGAACAGGCAACGGACGGCAACACTACACAATGAGACTTCAATGACAGCCCCAGGGAAACGGACTCAGACACGGACTTTAATATACAGGACTAATCAGAGATCACTGGAAACAGCTGATTACAAACGGGGCAGCACAGGTGTTTAAGGAGGGGGCGTAGCACACACGAGGATTGTACGAGCAGGTCATGACACCCTCAGTGGGTCGTCACCTTTTTCCTGCCTGTACCATGTCATGCCATAGCAGGGCCTTCTCTGCATCATGCCCCATCATAACAGAATCTCTATCAGACTCATCCAACAACAGATCAAAGGTGCAGATGTTGATATTTATAAGGATTGCCTTGTGGTAACATCACAAAAACTGGGTCGAGTTTCACCTGCTCCCATAAGTGTTTGTGTAACCCAGGTAAGGAACATGGATAAAAGTGAATGCTTAAATGAATTTAATTAGGTTAATACATTTCTAATGTTACCTAATTTGGTTTGACAATGTACCAGTGTAGAAGTGCTAAACGAAACAAAGAAATGAGGCTTGTAGAGGAAAGACATTTTTTTTCCATTTGATTTCACATACAAACTATACACTTAAATCAGACAGAGAAATGCGGGGGGGGGGTCTGTGTTGTGCCCTTACAGTTTCTGTTTGGGTATTATTGTCACTCCTAGCAGGAACTGGTACCACCACCTCTACCCAAGACAGACAGTGGATATGATCATAGCTCCTGTGGTGAGAAAACCACAGATACCATTTTTAGAAGACAAAACAGACGAGTTTTCGTCAGCGTCTTATCAGATTTTCACTGTTGGAGTTGTCTCCAAAATGCATTTGTGCACGTACCACCCTGACATGCAACCGAATCATCCATCTATCACATTTGTGATTTGAGGCAAAGCCCCAGTATTTTAGGGATTTATTCAGGGCTGCTTGTGACTTCAGGAGTGTCACCAGGCCATTTAGGAAAGGGCAGCAAATTTGGAAAGGGCAGAGTGGGATGTAAGAGTAGAGTGAAACATAGTACATAACTGCAAAAATACTTCAAATTCGATCAGACTTTGAAAGTCATGACTTTGCAGGGAATTACATAATACCATTTTGCAATGTTCTCGTTGCTAGGCAATGGCTGAACTGCCATGATACGAGGAGACCTGGGAATGAAGCCCAAATAAGCAGGTAGACGTCAGAAACAAGCCCAAATAAGGAAGTAGACGTCAGAAACAAGCCCAAATCAGCAGCTAGACTTCAGAAACAAGCCCAAAACCCCACAACCACCTACTAACGATATTTGTAATTGACTTTACAGAAAAACAAACCCAAAGTCACTTAGAATAAGCAGACTTGCCAATTGTGGGTCCCATAAAAATATCAGATTTCACAGGTCTCTGCACTGATTGGGTGTTTGCTGCTGATGTTAATTGGTAGATAGGTACAGAGTCTCAGGATCTTTTATTTAAACATAAGCTTATGCACAGAAGAATGAAACATTTTTGCAAAAATGACTGGTCTGGATATTGAGTAGAATCAGAATATGATACAGTAGCTGGTTAGCAGAACGTGCTGCTTCGGTGCCTCCTAAATAAGGAACACGTTCATTTAATATCGAGTGTGCTGAGTGTGCCCCCCAACAGGGTGCCCCCAGATCCCAGGGACCCCATGCAAATACATGGTTTGAATGGCAGTTACTGCTGGGGTACACCTAGGATGGGATGCCTGTCCATCACTGGATACACACACACACACACATATTTAGATTGATTCCATCTGAACGGTCTCTCACCTCCTTTGTGTAGCTTTCCATATACAGTATAATTGTATAGCATCATAATCTTTTACATTGCATCATATCGTCGAATCGCATTGTGTTGAATCAAATCCCGTGAAATTGCACTGCATTACAATAGTGGTGAATTATATCGTATCACAGTAGACTTAATTTCTTCATATGTATCTGTAATGTATCAGATTGTTAGCAATGTATCTAGATGTGTATCGCATTGGCCTCAGTAATGGAGATGCACATCCCTAATACCTGTAAATTTTTGACACTATGTACAGTAACCACTTACTCATCATCAAATCATCACACAGTGAATATCCAGATTTGTTCACAGAACTTTGTGCATCACCAATCACTTGCTACAAATAATATTGTAAGAGTGGGTTGCAGACCCATGTTGCATGCAGTAGTCAGGCCAAGACGGTTCCGGGTTTAACCACTTGGTGGCGTTTATTGCACCACTGTGCTCACTCCTAATACACATGGTGGGCAGTGTGAGTGTATCGTGAGTATGAACAGTACGGGTGCAATAAACGCCACCAAGTGGTTAAACCCAGAACGCACGGGCGCGCACACACACACACACACACACACAGAAACACACACACACACACACCGACAGCACGTTTACATTACAACACAAGAGACTACGGAGAACTATTTACAGGGTTGCCATCAGTCCCTCTTGCTGCACTGTCCACCGGTACTTCCACGTTACACTATGCCATATATCATATAAAATTTATGAAATAACAGTTGGGAGTGGTTTTAGAGAAGTAACATCTCAGAAAGGGCTATTTTATTTCTCACAGTAAAAATTAGAGAAAGTGACATGTTTATATAAGCTTAAACATATACAATGAAAGCTTGCTGTGGCACTTTGATCCCCACTAGATGTCAGTATCAGTATTGCAGTAAAAGCTGTCTTAATAATATGAATATTCAAAGTAAAGGTTCATAGTGCCCTATCATTTCTGTGATAAGGAGAAGGCGATGGAATCTAGGCAAGAAAATGGCATTAATTGGTTGATCACAAGCACTGGCTAACTTGGCAGTTACGCGGAAGTGCGGAGGAAACAGATGGAAGTAGTGGAAGAAAAACTGAGCAGATAAAATAATTTTTGTATCTGTTATGTTTAATGCATTAATGAATACCTTTTTGCTTGCGTCTCCAAATTTCTGCATCAGAAAATTTGATCAATAACCATTATACTGTGACGCCATGATGTTTAACCATTTCACATCAGTTTAATCACTGTACATAGTGTAAATTGTTTGGTAAATATAATGTCCGTGATATGTGGTAATGTCCGTAGATGTAAGTATGTTGTGTTCTCGTGAAGTACCCAGGATACTTTCTATGGTGCCTCGACAGAAGTAGGTCACGATTGGTACCGGGGCACTAGCTCTATTTAATTTGCAGAGGAAATGGAGGAGTTCTTGGGCTTTCTACGTCAGTGATGCAGTGTTCTTTGACCTGGAGAGGTCTCATGTGAGACCCAAGAACTTGGTGCTGCTCTCACTTTCATGGTAGTACCATTTATGGTCAGTGGGGGGTGTTCGGTGTGCGATCTCCTGAAGTCGATATCAAGCACTGGCATTAAAACTCGTTACGGCTGAATTTCTGATGTTAGGAATTTGCATTCTAACTAGTTAGAACTGAATTTCTGATCTCCTCTAAGAATGAGTTAAAGCTAAAACCGCTTCCCATATGACTTCCAACCATCTCACATACTTCGTTGCCCAAATATGTGGGGGTAACATCTTGAAATGTAGGATATTTGGCTTCCCCTGCTAAAAGAGACATGCAGCGGCACTGGACCCCAGTGAAAGCATGCAAAACAGGTGGCTTCAGCATCAAGTGCATTTATGGTAATGAATTGCTTAAAACTTACTTGACCCATCAGTGCTCTAGGGCTAACCTTAACTTACTGCACTAAAATATCTCATCAAATGAATACTATTGTAAGCCACAAAAACATTCTAGTAAGATATAACGTTTCTGATTTACACAAATGGAAAACAGCACAGGTTGAAGTGGTCAGTTTTTCCACCGCAGGCATGTCTTGGCTCATATTTTATTTTACAGGAAGAAACATAAGGATCCATGAGGGGTCTAAACACAGGCAGGTAGAAACCAAGAAGTAAATTAGGGAGCAACACAGGAACAAGCGCAATGACTGACTGGGGCACAGTGTAAGGGCAGGAACTAAATGCACATGATAATGCATGTAACAAGAGACAGGGAACATAGGTGAAATAGATAACTAGGTACACAAAAGGATAACTAGAAATGAAATACAAAAACCAGGACCAAGAAAAAAATAACATCAATGCAAGAACTAACAAGGGGAAAAACCAAAACTAAAATAACCAACAAAGTTGATTGATGGTTGGGAAGCTCGATTCTCAGCCGCCCACTTAGTTCATTCAGCCACACAGGGGCCTGGGGAGTGGGGGAACGTCCTAGGGACAGAACACTACCTAACGGACTCTAAACACTACTTAATGGACTCTAAACCAGTACAACGCACAGCACTGATCCATTTTGCACATCCACACTTATGCTTCTTGCACTCTTTCAGGCATATTTGCACACCCCCTAGACATTTCTATGTTCTATTTATATTCACCTCATTCCCACACAAAGATTTTTTTATATATATATTTTTATATATTTTTCTTATATTGTACATTTTGTATTTGTACAGATATCCTATTCTCTCAGTCAATCTTACTTTCCATTTTCTTTTCATATTTATTTCCTATTACTAATCTCTCTTTCTTTTTTTATTATTATTCTTTTACTACTAACCTCTTACCTTAAGGTCGCAGGCAGTCGTCCAAGCATTCCACTGCATATCGTATTGTATATGACTGTGTATGTGACAAATAAAATATAAATTTGAATTTACCTGGGAAACAATGGGAGATGGGATTGCCAGCAACACCTACTGGCCAAAAGGGGAGATGAGTGACTGAATGAGGCAAGACGAGGACCAATCCAAGTACAAAGACAAACCATTCTATCAGCGTTGTCTATTGTTACACCCTATGGCAAAAAGATTATTTTTGTATGATTTCATTATTTAAATTAAATGTCAGTTTTCAGTCCATCCAATTAGTCGCCTTTTTTAATTCTAAATTTGTTTGAGGGTAATCTTAAGGGAATTTTAAGCAACAAAATGGATCCTTGGAGTAAGGAAATAATGGCTTTAAATTATGTTATGATAATTATAGATATAGTGACAGCTATTGTACATGAAGTGCATATGCAAAATTTTAATTATAATTTGCTTGTGATAAAGATCTGGAAAATTAAGGGGTGTGCCTGTGATCAGAAGGGCGCCGGTTCAAACCCTGCAGCCTCGGCATGTCTGCAGGTCCTTGAGCGTGGCCCTTAACCCCCAGCTCCCTGGGTGACATAACAGGTAGCTGAATTCAAGGTGAGTTTCAGTTTAACATTGCATTGAAATACATCCAGAACAAGTATGAAAATGTGATTGAAACACAGCCCGTTAAGACTACAGATTTTCAAGCTGTTGTTTGGCACTGCTATAATTCTGATTCACGACGTCGTTTGACAAAATCACCACACACATAATTTAAAGACAATGGCTATGCTGTAATTTACATGTCAAATGATCACTCAAAGGGAAAGTTTGAAGTGCCAGAATAGCTCTTATTTTTTCTCTCCCACAGTGCACCACCTCCATTTAGGTAACAAAACACAGGATATAATGGTGATGGTCAAAATGATCAAATTTAAAATAAGCCAAAGGAGTAGCAAACAATACAGACTGGTGACAACACTGTTTTCATGTGTGAATTGAAAGTACTGCTCCTGTCACTCACTGAACAGAGTAAATGCAGAGAGAGATGTCCCTTACGCTCCTGTGGCAGTATTGGCAACAGTTTTCTATGGAAAGTAGCTAAGGTTTGTCCAAAACGTCATTAGATTTGTTGGCAGTCGCTTTTTTGAAAAAAAAAAAGTTGCTAAAGGATTTTGAAAAGTCAATAAATCTAGCGACAAAGTCACTAAGTTGGCAACACTGACCGGCAAGGAAAAAAGTGTAGCTGCAGTGCCTCTGCACATTGAAAAGAAGATGTGGCATATGGAAGTACTTTGTACAGTCCCTTTGTGCGTTTGATCACGGAGAAGTAATAATAGATTTGCAAAAGCAAACGGTGCCATTGTACATTTCAGACCAAAGGAGGAAACGCTTCCAATTTAGCGAAGCACCTGAAAGACAGGCATCCAAACCTATCCAAAGAATTCAAGGTGAATGAGTTTCAATTTAACATTGCATTAAAATGCATCCATAATGTTGTCCTTGTTATCATTGTCCTGAAATATGTGTTACTGTTGTTTTGTTTGACACTCTTTTTCTGTTTGATAAGCTTTTGGTCCTAAATGCTGAGGCTACCGTGTTTAACGAAATGTAACTTTCAGTTGCTTGACATAATCCTTGGTTCTTTGATAACAGAGTCAGGTGTTTCACTTTGGGAATTGTTTTGGGCATGACCTGCTACGGAAGCTCCAGTAACAGCACGTCTGTCTGTGACGGACAGGTCGGCCTAAGACCAGACTATGGCCCTGTCCTTAATACTGAGGTCGACTTTCTTGACGGCTCATTCTAGAAGGTTTTCTTCCCTTGCCTGCACAAGGAGGGAAATGAAATACCTCACTCTGTCAATTATGCGCCTCTGGCCTAGATAGGGGGGCACGTGCCATTCAAAGCCTTGCCCATCATAGGTGCACCCCACCCCGACTGGGATGAATCTGTTGTCTACATCACTCTCGAGGACACAGCCCCTAAAGGGGTGCATGATGTATGAGCTGTTGAAGTACTCCACTGGTGAAGTGTCCTCACAGCAAAGTTACCTTCACCGGCTGCCAAAGATGACAATGAAAGCAAAGATGTAATTGCACCACCCAGCACTCAAAGTCCCTCATCATGAGGAGACATATGCACCATGGAAATCACTTTTGGTAACTGAAAGCGAGCAAGAGATTGCAGAAAAAGACACTATTCTCCTCTCTCATAATGTTACCTGATACAAGAGGGAACTACAAGAAGGTCAGATAGCACTTTTCCATACTGATCTTGATGGTGGGGGAAGTCCATATCATCTAGAGATGGACTAATCCACACGTTTTCAGTTCTGATTCAATTCCAATACGCAACTGCTGATAACAATACAGATTCAGATACAAGAGCTCATTTTCTTTAATATTTTAATATAATAAATGTATAATATAAATATGTATACTTTTGAATATTAATATATTGAAAAACTACTAAATACAAATGAAAAAAAACGAATGCCAAAAAAATAAATAAAAATTAATTTGGCTACTTGAAACCTACATAATGCACTGTTCCACCTCGTTTGTGCATCTTGTTTTAAGCGTTTTTGAGGCATTTGTAGTTCAATTTGAATATCTTCCATGACAGTGGAAGATATTCACTGGCAACGCGTCACTTACACTTCACTGCGAAAGCAGTAATATGCTTTTTTCATGTTACTCACGTTGTCTTGCACAATTCTGTGTGATTTGTTTAGTGGGATTTTCCACTAAACGTTGCATCCACCTCTTAAAACTTGCAATTGCAAATCGCTGTACTGCAAGTTGTTGTTGATCTCGAAGTATTTTACCTTTTTGTCTCCCTGTAACCTGATGTTCTTAAGCTCCTCCAACTGCAAAGGGTAAAGTGCCCAAGTTTCGAGAAAATGAGATCTCCCCATTTTCAAGTGCATCTCGATGACCTTGAATTAGCCTAAGCACCTTCGATCACTCTTGCTGCAATGCAAACTTCGTTTCATTCAACCGTTACTTCCCGTTTCAGGGATTATGTTTATTTTGAGGAATGACATTGGGGGAGGGAAAGTGGCTCCCTTACCCAAAGTTACGGCCGATCCGCAAAACTGTTCCGATGACTTAGACAGTAATTACCCCACTGTGTCCCCCACCTGTGTCCTTATCTGAGCTCAAGCCTGTAAGTTTGCAGGCATCGATCTGTCTGACACATTCTTGAGGGATCTCATGTCACCCGCTTCTTTCCCGTTCCCTGCGGAAGCGCTCCAGGCCCTCTCGGGCAGAGATGCCTGGCCGTGGGCCCTTCTGCCGGGGGGGCGGCAGGGTGGCGTCGGTTGCCTGGTTCTCCTGCCTTCGCCTTGGGCCTGGGGGGGGGGGGTGCTGTCGCCTCCCCAGCACATCCAATGACAATTCAGTTCACACCTACACTTGCACATACATACAAGAATTGTTGAGCGATCGATATGTTATACGGTATATTATAGATTTAGGAATTGAAATATACATGTATAAGGGTACGATCACGTGTGTGTATGCTACAGTACATATATATAATACCGATTTGTCACATTATTAATTATTATTATTATCACTGATGTTGTTATAATTCTTGTTGTTTGATGTCCTTAAGTAATGAGTGTTATGTTTCTTATGGTTGTTTGTATTCTGTATTCCCCAATACTTAACTTTTTCCATCCCACCGACATTATTAGTGCTATTATTTCTGTATACCTTTTTTTTTTTTTCTCTCTCTCCCCATGGTGATTGATGTCTGTTATTGTTACGCTTGTTGTTTCTGTATCCCCCCCCCTGTTTTTCTTTTATTTTTTTCCTTTTCCCACGGGACGGGTGAGTTCGAAGCGGCCACACTCTTTGCTCTTGAATGTAATGTAAAAAAAAAGAGATGCTCACTTACCCCTCGCTACTCAGTCAGATATTAAGTCCCTGGTGGATAGATTTCCATCCCTATTCGCAGACACCTCTTCCAGAACCCCATTCCAGGAGATTATTTCCCTATCAACCAGTACCCCTATCATGCTAGCCCGTACAAATGAGCTTTGTTGAAAAAAGAAACAGGTCTTGCTTTTCTCAGTTGCAGTCCCTGGAGCTCTTATTGCTTGCTCGCTCTAAAGCCTGAGGTTCTGTACGGACTATAGGAAGGTAAATGCGGTAACCAAACCTGATGGTTTTCCCCTTCCAGAATGGAGGATTGTGTGGACCGTATTGGGTCAACCCATTCCATAACCAAATCTCCTAAAAGGATATTGACAATCAGAGATATCTCCGTTTGCTACACCTGATACCTTCTACAGTATACGGTCATGCCTTTCAGCTTACATAACGCTCCTGCCACCTTCCAGTGTTCAATGAATCAAGTGTTACGATATTTGAAAAATTACGAAACATACCTTGACAACATAGTCATATATTTGGAATCTTGGGGGCAGCACGTTTTGTCCTTTTTAGGCAGTTACAGAATGCTTTGCTAGTGCTCATCCACAGAAAATTTGAATAGTCAGCTACCTGGGAAACTGGTGGATCATGGGATGGTCAGACCACTGGACACCAAAGAGATTCCTCGGGATGGCAGGCTATTACCAATGTTTCCGTAGGAACTTTTCTGACATTGTTTCACCCCTTACCCATCTACTCTGTAAGAACACCCCTTTTGTTTGGTCCCTCACTTGTCAATCTGCCTTTGATCCCATCAATTCTTTACTCCGTAGCTCGCCTACGTTGGCCACACCAGATTTTACTAAGCCTTTTAAATTAGAAGTGGATGCCTGTGGTTTGGCTGCGGGCGCCATCTTCCTACAGGAGGATGACCACGGCCCATTAGTTTTTTTTTTCCAGAAAGTTTGTGAAACATCAGCTAGATTATAGCATCACTTAAAAAGAGGCCCTCACACTTCTGCTTCCCTTACAGCACTTCAGAGTTTCCGTGGGAGATACTGTAGCACTCACCCTGTAGTTATCTATGCTGACCACAGCCCTCTCATTTTTCTTAATCGAATGTGTAATACCAACCAGTGTCTTATACGCTAGGCACTTATTGTACTAACGTTCGACTTGCAAATTGTGCGTAAAAAGGAGCCAGTAACGTTGTGGCGGATGCTCTCTCACGGACCTAGTATGTGCTTTAGCAGGTTTTTTTTTCTGAGTGATTGTGTGCGTGATTGTGAACATCCGTGTGGTTCACACTTGTGTGATGGGGTGTTGCGTGCCATAAGTTTCCCAGGGCTGTACTCGTGTTTTTGCTTCAGCTCCGCCTACAGTCCACTGCTCGTCATCCGACTCCTCAGCCTGCCCTTCGCTCTGCCTCCGGAATCCCTTCCAAGCCATTCCTCACTTCCGGGTGCCAGAGTTGAAAAGGTGCCGTTCAGCCATCCCCACAGCTTTGCTCATTGATTCTGCTGTTTTGTGCTTTTCTGACCTGTATATTGTTTAAGTATTGACTTTGGATTGTTTTCTGGTTTTTGATTCTCACTTCGCCCTTTTTGTACCTTTGCAGTGTTCGATTTGCTCCTTGGCTTTCGATCTCCCTGTTTGATTTTTCTTTGGTTTACGTCTTTGCTCAACCCCCTCAGACACTGTCACTTCGGCTTGTGTGTATGTTCTGCGTGTGTGATGGTATTGGTGTGTAGGAAGTGATTGCTATTTTGTTTTGTGAGTGTGTGTTTCATTCTGTTTATTTGGTTAGTGTCACAACGTGGACCGGGGAAGCAGGAGCGGGGAGATGGAGAATCAGGGAATACGGGGTTTATTGGGAATCAATCCCACATAAGACACTGGAGACATGCAACGTCAATGACCGGACTGGGAAAAACATACCTAACACAGACTTAAATACATAGGACCAATTAACAGCAACAAGAAACAGCTGGTAAACACGGGGATTCCACACTGGGTAGATGAGGGGGCGTGGCACACGGGAGGATCGGACGAGCGGGGCATGACAGTTAGGGAATCAGGTGGGGTGTTTGTCTTTCAGTTTCCTTTTCTTTTGCACTTAGGTAAAATTAGGTGTGGGTCGCTTGGTAGTTGGGGATTTTTGGTTGTTATTTTGGCCATGGTCACTCTCAAAGTCTTTTGCACTAGGTTGCTTGTCCAGTGTTAATATTGTGTGTGAATAAAATATAAAAATACAAAAAGAGAATCCCTTTGCCCACTGGTGTTCCATTGTTCCCCTTATGCTGTTTGTCCCTTTATCCAATTCCCCTTTCCCTTTAATACTGTTACACTCCAAAACTAGTCTGGAGGTCATAACAGTGTGCGCATGAAGGCAGAAGTTACTGCGCTCACACCCAGAGTGGCAGGAACACTAAGTGGTAGCGTTAGCGCTCAGTTTGTATGCCACAAAAGAACACATCCAAAATGTGACCTGGGGCCTGTTTATTAGCTACTGTCACTCACAGTCTCCTCTCTGGATTTTTTTCTGGTATAAATACACAGTGGATGCATGTTTGTTGATCCACTAGTGACGCTTGAGTGTGCTTAGCGCCAAATATTTACTGTACTGTCAAATATCAAGTTTTGTGACTTCATTTTTAATTATAATAAATAATAGAAAAAGTCAACATTCCAACAAAATACCATAATGCAGGCTTATGTTCTGATAATGTCAGTTGTTTTGTCATTTTTACTGAATTCATTCTTTGATGAAGAAATTAAGTCTTTTGCTAGGAAGCAGTACAATATAATTGAAACTGAGTGACATTTGAATATTTCAAATTTTGTCTTCACAAAATTAGCATTAGGATTAGGAGCTGCCTTGTAAACTCCTACAGTCCTACTCATGTGTGCATTGTTTGTAAGGTACAAATAAATGTACATATAAGTCAATTTTATGTATGTGCATATAAACAAAACCATATTAATCTTACCCCTCTTGGGAATATTTTTGCTGTACCTTTTTAGTTTGAAAGAGGGAAGCTTATTCGAATGAGAAGGTATTTGTACGCAGAAGAAGGTGGTCGAACATGATATCTCACACTTTCTTTTGTCACCAAGCAGCATGTTGGGTTTGTGTACAGAAACATAAGCTGAGCATTGTTCACAGGTTGGAAAATTGCTCTGGTACGGTCCCAAGCAGACCATGCAGTTTCCATGGCAGCACACAAACTTTGACAAAGTGTTAGAGAAGGCAGGACCAACTAGGCAACTACAGAAGCTGCTCTTAGTCGGAAGGCAGAAGCTCTGTTACGGAAAGATTTACGGTAATAATAATAATAATAATAATAAATCTAGAATAATTAGAAAAGGTTTATTTCTGTTGAAATGTGTTTAAATGACTGTCTTCCTTGGCACATTTTTGTGACCTATGCAGACTGTTTACTAAAAAAAAGCTTATCTTATGATTTTTACATTTTGGCTGAGTGAACTATATCCTGCACTATATTCTTGCGTTTGTTGTACATGGGTAAGTTACTGTGTATGACACGGTGTATTTGAATTACTTTATTAAAAAACCTAGACTGATAAGGTGTGGCATCTTTGTGCTGGTGCAGATGAGTGACCCTGAGAGACCTGACTCAGGAGAGGGGGGGCGTAGCAGCCCCCAGGAGGGGAGCCCTGATTCTGGGGGTCAGCCAGAGAAAAGCGGAGGAGACGAGGCAGAAAAGAAGAAGAGTGAAGCTGAGGGTGAGAAAAGGAAGGACAATAAAGACAATGAAGCGCTACATGCCGGTGAAGAGCTGGAGCTTCCGTTTATCAGCGTACACAATGGTATACTACTGCTATCTATGTCACATTAAAGCTTATTCACTATGCCCATATTCCAGGGGCGTATACCGGGGCTGGGCCACAAAGGCAATGGCCCCAACTGAAATCTGATTGGCCCCCAGAATGCCAGCCTCCCTGTCACTCACTGATATCATATCATTGGCTAATCAAAAGGTGGGCCCTTCAGTATGAATTATGGCCCCTCTTATGCCCCCACCTTAAAAAAACATTCTAGAATCATCCCTGCAATCTGCAGAATTCAAACGCAAGTTGTCATAATTAACATGCTTTTGGGTTTTGAAATTCTGGAGATTTGAAGATTTGAGTAAACAGTCCCATGTGGGCAGTGGTGGCTCAATGGTTAGAGAAGCCCACTCATAATCGAAAGGTTGCTGGTTCGAATCCCTGACCAGCAAGGCACCATTGAGGTACCCTGACCAAGGCACCGCCCCCAAGCACTGCTCCCCAGGTGCTGAATTAGCTGCCCCCTGCTATGTCACATATGGGTTAAATGCAGAGGACACATTTCATTGTGGTGTGTCAACAATGACCACTGATCACCTAATTCTGAATGTGAGCTGCTAGGAGTGTGATACTGACATAATGGCCATGCATTTTGTCCCAATCAGCTGAGTCCGGCGTCAGGGTACACAGACGCATAGGTGCCAACAAGCCAAAAGTCACCAGCCCTACAGCCCACTCCGCTGTATCGTCCCCCTCTGCCACCACGGCTGTGAGTACCTAAGGACACCAAAACTAAATGTCAACATATGAACCCATGGCAGCTCCCAGTATAGTTGGGTTTATATACGTATCAGAATAGCGACGTAGAACTGGGTGTAATCAGGTGTGTAGATAGAAGCTACTTTCGAGCTGGAAGCCAGAAATTCTGTGTGATTTTGTCGACTGGGTGGGGTGAGGGTGAGTCCCCCTCGATAGATATTGCGGCCCCTATTAAGTGCTGGACCCCCCTCCAATGCCCCTTGACAAAAGCAATGGCAGTTGAACATGAAGTCAACTCATGGAGACATAGGCAAGACTGATATTAAGTTAGGTTGCATTGCACATGCCCAATACAACCAATTATAATTCAAGCTATACTCATGGAGTTTTAACCCACATATGATCTTTTGTAAATAACTTCAAATAAAACAGGGTATAGGCAGAAATTATTGCTGTGATGGCAAAATGGAGAGAAAATATTAGTTATTTAATGTAAATTACAACAGCAAGGAAATGCAGTACAGTGTCCAACAGATTTGTCTACACAGTTTCAGTGTTCTGGGTTTGAAATTAGACTCAATTCTGGTAGATTTTGCATTTGCTGTGAAAGCTGTTCAGGTCAATTTAACTGGCTCCTCAATAAATGTTAAAATGTTTCAATTTACTATTTCATCCCATGCTCTTCAATTGTATCCGATTTCACAGAATTATGTTGGTTAATTAAATAATTTGGGGGCACCTATTAAATACAAGGCAAGAGTTCTCCAAGGAAACAAATAGTTTTAATCCGTGTTGCTAAGTCACTGCATTGGTTTACAAGACAACAGTCAGCAATGCGATTTTGTGATTTTGACAATATTACAGGCCTCAGGGAAACGCACGGCAGTGCTGTCGAATGAGGCCAGGAAGGAGATGGTGAAGCAGGCCAGGGCTGCCAGAGATGAGCGGCGCGCCCTGCTGGACGTGCGGCACAAGTACCTGATTTCCAAGCTGGCTGACGGTGCAGGCCTAGTGGAAGGGGAGGTGGAGGAGACACTCATCTCTGACGACAAGGTAGGTGCCATCTGTCCTGCAATTTTTGGTACATCTCAGTCGTACATTCACAAGCCTTTCACAGACTGCTTGATGTCATACATAAATGTATCTTACACATTTTTAGATATATTCTTTAAGTAGCTCATCTCTGATATTTTATACATTTTCTTGTAGTAATCTACTGTGTATATTTAATGTATGTCACCTTGTACAAGCACATTAACCTAGGGGAACGTCGTTTTGCTTTTTACACCTGTATGAAAGAAATGACAATAAAGAACCTTGAATGACAATCTTTTTAATTTCTTTTTTCATATCATAGTTCAGCTTAATAGAAGATTTTTTTGCAGCAAATGGATCAAAAAAGCTGATTTTCTTCTATCAAGATGTGAAATTGGTAATCCATCTTAAATATAAAATATGTATTTAACAAATTAGAATTAATCAGTGTTACATACAACTACAGGGGGCCTCACACGCCAATCACATGTTACATACATTACCAAGCACTGAATGGGTAGATATACTGTAGAATGATTGGCAGCACAAGTTGATTGTGCCCAATACCATCCTCAGAGACAGAACAACCACCTGTCTTGGTCCGACATGGCGAGTCCTTCCCAGTGTCAGAAGAAGCTTTTCATCACCACTGGATCAGCAGAGGTAATTTTAAAATTATTATTCAGGGAATGTCTCAGTTCATACATCTCTGAAGGTTTTGGGTTAATAGAAAATCCAAGAATTTAAATCATTTTTTAAGATTTTTTAATTTAATATAACAGTTATCATCTAAAGCAGGGATGCCAAACTACAGTCCTGGAGGGCCGGAGCCCTGTGTAGCTTAGCTCTTTCCCTGTTCCACCACAAATGATCCAGCTCAAGAGCTGATTTACTGGTACAGTAATTAGCACAAGGAGTTGAATCAGGTGTGTTAAATGAGGGCAAACCCAAAAATGTGCAGGGCTCTGGTTCTCCAGGACTGGAGTTGGGCACCTCTGATCTAAAATAAAGATATACAAGACAAAGTATGTTCTTTTTTTGTTTTTGTATTTATACATGGAAAATCACCGTCTTCCTATAGAGCACAAAAAGTGAAGGAAATATAAGTCTTCAGGGATGTTGAGAGTCAATTAATATTTGAATGTCTTCTCCTATTCTTGAAGGGTTTGGCTGGAACATGCTTGTTTTTTCTAAGAATCACAGACAAGGCCATAACAACCTCCAATGTGTCTCAGGTCAGTTTAATTTCAAGGACTGGAATTGGATGCATACAGACTCCTTTCAGAGGCAGAGTGCCAGCAGAGATTGTGCCTTTTATTCATTACAGGAGGTGAATTTTGGAATGCTCGATTGCTCCAGCGGAAACATTCTCCACAGTGTGGAAACGTTTCTCTCCTTAGTCATGCTGCCTGCACTGAAGTCTCAAGAGGTATCTGATATCAAGAAACTAAACTCTGTATATGGATTTTTCTAATATATACCCCCCCAAAAAAAACAAATAACAAAATAAGAACACGAAACATTGACAAAATCCAAAAACCCAAGTTCTTTTTTTTGTGTGTTGTAGTTTTAACATTCTAAAAAATATATTGCATTTAGTTTTTGTGTTTCCGAAATGCGTTACATTTGGCACTTGGTGAGGAGAGGACTGAACTTTTCTAACTGGAAGTAGCCTACTCTGGGTCACTGGCAGCAGTGTACACTGGGATAGTTCAGGGGTTTAGTTGGTTTTCAGGAGCAATTTTATTCATTTGTTGCTACCATAGAAATTAGTCATGACACATGAAAGACTGCTGTATAACTAATGATTGTGTGGTCACGTGGGTGAGTTTCATGCCCATACCATAGTCTAAATCCATTTTACCCATGGATAGACTGCAAATTAAAATCCCATGAAGCAGCTGGCAGGAAGTTTTCTCCCTCGTTTGATATGCTAACGAGCTTCAATGAACCCCTCCACACCTCGTGACTCACAGGTAGGGTCGTATTATACCCTTATATTCATCGAGAAGGCCGCCCATATAATTAAAGTTACTGTAATGATTATTTGTTCTGATCTCGATAAAAACTCAAGCCTACACAATCGGAATTTACAGACTTACGCTGCCCTCCATGAAGAAATTGTAATATCTGAAGGAAATGCAAAAACGTTAAGAAAAGGTGAAAAAACCTGTGCCCACAAAACAATTAAGCAAATACAATAAAATAAAAAAGGTTCTCCTCTTCCTAGACTAGGAATATATTGGTATAATTACAGCTTAAGTTTTGTTTTTGAAAATGCAGTATATATAATTTACACCGAAGGTAAAATGAAGCCATAATCACTCAGACTTTGTAAGTGAAGAGATGGCCACTTCTGAAGTGCAGTTCTTAAGAAATATTAAGACATATTGTGTTATTCCATAGAACTGGGGCACTGTGAAGGAGGGGCTGAGGAATGCTCAGGTGCAGGACTTCCTTGCGTCGCTGGACAGATTTGTGTCTAGTCTTTTGTCGGCAAGGCGGAACTTGGAGGGAAAGTTTCAGCTACATACCACGGGAAATCAGTACAACCTGGAAAACCTGCACGAGCCTTCAGATTACACTGCGGCAGGTACGAGACCACCGTCTGCATCACCAGTCCCAACTAGCTAGAGCTTCCACACTGTAACTGGGCCTGTCTGTCTCCCAGCCAGTAACACAGAGCTGGTGGAGATGCTGGAAGGAGTTCTCCTGACCTGGGCCCAGCAGATCGAGCAGGTGCTGACGCAAAGCGAGCAGATGAGGAAGGAGGCCGACGACATCGGACCCTCGGCCGAGCTGGAGCACTGGAAGAGCCGGACAGCCACTTTCAACAGGTACTCAGGGTCTGCAGGGATTTACCCCAGTGAGGAAGACGAGGCTCTTTCACTGATGGTAGAAGTCAAAATATCTGTCTGCCATTCACATAAATACAAACTTATTATTGCGTAATGTGGTGTCTGTCAAACAGAGGTGCATACGGGGGTGGGGGCCATCGGGGTTCCCTTCCCTGTCACTCACTGATTCAAAATTAAATTCTATTTATTTTTATATAGCGCCTTACACAACAGGGTCGTCTCAAGGTGCTTTACATGGATGTGTTGTGAAACAAAAACTCCCAAGTAAGGAGAATACACCTAACATTACTGTAATTGATTTATAAAAAAAAATTGGCTGATAATAAGGTTGGCCTCTCCATATGAATCATGGCCCTCGTCTGCCCCCATCTTAGAAAATCCATCCTATAAAATATCCTGGAACATAAACTAATTGCTCCATAACTCTGACCCTCATAAAGACCCTCAAAGCAAGATGGATGCATTTCTTAAATTGTATTGTAATATTTTAAATATGTACTCTGGCATATGCAAAATGCAGTTTATAAACGGAGCATTTCTGGATTAATTTTGTCAGCATCCTAGATGAGATTAAAAGCCCCCCTGTGAAGAAGGTCGTGGGGGTGTTGCAGGTGGCCAAGTCCAAGACGCTGAGGAGGTGGAAACAACTGGTGTGTTTCAAATCAGACCTTTCAAAAACAGCTTACAAATGCCAGGTATGGGCTGGGTGCATTTCTAATGAAAATGATATTGGTCAAAGGACGGGAACATCACGGATGCTGCTAATGAGGCTAAAGACAACGTCAAATACCTGTACACACTGGAGAAGTTCTTCGGGCCGCTTGGAAAATGCACTCCGGTAAGCGATTATGAATCACGCGAAGAACAATATTCTTGCCCACCTCTATCATAAGCAACAATGAAATATGCCCTCAATAAGCATAAGTAATAAGTATATTTTTTTAATTAACTTTTATATTTATAAATGTTTATATGAAGTGATTCATGTTTCTCATGCATGTGTGTTAAATATTTTATCAAAAGCCCACATTCTGAATAGTAGTTTTGAAATATTTGCAATAAATATTACTTTATCCTTTAATAGGAAAGATTTAATGCAAGAGTGCTACTTGCATTACACTTTCCACTCTGTTTAGATTTTGCTTCTTGTCAGTTTCAGCTGCCGGTGAGTAAACACAAGCATAACAGGGAAGTTTTTCTTCTTTTAGATGAACTTGCTAGAGCACATCCCCAAACTGATGAACTGCATCTGCTTGATCCACAACGTGTCGCAGTACTACAACACATCAGAACGCATGACGTCCCTCTTCATTAAGATCACCAACCAGATGATCAGCACCTGCAAAGCGCACCTCTGCCAGGGTGTGTCCAAAGTGTGGGAGCACAGCAGGTACACCGTCCACACCCTAGGTCACCTGGCTGATATCAGATGTACGCTCAGTGCTTTGTGTTTATGTCCTATGTGGATTATCATGAACTTCAGTACACACTAATCCGGGAGTCTATATCAGGTAGCACCGGCTGTACATGCGAACAATAACCCACGTAAATATGCAGAGCTGGTGTGGGGAATGAGCTCCCAGCCTCGGAAGGGGAAACAATGGCTGCAATGCAATGCATAAAATGGCTTAAATGGTATTTAATATAAATATTTTGATTACAACACACACTCATTTTCAGAACCGAGCTGCTGAAGAGGATCAAGGAATGTTCTCAGCTCAACCAAGAGTACCAGCAGTGCTTTCAACGAGTTCGAGAAAAGATCCGGGAAAACCCAGAACACCGGCAATTTGAGTTCAGGTATCTAAACATCGGTAAACACAATGAGGAAGGATCCATGTGATATATCCCATAGTAAACTGTTTATTTTTAAGAAAGAGAGATAAATAAGACGCTTTGATACTAACTCATACAACATCACAGGTGACTCTAGGTTTCTAGGAGAGAGTGAACAGGGTGAGAGAGGCCAAGCAGTCACCCAGATCAGCGGCGTGTAGAGACAGGGGCACACTCAGACATGGGCACACTCAGCCAGGGGCACACACAGACAGGGACACACTCAGTCAGGGACACACTCAGACAGGGACAGACTCAGTCAGGGACACACTCAGCCAGGGGCACACTCAGCCAGAGACACACTCAGACAGGGGCACACTCAGCCAGGGGCACAATCAGCCAGGGACAAAATCAGCCAGGGACACACTCAGCCAGGGACACACTCAGACAGGGAGACACTCAGACAGGGACACACTCAGACAGGGGCACACTCAGACAGGGGCACACTCAGCCAGGGACACACTCAGACAGGGGCACACTCAGACAGGGACACACTCAGACAGGGACACACTCAGCCAGGGGCACACTCAGACAGGGACACACTCAGACAGGGGCACACTCAGCCAGGGACACACTCAGACAGGGGCACAATCAGCCAGGGACACACTCAGACAGGGGCACACTCAGACAGGGACACAATCAGCCAGGGACACACTCAGACAGGGGCACAATCAGCCAGGGACACACTCAGACAGGGGCACACTCAGACAGGGACACACTCAGACAGGGGCACAATCAGCCAGGGACACACTCAGACAGGGACACACTCAGCCAGGGACACACTCAGACAGGGACACACTTTTAGACACACTTACAGTAATTAATACATTAATACAGTTAATACAATTACAGTAAATTGTGGTTAGAAATTGATAGGACTAACAAGCCAAATTATCAAATGCAAACTTACAATTCAATTGAATTTCTTTGAACTTTTCAAATAATATTTTCATCTGATGAGTGCAAGACCCAACTGCACGTCAGGCCCCCTGCACCCCCCAGTAACGTTGCCTGTGATCACAGTCTGACTCATCTTCTTACGATAGTGAGAACTACATCTTTGGGAAGTTTGATGCTTTCTGCAAACGCTTGGAAAAGATTGCGGACATGGCCGACACGATGGAACGTCTCTCGGATCTACATCACATAAAGATTGAAGGCATTGAGAAGATTCACGTCCGCTATCAGACCATAGTGACCAGCACCAAGTCCAAGGCCTACAACGTGCTTGACCACCGAAAGCCTGAGGTTCTAATATCAATGTAATAATCCCTAATTATTTATAATAAAATGGGAAGTATCAATGACTGAAATATGTCTTTGCTTCTCTCACAGTTTGAGAATGACTACAAGGAGTTCAGGTACCAGGCTGATGGACTCTTTCAATCACTCCAGATGCTGCTTGAGTCCTGGTTTGAACAGTTACCATCGGTGAGTCTACGTTTTATTTCATATTTACAATAGTTTGCTCAATGTGGCATATAGTACCCATCAAAAAGCCTGGACACACCTGTGTTACGGTGACAGGGCATGATGCAGGCAGAAATGAGGTGAGGATCCACTTACGGCTCCAGACAAAGGGGTTTATTAAACAAGCTGGACACACTGGGGAAGACACAACATAAAAGGGACCACGAGGGGACAAAAGGCAAATGGGGACAACAAGATGTGATTTAAAGACACCACAGAATAACACAATTAGGGCGCAATTGTAGAGCACAACATACAATGGCTGACTGGAGAACCGAGCAGGAGTAGGTACTTAAATACACACAAGGCACGTCACAGGACAGGTGAGAACAATACCCAAATAACCAATCAATGAAAGCACAGGCAATAAGCAACAGTTGGGGCTAATTAACAGAACTAGAAAGCTTATCAGACATTAAAACTGGGAGACAAACCAGACACTGGTACTATAATGCAAAGCTAATCGATGCGGAACAAAAAGGTACAAAACAAAAACCAGAACAGAACACAAGTTGGGCAAACTGATGACAGAAAATAGAAATTAATAAACACTTGGGAAACAGAAAAACCAATAAATACAAAAAAGATAAGACCTGCCCAGCCTTGACTGTAGAGTTAACTGCCTAATCCACGCACTGCACCTACTGAGCTTTGCAGCAGGCAGAGGAACAGGGAAGATACATTAGGGACTCGTACAAAGACAGAGGAGGCAACAGGATGGCTAGCAACACCTGCTGGTCAAGCGGGGAAGGGCAGGGATGGACGGGCGCTGACCCTGACAACCTGCTTTTAATGCAATTTTCTTTATTTTCACTGTGTTATTCACCTTATAATAAAAGGCCTTGAGGCAAGTAAAAGATATCAAATATTGTGATAAGGAACATTTTTCTGTTTGTTTTCCCTTAGATTGAGCAAAAGCTAGATCTACTGGCCAAATTCGAGAATGTTATTGGGGACCAGCTTGACCTAGCAGAGAAGTATCTGGCAGTGTTGCAACTTTATGGCAGAGATCTGGAGCTGATGCGTAAGCTGTTCCAGAAGCAGGGGGCTGATCCCCCCATCCAACGCAATGTGCCCCCAGTGAGTTACTACGCCCAATGTATGTCGGAGAGTGGGCCTCTTATGTAGGAGTATGTCTTTGCTTCCGCAGTTGTGCTACATGGCAAAGATGGAGATGTTTCCGAGTTTTATATCATCATCATAAGAGCTGATCTATAGTTTTAGATATATTATTTGTGTAATTTCTTGTGTATAGATAACAAGGAAATACACATGGCAATTACAGTATTTTGAAATATCAATAAATTATCAAACAGAACTTTGTTTGAAATATATGGTTTCTAGATGGTAATTAAGATTAAATTTTAGTTAGACATCTACCCATTGGTGTTTTTAATCTGCCTTTTTGGTGCTACTTATTCATTCATTCATTCATTCATTTGTTAATCTTATCATTGTTGTTGTTGCTGTTGATCTTGTTTTCTTTATGCTTTATTTTTTTGAACAGATTGCTGGAAAAATAATGTGGTCTCGTCAGCTCTACAGAAAAATCGAATTACCCATGAAAGTTTTGAAGAACAAAATAGATGTCCTGCAGGTATTTGCAAAATTTTAAAAATAAAAAATGGTACTAAAATTGAATTATCATACCTTTTAAAGAAATTGCAACTTCACTTAAATGAAATCATCCTCGGCGATATAAAAAAATAAATAAATGTACATTATTTGTATATTTTTTAATTGTTTTTATAGTACACGGCTTTCCTGATATTCTTTAGGCAGTAAACTGGTTGCCACGGTAACTGCCTCGACACAGGTGCCACTGATGAAGAGGGCAATCAGGAACTACAACAAGATGGCTGCCGACCTGATCAAGTATGAGCTGCTACACCACCGGGGCTGGTCCCGCACCACGGAAGTCGGACTGCGTTGCCTCAGTGCATCCTTGCTTGTTAGATCCCCTGAAACCAAGGTACTGCCATACAGAAATAGCAAAAGTCACACAAAAGGCTTATTGCATAGTGGCTTGCAGAGTGGATGAGCCAGGGAGCTCAATGACTGAAAGGGTTAGAGATTGTTTTGTGATGTTGGTAAAACTAGGGTCAAGCCTTAACTTCATCAGATCAGTTCTTCTTTGGGACCCTGTGGCCTAGCCGGTTAGGATGCTGGTCTTCTAATTGAAAGGATGTTGGTTCAAATCCTAGGGTTGGTGAGGTGGTTCTGTTGTTGGGCCCTTAACTCTCTATTGTTCCAAGGATTATATGACCCTGCTTTTTCAAAAAATAAAAATGTAAGTTGCTATTCATAAAACTAATTCCTAAATAAATAGTCAAGTCTGTCTTATTCTTTCTCCACTGTATGAGCTGTATGTCAATCTAGACCCGATGATCTCCGAAGTGCTGCAAGAAGCCAAGCACATGCACAGGATGGGTTTTGAGGTTCCAGAAGTGGTCCTCAAGGTCAATGAGGCTGAACTGAAATCCAAGCAAATCATGTGAGCGAAAGTAACAATGACACAAGAAACATTGCATGGCTTATTCTATTTCATACATTTTTCTGTTGAAAAATGTCTATTGCCAATTTGGTTTAATTTTGATTTATATTTTCTTTCTTTTGTGAATCCTTGCAGTTCTCTTTTAGCGACCATGTGTATTTGAATTCACACTAACATTATGGCCTTGGCGTTAATGTTACCTCTGTAACATTAACATTTCAGCATTAACATCTGTACCTGTGATCAGAAGGTTGCCAGTTCAAATTCCAGGGTTGCCAGGGTGATGTGATTGATGTTCCCCTGAGCAAAGCCCTTAATCTGTAATCGCTCCAGGGACTGACCCTGCTCACTCAATCGTACGTCACTTTGGATGAAAGTGTCTGCTTAATGAAGTTATGTGTGTGTCTTTGTAGTGTGGAACTCTGCAGGTCATGATAATTTGTCACCACCATGCTTGGAACCCATGCCAGACTGGATATGTTTGCTCACTGACTTCCCAGGTTGCATGAGATGCTGAACGATATGGAGGAAGCTAAGAAGCGGATCCCCACTATCCTGCAGCCGCTCATGCAGCCGTTTCACAGTCATATTGATGAGGGCATTTCTCCTGGGCTCACCATGCTCTCCTGGAGCTCTACCAACACGGAGAAATGTAAGTCATGCTGTACCAATAACACTTTCATCATATCCCCTTATTTTGTAAGTAGTATTGCGTTAGGAAAAGGAAGAATTTTTTGCTTATGCAAAGCGCATAGTTTTGGGTCCTGTACTTAAAGTGCTTTAAAGCAAATACATTATAGGCTTTTATCTTGGCACTGCCTCTGGCATTGGGGAAATATGGGTCTTGGCTCACGCACTTTTGCTTTGTGTTGTTTTTTTTTTGTGCCCAAGCTACAGAAGTTGTAGCTTGCTTAATTTCGAATCCATTGTTCCTTACTGGAAATGCGCCTTTTACATACTTATTGGTAGTAACCAGTGAAATAAAGTATTAGTGCAGCAAAGATCACTTTACTAAAAACATGTTGCCTACATAAAATTTATATTTCTTCAATTTTGTTTTGTTTGTTGATGGATTAACCACCATAAGCAGAATTAAAAACGACAGTGGGTGGGATAATTAAAAAAGCATCAAGTGGTCCTTTTTTAAAATGTTTAGTTATTTTTGGAGAGGTTTCACAAGACCCTTACTATGAAAATATTATTTTGTTTAAGAAATCGCAAAATGATTTCAAAAATAATTAAGATGTTACCGTTTTCAGAAAATTTAAACTGTTATGTATGTTTTGCTTGGCGAGGCGTGCAAGAGGTTTAAAGGGCTCTTTGATGAGCCACAAGTAGGACTAACTGGAAAGCTACCCTTTTGCTCACATAGTTGTGAAGAACGTGTACAGTGTGCTGCATGAGCTGGGGCACATCGGGAAGACGGCCACGGACATCCTGGAGTGTCGTATCGAGCGAGTCCTGCAGGCCATGTGCTCCAGCTCCCTGCTGGTGTTGCTAGAGGAGCCCCTGGCACCTTCTGCTTTTCAGGGGCTGGCTGAGGGCACCGTGACAGCTGCGGCGCTGAGGCTCAGATCGTGAGTATTACCCTAATGCCACCATTATGTATGGCTCAGTGGCTTAGGGTGCTGTGTCCATTATCGGAAGGTCATTGGTTCAAATCCCAGGGTCGACTAAGTGGCTTTATCATTGGGGCCTTGAGCATGGCCCTAAACCCAAGACGGCTCCTGCGACTGACCGACCCTGCATTCTCAATATATATATATTCTCTAATGCTTACAGGAAGTGGATGGCAGAATGGTCTCCAAAACAATCTGCAATTTCAGCAAATAACTTAATTTTGAAATATTTGTATCTATGTATTATGAGTGACGAATCTTATTTGATTTTTATGTGTATTTTAGTTCCTTTATTAGTCTGACTTGAGTACAGTATATTATATAATTATGGAATATTATTTTGCGCATGTCTTTTCACAAAGTGCTGTTTGTCAGGACTAATGTCCTGACAAACAGCTGGCTGTTTATTTTCAGTCAGACATCATAGACAATATGTCATGTCACTGACTCTTCACTAAGACTATTTCTGTGTTGGTTTTTTCCAAGGCAAAGCCAACAGGTGGAGAGATCCATGTACCTGCTAATCGAGAGCATCAAGAGCAAAATGAAACCCGAGGAGAAGGTCAACCTGGAGGTGGGTTATCGCGCCGTTAATTAACATGATTTACCATCCTTAACTAACAGGACTTATGCATTTGACTTGCACTCACTTGGTCAGCCTGTGACTGACTTGTCTTTGTCAGGAATCCTTCCACTGTCTGCACCCCGACGCCAAAACGAAGGTGCGATGCCTGTCTTGTCTGCCCTGCAAGTTCTACAACATGATGGGCCAAGTTTGCCAAAGGAACACGGATGCTTTAGTCAAAGGTCAGCAACAGAATTGCTGCATTGATAATGAAATGATTGTTGCTTTGATTATTGGCAGGGGTGCATTCACATGGTCAGAATGCCCCCTACTATTTTCTATTATAGTGCAGTGGTTGATCCCTGATCACAATAATTTTCGGGGCGGGGGGGGGTTCCCAACAATATGGTTGTAAAAATGTTAGGGGGATCGGTCACACTGTCTGGATTTAATAGTATTTCAGTCCGGACTCGTGTATATACGTAAAAAATGTATTGGTTTAAACAAGATGCTGCATTTTATTTTGGAATATAGGATGGCAACTCCAGGATTAAAATTTTATTACATAAGGTTTGGGGACATTCAGTTGTGGGTTTTTTTAATTTTTCTGATATCTCCGTTTTTATTTTAGCTACGAAATTGTCACTGGACGCACTAAAGAGAAGACTCCATGTTAGCAGTTCTAAGTATCAGATGTCCTCCCGGCTGAGCAGGTCCACCACCCAAGCCCCTCTCTTCAGGGCTTCCATCCAGCTGGCAATTCCGAACATCGTCATGAGGCCCAGTCTGGAGGAAATCCAGGTAATCGTTCTGGTGTTCACTTTGCTTAAGGGATAAAAAGTTTAGAGAATTTGAAGTCATGACTGTTGGGGGTGGGGGGGGGGGGTTCAGGGGCAGGGCCACAGGGCCACTAGCCCCAGCTGAAAGCTTATTGGCCCCCAGAGTGTCCTCTCCCCAGTCATTCACCAATTCAAACTCAGTGATGGGCGGTAGCGCCGCTACATGTAGCGAAGCTATTAGTTTAGCTACATTTTCTAGTAGCTTGCCTGTAGAGTCGCTGATTTCTGAATCAAATAACTTTCCTGTAGTTACGTTATTTTTTTTATAAAGTAGCGACGTAGCGTCCACAAAAGCTACAATTTCCAGGACATGTCTGAGAAAAGCAGAGGTTTCCTCTGCAGTATGATTTTGAAACGCAACAGACAGAAATAAAGCATGTTCATGCGCAACCTTCTACTCTGCTTCTACTGCCTGTCTATCGAAACACGCATGTGTATGGCAGCGTCATGAGATCGATACTGCAGTTTCAGTTTCTGTCCTGAATGCACTGCGGCTGTCTGTGTAAGCGCTGCTGCTCTCGATTGCCACTCCCGGCTGTCACGTGACTCAGCGGCGCCAGGCAGGCAAACAAGACTTACACGCGCGCACACACACACACACACACACACACACACAGAGTGTAATATTTACAGTAAAGTATTGAATTCACAATAATTAAACAGTAGAGATAGTTCGGGGTTTAATCACCAGATGGAGTTTATTACACCCATACTACTACAACCCACACACTCGCACTGCCCCGTTTACTCCTCATACACACGGTGGGCGCACGCACACATACACGCACGTTACGTACAACAATAAACATTAACAATTATACATGACATTTATAATGATGATTACTGAGAGCTGTGTACTGTGCAAGCTGGCATCAGTCCAACAATCAAGCAATAAGCTTGAATAATAGTGTCTTGAAATAGTGTCGTATGCGAGAGTTTGTTAGCTTGTGATCATTTATATTGTTCTTTTTCATACATTTCAGAGTATGCTTAATAAAACTGTGAACATTGTGCTGTCCTTGGGGAGGGATATTCCACTGTGGACATTTTCTCATCTCCATCACAAGCAGTTGCAGGTAAATTCACCAACATACCAGATTAAACAATAGTTTCTGTTCATCGTATTTCTTCATATAGTTCAGATCGGGCATTAACAATGGGCACATTACTTGACCTTAAACCAAAGTTGATACATTTCCAGAATTTAGTCTAATTGCTTTGTTGATGACCATATTTTGATGTTTAGGTCTTCTCACCTATTTTCCTTGCTGCATATTATGTACCAATCCGGCATTGTTGGAATACTGATTAAATACGATCGATCACAGTCTCAGCACAGAGTGATCCAGCTTGGGAATTCACTGCCGTCCCCAATTTGTCCCAGGCTGAGCAAAACGCCATCAGAGATGCTGGGGACGACAGCCTGCCGACAAAGCAGATCCAGCTGAAGCCTCTGGACCGGCAGCTGAGCGAGCACAAGGACATCTCCAAGGTGGTGGTCCAGCTGGCCTCCATCGTGTCGTCGCTCAAGACGGATGCCGTCGACGTGCTGGAGGAGTTCGCTCACTTCTCGGCACTGTGGAATCAGGTGTGCTGTCGCTGGTTGATGATGTAACCTCTTAACTCTAGCAAGCAACAGCCTCACACTTCCTGGGTTTCCTTTCACTCTGTGTTTGCGGTTTGCACGTTCTCTCTGGGTTTCTCCAGGTTCTTTGGTTTCATCCTGCAGGTTCAGAGACATGCAATTAGATGAATTGCCATCTGTAAATTGTCTCTATATATGTCATTTTGGCTGTATATGTATTTATGCTATTTGATGGACTGGGGTCTTGTCTGAGTTGCTCCCCTGCCTTGTACCCTGCGGTATCTGGGCCTTGTATTGGATAAGTGAGATGGATTAAAGGGTAGATTTACGTCTTCATTTTTTCAACGTGTAAATTGATTTGTATCATTCTTTCCTTATAGGATCCAGAAGAACAGTTGAAAATATTTTTGGAGAGCCAGCCTTCTCTATCAGAATTTAATGCTCAGATTACTTTCTACTCGGTGAGTATTATCCGTGAACCTTTTCAAAGAGAAGCTGTTGGAAGATGCTTGTTTTCAGTTACTCTGTGTAATGCTAAAGCTAATATTAAGTACAGCGAATGGGCAGCACTGCTGCCTCATGTCTCCTGGGTTGAGGTTATGAATCTCCATCAGCTCTGTTTGTGTGGAGTTTGCACATTTCCCTCATGTCGCGGGTTTCTTCCCCAGTTCAAAGGCAGGCAGTTACAAGTACCAGTCTCTACAGCAGGGGTCTCCAACTCCGGTCCTGGAGAGCTACCGTCCAGTAGGTTTTCTATCCTACCTGGCTTCTGATGAGCCACACCTGTTCTCGGGTAAATGCCAGGAGCAGGTGTGGCTCATCAGAAGCCAAGTGGGACAGAAAACCTACTGGATGGTAGCTCTCCAGGACCAGAGTTGGAGACCCCTGCTCTACAGGGTGGAGTACTGGGCATGTCGAAATATTTCTGGGCTGGTTGAAAGGGGGGGGTGTCAAACGGTTGGTGGGTGTTGAAAGGTTTATGGGGTTGACGCCTGGACTAGAGTGTGGCGAAGTGGGTTGAATGATGGACATACATTCATTTGCGCTTTGTGGCAGTATGGTGGTATGTGTAAGCAATCATAGGACATGTCTTCCACTATATGAACAAGCATGCCATGTTCTCCCATGCATGCGTGGGTTTCCTCCCACAGTCCAAAGACATGCAGATTAGGTCACCTGGCTACTCTAAATTGCCCATAGGTGTGAATGTGAGTGTGTGTGGCTGTTTGTCTGTGGTGGACTGGCGACCTGCCCAGGGTGAACCCTGCCTCTCGCCTGAAGATGTTGGGAATCTTACACTCAAGGAAATGATTATAATTTATGTGTGCTGCTTGGGATTTGAACCTTCAACCTTTGCGTTGCTAGCGTAATGCTCTTGTTGTTGAGCTACAGGAGCATTCCTGCTGAGGGGCGCTAAAAAAAATTAATCTTAGATTGTAACAATAGCCCCAGATATTGCTGAATTGCTAACTTCAGTCTGTCTTTTTTCTCCATGAAGAAACTGGAGGCCCAGATTGAAGATCTGCCAGCGAACTGCACCGTGGGCTCCGTCCTGTTTGACACAGAGCAGCTCAAACTGTCCCTAACTCAGGAGTGCCGAGCCTGGAAGAGGGCGTTTGGGGCATCGTTGAATCGCCGAGCCTCGGCCGACATGGCTGAGATCTACACTTTCGTGGACAGCATGAGTAAACGGCTCCAACGCCCAATCGAAGATCTGGAGGACGTCAGGGGAGCCATGGCTGTCCTCAGGGAGGTGCGGGAGGCGGAGATCCGCATGGACATGATGATCGGCCCGGTGGAGGAGTCCTTCGCCCTCCTCAACCGCCACGAGCTCTCCTTCAGTGACGGGAATGCGGAGAAAGTGGACGGCTTGGCATACGCATGGAGGAACCTCAACGCACTGGTGGGCATATGCAAGATGGGCACATTTATGTGTATTTGTTTAGGAAACGCTTTTGTCCAAAGCGACGTGCAAGTGACACTGCACACTGCAAACATATGGCTGTCAAGGAGTTGACCAGGCGTAAGTGCAGTTTGGCTCAGCTTCCAGTGAATGAAATGAAGTGTAAGCAGTACTGGAGCAAGCACTGCATCTTATATAGCACCTTTCAAACATAGAAAGAATCTAATGTAATATACAATCAGCAGAAACTAAACACTAAGAACATTCTGGGAACATGGAGGGGGGATGCTGGTGGTGTTCATGAAACAGATGGGTCTTGAGGCAATTCTTGAAGATGGAGAGGGAATCCAATGATACATAGCAGGTCTGATCCAGCACTGTTACCTAAGGCTGTCTTTCCTTGTGCAGGGCTGTCGGAGTGTATTTATAAAGCCTTGTACATCTGCTGCTTCTGTGACAGGGGAATTAACTAGGTTAAAACAAACATAGGTGTGTTAAACTGTGGGGTGCAGTCTCTAGTGGCAATTCCATTGACCTGAGGTCTGTGCATTTTGAAGATGTAGACTGAAAAACCAGTGATGGAAACACTAACATGTGGAAAATAAACCATCAGATATCGCAAAAAAAGTTTTGACGTTCAGTTGAGGAAACTGCAATAGAATCAGAATGTGCTAATTAGTAGATATGTAAGACATGACAATTAGCTCATCTATAGGTACTAACTCATTGAAAGACCAATCCGTGTCGAAGTACAAATCTTAATCTCGCAGGATGATATGTGGGAAGTATTATTCGCATGGCATCCATTAACAGAAACATCATATTGGCAATTTAACTTTGTCAACTTGTTAGAAATTCACTTGTAATGTGCGTAAATTTTAATGGAAACATAGTTAGCGACAGCTCGAGTAGTGACATCTTATGGAAAAATGTGCAGTTGGCATTTTTAATGTCCACCTCTGGTAAGGTGACACATGGCTATGTCTAAGGTAAGGTGGCACGGATGAAACTGCCTTCTCAGAAACATGATATGCATATTTTCAGGTCAGGCAAACCCAGAACATTCTGGTGAGGATTCAGCCCACGATGAAGGCTGACTTGTTGACTTGTGTGGAAGCTTTCCAGACCTCTGTGCAGACTTTCTACTCAAGTTATGATACAAGGTATGGCCTGCGTCTCTCTTCAGGGCACTGTCCTTGTGAGAAACACCAAGTATACTGACGGAGCTGTAGGAAGCTATTTGTCAGGGTGAATGACTGGTTGGGAGTAGGGGGCTTTTACCAATTTAATTGAAGTGGGGGGAGGGGCTGGAGCACATCTCTGGCAGAATAGGGCACAAGGCTGTGGTAAACCCTGGAGGGGATGCCATTTAAACGTACAGAATAATTGTTACGTCTATAAAAACCTTACTCTAAAATGAATCTTGATATGAATCTTTAAGTCATTAATTAAAATTCATTACAAAATATTATGCATTTTTCGGTCATAGCTATTAGGATGGGAACTTAATATTAGCTTAGAGGATAGTAGTTATTTTCTTGTAAAACAAACAAAAAAAACAGATTCACAAGTTTGAGGTTTTTGTGCTAGATTCATTTTTCTGGCAGATCTCTCATGGAAACATTCTGCATTTACTACTGTCAGTGATCTCTCTGTGACTGAAATAAGTGTTTGCCAGTCTCAGCCTGTGAAAAGTACTGTATAGCCACAAAATGCAGTCATAGCCGAGTATTAACTGCCATCAGCTTGCGTTTCCAGCTGTACCTCAATGTTATGTTGTGACCCTAATGAGACTCACCCCGATCTCCTCTAGTGGCCCTGGGGTGGAGGGTCTGGCCCCCCGTGAAGCTAGCGACCGGCTGCAGGCCTTTCAGATCCAGTTTGACGAGCTCTGGAGGAAATACGTGACTTACTCTGGTGGCGAGGAGCTGTTCGGACTCACCGTGAAAGGTAGGGTCTCGGAGAAGTGGGTGGGATTCGGGGGCTGAGACCTGTCAGAGTGGGCGACTGTGGTGGGGTGGTGGGGGCAGCAATCTTCTGACGTCCAACAACCTTCCAATCACAGGCAGGCCCACGTGCCACTGCACATTACACACCGCATCTGTCAGGCAGGCCTGCAGAGCTGTGCTGAGGTCAGGCAGGCCTGCAGAGCTGTGCTTAGGTCAGGCAGGCCTGCAGAGCTGTGCTGAGGTCAGGCAGGCCTGCAGAGCTGTGCTGAGGTCAGGCAGGCCTGCAGAGCTGTGCTGAGGTCAGGCAGGCCTGCAGAGCTGTGCTGACTGAGGGTCACCAGAGCTCTGTAACCATGAACCCCAGTAATCATGCAGCACAAGCCGAAATCCAGCCTGGACCATGGTGCACAAAACAGTCATTTTCATCATTTTCTCTCTTATTTTAATAAAGTACGTGGTAAGGAAAGAATGTGTGCGCTTGATCCTGAGTGGAATCTTCTGGTAAACCTGCCTCCTTGGATAGCGACATGGGGGGGGGGCAACCGAAGGGAGAAAAGGGGTCATTTTTTTAATAAGCAGCCCTGCAAAGGCCTGGAAGCTGGACCTTCACTCCTAATCGCTCATCTAACGCATGGCTGAGGGCCTTGGCACTTCATGCCCCCCCCCCCCCCAATAATAAAAAAAAAACATCAGACATCTATCTCATATTCAGCCATAATGCATTTTTAAATATTCTGTCATAATTTTACGGTGACATCCAGATGATTGAACACCATGTCACGTCAAGTACTTGTGTTCCCTGTATACTGTCACAGCTAACAAAAAATGTCCGTCTTCTAGAATTAATATAATTTGTATAGATAATATGGTATGAGTGAGTGAAACTAGTCTGTTAACAAATATAATTTCTTATGTATTTTGCCTGTTTATCTCACACAGAGTATCCTGAACTTCAGAGAATAAAACGTGAGCTGGCTCTGCTCTCCAAACTTTACAGCCTTTATAACTCAGTCATTGACAGCATCAATGGCTACTATGATATACAGTGGAGTGACCTTGATACAGAGAAGATCAACAGCGAATTGCTAGATTTTCAGAACCGGTATGCATCCAGCATGCATTTCCCCCTCATTTATGTTGTATGCTTATAGTGTATAATTATATTTAACAGCAGAAACTCAAAAACAAATAGTGGTTAAAATGCACTTAGTGTAAATGATCACAATGTTTCAGTTCATGACTGGTGGAGATGGGTGCTTTATGTTTTCCATTGTTTTGCAAGAATTCGAAAGCTTCCCAAAGCCCTAAAGGAGTGGCAGGCATTTAACGACCTCAAGAAGAAAATCGATGACTTCAGTGAGACTTGTCCTCTACTGGACATGATGGCCAACAAGGTCAGTAACACGGTCTATAATCTGCCAGAGTGAACTGAAAGCCTTATTTAGATGAGCTACAATCTAAAAATGACTGATGTTATTTTCTTGCAATTTTATATTTGCGCACAATTTGCACACTTGCTGGACTTGCTGGACTTGCTGGTGGTACTGGGTAGTGACCCGGCTGGTGCATCCCTCTTACAGGCAATGCTGCCCAGGCATTGGCAGCGGCTCTCAGAAGTCACGGGACACACATTTGAGGTGGAGTCAGAGAACTTCGCCCTCAGGAACATCATGCAGGCTCCTCTCCTGAAGAATAAAGAGGACATTGAGGTACGGTATTGCGTGCTCTAGGCACTGTGTCCTGTTTCCCGAAGAGCCGCAGCGTAGCACATAAATCACTGTCGCACATTTTCACCGTTTAATGTTGTATTCAATAAAATATATACCTGTAACTACTTATTGCACATCAATGTTGTCTGTCATTACACCAGTTATAACCTCTTTTGTTGAAATTTTGGTTTTATTCTGAAAATTGTGATTCACCAAAGCAACACGCTAAGAGTTAATTAAATGATCACTGGAAATTCACTGACAAATATGAAATGTAGTCATTCGTATGAAATTTTTATTGCATGTACTGTATGTATGTAACTATTTACTTAACACATACAACATTCCTTGTACAAACTTGTATTCCTGTCTAACTATTCCTCATGAATGAATAATGAATCATTTATCCATCCATCATCCATATACTTGCTTTTTATTTTTAAATTTAATTGATTACGCTACACAAGTAATTCAGTATACTATTAAATTCCTTTATTGTTATTGATTACGTTCTACAGTTTTTCTCGATTGCTTTGGCACATTTCTCCGATCAGTTTATGCATATAGCACAACACTATGGTTTAGCTGCAAAAGACTGTAACTCACCTAAACAATTAACTCATGTCTCATAACTAATAATTCTATCAATGAATTAGTCAGTGCTACTAAAATGAAATGTGCCCTCAGCATCGTATTAACCATGAGAACCAAAATGCTTAGATATATTGCCAAAGTGGCAGTTTGCTCCAGAGCTCCACAATTTTGGATGACTCATTTCCCTCTTTCTTACGGTCATATCCTGATCATTATTCTTAGCAATCGGATACTTATGCACGTCAAAGACACCAGCAGTTTCACCATTGCGAGGCTCTACATTACAGTATGTAAAGTTTGCTGGCGAGAGGAAATACTGCCATGTATGTTCCATGTAACTGTCATGTAACTTCTTCAGATCTCAAGACACAGTACAACAGCAAACAAAAGTCACACAGCACCGGATAACACAGTTGTACAGTAGCATCTGCATTCATGTACTAAAACAATTGGAAATTTGTGTGAAACAATGAGAAATGATGTTTCATGGTGCGGGGATTAGATTAGCTGTTTTGCAAATGCTAATTGTCATTTGGTGAAATGTGCCAAAGCAATTAAGTTATCAAATTACATGATAATCTATTGTGGGATTACTTTTGTTGTGAGAAGGTTCCCAGAGGTTCTTGCTTGCTGGGTGTAGCTTTGTGGGTCACCCTGTTTAATGTCGGTGTATTGTTTCACCCTGGACAGGACATCTGCATCAGTGCTGTGAAGGAGCAAGATATTGAAGGCAAGCTCCGGGCCGTGGTGGCGGAGTGGAGCAGCCATCTGTTTGTCTTCGCCTCTTTCAAGGGCCGTGGGGAGCTGCTGCTGAAAGGTTCGGACACGGCGGAGAAGGTTTCCCTCATGGAGGACAGCCTCATGGTCCTGGCGTCGCTCATGAGCAACAGGTGGGCGACATACAGTATGTGCAGTTTGCATTGTCTACCCTAGGGGGCAGCAGAGGACAGTCTTTGGGTATTATATCACATACACCTACTAGTGCCATTGTCTATGTTCCAGTTTACATCGATCTCAAGACAAATTTTAGATTTATGAGCAGTTATGAATGTGTCAGCTCCGCAGGGTTTAGCTTGCCCTAGGACCTGCGCTTTAGATTGTCACAACCCTCATTAGATAACTAATGAATGGATGGATGTTTGCTTGCTCGAAAAAGGTCACCTTTCGTCCTTAGGGGGGCATCAGTGTTTGCACTAGTTTATTTCTACAAAAATAGCTCTGAGATTTTGTAAAAATAATAATACAAAAAACAAGACAACAGGGTTATTTTAGTGTAAGGAATCAGTGACATTTTACAATAAGACTACTCTTATAAAGGGTTTATGAATGGCTTTTAATCAAATTATTTATTAGGTTGTAACACTTTGTGACTCATTAATGGACAGTTTAACAGTTTTTTATTATTATTATTGAGTCACTACCATTTATAAGTGGAAAATGGAGCCTTATTGTAAAGGGGTACCAGGGAATCATCTGGTAGGATTAAGTTTCATATGCCAGCAATATTTATGCTGTTTTCTTACTGCAACTCTAGGAGTACATGAACATGTCAACATATGTACATTAAATATATCACATGTAGGGATTGTATTTGCTGATGTGTTTTATCTCAGTAGGCTGACCTGGTTGCTTATATGTTTTGCATTCAAGTAATTGATTACAAGTATAGATAGACATCCAGAAATATACATTAACAAGGAGTATATAGTGTTTGTGATGCACATACTCATGTAGTTATGCTGGGTGTCAGTATTGTAATATTGTATCAGTTTTTCCATGCCTTCCTCTTAAAGCCTTGTGGTATACAGCATAACGTATGCGGGTTAAACGACACTTTACAGCTGCAACATCTGGCTACCAGCTTAAACAAAGTGTCTGTGGGCTCCCTCTGCACGTGCTTCTGACTTCCATTTGATTTGATTATATTCTTATTCTCTTAAGATTAGATGCTAAATAGTGCTGAAATATCTTAAGATATTTTTCCCCACTGACCACACCTGAATGGAGTCCGTATCAGCATGCTTTTCTGTTGTTCCAGATGTTGCTGTATTGTGATCTTCTGTGGTGATTGCCATCTGTTGTTTAGGTACAATGCTCCCTTCAAAGCCTCCATCCAGCAGTGGGTGCAGAAGCTATCCAATACCACCGAGATCATCGAGAAGTGGCTGACCGTGCAGAACCTGTGGATCTACCTGGAGGCCGTGTTTGTGGGAGGAGATATTGCTAAACAGCTGCCTCAGGTTGGAGCCCAAATGGAGATGTCATTAAGCTGTGTATCTGATGATTAACCCAGACCCGAAACCATTTTGGGTTTTGTATGTATGGTGCCAGGGGGAAGAGTGATAATAATGTGTAGATCTAGGATATTAAAGTTCAGATGGACATATGTCAGAATAGGATAATCGACGTATTGGTGTAAGAATGAAACTGAAAGATGGGTGTGAGACTGGGATGGTCACACTGCAATGCAGTACAGTTCTTCCCCACAGCAACCATTGTACGGCATGCAGTGCACACTGGATGGCACAGCACTGCTGGGCATGTGGCCCCCTGAGATTTATTCTTACATCCATTTGTTATTATGGGCCTAAATTTGTAGGAGGCAAAAAGGTTCCAGAACATTGACAAGTCATGGCAGAAGATCATACAGCGAGCGCATGAGATGCCCAACATGGTGCAGTGCTGCGTGGGGGACGAGACCCTGGGCCAGCTGCTGCCCCACCTGCTAGAGCAGCTGGAGCTCTGCCAGAAGTCCCTCACCGGCTACCTGGAGAAGAAGCGGCTGCTCTTTCCACGCTTCTTCTTCGTTTCGGATCCGGCCCTGCTGGAGATTCTTGGCCAGGCGTCCGACTCCCACACCATCCAGGTGAGATCCGCCATCCATATGATGCCCTCAGAGTGCAAAGAACTTGTACCTTCACATCCATGTCAGACTGTACGCAAAACCATAAATCCAGACTTATGCAAGAAATATCCAAGACCAGTAGTGGAGGAGGTGGTGAAGCAGGGAACCTTAACCCCCCACCCCCCGGTGAATTACCCTTTTCATAACAGACGCTCATGCAAAATTGGCAATAATCCAAACACCCCCCCCCCACACACACACTGTGATATCCCTGCCCTGCTCTGTTTTGAATGGTATGGGGTATTACTTCTGAGAGATGAGAACTGCCTGTATTTAATATATTGCTATACTTAGATTTATATTATGCAGTTGGTCATGGTGATTATTATACAACTTTACTAATAATGCAAAATAGACTGCGTTATAAGCTTGCTTTTTCACTACTGTATTTGTGCTGACTATTGCTAATCAGAGGCATGTCTATCTCTGTCTTTTTTCCCTCCCTGTTTAAATTTCCTTTTGATGCACAGCCCCATTTGCTGAGTCTTTTTGACAATGTCAGTCAAGTCAGTTTTCATGAGAAGAATTATGACCAGATCCTTAGTTTCCAGTCCCAGGAAGGAGAGTCAGTGGATCTCATACAGCCGGTCCTGGCACAGGTACTGTACATCCCTGAAAGGGCAGTGCTGTGGTATGCAGGCTTTTCTCCTGCTGTTGAAAACCTAATGGATTCCACTTTCAGAAATATATAATGTACCTGGAACACCACAGACAATGAATGGTTTCCAAAAGTTTTTGTAGTTTAAAATGTTACCCCTGAGATTCTTCAGCGTAACTATGTTTGACGGTAAATATATAAAGAATATTAGGGTGTAACATCTTTAAAGGACTGTGATACTTAATGTCATCTATATGGATCTGTCTGCTGAGATTCCTAAATTTTGCTTTCAAATGAAATTATATGCAAAAACTCAACTGTTTACAGAAAACAGAAGACTCATCCTCAGCATAAGCTAATACTATATTTAGTATCTTTGTGAAGGTGTGCTTTTATAAGCTGCTGAAACACAATACAGAAAAACAATTGTTGTCATTTTTCAAAGTGTGGAATTGGAAATGGGCACTTTAAGTGGAGGTTACCGGTCAGGAGGGAGCCGTGATCTGTGTTCTTGTCGTAGGGCAATGTGGAGTCTTGGCTTGGGCTCTTACTCGATGGCGTGAGGAAGACCATCCACAGCATCATCCGCCAGGCCCACTTGGCCATTAGTGACCCTGGGCTGAAGCTGGTGGAGTTCGAGTCTGTGTTCCCAGCACAGGTCGGCCTGCTTGGCATCCAGATGATCTGGACAAAGGATTCGGAGGAGGCCCTCAGTGTTGCCAAAGTGGACAAAAAGGTGCAGCCCCCCCCCTCCTCCCAAACCACTACAACCACAGCTGTAACTCATTGTTTTTAAGCATTGTCTTGGGGACAATACGTCTACACTATTATTCAAACTAAAATAATAATAATTAGGCTTGGCTTCCTTGCTGCAGAATACTAATTAGTGTTAAATTTCTCCACCCCAGGTAGCTGCTAAATAATTGCTTAACTGTTTTTGCCCAATCAGATATGAAAACACATTAGTCTGTTTGAAATTGTTGACTTGGGAAACAAAGAACAAGTTTATAATGATTAAGTCCAATCCAGCCTAATCAAGAACCTGCATATAGCATAGACCCAAGACCTAGAATTGGCAACATTGTTTCAGTTGTACATGTACACATAGTTATTTCAAAACACTGAATTTTCCTGGAGTTTCTTGGTGCTGTCTTTAATATAATACTGCAAATCGAATTTGAAGTTCAATTACAAATACACTTCTTATACTTATTCTATATAAATTTATAGTCCTTGATGGACTCACACTAAAGAAATGTTAGGTATGCATGATGTTCATTGTTCTAAAATGTCTGTTTAGATAGTAGGTCTGTTTAGATTGGTATCAATCTCAATATATATGTATATTTCTTTATCAAATCCAGATCATGCAGACCACCAATCAGAAGTTCTTAGATATCTTGAATGAGCTAATTGACATGACAACCAAGGACTTGACCAAGATGGAGCGAACAAAGTATGAAACACTGATCACCATCCATGTGCACCAGAAGGACATTTTCGACGACCTGGTGAGCTTGTCCACGCTCCTCTATTACCACACGAGTGCAAAAAACAGTCAAAAACAATTGTTACACTAAAGCAGTGTCTCTTGCGGTTGACAGTTTGTGGCACATAGGACACATCTCCCTTCTTTCTCCAGGTACGCATGAACATCCGCTCCACCAGTGACTTTGAATGGCAGAAGCAGTCACGCTTTTACTTCATCGAGGACACGGATAGGTGTATCATCCAAATCACCGACGTGGAGTTTGGTTACTGCAACGAGTATCTTGGCTGCACGGACCGCTTGGTCATCACTCCTCTGACTGACAGGTACCTTACTCACTCATCAAAATCAAGTTTTCCCCTCATACCTCCATAACTATATTGATAACATGAGTCATTCATAAAAGTTTATAGCACCTCAGTGCAGGCAATATGAAGCCAGGACCCTAGATTCCATATATCTGATAATGCAACAGGTAAGGTAGGTTGATGAAACCCATCCATCATTTATAGCACTTATCCTGTATAGCAGTTTCCCATGTTGGCCAACGGGGACCCACAGTCGGTCCACGTTATTGGTCCTTTCCAGCTCCATATCAGACACACCACATTTTGCTGGGAAGGAGCAAAAACATGGACTTTCCGGGGGTCCCTGAGGACCGAGTGGAGAAACGCTGCTGTTTAGGGTCACAGTGAGCCTGGAGCTTGTCCCAAGAGGCACACATTGGTAGGGTTTCGGGGGGTGTGGGGGGGGGGTTTGCACTTTTGCATAAGCAGTCTATTGGTACACTATACAGTAGGTCAGGGGTGGGCAGTTTTATCCGCAAAGGGCCGGTGTGTATGCAGGTTTATGGGATAACCTGTAGGTCAGCGGTTCAAACCCAGGTGTGAGGACTCTTCAGGCAATCAGTCCTCTAATTAGTAATCTAATTAGGGAATTGCAGCGAAAACCCGCATACACACCGGCCCTTTGCGGATAAGATTGCCCACCACTGCTATAGGTTATGTGTGCATCAGATTTGTACATTAACACGTTAGGTAAGCAAGATGCAGTTTTCTCCCCCCCAAGAGCAAACATCAAACTAGTTTATGGAGGCACAGGGAACATGGCCGGGGGCACCATCTCGGGGGGGCCACACTCAAACACACACAATCGCTAAGGGCAATTCAGGGACATCGATTCACTTTGACCACTTGTTTTTGGGCTGGGGGAAGAAACCAGAATCCCCATCGGGAAGTCACACAAAGACGGGGAGAACGAACAAGCTGCACACACACCAGTGGGCCTGGAGGGTGAGGCTGCAGTGTTAACCGCTGCACCCAGGTGGTGCCCCGCCTGCTGAAAAGACAGACATTCTCTTTCTACTGGTTTTAGAGTGGATTTGAAAGTGTATAGAATTACTCACCACCAGACTACTGACTGCCTCTTCACGGTATTACCAAAGATTCTGCCTTTGAATACAGCAATCTTGCAGATTTCTCATATTGATTTCTCATATTCTTCCGTCTTCCCAACCACTCTATCAGTACAGGGTCACAGTGGGCCAGGAGCCTATCCCAGTAAGCACAAAGCACAAGACGGGATAACAACCTGGTTTGTGTACCAGTCCATTGGCAGTTTAGAGATGCTGGTTTGGCTTACTGCATATTTACAGATTCAGGGAGGAAACCAGACTATGCAGAGGAAATCTGTGAAAATACAGACTATTGCCGACTTACAGCTGGGGTCCATTCTGAATGTCAGGCCATACATCGAAATGGACATATGTCAGAATAGGATAATCGCACTGACTTATACGTGTGAGACTGAGACTGGGAGATGCGCATGAGATTGAGATGGACACGTTGCCATACAATATAGTACTTTCCTGCAGCAACTATTGTATAATGTTTAATGCGGCCGTACGATAGCTGCCTGATATTTATTTATACATTAATTTATTTAATTTTAAGAAAATGAAGATAAAAACTTGGTATATGTGAGTCATTGTTGGGGACAGTCAATACAAGATGAATGTGCCGATTCCTGTTCTGTTGATAGCTGGTAAAGATGGTAGAGGATAAATGTGCATCCATCATGTTGAAGGGGAAGAAGGTGCAATGGTGTATGGCTCAGTGGCTCAGGATGATGTGCTCGTAATCAGAAGGTTGCCGGCCCAAATCCTGGGGTCGGTGGAGTGATGTCACTTCCCTGCTCTTTGTAGTTTTAATTAAAAAACATGTTCATCAGACAGTTAGCTTTGCCCATATAATATGGGAAAATGGCAAACATTTATATGCCATCCAAGTATTAAATTGTAAACATTCCAGATGGGTTTAAAAAGCATCTCAGAAACTGGGACTATAAGCAAGCAGACCTGAAAAGCATGAAGGGGAAGATTGTGTGGGTTTGCAGCATGTCCTTTCACAGCACATCGATCTTCCTCTGACGCTGTACCTTCACACCTCAAGCATGAGGATTATAAAAAGGGTGATTGACAAAAGCTTTTCCTGCTCAAAAGACGCGTCATTACAGAAAACAGGTGCCGAGCAGCATAGCTTAGCATGGGCACTCGTAGAAATGCGGGGAAAAAATACAGGCATTATCATTTTCCTCTTCTTGTCCTCGATGATGGCTTTCTGAGTGTTTCACAAAAGTAACGGCACGCTTTCTGAATTGCCTGAATATGACTTTCCAATTATGTTGTTTGTGAAAATCTAAACCGGCAATTACAGGCACCTCTCGCTGAGTCATTCTCTATCCATCTCCAGCTGAAGAACAGTTCACACTGAAGGAAAAATAAATAAATAAAACACAGAAGAGGACTTGGGGAGTGGGGTCAAGTAGCCTTTGGCCTTAAAACGAAAATGATTCTGTTTAAAAGGGTTTGTTGTATGAAAGCATGTTTACCTGTCCTGCTGCCATTTTTTGATAGATCACCTGTGTCTGAACAGCAGACCCATTTTTATTTTTAAAACTCCCGTTTTTCCCGTTTTTCTCCCGTATTTTGAGGCCATGTCCTGGCACCCACCTGATTCTCCCAGGAAACTCCCATAATTCCCATGGCCCTCAAACTGTATTATAAATAATCATCATACATGGATTTGTATGTTTGGCTGACACTACCCAAGTTGCCAGGTTGTATATGAAACGCGCAATTCACACAATTCACACACTACTTCCAATTTCAGCCCATCTGTCACCACAACCTGGCAACCCACAACCCAATTCAAAGGGCGTGTGCGGCTATTTTCAGTGCAGGCCGGCTACTGAAAATAGAGGGATTCTTATCTATCTATTTACTTATCCACCTCTAACCAATTAAAAAATCCTGCCTTTTGAAACCTAAACGTTAACAGGTATATCTTTGTCTAAATCTAAACAGAGGTTGTTATAGTATTCGCTAGCAGCTCTTGTGTTACCATAGCATGATCCTGCTAAGAAGTCTGGGACTTAAACTGCTGTCCTTCTGTGTGCAGGTGCTACATCACCCTATCTCAGGCCCTGGGTATGAGCATGGGCGGAGCTCCAGCCGGCCCTGCCGGTACTGGGAAGACGGAGACCACCAAAGACATGGGCCGCTGCCTGGGGAAGTACGTGGTGGTCTTCAACTGCTCCGACCAGATGGACTACAGGGGGCTGGGTCGCATTTACAAAGGTGCCTCTACCAGTCGGATAAGTCGCCTTGTGTGAAATGACTCCCTTTGCCATCGCCTTTCTGCAGAAAGAGATTTACTCATTTTGAAATAAGGAATTTTCAGTTAAGATACATTCCTGGAATCATTTCAAGTTATATTATGCCTGTTGTATAGATCTGGTATCCAGTTAAGACATTTGAAATGGCAATTTTATTCCCAGAAAAAAAGGAAATGGTAATTCACAAGTTTTTGCCAGCATACAAAGTCTGTTTCAGAATACACACATCAGGGGCTCTGCTAATGAGGTGAAAGTACAGGCGTGAGCTCTGTCCCAAATTATAGGACTGAGTGCTATTCTGCCTTACGTTAATTTAGTACACACCTTTATCCAAAGTGACATACAGCTGAGGAAGCTGTGTCCGCCAGTCCTTGGTGCAATTAGGGTTAAGGGGCCGACGGCGGCACCACTCGATCAATCATGGGCTTCAAACCGACAACCTTATCCCATGGATGGCATTCTGACCTGCTGAGACACACACCAGCCCCTCTTATTGTTTACCTTTAATTAGGACTGATTGAGTATTATCTACCCTTTTTAACCACCCCAATGACTGAGTCATAATTGGATTGGTTCTAATAATACGCTCGAAGTCGTTACTGGACTTTTTTTGATGTCGTCTATCGCGTGGTGGAGATACAGACAGAGTTCAGCAGCCAGCAGGGGTCATTACATCGCCAAAGTGCATGTAGTCACATCAATTTAGCCTCAGTTTTGGTCTGGTTGTTGCTCGATGAGCCTCTGAAGTCAGATCAAACAAATGATATTTCGCACAATGTGGGGAGGAACAGAGCTCAGAAAAATATTGGCTGTCGGGGAAAAAGAGAAAAATCATCTTCTGCTTTTTGATATGTGGCCTGAATGGAGACATAAAGAGGTCCGAAGGAGATTTGTGCCGTTAAAACTGCGAGGCAGAAAGAGGAAGATGGATAGTGTAAAAGTCCCGCTGTGTCATTTGGTGCACAATCAGTGATTCATGGGCCTGCTCAAGGTGCGGCTGCCTATCCGCGTTAGATTTGGAGCGCTACATATAATGAGAATCCTATATAGAAGAAGAATGTCTTGTACCAAGCTGCTGCCATAATGTTCTGTATGACGGATAGACTGGTGGAATACAGCACAACCGGGTGAATATTTATGAAGCATGATATGTGTCACCCAGAATGAGAGCAGCTAAAGTGGACTATTAAAAAGAGATCTGTTAAAATGTCCGTGGCATTCCTGATCACTTTATCATTTTGCTGCTTGGGGGTTTTGACAATTCGAAGTCGCATGGTGCTTTCATAGCTCTCATTTACTTATCCAGGCAGAAATCAGAAAATATTGTGGGGAAACAAGAAATTCAATGTAGTATCAACTCAAGTTACATGCAAACAATTCATTCCAGTTTATAATACATTCCTGATTTAAGTATGAAATCCCTGGCCCATTATGGAAAGCTGCTCCATTATATGAGTTCATCTTCACAGAAACTGTGGGCCCCACCGTGCCAAGACTATCAGTTACACACCTCTAGCACTGAAGCGTGTGTGTTTACAGTCTCCAAGGATTCATTTTGCTGCCCATTTTGGCCTATATTGTGCAGAACTCTGCCGACCTGCAGGCTGTCGTCTTTCCTGCATCGTCTTAGAAATCCTGCTTATTATAAAAGTACCAAGGTGGAATCAGCAGATCGCCGTCACTCTACTGAGAGCCAACCACAGTGACACTTTGTCCTGTATAATGATAGGCCATACAGACCCTTTGCTACAGCATAAGCCTCCTTTCTCCTGGTCAGCAGCTACATTACACAGCAGGTGCAGTCTGACTCATGGGAGACGGGGGTAACTTTAGGAGCATCATTAAGAATGCAGTGACGAACAGTCACGAAAAAAATCACCAACAAAAAATGTAACACAAACCAATAATACTTTATTAATAAAAGCTGGAAGTATATCTGGGCTTTTTTTAAACAATACTGTGATTTTTTTTTAGGTGAGGCAAGGGATACTTGTTACTCCCCGAGTGCTGTGATTTGATATCTACCAATCAGCTTTTTAGACTGTACAGACTGGATGATTCCGTTCTGGCAGACAGGTCATGTCGAAATGCACATATATAGGATAATTATAATGACTTTTAGGTGCGAGAATGATAACCCAAAGTGCTTTCCAGTTTAAAAACAATTGAACAAATACTGCATACACAGTAAAATATAGAAATAAGATAACACGAGGAACAGTGAAATATCAAATATAATAATATGAAATAATAAAATATCAAGAAAAAGTGCTTACAAGAAATAATAAAATAAATAAACAAACAAAATGAAAATAATAATTAAAATTAAGGAAATGTAAAACAATAAGCAGCAGAAAAAGTAAGAGGGCAATTAAAACAAAAGTTAAAGAGTTATTAGAATGAAAGTAAAAGTAACTTAATACTAAGCATTAAGTGACATAAGTCGCATAGGTTGTAAGTCCGGAACAATCTGTATATTCAGTGTCACATGTATGAATCTCAACATGCCTCAAACACGCAAACTTTATCGTCATGTGAGCAGGCTTCGGCAACTTAGAAAAAAATGAAGAGGCAGAAGGTTACATGTGTTTCTCAAAAGCAAACGGGGAAGTGGACATACAGTAATTATTATGGTACCCAGAATGAGTGGCCAGACGATGCATGGTGTAGAGCCTGCTGTGACGCTGGCGTTGGGCCTGTCTGACAGGCTTGGCGCAGGCTGGGGCGTGGGGCTGCTTCGACGAGTTCAATCGGATCGAGCTGCCCGTGCTGTCGGTGGCGGCCCAGCAGATCTACATAGTGCTCCAGGCCAAGAAGAACAAGAAGACCACGTTCGTGTTCACGGACGGCGACGTCGTCGACATGGACAGCGAGTTCGGCATCTTCCTAACCATGGTGAGAAGAGACCATGTTTAATACTCGTTGTTTTCAGCCATCATTTCGAAAGCCACTCTTGTCAGTGCTCTGTGTTAGCCAATGAGCATTTAATCTATGTGAAAAGGCTAGCGTCCCTCAACTCGATTGATTTTATGTGTTGGTGTCTAGGTTTTCACTTTATTACGTATCGATTGCGTCTTCCTTTTGTTCTGTCATTCTCTTTTCCAGTCACACAGTTCACAAATCCATCCTCCAATCTCCTAACCGTTCCTCCAGTGCAGCGCTGCCGTTTGTTGAATTCCACATGAAATTCATACATATTTATCAGGCAGCTCATTACCTTCCAGGTGGTTCTTGTACACATCCCGTGGTCGTCTCCTTCCCTTACTGGAAGCTGTCAGCATGCATTTTTTTTGTGCTGTGTCATGCAGTCAGCTGACTCCTTAACCACGTCTCTATCTCCCTCCGGTGCCTCCTTACAGTCTAATCAGACCAGCATTATATTCAGGAGGCTCAGACATTCACAAGTAAGGCCTGATTGAAGTATAACACTGGGCAGCCATTGAGGCTGGATCTTTGGGTCCCCGTACTTTTACAGACACACCGCTTTTCACCATTTTATTCTGAATTTCCACACTATTGTGTTGCCTTTCTGTTTCCCATGTGTTCAATCAGTATGATTTAGCATCAGCAGTAATAATCGCACGGAGATGCTCGGTGATGTGATAGTGTTTCCCAGATGCCCAGAGGCTGCATTGTTTTGGAGGTTTTATGAAAGAATGTCAGCTTCCCTGTTCGTGTATTTAAACCCTCAAACCGTGATGCAGTTACAGCACTCTGTTACATCCAGCCATTTTTATCACCTAATCTAATTTCATTAACAGCTAAAAGACAGCTCAATGCCGTATGTAAAACCAGATTCAAACAGCTCCAAGCAATAAGCAATAATTATGCAATAAATTATAATGCAGAACAATTAAAGTTACATTTTTGTTATTTGTCAGATGTTTTCGTCCAAAGCAGCGTAAAAGTGAGGATCAGGCAGCAGGGTCAGCCAGTCACTGGAGCAGTTGCAGTTAGGGGCCTCGCAGGGGCCCAGCAGTGATGTAACTGCCAGTCGTGGGATTTGAACCGGCTACCTTCTGATAAGCTGCAGAGCCCTGCAGCACCCAAAATGATAGAAACCTTAATAAGAGGGACAAGAAAAATAGGTTCAGCCTCACAAGGGCCTGAAAGCCTAAATAACTGGACGGCACCAGCATTCTTCCTGCACTGGTTTTACACTCGTTAATATGAATATTGCCTTCACTGCTTTGAATGCTATACATATTGTATGTTATTGGGTGTTGATGAATTACACTGTTTGCTGCTTTATTGTATATATCGATTAGCGCTGTCATGATTACTCGAATCTTCAATTATTAAAAAGCATTGATTAAAATTTTCCTTCTAGATTATTTGGCAATAGTTGCAGTTGTCTGTCAGTATTACAAAGCATAACTTAAATATCATCACAGCATGGATCTTAAGACTTTCAGGTTTGATGGACTGAGACAACTGGAGCGAGGTTAGCCATAGACATGTGCTACTTAGCCTTCTGGATTAGCCTAGCCTGTCTTTGTCATCACTTTGACGCTTAATTTACTTTCTACTTCCTCAGTGCTAAAACAAAAGTTAGCTCTGTCACATAACCGTGTCATCTTACATAATATGGTACATACACTGCCCAGCCAATAAAAGTCGCCATTTGAATTTTTCGTTGGACTGTCTTTTATCATTATGATGTCATATTACACGGTACATTACTCAGTTATTGATATAATCAATAGTGACATCTCATATTGATATCTCCTATGGTAAATCTTTTGTAAACATCTAACTGCATAGCTACATGATAATTTGTGTTGATCTCTAGTTTGTATTTTCGAGGGTTGATGGTTATCCTTCTCTTGGTAGAACCCGGGCTATGCAGGCCGCCAGGAGCTTCCAGAAAACCTGAAGATTCAGTTCCGTACGGTAGCCATGATGGTTCCGGACCGAGCTATCATCATGAGGGTGAAACTTGCCAGTGCCGGCTTTCGGGAGAACCAGGTCCTCAGCCGGAAGTTCTATACACTTTACAAGCTATGCGAAGAGCAACTCTCGAAGCAGGTAACTTTACCCTGCAGTGTAACAGCCAAAAGGGGTACAGACAGAAGCAATGTTTACCACCATTCACACCTCGCATTTGCAACCGGTCTCCAAAGTATATGGGGCCCCCTGATGGCCACAAACAATCACTACTCTAGATGGAATTGAGTTTTTGAATGGAACCACAGAAACAACAAACCTGCCTCTGAGTACGGAGGAGGTACACAAGTCAATTTTGTGCTAAAGAAGACCTGCATTGATCAGTCAAATAAAACAGTGTAGTGACAAATTACAAAAAACTGGGGAAGTGGTCTGTTTACAAAAATATGTAGCAAGTTAGTGCTCAGGTTAATGTTCATCCATCTGTCTGCATCAATAAATATGAAAAACTGTGGATGGAATTAAGTCTTCTGTACAACAGTTATTTGATTAATCAATTAAGAGGATGGTTCATTGATTCGTTAATACAGTGATCAGAAAGCAGTGTGTTTTTCTTAATATATATTCTTTGTGATAATTTGTACAAAATGTTTCACTTGGCCTTTGATCCCACAAAACTACTACACATAGTGCAGAATGCACTAGAAATAGATGTATGTAGTATTTAAGTAGTAGTTAGTGCTGTAAGTGGTACTTCATGCTCTAAGACTTAGAGCATGAAGTACCGCTTAGAGCACTACTACTTAGAGTCTAAGTACTGTAATTGTGCTCTAAGCGGTACCTCATGCTCTAAGTGGTAGTTATCTATATTATTTCGTTATAAACCTAAAATTAACTGCATGAAAAGCTATGAGGTACTTTACAAACCATTCAGACTATTTACAAGTTAATAGAACTGTTACATACATGTAAATGCATATGCATGTATATGTGCACATGTCTCGAACTGAAAATCTCACGCTTTCCAGCTGACCAAAGTTAACAACCCTATTTAAATGTCAAAAAGAGTAATCACTAGCTAATTAGAAGCATAACCAGGACCCTTCTTAAAATAGGCAGCCTGTCAGTGATTGTCCTGTCCTGGTTGTTCCCCTGAACACTCTTGCGGACCAGAACCAGTAACTGTAGCTCCATCAGCAGTTGGCTTAAAAACATAAAAAGTGCAAGCGACTCATTAGTGTTAGTGATTAATGAGTACATACAACAGTAAAACTATGAGCTCAGGAGTTATTTGTATTTTTTTATTTAAATGCAAGTTAAACGTAATTTCATATTTTTGCAAAATCAAAGCCATGTGCTCCACCTTTTGGTCATCACTAGGTACTACCCCCTTCCCCCCTTGGATTGCGCTGACTAAGTACCTCTCTCCTGACTCATGCTGACTCAATGCATTTCGTAATTCCACAAATCAATTTCATCCGCGAAATGACTTTCTTTAATTCACAAAATGCATTTTGTCCATGAAATGACTCTCTTTAATTCACGAAATGCGTTTCGCCCACATAATGATTGTGTGTGATTTACTAAATGCATTTTGTCTACAAAATGACTTCCTTCTGTCCACGAAATGCAAAGTCCTGATACAGTAAAATCCCGTTATAGTGGACTCGCTTATAACGGAATAACGCGTCTATAACGGACTAGGTCCGCTGGCGCCTGCACGAACATGCAGAAAAAGCATCGGATATAGCGGACTCGCATATAACGGAATTTCGCTTATAATGGACAAACAATTTGGTCCCCACGGCCGCTTTCAGCTGTAGTTTTTTTCCGGCTATCATGGACGTGCAGCTCCGCCTACAAGGCGCGTGGCGTGCCGGTGATATCCAGCGCAGATACGTAGTCGGGATTATTAATAGTCACACATCTGGTCAGGTAAAGTTGGATTACTACATGTACAATACAATAATCTATGCCACAAGTGTGTTTGCTGGGGTGTGGCATGAGTAAATGGTGTCCTGTAGTTGTGTTCTGGGCATACAGCAACTCTGGATATAACGGATTTTGGATATAACCAGGTCCCTTGAAGTCCGTTATAACGGGATTTTACAGCATCAATTCTGTGCACAAAATGAAACATCCCTTTTGATTTCTGTGCATGAAAGAAAGTCTTTTTGCTTTTTTGGACAGAAGGCAGCAAAACATTTCCTGATTTTGTCATTAAATAATGCTTTCTGAGGCATAGAATGCATATTGTACGCGAAAACGAGTACTTGACATCCGGCGCCCCATAGTTTTTTTGCGGCATTCACGCTGAACGCTAACGCTGCCTCTCAGTTTTTCCACTCAGTGGGTGGAGCTGAGTGACTTCCGCCTGCTATGACGTCATGACAATACCCTTTGCAGTACGTGGAGCATAAGAACATCAGATAAGAGAGTGACGATCTGGAAATATTTTACACTTTTAACAATTTGCAATCTTTTTGAAAACAACACTTTGAGAGGAGGGAGTAGCGTTTCAGTGGAAAATCTCATTAAACAAAGTGCACACGATTGTGCGAGACAACGCAAGTAATATAAAAAAGCAATGCATGATTTGGGAGTCGATAGTTGGGCTGTTTTCCGCACTTGCTGCAGCTTGAGGGGCTGCTATGTAACAAAATGTAAGGCACGCTTTTGCCAGTGGGAGAAACACTGTGAGGCATTGTAAGCATTCGCCACTGGCGTATACTCTCTTGGAAGATATTCAAATTGAACTGTAAATTGCCTCAAAAATGCTTAAAACAAGATGTACAAATGAGGTGCAACAGTACATTATATATATATATATATATATATATATATATATATATATATATATATATATATATATATATTTCTAGTAGCCTAATTAAATATTTTTTGGCTTAGATTTTTTCATTTGTACTTATTAATTTAAAAATATTAATAAGATGTATACACACATAAGATACTAAAGTAAAAAGAGCTCGTATCAAAATCTGTATTGGTTTCAGCAGTTGTGTATCGGAATTGGATCGGAACTGAAAAAATGTAGATTGGAAAATCCCTATTTAATACAGTATAGCATAATAACCTGTAGGTACAGATAACATAGCCTGTTTGCTATATTATACGATCTTTAATGTAAATCACTGATTTGAAGCTAGGGATATCATATTTAACAAGCTGACATTTTAGCATTCTATAGGCTATAATATGATGCGTGCAATTCTGACATAGGTTATAGTTTTGGCAGTGGTTCCGACATATTGAGTCCAAGGTTCTAAATTAATGTTTAGCAATATATAATATAAGCAATGTCTGTAATAGTGTAGTTAGTACTGGTACTAAAGAAATACAATACCCAACAGCTTTCAAAAATCCAGTACCACGGTACCTTTTCAGTTTCAGTATCCTGTGCAACACTATTCTGCACAAACTCTGAGACATTTGGTAAAGTAAAAAATCTTATTGGTGCAGCATGAATAAATGTAAATCACTGCGTTGCATATTTGATAAACCTGTGTCTATCATCATGCCTAAAACGACTCCAAATAAGCTGCAGAATAAGGACATTAATCATGCATTCCATTCTGCTGTGCAATAGCGCTTTCCTTCCTATGTTTTCTTCAACGCAAAAGGTCTCACGGTGATGACGAAAGCGTGCTCGGACCAGGATTAAATGTAATGTAAGCGCAGGCTGGAGCTGGGGTGGGGGGGGGGGGGGGGCAAGAGTGCCCGGGCACGGGCCAAGTGTGAGTAGTCTAAGCCCCGCCTTGCTCACCTCTAGGTTCACTATGACTTTGGTCTACGAAACATCCTGTCTGTGTTGAGGACGCTGGGAGCAGTGAAGAGGTCCAACCCCGAGGAACCGGAGAAGACTGTGGTGATGAGGGTGTTGCGGGATATGAACCTCTCTAAACTGGTACAATCAAATTCAATTTACTGTTTAGTTTTGCTTAGATAACTGTCCTGTGGGCTTTAGGTTTGTATTTTGCTTTGACTGCTGAGTCACATCTGCCTAATTTGCTTATTAAAATGTATAAGGTTAGTTTTGCTTGGCTTCTGTATTTTAAATAATGGTCAGTTTCTTTTCTGAGGGAAGGGAAGGGTGATCGCCTGGATTGCGGCACCTACAGGGGGATAACACTGCTTTCAGTGCTGGGTAAGGTCCTTGCTAGGGTCATCCTTAACAGGATCCGTGATCACTTGCTCACCTATCAGCGACTGGAGCAGTCTGCTTTGTCACCTAAGAAGTCTATCATTGACCACATTTTGGCACTGAAGGTTCTCATCGAGCGCAAGTGCGAATATCATCAGAGGTTCTTTGCAGCCTTTGTCGATTTCCATAAAGCGTTTCACTCAGTTGATCGAGTTGCCCTGTGGGACATCCTGAGACTTTGCGGGATCCCCCCGAAGTTGCTGGACATCATGGCTGGTCTGTATACTGGTACTGTGAGTGCTGTGCAGAGTGGAGGGAGAACCTCCGCATTCTTCCCAGTTGATTCTGTGGTTCCCCAGGGGTGTGTTCTTCTTCCTACTCTGTTCAATGCTTGTATGAACTGGGTGTTGGGCAGGGTGGTGGGGTTCAGTAGCTGTGGGGCGTTTGTTGGTGACGAAAGATTTACTGATCTTGACTTTGCCGACGATGCTGTGATCTTAGCGGAGTCAATGGAGGCTCTGATCAGGGCTCTCGAGAGACTGAGCGAGGAGTCTGAGTGTCTGGGATTGCGGGTGTCCTGGTTAAAGAGCAAGATCCAGGCATTTAATGACTTCTTAGGCACAGCCATCAGTAGTGTGTCAGTCTGCGGGGAGAATGTCAACCTTGTCAGCTGAAACAAAGACTGGACTTCTTTGGTACTGTGTCTCTTCAGAGAATCCTTGGGTACCGCTGGATTGACTTTGTGTTGAACGAGCGGTTGCTAGAGGAGTCCCGAATGAGGCACATCGCCTGCACTGTGAGGGAGTGTCAGTTACGGCACTACGGCTGTGTGGCGCGTTTCCCTGAGGGTGATCCGGCTCACAGGACCCTCATTGCTGAGGACCCGAGTGGCTGGATCAGGCCAAGGAAAACGCCCAAGTAACACCTGGCTGTGGCAGATGGATGGTCACTTCTGGAGGGTGGGACTGGACCGTGCATCTGCCTTGGGGGGGAGCGGGTTGCCAATTAATTGATAAATTGGTAATAATTTTATGATTGTTTTAATAGATATCAATATATTTTTATTTTCGTTTTTGTCTGACAGTGAATTAAATCTTAAATAAAAATCAACGCTAAAAATTTATTTATAATAACAGCAGCGAAATGCGCAATGCATACTACAATAATTGACACACATATATTAGATATAACTATAGCCGGCCTGCTGTGTTTGTTTTGGCTTGCAGTGCATTAGAGGTTACTTAGCAATCATTGCATTTCTGAAACGAAGTAATGTGTCAGAGGTAGACTGTGTTTGTATCTTGAATACAGATGAAGTTGTTTAGCACGTGGTGTAATCTTCAGTTACACAGCACTCGATTAATCAGCTGGAGCGGATTTATTGTTATTACATAATAAAACTTTGTCAACAGGCATCGTGTAAGACTTTTAAGCCTGTTTCAGCTTTAGCCGAAAGAAGGCCTTTTTGTCAGGTTGAGGGAGACTTTGTACAAAGATTCATTTCTGAGTTGAGTTGTTTAAGGCTTACATTAGGCGTATCTCATGTGCCTTTTCAAAATATGAATATGCAGACTTTTATTTTTATAATGAATACAAAACAAAAGCTAAACAAAAGGCAGATATGTCTATTTCGTCATTCTTCTCCTCTTTTATACTAAAATATAATGATCACATAATTCATTCTAACAAATAATAGTGAGAAACTATTAATCTAAACTAACAAATGATTTTCTCACCGTTTTCCTCATGTGCTGTGAAACATGTCTATTGGGGTACATGTCTATTGGGGTACATGTCTATTGGGGTACGCATCATTGGACACTTCACCCACTCCTGAGGTGAACTTTTCTGTGATACTGCCCATAGGGAAAGGACAAGGAAAAAAAAACAATGAAAGAATGCCAAGTACACGTTTCACTGTGTGTGTGGAAAATGTAGTTGGCATATGTACTTCTTAGGGGCCACTTTAGTAGGTATATCTGCCAACAGCCTGGTCCAACAGTCAGACAATCTTGTGATCATGACTCATAGAGCATGCAGACAGGCTCAAGAGGCTCAAGGTTCAACAGAGCTTCAGGATGTTGTGCCGTATGTGGGGGCTCCAGAGTCTCAAAGAGCCATCTTCCAGGGAGTTTTATGTATTACGGTTTTACACGTATTGGTGTGATAAAAAAAAAAAACAAAAACAAAACAAGCAAACAAAACAAACAAAATAAAACCATCCATTCAGCTATATTTCAGTGGCCGAAAGTCCATTGGTAATGGAAAAGGTCAGCATAAAATGGAATTCTTCAGGTGCAGAAATGGAACATTTGCCACACTTGTTGAATCCATGCCTTATAGGAATTCAGGCTGTTCTGTAGTTAAAAAGGGGTCCTGTCTGGAACTAGGCAGATGGATGTAACAAGGTGGCCACTGAATGTATACACTGCTTGGCCCTGTTTGGTGTCGGAGGTTCTATTGATAATGCAATGTCGTTGTCATGGGGATTTAAAATCATATTGCCTCTAGAAGTTTTGATAGCTAACAATGAAAAGCCCATGAAAACGGACAGAATCGTTTCCTTTGCATGGCAGAGATTCCACACAGGTTTTTTTCTTGTAGCCTCCAGTTTGGTTTGTGATACAGACCATTATTTCACTGAATTGGAATGTGTTGGGAGAGTGTTCTGTTTTCTGTGGAAATTGAATTATATTGTGCATTTTTCACAACTAGATTCTTATGCATATTTTCAGTTGACTTGCTGAAATCTAGATATAACAAATTACATTACTGAAATGATTTATTTAGTTTTAGAAGGATTTTTTGGGCAGAAATAAAATCACCTGGTACCTGTTTGCCCAAGGGATAATTGTTTGGTGGTTACATTGTATTGAAGGAACCAGGGAGTCATTGCCGTGGTGAATCCTGATGGATGTGGTATTTAAAAACATAACTACATAGTTTTTTTTTTCTCATTGAAAATATTTTACCGCTAACATAAACGAGTCTCTGTATGGACCAGTTGATAATCCCTGGACAGAACATAAAATCACACCATGCTTTTTGTTTTCAGTTATTTGGGTGGGTAGGTTATCCACAAAAGTCAGTATGATATGAAAGAGCTTCTCCTGATGGGCTGCTGCCCTGTGCCCTTCTCAGGTGGATGAGGATGAGCCTCTCTTCATGAGCTTGATCGACGACCTGTTTCCGGGGATCACCCTGGACAAGGCCGGCTACCCCGAGCTCGAGGAGGCCATCTGCAAGCAGACGGAACGAGCTGGTCTCATCGCTCACCCGCCCTGGGTGCTGAAGATGGTGCAACTCTATGAGACCCAGCGGGTCCGGCATGGTCAGTATCCATGGGTGATGCAGCCTCACCGGCGTGGCCAAAAGGTCAAAGGTCATGATAGTTACTATATAAATCACTGAATGGTTAATACCAGAAGTTTTTAATAAGACCAGGTGCTGAACAGTGATTGGTAGACAGACAGACAGCTAGGGGTAAATTTGGGTATTACAGCAACAAATACAAAGACAAAAGGGTACAGAAATATTAATGGTATACTTAAAGTAGAAATAAAATGAAATTAAAAACAAAAATTTAAAATGTATTTAATTTACATTCTAATATGTACAAGTAATAAACAAAAAAAGCAAACAAAATAATGTCAGAAAACTTGTTATTGGCAGTTTATATCTGCCTTTTATAGCTCAGCCAAAAAGACAAAACAAAACATTTTTGTGGATTTTTTAGAACTACTTTTTGTCCTTGCAGTGTGATTACCTTGAGAAGCATAAAGTGAACTCTTTGGTAAAATTGTGTTTTTGAAAAAATGCACAAGAATAAAGTACGAAATCAATATATAACTTTTGGCAGAATGGCCCGAGAACCATTACAGGTGGTATGTTAAGTTTACTACTGCAAATACGTATAACTTTTGAAGCAGGTTAGTTTTTCGTTGTTTCTGTTTAATTCTGCAAACAATTTTGGTTGCGACTTTTTTTTGGCATAGGACAGGGGGCATGAAGGGGGCGCCTCTTGGTCGTTCTTCATAAGTAGATTTTCATACTACATCATCATGGGTTATCGAAAAAATGGACACTTAGAGCATGAAAGGGGGACACTTTCAGTCATCCAGACGAAAGGGCAGCTGCCCAGACTCCCTTCCTCCATGTGCCTGAGGATCTCTATAGCCTCAGATGTCTTGTGCCCTTTGTTCAGGTATGATGACCCTTGGACCTAGTGGAGCAGGAAAGACCAGCTGCATCCACACGCTCATGAAGGCCATGACGGATTGTGGGGCACCGCACAGAGAAATGCGGATGAATCCCAAAGCCATCACCGCCTCGCAGATGTTTGGCACACTGGACGTGGCCACCAATGACTGGACAGATGGCGTGTTTTCCACCCTGTGGAGGAAGACGCTGAAAACCAAGAAGGTTGGGATGAACGCTGGAATGATGGCTCTCATTATTCTTGTAGAGCTGATCAGAGGCTGACGGCAATGAATTCTGATTTGTGGGTCATCCAGGAGGTCCTGGATATCACACAAATTCATGGTTGCCTATAGCTGCAAATCAAAGCGTTATAGAGCCCATGAGCTTAGCAGTTACTCTGCACCAGTTTGGCATTTTCTGTTAATAGCAAAGCATGTAATTACGGTTAAAAACATACTGCTGTTGGAGGTTGGCCATCTGGTCCACTTTGCTGATTGATATTTTATGCACTTGGATGCAATCCAGCAATACAGATTCTGAATTTTACATCCAGCTGAATGGCCGAAATTGTTGTGGGAGATTTTCTTTTTATCAGCCATTGTCGATCTATTTCGGGGGTGTCAGTAGGTCATTCCAATTGGGAAGTTCGTTTGACTGTGAGCTGCACTGTCAGCTACAGATTATAACTAGTGTTTCAGCAATATAGTTGATGTTACTGTTTGATGGCTGTTTAAGTTCCCCCTTTAAAACTCTTCTGCTCAGAACTGACACATTTATACATCTATAGATGATCTGCTCTTTTTATGTATTTTCTTCTGGACATATGCAGTAACAGCCAGCTTAAATCATTTTAAAGTGTGTCATTGTATGAAAGGTTTGCTTATCAACAAATCTGTGTTTGCCTTTCATTGGCTATTCAAAATAGACTCCTTTAGTTTTTATGGTAAATTTATGAAAAAGATGTAACACTCTCCATTTCATTTTCCCATCACTGTTTCTCATCATACCGTAATTATAATCGTAATAATATCAGAATTGCTATCAGGTTAGTTTTGCTGCCAAGTTGGACCTGGCATGTCTGACTCGCCCATAGTGTGTGTCAGGGGCAGATCCTGGCATGGGAAAGATGGGAAATCTCCAGGGTGGCATCTTCTAAGGGGGAATCGACATAGCAAACTCTTCTGGCCTAAAACTTACGCCGTTACACCCCCTGCCCACAGCAACGGCTGCTGGGGGGACGGAGCAGCGCTGAAACCTGCCTAGGATGCCAGCTGGGCTTCGCGCAGTACTACTGTGTGTGTGTGTGTGTGTGTGTGTGTGCCTCATTATGGCTCCTGTAGGGTTCTGTGTCCTGTGATGGACTGGCAGCTCCTGTAGGGTTCTGTGCCCCGTGATGGACTGGCAGCTCCTGCAGGGTTCTGTGCCCCGTGATGGACGGGCAGCTCCTGTAGGGTTCTGTGCCCCGTGATGGACTGGCAGCTCCTGTAGGGTTCTGTGCCCCGTGATGGACTGGCAGCTCCTGTAGGGTGTTCACCTCCAGCTGTATCTGCCGTTCTGGCAGCGTTATCTCTTTCTTCATTACTTCAGCTGTCACCCCTGAAACCTCAGAAAGACCCGACATGGCCGGACCAGATAACAAAACTCCCTTCTCCACTAACCCAGAGACAACGCTCTGCAACAAAGTCTCCTTAAGCTTTCTTGCCTGAGTGGACACGGGGACCTCATGGCTCTCAGCGATCTGTAATAGCTGATCTTTAGTACAAAAAGTCCTCTGAGGGATCAAGCATAAACTCATCCTGAACAGAAACCATTTTCACACCACAATACACCACCCTAACGCGACTACCGTCCCAACCTTAACCCGTTAAGGAAGGACACACACAGCATACGGGCCCTGTCTAGGATGAACTCCAGATCCTGACCTACCCCCATGAACTATTTCACCCTGACTAGTCTTCAAGGGCTTACCGGGCTCGAGGCAACTTTAAACGCAAAACTCGTGACAAGTAACCCCTTGTCCGAATGCGTACCCCCACCCAGGATTACCCCCAAACAAAACAAAGAGAAAATAAGAAAACAGTGTTCCGATGGATGAGTTGCGCCGAAGCGAAACCCAGCTGGAACAGTCTGCCTAACTGGAGTTCAGCCTTATACACGATCCCTAGTACAAAGTATCTGCCAATGCAGATCCCGGACGAGCCCCCAATTTTGTCACGTCCCTGTCTAGGGTAAGGGCAAGTGACAAAAGGGTCGTGTCACGCCAACAACCAACCGAACAAAACATGCCCAATCTCCGGTCTGTTTAAGCTTCTAATGATTTTATTCAACCGAAGGACTCGGTTAACAAAGTGATCAGCATCACGGGTCATAGCAACGACCAGACAACCGACAACTACAGGCAACAAAGGCTGCTGGGCTCCAAGACTCTTCTTCTCTTCAGTAAGCTGGGCTCGCTTTTAAAAACGCCGCGCTGGCTGGACGGCCAACCGGAACACCCGGGACGACAGGCGGGGCTATTAATCCCCCAATCCGGTCCCGACGCGTCTGCCTGTTAGAAGGGAAAGAAGAAAAAAAACACAGGCAAAGAGCCCATGGCACCCAACTTGTCCCAAAACATGCAGGACGTAACAGCCCCGTGATGGACTGGCAGCTCCTGTAGGGTTCTGTGCCCCGTGATGGACGGGCAGCTCCTGTAGGGTTCTATGCCCCGTGATGGACGGGCAGCTCCTGTAGGGTTCTGTGCCCCGTGATGGACGGGCAGCTCCTGTAGGGTTCTGTGCCCCGTGATGGACGGGCAGCTCCTGTAGGGTTCTGTGCCCCGTGATGGACGGGCAGCTCCTGTAGGGTTCTGTGCCCCGTGATGAACTGGCAGCTCCTGTAGGGTTCTGTGCCCCGTGATGGACGGGCAGCTCCTGTAGGGTTCTGTGCCCCGTGATGAACTGGCAGCTCCTGTAGGGTTCTGTGCCCCGTGATGGACTGGCAGCTCCTGTAGGGTTCTGTGCCCCGTGATGGACTGGCAGCTCCTGTAGGGTTCTGTGCCCCGTGATGGACTGGCAGCTCCTGTAGGGTTCTGTGCCCCGTGATGGACGGGCAGCTCCTGCAGGGTTCTGTGCCCCGTGATGGACGGGCAGCTCCTGCAGGGTTCTGTGCCCCGTGATGGACGGGCAGCTCCTGTAGGGTTCTGTGCCCCGTGATGGACTGGCAGCTCCTGTAGGGTTCTGTGCCCCGTGATGGACGGGCAGCTCCTGTAGGGTTCTGTGCCCCGTGATGGACGGGCAGCTCCTGTAGGGTGTTCAGTGCCTGATACTGAGTCCAAAGTGGCTCCAGCACTGGAAGGGATACATGTTTATGGGAAATAGATAGATCTCTAGTGAGTGAACTATGCCTTTTTCCAGGGGGATCATGTTTGGATAGTGCTGGATGGTCCGGTGGATGCCATCTGGATCGAGAACCTGAACTCCGTCCTGGACGACAATAAGACCCTGACTCTGGCAAACGGTGACCGCATCCCCATGGCACCCAACTGCAAGATCGTCTTTGAGCCCCATAACATCGACAATGCCTCCCCAGCCACAGTCTCTCGGAATGGCATGGTGTTCATGAGCTCCTCGGTGCTGAACTGGCAGCCCATCTTGCAGGCCTGGTTGCTGAAGCTACCTGCCCTGCAGGCTGAAACTTTATCTGGCTGTTTCAACAGGAGCTTCCAGGTTAGAACCTCTCCAGCTGTCCTCTCCCTGTCAAACTGTTTATGGTTTTTCTCATAAATACATATATAAGTCTGACTATTATATCTTGCTTTTAAATGCTTATAGTCCCTATAAGAACCATTTTAACAATCATCTCTTATTTTAGGAGGTCTTCTTACTTTGTGGCCTTGGTGTGGAAATATGTGAAAATAGCTACAATAACTAGTTTCTTTGGTGATCAACTCAGCTTTGTGGGTCTTTATATTTTCTTTGTTTAATTATAAATACATTTATGTTCACCTAATTTTTCCCACCAGCTCCTTAAAACGTTTATCCTTCATGTTCGATTATTTTAGGTCTAAATGTGAAGCCAAGATTTTTGAGGACATTAGCTAATAATGATAGAAAAAAAAATGTATGTAAATGCAAATACATGACCTGACACAATAGCAGAACTTAAAAGGTTTCAATTCTTTTTTTTGTGCAGTGTGTGCAAATCCTTTGCCAAAAGAATCAATATAATTCATATTAATGATATCTGTATCTATCTATCCAAACCTGTAATTGGATTAAATGTGTCATTCTTCTATCCAGCACTAAGGATAGCATTAATAATTATCCGTCCATCTTCTGAGACCACCTGTCCTCTTCAGGGTCACAGGGGGGTCAGAGCCTATGGGCACCAAGCAGGGAACAACCCAGGATGGGGCACCAACCCACCACAGGGAACAGCCATACATGCAATTTGACAGCTCCAATTAACCTCAGCATTTTTTTGGACTGTGGGGGGGAAACTGGATTACCCAGGGGAGACCCCACAACAACATGGAGAGAACATGCAAACTCCACACACATGGAGCTATGGTGGAGACTCAAACCCCAGTCCCAGAGGTGTGAGACAATAGTGCTAACCACTGCACCACCATGCCACCATTAATGACAAAGGAAAAGAATTTCGGGAGAAAAAAAGACCCGAAATGTGCAACAGAGTTCAAATCCAGTGTGTGGTACATAAATAAGGGATGAATGTTAAATTATAGCTGTCGAATTAAGTATTAAGTAGTCTGATGACTTGAGCGTGGAAAGTCCTCCTGAGTTATGTCTCTGTTTCTGTGATCAGAAGGTCACCGGTTTGAATCCCATGCTTGGGAGAATAGTCTCATCACTGTTGGGCCCTTGAATAAGGCCAGGGGGTGCTGGGTACTGTAAATGACCTGACCCTGCATTCGGACCCCGCACTTTTCGCTGACCTCTATATGTTTGCGTATCTCTCAAAGGAGAGCAAGATGTGAAACAGAAAGTTTCCAAAGTACTTGTACAAATGGCAAATAAAGTGTCACTTCGTACATGGATATGTAATTCGTAGTCTAATTATTTCAGGACAGAGTGACTTTAGCTTGTCCGGCAGCTGACTTGTTTTCTCCATAGAAGGTGCCTGTCTGACTCTGCAGCATCATTAGCCACAATCGACCTCCTCCTTGGACACTATTACCACACACCAGCATTGTAGTAAAGCAGGAAATTGGTATCGGAGCCAAACCCCTCTAATTTGTCTACACAGGATTTAATCAACTTTGTTTCCACTGCCGTGTCTCCGAAAATGCACATCCTGGAGTGTATGTACATCAAGCAGGCCATTGACCTTTTGCAAGTAAGTGAACAGACTGGCATTTCCCCTTTGGCTGGAGGGCACTTTGTATTTGACTGATCCATTTAGAAAGACGGCACCTGCTCTTGTGGAGACGGTTGCTAGGGAGATGTTTCATCATTGCATCACTGGCAGCAAATTCCTGAGCAGGGACGGATGCCTCATTTTCTAAAAGACGAAACTGTTAATCCTGTAAACGCATGTTGACCGCACAAGCCATTATTATTTAGGAGAACGTTGCTGGTATGATTGTATGCTGCGTTATTAAATATATCTTTATTTTACCTTCAAACCTGCCAATGTTTCCTAAGGGGGGGATTTATCAACTGCTGTTACGAATCAGATATTCTTCAATAGAATCAATAGATTTAGAAAGTATAAAAGTATGAATTTTGAAGGCAAACAGTTTTTCATGCAATTTAATGTTGTGAGCTTTCTGTAATGGCTGCTTACCATAGCACATTGTTTCCCAGTCCAGTCCTTGGGGACTTACAGTCGGTCCATGTTTTTGCTCCCTCCGAGCTCCTTAGCAGACAGTCCACAAAGCCCTGGAGCTGGGAGGGAGCAAAAACGCGGACCGACTATGGGTCCCCGAGGACCGGATTGAGAAACACTGCCATAGGGGATTATATAAACAACACTAGTTAGACAGTGTATATGTGTGACTCTGAACCTAGTTTATTAAGTTCACGTAACTCACCTCAAGTCAGAAAAATGAGTGGAAAAGGCAGGTAATAATACAAAATCAAATTTTTGCCACAGCAATATCAGAAATATAACAAAATGTGCCAGTGTGTGATATTAAAAGTGAAATATACACTTTGTTATGAAAGCACTGTGAGTGCAGCAGCGATGCTTGCCGTCGGGCTTTCACAGCGGGGGGCAAGAGGTGGCGGATTGGAGAATTGTGAAAATTCATGAATCTGAAAGCAGAATCCTTTTTTAATAGGTTTTTTCTTCCATATTGTCTTAAAATAAACTACCTCAAACTACTGAGCCTAGATCTAATTTAAGATATGAAACTGAATTAAAGGTACCATAGAATGCATTGATTCATTTATTGTCAAATAGTTCTCTGATGTCTACATGGAAGGTATGTGGATATGGTTTTGTTGAAACATGTCCAAAAGTTGTTTTTCAGGCCCATTTACAACCCGATTATTTGGCACTAGAATGAAACAGGCTGTTTTCCCTTTTTTGGTGGGCTTATTATTATGATAGTGAGCTCTGCTCTGATTGGCTAGTTTACAATGAGGTACTGTGATGCCTCACACAGAACCAATTTGCAGCACATAACTGTACCAGTCCCAGTTCAGCTTAGGCACAACGTTAGCATCGTAACTTTGTTTTCAGCATTGTAACAAAAGCATTGAAATTATTTTTCATCTCAGGGCACAAATAATTTTACGATGCTAGTTTCATCATGCAAGTTTTACATTTACAGCTTGTAAATGTGTTGTTTGTAATTCATTTGGAGTTCTACTTTTTTTCTGCAGCATTAATTATATATTTGCTTAGCTAACCAAAAGTACGTAGCAGGAAGTATAGAAGCCTCTTGTCAATGTCAGTATCGCAGACTTCATGATGTTGTTTACTACTCCCCTGCTAAACTGGGGTACGTTTTTTCCAAAGCATAGTTGCTAGCAACATAATTAGCAACTTACGCAGTTAGAACCACGCAACTGAACGCTTCCATCGTAAGTTGCTAACAGGAGCTTTACAGTAATGTACCCCTGACTTATTTTTTAAAGATGAACGCCAGCCATGCCTGCTGACGGCTGGGTTTCTTGGGAAGGGCCGACATCCCCGTCACAGCCTCCAATGGCAGACTTACGCATATAAGCTGCCATTTTCGCTGCTGTCCTCCGCTTTGTACTTCCCAATACCTGCAGAACTCCGAAGTCCGAATGTGCATGTCCAATCAGCTTGAAAGTGGGCTGGCATTTGTTATGTTTACGGGCGTGGTTAAGGCTGTTACGTAACAGTCTAGGAATTTCAAAACAGCCCATTTCACTTCCTTATTTCACATATTCAGGGTTATATTTGAATGAGGGAAAAACAGTGTTTGAGATTCACGGTATGTTATTTCCATGTATCGAACTCTCCTTTTTCAACTATGCCAAAATACAGTCAGATTTTCATTCTGTGGCACCTTTAAGATATGGTACTTATGGAAATGAGAGCACAGTTTATGAAAGGCAGACATGATTGCGCGCTTGCAGGGTCTACTGCCCCCACTGACGGAGGAGGGCGACGTGGCCCGTCTACATGTGACACGACTCTTCGTGTTCGCCATCATGTGGTCCGTGGGGGCCCTCTTGGAGCTGGAGGACCGGGCCAGGATGGAGGACTTCCTGAAGTCCCACTCCTCCTTCCCAGAACTCCCGAAAACCCAAGGAGACGAGACCATCTTTGAGTTTGTGGTGAATGAACACGGAGAATGGGAACACTGGTCCAGAAAGGTATGACTGGTCAGAACTTACATACATAGGCTCTCTGTTAATATAAAGAAATTAAATGCACTCATGATAATGCTTTTCTCTGGCTAACCTGAAGTCTTTGTTATTACGTACAAATGTGAATGACTGGATTAGATGTGCAGGGCTGCAAGGCATAAGAAATCTAAGCAGCTGCTTAAGGCCCAGTGGCCAAAAGGGGATCTCTGTATGACCAGCCTGTCAGAATGGGAAGGAAGATGACAAATGACAGCTAGGTTAATCAAATTTTGGTGAAGGCCCTGAGAAGGTTTGAGCTGGCCCTGTATATGAAGATATATGAAGGTCATGTTAGGAGTTTTTTTTTTGAGATTGTAGAGGGTGGTGAAACTGAGTTACATACAGACTTTAAATGCAGGCAAGGGGGGTGGGGTAGGACGGGGGTGTCCCTTTTTTCAGGTTCTGAGTGCCACTTTTCGATCTCTCCCCTCCCCCAGCCAGAAAAGTGAGCACATTCCCCCCTGATTCGCTTCCCCGGTCGAGCACCTGTCCCTCGAAAACTCTCTGCATGGCACAGTTTAAATGTATAACTTGTTAATTCATCATCGGGACATGAGCCCCCATAACGTAGCCAGGGAAGCAGAGGGAGTCACTGTGTGACTTTACAGCCTCATTTATTTCACAAGCTCCAGAAAAAAAACGATATATGTGGTAATGCAGTGGGAGAATGTGTTTTAATCCCTTACTGCGGCTCTTAATGAACAGTCTTCAATACTTGTCACTCTACAGCAGAATCACTCTTTTACGGGTATATTTGGCCCAGCTGCAGAGAGTTAAAGCATGTCTGTACCTCCTCATGTGCAGGTCCCTGAATATATATACCCCAAAGACTCAGTCCCAGACTACGCCTCCATCCTGGTGCCCAATGTGGACAATGTGCGGACAGACTTCCTCATGCAGACGATAATGAAGCAGGGAAAGGCCGTCCTGTTGATTGGAGAGCAGGGCACGGCCAAGACAGTCATGATCAAGGTGCTTCTCCCATCACCTCACTCCCTTGGACCATAAAATGCTCCACACCCTACTGTAATATTTAAAAATGTGCCTGAGCTGGTTTTTTTATTATTTTTTTTGCCTGTTTAGGGTTATATGAGTAAATACGACCCTGAGGCTCACCTGACCAAGAGCCTGAGCTTCTCCTCGGCCACCCTACCCAACATGTTCCAGAAGAGCATCGAAAGCTACGTTGACAAGCGCATGGGTGCCACATATGGGCCCCCTGCTGGTAAGAGGATGACTGTCTTCATCGATGACATCAACATGCCAGTGATCAACGAATGGGGTGACCAGGTGAGCAGAAATGTACAGTAATTTACAAGGTAACATGAGGTTTATGCTTTGTGGATAACAGGCTAATTATACTGTTTTGGATGAATAACAGGTGGTGTGGTGATGGAGTGTTTAGCACTGTAACCTCACATCTCTGGGACTGTGGCTCGGGTTTCCGCCCCCCCCAGGGTTCCATGTGTGTGGAGTTTGCATGTTCTCCCCGTGTTGTTGTGGGGTTTCCTCTGGGTTTGCTGGTTTCCCCGCACAGTGCATAAACATGCTATGGTAAATTGGTGTTGCCTGATTGCCTGTAGCTGTGAATGGTGTGTGTGTCCTGCACAGGGCTGGTGCCCCGTCTTGGGTTATTCTCCACCTTGTGCCTCTAAGCCATAGCTGTCAAGTCTCCCGTTTTGGCCGGGAAACTACCGTATTTTACCCCTCTTTCCCGCCGTCCTCCCGTATTAGTATTTTCCCGTAAATCTCCCGTATTATAGTATCATTTTTTTTTTAATCCTCTGCCTCTCCAAACTGAAGGGTCAGTAGCCTCGCGAGAACTGCCACCTGCAGTAATCTGCAGGTCATTTACAACATTAACCAGGTCATAAATGCGGAGGTTAAAATGGCAATACTGTGTGCCAAAAACAACGTTACTTTCACCTTCTGTGACGACTTCAACAAGGATACAAAGTCTGCAACAAATCTGTATAATAAGTCATTAGTGAATGCCAGAGAGCCACATGAGTGAACATGAGAAGAAAATGTGTAATGAAAATAAAATGTAAATGACAAGTGGTTATTTTAGATTTCTTGTACACCTGTCTTAAAATGTAAGGGATACTGGAGCTTGGGTGGGGTGGTGGGATGGCTCACGGCGGGTGCCGGAAAATTTCCCTTATTTTCAAATCCAAAACTTGACAGGTATGCTCTAAGCCTTGGACCCCAGTGACCCCGTGTAGCCAAGTAAGTATAGGAAGAGGAAGAGGATGGATGGGTTTAATAAGTAAAATACTGCCATCATCCCAATAAATTTAAAACAATTTTGCACAAAATATATTGTCAACATCCATAAAAATATACTCACCCTGTGCTGTGGCACCGTATTTTGAGAATGCGAAGTTGAAATGTGGTGAAAACCTGCAAATTGGAACTGTTTGCTATTTTATGAGCAAATTATAGGACTTATTTTCAGAAAAAATAATGTAAATTAAGGGGAAAAGCCACAGTTTTGTTCGCTGAAGGCTAGTGGATGAATTCAACCAAGTGGAATATTTACCTTAAAATTATTATATTTAAAATTTACCACGACAAATGTACATGTTCCTAGACAGAAATGGATGACGAGGTATGCATTTTTCAGCCAAGCTACATGCTCTAAATCCACATTATATCAGTCTGTTTGCAGTGCAAATCCAGCAAATCTGTCTGCTTTAGGGTTTGGGGAAACACTTGTGTGGAATTTGTGCTACCGAGATTGATGTGAAAGTGGATAAAAAATTGATTCATTTATATATTGATTTATTTACTTTCTTACTTACTGAAACGAAAAACAATACTTATACGACACATCTCTGCACTATACATTTATAGGAATTATATAATACGCAGGTTACATTTAAACTTGGCCAGTTTTATCCCTATACTGACACCGGAATGGTGTTAGAACGTTTTATACAGTACAGAGCAGTCTAAAGCGGTCAGAGAAAATGGGTTTAAATGGCATTGAAATTATTTTCATCTAAGTGTAAAACTACAATATTATGTCTTTCAAAGTGTGTTAGCTTAGCCATTTCAAAGCCTCTCCTTAAGTCAACCCAGTATTTATTGCTGTACCATTTGTTCCTATACCATTCTATCATCCATGCATCCATCCATCAATCAGTCAATCCATCCATCCATTTTCCTCTGCTTACCTGGGAGCAGGTCGCTGGGGCAGTAGTCCAGGCAGAGATCCCAGACCTCCCTCTCCCCAGTTTCCCCAGTAGGATACCCAGGTGCTTCCAAGCCAGCTGAGAAATATAACCTCTCCTGCATGTCCTGAGTCTGCCCCGGGGTCTCCCTCCCTAGGGAGGCACCCAGGAGGCACCTCAGCCCGAACCACCGCGGCTGCCTTACGTTTTTGCCCCTGCTGGATGTCCAAGCTCCGCCGCCTGTCTCTAAGCCTGGTCCAGGCACCCAGTGAAGGATCTCATTCAATACACCATTGTTTTTTTTCCGACCACTAGCACACCCTGTTTGGCTAATCAATACCTCATTGAGTTATATAACTAATTAAGTTTCTTAATTAATTGAGCTGTTGGTGAAATGGTTAGGGATGGTTTTGGGAATTGACCTGTTGTTCTTCATTGGCTCTCTCTGCTCCCTGCCCCCCTGACAGATCACTAATGAGATCGTCCGCCAGCTGATGGAGCAGGGGGGCTTCTACAACCTCGACCGGCCGGGGGAGTTCACCAGTCTGGTGGACATCCAGTTCGTGGCGGCCATGATCCACCCGGGCGGGGGTCGTAACGACATCCCTCAGCGCCTCAAACGGCAATTCAGCATCTTTAACTGCACCCTGCCCTCCAACTCTTCCATAGACAAGATCTTCCACACGGTCGCTCAGGGCTACTTCTGCCCCGAGCGAGGCTTCCCACCTGACGTGTGCACCCTGGCGGGGGCGCTAGTGCCCACCACGAGGAAGGTGTGGCAGGCCGTCAAAAGCAAGGTAACATTGTGGAAGAGATTGATCGTGAGACCTCAGTGTCGAGATCAAGATTTGAGTTTCATTTGTTATATACACTAAAATGCACTGTACATGTGTGGAGTGAAATGCTTTTTCCACCTGAAAAAGGAAAAACCTCAAACAAAGAAAGATTAAGATCAACATTATTTAAACTAGGGAACCTTACATGCAAATGCACGGTATCCAACTCAGCAAGAAATCTGACTTCGTGGTCCCTGGGATAGGCTCCATGCAACCCTTAACATTTTTATACATTTAGCAGATGCTTTCATACAAAACGAAAAGGAGAAAGCAGGATCAGATCAGATCAGGTCCCTGGAGTAATTGGGGCTTGTGGGCCTTGCTTACAGACACAACATGCTGCTGACCCTGGGATTTAAACCAATGCCCTCCTGATCATGGGCACAGTATGATAACCCACTGAGTCACAGCCCACCGCCTAGTGAAGTGGCATGCAAACTCGTTTCGTCCCGGGAAGACTGAAATGAACTGACTGCACATGCACAAATATTCCACAGTACAATCAAGTGCAGCTTAATTAGCGTAACGTCCTACTTGCTGTGCAGTGAACTGTAAGACATTAACATGACTGGAAGACGGTACAGCCTCAGGCAGGCAATGCTTAGTAAAATCTGAGCTAATCGGTGAAGAATAGCACGGTTCCCCAACATAAACCGGTACAAGATGTGCTCAGAGTGAAATTCATTTGTAGAGTTTTTCCGGCCCACTGGCATTGGGATGATCACTTGAATATCTAATGACTGTCTAGCTATCTGTCTTACAGATGCTGCCGACTCCTGCGAAGTTCCATTACATCTTCAACCTGCGGGACCTTAGTCGCATCTGGCAGGGGGTCCTGAAAGTGACCGCGGAGGTGTGCCAGAGCCCGGACGTGCTCTTCGCCCTCTTCCACCACGAGTGCTCGCGGGTCATCGCCGACCGCTTCACCAATCAGCAGGACAAGGAGTGGTTTGATACGACCGCGGAGAAGGTGAGTGAAAATCAAGCGCCAGTGATGTGTTAAGGGTCACCCAAGGCAAGAGGGTGAGAAAATAGCCCAAGAGTGTCTTTTTAGCATAAAAAAATGCACATTATTTAAGATGTAGGCAGTGACACATTATTTGCTTTGGTTATATACAAGTTGACAATTTTATTTTTTGATTTCAGTCGCAGATTTTTGTAAAATTCAGTTTGCCTTTGTGGGGACTGAAAAAAAAACCTTCATATCTTTTACCTGTTTTGAAAAGCAAATTGAGTTTTACGCAAAACGAAAGTAATGCCCCGTATCTGGTTTAATATTACTTGATTGGCGTTGACTCCCACGGCATTCCTCCAGCTCTGATATGTCGTTTTTGTTTCACCCTTTGTTTCTACAGATAGCGAGAGGGGACCACGGTGCCTCGCTGGCCGCAGACTCCCCCAGGGACTCTTACTTTGTCGATTTCCTCAGAGACGCCCCGGAGGCCACGGGGGACGAACCCGAGGAGGCTGAGCTGGAGGCGCCCAAGGTCTACGAACCCGTCCCGTCGCTCGACGTCCTGTCGGGCCGCCTGGGCCTGTTCCTGCAGCAGTACAACGAAGCGGTGCGAGGCAGCAACATGGACCTGGTGTTCTTCCGGGTGAGACTCCACCTCTTTCAGGTTTTCGAGTCGCCCTCTGAGGTGCAGGAGGCTCCTGTTGTTCAACATGTGGAATGTTGTACTAACAATTCCAAGTGTCAGATTTATTCGTTAAATAAATGTGTATACTGTGGACTCAGCTTTATAAGATGATAAATAGCCTGCAACAAAGAATATTTTATTTCAGTAACTAGAGAGTAAACAAAAGAAGACAAAGTAAAACTGTCAGTAATTTAAAAGTTATGCAGTCAAAGCTAAATGATTAATCATGTGGAACATGTTAACATATTGTTATGTGAAGTATTTCTATGGGTAGCGCAAGGTCAAAGCATAAAAAGTACAATAGAACGGCTAATTCTCTGTGAAGTGATCATGTATTTCTTAAAACATCAACGTTTAATATTGTTTGTTTTATGAGTCATCCTCCTCTTACCACGCGAACAAAACCCCGGTCTCTGCCTGAGCGAGAGGACAGTTTCTCTCGCCTCGTTTTCCACAACAACAGGCCGGTGACGACGGTTGTGTATGACGCAGATGCCTGGAGGGAGGGATTATACATTATAGCCCCCCCCCCCCCCCCCCCCCAATTACGTCTCGAGTGGGACAACCCTGCAGGTGTTAATAGCTACTTGATTGGGGCCAGAACATTGGCTTTAAATGCTGGCAGGGACACATTATACATATGAATCCATATTCAGTTTGGGCTGATTAATTCGTAAGCTGTTTGGCATCTCTTTAAATACTCGCGAAATGGGCTTTGTTTTTATTGAGTTGCCGTCAGGTTATTTTCTGCCCGATGTGCTCAAAATGGGATTCTAAAATAAGGCGTCTAATTGGGGTTTCAGGTGTGGGAATTGGGGGGAGGCCAGAATGGTTTAATGTCAGGAGCACCACCTTATATAATGGGAACATCTGAGTTACTTTGTGCTGTAGAATACTAAGGCAAACTGGAAAAGGTGTTTGCCTTAATGATGTTCACAGGCAGTTTGTCTGGGTAACATTCTGCAACACTGCTCAGAAGAATGCATTACCATGAAATTTAAAATGATAACATTCTTCGTTAATAAAATATCTTCCAGGTTGTAACAGGACCGGCTGTTTATGAAAAGTTTTTTTTTATGTGGGAGGCCTTAGAATGCACAGCCTGTACAGTATTGTACTGTGCAGAAATTCAGCCAGAAATAAACTAGCAGTGCAGAGTGCATTTTACTGCCTGAAATGGTGATCAATATTTGTACCATTACAGATATTCCTGCACAATGCATTTAGTTTGAACTGGAACTCAGTGGAGAATAATTATATGTAATTTCCAGAAGCAATTATGAAATATTGTAAGGTAACAAGAGAGATAATGGCATATAAATTTTAATCAGAATATTGTTTTACTAACCTGAATACCAAAAACTGGATGAGAGTAACTGAGCTTCTTCCCACCTGTGGGCACTCGCAGCTTGATCATGGAATGAGAATGGAAAAAATGGACTTCACTGCTGTAGTGACAGTCTGACTCCAGCAGTGCTATAAAAATGTAAATCGGCATATTTGCGGGCAAATACAGGCCCTGTATACTTTCAGAGGGCTGTGTTTTGCCTGAAGCGATCAGACCTGCCGGTTAGGATGAGCGACCTTTGTGCAGTGTGGTGCAGAGGCTCAGTGGGGGACACACCCCAGGCTGGAGGGTTTAATTCCACCCCCATTCTGCGTCTCATAATGTGAGTGTGTGTGGTGTGCGATGGACTCGGGCTCCATTCAGCCTCATACCTTCTCAGTAGGGGCTTCAGGTGTTCTGCCACATTTTTCTACCTTGCATTTGCCCCTCTCTGTTGTGTATCTAATCTCTTGCATTTACTATCTATCTGAGTTGTGCCCCGATTGTTACTTGACGGTTGTCATGGAGCCTCCACCAGTAGCAAGCTGTGCCGACACAAATGGCTACCGGCCTCCGGTTATGATTCTGACCTTGTATTGGAGGGATCCCGTTATGTAATTTAGTTTTAAAATAGGCATTTAAGATGATTACATCCGAATAGTGACCAGTGAATGAGGATGTGAAACATGAATGTCTTCCTTTTCTGTGAAATTAGCATTGATTAAGTTGATTTAATTAGTTTAACAAAGTGAAAAACGCAAAATTGTATGAACTGGTATAAATACTGGTTGGTAACATGACAATAAATGACAATTATAAAACCCGTGCTTGTGCTGCCATGGGAAAAAAAAAAGCACTAATAAGAGATATTTAAAGTTATTTATCAGAGTTTTATAAATGAATTTGTTTTCCTGCTGTGATACTGCTGTAACGGTTGAGAATGGCTGCCTGCACGCTCCTGCTAACAGGACTCCCGGAGAAGCAGGCCGTGCGGATGCAGGGTCAGCACGTATCCGCTGACCGCTGCTGCTTTCTCTCCCATCGACAGGATGCCATGATCCACCTGGTGAAAATCTCCCGCATCATTAGTACGTCTCAGGGAAACGCGCTGCTGGTGGGGGTGGGCGGCTCCGGCAAGCAGAGCCTCACCCGGCTGGCCTCCTTCATCGCCGGATACCAGAGCTATCAGATCACACTCACCAGGTGCAGCGTGATCCCCCCCCCCCCCCCCCGCTACTCAGCAGGATAAATTCCCACAGCTCACTCAGTCCGTTTGTTGTCGTTTTTGGGATGAGGCCGCCGATGATCTGAAGTCAGGCTTCCTCATCGTATGTTACGGTACAGGGAACCAAAACTCACTCAGACCTCATGTAATTCAAGAAGAACATTTGTTAAATTTCCAAAAGTCACTAAGTCCAGGGAAATTTTGTCAAAGTGTCCCGTGGAGTGAGAAAATTTTAAAGTTGGCTCTTCAATTATAAAATCAAAATTAACAGATTTAACAGAAGCTTTTAATATACATGAAGATTTAAATTATATACTCAAAATATGTGAAAATGGTCATTCATAATCTCTGTCACTTAAATTATGCTATATGGACAAAGGTTTTGGGACACATCTCTCATGGTTGGGTGAGTTTGCTGTGGAAGAACTTGACTGGCCTCAACCCCATTGAACACCATTGGGTTGAACCAGAACAGAGATTGTGAGCCAGGCCTTCCCATCTAACATCAGTGCCTGACCTCACTAATGCTCTTCTGGATGAATGGGCAAAACTTCCCACAGACACACTCCATAATCTTGTGGAAAGTCTTCCCAGAAGAGTGCCAGCTGTTATAGCTGCAAAGGGGGACCAACTCCACATTGATGCCTGTGGATTTATACTTATTTGGCAAATGCATTTGTCTAAAAAAATCATGAAAAGTAAACGACAGGTTGTTTTATATATTATTTCCTAGAAACACCACACCATAACCTAACTGGAAAATAGGGAAATACATACACTATTTGTACAAATGTATTGAGACAATTGGCCATTACACATACAGGAAGTTTTATGACATCTCATTCTAAATCAAATACTATTAATAATTTGATCAAATACAACCCCACTCAATGTAGTATACTCCATTATGTACTGTAAATACATCTATCAGAGAGTAATATAAATTTACTTTACATTTCTTGATTGACACTCCAATGTCTACCGGCAGGACGTACAACATCAGTAATTTAATGGATGACCTGAAGTTCCTCTACCGCACCGCCGGTCAGAAGGGGAAGGGCGTCACCTTCATCTTCACAGACAATGAGATAAAGGATGAGTCCTTCTTGGAGTACCTGAACAACGTGCTGGCATCCGGAGAAGTATCCAACCTGTTTGCCCGGGACGAAGTGGACGAGATCGCACAGGAGCTCATCCCCGTGATGAAGCGCGAGCAGCCCCGTCGCCAGCCCACCCCCGAGAACCTCTATGACTACTTCCTGTCGCGGGTACGGAGCAACCTGCACGTGGTTCTCTGCTTCTCGCCGGTGGGGGACAAGTTCCGAACCCGGGCGCTGAAATTCCCAGGCCTGATCTCGGGCTGCACCATGGACTGGTTCCAGCGCTGGCCCCGGGACGCCCTGGTGGCCGTGGCCCACCACTTCCTGGCCCAGTACCGGGTCGAGTGCTCCGATGAAGTGAAGCGTAGCACGGTGGGAACCATGGGCACCTTCCATGACCTGGTAGCTGAGAAATGCGTTGAGTACTTCGACCGCTTCCGACGCCAGATGTATGTCACTCCCAAATCCTACCTGTCCTTTATCGAAGGCTACAAGATCATTTACTCTGAGAAAATAGCCCATGTTGGAATGCTTGCAGAACGTATGAAAACAGGTAAATAGAAACAGTTATGGATGGAAATAACCTTGAATGAAATGTGCATAGTGATTTACGGAAGTTTATTTAATCTTAAAAAGATACATGTATTATTTAACTGTGGCAAAAAGACCCACAACAGATGTATTATAAATATGATGTATAAATATTTTACTTGTGAAGAATATTTCATGTTATTTCACATTAGTATCACCATCCTACTTTTCCTGATAACTTTACCTCCATCTAAATTCACCAGGTCTTCCATTATAACATTGTGACACCAGATGTTCTTCATAGTTGTAGCTTTCAGTTATTGCCTTATGCCCCTTCATGACAATGGGCTTTGGTGTAAGAAAGTTACAGCACAATGCCGTCTTGTGTCCTCTTACTACAACTGTAAGCCAAGTTTGTGGGAGATGTGTGGTTCTGTACCCATGATCAGAAGGTTGCCGGTTCAAATCCCATGATCAGCCAATTGATTCTGTCCTTGGGCCCTTGAGCACGGCCCTTAAACCCAAAAGGTCCAGGGACTGTCTGACCCTGTTTTCCAAGTTGTATAGTACTTTGCTCAGGATAAAAATATTTTCTAAATATATGTAAATGTAAAGTCAAAAAATTACATGATAAAATAACAACTGCACAGTATGAAGATAAGTAGGTTGAATGTAAACATAATGAAGACCTTCTATAAATGTACATTTTATTTTCAAGGTCTGGCCAAGCTGATGGAAGCTGAGGTGTCTGTCAGCCAGTTGTCCAAAGAGCTGGCCCTGAAGGAGAAAGACCTCGAGGTGGCATCCAAGAAGGCAGATGGCGTCCTACAGGAGGTGACCGTAAAGGCCCAAGCAGCTGAGAAAGTCAAGGCACAGGTGCAGAAGGTGAAAGACAAGGCCCAGGCCATTGTGGACGAAATTGAAGCCGACAAAGTGGTAGCAGAATCCAAACTGGAAGCGGCTAAACCAGCGCTGGCTGCAGCCGAGGCGGCACTACAGGTGAGCATTGGCTGGTCGGAGGATGGGCCGAGATTGGTGGGGATTGGCCATTCAGAGGTGGGCAGGCCGTCGCTGGTTAGCAATGGCCCTTAAGATGTGGGTGGGCCGAGGATGGTGATCATTGGCTGCTCGGAGGTGGGCTGGCCAGGCTGGTGAGCATTGGCCCTTCAGAGATGGGCGGGTCGAGACTGATGAACATTGGCCCTTTGGAGGTGGGCAGGCCAAGGCTGGTGAGCAATGGCCCTTTAGATGTGGGCGGGCTAAGGTTGGCGAGCTCTGACCACTCGGAGGTGGGGGGGCTGAGGCGGTACTGCACACAATAATTACTGACTTATATTCCACCCAGGCTCTGTACTGGAAATGTCTTAGGAAGATAGATAGACAGGCTACCATAATTTATTTATATGATAACTTATAAATGAAACACTTCATTTTTTACAAATGTCATCCAAATATCCAAAGTTATCTAAACTACATCTAGTGTACATTTTTATTTAACTATGTTTTAGTTATTAACTTTCTTTTTTTATCATGTATACTTTATGGCATGTGTGGCTAAAATGAGGCCATTAAGCTGAGCCTCTATACACGTAATCTATGCATGGAAGGCACAAACTGGTGATTTCTTTAAGAAGGATTTGCAAGGTTTGGTAATGCAGCTTGGGGTCACACTGAGCCTGGGGGGTTATTGGTGGGGGGGGGGGGGGCTCATAGCCCTGGCAGGGTGGGGGTACCGTATGCTCATTATTTATTAATGCCAGCCCATCTAGAAGAAAATACACTCATTCAGCCACGAAAGTAGCTCTGGCAAAATAAGAAAATAAAAAAGGTGAAAAAGGTCCCACATCTCAGCCTGTCCAATATGCAGCCGTTCGGTTTGTGCAGCGCAGCAGCCGGCTGTGGCGACTGACCTTTGGGTGAATATCACGGCAGCCTTTCGGGACCAAATGGTCTCTGTCTCACTCATGATAACCTGTGAAATACGACGAATGAATCCCACAGTGATGTCTGCCATGGAGGTGGCTGGCCAAGAGCCAGATAAAGAACCAGGGCGATTAGAATTCAGTATATGGGGTACACACACACACACACACGCGCGCACATGTCGGGTATACCTATCCTTATGGGGCCCGCTTATTCACTTCTATGGGAAAAATGCTAACGCTAACTATGACGACCTTAACCCCTACCCAGCCCTAACCATAACCACAAGTAAGCAAACAAAATATGTCTTTCGCCACTTAAGGTTTTTGATTGCATAAAAAAAATATGTTCCCCACAATGTCAAAATAACAGTTTTTTATTACATTGTGGGGTATATCTGGTTCCCACCATGTAATATAAACATAATCCACACGCGCACACACACACACACACACACGCACACACGCATTGAAGAAAAAAAACTGATTAAAGATGCCGTGATGAATTTTATACACATTCATTATAACAGGTGGAAACCCTAATAAGCCATTCTAATCAGTGGTAGAAATCTGAGTTTAATTACCTAAAAACAATATAATTGATAGAAATGTGTTACTCCCGATGATGTAATTGAAACAAAATGATTTCCCAGACACCAGAGCCTACATAAATTAAATTAATGCTACACAAATCCAATTAAAAGAGTTGATATCAATCCATCTCATTAAGTGTGCTTTCCAGAGTGATTTTTTTTCATAGTTGTAACTAGCAAAGACGAATTAATTTAGCCAATCACAGTGGAAAATTAATTTGTAAGTGGGACCCAAGCATCAATACATACTTGCATTTATTGGAGACATCTTATTTTCATTTTATATTTACATTTGGTCATCTTGACATCTTGATGATATTCAGTTTTAGTTCAGATTCAGTTGCTGTTCGGTCTGTATGTGACCTCTGGTATAGAATAAGTACGATTGGGGAAAAACAAACAAGGGTAACACGGTACTTCACAGTGGTACCAGTCAGACCCACCTGCAGGCATGAGCCACTATTATGGTCCACATTTAAATTCACTGATACTTTCGCATACCACTAGAGGGGGCTGCTACATACCCCATCCATCCATTTTCTGTACCTGCTGTCCTATTCAGGGTTGCGGGGGTCTGCAGCCTGTTCTAGAAGCTATGGGTTCAAGGGAGGGAATAACCCAGAATGGGGTGCCAACCCATGGCAGGGCTCATGCACATTTACATGTATGGGCAATTCGACAACTCCAAGTCATCTTAGCATGGTTTTAAACTGCGAGGGTAAGAGTATCTGGAGGAAACTCATCGACGACATGGGGAGAACATGCAAACTTCGCTCACTTAGAGCGAGGTTGGATTCTCAAACCCTGGTGCCAGAAATGAGGCAGCAGTGATAATCACTGCGCCACCATGCCAGGCCTGTGTTCTCTAGTTTGAAAACCACTACTTTAGGCAATTATTGCAATGAAATAGATTTACATCAATTTAAAAAATAAAAAAAAAAACATTCAATCGCATGATTGTATTATCAGAATAAGTGACATGTTCAAACGCTGAACTTTTCAATAGCAACGCATGTCGATAAATGCTGCAGAGGATATCGTCTGGCTCCCCCCCCCAGACTATCAAGCCGGCTGACATCGCCACGGTGCGGAAGCTGGGCAAGCCGCCCCACCTGATCATGCGCATCATGGACTGCGTGCTGCTGCTCTTCCAGCGGAGGGTGGACCTCGTCACCGTGGACTCTGAGCGGCCCAGCGTGCGGCCATCTTGGGCTGAGGCCCTCAAGCTCATGAACAACTCTGGCTTCCTCAGCATGCTGCTGTCCTTCCAGAAGGTAAGTCAGGTGGACTTTAACATACCATCTGTATACAGTGGCCTGTACTACAAAGCAGGGTTACTGGCTTATCGGTGTGACTTGTCAGATTTAAGGTACAACAGTTACCAATGTACTTCATATTCGTTCACTTTTTGCCCAGACTACCTTAAATCTGACAAGTTCGGCAGTTACCCCGCTTCGTAGTACAGGCCACTGGTATACAGGGACATGAAATGACGTTCCCCCAGGACCAGGGTGTGACACACAGCTGACATTGACACTGACAGCTTGGGGGAGGTCACTGTGCTAGGTGGAAGGGGGCAGGACACCAAGATTTTCCCCCAAATAATCAAAATGACCCTTTTCAGTAAGGCAGTCATTTACATTTGTTTTGCTTATTGATAACCAACCTGGAGAGCCAGTGCAAGGTTCATGCATTATGAAGCACTGGCAGTGTGCTGGATGACTTATGTAACGTTATGCTGGAAGGGGAGGGTGCTGAGATTCGGATTTGTACTGTAAGATGCACCTGTGTATTTACGTAACCAAAACTGTCAAAGTAGAAAAATTCAGTAAATGCTGTAAAGAAAATTAGAGACTTCCTGTGAAGTACTATCAGACTTTAGCTACCACTTCTAGGGCATAACTCACACTGTAATGCCGTTCATATGTTTGTGTTGCAGTTTCTTTGCATTTCTTTGCATTCTCACCATGTTATTTGTAAGCTGACCCTATGATTGTATGTCTTATGACCAAGGAATCTGATTACATAACATACCAATGACATCATTAGGTAAATGCATAGAATGAATGAGATATTTTGATCCATCTGTGGTGGTCAATAACAGTCCTTTAAAAAGTGTTGACAGTCAGGATTTACAGTATTTACGTAGCTGTAGGCTGTGACAGCCAGCTCTATTTACAGACACTCTGCCTTTTTTGTTGTGTACTACAATTAAACAATGGAAACAGCCCTTAATGGTATGACAACAAGGTTTTATTCACACAGTGTGAGGGTTGGCAAGGTTTATGCAAAACACAAATTGTTTATGCAAAGAAGAAAACTTTCTGCTTTTAATCTCCCTTCCTTTGGGGCAACAGCACTTAAGCTGGAGATGTGGTTCTAGAGAGTACAAGAAGAAAAAAATGAATATTAATCTAGCTAGGTGAATATAAACAGTGCAAGGAGATAAATAACATTATTATTATTATTATTATTAATAATAATAATAATAATAGTACAGTAGTAGTAATTGTTCCAGGCCAAATTATGTAGTGAGATTATTTATTTTAAGTAAATAAACATATTCACAATATGCACAATCTACATATTACTTGTTCGATCCCTTATTGGATTCTCATGATTTTATTTTTCATCTTACACTGTGGGTAAGAGGTGTGAACACATGTGTTTATTAGCAATACACTGCTTTGTGACTAAGGCTTTACAAGAAATACCATATCATTCTTCACCCTAAACGTTTTCAAAAAGGTTACCCCTAGTACTTCCGATCTAATATGTTAATTACAGAATATTGCCAATATCTTATCACATTTCATTAACAGTAATATTTTGCCAGGATCTATTGCATAATTCTTAAACATTTTTTGCATTGTGAAATCCATCACCCACCATGTAAAGTGCTGTCCTACCGGAGTAATCTGAAGTGTGTGCAGGTTGCTGCGGGGCCGTTGGAAGCAGAAGGAGACTTTCTGTACTGGTTAAGCCGGTGTGTACTAAAAATAATCTGAGATAATTAAGCTTTGTCCCATGTTAGCTTTCTGTTCCTATCTGTTATGTTAAACGGATCGGTGCCAACCCATGTCTTAAATCAGCCATAAAATACCCTCAAAACAATTTTTATCATCCAATTTGTTTCTTACCTCTTGGTTACCTTGTTTTTGGACCTTTCTTTTGACAGCATGCCTCTCGTTTTCAAGAAAAAAAATTATGGTAAAATAAACCTCAACCTCAGAATTATATAAATAAACTGAATTGGTCTTATCTTGTCTTACATGTATGGGCATGCCTTGCCTTGATTTTGTTTTAATTAATTTTGTTTAAATAGAGATTCCTGACAAAGTCAAAAAGCCTTGATGCAGTACACAAATTTATATTGTGCTTTTATGCATTTTAAACTTACAAACGGGTCGGTGCCGACCCAAACACGATAGCAAGATTAATGTAAAAATAATGATAATATCAACTTGTTCACCACCCACATGTATATGGATGGTATGGAAATATATTGTGAATGTGTTTTCTTTAAAAACTGCTTTGCAAACACAGACTAGAAGGTTGAACTAAAAGCCAAATCATAAATCTTGTTATCTTGCTTTGTGTGGCCTGAGTCTATTTCCCCAGCTAAGGCAATAATGGCCGGTAAGTCACTGTCAGATATCAACTCCAGGGTACTTGTCTGATATCGTCAGTTACTGATAATATTGTCATATTGCACAATTCTAGGTCACATCCTTTCCAATTATGGTAAATGAATTCACATATATGTAATATAGATAGATGGTCTCTCCCCAAGCATATGACCCTGCTTCGCGCACATGTGTCCGACTCAGAGACAAAGGGGGGGCGCCCCTCCTGAAACGGCACAAACCCACTTTGCAATGGGCAGCAAACAGAAAAGAGGAATGAAAGCTGGTGCTGAGAAACCAAGGATGAAGCGAAAAAGAAAAGTGCTGGAGTAAGATGCAGTAGCAGTAGGTGACAGCAGAAATTGCCAGCTACTGTAGCTAAGACATGTGATTGGCCCTGCAGTCATATGGCCTAAAATGCACTGGGTTTCTACCATGCTGTTCCTAACTGAAAAAAATAAAAAGATATTGGATTAGCATGCATGTCTGGCCGGTCCGGCAGACATCTCATCATGGATGACAGCTCATCAGCTGAAACTCAAGCCCAGCAAAACTGAGCTGCTATTCATCCCAGCTGATCCATCCCCACACCAGGATCTTGCGATCTCCCTGGACAACTCTCCTGTCCTTCGGTCACCGTCCGTAACCTTGGGGTCACCATGGACAATCACCTGTCCTTTTCTTCTCACCTTGCTAATCTTTCCCACTCATGCCGATTTCTCCTCTGCAACATCAGAAGGGTTCGTCCATTTCATTCCTGACTGGCTACTCAGATTCTGGTTCAATCTCTTGTCATCTCCAGACTAGACTGTAACTCACTCCTAGCAGGTCTGCCTCTGAAACTGACCCACAATGCAGCTGCCCATCTCATTTTCAACCTCCCCAGCTTCTCCGGTACCACAGCATTGCTACGCTCCCTTCACTGGTTTCCTGTAGCTGCCTGCATCAGATTCAAAACACTGATGCTCACTTACAAATCCAAAAATGCACCAGCGCCCTCCTACTGTACCTAAAAGAACTTATCTCTCTCCTTGCTGCCCCATGCTCTCTCCGATCCTCCAGCTCCACTCGGCTGGTCCCACCATCTACTAAGGCATCGAGACCCTTCTCTGTTTTGGCACCTATGTGGTGGAATGAACTTCCCCAAGATGTCCAAACAGCTGAGTCATTGGGTGCCTTCAAACAATGACTAAAAACCAATCTCTTTCAGAAGTATTTGGATTAGCACTTCCAGGATTATACTTATTTTTAAAAAAAAATGTTTTACTCGCCAACAGTGTTTTTTAGTGTGATAATATTCTTAGCCGGGTTCTGTTGAACCAGTATTAGACTGTATTCACTGATGAGACTTCTAAGCATGTAAGTCGCTCTGGTTAAGGGCGTAAGATACCGCAAATGGAAATGTGTTAGCACTACATACACACCTCATTCAAAGTTGATACTGATATATCATCGTTATGTCTACAGAGAAACATTCTTATGTCTTTGGGCACTGATGGGGTCTTAAATAAGGTAGCAGAGACCAGTGACTTGCTAAGGAGGCTACACTTGTTTTAAGTAGGTATAATCTTTGTCAGATATTCTTCAGCTTTCAGACAGCACAAAACCACTTCTGATTATTATTTTAATATGTAGCGTAAATATTTGGTTGATTTAGCAATTGCACATACTTTGATACTCTTGTTGAAAGTGTGCGTTAAGTTTGCTACCAATAGGAATCTTTGGTCTGATTTCATATTTTGCCTTTGATTTTCTGAAACTATGATTTATTTAGGAGTGTCTTTTCTTGTGCTGGCTCTATGGAGGACTCCTCTCCCCCCAGGCTGGTCTGTATTATGACACTCCAGGGCTGAAAGACAGTCCTGAAACTAACCTAGACCTGCGTAATGTTGCCTGCTGATCCACGTTTCAGTCACCAGACATTATCTGCTTTGCATGCCATCCACAGACCCTCATTTGAGTGCTGCTAAGAACACAGACTTTGTAAGCCTGTTCTCCTTTTTTTATGGATGATCGCTGAGCGTTGAGATCAACGGCCTAAATCACAGAAACTAGAAGTTTTCAGAAGTGTTCGTTTCAGATAAAGCAATCATCAGATAATCCACCCTTCAGTAGGTGGTGCCTGGGTTGTGACTCTTTCCAGATTTTTGCTGTTTGGCTGCAGGCAAGCTGTGATGTCTGTAAGTACAGTTACAGTCGGACACTCAGGGGTCCAGAGGGCTCCCGGAGTAGGTAATCCCATAAGAGGATGATAGACGTAAGAGCATAAGAAAACCGCTGACCGTCCTGTAAATGACAAGAAATGACAGGATGAGAATGGATGTAATTATGATAAATTCCGCATTTTCTTGAGAGCATGTTTCATGATCAGCAGGTACATTCCCAGGTGGCATCATCATGAGGACCTCGCCTGACTTCCGAATCTGTCTTCTTTTAGTCTTCTGTACTAAATTTCCAGCTTTAATATTTTAAATAAACAACCTTTGATGACAGCAGGCTAGAGTCTAAAATAAATGTTAAAGGAGATAATAAAATATACATTTAAAAAATAAAGTTATGGAGAGCTGCACATATATTTCATCTGGTATTTTTCATTCTGTGTTACTCCAGTTTGCCTTGTGTAAACATTTTTTTTCCCTTTCGGTTAACGTTTGTTCAGCTGCGTTGAAAGAATCTTCTGAAGTCAGATGATTTTTTTTTATTGTGATGAAGTCAAGCTTATTTAAATGGAGATTTATGTTAAGATATAAAAAAAAAATAGAAAATGGAAGTCTTGTATAAGTGCAAAATGGATTTTTTTTTACATTTAACACCTGTGTCAGATGGGTCTGTTCAGTGTCCTTAGGGAAGGGATATTTTTAGAATGGAATACATTTAAAATTTTCTGCTTTAATCGTTTTCAGTAGATGTGCTGTTTCCTTTTTCCTGGACTTTCTTTTTATGTCAATGCCTATTTTTGGAAGCAGGTAGTGTAGTGTGTCTATTACAGAATTACTGACGACTGATAAATATAATGTCATCGTGTGTCAGACTGAGAAGCAATGAAAGGCAAAGAAATGAAAAGTGACAAACACTAACGGCTCAGGGACTGGCGTAGGAGTGTCTATGGGAGTCTGGTACGTTGTGCTCTGATTTGCAGTTTTCTGGTTGGATCTCGCTCATGTCCATTCGAGTGATGTAGCTTTCAAATGACAGCACAAGAGTGAAAAGTAATGCTACTGCGATATGACAGGACTGCTGTGGTATTCAGTTGTTTTGGCTGTTTGGGATGTTGTTTGTAATCTACCTTTATGACACATGCTATATGTATGAGGTGAGAAGCTTTGATTGATAAACTGCCCCAATGATCTGCACAGAAGGTTTGCTGTTACTTTTTCCACCTTAAGTTTGTCAAACCTGTGTGACATATTCACACAATAGAGAAATGTCCATAAAGCAGGGGTCACCAACTCTGGTCCTGGAGGGCTACTATCCAGTAGGTTTTCTGTCCCACTTGGCTTCTGATGAGCCACACATGCTCCTGGTATTTACCTGAGGACAGATGTGGCTCATCAGAAACCAGGTAGGATAGAAAACTTACTGGATACTAGCCCTCCAGGACCGGAGTTGGTGACCCCTGCCATAAAGAATTAAAAAAATGTAAATAATTGTTACCATCTTTATATCTATTAATATTCCTTCTGGAATTTCTCAGAGGATTAAGGATATTTGAGATGCTGTCTATATATACAGAGTAGCAGGATGCATGCTGGTCTTTAAGAATAAGAACCTAAAACATCTCAGTTTTTTAAGTATTTTGTACTGAGGAAATGATAATTAAGCAATAACATATGAGAAGGAGTGCAGTTGTACTCCAGTGTATCATGGCTGCTGGCGTGTAAACCTTCCATACAGGGGTGGCGTGTGGCTCTGTGGGCTAAGCTTCTGCACCTGCACTCAGAAGGTTGCTGGTTTGAGCCCAGCCTCAGCATATCTGTGGGTCCTTGAGCAAGGCCCTTAACCCCCAGCTCCCTGGGCACTGCTGTAGGTAACTGCCCTTCACAGCCAGTTTACTCTTCCCTATAGAGAGCCAATGGGTAGAGGCATGGTGAGAATCTCCCCACTGGGATCAATAAAGTATTGATTATTCATACTCAGAAAATTCAGTATATAACCGATATAGTTTTGTCTAACATCACTGGTGCCCGCAGTGAAACAATTAGGCAGCTTATTAGAGGAATAACTTTGCATTGTAAATTTAAACCAGGTCTAAAAAATAAAATATTGTGGGGCTCGAGTGGTGAAGAGATCATAAAGTGGACAACAAAGTTCAGTTATTAGCAGACTTTTATTGTGCGATCCTTAAAAGGACAGCGGTAAAACAATGAGAGAGAATAAGGAATAAAGTCACTTACACACACACAGCCTTTAAGGAAATAAAAGTGGATACAGGCGGTAGAGACAGAGCTCAAAGAGTCTTACTCTGTAAACATTTTTTCAGTTCGGCATCTTATAAAAACTTAAAATCCAAAACATCAAAATAAATCCAACAGAACGGAATATATATGAACCTTTACTTTAATCTCACTTCCGACTACGTTCATTTTCAAAACCAGTGGAAACGCAAGCAGGTTCTCAAAAAGCACCAAGCGAGAGTGTTGGTGGAAATGAGGCATTTGTACCGGTTTTTATATACACCTGTAAAGCTGAGTGATACAGCTTTTGTGAAATGTCCGAGTGCGGTTATACTATGATAACCGTACTCACAGAACGCCTTCTATCCAATCAGGTTTGTTGGTCGATAATAACTCTTGTGTAATTTGTGTAAGAACATATAAAAACATTTAATATTCAATTAAAAAAAAAAAATGGAGACGTTTTGGTGAGAGTACCAGTGATTTTGGAGGGGGGGGCAGGGGGGTGGTTTAGGGGAGTTTAGGGCAATTAGACAGACTGACAGATGTTATATTGGGAAATTCAATATATTGAAAGTACGAATCTGTGGAGAAACACAGAGATTTGGGCCTGGATTAGAAGAACGTGCTCCGGGTTCAGAGTACATAGAATAAAGATAATATGATGGTAGTATATTTCATCTAGCGAAACAGAATAATCATGTCCTCCTCTTGTGTCATGTGCTGTTACAGAGCTTAGAGCCCTCCAGTAATTAATAAGCAGTCAGGCAATGAATGATATTATGTTTTAGCAGAAATGTAGGAATTGCAGTCCTTAACTAGACAGGCAGAATTGAGGGAAGGACATTTTCCGGAATATGAGGGCTCCAATAGAGAAGACATTATTTCCTCTTCACCTGATATGTAACATTCAAATTCATCCATTTTTTCCCCTACATTGAAATGGGAAGCTGATCTGTAGAGTTCCCACTGTGACACTGGTAAATATACACCTTTGAAGATTGTTTTATTTTTTTCACATCATTGCATTAATGTACATAGAGAGGATGAAATAACAGCAGATTAATTTGCCAACCATGAATTACGCAGCAGAGGGTCTCTTAATTCATTCTTTTGACAGTTTGAATACATTTCAAGCTTATTTGCATATTTTAACAAAAATTTCGGTTTTAACCTGTTTTAACAGTTTACCAATACATGTGTTAGCATTGAAGCACATCTGCTCTGAAAAACTCCAGTAAAACGATGGAAAAATGCAGTGAATGACCCTGACATACGTTTGTATAAATTTTAGAATAATGCTTAAGATGAGCATTGTTTCCCAGCATTATATTAAAAGGTAAAAACAACATATTGTGTGTGCAAAGCCTAATTGTGTATCATCAAAATTTTACCAACAAGACACAGAATAAGTGTGTAGCCAGACTTACGTATTACGTATAACATGAACCTTTTTGAATGAGTAGTCACCGAACACTAAAATCAACATAATGCAGTGAATGTATTTAGTGGTAATCTGATCTGTTTAGTTTAAGGAGATCAGTCAATGACATAATCACTTAGTCAACAGCCTATTAAACAATAAAATGAAAAAATAAGGTTTTGTGTCTGCTGACACAACTCAAGGCACCACCAACTTGTTTGACAAACTATGTTGGTAGATAAATTATATTTGGCAGTATAGATGATTTTCAACTTCCAAATATCGCAGAAACATCAAGTACGGCAATGTGAACTTTTCCTGGTATCGATCAGTCCTACAACACCAATATGTTTACAAAAAATCATTTATATGATGTGGGTAATATTTTCCGTATTATGTAAGATGATGTGGCTAAACGATGGGGCTAACCTTTGGTTTAGCAGCAATTATTCTGACATACAGGAATCATAGAAAGTAAATTGAGCAAAGTTATTTAAGCTCACATTATTGGGTAAGTCTGTCAAACCTGAATGTCGTCTTTTGAGATGTATCTGCATTGCAATCCTGCTGTTGTGATATTTAAGTTGTGGTTTGTAAGACAGCTGCATTTTCATTCACTTTCAATGTGAAGTGCTTCCACACAGCTGATGTTTTTGCTATTTATTTACAGTAGACCCACGTCCTTCCTGCACCATACTCCTCCTGCCGTATGGCCGAGTAATCGAGAAGGAAAATTATACTCGTTGCTTTTTGATAATCGAGTAATCAAGTTTAATTGAGTACACTTGACAGCTCTAGATAAAATATAATAATGATAGCAATGCTTTGTTGTAATATTTAATGCATTTTCTGCCAAGACAAAGTATTTTACAAACATGGTTTTTACAAATATATCCAGTACATTTACTTTGATTCAGTAGGGATAATGGTGTCCTGACCAGTAATATTCTCACCATAAGACTCGTATGGGATCTCATTTAAAAGTTCACCTTTTCTAATGCATCTCAAAATGCCTTTTACAAACTGCTAGGACACCATCACAGAAGAGGTGGTGGAGCTTCTCACACCCTACCTGGAGATGGATGATTACAACCTGGAGGCTGCCAAGAGGATCTGTGGCAACGTGGCTGGCCTTTGCTCGTGGACCGAAGCTATGGTCGATTTTTTTGGCATCAACAAAGAAGTTCTGCCTCTGAAGGTATGTTTCCATACGTCCCTGTGCTACCATGCAAGCTTAGCAATAGGCCTGAAACCTGCAGGCTGTGACACACATTTCTATTGATTACTGCTAGAATGCCGTCAAATGTTTTTATATATACGGTTCAAACCCTAATTAAACTAGTGAGTTTTAGCACATGATTCTCTCGCTGAGCTTTGTAGGATCAGCAGGCAGAACAATGCAACACAGACGTCCATTTTCATATTCAAATTGACTTTATGCCACCAGGTTGTTAATGTATCACTTACATTTTATCTAATTTGCAGATACTTTTATCGAAAGTGCTGTACAGTTTATGAGACGCCAGCATCAGACAGTATCCCTGGGCTGACTGGGGGTAACGGTCTTCTCACGGGTCCAGTGCTGAAATCACTCTTCTGGCCACAAACTGGCAACCTTCCAATCATGGGCACACGAGTCGTAATCCACAAATGAAGGTGTCTTCTGTTTATTGGGCAATCCAAAAATCCATTGTCAGTATCATCACAAAAAAGAAATAACTAGCAATAATTGCTTCATCACTTTGACATAGAAAGTGCAGCTAAAGATATATGTGACACATTAGATGAAAAAAGTCACTATAAATATATTAAAGAGTCTGTCAGACAGATGAACAAAACCTATTTCCAGAAATGCCTGAATCTAGGAGGCAGTCATAATTTAGGTTTTTATTATAGAACCTCAGTAGGAATTAAGACGTCTACTATTACTCAAGGCCCAGTACGAGAAATCAAGCATGCATGTAAACCTCTGCATGTAAACCTCTGCAAAATTATTAATCCTATGGCATTGACAATTTGTACCTATAGTCAGGCAAGTAAAAAATAAAATGCAGTCATCAGATTTAAAACTAAATTGGCTTTAAATTGTCTAAAATAATCAGATGGATATTTTTGGCGTATATTGTATGTATAGATTTATATATTGTCTTATAATGAAAATTCATTTGCACATCTCTTTGGACAAAAGCTAAATAAAATAAAGGCAAATGTACAATAAAAATCCTTCTGCATAGAAAATGCATCATACAAATCATGGCACTGCTGAGCCCTTGAGCAAGGCCCTTAACCCCGACTGCTGGGGGGGGCTGGATACTGGCCGACTCTGACCTCTGACCCCAAGTTTTCCTCGGCTGTGTGTCGCTTTGGACAAAAGCATCTGCTGCATAAATGCAAATGTAACGAATTTATAAGCAGCTATGGTGAACCCCCCGTGGTCCGCTAGCTATTTGTGATGCCCCACTTGATGACCCTTTGCTGCACGCATGGCAGGCCAACCTGGCTCTGCAGGAGGCGCGGCTGGCAGTGGCCCAGGGGGAGCTGGCCCAGGCTCAGGAGCAGCTGGACGCCAAGCAGCGGGAGCTGGACGCGGTGCAAGCACTGTATGATGCTGCCATGACGGAGAAGCAGGCGCTGCTGGACGACGCACAAGCCTGCCGTCGCAAGATGGCCAACGCGACAGCACTTATTGAGGGGCTGGGTGGGGAGAAGGTGAGGCTGCGATGGAGATCTCAGCAGAGGCTGCATGGTAGACGGTGACTGGGTGGGGAGAAGGTGAGGCCGCGATGGAGATCTCAGCAGGGGCTGGATGGTAGACGGTGACTGGGAGGGGAGAAGGTGAGGCCGCGATGGAGATCTCAGCAGGGGCTGGATGGTAGACGGTGACTGGGAGGGGAGAAGGTGAGGCTGCGATGGAGATCTCAGCAGGGGCTGCATGGTAGGCGGTGATTGGGAGGGGAGAAGGTGAGGCTGCGATGGAGATCTCAGCAGGGGCTGCATGGTAGACGGTGACTGGGAGGGGAGAAGGTGAGGCTGCGATGGAGATCTCAGCAGGGGCTGCATGGTAGACGGTGACTGGGAGGGGAGAAGGTGAGGCGGCGATGGAGATCTCAGCAGGGGCTGCATGGTAGACGGTGACTGGGAGGGGAGAAGGTGAGGCTGCGATGGAGATCTCAGCAGGGGCTGCATGGTAGGCGGTGACTGGGAGGGGAGAAGGTGAGGCTGCGATGGAGATCTCCAGAAAGTTATTGATATTTTGCTAGATTGGTAGAGAACACTGCTTCAGTTCCCAAACCTCTCCTCGGGGACACCCCAGCCATTCCACGTATTTGTTACATTTCCTCAACAGTCCACTTAATTTAAAATGTTTAATTGCTTAATATACATCCCTAAAACCACAAAAACTAAAACAAACCACACGCTTTATGCTACATGGCAGATTAGACAGTGGAGTACAATACGGAATACAGAAGTTTTCTGTTATTAAGCAGAACCAAAGTGTTTGAGCAGAGTGTTTGTGTCAGCATAACACAAGTGCAAAAATGTTAAAGCAGAATGCAATGTAATGCAAATGTAAAGTAAAATGTACAATGCAACATAAGAATTACAATATACAGTAGAGTATTTCATTTAGTTATGATGCCACTACCCTGCCTCGATACCTTTTTTACTGAACATTTTTTCAAGGTGTTTTGCATGTGCCTTTTTAAAATGCAAATTGTAATACCAGCAGGTTTACTTTTAATGTACTTGTTCAAATAGAATTTAACTTTTCAGCACAGCCTGGAATGCTGCCTGTTCAGAGCTTTAGAAGTTTAAAGTATAGCATGAGAATTTGTGACGCTTAATTTAATGAAATGGAAATGCAATTTTAGTACATAGTCTGGGGCAAATTTTATGGTGACAAAATAATTATCAGGAGCATATTGCTGCATTGAACCTCAAATGTTTTGAACATATAAACCCATGTCTGTATATTTGATAAAAACAGAACATATATGAATTAATGACTAATAGAATGTTCTTGGATATTTTGATGTCTATACAGTCCAAAACCTAATTAAATTACTGAGCATTTGTATGCACTTCTCATCCATCCATCCATCCATCCATCCATTATTCATCCGGTATCTCTTTGGTCTGCCCTAAGGTTTTCTCCAGTCATTTTCAGCACATATTGCTACCTAACTAAGTAGCTAAGTTTTCACAGGAATGATAGCTACAGCTCTCAGAAGTAAAACCACGATGCAAATGCGAGTTCTCCTCCTGCATAGGTGAGTCCGATAATATGCACTTTTACAGACTGAATTCTGCATTTAGGCAACTCAGTGTGTTAGTGGTGTCTAGTCGCCCATCCCACCGTCCATGAGACACACAGACACATATGCAGGTGAGGGCAAGCTTGGGGGTCACAGCACAGGGTCAGCCAGCTTGCAGCGCCCCTGGAGCTGGGGGTTAAGGGCCTTGCTCAAGGGCCCATGGACATGTGCCTGTTCTGCCAAGTCTAGGGCTTGAACTGGCAATCTTCTGATCATAGTCCCAGTGGCTTAGCCATTATTCATCATGCATTCTCCCTGCATGTCTGCACTAGGTCCGCTGGACAGAGAGCAGTGCCCAGTTCCAGAATCAGATCAAGTGCCTTGTTGGGGACGTGCTCCTAGCCACTGGCTTCCTGTCTTATTCTGGCCCATTCAACCAGGAGTTCCGGAACCTGCTTCTGCAGGGGTGGAGGAAGGAGATGAGTGTGCAGCACATCCCATACAGTGAAGTATGACCCCTCTCACTTCTTCAATGTGTCTTTGCTGCACTTTATTTTTGCTACGCTGCTTCATCAGTATTCTCTTCTCATGATCTTTGATCTTAGTCCTTTATCTTGTCCATGTCTTTTCCTTGTACTTGTTCTGCCTTGTCCATATACAGAATGTCTGCCTTGCTTTCAGAGGCTGAAGTATGACATTTAACACAAATAAAAAACATGGGAAGATATCACTAGTACAGTGACCTCTGCATAAATGAAGGATCAAAAATACCATTATACTGTATTATATTACTAGCTAAGGTTTTTTTTCTTTCTTAGTGGACGTATTCTCCATAGAATACAGCAGTAATAACTGTAATATCAGTGACACATTCATGCCATTATAGGATCTAAATGTGATCAGCATGCTGGTTGACAATGCCACCATCGGGGAGTGGAACCTTCAGGGCCTGCCTAGTGATGATCTGTCCATCCAGAATGGCATTATTGTCACCAAGGCCTCACGCTACCCTCTATTGATTGACCCTCAAGGCCAAGGGAAAATCTGGATCAAGAACAGGGAGAAAACAAAGGAACTACAGGTTGATGGTTATTACTTATTATCACTACACAAGTCAAAATGTTCATTGTATATGTTTTTAGATGGATGGATGTTTTTCAGACTGAAATGTATGTGGTTGTGTATGAGCTGATTAATATGTACTCTCAAGATGTTTAGCTGAGAGTTCCAGGTTTCTGAATAAATTCATGAATGATTTTGAGGGATAATGAAAGAAAAAGAACAAGGTGGCAAGTACAAGTGGCTGAGATGAGGGGGGTCGCTGCTGCCCCCACAACTCTTACCAGTAGACACGGTGTGAGGATGGATGATTTTAAATGATTTCTTGCATTTTCCCTCGTATTGGGTAAAATATTATTTTGTCTAGTCTCATACAAATTCATATGTATATCATTTGTTGACCAAAAACGTTAGATTCTATCTATCTATCTATCTATCTATCTATCTATCTATCTATCTATCTATCTATCGTTTCAGGTGACATCTTTAAACCATAAGTACTTCAGAACTCATCTTGAGGATTCCTTATCTCTTGGGCGCCCCCTACTGATTGAGGATGTTGGGGAGGAGCTTGATCCTGCACTGGATAATATTCTGGAGAAGAATTTCATCAAATCGGGCTCGACATATAAAGTAAGCGTTTAATAGTCTGAGTAAGTCTACCTGAGTGTAACCTTTGGTTCTTGATGTGGTCTAGCTTGTTTCTCTGCATTACAAAGTGCCACTCAAGTCTGAAGTGAAAAAATAAGTCTCCCCTATGCGTCTTGAGTGTCTGAAATTCAAGGCTGTTCATTTAAATTTACCGTGTGCATGCATATCTTTCTGCGGTACTTAGGGGGCTCTGAGTTGCTGCTTTTGTCAGTCTATTCTCAAGTCAAGCATATTTGTTGAGCTGTAGAACAACAGAGCACTTTTTTTAAGTCGTACACTCGAATTTTCAATGAAAAATGTACAATGCTCAAAAAAATTAACGGAACACTTTTTATTCAGACTGTCTCATCAAGTCAGTTAAACTTCTGGGCTATTGATCTGATCAGTTAAGTAGCAGAGGGGGTTATTAATAAGTTTCAGCTGCTTTGGTGTTAATGAAATTAACACAGGTGCACTAGAGGGGCAACAATGAGACGACCCCCAAAACAGGAATGGTTTAACAGGGGGAGGCCACTGACATTTTTCCCTCCTCATCTTTTCTGATTGTTTTATCACTAGTTTTGCATTTGGCTCAGGTCAGTGTCAGTACTGGTAGCATGAGGTGATACCTGGACCCTACAGAGGGCGCACAGGTAGTCCAACTCCTCCAGGATGGCGCATCAATACATGCCATTGCCAGAAGGTTTGCTGTGTCTCCCAGCACAGTCTCAAGGGCATGGAGGAGATTCCAGGAAACAGGCAGTTACTCTAGGAGAGCTGGACAGGGCCATAGAAGTTCCTTAACCCATCAGCAGGACTGGTATCTGCTCCTTTGTGCAAGGAGGAACAGAATGAGCCCTACAAGATGACCTCCAGCAGGACACTGGTGTGAATGTGTCTGACCAGACAATCAGAAACAGACTTCATGAGGGTGGCCTGAGGGCCCAACATCCTCTAGTGGGCCCTGTGCTCACTGCCCGGCACCGTGGAGCTCGATTGACATTTGCCGTAGAATTCCAGAATTGGCAGGTCCGCCACTGGTGCCCTCTGCTTTTCACAGATGAGAGCAGGTTCATCCTGAGCACATGACAGACGTGAAAAGGTTTGTCGAAGCCGTGGAGAACGTTATGCTGCCTGTAACATTGTTCAGCATGACCGGTTTGATGGTGGGTCAGTGATGGTCTGGGTTGGCATATCCATGGAGGGATGCACAGACCCCTACAGGCTAGATAACGGCACCTTGACTGCCATTAGGTATCAGGATGAAATCCTTGGACCCATTGTCAGACCCTACGCTGGTGCAGTGGGTCCTGGGTTCCTCCTGGTGCACGGCATTGCCCGGCCTCATGTGGTGAGAGTATGCAGGCAGTTCCTGGAACATGAAGGAATTGATACCCTTGACTGGCCTCCACACTCGCCTGATCTAAATCCAATAGAACACTATTGGGACATTATGTTTCATCCATCCAAAGCCTCTAGGTTGCACTTCAGACTGTCCAGGAGCTCAGTGATGCCCTGGTCCACATCTGGGAGGAGATCCCCCAGGACACCATCCGTCTTCTCATTAGGAGCAGCCCCGACATTATCAGGCATGCATACAAGCACGTGGGGGCCATACGAACTACTGAGTATGATTTTGAGTTGCTGCAATGAATTTTTGGCCAAATGGCCACATTATTTTTTCACTTTGATTTTCAGGGTGTCTTTGAATTCAGCCCTCAGTAGGTTGATCATTTTCATATTCATTGAACAATGTGGCATCCTTTCGTTCCTAACACATTACCCAGTCCATATCACTATAGATATCCTGCATGATTTTTTTTTCCCATTGAGATCTCATGTGTTTTCAAAGTGTTCCTTTAATTTTTGTGAGCAGTGTATATTCATGTGAAATAGGAAAATATGGACGCAGAGTTTAGCCTCCCATTCAAATTATGTGCTTCAAAACATCTGCCCATTAGGAATTGATATTATTTATAATTAGTCTGTACATTTGAAGTAGCATTATATGCTGTACAGTTAAATATGTAAAAATGTTTGGTTTTTTTTAACGAAGTAATAATATATGCATCTTGGATTGAATGCGTTCTATAGTTTTATTTTAGCTTATTTTTTGTGCAGTGTTCTGTCATTATTTCAGCTACTGCTCCCTCCCCCAGGTCAAGGTGGGGGACAAAGAGGTGGATGTGATGAAGGGGTTCACCCTGTACATCACCACCAAGCTGGCCAACCCAGTCTACACCCCGGAGATCAGTGCCAGGACCGCTGTCATCGACTTCACTGTTACCGTCAAGGGGCTCGAGGACCAGCTGCTGGGCCGCGTCATTCTACTGGAGAAGCAGGTTTGTGTTTATGCTGCTTCTCAGTTTATTACAAGGGCTACCAGGGGTAACTGTTATCCGGGCAACTGCTCAGTTCATTATCAAGGAGACTGTAATCAGGGCAGCTGTTACCATGGTAACTACTATCTGGGCTACAGAATTACTCTTTAGTTCATTATCCGGGCAACTGTTACCAGGGTAGCTGTCATCAGGGCAACTGAAATATTCCTCAGTTTGTTATCAGGGCAACAACATTACTCTTCAGTTCATTATCAGGGCAACAAAATTACTAATTCATTCATGGGCTAATTTATTATCAAGGCAAATGTTACCAGTGTAACTGAATTACTCCTCAGTAGATTATCAGGGTAACGATTATAGGGCAACAAAATGATTCCTCGGTACGTTATCAGTGGCCTATGATCAGAGCAATTGTTATCCCTTTAATATCTTTAATATTTTTTGTAGTACAAAAAATACTTTTCAATGCTAACTATGAAATATGATGTGGTTAGGTATGGTGGTTTTGGCTCAGTGCTTTGTATGTAGGAACTCCTGGGTTCGGTCCCCAGCATCTACATCATGCTGTGCTCCACGCAGCCTGAATGTTTGCCATTTGGTTGATGCCCACCTCCCTTTTTGGCAGGCATTGTGTGGTCAGTGGATTCAGACACTGTGCTTGTGATCAGAAGGCCGCTGGTTCACATCCCAGAGTAATTCTGCTGTTGTGCTTGAGCAAGACCCTTAACCCTCACTTGCACCATTGATTAACTGAACCTCCTTTTACAAAGTCCATGTTACTAAACAAGTAAAAATGTGAATGCATGACTAGCCTAATGAAAACAAGAATAATGACTGTAGATGGATCAGAAACCCCAGAATTACATTCATAAATGCTTATATTTTTGTTTATAAATAATATGGTCATAAAGATTGCCCCACTTCTCTTTAAGTGTCCAAAGAAAACAAGAAATAATAAAAGTGACTTCCTTGCAGACAGTATAACCTTTGTTCTATTCTTGAACCTTGACTGGTTTAAAGGCACCACTGTATCGTAAATTCATGCATACACAGCCACCCTTCCCCCTCCGATGGTAAAATGTATTAGAAAAAAAATACTTTTCTGAGTGTTGGCTTCGTGGAACTCGAGTTCTAAGTTATAGTGTGCTCAGTTTAAAGCACAGCAGGTCAAAATGCGCCTGACAGTGTAACACATGTTTGACATCAGCCAGCTTACTTAGTAGTAAACTGTACGTAACTGCAAATAAAGAGCTGCTCAATGAACTGTTCAACTGTGTGCAGGGGGGGGGTGGTAGTCTACTAGCAGCCAATGACATTTTAAATCTTTAGCAGACATCCTATAATTAGTCTTACGATGCCGAATGCCCTGCTTTTCCTCTCATGTGCATGGGATCCGCGGGAAAGTCTTGCCGTTGCTTTTGGACGGCAAATTTAGCTGATGCCTCTCGCCGATCTGTGTCAAGCAAGTATTTAAGGAATTTCTGGAGCTGAATGGAAAGAATAATTTTCTGCAATATTTAACATGCGTCTATTCTGCATTTTCCCATCGTCCCAGTTTCAAATGCACTTGGACGGTTCAGGCAGAGATGAAGTGGAACCTGGAAGCACAGGTGTATGAGATGCCAGTCCACCACGGGGCTGAGAGTGATTGGAATAGGCTTTAGAAGGAAACTCATACATAATCACGATGAAAATATGAATAGAGACGCGAGATTCAGGCTATCAGCCCTGGAGATCGGAAACAACAATGCTATCAAATAAGCCACTTTAAACGAATTAATAAGTCACCCACAGTGGATCTTGCTGCGTATTTACCATCCTGGCCGCTATAACTAGATCCATTTCTGGCCGGGAGCCCCCATGGCTACCTGGAATATCATCAAAAAATATCAATCCTCTGATTTACATACCCTTGCAGTCATCATTTACACTCAATGTTCACACATGACAGCATGACTGAGCAAAGCATAATTGTAATTCTTGTTTCACACAAGAAACTATCTGCCTCCTTTGTGCTGTGTGCTCTTTTCTTTTCTTACATTCCATAATAAAGGTATATAAGTAAGTCCGGCAACAAAAAAAAGGCTATTTCGCTTATGAACTGTGTGGGATGGGTATTAACTGTGGAATATTTTAACTGCTTTTCTAATCTTTCCAGCTGCTGTTGTAGGTCATTGGCGCCTGACTGTTAATTAACCTTGCAGTACTGTAATCATTTATTTCACCAAGCATGATCCATTTTAATTTGGATTCCTGAGTACTTAGGCCTTGTCTCATTAACTTCTAGGACTGGACTTCATTCTGTGACACCTGAATTTCTGTCACCTCCAAAGAATTTGTTCTAGTGTCATTCTGATTACTTTTAGAGTGTTTTATAACATCAGTAAAGTTTGACATAGAATATCCTCTAATAAATAATAATTTCAACCAGTGGACGGCAGAATTAGATGTAATAATACAAAGTTCAGATCGATAAATCAAGTTTTATAATTATCAAGTTAAGATGAGAGAGCGATTAGACACAGAGTTTTTCTCCATGCCCCTCGCAGGAGCTGGAATCGGAGCGCGTGAAGCTGTTGGAGGAGGTAACCTTGAACAAGAGGAAGATGCAGGAGCTGGAGGACAACCTGCTGTACCGACTGACCAGCACGCAGGGCTCTCTTGTCGAGGATGAGTCCCTCATCGAAGTGCTGAGGGTCACCAAAACCACAGCACAGGAGGTCAGTCGGCCGGCAGGGAGCCCCAGTGCAGAAACGTTACTTATCCATCACTGATGGCCACAGTTTATACCGTGCTTTTATTAAAGCAGGCCCTCTGCGTCCTACAGTATAATGTTAGCATGCCTGATTACAAAGGGGTTTCATACAAAACATCTAACATTCATTTTGTTCTTCTGCATCTTTTCGCCATGCAGAAATGCCTTCTTTGGGCATATTTCCAGACAATGTGGGTCACCATAGCCGACTTTTCAACTTTATTGCCCATTTTAAAACATGTATAGGGGTTTGATTCTCCCCATCAAGCACTTAAGTCCGAACAGAGCTTATAAAGTTACATGCTTTTGAGATATTCTCCCCTCTGCAATGTGGACACGCCCACAACACTTAACCTAAACAACATGGCCGTATAAGAAGTATGATTAATTCATTGAGCAAGAAAATGGGGGTTACGCCCTCAATGATATTGACAACAAGTAAAACGTGGAACATGGACTGTTTCGTTTACATTGTGAACCTAATTGAAATCAACAATTCAGTGCAACAGGGGCAAAATCGACATTTCAGACAATAATATAATGTGAGTCTGTTGTCAAACTACAAAACTAGCGAAAATGTATATGTTGCGGTAATGAGTTTGTGCAAATGACCCACATTATGCTTAAGAATGAATCCTTATACTTCAACTTTTCCCCTTTTCATTCAGAACATTTCTGTAAACAAGTAGAAATGCCTACACCTAACCGATAGACGTGGTGTGAATGGTAGCAGTACTGGTCTTAGCGGATATGGCGTTCCTAGGCGAGCATCACCGCCAGAACCCCCTATTTCAGGCAAAAATGATGGTTTACATAATCATTTGAATAACCATTTATATGACATTTATTTATTGAATATTGTCACAAAACACCCTCCACAATCATGCACTTAAAGAAGCTGTCAATGCATGATATGGAGGGGAAGGGGCACCGGGCAAACCAAAAAATATCGCTTATTTAATAAGATTTGCATATGTAATAAGCTTTTTATTACTTCATAATAATGGAGTACCCCCTTTGAATGGACGGCACCCCTAGCATTTGCATATACTGCCTATTCCACGGGCCCGCACTGAATGTCAGTACGATCCACTCCGAAACATGCGATGCATTCAATGTCAGTCAATTCAAGTACGTCAAGATGAGTCCATTAACATTTTTTGGAGAAACAGATACAAGGTTCCACATGCATTCAGCTTTTGTTAGATACTCATTAGTGGTATTCACTGTGCACTTCAGAAAGAAACCATTCAGGCCAGGACTTTGCTATTAAAATTTAATTTCATAGTTTAATATTTTACAAGATGACTTTAAGCTAGCTGTTGAGCTGAAGGTCTTCATTATGTATGCCTCCTTTGCCCTTGTCTTTCATTTTCCAGGTGAGCGAAAAGCTGACAGTTGCTGCTGAGACCGAGATCAAAATAAACTTGGCCAGGGAGGAGTACCGACCAGTGGCCACAAGGGGCAGCATTCTCTACTTCCTGATCGTGGAAATGAGCCTTGTCAATATCATGTATCAGACTTCCCTCCGGCAATTCCTCGGGCTTTTCGACACTTCCATGGAAGGCTCCGCAAAGACGCAGATCACCTCCAAGAGGATCGCCAACATCATCGAGTTTCTCACCTATCAAGTTTTCCTGTACACAGTCCGGGGTCTTTATGAAGATCACAAGTTCCTCTTTACCTTGCTGTTGGCCTTAAAGATAGACTTGCAGGCGAAAAAAATATCACACAATGAGTTCCAGACACTTATCAAAGGTTAGTAATGGCGCACTGGAATGGTCTTCAGCTCCAGTTCATTAAAAAAAGACAAATGCCAGTACAGTTTGCAGTACTAGTTACATCTAGTTTTTACATATAAGATTAACTAATATGTATACAAATATTGATATATCACAGTGGCTAATTTATTAGCTACACCTGCCTTCTGATGTAAACAGCCTGCTCCTACATGCTGTAACTCATGTGGTTGCAGCTGAATGCATACAGCATGCAGACAGGGTCAAGGATTTCACATACTGTTTCTTTCTGGGATTTTCAAACAGTACAGTTTCTAGAGTTTATAGGGAATGGTTTCATAATTGAAAAATATCCTTTCAGCGCAGTTAATGAGGGAGGTCAGAGAATGAAAGCTAACAAAAAGGCCACAAGAGTAAAAATTACAACTCAGTCCAACAGTGGCCCTTGAAGTGTTTCTGGAAGCAAAAGTGGGTCCTATTCTGTAGTAGTTAGATCTACCTAATAAAATGCCCACTGAATGCATATACAGTCGTACCTCGGTTCTCGAACTTAATCCGTTCCGGACTCCGGATCGAATCCTAAAAAGTTCGAGTTCTGAACAAATTTTTCCCATAAGAAATAATGGAAAACCAATTAATTGGTTCCCGGCCCCAAAAAATGACACCTAAATATGTGGGTTTTTTTTTTTTTTTTTTTAAGCATTTAAACACAAAATGAACAGGATAAAACAAGACGAGCATTTTTTTCTTAATGGCTTCCAAAACAATAAAGATCTTATCCCAACATTACCCCTGTCCTGCCCTGATCGTCTGCTCCTTCCGTGTGCCACGCCCCCTCGTTAACCTCGTGTGGGATCCCCATGTGATCAGCTGTTTCTGGTTGTTGTCATTAGTCCTCTGTATTAAGTCCGCATTTCAGTTTGTTTCCCCAGTCCGGTCATTGGGTGCGTTCGACTTGCTTACAGTGCTGGCTTAAAGCAACGCATTCTGATCCTGACGCAATGCATTACGGTTAGATGCATTGCGACCTCTCACCTGGCTGCACAAACTGGAACCGCCTGACGTTTGTATCCCAAGCAGTTGCGATGCGTAATCTGCTATTTCTCCCGAATATCACGTAAAGTAGTGAGAACTGGTTTTCAGTTAATTTACCTGGTAAAATGAAGTTTAAATAAATGACATAAATGCTCTAATAGTACACGTAAGTTAGAGGTATATTTATTGTTAGTTACTGTAATGTTGTGCTGCTTTATTTGGTTAATCGTCCAGTCTGTGAAGAAGGCATTCAAGTAAGAATTGCATTGTAGTATGACTCATGACTTACAATTTATCAGCGTTCATGGTTCGACTTCTGATATTCAGATCGAGTTCTAGGTCAAACTGGTTTGTTCGACTTTCAAGAAATTCGAGTTCTAGTGAGTTCGAGAACCGAGGTACCACTGTATATACGGTCTTTTGTCAAGTCACGTGTGATCGCCCATAGTTAATAATATGCACTGATGGAGAGATGCCTGAAAGTGGATGCAGCAGGACATTTTTTCTTAGTAAATATATTTGTAATGGGGCCATTGACATGAAATTTACACCAGATGTCGGTAACAACCCAAGTATTCCACACATACAAGGAAATGAAATAAGCCCATAAATTAAGTTATGTGTAATAAAGTGAAATGATACAGGGAATAAGTACTGTATTGAAAACAGGAAGAAAAGGTGGTGCAAAAAGGCATGGAAAGCCAAGAAACTGGAATCTGTCAATATTAGACTTACTTGTGTTGATTTCTTTGTAATTGTCTATTACTTGGATTGTTGCCGACATGTGGCGTAAATTTCGCGTCAATAGCCCCATTAGAAATATATTTACTGTGAAAAATATTGACGCGTTCAATACTTATTTTCCCCGCTGTAACTTGTAGCACAGTATGCATATAGGTGCTATATATGTATATGCGATGGACAGCTACAATATCGAGATACATCCCAACTGACTTGAGTCCTGTGGTCCCAGTTGCAAATGCAAATGAAAGTCGACACAAGGCTGTAGATATTACATATTTTTATGACCATTTAGCAACAAGAATAAGTGGCTACACCTATTAGTTATGTGGTTGATGGATTTTTTTCTCTGTTGTCAGCATTATAAAACCTGGTTCCTTTTAGGTTAACCTACAGTATCTAGATTATAATCAGGCAGGTTAAGCTAGGCTGGGTTTTACACTCCCTACCTTCGTTGTACTGTAAATCTCTGTCCTATCTTGAAAAGCATAACCGTGCGACAGTGCATGAGGAATGCTGCCTGTTATTTAATGGAGTTAATACCTCCCTACCCTGTGTATAACCAGGAATAAAGTCTACTTTTAATACTCCACTGAACGTGATATAATAATGACAGCCCGCAAGGTCTTAGACACCACAAGAGAAACCGTTTGACGTTTCCCAGAGTGCTATCTTCATTTTTGTCATGCCTCTTCTATCTTACGCAAAGAGAAATTCCCAATTCCCAGCACATCAACTTCCCTGTGGTGGTTTTAGATTTCACACGTCAGCTTAATTCAAGTCGATAATGCAAAACCTTTGCTTTCCAGAATCTTCTGTGATCAAATACATAATGGTGAAGCCAGTCCCGTTGCTTTCCTCAATACATCTATCTAGGTCAAACATATTTACAGTTCATTTTCCTGTAAGGTGCTTAGTTGGTGCTTTTTATGCAAAGCAACTTAAACTTTTCACCCTTTTACAGTTTTTAAGCACCTATCTCAGTTTTGCTCAGTGCCTAGCTTAGATTGGTTCAGTGCCTAGCTCATATTGGTTTAGTGCCTAGCTCATATTGGTTCAGTACCTAATTCAGTTTTGTTCAGTTCCTAATTCAGTTTTGTTCAGTGCCTAATTCAATTTTGTTCAATGCAAAGTTCAGTTTTGTTCAATACAAAGTTCAGTTTTGTTCAACACCTAGCTCAGTGGTGTTCAATACCTTGCTAAGTTGTGTTCAGTACCTAGCTCAGATTGGTTCTCCACTCTCTCCATCCTGGTGGGTTAAGCTCCTCTGATGTTTCTCTATGTTGAACTATGTGGCCATTTCAAACTAAAGGATATATATACAGTGGTACCTCGGTTCTCGAACTTAATCCGTTCCGGACTCCGGATTGAATCCTAAAAAGTTCGAGTTCTGATCAAATTTTTCCCATAAGAAATAATGGAAAACCAATTAATTGGTTCCCGGCCCCCCAAAATTACACCTAAATATGTGTGCTTTTTTTTAAGCATTTAAACACAAAATGAACAGGATAAAACAAGAAGAGAAGTTTTTTTCTTAATGGCTTCCAAAACGATAAAGATCTTATCCCAACATTAACCCTGTCCTGCCCCGATCGTCCGCTCCTTTAGTGTGCCACGCCTCCTCGTTAACCTTGTGTGGGATCCCCATGTGATCAGCTGTTTCTGGTTGTTGCCATTAGTCTTCTGTATTAAGTCCGCATTTCAGTTTGTTTCCCCAGTCCGGTCATTGGGTGCGTTCGACTTGCTTACAGTGCTGGCTTAAAGCAACGCATTCTGATCCTGACGCAATGCATTATGGTTAGATGCATTGCGACCTCTCACCTGGCTGCACAAACAGGAACCGCCTCCGTGACGACACACCTTTGCCCTTATTGGCTGAAGAGTTTAGTTACACGCATGACGTTTGTATCCCAGGCAGTTCCGATCGTAATCTGCTATTTCTCCCGAATATCACGTAAAACAGTGAGAACTGGTTTTCAGTTAATTTACCTGGAAAAATAAAGTTTAAATAAATGACATAAATGCTCTAATATTACACGTAAGTTAGTGGTTTATTTATTGTTAGTTACTGTAATGTTGCGCTGCTTTATTTGGTTAATCGTCCAGTCTGTGAAGAAGGCATTCAAGTAAGAATTGCATTGTAGTATGACTCATTTCCTGGCGCGTACAATTTATATTAGGTCAGCGTTCACGGTTCGACTTCTGATATTCAGATCGAGTTCTAGGTCAAACTGGTTTGTTCGACTTTCAAGAAATGATAGATTATATCCAATCTAAGAAAGTATTGTTTATTGTCCATAGATATTGCTAATGTATTAATGTTATATATTTATAACTATATTAACTTTAATACATCTCTTGGTTTTTTGGATTTCAGGCGGGGCTTCTTTGGACCTCAACTCTGTTGAGCCCAAGCCCAAGCGCTGGATTCTGGACATGACCTGGCTGAACTTGGTGCAGCTGTCCGGCCTGCAGCCCTTCACACAGCTCCTGGTCCAGGTGTCCCACAATGACCGGGCCTGGAAGGCCTGGTATGACTCCGAAGCCCCCGAGGACGCCGCTGTCCCTGACGGATATGACAACATCATGGACACCTTCCGGAAGTTACTGCTCATTCGGTGCTGGTGTCCAGATCGCACCATTGCACAGGTAAGCTGTGTCTTAGCTGCCAGCAGGGGCGACGTGTGACTCTACTGGCTGGGAGGCTGTCTGTGATTAAGAGGTGACCAGTTCACATCCCTTAGGTGGTGAAGTGCTTTCACCATTGGGCCGCTGAGCACCATCATTCACCCCCATCGCTCCAGGGACTGGCTGACCCTGCTTTCTCGGTCATATGTCACCTTGGATAAAAATGTTTGCGAAGTGTGGAAAACGTAAACAAAAACATCCTTCGTTCACTCATAAGATTTTGAACACTTTCGAACAGTTTCCTATGTTATTGTGCGGTTCAAGCGCAATCATTGCCACATAGAAAAAAACATTACAGGATGTTAATTAAGCTAGAATATTAAATAAATGGCAAACATCACCGGGCGAAATAAAAAGCTCTCTGCTAGAGAGCTCAACCACTGATTTCACTCCAGATCAATGGGGCAAAGGTCAGATGATCATGCAGACCATGTTCTTCTTTAAATATTTTTTATCCATTTAATCCCATATAAGGCCATTTGTGTCTTTATTTGATATTTACAATGGCTGTATTGCTGTGAGGTAAAGCATTGGGTGTTCAAAAATTTTTGACTGGCAGTTTATGTAGCATTCAACCTATGGACATGTATGTAACATACAACCTATGCACATATGCATACTATATAATTAAACATTCTCAGGGTAATTTGACATAATTCTATTATATAAAACTGGTTTTTGGACAATGATGCTTAGATTATGTAAACTACACTTTTAATATGGACAGTGTACTGCTGCCATGGTACAGTGATATATAAAGGTTGTTTAATGTAAAATGTAACCTGCAATGTGTACAACTCAGTGTTGCATGATGGGTACATGTGAGCTGATACTACAAAAAGCTTATGCTTTATAGAAAATATACAATCTAAATAATGTTAGAAATTATATGAGGGGATAAAATGTCAAGATTACAAAATGATAAGATAAAAACAGTGGGGAAGTTTCCTGTGAGATTTTGCTGAAAATGTATAACTGATAGTAATTAATAAGCACCAAAGCAAATCCAAATCAAAGTTATTTGAAAATGATTTAACTTCGCCAGACAAGCCTGTTCTTTATATGTACAGTGATTTTGTGGTTTTCCCAGAGTTTTTTCTGGAATTACATAAGGTGTGAGGAGCTCTGCAAGTGACCGAGATCTTTTATTTCTCCTTTGACAGCCTATGTCAAAGATTCCGTACTGTTACAGGGAATAAATCGTAGGATCGCCGCTTAAGCAAGACGACAATTGACTGTATATTTCAGTACAGTATGTCCTTCCCCTTTGCTTGCTAAGGTTTCCGTTTGTATTATTGCTTTTTTACTTGGCTGGCATCTTCATTTAATTACAAACTTTTCTACTTATAGCAACTTCAGCCCAATAAACAAAGCTGAAGGTCGAGAATTGGAGCTCAGTCTTATCTTGACCAAATTTTCTTGTGCTGTTTACACTTATACCTCTAATTCATCGCATTTCTGAGAATTCATGAGATTTTTAAGGCCTCGAGCAGAATTTCTGGAAAATGTATGTGCTGTGTTATGAGTCTGCTGAATCAGTTAGATATCTATCTCCTTCCATCTAATTAACCTGTACAGGATCACGTTGGGGGAGGGGGGTATGACATGTTGGAACCTATCCCAGGGCTGCGGTCCGCCCTGGACGGGACATGGGATTTGAACCTCCTTGAAGTGTGAGACAACAGCACTGCTTGGGTACCAGGATGCTTCCCAGATGTTGTGCTCCTTATAGCCGATTGTCCTTCTTTGTTCGTTGCCCTTGCAAACGAGTGGGATTAATTAATTTGTTTATTTATTTATTTGTCAGACTGGGTTACAGGGGTTTTGTGGAAATGTTTGAGGCTATATGCATCTGTGGAGTTCCACAAGTGCCAATGTATTCCTCTGGATTTGACCTTTGACCTCTGTTCCTCTTTGGTAAGGCAGTTACCATTTTTCTAATATGCTGTCTACAGTCTTCTTCATGTCAAACTCACATGTCAAGGTACTGATTGTCAGACTCTATTTATAGCTGAAACCCACACCAAACTGACATTTAATATGACTCACCTTTGTAGCTGTGTTTGTAGTAGTAGTTTGGATAACTCAGATTCAAAGTTCTTTTTTTCCTGTGGTGTTTCCATTGTTTTGTTCATCTTCTGCCAGCATATACAGATGCTCCTTGTCTTACAATGGGGTTACGTTCCGATGAACCTGTCATAATTTGAATATATCATAAGTTTGAGTATGATATGCGCAGGGATTGACATAACTGGTACGCAAGTACGCATTTGCGCCGATATGACAAGAAATTATCGTGCATTTTAACCTTTTTATGCTAATTCCTACTTCATTTGCGGTATAGAGGTTAAAATGCACGATTGATTGCTGCACGTATCGCTTTTAAAGGTGAATGCGTATATATATATATATATATATATATATATATATATATATATATATATATATATCTGATATATATATATATCAGAATGTATCCCATTAGGTTTGACAGTTGGAGAGTTTGACTTACATTGGCTATTTGTTCCAATAAAGTGGATTCAGTTCTAAATGGAGTTTGCTAATCATGTTGTACATTTTTCATTACTAAGGAAGGGGGGGGCGAAAGTAATATAGTAATGTAATGAGTAACTTAACTTATTCTGAAGTAATATTAATCTAGTATTATTACTTTTTAAAGAACTAATAAGTAAAAAGTTACTTATTAGAATTCCTGAGTAACTTGCCCAACACTGGTTATATTGAAACATTGTAAAGCGAGGATCATCTGTATATAAACTCAATCATTAAGATTTTATCCTGAATATGTAGTTGTTAAGTAAGAAAACAAGAGAAACACAGGTAACAAATGCTAAAAATACATTTGATTGTTTTTGCTAAAATGCACGTCAGGTTGTCAATCCATTGAAAACCTGCTGCCTAAAGGTTTACGGTTCATTTTTAGCTGATTGATAGTGCATTAAGAACATCGATAATAAGACTCGACCAACCACAGGACCTGTGGCATGCCAGCCCACTGAACCACACATTCTGTTGTCTTTAGGCAACAACTAAATTCTCCACAGACAGGATAATACAAGGATAATACGATAATAGAAAGGGACAGAAAAAGACACCTGGGCAGAATTCAGAGAAGCAAATAAGCTGAGGAGTAAAGAAGTTATCATCCAAGCAATAGTCAGACTGAGCTTTAAAGGCAGAGTTTAGCTGCCATGACAGGCCTTTCTGGAAACCCATTGGCGTTACAGCCACTAAAATAGCAGAGGAGAGAACACTGATTCACAGAGTAGCAGCTGAATAGCAATGAGTCATCAAGGCAGTGCAGGCTGATATGTTTTGGCAGCAGCACTGTACTTTACCTCAGCTTGAACCTATAAGAGAATTAGAAGTTATAGAAACTGAATATTGTTGTGATGTGAATAATCTCTTGATGCAAATAGATTTATGTCTGAATGATATTTATTAACATTGAAATAGAAAAGGCCAACTGTCTCAAAGTTCTCAATCACAAACATACAGTATAATAAAGGAAATAGAATAGAAGAAAAAATACTCAAGTATGTAAGAGAGGAGCCAGCTTTCACTGATAAAGATAGTTGGTGTTGCAGAAGTGCCTATCTAAGCAGAACACATTCTGTCGGGCAAATTCAAGCAACAAAACATAAGCTTTATTGCTAGTGGTTGTGTTTTCTGTTAGGAGTGACTGAGTGCATCATTCTTATACACTGTGTGCAGAATTACTAGGCAGGTACTGTACTGTTCCTGAAGATATTTTTTAGCAAAAGTTGGGCAGACTTATAAAAATGAATTCGGAAGTATTCTTGTGCACCAAGTAAATTTATTTTGAGAGACAATGTTACATTTGACTTTCACAAATGAAAATAAAAGAACAATGCTTGATTATCAGTGTGCAGAATTATTAGGCAATCAGAGACTCTCTTCTCTCTTCACCATCAACAGAAATAATAATAAGAAACAATTTTTGTTATTCAGTATAAGGAATAACAAGCTATCAGTCATTCTGTACAGCCCACTTCACCCAGTTTATTGCCCAGTATAGCCAACTTTCTTCTCAATGACCATCATGAGCCTGTTGCCCACTTAACCAGTCAGGTTTTTGATTTGATCCTGTCCTATATTAGCTGAGCCAGCTAGGACCACCTCCCAGATGCTGCTCTGAGAAGGGTACAGCTTGCTACCTTGGTAAATCTCACACTTTGGTAAGACCCAGTAGTTCTCAATGGGGTTGATTCAGGCAATGAAGGGGGGACAGGCCATAATTCAATCACATTTCAAGCCTTTCTAGGCCAATCTATGAAATACTTTGATGTATAGGGAGGGGCATTGTCCTGCAGGAATATCATAACCTTTTAGAAAGCTGCCGACTTCTTCCTGTGCCAGCGTTTGAAGAAAGTACGGTATCTTCTAGAAATTGGCAGTAGACCTTGTGGTTAATTTTTACACCATCTGCAAGTCAGAAAGGTCTGACAAGTTCATCACTGATAATTGCAGCCCACGTCATCTTTCCTCCACCACCTTGTTGGTGCTTGGAGAGGACCTCCATCCACTGGTCCATACATATGCTCCATGAAGAGTCACTTTCATCTCATCTGTCCCCAAAACCTTTGTACCCTCAGTCCTGAGACATGTCCATGCCCATTCTTAATGTTATACCTTGCATGCCTTATTGAGTGGAGGTCATGTTTCAGCGTTTATGACCTTAGGAATGTCACGCAGCACACTGCACCTAGAACGTCTGGAGATTCTGTTCAGATTGCAGTTTTGAAAAATGATGGCATTTGATGCTTAAGAGTTTCTGGGAGTCTCCCCATAATTTGACTCATAACTTTGGCAGTTTATATGCGTCATCTTATCTCTGCATGCTTCTTCAGTCCTCTTTGGCTGTTGGCAACAAAACACTTGATTGCACAGTGATCAGTGGCAGTTTTGATCGTTTTGCATCCCTCTGAGTGGAACTTTACTGCTTTGTTTTTTTCCCTGCTCTCTGTAAGGTCCTCTTTGGCCCATTTTAATAGTAATAACAATTTGCTTAGTAATTCTGCACAGGAAAGTATCTGTTTTCCTGTTTTTATCAAAACAGAAAGTACTCAGACCAAATACTGAACATTTTGCTGTTTTTAAACAGTTGATTCTTAATTAGAGATTCATCTGGACGGAAAGTATTGGTCGGATGAGAAGATACACACTTGCCTAATAATTCTGCAGACAGTGTAGTCCAGGCGTGACGGCAGCACAGGGGGCCGTTTCTGCTCTTGTGCGGCCTGTTTTAAACGCTGAAGTCACAGGCTGTCTTGGTTTGCAGGCCCGGCATTACATCGGCGACTCTCTGGGAAGCAGGTACGCCGAGGGCGTCGTCCTGGATATGGAGGCCTTGTGGGCTGAGAGCGACATAAGGACTCCCATGGTCTGCCTGTTGTCGATGGGTTCAGATCCCACAGAGAATATAGAGCGGCTAGCCAAAACAAAGGTGCACACCCACAGCCATTCATTCAATTGCTATTATGTAACAATCAAGACAATTTAAATGTTTCATATGCACATCTTTCTAATGGGTTTTTTAAGGGGTTTAATTCAGTCAAAAACAATTGTATCTATTTAATAAGACAATTTAATTGTTTCCTTTGGTGAATTCCTAGTTTTGAATTAAATTCTACTTTTTTCAGAGCTCTACTAAGAAAAGACGTTTATTACAGTATGATTGTGATTTAACAGCACAAGTATCAGACTGGTATCAACTGATGAACGGCTGATGAACTGATGATCTTTGTTAAACAGTTTTAAAAAGCCTTTCATTCCTTCAATTTCTATTAGACTATTCTATTCTATTTTACTATTTCTATTAAAACAATCCAATTGTTTTTTTTTGGGTGAGTTCCTTGTTTCGAATTAAACCATAGCTGTGCTCAGAAAAGACGATGATATTGAGTTTGAATAACGGTCATATAATCATATATGCTTTTATATTAATGGATTTTTAAAATGCTTTTCATTCATTCTTTTATTTTATAAATGCATTTCCTTTGGCAAGTTCTTAGTTTTAAATTGAACTTTTTCAGAGCCATGCTAAGATTAGATGACAGATTTTTACACTATGATACTGATTTAAAAGCAGTTATCATACACATTAAGGGATGTTTCCGATTGGTCGGTATTATAATTACGACTCCGCCTCCCCCCATCATGGCCACCCTTCAGAATGTGCAGTGCCGTGCCATATCCATGGGCCAGGGCCAGGAAGTGCATGCTCGCCGCTTGCTGACCCAGAGCATGGTGGAAGGCGGCTGGCTGCTACTGCAGAACTGTCACCTGGGCCTCGACTTTCTGGACGAGCTGCTGGAGACAGTGACGACAGCCGATGGCATCCACGACGGCTTCAGGGTATGGATCACCACGGAGATGCACCCCAGGTTCCCCATCAACCTGCTGCAGTCGTCCATCAAGTTCACCAATGAGCCGCCGCAAGGTAGGTCTCAGCAAACATCACCGGAGCGTTTACACCACTGGCGTCTCCAAACTGTGCAGCACATGGAACGTCGTCAGCACAAGTGGTGCATCAGTCATTCTCCTTCAGCTCATCCATTTCTCATGACTTTCTCTATTTAGCTGTGAGAGTTGGGTGTGTCAGTGGGTTTGGATGCTGAACCTGTGGCCAGAAGGTCACCGGTTCAAATCCCACAGTTGGTGGTGTGGTTTCACCGTTGGGCCCTTCAGCAAGGCCCTTAACTCCAGGCCTGTCTGACCTCATTGCTTTTTAATAAAATAAATGAATGTAAATTTTAAATATAACCTTGCAGGCGATTTATAAGCCTGTCTGCCAGCATCACAAATCCTGCCGAAGAATTTATCGTAAATACATTATATTTATAAATAAAGAATGAAATGAATTCCGCAATTTGTAGGCTTTATTTATATGCGCAACATGCTCTTCCCATGTGTCAGTACGGAGGATTTGCCTCTGTGGCATAATGTAAAATTCAGGCAGATGTTTCTTTTCATAGAAAGGTAACATTTTGGGATATATTTTTAATCACCTGTTGTTACAAGGAGTGAAAACATTCTGTATAATTCAGTCAGGAAGGATTCATTTCAATAATTCTTTCTGAATAGCTGTTGATGTTTGTTTTCCATTGGCATTTTATTGAGAAGTCAATTGTGTGTCTTATTTCAATGAAGAGGAAGTTTCATTTTTTGTAATTACAGGTAACCAGTGTTGTTTGAAATAAATATGTTTCTTGTTAAACAGAATTTTATTGAAAATGACTGGGAAATGCAACTGATGAATGGCTCCAGTTTTCACTGAGGAATAGATGATTTATGTATATGGTTATATAAGTTAGAATTAGATCCTGTGGATTTTTGGCTTTTAGTTTTCTTTTTGACTACTAAATGAGAATCTGGTTCCATAAAAACAGCCTGTAATAAGTATATTTCCTCCCTCACCCTTGCACAGGATAATGTTTCTGAAAATGGCTGGATGGTATTTATTTGTGCCCATATTTCGCAGATTTTTAAAAATATGAACACATACTATGTTTTCCAAGCCCTTGGGTATTTCATATGCAGCATTGCTGTTATCGCAGAAATGCCCTGGGGCTCCTGACTGTGCTTCACTTCAAGGCAGGAAAAAAGGATGGATATGTATTATAGATGAGAGGGTGACAACAGGTTGCATGTGAGACTTACTAGCACAGAATATCAATCATACAATTCCTGTTCTATTGCTTTTATTAAAATGAGTGCAGGAAATGCCAAGTCATTTATAATTACAATTAGGAAAAGAGATGTTGTTCTGTTTAAATAAGGTCTCTGAAACTGGCAGCTGTCCATTTCTGGCTGAATTTACTTGAGCATGCCGACAAAGACCCAGGCGTTCAAGCTGCTTCAGGTTACATTTATAAGCTGCAAAAGTGACATTTTATCCGTCGTGGATGAGTACTGACGGCGGTGCGGTCGGTCAGTTGTGCTCACGCCTGCTAGGCTGTGGCTCCAGTTTCTTTAGTTTGCTTGTGAGTTCTCCCCTCTCTGTTTCGTAAATTGGTGTATGAAATGGTGATTAGTGAGTTTCCTAACCAGGGAAGGCTCACCACGTGGAATTCTCGGGTCTGGGACCAAATTATCTAAACCGGGCTCCAACGACGCACAATCCCTCCCCCCTGGGCCCTCTGCTGCCCCCCCGAGACAGTGGGCCTTTCACAGGGTGTCCCCTGCCTCATTCTCTGAGCCTTCAGGTGCATGATCTTGTACTGGGTTAACCATTTATGGGAATTAATCCTGAGGCTTGGCTCCAGCATCAGTGTTTCATAACTTCGATGTCCAGGTATATGTTTGTTTGATTTTGCTAGCGGTTTTTACCTGAATTTTGGTTACTGGGCTTAGTGGTTAAGGTCTGGCACTGTCCTCCCACACGGAAATAACCTATATAAACATATATGTTTTAATATAGGTTTTGATATAGGTTTTTAATATATGTGACATATATAAAATTGGCCGTTTTCCTATATTATATGTACATATATGCACATACTGTACATGTTTACCTATATGTTCACCTATTATTAAATTATTATTAAATTATTATTACTAAAATTATTAAAATCCATAGCTGCTAGACAACATAAATAAAAGCCCAAAATGTAGAAATTTAAATTTTTTATTTACATTTAGCAAGTGTTTTGTCACACAACGGCAGTCTGCACCTGCAGGAGCCAGGATTCAAACCCCCGACCTTCTAATCATGGGACGACCCGCTCTCCCATCGGTGCCACTGTTGCCATTAAATTGCTTTTTCTTTTTCCTTTATTTCTCCCTCTCCCTCCGAAGGTTGGCGTGAAAAAGAAATGTTCTTCTAAATACAACTGCATAGTAAATGTTTCATGGGACTGCATAGTAAATATTTCAGGAAAACGTGTAGACATCATAGCTTTCCATCTCCTCTCACTTATTTGCCATAGTTAAATTCCATAACATGCCAATTACATGTGATACCCATTTCACGTGTTCGCACATAAGTTTTTTGCATTTTTTTTTTTTTTAGTTAGTTCTTAGTTATTGCCTTGATAATAGAAAATATGAGCTAGGCATCATGTATGACAGTTGCCAAAGTGAGATATGAGCTAAAATGACCAGATCCTGCCATGAGCTACAGTATATAGGAGACATATCTTGTATGTACATATAGGGTTTATATGTGGATATAAAGAAGCAATACAGGAGACCTATATGGCCTGTATATGCACATATATGCACCTCAATTTTGCCTATATGTGGCATATATACCATATATGCAGCATATATATTATCATATATATGCATATATACTGCATATAGGTTTCATATATGCGCATATATCCTCATATAGGTTCTTTCCGCACTTGTGGGTATTTACAGGTGTGAAAGCTGGACTAAAGCGGACCTACAGCACCGTGACCCAGGAGCAGCTGGACCTCAGCAACTTGCCCCAGTGGAAACCTCTCCTGTACGCTGTGGCCTTTCTCCACACGACGGTCCAGGTCAGGCTAAGCTTGGGGCAGTGCTGACCAGCTCCAGTGTCAATCAAGTGTTAAATACCATTTTAAAGAACCTAAAGCTTTCATGACCAAACTGAACCTTTCCTGCTGTTGGATGTGTCCTGAATGTTTCCTTCTGCCTTCCTCTACAGGAGAGGCGTAAATTTGGACCCCTGGGTTGGAACATCCCATATGAGTTTAACCAAGCGGACTTTACATCCAGCGTGCAGTTTGTGCAAAACCACTTGGACGAGATGGACGCCAAGCGTGGGGTGAATTGGATCTGCCTGCGCTACATGCTCGGGGAAGTCCAGTACGGAGGCAGGGTCACGGATGACCTGGACAAGCACCTCCTGAACACCTTTGCCCGGGTCTGGTTCAGCGAAAATATGTTCACTGAGAAGTTCTGCTTCTACAAGGGCTACATGATCCCTAAAGGAAAAAGTATCCAGGATTACCTGCAGTACATTGACACGCTGCCACTCGTGGATACACCAGAGGTTTGTATGTGTATGAACTGAATGATGGAAATGTGTTAGAAGGGAATGAATGTAAATTTACGGTGCAGTATGTTATGGGGATTTTACTGCTGGGCCTCTCAGCAAGACCCTCAACCTCCAACCACTCCTGGGACTGTCTGTCTCTGGGACTGTCTGTCTCTGGGACTGCCTGGCTCTGAGACTGCCTGGCTCTGCCCTCTACATTGTATGTTGCTTTGGAGAGAAGCATCTGCTCAGTAAATAAAATGTAATCGTTATGTCAGCAGGGGTAGCTAATCCCAGGACAGGATCACTGATGTGCTGGGTTAGCGTCTTAAATTCCAAGTTGCTTCCAATTCACACAGAATGAACTAACATTTTAAAAATGGCTTTAATTAAACAATTTATTTAAAAATAACCAACACATGTTATATCCTTTTTCACTATATTTGCCTGGCCTTGACCTATATGACAATACATTTCAGTTTTTTAAATAAATAATACATCCACTTTAGGGTTAATTTGGTTAGGTGACATTAATAGAATTAGAATGAAGTGAACTTTGCTGGAGACTAAACATGGATTTGGAGGATAATATTAAAGTGGCTGATTATACAGCTTGAGAGTTTCAGGTTCTGCATCAGTTCTGTATCAGTTCCTCCTGGGATTTGCACCAAGAACTCCCTCATGTTGTCCTCACTTATGTTTTAAAGTCTAATTTCAGCAGGTATGACTGCACAGTACTTTTCATTAACTTTATTTTAATTTTTGTTTTTATTCTCCAGCTTTTTGCCTCTGCTTTCACTTTCAGTCTGTGCCTTTAGTGTTTTAACGATTCTATTATTATGTCTAATAGCATAAATCATTTAATTTACAAAATTGCCTTTTTGAGTTGGCCATCTCGTTTGTTTACTGCCTTTTGCATCATCCATCCTGCTTTGTTACACAGGATTATAGACAGTATTTAATCAAATTTTAATCAAGTCCAGTTACTTATGTTTTGGATGGTAGCCAGTGTGGAGGAATCAGCAGGATATTGTGACGCAGATGTTACCTTGCCTAAGAAAGCCGTAGCCGTCACTGCAGCTGGACTGGGTTAGCTCTGCCTTTACCTCGTCATTCCTAGTTTTTAAACCCATTATTCTACATCCATTTTGATGAAAGGAAGTGTGCCAGACAGCCTGTTCTTTTAATTCCCATTTCACCTGCCGATGCTACTTCTGCTATATCATGCAAAGTCTTTTCTCAAACTTTTCTCCATTTACCATTTACATGGTCTGTAATCATTTTCATTGTCGTCCTGGGCAGATGATCTCCCTTAATTAATTTTCTGCCTTTTCGCATTTCCTAAATTCCTCGCAGATGTTTAATTGAGCTTTTGCCCTTGTCTTTCTTTGCTGGTATACAGACCTACAGCTTGTCCTAATGGCTTTGCTCTCGGTTCATTTCCTGGTTGCACCATTCACAGTAGCCTTTGATTCCGCCTACGTTTCAATATTGGCCGTCTCAAGTATTTTCTACATTTTCCCACATACAAAGAAGGTCTTCATAGCCATCATGCTTTCCTCGTTTTCAGTACTGGAGGTCACTTAATATATAACTTCAATCATTCAATTCCTTCAATTCCTTCTTTTAATCAACAGTCCCTTGCTCATAAATAGCATTTTCACACAATTTGGTTTCCATTAAGAAGGCTTAAATGTTAAAATCAATTTTATTTGAAGTACTAATGCATGATAAACACTTTTCTTTTTCTCAAACAGTAAGTATTCATTATTTCAGGGTCTGTCGGCTATGAAAATTTAAATACCATTATCTCTTCAACCTTCATTTCCTTACACTTATCTGAATGGATACAGCCAAGAATTAACTGACTGGATGCTTCTTTTTGATGCCTCTTGCCAACAGGTGTTTGGTCTCCATCCGAATGCTGACATAACCTATCAGACGAACATGGCCAATCAGACACTGAGCACCATTGTCAACATCCAGCCGAAGGACAGCGGGGGTGGGGGGGGTGAGACGCGGGAGGCAGCCGTGCTGAGGCTCGCCAATGAGATGCTGGAGAAGCTGCCAGCTGATTATGTTCCGCATGAGGTAGCGACTCCCTCAGGGTGTCGAAGTGTACAACAGGCTGGGGTGAAAGCTGATTGGTCACCGTAGTGCCCCTTCCAGCGATTCAAAACTTGCCCGCCCCCTCCATGCATCATGGCACTTCTTTTGCCTCCCCCCCCCCCCGCCACCTTGGCCCAGGCAATAGGAGACATGAAAGGAGAACATGAAAAGAACACATAAAAAACCATTAAAACTTTTTTCCCCATGTAATTCCTTCCATATAATAAATGTATGATTTTAGTATATGATTATAAAATATTTTGCACTTACTGACTAAACTGACGGAAGTAAGAATTCCAGTGCAATGTGAAACTCAAGACGCTTTGCTCCATTGGCAGGTCAGAGGCAGACTTCAGAAGATGGGCCTCTTCCAGCCCATGAACATCTTCTTGCGGCAGGAGATTGACCGCATGCAGCGCATCATCGCGCGCGTCCGGAGCACCCTCAGCGACCTCAAACTAGCTATCGATGGTAAGTTCCTGCAAGATGCTTCCCTGTACTGTCAGACAGTCTTTAAAACGTGCGGTGTACCTATTCAATTCATTTGTTTAATTATTGAATGCTTTAGAGACAAGGTGATATTTCAAGCGTAAAATGGAAAAGTACATTTTAATATACTGAATTTTTAAAAATTATTTAGTAATTATAATTGCGTTGTTCCACTGAGTTTAATTTAACTTTTATAATCTTTTTTTTAATACTATTGCAGTCTTTGCCACATTTGTTTCTAGGCACCTTTTTATCATTAAAATTGTACTAATTTTTTACATATTTTAAGTAGAGATTATACAGATTATATTTAATGTCAGCTTATTCCGTCCATGGGTGTTATGGTGTCTCGGTGGGTAACGTTGCTTCACACTTCCAGGGTTTATGCATCATCTGCTGTGTGTGTGTGTGTGTGTGTTTGCATGTGTGTGCGTGTGTGTGTGTGTGTGCGGAGTTTGCATGTTCCCCCTGTATAGTTCCAGAGTTCCAGTCTCATCCAGGTACTCTTGTTTTCTGCTGCTCTCCAGAGACCTGCATTTAGGCTAATTGGCATCACTAAATTGGCCATAGTGTCTGATTGTCTGTGTGATTTTTCTTCATCCGCTTATGTACAAATGAATATGTTAGAAACATCCAATCAGCACAGCCCTCTTTAGCTCTAAAGTCATCTTCAAGTCAAGCCTGTCAGTTTCAGAAGGGAGGAAACTGACCTCATCAGTGCAGTGAATAGAACAGGACTGTAGGGACCTTCTATGGCTTCTGAGATCATACAGCCATTCTTTCTCGGATCCGGCTAGGTCAATTGGGTCTTTCATCAGAACTGAGTAATTCTCTAATGAGGTGTCAGTTAGTGTCCTGGATCGCATCAATTTCAAACTTTCAAAGTGGGGGGGGGGGGTTCAGATTGGTGTAGGAATATGGAAAGAGGGAGACATTCATGTTTGTCAGCATAGTATTAAAGAGGTAATATAAATCAGATTATCATAATAATGATGATTATTATATGCTCCTTCATTTGGGGCAGACCATACATAACAAAAATGGCAGGTTTCTCATTATTTTTTACTATGTTAATACTGTGTTTTTTCTGAAGACATGTGTTCAGTTGTTTCTGAAGTGGCCATTGGGTTTTTATCTGGCATGGACTCGTATCCGAGGCTGGCGTGTTAACCAGAATAACCATTTAGAACTGGTTTATTTATTCTGAGTAAGTAATTTAATTTGCAACTAACAACAATTTACTTATTCAGCAGACAGTTTTATCCACAGTGATGTTCCATTGAGAAACCAGAAGCAATTGGGTGCTATGGGCCTTGCTAAAGGGGCCGATAATGAAGTCTCTCTACCTACCTTGGGATTTGAACTGGCAACCTTTGGATCACAGCATCCTAACCCACAGAGTAATACACCACAGACACACAACTATAGCCAGAGTAACCCTACTGTTTTCTTTTTATCAGGTACTATCATAATGTCAGAGGACTTGAGAGATGCTCTGGATAATATGTATGATGCCCGCATCCCCAAGCTGTGGTACAAGATCTCCTGGGAGTCAGCTACCCTGGGCTTCTGGTTCACAGAGCTGCTGGAGAGGAACCAGCAGTTCCACACGTGGCTCTTCAGTGGCCGACCCAATCAGTTCTGGCTCACAGGCTTCTTTAACCCACAGGTAGAGTCTGGCAGGCCCCGATCTAGACTACCCATGTTGGGGGGGGGATTAGAAGATTTGGGTGGGCAGTAATTCACACAATGGACTATACTACAGTGCAGTAGCAGCTTGTGTCCAGAGAAATGGGGGGGGGGGGGGGCACATGGGCATTTTCTGAACTCTACATTATGCTCTCATGGTTATCTCTCTAATTAGGAAAGGGAAATTAATAATAATAATAATAATAAGGGTTAACATAAACATAAGCTTATCTACTGGTATATTAATGTCAAATTTGGAGCTCAAACTCATGAACTGCTATACAAGAACACAAGAGCAAACATGTAATACAGTGGAAGGATACTCCTTTAAGAGAAAAAGCATTGAAAGATAATTACCAAACCATGAACAAACTGACTTTGCAAACAAAGGCAGAAGCAACCTGCACTGCCTTGCTGCGAAGTGGGCAGGAAAGATGTAACATCATTGTCTGAACTGCCTGCAGATCAATAAAGTATCAATTGTTATTATTATTAAATGCTGGTTGGTGTTGCACATTTGATTGAGGAACACTAGGGGGTTTCGGTTAGTAAAATCACCTACAGGGTAGGTGCTATCACCCATGTAATGTTGTAATGCTAGCAGCATTACAAGGGCTTCCTTTTCAATGGTAACTCTAAGCAAACTTCCAGGGAAAACAACACACCAGATAACTGAGCCCACGATTGTTTTTCTTGGAGGAGAACAGCCCCCATCCCAGAGTCGCTGGCATCCACCTCTAATTTAAATGGTTTGTCAAACCGAGGTGTGGGTAACACCAATAAACTGCTGAGAAACACTTTAACAGAGGTAAAAGCAGACTGGGCAAGAGGGAGACCCCACAAACAAGGTATTTTTTATGAGCAAATTCCCAAAAAACTTCTCAGCTCCCTTTTTGTCGTGGCCACTGGAAAATACTCAATAACCTGCACTTCAGCGTTTAGGGGTCTGACCGTTCCCTGACCTGCTAATTTTCCTACTAATAAGGTATGTAATAGTACCCTGAGCAAAATCACATTTCTCCAGGTTAAGCACTAGGGAAGCCTGTTGTAGGTGTAGTAACACCTGCTCCAGTGTCTCTATGTGCTCTTCCCATGTAGAGCACCACATCGTCGAGGTATGCCTCACAGTTCTGTACACCCCCCTGTGCATTAAGCGCTGAAAGGTAGCTGGCACGTTACACAACCCGAAAGGCATCACGGTATACTGGAGGAAGGTGTCGGGTGTGACAAAGGTGGATACCTTGGTCTCACAGGGCATTATGGGTACTTGCCAATAACCTTTCAAAAAGTCCAGTTTAGTAGCAAATGCAGCTGATCCAACGCAATCAACGCAGTCCTCAGTTCTTCCCATGTACTGGAGTAAAGTACCAAATCATCAAGGTACAGCTCACAGTTCTGTACACCCCCCTGTGCACTAGGCGCTGAAAGGTAGCTGGCACGTTACACAACCCGAAGGGCATCATGGTATTATGGGAAAATGTGTCGGGTGTGACAAATGCAGATACCACGGCCGCATGTGGCGTCATGGGCACTTGCCAGTAACCTTTCAAAAGGTCCAGTTTACTAACAAATGCAGCGGATCCGATGCAATTAATGCAGTCCTCAGTCCTAAGAAGAGGAAAACTGTCTGGTATAGTCATAGCGTTTACCTTTTTACAACTGGTGCAGAATCAAACAGTGCCATCTGGCTTTGGCACAAGCGAACACGACGAACTACATGGGTTACAATTCAGAACAGCCAGTCCATGCTCAAGTAAATACACAGTTTCATTTTAGAATAATGCACGTTTGTGTGGACTAACCCGATAGGGATATTGCTCAATGGGGTGGTGATTATTAACATCGATGTCATGCTCGGACGTGGATTCACAAAGGAACATCAGCAAATAATGTTGGAAACTGAGTGATTTTGAATGTAATATTCCTCTGAGCAGCCAGTGGCAGGTGGGTGAGTTTATCCAAAAGTTACCTTAGGGCTTCGGTATTCGATAACCAGGCACAGGGCAAGCACTTCCATGCGAGATATAGTGCATCACTTTCTGGAGACTGGGTTGGCAAACTAAAGCAGCTGAGAGGGGGGTAAGGTATGAAAAACTGTTTATTAGGGGCTGAACAATAGACATAGATCTTCAAGATATTTATATGACACGACGTCTTCCTCTGTCGATTCAGGGTTTGTAATACATAAGTTGTAGGGCTCAGTTTCTCTTGCGCGACATATGGTCCAGAGAATTGGGCATTAAGGGTGGAAGCAGACTAAGGCAGAAGAACAAGTACCCAATCGGCAGACTGAAAATCCCATTCTTTTGTCTTCTTATCAAAGTGTTTCTTCATCGTGGCTTGGGAGGCACTTAACAAGCGTTTAGCGAGTTCCTAAGCTGTGCTCAGTTGCTCTCGCAGTGAGCCCAAATAGTTTAATTTCTGAGGAGGCCTGGATGGAGACAACCATTGCTCTTGCCATTTTTTAAAAGATCCTCATACAGTGTGTCCGAAAGCCAACTCTGCCGGACTGAAATCTATCAACTCTTGCACCACGTCTCTAATCGCAAAGAGTAGGAGGGGAACACTTTCATCACACTTTTTCCCAGCTTTGAAGCAGGGCTCCTTGACTGTCCATGTGATAAGCGCTTGACACAGCATGACCTAGGCTAACAGTTTTGAAGTGAAGTTCATACCCTGGTCTGAGTGCACGTACTTGGGTAGTCCGAAAGTACTTTTTAAAGGGCTTTTATTCTAACTTTTGTCCTCAAGCTACGGATAGGAATAGCGAGGTAGCAAGTAGCAGCACACATGAGCGTAGTTGAAGTTGATTAGGAGGCACCATTGTTAAAGCACAGTTTTCGGCTTCACTGCACTGGGGCATTGGGATCCACACAGACCACAGGATGGAGTTAACCTGTCAGCTGTACCAACATCTCTTCCAGCAGCAACCCAGCTTTCCTTGTAGTCTCCAGTCACAAGGACTGGCCAGGCCTAAACCTGCTAGCTTCAAGTGGATTACCTAGTCTGAACTACCACTGGTATGGCTACTAGCCGTAGCTAGCTAACTTTTTCCTCAGTAGGAATTAGTTAATTTTTTTTGTTAAATAAGTGAATTTGTTTCTTGTTTTTGCATAGGTGCAATTGCATCACCTTTATCTGTAAATATTATTTGAAAGCAAGATTTAATATTGATATATTTCTTAATAAAGTATTTAATATTTAATGGGTGTCCTAATTTTTTCACGTGACTGTAGTGGTTATACTAATACTCATTAGTTATATTACAACCAAAAAAACAAACTGTGATTATGACATTCTGTCCCTTTTTTTAAAGCGTTTGTAGCCATTGTCTTGAACAACATTTAATACTGTAATTTTTCCATTATATGGACCTATTGCTTGTTTTTCTTTGGCAGTGAATGCAAATCATGGATGGATGGATGGATGGATATTCACAGGAAACCTCTTTTGCTTTGCAGGGTTTCCTGACAGCCGTTCGCCAGGAGACCACACGCATGAACGCAGCCAAGGGCTGGGCCTTGGACACCGTCATCCTGCACAACGACGTTACCAAGGTGATGAGGGAGGACATCACAGGCCCCCCGCCAGCAGACGTGGGCGGGGTCTACATCCACAGTCTCTTCCTGGATGGAGCTGGGTGGGACAGGAGGAACGCAAAGCTCGCAGAGTCACCCCCCAAGGTTAGTTTGAGCTGCCTTTGGGAAAGCATGAAGATCGCCATTGGTTCCTTTAATAGCAGGGGTCTGTTTTTAAATCCTGAAAGAGTCAGAGGGGTCACACTGCTAGCCTTATGACTAGGGTTGCCACTAACGACTACTCTTCTTTTGATTGATTTATCAACTATTTTACCAATTAGTCGATTAATCTGAATGATTTATTTTCCTCCAGAAAATTACATTGACCATTTAATGTTAATTAATTTTATTTTAACAACTACAAACTGTATATCATTGCTGGGCTTTGGAAAACTGACCCTGTCTTTTCAACACTATACTGACATTAGTTTCACCCACAATTCAATAAGCAGAATAGTAGTACAGTATGTGTAAAACATTAATGAGATGCATTTTGTGATGCCCAAAAATTAGTAATTTGTATAAATTCAGGATATCCTTATGCTTATTAAATTTGGTTAGCGGAACATGCCACATGTGACTGTTTTGGAAGCAACAAGCTCTGAAGTTGCAGTGAAGGAAGGGACAGTTCACCAGCCACAACATCTTTAAAAAGAGGAGATATTTTGGTAAAATTACATAAAAATGTTCGTGGTGTGGCGGTGCTTTTTGCTGATTAAAATCCGACACTTTTTTGTGGTAAATATAGTTTTCATTTTTATTTCAGTTCACAATTTTTTTTTATGTGCTGTCCTTTTTCCTTTCAGTTTTAGTTTACAATAACAACACCAGTTCCAACAAGCCAAATACGCACAAACAGCAGCACCGTCTATCAACGTAGAAAATATGCCCAGATTTTAGCCTAAACGTTTTCTCAAACACTTATTCAATGGAATTTCTAAGGTAGCAGGCAGACAACTTTTTGGCTTTAATAATGAGTGTATTTAGTAGCTACAAGGACAAAAGATATTAAAAAGCTTTCCATACTAATGGAAATTTAACAAACATGAATAGACAACACTTACGGTGATTCTGCCTTTCCTGGCAGCCCATCAACCAGAATATCGCCTGTGTGTTTTCTCTCGTGTATAGCGCTCGTGCCACCTTGGTGTGCCATTGAACTTTTCACAGTGTACAAACCACATTTTTGGTTTGTGATAATTTGAACTACTCCCATAATTACATAGTGATATGGAAGAAAAACATTTCTTAAAATGAATGGAAGCATTTTAGGAATCATAAAGGTAATTTCATTAAAATAATAATAAAAAAAAACGTGTTTATTTAAAATATTGATTTTGACACATTTTCAGCGTCATCGTCATCGACTACGTTGACTAATCGCAGTAGCCCTACTTATGACATAATCATTTTAAATGCAGAGTACAGCCCATAAATTGCTGAAAAATAATTTATGCAAAAATAATTATCTCAGCTAATTTTCTCTTAGAAACTTAGAACCCTTGTGTAATTCCTAATTAATGCCATTTTAGTGATTATACTGCTCTTGTGCCTAGACTGAGATCAGAATGAATATGAACATTTTTTATTCAGCGTCTGCTTGCCAGATGAATAGACTGATCCCAGCTGTGGCAGTTCAGAGTCAAAGTCCAATGTTATCATTGAAGTGTGAAGAGTACTGTAGTAATGGGAGAAAATGGACTTTGATTCGTTAGTTTAACCCACTTCCCTTTGGTTACTTTGTGGGCTCTCGTTGGGTTGAACAGCTAGCAGTTTTCCTACGCGTCTCATTTTTTGCTAGTCTTTTCTTGCTAGTTGGCTCAGTTGTTATCGTACTGCATGTGGAAGTGCATGTGGGAGCGGTGTGTAGCTGAGCATGTTAGGGTGCGGTGCCTGTGATCAGAAGGTTGCCGGTTCAAATCATAGGGTTGGCAGAGTGACCTCTAAGGTTGAGCAAGGCTCTTAATCCCCAGTTGCTTCGGGGATTCTGACCCTGCTTTCTTAAAAATGTATGTTGCCGTTGGTTAAAAAGTTCTGCTAAGTAAATGTCTGGTTGCTTCCCCACAGGTTCTCTTCACCCCCCTCCCAGTGGTCCATGTCTATGCTATCAGTACCGCTTCATCTCAAGATCCAAAACAGCAGCAGGTGGCGACTCTCTACTCCTGCCCTGTCTACAAGAAACCTCGACGTACTGACCTCACTTACATCTTCTCCCTGTTCTTACGCACATCGAAGGCGCCGGACCACTGGACGCTCCGCGGTGTGGCGCTTCTGTGCGACTCTAAATAAGAGGCGGTCTCCTGCAACGCCACCTCTGGACCCTAGGGGGAGACATCAGGGTTCAGCCAGGTCACATCTGTAAGGATAGGACCTGTTGTGTCTTTAAGAGAGGTCTCGTGAAATTAGTCAATCCAGCAATCAAACCTTCATCAACAATATAGTAACATGTATGTGGAATGAGAGCATCTGACACTTTAGCATTCATTTTCTCCTGCAATTAGGAAATGCATGGATTAACGTGTTCTGTCTCCAGATGGGTAACTGGACATGGGTGAATGGCTAGATTACTAAACTTTATTGTTATGTGTTTTTTAATGATACTGTCATTTAAATCAGTGATTGATCCAGTTTTGTAAGTGCACTTAAAATAGCGTAATTTGATTCTTCTCGAACATTTTGACGAAGTACTGTGTGAAGAAGGAAAAACATACCATGTAATTTGCTCTCTTTGGAACTTCAAGAAACAAAATATATTGATTCTGAATGCCTGAAAATCATGTTTCTTATTTCTAAATATTTCTCATTTCCAAATATTTCAATGATCCTGATGTTTTTGGGGTATATTTCAGTATAAAAAGGGAAAACTGAACATTACTTAGACTAATAATCTTCTGTACTGTGAAGCAGTGGTTTTGTATTTTGTATGTGTATTTATATTATATACATCTACATATATTTACATTTATATACATATATGTGTGTATATACATATATAAATACGGTATACATACATATATGTACATTTATTCTCTCATCTTCCACATAATACAGCAGTGATATATTTATGAAAAATATTTTTATTGTTATACCAGAAGATATTATTCATGCATTAACTCTAATTTGTACAAACAAATCGAAAAAATGTCATGCATTGTGTATAGAAACAAGAATTTAAAAAAAATAACATATCATCTATCACTAATCTACGGTGTTGACACAAGAATATTCTATTAGAGTATCAGATATCAGAATATAATGTATTCTTTTATTTAATTTAGATTTCCAAACATGAAAGTGAAAAATACAAATGAGTATGCACAGATTTCTGTGTTCTTCTGGAATGAAGGATGATAAATACCAATGTCAATCTGAAGTCTACTATGGTTATACTGTAATTACTGCCATTTTAAATGTAGAATATCAAGTATGTTACACCAAGCTAAGGAACAGAAAATTGTTTGATAAATTTAACATCCCAGAGTAGGAATATTTCATTTTCCATGCCTGATTTTTAAAATCAGTGATAAAGTATTCCGTTCAGTATCACATCAACAATAAACTACTCAGATCAGACAACGGATTTAGCTATTAATCACATGAAACAAATTCTCGTTTTTGTTTTTTAATGAACTTTTATAAACTTAAGCTGTACAGTATTATGGAGTTTATGATGGCATTTAGTTTGCAACACATTTTTAATAAATCTAAATTATATAAATATATCATGCAGCTTTAGCAAGATGTATAAACATTTACATATTGTGCAAATTACCACCATCAATTTGCAATAATGAACACTATGATAGGCTTTGCACTATTAAATATTTAACTGAAATCTGAATATGACTGCAAATTAAATAATAGAACATATCGCATTACTAAATCACTGGATAAACGTGTAAACTCACGCCTTGTGCACGATTTTTCGTGTAACCTGCTTCTTAATAACTTTGTGGAGATCTACATATTCACTGCTTCAACTGTTCACCTACTTTACTCTGCATTCATTCAAATAATTTAAAGATACTCTTCAGAGACCAGCTGACTGAGTTCTTTTATCAACCTCTGCCTTGGCTTCATATACTTATTTTGGTTTTTTACAATATGAGGCTTACTTTAGATTAACATGTCATTCAGATGTTTTACTTTACCATTTTCATGCATCCCTTTCTTCTTCAAAATGAGTTTTTCCACCATAGCCAGACAAAACCACATTGCAGTACCAGAATAAACATACATGTATCAGTTTCTTTACTTTCATTATTCACACAATTAATTGGCAGTTCAAGTTACACCAAAAATTCAAGATAAAATCTGAAGTCCGTCAGTGTTTGAGCAGCTATAATATTTGAATGAAATTCCTTACACTTATCTTAACATGATTTGTTACATATCGTAGAGGAGAGAAAACATCAGTTATTTCATCCCTCTTTGTAATGAGATTAGAAGCAAATATTTGATAACAAATCCCCTTTGAACATTTAATTTCATAATAATTGTATAGTATTGTTAATTACTTGGTTCTTCTATACTCTCCTCCAATAAATCACCCAGAGAAGACCTCTAAACAAATCCTTTGATCCTGTATTCGGTGTGCATTACAAAAAAAGACAGAAAAAGTATGAAAACCTGTGTAAATCTGAACTTCAAACAATTGTTTATCTTCCTTCACCACCGGCTGTGCCTGCAGCTTAAGAAAGTTGCTTCATGTCGTACACAGGAACCTCGACCTCATCCGCCCTGCCTGTCTCCGACGAGGCTACACCAGACTCCATCCTCGCTCCCTCTCTCCTCCTTGCCCCAAACTCTGAGATGGAGACTCCTTTGGCCTCCGTCACCACCTCCGTGTAGGTGACATCCGGGTTGGCCTTGCGACCCTTTGGGGGAGGAATGGGGGCCGTGGCCTCAGTGGCGCCCTCGGCCCCCTCCTGGCCTTCAGCGACAGTCCTTTCCTTCTTCAGGTTCAGTTTGGCCGGCACGGTCTTGGTGATGGTCTCCTTGAAGCGCTCTCCCGATTGCCGTATCCTCTCCCGCCGCTCCGGAGGTACGATGCGCTCCCCAAGCCGGCTGACCTTGGTGCCCAGGTTTTCCTTGGTTTTGGAGAGGTTCTCCCGGGAAAACGTGGCCTTCAGACTCTCGATGCGCTTCAGGCCTGTCTTCTTGATGCGGGCGGCAGCGGAGGAGTCTGCTTCTTCCACCACCATATACTCCTCGTCGGAGTCTGGTGGGACCTCGAAGGTGTCCGGCTCCACGGCGCCCCCTGATGATCCCGCCTCTTTCGGCGCCTTGGAAGCGTCCACTGCGGGCACCTCCTTGTCTCCCTATAGCAAAGAGCAGAACCACAAAGAACAGGCTGTACACGGGTTTCTCACTTTTCCTTTCTTTTACCCACTTGCTGTTCTTTCAAGCTAACTATCAATCCATTCCCCGTGCCTAAGGTCCAGAGCAGACAGAGAAAAGAATTAAAGAGAATAAAGCTGAAATACACAATGGATAAGGGACCTCCTGGACTGCTGCTTCAGAATATTGTGAAAGTTTTGCTCTCTAAAAATGACATTTTACTGTATTCTGATAAATGATAGATGACATCATGATAGATGGATCACTGCTTACCTTGTGTTATTTGTCCTTGACCACAATAAATAGTAATTTCACATAATTGTTCATGATTTTATTGCATGTTTTACACTCAGGAATAACATAATGACATAATTATGATTTAAGGCGGCAGCTACTGTTATCCAGGCCTGTTCAGCACTGCTTCAGTGGATTGTGGTTTAAGCACTACTGCGTGCAACTATTTGTGGGTCATTATGGTGCAGCACTGAAAATGCATCTAGAAATCTGTTAGTGAAGCATGAAACATTCATGTGGGACAATGATGATGATGATATTATTATTATTATTATTATTATATCTACATTAGCTATTAGAGTTGCACTACTACAAATCAGAAATCCTTGGTAATTATGTTCACTGCCTATTGTTTTTTTAATAAAACATTTTTTCTAACATTTTTTAATTTATTATGATACCCTGTCAAAGCCCAGTCTTTAGGAAAACTGCAACTGCAAAGATAATTAATTTGCGCAAGTTTTAACTTGCCCCAGTCTTAAAACCTTGCTAATATGCAACTACAACCAGCGCTAGATATTGCAGCCTTTGATGCAGGTAAGCAGTAGTCTCAGATATCTTGCACCATACTGTATGTAAACAGTAAGTGTATCAGAGATTTACAAATTATTTTGAAAAAATATTGGATAAACACACAGGAGACAGGATAGTTAGTTAAAACTAAATTTATTATATCAATAAAAAGCTCTTCGAAAAAATGAAACTGGGAAGATATTTTTTGAACCTTCCACCTTCACTATCTGAATTATAATGTTTATGATATACAGTAATATGATTTGTTTTAAAAGGGTAATCAGGCACCATTGAGTGACCAGCATGGATTTCACAAACAAACAATGTCACTCTTTACTGCTTCATAAGTCTGTGTAGCTCTTGCTTATCGTGCTTCAGTCTCAGGGCTAGTTGGCAGCTTCTTATCATAGATCATATCAATCTTCCCAGGCCTCCTTTAAATAAATCTAACGAGAACTGAATGCTTCATTACTGTTACATATATGTGAGACATTATATTTACATGACACATACTTCATTCAGAAATATTCACAAATAATGTACCATACTGTAAAATGGACATTTTTATGACTTTGATGATATAAGAGTATATAAATTATGTGTGTGTGTGTGTGTGTGTGTGTGTGTGTGTGTGTGTATGTGTGTGTTTCTACGCCTTGTGTTCACTCTCCTTTTGGCAGCACTGGAATTGTTCCCAGATTGCTCTCTTCAGCACTCTCAGCTCGCACCTTTCAAGAGATTTTCACAAAGAAAAGACCGTCTCAGTGACATGAAGCTCAGCACTGGGATTCTTCTTAAATACGCAATAAACCAGAACCAGAAGTATGTCCGCTGGTCGCTGAATGTTAAATGAGAACAAATCGACAGCTACTACTGTGTGTGCAGTGGCAGTCATTACGAACCCATGGAGTCTAGTCAAAGGCAATTAGGTGGCTGTTTAAATTTGATATATTTACCATCTGGAGTGTACGGTAACAAAGCATTTAAAAAAAAAAATTCTTATGTATGGTAATTTTGACAACTATTGTCATTCTGTATCTTTAGCAGTTATTATAGACAGTTATACACAGGGCCAATTCTATTTATAACCAGAATAGACAGTTACTTAGGGGTCCTGAATTACCTGCATTGCAGACAAAGTGAAATGTTAATCGGTTTTCTTGGTAAGGGGGCCTGAGCTAGGGGCCCTAAAAAGGTAGATCCCACCCTGATTATACATCGACTTCTGCCTCTTCCATTTTAATTCTGCACCTGTTGTGCCACATTTATGTCACCACTCTGTTTTGTACTTTTTCAACATTGTATCTTAATTTGGAGTCCATTCGCCTTCCGATGGCTCACGTGATACGTTATCATTGTAAGGCAGGAGCGTAGTGCAGCGAGCATACTGGTTAAAATCAGGGCACGCCCGACTAATGCAGGAGAAAACATGCCCAACACAGGGAGAACATGCAAACCCCAAGCCCAAAGGCCATGGGTTTGCACAGGATTCGAACCCGCCACTACCAGTAAAAGGTTTTTGCACACCTCAGGTTTTTACCACTTTTCCATTTTTTTTAGCTGCAGATTTTTTATTCTTGTTAAGCACAGGAAAGTTGAGTGAGCAACTATAAATGAAAACTTAACTAAATAATACAAGTTTCCTTTATAATATGGAAAGAGTATGTAACAGTGCACGTCTGACATCCTATTAACTGGTTTTGTGGTGATATCATTGTCAAATTCTGGACTGTCCTAACTTTAAATGTCCATTAACTTTAGCTGTTTCATCCCATGAAAGAGAGCAGTATTTAATGTCCCTTGTAGAAAGAATGCCTTGGATTTTCTCTGCTGTTATTACTGCTGGAGGAAGTTACTATGATGAATCAAAGATATAACATCTTCTTCCTAATAAAGGTATTCAAACCGTGAACATACTGTAAATATATTTGTTAGCAAGCAATACTTATTAAACTTTATTTTTAGTAAATGTTGAGTGAGTAACATGCAAATGTAGAAAATCACAGTTTGTGCAACAACGTTTGACTGGTAGTGTATATGATGACAGTGGTACCTCCCTTAACCACATATCTGAAAAATTTGCATGGTGTTTAATGCTCAATGCAGCGGAACTTTCCAGGTTTTAATGGGGGTAGAATTAAATGAAATTTTCCAATGTAAAAGTTGCTTTCACAGTGCATAGATTTTTTTTGGTCCATTACACATTTCCATTGCTCCATTGTAGGCTTTCCTCCAGACTTGGAAACAAAATTGTCCAACCATTTTATATATGAGGTCAGATTACTTTCAATGGACCAAAATGTGTCAAATCGGCAGTGAACAGGCCAATGAAAAGCGGACTTTTGGATTTGGGTTAGTTATTTTCACTGCATCACTGCTAAATTATAATGATTGCATGAACCTCGCCATAAACTTTTCTGTCACTTTTATAAAATTCTATTTTTAGGATTGATTCATTAGTTAGATTTCATTTTAATTTAATATAATGTTTCCGTAAACCTTGACCGTTTTTTTAAATATGATTTTCCTGCAGAGCCAAAAGCCGAGGGTGTAAAAGAACCAGGTAATTAGCAACACTGTACACTAATTATAAAATGATTCACCAAAGCAGTAGGACATGTCAGATTGGTTCCAAATGGTTTGAGATTGCAGTAATGACCATTTACTCAGTAAGTACACATTTTAATGAGCATGGATTACTGTCATCATAAAATTACTTCTTAATGAGCATTATATGCATTTTACATAATACATTTCGTTGGATTTCTTTTAGCTAATTTTTGCTCTTTCCTTTCATTGTAATCCAACATGCTGACTGTCACTGATAAGCAGTCGAATCATACATTAATGGATCATTTATTCTCTGTACATACAAGAAGCCCTACATTATAAATGCAATCAACTCATCAATGACCAGCATTAGAGATTATTATACCACATCGTTTCTTTACTTGTATGGCATCTAATAAATGTTTGTTTTTGTGATGGATCAGATCAAACGATTATATATGCTTTATATATATAGTTATATATGCTTTAAAAACAATGATAATCAGCTATATTAATCAGGTTATAATAATCAGGCATATAGACTTTCTGGCATTGGTGCAGGACAGCAGGACATAATATTAAGTGAGTCATACCAACAACAAAACCTCATAATAAAATTCTCTGCACAAATTAGAGCTTAAGCAAAGTGAAAATCATGGTGTAAAGTTTGTTTTGTTAAACCGTGCCGACGTTCAGGGGTTTGCCTCACAGTGCTAGGCTATGAATGTCAGGATTGTCTCACTGCAGTTGATAGTATGTGTAAATGCACTATGTATCGTGTTTACTTCATTTGACTGTGTGGGTTTTCTCTCAGTTGCTAAGTGTTGTGGTGTGTGTCTCAGTGGGTCCATGCACTGTCGTTGCATAAACTCACTTATCGTTGTAAGCAAGAGGGTGCTGGTTCAACTCTTGGCGTGAGCAGTGAGTGATTTCAACACTGAGTCGTTCCCCAAGACCTTTAACCCCTAATTACTTCAGAGACTGCTTGACTCTGCTTTCACATAATATATATATATATATATAGGTTTGTTTAAAAGCCTCTGATAAGTAAAGTGTGTTAAGCATGGTCTAATCAGAAGTCAAAATTGATGCTTCTACAATTTTATTTTTTAAATCCTTTGTCTCTTTGATTGTAAAAAAGAAACTGTATAAACAAACTGAAAACACATGAGAAGTTATAGATGTTACAGATGTATAGTGAACATATAATGTATATTCATTAATATGCACACCTAAATACAACTAAACACATAATTAATTTCTAGGAATATCTTAGACAATATATAGACCATTTTAAAATAGTACCCTGGAAATTCCAGACATCGTCTGGGAAAATCCCTAAACTGAAAGTTACATTTCCATTTGCACATTTAGCATAATTATCAATATTTACATATATTTTACTCTCATTCATAGTTAATTGTGTTGCGGGTTATATCGTTAATCGCTTTGTTAAAAACTACAGTAGTTCCCTCTCTTAGTGCTGACTGCCCATCCAGAGCGCTGTGCTTTTTCAGTGTGAAACCCGAGCTTCTGTCGTCCCGCGAGCTGCCAGGTGAAAAGCAGCGCCGGGCTGATTGGCAGGCCCCTACTGTGGAATAGCTGCTGGCTGCGAGCTGCGTATTGCTTTTCATAGGTGCGATGCATAACATTTTAATGGGCGGCAGTTCATCTCATATCCTTACTTCCATCAGCTCCAGTCATATGCTAAGAATAATCAGGCCGTGATGAGGGATGGCAGCTGTTGGCTTTAAAGGCTGAAACTGCCGCCAATCAGCTCTTTACTTTCTGGAGCAGAGAGCTATCACACTCTAGGCAAATCCTACTTTCATTAAACTCCACGCCACCTCCTACCACAAAACAAGCTCATGCGTAAATCATCCCTTAATGGAATTGACAGGTTTGTAAATTTTATGTCCTGTTTTTCTTAAAAGACATTAGCTATTTCAACATTAAACATCAAGTGCCACGTACTACCATATTCTCAAAACAGTACCACGTTCTCAAAAACATTTTGTTTTTTCATTCCAATGGACTTTCAAGACTTTGTATTCCTGGTTACAGGTCAGTCGTGCTCGATCATTTATTAGAAGCTCACCTGATAAATTTCCTGAATACCATAATTTACAAGTACAACAATATGAATATAAACCAACATACTTAAGCTTATGCAGCTTAATAAACAAACAAATAAATAAATAAGGCAACACATTGCAATGATTCATGCCTATTTGTTTTTTAAAACTAAACCCTGTGCGCAGAGGGCGAATGCTGACATTTTCTGGAGAGTTATTTTAAGACATGGAAGGCTAATCAATCAATTTGTCAGATCCAGGGTATTCTCATGTTACATGCTAAGTAACAGGTGACTGAAGCCTAGTGGGAAATCTCAAAGGCAAACTATTTCCAATGTGCACAATACATGTAGCACATTTCCCCCCTTGATTTATGCATTCATGAATTAAATCAGATTTACTAAGCTGACTTACCTGGTAGATAACAACCCGGAACTTGTTCTTCATCAGCAGCTCCCCCTGCGTTTCTTCTACCTTTTTTACTCTTAGGTTCTGCTTCTCGACCCTGACCCGGACATCCTTGATGTGGGTGCTGACTTTTCGGGTCTTTTCAAGCAACTTCTCCACTGTGCTGCTGGTAGTGGCATGATCTTTGGTCAGCTTGAGCACATCAGTCTGGATGATCTTGACGGTGTTCTCCAGCTCCAGTTGACGGTCTTCCATGCGCTGTTGGCAGGCCTGCACATTGTCAATGATACCTGCAACTCTCTCCAGCAGGGATAGGATGGTGAGGGAACTGTTGGGGTTACCCGTTTCCTCCTCAGCAGCTGACACTTGGAGTCTGTCTGCCATTTTGGCCATGCGGTACTGCTGAGGATCCATGTGAAGAGCAACGCAAGACGCTTTGATAAGCCGTCTTCTTCCTGGGCCGTGTAAAGGTCTGATCAAGGATGTGAGTCACTTGCCTTGTCTTCTTCAAACTTCTATCTAGAATTTTGAGCCTGATCTGTGGGAGACTCTAGCTTGCAAGCAAAACAAGCCACCTCCAAAGAGAGTCTCGTTGTCACTCAGCGCTGAATCTGTTTCGGGAAAAGCAGAGACTCCACCTACCCCAAGTATGGTCGCTTGGTCTTCTTGCGTCCAAGATGGGAGTAGTACTGCTCAGTGAACAGGGAGCTGAGGAAGGCAGCATCATTGAAGCGATACACACTTCATAGCTATAAATACTTTTGTAAGGTGACACGTCAAACTTTTTTGGTAGAAGCATTGCTCACATAATGGAAATCCCCAATCCATTCCCTTTGAGTTGCATGCAAGCTTTATATATTCCTTTTCCACTCAATGTAGCTATATAAAACTAACAAATACATTTTAAAAACTAGCTTATGTGTTTATAGTGTATGGTATAGGGTACATAGGTTAGGTTTTTTCTTGTTTTTTTGTTTTTCTAAGTTATATAACCATTACTAAATAGTAAGTTTACAAACAAAAAATGGATTTAGTTTGTTGAGAACAAATTACAAATGTTGAATAATACAATGACAGTATTTGTGATTAGCAGACCAATACAGTATACCACAATTTTCTAAGCTAGTCAGAATGTGCTGATTTTAAGGGTAAATTGCATATTTTGTAGATTTTTGATGCAAGCGTATCTCAGTACCATAATGTTTCTTGAATTATATTGTTGATATGATGATTGTCTATTAAAAGTCAGAAGCAGCTGGTCTTACGAGCCCGACCTGTGAGGTCACTGCAGTGTTGACGCACCTGTCTGGTCATAACCTCCCCGCTGTGTGTGATTCACTAAATTTAATGTTGCCATTTGTCATTTTGGAAATGGACAGTGCACAATTCATTTCTAAAATATGTCTGGTTAAATATGTCACAGGATGAAATTAGTCATTTAAAGTAGCTGAAGTTTCTATATCCTAGATACAGTAATATGATGTAAATTAAACATATGAAAAAACTCATTGCTATTTATCACAAAGGTCATTGCAAGACAATAAGTAATATATTCAGCTGTTATACACACAGCCGGTTCTACCGACTGTTCTCCTGTATTAATGACCTTTCAATGAATTTTAGGTAAATTTCAACTTGTTGTGCTTGGCATTTATTTAAAGCACTACAAAAGCTTATTCATTAATTATTTGAAGGTTATCCTCATCATTATCATCATCATCATCAAGTGTAATCATGATAACATTTGCTGTATCAAGAAAATCCTAATATGTTCATATCTGTAAATGATAAACATTTTGCGAATATTTAGGTAGTGACTGATCAGCATGATTAGCGTGTTATTGTAACGAAAAGATGTTGCACAGGGTGAGAAATATACACATGCGCCTCTTTCATGGTTAATCAGGCAGTAATTCAGTCCTATTCAGTCTTATTTAGCTTCAATACTCAAGGTTTTACATTCTCATTTTTAATCTGGAGAACTACCCCATAATCCACTGGGAAAAATCAGAAAAACAAATGCATCATATGTACGAAACAAAAATGTAGCATTTAGTAAAAGTTTGATTTCCAAATAATTTATAAATTGTTGGTATGCACAGTGCAGGTCCATTTTATCTTGTAAAATTACAATTTCCATAAACTGAAGCTGCCCTTCTACCAGTGTTTTGGCGTAAGGAACTCGTGATTCCACTCAGTAAAGTAAGTAAAAGTGAGGAAAGGTGTCCAGAGAACAAGTGGCTCCGGGATTGAAGATTGTTGCTGTGATTTTCGTTCAGCTCTCGGCGCTACTGCTTTTCATAATATTAGAGATACTACGAGCTGGCCTCTGACGCCCAAAAAACACCAGCAAGATGATTCTGCTTGACGGAGTGGCAGTCACCCCCCCCCAAAGGGAGCTGCCAGATTCTGAAAATAGAAGCCAGCAGCTGCTGAAACTCCCAGCTCTGTATCTATAATTCCATAGCCACAGGCAACCATTTCTCATTCACATTAGCCTCTGATTTTTCCTTTTACTCAGACATCTGCCCAAACTGCCTTCAGAAGTCAAGATTTTGCATTGGGTTCATGAGTTTCTCATACTGTAAGTATCTTAGATCCTAATCTGAATACCCCACAGAAATATTTACCCAATATAATCATCATTAAATGTGAGAATGTACAGGAACTTGTTATATTAATGTGTTCTTATCTCTGCCTGCAACTCACTTGTGACATTTTGCTGTGTGATCAATAAAAACTCCTACAGTGTGCAAAAAGTATTTATGATTTTGCTGCTCAGACTTCAATTTGGAGTGCCTGAGCTCCAGAAGATTTGTTTGTTACAAAGAGACGCAGGCTACACAAAGAACCAAACACTTTCAATGTAATATGACCAGTAGATCCCTTTCATTCTATTCTTTGATATCGCGGACAAAGAGATATTGCATTCATCATTCTTCAATGTTCTCGAAAAAACAGAGTTCTATTTATGACTTGTATGACTGCAGTAGTTATGGATTTTTTTAGGTGACCATATTGCTAAGAAATTACCATGAATGCTCAGTAAACTGACAAATATTTTTTTGCAACCGCAGCATACAAGAACAAAAACACTTATTATGAAATATTTCTAAGTGAATTCCCACAGATATATTCCTGTGTTCTCTGTTTGTATAGTATAGTGCTATCTGTATTTTATAGTATAGTTAATGTCCTGTGCTTCTATAGTATAATACAGTATAGTGTAGTTCAGTATGTTACGTCATTATAGAGGCAGCTACTTAATTGCATTGTACTTGTGACCCACTTGCACAATGACAAAAAAATGAAAAGCCCACTGCTTAATCAAACAATTAAGCTAATAAATCAATAAGCCAACTGACTGAAGAAATCATTTTGTGATTTAAAATTAAACCGCCACCAAAAATAACCATGTTGATCCTATGCTAATTTAGCAGCCGTTACTGTAAAATAAATTAAAATAATAAACACGACTGACTAGTCCTTACATTTCATTTACTGGAAGTAGACCAATGTATTACAAGATTGGTGAAATCTGAGAAATATTAGCTGTGAGTCTGATCAGAAATTTATCTGAAATTCTTTCATTGTGCTTTCAACACAGAACAGCTTTGTACAGTGTCAAATATGACCTTGACTATCAAATAGTCTTGCCTAAGGCATGAACCCAGAAACACTTAAACACAAAATTGTTCCAGAAATTGGTAAATGACAGAATGATATCTTAGATTATATTTAAATCCAGGTATCTAATTCATGCCACATTAAAACAGAACTTACAACAAATGCAGTGGTTTTCGGCAGAATTTAATCAATTGTTATACCTACTAGCTTTTTCAAATAACATCCACTTTAAAAAGTTCTCATATTTACCAGGGATTATGGAAAATCTATTTAAATATCTAAGAAGTACTGAGATGGAAGGTACAGAATTCTCTCAAAAAGAGCATTTAATTCTCTTAAAACAACTCCACAGAACAGTTTACAAGCCATGCGATATGTGTTGAGAATTACATGATGTACCATCAAAATTTTACAAAACATTTACTTTTCCCCAAGTATATTTTTCCAAATACAAATATTTCCAAATATCTTCGAAATACATTATTTGTTAACAATAACCTTTAAAGGTCTTCACATTTTAGTTGTTTTAAAAAAATTGGTACTCCGGACAAAAGGATGAGTGAAAACTGATAAATAAGAAACAACAAGAATAGAAAAATAGGAGAAAAAAGAAAACTAGGGGATTCTGGGATACTGGTAGATGTTTGTTTGTAATTCAAGGTTGAAATGCATTTCTTTTAAAATGAACTAGAAAGGAATCACATAACAAAATATAAACAAATAAGGTGGGACAGTTTCTGACACTAAAAATGCTTGACACTGCAGCATATTCCAAAATATGAAGGAAAACAAGGCCTCTGAAATAAACGGCATAAAGGAAATAAATGATGTTGTTAATAAATTCATAATTAAAAATTCATAGCAATTCATTTATCGCTGAATTGAAGTGTTTACTTTTTTGAATTGTTGAAAAAAACAGAAAACACGTAAATTCTTACATAAAAACAAGATAAAACAACGTCATTCTTTGTTACATGAAAGCACAGCTTATACCATCCTGGACGTATTGTCTGATGTGAAGGGTCCCATGTTTTTCTTTTGCCGACGCCGCCTGTTATTTTTGGGGCATTTCCTAGAAAATGACAAGAAACCTAGGGTGAGTTTCCCGAGGGTTTCATAAGTTCTGTGTTAAAAGATAGAATTTGCGAATAATGTAGCGTTAAGAAGGCTTTAGGAAACTCACCCCTAATCATTCATTCAAATTTTATTGCAATTTTTATGACTCATCTCTACGGACAATGAACCTCTGACAAACCTCTGACTTGCTCAGTAGAATTTATTAGAAGGGAAAAATATACCATTTTCCTTATTACAGACATAAATCATCTACTCCACATCTGTTCATAGAACAGTTGTAGAAATTCCTTAAATTTTAACATGAATGATAATTGTCTTTTTGTTAAATTATTTCTTAGCAATAATATAATCATTTTTTCAATATGAACAGTATTATCTGAATGTGTAGCGGAAAAACAGTTTAAATCATATGTTTATTCACAGGCAAACCTGATACACATTGCCAAGACATAGCTTGCAGGAACTTACCTGGTGATGCAAGTCACTATGGCAACGATGACAACAATCTGCACGGCCCCAACGATGGCAGCAATGAGGACATATTGAAACTTCTGGCCACTGGGGACCACATAGAGGATGCTGAAATCCTTGGCCTCATCGCACTGTAGACCCTTGTACCCTGAATCACACCTGTAGGTTCAAAGAAAGACATTTAACATGCAGTTCAAAGCTACATCTGTGTTTTCTCAATTTAATTTTGCTTCTGAAAAGTGCAAAACGACACCCATGCCTTAAACCTTAGTTCTGTTCTGAGGAAGTGAAATGCTTATTTACTTTAGCATGATGTGATCATCAAGAGCAGTGTGTAATTCAGCAGGTTGGGGATTCTTGTCTGTGTCCAGAAGGTTGTGGGTTCAACTCTCATGGCTTACAGACTAATTTTTTCATCCCTTGAGACATGCCAACTGCTCCAACTCAGAGATCCCAAGTTTTTCTCACTTATATGTCACTTTTAGTAAAAGCATCTGCTAAATAAATTTAAATCTGTTCTCACTGCAACCCTGAACTGATACATAAATGGAAAACAGACAGATGAATCATCACCTGCTCTAGATAGTGAAAATATTACATGATTTTCCTTTTAGCCAAAGTCTTCCACTGTTATATTCTTAAATAAATGTTTTTTTTAGATTGCCTGTCTACCTCCTAGCAAACAATGTAAGCTGCTGTGAATGAGAATTTTAAAATAGCCCGTACACTTCCAGGGTCTTTTTGGCTTAGTATTAATCTTTCTTCCATAACCGCCATAGAAACCTTTAAAGAGATCCTTGGAATCCATTCACGTCTAGACAGAAACGAAGAGCATTGAATTTCATTCAGATTCAGCAAGAAAGAAATTTTCATTGATTTTCATTCTCAGAGAGGACTGTCTAGAGAGTGGAATCTGGGGTTTGTTAGAAGGCATTGTGCCATATACACAAAAACACAAAAGCAGCCGCACCAGTTCTATTATTACAGTATAATTACAGTGTCAGGGCTACAGCGTTCTTTATAAAACAATGCCACCCGAGGGCACATCCTGGGATGCGAGTGCTGCTTGGCTGGTTAGTTCAGTGTGGTTGGAGTGCAGTGTTGATGACGCCAAGGTGGGGGCTTGTTCCCTATACGTGCCACACTGCACTCTTTGGGGGTATGTGGTTCAGCAGCGTTGGCCTGTCTGCCTGTGATCAGAAGGCCACTGGTTCGAATCCTATCCTTGGTAGAGTACCTACATCTCAGTTGACTTTAAGGCCTTTAAAATGTTCCATGGGTGATTAGTGGATGACAGACCATGCAAGATGGGATATTTTCTATAATGCAAAAAAACAAAAAACAAAAATGTGATTTGTTAATTCATGTGAACCTTTATTTAACTGACAAAAGTGCAAAGAAAAGATTTTCACAAATTTCACTGACTAACTTAATTGTATTTTGTAAATACTGTATATGCAAGGTTTGAATTTGATGGCTGCAACACACTCAAAGAGAAGCTGGGGCACAGGTATATTTACCATTGTCTTACATTACCATTCCCTTTAATAAGACTTTTTAATCGTGAACTGAAGACGCAAATTATAGTAATTTTGCAATCGGAAACTTTGTCCATTCTTGCATGATGTAAGACTTCAGCAGCTGAACAGTCTGTGGTCGCCGTTGTCTGATTCTCCTATTCATGTTGCCCCATACATTTTCAATAGGAGATAGATGTGAACTGCCAGCAGGCCAGTCAGGGTCATGCACTCTTTGTCTACGAAGCCACATGGTTGTAGCCTGTGCAGAATGTGGTCTGGCATTATCCTGCTGAAATAAACATGGACGTCCCAGGGAGAGACATCACCTTAATGGCAACATATGTCTCTCTAAGATCCTAACATACGCCTCAAAGTCAATAGTACCTTCACATACATGCAGCTCACCCCTGCCCTGGGCACACACGCACCCCACACCAGGCACTGGCTTTCACACCTTTCTCTGACAGCAATCTGGATGGTCAGTTTCATATTTGTTACAGAGAACTCAACGCCTGTCTTTATCCGAAAATAGGCTGAAATGTACTGTAGACTCATCTGACCAGAGCGCACAGTTCCACAGTCTTTTGGTCCATTTGAAATGAGCTCAGGCCCAGAGAACTCACTGGCTTTTCTGCATAGAGTTGATGTATGGCTTCCCCTTTGCATGACACAGTTTCAAGTTGCATCTCTGGATGCAGTGACTGACTGTGTTAGGTGACCATGGTTTTCTGAAGTACTCCCGAGCCCAGGTGGCTATATTTGTCACAGTAGCATGACAGTTTCTTATACAGTGCCACTTGAGGCCTCAAAGATCACGGACATTCAACAGTGGTTTCCAATCTTACCCTTTACGTACTGAGATGTCTCTGCATTCTCAAATCTTTTCACAATATTATGTACTGTAGATGTTGAAAAACCAACATTATCTTCAATCTTGCACTGAGTGATGCTCCTTTTGAGTTGGCTAACAATTCTCTCTTTTTGGCACAACAGGAAGAGCAATGACCCTTCCTTGCTTGCAAAGACTATGCCTTTGATGGGGGCTATTTTTACACCCATCATAATACCACACCTGCTACCAATTAGGCTGCTTCAAGTACAGTCTACCAAACTGGGGTTAATGGAATATTCTGCACACTTTTCAATCTTATTTTAACTCTGTCCCATCTTCTGTTGAGTGTGTTGCAGCCATCAAATTCTAACGTTGGGTATATTGCCAAGATACAGTTAAGTTGGTCAGAGCTGTTGAATATCTTTTCTTTGTACTTTTGTCAGTTAAATAAAGGTTGACATGAATTAACATATTGCAGTTTTTTGTTTTTATTGCTTTTAAGAAAATACCCCAACTTTTCTGGAAATGGGGTTTGTGGATATTATGGCTGGCAAGACAATGTGTGAGAATTTTTTTTTAAAAATGCCTCACTATTTTTAAATTGTGTTAATGCACAAGTCTACCATACAGCCCAGTTTGGGGTCAGGGCAGCACATTTATTGAGTTTTCTGCACCACAGTATCAGGTGCCGTTATGGTTTTTGGGTTTTTGCGATTAGCACAGTCAATTCCATATTTTTCGGACCGGAATCCTAATTTGGACACACATGAACACTTGTTTTGTGCCATTGATTTATGGCACTTGATGAAGTTATACAAGAAAATGATGAAGATCTTTTAATGACAAAATGAACCCTTTTGTTCTTTTTTCATTCATTACAACCCATATTAGAAACATAAAACTCACACTGGAGTCTTCAAAGGCGTTCATAAGTAGATTAAAAAACAAAAGTAGGCCTTGTTACATGCCGCTGTTCAGCCTACATTCACATTTTTTTTTAATCTAAAATCTATGTATATTGTTTAAAATCCTTGTACAGTCTCTCTAATATTCTGTATTAACTGTAATTATTGTTCAACTTCTTTTACAAGTGGTCAAAAATGTAGACGTGTTTCTCTGTCACTGTCAATGCAACATAACCTCTAGCTACAGTGTAACCCCCCCTCCCCCCCCCCCCACGCGCTGCTTCCCCATTATTGCAGTTTGTTTTTCTTTTCTTTCTCTTAAACAGATAGTTATAGTACCTACCTACTTATAGTAATTTTATGTTGTTACATAACTCAGCAGGTGCTTTTATCCAAAGCGATGTACAATGGAGAAAGCAGGGTCAGCTAGTTCCTGGAGAGATTGGGGATATGGAGATGGTTGGAGTGGCCAATGGTGGCATCACACTGACAACCTTGGGGGTCTTCTGATGACAGACACAGCATCCTAACTGCAGAGCCACACCACCCGTTCATTTACTGAAATGTAGATGTGTTAACCGTGAAGACAAATATGTCAGACAGAGAAAGTCATGCTGTATTATGATGATTATACTATGAAAAAATCACATATACACGGACACATGCGCTTCAACATGGCTGTTTCGTCTTATAGACACATAAAATAAACATCGATCATGGGAAGCACATCAAAAACTGAGCATAGTGCTTCATTCATCTTACATAATAACCATTTTATCATACTTCAAATACTTAGACTCTTCTATTTGTTAGTCCCTCTTGAACAGTAGACATCGCTGACAGAGTGGAACCCCTATCTGGCCCTTGAGCTAGTGCCCTTCACCCGCAATTGTTCCAGAGACTGACTGAGTGACTGAACCAGCATTCTCAATTGTACATTGCTTCGGATAACAGTGTCTGCTAAACACAGAAAAATCTTGCAATACAAAAATAAGTATACCAGCTAATAATCATTATGTTGTGCAGTGTGCTTTAGAAATTGCAAAAGCACAGCAGGATGTGAGCTAGCTCCTTGATGAATATATACTTTTTCTGTGATGAACTGGCATAGAGACACAATTTATTGCTTGCTTGAAAAATTAAACAGCGCTTATGGAAATAAAATATGTGTTTAACAGTTGGTCTATAATTTTTTTGTAAAATGCATATGAGTAGGACTCACTGGCCATGTCACAATACAATTAAAAATGAAACACTTTGCTTCATGTTGTCTGATTGACAAACTGAAAAAGAACAACGATAATCGCATGCTCATTTTTAATTAATAATTTCCAGTATGGCTCATCCACTCAGAAAAGTCATGGTGAAAATTGATAGTGTTAGCCTTGAAGATACTGACCAATGCATGTCAAAAAAGTATAAATAACTAAAAAGGATAATGATGCTTAACAAATTAGAAGCAGCTTTCTAATTGATATATGAAAAATGGGCTGGATATGAATGAAACTGAAACACCTGCTTTTACACCACAAACATTACTTAGCATGGTGTAGGGCAGGGGTGGCCAATCTCATCCGCAAAGGCCCGCTGTGTGTGTGGGTTTTCGCTGCAGCTCCCTAATTATATTACTAATTAGAGGACTGATTGGCTGAGGAGTCCTCCTGGGTTTGAACAGCTGACCTACAGGTTATCCCAAAAACCTGCATACACACCAGCCCTTTGTGGATAAGATTGGCCACCGCTGGTGTAGGGCCCCCTTTTGCAGCCAATACAGCATCAATTCGTTTTGGCAATGACAGATACAAGTCCTGCACAGTGGCCAGATTATGAGCCATTCCTCCTGCAGAACAGTGGCCAGGTCACTATGTGATGCTGGTGAAGGGAAATGTTTCCTGACACTGTCCTCCAAAATACCCCAAAGTGGCTCAATAATATTCAGATCTGGTGACTGTGCAGGCCACACCCATTGCGACCCAAGCCATCACTGATCCACCCCCATATTGCATTCTGGGTATACAACAGTCCAGGTGGTAAGCCTCTTTGGGGCTTCTCCACACCGTAAATCTCCCAGATGTGGGAAAGACAGTGAAAATGGTCTAATCAGGGAACAATACATATTTCACATTATCTACAGCCCAAGACTTGCGCTGCTGACACCATTGAAACTGATGCTTGTAACTGGCACCAGTGGCCAATGGTGTGGCTACAGCAGCCCGATCATGAATACCGACCCTTTAGAGCTCCCAACAAACAGTTCTGGTGGAAACAGGATAGTTGATGTTCGCATTTAATTCTGCAGTGAGCTGGGCAACTGTGGTTTTATGTTTTCCGGACACAATCTAGATTAGTACCCAGACATCTCCTTCAGACAGCTTCCTCTTGCATCCACAGTTACTCCTGTTGGATGTGGCCCGTCCTTCATGGTGGTACGGCGCCATTACCCTGGATACCGTGGCTCTCGATGCACCACTAAGACTTGCTGTCCTGGTCACAGATGCACCAGCGAGACGCGCACCAACAATTTGTCCTCTTTTGAACTCTCATATGTCTCCCATTATGTTGCATCAATTGCAATATTTTATGTTCAGCTGTGCTATTGCTCTGTTAATTCAACCTTCCCACTCTGCTCTTACTGATGGATTGTGCAATTAGTGAATATACTGTATACAGTAGCAAATATGGGCACGAGACCTCAAACATGCTATTGTTTAACCCCTGTACATTCCAACATTTGACTTTGATAGACAAGAACACTTTCTAATAATACTGAACACCTTCTAATAGTACTGAACAACATTTCCTTCTACAGTATTTTAACTTTTGCCAACAAATTTTAATCCCCCTACTCAAACTTTTTGGCAATTTCATCACACCATTCTACAGAGAGGCTGGAGACACGCATAAGACTAAAAGAAGGTTGAAAGAAAAAAAAAATATGTTAAAAGAAAATAGTGAAGGAACAAAAAAAAAATGACATAATTTCAGGAGATAATCAAAACGTCATTTAAAGTAAAGAAAGGTAAAACATTTCGAGAATCTTACCGGCAGGAGACCACATTGTGTTTCATTTCGCATTCACCGTGAACGCAGAAACTTCCATAGCTTTCCGAACAAGGATTGGGAATCACTGTATCCACCCTATCCTCTTCATCACCAGAACCTGAATGTTTAAATCGTAATTGAAGTATTAATGAAACAGTTTTTCAAACAATTCAGACAATTTACAAAGCAAAAAACAGAAAAAAACAACTAATGGAATCAGTAAAGCTCAATATATTATAATGGTTTAATTCTGGTAAATAATTGTACATGGAAGTATCATTGAGGCATTTTGTGAATTATTGAAAACTGCTTTTCAGTTGGTGTAGAAAGGGAATCGCTACAGTAAACTGCCAAGCGTGGAGGAGGAAGTGTCAGACACATGGGTGATAGAGTGATCAAAGAATGACAAGATAAAGAGGAAAATCTGTTGCCTTTGCAACTGCAAGTTTACTGTAGCTAATTTAATTAAGTTTAGTATGTGAATTTTTCAATAGTACACTTTTGTGGAATAAATCCTCTATGCATTGGCTGAAAACAAGCATCATCTATTTCTAGTGACCTAAAATGAATCTTAAAATCTAATTGTTAATCTAAAATGTTACCAAAATACAACACAGCAGCATATGTCCATTGTGACAGTTTCACTGATTGCTTCTCTGACTTTGTTAGTACTGAGATTAGCGCTAACCTTGGTCATTCATACTAACAGATCCATACGCTGTAGTGGCTTAATTTTTATTATGGATAATGCATTTTTAAATTTTAATCATTAACATATGGTACTTATTTTATTTTTAAAAGTATCAAATTAATGCAACACATTACCATGTATCTAATAAAAAGCAAAGTGTCATTTCTTGAAAATTTTTTATTCAAAAAAGAAAAAGAACATTTTGTGAAACGTAGTCCAACTAAAGTAGCTTTTTTATTCTTATATACTTTGTGGCGTGTTATTTTCATGTTTTTCTGCCATTTCTTGTTCAAATGTCACACCCATGGGGAAGCACTGCTAGTGGAATTATAAGCATGTGTTCTGAGCTGATTACAATAAGAAAGACGAAGGTGGGGGTGTAAGTATTGACCTTGCAGCCATTTTCATGTGCGCTCGATGCCCCCGGATAAATCCACTACTGACGATTACTATTCCATTTGCTATCGTAGCTGCTGATTGTGATCACCGCATACTTAGTAGCCCGTTGTTTAATCATGTACATAATGAGCAACCCAATAATGACTTTCTCAAGATATCAATGAATCAAGAGAGGGTAAGAAGATGAAAATAATCAAAATCAATAAAAAAAAATGTATGAAGCCTGCGATATTCCTTATATCTGGAATCCAGCTGGAGTCCCTACTGGCATTGTCTGCAGTGTCCACCCAGCTGATGAAGGGACTCAGCACTGCACTATCACAGAGGCCTACAGTCACCTCTAGAGGTCAGGCAGCCCATCTGACCCCCCTGCCTGGGACAGACGACAGCAGCTGTGGGCTGGCTGACACCAAAGACCACCCAACTCCACACGACTCACTGTCCATCTCAGACTCGAAGGAACTCGTACTCACCCTCTTTTCCAATACCAAAACAAATCTGGCCTCTTTAGTTATAGTTTAATATTTTGATCTCTTAGAAATACTGATCATGCAGCACATTATTCACATTTCCAGTTCAGCTGCTGATGGATCACATGGCATTGACTCTATTTGTGGACGAGGTTGAATGTCTAACTTTCAGACACTGACATGCATTCTAGTAGCTTGCTTAATTTCCTATAATCTGCATGAAGCTCAAATTACATCAACATTTAAATTGGCATCTACTTAAACAGGTACTGCTATAGCTTCTAACTCGGAACCGGTACCCACAAGGAGTGTGGTGTTGTCTTATAACGAACATGAGTGTTTTTCCAGAGGGAACTGCTGTGGCCTAAAACATTCAGGGTTGGGGGTTTGAATCCTGTTTGTGGGCAAGTTCTCCTTGTGTTTCATGGGTATCCCCCCATAGAACAACAAACTGCAGTTGGGTGAACTGGTCTCTATAAATTACCCATAGAATGTGTTCATGTGTATATCTGTGTGCCCATAATGATCTGCCATCCTGTCCTGGGTATCCCCCTGCCCCAGTGCTTTCTGGGAAAAGCCACAGGCCTCTGATAACCCTGAACTGGATAAGCACTTGGAAGCTGGAGAGACAGTGGACAGATACTTATTTGAATATACACATTACATTTCAGTCTAAATGTTGCCGGGTAATTTAAGCAATAAAATCTCTTAACCATAGCAGCTAATGATCTATAAAGGACATTGAAATGCTCTTCTATTTCCATGAACTAATGTTTAAGTGGAAATGGCAGCGTTAAAACACTGAAAAGAACGCAGAGTAGTGAAAATGTCACATTTGCCGATCAGAAGATCACCACCACAAGCCCTATTACAATCCACTATTAAAAATAATGGTTTACAATGTGAAATCTGTATTAAGGGTGGGCTCAACAGGCACCCCTAGTGGAAGTCAGTGAAAATGCTTCTCAAATTATTAATATTATTATTTTTCTAACGTAAATGTCATCCCAAACTTTGAGAACTGCTTTATTGTGTAATCAATACATCTCTCAATAGAGGCAAATAAAGGTTTTCTATCAAGTCTGATCAAACATTGGCACACTGCATGTTCAAGAAAGACTAGCTTTGACATTTAGTTGCAACATGCTCCCTGTTTAACATAGCTACAACTATCTTCACAATTCTGACAACATGAGGAGAACTTTTACTAATGGCTCCATTTATTTTCCAGAACAAAGACTAACCAATTTTTGGCAGACAGACTTTTAATGTAGCTTGTTTTTACAGGTAAAGAAACTGTGTATGCAGTAAAAACGTGAAAATAGTCACATGATTAGAAACACAAAAAAAAATCTTATTTAAGACATAACTTTCTGCTTGCATAACTTGCCTTTTTCAATTTCATACTTGGCAATTCAGAGACAGCAGTTAGCCTAATTGCATGTCTTTGGACTGTGGAAGGAAACCAGAGGACCCAAAGGAGCCCACACAACGCAGGGGGACATGCACCCTCCACACACACACACACGGCAGGTTAAAGTTCAAACTCCCCAGTCCTGCAGATTAAAGGCTGCAGAGCTGCCCACTGCACCACTGTGCCCCCCCCCCCCCCCCATCTAATGCAAAATTTCATAAGATCCCAAGCAAAACTTCAATGTCTTAACCTGATATCTCTTCACTGGCTGCTATAATATGAGCAGACTTTGCTCTGCAGGGACAGAGACGCTATATAAGCAGCAAAACATCACTCTACCACTTCCCTTGTAATAAATAAATAAAAGCTCACATCAAAGAAAAACACAACTAAATGTGCAGTCTGAAAAATCTCAAGAGTAATGCTAATCACTGCCACGGTTTTATTCATTGCTTGATTTATAAAACAGAAAGTGCAGAGCCCCCAGATTACCAGTGATACATTTTTAAGGGGCCTTTATTTTAAATCAGTACACTCTCGCAAAATAAACACACCCGATATTCAGCAAATTATTATCTCATAAGTGATTGATGGATTTTTTTCTCTTCAATAGGGCCCATTTTTCTAAGGGCTAAATTACAGCATGCCTAACATATCACTGGAGGAATAAAATGCAGAATATTAAATATTCTTCTGTCTGGCAAGCCCTTTGGCTAATACAGCAAAAATATATTCAGGACAAACAATCCTGCCAACACTTCATATTCAGGCATTCAATTATCCACAGAACTTTACAGGAGATTGACTGGGCAGCAAGAACAGCCTGAATTGACCAAAACACCCACTGCAAAGTTCTGTATAATATATGTAACATACAGACACTCCTCTACTTACGAACGAGATAAATTCAGAATGTCCGTTCGCAACTGTAAATGTTCTAAGTCATTATTCAGCATCATTTTAAGGATATACGCAAGTACAAAGAACTAGGATGCGGGGAGTCCACACGCTACGCTGCTGCGCGGCGGGAGTAGCGGCCAGAAGTCATACTAGGCAGAACTGGCACGCAGAAAAAAAAAATGATGTTGCGGACAGGAAACGGGAGCCCAATTAACACAACTTGGACTTACAGTCCTCTTCGTTCGTATGTCTGAAAGTTCGTAAGTTGAAAGTTCATAAGAAGAGAAGCGTCTGTATATATGCAATATGTTTGCTCAGGAAAAAAAACACATTTTAACAGTATTACATGGTCAAATTAAGAGTAACACAATAAAATCTAGCAGGATTTTCTTCTCTTCTCCAAAAAGTTACTGATATCTTGTTGGATGGCTAAACACCACTTAAGTACCCAAAACTCTCCTCAGGGGCACCCAGCTGTTCCATGTATTTGTTGTATTCAATTCAATTAAAAGGTTTTTTTCTGCTCAATTTTTCTGAAAAATCTGAAATAGTATCATGCCATAAGATTCATGCAGCTTATTTGATATTTCAGTCATGTGAAATCTTCCAAAAGTTCCAAAATAAAAATTATTTTTTGTACAGAACTTGTTAGTCAACAAAACATATCATTTGCTACATACATGAAGTATTGTGCATAATCTGCATTAAAACTTACACCCTCAAAAATGTATCAACAGATTTTATTTTTTTGAGAACTATGAGAAACTACATATTCTGTACTCCACTTCTGGAAGTTTCCATACACAACTTAAGCAGTGGTTTCACATTTATTTAAATAATAAAATTGTATTTTTAGCACTTGGAAAAAAATATGTCGGAAAGCTCGTAGGCTTAAAATCTTAATAATATTATTTCTATATTACTTAGTCTTCTACCAATCCTGGGAAACCAGGAAACAGAGCTTCCATTTTTCGATCTTAAACTTACCTGGGCATCTGCCGAGGGTTTGAACGTCAATCCGCTCCTGCTTCAAGCAGGATGCCTCTCGCACCAAGCAGGGATTGTCGTACGAATTCCCATCGGTCCCGCACACAGGGTTCTCATTGTGACCACTGCAGTCGATGTTGCAAATGCACCTGAGGCAACAAGAGAAGTGTCCAACTTGTAAAAAAAGGGACACAGTGTTAAGTCACCTATAGGAAAGCTATTTAGATGATGCTTTTATTCAAAGTGATATACAATTGAAAATGGGGTTAGACCATCCCTGGGACAGCTGAGATTAAGGGCCTTGCTTAAGGGCCCATTGGTAACTGTATTCTGCCCACTTTGGGGTTTGAACTTGGGAGACCTTCCAACCACAGGCAACTAATCCTCAGCCACACACTGCCCATGAAAATGCTAAGCAAGGAAATGCGAATTCAGCAGAGCAAAGGGTTATGTTTTATACATAGCCATTAACACGAGGCCGCTCTCGTTGAGCTACAGAGACACCAGTATGAGTGTGTGTTTCTGTCAGAGAACAATCAGCTGGAGGTGTCCACTGCATAGTTCTTGGGCTCTTGAAACCAGTCTATTTTGTCTCTGTCTTGCACTAACAAATGAAAGAAAAACCAACTGCTCCAAATGTAACTGTTATGTCTGCACACCGGGGTCTTAGTGTTGTTCTGTGGTGATGCATTGTGTTAGAGAATGTGCTGCAATCATTATGTAATGCCGATTGGATTGGTGGTGTCGGTGGAGTGGTAGAGCATGAAAAAGGAGAAAAGAAAAAAGCCATATAGTGTGGTCACAACAGTGTTCCTGTGTGACCCTTTGAAATATGAGTGACATTTCATTACTTGCTGACTGGAGCTTGCAGTTACTTTGTGTTACGTACATTAATACTGCAGAACCTCACACGTGTGGAAATAATAGCAGAAACTGGACGATGAAACTGAAACTCAGGCCAAAATAGTACTTGAAGTTTCACACCCATATATCAATGGCCTGGTGGCCAGTCTTCGCTGAATGCACATTCTATCAGTAAGAGCAGAGTGTGAAGCCTGAATTAGCAGGGCAATAGCACAGCTGTACATGAAATACTGCAATCCACACAACATAATGGGAGACGTATGAGAGTTCAAAAGAGGACAGATTGTTGGTGCGCGTCTCGCTGGCGCATCTGTGACCAGGACAGCAAGTCTTAGTGGTGCATCGAGGGCCTGGGGATCGTCCTTCTGAGTGGTTCATTCTGCCATGTATGCGGGCGGCTCGGGCACAGGAGCGAGGGAGCGAGGGAGCGAGGCATCAGGCACAAAAAGGGTGGACGACCCACTGGCAGCTCCAAGAACAAAAGGGGTTTATTAAATAAAACAGAAAACACTACAAACACAAAAGGACCACGAGGGGTCAAAACTAAAGGGGATAATTAAAGACTTAATATTACAAAACAAAAACTAGGAAGGAAAACAGGATGCAGATCTAACCGAAATAACCAAGACAAGTAACAATACACTCATAGACAATGAACCACTGGGGAACTGAACAGAAGCAGGAACTAAAATACTAAAGGGGTAACGAGACTAACACAGGACAGGTGAGACTAATTAACAAAGACCAGGGAAACGGGGCACAAGTGAAACTAATAAACTCAAAGGAACTAAAAACAGGGAAACTAAGAACTAACCAAGGAAACATAAACCAACACTAGGGAATTAAACAGGTAAAGACAAGCAGGGGCACAAGGAACAAAACCAAAAACCAAACACAAAAACCACCAGATACAATAACTAGAAACACTAAGGAGCAACATACAAAAACAGGAGGCAGGATTCAAACACAGGACAGAAGGGTACCCAGGACAGAAGGGTACACAGACAACCACATGCTCAACACATTGAGCCACATGACCAGACAGGTAACAGAGGAGAACAAAGACTAACATGAAGAACGGGATGACCAGCACCACCTGCTGGTCAAACGGGGAAGGGACACGGAAGGACCACAGGGGCTGACCCTGACACTGTTGTGAACCCAGAGTGCAGCACAGGGGTGGATCAGTGATGGTTTGGGCTCCAACATAATGGCATCCCCCAGGCTCAGTACTTGATCTAGTTAGGAACGTCACAACCAAGTACTTCCAAACCATTCTGGAGGACTATGCTCACCCAGTGGTTCAAATATTATACCCTGGAGGTGGTGTAGTGTATCTGGATGATAATGCACCAATACACACAGCAAGACTGGTGACAGAGTGATCTGATGAGCATGAAAGTGAAGTTTACCATCTCCCACGGCCTGCACAGTCACCAGATCTAAAAATTGTGGAGCCAATTTGGGATGTTTTGGAGGAGCGAGTCAGGAAACATTTTCCTCAAGCAGCATCATGTAGTAACCTGGCCACTGTTTTGCAAGAGAAATGGTTCAAAATCCCTCTGGCCCCTGTGCAGGATATGTATCTGTCATTCCCAAGACGAGCTGATGCTGTATTGGCTGCAAGCAGAGTCCCTACAATATACTAATAAATTATTCTCTTCCTTGTCTAACCCCTGTATGTATGGAATAATTGTACTCTCAAAGGTGGTTCCAGTTCTAAAATATACATTGATTTCTTAGATAACTAAACTGGATGGTGATGCATTTGGTTTCTCCAGAATATTTTAGGTTTTCAGTCTTGAAAAAAAGGCTACTGATTCAGGAAATACCTGCAAGAGAGTTGCATCCCCCCTCCCAACTCTAAGTACTCCAATCTCAAGATTCAGCCATACCAGGCACTTTAAGGGGCTGTTACAAGGAGGACAGTGCTTGCTAGGCTTCCAGACTGGCTGACAGCACTGAATATAGACTTCCTATTAAGGCATATTACTTACCAGACATCTTCAGCATCCTCATCACATTCAGCCCCATAACTGCACTCTCCACACTTAGTAAATTTCTTGCTTGTATCTGCCCCTGATCCATCATACCCTGTAAGACAGCAGTAGTTGTTTAAATTATATCTCATAGATACATATGATCCTATTCTTTCAACTGAAGTGCATAGCAACAAAAAAAAAAACCTGCTGAAGACATGTAATACCACATTTGTGACAACAAATTCAGTTTTAACAATCCTTGGGTGTAAGAACTTATAGGGAAATTTAAGTCGAAATTTGAACACGTTGCTGGGAAACAGAACAGTAGGAACTTTCCAGAACATGGAACAAACTGCAATTAAAAACCAGACCGAGGTCAAGCAGCACTTCAGGTAATGAAAGCCAGGTGACCCGACTAGGCAGCCACCCTCGCTGGGTTCCGCAAGCAGTCAGCTGGGCTGATTTAAAAGGCGGTAAGAGGCGCCTCTGATAGGCCGAGTCACAGATATGAGCTGCGTTTTAAGTGGTTTTGCTGATTGAGTCTGCTTTGTTTAAAAGGGTAATATCTCAATTTTGGTTTTTCTTTTAGGAATAATACAGTCCTATTGTTCGCTTCTGCCTGACAATTCCAACCCCCAGACCCCCCTTCCCAGAGACCCCCCACCCAACAACCAGTCCATGTCAAAACTCATGGACAAAACAATTATAAAACCTCCACCACAGCACACCACTTGGTATTAATATAGCATACATTATTTTACATAACTCTTAATATAATGTATAAAGCTCTTCATATAACTTCATATAATATTATAACTGAAATGAATAAACAATACATCTGCATTGATTTGGCAAAGGTTCCTGTTGATTAGACGCTAAGGATACGCACAGAACATGCCGACCCCTGTAGGATCGCAGTTCTCTCTATGAATAAACATGCTGAAAGCAGTGTGCCACTCCCCGGCTGTGCCTCAGATTGTAATAATAGTATTGGCTAGCGTGACAGCTTGTCTCATTACCAGCTCTGTCCAAACACACCCGTGTACCCCGGCTCTCCCCTGACCAGCGGCCAACCTCACAGTGCTAATGCAAACCGCGCAGCTTAATGACGGCGCTCCCGTGGCTCTCAGCGCTCAGGTAGGGAGCGAAATTCACCAGCTTTCAGCCTCTGAGACCTGTTCAATAATCTCGGGTTCCCTTACTCCTCACAAGTGCTGCTATGGCAAATTCCAAGAGATTAACTGGAAGACGAAGGCTTTGCAACCAATTGTTTTTAAAGATCTTAACGGCAGTTAAAGAAATTACTTGCATCACAAAGAAACCATCATCAAATTCATTACTTATTGTGGGTTTATCTGAATCTTTTTGAGTTTTCAACTATCAGTTTTCTACAAGCAGCTTTGTTAACAATTTTGCAAGCTTTGTCTTTTTCATCAATGTCATATTCAAACTGAAAAACAACCTTAAGACTGATACTATTGATTTTTAAACCTGCCAGTGTATCAGAGAATTATGTAGGCCTGTAATCACCCTCTCTATATTTGACTTCTCAGATCACAACATGAATTGCCAGTGTGAATTAACAAAGCTTAAAAGCAAAGATGCAAGGACTTCACGTTTCATGCTGCTTCAGGTCAGCCTTAATCATTACATCCAAACATACGAAGCAGAACGTACCTCTGTCTCCCGATCCAGAGCCATTATCTGCATATGAAAAAAGAAGCACATAATGATCAGCCTCGCAATACAAACTGAATTGCTTCTGTTCTACTTCGTTGGAAATATCACACTTCTGAGACCCCTAATGCTCCACGGGCCAGATATAAATATCTGGGGTCAGCACTAATGATCAGCAGCTCGGGGCGTTTTCATTTCAGGTTACAGACTCACTCCACAAGGTTTCTCATGTATAACAAGAGGGGTGGAATGCCATTTATACTGATACATTATAAATAAACTAAATTCATTCTAGTGCATGGCCTGCACACCGACATTTTATAAATAAAATAAAGATTTTACTATGAATGCCCTGTACCTAACATATTATGAATAGTATAGACAATAGTATAGAATAGCACATTCTGTATCCAAACATATTATAAATGTTATTAATTCCTATGCAGGACTGGAGCGAAAACCAGTATTTTATATTTATGCATCATATGAAAACTACAAGCATAGTTTAAATGAAACACAAATTGGAAATGTTCTTTTATGTACTCGTCTTGTACTCAAAGCCAGGCTTAAGATTTTACAACCTCATCTTCAACTGCTAAACATAAAGACCTTTCTAGCTTAAATAAGAGCTTTACAAAGTCAGTGTTCATGTTAAATGGCTTCTAGCATACAGCCGAGAGAATCCCATTCATGGTGTGCCAGTCCACCACAGGACATTCACATGAAAAGGGCAATTTGGAGACTTAAGTTCACATTAAACAGCATGTCTTTTGTAGAGTTGAGAGTCAAACTAACTACCCTGGCAGTGTGACGGAAAAAAAAAACTGCTCACTGAATCACTGCAGTGAACATGAACTCTGTGTTAGGGAGGAGATGGAATGAGGAACATTCCTGAAACAGTACAGATGGACAGAATTTAAGAACTGCACAGAATCTAAAGTCTCAGTGCTCCAATAAACCCTGGCCATTGTTGACCTGCTTAACCTGTTAAGCCAAAGATGTTTTAAAATGCTATCCTGCCTCAGAGTTTTGTGAGAGTTACTAATATTTTGCAACACCAAAAAAGATTAGACTCCCTGTAACCATGTTAATTTACTGGGAGGGTGCCCCAAGAAAAAAAAAGCTTGTGGAAGTTTTACTTACACAAATATGTTCCGAGGATCAAATGAAAAATGATTGGTTCAGAGAGACAGCCAATCAGATTGTAGAGGAGGTGAGTCCAAGCAACTAGAGGAGGTGGGACCAACCAATCAGATGACTTGGTCCTGCCTCCTCTAGTTGCTTGGACTGACTTCTTCCAGAATCTGATTGGTTATCTCTGTAAGACAATCATTTTTTGTTCTACCCTCAGAACATTTTTGTGTAAGTAAAACTCCCATGAGCTAAGAAAAAGGACTTCATATTTTAAGAAACTAAATCACAAATACAGCTACAAAAGTGAGTCAAATTAGGTTTATTTATGAGAATGTGCTGTAAAAGAGGTCTGACACTCCATGGTTTGATTAGTGAGATTTCAGAGTAACCTGGGACAACAGAGTCCAAAGAAACGAGAGACTTGGTGCCAGAATTGCAGGTTCATAGGCCAGAGAAACTGATAAATTATTCAGTCAGTACATTTACATGCACAGCTAAGTCGAGCTACGGTTATAGTTTGAATACCCCATTTAATCGGACTAATGTCCTTGTCCCAGTATACATGCACGGGAAGGGAATCGATTAATTGATCGAAGCATGTCTGACTCGCTACAGTAGGTGGCGCTATGGCTCCTTTCAGCTTGTTAGTATTGGGCTTTGTCCGGTTGACCTATTATGCCACAGACGTAAAAAAAAATTATAAAATTAATAATAATGGGTACATGGACAAATGAAGTGACACAAGCTTTAATTGTGATCTGGTAGGAAGAACAGATACAAGAAGATCAAGATAGCATAACAAGAAATAAAGTATTTAGTACAATATACTATGATAGCACAGTATTGGAAAAAATTTCAAATATTGTAATGCGATTTTGTTGTAATAAATATTGGGGTATTTATGAAACAAAAAAGGAGTTCAACATAAATTTCTCACGTTCCCATGTACAAGTGATTTAAACAGCAATTAAAGATGAAAATGATTATGATTGTTTAACAGAACAAATGCAGCGTTCATGCAAAAGCAGCGAAGGTAAACAAATAATCATTAAAATTGCAAAACTTGCTAGGTTTTTTTTCCCCCTATGACAGAGTAAAAATGTTTTAGTGAGACTTAAACTCCCTGTGGTATAATATTCGAACCAAACTGAAGGTAAGAAGAAGCCTGATCTTAATCTAGCTGAGTAGTGATGTAAGAACTGGATGAGCATAACTTGCGATGTTGGTATTAATGTCGCACATTGTCCAGTCCTACTACAGACATTTTTCGAATTCAGTACAAAATACCCCGGCACGCGGTGTAATGTCATTCGGCACCAGTAACAGTTTTTACACCAGTGGAAAACCAACACCTTGAAGTACTGTACTTTTGGTACCTTCTTGAAGCACCAGAAGTACAGAACCTGGTACTGTGTGCCCTTTAGTAAATTGGACAGCTTTACAGTGTTGTATATTTTGTACGTGCTGTACATCCTCTGGTATGCTCTGTGCTTCTTAATCTGACTAAGAGAAATTCAATTCAGTACAATTTCAGTCGGGCTAAATGTTTACATGTACTTTAAAAGTCCGGTTTTAGTAATTAACACAATAATAAATTTTTCTTAGTATCCATGTAAACGTAGTTAGTGTGTCAAAAAGAACAGTTTCTAAGAGCATGGCGGCATGTGCCAAATGTGGACACACTCTATCCTCAAAGGGGAACAATGATCGCAATTCGATTCTTACAGACAGGGATAGACAGGCATTTAACAGGATATCGGCCACAAAAGCAATTGCCTCAAAAATTGCCACAGAACGTAATCAGAATATCTTTGATCCAGTCTCAGAGGGAGAAAAAAAATATTTTGTGAGCTTTGCAAAGCTGGAACTTATGGCAGGGCCAGAGAAGACTTACATCCCGGATTGATGAATAGATACAAAACCTGGTGTAATGAGCACCAAAGCTGGACCGCTAACAAATGGGAGAAAGTAATTGAGTTTGATGAGTCATATTTCACCCTTTTTCCTACATCCAGAAGGGTTTATGTTTGGCGAAAGTCAACGGATAGTTTCAAGCCATGTCTGTTGTCAGCTTGTAAACATGATTTGGGCATTATAATAGTATGGGCGGCCATCTTGAGGGAGTCGTTAGGGACTATGATTGTGCTGCAAGGATGTATAACGGCCAAGAAATATTAGGCCATTTTACTGGACCAGGTGGCCCTAAAGGTATGTGCACCATTCCCTCGTAATGTCATCGTATTCCAAGATTGTAATGCCCCTATACACACTGCTAAATTACTGATCATTACTGAGCCTTTATGGGAAGTTCTGCAGCACAGAGAGTTCAAAGTAGATTTCCAACACCTTCATCCCTCAAAGGAACAGACTTTTCTTCTTGAAGAATGGTCCAATACCCTGTTACACACAGTTTAGAACCTTTCTTATTAATATCAGCATTCCAAGAAAGATTTACAGTTGTAGTGAAGGCAATGCATTAGATCCTTGTTATTAATATATTGTTAAATGCTTGTGTTCCCTTGTCCACCTCCCTTAGATGTCACAGAAATATGTCTTATTTGACACAGATAACACAAATAGCAAAACCAGAATACCTGATGGTGCCTAATTGTCATACTCACCATGGTAACACGACCCCTTTGAAACTTGGGTGATATGTTTCTGTTGCTTACAGGTCGCTTGTCTTAAATAACACTCATTCCGGTAGGTATCTCCATCAGACCCACACACTGGTCTATAGCGTTTGAGGCACTAAAAAACAAGACATAAAATAAAGGCATATAAATTGTAACTTATGAGGATGGCTATTTCACCCATCACAAGAGCATTCAAGTTTTTCTGTCATCTGTCTGAAGATCCGTACAGTTCTTTAAATGGTCATCATCATTTTTTCATATCAACAGTCATTGACTCCTTGGTTGGCAAGACAATGTGAAGAAGATAATATGGTCCCCTTGAGATCTACTAAGGAAGATTTGCTTCTATAATGCCAGTGGCCTCCTGGCATCCATATACATGCTCAGCTGTCACATTGAATGCCATTTAACATGTTTCAAAGCATACAATCCATCTATACAGCGATTGACATAACTGGTGTAATGTATAAAGCAAAATGCACTGCGTTTCTTTTTGTAACATTGTAAATACAGTACATACTTATTTTATGTACTGTATATAAATGAGACTTTCTTAGTGTACCAATCTGATTTGTAGGCTAAAGGGAACGTTAAGGAATTCAATACAGAACAAACAAAACCTTCACAAAGTAAACACAAAAGAACCAATAAAAGGATCTGACTTGAACAAAAGTGAAAAAAGCTTCTTACCTGAAACGAGCAGATACACCTCAAATCATCGCTGCAGGTTCCACCATATCGACATGTGGAATCGTCACAAACTCGGAGATCACTCTTCTTCTCTGAGAAGTCTACAAGAAACGTAAAAGATGGATGGGTGGATGGATGGGTGTGTGTGTGTGTGTAAACTAGTAGCCAAAATTGTGAAAACACCTAGCATTTTTGCTATTACACTATAAAACTTACTACATGAATATTGGAGGTAATGTTTATAAACAATCAAAGAATCTTTACAAATATCATACATTGGATGACTAAATAAGTAACTGTAACAACTGGAAAAAAAGTTCTGTAAAATCATAAAAAAATTGGAAGTGTTTCCACAATTTACATATAATTAAAAAAATTTGTTTTAAATTGCTGTAATAATACACAGCAATATAAAAAGTTAGAATTCAGTGGACTCATACAAATTATTATTTCAAAATGAAACATGAATTTGTTATTCATAAAGGCTGACTTGCTGCTTCGTACACCTGCTATCATTTAGAAGTATCAATAACTTTGACTTTGCTTGTGCGTCTATAACTTAAAAGGAGCGTAAATATCAACCTGCAAAGAAAACCCTGTTACCTTATATTTACATTTGATCTTTGCTTTATTTTCAGAGACAGTCTTATATGTTATATACAGTAGTGTTGTAGTTCTCGAGACCGGTCTTGGTCTCGAGACCGGTCTCGAGACCAATTTTTTGTGGTCTCGGTCTTGTCTTGGTCTCGACTCTATTTGGTCTCGGTCTTGTCTTGGTCTCGACTCTATTTGGTCTCGGTCTTGTCTTGGTCTCGGACATAGCGGTCTCGATGGGATTGGGAAAAAAAGAGAAAACTGCACATCCTCACAGAACAGTATCATTATTTATTACGCGCCTCAATTCAAATGCAACCAGTCAGATGCATCCATTTAAAAAATGTTTCATTTTATAAATTTTCTTCACGGACACTGCCAGTGCTTCACAGTTCACACACATCATACACATCGTATCATACATCGGCAAAGAAATGTCCGAAAATGTCCGCGAAGTCTATAGCATAGTTATAATCCAAATAAATTAGGTATTTTACATTGATTACAAAGCAAGCAAGTCTTGGAGTTGCAAGTCAATCTGGAGGCTCATTCTCTCCATTCTCTTCAATTCAAAGCAAAGGATCATTACATAGCTGTATTCATTGCTTACCCGAGGCCTCTGTCCCTGGTATAAGAGACTTAATATGAACATCTTTCTGGTACATCCCATCTCTTTCCCTTGACGAGGTCTGATAAAATGGTTATAGGAGAGGATTGCTGAGAATATTATTTTCCATCAGGTCTCGTAACTATGACAAATCTGGGAGATTTTAAATGAGAGACATATGGACATATGGACAATATAATTGAAAAGATAACATGAATTTGATTTAACGAGTAATGACACTTTACAACAATACCTTTTTTCTCTACAGTTGATCTGGGTAATGTGATGTCGATTCTAGCCCTAGTCTGTTTTCGGTCTTGGTCTTGGTCTCGACCAGTCTTGGTCTTGGTCTCGCCTTAGTGTGTCTTGGTCTTGGTCTTGGACTTGGTCTTGGTCTTGGTACCCTCAAGTCTCGGCAGTGTCTTGGTCTTGATACCCTCCGGTCTCGGCAATGTCTTGGTCTCGGTTTAGGCGGTCTTGACTACAACACTAATATACAGTAGGAGGTGTCTTGCAGGGCTGGGGAGCTTTTCACTGCAGGCTTTCAAGCTTTATATTGTTTGAAAATATTATGTCTGATTAATGTGCACTTTTAGTTATAAGTGCTTGTATGATCATTCTTTATATTAATAAAATATGACATAAAATAAAATTCTCCAATCTCCATTTTCCTCCCACACAATACAACTGTAATTCACTGATGAAAATACACATCATCATCATCATCATCATCATCATACAACAATATTAAACAAAAATATTATCCATTAGCACAGAATACCTTTATATATTTTGGATGTTATTAACAATAATTTTGAACCCTCAAATATATTGACACAAAATATATCATGTTTCACGCAAAAAATTGTTTTTCCAGCCAGATGGAACATTCACTAGTTGCAACATGCACTAGTTTGTTAGAGAGAGTGAAATAAGCAATCATGGTCTATCCTGTCCTGCCTGACTGAGCATTATTTCCTAAAAGTCTTACTCTTTTCTTCCCTACTGTATGATGGTACGTTCCAAAGGTGTTTTTCTTCATACTGTAAAGTGACCCAAACCGGGACACTAGGCAGAATCCGACAGAGGATTCTGTTAAGAAAATTGTAAAAAGCCTACAAAACAGATTTGTTGTTCAGCCATCTCAGTTTATACAGGAAAAATATGCATAATTGATATCTAGAATACACACAATCTGTCACAAACAGACACAGGATCCAAATGCAGAGTACACAGGGGTTTAACAGAAAGACACAGACCACAATCCAAAAACAGTGAAAACCCAGGAAGAAGGATCTGAGACAGGAAGTCAGAGTATCAGGGAAAATCACAGGCATAATACACCCAGCCATTGTCTGCACCCACTTGTCTGATTCAGGGTTCCAGGGTTCCGGAGAAGCTACAGGTGCAAGGCAGGGAATAGCCCAGGATACGGCACCGACCCATCACAGGGTAAACACTCACACAAATGGGCCATTTGTAACTAGGATGGTATGGTGACCACTGGGACCACGGTGTGAGTTTCTGCCATGGTTCCATATGTGTGGAGTTTGCATGTTCTTCCTGTATCATCATGAGGTTTCCTCTGGGTACTCCGGTTTCCCCCCACAGTCCAAACTCCACACACAGGGCCAGGGCAGAAACTTGAACCCTGATCCCAGAGGTGTGAGACTAACCACAGCAAAACCATGCCACCCCCACACACATAGTGAAGAGAGAGAAACAGGTCAATGAGGATATAAGGCAGGGAACAACCCAGGATGGGGCTTATACACACACACACACACACACACACACACACACACATTGGACCTAGCTTTGAAAATTAAGGTGAGGCTGAGAACTGGAAAACAAGGCACGGCACTTTGGAATTTCTAGAACGGACGATGGAACTGGAGTTAGTTACCCTGTTAAAGCCCTGCTTTACCATCCCATAATCAATAGAAAATATTCCCTTCCCTGATGCTCTGAGCTGTTTCTAATCACAGATAGAGACAGATCCAAGGAACGTGCTGGAAGTGAAGCATCTGCCATGCAGCCGTGGACGAGGCCCTGAGACTCAAAGCGAGATGGTCACCATGACAGAACGCAGAATGTGCCACGGCCAGGGAGACTCTGAGCCCCGGCTCTTTGCAGACCGAGATGAATCAGGAATAAATGTTTCCTTTCAAGTGCTGCAGCTCTTCCCATCCTCGCCGAGACCATAATACCCAACCCCTCCCCCATGCATTAAGCAGGGGCATATCTGCCAAGGGCCAAATATTTACTGTGGGGGTTAACTAACTGCATCTACAAGGTGCCCTCTGCTGCCTGGGATTAGATCCAAGCCCCCCCAGTAACTGTACTCTAGATAAGTGGTTGGAAGATGGATGGATAGATGGATAGATGCATTGATGGATGGTTACTAGTAAATTTCATATCATAGCTTATCATATCATAGATACTCTCTACAAACTTCTTTTGTCCTGTCCAGACAAGTAAGTGCGTCCATCGTCCATAACAGTAAAATTTTATTACTATGATAGTATGACATTGCACTAAACGAGGTGATTAAACTGCTGCTTGTATATAAATAATTAAAAAATCTGCATGGATGTTTTCTGCCATCGATTATGCATGTTGTATATTGATGATCCAAAATGTTATTTATTCTTTCAATATAATTTTCAATTTGATCTAATGCGTAAATAGGTTAAATGGATCAAAAGTTTACATGTAATGGATGGTAATTGCTATTGCATCTGAGTAATATGAAAATAAAACTTCACTGCATAACTGGAAGCGTGATTCATTTCAAACAGAAGTGCCTGCTAAGTAACTTCATTATGATAATGTTAAAATATTTCTATCCACTTTCCGTAACGAATTCTTCAGTGCAAGGTTGCATCCAGCCTATCCCATCATGCACTAGGCATAAGGCAGTTGAAAATCTAAACAAGATGCCACACCATCACACTAAAGAAAATTTTATAGGCAGAAATGCACTTAAACTACATGTTTTCTGACTTTGAATGCAAATTCTGTGCCCTCAAAGGCAGGATTCAGTGGCAGAATTCAAACCCTCATGCCGGAAGGTATGAGGCCACAATGTTATTCAGCGAGTATTAAAGTTATAATAACACAAGGGTACCCTTGGTCTCCACAGACAACTTTTTTTTCAGCTACCGTTATGAAAGCCTTGCATTTCCCTTGAAATATTTTAAAATTGTAATTTACCAGTCGATAGTAGAATAAATAGGCAAGCATTCCAAACAACATACCAACTCATCTCTGGCATCTAACCTGTAATCAGAAGGTCACCCACTCAAATCCCATGTTTGGCAGAGTGATGTCACCATCGGGCCCTTGGGCAAGACCCTTAACCCCAATTGCTCCAGGAACCAAACAACCCTGCTTTATGAAATGTGTGCAGCTCTGAATGAAGTTGCCTACTAAATAAAAAAAATGTAACTGCAAAAACATCAAAGCACATATGCAGTCCTCAAAAATTCACTTGCACTCCCCGTCTAAACCTGCTGGACGAATCACCTTGCAGTTTGAAATGTAATTTCGTGCTTTTTAAATTTTAACGCATTACTGTATGACTGGTGCAGTAATGAGATTTGTGGTTCTTAGTTTGAGTGACCCAGTACTGCAGCAATCCAACTTAATGAAAACAAAATGCACATGAAAAGAATCCTGTTTGGTGACAGTGCAATTTACTTTTTACTTTTTACATTTAGATCAGTACAGATTATTCCTGCAAAATGTGCTGCTCAATATGAGAGAGATGGAAGAGAAAAGAAAAGAATATATTTAAATGCTGCCTTAAGCACATAAAATGGAGACAGTACGTGGGTTGCATTTACTGCACTGAAAAAATGTCTGCTTCTACTGAATAAGAAATGTATATACTTTGTAATTTTCTATAACTCCTATTTGGTATTTGTATATATAACATATAAAGTCTCTTCCAGAAACCATGCTGGATGTAAGGCTTTGGTCCCAAACTCTATATCAAGGCAAAATATCAAATATTTGGGCAATTCACACCTACCAGGACTATTAAGAGTAAATAATTGTGTCTCTGTAGATTTTGAGCTTCCAAAAATTCTACAGCATTAGAACAGAATTGAGAATTAAAATTAGAATGAAAATAGAAAAAAATCCTGTTCTCCTTTAAAAGCATGTTATAAACGTTTTAAAAAGGAAGGTGAGGCCCCGGCATCAGGTGAGGTATTGGAATGCTCCTTTGCTCCTTTGAAACATGAAGCTAAAATTCCATCATTTATTTGAGACACAAAGGGCACCGTGCTCAGACGTGATTCGATTTATTCCTTCAAACCGATAGCAACTTTATCTTAAGGAGCGATAAAGAGGCTTAGATCCAATGCATAACACAGACACACCAAAGATATGAGTTTAATTCATTGCTCAACTTGAAGGTGCAAGGTGGAATTTTTTTGTCAAAGATTATTACAATACAAAATGCTTCACCTGGTAATACTGTCTTTTCAAGCATCAGGCAAGCCATTTTCTTTATAAACTGCGAAAGGTATCGGGTATTCCGCAGCACACTGCCACAATCTAACGGAAAACTTAGGAAACTCATATCGCAAAAATAAAGCAATAGCAAAGCAAGTAATATGAAACCGTGTCCAAACCTAGATTTGTCTTAAGTAGTAATAGAATGTATTTCAAGCTATTTATCTGCCTATTAAGTATATCATTGTATAGAGAAGAGCAGCATTTAAAATTAGAATATATGTAAATGAGCAGTAACAAAATATAGAGAATTTCTTCTCCAAAAAATCACTGACAGCTTGTTGGATGGCTAGATGAACACTGCTTCAGTTCCCAAACCTCTCCTCAGGGGCACCCCAGCCAAATATCACCACCAGCTAAGTTAATTGACTAAATTAGTCAAATTACTTGATGAAGTATTGATTAGCCATACATGGTATGCTTGTGGTCATCAAACATATGCGTATACTGGATGGTTACTGGAAATACTGGGGTGATAGTAGGAGGGGTTAACATACTTTGAGAGACATACACTACAGTATATGGACAAAATTATTGGACACCTGGCCAGTATACCTACAGGAACTTTTATGACATCTCATTCTAAATCCATAGGCATCAATATGGAGTCAGTCCCCCCAGCTGACACTCTTATGGGGAGGCTTTCCACAGTGTCTGGGAATTTTTGCCGATTCACCCAGATGAGCATTTGTGAGGTCAGCCACTGATGTTCGATGTAAAGGCCTGGTTTACAATCTCTGTTCTAGTTCATCCCAAAGGTGCCCAATGGGGTTGAGATCAGAGATCAATACAGGCTAGACAAGTTCTTCCACACCAAACTCACCCAACCATGTCTTGATGAACCTTGATTTGTGCGCTGGGACACAATCATGCTGGAACAGAAGAGGTTCTTCCCCAAACTGTTCCTAAAAGGTTAGAAGCATAGAATTCTCCAAATATATATTGGTATTCTGAAGCATTAAGTGCTCCCTTCACTGGGACTAGGGGCCTAGCCAAACCCCTGAGAAACAACCCTATAACATTATCCCTCCTCTAGCAATCCCTGCAGTCAGGCCGGTAATGTTTCCTGGCATCCTACAAACCCAGAGTCGTCCATCAGAATGCCAGACAGAGAAACGTGATTCGTCACTCCACAGAACCTGATTCCACTGCTCCAGAGTCCAGTGGCAGTGTGCTGTACATCACTGCATCTAACTCTTGGTGCTACACTTGGTGATGTGAGGCTTGCATATGGCTGCTTGGCCATAGAAGCCCACTCTATGAAGTTTGCGGCACAGTTTTTATGCTGGGGTTAATGCCAGAGAAAGTGTGTAGTTATTGAGTCAACAGATCATTAACGACTTTTACGCACTATGCACCTCTGCAGTCAGTGACCCCGTTCTATTACTTTACGTGGTCTGCCACTTCATGGCTGAGTTTCTGTTATTCCTAAATGTTTCCACTTTGCAATAATACCTTACATTTGACTGTGGATTAACTAGCAGGGAAGAAATTTAACAAACTGATCTATTGCAATGGTGGCATCGAATAGCGCTTGAATTCACTGAGCTCTTCAGAATGATCCATCCTTTCACAAATGTTTGTAAACCTGACAGCGTGGCAAGCTGCTGCATTTTATAAGCCTGTGGAAATGAAACTCCTGATGAATTCAATTATTAAGAGGTGTGCCCCAATACTTTTGTCCAAATACTGTATTATCAAAGATTTATACCAACATGAAGATAATTTAAACATGTTTCTTTGGCAGCATAAGACACAGTACAGTATATATAATAATGTACCAAAGTCTTAGGAAAAGAAAATGATATTTAAACGATCTTCATGTTGGTGTAAAACTACGAGGCCATGTCTAGATCAGCTTAGCCATTTGAAAACCTCTCCTAAAGTCACCCCAGTATTTTCAGCAACCATCCAAAACATCCATGTATTTTTTCCTGGAACCTCTGGCATCTATCTTGTTTGGCCAATCAATACCTCATTGAGTTGTTTAACAAATAAAGTTAATTAATTAATTGAGCTGGTGGTGAAATTTACAAACACATGGATTGTCTGGAGTGCCCAAAGTGATGTTCCTCTACCCATCCAACAAGAAATAAGTAACTTATGAGAGACAGAAGAAATTCTAGTTTATTTTTCATTATGTTACTCTTCATTTGCAAATGGTTATTGTTAGTTTTATTTTTCTTCTGATCGAATATACACTTGCTGCCAAGATGAATAGCCTTAAATATTTTCATTGACTGCTGAAGACATTTGCACCATACTGTATAGATACACTGAACGGCCACTTTATTAGGAACACTATTCAAATACTGGCCACTGGAAATGGGTAATTTGTGACTGTAAAGGGATGCAGAATGGTCATCGAGATTCATCAAATAAGGCAACATTTTTCCAATATTAGGCTGCCCAGTGCCAACAGTTCCAAAGCCTCAGCTTCCTGTTCTTAGCTGACAGGAGTGGAATCCAATGTAGTCTTCTGCTGTTGTAGCTCATACAACTCAAGGTTTGACAGGTTGTGCAATAAGAGATGCTTTTCTGCTCACTGCTGTTGTAAAGAGTGTTTTTTTGAGTTACTGTGTCCTTCCTGTCAGCTCAAACTAGTGTGGTCATGACGACCTCTCTCATCAACAAGGTGTTTCCACCCACAGAACGGCCGCTCGCGGGAAGTTGTTTGTTTTTCACACCATTCAATGTAAACTAGAGAGTGCTGTGTGTGAAAATCCCAGGAGATCAGCGATTTCAGAAATATTCATACAGCCCGTCTGGCATGAGCAACCATGTCACAGTTATAAGTCACTTAGATGTTTTCTCCATTTTGATGCTTGATCTGACCATTATCTGAAGTTCTTGATCTATACCTGCATGATTATGTTGAGCTGCTGCCACCTGATTGACGGAATAGATATATATGAGCAGGTATTCAGGTGCTTGCAAAAAAAGAAATAATAATAATAATAATAATTATTATTATTATTATTATTATATACAAGGATATGTATGGAAGTGTAGTAGACATGTTTTGCAATATGGTTTTATATTGTGCAATATTCCTGCAGAAAACAGCAATCAGTTAGATTTGTTAGCTTTATCACACAGTTCATTATGAAGCCACGGATGTTCATTCCCCTGGGGGGCTGGTTTGATAATGAGGCAGACTCACGGAGCACCTTCCGGAATGGCAGAGATAGTGCATGCTGAACTCCAGCACAGACTACCCAGGGACAATAGGGAAAAACAAGAAAATGAGGCAAAAAAAAGGCAGCTCAAGCGCCTGCTGTATCGGTGGGATATTCACTTTGAAACGCCGTCTGAAAAATGGCAATACTGTCTCTGCTTCTCTGACACCTGTAACCTGAACATTCTATTGCATACAAAACACACACATATTTCGACAATAATTCTTCATTATCCTGTGCATTGCTTAAGGAACAAAACTAAACACAACATCATACAAAAGAAATAACATATTGCAGTAATATGTTTACTGGTTATGATTGGTCCAACTATTGTGATCCCCTCTTCCTGCCATTATGACAAGACAAACAAAAAGGTTTGGATATACAGATACATGGAATGGCCATGCAGTACTGTGGTAAAATAAGACCTGGCTTTCCTTGCTTATTATTACTGGGTCCAGTTTCAAATGTCAACTATCTCACAAATCAAGGCGAAAAGTATTTTAAAATAAGACCTTTGTAAGGGTCTAACAAGAGAAGGAGACAGTGCCTCACTAAGGGGTTACACAGACTTTAATAAAGTCCATCAAAATCCTGTTTTCACCATAGGAATCAAATTTTATAATAAATCAATATAAGGCTGTAATTTTCAGTTCTGAATTGCCCTGAAATCTACTGGCATCTCATCTCATCTCAAGTGTCCCTGAAAGACAGGGGTCCTAAAAATTTGGAGTATAATTTGATTGGTCTAGGTTGGGGGCCAGTATGATATTCTTTCATATGGCCCAAAATCTCTAGTGGCACTTCTGATTCATGTACTATTTTTGATGTACTAGCTTATAACAGTCAAATTAATATTTGACACAAATCATTAAGAGCATGAAAACACAATAATCCTGAGCCACCATATGAAATGTCTTACAAAGGTCAACAACGCACTCAAAGATGACAGTCATTTACAAGGAATCATCCTTGGAATTGACCTAATATTACAAGGAATATTTCTATCATACATAAAATAACCGATAGCTCTTCATAAATCACTTCTACATTGTTATCAACCACTAATGCAGAGAGGGGTAGTTCACAACCAAAATCCACAAAGAAGCATCCGAATTGTTTACATATAATGTACCCCTAGTGGTTTTACAAACCAGTTACCAACCATTTCTTTGGGAAGCAGTTTTTTTAATTACTATAATTACTGTATTATGGGAGCCAGCAAATGTGTGCCTTGAGTTTGAATGTTCTCCTACATTTGGGCTTTTTTCCCCTGCATTCCAAAGTCATGCAATTATGCAAACTGGACTGAGTCCCCTGCGATGGGTTAACAGCCAGTCCAGGGAGCGTTCTGGATTCCGCTTCCCGGGATAAGCTTCAGGCTCCTTGTGTGCCTGTACTGGATAAGCGGTTAATGGATGGATAGTCCCCACAGAATGGAGCCCTTAATTATAGTGAAATATTTTTAGTCTTAGATTATTGTACAAATTACCAGGGACAGAATCCATATTGGAGTTAAACTTGGCAGGATTATATATAGTTGAAGAATTATTCAAGATCTAGCTACTGATTGTAGAACTAAATATTGCCATTGTTTATTTAATTTATTACTTTTTACTAAAATAAACAGTAGTGAAATAAAAGATTTTTCCTACATCAGTTCATTTCATCCATTAATCTGTTCCTCTCATTACTTGGTGTTTCTCCACTTCCTCTATCCAGGATTGGTGACTAATGACCATTACTCTCACCACAGTATAGTATTTACTCTGCTTTGACTAATTACTACTTTAAACAATTCCAATACCAAAAATATACCAATGATATATCTCAAGATTTAATACGGCTGTTTGCTGACATTCTGGCACCAATATAGAAAAAAAAAAAATCTTAAATGCAATCAACTTGGTGTATATACAGATAGTGAACAGTGTTGTGATGGTTCAGTCCATCCATTGTGTTGCTGGTCGTCCTCTTCTGCTTTTATGTTTGCAAAGCTTTTTCCAGTGCTGGCTCTTATAAAATCCCCAGATCTGCTCATTTGCACGTTATCTTAAAAATGCACTTGTTAGTATTCCTTGAGGCCAAAGGTTTTCTTAAAATCACCAGCATCAAAGTTCAAAAGTATCAATATTCTTTCTGTCTTTTTTTCATTGCCCAGTTGTCACCCCTGCAGCTACAGAAATACCATATCCTAAACAATTCTGGTATATTTAATGGAGATTTATCACTTTTAAAGCTTTCTAAGTCCTACATTGCAGCCTGCATAATTTTTCTTGTCTGCTGGATCCTTTGTTGTTGTTGATTGTTCCAAGGAAACAAAATTTTTCTATAACCTTCACCATCCACACTAAATGTCACAGTTCCTGCGGTCATAGCCTTTTCCTCACATTCAGTCCCATCTCTTTGCTCTGTTCTTCAACCTTCCTTATGTTTCTTCAGATCCTCTTCATTTTCAACTGTTAGTTCTATCACAATATTCAAAGTTGCTGATGTGACTTCCTCCAATTTTGAGTCAAAAAGTTGTCTTGTTATGAATCAGCTTCGACCACAGATATCACATATGAGAAATTCATGATGTCTTCCAAGGCTCAGTGGGTAGCACTGCTGCATCAGAGTAGGGAGCTGGAATCCCGCCTCTGCTTGATGGGTGTGGAGTCTGCATGTCCCTGTATCACATATCCTCTGGTTTCCTCCCAAAGACATGCAGTTAGGTGAACTGGTGTCTCTAAACTTCCCATTAAGTATAAATGTGCGCATCTGGTCCAGTCTTGCCATCTTGTAAAGGTTCCCTCAATACCGACTGTCATAAGTGGTTTGAGGGTAGATAGATGGCCTGTTCTGCAATTGGCTCTAGGTCCTACCATTCCTGTTGGTATTTCTCTTCCTTTGTGTGCAACTGAGATGCTAGTTGGTTGCTTCAAGTACATATTGGCATTTATAGAAAGACCATATGGTGAAAGGATAAGGGCAATACTAGCAACATGAAAAAACAGGCATTGCTAGAGTTGGATGGAGGTATGAATGGACATGTTGGGTTGCTGATTGTTGCATGCATAGTTTCTCATAGGCTGGTCCTTGATAAAGTTGGCAGTAACTCAGAACACTGTCCAATTACAGTCTGCAGGAATGAATGTGGACCTATTGGCAAACTAGGCTGCTGTGTAGGGCCCAATATATATTTCATATACAGTGGTACCTTGGTTCTCGAACTCACTAGAACTCGAATTTCTTGAAAGTCAAACCAGTTTGACCTAGAACTCGATCTGAATATCAGAAGTCGAACCGTTAATGCTGACCTAATATAAATTGTACGTGCCAGGAAATGAGTCATACTACAATGCAATTCTTACTTGAATGCCTTCTTCACCGGCTGGACGATTAACCAAATAAAGCAGCGCAACATTACAGTAATTAACAATAAATAAACCACTAACTTACGTGTACTATTAGAGCATTTATGTCATTTATTTAAACTTTATTTTACCAGAAAACCAGATTTAACTGAAAACCAGTTCTCACTGCTTTACGTGATATTCAGGAGAAACAGCAGATTACGCATCGGAACTGCCTGGGATACAAACTTCATGCGTGTAACTAAACTGTTCAGGCAATAAGGGCAAAGGTGTGTCGTCACGGAGGCGGTTCCAGTTTGTGCAGCCAGGTGAGAGGTCGCAATGCATCTAACCGTAATGCATTGCGTCAGGATCAGAATGCGTTGCTTTAAGCCAGTGCTGTAAGCAAGTCGAACGCACCCAATGACCGGACTGGGGAAACAAACTGAAACGTGGACTTAATACAGAGGACTAATGACAACAACCAGAAACAGCTGATCACATGGGGATCCCACACGAGGTTAACGAGGGGGTGTGACACATGGAAGGAGCGGACGATCAGGGCAGGACAGGGATAATGTTGGGATAAGATCTTTATCGTTTTGGAAGCCATTAAGAAAAAAATGCTCTTCTTGTTTTATTCTGTTCATTTTGTGTTTAAATGCTAAAAAAAAAAAAAACATGTTTAGGTGTAATATTGGGGGGCCGGGAACCAATTAATTGGTTTTCCATTATTTCTTATGGGAAAAATTCGATCAGAACTCAAACTTTTTAGGATTCGATCCGGAGTCCGGAACGGATTAAGTTCGAGAACCAAGGTACCATTGTACATGGTTGACGGCTCCAACTATAAACAGAATAGGCAGCTACCCAGGCCTCCCAATTTACCTGCATTGCTGATGTAGTGAAATGATAATCAGTTTTCTTTGCAGAGGGGACTTCCAAGTAAAAATGATCCTAGGGGCCCTGAAAAGATCATCTGGCCCTAGACGAGTCAGTGGTTAAAGGTGCGTCATGGATATAGCATCACAATGGGGAAGGGCAATAATGGCCAGGATGTCCAATACTGCCATCCTCCTACTGTACGTGTGACCAGGGTGTACAGAGTCAACCATGTATCTGAGCCAACCCCCTAAGATATTTGTTCGGTCACCTTTCCTGACCTTTCATGATGGTCCCCCTCCAGTGCATTAAATAATTATTGGCTAATATGGGCTAGTGGAACATAACCAGTGTATTTATGAAGAACAATGGCATGTGAAACCAATAGCTGCAGGGAATGTGGCCACAATCCCACAGTTAATACCTCAATATTTTGATCACATACCTGGGCCTTTACAATAATATCTCCCAGTCGACACCATCTGTTACTTCTTGCATTTCTGTCAGCACAATATGAAAATCGTCTAATGCTGCCACGGAAATGAGAACATCAGCTTCCAGCCAAGGTTTCATAAAACACACGAGGCCAACGCCTGAACGCGGCTCCTGGCAATCGCAGAGAGCTCATCTGTTTTCTACGCCGGGGACCTTACATTGCCCGCGATGACGGACAGCAGGCAGCGTTTAAGACCGTCTCTCATATTCCAAAACCTCATTCCCACTCGCTTTCCCCACGGCGCCATTTCGGCCCGAACAGTAGGTCCAGCTGTAGCTCACTGATGAAAAAAGGATGTAGCGGTCGGAGCGGGTCCCTGGCCAACCTGACCGAGCACCAGGTCCTCACCAAAGGTTCTGACATCAGCCACCGTAAAAAGCGGTCTGAGACCGAGAAGGAGGATAAAAACCTGCCAATAAAAAAAAAAATAAAAAAAAATAATGAAAAATAATAAAAATAAAAAAAACATTAAAAAAAATTATAAAATAAAATTTTAAAAACCTGCCACATAACAGTCTTATAGGCAAAATATACATGCAGTCCTTGTCACTCTAAGGACAGCCTCAACATAGTCAAATACACACACACACATATATATATAATTATTATAAAATTATGGACAGCATTGTGCAAAATTTACAGGGAGTCAAAGAAAATTTAAACCTAATTGTCTGGATAGTATGTGTTTATTTGCTTATAAAAAAAAAAACAATTTCACATGAGGACATATGCAAATTAAGAGTAACAGAAAGCTAACAGGAATTTCTTCTGTTCTCCCAAAAGCTACTGAAATCTTACTGGATAGCTAGACGAGCTCCATTTAAAAATCTGTTCAAGCTCTGCAACCGGCTCACTTAATTAACCTCATTAGTCAAATAACTTGATGAGGTATTGATTAGTTAGACATTGTGTGCTATAAATTGGAATATTGGGTGAAGACTGCAAATACTGGGGTAATTTTAGGAGAGGTTTTGAATTGCTTATAAGTACGTAGTCTAATATATTGGCAGCACATAATTTTCTCTAAGTAGTAGTTAAGTTTGATTTTTATAGCTGTAGATTTCAAGACTGATCCTCTATGAATATTACACTTCTGTATTATCTGCTCCTCAGGGTGACAGTTAAAGATGATCTTACCACATATCTTATACACATTTGCATTACAAGGGATCTTACCATAACACTTCTGTGTAACTTGGTTGGAAGGTAATACATAATATGGGGGAACTGCATTGTAACGATGAAAAAATTTGGATACTGGCCATTAAAAATTACTCAAAGAGCAGAAGTGTGCTCTTGGGTGACAGGGCTAAATATGCATGGAAAGATTATTGCTCCCTGTCAAGGGCTTGTACTGGGGACCCATTCAGACATATGGTGAGTCATATTTGCAATACACGCTTGAGTAAAACTTTTATTATATCTCATCATTTTGCATGTCATTTTAACTGGTTTTTATTGCATGAAATGCATGGAACAATGGCAGATGTGGAATAATGCACCAAAAAGAATTAAATGAATACTTTTCTTTACAGGTATAACTGAAATGCCTTCATCTGAGTTGAGTAGCTGCAAAATGGCCTGTGTTTATATTAAGGCAGTTTTTTTAAGCATTTCTACTTCCGTGGACATCCATCTGTAGCAGTATCTGATGGACGAGATTCCTTGACTGCATTCCTTGACTAAAATACCTGATCTGGGCATATGGAACATGTGTTTCTTGCATTTCGCACAATTACGTTTAGCTAAACATAACTAATTAGTATGCAGTTTATCATTTATGACAACAGGAAAAAAAATAAGTTGTGATTCCCCAAACAACTTTATGTGATGAGGAAAAACGTCCCCATATGTTACATGCGGAGCCACCGGAACCTGAAAGGGGACACTGTGAGTGGAGTAAGATGCTGGGCGTGTGATCCGCAGGTGTCCGGCTCAAAACCCTGGTGATTCCTCTGTTAAACAAGGCCCTTATCCCTCAATTGCTCCAGGGACTAATTGGCCCTGCTTCCTCTTGGGATCAAAACATCTGCTAAATAAATAATTAAAACATTTTTAAAAATTCTGATTTCTACACCGTTCACACTTGTTGTGCACGGGGTTTCAAATTACTAACAGCTCTTTGGGAAGCATACACCTTTGCTAACCACAGCCATGTAAAGATGACTGACTACCTGCAAAGGCAGTTAATTATCTCTGACCATAAGACCTTAACACACAGACAACAATGGCAATGCATGGAATGAGTCATGCAGCTGATTAAGGAAGTCGCAAATCGAAAAATGAGAAAATGAGGTAATGTCAGCGCTAAAAAGTCTTTCAAACAGTCCTTATTACAAAATGTTTGAGAAGGAATATCTTATTCAGCATGGCAATAAATTAAGCAAAAATAGACAATGTGATTCATTGGAGGAACATTGAAATATGAGGCTTTAATTCATAAGCTACACCCGAGAAATGGACATTTAGGATAGTTTACAACAGTCCTTGGATTACCTATATAAAGAAAACAATATATAAGCAACACACAAGCAACATTAACCAATCTATTGTATGCAAAGCTTTTAATTCATTGAGCAATGCACTTCTACAGTATAAATCATAACATATTTTATAATATTCACAAAAAAATCATCCTCATCAGCAGAAGCAGAGATACACTGTTTACTAGGAAGGGTGCAGCCACTCAAATTTTATACTTTGATTTTTGACATCTTACTATTTAAAGGTATGGAGCAATTACTATTGAAACATGATGTATATGAATAATGAAAATGGAAAGACAATATCATGTTCCAGCAGGAGGCCTATACTTGTTTTTGACCTTTTGAAGTAATACATAAAACCAAACTACTCTCTTGACATGACTGTATATGAATTTACATAGTACACAGAGTACAGGTTTTCGTGATCTTTGCACTGGAATGTCGTTATATTTTAAGCAAATACATACACGCATCAACACATTTCAAAGAACTACGGCCATGCAAACTATTTGAGAACTTAAACTACCAATATCGTATTCCATTTCTACACTTGTTAGTCTGCAATACACTAAATATACAGGCAAAGAAAGATTGTGAAATTAAAAGAATTTAAAAAGTGAACAAATAAATGCTGTGCAGTAATAATGAACTTGAGTGGCATTGTGTTTAACGCAAGAGAACCGTTAAATGAAATTGCTGTAAAATTTATATTATTACGTTATTATGATATTTGAACGGTAATGTGACGTCTTAGTTCAATATGATCGTCTGTAGCCTAATAAATAACTGCAATGCACCGGAGATAAACAATTCCGGGTTCCACTTAATTTAGTGACCTATACAAAAGCAAATACAATTTATGAAACTCAACGCGAGCAATGAACCAGAATGAGGGGGGAAATACCGTGAACTTAAGAAATGTTTATTAAGACTGTCCTAGCCGGGAGCAAGGTCTTTGGGAATATTACATATTTCTAAATAAGAATTAAGAAATGCTACGCTTTTTGAATGAGAAATTAACATTTTAAGTTATTTCATGCTATTGTCCGGTATGGCCACACTAGAAATGAAACAGCAGCCTTTCATGGAGAGATAAAGATGTGTAGTAGCCTGCATTTCCTACAATACGTGGTAATTGTTAACGGCTTATTACAATGTTTCCCAAAAGTGAAATGTTGCCTGTTCGTGCGGAATTCCCTGTTTTAAAACAGCCAGCCTCCATGGGCATCGTGACCAAGTAACAGATTAGTTAGAAACACGATGGATAAGAACTATAGGCTCGTATAGGAATACAGCAGCTACTCGGCGCACTATTTCATTTACACAGGTTACAAAAAAACCACCAACCTGCACCGCTAGCCTATATAACGGTAAACACTCCACTTCCGGTAAATAATGAGTTAATTGAAACAATAATGCTGATCAACTCGATTCATGATCTTCTCTCTTACGCTTTGCTTAGTTCTTCAGAAGTATGGGAGAAATCGGAGTGCGACTATATAAAAACGTCTGCCAACGAAATCTCGCAAAATAACTAAGGACTAAGCTGAATAATGAATAGCATCGATGTTAAACACATGGTAAAGAAACAATAACAGCCCACACACCTGTGTAGTTCCCCCTGTCCCGAGTATGCGATGCTCTGAGCTCCGGTAGCAGCGCAATGACCATGAAGACCGTGAGCCCAACGTGACGGCAGCCAGTCAAAAGAGCAGCGCTCCTCGCTGGAACCAAGCTCCTCAACATGATGCAAGGAAAAAAAACAAATAAAACAGTCAAGGCAACTGTTTACCAACTTCTTCGGCTGAAATCACAATGTGACGCAAAATAAATGTAGGACTATAGAAAGAGAAATGCGGAGAAGGAGCAGCGCTGGACACCGCTGGCTCCTGGAGGCTCCGGAGCGGAGAGATGCATCAGTGCAGGTGCGGAGAGGAGACGTTTGGACCGTACAGGCACCTCCCTGCTTTAACCCCGGCCACCAGACCGCAGCTGCAGACTGCTGTGCTCGCTACGCTTCCCGGGATCTTAAAATCACCCTGCCAGCGACGTCCCCGATCTCGCTCCCCCACCCTGCCCTCTCCATGTCTCCTCCTGCCTGGAAACACAATGGAATTTTCTTCGGTTCTTCCTTTCTTGTTTCTTTGAAAAAAAGAAAAAAAACATAGAATAGGGGGCGAGGAAGGACCCGGCGTTCGGTGCTCCAGAATAAACCACAACACGGAGTACTCAGTAACCGGGGAGGGGGGAGGGGGGCAAGCCCCTGGGGGCCATCTGAACAGCGACAATGCAAAGTTTGGTTACCTTAGCACAACTTTACACGTCATGTCACCGCCGTTGCATACGACTCTATTAAAGCAGAATAGTAATTTAAAATAATCTTGAGATTACTGTAGAGTTTCCTAAACGTACATTACACTATACTGCATGTGTACTATAGTAATCATATAATTATACAATATTTCTTCTAGTAGCTTATTATTTATACAATAACGACAACTCGATGATGATTATTATTATCATTATTATTGTGAGGAGTAGTAGTAGTAGTGAAAACTTTGGAATATATGTCATTAGCTGATAGACCTTCGTAAGTCTACCTTACTTAAACTATTAAACCGCCATGTAAGTACCAGAGACAGAGAGAGGGAGGGAGAGAGAGAGAGACAGAAAGAGGGAGAGAGAGACAGAGAGTGACAGAGATTACCGTTCACCTGGCAGCATTATAGTATCAGGCGCCCTGCCAATTGGATTTGCTGTAACAAAAGGTTTTTTTTTTTACGTTTCAATAAAAATACCCACAATTTCAAAGTTTTAATACTAGCATAGGTAATTAACTGTTTTTATTAACTGAAATTGATAATTAATCACGCATAGGATCAGTTGCTTTACAGTGTTATATTCTCAAATGATCAAGTATCGTATCTCAGGAGAGGCACATTGCCGCAGCCAGGAGCCGAGTATCGAGTGGGAGGGGCAATGTCAAGTGGGAGGGGTAATGTGGGAGGGGTTTATAACGAGAAGCCTGTTATCATCTGATAACCCCCGTAATAACCCCCCCTACCCCTCGTTATACACCCCTCCTGCTCGACATTGACCCTCCCACTCAGCACTGGTCTCACGGATGCAGCGATATATACTTGGTCTTTAGCTAGGCTAATAGCATTACTACACTGCTAACATGAAGGGACGACGGTACTTGCTTCAGGAGAGAAACCTTCAAAAGAAATTTCCAGCAAATTATATATTTTTTCAGGCTCCAATAGAGAGAAAGAGAAGTGTGCCCCTGTCAGTCAGGGCCCCTAAAAATTTAGAAATGTATTTGGTTTGGTCTGGGTAGGGGGCCCAATATGATACATTGTCATAGAACTCAAAATCTCTAGCAGCATTCCTGGCCTCAGGTACCTTGTTATGTTTGCTGACACACACAAAAAAAAAATGTTAAGGGGGCGGGAGGCATGATGGAACTGAAGCAATTCCATGAAATTCCTGCATAATCGGGTGACTTCATTCAAAACACATCGGCTGGGAGAGTGAGGCAATTCTTACTTTTGTTCGAGCTTCTTATCAACAAAGCAAAAACATTGAAAGTGTTGAGTAGATTTAATGAAAACTGAGGCTAAGACTCATTGCATTATTTGTTAGAACAAGAACGTACGTCTTAAAATGTTAACCTAGAGTAACATTTTCTGCTGTAATCGGGAAAAATGCACAAATCACATACTTAAATGACACACTTAAAATAAAAATGCACTTGATTAAATAGGCCTAATTTAAGTCCATTGTTGTTAATGTACCACTTTTAAATGTATTGCAATAAGTTTAATTTTTTACTACAGGATTACAAAATGTGAATATGAATCTTGCTATGATGGACATCAAAGTCATGTATATGTGTCAAAAAATGAATAAAACAGAAATAAAAATAAGTAGCCAGAAATAATGGCCTCGTTATGTTTCCCGTACTCCATGCTTCGAAATAAATAAAATAATACTTTTTAATAATTTGAAAATGATATGGATTATTTCCACCACTAGAGGGCACTACTAGTATATGTATATTATGTCATAAACCAAAATTTTATTAATTACTGATATTCATATTTTTCCGTGTTATGTCCAAATCATAAGTGCTGCAGGGAACTAAATTTACAGGGAAAGAAAGTATTATTATTAATAAAGTAAAATAAAAAGCAATTGACGCTTACAATATGTTAGTCCATAAAATTAATTGTAAATAAAATAAATTACCTGATTGTATAATATAAAATTTCATATAACATTTTTGAATATGATTTGAAAAATGTATGCCATTCATCAAATTCAGGGTTGTGTGCCCTTTTTAAGTGCTGGGTGACCTGTGTAAAATAGAAAGCACCAAAGGCATATTGATCCATTGTCACAAACTGTTAATTGATTTCCTGAGTGATGAGCCCTCCGACACAGTTAATTAACGGGCATCTCACAGGAAGCCAATGAATCATATTCAAGTATCTGATCTGATATAAATATGCCAGACATCGCATAGCTATTTTTTTATTCATGAGGTCGTTGCTTTGATGGTGCACCAGTGCTGAGTCTCTGCTAATCTGTTGTTAAGTTGTTAAAAGAAGAGCCTGCCGTGTTTGGTGTGAACAGCACCAGAATGAGTTCCTGTTTCCGCAGTGAAGAGATGTGTCTGGTGCAATTATTCTTCCAAACGGAGTCAGCCCACAACTGCATCAATGAGCTTGGACATCTGGGACTTGTGCAATTTAAAGACGTGAGTAGGCCTGTTGTCCAAAAGTCACGATAATGATTAAACTTTTATTATTATTATTATTATTATTATTATTATTATTATTATCATCACCGTCATCATCATCATGGCCATTGTTGTTATCTATTGTACAATTGCATGATCCTGTTTTTGTTTAGATATGAACTACATATGAGCAACAAATGCATCTATATGATCCATACATACTTGCTAATATGGACATTTTGGTAGAAAGTTTAATTTTATTGCACTAGATATTTTAAATAATTTAAATCATAATGATTTGTTATGTTTTATTTATACTTAAAATTAAAATGGTCACATATCCTATAATGCAATACTATGACAATATGCTCATTTATTCATGTAAATACAGTGATAAATGTAATTACTGTATGGTACTTCTAGCTGTCACTTGTAAGTGAAATCCCAACATTTTTTTCTACAGTTATTTATTAAACTACTATTTTTTTTTTGGGGGGGGGGGTGGTTCACATTTGTTGTAATCATGTTGCATCATGGTGCCCACTGGAAAAAGTCGACACACCATCAAAAGAATTTCTCTGTGGTATCACTTTAGTGTTATGATTCCTTTACAGAATACAGAATGCAAATCTCTCTGTACTCTCTCTGGCAAAGAAAACAACTATAAATGTCAATTTATATTCAGCCTTAAAATAATATGTTGTTATGAGATGGATTATGAGTATTTTTCCTTTTTTGCAGTTAAACCCTGATACAACCTCTTATCAGAGACGATTTGTAAATGAAGTTAAAAAATGTGAGGATATGGAAAGAATAATCAGTGAGTAATTTTTTGCATAGAATTTCCATGCATCCATCCATCCATCCATCCATCCATCTTCCAAATGCTTATTCCGGTGAGAGTCGCAGGTGTAGAACATGAGTATGCATTAAACACCTATTTTTGTAATTTTCAATGGAGATCATTCATAAGAACACTGGACAATATGTATTTCTACAATTATATATTTTTATTTTTAATTCATTCTCTCTAGTCAAGATCCCTAACATAGTAGTATAATGTGTTGCTTTGCACTTTCCAGTTAATCAGGCTCTAAAACCAAGCTACCACCAAGAAACAATAATGCAGATTCTGTGTATCTTAATGAACCACAGTCACAACATTACACAAACACCCAGTAGTCCCATTATTGAACTTGGGAGTAATTGTGTGTACTGCTGTAAGCTAGAAGAAGATCAAAAGTCACGACAGCTCATGGAATCAAACAGCTGAAGGCATTTTGTCTTTTATCTGCAGTAGTAGCAATTGTAGCTCTAAAATGATTGTTTCCCAGCATTTTCTCTCAAAAGCTATAAAGCATAAAAAGCGAGCTGATCAGCCTTTGCTCTAATGCATGCCCTCTTTCTGACGCTGATTTCTCTGGGACCGAGACAGATAACATGCTTACACTGCGTTGTTTGGCTGTAATAATGTGTATTAGGAGGTCAATGGAGAGTGCTCCTGTCTCATTCCTCCACATTTGAGGTATTGAGTCCTGTTTGTCTGGAGTCTCCTTGTGACTCTATTTTGGTTTATCCTTTGGTTTCCTCCAGCCTAAAAACATGCAGTTTGGCTAAGCAGTGTCTCCACATTGCCCATAATATGCATGTATGACCTTGAGGGACTCGCATCAAGTCAATGGTGCACCCCCACCCATGCTGCCCATGATATAGCCCCCTCCACCCCCAACACCACCCCCACCACCTAACCCAGACCAGGAGAAATTGTTGTAAGATGGATGTATATCTCTAAGTTGCTGTTTGGCTATTCTTTTTAGTGTATTTTTGAACATTAATTAAACTTGGTTATTTCGCACTAATGTGTAACATTTCTGGATACAAGAACTGGTTCACATTGAGAGTAAGATGCAGCAGATTTTTCAAAACGAGGACCTCTCTCCATGAGCTCTCTACTGAGTTACTGTACAGCTATCACTTTGTAGTAATTCACCAAATTAAGGGACCGTTTAATGGGGTCAGGGTCATTTGGTTGTCTTTAAAATCATGGTATTTTTAAATGAATTTTTTATTATTATTTTTTTTTTGTAAAAAAACATTGCATAGGGATTCTAAGAAAGGAAATGAAAAAGACCAACATTTTTGTTGCTGAAGCGTTGCAGAGTGATAGAGGTCCTGGCCCAAGGGACATAGTAGAGCTGGAGGTAAGAGTTCTGACTTAAAGGTTTGATTGCCGTAGATGACTTGCCAACTCTGTCCTACTTCCACGATGACTCGCACAGGCTCTCGAACTTCCCACTAATGAAGAGCAGCTCTGTCCAAGGTGTCTCTCCAATTGCCCTGCTGCATCCCAGGTAATTGAGTGTAGCTAATCTGCTGCCACTGTAACTCAGTCAAATCACGAGAGATGTATCCATTTAGGTGGAAGCGTGCAATGCAGACTGAAATGTGGAAAGGATTTTCTATAATGGAACTGCAAATGTGAAGCAGATGGACTCATTTAAGTGGAATCACACTATCCAGGACGAAATGTGGGCAGGCTTTCCTGGAAGACGACGTACACCAAATTCATGGTTGGCATTTGATGGGAGATCAGAGGGTTTCTATATTCTCCAAAATTACGTCAATTTCCAAACAACAGCCCTTAAAGCATGAGAATCTTTCGTCATGCTAATATTTGTAGAATAAAGAACACAGAAAATCAGTTCAGCAAGATTTAATTTGTATTTCTGCATTTGCTTTTTTCCAAAGTAATCCATAATGTTATCTCATTTGCTAATGAAGAAGCTGTTTTTGGTTTTAATTCTAAACCAATGTATTCAAGGTTTGTCTTTGGAGTACTTTAAGAATAAGGACTTCATCTTAAAATAGGAATTGCGCTTAAAGTGTCTTCCAGAGTGTGGATAATGTACGTCTTGCATTATGAAGCCATCATATTAATCATAGCTTCTCTGGTGGGACTCTCCCCCCTTGGTCATGATTTAAGAACGAGCCCTTTCTCTGGTGTATCTCTCTACGGAGGTACATCAATACAGTGAACATCAATCCACTGCGAGATCCTGCTTTTAACTTGCTGTTGCTCATTTCAAATGAGATATTCTCATAAGGAAATACACATTTTAGAAGAAAATATCAGTATATCAATATAAACTACAATATAAAAGATACTAAGTTACAAGGATGATGTCTAAAATGAGCCGGATATATTTATCCTAGTTACTAAAACACCTCTTGAAGGCCATCTCTACCTGGTGAGAACCCCATTCTCTGTATTCCAAAGATCCATCTCCGATCTTGGTTGCTTTTAGTAATGAGTTCAGGGTCATTACAGGGCTATGAACAAGATATGCGATTCGATGAGGGATAGTTGGGGACCTTCCAGATCCCCAATAGAGTGAAATTGCACAGGTTGCCCATGATCAGAATCAGGATCATTGGCCAAGTTTGTGGACACACACAGACGATTGTCAGTGACGATCATTCTTACAGTATATACTGTACGTACACAGTTAAGACAAGACAATAGTCACATATAGTTTGATTTACACATTACAATATGTATGTGTAAATGATAATGCATAAAAAGTGCAGAAGTGCATGTCACTGCATAGAATGTTGTAGTAGAAAGAGTATATACAAAGGAGAGGTGAACATCAATGATCCTTTCAGCCAACCTGACTGTTTGTTGTAGCCTGTGCTTGTCATTTTTGATGTTTGACTTGAACCAGACTATGATGGGCAAACTGAGGACAGATTCTGCGATTGTTCAGTTCACCCATCACAGTCTGATTTAATCCTGCATTAAACCTTCCAATAACCTCACTATTTATATAAAAGTTGTCTTCAAAATAATGCTGATTATGTATTTTTTTATGTAGACAACCTTTACCAAACTAGAAAAGGAGCTAAAAGAGATCAATTCAAACCGTGAGGTTCTCCGAAACAACGTCATGGACCTCATGGAAATGAGCTATCTCCTGCACATGACTGAGGAATTCTTTGACGAGGTAAACCAGCTGATTAGCAATCACTTTCAATAGCTTGAATGTTTTGCAGTACTGCAGGGAGAATTTACCCCATATTCCATCTATTTGAAATATGGTTATCCAATTAGGCGCAGTGGGGTCTCAGACCACTAGTGAAAGATTTTCACTGCATTCTTTTATAATTAAATATGAATTAATATTCTAATTAAATATGAAATTGTTAATTACAAATTATATCATCAGCCTAACAATTTGATTAGTTGAATAGTTGAAAAAATGTAAATGAATTTCAGAATTTCTTATTATTTGATATGCTCCCTTTTGCATGACAGAGTGCATTCGAGCTGTGCAAAACCTGACGATCCATGGGACCCAGCATGATTTGAGGCTGTTCCAAAGATAATCTGTGTTGTTACTGAATGCTTGACTTTCTCAGTCTTCAGTTCCCCCCATAAAAATCATTACATTTTACTGCCCAAAATCTCAAACTTGGTCTCATCAGTAAATTGGACTTTTTTCCAGTGATTCATGGTGAAATGCTGCTATGTCTTAGCCCATGTCTTAGCCCCTGCCAAAACTTTGCTTATTTCCTGGATTAAATGAACAAAATCCCAGTTTTTCAATCAAGGCATCAGGCAAGTGATATTTTAGGGGAAATGCCAGTGAACTGCAGGGTAGCATTTTGCAGACACATGAAATGCACACACACATCAGTGCATGCACACATGAAATACACACACACATCAGTGCACGCACACATGAAATACACACACACGTCAGTGCACGCACACATGAAATACACACACACGTCAGTGCACGCACACATGAAATGCACACACGTCAGTGCACGCAGTGCACGCACACATGAAATGCACACACACGTCAGTGCACGCACACATGAAATGCACACACACATCAGTGTGCATACAATCAGACACACGATCACACATTAAACGCAATTCACAAACGCAAGTACAAGTTCTGTTTTGATGAAAGATATGCAATAATTATCCCTGAGATCCATTCTCAGTGTATGGATTGTTAATGTTCGAGGGCCTTTTTAGGGACAATTTTTCAGTGTTAGGTAGTTGCAATACAAGAAAGGATCTTCCAAATGATGCCCTTACTATGACATTGTTCCAACTCCTTTTGTTGCACATGTTGTATCCATGTGCAACACGAACCCCGCACTATCTATCCATCTATTGATCTATCTAAAGATCTCTTAGGATAAAAAGAAACTGAACATTTTTGCCTGGATTATGTCATTCCCTGCTTCCTCACTTCCTGCTGTACTTCAGGCTGAGTCCCGGCTCTCCTGTTCTGAGCTCCCATCAGAGGACTCTATAGCTGCCTACCCCAGGGTGGCCAGCCGTCGTACCAGCAGCTGCAGTGCCAGCGGTCCCCTGAACCTTAGGTAAATAATGCAAATCTTGCCATTTGGGCAATAATGTGGTCTTGACAGCTAACAGGGTCTTCCAGAGTTCTTCTTGACATGTTTGCTTATGGTACAATGCCGTGATTGAAATGCCAAAATGAAGTCATATTAGACAGCGATGGCGGCTGCTGGAAAGCATAAAGACAGCTGAACTATAAAACTCACTTTATTTGGGGTGTCATGTTCCCTAATTACTATAGTAATTGTATATACTGCATTCTCCGTCAAACTGCTTTTATACTTAGCGCCAGTCCACCCTTTACGTGACATAGGTGGCTGTCTAGGGTGCCATCTTCTGACAGGGGACCAGCTTAGTGAGCCATCTTCACTTTGTCTTAGATGGGGGGGCTTGCCTTAGGCAGCATGCAGGCTTTGACTGGTGCTGTTCATACTACTGAAAGCTCCAAAAGAGTTTGGACCAAATTCAGTGCAAAAACCGACAGAAAGGCTAAACGTCAGCAATTTATTGGCCCAGTAGTGTCTTTTAAAGCATATCCTTAGTATAAAAGCCCCCACATGTGTTGGTTGTGTCAAACTATATGCCGAGGAAAGATTTCATTGGGTTATATCAGTCTCTATAGCAAAGATAATCTTTCCTTTTATCTTCCCTGCAAGGTTTGTGGCTGGAGTCATCAGGCAGGAGCGCATTCCTGCCTTTGAGAAGGTCTTGTGGCGAGTGTTTCATGGGAATTTCGTCCTGCGACATGCTGAGATCCAGCCCCCTGGAGAATCCCCCATGATAGTAAGAAGGATTTAATTGCTGTCTTTGGCACCGCTTTTATGTTTTAGAGCTCATGATACTGTGGGTTTATTAAGGAGAAATCTCTTAATAAAGTCATAGTGTTTCGATGTTTCCTATTAAATTTAAAGGTCAGAGTCGTTTGGATTTTTTGATGATAAACAGTCATTACTTCCGGCCACCACATTTGTTACAGTAATTGTCCTCTAGTGGTTTGTAATACAGAAACCAATGCAAAGTTCAAAAAATGTTTTCATACAGGCAGAATCCAGACTACTTTAGTATTTAACAGATTATGACTAAGTGCTATGTGTAAACAATCTTGGTAGATTTCACTGATCAGGCAGCTGATTAAAATTTTGAACTTGTACTTTTACTACCTGGCTATGTTCCAGATCAGTAACAATGAAATCTGGGAAGGGGGATTCAACCCCACAACTTTACTAGAGCCTTAACCATACATCCATCTATCCATCCATTTTCTGCCATTTATCCGGGGTCAGCAGCCTAAGCAGGGATGCCCAGACCTCACTCACACCAGCCACCTCCTCCAGCTCCACTTGTGGGAGATATAATCTCTCCAGCATCTCCTGGATCTGCCCCGTGGGCTACTCCCTGTTGGACATGCCCGAAGAACCTCCCCAGGGAGCCGTCCAGGAGGCATCCGAGATAGATGCCCGAACCACGTCAACTGGCCCCTATGATGCGGAGGAGCAGCGGCTCTGCTTTGAGGCCCTCCTGAATGTCTGAGTTCCTCACCCTATTTCTAAGGCTGAGCCCAGACACCCTGTGGAGGAAACTCATTATATCTGCTTATATCTGCAGTCTCATTCTTTCAGTCACCACCCGGAGCTCATGACCATAGCTTAGGGTAGGAACATAAATTGACTAGTAAATTGAGAACTTTGCCTTCCGGCTCAGCTCCCTCTTTACTGCAACAGAACAGCGTCCGCATTACTGCCAAGGCTGCACCAATCCATCTGTCAATCTCCGGCTCCCTTCTTCCCTCACTCATGAACAAGACCCTGAGATACCTAAACTCCTCCGCTTGAGGCAGCAAATCCACCCTTGTCCGATCAAGAACTACGGGCAAACGTCATGGCAAGAAGGAAGTGGTGCCGGGAAGTGCTCAGAGCAGACGCAGCCTCAGGAGGTTGTGAGAGATGCTGTCTGTGTCGTGGGTTGGGGGAGAGTTTGTATGTGTCTGCTTACCGTTGGAGTTTTTGACAGTTTGGTTTTATGTGTTTTTAAATTATGAATCTGAGACATTTGGGAGACATTGGTCCTCATCCTGGCTGCTTCTGCAAATCACCCCAGTGTCTGCTGCAGGTCACTGAACGATGGCACCAAACAGGACCACATCATCTGCAAATCACCCCAGTGTCTGCTGCAGGTCACTGGACGATGACACCAAACAGGACCACATCATCTGCAAATCACCCCAGTGTCTGCTGCAGGTCACTGGACGATGACACCAAACAGGACCACATCATCTGCAAATCACCCCAGTGTCTGCTGCAGGTCACTGGACGATGACACCAAACAGAACCACATCATCTGCAAATCACCCCGAGTGCCTGTTGCAGGTCACTGGACGATGACACCAAACAGAATCACATCATCTGCAAATCACCCCAGTGTCTGCTGCAGGTCACTGGACGATGACACCAAACAGGACCACATCATCTGCAAATCACCCCAGTGTCTGCTGCAGGTCACTGGACGATGACACCAAACAGGACCACATCATCTGCAAATCACCCCGAGTGCCTGCTGCAGGTCACTGGGCGATAACACCAAACAGAATCACATCATCTGCAAATCACCCCAGTGTCTGCTGCAGGTCACTGGACGATGACACCAAACAGGACCACATCATCTGCAAATCACCCCAGTGTCTGCTGCAGGTCAGTGGACGATGACACCAAACAGAACCACATCATCTACAAATCACCCCGAGTGCCTGCTGCAGGTCACTGGACGATGACACCAAACAGAACCACATCATCTGCAAATCACCCCAGTGTCTGCTGCAGGTCACTGGACGATGACACCAAACAGGACCACATCATCTGCAAAAAGCAAAGATGCGATCCTGAGGCCCCAAATCCGGCTCCACTCCACCCCTTGGCTACGCCTATAAATTCTGTCCATAAACAGTCGGCAATAAAGGGCAGCCCTGGTACAGTCCAACACCCACTGGGAACGAGTCTGACTTACCCTCAGTAATTGTTTCACTACTTCAGTCTGGCTCAGTGGGCTAAGCCTGTGTGCCTGTAATCAAAAGGTCGCTGGTCCTTGAGCAAGGCCCTTAACCCCCAGCTCCCTGGGTGCCGCTACAGGTGGCTGCCCTTCGCAGACAACTTACTCTACAAAAAAAAGAAAGGGAAAAAAAAGAGCAAGTTGAGGGAGGTGTAAAGACAATTTCCTCAGAGGTATCAATGATTATTATTATTATTCCAACTCCACCTCCTCCGAGGAAGGCATATCAGTGGGATATAGGAGATCCTCAAAATATTCTTTCCACCGAAAGGGCAAGGCGTCCCACTCTACTTCCTCCAAATAAGGTGTACCAGTGGGATTCACGAGGTCCACAAAGTACTCTTTCCACCATTACTGTTATAAAGAGTGTGACAGTCCATGGATTCATCAAACTTGTCCCACACCTGAGTTTTTACTTCTGCAACTGTCAAAGCTGCACCCTGCTTGGCCTGTCTGTACCTGTCCACTGCTTCTGGAAACCCTACAAGCCAACCAAGCTCAGAAGGCCTTCTTCTTCAGTCTGAAGAACCTGTGCCACCGGGTTTGGGGGGTTGCCACTGCAGCAGGCCCTGAAAACCTTTCAGCCATACTGTAGCTCTGCACAGCTACGGAAGCCAAAACACTGTCTATTCAGGCTCAATGTCTCCAGCCTCCCGTGGAATGGAAGTTTTGTTGGAGGTGTGAATTGAAAATCTTTCAGACAGGGGCCTCTTGCGAATACCCCCTGCATACCCTTACTATATGTTTGGGTCTTCCCCCAGCCTCTGATCCAACTCACCACTAGACGGTGACCAGTTGACAGCTCAGCTCCTGATTTTACCCAAGTGTCCAAGTCTTATGGTCGCAGATCTGATGATACAACTACGAAATTGCTTACCCAGCTATGGTGTTCTAAACACCCTTATGCTTGATCATGGTCTTTGTTATGGACAAGCTAGCACAGAAATACAATAACAGAGCACCACAGAGATTGGGCAGGCCATTCCTTCCAATTACACCTTCCAGGTTTCACTGTCGTTACCCAAGTGAGAGTTCAGATCCCCCAGGAGAACTATGGAGTCCCCAAAGGGGGCACCTTCTAGCACCCCACCAAGGTCTCTAAGAAAGGTCGGATACTCTGAATTGATGTCCATAGAGTCAGAGCCTGTCCCCAAACTCGAAGTCAAAGGGAGGCAACCCTCTTGCATTACGCTGGTGTACAAGCACCAAAAATTCCACTCACAAGACATCTCTTACACCGCAAGGGCAACTCCAGAGTGGAATGGAGTCCTGCCCCTCTCCAGGAGATTTGTTCCATAGCTTGTGTGTTGAGGTGAGCCCAAGCATTCTCTCAAGCTCCTTTCCCAGGACAGAGGTGACCTTACCTTAGCCAGGGATCAGTCTGCCTAGGCCTCCACAATGCACCAGACCTTTATGGCTCCTCCTGTAGGGGGGGGCCCACAAAATTACAGACACACGTGGCTCGTTTGGGCCATGTGTCACCTGGCCCATGGGTGAAAGCCCGACCACCAGGTGCTCACTGATGAGATCCCACCCAGGCCCAGCTCCAGGATGGGACCCCAGTATCCCCAGTATCCCAATCCCAGGAGATGTTTCTAGTTTTCCATAATCTTTTGTTTATTTGAGCTCTCAGGAAAATTGATAGCATTTAACTGAAATTATGTCTGTGAAGAATATAGCAATTAGTAAAAATCAGTTATGTGAAATAGAGGTTGACCGATATGGGTTTTTCAATAGCTGATGCCGATGCCGATATTTAGGAGTCAGGGTCAGCCGATGGCCGGTACATGCTGCCAATATATGCTCCGACACAAGAAAAAAGAACAGAACTGATAACATTGGGCTGATATGGCAATAATTAAAATTTTAACAATTAAAATGATTTTTAACAATTAAAAAAACGCCGCCAACAAGCGCACAAAACTAACTATGTCAGAATCAATGATCCTTATCGTTTCCTGTAAGCTAAACTTGGTTGAAGGCACATTATCATTACGCCAGTTCCTGACAGTGTAATTTGTGTTCTCTTTCAAAAGCGCTCACGTTTTTAACCCTAACCCTAACCCTAACCCTAATTTTTTAGAGACCTAAGTCACAGGGATCCAAAATCCGGCTCCACTCCAAACAGGACCACAGGGATCCAAAAAGCGGGATTTAAACAATACAGATTTTAATTTAACTGTGCTCTTAGTCTCAAAGGTATCAGCTGAAACATGAAAACAAATTAAAAGTTAAATATTACCTGATTATTGTCAGAAATTTTTTTATTGCATTTTATTCAAGTTATTATATTTATATTTTTATTTTACTTTCCATTTCAAGGAGGATTTTGTCAAGAAAGACGTCTTTATCGTGTTTGTGCAGGGAGACCAGGCTAAAGGAAAAATTAAAAAGATATGTGATGGGTAAGTAAATCGTGAGTCACAAGAAAACCGACAAACACTTGTCAGATGTGCTCTGATCATCCAGATGCAGCTAAATGATCAGGAACAACTGCGATGTGAGGTCAAATATGGTTAACTGGTCATCTGTCATTGTCCTTAAGTTCTTAGGAACCTTTGACAGAAATAATGTGGATAATCCAAGCTGGGTGGTGATGGGGAGTTGAACAGTAGGGATGATGTGGAAGTCATGAAATTATAACACTTTGGTAACATGGTGTATTTTCTGCCTTCTAAACCTTCATTTTTGAGCAGGTTTCATGCCAGTATGTATCCATGTCCAGACACAGCAAATGCTCGAAAGGACATGAGGAACACTGTCAACACACGCATAGAAGATCTTCAAATGGCAAGTTTCCATAGTGCGTGGGCTAAATGCTAACTCAAGGGGTGCTCACAGAGCCACTGTTTTGTTTTGTTTCCATCGTGGTCAAGAGTATATAAGAATGGCCAAACCACAGTCCATAGATGTAACAAGGTATCAAGCTTCAACAGTTTCATCAGGCAAATTCTACTTAAACAAATCAATCTTTGACTGCAAGTGAATATTAAGTATTACTTGTGTCCACCATTTCATGTTTTCATTATCCCAATCCTTCATATCATCTCAGGACTCTTGCCTTTCATGTGAAGGTATTGCTTAGAAATGGAAATGCTTTCTTCATTGCCCTTTTGAAAAGTTCTAGGACTGATGATATACATGTTTTTAATCATTCATAGCTAGGTAATTCCAGAACACCCTTGATAAACTAAATGCTACCAGCAAAAAATGCTTTTATCCTTTTTGTTTGTGTGTTTGTATCCCCTTTGCTGCTGAAGGTCGTAAAGAGGACAGAAGAGTACAAGGAGAGCGTCCTGACTGCGGCGGCAGCACATCTAGAGGAATGGAGGACCAAGGTCAAGAAGATGAAGGCCATTTATTACACGCTGAACCTCTGCAACACAGATATCACTCAGAAGTTAATTGTGGCTGAGATCTGGTGTGCAGTGTCTGACCTCAACAAAGTGCAAGCTGCATTAATCGAAGCGTCGGTAAGTTATGAGGTATTAAGCACATAAATATGTCTGTAGCTGTATATACTAGCTGGACCAAGAGATTAATTAAAGCACGCTTAGTCTGATGAGTGGTTTACTGATTGATGAACAAGTTAATTCCATATAAATTTTCCCAATTTTATCTCAGTTTATGAAACTGAACTAATAATTCTGAATATGAGCAGTAGGAATATATTTCATGAACATTTTTTGATGAACCATTTTATTGTTCAACAGAGAGGGTTATGTTAATGCAAGTGTTTTTTAATGTAATAATTATCAGTTACCTCTTTTTCTTAAATGTGCTAGTTAATCCACATTTGTTATTGTCAAGTTAAAGAGATCAATGTGATATTTAAAAAGGTATAAAACCTGAAAAATATTAACTTAACCAATAGAATAAGAGTAAGTTTATATTCCATGATCAAATGTTTTTCTTGTTGAAGAAAGTATTGAGTAAATAATGTCGTTATAATGATGTTATAAGAAACAAAAATGTTTTAGTTCAATTTGTAAGAAAATATTGGCTTGAATCTTCACGATAAATGTAATCATTTACATTTAAGCATTAATTAAAGTAAATATGCTGTAAATAAGTGTGTTGTATGTTGTATGGAAACATTTTGACACTTAATCAGTGTATAAATATGTGCAACACTGGAAAACGCGTACATACATAACATTCATCTGTGCAAACGTACAACAATACTGTATACTTTTCTTAGGTAATTTGAATTTAATTATTTATTTATTTATTTATTTTTCTTTTTCCTTTTTTCTTTCTTTTTCTTCTTTTTTCTCCTTTCTTTCCTCTTTTTTCCTACTTTTTCCTCTTTTTTTCTTTTCTTTTCTTTCTTTTTTCCTTTTTTTTCAGAAATTACCTGAATTTATGACTACAAAATTCCCATCAATTTCTCTCACCGATTTGATTTTTGAATCACTCTCCCTTATGAACAATAACATATAAAATTTAACTGTTGTTTTTGTGAATATGATTTATTTGTTTAAAATTAATTTAATTGTTTTATTTTAAATTAGTTAAATTTGAACTTGACCAGTGAATTAAAAATCACTAGCCGTTGGAATGTGCAAAAAAAAGTATTTTTATTATTGTAGCTCTATGTGCATATTGTTATGCCGAAACTGAAATTTTGTGATTTTATGCTAATCTTGGTCACATAAACATACAAACAAAACAGAATTTAATTCTACATTCTGTTTATATTGTTTTTATAGCACATTTTTATTAGATTACGAAAATCAAAGAAATTTACCTTTATTATTTTCTATAAAGAACTCCGATTAAAATATAAATACATATTAATAGCTTCTTTGTGCTACTATGAAATTGTCAGTTCCAGTCTTTTGTATTTCCCCACTGTACTGTATTGAGTGTGTTTGTATTCATGTTCATATTTTCTGCTCACACAGAAGCAGAGTGGATCCAGTTTGCATCCAGTCTTGAACAGAATACACACCCAGCAAACCCCACCAACATTTAACAGGGTGAACACTTTCACTGCAGGTTTTCAGAGCATCATCAATGCCTACGGCGTGGGAGATTACCAAGAGATCAACCCAGGTGACCATTCTTCATCCTATAAGTACAGATCATTAATGTATCTATTGTGAGATTGCTGTTTTTGGGTTGTGTTGAGTTTTGTATCTGTATCTATATTCATTTATAAATATTAAACATAATGAAATTTAAAGAATTTCAAAAATTGTGTTAAAATTCATAAAACAGCTATCAGCTTCAGTATTTCATCGTTAATTTGCCTGTTGCAATGGCCTTTGTTTTCTTTTGAATTAGTTACTGCGGGGGAGTGTTAATGACTCTCTCGCTCTCTTCTGAAGCTCCATACACCATAGTGACGTTCCCCTTCCTGTTTGCTGTCATGTTCGGGGACTGTGGCCACGGCCTCCTCATGGCTGTCTTGGCCGTGTGGATAATCTTCCAAGAGGAGAAGTTTAAAGAACTGAACAATGAGGTAACGTATCAAAAGCTGTAGTTTGCACGTTCCCTCTGTGTTGTGTGGGTAATAAGTCCAACAAGATTGTTTTGTATGAATGGGGTGTGGTAGCTGATCATCTCCTGACCCCCCCCCCCCCCCCTTTTATTTAAGCTAGAAAAATAAGCAAGAAATCATACAGAATACTGAACTACAGAATGAAAACACTGGACATAGATTGGGAGAAAAACTGTCAATGGGCAGAGGTGGGTAGTTCAGGTCCAGAGAGTACAAGTCCAGACCATGATTTTCTTTCAACCCTGTGACTTTGACTCTTTACAGTCAACTGGTTGGTTGAAACGAACCTGAACTACCCGCCTCTGCTGGTGGAAGGTTTGGGAGGTGCAGTGCAAACGACACGGGTACATGCTTCCATTGTGCCTTGTGCCAAAATTGCGGGCTGGTGGTGGTAGTTTGATGTTATGGATGCGTCTTAATTGCAGACATTGGGCCCCTTGGATAAAAAACCAACAATGGCTTGTATGTCACATCATATCTAAGTTATTTTGGTTAAAAAAAGAATGTTAGCACTGCTGCCTCACACCTCTGGAACCCGGGTTTGAGTCTCTGCCAGGGTTCCATGCGTGTGGAATTTGCATGTTCTCCCCGGGCCGTTGTGGGGTTTCTTCTGGATGCTCTGGTTTTCCCCCACAGTCTAAAAACATGCTAAGGTGAATTGGAGATACCAAATTGTGAATGGCGGGTGAGCGTGCCCATTGGTGGGTTGGCACCACATCCTGGGTGGTTCCCTGCCTCGTGCCCTCAAGCTTCAGGCCACACGTGACCTAGCATTGTGTCTTTCCTGGATACAGGAGCACAGAACTACCTTAAAAATGCTTGTAGATCTCTGTTAATATCATAATCTTTCTATCTGTAAATGTAGCCTTTGTTAATGCTAATTTCAGCACTTAGGGTGACACAACAAGTGACCCTGAATCGGTTAATAGATGGATGGATGAGATCTATGGATGTTGCCTTGGGTAACGCTACATGTCTTTGTTTTAGCTACCAGCCTCACTAACATGTTAGCTGTCTTTATGACTGTGGAATCTCACATTTGTTTTCAATTTGTGTATTTTCAATAATGGATCCAAGAATTATTCGCAAATTTTCACATTCATAGGGATCCTCCGTTGCCTAACCCTTGCAAATGTGAAGGGTTGACTGTACAATCTTTGGGTACTTTGTCTAATTTAGTCATTCAATTTTCAAAGAAAGCACAAATGAACATTTCAGTTTTCTTTGTGCAGAAATATATATTTAGGGTGAACTCACTACCTCACAACCTTCTTGTGTTACCTTAATTATTCACTGGGGAGGAGGGGAAAAACTTAAACACTTAATTGGCTCCACAATACAACGTGCCAAATGACCATCATTGTAACGGGTGAATATGTATAATGCTTTTTTTTCATACCCCATCTTCCTTTCAGCTAATCAATGTCCTTGTCAATGGCCGGTACATTGTTTTGCTCATGGGCCTCTTCTCCATCTATACTGGTCTCATCTACAATGACTGCTTTTCAAAGTCCCTGAACATCTTCGGCTCAGCCTGGAGGGTCAATGCTATGTTTGAACCCTCTGGACCATGGACGTGAGTTGCGTGCTATTTATGATCATGCGTCCATTGGAGTAACTTGGCCTGTGTATGTACACTATATGGCCAAAAGTATATGGACACCAGCTTATCTAGCACCTCCTTCTGAATCCAAGGGTATTAGTTTGAAGTTGGTCAGCCCTTTGTTGCTATCATAGCCATTACTCTTCTGAGAAGACTTTCCATTAGATGCTGGACCGTCGCTGGTGTGATTTCAGCCATTCAGGTTGGCTGTTGATACTGACTTATCAGGTCCCTGCCTGTGAGCTTGTGGCTGACCGCGTTGTAACTGAACTCGCTCCCATACATTTTTACATTCACAGTCAGTTCTCAAACCTACTTGTTGGAAAGATGGTGACCTATGATGGTGCCAAGTGGGAAGTCACTGACCTCTTTTGTACAACCAGCCATTCTGCTGCTAACCTTTGTTGCGGGAGAATGTGATACTGTGTGCACATTTGTGTTAGCAATGGGTGTGGCTTAATTCTGCAATTATTTTGTATTAATTTGGGTGGATACAATCTTTTGGCCACATAGTGTATATCCAAAAACACAGTGCCGTGGAACTTTTAGTTTTGTTAATTAACTGAATATTGAACCGTAATATTATCTTGACCTAGTATGGATTACATAAAGAGCTATTTAAATAAGCTAATAAATAATTTAAACATAAGTTTTATACTTGGGGAAAAGTACGCATTAGGAAAGTATCTAGAGACTAAATTTGTTTAGCCAATTATTTAAATTTAGAGAAACTTGCTTCTGTAGGCTGCCCTAATGAAATTTTAGCCTTGCAAATAATGATGAATAAATTGGGATGTCATGTCATTCATTAAACTGCAGAAACACACACTTGCATTTTGTTTTTTGTCATTGCTCACTCAGGAACAAGACGCTGCTTCATTGTGAAGATCTCCAGCTGGACCCCCTGGTCCCTGGGGTTTACTCTGGGACGCCCTATCCCTTCGGCATAGACCCGGTCTGTGGGAGGAGTCTCATTTTCCTTACCCCTCCTTCTTCCTTGGATATGAAAAATAAGGGTTTCTGTTTCCTTTTCTGAGTTGTCATTGCTTTGGTTTTACCTGGAAGATGGGTCTTCACACCACAAATAATTTAATTTGCTTGCATTTTTAGCCAGGACTGGAAAAACACATTTATTGTAATGTCAAAGATACAAGGCTGTTTTGCCCAAACATTACAGCAATATATAATGATAATTATATAGCAGCAATTGCAATAGTATGAAAGCAGAGAGAGACTAAAGTATATATGCATGTATGTGTGTATATAAATACACATACATATGTACGTTTCTGTGCGTGTGTGTGTATTCACACACACAGAGCTGTGGAATAAATTAAGAGACCACCATTTTTAAACAAATCTCCATTTTTAAATCCTGGTTTAATTGTGGTTTTGCTGGCATAAGGCTACGCTTCCAAGTACAGAAATAAAAAGCAATTTCTAGGACAGCAGTACACAAGACACAGGTGAAGGAGGAGACACTGGGAACGACAAGAAACCAGCCAGGTAAAGGGCAGAAGCGACTTTCTAATGTCAGAGATGACCGTCAACTTATCCGACAGCTTCTCATGAATCGTAGGATGACATTAAGTGACCTTCAAAAGGAATGGGAAGCATTAAGTCTGTGAAGTGCACTGCTAGGACAGTTCATATCAACTTCCTAGAAGCTGGACCCATAAAGCAAGGAATAAGTCCTTCATTAATGAGAAACAGGGAAGAACCAGGCCGCAGTTTGCAAAGGAAATATATATATATGTTATTCACAATATATATATGTTATTCACAGACACACACCCATAAATTGAGAAATGAGTGAAACCAAATATTTTGCCGTGGCCTCTAAATTTTTTCCAGGGCTCTGTTTATGTGTGTATGTATATATGTATGTAACTGGCTATTTGTGAGCTAAATGGCAAATAAGTAAATAAATAAATAGAAAGTGCACCATATTATTTTTTTTTTTATCAAATTGACCCAGAATTGAGTTTTTCCATCATTTGATTACCCTAGGCTGCCCTCCATAACCAAATCTGTCAGATGTTCCCTGCTGTGTTACACTAGCTATGAGTCAATTGCCTATTAATAAACACGAATATAGAGGCATTGCCTTAGTCCCAAGACAGCGGAGAGATTAGTAGTCTGAGGCAACTATGCTGAGAAGGAATGCAATCAAAAAATAAATTGAATTGAAAAGGTTGGTTAGAAGAGAGTGTTCTCTTGCAGGCAGGCATTCTAAGAAATGGTTTGATTCATTTGAACTGTAGGTAACACATTGACTTCACAGTCTACAGATGCTAATTAGATTTCTGCAATTCTAACTGTGATGAGAACTGCTCGCAGAACAATTTCAGTTGGTCTGGCCAATTATTTTTTAGTAAGACTACATGTATTAAGCACAGTGCCATTACAGGCCTTTCTACAGCTGTGTTGTTACTGGTTCTGGACCCTTAGAGAAGCATGTTTTTCATTATGCTCTTCACAACTGCAGTTATGCATAAATTCTGTATAAATTAAATGATAATCTTAAGTACACAAGCAAAGATTTGTCTAGTGAGATAAACTGGAATGAAACTCCATTTGAGAGTGCAGCCTGCAGCTATTAATGTTCTCTGTCTTTTCAGTTTTGTGGTCTGTGAAATAGAATTCCAGTGAATGATAAAGTGGACCTAATTTAAAGGATAGCTGTAGATCTGCATGTTGTTTCTGTGTTGTCTTCTATTGAGATCTAAGTTTATTATCCTTACATAAGTTTAGTGGTAGAATCAACAGTAGCCTTGCACTCAGCTTCAAGTTCAGGTTTGTTCATGTTTGTCCCTAACCCTAACCCTAACCCTAACCCTAACACTCTTAGTTTTTATGACAAAGTATATATTTTTTGTCTTTGACATGAATTAATGTTGTTCCAGATTTGGAGCATAGCAACAAACAAGCTATCATTTCTGAATTCATACAAGATGAAGATGTCAGTCATACTAGGTGTGGTTCATATGCTCTTTGGGGTCACACTCAGTCTTCTGAATTACATGTAAGTATACTGGTTACAGAGCAGAATGTTGTTGCCACACTTTATGAATGTAGAGGATCAAATCATTACATCCCTCTTTGTGTGTGGAGTTTCCTCCAGTTGAACAATGATAAGCATTTAGGCTAGTTGGCATCAGTACATTTTCTGTAGTGTGGGAGGATGTGTCTGTATGCAGAGTGTACCCCAGCCCTGGGTGAACTAGGATAGGCTCCAGACTCCCAATGAAATGGTGAGTAGATGGATGGATGATGGATGGATGGATGGAATAATATTAATAGGAAAAAAAAACTCCTGGCAACTTTGATAAAATTTGGTAACAATTTAATGTTCAATATCATCATAAATAGCCCCCCCCCCCCAGCTTACTCTACAAAGAGCAAGTTGAAGGAGGCATAAAGACAATTTCCCCACAGGGATCAATAAGTCCCTGTACATTATATTTGTTGTTTGTTTTATCTTATAAATAATTATTATTTAATGATATTATAGCATTTATTTTGATGCTGTATTATCAAATATATAGACATTTTTAACTGAGTTCATGAATAAGTAAGTAAAGGGCTTGATAATGACTTGTGGAGTGATCAGACATGGCTGCCTCATACCTTATGCTTCTTGGGTTACGATTCAGCTTCACAATGACCCTCTACTGGACAGATGCTCATGAAAAATGCACGTACAGTATAGTGTATATGGTGGGGGTAGGATTGTGGTCATGCTCTCCTATGGTTCTTTATTGTGTTTGCCTGATTTCCTGTGTCCTGCATAGTGTTAAAAAAAGGTGGGTATATATGTTCATGGACACACCTTTATGCGCCACTGAAAACAGGTAGATAAAGTACCAAACATCCACCCTGCACTGCCACTGAAACCAAATCATCCTTATCATCAGTGTGGAAATGGATAAGTTTATCTCCAGCTAGCACACATGGAGGTGTATTTGCACTGATGCAGATAGCTGGCCTGTTTAATGTTGTATTATACAGCTAACTTTATTTCAAACAGCATCAATCTAGCTTATTAACTGAAAAATGAAGGACCACTCAGTCTGTTTACTATTTTCAGTCTCTATCTGTGGTTTCTTTAGGATAGTTAGCGATCCTTGTGAAATGTTGTCTGATGTCCATTGCACTGTGTGCACACTGTACACTGTACACTGTTTGCTCATAAGCACTGGCTGTGCTGTTGAGGAGTGAAGTGGGAAAGGGGGAAGTGGAGGAGGAGAGGAGGAGATAGGGAGAGGGTGGAGGAGTGTGTCAATGTGGTGTGCTGTTGTAGGCTAAAGCAGTAAATGACACGCTATATTATTGACTCACACTACGGGGTTGACGTGTGTTTATCTTTCATAACCCCGTGTCCTGATATGTTCTCAGATTTCCTCTCACAAACCATAGATGTGCAGTTTTGAAGGATTGGTCACTCTAAATTTTCCATGGAGTGCGATTCTGTGTCGTGGGATGGGCTAGTATGCAAACTACAGTCTATAGACCTATAGTCTATAGGGTGAGAATCCCTAATCCCAAAGAAGGGTTAATGAAGGGTTTTTTCAGTGAGAGACACATTATATTGGTAGGTAGTTCTAATACCTAAAATTGCAAACATTGAGGTGATTATATTAATTGTATTAGTAACACAGTAGCTGACACCTGTGCCATTTAAAATTTACAAATGATTGACCATTAACTTTAATGGTCTTCAATAAATCCAAATAACTTGCCACCCCAGTGGCCTTGGCATTTAGCTCGGGGTATTTTCCCTGTTTGTTTTTCACACTGGCAGGTAAGTTTTATGTGTCCCATGTCCTGTTTCTGAATGGATACCGTATGTCGGTAATGCTGTCATTTGAGAGCAATCAACTCAAGCTATGCCCTTTTAAATATTCATTTTGGCATATCTTCCTCCTCCCTGTCCTGCATTTATGCCTGACAGTCTTTGTTGTTTCGTCCCATGCTATTTGAACATAAAAGCATATTCATAATCATTGTATGATGAACTCTGACATATTTTATTCTTTATATATATATATATATATATATATAAATATATTATTTATTTATTTATATTTGTATATATTTGTATATTGAAATAGTATTATTTCTCGTTTAACCATTCAATATTTGATATGAAGGTTCTTAATTGCAGATATTTCAAGAATGCAAAGGGAATCCTCCTGCAGTTCATTCCCGAGCTGGTCTTCATGCTCTCTCTCTTTGGCTATCTGGTGGTCCTCATCTTCTTTAAGTGGTGTGTGGAGCTCCAACCAGACACGGCGCCCAGCATCCTGATCCTCTTCATCAACATGATGCTCTTTGCCTATGACGGGCCAGGCGACTCCATGCTTTTCCATGGCCAGGCACGTTGTGCATGAGAACGTGTTTGTTTCTGCTTAATACTTTATCCCAGCATAAGCAGAACAATCAGTCTTCGTCATCTGCCCTCTGTCTTGTGCAGGTGATATACTGACCTAATGGCAGTGATTATATTTATGGGAACAAGTTCAGGCAAATAAAACTACTTACTTGTATTATTTAATTTATTATTGTGTATGTTATCCTACATTACCTCACCAGGGTAGTGATACCAGAATATTATAGTACTGACCTAATGGCTGGGAAGATATTTTCAGGAATAAGTTGACAAATTACTTTGAATTATTTTATTCATTTAAATCTGAGAGATTGTATATTTTGCATTCAGATCTCAGGGATTGACGTATTATGCATTCACCGTATAAAGTGATACGTGTGCAGTTTCTTGTACCAACTCAAATATGTATTTAAGCACATTGCCACGTGTCGCTTTGTATGACAAATGTGTACTTTGGTACCAGTTATATCAATCCTTAATTATATAATGCACATTTAGATTCTCTACATTAAAACACCAGTAGTTTTTAGTGGGCTATGTGAATATCATTATGTCAGCGCATGGGCAGCTGATCCTTGGGGGCAGTAAGTATATTGTTCAGATTGAAGTCCTATACTGGAAGTTGCTCCCTGATCCTTCACTTTAAGACTTTTATCCTACAGAAAGCTGTTCAGATCTTTCTGGTGGTCTTGGCTTTTCTCATGGTGCCCTGGCTGCTCCTGGTCAAGCCCCTCGTCATCTACAGAGAGCACAAGACTGCAAAACAACAGGTCAATATTGCCTCTAGTCCAGTGTTGCGACAGAAGCATCAATCAACTAATCAGTGAAATAGTCATGCGACAAATATATTAAACAAATCAAAAATGCACCTGAATGTTTATAGACTTGTCTACCTGGCTAGTTGGTTCAATTGTAGACAAAACAAAAATAAACATTTATGGTTTATTGAGTAACATCATGCAGATATGTTACAAGATACTTTATATTTGTAAATTATTCCTTGATTAGGCAAGTCTTGCACCTCCTCTGTATTCTAAATGTTAATGCTACTAGTTTTGATTTTCAGCTAAAGGTTTTAACAAACAAGGTCCCTCTGGAGGTATTCCGGAATTCTGGATATTCCGATTCCCGGAATGACCAGTGTGCTGCTGAAGCTAATGTCTGCACATCCAATAATAACCACCTGGAGAAGGTAGGATATTTTCTCCAGTCCAAATTTTTGCTTTAAATGATCACACTAGCTTGTTATATCCATTCCTAGTCATTGTACAGAATAAACTTGTCCATTAGCTTTATAGGTTCGGAGACATTAAAACTCTTCCTTTCTTGTATGTACTCCTGTGAGTCATTCCCGTTACAAGTCCTGTGGATCAATCAGTGTTCTCTCCCCTTTTCATCCCTTTCTACTACATTAAGTTTTTAGCGTTATGCCTTTTAAAAATAATATAAATAAAAATGATAAAATTGGCTAATAATGACAAGACATTTTTTTTATGGGATGATACAATAATATAGTACATATGTATAGTATATACTATAAATAGGGGTACTCAGTTTACTTCTATTTATTTATTTATTTATTTTGTTGGGGGGTCAATTTGTTTGACCATAGGGGGTTCCCCTTGCTGTATTTTGCTGACCTGGGGTGCGAGACAGGGTGATAGTGAGGTCTGGATTGCATTGTGTTTTGGTCCGGAATATGCCATTTAATACCCCAGGTAGGAAACATATCATTATATGTATTATATGTATTGTGCATAGTATATAGTCTTATTAACAATACCAAAAAGATTCATGTGTGCATATTTCTTGGACTTAAAAAGTGTAGCTGATAGTAGTGCACAATAGACACATACTTATTCAAAACAATGACCCCAAACCCCCCCAACGCCCCAGTGGCCCAGAGCTGTGTAAGTGGTTGGAAAATAGAAGGGCAGCTACAGTACATGCCAGTGTAATAGAGTGTTTAATTAGCCATGGTTTCCTGGAAAGGACTTTGTCCCCCTGCTCTTTTAACAAATGCTGTGGAATATTTAGTAACTGCACTGAGCCACACGTCATTGATGTGATTTTCAGTTCTGAATGGTCTACCTGTCATCACCTGAAAACTAAAACTGTCCTATTCATATTTTACACCTGGATTTTATGTCAACTACTGTTGAGACATTCCCTCAGGGGCATCAGCTGACTATTGAAATGCTCTTTAAATTCTGGATTTGTCTTAAACACAAATTTAACTTGTAAGTTTCGTGACACGGAGTGTAGAATGACAGCTATGAGTTTTCGTTGTTAGTACCTATAAAAGTAAAATATTTCTGCCTACAAATTGTAAAGAAATTTGGTAGGAAAAAGGTAAATGCTTCCATAATTTCTCTTACAATGAAAGAAGCAGTGAGTCTATATTCCATCCATATGAGTGTGATGTCCGGGTGTCGACAGGTGAACAAGCAGGCGAGAGAGCCGTGAATAGGACGAAAACGGGGTTTAATCAAGGCAGACAGCAGACACCAAAACCACGTTAATGACAGACCTAGGGAAACAGACTTGAACGCGGACTAATATACACAAGACAAGCAGAGAATAACAGGCAACAGGTGACTACAATCGGGAATTAACACGAGGTAACGTGGGGGGCGTGGCACACAGGAGGATCGGACGAGCAGGTCATGACAATGAGATGCTTAAAAATATTTTTTAATGTCACACCAACACAATAACCTAATGTCACACCCTCATGTGAGACTATTACAATTAAAACAAACCTTAACTGTAAACATTAATATTAACTTTTAGCTAAAACATGAACATTATGCGCAGTTATGAATAGGTGTGATAAGGTTACAGCCTTGATGACTTCAGAAAATGTTTATCCTTTGACTCCTGTGGGTGAGGATATCTATTAAAATTGACACAAAGTGGAGCGGCTGGAAGCAGAAACGTCCTTGGATTATGTAAATATGAATAGGGATGGTGTTAATGCATATAATATAGACCCTTAAGAATGTTGTTCTGTGCGGTGAAGGCATGGCTGCAGAAGCCTGAGCAGTGTGGTTTTGCAGGTCAGCATGGGAGACGTCCTTGTGTACCAGGCCATCCACACCATTGAGTTCTGCCTGGGCTGTATCTCCAACACTGCGTCCTACTTGCGTCTGTGGGCTCTCAGTCTGGCCCATGCTGGTAAGTCTAACTCTACCGTGTAGCTCCTAACAGCCCATTTAAAGAAGTTTAGGAAATTCACTCTTTATATACCTTTTTAAATTGCAAATTAGTAGTCGCATTATTCAAAAAAACATGTAAAAAGATAATTTGATCATTAATCAAGAGTTTAAATTTAACTTACAATTAACTTTTGGTTTAATTTGGTCTCTAATAAGAAGAAGCATGAGGCACATTCGTCCGAGCTGTCAATGTCATCCTGACCTTGGAGATAGCGAGTGATTATCGTGGACTCCATCGAGGCACTGACTCAGAATTAGCACCCTGCCTCCGCTGCCAGCCGCCTCCTCCCCCAGGAGGGCTTTTAATAAACGCAGTATTAACATTTCTGACTGAGTCATAGTTCATATACTAGTTCCTTGTTTTATTATTCCTGTAACCTCTCCAGCTATATAAAAAAAAAATACAATGAAGTTCTGCAGTAGTGGGTAGCTCTAAATGGTCCCTAAAAGTATCTTCGACAAATAAGGACACTGTAATGACCCACCTGTCCTTCAGAAAAATGACCAAACAAAGAAGATAGAGGATAGCTATCAGCTGAAGATACCACCAAATGATACGGCCAAATGAGAACAAAGGAATGACCTCAATACGTGGAACGGGTTCTCGTCTGGAGCACCTGATGGATTTCTGCTAGTTAGAGTCTTAGCGCTTTGACAGAACTTCCTTGCAGTCACAGGGCTTCCATACTGCTGCTCTGGATACATATCATATGTTAACTGTATAATAAGGTCTTGCAATTTCCACCAAGACCCTTATTTGTACTTAGGCCCATATTTAACCTAAAGGGCTTTTTAATTAATTCATGGTCATCTTTTGGAATATGGAGGGCTAAGAGTGCCAAAATTAAATAAATAAATACACCAATAATTAATTAATTAAATGTGTCATGAATTGTTTAAAATGGGAAATATAAAGATAAATTATTACTTAAATGTGTCATGAATTATTTAAAATGGGAAATAAAAATATCGTTAATTAAATGTGCCATGAATTATATCTACCATTAGAAATAAAATCATTATTAATTAATTACATGTGTCATTTATAATTATTTCACTATTTATTTAATTTTGGCACTTTCACCACATCATGAATTAATTTTATCTGTCAGTGTGACCCATCAAAGTCAGTAGGCGGGTCACTGCGGGTCGTCAACCGAGAGTAACATCTGATTGGTTACCCTGTACAGCAAGTCAAAACAAATAGATCCCAGATAATGGATCGGTACGGGACCCGTCAACATACTCCGAGACAATAGATGGCAGTATTTGTTTTTACATTGCTACCTATAATAATCAAGAAGAAGAAGAATTTCGCAACGGCCTTAATTGAGCGATATATAGGTAGGGGTGTCTGTCACTACCGAAAATGTAACTTCCGCTACTACGCATGCGCACGCTTGCGACTTCTGGAAGAAGGCGTGCTATTTTTATGGCATCGCGTCACATTTCATCGTCTGTTGATTTTTTATGATAATGTCGACAGCGAGAGGAAAGAGAATTAACCGGATAATGATCGAGTCCTTCGACTTTAAAAGATTTTATTTCGCATAGGCCTTTAATGCCTAATGTGCTTCAGAAGGAGCGACGTAAAATACAGGGTATGGCCATCAATTTTAGTCAAAGGTGACATTACTTTAATGTTACCATTATGTACTACTCCCAGTTCGATGTGCTGTGAAGTTACTTAAACTAAGCCTGCTTTTTTCTCCTTAGTCATTTCTTTTCTTAATTGTATCAGTGTAATTACCACACACTCCTGTCAGTTATGGCAGCTGTGTTTTGTGGTGCTAAATGAAGCAAATTATATTTGTTTCTGACAGACGACCGATTGTTTTATCTTGGGCCAAACCGCACAACATAAACATTGTTTATGTTGTGCAAATAAAAGTTCTTAACTATTATTTTGGAGTGACTTTTTTTTTTTTAGAAAATGCTGTACATATATCACAGCCCCTTGATAAACAATATGGGTACACAAGATTGATATACACCCCAATTTTATTACGATTTCTAAAGAAAAGGCATCTGTTCAGCAATATCAATTGGGAAAGTGTAAGATTACTGTCCGGTGTTCTGACAAAACGTCCTACTTTATCAAAACATCCTACCGTAGTGCTAATCGATAGCCCTAACCCTAACTCTTACCCTAACCATAACCCCCCAAAACCCCCTAAAACTCTTACCCTAACCCTAACCCCTACAACCTAACCCTAATCCCAAAACGGTGGAACTGCACATGCGCAGAAAGGCTCGATAGCACGTCTCGATAGGTAGGATGTTTTGTCAGAACACCGGCACTAAAAGCAACGCGCACACAGATGCAAATATTACAATCTGCAAAGCAATATGGTTTAAATACCACAATAAAGTGACGGCTGAACTATAAATATAAACATCAATGACCCATCTCACAATACGTGACCAATGAATGATGATACACGACATCCATGCCCTGAATCACAGTCTGCCGCAAAATGTGAATACATGCGCAGTATTGGGCCTGGTCCATGATTGGTAGCGCCATGTTGGAAATGACACAGCTTCAGACCAAAACAATCGGCTGCACAAGATCCAGATAGATCATTGTTTGTCCCGCCTACTGACTTTGATGGGTCACACTGACAGATAAAATTAATTCATGATGTGCTGAAAGTGCCAAAATTAAATAAATAGTGAAATAATTATAAATGACACATGTAATTAATTAATAATGATTTTATTTCTAATGGTAGATATAATTCATGGCACATTTAATTAACGATATTTTTATTTCCCATTTTAAATAATTCATGACACATTTAAGTAATAATTTATCTTTACATTTCCCATTTTAAACAATTCATGGCACATTTAATTAATTAATTATTGGTGTATTTATTTATTTAATTTTGGCACTCTTAGCCCTCCATATTGGAATACTATAGTTGTTGTGTACTATAAGTAAGATTACGAAGCCTTTGTTAATAAATTTAAACCCATACATGTACATGTAATTTCAATGTTATCGCATGGTTCTACACACAGAGCTCTCGGAAGTGCTGTGGAAGATGGTTCTACGTTCGGCTTTAACCATCACCTCTGAACTAGGGTCAGTCTTGGTGGTAGTCCTCTTTGCTGGGTTCGCCATCCTCACTGTCGCCATCTTACTGATCATGGAAGGTCTCTCAGCTTTCCTCCATGCCCTTCGCTTGCACTGGTATGCACCTGGATCCATCCAATGCAGGGGGGGGGGGGGGGGTGTGGCATACGCAATCACAAATGTGGAAACAGGGAATTATTTAAACATATAAAATATGATCCATTTTGAAAAAATAATGCATGCTTTCTGTGGAGTATACTGTGTACTTTTGGTCGTTAATAGATTAATTTTTTCTGGTTCAAATGAGGTCAGTGCAATGCAAAGCACTGTGATAAATAGCTACCAAGATTGCTGAGTATAGCTAATGCTCTGGAGGTTACGAAAATAGCATTTAGCTAGCAGGAAAAAGTCTGAATAAGTATACAGACATTAAATGCTCCTACAGTCCTAGACAGTGATTCAGCCTAATTCTCAGTAGCATTTAATTAGGCCTATTATTTACGTGAATAATATTAATAATTTTTTACATTATTTGCAATGAACTTAAATAGCTTACTTACTGAAGTTCTGGTGATGTAAATGGACCCCGAAAAGCTACATTTAATACATTTAATTTAATTTAATTTATTTATTTAGAGTTGAATAGTCTTGCCCTTGATATTGTTTATGCAGAATTCCGGTGAATGGCATTCCTAATATCCCTTTCTTTTAATGAATAAATTGATCATTTTGTATTACACTGGGTAGTCGGAAGTTCATTTTGGGTTTGCAGTCGCTTGCCGTTAAGCTCCACGCTGTAATGTGCTGTGATTCCAGCTTGGTGGCTTGGTGGGTCAGCACGGTCACCTCACGCCTCCGGGGCGGCCCCTCTGAATCTGGGCTGAGCTCACTGAGGCCACTTTGCTTGTTCTGCTCATGTTGTACTCCAATTTCCTGCTACATGCAGATCAAGTGAATGGGTGACTGCAGATTGCCCTTTGGAAATTTGCCTGAAATTGATTTTTTTGTAGAGCAGTGCCTAAAGGAGCAGGCTCTAGAACGTCACAGACAGATATAGCCATATTAAAACTGAACAATAGACCAACAGATGTACTGACTATGGAAAAATACTATCTTGTCATTAGGAGGATTTTGGCTATTTGAAATTATCTTATCCATCAGTATATTCAGATTTTGTTTTTGAAACATAAGTGTCATGGAAAAGTTAAAAAGATGATAAATGTAAACATGCCTTTAATATGCTCCTTTAGTAGCTATTGAATGAAAAACAGCACCCTTTCCTGTAAAATAGCCTGATCTTCTTAAATAAATGTTTCTTACACATAGAGGGTACATGCAGTTCCATCTGATGTTTTCCCACCTTTTTCCTCTTTGTTTTACCAGGGTTGAGTTTCAGAACAAATTCTACAAAGGATCAGGATATGAATTCTCACCCCTTTCCTTCACCAAACTGCTTAGTGAAGACTGACCCATCTTTCACCAAACTGCTTATTGAAGACTGACCCATCTTTCACCAAACTGCTTACTGAAGACTGATCCATCCTTCACCAAACTGCTTACTGAAGACTGATCCATCTTTCACCAAACTGCTTACTGAAGACTGACCCATCCTTAACCAATTTGCTTAGTGAAGACTGACCCATCTTTCACCAAACTGCTTAGTGAAGACTGACCCATCCTTCACCAATTTGCTTAGTGAAGACTGACCCATCTTTCACCAAACTGCTTAGTGAAGACTGATCCATCCTTAACCAATTTGCTTAGTGAAGACTGACCCATCTTTCACCCAACTGCTTACTGAAGACTGACCCATCCTTCACCAAACTGCTTAGTGAAGACTGACCCATTCTTCACCAATTTGCTTAGTGAAGACTGACCCATTCTTCGTATGTGGAGCATAGGTGTATTTGAACAGGAGACTCTATTCTACTGTGATTTTTTTTTCCGTGTCCATATTTTACCATTTTCAATTCATCCATTTCAGTTTAGAAGATTGGCAAAGGAATGCTATTTATGTATGTGTTGTGCATTTATCTAGTGAGATTTTTCTATATAAGGTAGTTTATGTATTTTGACAGTATGAATTTTAAATGATTATATATACAGTAATAATGCACATTGTCAGGGTCAGCCCCTGCTGTGGTCCTTCCGTGTCCCTTCCCCGTTTGACCAGCAGGTGTTGCTGGTCATCCCGTTCTCATGTTAGTCTTTGTTCTCCCTTGTTGCCTGTCTGGTCTTGTGGCTCTATGTGTTGAGCATGTGGTTGTCTGTGTACCCTTCTGTCCTGAGTACCCTTCTGTCCTATGTTTGAATCCCACCTCCTGTTTTTGTATTTTGCTCCCTAGTGTTTCATTTGAGTTTCTTGTGTCTGATTTTGTATTTGGTTATTGGTTTTGTTCCTGGTGCCCTTGCTTGTGTCTTTACCTGTTCTGTAATTCCCCAGTGTTAGTTTGTTTCCTTGGTTAGTTCTTTAGTTCCCCTGTTTTCAGTGTCTTTGAGTTAATTGGTTTCACCTGTGTCCTGTTTCCCTAGTCTTTGTTAATCAGCCTCACCTGCCCTGTGTTAGTCCCGTTACCCATTAGTATTTTAGTTCCTGCCTGTGTTCAGTTCCCCAGTGGTTCATTGTCTACAGTATGTCTATGGTAGTTGTAGGTTGATGGGTTTTTTTTTTAGTGTTCTGCGTGCATTCAGTTTTTGTTATTTAGTCTTGTTTAATCCCCTTTCTGTTTTTGACCCCTTGTGGTCTTTTTGGTTTAGTTGTGTTTTCTGTTTTGTTTAATAAACCCCTTTCTGTTCCTGGAGCCGCCAGTGGGTCGTCCACCCTTCTTTTCGTGCACCATGCCTCGTTCCCACACCCGAGCCACCCGGAAACATGACAGCACATATTTAAATCCCCAGTCTCTACATACAATAAACAGTAAAATCTATGCTAAAATTATATTTTGAGGTGAATTAAACTGAAATGACGAAGATATATTCATCTTCTTGGATCATGGATTTTATCTCAAATTTGATATTCCCCATTTACTCAGTGAAGATGATGATGAGGATAAAATTATTAAATAAACAACAAAAAATAAATATCATTCTGGTTACTTACAAACAACGGTTGCCTGGTCCTTACTACTTTAGAGGGAATAAATTTAGAGAGAATAATTTTAAAATAAACATTTTTTATGATTATCTCATTACCTAAAAAAGTTTACAAATCTTATTGGCCAATCAGTGTTTAAGTCAATAATTAAACTCTTTTATTCTTTCTTATATTGTGATTCCTCTGAGAACTTATGTCCCTTAAGGGTGTATTCTTTGAGAACCACTTCATTTCTGCTATTAATTATGAGTTTGACATACATTGTAAGGAGGACCGTCTTTTTTATTATGACTATACAAATTGGTTTTGATAAATTAGCTTAGAACATTATCCTATTTCATCACTGGTACTCTAACACAGAAGCAAACTGGACACATGCACAAAACCCGACTAAGCTGATTTTACCTTCATCTATAATATACTTCCCTCTAGAACCCATCAGCAGATTCCGGTTCACAATAATGTTGTGAACCTTAGTATTTTGGATCTTCATTAGTGATCATGCTCCACATTTCAAGGATGACCTAGAAATGAGGGGAAAAAGCAGTCAGCCTGAACTGGGAAGACAACCCACCTAGCTAATGGTCAGCAACCAGACAGCAAGTGTAAAAAGAGGGAAACCAGAAATTCTGGATGTAATGAAGACTTTCTCATATCTAACTCACTTCCACTGATTCCATTTCATAATAATCCTATTAATATTTATGAATCTTTTAAATATATCGGTGGGACAGTAAAATCACTCCTCCTGGGTTGTGGCTTCATGTGCATGTGGAGCTTTCCCTGTGTCTGCAGAGGTTTATCCTAGTAGTAGGAGAACATGCAGTCTGGCAAACAGGTTTCCCATAATGCACTTGCATGCACCCAGGGCCCCCCTGCCTGGTGCCATGTGTTAGCCTGGGATCAGCTCCAGTCCAATTGTGACACCGAACTGCAAAAGCGATTATGAAAAACTGATGTTTGCATTAACATAGATTGTGCTCTTATTTACTCAAAATGATTTATTTTGGTTATTGTTCTCACTTTCCATCTTGAATGTGCTCTATCAAAAAAAAAACATGGATATATCTGTTCTTTTGTTCTTGTAAAGACTTATACAGCAGTTTTCTACTGATATGCAAAAAATTCAACCATTCAGCAGTAGCCTAGCTATTAGCAGTGTGAATACACTTGTATGCCTTTTTTCAGACCATTTATCGGTTATTGTTTTGTAGTAAGTGGGATTCTGTAATTTCCAGAATGCATCCACTTATTCGCTTGCACTTTTTAGGTAGCCTACTTGTTTTCAAATTTGGATTAGACATGCATTGTCTACTTTACAATACAAAGATTTTTTTCTATTGCAGGATACCCATGCAAACACATTATCACACAAAGGGTAATTTTAATCACCAATTCATCTTAATGGCATTGGTTTGATTTGGAGGATGAAATTTTTCAAAACAGAATCTGCGCATCAAGTGCACTGACCAACATGGATTATTTTAAAATTTTTTTACCCAGGCAATTGAACTTCGAGGTAAAAAAACAAACCACTTTAGTGACCCGGTATAAATTATATTGCTGTAACCCTGCATTGGATGAATGGTTCTGGAATATGATCCAGATGGCTTCAATGGTCTGTGATCCTAACTGCCGAAGTTCAGCATTCAACACAGCAAACACACTCACAAAGCATATCTTTCTCGATATGGCTTGTGAAAATTGGAGTAAACATCCAAAATCCAGCCACTGCCAGAGCAATTAGGAGTGACATATTGTATACTCTCACAGCAGAAAGTGGAAGGAGACATTAGCGGACATGCAGATGGTCAGTACGCTGTTAGGGTCCTGATTCTCTAAAAACATATACTGCAAGTGGTACAAGGTAAAATGGGCAGGATTAAGGTGGTGCCTTCAGCTTACTATCCAAAGAGATGAAGGGATAAAATTACAAGGGAGAGAACACCTGAGGTTTTCAGTCAGAGTTATTTAACAGTCTATGTCCTGCTTTTTAAAGGTGTCCCATGTAGGGCATTACCAGCTTGATGTTTAGGTACTAGAATGTTTAAAACTGCTTCAGCATTGTGATTCTATAGAAAATTAAAGTCAAGTCTACAACATTACCTGAGCATGAGTGTGGGGTAACTACATTTTAAATGGTATAATGGAGTTCCTGGTTAACTGCATCCTCAGCAGAACACTGAAAATAATATAGATGTTTGCAGACAGTCAAATAGCAGACACAAAAAAAAACATTTATGGTCCTCGGCATGAACATAGTCATACGTGAAATAACCTACAAAGACAAACATGACATTCTTATTATACTTCAGAGCTGCCTTTGAAGAGCCAGTGAAACAGTACACACAGACCTCCCAACATTGTAAAAGAAATAATCAGTGAAGCAAGGCTGCACACAGCACACTAACAGACACGAGTGGTCATTAACTCATCAACACTGACCACGGGCGAGCACTGGAGAATAAAAGAGAGACCATCTCATTCTGAGAATCAAGTGCAAATTTCATCAGAAGTAGAATAATATTGTTTCATCTGTGATTGATTCAGGACAGAATAAACAGAAGCAAATGAGGAAAAGAGAATCATTTATACGCACTCTAAAGTGGAATGTGCCCAAGAGGAAGTGAAGAGTGACTATGCTTGACATGTCACATTGGATGCTCAAAGACAACTCAGTGCTGGCAGAGGAGGGTGTTTCGGTCAGTCTCCAGGACGAATAACCTCCAAATGTAACAGACAGGGGTATAAAAACAAATCGCACAGAGGTTATCTCAGTTCACTTGATTGAAACACAAATTAACTTTGCCTTTTTCACATTGACCTGTGGAGGTAGTTTAGCTGGAAGATATTATGCCTTTGGATGACAGCATTTCTCATCCTGAGTGAGACTAATGGTAAGCAGGTCAAAGGATTATTGCATTATTGTTAATGGATTGATTTCAATAATGTAACCTACTTCTAAGACACAATGCAGTGTGATTACTTTTTAAGTATCACACTGAGAGCTGAGCTGGAAATTACAAATAATCACGCTTAAATGAAGTTACATCGGTCATTTGATGCTGGTATAATGTAATTTTCGGGAGCCTCTCATTGTTGTACAGGAGGCTTTGCTTGTTCAAACACTGAGCTGATAGCACTCAGGCAACAGGAATGTTAGGATGATTCTAGAAAGCAATACCAAAGATTTCCAGGCCAGCAGGGAAATGTAATCCTTCCAGAATGTTCCTCGGCATCCGCTCAGAGGGATGTGCCTTGAGAGCTAACTCATCTTCATTTTAAGGGGCAGAATCTCCATTTCGAGGTTGCCCCGGAGCCTCAAACCCCTCACCCTGTCCGATAGTGTGACTGAACCCAGCAACCCTGTGGATACCGGCTCACACTCAGCCCACAGGATATGTTTTTGAGAAAATCTCTGTGTTTTGGGAATGTAACAAAAGTTGTATGAGGACTGAGCGGGTTTAGGTTCCCATATGATGAGGAAGCCTGACTAGGTCATTGGCAACAACAAATGGACTGAGTGAATTTTGGAAATTTGCTCTTCAGTCACCCCAGCTGAGGACTATAAGTGCAGATATGAATCTTCAGTAAACTATGAGCCGTTTCTGACGGCTACATCTGGCCACAAAACTACAGCTACAGGTGCATCACTATGTGCCACATCAGTCAGGTTGCTTAACAACAGGTGGCCTGCATCTATACCCCCAATGCACTGTATCACACACTGTTACATCACCACTTCTGCATTTTACCAGTATTAGTTTTACTACATTCTTGTATATTTGCTTCTTTTTCATTGTTGGGCATATTTATTTATTGTTTGCTCATTCTTATATTGGACTGTTTGTCTTGCCCTGTCTTGTCCTGCATTGCACTGCTGTCTGTCCAATGTCCCCATGAACCTGTCCCTTCCCCTGCAACTTTAGCATCAGAATTTCACTGTACGCCTCCCAATGCATGTGACAGTTCAATTTGAAACTTGAAACCAATCCGACCATCCTGTCAAACTCACATTCCCTCTTACCTCATCACTTCCCAAGGCACTTAATCAAGGCACCCCGGCTCTTTACCTGGAAGGAGCAAACCATCCATTTCTGAGAGACCTCTATGATCTTTTTTGATTGGGTGTTGAATCCCCCCCCCCCCCACACACACACACACTTTACACTTGGCACTGAAATACTCAAGTACATGGAAATATGGAAGACAAGGTTGGGTGAGGCCAAAGGTTGTATGCATAATTTATACGTTTAAAGTAATTTGAGAGAAACCCAGGGAACAGGATAAATGTACAATGTAAAAATTAAATCTGGCTGGGATGGTAAATTTTATTTTTTAGGGTCTTTCAATGAGTGTTTTTAGTGCATCACTAATTCTTAATACACCTTTTTAATATCGTATTAATGTAGGTCTATATTATATATGTATGTAATATTTCCTATTTTATTTTCATTTGTTTTTATTTTATTCTATTTTATGGCTTTCTGGGAAGCGCAGTTTTGTTGTGGATGCACAATAACGATACAGATATTCTATTTGATTCTATTTCCACATCCATCAACAAAAAAGAGGAAATAATCTTGATCCATCCAGATTTGATCCATCTGTGTTTGAATTTGCTGTTGTTTGGCATAATAGTATAATAGACGTAATTATTTTCCTGTTTTGTATAGAGGATTTACTGACCAACAACTCAAATGTAATGCTTTAGGCATAAACAGAAAGCAAAAGCTGGTTTGTATGAACAGCTCTGGGGTCATGTGTGGGACTTTTGTGGAGGGGGCACCCAAGCCTGGTGTTAAGGACAATTTAACAACAACTAACCCTTTACAGCAGCTGAGAACATAGATTTAAAACCAAAAGGTTGCTGGTTCAAGTCTTTGGGGAGTCTTTGCCTAGCCTTAGGCAAGGTGTACTTAACCTGAATTGTTACAGTAAAAATAGCAAGTTAGATTTAGTTAAAGTCATGGCAACCTAATCGTGATAAAGGACCCATAATTTACATTTCAGTAATTTAGTCCCAGGTTACCTTTTGACTAGAAAAAAAACATTCTACCCTGTTGCATTACATTAATTTCAGACACATTTATGTATTTATTTAGGTTGCCATAATTTAACGTCAATTTAACCTAAATGTTAATTTAACCTAAAACCAAAATCTAGGCTCCTTTTTGGTTAATGCTCTGCACCAAGAGCATTTTTTTCTCTCATAGTTTTCATTTTTGCAGACGTACTTCCTCATAAGTGTATTACAATCAGAGTTACCTTGACGATTCATCAGATGTCATATATAACATGGTCTGCCTTGATAAACATGCATTATTTATTCTGTACAGCCTGTTTCACTACAATCTCCCATCTGATGGCTGCACCACCGTTATTGACTGGCAGGACAGGCATGATCAATAGTTTATATGCTTCTCATCCAGTTCTTGTATTTTTCATCAAACAATCAGACTTGAACACACCAGCCAACACCGGGGGTCTTAAGCTACTATCAGCCAGTACTGGTGCATGTATAAAGCCATAGCACATACTGTACAAGCATACCACTGACACCTCTAACTTGTAACTGTTTTTAAAGATGGCATTTTATAGACCACTTTGTTACAAACCAATAAAAGTCATTCATTAACTGTGAATTTAATGTCATAAACATTTAAAAAAAAAAACAGCTCCTTTTACAATTGATAATAATCTTATACTATGAAGCTTAATTTTCTCGTGTAAATGCAGTGAAATGGAGAAACTCTCCCATCTGGGCTGCATCTCCTCCCCCCTCCAATGATTTCTGGCAGCTAGACCACAAAGACGAGGCACTTCTGCAGACAGCTGAGAGCAGCTTCTTGGAGCATTTGATCTCTCACCAGTTGCGCTTTACTTGCTTCCAGTTCCTATAAAACACAGAAGTCTTTGTTAGGTGATGTTGGCAAGGCTTTGCCTCATTCTCCATTCTATCAGAAAGCTTCAGCTGCACACACCTTCCTTTTGCTTATTAGAGCTAACTGACAATGCATTTTAGTAACACTACTTGAGGGGACACAAATAATGTAGTATTATACTATTACTTATTTATTAATTAACCACAAACTAAATGTTAGTTACCAATTGATCTCATGTTTATTCATCATTAATGAATTGTCACATCTTTTACCTCAACCAAATACTATGTTACGTAAACCATTAAGAGCTACTGAAGGAAACACTGAAGGAATTACTGAACAAACAAGTAATGAATAACATAACTGATCTTGTGTTTATTCATCATTCATGAATCGACACATCTTTCATCGTGACTATATTTGTTCATGATCTGTTCATGATTTGTACTTTAGTAGTAGCTAAGTTATTTCTAAGTATTTGTGTCCCCTCATTAGTGTTACCCATTGTTTTACTCTTTTATGAACCCAGAGTAATAGAGAACTATTTATGAAAAAATATATTATGAAAAAAAGTTACATTCAGACTCTTACAGTTAAAATGTTTTCATAAATGTAATCAGTGGAAACTGCTTAAATGACAAACTATTACACATCAACAAATAATATTTACACTTTATTTTAATTTACGTCTAAAACATATGCTGAATCAACTAAGATAAAAATCAGCCAATCATGTCATCGAGGCCCATTCATGTTTTTGGATATCGACCAACAGAATTAAGCGAATTGTCACCTGCAGCTGAATTCTCAAACGTCGTACTGTCTGATTCAATTGCTTGTTTATTGCTTTTGATTGTTTGAGTTGTTCCTGAAGAGCCATTTCTTCTATTTTCTTTTCTTTTAAAATATAGAAAACATCATTTCTCACATCATTGCTGCACAATTATGATATATCAAACATATAAAATATACATGAAACATATAAAACCTTCGGTATACTGTTATGAGCCAAAATTAAATCATTAAGAATAAGTACTGGATACAGAACAGGACCTTGTAGCTGACAGCTCTAGTGAGGAATGTGAATCAGCTCATATTCTCAGTTATGAAAAATATAAACATGCTGTTCATCATATGTAGTTAATGTCATCAGTCATTATCCTTATATTTATGTAGCTTTTAAGGGATCACAGGTTATATAAAGCATACATACATTCACTATATAAGGATGTCCAAAAAATGTAGTCGTCACTGATTATCAAAGGTAACACAATATGTCTTTATAATTATGCCTGAATTGAATTATGTTGCCTCTATAGCTACCAAATTCTTACAGTATCTGTTATTCGATATTTTTGCTGAGGTACTTTAAATACATTGCAATGTTGAGAAAATAATATTGTAATATTCCATTGCAGGAAAACGAAGACATTTCGTCAATGATTTTCGATATGATTTTCCGATGTCTATTATTTTATATAAATACGAAAATATGAGATCAGTGTGTTAAGTTACCTTCCACGTACTTTATGTAGGTCTCCAGAACAGCCTCAATACCATGCCATTTTGGCCGGAATATAGCTCCACGATCCAAGGTCAGGTATTTAGGTCCATCCTCACCATGAAAGCTGGGATCACTTACTGCCTGAGAGCTTGAACCAGAGATTTCACCACTGTCTATGAGAGAATTGAAAATATATTCTGAACATTCTTAAAATCTCATCTGATGATCCTGGGTATAGAATTCATTTTCAAAGGTTTTACCCTTAATTCCATATAAGAGGACAAAGTAGAGTATTTTTACCTTCTTTCTCAGAACAGATTTGGCTGATATCGAAGAGGGTAGAAATTCTGTCCTTTTTATGGATATCCTGCCATATGCTTTTGTTTTGAGTTTGAGACCCAGAAATTTCCCCTGGTAATTCTCCGTCCTTCCAGTGAGAGAGATTTATAATATCTGATTTCTGTCTATTGACCTAGTTTTGTAAAATCAGAGCCAAAAAATAAATCAGTAATACTCTGCCATGTCATAACGTTTCTGTGTCGAATTCGAAAATGCTTACTGGTATTCCATAATTAATCCATATCATTCACAATTGCCTTTAACAATGTCTTACCAAAGCAGGGGCCCATGGTTTTATAATAAGTCTTTCTCTTCTTGGGTTAATTTCCTTAGATAGGTTTGGAGCTGAAGATTGCTCACACAGACCTGGGAGAAAAGTATGCAACTTCTAAAAGCTTATCCAGCATAAGGTCATGTGGCTTATCCGAAGCAGAATTATTTAAAAAAAACAAGCAAATTATTGGTGGTATGTGGGGCTCTGGGGTTAGGACTGATTGTGGTTTGAAGGTTATGGACTCAAATCCTGTGGTTGGCAGAGTAAGGTTACTGCTGCCCCCCTGAGCAAGGGCCTTAATCCCAACTGCTTCATGGGTGCTGGATGCTGGCTGACTCTGTGCTGTGACCCCCCCAAACTTGTTCACACCTGTATACAGACCAATAAGTCAAAATATTATGACCACCCCCACATGAAATGAATAATGTTGACTATCTCCTAAAAATGGTACATGTCACGGTCTGGGATATGTTAGATGGTAAGCTGACCTGTGGTGCTCGTAGTCGACATATTGATTGCAGAAGAAATGGGCAGCGATAAAGAGCAGAGTGACTCTAACAAGGGCCAAATCAATATGGCCAGACAACTGGCTCAGAGAATCTCAGACACAGCACGGATTGTCGGGCGCTCACAGTGAGTATCTGCTGAGTGGTCAGAAAAGGAAACAACTCCAACCTACCAACAGGGTGTTGGGCGGCCAAGACTTGTTGATGCGAAACGAGAGCAAAGGCTGTCCTGTGTGGTATGACCAAACAGAAGGGCTACTGTGGTATAAATGGAAGGTAATTTGAATGCCGGTTTTGGGATGACACACAGGCCATTGAGCCCTGCTGCATATTAGAGTGTGTAACCGCTGCTCAAGCTTCTGCAATGCATTCCACCGAGGCTTCTCACCTGGCCATTCACATGATACAGCAGGATTCACCAAACTAGGCAACTTTCTTCTGTCACTCAAAGGTCCAGTTCTGATGCTTGCATGACCACTGTAGACACTTTTGAACATATGCACATATGCACTCTGACTGGCCTCTGGCTACACACCGATACGCAGCAAGACTCGATGGCCACAGTACTCCTGCGGCCATCATTAAAATTATCTGCCATTTGTGCCACAGTAACCCTGCCCTTGGTTTGTACCAGACAGGATCTAACCTTAATGATGTGACCTTAGTCAAAATCGCTCAGATCTTTATCCCTGTCTATTTCTCCTGCACTCAACTTGTCCACTACAAGTATCGAAAGTTAGCATAACGTCTAATATATCTCAGAGCTTCACCCACACCTCTTTTACAAGCTAGTTAACTTTATTCGCTTCATGTTGGGGTGCTCATAATGTTTTTACTTTTCGGTGTATGCCTGTGTCTCATGGAGAGCAAGCTTAGATATGCCCAGGTTCTCGACAGGGATGTGTAAAGTATCACTATTCCATTGCGTCTGTAAGACAAGTCAGAGGATAACTGCCAATTTGCCCATTTCTCTGGATTCCAAAAGTAAGCCAGAGCACCCAAAGGAACCCCACACAACACAGGCAGCGCAGGGTAAGATTTGACCCCTGGAAGTATAGACGCCCCTTCAAATAGCAGAAGGGCTATGCTTACCCCTATTTCTTTGTGGAACCCAAGTTTTTGTCTGATTACATTCTTCAGCATGTCTTATTCCACCATGCTTGGAATCTTGAGGTGTTACCAAGCTTCCTTTAGAATCTGGACCATGACAGTGACGGCTTGTACCTCCTATTCCCCTAGTGGCACATCCAGGTGCTTCAGGCTGCAGAACATACTTTTGAGCTCTTTGTACCTCTTTATTGCTGCATATTTCTGTCGGAGGAGATGTTTCAGGATCAACTATATCAAAATGACCAGCATGGAGCAGCTCATTGGGCAGGGATCTTGTTGGTGGTCGTTCTCGCTTTAGAGGGGGCCGCCAGTGGTTTGGTGTTGCAGCTGACCCATCGTTTTCCGGTGTAGATGTAGGCATTTGGGGAGACTCGTGAATTTTGGAAGACGCTGCTTTTTTTCTATCGCACTGAATCTCATTTTTCCCTTTCTGACTGTAATCCAAGCAATGTGGCTCTGTTCTTTTCCACCTGATTTTCTCTCCTTCTTTCTCTAATACAACTGCTTCATTTTGTAATGAAAAATGTTTTCTTGTCTTCTTTTGTGAGCTAATAAAGTTGAATATATTCAAAATTATGGCAAACCAGGAAACAGATCATAAGTTATTCTATACCTCAGAAAAGACATACATACCTGCTGCCACTGTGGTCATTTGGAAAGCCTGCACTTCGCTTTTTCCTTGGCAAAATGTGACTCCGTATTGGATGCTGCTGTCTTATCGTATTAGAAAAACTACTGATCTCCGTAGCCCAGGGGTGAGCAGGTGGCTGCCCTGGGTCTCCTTTTAAAACACACAGAGAAAAAAGAGGTGGCAAAAATTGGTGAAAGATTTTCTTTCTCTGGAACAGACACTGTCCTGTAAAACTCTGGCAATATATGATAAATCCTTCATTTGCCATTTGCACAGGTGCACTGGAAATCGTCTCCCTCCCTGCCCCGTCTTGCTCTCCGTAGCATGGGAGTCACAGCATGAGGGGAGCCGACGTGTGGAACCCTGGGAACTGGGAGTTAAGGGCCTTGCTCAAGGGCCCACGGACATGTGACTGTTCTGCTGTGGCCGGGGATTTAACCCAATCACAGGCACAGAGGCTTAGCCCACTTAACCACTCAAGCCCCCCCTCCTCAAAATATACCCAGCTATATGTGGTAAAACACATCTATATGTACAAAAATGGGAAAGCAGCTCAGATTGCTCTCCATTTCAGAAAGGAATGTTAATAATATTAAATGAGATTAAGATTTCACAGATGAAAAGAGTCAATAGATTCTTAAGCAACAGCAATGCCTGTATTTCCTAAGCAATCAAAGATTATGTGCTCTCAAGTAAACATTTTCATATTTAATTTAAAGATATTTCACTGTAAGACTCCATGCCTTGCATTGAATTGGCAAACCAGGGCCTGTGGTCCATTTCCTGTTCTTCGTGGAGGTTGTGCCTTGATGGGTGAGGGGGACCAGCACTGCTCTCCTCATTCACATGGGGCTTCTGGCAAACGCCATGCAGTTTACTCTCCAGATTTGCCCCCCCTTTCTCATTTCTGAACTCTGTTAGACCGTTCCTCTTCCGGGGCTGAGGTTTGACGCAGCACACGTCTCTTTCCAAATTAGAATGAGAAATGCTCTCATACTTTCTCCCTCTGAGAACGGGACTTAGTGATTCTTCTTTCATCCATCTGTTTGAGGACAGGTAACTCTTAAGGTTATAAACATAAAGAATACAACCTTCTTTAAATAAAAAATCAGAAAAAAGTCCTGGCAATGTTTTTAAAATGACAAAATATAAAGTGTAAACAGGAAACAAGTTTAGGTCTCTGTCTCAGTGACGTAGACCTCAGCTTCTGAGATGTCAGCCAGCAATGTACTCATAAGGCTGGCTTGTTTGATGCAGACAGTCTAGGGCAGGAGTATTCAACAGGCGGATTCCAGGATCCTGGATCTGGATTGAAATGCAATTTAATTCAGACCCTGTGATTCTATTGATAGACACAATACATTTACCTTTGTAAGAAGGGCTGTAGCTGGAGGTAAGGCAGAAAGTGCGGGTACAGATATGGGTATGGGACGGCCACAGGTGGGTTGGGGACGTTTGAGAAGGGGCGGGACAGCTGCAGGCTATCTCTGTAGGCATACGGGTAGAATTCCATGGGGGACCGATCTGCGACGTGACATTGTGGGGACTCCATTTCAGGCGCCGCTCTCTGTTTACTGAAGCAGCACAAACAGTTCTACATTACATTCTTAGCATCAGCATTACACAATCTTCTTATAGCTCTGCTTTGGCTAATATGCTACTTTTACTGTACATGAGTTTATACAGTACAGGCCAAAAGTTTGGACACACCTTCTCATTCAATGTGTTTTCTTTATTTTCATGATTTTGTAATTAATAGCCACCCTTTGCTCTGATTACTGCTTTGCACACTCTTGGCATTCTCTCGATGAGCTTCAAGAGGTAGTCACCTGAAATGGTTTTCCAACAGTCTTGAAGGAGTTCCCAGAGGTGTTTAGCAAAGTAAAGCAGTAATCAGAGCAAAGGGTGGCTATTTTGAAGAAACTAGAATATAAAACATGTTTTCAGTTATTTCATCTTTTTTGGTACATAACTCCACATGTGTTCATTCATAGTTTTGATGCCTTCAGTGAGAATCTACCAATGTAAATGGTCATGAAAATAAAGACAACACATTGAATGAGAAGGTGTGTTCAAACTTTTGGCCTGTACTGTATATTATTTGGTATGAAACATATTAATGCATTATTTATTATGTTATAAATTTAGCTTTCTATAATAACTTTGTTTTCATCAAAGGTGGACAAAACTTATTTTCAACAGTCTATAAATATAAAAAAATGGTCCTCAGAATGTAAAAATAACAGATTTTTATTACATTGTGGGAAACATTTGATCCCCACAATGTGTTATAAACATAATCAACACACACTCACTCATACTTGCAGTGTGACCTTAGCCCCATTGCTGCCTGGTTTTATTGTTCTGCCTTGTAACAAACACACCATGAGTGCAAAATTAAAGGGTAATGAAAACCTTCAGCCAATTGGATTGCTGAATGTTGTATTACCTCCAGTATAGCCTTAAGACTGGACTTGCTAAACATGATATAGGCATTGTAGAGAAATACACTTCTGCAGAGCATGCAGTCTAAAGATCCTCGCTTCATTTAGCTGAAGGCCACCCTGAAGCCCCCAGAATGGTGCTCCACCTCGAATGACCCATAACCTCAAAATGACCCTTAACCCCCAAATCACAGTTCAGGGGTCCCTAAAAGTTAATAATATTTCTGTGGGAGTAATGGCCACGTGTCCCAATGCTTTTGTCCATATAGGGTATGTTAAAATATGACCGTATGAGAAATTCAATTCAGTTCACTTCAATTCAAATCACTTTATTTATCTCCACAGGGCAATACGGAGTAGCACAGCAACCATTCACACATAATAACAAATACAGTATAAAACGAAAGTTCTTTATATTTCATAGAAGCCATATAACCATCATGAGTAATTAATTTTTCTGAAGACATAGTTTCTCACTTGAGAGTGTATGATGTGAAAGAAAATTTGAATTCAGTGTTTAATTTGGTCATATGGGGTCCATTATAGGTATAATTTTGCTTTAAGATACCCAAACAGAGACCGGATATGCACAGTATGGCTAGTTTAATTGGCTAAAAATTATATTCATGCTACAAAGATGACAGTAATATGGATGGAAATCGCATGTGTATTGGTTTGATCTGACCTGAAAACTCACCGGACTGGAGTGATATAGTGGCCTGAGACCTGATATTCTGCATTTCCTTGCTTCATTATATATTTCCTGGGATTTTGTAAGATTTCCTGTTAATATAAATAAGAAGCCAGCGAAAGTACATTCAATTTTTTTCTTTGTCTTTTTACACGAAAATACATGATTGAGATGACTCTCAGTCTCCGACTTTTCAGAGAATATTAGTATGAGAAGATAACATATTTTAGGAGATGTAATTTTAAAGTTTCCTGGTCTATTACTTACATATAAAAATGTTTTTATACCAAGGCAGAACTCTTGCACATATATATTTGGTTTTTTTTGTCAGAAAAATAACCATAACCATAATTCATTACCAAAAATTGGCCTTTGCCAAAGTTATTGTACAAATCAACATGACATGTGCAGTTATTCATAAACAGTGGACTTTAACACCATGGCAGTGCTTTCAAATCCATTCAAGTCAACACAGATTTTCAACATTTTTTGAACTGTGATTTCACATTCATTATAACGAAAAATGAATCGGTCTCACTTGGCCTATTGAAAAAGTCCCACTGATAGCTTCACATCATACAGGTGGGGAAAATTCATTTCTCTGCCATATCTTGTTTTTTTATGCAAGCATTTTGATTGTTATTATGAATATTCTCGACCACTAGGTGGTGACTATGAGCTAGCATGATTTCAAATTATTATAATGAAAGAATACATAGTAAGTAATTGGGTCACAATATACCTACCTGTATACAACTTAAGATATTTTGCAATTACATTTAACCCATAACTCATTTTATTACAGACTCAGATAAAATTAAGCATTAAGCACTGCCAAAAAGTCACCTTGGCTCCTAAATATTTCATCATGTCTAAGAACTACCTTAAGATACAGAAAAACATTTTTTTTTTTTTGCTTAGGGGGTCTAACCTGAGTGGTCTCTCCATTCCAAGAGTCTGGAGTCTGAGATGACTGAGGAATGTAGACCTTTGGTGCAGATTCACCTGGTTTCTGGGCTGCAGGAAGGTTTTTCCTAAGGACCAAACCTGGGCTCCTCTGCCGTGCTGATTTGGTCCAGATGTCACCCACACCTCTGGACACATCTGAGCCACCAACAGCATAGGAGAAGCATTACAAATATGGCTATGTCTCTCCTTACAAGCACAATTACTAACTGTTTGTCCAGTTGGTGTTACAATGAGATTACAAAATTGTGGCACATACACATTGTTATCTGGGAATCAGTGGAAAAACATGTGTTTGTTTGCTTGTTTTGCCTAATTTACAGCTTGAAAATGAAGATTCTCAATAATCCAGACACCTTGAGAAAGATGCACATATATTTATAAGTTAATTTTCCTTCTAGAGTACAAAAACAAGTTTTACTGAAGATTTGATATCTTTAAATGTCATTAGCCTTCTGGTCCGGATATGAGGCCAGCATAATTGTCAGATTTCATATTATATATTGATTGCATAACTGAAACTTTGTATTAAGCAACCTCCTTTAAAAAAGGAAATGCTTCTTTTCAGGAGATACGTTTGCTAAAATTTGTGACTCGCTTTCAAATAATGCCTCTAAATCTTAGACTGACAGTATCATGCTAGGTGTCAACATTCATGGAGGAAAGTTAAAGTCAACCTTATTGTCATTGTATGCATGCACAATGAAATGAGGTAGCACTGTGAGAATCACATATAATAATGTAATAATTATACATAATAATGCTTAAAAAGACAGCAGAACAGAATAAATAACATAAGAAAATGTGCCACAGTTAGTGAGTTGAGGATGTTCCCATTTCTGTACCTTGGGGATTCCCTGCCAGTTTGACGACATCTGTGTGACCCCCGGGGATTTCGGAAGCGTCTGCAGATGCAGAGCTTTGGGAAGCCAGTGGTCTGCAGCAATATGTGATGTTCCTTGGGGTGCGTTGGTTGACGTGGCCTACAGTTGCCGTGCTCTTCACAGTGAAGTCCAGTGTCTCCTGCCTTACCTCTGCAAGCAAATGGCTCAGGTTTTATTTTTTATTCCTAGATTTGGGTATGGATGGCATCTGCCCACTGATACGGTGGAAATACCGTGCATAGGGGGGGGGGGTGTTTGGGGCTGACTTGGTGCAAGCAATGCTGAAAACAAATCTACATCCTTGCCTGAACCTGAATATTTATGAATCATGTTATGTACTCAGTTGTAGTATTAATGCCCACATACTACAGTGATTAACAGCACTTTCCGAATATTCAGTTGTTACTACTGAGTACATAATATTAATTATCGATCCAGCCTTCTATTCTCTACAATCATATTCAGGGTCGGGGGGGTGATGGGCACAAGGCAGGAATTAACCGAGGATGGGACACCAATCCATCACAGGGCACTAATCACACACCACTCACACCTATGGGCAATCTGGGAACTCCAGTTAACCTCAGTATGTTTTCAAACTGTGAGAGGAAACTGGAGAACCCAGAGGAAACTCCACGATGACACGGGACAAACTGGCGGAGACCCGAAAGCTGGTTCCAGAGGTGGGAGGCAACAGTGCTAACCACTGCACCAACATGCTTTTCCCCACCACTGATTATTATGGGTAATATTTTGTAAATTATTAACTGGGAAAATACATTTCTAAAGCATGACTGTAAAGATACTGATACACTGTGTGCCTCTCATTCTTCTGCATTTTGTACATCTCTCCAATTAATTCCGATATCCTTGCAGACATAACTATGGATTAATATTTTTAATTGAATATTGTTATGAGGTGTTAATTTTTTGTGTTCCATCATGCACCATGTCATTTCATGCCATTTCACTATGCTTGCAGGCATCGTTAAGCTAATATTAGCGTCGGCGAAGCACCACCCAACGAAACAACATCTAAAACAGGTCAGAATCAGAATGAGCGTAGCTTCCCACAACACCTCCAGACATTCTACCCGCTTCTGCGAAACCCTGAACTGTCGCTGTTCCACATATTCTGCTCACTTACCTCAAAGAGTCTTACCAAAAACAGAAGTAAAGCTGGCTAGCACTTTTTTTCATGATATCAATAATAATGTACTGCCTTAGCCTCAGAAACTGATTGTTACACTTGTGGTGGGCCATTTTAAATTACATTTAGTGCTAAGTGGTTGAGTTTCCACTATAGCCAATAGTAAGCTACACTCAGGAAAAAAATGGGCCAGACAGACCTACTACAGCTATCACATCCCTACGTGAAGCTCTCAGGCTGGACCGCTAATGTAAGCGTGAAGTAGTGCGAAATTATTATTTAATCCTTAGACAGATCTCTGTAAAATGTTCAAATTAATACTAGACGACATACTGACGTGTACAAAAGTCATGATTTAAAAGCCGTGATGTAAAACTATGATATAATGTTTGTTAGCCATTTGAAAACCTCTTTTAGAGTCACCCATTGTTTGCAGTAACAGCAATATCAATACAAAATATGTATCTGTTGACTCAACCATTAACACACCCGTTGGCTAATCAATGCTTCAAGTTAACTCATTTAATAGATTAATTAATTAAGCAAGCTGGTGGTGAAATTGTATGGATTCACGGAATGGGCGAGGTGGGTCTGGGGAGAGGTTTGGGAACTGAAGCGGTGTTCACCCAGCCAACTCGCAATATACAAGTCATTTTTTTGAAGAACAGAAGAATAATTATTTTAATGTTTCTGTTCATTTGCATACTGTATATTCTAATGCTAAATTGTGTGTTTTTCTTCTAAATAAATATACACTAGTCAGATAAATGGCTCTAAGCATTTTCCTTGGAATTTTCTTTTGCACGTATAATATATTTCACCTGACATTGCCCCAGAAATAACACTTCTTTCTTAGCCAACGTCAAACGGCATGATTTTCCATAGCCAATCACGAAAGCCGTGTCTGCAGTCACGCTCATGACACTTTTGTTCATGTCTTTCATTCGCCGTTGCTGTAAGCTTGTGGTTTCCTTACATGTCAGTCTATGAGGAGCCCTTTGATAGCATCAGTACCATCTTACTTGCTAATCTGCACCACACAGAGCTTCCTTCGCTTCTCACCGCAAGGCAGAGAAACCTGCAGGTCATTACGGAGTTCAAATAAGCAGTGAGGGAAATACGCAGCTCCCTTTTTTCTTTTAAAGGCAAGTGCACATTGACACTGGGCAAAACTTCCCTTTAATGCTGCTGATACAAATCCCAACGTGTGGATCAGCTCCTTGCCACCCTGACCTCTTGAGCACACCGCTAAAACTTCGGTTTCATAATTGTAATGGTGATGAACATTATTAATAGATGTTTGAAAATGTAATTATTCTGCCCTTTAAAATGAATACATTTATGAAACAATTTTAATGAACAGTTACTCATATTTTGGCGTATAAAGTCAAATAAAGGGATTATCTAACTAAAATAAATTTACGAATATACTGTTAAAAGTTTCCCAAGTGATGAAACAAAAGGAACATATTTGATTTAAATAATATTCATGTTGTTTAATTTTTGCTCAACAGAAATCCTTTAGCAATTTATGCTACTATTTTTAGAAGTAATGCATTAATATGCTGCTCCTCATCATCATCATATTCATCATCATCATCATTAAAATCGTCTTGTGAAACCCATAGACGCAGACGGCACATTGGTGAATGCAGGCGGTATCCCTACATGTCACATGACTGCATGGACTCTTAAGCAATCCGGTCCTGTGTCTCCTGACTCACCCCCGAGTGTCCTGGGTTTCATGGTGCTGCTCAGCTTCATGGTCCCGAAGGTGTCCAGACAGTGGGACGCCGATGTCGGTGTACGTACTCGTCCCGCTGCTTCTCTGCTCTGCATGTGGCGCAAGCTGACTGCGTCCCTCACCTCCTCACTTGACGCTTTTTAGGAGGAAGTAGGCAGCTCTCACCTCCAGGACTGTTAAAGCTGTACGGCACTCACTCACAGGCGCGTGCATACATGCCACACTCAGCAGATGCAATACAGGCACCGAAGTCTCACTTCCTCCGCCGTTCTCTGTTTGAGTCGCCTCGTTGTGGGAGGGGGTTTCTAATTGTACGGCTGTCTGGGCTGCTGAACTGCGTGAGATGCTCAGATTGATAACAGCCAGTAGCCTTGTAGCAGGATGTGGAAACTCAAGAACAGAAGCGCCAGCGGATGTCACACTCACGTTACAGTACAAGTCGAAAGGTCATATCACCCCCTTTACTGGAAATACTCCAAAACTACAATAATACCCTTTGATTTTATTATCACCGCGTGTCAATATGAACATCACTCACATGGATTTTTTTCCCTGAAATTTTTAAACAACTGATAATTTAAGACCGATTTTAAAAGGCCTATGACATTTCGCAATAACAGATACGCAACAAATTCAGGCACATATTAAAGCACTTGACGTGTGAAACCAATCTGATGCCGACGATCATGTTCGTCCATCAGTGCCATACACAACACTTGAAATTTTGTTTGGCCCCTTGGTGAGTGACGTGTTTTAGGTTTTAGTACAGTTTAGGGTACTAAAATGCCACAAAAAGATATGAGAAACACAAGATACAAAGATCACTGTGAGATTACTGCAAGGTATGGCGTGAGAGGCTGTCGTAAACACACCTGGGGTCTTCCAGACCAGCATTGTACATATATTTTAAATATTAATTAGTTACAAATTTTTATTGTGTCATCTGTTGGCCTTCACGTGTTGTCTGTGGCTTTCAGAGAACTCCCAAAACATTCGCAATTAATTTCCTTTGCCGACTCTGCGAATTATCGAAACTGCGATGGGGAATGTCATGCTGCAGAAGGGTCCAATGTATTTCTATACAAACTCCTAGACTTTACACCTTATGGTTCATGAAGGGCACATTTAGCAGTTTCCTCCATCTTATCACGTTGAGTTGCACATCAATATTAACTGTAAGCCAGCACAGGTTAGAGATACACCACCGGGTTAAGTGATTTCTAGCATCATGATCTTGTGCATTGAAACCAAACCCAACTGAATCAGACAGGACTCATCACCTCGATAGACCTTTAGCAGAGTTGGCTGAATGGGTTAGCAGGTTGAGTTGAGCTCCACAACCTGCTTATTTGGATTCCCTTCAGTTAGGTTTGCAAGAGTGGTTTACGTTTCAGTCTTGGAAGTGTCCTTGCAAAATAGCAAGAAAATGTAAACTCTACACTCACAGTTGAGAGGCAGGACTCAAAATTCCCAGCCTCAGCCTTAGGAGCACTAAGCTATAGTGCTGTGACATCCCTCCTTTCTACAAGAGTGATGGGGTCTTTTATGTACTGGTGAAATACCATGGTAAAAATAGACACCCATAGTTTCTATGGTCTGTAATACTACCCCAAATATCAAGGAAAGGTGCTATTATTATACACTGCTCAAAAAAAATTAAAGGAACACTTTTTAATCAGAGTATAGCATCGAGTCAATTTAACTTCTGGGATATTGATCTAGTCCATTAAATAGCAATGGGGGTTGTTAATTGGTTTCAGCTGCTTTGGTGTTAAAGAAGTTAACAACAGGTGCACTAGAGGGGCAACAATGAGACGACCCCCAAACCAAGAGTGGTTTAACAGGTGGAGGCCACTGACATTTTTCTCTCCTCATCTTTTCTGACAGTTTTTTCCACTAATTTTGCATTTGGCTACAGTCAGTGTCACTACTGGTAATATGAGGTGATACCTGGACCCTACAGAGGTTGCACAGGTAGTCCAATTCCTCCAGGATGGTGCATCAATATGTGCCATTGCCAGAAGGTTTACTGTGTCTCCCAGCCCAGTCTCAAGGCCATGGAGGACATTCCAGGAGACAGGCAGTTACTCTAGGAGAGATGGACAGGGCCGTAGAAGGTCCGTAACCCATAAGTAGGATCAGTATCTGCTTCTTTGTGCAAGGAGGAACAGGAAGAGCACTGCCAGAGCCCTACAGAATGACCTCCAGCAGGCCACTGGTATGCATGTCTCTGAGCAAACACTCAGAAACAGACTTCATGAGGGTGGTCTGAGGGCCCGACGTCCTCTAGTGGGCCCTGTGTTCACTGCCCAGGACCGTGGAGCTCGATGGGCATTTGCCATAGAATACCAGAATTGGCAGGTCCACCACTGGAGCCCTGTGCTTTTCACAGATGAGAGCAGGTTCACCCTGAGCACATGTGACAGAAGTGAAAGGGTCTGGAGAAGCTGCAGAGAACATTATGCTGCCTGTGACATTGTTCAGCAAGACCATTTTGGTGGTGGGTCAGTGATGGTCTGGGGTGGCATATCCATGGAGGGACACAGACCTCTACAGGCTAGACAACGACACCTTGACTGCCATTAGGTATCAGGATGAAATCCTTGGACCCACTGTCAGACCCTATGCTGGTGCAGTGGGTCCTGGGTTCCTCCTGGTGCATGACGATGTCCGGCCTCATGTGGTGAGAGTATGCAGGCAGTTCCTGGAACATGAAGGAATTGATACCCTTGACTGGCCTCCACACTCGCCTGATCTAAATCCAATGGAACACCTCTAGGACATTATGTTTCAGTCCATCCGACGCCACCAGGTTGCACCTCAGACTGTCCAGGAGCTCAGTGATGCCCTGGTCCACATCTGGGAGGAGATCCCCCAGGACACCATCCGGCTTCTCATTAGGAGCAGCCCCGACGTGGTCAGGCATGCATACAAGCACGTGGGGGCCATACAAACTACTGAGTATGATTTTGAGTTGCTGCAATGAAATTTCGGCAAAATGGACGAGCCTGCCACATCATTTTTTCACTTTGATTTTTGGGGTGTCTTCGAATTCAGCCCTCTGTAGGTTTATCATTTTCATTTCCATCAAACGATGTGGCATCCTTTCGTTCCTAACACATTACCCAGTCCATATCAGGATAGATAGACAGCATGATTTTCCCCCCATTGAGATCTGATGTGTTTTCAAAGCGTTCCTTAAATTTTTTTGAGCAGTGAATTATATTATATTATATTATATTATATTGTTATTATGTCATAAGTACCGGCAAAGGTTCAGCGCCATATAGGCAATAGAGGTTATTGTGCAGTACATCATAAATCATTGTATATTATTAAAAGGATTTAACGTGAATCAAGGGCTTCTTCACCATTGTAATAGTGTCAAGTGGGAAAAAATACTGAAGAAACGTAGCAGATGCAAAGACCAGACAGTGAAGATCTGTTTTAATATGCATAATGTTTTTTTATTTCTATTAAAAGTATAATCTGCTGTATTGTGTTCCAAAAAAATATCTGAAAAAATCGACAATCCTACTTGTTTTATTCATTTCTAAATAGTGGAGGCAAAATGCTTATTTTATGTATATGTCGGACCCAAAACACATTTACTTGTCATTCCGGGTGGACACCCCCGCTGGGATCTTATCAATGGTTTGCACCTATTCTTAGACACAGATCCCGGTGCCAGTGGTGTGTTACTGTCAAGCACTTAGGCAGAGAGACACAGGTGGACCTGGGGAAGGATGTGCACAGGAATTTCTTTCGTTAATGGACTTTTTACAGCAGAAGTTTCAGGAAAGGGAGTAAATGAATTCAGGCACATACCCACATACTGAAACAGGCTTTAAGCGCCACCTTCCCCCACCTCGGTGCTAGACGGGCTGGTATGAGTGTTTCCGAAACTGCTGATCTACTGGGATTCTCATGCACAATAATCCCTTGGGTTTACAGAGAATGGGCCGAAAAAGAAAAAAACATCCAGCGAGGAGTGGTTCTCTGGGTGAAAATGGCCTGTCGATGGCAGAGGTCAAACAAGAATGGAGTCTCGATATCTGCTGTGACATTCAGATGGTTGGGTCAGAACTTGGCTCAAATAACATGAAAGCATGGATCCATCCTGCCTTGTATCAACAATTCAGGCTGATGGTGGTGATGTAATGGTGTGGGGGATGTTTTCTTGGCACACTTTGGGCCCCTTAGTACCAAATGAGCATCGTTTAAATTCCACAGCCTACCTGAGTGTTGCTGCTGACCATATCCATCCCTTTATGACCACAGTGTACCTGAGTGTTGCTGCTGACCATCTCCATCCCTTTATGACCACAGTGTACCTGAGTGTTGCTGCTGACCATGTCCATCCCTGTATGACCACAGTGTACCCAGCTTCTAATGGCTACTTCCAGCAGGATAACGCACCATGTCATAAAGCTCATATCATCTCAGACTGGTTTCTTCAACAAGACAATGAGTTCACTGTATTGAAATGGCCCCCACAGTCACTCAATCTAATAGAGCACCTATGGGATGTGGTGGAATGGGAATTTCAGATCACGCAGTAACTGTGTGATGCTATCATGTCCTCATGAACTAAAGATGTTTCAAACACCTATTTGAATGTATTCCATAAAGAATTAAGGCAGTTCTGAAGGCAAAATGGGGTACATCCTGGTAGTAGAAAGGTGTACCTAATAAAGTGGTCAGTGAGTGTATAAAGACTATGACGTTCAATGCACAATTTAAAGAGTTGTTAGTGAGCTTTTGAGGAAGACTGGCACAGATTACAACACTCTGGATTTTTTGGGATGGCTAAGACTAGGTATTAAGTCGTGTTTGACAAAATGACAATAGTTTCTGTTGACAATAGAACAATATACAGTATATGTAAATGTAACAGTTATTAAGAAATCAATTATGTATCTGTTTTTCTAGCTATACAAACTAGCAAGATGATGCTAATAGAAAACAGATTCTGAATTAATCAAAGGCTGGCACTGTGCCTCACTGGGAAGCCTCACTCCTTCGGGTCAGACCCTACGCAGGTTCGAGACCAGTCCCCCTTCTGTGTGAGCGTACTTTTAAGTTCTTCCTACGTTATGTAGGTTTCCTCCCATAGTCAGAATCCTGTTGGTAGATAAACTGGCATCTATGAATTTCCAGCACTGTGTGTGTATGTGTGTGTGTGTTGGTTGTGGTCCAGGTATACCTTCCTTGTAGGGACCAGATGTCCCCACAATGTGAAAATGCCCATTTTTTTTTTCCTTTATGGGGACCAGGAACCTGGTCAATTAAATTTTTTTGCTTGGTTACTTGTGGTTATGGTTAGGGCTGGGTAGCGGTTAAGGTTGTCATAGTTAGCGTTAGCATTTTTCCCATAGAAATGAATGAGCGGTCCCCATAAAGATATGTTTACCCGACGTGTGTGTGTGTGTGTGTGTGTGTGTGTGTGTGTCCTGTGATCAGCAACCTGTACTGGATAAGTAGTTGGAAGATGGCAGAACTATATCAAAAAGCTTTTAGCTCCTAAATTAATCAGTCAAAGGGATTATATCAGTTAGGCACAGCTTAATCTTAGCTTCATTTAAGCTGTACAATGAAAATAGTTCTAATGATGATATTGGCATATGTCCATTCAGCCTCCATAGCATCTCCTGTTGATCCTTACAGTCGTAATTTGCAAGGTATCTGACATGGTTCCTTTCTCAAGCCTCTTAGTCTGAACCTTGTAAGAGACTCCTGTACCAACAATGGGCTGCTTACAGTATGTACTTTGCCAGCAGGAACAGAAAGAGTTCAGTGTTTGCTATGACTGACAAACGTCACAGTCTGTCAGGAGTGGGTGACAAGCGAATGTGTGAAAAACAGCTACAGCTGGCTACTCTCACTTTGCTACTGAGACCAATCCACGAGGCAGCTGGGACATCCTGCAGGGTGATGTGGGCATCCTGTGGCTGTGAGATAAGGATTTAAATGAAACGATCGTCTGGCACCTGTGTCTGGAGTCATTCTTACTCTAGGTGAAACGATGTTGCTGCTGCAGATTGTTAACAGTGCAAAACACTGCTTCACTGCTCAATATTTTCCAACCTGAAGTTAAGTGTGAGTTTAAGTTGATTGAGACATTCTACTGCTGGAACCCTACTCGTGACCTTTTTTCCATTGCAGTTATCAGCACTTCCTATCATTTGCTGATTTGTCACGACACTGCCATTGCACGCTCGGCCTGTATATCTTGATTTAAGCAGCGTTGATGTTTGCCACGACCCCTGCCATGCATTTCTCTGCCCCCCCGAGGTTTGGCCCCCACTTGGCCATAAACTGCCGTTACACTGGGGGGGGGGGGGTTACGGATGTGTGGAGAGCCCCAAAGTCACTTTTTCATTGGAGCCTCAAAAACATCCAACCCACCCCTGGTTTTAAGACTGTAATAATTTGAAAATACTCCAATATTTCCCACTGTGATTTAGATTTTGATGAAGCACAACTTTCTTTTAAATGGTACCATAGTGGTTGTCATTTCAGCTAACTCACAAGTTCCTGTTTGTTGCTGAGCTTGTGTTTTTTACATGGTATGTAGTATCATTGCACACTATTAATGCTATTGCAAATATTTCCAGAGAAAACCGTTTTCTTGCGATTGAATTACATCCCGATTGCTACAACATATGTGAAACTAGGAACCACTTAAACATCGTCTCCACTTCTAAATGTATTAGCATTTTATCATTGTTTTTTACTCATTACAAATAATTTCATAAATTTTCTCAAAACTATTAAAAGCTCATTGGATAACTGTTTAAAACACACTGAAAATGCATGGAGGCGGTTCATATAAAAATGATGCTCATAAATACAGATACCATCAGTGTCTGAATGAGACCACATATGCAAAAACTAACTCAGTAACCAGTTCTCATCCATCCATAACAGACCTCAATAGTTATCAATAAGCATTGATCGAGGTCGTCAAAGACAAGTATCTCTCTATGGTATGAGAGTGAGAGAGTTACAAAGAGGCTGTGGCAGAGGCACCCTGACTAGAGGACCTGGGAGGACATTGAAAGAGAACTGAACTTCCTAATGACATTTGGGCAACAGTAGACCGTTTTAATCAATCGTAAGCTGTCCATGACCAAAGCCAAGTAAAGGATCCAATCCTATCCAAGACATCACACATAGGCATCTATTGTCCACATTCTTCAAAATCACAATAACAAACGACAATATTGTAAAAAATTGTCGATTAATTCTGAATAGCTGCTTTATTTTGCAGAGAAACCATAGAAAGTCATTACAAAAACATGCATTTAGAGTAGTTGCTGTTTAGACAAAGTATACATTTGCTGACAGGTACAGTACAATACTGTAAGTAAAGCAGACTTTGCAGTGAAAACTCTTTGACGCTGAACTGGAGGCTGTCATTGTAGATACGGTTGTGGCAATGTCAGAGGCAGCAATAATTGTAGATCAGGAGCCATTTAAAAATGCCCTCACTTGTCATGGTTCCGGGCAGCTCGGGTGCGAGAACGTGGCATAGTGCACAAAAAGGGTGGACGACCCACTGGGGTTTATTAAATAAAACAGAAAACACTACAAACACAACAAAACCAAAAGGACCACGAGGGGTCAAAAACTAAAGGGGATAAATAAAAACTAAATAACAAAAACTGGGCAGGTGAGCAAAATACACACGACACACAAACTTCTCAATACAAATCAAACACAATCAACTACAATGAACCACTAGGGAACAGGACAGAAGCAGGGACTTAAATACAGAAACCAAACTGGGTAATAAGACTAACACAGGACAGGTGAGACTAATTAACAGAGACCAGGAAAACAGGGCACAGGTGAAACTAATAACTCAAAGGAACAACACAGGGAAACGAAGGACTAACCAAGGACACAGGGAAACAGAAACCAATACTAGGGAATTAAACAGGTAAAGGCACAAGCAGGGGCACAAGGAACAAAACAACCAACTACAAAACAACAGGGGCTGACCCTGACAGTCACTGGTCACAATCCATTGAGGCCTTAAACACAGTTACAAACAATGTTTGAATTGTGGGGGAAAGAAAAGATAAAAATGTGTTTTTGGGGTGACGTGGGGGTCCCCTTAAAATGTCACTGCCTCTGCCACCATCGCCGCCGCCATCCACACTGTCACCGCCGTTGATGAACAGCCTTTTTTGTGGCCAAGGCTGCCCCCCCCCCCACGGTCACTGGGCTGCCCATCCCCACCCCCCCGGGCTCTTTTCTTTGTAGAAGTAGCTTGGGAACCAACGCAAAATTATTATGGGTCAGACAGCCGACTGGCACCCCCCCCCCCAAACACAGGCTTTTCAAGGGGCATGTGGTCAAACAGGGAGGCATGGCTTAGGGTCAGTTTTGCCTACTGGGGAGGGGGAGGCAGTTTTGCAATCATCAGCAGCTCACTCAAGTTCCTGAGGTTAAAATAGAGGCAATCCTCTGTGTGCAGGTAAGAATTATTCTGTATCACTGTAATTACTAGTCTTGCTATATGACACATTCATCCAACCTATAATTTTCTTCATGAGTATCTTTGTTCTTTATGGAGTTATGGATCTTGGAAGGTGAAGGATTTTTATGTGGATGAAGTTTCTATCTCCCTAAAGCAGAGGAATCCAAACTGTGTGTGAAGGATTTATGGGGGTGTGCAGGTGAGGGGAAAAAACAGGGGACTGTGTCAGGGATTTAATGGGGGGGGGGCAGACCTATTTAAAAATCGGAACCAAAAATACAAAAAAGAGAGAGATTTGGAGTAAAAAAATTCCCTTGACTTTCATAAGCCATGTACAGCGAAACAGGTACATCCTTCCCATTGAGCTGTGAGGTAAAGTTTGTTTGGGGTCACTAAGTGTGTGTGTGTGTGTGTGGGGGGGATAAGGACAAATATATCAGCCCTAGGGGGGGCCTGTCAAAAAATGTTTGAATACCACTAGCCTGAAGCAAAGAGACATATGGGAAGCATCACTGGTCAGAGGGTCACTGTTACAGTGCCAGGTTAAAGGGACCCCATCATCGCCACGTGTGCAGCTATTGCCAATACTGATGTCCATATAACAATACTTGACATGTCACTGTCCACCGCTGTTGTCACTGTCCATGAGTGCCACCTTGTCTACATATGATGGTGATGGTGCAGTTCCTCCATGCCTATTCTCCTTCAACCCGAATGTCTGTATTGAAGGTGTTGCATGCTGGTTGCCTAGCAGTCCATGGATGGATGATCCATAGAAGGAGGTATTTCCTGGGGGGAGGACATCCCATGTGACACTGACAGGAACATGTAGCCTAATGGTCAGGAGTGGATTGAAGATAAAGGCCTGAGTGTTTCTCCAAATTCAGTCAGAAGAATTTAAGGGAAAGAAAAAACAAAGGCAAAATAAAAAATCATAGAGTAAAGCAAGGGCAACACTACGGAAGAGGATTAGGGCCACCATGAACATATTATTTGAATTCTGACTTTAATCTCAGAATTCTGACATTTTTCTAAATTCAGAATTCTGAGATTAAAGTCAGAATTCAAATAATATTTTCATGGTGGCCCTAATCCTCTTCCATAGAAACACTGCATCACTTTGAGTGAAAAATTGTTGTTTTTGATATTTTGTATGAGGGGGTATGCAGTATAGGAACTGGACTTTGAAATGCTGTAATGTTATTACTTGATTGTATGTGGTTCCTAAACTATATTCATTTCATTAAAGATCAACACACTAAAGAAAATTATTATTTTTTAATTTATTATTTTATTATTATATCAATTTTTGATTATTGTGGTTCCAGGGAAAATGTTATATTTTTACTTGTTGTTTTTCTGCATTTATCTTTAAAGAATACGTAAGTACACAGGTGCAGGAATTTGAACCAAGCTGTGACATCTTTTTTCTATTCTTTTTTTTTTGGGAGGGGGGTGGTTTGTTGGGGGTTGAAGACTGTGTTTAGCTGAATTGCCCTAGATTTTCTTTGGTTCCTTCTCTGGGTAGGGGGTGACTCTTTACCAGGGCTGCACGAAAAGGAAAGGAGGACACGTAGGAGCCTTTCAGACCTACATTAGACGGGCTTATGCATGTGAGAGGTTGTTTTTTTTCCATATGACTGCGTTTGTTTCCTGAGAGCCGTTAAGAGTCATGGGCCCACCAGGGGGCAGAGTAACACTGGAAGGAAGGAGCAAAGTTGAAAGTTTAGGTGTAGGAGGGCTGTTACATCATACTTGTTTCTATATTTGGTATGAAGCAACCACGTAATAAAGTTGCCTGTGTTTTTGGGGGCATGTATATAGGAGTATCTAGGAGGTCCTGTTTAATTATGGCCAATAAAACTGCTGGCTGGAGGTACAGTGATGGCATAATGTGACTATATATCAAAACCACATTAAAGGCATGTTTTATAAATTATTTAAGAAATAATTTTTACGATGAAAACGTTTGCTTGTTTGTTTGTTTGAATCAACATTCAGTGAAGCATGCAGGAATGGAACAAACAATCTCTGCTCAGTACTGATTTAGTGATACACTGGTCATCATTTTTCATTTTGGAGACAGATGCGTTGTCAGTCAAAATGTCACTCTACCTTTTTCTCTCTATCAGATCTATTCCTCTTCAGTAAGCCTTTCAAATCATAGCCACTCCATTGCCTCTGAAGCGGCATCACGTTCTGTAGCTCTACGGTAAAATGTTTTATTACGTGATACATGCCAAGTCCCTGTATTTGTTCAGGTGCAGGCACAGGCATGGAGAGAGAGTTATGGGTATTCGTCCAGTGAAGCAGCAGGACACAGTGGATTCCTGGGTCACAGATATGTTATCCAGCCGTTTGTTGAGTCTTTATCCCTACAAGGCAGATATTTTAGATGACGCAGATGCGAGAACCATTAAGACAAGATTTGAGAGAGGTCATTAATGTATCACCCTGCAGATACTGTATGTTATATCGTGTGCCAAATCTATAGGAGTCCCTCCTCAGATAGGCCACAAATTGTGCATGAAATATAAGCTGTATAATGACTATGCGGTTTTATTATCACAGACAGAGTCTTTTGACACCATATGGTTGTTGAAATAATGGCTATATATATATATATATATATATATATATATATATATATATATATATATATATATATATACACACTGTATATGTGTGTGTGTTTGTGTTGTTTTTAGTGTGTTGTACAACGTAGTACATGATACTGTACTAAACAGCATCTGTACAATGTATGTAAGGTCTGTACAAAAATAAGAAAACATAGGCTGCATGCTGCCGTCTCTTTATGTTTGACTGTAGTGGCTAGAGTTTCGTGTGTTGATGGTGCTTTCTACATGAAAAGGTGAAATCAGTTCTTTATAATGCAGTTGGACAGGTGACTTCCTAAAGTTTTGTCTAAAGTGTTTTCCTTCAATTAATTGGAAAAACATGCTTTGTGGTATCTGTCTTTTTTTTTTTAACTATCCAATAAAGATTAGGGCCACCCACTGCCCTCAGAACACCTTCAGTCCTTTATGGAACCTGTGGATAGTGGGATATTGCCCCATTCTTCAAGAAGAACAAGCTCCACATGAACACAATAGAAACTACAATAAAGTTTATTTAGATCTGCTCACTGGGGAGGCCGTGGAAGTCATTTGACTTCATTCTGATGTTCATGAAACCACTTTTGAATTTATTCACCGGTTTGTATACGACATGAGAACGTTATTTTGGAATACTACTCCTTGGGGTGCTCTTGGTCCTGCAAAATAGCCTCATATTCGTTGGATGCTATACAGCCATGCAGAACAATCATCATCCCTAATGTCTCCCATGAGAAATGCCCATATCATTACAGATCCCTCAGCATGTATCATAGCTGACACTGGCCTAGGATAGCAGCAATTTCCAAATGGCAACCCAACCATAAATTCTTGTTTTCAGGCTCAGAGTCATAGATGTTCTGATTCAGTTCTGTGGTCATTCTCTAGGTCCCGCTTTTGTGGCAATGAGGCACAGGACGTGCGGGCAAATGCTTCACACGGGGCTAGATTTATTTGGAGAACATACAGTATAGATTGTGGTAACTAAGGGACTGGGGTCACCAACTGAAAAGCAAATTTCCAAACTATGTCCATCCAAGGAAATGTTGTTGGGAAAATTCCTGAAGACTTCTGGAAACTTAACGAAAGCTCTTTGTTGGATTACCTGAGGACTGAGTGAGTTTTGGCTCCTGATACTGTAACGTAAGATGAAAAAGCCTGACTTCAGGTTGTGGAGAAAGCAAAAGCAACAACAAATGGACTGAGTGAGTTTTGGAAATTTGCTCTGCACTTAAGGGGAAGCACCTCTTTCCGCAAACAGGCAGACATGGCGCCAACAGGAAGCAAGAACCACCCCCCCCCCACACACACACACACACACACACACAGGCTGTTGTCATCCTCAGGCTCATCTACTTTTGCCATTAGGGAGTTCATAAGCAATTTGCTAACCCTTTTGTCTCCTCTCCAGCTTAGGGGAAGACAGTTTCACTCCCTGTCTGGGGCAATTAATGGCCGCCAGCCACATTCTGTTGCCACTTCTTGTTGCCAGCTGTAAGGAAACCAAAGTTACTTTTGCCTTACATCAGGGGTGGCCAATCTTATCCGCAAAGGGCCGGTGTGTGTGCAGGTTTTCGCTGCAACTCCCTAATTAGATTACTAATTAGAGGACTGATTGGCTGAAGAGTCCTCACACCTGGGTTTGAACAGCTGACCTACAGGTTATCCCAAAACCCTGCATACACACCGGCCCTTTGCGGATAAAATTGGCCACCCCTGCCTTACGTAGTGCTTATCGCCCCCTACTGTTGAGCAGTGGATCACCAGTGGACTATCACATATCCCTATAACTGTTCATCCATCCCTATCAGTGAACAAAGTTAAATAATATTACATCACAGGCATCTACATCTGATGGCTTAGTATTCATTTTTGTTGTATAGGTTTACACCAATATAAAACCTATTATTGAAGAATGCTACTGTATTTGATTAATTTGTGAAATAAAAAAATCTGGATTTTATGAATTATGTTCCAATTATTATATTTAAACCACAAGGCAAATCCTAGCAAACTACTGTAATGAAATGTTGCATGGCCTCAACTTCTTGATGAACAGACCCAAGACAAATCCAACTGCTCCAGGAACCCTGCATTCGCAAGTCTACCTCACCTTGAATGAAGTAGGGATTTAACTGAATGAATCTAATTGCATGAAGTAGGGATTTAACTGCAGACCAGGGATTTATGTATATGTCTTTTATTCTGGAAAAAACTGCCAATGATAGGAAGATATTTAATAAAATTGTACTGAAGCAAAGTGTGACTTCTTTTTGTTATAGTTCAATGATATGAAGAAAAAAATTCATCAGTCACACAGGCACCAATCCTGGCTTCCCAAGCAGAAGCCTGTGAATTTTACACAAATCAGTGGAGACGAGTGTTAAGTGGAACAAAACAGTAACTGCCACGCCTTCCTCCATTTGGAATAGACTTCTCTTCTCTTACAACTGTTATTTTCTTATTCTAGGATGTTGATTTCCATACATTTTACATGCAAAAAGAAACTACTTGCCCTTTTGGTTAAACCTCTTTGGTTTTAGATGAATGTTAGTTTGCTACTTAATGCCAAGATTCATACTATTTGAAAGTGAGTGATGACATGGTTGTGAAAATGCAACATAAGTGCTTTGTGTACCTCTGTTTCCCTGAATTCCGAAATTACCTCAAACAGTTGCTGCTTGTAAATAACAGTGGTCACATGATCCCTGACTGCATAGCTTCTCTGTTTGGGAGATATATATATATATATATAAGCATCATACATTTATATATAAGCAACATACACTTTATTACAGTACAAACAGAAATCTATTATGACATGCTGAAGAAAACTTTACTTGTGAGTTACTGGGAATGTAATACAGCCAAACAAAAAACTAACACTAGCAAACAAAATTTAAATTGGTATAAGACAATTGCAATTTCAGTACAATTTAAGATAAACAGGAAAAAAAACTTTTGACAGTTAAAACAAACATACATTTTAAAACCACCTTAAAGTATATTGCAACAGGTCTGAAATGACAGGGTTAATCAGTGATGAGATGAGACAGCAGGGGTTTTATGGGTAGTCACCACAGTAGGTAAACACAGTGAACACGTTCAGACAACACAAACAGAGCTCAAGCAAGCCCATTCATTGGCAGCTGCCTCAATATCTCAGCAAAGAAATATGTAATATTTCTCCTTGGGATTTCAGGACTCCAGGCAGATTTACACCTTCAGTTGTCTAGCACCGTGCCCTCTACTGGTCTGCAAATCTGTGTTCTGTTCCCGAGTTTAATAAAAGTGGCTGAATTTCAATTCTCTTAAAGAATATTACTGAAATTCCTTCACCACTCAAAATATGAAGATGATTATTACTGCAATATCATTGTTGTTATTGTCAATAATATAGCTTTTTATGCTTAATATTAATTATATGCTAATCCTAGCTAGGAGGTAGTGTTGGAAGGTACCCAACCTTTTGAAGCACATTGTTTATTATTATTATTATTCCATTTTCTGAAACTGCTTGCCCTATTCAAGGGCATGGGAGATCCAGAGCCTATGGGCACAAGGCAGACAACAGCCCAGGGTGGGGCACCAACCCATTGTAGGGCACACTTACACACCACTCACTCAAACATGTACACCTATGGGCAACTGTGAGGGGAAACTGGAGTCCTTGGAGGAAACCCCACGACGACACGGGGGAGAACATGCAAACTCCACACACGGAATCCCAGTGAAGACGCAAACGCTGGTCCCAGAGGTGGGAGGCAACAGTGCTAACCACTGCACCACCATGCCATCCTGTAACTCTTCTTCTTCTTCTTCTTCTTCATCTTATTATTATTATTATTTCAGATGCTAAAGCCAAATAAAATCTTTAAAAAAGCATTTTTGAATCTGTCTTGTACACATAACATGGGGTGTCACGGTGGCTTAGCGGCCATCACTGTTACCCCACGCCCATCTGTATCCTGCCTCCTCTGCGTTTCTGTGTTGAGTTTGCAGTTAGCTTACCTGCCATCTCTAAATTGCCCACAGTGTTTAATTGTGCTTGTGTGTGCCCTGTAATGGATCGAATTACAGTTTCAAATTTTCAACACTAGATGGCAGGATTGTACTAATTGTAAATTGATTAAGACGTCACATTAGCTTCGATCTTGTTCCAATAACTCAAAAGGAAGAAAATTGAGTAAATGAAACACATCTGCTTCCACCCACACTGCCGTACAGTAAAACACTGCTAAGACTGGAACTGGATCGTTTGAGCTCTCTTTTAAATTGTAACGTAATATCTCAGAATATCAGAATAACAGAGCGTGAAAATGACAGTAAATACAAAATCCACAATAAAAGCAAGGCACACCCTTTTCCTCAGTTGCAGTATTGGCATAGTTATTGTGTTTTGGCTTTATGAGGCAGCATAGCTCAGCTCAGCCATAACTATCCACCAGGCCTTACATCCTTCTCCAAAAATGACATCCATCCATCCATCCAACAGCAGCTTACTAATACTTCTAAACAACATAATTTGACTGTTTAGCAAATGGGCCCCTAAAATGTCTCAATCTCATTCTCAAAACCACTTATTTTCTTGTATTAATGGCCTCTGCACTACTCACACTGAGCCTTATTTTCTCTCACCTACTGATCCCCCCTCCCCCCCACACATACACACACACACACACACACACACACACACACATCCCATTCGTTATAATCCTACATGTGATTTTTATCAGCGTAATTTTGGCACTAAACATTAGGATATACAAAGTAGGAGTTTCTCTGTTCTTAAGTGAAGCCTTTGTCTCCTTAAGTATGCCTTCTTGAAAACCTTTCATAGGGACCTACTGTTTCAAATTCACTTGGGTGTACATCAAGGCTCAGTCACTGGCCACCTACTATCCTGCCATTTGTTCTGTTTTTGGCACTGCAACTGTCATGGAGCCAAGGTCCAATTAAACTTTCCTGTGCCACTGTCATGGCTGTAATCCACGTAAAGAGTGGTATTTCTAAATCCAGTGTTTACTGCAGTGTTTTATGCAGTGCTTTCTTACTCCAGGATTTCTGTAGGGGGCTCTATTGAAACATTCAGCTGTGATAAAATTTAACCTACATTTTAATAAAAAGGAAGCAATTTTATCCAAAAAAAAATCTCTCTGCTACTTCAAGGTGGATATTGCATGGATATTCCAACATTTAGTAATCGGTGTTAAGTACTATAGAATCAGTGACCCAGTGAAGGTCTCAGAATGATCCAAAGTCATATAAAATGGAAGAATAACTCAAGTGAATCATGATGGACAGAGAACCCGTACAAGAACATTATAGTTTCCTAGCCTTTATTTCACTAGGCAATGATGTATATCATCAGAATATCTGAGATGTTTAATCATCAATTAATTAACATTAGTGTGTCAAGGTTTATGAAATTTTAAATGAACAGGCTGTAGCATATCTTCTGGACAAATATTTGGAATAATTATGCTACAAAAATGTGTATAACAAATAAAATTGCTCCCTAAACCACATTGGACCTTTGGGATGTTTGGACTCACTGGTGCAAGTATCATGGGTGATGATGTTTATATATTCAATGTGGCAGTAAACGTAAGGCTTGTACTTGCTTAAATCAATTGATCCTGGGAGCCAAACGGTTTTGCTGAGGTAGAGCTTAATCCTCAATACAGGGAGTCAGAATTTGAAATGGTTTGTGGAGATGCTTAATAATTTGATCCCCATCCACACCTTAAGCATGCAAAATTAGAAAGTGCCAGAGTCATAAAAAGCATACAGAAAGGCACTCTCAAGGATTTCATTTTTGTGGAGCAAAGGATTTTAATGCGTTGTTCTCAGACTCATGAATATATCGTCAGGTCTAACATAATCCTCAAGGTGTGCATGCTTCATCTTTGGAGCAGAACAGCCAATTTGTGTAGATCAGTCAGCCTTGAAAATGTTTTCAACTGTTTGTTGTGAAATCAATGATTTTTCTTTGCCTTAAAGTACTTAGCACTGTGCACGTTATCTGTTTCTCATACGTTAATCCATGTTTTTCAAGATTTCTGCTTGGTTTCTCATAGCCTCTCTGGATTTCCCATTGGAAGTATAGGAACATTATTAAATTGAGAAAAACAGGTTTGCGTGTTTTAGCTCTGTGCTATTTTGACCAAGGACCACTGGTGGACATAAGCAGGTCAGGGGCAAGTAAGAAACTGAAAGACAAACCCAACCTTTCAAACCAGATGTTTCTAGTCCAACAATAATAATGTGTGGTCTGGGGTTACTGTCTGAATAAAAGTCCACATTTGGAACAAATTAATGAGAACATGCAATGACAATCAAACCGACTCTCTGTCCCAAGATGCAATGCAGCCCTGCCCTACCATTCTCATATTATCACAATGAAAATCCAGACCCAAACCATCTGCAGGTCATATGTAATAGATGGCATAGACACTCGAGGGCCAGTGTTTGCTTGATGCTTCTCTTAAACATGCCATTCTTATTAATGACACCTTACAGCACATTCCCAGGGTGTGAACAAAACCTGCCTTCCTATAGCTTCCTGTCTGAAATCGGAAGAATGAAGTTTTTTCTGCATGACATCCATCTCAACATGCTCAGAGCCCCCTGGACTATTTCAGCTGTCAGAGACAACCCCCCCATAGTCTAACTTTTTATTTCCACATTTAATATTTTTCTCTTTTAAATCTATTGATTTACTCATGTTTTAATCATGCTTTGAATGTCTATTCTCTTATATACTTTTAATCTGAATTTGATTTTCTTTGTGTTTTGTATTTTTCTTACAGGTCAAGCAACTTTGAATGATTGCAGCATATGAAAGCTGTTCTGTAAATAAACTTGCCTCACCTTGCCTTACAATGGTATAGTTTACAATTTTTTATTAAACATGCTTATTTGAGGCCCCTTGTCAGCAGAGGCTCCCAGGTAAATCCATGCATTAAAGTGTCCCCAGTAGCCACTTATGTGTGATGAGTTTGGCACCAACCCAAAGCAGCAAAGCAACACTCAGGATTGCAGCCCATCACAGGGGACACCCTAGGGGCATTTTAGAGGCGCCAATTCACCTGACTTCAGGAACGCAGAAGGAGAAAGCCCACGTGAACACAGGAAGAATACTTCAAAATTACAGGGGGAAATTATGGAACCCACAGCCATAAAGGTGTGGGAGAACAGAGCTAACCACTCAGTCACCCGACCTCCCTAAGGTGATGTGGAAAGAACTGCAAATTAAACTACATGAGTTCATATGTTATACATGAGCATTATATACTTCTTTTGACGTGTTCATATGAAATCCAGTTCTAGATATTCCCTCAAAATATTTTTATATCTTCGTTAGTTTCCTTTGTTCAAAGAAAAATAGTTTAAATTCATGCAAATAAACCTAAAAATATCAAATTTAGTCCTACATCACTCTGTACTTATAAGTACATTTTTAATAAACCCGTTCTAGGTTTGCATACTGGTATGATGCAATTTTTGCATGTCCCTCTTAAATAGTTGCTTAAGCTACGGCAAGCCGGACAGCAGCACTGAAGCTCCGCTATGGATTCTCACACCAAACTGAAGTCGTAAGCTGGACTGAAACAGCCGTTATCTTCTCTCAGACCCATCACAGAGTAGCTTTACTGCAGCGCTTTGGCCCATTATCCCACTGAAAGGAAAATTCTCCGTGAAAGCAGGTAAGATTTACACCATCCGCCTCTCACTCACGCCTGAGGGGCTTCTCCGTCTCTGTGGATGAGAAGCAGCCGTAATTTTACATCTGCACTTCATAACTTACACTATTACTTTAGCTGCTGAAATAACTTCATGTTCAGGCAGTCTCAAAAAATGCAAAAAAATTTTTTTTATCATTTTTAAGTAAACAACCATTAGGCATGGTAATTTAATCAATACCATGTTTATGTTACATTATGACAGGTAATTTGCTCATTAATTCTTCTTCTATACTGTTTGTCCTATGCAGGGTTGCATGGGAGATCCAGATAACTGAGAAATAAAGTTAATCAACTAAACAATTTATAAAAATATAATGTAAAAATGGAAACATATAAAACAAGGGGAAGGAGAGTCAGTTGACTAGCACTATCCAGGGTCTCTCGGCCAACATGTCGCACCCTGGGTCTGTAACTTGATATCTTTGGTTCACCTGGAAAACTGGAACCAGCCTTGTGGTCCATAAAACCAATTTTCCCATTTTAGGTACCTCCACCCCCACAGATGAATGAAAGTAATTCTGCCGTCTCGTCAAGGGGATACTTATGTGGTTTTTTTGTCTTCAATTGCATTCAATTGCATATGTATCATCTGCTGTTTTGTTGTTTTGCTTCACCAAATTAAAGTCATTATGACTCCTTGCCTCAAGATAATTCCCCTGATTGCAGCTAATTTGAAATTTTGTTACTGCTAGTTGTGCTCACAAGTTTTTTTCTTTTTTCTTTGTAGAGCTGCTCTTACAGTGGCTATTGTTTTTTACGTTCCTGCTTCCTACAAATTTTTAAGCAAAAAAGAAATGAATAAATTATTTTTAGAAATTATAGGATTTATTCATTAGTATGATTCCTAGGCCTATCTTTTCGAACAGCTACAATAGCATATATGCCTGTTGACTATTCTGGGACAACGGAAGCTATCGACTAATGAGTGTGTTTTGTGTTTTTCCAAAAATGATCAAGTTAATTCTTTGGTAGTGACCTAATGGGCTCTGTCTGCCCTGAACATGGACATTTGTCCAGCAGATGTGTATCTGTGCAAGGCACAGTGGGAATCAGCTCTCCATCTGGAGGTCTTTAGGACTCATCCTCGATCTGAAATGAATTCACCAATTACGCTATTATAGCGCTATGATTTTTAGGTTACTTGAATAAAGTAAAGCGTTAATGGAATAAGAAAGAACATACTAGCTATTAAAAAAGGAAATAAAATGAGATTCTGTTATTTGACGATCATATCTAAATTGCTCTTTCCAAGATGCACATATAAGCATGATTATTATAATCATCATTATCATAAAGTGGTATAATTTATCAGTAACAGTACAGCTTTTCCCCATGTAACATGAGGGGAAAAAAATCTATTACATTAATCATTGATACACTATGCACGCTATGTAATAATGTTTCCTGACTTAGTCCTTAGATAAGTCCCAGAAATGCTTAGTTAACACAGACTCTTGGGGCTACTTTAATAGTAGCACTAATACAAATAAACAAGACCACACATTCAAACCAACTGGGCACCATTTCACAGCAGGGAAAGTAGCTTTTAATATTAATGATGCCTGAGGCTTCCAACACTGTTTCTAATGTAGAGACACGGTCTTTAGAATGACGGAGTCAGCACTGTATAAAACTGTAAACACTGAGCTCAGTGACCTTCACTCATTTGTAATCCTGCTAATGTTGTTATACAAAGCTGATGTAAAGCCCCTTGGCTTCATGCATAGGGCAGAGATCTGAATGGGCTGACCAGGGCCTGTACCTCTTTGTGTCTCACCTAGCAAATACAGTTTACTGTGTGCAGAAAGTTGGCCTTGATTTTAATACATAGAACATAGAACTTAGAAGCTTTGTCTGATCTGTTGATTTGTTCTTTGGTAGTTATATTAATCCATCTTTGACATGAAGCAACACCCTGAAACATAAACATAAAAAGTTATGAACTCATATGCTTTAAAATCAAGAAAGGGGAACATACCTTAAGCAGATAGGACTCAGACTAGGCTAAAATGAGAATACATTATCGGACATCATCATCGCATCACACCATTGGCCTTCAGCCTGAAGCCTCCAGCCAGTCGCTTCTCGCTTATGAAGCTTTCTTTGTTTCACGGTCTGAGCGCACTGGCAAACTGCAACAGACACCGCAGACCCAGTACGCTGGACATTTCACAGTTCACCGGATGCAGGAGAACACTCTAGTAGGACCCCACACTAGGGAAAAACTTCCAAGCCAACGTAGAAGATACCTGCTCACTTTTCCCTCCTTAAATCTGAGCTGAGGGCTAGTGTCTTTCGCTCTGGCGAGAGCCGAGCTCCCAAAGCTACCAGATTTGCTGCACCCAAGCATGACAGTGAAACAAACACGCCGTCTAAACTCAGTCCGGTCCTTTGGCACCGTTTCCTGGCCCCATCCAACCACCTCCCCCCACCGCCAATGTCCAGCATCTGCCATCAAGTCAATCAGCGGGAGCGGCTTGTAACAGACGGAAAACACGGCGCCCCCTGGACAGCCGCAGAGCCAGATGCCTCACCAATCTTGAGACGTCCTCAGACTGAACCTCTCCGCATATGCTTCAGCAAACTGTAGTAATCGTGCTTTTCATTTTTGAGGAGGTGGGCCAGAACACCCTGGGACCCCCAGTGGTGTCCATTTCCCTCCCCACTGAATCACATTATTTTCAGAAAAATAAAGTCCAAATTTTGCTTTACCTGCGAACAGGTTTCAAAAGCATTTGCTCCTTTTTACTTTGAATTCTGAGTCATAGGTAAACAACAGGTCCCTGGCAAAACAGACTCAGGAGAAATCAATAAATGTAACGATCCATGTCCACATTACCAACACCGTGGCCTATATTCTTCTTAGTAAATTGGTGTTTAACTGATTAAATTGCAAATTAATGCTAAGGATAAGTAGAGAGGTATACAAATGGTTTTCCATATTTTACAATTAAAGGAAAATTTGTTTCACCTAATTAATTTAACAAACATCCCAGATGTCACACTGCCATATCTAAGTGTGGGATATGTGGGTGGCGGAGAGAGGGGGTGTGTGAGTCACCAGAGGTAGACAACAGTATTTAAAAATGACGATAGGCTGAATTAACACATACAGTGCAAAGTAGTGGGGAAATTCAAAGAATGAAAAAGAAAAATTCCATAAGCACAAACTAATATGAAGACTATAGTAAGAAAACCATATAAAAAACTTTCTTCTTCAGACCACACTTTCACCCAGATCACTTTCAAACCAGAAATTATAAACCTTGATAGTATCTAATCCTCCCGCTGACCTAAGTCAGCACATACCACAGAAGCACTGCATGAGTGTTAGTTACATGACCATAAATTGATTCTGATTAAACAATTTACCAATCCACATTAGTCCATTACATTACATAAGAAACATGATACAAATAATTAAAAAAATAAAATAGAAAGTCCATTCCCCACAATAAACCAACCTGGCCCCCTTTAACCAGGCAGGCAAGTGCAATTTGGGTCCTTTTGGAAAAGATAAACAAACACAGAAGGCAACAATTTTTATGTTCCAAAATATTGTAGAACCAGTAGCCTACATTGTTTTTATAGAGATTACATTGATTATGCAGAGTTATCCAGTTATACAACAACAACAACAAATTTATTTTTGTATAGCGCATTATCACAACATTACATTGTCCCAAAGCGCTTTACAGCATCCCCACCCAAAGCCCCCAGTGAGTAAGCCATAGGCGACAGTGGCAAGGAAAAACTCCCCAGAAGGAAGAAACCTTGGGAGGGACCAGACTCAAAGGGGGAGCCCATCCTCCAGGGGCCGGCAGGGAGAGTCAAATACAGTTAGATCTGAAACAATACAGAGTTAGAGATTCTCCAAGCAGGCTTTGTTTGTGTCCTGGGTATGACATTAAACTGCATCCGGACCAGCAAGCAGCCCTCCAACTTGCAACGAAAATGTTGGGGTTGGTGGTGGGATTGACACTCGACCCATCGTAAAAACCTCACCTAGCTTGGTGGACAGGACTCTTTGCTGCCCTCTGTGGATGTAGCCCTGCTGGAGCCGTCCCCAGGAAGGACACATGCATCACAAAGCAGATGGGGGAAAGCCCTTGGGAATCCCGTCCCCGGAGGAGTCAAAACCATTGGGGAACCAATGGGGTTCAGGCCTGTTGGGGATCCAAACTGGTATGGAGCCGTGGTGTCGTCCTCTGCACAGCAGCACTTGGGTCATAATTTGATGCGACCCATCCGGGTAGGCACATGGAAAGTCTTGTCCCTCTGGTATGATGACCATCTCCCCCTGCTGGCGGATCTCTGTAAGTGGGTAAACCTATTATTGGTCTGGTTGCTCTGGTGGCTGCAATATTCAGGTAACAGTTTTTGTTGTGGCTGAACAGCTCCTCCCAATGGTGTCCAATGTCACTCTTTTCAATGAAAGCATTATGAGACTCATATTATGACACACTTTCCATGTCTTGTCTGTTATCTCAGTGTATGCACTGACCGTGCAAGACATTTTATTTGCAACTTCGCTCAGTGGTTGATGGGTGCCCACAAGGTGACACTCCTCTGGTCATTGGTGACTTCAATGTGACGACTGGGACTGACAGGGCTGGCTATAGGATGGTGTCAGTCCCCACAGGTGATTGAGGTGAAAGTGGTTCCATGTTCCTTCACTTTGCCAAAGGTCAGAGTCTGTGCATTGTTAGACTTGGTACTCCAATACTAGTAGTATGGGGAAGGAGATCAATCACATTCTTCTGGGCAGATGCTGGAGGCTCCTAGAGAAGAGCAGCATCTTCAGAAGTGGCCAGTTTGTAACCACAGATTTGTTGTTGCCACTCTGAAGATTCAACTTAGGTCCAGTACGCTTTGACCTGCTAGGAGAATGAGGCTGGACTTTGTCAGACTCAAAGATCAGGCTGTTTCTAAAGAGGTTTCATGCAGTTTGTGTGAGGAACTTTCAAACTTTGATGCAACTGCTGATCCTAATGAAATGTGGGTGACCTTCCATGACAACACCCTGTAGGTTACTGAAGGTTGTGTTGATGTTGTCAGTGTTTCCTGAAGGAGGAGCTTCATCACACAGGGCTCCCTGGGTATTATCAAGAGTCATTGCAGCACAGCTTGATGGCAACTCAAGTCTGTCCTGGGAACTGAGAAGGATGGTTGGGTGACACACTGGTCTAGTGGCAGTTGGGACCCGCTCAGCTGGCTATTTTGAAAAAATGTTTAAAGCTGATCCTCCAGCTAGGATATTGGTGATCTCTGGTGTTCACTGGTGTTCTTGAGGCTGATCCTCTGTTTAGCTGTGAACCACCCAGTCTCACTGTGATTGCATACCTGGTGAACCAGCTGAGGGTAGGGAAGGCCACAGTGATCTGTGGTATCTGGGGTGACTTCTCCAGGCTGGTGGTAAGGCTGGCGTCCTGGTGTTGCAAGCAATCTTTGGTTTCGTTTAGGAGACAGGCAAATGGGACTTGTTGTCTGAAAAGGGAAGGGTGATCACCTGGATAGTGACAGGAGGATAACACTGCTTTCAATGCTGGATACGGTCTTTGTTAGGGTTACCCTCAACAGGATCCGTAATCACTTGCTCCAGCAGTCTAGTTTTACACCGAAGAAATCTACCGTTGACCGCATCCTGGCAGTGAAGGTTCTCATTGACCACATCGACCACGTGAATCTCGGCAGGGTTTCTTTGCAACCTTTGTTGATTTTCATAAATGGTTTGACTCAATTGATAGACCTGCCCTGGTAGACATCCTGAGACTTTGAGGGATCTCCTTGAAATTGCTGGATGTCATAATTGACCTGTACACTGGTACTGTGAGTGCAGTGCAGAGTAAAGGCAGAACCTCTGCATTTTTCCCAGTGGATTGTGGCTCATGAGAGTCTGAGCAAGCAGTCTGAATGTCAGGGATTGTGGGTGTCCTGGATCAAAACCAAGATCCAGACCTCTTAGGCACAGTGATAAGAAGTGTGCCTCTCTGTGGAGATAATGCCGACCTCACCGGAAGGTCACTTACCTTGGCAGTGACATTCATGTTTCTGATGACTCTTCCTTTGAAGTCAGTAGACAGATTGGGAGAGCGTGGGGGGGTCATGATGTGGCTGGACAGGGGTGTTTGGTGCTCCCAATATCTTTGAAAGAGGGCGAAGGTCCGCATCTTTAGAGTTATGGTGCTCACTGTCTTGCTGAATGGCTGTGAGACATGGACACTATCCAGTGACCTGAGACAAAGACTTGGACTCCTTTGGTACTGTTTCTTCGGAGAACCCTTGGGTACCACTGCTTTGATTTCGTGTCGAACAAGCGATTGCTAGAGGAGTCCTGAAGGAGGCGCACTACCTGCATTGTGAGGGAGCATCAGTTCCGGCACTATGGCCATAAAGCGCACTTCCTTGAGGGTAATCCGGCTTGCAGGACCCGAGCGGCTGGACCAAGTAACACCTGGCTATGGCAGATATATGATACTGGTCTGCATGTTGGCTTGGGGGCTGGTTGTAAGGTGGGCAGGCATGTGCACAGGTAGGGCTCAACCTGTGCAGAGCACATGCCCTTTTTGTAATTACACTCGGAAGTGCCCTTTTTTTTGGGGAGTTTTTTTTTTTTAAATAAATCAATGCTATTGGTAACCCTTTACGTCTGTTTGTCTTTTTAACAAATATTTAACCAATTAAAGGCATTAAAAAGCGCATCTCTTAGAACCGCTCAAACTGTCAGTCAAACTTCACAACTCTGCCCCCTGAGCGCCGCGAACTTACGTTTCAGCGCATCAGAGACAGAGTCATAGAGCAGAAGCAGATGAACGTCTTCGTCTCGTAACGGTAAAATATCTTGTTGTTTGAATAAGTGCAACGTTGTCTTTATGAAATAAACACTAGTATGTCTATAAAGGTTCATATAATGCATCACCACACCGGTGTGATGTTGACGTAATGCGATGTCGTCGTTTTAATGATGGACAAATTGCACACATTCGCTGGTCAAAAACCCGCGGTGTAACTGCATTTGAGTTTGACACAAAGCAACCGAGTGATCCTTGTCAGCCAGGTAAAATATATTATAAGAAATTTCTATTTTGATTTTATGGCTATCTGCTGAATGTGCTGATGCATGTAAATTACATGATGTAATTTGTTAACATTTCATCATATTATATAGCTAGTTATCAATACTAATTAAATATAATATAAGAATATTATTGTGTGTTATTTTTTTGGTGGTGAAGGGGTTCGTGGAGGGGTTGGGGGGGTGCCCTTTTTTCAGTTTCAGCACATGCCCCTTAAAAGGTCTGTGCACGGCCCTGAAGGTGGGTGCAGTGAGGCTTTGTAGCACTGCATGCTCCCAAACCAGCTTTGTAGCACTGCATGCTCCCCAACCTGACCTGGCCTATCTTTGTTTCAGACTGCTGTAATTGAGTCATCTGTGAGTGCCTGGATAGTCGAGCTAGTGTTAATTAAACATGGGCAAAACAGGAATGTGTTACCTGAGTTTTGTAATTATTGCTGGCCCATTTTGCCCTGCAAGGGCGTGTGAATCTTCACTGTCAGTCTTGGTTTAAGCTCATAATTGTTCAAAGGGTGTGAAATGAAGAGAGCTGGGATGCGTCACTAGGTTTGACAGATAGATATAATAGTGTATCATCAGCATAACAATGAAAATTAACACTGTAATTTCTAATTATGTTACCAAGCGGTAGCATATATAGATTGAACAGTAGTGGGCCCAACACTGATCCCTGCGGGACACCATATCTTACTTTAGTGGCTATGGATGACTCATTGTTTACATGGACAAACTGGTAACGATCAGTTAAATACGAACGAAACCACAGTAGTGATGTCCCTTTAATGCCAATCAATGTTTCCAACCGGTCCAAAAGAATATTATGGTCTACAGTATCGAATGCTGCAGTTAGATCCAGTAAGAATAATAGCTATATACAGCCACGGTCGGAAGCCATAAGCAAGTCATTTATCACTTTGACTAAGGCCGTTTCTGTGCTATGATTGGGTCTGAAACCAGACTGATATAGCTCGTTAGCATTATTATCTTGGAGAAAGGAAGACAGCTGGTGAGCAACAACTTTCTGTAGAATTTTAGAAATGAAGGGAAGATTTGAGATGGGTCTATAGTTTCCTAAGTCACTAGGTTCAAGATTTGGTTTCTTTAAGATAGGTCTAATAACAGCCATTTTAAAAGATTTAGGAACATATCCAAGACTAAGAGATGAGTTTAACAAATTTAACAATGTAGTGCTAATCAGTGGTGCAATTTCCTTAAGTAGATTGGTGGGTATTGGGTCAACAAGGCTAGTAGTGGGTTTGCAAGAGGAAATTAACTGAAGGAGTTCTGTCTGCACTACAGGAGTGAAACATTCAAAGGTGTTATCATTAGTACTAATAACACTAGCGCTAGCAGAGGATTGGTGGTTGTGTGCAACCGTGGGCGTGCTCGTGATGGTATGTCTAATCGTGGTTATTTTATTATTAAAAAAACGCAATAAAGGCATATCTACCAAGAGCTTCTGGGACTTGTGAGTTTAACATTGAACGATTCTTTGTTAACCTAGATACAGATTCAAATAGGAATTTAGGATTGGTTTTGTTATTTTCTATTAGGTTAGAGAGATACATAGACCTAGCAGTCATTAGTGCATGTCTATACTTAGACAGGCTCTCTTTCCAGGCAAATCTAAAAACTTCTAATTTTGTTGACCGCCATTTGCGTTCTAGCTTTCGTGAAGCTTGTTTAAGTTCACGTGTACGGTTAGAGTACCAGGGGGCAGGTTTCTTATCTCTATGTTTTATTTTCTTGAGTGGTGCTACATGATCAAGAATGGTACGAAATGATTCTACCATGTTCACGGTTACCTGTTCAAGTTCATTTACGCATGATACTTCAGAGGTTAGGTTAAAGGACTGTGGGAGCTGTTCCAGAAAAGTTGGGGAGTTTTTCCTTGCCACCGTTGCCTTTGGCTTACTCAATGGGGGGTCCTTACGAGGCAGAAATGTAAAGCGCATAGAGACAATGTAATGTTGTGATAATGCGCTATATACACTCACCTAAAGGATTATTAGGAACACCTGTTCAATTTCTCATTAATGCAATTATCTAATCAACCAATCACATGGCAGTTGCTTCAGTGCATTTAGGGGTGTGGTCCTGGTCAAGACAATCTCCTGAACTCCAAACTGAATGTCAGAATGGGAAAGAAAGGTGATTTAAGCAATTTTGAGCGTGGCATGGTTGTTGGTGCCAGACGGGCCGGTCTGAGTATTTCACAATCTGCTCAGTTACTGGGATTTTCACGCACAACCATTTCTAGGGTTTACAAAGAATGGTGTGCAAAGGGAAAAACATCCAGTATGCGGCAGTCCTGTGGGCGAAAATGCCTTGTTGATGCTAGAGGTCAGAGGAGAATGGGCCGACTGATTCAAGCTGATAGAAGAGCAACTTTGACTGAAATAACCACTCGTTACAACCGAGGTATGCAGCAAAGCATTTGTGAAGCCACAACACGCATAACCTTGAGGCGGATGGGCTACAACAGCAGAAGACCCCACCGGGTACCACTCATCTCCACTACAAATAGGAAAAAGAGGCTACAATTTGCACGAGCTCACCAAAATTGGAGAGTTGAAGACTGGAAAAATGTTGCCTGGTCTGATGAGTCTCGATTTCTGTTGAGACATTCAAATGGTAGAGTCAGAATTTGGCGTAAACAGAATGAGAACATGGATCCATCATGCCTTGTTACCACTGTGCAGGCTGGTGGTGTAATGGTGTGGGGGATGTTTTCTTGGCACACTTTAGGCCCCTTAGTGCCAATTGGGCATCGTTTAAATGCCACGGCCTACCTGAGCATTGTTTCTGACCATGTTCATCCCTTTATGACCACCATGCACCATGTACACCTACTTCCAGCAGGATAATGCACCATGTCACAAAGCTCGAATCATTTCAAATTGGTTTCTTGAACATGACAATGAGTTCACTGTACTAAAATGGCCCCCACAGTCACCAGATCTCAACCCAATAGAGCATCTTTGGGATGTGGTGGAACGGGAGCTTCGTGCCCTGGATGTGCATCCCACAAATCTCCATCAACTGCAAGATGCTATCCTATCAATATGGGCCAACATTTCTAAAGAATGCTTTCAGCACCTTGTTGAATCAATGCCATGTAGAATTAAGGCAGTTCTGAAGGCGAAAGGGGGTCAAACACCGTATTAGTATGGTGTTCCTAATAATCCTTTAGGTGAGTGTAAATAAAATTGAATTGAATTGAATTGAATGCTATGACACAGGGAAATATAATTACTTTTGCTGCACCAGCACATGTCATAGTCCACAGATATTGCAAAGTCCATGAAGAAAAGCACAACATTACATGTACATATACTCAGTTGCAATGCAAGCTAATGCAAACTCTTAGTGAATTATGTGGCTGCAACTGAATATGTACAGCCTGTAGACAGGGTCAGTTACTACTCGACCAAGTAGTAGAAAGTCGTTTGAACATGATGTGATTGTTAGTGCCAGATGCGGTGGTTCCTATGTTTAATCACAACTCCTGCACCTGTTAGAAGTCACACACATTTCAATAAAACGTTCAGGAGTATTTAAGTGAGTATTAACTCTTCTGGTTCAGGTTAAGTTTTTTGATATTGTATGTTTGTAAAATTGGATTTATGGCATTACATTTCAATTAAAGGGCAAATGTATTATTGTCTAGCCAGACTTACAGCAAAACAGTTGTCAATGAATAGGCTGAAAATGTTGGTACAGTATATGTACCAGCAGGTAAAAATTGAAAATTCTTCGAAGTTAGGTTTAATAAGAATGATTTATTTTGATACCAAATGAAGATACAAAAATAGCAAAGCGGTGTTAAATGGTTTTTGATCTATGCCGATTGGGGTACCCCTGACCTAATGAGTGAGGAGCTCACTTTAATTTTGATGGCTGGTTTCTACCATTAATTATGGGATTGTTGCATTTCAATGGATAATTTCAGTCTAGTTTTTTGAAAGAAAGAATGACAAGGTAGACAAGGCATAGGCTGGCAAAAAGAGTAAGAAAAAAGATTTTATGCCAGTTTATACTCTTTCGTCCAGTCTTCTGGGACCTGCTTTTAGTGGGTTGGTCAGGGCCTGACTGCAGAAACTTCTGTTGCTTTCCTCTTTCTATGTAACAGCTACAGTAGCTGTGCATCAGACCAGGAAGGCGGGCAGAGAAGGTGGATGAAAGGCGGAGAAAGCTGAGGCTCCCCGCTGCTGTCGTCCTATATTACACTCTTCTTTCTGTTCTGTCAGCAGTTTTGCTGTTATTTTTTTTCTCTTTTTTTCCTGGCCTCCCTCTGCCTTTTCTGCAGGTTTGCTGTGCTGGCATCTGTCCACATGCACACACACATGTACACACAGACACACACACACACACACAGACTTGAAAATGCAGAAACGCATTTTTACACACATGCACAGTGACCGCTGTACAAAGCAGGCCATACCTTGATCCACAGCGTAAGTTAATGCAGTGCGGTCATAATGAAGCTGTTCTCATTTTGTGACTTTTTGACGTATGAAGGTAAATACATTGTTACATTTTTAATTAGAAATAAGAGATTAATCTGATTGGGAATAAAGACGTATATTTTTTAATGTGGAATACAGTTTCCCAGCTGGTTAGGACGCTGTGCCAGTGAACGGAAGTTGACAGTGATTTCACCGTTAGGCCCTTGAGCTGACCTTGCTCCCTCAAAAGATATACTGTACATAAAAACATCTAATAAATAAAATGTAATTGCTACTATTTACTGGTTCACACTCTCACCTAACAAATGTTGTAGACTTGGGTCCTCTTTTTCCCAGACTCGTCCCCTTTTTTAGGTCCTAAATAGTGCCTGAAATGTCTCGTATTTCATTTTATTTCATTGTGACATTTGCTTTCTGCAGTCAGAATACTTTCTGTGCGCATATTTGCGTTTCTTTGACGCCTCTCTTTGCAACATACCTCTGCTGTCCTCTTTTTTTTTTTTGCAAAGTAAAGTATAGTCACCCTACTGTAGACAGGATTTAGTGCAGGAATAGTAAACCGCATTTGCGACTCAGAAAAGGCGAAAATAGAGCAAGCGGCGGCACCGGCTCCTGAAATGAAGACATCATTACCATCACGGCTAAAACACTCGCTGAGTTACTGAAGAAGCCGGTCTTGCCTCTCACAAGAAAGGACATGCAGATACTGTATGATTAAAAAAGCAGCAAGACTCAGAGTGTCTGTGTCTTTTTGTGTGTGAGAGTGCCAGCCCCGCTCACCCCGGCAGCCTCATAAAGCAGTATTAGTAGCACTACCAAAACACCTCAGCTTGCTTGTTCGTCCAAAGTAGCTGTCAGCTGGCGAAGGCAGTATTTGGCATCTTGGGTAAGCATGTCAGCTCCAAGTTAGGAGGTTGCCGTCTCATGTCTTGGGAAGAATTGAACTTTAAGGTCTGTGGGTAGGACGCTCAACTTGAATTTCTTCAATTAAAATACCCAACTGTAAATATCAGAAGCCATTTTGGCTGGAAACAATGGCTTAGCACTGAGATAGTAAAGGTGAAATGTCCGGCAGCAAAAACATATTATGTTATCTTAATTACATCATCTCATTGTTAAATATCTTCATATTTATTTACCTCCCAGACACTTTGTCTAAAGCAATGTGAGGATCAGAGAGCAGGTCAGTCGGGCCCTGGAGCAGTAGGGGTTAAGGGACTTGCTCAAGGGCCCGAAAATAACATTATTATGCTTACTTGGCTACCTGCAGGATTTAAACCCACAACCTTTCAGACAGATGGACTGATAAAAGGGTGGTACTGTTGCCACACATCTCCAGAGATGCCAGTTTAAATCCTGTTTCTACTTGTAGCAATCCACGCTCACTAATTTATTGAAGTGTTACTTTCACTCATGTCTGCCTTGTTCTGCGTTTGGTTCAAGCTGTTCTGTGAGAGAACGTTGCAAAGCGATTCCTAAGTATTTTGGTTTTCTCACCGGCAAACATAATGGCTCCTGTCAAAATACAGCACGTAACTCACACACCAAACTGAAAAAAAGATTGATATTATACTGAAAAGCACTGAAGACAACAGTTGTGTCCCAGAACTATCTGTCATTTCCCTTCACGGGACGAGAAAACAGAAGTTTAGTGATCTGATCTGTCTTAAAGGTAGGAAAAGGTAATATGTAACATGATATTTATAACACTGACTACAGTTGTCAGGCAAAGTTATTTCAATGACACTGATAGAAGAATTGAATTCATTATTGGTAATGAAGAATATACTTCAGCTTAAAAATATAGTGTTTAATTGCCTTAATATTTTAAGCTATATTGGCTCTGGGCATCAAGCTGCTTTAACAGCATGCACAATAGATTCATTATTTTAAACCGTAAGTCTTAGTGAGCTGACTCAGAGTGAACCTGATGAAATATATTTTAGATTTATGTAAAAGAATCTCTTTCACTATTGTGGTTGTATGTGGCTCTCTGGGTTAGCACTCAGTGCCTATGATCCAAAGATTGTGGGAATGTATCCTGTGGTTGGCAGAGTGATGTCACCTCTCTTTGTGACCACCAGGCTAGCAAGACAGGATCTGTGCAAACACCATTTCCACACAGGGATGAATACAGCATCTATGTGCTAATGTTGTTTTTCTTTGCCCGATAGTTTTATTGTAAGCATATTACACTAAGGGGAAGAGTGCTAATTTATCTCTGCTGTGACTTGAAATAGTTCCTCATACTGTAGAACACAAGTGCTCACCTAGCCATCTTTTCTGCATTCATTTGACTGTGTCACTGTTTTATAAACATTCCCAAACACTGTATTCATATTCTCTTAAATACGTTAAAGATCTCAAATACAGTTGTGACTTGTGACTCACTGTGCTGTATATCACTTAAGTGGGCTATAATCCAGGGGCTACTTCTCTTGCTGGATGTCTTTGTTGTGCCAGTGAATTCTTTTCAGAGTCAAGCCTCACACTTCCAGACTTGAGATGGACTGGTATCCACAGAGTATCTACAGGATGTACCCCAGCCTTGTTCCCCGTGCTGCCTGGATGGAATGCCATTCCATTACAGTATACATCTTTAATTACCAATGTAAATAATATTACAATATAATTATTTTATTACATTCACATTTCTACATTTAGCAGACAGCTTTGTCCAATGTGATGTACAACTGAGGCAGATCACACATTACAAACATACAAACATACATGTTGTCAAGGAGTCAACGAGGCATAAGTGAAAGCCCAGTTACAATGTCTATGCAGTATTGGAGCAGAAGCTACAGTACAACTTCTAACAAAGCAAAAACCTAATAAGAGAATTAAATGATGCAACATTAAGAACATTCAGGGAAGGTACAGAGGCATCAGGCTATTAGCAATATAATTAAAATAATGTTTATTATTACAGTGTAATTAATGTAGTGGTTGTCCAGGGAGCAGGGGAAACACACAAGAGTCCAGTATAAAGACAGGATGGAACAGGACGGCCAGCAACACCTGCTGGCCAAATGGGGAAGTGACATGAAGGGCAGGGATGGTCGGGTGCTGAACCTGGCAGTAGTGACTGTTACATAATCTGTTTGTGTCTTCATTTTGAATTTCATGGAAATTAGAAATATACCAGAATCCATTAGCTTTTTTTCCTGCAAGTTAAATATATTATTAGCTACACCACACCATTTATAACTGACAGAGCTGATAGTCAAGCCATTAACACTCCTGATTCATCCAGCATGCTCATACCATGTCTGTGTGGTTTGAAAGAACCTTCATCTTTTACTGCAATTAGGTGGCTATGTATTCTTAATGTCTTTGTTTACGTCTCCCAATCATTAAGGAATGTCCATAAGCATCCAATGTTTCACAACTAAAATTTGCCTTAATCCCTGAGTCAACTCTTCTAGGTACTTTGGCAAGGAATTAGACATCAGATATCTTGTTTTTATAATTAATGTTTTATTGTTATAACAGAAAATGACATTTTCAGAATATAGTCAGAATTTGACTATATTATCATTCTGATATCTTAATGCCTTCCAAAATCATACTTTCATTAACAGATCATAAAGATTGTTGTGAGTTCATTAAAATGTTAGTTGTGTTTGAAGGTGATTGTAAAGACTAAAATCCATTATTGTATAAATAATTGCTTGTTTAATAATGATGCCTATTAAAATCAGCAAAGACTAAACTTAATGATTATTCAGCTAGTTATTCCTGAGGGTCAAGGGTCAGACTGTATAATAAAGGTCAGTGGCAAAACAAGAAGTGTGAAGAGCTTGAAATTACACCTGGGAAGGAAAAGCCCTTTGTTTGTCCTCACAAGGGTCTTAAGGCTAAACAGGAATAGATTTGCCCTTTGGAACCAATTCCAAGGTTGTGTCGGTTCTGTTGAAGTGTGACATCTACAGTGCTTGTTTGAGGCTGACCTGCTGCACGGGTGCTGTGATGTGGGCACTGTAGATCAATGGCTGCACATCAGCTGACATTGAAAGGGACACAGCTGTAGGGGAGTCGACGATGCGCAATTGTGGCTAGGCTGAATTTCCATTGAATGCCCTGGTACAAGTTTGAGCGGCATCAGAGCAAGAATTATACAGCGACGTCCAAGCAAATCAAGAACCTAGTAAGACAGCTATTCAAATCAGCAGAAAGCATAGCATTCAGAGCATTCAGGGGACATACAATGGTGTAGGCTAGTAGAGGTGGTCCTGGAATCCAATGTTAGATAGTTTAGCTATCTGAAATGAGAACTGCACCTTGTAAAGTTTGTTGGATTTTTTTTTTATCACATCACACACAATGTTATTTTAATTAACCTGTGCACATCCATGGAAATATAGATGTGGCATGCTTCTTGAAATATTTGCAATGATCTTTTTTTATTAGATTAAAGCATCTTTCTTACGTTCTATTATTTAACGTGACTATACACCTATGAGTCGATGAGAGGATTTCAAATACATTTGCCATTATCTGTTAGGAAGAAATGATTGGTCAGTGGCTAACAGCCAGCTAAACAGTGTATTTTGCGTGCGAGGGCTTGATTAAACTTGCAGTATAAAATGTATTTTTTCATGAGCGTGTTTCACCTTTAGCGGTAAGATAACAGAACAGGTTCCTGACAAGCCACATGACAGACATGCTGGCTGAGATTTCCCTGCCAGCCGACAGCTCTGAAGATGCTGGAATATTGCCCCTCCTTTTTTCATACACTGAAAAAAGTATTCATTGGATTTACTCAGTTGAATTGTGGAGACTGGTTCCATGTGAATCATTTGCTTTACCAGCACTTTATATATTAGCTTTGCTTCAACCTTATTTTTTTTTGTTATAAATATGAAAGTTAATAAAATAATAATTAATAATATTGAGAGTGGTCAGAGGAGGGAAAAAGCATGAATCACTTACAGGGTGTTGGGAGGGCAGGACTTGTCAATGTGAGTTATGAATGAAGGGTATCCTGTCTGGTATGAACCAACAGAAGGGTTACTGTGGCACAAATGGTTGATAAGTTTGATGATTACGGGACTAATGTGTCATGACACACAGTACATATGGGGTTACGTAGCCGTGGGTCGGACTTGTCGGTCCAACGCATCGCACAGATGCTCAACACATACTCGCCATCCACATGATCCAACAGAAAATGGGATTCGTTGCACCAGGCCACCTTCTTCCATTGCTTCAGAGTCCAGTTCCAGTACTTGTGTGCCTATTGTAGGTGCTGACCCCAGTACGATGGTGTACTGGGGTCAGTGCGTGCACTCTGCCTGGCCTGTGGCTACATACTGTAGCTCCATATGCAACAGAGCTCCAGGCCCTGTGTGTCGTGGCACAGAACTGACCTTATTCATACATGTGCATCTCTTTTAATAAAAGTGTCAACTACATAAGTAAAATGTACAAACTGGTTATGATGGGTCGGTTCCCTCTCTTGGGTAATTCCCTGCGCCTGTAGGCGGTGGAATAGCATACTGATGCTTGTGACCCTGCATAGGACAAGCAGGTATAGAAGATGGATGGATGGAACTGCTTGTGTTACAAAGACATACATTGTATTAAATACTTTGGGCCTGACCCTTGACTCAAAGTGTAAGTTTCGATAAATCTATAATTTAGAAGTTTAACTACATGCTATAAAAGTAAATATTACAGCCTTCACCAGGTTTTACTACATAATTACACTATTTGCATTTCTTGCAAGTGAAAACTTATAAGTGAATATGGAATATGCAAGCCTGACAGCCTTCTGGAAAATTCCTTATTACTTTTGTTGTTTTGAAAATGCGGTTTGATTCAATTCACGTCAGGGCTTTGATTTTTGAAATGCTTTGAGTTAGCAGTTTCAGCTGTCAGAAACATTGTTTGAAAATGGTAGTTAAATGGAACAATTCAAGGGGAGCCAAGATCCACGCAAAGGAAAAAAAATCGACTTGCTTGAAAAACTGGTCAGTTATGCAAAACAGGGCCGCGGGGATTTGTAGGTTTGGCTTAACCTGAAGTGGATTTTCACCGGTCTGCAAAATAACATGCCTGATACAATAGTGGTTCTGGACTTTCCAGAAAAAAGTGTTTTCTGCAAGTAAACAAAAGAAAACTGAATCTCAGAATAAATAAATACATACATAAATGAAAGAATGAATGAATTAATGAAATTTTTGAACAGCATTAACTGATGTCTTGAAAATTGACAGATGGACTGATAAGAGGGTGGTACTGTAAATTGAAAATTGAATTTACCAAATTTTTTTTGAAGGGTGAATGATCTGAAGAAAAGAGCACATCACCACCTGCCAGACATACAGTAGGCCTGGATCTCTCACACTTTCTGGAAAATAGCAAAAGCTTGACATAAATATCCCAGAGTCATACTGGATACTTCAGCAATCATGAAGATTCAGCCAACCATGACATGCTCAACAGAGAGAAACATCAGGGCTTGGCAACAGCTGCGTGTTACTAAAAGTAACCTATCAAGTGAAAACCCATGTAATTAATTTTAGAAAAAGGAACTCTTGCAAGTGAAAACTTAGAAGTGGGTTTCAGTGTTTCTACCTGCACCAGGATATGTAGTGACTGACCCTCATGTTAAAATAATCTTCATTCACTTTTCCTCATTCATTTGCTTTAAATATTATTTTTCATGAATTTTAAACGTAAATGAGCCGTGCTTGCTATGGCAGTCAATTTGCACTCCAAATTTGTATTAGAATAAAAAATCCCTAAAACAAACTTAATTTAAATTTTGGAAATGTTTTTTTCTCTCTATTCTCATATAATAGCTATTATAAGATCTGCACATCTGTAGTTAATTTGATTCAGTGAAAGTCAATTTCATGTTTAATCAAGAACAGCAAAAGTTTTTCCTTTTTTAGTTTGAGTTTATAGTGCCTGTGATGGGTGGGGGGGGGGGGGTTGTTCATATGAGCTGAAGGTACAGATTGATTCTGCTGTGTTTGTAGTTGCTCAGGCATTCTGCGAAGAAGTGTTGAAATACAATGAAATGCTAAGTAAAGCATTTGCATGTTTGTTTTATTCTCTGTTCAGCTATAAACATCTCATGTTCATCTACATTCTGCTCATTGACTGATTGATACACCCCTCAGTTGTTTGGTTATATGTAATGTGTTATATGTAATGTGTTATATGTAATATGTTATATGTAATGTGTTATATGTAATATGTTATATGTAATGTGTTATATGTAATATGTTATATGTAATGTGTTATATGTAATGTTAATATGTTAATGCAGAGCTGTTAGTGTGGCTTCCTGTAGTTCAGTAAGACTAGTGAGGCTTTTGTTTTTGTAAGACCATCATTATTTGTTATTATTATTATTGCCATTATTATTCTTTGTTATATTCCTCAATGGGCAGCCACTGGATTTGATTGTGGCCCTGGCTCTGGGTGTGTGGAGTTTGCATGTTCTCCTCATCCTTCTGTCAGAACCTCAGGGTGTCCTGGTGCCCATCCACATTCCAAAGGCCTGCTGTTTAAGTGAATCGCGACTCTCAATCGCCTTCAGTGTGAGTCCGGGTGTGAGAATGTCTTCACCTCACGTTCAGTGTGAAACCCAGCGTGTGCCTTGAGCTTCCAAAGATTGGCTCCAAACCACAGAAGTGGAGCTTGGAGCTTTAAAAGCTGCATTTTCTTCCATGTTTTCCTTAAATAAATGTTGCATTAACATATTTTTTTCCTTAGAAGGGAAATCGTGCAAAATATTAATTCAAGTCACTTTTTGGGTTCTTTGCTTGTTCTTTAAAGAATAATAATGATAGCTGAATAGCAGAATGTGCATATATTAAATCTTAATTATACGTTTTTTTAAATCCTTATTGCATTACATGTTTCTGAACAAGTGTTGCGATGTCCAAAAAAAAAGCCAAACATCAAACCTCTTGCAGTTTGTGTCATGAAGACGTTTGACGAAGGGCTACTGTGGTGTTAACCTGAGACAGACTAGTAAGAGCACTTTTGAGAGCTTCCTAACTTGTGCACTGGAAATTTCAATTATTCAGCATATACTTTTACCCAAAGCACTGCGTGACTGAGAAAGCAGGGTCGGCCAGTCCCTGGAGTAACTGGTAGTTAGGGGCTTTGCCTAATAGTGAAATTACTTTATGGGTCACGGGATTTGAACCAGCCACCTCCTGATAACAGGTATAAAGTCCTAAGTCAGTTACACACAAACCACCCCTACAACGGGGTGGTTTGTGTTTCCATTGAGCAACAAATAGTAAAAGGGCAAAGTATTCAGTCTTGCTGTCTGGTTTCACAATAGCAGCCAAGCGTGCTGATCTTCACGTCTTTCGAAAGGAGGACACAGATGGGACACACATTAGCACCTCAGGAATGTGCTTCACGCTCATGGCTCTGCCACAATCCTGCTGGCTCTTCACATGTGGACTCCCAAAACAAGCACGTGCTTCATCTGCTTAGACATCAAGGGATTACTGACAAAGAATCAAAGACTGACTGTTAATGTGTACATCCAGAGAAGTAAAAAAAATATTGTTTACTAAACAAATTGAACGAAGTATTAACTGAACAGTCACTGGACAATCTTACAAAACCACATATCTAACACAAGGTCATGCCAAGTATGGAGCCAATACCTGGACACAGCAGAGGAAGAACAAGCAAACTGCACATAATGCGGAGCCTGGGCAGGAATCAAACCCGCACCCCTGAAGGTGTGAAGTCACAGTGCTACCTACACGGCTTATATTAACTCAGAAGAATGGTTAGTGTATTCATCAACTGGAATGTCTGTTCGCATTAAACAAACTAACACTGACAAAAATCCTAGATGAAAATAATGACACAGAGGGTGTTTATTATTTGTCAGTAAATTTATGGATTATAGTGTCATGACACACAGGATGAATGACTCGTGGGCTGGCGTTTGGGGAAACAAAAAGGGGGGTTTTATTGGACTGAAACAAACAAGGACTGGAAATCAACAAGACCGTGTGGGATCAAAACGGGAGGGCTAGAACGGGGATGGACATGGGCTGACAGGAGAAACGACGTTAATGACTGGACTAGCGAGGAAGAGATAGAGGTGCTTAAATACATAGACTAATGCAGGTCAACAAGCATCGAGTGTAGGGACCAAATAACAGGCCATACACTCGGGGTAGGCAGCAGGACACCAGAAAGGACAGAGCAAGGCAGGACCAGAAGGGCACATGGGACAGACACTTCAATAAGTCAGAGGGACAGACCCACCAGACAGGACAGATCATGGCAAGACAAACAGCATGACAACATGGAACAGGGAGGGGACCAGGGACCTACAGGGCAGGTTCTGGCAGAACTGGGTCAAGCGAGACAGGCTCTGCTGGGGATTCAGCCCATTTCTTCTGTCTTCCGGCGGGAGATGGCAGGTGGAGCCGAGGCGAACTGTGGGGAGCTGGTGGGTGGAGCCAGGGCAAGCTGTGGGTGGAGCCAGGGCAAGCTGTGGGCAGCAGGTGGGTGGAGCCATGGCAAGCTGTGGGTGGAGCCGGGCAAGCTGTGGGTGGAGCCGGGCAAGCTGTGGGGAGCTGGTGGGTGGAGCCGAGGAGAGCTGCAGAGAGCTGGTGGGCAGGGCAGCCCCACCTTTTGAGGAAGCGGTGGACCCGCTACAAGTGGCATGTGGTGAGACTGCAGCAATCTCTGCCAAACTAGGAGTCTCGGGCAGAATCAGTTGGCAAAGCCTCTTCGAACTCAAGGTGAGCTTCCGTCACTGAGGCTGAGAAACCTGTTTGGGTCATGGGTCCGTGAGACTCTGCTTACCGTACCAGGATTAGCCCCTGGATCTCTGGTCTCCTTCCCCAGTGCAGTAACTGGTATTGGGTTGACAGTAGTGGGGCAATTTGCACAGTGGGAGGCTCATGGAGGTCGTCGGTCTCCTCCAAGTCACTGTCAGTGAATGGGCCAATCAGCAGGTTGTCTTCAAACCAGCGAGTGTGCAGACCAGAGGCTCAGGCTGAGGTAGGTGGCTGGACACAGGGGAAAGCGTGCACGCAGAGATACACAGCACAAGAGGCCCCCGGGGATAGCCACGAAGCAACTTGCTCATTCTGTCACGAGAGGAAACAAGAAGGGGGCTTTATTGGAGTGAAACAAACAAGGACTGGAAAATAAGGTCACGAGGGATCAAAACGAGAAGGCTAGAACAGGGATAGACATAGGGTGACAGAAGGAGCGACATTCATGACCAGACTAGCGAGGACGCGACAAACAGGTACTTAATTACAAAGACTAATGCAGGGTAACAAGCATCAGGTGTGGCCCATCAGGGTCACGGGACCCAGGAGCCTGGAGGGTCAGGCAGATGTGGCGGGTAGGACTTGACAATTACTGTAGCACAGCATATGGTAAGTATCTCTGCTTAGCACTTTTTTTCAGAATCCACATAATGAGGAAGACAAAAATATACTGATAACAGAGATTTTTGGTTCACAGAAACAATCTCAAACTTATATGAGTGAATGTTCTCAAGCAGGAAAAATGAAAAAATGGGAAAAAAGTAAAAAATATGTGTAATGTATTATTTACCGATTCTCTGCTCAAAAATAATGAATTTTAAATAAGTCAAATAAAGTCAACTAAAGCCTTGAAGTCGACTATTAAACTTTTGTGCTGTAGTTGTTTATTTTTTACTCAAACCATTTAGCATTTAACTTGAGAGCAGAAAACTAAAGCTGCAGATGCATCAGAATGTCTTGTGAAGATCAGCGTTGATAAGGCTCCTCTTTGCTCTCCCCATTTACACCGCCTGTTTTCCGGATAATATTTAAAGCAATGGAATGTACTGAAAAGTGCATCTTTTCTGTGACTCATTACCAGTATGACACACTGTTCTTGTCTCACCTCTGCAAGTTCTTCACAGCATCCACACTGCACCTTTTCATGTGACTCAGAGACCCAGATCGGATACCTGATTGCACACACTCTCCTCAGCACTGCGGGGGCATTTTGAATATAAAGGCGCAGATCATGAATGAAGATACCTTCCAAACAGCTGCTCGGACACAGTGCTATAATATATTGTAAAAAATAAAAAAAACAATCAGTTTTTAAGGTGATGCACTGGATAGTTTGTATAGTACAGTTGGGATTGGAAAGTGGATCCATTTTTTGTCATCTGCTTAAGTAGAATCTATAAAAAAATGTGAGAACTATCAGACTTCCATCATCCATCCATCCATCCATCCATCCATCAATACAAAAATCAATCCTCAGTAAAGGGTTTCCACTCCAGGAACCACAGGCCATGTGACAAGGAATGTTCTGTTTGGGATGGCAGTCCATCAAAGGCCCCGCACACCGTCACATTCCTTCCCAAAAATACGTTGTATCATTAGGCTTTAGGGCTCATGTCATGTTGTAATACTGTATGTGCTTGTTAAGGACACAGCTGTTTGGTTTGCTGTGGCCTTATAATGTGTAATATTCATAGTGATACATACTTAGCATAAAAAGGCAAGGCATTGAAGGCAACAAATGGATATATGGTGCACGAGGTTTTACATTAAAAATGTGTGTCTGACTGTATGATCCACGTGTAACAGAACCAGACATTTCCAGCTGGACTCGATACGTGAGTGACAGCATTGCTTCTGATTCTGTCACAGCCTTTCAGACAATCGGTGTCTTCAAATATTCTTGTAGGGGTTCATTAGTGTATTCAGAAACAAGTGACGTCAGAATCCACCAAGTAAATGATCAATGTAAAAAAATAATAATAAACAATAAGCAAACAAACAGACACTTAAACGGCTTGAAGACTAAAGTTTTGTGAACCAATGCTCTTCATGCCAAATATGCCATGAATAGAAAATGAATGCAAAATGAACTGGGGTGGATAAACTGAGCTACTCTATGCCCCCTACTGGTCTGTAACTGACAGCAATTATGCCAGATTAAGATAAATAATGTAGAATTGGTAGCCATAAAAACGTACTCTATTATGCCTACCAAGACCATAATTATAATATACAGCCACGGAAAAATTAAGAGACCACAGCACAGTTTTTCGTTTCACTCATTTCTCAATTCAAGGGTGTGCATCTCTGAGTAATTTATTTGTTTTTTTTTGCAAACTGCAGCCCGGTCCTTCTCTGCTTCTCATTGAAGGGCTTCTTTATGGGGCTTCAGTCCTGCTTCTAGGAGGTTGATATGAACTGTCCTAACAGTGCACTTCACACCTGCACTTAATGTTTCCCATTCCTTTTGAAGGTCACTTGATGTCATCCTACAATTCATGAGAAGCTGTTGGATAAGTTGAGGGTCGTCTCTGGCATTAGAAAGTCGCTTCCACCCTTTACCTGGCTGGTTTCTGGTCATTCCCAGTGTCTCCTCAAATTGTTCTTGGGTACTACTGTCTTAGAAATTTTGAACCTGGAAGCGACCTGTCAGCAGAAAAACCAGTATTTAGAAATGCAAATTATTTAAAAAATATAGAGTGGTCTCTTAACTTTTTCCATGGCTGTATATTGGGGGGCACGTCCCCCCAACATTCAGATGTGCTCACAATACCCTACCCCTCATACATATTATAGTTACCGCTTTGGTCCTCCCTCCCGATGTAAACTCCATAACTACGGCCTTGATGCTAATACATTTTGTTTTCCCTCAGTTGTGCTTCCTCCCATCACAGTCCAACCGATACCGATCCATAATTTTCCAGCGTTTTCCTTACGAAGTAACGCAACACCATCAGCCTTTATCGCCAAACGGCATTTAGAAAGTCCAGCGTAGCGAAAACCGACATTTTCACCTGTATTGCCGAATACCGGTGCTGTTACAAATCGCTCTAAATCATAATCTTTGGCTTGAAATGAAGACAATGGAAAGTGCCAAACTCTCATTTTCTTACATGCAGTATAACTATGGATTTTATGTAGGCTACACACCTGCATGTTTCATTAATATTTCTAAAGTGTAATGCATAATAAATTAAAACCTTAACCTGCTAAAATCACCCCTTAATTACAGTAAAGGTGATATTGGGTACACAGTGTCCCGGGCAGTAATCGGGACACTCATGCACAAAACCATGCAATTCTGAACGTAAACAAGAACTCTTGCTAAATAAATATTTTCCCAGCAGCCGGTTACGCACTTGGGGTGGATACGGAGTTTTAAACCAGCGGCAATCACCTGGAAATCGTCCTGCCCCCCCCTGACGTCGGAAAATAACACGGCAGAGGCAGCGAGGGGGGCACCTCCTGCACGGTCGGACTCGGCGGATCGGCAATGAGCTGTCAAACTTTAAGGAGGAAAGTCGCATCTCAGACCGCGCCCTGAACCCCCCCCTCATTTCCAGGGGACACCTCCCGGGGAGAACCGCCTCGGCTCGCACATTTCTGCAAGACTTTTCCCAGATAAATATTTTCACAACTGGGAAAAAGGAATGAACATGCAGGGAAAAGCCGCCGCGATGCGTTTTGACATTGAGATAATACTCGTGGTGATTCTTGCCGCTGGTTCCTGCGCACTACCGGACAAAAAGGGTAAGTTTTTTTAATTATTATTACTATTTTACAGAATCCTTCAGTATGTAGAAATATGCAAATGTACTTCATGTAGATATGCTACAGCACAATAGCTGCTTTCAAGAGTTTCCGACTAAGTGGAATGGTGCTTAAAAGGCGTCCTGCCATTGACGGGGTTTTCTTAAAAAATGCAGGCAGCGTGACAAAAGAATATAGTGGTCGTACGACTTTGCAGAAGCACATTTAATTGTAATGATTTCTCATTTTCCATGGAAAAATGTTTCCGAGTAGCGTGGTAGCTTAACTAGTCCTTTTTTTCAAAATGATGATTAGTTTCAAAAACAAAATGTATACTTACTAACATTTATAACCACCGCAATATAACGTGCAGAATCGTTTAAGGAACCGGTGAGAAGAGTAAATTAAATGCATCTGGAATTAAATAAGTTCAAGCATCTGATATCATTTTAATGTATAGTTTTTGCCGCGATTGGTAAGCATGCATTTAGTCATGATGTCATTGAAACTTTGGAGATTTCAGTTCTAATGAGATTTAAGTTTTAATGATGGTCAGACAGAAGTGACAATGAATTACGATTTAATTATCTGGAAATAAATACACGTCTTCTGGGAAACGTGTAAACTTATAAGTTTTTATTTTTGTTTCTGATAGACCTACAGTATATGCGCTTGTGTTTGAGTGTATGGTGTAGCCCAAGGTGCATTTCTGCTTGTAAATTATCGCTTTACAAGGCTGTTTAAATAGTGTGTGTGGTATTAGGTGCCACGCTGGATCAGCGAAGCCAAAGTCAAACCTGGAGCGCGGTTTATGTGCTAAAGAGCATCACTTAAACGCACTATCACAAATTGGGATTAATCATTAGGCTTAAGGACCGCTTCAAGCATCTCAGTTGATTTATGCATAATAAATTGCTAAAGAAGTACTGAAAACTTCTGGCAACATGTTTTACAACAAACCGTATCTATCTATCTATCTATCTATCTATCTATCTATCTATCTATCTATCTGTCTGTCTGTCTGTCTGTCTGTTTGTTTAACAGGAGACGAGTTTAGTTTCCCAAACCTCTCATATTTTCTGCTTGTAATAAAGGGGTGTCCAATAGCCTGAAGGCTGTCAGCCTGTTTTGAGCATCATCATGGATACTTGCTTAAGGCAGGAGGTTTTTATTGCTCTCTGTCTGTTCCTTGTTGTAAATAATGCCTGCTGCATTCCAGATACTTCAGAGCCATTATTGAATCCCGGTCTCGTGACATTATGGTTTCTTGTTGGTAAAGATAAGAGTTAAGTGATTATTTTGTCCTCATTCAGCATTGTTTTGCACTGTGCGCTCGACACGGATCAAGCAAAGTGGATGTCTTTGTGCACAAAGTGCAATTTAGGCATGTTCCTGGCAAATCAGTGTGGCGCACATTACCCCTAAAGAATTAACAAAGAATTATGGCTGTTTGGTTAAGAGCTTGCATCTCAAAGTCAACAAATCAAATAAACCAGAACATTCTCTTTCTGCATGAGTACTGTATGTTACACTTGTCTGCTAAAGATGAAATGAGATGTTTTATCTCCTGACAAGTAACACTATTGCAGTTCTGACTGAAATCCTGATGCATGTAAGCATTTGATTAGTCAACTTGTTTCCTGTTTAGGCAAACAATTATCAGGGATTTGTTTAAATTATAGTAAATTTCTTAAAGGGGTCGCGCAAGGATGTGTATATTGGCGGATTTGCATCACTCTTCTGTGTCAAACGCAAGACCCGTTTATTAGCTGCTTACACCTCTGTTACTATTGTGAGGTGGTGGTAACTGGTATTGTGTGTACTTTCAGCTAGCCTTCTCAGCTTGCCTCCTATTTTAGCGTTACTTATAACACTGACTAGTGAACATCGCGCATAGTAACAGCTAACTGAGAAGGGGGTGGTATGTGGCTGCAGGTCTGTGCCTGTCTGGATGGTCACTCGTTTGAATCCAGAGGTTTCCTCAGAATTTCTTAACAAGCTGCAACCATCAGCAATGGTTAGTTAGATTCTACATGATACACTATAATTCCATAAGGTTGCCTGAGGTCCACTTGACATGACAGTGTGTTACGGATATGTCAGACTCCTTTCAAAACTCAGGACCATGTAGAAAAAAACTATTTCATTTTTTTCTTTCATTTTTTTTTAAAAAAGGAAAGTATATATACAATTGAGGTGTCTGATTTATTAATCATAGACCCAATGTAAACATTAATCTTTTTTCTGATGTAATCTGTTTTTTTTTTTGTGTCATAGAATCTATTAATTAGTGATTTTTTTTTGTAAATTATACAAACAAATTATTCTATTGACATGAATGATAAGAGAGGATCCGTGCAGAAGCAACAGGCTTATTTTTCCAAAAAACAACTGCAGTTCATTTTTAGTTTTTTCAAAGCAGTTACCGATTTTTATAAAATAATGAATATTTATCACGTTATGGGGACATTGTGTGTCCCCCTCGCTCACACACACACGCACACACACACACACACGCACACAGCAAAATAAAAATAAAAAATAAAAGCAAAATAAAATAAAAAATAAAAGTCAAACCATAGTGAAGACAAAGGTCCTAATGTACGTATCCAGTAAATCAGCTCATGAGTGTCAGGTGTGAATAATCCGGTGAGGTGGAACGTGGCCAGAGTGTGCATGGCTGAACGGAGACCTGGCTGTATGCAGGTGTGACATTACCACACCTCCATGGGTGATTCTCCATGCCCTAGACCACTTACCCTCAGACAGCTCCAGGGACGTGGAGCAGGACGATCTGGATGCAAGCGATGGAAGTCCACAATGAGCAAAGAGTCCAGCGTGTCACAGGCCCGTCCCCAGAACCGATCTTCAAGGCCACGCTTAGAATCCAACAGGGCATGGCCTGAGTATGAGGGATCCCACCAACATCTAGAAGGGAGGAGGTTCTTCTGGGGCAGAGGGTGATTGCATTGGGCTGTAATAGACTGGTTTCAGCATGGAGCCCTGGAAGGTTGGTGGGATCTGTTATCTTTGAAGTAAAGCATGACTGTTCTGTGCATAGTCAGCACAGGCCAGATCCAGGCTCCAGTAAATCTGGTTGGTGGCACAGTATTGTGGAAAGCATCTCTGGCTATTAGTTTGAGGATGTTGACATCCAGGTGCGTACAGTACGCCTTCCCCACTTCAGATGTAAATTGTGGTCCCCTGTCTGACATTCTGTCCTCTGAAATATCAAAGAACCAAAACACTTGGTTGAACTGGCGCTCAAAGCACTAGACAGGCCTGGAAAAGGTACCCACTGACATGGCCAATCTGTCCGTCGTGAAATTCATTGTGATATGTGACCATATTTTTTGTGAAATGGATAATGGAGTGAGCATATTTGCTGGTATTGATTATGGAGTCTTTGAGTACAAACAGGACACGACACTTCTTGGCATCATCACAAATGTATGACCATCAGAACGTCTGAGTGAGTAGCTCTGAGGTTCAGGTTATACTCCAGTGCCCGATACAGTGGGAGGTATGAGCCAACTGCAGAAGCCGGTGATGATTGCTGGCTGGAACATAGATCTTATTGGAGGGAGTATGTGGGTGACTGGGATCAATGCAGAGAGCCACCTGGAGGGCATCCATGATGTCCCATCTGACAGGAGCCTCAACACAGGTGGAAGGCAATATAGTCTCTGGAACTGAAAATCTATGAGGAGGTTCTTGCTGCCTGGGGAGAGCGTCTGCCTTGCCGTTCCTTTTGCCAGGACAAAACACAAGAGTGAACAGGATTCAGCCTCTTGGTTTCTCAAATATATTCTAGATTTCAATGGTCTATCAGGACTACAAATGGATGAGTTACCCCTTTCAGCCATAAAATCAGCAGTACTCTATTCCTGTCATTGTAGATATGTTTATTGGAATAAAATGTAGAGGGAAATAGTTTTGGGGGTGCATGCCATGACGTTGTACAAGGACAGCTCTCGCACAAACCTCCGAAACAATAAATGGATTGGGTCTGGTTGTTTGAGTACCAGATCTGATGGAAATAGCATTCGGAATTGTTGAAAATCTGCATGAGCAGAGTCATTCCAGATGATTGTTTTGGTTTCCATACACATGAAGTATGATTTAAAACTATTACTAAGCTAATCTAAATATTCAGCAGTGGGGAGCCAAATCCTTACATATATGAGTTCGCATAAACCAGCTTATAAGACTAAGCTTTAATTGCAGCCGATACCCAGGACAGGACCTCTACCAACACAACGGGCAAGCAATGGTCTGCCACTGACAAAGAGCCTCCACTACTTTTATAGGGGCAGGTGAGCACTGATTGGACAGGGCGCTCCAGTCTGAAGACAAATGACTCCCCTTCGCAGTTATATGTTCAGCTTGATGCATCCACCCTGATGACCTAAAGGAGACAGTTAATGAAGCATAACAAGTCAGAAAGACCCACCGATAATGTGGCACTTAAAATGCTGCGACTGTGCTGAAATTGTAGATCAATCTTATGCAGAAGTTAGATAAGCCTGCAGATCTTCAGCAGTTCTTGGTTCTTGAAAGTTTTTTATCTCATTATCTTATTGTCATTCATTCAAGCTCCCTCAGGTCCCAGGACATACCCCAGGAAGATTCTAGACTGATGAAGCTCACACTTTTCAGCATATAAATTGTATTCCCCGAGTCTCTGGAATATTTGGATTGCATGATCCTTTTGGTTGGCTACATTGGTAAAGTAGAAAAGCAGGTTGAATTCCGATGAATTGTATGTGCTTCAGAGGTCCAACTTTGTAGAGATGGTGGCAGAATGAACTTGCTCCAGTAAAGTTACCAGCTGCACTAGAGTTTAGAGGGACAGTTGACCATGCAATATCTACACTAGCACGAAGAATTGTTTATGAGAGATGTTTAACAGTACAGATGCCCTTGTTGTGGTTCCCTGGGATTCTCCTTCTCCCTGAGGACAGACCAGACATTGCAGTCTTTGGTCCAGCTTTGGTCCAGCTTCCCCACCATGCAAACATTATGCTGAAGGTGTCTCTGATGTTTCTCCTAGCTCTGGCAGCACAGGGAGTGATTGGGCTTATCCAGAACGAAGAACTATAGGGCTGAAGATGCAATAAATTGTCAAAGAATATTAGCAGTTATATATATGGTTGTTATACATGTCCCCATGACATGGATGCATTTCACTGTCTGAATTTAAACCACAACGGTACAGGGTTAATAAAACAGGCTCACTACACCCACTTCCTGTTCCCAAAATCCAAAAATGTATTGCATATTCCGCTAGTGATTTTTCTGACGTATTTAAGATTAAGCTACCAGGTAACCAAACTCTTTCTTAATTAAAATGCAGAATTTTGCTTTGCATTCGTGCTAATTTGGTGTCACAGAGCCGTTACCCAATTCAGAGCCTTTCCCCTCAACTGTGATAAGACAAATATGACTAAATGGATCTTATCTGTCTCTGTATAAGAGAGTCTGAGCATTTGTCTGGATTACGGTCATACCTCTTGGGAGCAGCAATAAAACCGATGGGAGGCAACAGGCTTGGTAGAGGTGTGCTGTTACCCTCAGACCTGGTGAGATGTTAGGTGACAGTACCAAGGGAGCCTGCAGACTAGCTTGTATGCTAATCGTTACTCACTGAACTTGTCCTTCGTACAGTATGTGCCAGTTTTTCCCTCCCTCTACTGGATCCACACGGTGGTGAGGTATTCTGTCACTATACAACAACAGAGGATTGAAATGTGGAAGCAAAAAACTACTGTAATTAAGACACAGGCAGTGAGTCAATGGCCAGGCTAGACATGGGGGAGGCAAAACTAACTCAAACTTAACCATAGTCAAAACATCGGCAGGGGATCATACATCAGGAGGAAGAATAGAATAACTCAATTCAAAGTGCAAGACAAAGAGCAAATCAGAAAAAAAGCATTGTATAAAAGAAGAGAACTACAAGTAAGAACTGCTCACTACCATTGATACATAATACCTCATAAGGAAACTGAGTGGGTAGTAAGTGCATATTATCTTAGAAACACAATTTAACATTAGAGTACATGCAAATACACAGTACCACAATAAAAAGGACCTTGAATCTCTTCCATTTCCTAAGAAGTTACAGTAAGACTTTACATTAACTGCACCTTCATAGTGCCTTTATAATGCATTTGTAGAACATTCATTGCACCTTTATAATGGATAAGTACTCATAAGTAGCATGTAAATATACCACAACATCCTAACACACTGCATGAGGTTAACAGGTGACAAACTCACTAACAGGTTTAATATACATTAATAATGAACGTTATATGATAATAAACTTTATAATTGTATAATGTTTGTCATTAATGTATATTGAAGTTGTTGAGATATTTTAGGATAAGGTATACTTACATGCTGCCCATGAATGTTCTATGAATGCAGTATAAATGCATTATGAAGGCGCACTGAATGTTCTATGAATGCATTATGAAGGTGCAGTGAATGTAAAGTATTACCAAAGTTGCTGACGTCATGTTCATTGACTAGAACACCCCTCCATTTCCCAAACCCCTCCTCACAGAGGCACCCCAACCATTTCATGCATTTGTTCATTTTCACAACCCGCTCAATTAATCAACTTGATTAGTTAAATAACTCAATGAGGTATTGTTTATCCACACAAGGTGGGGTAGTCAACGAACACTTGGGTATTTTAGATGCCCCTACAAATAATGGGGTGACTTTAGGAGAGGTTTTGAAATGTCTAATCTGTTATACTTTGACACACATAATAATACAGTTTTACACCAGCATGAAGATTATTTAAACATCATTTGCTTTGACTGCCTGTGCCTTTTGCACCGTGCACTGTACACAATATTCCAGTGAGGCAGTATGTGGCCAGGTTGGGTGTGGCAGAGCTGAAACCTGGCTGGATGCAGGCGTGAAAACTGTCACCACAGAAAAGGTGATGTTTGAATGGCCAAACCTGTTTTACCTTCTGTTGTAAATCTGGATTCTATGAGAAGGTGAATGCAACCACCAGTAATATAATCCCTCACATTGTGATCTTAAAATGCATAATTGTGATGTTGATCTTCATTACAGAAGCTTCCTTTGTTTTCCCCAGTATTAAAGGAAATCCTAAACGATTCTTTGTAATATATTAAAAATGTAGCAGAATGTTGTACCACTCTTCTGATCAGTTGATTGTCATCTGATACCTGAATGTACAAAACAATCAAAAGTAGGTACAAGATTCAAGTTATTATTATTATTATTATTGTCAAGAGTACATATTGTATAATTTTGCATATGTGTGTCCTGTGATGCACTGGCATCCCATCCAGGGTGTATACCTACCCTATGCCCTGTGCCCTGTGATGCACTGGCATCCCATCCAGGGTGTACACCTACCCTATGCCCTGTGCTGCCTGGGACAGGCTCCAGGCCCCTCTGTAAAAAAAATAATCAGCTAGAAGATGGATGGATGGATGGATGGATAGATGTGTACAAATCACCATTAAATTCTTACATAATTCCTGCACAATAAACAATAATTAACAATAAATAATACAGAACAGTATTTACATGGGCAACAGATGCATTGAATGTATATGCTGGCGAATAAAGTATCTGAGTGTTAATTGTAGCAGGATTTATGAAGAAAACAGTACGTGATTCTCAGATCACTATGAAGTCAAATCCTAAAGTATGGTACTTGGTCTGGATGTGACAGGCCATATAAATTTGACATAAAAGGAACAACCCAAATGGACTCTTATTTCAAATAAACTAGAGTGGAAACTAGAGTTACAACTGCATTGAGCCGGATGCTTTAAAATATGAACTTGTAAATTTATAAATTTGGTTGTGAGTCATGACCCACTCTAATTTGTTTTGCTCTCTGGTGTAGATCTTAACAGTCATCAGAATGGATTTGTCAATGTTATATAAGTACAGAGATCTACACCAATCAGACATAATATTAGGCAGGTGGTTTTAATGTTATGTAGGGCCCTCTCGTGCCGGCAAAACAGCTCAGACTGAGACTGAGATCTGAGGAAGTTGGACGCCAAGGCAACACCTTGAAGTCTTTTTCATGTTCCTCAAACCATTTCTTTTTAAGACTGGGCATATTATCCTGCTGAAAGAGGCCATAGTCATCCACATGAAAGCCAGGACCCAGAATTTCCCAGCAGAACATTGCCCACAGCATCACACTGCTTTGTGGGCTTGTCTTCTCCCCATAGTGTATCCTGGTGCCATCTCTTCCCCGGGTAAACAATACACACACACCCGGCCAAACAGTTGTTTTAATGTTATGGCTGATTGGTGCATGATGTTGGTACATAGATATACAGTATGACATGAGTCCTACGCTTCCTGATGGGAGTGTGTAGCTCTATGTGCAGTTTTCCATCATGTAGGTCTATGATAAGTTCTCACCCAGAAAAAACTTTCTTATGGGAATATGATTAATGTTACGTTCTTGTTTTTCCCTGACTCACATCAGTATGGTCCCTTAGACATCATTCAGTGGTCAAACCACAAACCATACTCTGCTGTCATTGGAAAGATCTGCACAGTCAGAGCAAGTCAGCAGAGCTTGGGTGGCACAGGGAAGATTTGTTCTATAATGACTAAAATAGGGACTTTGCTGTAATGTAGTGAGAGGATCCCTTTAAATATCATCCAGACCAGGGGTCAGCTTTGTATGCCTTCAACATGCTCTCATTTTCTTCTCAATGTAGCCTTCAGTTCATTTTCCTGCATTGAGTCAAGTGGCCTTTATTGTAATTTCATCCAAATACAGATGTAACATGGCCTGAAATGACACCCCCCCCCCAGGACCATGGTGCAAAATACAACAGCAGTGATAGAGGGAGGGTTTTCACAATACAAATGCAAAGACACAGTACAGTTTAAAACAGGGGGGCTGGACACAAGGGTATACAGTATATATCCAGAATGATGAACTATAGGGCTGAAGATGCAATAAATTGTTTTACTATGGCATTAGTTGTAGATTAACACAGGTGTGTTATTTGTGTGCCAAGAATATAGTTTTGACAACAGTTTTTACCAAATTATTATCTAATGAATGCCTCTAATTGCACATGGGTGCCAATTCATATAATATAGATACTCGTCACTTAATGACATACCTGTTTAACGACCAGTCAGACTTACGACCAGATCTCCAACCAGTTAGTATTGTACGCTGTACGAGAATTTTGGTCGTGGAAATGGTAGTGCGGCATCTCAGGGTCAAGCATCATATCTCGCATTATACAGTATATAAATCTACAAAATAATATAATTGGTGCAAAGGTTAAAACAATAAAACATTAAAACAATATCTGAAGGTAGTTGACACAAACTCACTACCAGTACAATGTATCACTTAACGAACGACTCGCTTAACAACCTGGTTGTAGCAACCAAACTCGGTTGTTAAGTGAGGAGTATCTGTACAACAACATTTATTCATTCATCTTGAATTAATAAGGAAAACTGCCTCCCTAAAGAGAGCTTGAGCTGCTTTTTGTTCAACTACTGTTACTGTGCACTTTAGCAGTCCCGCTGAAATTCTTTATTCTTTAAGCCTGTAATCTCATTTTACAAATAACTGGAATTCCTGGGACTGTATCAGCAGTTCTCCAGAGTTACATGTTGCATGATTTTCTGCCAAGTAGACAGGATTTCTCCTATTTGTGTTGAAGGAGATTTTTTTTAAATTGCTTTTTACATATACCAAAATATTGAGAGAAAAATGACATCAGAAATTAATCTGTTGAGATTTCAAAGTTGTGTAGTACAAGCATCTATAGGGCTTTTCATTGTATGTAATATGAGCAAATTTCTTAAGATTTACGCAAAAAAAAATAGTATCGTAGACAAGACATTTACCGGTGAACACTTAGGTAAATATTCTTTTCATAACTAGCTTTTCTTTCGCTGATTGCTCAGCACATCGTGCCTAAGCATGTGGACTATAAGAAGGAACAGGATACCATTTTAGTCAGCTTACTAATATATTATCCATCCTTCCTCAAGCCTCTTAACCTGGTCAGGGTCTGTGGGGTAGAGGGCTGTAGCCTGAGGTAGCACAGTGCATGAAGGTAGGCGACTCCCTGGATGGAGAGTCAGGCCATTGCAGGATGTGCTGAAAGGGGAAAAGGACTCAACCAGAGGTGTGCGATGCTCTCAGCAATACATACTGTATGACTATGCTAAATCTTATATTGTGTAATTTTATATAATATTCAGTATTCAACAGTGGCTTCAAGTGCGCTAATTATGCCTTTTTCTCACGACAATCATTGGCTGATTACCGCCTACTTTAATAAAGCAGAATCTTATATGCATATTCATGTCTGAGAATGAAGAGACAGATATTCAGGATATACACATTTTAAAATACAAGCCAAAACTCATTCATTGATTGGACTGACACTGAGCCAAAGTGTAACAAGAACATAATCTGATGCCATGTATTCTCAGCTGCCACTTGACGTTCACACTCAGCTGGTACTCAGGGGAGGGGGGGGGGGGTCTGCTTTTCCCTCATTCACAAGATGTTTTCAATCACAGGATTGCCACTGACTGTGTGGTTTCTCTCTCTAGACACTAATGTCTAAGGTGACCATTAAATCCTTGTCTGGGTGGGACACTATGAGCTAATTCAGGTTTCACAAACTACTTACAAGCTACTCATTCAGCTGTTTCATATTAACGTTAGCGACACGTGTATGATTATAAGAGACTGACCATTCAGCACACAGCAAGAACTCAGTGCTAAAGTGTAATCCAGGTCTTTTTAATTGATATGGTAGTTTACAAACCCTGTCCTACCTCATAGTGTCCCCCTGACGTGGGTTAGGGGGTCACCTTAGTAATGTCCCGGGAAGGTGACTGTTTCTGAGACGCAGGAACCGCCTCATCCGGTACCAACACTCACATCACATTCAATATCACTTATTTCAGGCATCTTGCGTTTCTGATGCTTAGCCAAACAGTAAGTGATCCCTGACCCCGTCTGTGAGGTGTGTGTTTTCTGGTTCAGCCACATGGGTGGCTGACTGAAGGAGCAGGCTGTTTGTTCAGGTGTACCTGGTAAACTGGCCACTGAGCGGACATGGAAGTAACACCTGAGTTTACAGAGAGCATCCATAAGACCTGCATTTGCCTTCAGTAATGAAGGGAAAAGTCCTTTCACATAATTATGACAGCTGTAATTTGAATTGTGTTGAATATATTTAACTGGAATATTTTGATAAGCAGGTTGGAAGAATGAATGAATGAATGAATGGATGTAATTTCAGAATATCACCTATGTGTACATCCTGAAACTTCATTGTACCACATTGTTTTTTTCTTTCTGAAAATGAAATTCGTCCATTTTGTGTTTATATCCTTTAATGTCACTTTAAGGATGCCAATACAACAGGTTTTCTGTTGTGTTTGTCACCATGAAACACGCAACATATACTACATTTTGTTTATTTACCAGACTTTTTTTTTGAGAAAGCAGTGTCAGTCAATCCTGAAAGCACTTGGGGGTTAAGAGCCTTGCTGAAGGGCCCAATGGTGAAATAACTCTGCTGACCTGGGGATCAGAACTGACAACCTTCCGATCCCAACCCACTGAGTCACACACCATTCACCACTAATAAAACATATCAAAAAACGGAATCTAAGAATCACGTTATTATGAAAACACTTTTCTCTCAACAGATGTCATCATATGTGTGGTGCCCTTCAAAGGTCTCTCAACTCCAAACTTTTTTGGACAGTATCCCTCTCTCCACTAACACTGCTGCCTCTGTCTTTCCTGACTGAGGTTGTGCAATAGCTGTAGGTTGCCAGTTTGCTGTGATTACGTAGGTTTTTCCTAGAAATATGCAAACATTACCAGCACATTTAGCCAGAGATCAGCGTGATACATCTTGTTGACTTTTGAAGCACTTACAGTTTCACAATTTCACACACCTTAATTATAAAATCCCTGCATATCTCTAGATCTGGGTAAGAAAAGCTTCTGAGAAAATGTATCACTAACATACCTTTAAAACCACTCATCCTTGGCCCCAAATTGCATTTACATTTATTTTATTTAGGAGGCACTTTTATCTAAAGCAATGTACAAGTGAGACATATAGTACTTCGAAAAGAAACATTTCACTTCTACTCTTCAGAGTTTACTAACATTTTGTAGTTTTTTTGCTCTGACAAATTAGTACAGAGTATGAAGACTTCATGGTAGTAATGTTCACCTTTGACCTCTAATTGATGCATTAGTAGGTCTTATTTATTTATAGTCATTATGCAAAATGTCTTCTTGGGCAGTTCTGCTAAGATACTCGTGGTGACCTTGTCTGTGAATCTCCCACTTACCTTCTATCACCACTAACCCCTTGTGAGGTTGTTATGAACGCAGAACCTGCACCAGGACGCACAGGGCATGAGGTTGGCTCACCCTGTACAGGATCAAGTCTGTCCAAAGTGTGTGTGTGTGTGTGTGTGTGTGTTTGGTCTGTGTGAGCAAGGAAATGCAGGAAGGTACTCAGTCAGGGAGGGGATTCAAGCCTGCAAGGTCCAGGAGCACCAGGCCAGGTTTTCCAGGGCTCAATGTGTCTCAGTGATGTTAAATACATTTTTAGGTATTCAAAAATATACTGTGACCTTGCACTGAATGATCATTATAAATGAGGGAAAGAATCACAGCTTCTCAGAAGAAACCTTCCTGTTCTTCCTGAACGGCAAATTGTTACAAATTGTGTTCATTATACTTAATGAAATTTAGATCTTCACTTAACTGTTCTATTGTCAAAAAAAAAAAAGATTTTCTAATGAATGTCTTCATTTCCTGGAACTGAATATACAAAGCATTTAGCAGTATTGAAACTAGAAATTATTGTAAAAGGAAACCATTGTGGCATGAGAAAATAAACATACATGAAAGAAGGATAAATTACATCATGTTCCCCTCTCTCTCTCTCTATATATATATATATATATATATATATACATATATATATATATATATATATATATATATACATATATATATATATATATATATATATGTATATATATATATATATATTTCTGGGTAATGACAGTGGTTACTTTTTGTGGCAGTTTCTCACTAGGAACTAAATTTTTAGATGTTATTCTCAGGATCATCAATCATTTTGAGCCTCTGGCAGTTTATAAATAACATAAATGCTTACATCTCAGAACTACAAGGCAGTCTTCCCAATCCCTCGTAACAAAGGGGTCAATCACAACGTTGTCGTCTTTCCCGTCCAGTGATGTGGAAGTAATTGAATGGAGCTGGCTGTGCTGAGTGAGATCTGTGGGAATTGACAACAAAAACATTTTTGTTCCCTGCTGTATATTTTTTGCTTTGTTTACATTGGGTTGTTGTTTTTAAAAATGCCTGAATAGGCTTCTTGATTTAATATGTAGGTGAATTTGTCAATCTCAAAAACGACCAATTACACATGTCCATTTCAGACCAGCACCTTCCAAACAAGCAGTAGCTGTTGTGTTAAACTGAGGAGAACAATGATGGTGGACAAACAATGACCAGCTGTTCCATTACACATCTTTAGTTATGACACTTATCTTGTAAATTTGTGGTTGGCATGTATATGGAGTTTTGTGTATCTATTTTAACAGTGACCAGAATATGAAATAAATAAATAATGTATGCCTTGCCTGCACAAATAGGTTTGCAAATGTGTGCGTCCCATCAGCAAAATGCAAAGTCTTTGTTGTCTGCCACTGACGCCAAAGCAAACATAAAAATATGAAGCAGCTGTTCCGAAAGTAAACGTGTGCTCATCTTCATGCCTTGATCTCCTTGTCAACCCTGACCAGCAAAGTGGAGGCAGTCTAGGAGGGACGTACCGATGATAGGATTAATAAGTGATTTGGGAACACTAAAGGTAGCATTACCACAAGTAGCAATGGTTTACAGACTGAAAATTTTGTAGAAGTCAGGGTTGTCCTGGCCATCTGGCAAACCAGGCATTTTCTTAGTGGGCCAATGGGCATGTGCTCGCACCCCCACCCAACCCAGGTCAGCAAAATTTATCGGCAGCAAAATTGACCATGGGGCATCCCAACTTCCAGGGCCGATTCAGTCCTGCCCTGGTTAGGATCATGCTGAAATACAGTATGTGCAGTCCATTTAAAAATTGTAGGTTTTGGTAAGTGTAGCTAAACGTATTTAAGCAATTTTGAGCGTGGCATGGTTGTTGGTGCCAGACGGCCGGTCTGAGTATTTCACAATCTGCTCAGTTACTGGGATTTTCATGCACAACCATTTCTAGGGTTTACAAAGAATGGTGTGCAAAGGGAAAAACATCCAGTATGCGGCAGTCCTGTGGGCGAAAATGCCTTGTTGATGCTAGAGGTCAGAGGAGAATGGGCCGACTGATTCAAGCTGATAGAAGAGCAACCTTGACTGAAATAACCACTCGTTACAACCGAGGTATGCAGCAAAGCATTTGTGAAGCCACAACACGCACAACCTTGAGGCGGATGGGCTACAACAGCAGAAGACCCCACCGGGTACCACTCATCTCCACTACAAATAGGAAAAAGAGGCTACAATTTGCACGAGCTCACCAAAATTGGACAGTTGAAGACTGGAAAAATGTTGCCTGGTCTGATGAGTCTCGATTTCTGTTGAGACATTCAAATGGTAGAGTCAGAATTTGGCGTAAACAGAATGAGAACATGGATCCATCATGCCTTGTTACCACTGTGCAGGCTGGTGGTGGTGGTGTAATGGTGTGGGGGATGTTTTCTTGGCACACTTTAGGCCCCGTAGTGCCAATTGGGCATCGTTTAAATGCCACGGCCTACCTGAGCATTGTTTCTGACCATGTCCATCCCTTTATGACCACCATGTACCCATCCTCTAATGGCTACTTCCAGCAGGATAATGCACCATGTCACAAAGCTCGAATCATTTCAAATTGGTTTCTTGAACATGACAATGAGTTCACTGTACTAAAATGGCCCCCACAGTCACCAGATCTCAACCCAATAGAGCATCTTTGGGATGCGGTGGAACGGGAGTTTCGTGCCCTGGATGTGCATCCCACAAATCTCCATCAACTGCAAGATACTATCCTATCAATATGGGCCAACATTTCTAAAGAATGCTTTCAGCACCTTGTTGAATCAATACCACGTAGAATTAAGGCAGTTCTGAAGGCGAAAGGGGGTCAAACACCGTATTAGTATGGTGTTCCTAATAATCCTTTAGGTGAGTGTATTTTAATGCCTTGTTATATTAATTCATCTTCTATAACCTGGCACTGGGTCCCGGTGAGTCTCTGAGGAGGGGGACCTCCTAGATGGCACGATAGCTGCCGTGATAATCACGAAGCACAGCCCACTTGTGAGAAGGTCATACCTGTTATAATGCATGTCTTAATTTCAAGTAAAGCATTATAGAGAAATGTATAACATGTAGGGAGGAATATAATGTGACTTATTCCTTGGTATTGTATGCTGTTTATTTTTCTCATACAAGACATACTTACTGACCTCAATGCATGTTTTAGATGCTGAATCCGTCATATTAAATCAGATGTGTTGTAACTGAAGGGCGAATTTCCAAAACTCACTCCGTCCATGGGACATGTTTTTAGTGGACTCAGTGAGCTTGGGAAATTTAATGAAAGTTCTCTGTTGCATTACATGAGGACTGAGTGAGATTTCGTCCCCAGTACCATCACATATGATGCAGAAGCCATTGGCAGTCTCATAGAAAAAGACAACGAAAAAAAACAACTGAATTTCTGAAATTTACTCTTTAATTTTAATCAAATTGGTTGTTATTAGTATTTATTTTAAAAACTGCAAATAAAAAGAAATATTGAAAGATCAACTGTGAAATCCATCAATAAAGTTGTATTTACTGTATGAGTTTCATTGTGACAGGTCACATGACACTGTCCTTACCCACCCCCTAGCTAATTGAGACGAATCTCAGTACCAGGGCCCTGGCTGATTCCTAACAAGCCTAACCTAGCGTTCACTCAATCACATGCTCCTGCGCACCTCACCCTATAGGACCGCCCCCCTACTGCTGGTACGACCTTCACAACCTCACAGCATTTTCACGGGCCATATTGGTCATATCAGTCATGCTGTGCTATATTGGTTTAAATGGCTCGTTTTAACTGAAGTATTTATTGATTTCTCAATTTTGCAGTGAAAATCTATAAAAAGTGCTGGAAACGTTTATAAAATTGATCGAAATTCAGAATAAAATGGTTGGGCTTTAGCCTGGTTTATAATCTATGCTGGAAAGACACATAAGCATTTGGGCTGAAAAGAGAAGGCTGTCTTCTGCATCTTAATAAGGCAGATTCTCACAGCATCTTGTCTACGGCTTTTCAGCCATATGGTGTATTCCCCTTTGTCTTGAAGTCTGTAAATAACTGATATTTTCGATATGCTTGCTGTCATCAAATGGCAGCATGTTTTTCCGGACGGATCGCAGTCGTTTACAGCACCTTCCCTTGGTATCTCTTGGCAGCTCTGGGAACGTGGTTCTGCTTTTTTAATCACCTCACCCTCCTTCTGTTACACTTGGTATGTCACTCCACGTGACACTCCAGCATGTGTGTTTGTATGTTGTGGATTTGTTTGGGGCTGTGTGTGGCATTGTGGGTTAGGGATCTCTGCCTGGGTCTGGAAGCTCGCCAGTTACAGTCCCAAGGCTGGGAGAGCAATCATATCACTGTCAGACCCCTGAACAGGGCCCATGACCCCAAACAACTGCTCCAGGGATGCAGGAAAAATGGCTGACCCTGTGATCTGACCCCAAACCTCACTATTGTACTGTATATATGTGTATTTTTGTGTGTTTCTCTGTCTCATCAGGAGCAAGAAGGGCTGTGGAAGCATTGAATTTCATTGTTCTTGTATGCTGTGAATTAATTCAAAAAACAACCAACAAAATCTTGGTCTTGATTTGTACTTTCTGGACCGGAACTTTCCACCGCTGTTCAATATTAACTCTATAAACAATCACACATACTGTATATGTGGTCCATGTCAAATATGACAGAAATGTGTGGCCAGTAAGCTTCAGTTAAGTATTGTATTGTCAATTTACAGATGATGTGTTTCACTCTTCCATGCTCCAGCCCCCGGTCAGGAAGTACAGAGAAAGGGGCAGGAGGACACCCTGGGTGGGATGCCTGTCCATCTCAGGGCACGGGGCAGGGGGACACCCTGGGTGGGATGCCTGTCCTTCACGGGGCAGGGGGACGCCCTGGGTGGGATGCCTGTCCATCTCAGGGCACAGGGCAGGGGGACACCCTGGGTGGGATGCCTGTCCTTCACGGGGCAGGGGGACGCCCTGGGTGGGATGCCTATCCATCTCAGGGCACGGGGCAGGGGGACGCCCTGGGTGGGATGCCTGTCCTTCACGGGGCAGGGGGACGCCCTGGGTGGGATGCCTATCCATCTCAGGGCACGGGGCAGGGGGGACGCCCTGGGTGGGATGCCTGTCCTTCACGGGGCAGGGGGACGCCCTGGGTGGGATGCCTGTCCTTCACGGGGCAGGGGGACGCCTTGGGTGGGATGCCTGTCCTTCACGGGGCAGGGGGACGTCCTGGGAGGGATGCCTGTCCTTCACGGGGCAGGGGGACGCCCTGGGTGGGATACCTGTCCTTCACGGGGCAGGGGGACGCCCTGGGAGGGATGCCTGTCCTTCACGGGGCAGGGGGACGCCCTGGGTGGGATACCTCCTTCACGGGGCAGGGGGACGCCCTGGGTGGGATGCCTGTCCATCTCAGGGCACGGGGCAGGGGGACACCCTGGGTGGGATGCCTGTCCTTCACGGGGCAGGGGGACGCCCTGGGTGGGATGCCTGTCCTTCACGGGGCAGGGGGACGCCCTGGGTGGGATGCCTGTCCATCTCAGGGCACAGGGCAGGGGGACACCCTGGGTGGGATGCCTGTCCTTCAAGGGGCAGGAGGACACCCTGGGTGGGATGCCTGTCCATCTCAGGGCACGGGGCAGGGGGACGCCCTGGGTGGGATGCCTATCCATCTCAGGGCACGGGGCAGGGGGGACGCCCTGGGTGGGATGCCTGTCCTTCACGGGGCAGGGGGACGCCCTGGGTGGGATGCCTGTCCTTCACGGGGCAGGGGGACGCCTTGGGTGGGATGCCTGTCCTTCACGGGGCAGGGGGACGCCCTGGGAGGGATGCCTGTCCTTCACGGGGCAGGGGGACGCCCTGGGTGGGATACCTGTCCTTCACGGGGCAGGGGGACGCCCTGGGAGGGATGCCTGTCCTTCACGGGGCAGGGGGACGCCCTGGGTGGGATACCTCCTTCACGGGGCAGGGGGACGCCCTGGGTGGGATGCCTGTCCTTCACGGGGCAGGGGGACGCCTTGGGTGGGATGCCTGTCCTTCACGGGGCAGGGGGACACCCTGGGTGGGATGCCTGTCCTTCACGGGGCAGGGGGACGCCCTGGGAGGGATGCCTGTCCTTCACGGGGCAGGGGGACACCCTGGGTGGGATGCCTGTCCTTCACGGGGCAGGGGGACGCCCTCGGAAGGATGCCTGTCCTTCACGGGGCAGGGGGACGCCCTGGGTGGGATGCCTGTCCTTCACGGGGCAGGGGGCAGGGGGATGCCCTGGGTGGGATGCCTGTCCTTCACGGGGCAGGGGGAGGCCCTGGGTGGGATGCCTGTCCTTCACGGGGCAGGGGGATGCCCTGGGTGGGATGCCTGTCCTTCACGGGGCAGGGGGACGCCCTGGGTGGGATGCCTGTCCTTCACGGGGCAGGGGGACGCCTTGGGTGGGATGCCTGTCCTTCACGGGGCAGGGGGACGCCCTGGGAGGGATGCCTGTCCTTCACGGGGCAGGGGGACGCCCTGGGTGGGATGCCTGTCCTTCACGGGGCAGGTGGATGCCCTGGGTGGGATGCCTCTTTTACAGAAGCTTCAAAAAAGGCCAGTGGCATAATTAAGAAATTATCTAACCTACACATGAGATCCCCTCAACTAGCATCACAGGGACTGTGTTACAATACATGTTTTACTTTCAACTGAAGTGATTTTGTTAGCCATAAAGGCAATGTTGTTTTTATCAATTGTATATTTAACATTGTATTTGTATTGATGTTGCTGAATAGTGTTACATCCATATTTAATTGCCCAGTTATTACAATACTGAGTCATCTTCAGACTTAAAATGATTATCAAATTATTTTACTGGGCAATTAATATGCCAAAATAATAATATATAACACTGAATGTTATATCTGTTTAAAATTTTGTTGACATTCTGTCTCAGAGATTCAGCTGTTTGTGTTTCGACAACAATTTTGTATTTGACCTGTGAAAGTAATCAATAACTATGTTACAAATGTTCTTAGAAATCTTTGATAGCAGTATTAGCTGTGGCTTCACTTGAAAGCGAAGTTCAAACACTGAATTGACAACACATGATAAATACTACTGATCTTCTGTTAGCCAGCCACTGTTGTGGCCTTTTGTGTCAATAGACTTTTCCTGGAAAACATGGAGAATTTCATGAGTGTAAAGTTTTTTTTGTTTCCATCCACCCATCCATGTAATTTAATTAAACGATTCATACATTGTCTGTATTCAGTGATTTGAACATTAATCAAAGCTTGAGGCTGAAGTCCAATGAAATATCAACACAATAATAGAGAAATGATGCTGAAGTGCTGTAGACATGTAAACTTGTCTGAATATAGACTTGCAACATGTATTGAGCAATTGCAGATTATTAGAAACACTGGCTTGTTTTGCAGTTCAGTGGTTGCCAAATTCAATATGCCTGTCTACCCTCGTAGAAATTATTCCCTGTGGACTTTTACTAGAAAACATGTGAGTTATCTTTAATGAAATTCTGATTACATATATCCAAGAGTAATATAAATTTGCCATTTATATATTCATCCAAGCATCTTCCAACTGCATATCCTGGCCATTGTTGCATGGGGATGGAGCCAATCCAATGAAGCATAGGGCACAAGAGAGGGCAACATTCTGGATACCCTCTACTACATGCAATGAAATAGTCTTTGTGTTTTAAGGGAATTCAGCGTTACTTGGTTAAAATTATAACCACGCAAAGGAGACTTGAAAAAACACAGTATATAAATGAGCATTTATTTAAAAGCCCAACCCCTTTGTTTGGAATGAATTTGAATTGCCAGAGGGGAAATCTGCTGTATGACCCGTACACAAGGTCAGTGTGTAATAATACATTGGCTTATTCATTACAGCCATTCTCTGGGAAGGATTGTAATATCTGACATGTCTGATCATCTCACTTTTTCTACTCTATAATTTCTATTGTTTCACAGAGGAGAAAGTTCACTACTCCTGAGTTCACTGACACTTGATCGAAACTTTGACCCGACCTCTACAGGAGAACTTGTTTCATAAGTCTCAAACAAGGCCCACATGCTCATTAAGGTTTGAGGCTTGGTTTAATAATGTCTATAGTTTCTATGGTTAAATCATATAGTAATTTTGAAAGGCATGAAACTTTAAAATATTTTGGAATTTTTAAAGTGTATAGCTTCTGAGTTACATCGGTGAACTGCGGTAATGCTAGCTTGTTGATTGTAAGTTTCTTCAGTTGCCAATTGCATGCATGTTTGGGTTTTTTTGCTGTTTTTCTGGGTGATAAGAAGGTGTAAAATTCCCTCTGTAAAACAAAACAAAAGCAGCTAAATGTACCAGGCTTGTGAGAACCGTCTACTAGGCAGGCCTGCTGGGTTCCTTTTGCCATTTGAGGCGGTTCCAATTTCTTGCTGGGGAGTAAATTCAGAGGCACTTGTTAAAACCTGATTAACCTACTGCAGCCACTGCCTCTCTGATACGAGCATGCATGCTGAATTTAATGAATAACATTTATGTTCATCTGGAGAATTTGCATCACATGGTTCTTTTCAGGAAAGTCTACCTAGAATTCAAGCACGTGAGCAGGCAATGGACCATCCTGGATTAGAGGGACGTGTACAATTATTTCTTTTCTGTTAAGTGTGGATGACTGCAGTAGAAAGTCATTCTTAATTATTTACAAATTAAATTATATTGTCGGGTGCTAACAGTGCAGTGCAAATATGAAAACAGTTTACTGACTGTCCCTTATATTTTCCATCTGAAGACATTAAAAAGCATGATTGATTTTGTTCGGTTTAATGAAAACACATGTGCACTAATAAGTTATAAATAGTCTGCTGTATGTGCATTTAAAAACCAAAATTAATATAAGCCCTCCTCCCACCCATCATTTTACTTTAAGACCTGACTCTGTTAAGTAATATATTTCAGAACTCACCCCCAACCTGTTTTATAATAGCCTGGGTTTTGCAGTTGTTCTTGGGGCACAAGAATTTTCATCACCATTTGATTGCATTCATATTTATACAGATTTGTATGCATGACTGTCATCTATGTATCACATCAAAGGCAAGGATAGAGGCGAAGGCAGGCATGGGGAAAACCAAAAGGAAATGACAGGGCAAAAGGATGTACAGACGGCAAAAGGAAACGGACCACAAGAGGTCAAAACGGGGTAGGGAGGATCAGGACACAGGACACAGGACACAGGACACAGGACACAGGACACAGGACACAGGACACAGGACACAGGACACAGGACACAGGACACAGGACACAGGACACAGGACACAGGACACAGGACACAGGACACAGGACACACTGGGGAGCGCAGGCAGCAACATCAATGACTGGACTGGGGAGCTCGAGATAGGGAGGCCCTATATACACCACTGTCGAGGGAGCAGACGAGAGGCACCTGGGGTGATCCACACAAGGGCTGTAACAAGAGGCATGATTAAACAAGTAACAGGTGTGGCTCATTAGAGCCACACAACGGAGAGAACGAGGGGGAAGGGATGCAGGGTGTGACAATATGTTGATTTTTGATGTTGTAACTCTGAAGCTTATTTTCCATTTCTCTATTTGCTGGATTATTCAAATTCATAGAAACAGATTAAAAAAACTAGTTCAATTTAATCAGTGTAACCCTCCCCTATGTGATGGATAGCATATTCACAGCACTAGGCAATAAAAATTACAGTGGTACCTCGACCCACAAACAGTCCTGTTCACGAACAAATCGGATTATGAACCAAATGTTCGAAAATTTTATGTAACGGTTCGTGAACCATGTTTCAGACTGCGAACACACAAACATCCCCCAAAAGCGCCCCAAAGAACCACCCAAAACACGAAGAAGTGTACATTATGGCCAAGAACGGTTGTGGAATGTATAAAAAACTGTTTGTAGATGTATATCTTTACTATATCTCTTCAGAGGTCGAATATCTGAAAAATAAATAAATATAGAGAGAGAGAATATTCTGTTATAGCGGTATCTTTCAGTGATTGATAAACATGTTTGTGATGTTTTTAACAGTCACATATCTATACATAAAATAATACTTTATGAATAACATAAATTATTAAGTAACTCCTATTTAAGTGTTATATTCTGTCCTTCACGGGGCAGGGGACGCCCTGTTTAGGCGTATGAATATTATGTACCGTATAATAAAAAAAAATCACATTTTCGAAATTACTGTATTGTTTTTGACTGTTACTCAGTCGTTTAATTGTAATTGTTTCATTTTTTGGGGGGAATGTTTTGTGGTTCTGTTCCGTGTTTTGGCATCTTTCGAGCGACCAGCCCGCCAACAATCGTATGCTCAGTTGTACTGTTTTATTTAATTTAGCATTATTTGTGTATAATTAAGGTTATTTTAACTTAAGTCTATGTTCTTGGTCACAGAAAAACAAAAAAAATTGAAAAAATTCAGTGTTTCTGAGGTTTGAACGAATTATTTGTATATAATTATTTTAAATGGGAAAAATTGATTCAGGTCGCAAACTTTTCAGATTCAGATTATTACATTATGATAATGAATCCACAATCACATTTCACACGTTTTTTTTTTGTATTTTAATTATTTTTTTTCTGTTTATTTGAAACTCATAACAATTATTATGTGATGCATTTGGAGAAACCAGTTTGCTCATATCCTCAGGCTCACTTAAATATTTACGAGTTTCTGGGTTTTAAATATAGCCCCATTGCCTGGTTCAGGTATCTCCTCTCCTGATTGTAGCTTGTTTTGCTTTGACAGCTAATTCTAAAAACAATGTTACCAAGATTAATGATGTAGGTGCAACACAGCTGAAATGAAAACAATGTTAAATAACATGCTAATTAGTCTAATTGCATGTCTTTGGAGTGAGGGGGGAGCCCATGAGATACAGGGAAAAACAGAGGTGGGATGTGAACCGCAACCCTGAGGGGGGAGCCCATGTGATACAGGGAGAAACAGAGGTGGGATGTGAACCACAACCCTGAGGGGGGAGCCCATGTGATACAGGGAGAAACAGAGATGGGATGTGAACCACAACCCTGAGGGGGGAGCCCATGTGATACAGGGAGAAACAGAGGTGGGATGTGAACCGCAACCCTGAGGGGGGAGCCCATGTGATACAGGGAAAAACAGAGATGGGATGTGAACCGCAACCCTGAGGGGGGAGCCCATGTGATACAGGGAGAAACAGAGATGGGATGTGAACCGCAACCCTGCGGGGGGAGCCCATGTGATACAGGGAGAAACAGAGGTGGGATGTGAACCGCAACCCTGAGGGGGGAGCCCATATGATACAGGGAGAAACAGAGATGGGATGTGAACCGCAACCCTGAGGGGGGAGCCCATATGATACAGGGAGAAACAGAGATGGGATGTGAACCGCAACCCTGCGGGGGGAGCCCATGTGATACAGGGAGAAACAGAGGTGGGATGTGAACCGCAACCCTGAGGGGGGAGCCCATGTGATACAGGGAGAAACAGAGATGGGATGTGAACCGCAACCCTGCAGGCTAGAGGGTACAGTGCTGCCCACTGACAATCACATCACCCCACATTCTAAATATCTGTAATTCAAAATAAGTCTTTTACGTAACCATCAATTAATATCGCATTGTACATCTTTACTTTCCGCAGTTGATGTATTAAAACAGATAATTAAATCATCCATACCAAGCAGGCTTTCAAAACATTGTTTTTAAAAATTACGCAGCCCTCAAAGAGCAGGCCATAATTAACTAGATTTATTTATACAATGCAGTTATGAGGTTAATTCAAATAGGCTGCAGCCAGAGGGAAATTCCACAGCATCTGAAAAATGGGCATTGTGTACATTTACTGCCTGCCGGCTCAACAGCAGTCTCTGTGCAGGTATAGACTTGATATTGTGCAGCCCAGGGTGCTTTCAGTGAAAATATATTTTTTGGTGGGGGGGGGGGGGAATGGGGGTGAACAGTATGTTACAAAGCAGCTTGTTTTCTGAGAAGGAGAAAATGCATACGTTTGCATGTTAATCCAGACACTGTCCTTATTAAGTTGTTTTTTTTTTTTCTAAGAATCAAGAATAACAATTGAAATCTTCAGATTAGCTGGAGCACTTCATTCTTTTATATTCTTATTGATTAAATTAAAATTTCCAGTGTGCAGTTTTCTTGCAACTTTACACTTTCCATACTGAATTTGTTGTAAAAAAAAAAGCTGCATCAGTGTGCTTTTCCATCTGAAATACGGTTAGAGTTCGTTTCCGAGATTTTCTGATTTGTCTTTGTCTCGATTCATCATAGGCCTTTAATGGCATTTAGGAAGCGGTGCAAAGTTTTGAGATTTGATTTTAGCCTAATAGCTCCTTGGTTTCCCTGGTAACCATGTGCAAAAAATAGAAAGTGCCCTGTGCACATGACAGTGCAAGTGTGATTTTGAATGGCTTTTGTAACAAAGGGACAGTATTAGTGACATTTGACAGATGACAACATAGAACATTCCGCATAAAGAACCCAGAGCAGGGCACCCATCGTGTAATCACATAGAAAGACTGCCTTTTATGGGTAAATCAATCAGTGTTATCACTTTTATTAATGAATGCCCTCATAATGAATGCCATCTAATCAAAGTATTCTCGTTTGTAATTATCATTCCTCTCTTTTAGGTGGAAATATAACATTTACTCTGGTCTATTTTAAAAGTTGCAATAATCAGTGGAGGTTAGAATGTTTTAAATGTCGCTTTAATGCATCTTTTATTCATTACTTATTTCGTTATTTATTGTTGGGCCACAGGGGTGCTTTGTATTCTAATTGCTTAGCAAAACACTGAACAATATTGTAGCAGCCTTTTAATATCATATCTCATTAAGAATTGCTTTCCACAAGGGACTGTGTTTCTGCAGAGCTTTTGTTTTGCAGAGGTAGTTCTCCAGTTGGTCTCTAAAGATCTTCTCTTAAATTAGATCTCATCCTTTCAAATTTTATGCATTTACTTCTGTGTGTTATTTAAATGAACTGTGTTCATTTTTATACTGCAGCACACGTTAGTTAAGAAGTTAAGCCTGACAGTGAACACTCAGTAGTATTTATGTAATTTCCTAACTTAATAATTAAAAATAAACCATTCTGCTGGACACTGTAGAGTTCAGTATCATGGACACTAAATAGCTACTTGTTTCAGAGCTGATCCAATGACCGTGGGAGAATAGTGAGTTTAACATAGCATGTTATTCTATTAGATTTCTATTTACTTAGACATCAATTACCATTTCATGGCCCTTTGAATGAAACGATGGGAAATCACACCAAGACACAAAACCATGGCAGCTCCAGAAATGTCGAGCTTTCATTCCAGGAACTTCACTTTGCTCCAACCAACTGACCTATTTTCTCAGCTGCTTGTCTGCAAAAGAGCCATAATAATACAATTTAACAGAGACCCGCTGGGCGAGCAAGAGACAGAGATTCTTTTGTTCTTCTTTGGGCGAGACCATTCGTGGCTCAGATCCGAGAGGACGGAAAAGACGGACGATCTGATTAAGAGTCGCCAACCAAATGAAAGGTGAATTGGAACACTAGCAAGGTTAACCGTCTCATTTCCCAGATCGCATGATGAAGAATATTTTTATTACACCATTATACCCCACCTTTAATCTGACCTTGATATCTCAATGCCATAAATTAAGAGCGATCGACCCGTAGGAGCCTAAGACAGGCGCAAGAGCGATAACACCGTTTTGAGATTGTGCCAGCGAACTGCAGGCTGTTGCTAGGGGGAATATGACATTCTTTCTCAAAAGTCTTGAGCTTTGCATTTTAAAGCTGTCAGTTTGGAAATTGTTGCCAAGACCCTCCTTTCAACCCTCTTTATTTTATTTATGTTTCTGTGGTATGGGCTGCCTCACCAGTAGAGTGTATCGAGGCTGCTGAAATAATGGCGTAGGATTTACTGATAGCTGCCAGCTTTCATTTTAGCTTCTTTGTTCGGTTATAATGCGTTCTTGGTCAGTACCTGACATTGATGTACCTGTTGAGAGCACAACCTACATCCAAAATCAATGTGTGTGTTGCCTTAATATACAAATACAACATTTAACATCTATTACTTGTTGACACAGTTTGTTTGCATTCAAGGGTTTGTGTTTAAATGGTCCCTCAAATCCATGCTCAGAGCTATAGGAATTCTTATTGGTACCATCCAGTCAGTAACATAGAGCATCCAAGAGGGATTAGACAGCACAAAACAAGACAATGCACTTGCAAAACATCAAAGTAGACGTATGACTAGGGGCTGTAGAGGTATGTATTTCAACATAAATAGAAGAAAGGGCTGAAAGAGAAGGCATGGCTAAATATGAAAATAAATATGAAATTAATATTAGATAAATGAACGCAATGGCTGAAATAGAAATATGATCAATTGTACTGTGCAAAGAATCGATTTCGATTGACCAGTGAAGTGCATTTATGAAGTTATAGCAGCATAAACATTGGGTGGTTTGAGGGGGGATGGGGGATGCCATTCTCAATGTTACCAAAATATAAAAAAATGCATCCCCCTTGCTAACCTGGCACCCCTCCACCCCCCAGCAGAGAGAGCGTTACATGTGCTGTGAGCATCCTTGGGGTCAGCGCTAGATAAATCCCAAGGCCTGTTGTTTACATTTCGCCTGCACTCCCCCACCTGCAGGGACTTTAAAACTGGCGGCCCCCGCGAGATTGCCGATCAGCGCGTGACGGGAAGAGAGGCACATGTCAGTGCAAGCAGCTTTGCTTATAGAGAAGAGAAAATGGCACCGAAAAGAAGAGGAGGACAGCTTCACATTCTTTTATATTTGTAAAACAAAAAAGAGAAATTTATGAATTTCTTCAGTGTCTATTCAACATTCAATTAATTATTAATTGGATTATTTAATTCATTATTAATTATTCGAGCCATCCCCCCGTTAACAAATTGCCTACTGATCATAAACACAATGAAATGCATAAAGATTTAAACCAGTTTTTTTTATTATTATTGAAAGGCTACCAGGATAAAATTCAAATGATACATAGCAATCCATCCATAAACCATCCATCCATCCATCCATCTTCCAGTCAGTATTGCTTTGTAAGGAACCTGGAGCCTCTCTCATCCAGCACAGAGCAAAAAACATGTGTTTATATTTACATATTTTCTTATTTATTTGTTTATTTAGTATCATTTTGTATTCATTTTTGACAAGCATTGTTGGACAACATTCATTGATTTCTGTTACAGTGTTAAAATTATAATCAATTAGAGAACCTGAGTCACAAAATATAGTTAAGGTAGCCTTCTATTCATCACATATGTGCTTTTTACTTATTTGAAAATGGTGAAGAAGCCAGTGAACTTATGGTGAATTTATACTACATTTGTTAAGCATCTGTGCACTTGGTCGTTACTAGAGATAAGGAGTTCGTTGGCACAGATGTCAACATTTCTGCCAGACAGACACACCAGTTCAGAGCCAATAACTGAAATATGATTGGCATCATGGGCATTGCACTTGCAACACCAGCGCCCTGGCTCTGTGCCAGGGACAGTCATGTGACAGTCAGAGCAGAATGGAGAAGGAACGGAGGACGTCCTTTCATGTTAATGTCGCTGAGTCCCATTAAGAGTAGATGCTTGATTCACCTGTTGAGTTGGGAGATAATGGCGACATAGACTGTCACTGACTATAGAGACTAATCGTGCATTCCATTTGCCTCGGATTCCGATTTTCGGAATCCGAGATTACGTCACATCCGGTAAGAACTCGGAAAAACCGAGTTGGATACGTTCCATTTGCCAAAGAAGTAGCAATACCATCGACCCATATGAAAAAGCAAGATTTTTTGCTTAGCCGGACAACTTGTCGGATTTAAGGTACCTCAGTTTAAATGGCCTTTATTTTCGTTCACTTACAATTAGCCCGAACTACCTTAAATCCGACAAATAATCCGACTAATCATGAAATCCAATTCTAGACCGGTTAATTGGTAGCCATTGTTAGCCATATCACTTGATAACACATTACGCGCGGTGCTTCACGTATAAAACTCCGTAGCAACACGTCCACAGATAAGTTGGACGGTATAGTGTGTGCGACCGATTTAATGAGCCAGAAATGAGAAGTAGTGCTTAAACAGGATAAAACTACAACTTTCCCTTCTGTTGATAAAGGGCGCAGCCATCTTCGATTCTGAACTCGGGATCCTCTGCGTTATCCGAGATCATTCTCGGATCTCCGAGAAACGGGAGCGCGCATGTCGTCACTTCCGGCTTTGAAACTCGGAATCCAACTCGGAATCCGAGTTCCCAGGGCAAATGGAACGCACCATAACTGCCGTTTTACTTCGTAAGCTAATAAATTGTGAAGGGGGGCGGGTCACAGAGAAAAGTTTTCAATTGAAATTTAAAGAACAGAGAGAAATTACCCTCCCCTCTAAGGGTTTAATCAGAATTTGTTTTTCAATTTCAATTTCAATTTTTCAGTTTTAAACAAACATAATATTGCAATAAAGCAACAGCAAATAAAACATTAAATGCATTCTCTCAGCCATTTTTACTCTAATCTCATTGTCTTTGTGTGTCGTCTGTCTTTCTGATCCTCATTTCCCAATAATTTAGCGACACCAGGTAGTCAGCAGGTCTCCAGGTCTGTGAATGGCTGTGTATTACTTTGTCTTTGGCTTGGAGCTCCTGGGGGGGGGTTATATAGGTTGTGGTCATGTGGATTATTCTCCTTAGGACATCAGAATCAGGAAGTGATGTGGTAATCTAAGGACGCTGTGTGTCAGCACAGAATCAGGAAGTGATGTGGTAATCTAAGGACACTGTGTTGCCACAGAAACAGGAAGTGATGTGGTAATCTAAGGACGCTGTGTGTCTGGTGCGTTCGATTATTTCTCTCTGTCACTACCGAAAATGTTACACCTACCGAAAATGTAACTTCCGCTACTACGCATGCGCACATTCATCACGCATGCGTCCACGAAACCACATTTTCTGGCACTTCTTTATTACGCATGCGTAATGTACACTTCCACAGGCCCGATACTGCGCATGTATTCACATTTTGCGGCAGACCGTGATTGCGTGATTCAGGGCTTGGACATCGTGTATCATCATTCATTGGTCACGTACTGTGAAATGGGTCATTGATGTTTATATTTGTAGTTCAGCCGTCACTTTAGTGTGGTATTTAAACCATATTGCTTTGCCGATTGTAATATTTGCATCTGTGTGCGCGTTGTTTGTAGTGCCTGACAGTAATCTTACATAAGGTTTTTCCCAAGGGTATTGCTGAATAGATGCCTTTTCTTTAGAAAACGTAATAAAATTGGGGTGTATATCAATCTTGTGTACCCATATTGCTTATCAAGGGGCTGTGATATATGTACAGCATTTTCTAAAAAAAAAAAGTCACACCAAAATAATAGTTAAGAACTTTTATTTGCACAACATAAACAATGTTTATGTTGTGCGGTTTGGCCCAAGAAAAAACAATCCGTCGTCTGTCAGAAACAAATATAATTAGCTTTATTTAGCACCACAAGACACTGCCATAACTGACACGAGTGTGTGGTAATTACACTGATACAATTAAGAAATGAAATGACTAAGGAGAAAAAAAGCAGACTTAGTTTAAGTAACTTCACAGCACATCGAACTGGGAGTAGTACATAATGGTAACATTAAAGTAATGTCACCTTTGACTGTAAAATTGATGGCCATACCCTGTATTTTACGTTGCTCCTTCTGAAGCACGTTGGGCATTAAAGGCCTATGCGGAATAAAATCTTTTAAAGTCGAAGGACTCCATCATTATCCGGTTAAATCTTGTCTTTCTTCTCGCTGTCGACATTCTTATCAAAAATCAACAGACGATGAAATGTGACGCGATGCCGTAAAAATAGAACGCCTCCTTCCAGAAGTCGCTAGCGTGCGCATGCGTAGTAGCGGAAGTTACATTTTCGGTAGGTGTAACATTTTCGGTAGTGACACTCTCCAAGTCGGAACTCGGATGAAAACGTCACGATACGTCACGAAAAACATCACTTCCCGTCGGAAACACGCCCCTTTTATGACGTTGAAGTCGGATAAGATTTTGTTGCCCGAGTTGCCCTTGTGACGTAATTTCAACATGGCGACTTGGTTTGTTTGTAGTTTATTTACTGTTCGAAAAAAGAATATCGCTATGAATGTACTAAAATATTTTATAAAGCTTTTAATGTGGTTTGACTAGTTCGTGTTTCTTGTTTGTCTCTCGGAAAAATCTAAATTTCTCCATTTTCTTCATTTGTAAAACTCCAAATCTGCTAAAATATAAAGCAACAATACACAGCAACGTGTTCATGGAGGCAGCCATGTTTGTTCCGAGATGTGGGTAGCTTGAACGGGAGATTGTCGGACGTGATGTCACTCAACTCGGAATTTCCGAGTTCCGAGAGAAAAACGAACGCACAGAATCAGGAAGTGATGTGGTAATCTAAGGACACCGTGTGTCAGCACAGAATCAGGAAGTGATGTGGTAATCTAAGGACACTGTGTGTCAGCACAGAATCAGGAAGTGATGTGGTTAGAGATGCACCGATACCGATATTCGGATCGGTATCGGCGCCGATCCAGACCTATTTGACGGATCGGGAATCGGCCATGCGTGACCGATCCACGTCCTATACTTACTTATTTAGTTTTTGGCAATCAATCGCACGACAGCTCTTTCCCATTTTACATGTGTGTTTTTGCGGAATTCAAATCGAACGCTATCACTGCCCCTAAGTCTTTTTTGCTACTCAGTGGATGTGAGTACAGTGACTTCCGCCTGCTGTGAGGTCATGCGCATACCCTTCGCAGTACGAGGAGCGTAAAGATAAGACGTGACGATCTGGGAGTATTTTAGGCTTTTAACAGAAATCGGAAGCACAGCGTTTTGCAATCTATGTAAAATAAGGTTTTGAGGTGGGAATAGCGTTTAATGGAAAATCCCATTTAACAAAGCGCACGCAACTGCGAGACAAAACAAAGCAATGGATGATTTGGGAGTCGCTAACTTAATTGGACTGTTTTGCGAACTCGTTGCTTGAGATACAAGAGGGGCTGCCATCGCAACAAAAGTGTAACTGCGCTGATGCCAATGGGAGAAAAACTGTTAAAATTTTAAGCATTCGCCACTTGTGTATATTTGCTTTGAAGATATTCATATTGAACTGCAAATGCCTCAAAAACGCTTAAAACAAATGAGGTGGAACAGTACGTTATGTATGTTTGTAGTAGCCTAATTAAATATTTTTTGTCATACATTTTTTCCATCTGTATTTACTAGCTTAAAAAAAATAATATGTAAAGTATAACAAAGTAAAAAGAGCTCTTGTATCGGAATCTGTATCGGTATCGGCAGTTGTGTATCGGAATCGGATCGGAACTGAAAAAACGTGGATCGCCCATCTCTAGATGTGGTAATCTAAAGGACACTGTGTTACCACAGAAACCGGAAGTGATGTGGTAATCTAAGGACACTGTGTGTCAGCACAGAATCAGGAAGTGATGTGGTAATCTAAGGACACTGTGTTACCACAGAAACAGGAAGTGATGTGGTAATCTAAGGACACTGTGTGTCAGCACAGAATCAGTAAGTGATGTGGTAATCTTGTATAAATGCTCCACTTACCTCTGTCTTTTTTATACTAATGCATATGCAGTTAATAAACATGTAGAACACATGCAACTAATGCCAATAAATGTAAATCAATAAATATTTTTCAAAATAATTGCATACATTTATTTTTTTTGGGGGGGGGGGGGGGGGGGGTTGGTATTTGTTTCCCATCATCCTTGTAGTGTCCCACTTCTTACGTCCCCTGTCAATTGTGTCGCTGGATCTCCCAGTTCCTCTTCTGTGACCTCCAAAGTGCACACATGCTACCAATTAGCTTGCATTTGAGCTCGCAGCTGAGGTACATTTGAACACAGTGAAAGAGGGAAACAGAGTCTCTGAGGGAGGAGTCTCTGACACTACCCCGCCCCCTTCAGCCACAGCCACGCCCCCAAACCATAGCCCCACCCCCCTTAACCACAGTCTCTAGAACCGCGTCCGTCTGTGTTGTGAAACAGGAAAGCCTACACCATTGCACTGACAAAGGTATGGGGTTAAGTGTAGGGTGAGTTTGACGAGGTTCCCTATAAGCTGATTTGTTCTTTAGCCCTCGGGGAGCAGTGTGTGAGGATGGGGATTAAGGAGATTAAAGATCAGAGGCGTGAATTTGCAGGCCGCGTGGCAGTCTGTTAAACAGCCTCCCTTACCTGGACCTGTGCGTCTGGCTGGTGATACGCAGTGCTGTTGAGGGGAGACCCAGCAGCGTGAGATAACAGTCAGGAGTTTTTTAGTATAAATGCACTGGCCATCCTTGCCAGCCAGGCTTCCTTAGACCCTGGCCCTCTGTTTATGGCTTACATATGCCATCTTCCCAGGATGCATTGCATTTGACCTTATAGCTTGACCACTTGGGACCCCGATGCACTGTGAATGTGTCGCACTGATGGGACCGGCGTAAATGTTGCCAATCCTGGGTGGCTTGGAGATCTCCTGCCAAAGGCAGCCTTTGAAGAAGCAGAGCTCCAGGTTTAGGCCCTAGTTTGTGAAATCCGATGATGGAGAAAGACCATCCACCTGCCGAATGTATGCTGTTCTGTTAGAACAATCTGCCCATATGACTTACTCACATGTATATTGCAAATAACAAGAACACTTTAAGCGGTGGGATAGCTGCTTTTTAAGGAATTAGCTAAGCAGGATAATGAGCTAATATAACACAATTAATCCAGATCCAGCCTATGAGATGGTTCTGTCAAGGTGTGTGATGTGGTTTTAATTATTATTAAATCTGGCCTGTGGACCAATGAATTGCTTTTCAGATAAAAATAAAAACAATGTAACATTCTGCTAACCAGTGGTGGTATCATTAGCTGACACCAAATTTTGCCATCGCCTCCCCGTTCCTGTCTGTAGACTTTACTGTCAGCCGTTCAGTGTATTATAATTATTTTTCTCTCTCTTTCAGCAGAGTAATATGGGTGGCAGAACAATCAGAGAATAAGAAGTATGAGCAAAATAGTTTGGATGTATGTAGTCACTTGTCACTTAATGCTTCTGACATTTCCGTAACACTCTCCGAAGTAGAGTTAACTTTCTGTGTTCAGCAGGGTTGGGAAATTGCAGGAATACCTCAGTCTGGGTGGGAATACAGTGGGAGAGCTGGAGCAGTATGAGAACTGAGTGGGTTATTCCTAATCCTTCCCTCGATACACTCGATACACAGCCTGAAATAAAAGGGCGGGTTGTCCATCCATTCCGTTACGCGTCCTGTTTGCTGTCGGGGTGAAAGCTCTGTGGGGACGGATCATCTGTTTATGGGATGCGAGGGCGTACGAGCGTGTGTGCCCAGAACTTTCTAAGGAGATAATCGCACAGTAATGCCTGCTTTCCTGAGGTTAGGCAGGCCTGGCCCATTTTCCGCAGCCGTGATGGAGGGCCGATGCCTGGGAAAATGTGTTCCATGTTCTGTGTGCCCATGGCATTCAACCGTCCTAAGAGAACAGCGAAGGAACTGTGTATGTTCTATGTAACTGAACAGTGAATCATTGGGGGAACATCCCGGCGTGTGTTTGCTGTTTCTGGTGCCCCAGTCACTTCAGGGCCTACTTCGGGGTATTGACTGTTGTGGCCAACAGGGGGGGCCCAAGCCTTAGAGCCCCATGCAAATGCGTGGTTTGAGTGGTGGGAAACACCATCTCTGGCTATATGCCTGCCTTACAGAGTAGGGGGCGAGTCATTTTGAAGCATACATCCGTCTGCCTTCCCCTCATACATGCAAACTACAGACGGCTCAGCTATGCACTCTGATGGAGACTGTTATTCAGAAGGGAATAAGTCCGTCACCCACTGTCAGTATTAAATATAAATCATGATGTAGAATCAGGCAGCGTTGGTGGACGACCCTACTGCGGGTCCTTGAGATGTCATTGTTAAATGATCAGATCTGCATCTCTGCATGTGCTGCTCAGCTCATGAAGAGTTACGTTCCAATGAACCCATCATAAGTGGTAAACATCGTAAATAAAATTTGAGTATGATACAAATATGAAAATGATAAATAAATAAGTAAATAACTTCTGTCACTGAATAAGTAAATACACAATTACTGCAACTAACTAAAAAACAATTGGAAAATAAATTAATACAAGTTTATTTGGTTAAACCTAGTAAAAGAAAAAACACCACGCTATACGTCGTTAAACACTGTATGAAGTGTTTACCCTCAAGATCGCCACAGAGACTCGACGTGTGTCTGTGAGGATGCTGACATCACCCAGCATCAGGAGAAATTAGCGTTGCCATTGCACCGTCGTAAAGGCGATATATGAACTGACCCACCATAAAGGAAAGAGCATCATTATTACTGTGTCTTTCTGTTACATGGGCTAGAACAAAAACATGTTTTTGACTTCTCAGTTTCACTCTGTGAGCTTATTATCCAAAACACTAAGCTGACTAAATTATTTAAATATTATTTAATAATTAAATATTTTGCCCAGGTTACAAACTAGCCCACACTTTTGTGTAGCCCTTTTAATATCTCTTCTTACCCCTCTCATAAAAAGAACAGAAAGTTCACTCCGGTTTCCACGTGTGACTCTTCAGTGAGCTTCAATCCAAAGATAACGTTACAATATTTACACCAAGGAGCCCTTTCTCAAATAATCCTCAAGTGGTCCTAGTAACAGCAACATAATGGAATATAAGGTTTCCAGTGTGCATTTACCCCATCAAAGCAAAATTCATGAATGGAAGCCTGAATTATAAATGCAAAGTATTTGCATCAACTTGGAATAGATCCACAAAACACAACAAGAGGAGGACAGAATAGGAAGATTGTTACTATCTCAGCATGTTTGACCTTGGAGAAAGGCGGGAGCTAAGAAAGCGGAAACGCAGTTTCATGTCCCCCTTGCAGTAACTTATCACTTAATATCCTTAATAATTAAGAAGTGATTGTAAATGTATTGTGGGATTATTCACCTGACCACACCCTGCCTTGGGACATCCACAGCCTCTCCCCATCCATCCTGCTGTATATTTTGTATAATTTTCAGAATTCTTACATTTCGTCTATGTTTTTTTGTGGGCTGTAGAATTACATACAGAGAGACTGACAGATGAGCAATACACTACAGTTTAGTATATCCTGTATTTGTTTGGTTTGCAGTTTAACAACATGCTGTCTGTAATTATAAGAAAAAGATGTTTTCCCTCCAGTTAATTCTACCCGAATAATGATGTCTTTAGCATTAGCTGTTTAATAAACAGTCAGGCCTGATTTGGGGCAGCCCTATCAATGTAAATCGATGGATATCGAACTTCGAACAGGCAGAGTGTACTCAAGTCCCACAGGTCCATCGTGCTGTGATCTTGAAATTGTTGATGCGTAAGAAAAGGGTATAAAGGCATTTCAAAGGCCTCAAGGCCCCAGTGAACCAAAATAAGACCCTTACTGTTTAAATAGGACAACAGTGAATCTTCCCGGGAGTAGGTGTCCTGCCAAAATCCCCCCAGGAGTGTAAAATCATCCAGGAAGTCACAAAGAATTCTAGAACAACATCCAGGAATCTGGATAAGTTTGGAGATGGCTTAGTTAAAGTCTGAACATAAACCCCATTGAGATGTTGTGGCAAGACCAAAAACAAGCTGTTCTGTGTGTTGGAATAGGCCAAAATTCTGAACAATAACTACAGGAAGCGCTGGGTGGCCGTCTTCGCTGCAAAAACAACCAGCCAATGAATGTGTCTGTGTGTATATGTGTGTTTGTGTGTGTGTGTGGGGGGGGAGGATAATTCCTAATTTGCAAATGACATTGAATATTTCTTACTAAACAAATTACATGAGAATACACCTTTTTCAGTCAGATACCTCTTTATTCAATGTCTAGCTTTGGTTGAATGACTGATAATGCTCACAATCAAAATTCTTTATACCAGACAGGTTGTCTGGCCAAGGACCCTAAAAAGCTTGGAAAATAATTGGATTGCTCTGGGTTGGGCCCCAATATGATGTGCTTTCATGGGGCCCAAAATCACTAATGACATCCCTTTGCAGGCCACCGGAAATGCACAGAAGATGGTTAGAGAAACCATTTTATGCAACTTATCAAACTACAGTTATGTGCAGAGTGACATTCACGTTTTAATATCGATTAATATTGATTATTGTTGGTGCTGTAGCATCATAATAGCGTATATCATTTGATTATCACTTTTCAGCTCTGCAGAATCTTCGACCACCTCGCTGTTTTATTAAATTTAGGGACATAAATTTAAGAAGATATTTAAAGATGCATTTTAACATGCTTCACTTCTTTAAAGTACATCGGATTGCCATATGAATTAAGCTGTCATGTTAAATTATTGGGGGAAACCACCTGACACAAGCCTGTCCTAGCTAAAGCTAGCTGAAGCTGATCAAGGTTCAGACAGTCGATTCAGGACTTTAGAATTAACCACAAAAAAAATATTTTCATCTGTCTCCCCAGCAACCACCTCGTTTGAATGAATTGTGAATTTTGTCCCCAGCTAGGGATAGAGCAATTATCACTCAGTCGAGTTTTCTGGTATATTGTTAAAGTATAAAAACATCACTTTTAGGAAGGATACCTTTATATTCTACTACTGTGTTTTAGATAGATAATAAATAATTGTTCGTATGTACATAGGAGTGTGCCCATCCAGAACATTATGCTATTTAATTGAATATTAAAATCACAATCACAAAAATAAGGAAATAAAGTGAAAAAGAATATGTCTATTTTAAAAGAAGTCTGGGATAAAACATAAAGCATTTATTAACAATTAAGACATGTAGCACAACTTAATGATAAGCTTTAAAATAACTTTCTGTGATTCTGTACCGGGTAAGTGGTTATTGAGGATGGATGGATGGATGGATTGATGGATGATGGAACTAAAATTGTATAGTTTATCTAATGGCTCTGTTTTGGTGGTAAAGAAATGGATAAAAGGAAATTATTTCTGTTCCATTACCTCTTCTTTACACTGTCATAGGTAATTTTCTGTGGCTGATGACTGGGTGTTTACATGTATCTAGGGGTTAGTGTGTAGGTGGTAATTCCCTGCAAAGTCATTTGTTTCTGCTCTGTGTCCTAATGAGAGGAAACCATGTGTGACTTTACTGTGAAGAAAGCTGTGATTGCCAGCAAAAAATCATCAGCAATGACTGACAGGGGCCCAGGAGTAAATGAGCTAAGTTCACCTAAGACGTCCCCCGAGAATATGTCAGGAGCGCCGGATTTCGTTTGTTCCATCATGTAAGCAGATCTGTTTATGGCATATAGGTAATAACACATCACAGATCACATGGTGCGTGTACTCTCAACGCTAATCAGGAATGTAATCAGGCAAAAGGTTAATTAAATAACAGGAGGGGGGCAAAACAAGGCAATTAATACATGGACACTCCTTAAAAAATTTAATCATAGACAGATCCAAGAAATTGGAAAAAAAAAATCTAAACCGGGATGAAGCATAAAATGTGCTTTCTGATGCCTGTTTCATTCAGATTCAAGATTTTTACCTGATATCAGGTACAATTGTATGACATAACCCCAAGAAACATGGGACGAAAGCGTAAGACGGATTTAGCCATAATAATAATTATTTGGGGGGGGTGGCTTACGCCGCTTAATTGGGTCTAAAATTGCCTATGCCTGATATCTAAAATGTTCAGTAAAATTTAAATTATCAGCCACAGTGTAGATAAATGTATCTTCATTTGATATGAAGTCCTTTGTCAGAATAATATTTGCAAGCTTGCCGTGCAAAGCCTCTTTCTTTTGTTAGGCACCAGATGCATGTGCGAGTGCGAACACAGAGACTCTCTGGTGGCAGTCGGCCTTTTCCTGAGAGCCGTGTTAAATGAGGCGGACGTGGTCGTCCCCCGCCTTCTGCTCTCCACCCCCACCCCCCACTCCATGAACCCCCCACTGGCAGTGGCATCTGCCCATACGACCGAGACATGCCAAGCAAACATGTTTTGGGAAGCTTGCACCGGACCAGTCACAATGACATACCCAGTTTCGGTGATAAATAAAGACTGGGGGAAAATATTACGTTAGGCACGGAGTGAGAACTGGAATATTTTGATGGTATGGTGGTGCTCCCCTCACAGAGAGTACATGAACCATGAGTCGAAACATCAAGATCATTTCCTGCCACAACTTCTGTTGTTCTTATTGCTATTGGGCTAATGATAGTGCAGAATGTAAGCGCTGATGGGCGTTATGAGTTATGATAGTTGACGCATCGGTGCATTACCCTGAATCAGGCACTCTGAAGTTCATGAAGCTGCAGTGTTGTCTCATTCCTCCTGGGTTGTGGCTTCAGCTGTGACTTTAGCTCTCTTCATGCAGACTTTGCAGCTTCTCTTGCCTGGATTGGTTTCCGTGGGAATCCTCCCACTATCCAAACATTCTGCTGAAAGGTTGTTACTTTGAATTGCTCTTTTGAATGCATGTGGCTTTTGTGGTAACCTGGTATCCCATTCGTGGTGTTTCCTTGTGTTTTATGCATCTGGGATGTGCACCGAATCTCATAGACCCTGCTTAGGCTATTGGGATTTATGAGTACTTGATTTATGAGTACTCAAATTAAGTAACTACCTAAGTGTATTTCAAATGTAAACAGTTTTGAGATGTCCCTCTTCATCTATACATTTGCACTGAAGCACTTATAACATGCGTAAAGACCCATATTTATAATTAATAAATATCTATGGCCCCGAAAGCTACTCACGGCATCTTAGCCCTACCCTACATTACCCACTGATTTCCCCTTTTATCGTGTCCAGATGGGGAGGATCAACGACCTGCTTTAACAGACGGACGCCATGCATCCATCCAGCCAACTCCAAGTCCGTGTTTACAGTTCACTCACAAGCACAGAGTGCAGACTTAGGGTTTAAAAGCGCCTTTCTGAAATGTGTACTCACTCATGCACAGCATCTTTCTCTATATCAGTGAGCAGCATCATGAACAAAAGCTTTTTTTGGCTACTTACCTCTCTTCCCTGTGGTAAATGGATGAAATGGTGCAGTTGGATTTGGTTGAAATCGGAGATCATGTTAGCCTCCAGGCTTATTTTGGAAAAGTATACAAGGCTGATTCTGTGTATTTGTGGGCATAAACACATTTTACTCTGAATATTATCTATTTATTTACTTTTGATTTAATATTCCAGACATTATAAAACTGGGTTTTGATGTTAGAAATTCCAAACCATGAGAAAATCTTTCATTTTCAGGAATTAATTGCTTAAATTATTTTTCTTTTGGTTTGTTTGCTTGTTTGTTTGTTTTGTTATTTCAAGCTATTCCCATCCCTTAAAGTTTGTGTGGTTTTAACTAATACTCGTCAGTCTCCATTTTAAGACATAACCTTCCAACTTATGAGTTATGAATAATGGTAAATTGATTCAAGATTCAAGCAATTTATTGTCATATGTACAGCATTTACACAATGAAATTCATGCTGTAGAGTAGATGAGGTTCCAAAACACTCATATCCACCACTGATGCAAATACAGAAGTAAAAGAAACGCAAGAAGAAAGTTAGCAAGCAATGTAAAAAAATACATGCATAAGCTATACACAAAAATATAAAGTATGCATGTGAATAACGATAGGGAATGTGCAGTGTAAAGTGCATTACAACTCAATAAAATTTTAACAGACATATCGTAGTTTTACACTAAATCCATTAACATTTTTTTTTACTGCACAAGTGGTACCCTAATTTTAATAGTGTTAGTTGAATTACTTCATCTGGTAGTAAATGTACTAATTCCCTGTATGCCAGTTAAGCAATGAATGATGCCTTAGTGTCTATGGGGCGTTTCATTATGTATGCATTACCACACGCTGCAAGGCGTTAGCAGGCCTATAAACGCCATGCACACTCAGGTCACCATGCCAAGAATTTGTGCACTTGTTACTGGAAGGTGCCACAGTTAGCCACGCCATTCACAGACTCAGGCACCTTCCTCATATCAGGATCTGATAGTCAAACGCAGAACACACCTAAACTCTTTTTGAATGGGCACTGATTTGGACGCCTAAACTAGCCTTAGGTCCCCCCTTCCCATTGACGGCTGTATTTATAGCGCCGAGATGTATTTAAACATTTTCCCGTGTGGCGGTTGCATCCCAAGCAGACGCAGATCCAGACAGAACCGCGGCGGCCCACCGGGACACACCGTTCACGGCAGAGCGGAGCGTAGCGGGTCCGCAGACGGGCCCAGCGGGCCGGGCTGGGAAGCCTGCGAGACAAACAAGCAGAGTGTGGCGAGCGAGCGATGCCAACTCCCAGTGCGCGGCCCTGGTGCCCGTGCCTGCTCCGAGGGCCCGTGCCAAGCTCCGAGGGCCTGCGAGGTGCCGCAGGGGTGTGTTTTGGCTACAGGGGTGCGGTGGTCTTTGACAGGCAGATGGAGTGGAATCCCTTTTTAATGACTGTGTGGCCCAGCCTTCCATATGGCGCGATTCAGGGGCAGACTGGCAGCTCCACACTAGTGCATTGTGTACCTTTTTATTTGGGACAGTTTGACCTTTGCTGATCATACAGCAGAACCGACAGACGTAGCTGTAACGGCTGTCAGCGTGTCGACACGTGATCCTACAGTCAGAACTCTAGTGATTATCCTGGCCTGCTTGTCTCAGTAACAATGTCCTTCTCAGGTTGCAAACAGGGATTTTGTGGCATCCGTTCCCTCTGCATGGTCTGCATCCATCATAGAGTAAATGAGGAGGTATTTAAGGTGCCACACCGGATGAAATTTATATCGTACTCAGCCTTAATGGGCGCCTCATGATAACGGAGAGGAAGTGAAGTATGGCTGTGTTAAACGAGGGGAAAGTGATTTGTCAGCTACCTGGAGAGGAATGCAGTAACAGTATATTACTGTTGAAGGTGAATCAACAGATGTGTGATATGGATGCTGTAACAGACTGGCTGTCATGTAACACATCTGGAACATGTCTGGAAACCATCTTATAATACATTACGTGTAGTAATCAATGATTCTCCCCAGTTTAAAATCTCTTAAAAGTGTCCTCCTATTTATTATGATGAACGTAGTACTGTTTGAATATTTCGGGCTGTTATTAAATTCGCTGTATTACTTGGCTCGGGACTTGCTTTGAATGCTTTGTTCTGGCATGCGTGAGACTTGCTGGTGCTCAGCCACTCCAAAGCTTTAAAACTGAGCAAACTTGCTGGCCTGTATTTTAAAATTATGCGGTCGCCCCTGGCGAGAGGCTGGACTCCCTGCCGGATTGGCATGGAGCAGAATCTCAGGGCTGTTTCACACGCAGGGAAAGTGCTTTTGAGTTCACCTGACACAACATTTCCCTCTCTGATTATTTCAGCAGTTTTTAAATAATTTTTTTCTATTATACTTTTATTGAATCCATGTGCACTTAGTCATGGGTTTTGTGCATATTTATGGCTCTGTGCTACTTTTGGGTTCATTACTGCAAACAAGCCACTGCGCCCATAACAGTGATTACTATCATGTTTCTGTAAGATTCTCCCCTGAAGATTTGCGATTAGCCATAGTAACTTTCACACTTCAAGGACGCAGGTAAGCTTACCAAGGTCGCTAGCAGCACTAGTAAAAGTATTTTACATTTTACTTTTTTCCTTATTTAGCAGACACTTTTATCTAAAGTGACTTTTTTGTGTTGAAAAAACAGGGTCAGACAGAACCTGGAGCTTTTGGGGGTTAAGGGCTTAACTCAAGGGCTCATTGGCGAAATCCTTCTGCCAATCCTGGGATATGAACCAGCGACCGCATTTGGTGTCTTAGAGGACGCTGTATGTCCGTTCGAGATTTGAGATTATTTATTTATTCTGTCAGAGGACGGTATAGATCACAAATGTCATGCTTGTATGATGTTTTTCCCAAACTCACTCAAACCAAGGGATACTTTTTCACGGCAATTTCTGGGGACTTAATGAGATTTAGAAATTTCATGAAAGTTCTTCATTGTTTTGCATGAGGACTGAGTGAGTTTTGGTTCGCAATACTGTAACGTGTGATGAGGAAGCCTGAGGTCTTTGGCGATCTCCGCTCAAAAACAACAAAAAATGGAGACAGAGATTTTGAGATTTGATCTTCAGTTATATTCCATGACAGGAGACCCTGAAACAGCACATGATGTCATCATCCCAATTTTTTTGGGATACTTAGCATTTCTCTTTTGAACAAGTGGTTATAGGAATGCAGACAGGAGCAACTCCTTCTGGAACACAAGACTCACCCTTCTGTCACACACCATGTTCTATATTAGACACAAAATCTTTTTCCTCTGGTCAGTTACTGAGCAAAACAGTCGTGACTTTTCAGCATTTCGGCTGGGAGGGAAGCAGCCCAGAGTGGCTCAGTGTAAACAGAGCATAAACCCACAGATAATTAACTACTAATTGTACTGGTTAATAGGTTGGAAAGGGAACTTCCAGACACATGGCCTGACAGGATTTGGGTTTGACACCCTAGGTGTAGACGGAGACACTGGAAAGGGACATCGCACATAATCAGGGACAACAACTGCAGGGATGGAGGGATGCAATAAATTCTCAAAAAGGATCTTCACAGAACCCAGGCAGGCTCACTGACTGATCATCTTCTTGTTTATATAATCATGAGCACTATTACCAATAGTGTACTGAGAATACAATATACATAGAATAAATGAACAATGGGATGGATGGATGGATTGATGGAGGGATGGGGAAATATTTTTTAACTCTGAGCCCAGCTTTCCTTATACTTTGAAAAAGGGAGGGAGTCTGAGGGACTCAAAGAACATGTTGTTCAAATGATCTTACTGTAAAACTATGATATTATGTATGTCACAGTGTGTCAGGTTAGCCATTTCAAAACCTCTCATAAAGTCTCCCCAGCATTAGCAGGAACCAATGTATTTTTATTTACTCGACCACTAGCGCACCTTGTTTGGCAAATCAATACATCATTGTAAATGTATAGAATGCCCTTAAATTCACTGAAGAAAGACCACCAGCCTGTTCCATCCCTGTTTTGTTTTATTCAGTTTGCCAGGGAATCAACAACAAGCTGACGCTCTTAGGGACACCAGATGACCACTACAAGAACCTTGTGAGGATGTACAGCAACTGCACTGTAGTGCTGGAGAACCTGGAGATCACCTATACTGAGGATTACCATGATCTGTCTTTTCTCCAGGTACGTGCAGTCAAAATAATATAAATTTTACATGATTCCACTGTAATATATCCTATGCCAACTAACAAAACAGCTTTTGTGCTGTTTGCTTGATGGATAAAGGGGATTTGGTTTATATACAGAAATATACAGAAATTTGTTTTAAAAATATCATGTTTGCATTACTCGAGTTTTCATCATTGTGGGAAAGTAAGTTTATTCAGGGCTGTGCAGCTGAAACTTAGCATAAGCAAACACAAGGGATGCTGTTTCTGTTATTTTGGCAGAATAGAATAAACCAGGGAACCCAACAAAACCCAAATCAGGTTCACAAAAAACTGAAAAAGAAAATCAAAGAATATCCGCCTCCATCAATCATTTTCTACCACTGATATTAGCAGGTTATAATAAAGACTTAGGATTACATTCATGGCCTGTACCTTTAACGCGCTGAATCCTATATAGCTGCTCATGTCATCCTGTTGCTACTTCAGAGGTGCCAGAGGGAGATATTTTTGGCCACCTGTCCTTCTTTTCCTTTTTCCTTTGTGTCACCGGTGTTAAATTATTTTACACCCGAAAGATCTATTACTGTTAGCATACCTTGTTAATGGGGGGAAAAAATGCAATGATTGATATGTAAAATTAGCACTTTCACATTCTGGTACATTCACATAATATCCCACAGTTTTGTACTCTATGCCGTTAGCTGTCAGAGGTGCCCATAGCATCCTGCGCTCCATTTATCATCTTGCTTCTGGAACCTTCCCTCCCTCATTAGCTGGCAGATTGCATTCCAGGCTGCTTTGAAATGTCCTTAACCCCAGCTCTCCTTACACACTCTGTTGGTTGAGATCGTTAGCCTGTTTTTTTGTTTTTTTTTTTTTGGTTCGGCATAGCCAATCAGTGATTTATTCCAGTGCCCTAACTAGCTGAAATCACCGGAGAGACATTAAGAGTCACATTAATTCGTAACTCTGGGTACCTGAAGTCCATGGTATTTTAATCCTGAGCCACCGCTACTTTAGGTGAGGTAGGATCAAACCTGGCTGCATGCATTTTCCATTTGACCAGGCAAATTTTAAGGTATTTTATACTATAGTAGATAGAATCAATATCAGAATCTGAAACATCTGTATTGAGTAAGTATGTTAAACATACCCTTGGTGGGTGTTTCTTCGTATAACATATAACATGCAATTTCAAGACAATTTACAAGCACATAAACATGAAAAAAGACACATACGTTTAACATTGGATGTTTACCGACAGTCAGAGGCAGCATGGGGTGGAATGAAGGATGAAATAAATATATAGAAAGTAATATGGACGGACAGATTAGATAGATAGATAGATAGATAGATAGAAGAATGGATGGATGGATGGATGGATGGATGGAAATAAATGGGTGAAGCTAAGAAGAATTTCAGGTTCCCAGCTGGCTAAAATGCAAAGTGTCTTAGTAGGCTTAGTACAAAGCAAGTGTACCCCCCCATATCTCACTGTGAACTGTACCTGGCATGGCAGCCTAATCCAGGTCAGTCTGATTATGGTGGGTATGTTTTATTAAGTAGGTCAGAATGCTTCAATGTTATTGAAAGTCAACATGTTTTAAAGCAAGTGCAGATTAAGGTTATTTAAAGCATTAAAGTTATTTTAAAGATTACTTACCAAAGGAAAAATTTTATGAGGCCAAACACACTGCAATTGAGTCTGGCCGTTGGACCTTTGATGTTTCATATATTTAGAGCAGAGGTTTCCTATTATTTTTCATGTTTTATCAGTGTGATATCTGCCGCATCAAAGTATTAATGTATTTATGTAGCAACGCACTAAAGTTTATCTCAACATATGCAAGAGAGAATGAGAAGAATCAAGGCAGTATCCCCCCCCCCCCCCCCCAACAGACAGTCCAGGAGGTGGGTGGCTATGTGCTAATTGCCCTCAACAAGGCAGCTAACATCCCCCTGGACAACCTGCGGATCATAAGAGGCCACACCCTCTACGAAGACATGTTCGCCCTGGCCGTCATGTCCAACTACGAGAAGCAGTTCACCACAAAGACGCAAAATTTCACCAAGGGAGTGAGGGAGTTGTCACTGAGGAGCCTCACAGGTTAGTATTTGCTCTTAGTTCCCACCATACAGACAATACATACCAAGGCAATGTTATCATAGACTGGCCACAGGAAAAATGACACATCTAGCATAATGCAAAACATGGAAAAGTTTCGATATCGATGTCAATATGGTCCATCAAGTATTTCACTTCTTAATTAAGATGTGGAAATGCTTTACAACCCCTTGGCAAGGACACTTAAATAGCCAGATCTCTGCAAATTTATGGGCACAAGTACCTCTATGTCACTGAAAAGCATGCATTTACTTAGAAGATCAGAAAGGAGGAAGAGCCAGTTTCTCTTGGGCAGTTGGGGTTTTGGGTCTTGCTCAAGGGCCCCAATAGTAAAATCACTCACCCTACAAGGGGATTAGAACCAACGACCCTCTAATTGGGGGCACCAAGTCCTAACCCACAGAGCCACACGCTGCCCCATTAAAACTCATTTGTTTCACACAGAGATTCTAAAAGGCGGTGTGAAAGTGACCCGCAACCATTTGCTGTGTAACGTGGAGACAATTCAGTGGTATGACATCGTGAACAAGAACAGCAATCCAGCCATGGAGTTAATATTAGAGAATAATAGCCAACACTGTGAGTATCAGCAGCATTTGATATATGTCGAGGAACTGGTACAATAGATGAATAAATGAAACCAGAATATTAGAGCATGGTGACTTGAACATGAAGACATGTTCTACTATTATTTTGTTTTCAGTGAAAGGTGTCTGTGACATTTCTTCATGTAGTTCCTGTATCATAAACAGGATCCACCCTAATGATTACCACAATGGCAGTGGCTGTCCTGGGAAATCGAAATATCTGAATTAATTGAAAGTGTTTTAGAAGTCAGTCAGAAGTTTAGTAACAGTTAAAGTGGTATGGATGAATGGCACCTTTTATGACATATTTTTCAGCTTATTTTACTGTTGTTTATTGAATGGTAGGTTTTTCCGTATTATATTACAAATAAGTAGTTTTATCGTAGTAGCTGATGTCTTTTACAATGTTTCCGTGTTTTTGACAGGTGAAAAGTGTGACCCTGGCTGCTTCAATGGATCGTGCTGGGCACCAGGCCCAGAAAACTGTCAAACCTGTAATTACACATCACTTCTCACATCAATCATTGCCGGCTCCTGTTTCAATAAACCCATTTATGACAAAGTAGCCATTGTGTAATATCACAAAAAGCATTTGTAGCTAAAAGGACTCTGGGTTTATAATTAGTGAAATGATAGATTTTTTTAAGGTAATAATCCACATGAGTATAAAAGTGTGTAATTACTGAGCGGATTATGAGTACGGTAAGGCTGTAGATGACAGTAATCCAGGAAGCATGTGTGTTTGCAGTCACCAAGCTAAATTGCGCGGAACAGTGCTCCCGGAGGTGTAAGGGTCCCAAGCCCAGCGACTGCTGCAACGAGCACTGTGCTGCAGGATGCACTGGGCCCAGACCGACAGACTGCCTGGTGAGAACGTCATATTTTAAACACCAGCGATCAGATAGGGCAGTGTTTTCAACCCAGTATCAGGCGGCTGCTGGACAGTCTACATTTTTGCTCCCTCCCAGCTCCCAGCACTCCTGAGTTAAATCATCAAGAACAAACCAAACAATCAAGAATTAACCAAACAATCAAGAACACTGAATACGTGGTACAGGTGTGTTGGTAGCTGGGAGGACTGGATTGAGAAACACTGACCTCAGGGAGCTATGTGGGGCTCAGCAGGTTAGGATGCTGAAATAAGAAGGTTGCTGGTTCAAATCCCATGGTCAGCAGACTGATTTTACAGTTGAGCCCTTGAGCACGACCCTTAACTCCAACTGCTCCGGGGACTGGCTAATCCCGCTACGATCGCTTTTGATAAAATTACCCACTAAATCAATAAATAGTGGGTACATATCATACATAGTCTTTGGTTATGGGGGTATAGTTTGTGATTCAGTCCTTAAACCAAGGGTGTCGAATTCTAGTCCTGGGAGTCCTGTATAGCTTAGTTCTTTCCATTCCACAACAAATGATTCAGCTCAAGAGCTGTGTGGTAATTAGCACAAGGAGTTGAATCAGGTGTGTTAAATGAGGGGAAACCCAAAAATGTGCAGGGCTCCGGCCCTCCAGTACTGGAGTTTGACACCCGTGCCTTAAACCATCAGGGTTTTAGTTCAAAGCCCTTTCCCTGTCTAGGGAATGAAAGCTTGGGGTTGGCGATAATGAAGTCTGCCAGTCAGTGTAGCGCAAGCTAAAACCTTGGGTTCCTTTAAATCAGAGCTAGATAAGATTTTAACAACTCTGAGCTATTAGTTGAGTTAAGCTCGTTCCCAAACGAGCTTGATGGGCTGAATGGCCTCCTCTCGTGTGTATATTTTTTCTGTTCTTATGTAAGCAATATACAGTTATTTTATTTTTCAACGTTTTTTTTTTTTTTTTTAATTGTTGTGATGTGGCCCTCAGGCTTGCCGAGACTTCCAGGATGACAGTACATGCAAGGACACTTGCCCCCCCCTCATGCTGTATAACCCTAACACTCACCAGCTGGTCGTCAATCCGGACAGGAAGTACAGCTTCGGGGCCACCTGTGTTAAGGACTGTCCACGTAAGAGAGTCTCAGCTAACTTCATGCCACGGTGTGTTAGGACAGGTTACGGCTTTGCTTTGATTTGCAGTGGTACCTTGGAACTCGAACGCCTCTGTTGAATCTGTCGAGCGGATCTGTTGAATTACTTTCCACTTGTACCACAAACAAAATCTTGGAACTCATCCATTCCTGGTAAAACTTGTATGGGTCGAGACACGTTCAGGTCCACCATTTCGGAGCTCGAACGGTTCAGTCTAGAAAAATCTAGCCGCAACTCAACTGAAAACTCGGAGCACGACAAAACAAAACAGACCTGCTAAAGTGATCGGATGGAGACGCATCTACAAGGGCAAAGGGACCTCCTGGGTTGCTTATGCCTATGAATCCCTCTCAGTTTTGTGATACCTCATGACCGAATTCAACATGCGAAAGCTGTGTCTGGTGTGAATTTTTTTGTGCTTTATCTACAGTACATTTAGTGATACAGTAATCATGGCCCCTAAGAAAGTGAGCAATGATAGCAGCAATCCGAAGAGGAAAGTAGTGAGAGTAACTGTGGAACTTAAAAAGGAAATCATAGCGGGATTTGAAGGTGGTGCACGTATGTCTGCTCTCTGTGCGGAGTATGAGATTGTCATTTATTTCATGTTTATTGCTTTTGTATGTGTGTATTACTTTTATATTGATTGTTAATGCTTTTTTTCATTAGGTAGATAAGTTTAAATAGGCAATCATTTGGGGGTCTGGAACGGATTAAATTCATTTACATTATTTCTTATAGAGAAATGCGACTTGGATCTCGACCAAATCACAACTCGACCAGCTTTCTGGAACGAATTAAGTTCATGTTCCATGGTACCATTGTATTTTTGTGAGCCCATAAATAATACATTATTAAATAATTATGTGTTTATGTTATTGTGCTAGATTTTGCAGGACCTTATTGATAAGGTACTGATAAATACTGTCCATCCATCCATTCATCCATCCAGTCTGGCTCAGGGTCATTGGGTAATACATTTTGTGCACAAATGAAATTGTTTTAAGTATAAAAGGGGAATTGGATGGAGCAAATTTAGAAATTTAGTTAATGTAGCAGGATCGTAGCTCATATGGTGTCATGTGACCCTCACAGAACGTGTCGCTCTGTTTTTACCCAGATAACTACGTGGTGACTGATCACGGGGCCTGCGTTCGAACATGCAGCGCAGACATGTACGAGGCGGATGAGAATGGGGTCCGAAAGTGCAAGAAATGCGATGGGCCGTGTCCCAAAGGTAGGCTGAAAGGTCCATCTCTCATAAATCATCCAGATTTTTGGATTCCCAGAGTCGTCCAACTAACAGAATGCAGAAAGGAAATGCCGAAAATGAGCTAAACTTGGTTCCCTGTGCAATATCTTTGTACTTTGCATAAAACTATGTACAGTAATGACATGGGGGAGGAGGGTCAGACACACATATATCCTTGGAAATGCTTAAATGGGTAGACATGTTTCCACAGAAAGGCTCTTTTTTTCCAGCAAATTGACCACATGTCATAACCAGTGTGCTGGCAAGTATAATTAACCTTCTTTTTTTTTTCTTTCATTTTCGCCTTTATTTAATTGCCACTCCTTAAAACGAATAACACAGACATCAAACAACCACCCAAACCATACATAATGGGGAAACACCCTAAGGTCTGATGTTGGACTGTAAGGGTAGTTTACACAATAACTATACACACGCAAGGATCAGAGACGGTTCACTGAAGACACAGGCAAGGACACATGCCACAATAGGGAATACAACAAGTATTTATAATTATACGAACAAGGGGCTATTTACAATATTCCCAGCATGCTCCGGCGCTACAGTATCGTATTGTAATAAACAAATGTAGCTTTTTGTTTGAGTAAAAAAGCAAGGATGCTGAAATTTGGTGTCAGGGCTACTGTTTGGCATTGGGTCAGGTGTAGGGACTGGCGTTGTAGGGTTAGTGTTATGGTTAGGGTTTAGCGTAGGGTTAGAATTTGGAATTTCAGGGTTAGAGTTTGGTGTTATAAGTTTGGGGTTAGGGTAATAGTTTGGCATTAAAAGAAACTACTTTGAAAAAAATGCATAAAAAAGGCTCAGCAAGTTTTCACTCAACTTTCACACCCAGAAATACCACCAGATGTGTCTGACTCCATTGACCAATGGACTCAAAACTATTGTGTCTGACATGAATCATAGCCTTGACCCAGCCCTGCTTTCCAGTTCTCCTTTTAACCTGTACTTGGTTCTTATTCTCTATGGTATCTTCTTTTCCCATGTGAATTTTTGTATGAAAATATCCACATTATATTCTAGAAAATGAAAAACCAATCAGCCCATACAGAATAGCTAACATATGTGATATGCCTAAGAAAGCATTTTATTATGAGTTATTTTCTACTTTTTATGCTTCGTTCCCAGTGTGCAACGGCCTGGGAATGGGACCGCTAACTGGAGTTTTGTCAATCAACGCATCAAATATAGACTCTTTCAGAAACTGCACCAAGATTAACGGGGATGTTTCTATCATTTCAACCACATTTAATGGGTAGGTTATTGAAACCTTTCAGTAGATTTTTTTTATATTTGTCAAAACCAAAACATAAATCTTGACAGAATTTTCTTTTTTTTTAAATGGCTTGACTTGAAAAATAAAAAATACAGTCTAGCTTTTGATTTATCTCATTTAAACATGAAAAAATGTTTCCTCAGTGACACCTACACCAAAACACCGAAACTGGATCCCTCCAAACTCAACATCTTCAAGACAGTGAGAGAAATTTCCGGTAAAACAAACACGATTTCTAATGAGTTCATGCTTTATATTTATGTGTAAGATCAAAGCCTTTTATCTGATGTAGAAGACGGCGGAATAAGCTTTGTCCTCTTCCCAATGTGCTTACTCTTCCTTTTTTAAAGGATTTCTGCTGATTCAGTCTTGGCCAGAACGTCTAACCTCCCTCAGTCCATTTGAAAATTTGGAAATAATTCGTGGAAGAACCAAGCAGCTGTAAGCTTACTTTTGCTAAAATCAGCACACTTGTTTTTAATTTAAAATTTATGGGCTGTATAAACAGAAAAAATACCAATGCAACAGATTCTTAAAAGAATCAACCCAATTCCCAGTACAAGTAACAGTCAAATAATCAGTTTCTTAACAATGTTAACATGCATAATGTATGATTTTCATACAATTTCCGATACAGGAAATACTTTTCTGTCATTCTATATAGAATACCTCATTGTGCATAGTATATATGTTTGCTGTAGGTACTCATACCATCCTCGTGCTCATGAGTGCTCCTTTGAAGGAGCTCTTACTCCTGCCATCTGTCTCCTCCAGAGGTACGGTCAGTTTTGCTGCACTCAACATTTCCATCACCCACCTGGGTCTGCACGCCCTGACGGAGATCAGTGATGGAGATGTGGTCATCAGGAACAACCCCAAACTGTGCTTCACCAGTGGTCAGCAGTGGAGGATGCTATTCAGATCAGACAAGCAGAGGTCTAAGGTGGAGGGCAATGCAAAGTCCACAGTGTGTAGTAAGTCTGTCTTGCAGATTTTGTTTATGAAACTAGCTACAGAAATTACGAGATAGCTGATATCAGCTAAATCAATGGTAGCTTAGCATAACAAGAAATTAGTAGCTATATTCCTGTCGCCCCAGTGTAAAATGCATTTCGGATACTACAGAGCCCCTGAATAATGGACATTTCTGTGTGATTTCTCCCAGAGCTGCACAACAACACGTGTGACACCATGTGCACAGAGGAGGGATGCTGGGGCCCGGGGCCCACTATGTGCTTCAGCTGCCTGCACTTCATGCGTAGGGGGCGCTGTGTGGCCGCCTGTAACCTTCTGCTCGGGTAGGTGGCAAGTCAGTACTTAAGTAATACTACTAAAGTATTACTCAGTGATTCGGATTTTTTTTAACTCAGCTTTTATATCACCACAAGAAAAGAATACATTTAGCAGGGATCGTATGGGGAAGATGCACTTGGTTGCATTTTCATTTTAACCCAGTTCACTATGATACATCTTTCCCTTCAAAAATGAGATGAGCTGGCATTTTATCCTGCTTTCTTGTGAAATGTTTTTTGTTTGTTTGTTTGTGCTCATTTCTTATTGGGAGATGCACAAGGCATGAAAAGTATTGGCAATATTTGCTCAAGCGTGCTGGGAAGAACATGCTGTGTGAGAGTAACAGGCCAAGGGAAAAGGAACCGGGTGGGGGGGGGGGGGGTATTTAGTGCTGGGACACTGATATAATGCGATATGATTCAAAGATGCTGCCGCGTTTCAGGCGGGTAAACACGACAGCACCTTGCATTGACAGACTGGGCTTGCAGCCAGCACTCGAGCTTTATGAAGTGCTTTTGTAAATGCGTTCATGCCCCATTGCTCTGTCAGTGTGAATAAAGTAAAAAGTGGCAGGGTTCTTGTCTGGTCATGTGTTATTTAGAGGGAGTAAAATATAGTTTGTTCTTTTGAGACTTGGCATCGTTTCACACTGTGCACTAGTGACTAAGGGTAAGAGTGATTCTCAGAACTCAGAACACTGTAATAAATAATAATAATAGAAACTTAATCCCTTTGGGGAAATTCTCTTTGCGCCTCCCCCAACTTGGTCTCTGTAGGTGAGAGCAAGCTGGCCGCGAAAGGTAGCCACCTGTTGAAGTATCCAATAAGAAGAAACTCATCACAGTACAATATATGCAAAATGAAATAATATAATAGAAATAACAAATTTTCAGGATACACATTGCAAGACGTCTTAAGACGATAAACGAGCATAAGAGTACCATGTGCAAAAGGGGCAGCAAAGTGATGATTTCACAGATGCAGAACTGACCAATAACCTGGACTAGTGCAGAGACAAATCAGTTGTTCACTGCATTTGTTCATCTATGAAGTACCAGCAAAAGTTTACAGGCCTTTAAAATCAAAATATACACGTTTGCACCTGTTAGGTTAAGCATAATCCAACAAAAAAGAAAACACAACGCAATATTTGTTCAGCCAATGTTATTACTGTAAACAACATACCGTTAAAATGGAGAACACAATGTAAATTCACAAAATAACTCATGAAAGTTACAGTAATTAATGAAAGCACTAAAAATATTTAAACTGCTGATGCGGATGAATCCTCCAATTAATACAGGGATACCACGTTAATTCATGCTTCAAGAGTACAATGACGAAAAATTGCTTTATTTATTAATTAATTGTTATATAATTATCAGAATTTCCCCAGCAAGTATGCCAAACAAAACAATGTGACTTGTCAGCTGAGAACAGGTTTTTTGTCAATATTTCCTTTTTCGGGGTTAGTGAGGACAGGGCGTAGTTCAGGCCATCACGAGGCAAATGTAAATACCACATCCAGCAGCTGGGAGCACAAAGCTAATAGATCTATGCTGGACTGACGCATCATACCAGATAACAGGTAGCTGAGAACTAGAGTGACTAATGTCACTAATAAACACAAATATACCTAGTCACCTGACTCTCCTCAACAGAACAGCTTTTGGAGAGTAACTCGGTATTTAAATCAGTATATATGCAACGGACTTTCATTTGAAAGATTTTACTATAATCATGACTTAAACACAACAAAAGAAAGAACTTCAGATTAGAGAGAAGTATTGTAATTTTATGTCGCCCGGGGCAGTGGGTATTTTTAAGGTGGCACTGAAGCACATAGTGAGGCACTTTTCACACTATACCTTTGCAGAATTTTTTCCTGTGATCCACGTAGGAGAGAAGTTGAGAAATTCTCCTTCAATAAACTAAAAAAATATATATTCATGTCTGGAACAAATGGAAATATGGGAGGCAAAATAATTACTAACGCAGACAGTAAGGACAGCGGATTCACGCCACATCGAAATCCTTCCTCTCTGCTGGGGGCTCACATCCTGCCTCTGCACTGTTTGTGTAGTTTACGTGTTCTTTCTATGCTGTGTGGGTTTTCTCCCACAGTCCAAACACATGCAGTCAGGCTAATTTGTGTCCCTAAATTGCCCGTAGAGTATAGTGGTGTATGTGGATGTGTCCTGTGATGGACTGGCATTCCATCCAGGCTGTAATCCCTGCCGTCTGCTCTGTGCTGCCTGGGATGGGCTCCAGGCCCCTCGTGAGTCAAATCAGCATCAGGTATTAGAAGATGGATGCAATGGCGTAGGAGAGAGTTTGATATTGGGGTGGGGATCACGCAAAGGTCTGTTTATTGGGAGGATGAATGAAGCCAAATTAAGTATTGGGGGGCGTGTACATGCCCCCCACCCCTTTCCCCCCAGTTCCTATGCTCTGGGATGGATGGATGGATGGACAGCCCAATGTAACATCTTAACAAGTGTAGTCATCTTGATTAGCTTGATCAGTTGGGTAGAACTTCTAATTCAACTGTATTGATCATTCCCAAATAATATGTATTATAATGCTAGTAGTTTATCAGGTGTTAGTATTCAGTCCAATCAGATTTTTTTCTTAATGCGAGACATTTTTTGAGGGCCCCTTCTCATTTCTGGACAGTTGTCCAGGAACGCAAACAGTTAAATGTTACATATGTACCAGGTACCTTTATGAAATATGAACCTTTATAGCCTCGTTATAGAAAAAAGAAAAAACAAAGATGGGACGATGAGCAAGACAGTTAAAGGATATATGTGTTGTTTTGTTCTCAGCAGTTCATAACACTGCTAATTGGTCATTTAAACTAATGGATCAATAGCCCCCTGATCGTCCCTTGATCCTCCCATCGAACCTCCATGGGCCCTCTGTTCTCAGGGGGCCCAGTGCAGTTGCACTGGATGCACTAGCTGCACTGGCTGCACTGCCTATTGTTCTGCCACTGCCAATGGCCTTGTACAGACGGCCAGATGGCTCCAGCACAGACATAGTCTGTCATCAAGGAGGGAATGGCCACAGTATCTAGAATTCCTATGTTACCATCCCCATGCATGGCTCAAACCTTATAATAGGACAGACTATCATCTAACGATGGATAAAGGGATTCCCTTCACACACACACACACGCACACAGTTTTTCCATTCCACTGTGACTGAATAATGACTTTCGTGTTTCCTCTAAACCCAAGCCTTGGTTAATTTCATGCTACAGCAGCATAGCAGTGATTATGGATGCCACCATGCTGGTGATGTCATAAGAGTAAGCAGGGCTTTCACTGACCTGGGCAAGTAGGGGCATCTTCACGATGCTCTTGGCTGTACTTTGCGTCTCCTGAATGACCCCCATCCCCCAATTTTCCGGGCTATTTTTATGTTCTTGCAACGTCGTTGTCTTGCCTCGCTGTTCTCCTGTGGGAATTCCCAATGGTATGTCACAAAAACAGCCATATACTGCCACTGTTTAAGCGTACACTCCAGTTGGACTCAAGCCCAGTACATCGCAGGTCAATTCACTGCTGCAAAGAAGAGAATAATTTACATTTTTGATGCCTATATGAATGAGAATTGCAGATGAGAACTGCAATACTCAGAACAAAACAGACCTTAAGCAAAACAAAATTAATGATTATTCCAGTGAACTAATAGTGAATCTGAACATTTGTCTATGACATGAGGTTGTATTTCCAAGAAGCATCATATCATCAAAATACTAACTCTATAGTGATTTCAGAGGAAAATTTAAAACCTCCCTTGCTACAGCAGGAAGTATAAGCTTAAGTGCATTAAAAAAAGGCTAAAACTGTTGAATGTTACACAAAAAAATCACCCCAATAGTGCCATCTGCAGCCAATCCATAAAAGTACACTTTGTGCACAGCAAAATAATATTATAATATTGAAATAATTGAGGAAATAGGTCTATATGAGGTTTGAAATATTTCATCCCACATATAGTCTGACATCTGGCTGCTCCTTCTGTGGTCATTCCCTGGGCTGTAAGCCTTTGTGAGTGGGTTTCCGCATTAACTAACATATCAGTCCATTGTGACACCCTCTGAAGGCCCATCTCTCACACCAAAGGAGACAGAGCACTAGGAAAAATGTACATTTGTTTGAATTAGAGTACAGCAGTCTCAGTTAGGGGTAATTTCACACAAGGTTGCGCATGGAGCAGAGTGGCGCAGCGGAAGCGTGCTGGGCCCATAACCCAGAGGTCGATGGATTGAAACCATCCTCTGCTAGAGGAGCTGCATTTAGTTATTTCTTAATGATGTCTTCCTGCAATTTATAAAGTTTGTCTAATGTAATTATAAACTCTAAGCTGTATTTTTAAGCCCCTGCCCTGTAAGAAATCCAGTTATGTTTATAAATAAAATTTATGTGTTCTAATGGTTTCAGGCAAGTAAAGTAAGTCCATGTATTGCCCAGTAATGTGGCGTATGTTATTCTGCATAATAGATACTGGAAGAGCAGTTTTTAGTGTGGTTACCGTCTGACTTACAGGGAGCCACGTGAGTATGTGGAGAACACAACATGCCTGCAGTGTGACGCGGAGTGCAAGCTTCAGAACGGGACAAAGACATGCCACGGCCCGGTATGTTCCAGCCAATTGCTGGCATCAAGCACTTCACCATGTATCTGATATGCAACAGTTAATTTTTGTCCTCTGCAGAGGACATTATGTGTTTTCCTCATATTTCTCATACTCTATGTCACTATAGTAAGTTTTGTTGTTTCTTAAAGACGGCAGTTGAATTGAATTGAATTGAATTGGATGGAATTGAAATTGAATTGAATTGAATTGAATTGAATTGAATTGAATTGAATTAAGTTTAGTGTCATTATGCTTCGGAGTTTAACAAGATGCATTTTGCTACTCTCTAACTGCTTAACAAAAAGATAATTGGTAAAAATAAGAAGAAAAACAGCAATACAATAAACCAGACAGAAAGAGGGGAGTGTAGAATGTAGATAAAACCTAAATAAATGATGATATATACATAATGCAGATAGTACCAAAGATGAGTTATGATATGTACAGGATGCAGACAGTACTAAACAAAATAAATAGTGATATAATAGTAATAAAACCAGTAATAAACAGTAGGGAGCCGGCTGTGCTTCCTGAGGAAGTATAGGCACTGGTGGGCCTTCTTAATGCAGGAGGAAATGTGATCATGTGATCATCTGGCTTTATGATGATAACACATGTGCGGTATACTTTCTCCCATTCCCACACAATTTTTGTTTTTTTTTTTTTAAATCAGAATTGCAAAACTTTTTCCCCTGAATCTCAGGAGCATATGTCATGCAATGGTCTGTGCATGCAATGGTATGACATGCAATGGTCTGTGCATGCAATGGTATGACATGCAATGGTCTGTGCATGCAATGGTATGACATGCAATGGTCTGTGCATGCAATGGTATGACATGCAATGGTCTGTGCATGCAATGGTATGACATGCAATGGTCTGTCGTCCAATGCCATATCCTTAGCCTTAACTCATATAATCACTATTAGAAAATAGCATAATAGTTATTTTCATGCTATATAGCTTCTTTAACCAAATTCACTTGAAGAAAAACACATTCAGTTTATAGAGAAAGGGAGCATCTTAATCACTACACCTCCTGCTGTCCCTACATATTACACTCCACAAGGTGTGTCTCTTCCTACTGATGCGATGGTCTCTCTCTCCAGGGCCCCGATAAATGCCTAGAGTGTGCTCATTTCAAAGATGGCTCCCACTGCGTCTCCAAGTGTCCTTCTGGTGTGCCGGGGGAGAGGGACACTTACATCTGGAAGTATGCTGATAAGATGAAGGTCTGCCAGTCATGCCATGAGAACTGCACGCAAGGGTTAGCCTCAGTCCCGCACACACAACATGTCAGCCATTTTGGGGTCAACTGAGGCGGCACTGATGTCCTTCTTAACTGTTTTGCAGATGCACTGGTCCAGGTTTGGCAGGGTGTGACACCAAAAGGTGAGGATGAAGGTTCAGAACCATGCATTCAAACTGAAAATGTCCATCCATCTTTCCTACCACTGATTTTGGTCAGGGTCATGGGGATCCCATCCCAGGAACGGAAGCATGCAAGGCTGGAGTGCAGCTTGGACAGGATGCTAGTCCACCAGAAATATATTCACTTAAAACTTTAAAAAGCACACTCTCATTGATATATAAAAGTCTCTTTTTGTTTTTTCAGTTGATTTGATAAATTATATACTTCAAATCATGTTATCATGTTCATATGCATTTATCAAGGAGTAAATTGAGAAGTACCAGAACATACCTGCAGTTCCTCCCACAGAGACAGGTTCACATACCTGGGAGATAATTGAGAACTTATACCACCACACTTAACCTGGAATAAAACCTACTATTTTTCTGACATTGATGTAATGTGTTGGATATTCAGGACATCTACCATGACCAGTATTTGAGTATGAGATAATTTAAAAGTCCCTTAATGATGTTTAGTATGCAGTACAAGTAGCTTCATATGAAAAAAGTAGTTTAGGAAAAGTCTTTGGTAGCTTTTGCAGTAATCACCATAGCAGTGAGCCTGACATTATCACGGCAAATATGATGTGAGTGCCATGTGTGTGAGCTGGTGTATATGGTGATCTAATGGTGACCTGAGCATGTCTCCTGGCCACGCAGTGGCTCCCGGCTGCCGCTGATCGCCGCCAGCGTGGTGGGGGGGCTGCTGGCCTTCGTCATCCTCTCCCTGGGTGTCCTGGTGCTGCTGCGGAGGCGACACATCGCCAGGAAGAGGACACTGCGGCGGCTGCTGCAGGAGCGAGAGGTGAGACGACGATCCTGGGGCCTTTCAACGACTGTCCTGATTGGCCAACAAGTCAGAAACCAGAGGTTAAAGGTCCAATGAGAGAGGGGGCGAGAGGCCAATCCCAGGGCCTTTTAACGGAGAGAGGGTGAAGTCAGGGACAAGTCGGAAACAATAGGTTAAGGTCTCAGTGAGAGAGGTAAGGCGCAAATTATGGGACCTTTAAATGGCTGTCCTCATAGGCCATTGATGATGGGTTAAGGGTCCAATGAGAGAGCGAGCTGAGACAAGTGCGACACGGAGAGGCCCAATCAGGGCCTTTCAATGGAGGGGGAGCTGTGCAAGGTTTCAGTGGCTGTCCCAATGTCACGTTGAAATGTTTCTTCAAAAGTGCTGATGTGCTTCTGTACTAATCTGACAGCTAGTCGAGCCACTGACTCCGAGCGGAGAGGCTCCCAACCAGGCGCTGCTCCGGATCCTGAAGGAGACGGAATTCCGGAAGGTCAAGGTGCTTGGCTCTGGAGCCTTTGGGACCGTTTATAAGGTAATAGCACATTATTACTAATTAAATACAAGGCTGCTTATGATAAGTTGCATGGTATGATATTTTATTAACAGAAACACATTGAAACTGCAACTCCTTTATACACTCATCAAAAACTGCACAGATATATTTTATCAAAAACTGCACAGATATATTTGTACATTTTTCATGCTGAGAATTACTTTAATATAAAAATGTGAAAAATGAAAGTTATATAGTACTGTAGAAAATTATGTAAATTAAATGTTTCAGCTATGGTCATAACCTTCTTCCAGGGATTGTGGGTTCCAGAAGGAGAGGATGTGAAGATACCAGTGGCCATCAAGGTGCTGAGAGAGGCCACAACCCCCAAAGCCAATAAGGAGATCCTGGATGTGAGTCCTCTGTTGGGCTTTTGAGTGATACTGGAGGGCTGGAGGATCTGGGGCCTGCCCCTGCTTAAAATGCAAGAAGAAGATGTCATCTTTCATTGTTGTTATTAGCTTAGCTCATGTTTGATACATAGCTGTGTTCCCATCATGCCCTGCTCCAGGAGGCCTACGTGATGGCCAGCGTGGACAGCCCCTATGTCTGTCGCCTGCTGGGCATCTGCCTGACCTCCACTGTGCAGCTCATCACACAGCTGATGCCCTACGGCTGTCTGCTGGATTACATCAAGGAGAACAAGGACAACGTGGGCTCCCAGTATTTGCTCAACTGGTGTGTGCAGATCGCCAAGGTGAGGCGATCTGGACGTCGCGGTGAGGAGATCTGTGTCGGAGTGTGTTTAGCAGACTGCCTTCCTCTGCGTTCTCTGTACATACAAATCTTATGGCTTTATAGAGACTAAAGTATGCAAAGAAAAAGGAAGAATTCTTTTTTTGAAAAAAAAAGATCAATTCTCTAAAACATAGCCCAGCCATGCAAGCCCATTCCATGAAGCTCCCCGTTCACAGTTTTTGTGCTGGGCTTAATGCCAGAGGAAGACTGGATCTCTGCAGTTGTTGAGTCAACAGATCATTAGCAACTTTTAAGCATGATGCACCTCAGCATTTGGCGACCCCGCTCTGTTACTTTCGTGGTCTGCCACTTCATGCCTGAGTTTATGTTTTTCTTAGACACTTCCACTTCGCAGCAATACCACTTACAGTAGACCGTGGATTATCTAGCAGGGAAGAAACTTCACAACTGACTGATTGCAAAGGTGGCATCCTATGGCAGTGCCATGCCTGACTTCACTGAGCTCTTCAGAACGATTCACACATTTCTGTAAACATGACCGCATGGCTGGGTGCTTGGTTTTATACGCCTGTGTTAATGGGTCTGAATGAAACAACTGAATGAAATACCAGTGATTAAGAGGTGTGACCCAATACTTTTGTAATGTATGTTTAATTGCGATAATATTTTACAGAATACTTTGAAATGAAATGCCAGTTTCGCCATTCCGTGGACTTGATGGTATTTGATTCTCCTCTTCTCAGGGCATGTCCTACCTGGAGGAGCGTCACCTGGTCCATCGTGACCTGGCAGCCAGGAATGTCTTGGTGAAGACCCCCCAGCACGTCAAGATCACCGACTTTGGCCTGGCCAAGCTCCTCAACGCCGATGAGAAGGAGTACCACGCCGATGGTGGGAAGGTAAGTTTTACTTATTTGTGGCACCAGATTCTCTTATGTAATACACAGTTGTAGAAGCTACTTACAAGTCAGGATTAGAAGGCAGGGTGAGCCAGTCCCTAGAGCAGCTGGGGTTAAGGGCCATGCTCACGGACCGAAAAGTGACATTGGCTATGGGATTTGAATCAACGACCTTCCAATCACAGACACTGGTTGTTCTTCCTCATTTGTGTCTTTCATGAATTGAAGTGAGCCATATATTGTATATTGCTTCTACAGAAAATATTCAACAAAACAGCTGGTCAGAATGTTATCACTTTAATAATAACATGATCACTGACATTTAATAAAAGTCAAAAAGCATGAATTTTAAGAGCCTCTGTCATTAGGTGCCAATCAAGTGGATGGCTTTGGAGTCTATTCTGCACAGGACCTACACTCATCAGAGTGATGTGTGGAGTTATGGTAAGTACTGCAAACCCACATGGAAAGAACCTACTGTATATGAGGATATATGCGCATATATGAAACCTATATGCAGTATATATGCATATATATGCTGCATATATGCGTATATATGCCACATATAGGCAAAATTGAGGTGCATATATGTGCATATACAGGCCATATAGGTCTCCTGTATAAATGTCATCTTCAAAATGCGAGCATTATTTTGGTAGGTGTAATGTGATTGATCAAGCTCTTAAAACCTAATGCTGATGTAAATCTACTTTTCCAAGAGAAATCTGCACCACGAAAGTAAATCACTCAGCTGAAAGCAGTTTAGTTTTTATGACCAGAACAAATATATAAACATTTCTCCAGACTTGGTCACACAACACTGCTGGTGCAAGATTTATGATATAGCTCCAGTATTAATTAATTATTACAGTATTATTATTAATTATTACAAACTTATCCGGCCAGAGACAATGTACAGTCCACTTAATTTTTACATTAAAGTTGATAGTTTATATGCAGCCTGTGCCCAAAACCATGTGTATGACTATCTACTTTGTTGCAGTAGTTGCATATATTTAATCCACAGATAAAGGTTGGAGATAAAAGATAAAGTTCTGAAGAGTGACAAAGCAAGTCTGTACATCACTGTAGGTCCCCTTCCTTCTGAGACTCAGAGCAGTAATCAGCCTCTGTTTTTCCCCATAAAATGTGGGTATCCCACACATCCAGTCCGAATGAACCTCTTTCTTTCCCAAAGCCCAAGAGTTCCTTACCGTCTATCAAGCATGAATGAATTTGGCAGAGTCCAACCACAGACAGGAGACCTATTCTTCTCGTAAACCTTCAGTGCTCCCAGGGAGACCCTGAGACGGGTTTATTAACCTGTATGTGTGATATATGATGAATCAGCTGCTTCCTGGTAAAAAGCAGCATCTGAGAGGTTGGCACATGCTCATGCAGCTTAGCGGCTCCTGCCTTTGTGTTCCCCGGAATGTTGAGAAGGACTCAATCGTAAATGCTGAAACGTGCCATAAATCTCACAGCTTCAGTCAATTGAATTTTTAAAGAACAACAAAATGTGTTTATGGGCTTCTGTGCATTTTCCTTTTGTAGGAACTTTACATGAAAAGCCCCCCTATCCCAGCCCCTCCTGGTTCTTGCACAATCATTGCATAAAATCATCTTCACAAGTTCCGATGCTATACTCCTGTCAGGACAGCTCTGGGAGTTTGGTTCTCCCCTGGGGCAGCCTTTACGTTTCTGCTTGTTTTCTTCGCTCATACTGTAATTATTTTGACGGCCTGAGACAGCAAAGCCCAAGGTCCTGAGACAATTGCTCTCAGCCTGATTCTGGTTCTGCTTGGTAGGCGTGACAGTTTGGGAGCTGATGACCTTTGGGTCAAAGCCATACGACGGCATCCCAGCCAATGAGATCGCAGGGGTCCTGGAGAAAGGCGAGCGCCTGCCACAGCCGCCTATCTGCACCATCGACGTCTACATGATCATGGTTAAATGTGAGTCTGCCGGTGTTTTTATGTTAAGCCTCAGTCACTGACTCAGATCAATATAACGGTAAAATTTGCATGTTTGTGCTCGTCGATTTCAGAAATGCTCTTTTAATAACCGTAGCAGGCATCTTATTATTTCATTTCTCATATAATATGTTTCTACCAAAAGTTCCTACCATAAATTTTTGTTTCATTGAATGTGCTTGATGTCTCACAGAAACTTGGTTAATTATGGCCCTTGGGAACTTTAAAAAAGAAAATAAAATCACAAATCACTGACTTGTATCCTATACATATTGTTGCTCATACATTAATTAAATGGAAATTTTACTCCTCTGTGAAGTTGCCTTTTTTCCCTTAATTCCATAGTTTCTGGAATAATATCACAATAGTTTAATGTTTATTAGATTTTGTTAATACAGAAAATAACAGGGAGACCTTTTTTTTTTTAACTTCTGAAGACGCAATTTAATACCTTATGTGAGTGTCTCTTTGTCTAACCCCAAAAGCATTCTCACATTCAGATTACCCAGATAAATGTTATGTATCTTTAAAACTGTCATGCCTAATAAAAATGGCTCCTTTGGTGAATGGCAAGGTGTCGAGTCAGTGAAGCCCAATCTTCCCCTGAGGCCTGACTGACTCTGTAGCATGACACATGATGCATTCCCATGAGACCTGATGTACTGTATAATAGGATCCGTAAGGCATGATTTACTGTGCAATATGATCCATGATGCATTCCTGTGAATGGTGATTTACTGCCTTATTTTCTGGTCGGGCTCCTGCCAGGCTGGATGATTGACGCGGAGAGCAGGCCTCGTTTCCGGGAGCTTGTGGCTGAGTTCTCTAAGATGGCCCGTGACCCACAGCGGTACCTCGTGATTCAGGTAAAAGCACATAAATAACAGCTCAACCAATCAGGTTTGTTTATTGGAAGTTAAAACATTAAACATCATAATTATTGATGTAGATAAAAGAACATGCAAATAATAGCTCAACCAATCAGGTTTGTTTATTATTACACATTGCAATTATTGAATAAGATAAAAGGATACATAAATAACAGCACAACCAATCAGGTTTGTTTATTGGAAGTTAAAACATTAAACATCATAATTATTGATGTAGATAAAAGAACATGCAAATAATAGCTCAACCAATCAGGTTTGTTTATTATTACACATTGCAATTATTGAATAAGATAAAAGGATACATAAATAACAGCACAACCAATCAGGTTTGATAATTTACTGCAAGTTAAAACATTGCACATCGTAATTATTAAATGAGGGAAAAGAACACATAACTGCTCAGCCAATCATGTTTGGTTGTTTATTAGAAGTTAAACTATTACTCATAATAATTTAATCATGGTATTCAGATTTAAAATTACAAGTGCAGAATTAACTACTTCATTTAATTTCTGGATATCAAAGAAGGTTTAGTCATTTTCATATCAGTAAAGTATATCTTGTGCTTATTATCTTTCCATTAAGTGAATGAATCCATAGGCAACAGGAACTGTAAATCTTCTTTAATAATCTTATAATAATAGGTTTCAATTTGGCAAAGTCATTCTCACATTGAGTAATATCGGTGCCAGTATAAGTCTGATGTCCTGGCCGAAAATTTGCTTTTTGGGGCACATTTAATTGATTGTAGGGGTCTGCCCCCCCCCCCGAGCCCTTTGTGGCGCCAACTCTGACATTAAATAAGCAGTTGGCATGTTAATTCAAAGCTATTTTGGCTTTTTATGCATGTGATTTTGCCGCAGGGAGATGAGTGCATGAACCTTCCGACGCCCACCGACACGAAGTTCTACCGCACGCTCATCAGCAGTGAGGACATGGAGGACGTGGTGGACGCAGACGAGTACCTCGTCCCATACCGCGGTTTCTTCAATGGGCCCAACACTCCCCACACCCAGCCACATCTTCTGAACTCCATGGTAACCGACACAAAGTGTTACTCTTCAAAGCTGTAGGTGCAGGGTCTTTGGGGGAAATCCAATGGATTTTTATTATCTGAAGAATTTATCCAAAATATATAAAAAAAAAAAAAAGAAATTAACATTAATTTATGACCAATATATGTATAACTGAGGTTGATGTGATACTAAGCCTAGCTAAACTCAAAATAAATAAATCGCAGGGGCCTGATGGCATCTTACCTATAGTCTTGAAAGAGATGAGGGATATTATTAGCCAACCTTTGACTTTAATATTCCAGAAATCGTTATCTGCCGGTGTGGTACCATCAGATTGGAAGCATGCTAATATAACACCCATATTCAAAAAAGGGGATAGAAGTAATCCAGCAAACTATAGGCCAATCAGTTTAACTAGCATTACTGGAAAAATAATGGAAGCTATAATTCAAGTGAAAATGGTAGATTACCTAGATGCAAATAACATTATAAAGGATAGCCAACATGGATTTAGGAGAGGTAGATCCTGCTTAACGAATCTGCTTGAATTCTTTGAGGAAGCTACAAGTGAAATTGATCACAAAAAGGCCTATGATGTGATTTACTTAGATTTCCAGAAAGCCTTTGATGTTGTCCCCCACAAACGGCTCTTGTTAAAGCTTAAAGCTGCAGGAATTTTAGGAACTGTGGCAGCTTGGATCAAAAACTGGCTAACTGATAGGAAGCAGCGAGTAGTTATTAGAGGCACTATGTCACAGTGGGCCTCCGTTTATAGTGGGGTACCGCAGGGTTCAATTTTAGGACCACTATTGTTCCTAATTTACATTAATGATATTGACACGAATACATACAGTAAACTGGTTAAATTTGCAGACGACACTAAGGTGGGCAGGGTAGCAGATACTAATCTAGCAGCAGAGAGGCTTCAACGGGATCTGGATTTAATTAGCGAATGGGCTGATACTTGGCAGATGAAATTTAACACAGATAAATGTAAGGTAATCCATGCAGGGAGCAGAAATATACAGTACAGATATTTTATGGGTTCCACTGAAATAAAGGTAGCTGATTACGAGAAAGATCTCGGTATGTATGTTGATGCTTCCATGTCCCACTCTCGCCAATGTGGGGAAGCAATAAAAAAGGCGAACAGAATGTTGGGTTATATCTCTAGATGTGTGGAGTTTAAGTCAAGGGAGGTGATGTTACACTTATATAATTCCTTGGTAAGACCCCACCTAGAATACTGTGTGCAGGTTTGGTCACCACACCTCAAGAAGGACATTGCTGCCTTAGAAAAGGTGCAACGAAGAGCTACGAGAATGATTCCTGGTCTTAGAGGAATGTCTTACGAGGAGAGGTTAGCGGAACTGAATCTGTTCAGCCTTGAGCAAAGGAGACTAAGGGGGGATATGATTCAGGTCTATAAGATTCTAACGGGTCTGGATGCTGTTCAGCCAAATGACTATTTCAATATTAGTCTAAATACTAGAACTCGTGGCCATAAGTGGAAATTAGCGGGAGAACATTTTAAAACAAATTTGAGGAAGCACTTCTTTACACAGCGTGTAGTCAGAGTATGGAATAGTCTTCCTGCTATTGTAGTGGAAGCTAAAACCATGGGTTCCTTTAAATCAGAGCTGGATAAGATTTTAACAACTCTGAGCTATTAGCTAAGTTCTCCCCAAACGAGCTTGATGGGCCGAATGGCCTCCTCTCGTTTGTAAATTTCTTATGTTCTTATGTTCTTATGTTCTTAACAGATAAAACGGCATTAGTACAGGTTTGAAATTTTGTGTACCAGTCAATGGGAAGTAATTAGTTTGAGACTGATAAATGGATATATGTCAATAGGTGAGATTTCGAGACCTGATTTTTTAGAGCCATCAAAGCCCTCTGCTAGAGATGTGTGACAATTGTCTTAGTTTAGATTGTTGAGATTTCATATTAATCTCATATGTAGGCAAACTTGAGCAAATAAACATTGCTTACTTGATAGTTTATTTTGTATTGTTATTGTTTTTTTTTCGTAGAATGGATATCCCAATTTCATCCTCCGTTACATCACTGACCCAACGGATGGCTCCTTTGAGAAGGACCTGCAATCTATTCCAGGTAAATTCTTCCAACTTTAAATCTCCTTGTAGCTAACTCAAAGGATCTGCTTTCTGAATTGATTTCATGTTTGATGTAACTAATTAGTGAGTAATAGTGAGTAAAACCTACAGTATTGTGCTTTGAGACAATACTACCATTAAATAATAAAACAGGTCATCGCTATCAGTTCATCCATCCGTCCATTAATACACACCCTGAGTGTTTCTTTCCTGTTTTCTAGAATATGTGAACCAGAGTGAAACCGCTTTGTCAGACGTTATGAATCCAAACTACCAAGATCCCGGGCCTCCCTGCCTCAGTCTGTCCTCTCCTGTTGGGGGCGATGTTGAGGAGACAGAAGTTGAGTACCTTAAATCCTTCAAAAGCATATCTGAGGGACCCGAGTACCTGAACACAGCACAACCCACCCTCCCCCGGGCCACCTTCACCCGGCCTCGTCTCGGTGACTATCAGACTAGCCTGGACAACCCAGACTATCAACAGAACTTCTCCCCCATGGATAAGTCTCAACTTAATGGACACTACCTGCCAGCTACAGAGAACTTTGAATACTTGGGCTTGACCACTGCTGTACAGGCTGAGGTCCACTAGTGGAGTTAAGAGGAATGAACATTTCAGGAAATATTCCTTTTTTTTCCAGACTCTTGGGATTCCAGCTTGTGTAGCAGAAAGTGTTTTGGAGGTGTTATAGGTTGATTTCATTTGTGTTTGTCTTTGCTTAATGTCATAGAAGTCTGCTTTGAAGGCTCCAGTGACTGTCTGATGATGAGAAACAACCAAAATGCAGCACACAGGAATGATCTCTGACCTTTAAATGACATTTCCGTTACTTAGTTTATGTGTCTTAAAAGCTCTTTTTCAGTGGTTACCTTTCGTTTGGAAGCACCAGAGGTGTCAGGGCCAAGTGTACATTTCAAGACATTGACACCTTTTATCTTTAAGATGTTTAATGCAAGATCTTCACACAAAGGTCTAAAAGAGCTTCTTGTGTATAAATCCAGCATTGATCCAGTGCAAAACTGTTATTTTAATGTTGATGATTCCATCAACCCTTTTAAAACTTTCTCAGAAAAAAAATGCATCCCAATTTCTCTTGTTTGTTGGTTTTTTTTGTCTAAAATGTGAATAAGAAGGACGTGGGTCAATGGAAGAAGAAACAAACAGATCTTTGATGATCCGTGATGCTCATATGGGCAAATATAGCTTAGATTTAGAGTTATAGTTTTACAATTTTGGCCTTGAGGGCATAAACACAGTGATAAACAGTAAAGAAGACATTGTTGATGTCCTTGTTGGATACCAGGATGTGTAATATATAAAGAATGCTACTTATTGTTACATGGTATTTATGTCAGAATGTATTGATATACTGCCAAACATGTATGCTTTAATATGCTTTTAATTTATGCTTTTTGTATAAACGGCCATTGATGATTGTTTATATTTTTTATTTCAATGCCAAGATTCTCTATGCTTTGGGATACTAAGGTCTGTCATAGTATTGGGGTTTAACTTTATTCAAAAAGCTGAATCAACCATCTCCGTCTGATTTTCCATGTGATTTAGCTTTTGCTCTTCCTTGTTAAACTGCTTCACATAGATGTAATTTAACAATTAGGATTGAGTGTCAATTAATGTTCATTTCAAATTAGGTTAGGGTAGCAAATCTTAGAATGCAGTAGCACAATATTTTTAATGGAAAAAGCACTCGGTCTCGAAGTGCTTAAAATAATTTATTTTACCCAAAGGTTGAATTTGAAATTAGCCTTTAATAATTGATGTTCAATTGTGGTTATGTTACTTTGCTTTCTTAATCTAGGTTAAGCATGGAAATGCCATTTCAATGTAATGAAATGTGTTTTAAAGCTAATGTTGACCTTTTCTATTCTTCCGCCCAGTCTCAGTAAAATGTATTTTCATGGAGTGAAGACAGTTTGACAACATGTGAGAGCATTTGACGGTTTTACCGTGATTATCGGAATGAAAGTTCAAGTACATGTAGCAAGTTGTTGCTTTGAGATGTCAACTACATTTTATAAAACCAGCTTTACTATTCATTAGATTTTAAACTTCAAAACAGAATTCAGTACAAAAATGGCTTGTTTTGGAAGTTTTTCTTAGGAATATCTGACTCAACAGAGATCGAAAGCCATTATTATTATTAGACACCATTGAACTGATGTGGATGGAGACTCTTAGACTGCATTGCTTCAGAACCTGGTTTCCTCTAGGCCTTCAGATTTTTGAGTTCATTCATCTTCTTCTTGGATGTCCTTTTCTTCTTCTGTTTTCAACTATTGCAAGTAATATGATCTTTTCCAATGCACTGGGTCTTCTCAAGTGAAAGTCTGGGCTTAATTTTATGAAGAATCCTGTTTGTTTTCCTTGTGGTGCAAAGCTTTTTCTTAGAAGTCTTCACCCAAACCACAATTCAAAGGCTGCCTTGCTTCTTCATTGTCCAGCTTTCACATCCATAGGAAATAGTATATTCTGAATATTTCTAATCTTTGTTCTTAGAGATACTTCAGTACTTTTGAAGACTTTACTCTAGGCTCTTCATCATCATTGTTGAGGTTTGATTCAAAGAGTCAATAGTCGTCATGAGCTGTAGGCCTTCACCAGTAACACTACACCTGACTGCAGTTTCCATGGTCGTAACCTCTATTCCCTTCATGTTTAGCCCCATCTTTTCATTTAACCCTTTAATGTTCCTTATAAAGGTTCTCATGTATCTTTTGTCTTCTGCTGAAAATGTGGCGTTATAATCTCATTGAAGGTTGATAACATTGCTTTCTTCAATCGACTTCTCTCTTTACATTCTGTTCTACATACAAGGCGAACAGCTATTTAAATGCATACAGGGAGGATAAAATGCCTGACTGGCCTGGCCTCACTTTGGAAATCACCAAGAGTAACATAGTTGCTATGGGGTTGGTTGGTCTGCATGCATCCTCCTTAACCAACTAGATGATTGGTCTAGAAAAGTCATGAATGTATGGACTGATGGACATTGAATTTGGTAATATTCTTATATTACATGTAATAGATTCCTTTTAAGAGTTGTATAAAAGGATAATATTCTGCATAGTCTTCATATAGCATTACACAAATAGAATTACTTGCTAGAATTGTTTTTATTTTCCATTTTGGAAGTAGAATAATGCAAGTCTTTTCTTTTGACCTTAAACTTGAATATTATAACCTGGTAAACACTGTGAATTTTGTTTTATACTTTTTCTCTGTTCTGAAATGTTCTCTTGCTTTTGGAGAAGTATCATTGGCCATTGGTGTTACTGTTGATTGTTGTTTAAAAGAGATCTGGTACAGTTGTTAAGCCACTTGAAGGCTCCTTTTATGATGCTTTCATTATTATAAACATGTCACAGCAGGTTAGGACATCTTACTGTCATAATCTGATGATATAGTAAAATGTTATGATAAAGTGACATAAACAGTATTTCACTTTTAATGTCTTATGTCACACGTTTGCTATGAGACTACTGTCAAAATTCATTAAAACATTCCAGTTACTATTCATAATCTTGATAAATTGCCTGTTTTGCTCTCTTAATCTTGCTCATTAGAAATGTACTTCTAGGTTAAATATATATAAAATAATTAGGAAAACACTGATGGTTGCACATCCATTATCACTGTTGCTAAGTCACATTGCTAGTCCACATTTCCAGTGATGGTGCTTGTACAACAAAGGCTATTTGATATAGTTAAAATAAAGTGATTCTTGTTTTATGTTAGAACCTTGGCTCAAAAGGGCCGCACATAAACCTTAATACATGACATCCAGACCCAAAAGATGACCTCAAGACGCAGCTTAAAGTGTCTGATTATTTATTTGACCCATTGACATCAGAAAAGGGATGTGGCCAAAACAGTAAACAGAACCCCAAATGCTAACTGAGACAAAATAAGCCACTAACCAACCTATTTTCAAAACAAACATGGAAAGAAAAGACACAAACCTACTACTACCTCCCTAACTAACCAAAACACAGGCACAAAAATCCCCCCCCTGAAAACAAAGGCCCCCTTTTCCTACAGGGTCTATCCCTGGAACATATAGCTGTGTGCTAAGTGTGACAAAGTTCTCCTATCTGAGAGCTTAATACAATAAAGACAAACCAAGCAGAAGTGCCAGCGGCAACAGTATGGCCAAACACACTGAGGCCATGCACCACAAACACAGGTCAAACACAGAGACCTGTCCGCCTCTCGATATCTTCACTTCCTCTTCCTTATATCTTCTAGTACCCCCCCTACTGGCCCTGGGGGGGGAGAGAGAGAGAGAGAGAGAGAGAGAGAGAGAGAGAGACGGCATACAAAGTGCATACACAGAAGCCATCACATCTCCTGATGCAGCAGTACTTTGATAAATTGTCATAACATGAGTTTTTTTTTTATGTTTGCACAATAATAAATAAAACGCATAAAAACACTTTGTCCCTGTTATGACCCAAGTGGCCAGTACTACGAAGTGGGGTTACTGGCTGATCGGGGCAACTTGTCGGATTTAAGATACCACAGTTTAAATGGACTTCATATTCGTTCACTTACAGTTTGCCCAGACTACCTTAAATCCGACAAGTTACCCCGATAAGCCAGTAACCCCGCTTTGTAGTACAGGCCCCTGGACTAGGTCAGGTGACATAAACGTGTCGTGGGTCACAGGGAACCTGAGCAGAGTAACGCAAAACACAACCGGAGTAGATTCTGTTCTTTTAATGGCTTAAGAGCTATACAGTTAAATATATACATAAATATACACATATACAATACATACAATGTTATAAAGTCTTCCAGCCGTCCATGATGGGTAGTCCGTCCACTAAGGAAGGGAGCATTAAAGAACAGAAAATAATAAAACGTTTTCCAAGTTTCTCTACACTAAATGAACCACAGAATGCATGACACTGAGCTAAGCCTTCCATGAAGGAAGATGCATTCCGGAGAGCAGAAGGTATAACGGTGTATTGCAAAAAAGAGTCAAGTGTTACTAAGGGAGACAGTTCAGATGCATGGGGAGTCAGGGGGACTTACCAGTGCGAATGTGGTGATAATTTAAGTTCGGCAGCTGTTATCTTTGCAGTAGTTATATGCTTCAGTGACACAGCTTCAGGAGACCTGGTAGCAGCACATGATTGTGAGTAGAAACTGATCACCTGCTTTGGTTTTCGGAAGAGATCCAGCACAATCTACTAAGGCACACTGAGGAGGTTGACCAGCACCAAGGCTAGAGCGTAGGGGAGCGGGAGTTATCACCTGATTTATCCTGTATACTGACATGAGTGACTGCGCAACAAAGATCAACTACATAGCATTACAGAACAGGCCAGAAGAAGTGCTTTAATCTGTTGTTACACTTATGCACAAATGAGCAGACCACTGGTGATCATGTGTGAGATGACAGACATGCAGTGGGTAGCACATTGGGTGCTGGCACAAAGCCCCTCCCAGTTACCCCATTTAACATGCCTCATTGGTTTACACATATTTTCACATGTATACCTCAATTCAAGTGAAATTAAAATGCAAAAATATTAAAGGTAAGATACTGTAAAATACAATGTATAAAAACACAGCCTGGAAGAATATTAGCAGTGGATTAACATGTTGTAGAACTGCAGGCTCTGAAAATAAAGGTTAAATATGTTCCTTGAACTGTCTCCTCTTTATTTGCATATGACATATATTTCTTATCTTTCCCCATTTAGAGAAAAAATGATCTGGTGGCTATTAATTGAACAAGAAAAAATGAAGAAAAAAAAAGATTATGTCATGCCCACAGAAAAATATTATTTTACTTAACTGGCTTAAAATGCTATTAGATAGCTATCAGTAGGCCTATATATCAGGCTGAGAACAGTGGTGCTCAAATCAGCCCCTAGGAGAGGCTGTGATGGCCGAGTGGTTAAGGCGTTGGACTTGAAATCCAATGGGGTTTCCCTGTGTAGGTTCGAATTCTACTCACAGCGCTTCTTTCCTAGCCTTTCATTCTAGGGAGGGGGGGGCACCATTTCTTGAGGTGAAGATGCAGTGTCTCATTTATCAGTTATTACTTGGCACTATGAACATGAATAGTTGTTCCATAAAGCACAAGAAGAAGCTCAGAGACCAGTAGACGCCCGAGACCAAATGAAGTCACTGCATCACAGCTGGCAGGTGTGGCACTGACCCAGGGTGGGATATCCCACCAACTGCACTTGTATGTCGCTTTGGACAAAAGCAGCTGCTGAATAAGCCAATGCAAATGTCATTTTAACATGACACAGAGACTTTACCATGCCCTTGTTTTTCACAGAAAGCTGTGTTTTTATTCTGGTGAGACCAAAAAAGTAGACTTTCACTTGGGTCTGCTCACAGGTCTTCTGCATGTCCAAATAACTGAATGAAATACACCTTGAAGATCAGACAAGATGATATAAGATATTCAAAAAGCCCAACTTTGTGTCTCAGTGATCAGGTCAGGTTCACCACATCTGTGCCTGTGGCTGTCGTTTTATCTTTGCCACTGGTTAGACAGGGGCTAAGTGACACCCGGGGCATGATTTCACCGAATTGCCCAGTATAATTTTTGTTACACTGCAACTTCTGATTATTTTACGTACCTGACAACAACATATTTGTAATGTCTTATAATGATCGTTAATGGTTTTGGAGAGTACAAATGTTTTCCACTTAATTCACATGGCATGGATTCCAAAAGGAATATATTTCAAATGCATTGATTAATTATTATTTAAATCACATTAATTACCAAGTGTGTAAAAATAGTTTGATATTTTTTGTTTAGGGCAATTGTGTATCTGATGGGTACATGGGCCATTATAGCACAGCCAAATCCTCTGAAACCATCACTAAGTCATAAATGCAGAATTTGAGCAACATCCCCAATTAACAATATTAATGGTTACAGACAGAAGGTGAATGGTTCTGATAAATAGACTGGACTGTACATGGAAATGGATCACTGAGCTGCCCATGTACCCAGAGGCTCTCTCTAGCCCTGGGGTCATATCTGCCTTCCATTAAACACCAGTTTCCACCTGGATGAGATCCCCAGGTGACACATCTCTTACCTGAGGTGACTATGCTCTCTCAGGTGAGCTCCAAGCTTCCTGGCCGCTGGCAATGCTTCCACAGGAAGGTCACCTTCTTCTTGGTGATGAAGCTGGGCTTGCAGATTGTGATTCCCAGCCGTTTACCTGCTCCGATGGGCCCCAGTGCTTTCAGCAGACGTTGTGCTACTTTAAGGGTATTAATCACCTATAAAATAGACACATAGTTCCATCCTCACGTGCCTGAGAGGGCTGTTGCTTGATGAAACAAACATACTGCTGGCATATTTGTCCCTGAAATCAATGAGTCTATAAAGAATGTAATAAGCAGGGTTTTAAGCTCCTAACTTTGCCCTACTTTTGGGAAGCTTCTCTTCTCTCTCAGTTCCATCACATAATACCTAGACCACCAGTAATCACATCACTAAAACCAGACCTTCTGTTATGCAGTGACTAATCTCTTTCAAGTACAATCACAAAATAGAATCTGTTGAAGCACAGAAAAAGATTCTGCTTATTGCATAAATGAAAAATTGGGGGTTCAGTACCATAGGGTATGTCTTTGAATGTGAAAGAATGCATTTCTGTTGTCTGTGCATCTGTGGGAATCTCAGAGTGTCTCAGAGAAAAGAGTGTGAAAATCCTGTACAGTGCCTTGTACAAGCATGCACCAGTGATGTGTTCAAGACCATCTGTTTCAAAATCAAGACTCATCCAAACCAAGACCCATCCCAACCAAGACAAGATCAAGACTTTCAATCAAGACCGAAACAAGACCAAAACTTGAACATTCACAATCAAAATTTTGGATTTTTTGGTAGAGTGCACTCATATTTTCACTAATGTAATTCCAAAAGATCCTATTACTGAAAAACATTAATGTTGACATACTCTAAACCAGGGGTCTCCAACTCCGGTCCTGGAGAGCTACTATCCAGTAGGTTTTCTGTCCCACTTGGTTTCTGATGAGCCACACCTGTTCCTGGTATTTACCTGAGAACAGGTGTGGCTCATCAGAAGCCAGGTAGGATAGAAAACCTACTGGACGGTAGCTCTCCAGGACCGGAGTTGGAGACCCCTGCTCTAAACACTCTGAACAAGTAAAACTAAATAGAACACACAATATAACGAAACCATGTACAGAAAGTCCTCCCCCAGGTCCTTGACGGCGATCATAAATTACAACTCCAACGATCAACAGTAAACAACAAACACTACCAACAATGTCCAAAACAGTCCAGTATAATAGGGGCAGTTGATGATAGGTGAGGGTAGTGTCACATCCCCATACAGTTTCCCCATCCCCGTGTGCAGCTCCTCTGTGGCTGGGTTAGTGTCACATCCCAATACAGCTTCCCCGTCCCCGTGTGCAGCTCCTCTGCGGCTGGGTAGTGTCACATCACCCATACAGCTTCCCCGTCCCCGCGAGCAGCTCCTCTGCGGCTGGGTATTGTCACATCCCCATACAGCTTCCCCGTCCCCGCGAGCAGCTCCTCTGTGGCTGGGTATTGTCACATCCCCATACAGCTTCCCCGTCCCCGTGTGCAGCTCCTCTGTGGCTGGGTATTGTCACATCCCCATACAGCTTCCCCGTCCCCGTGTGCAGCTCCTCTGTGGCTGGGTATTGTCACATCCCCATACAGCTTCCCCGTCCCCGTGTGCAGCTCCTCTGTGGCTGGGTAGTGTCACATCCGCATACAGCTTCCCCGTCCCTGTGTGCAGCTCCTCTGTGGCTGGGTATTGTCACATCCCCATACAGCTTCCCCGTCCACGCGTGCAGCTCCTCTGTGGCTGGGTAGTGTCACATCCCCATGCAGCTTCCCCATTCCCGTGTGCAGCTCCTCTGTGGCTGGGTAGTGTCACATCCCCATACAGCTTCCTTGTCCCATTTCATCCAGAGTAAGTGCACACGCCCTCTGCATCTTTCTCAGGCCATCTGCTATCTCAAACACCTCTCCTAATACTCCTGGTTCCACCTTATTGTGCTGCATCCTCCTTTGTATGGTTCTTATACCCAGCAGTGGAATTTGCATTTCCTAAAGCATTTTGAAGCCTGCTGCAACTGTAGTGAACTGGATTGTTATTGCTTTTCTTACAGTTTAATTTCCCTAACATATCCCTCTATTTCAATTGCTTGGAATTGATCTTTTGTTAAAATTTCGGCAAATTTCTTTTGAATCATATTGTTTTTCTCTACCATAGTGCTGCATTTATTCTTTTCTGCTGTTTCAAAGCTCTCTCTCTGCTCTCTAGGGGTCTAAGCATGTAGTGCTGGAACCCTACTGTTTTTTCAAGGATTATCTTCTTAGTGCTTTTTCAATTTTCAGTTCTTCCTTCCGGTCCTTCCAACTGGCTACTGGCTGATCAGCTACTGGCTGACTGGTTTCTGGTTAATTGGCTTCTGACTGACCAGCTACTGGTTGATCGGCTTCTGGCTGACCGGCTTCTGGCTGACCGGCTACTGGCTGAACAGCTACTGGCTGATCGACTTCTGGTTGATCGGCTTCTGGCTGACCAGTTACTGGCTGATCAGCTTCTGGCTGATCGGCTTCTGGCTGACCAATTACTGGCTGATCGGCTTCTGGCTGACCGGCTACTGGCTGATCGGCTACTGGCTGACCAGCATCTGCCTGACCGGCTTCTGGCTGACCGGCTACTGGCTGACCGGCTACTGGCTGGCCAGCTTCTGGCTGACTGGCTTCTGGCTGACCGGCTTCTGGCTGACCGGCTACTGGCTGATTGGCTACTGGCTGACCAGCATCTGCCTGACCGGCTTCTGGCTGACTGGCTTCTGGCTGACCGGCTTCTGGCTGACCGGCTACTGGCTGATTGACTACTGGCTGACCAGCATCTGCCTGACCGGCTTCTGGCTGACTGGCTTCTGGCTGACCGGCTACTGGCTGATCAGCTTCTGCCTGACCGGCTTCTGGCTGATCGGCTTCTGGCTGACCGGCTACTGGCTGATCGGCTTCTGGCTGATCGGCTTCTGGCTGACCGGCTTCTGGCTGACCAGCTTCTGCCTGACCGGCTACTGGCTGACGGGCTTCTGGCTGACCGGCTTCTGGCTGATCGGCTACTGGCTGACCGACTTCTGGCTGATTGGCTTCTGGCTGACCGGTTTCTGGCTGATCGGCTTCTGGCTGATTGGCTTCTGGCTGATCAGCTTCTGGCTGACCGGCTTCTGGCTGATCGGCTCTTGATACATTGACTCCTGCTACACTGACTACATGCTCACAGTCTCTTGTTCATCTCACAATAATCACAATCTGTGCCGTCCCTGCCCTCACATTCTCTATTAATCTCTGTAATAATAAGGTGTTGTTGTTATTGTTGTTGTTGTTGTTGCTACATGGTGGGAGTGTGGGCTAGACATTAAATGTTGTTAAATATTATTAAATGTATCCTACGAAGTTTGTTGTAGCACAGTGGGTGTGGTCACAGGCCATTGCATTAACCATTACTAATACTGGTGGGATTCTCAGTGAAAGGGCTTTCCTCCTTTTAGCCTTTAGGCGATGTACTAATATTGTGGGGATGGCATCAGCCCTGAAATTCACTTGTTCATTGTTTGTGGCAACGAAGTGATCCGTCTCAAAATGTGCCTGAAGACAGGCTTGCACGTTCAGTTTCCAGACATATTGCGGGCATATTGCATAACAGTCAGATGGAATTTCATTGTGCTTTACATTTAATAGCATAAATGTTAACCACAAGTAACTTCTATTTCACCTGTCTAAACATAACTTACTTGACAGGCTTTTCTGTTATTGTAGTGTGATTGTCATGTTGCTTCTGGTGACCATTCCTAACCATTTCTTTATTCTGTCTGTTTCCTTTGCGAAGCCATACAACAGCATTCCTTTCTTTGACTGACGGTTGCATCCAAATTCCGCACAGCCAACCATTGTATGACAATTCATCTATAAAAGGCCAATAGGATGTTGGGGTATATCTCCAGGTGTGTGGAGTTTAAGTCAAGGGAGGTAATGCTAAGATTATACAATTCCTTGGTGAGACCTCACCTAGAATATTGTGTACAGGTTTGGTCACCATATCTTAAAAAGGACATAGCGGCCTTAGAAAAGGTGCAGCGTAGGGCCACAAGAATGATTCCTGGTTTTAGAGGAATGTCCTACGAGGAAAGGTTATTTGAGCTAAATCTGTTCAGCCTCAAGCAAAGGAGACTGAGGGGGGACATGATCCAGGTCTATAAGATTCTAACAGGTTTGGATGCTGTTCAACCGAATAGTTACTTCAGCATTAGTTCAAATACAAGAACTCGTGGCCATAGGTGGAAATTAGCGGGAGAACATTTCAAACTGGATTTAAGGAAGCACTTCTTTACACAGCGTGTAGTCAGAGTATGGAATAGTCTTCCTGATAACGTAGTGCAAGCTGAATCCTTGTGTTCCTTTAAATCAGAGCTAGATAAGATTTTAACAACTCTGAGCTATTAGTTAAGTTCTCCCCAAGCGAGCTCGATGGGCCGAATGACCTCCTCTCGTTTGTATAGTTCTTATGTTCTTATGTTCTTATAAAACGTTAGCTACAGTCATTGCTGTCAGACCTCAGACAATAGTGCAGACCACAAAGAACGGGTGGCAATCTCCACCTATCCACGCATGTCTCCCTGACTTAGATTAGGTGAGAGGCCAGAGTTCGTTACAAGACCAAGAAGACAAATCCTTACAAAACAATGGTGTATCGATTGTGTTACGTCACTTTTGTTCTCTTAAAATACCAATATCACATGCAACTCATATATGTCATGATCACTGTGCTTAAGAGGTGGGGCATTTCTGTCTCAGGCAGGAGTAAAGACATGGTCCAAGTCCTCTTTGTACTTCAAGACGCTCACATTACAGGGATAATTTAGATTGTGCTCCAGATTTTAAGCAGCATTGTAATTTCCGTGTGTGTGTTCCCTCATCGTCAAAAGCAAGGATGCAGAGGACCAGACGGACGTGAGGTTTGACTGGAATGTCCACAGGAGGATTTCAGGAGGACTTCATTCTCCTTCTAATGAAGGGGCCCTTTTAGGGAGGGAGACGGTATGACACTGTGCTCCCGCTAGTCCAGCACTGGCAGTGATGTGGCTCTGCTGCTAGTGGAGAGAAATTATTAGTTAAATTGGTCACACCTGCCTAGCTGTGCCCAATAAATGGGGAACCACCCACGTTTTCCTCCATGGCTCGCTGTTATTTGTTTTTGTTCACCCACACATCTTCACACACATTCCACCATTTTGTCTTATCCTTTTCTCTTATGTTGCCAACATTGAAACCATTTAATAAATTATTTTATTTAAAACCTAAATTTGTGTCAGCCTCCCATTTTATGTTGCAGGTTCACCAGCTGGGCCGTAACGTGTTACAATTGTTATTTTGAATGCATTTGGTTGGTTTGTATCTTTTGCACTATTGACCAAACTTGCTTATTTAATTTGAGGAGTTATTAGTATTCATTGATATTTTTGTCTTATGTTACGTGTGAAAGTATTAAAATATCAGGCATGTGTGGTGGAGCTAGGGGACATCCCAGTATAAAATTATAGCTCATTTGTTATGTCAGGTAATATACTGCTTTTTCTCTTTGATTGGTCCAAGCACTGTTTGAGATCAGTGGTCCTAAAATCTTTGTTCTGTTGCATGAGTCACAGTCGTGATGTAGCCTGTTAAGAAGTGAACCAGCCTTGTCGAAAAGGCAGAGTTACCATTACTTACAGTGCCTTGAAAAAGTATTCATACCCCTTGAACTTTTTCACATTTTGTCACCTTACAACTGCAAACTTAAATGTTTTTTGTTGAGATTTTATGTGCTAGACCAACACAAACAAGCACATAATTGTGAAGTTGAACGAAAAAGATACATGGTTTTCAAAAATGTAAGCAAAGAAAAATCTAAAAAGTGTGCCGTGCATTTGTATTCAGCCGTCCTATGTCAATACTTTGTAGAGCAGGGCTGTGCAGAGACGTTTAAAGGGGCGGGTGTTCAAAGTTAAAAAAGATAGAACAGGCTGAATAACAACAACTCACATTCATGACGAATCTAATATGGAATTATGTGGATATCCATATTAGATCGTTTTTAGTGAAATAAAAGCCCTCCAGAAAAGAAGGGAAAAGTCCTGTAACTTACTTTAAAACAAAACATGTTCCCTAAAACGGTGGACAGAGCTACAGACCCCCTTGTAACACCCTTACCAAGTTAGCTAGCAGTTAATGACCACCACTACTTGTGCAGTTCATAAAAGGACAGGTAATGTTTGTCGCGCTGTTGCACTAACAGCACGCTCATTTATTTCAATTCATTTGTTGTTATAGACTATAGTGTGCGCTGTACACCCTATTTACTGTTTTGTTGCAGTCTGCACCTTCCAATTAATTTGCCTGCTTCTCCTCCAGCTCTGCACCACCCAGCCTGCAGAAAATGCGCGTGCACTTTGTGAGCTCGTACCCGGCTCGTAACGAGCGCGCTCTGCCCTCAAGGGCGAGCATTGGTTAATGGCAGTCATGTGACTGATGCAAGCCAGATCCTTTTATTTAGCAAAATTGAGATTAATAGTTACATTTTATTGTTGAGGGGCAAAGACAGGGCTCCATATGCACATACACATTAAAAAAATTTTTTAAAAAACCAACAAACAACAAAAAACCCAAGAAAAGGGCACTTGAGGCATCCTGGAGGAAAGGTGCGGGTGCTCAAGCACCCTCCGCCCCCCCCCTCTGCACGTGCCTGTTGTAGAGCCACCTTTCGCTGCAATTACAGCTGCAAGTCTTTTGGGGTATGTCTCTGCCAGCTTTCCACATCTAGAGACTGAAATTTTTGCCCATCCTTCATTGCAAAATAGCTCAAGCTAAGCCAGATTGGATAGAGTGTGTCTGTGAACAGCAATTTTCAAGTCTTTCCACAGATACTCAATGGGATTTAAGTCTGGACTTTGACTGGGCCATTCTAACACATGAATATTCTTTGATCTAAACCATTCCATTGTGGCTCTTGCTGTATGTTTAGGGTCATTGTCTTGTTGGAAGGTGAATCTCCTTCCCAGTCTCAAGTGTTTTGCAGCCTCCAGCATGTTTTCATCCAGGATTGCCCTGTATTTAGCTCCATCCATCTTCCCATCAACTCTGACCAGCTTCCCTGTCCCTGCTGAAGAAAAGCATCCCCACAGCAGGATGCTGCCTCCACCATGTTTCACAGTGGGATGGTGTGTTCATGGTGATGAGCAGTGTTACGTTTCCGCCACACATAGCGCTTTGCATTTTGGCCAAAAAGTTCAACTTTGGTCTCATCTGACCAGAGCACCTTCTTCCACGTTTGCTGTGTCCCCTACATGGATTGTGGCAAACTGCAAATGGGACTTCTTATGTCTTTCCTTCAACAATTTTTCCATTTTTGGATGATGGATTGAACAGTGCTCCTTGAGATGTTCAAAGCTTGGGATATTTTTTTTTATAACCTAACCCTGCTTTAAACTTTGCCACAACTTTATCTCTGACCTGTCTGGTGAGCTCCTTGGTCTTCATGATATCGTTGGTTCACTACTGTTCTCTAACAAACCACTGAGGCCTTTGCAGAACAGGTGTATTTATAATGAGACTAAATTACACACAGGTGGACTCTATTATCTAATTAGGTGACTTCTGAAGGCATTTGATTGCCCTAGATTTTATTTAGGGGTATCAGAATACAGGGGGCTGAATACAAATGCACGGCACACTTTTCAGATTTTTCTTTGCTTACTTTTTTGAAAACCATGTATTTTTCATTCCAGTTCACAATTATGTGCTTCTTTGTGTTGGTCTATCACATAAAATCTCAATAGTAACATTTAAGTTTGTGGTTGTAAGGTGACAAAGTGTGAAAAAGTTCAAGGGGTATGAATACTTTTTCTAGGCACTGTATCCCCGAAGTTATCTGGCTAAGCAAGGAATCCAGCTTCATGACACAGATCCCAGGTAAGTCATGTAGGGTAGTATTTTTTATGTTTGCTAAGTTAATGCAGCCAAATCTCATGAACCCAATAACACGGCTGTTGTGTAATATATGGCCAAAAAACATTTTATATTAGAAATCCTCAGGAAAGTTATGCAGGGGGGGTCAGTTTAGAGCTGGGGGATATGGCCAAAGATGTTATCATGATAAAAAAATTCATATCGGTCGATAGTAATTATTGTCACAGTAAATGTCAATACACTGTTTCTTTCCAGTTTAAAATATAATTTTTACTCCTTAGTTAAAATTTAAGAACCATGGGTTTCTGGCGTTTCACCGTATTCTGTGACTGTTGTAATGTGTGATTCCAGGGCCGCTGGTTCATGTTATTGGGAATGATTTCGAGGTTCCTGTTCACAAGCCCTCCGCGCATTTTCAGTTTCTGTACGTTGCAGACTTTTTCCAAAGCAGCAGCATTTCCACTTTCTGTATTTGTATTTCTTATTGAAGGGTCTCAAGAGCTATGATTGGAAATAACTCTTCTGCATGTTCTATTAAAATGAACATTTGCAAATTATAAAAATACATAAATAAATCTAAAAATAAATCTGACTACTAATAATCTTGCATTGAGTAATGTATGCTAACAAACTCTTTCCCTTCACAAATAAAACTAAGTTGTCACACTGCCACTCATTCCAAACTGACATTAGCATATTATACAGTAAAGGCAGTTACAACACACACCAATGGTTTTACATTTATCATTTAATGACACATTTGACACTGACTGTCCCATAAGAATACTTAACAGCAAGGAGTTTGTTTGGAACTATCGAAGGTTTCGTGAATCACGCAATGTGACGGCAGTGAGATCAATCAGTGATGCAACCCTCTCTGTGGCTCTGAGTTAATAGAAGCATTTTTACCAATAAGCTTTCACCTACTCTCCATTTAGACAAAGCGGACTGTTATCTTCCACATACTTACAGAGGAGGTGTTGATGGGCTGTAACTACTCCATTTTCAAAGGGAAGATTAACAAATATGTTGTCGAAAGCAGTTTCCATGAAATGATCAGCACTATGCTTCAAAGATAAGATAGATTACACTTATAATCACAAAATAAAATGTTTGCATTGATACATTTCTTTTGGAATTTTTGTGAGGAAGCTGTACTTCTTGTGTAGTCTTAGAACAATCACTTGCGAATGTTATTTATGTCACCTGGCAGTGGTTTTAATGCTATGGCTGTTCAGTGAACCTCTGTACTATGTGCTGTTATTTAATTCTTAAGACTAGCAGATCTTAACAAAACCACATTAAACAGGGATGGGAGGCACAGTCTTTATTTAGATATCAGAATGGGGGGGGGGGGGGGGATTTATAAAACAGTGGAGATAAATGAAAACAAAAGACATCTGGTTTGGCATCAGACTGAGGGAGAACAGAGCAAACAGATGGATGTTGGATCACTGAAAGGGCTACAGCTGTGTGCAAGCTTGGGCACTGTGCTCTGGGCACAGATTCTGGGCGTGGGGGTGGGGGACTGGACCCAGTCTTCCAGGACTGCTAATAAAGCACAGGTGGACGATTGTGTTTATCACCTTTGTCCTTATGGAATTTTGGAACGATATGCTAATTTCATCATTATTATCATGTTATTATATTTAAGTGTAATGATCTTAAGCTAAATGGTCAGTGCTGTGTAATAAAAGAATTACACCTATGAGACAAGCTTTATTCACACATCAAGCCAACAGCTCCAAAAATAACTAGACAATTTACATGTCAGCTTTATGGGTCCCTCTTTATTAAAAATATACTCTTGCTGGAGAAACTGTAAATTACAACTTAGGATTTCACGTCTTTAATTCCATGCGGCACCGGTTTTCACAGGGATACTTCATCGTTCCACGTGGTACCAGTGAGTAGCCACTGCACTTACAGACAGTACACATTAAAGGTAAACCCCGTTTAACTTAATTGTGTTACCATCTCGTTCACTGAACACATATTTAAACAAACTGTCCTCTGTCTCCACCTAGGTGCCACATTAAAGACAGAACAGAGCACTTCAATGGCGGGTAGCAAGAGAGTCATTCACTCCTCAACCTCTAGGTGGCGACGGCTGTGGTAATAAGAGTAGCTATGGTAAACTCCCATCTACATTCACACTTTCATCCTTTGTATAGCATCAAGATAAACTCACAATAGCTTCCTATTAAGACTTTCACCAGGCACAACTGCAGAAATACGAGCATTCAAAAACTGCTGTCACAGAAGATTTCACTCCATTTTAGGTTTGTATGTTCTACAAAATTAATAATTATAAGTAATCTATTATTCTAGTATTGTTTCCCTGGTAATTTCAGAGAGCAGCCAAAACTGCATCAATGCCTTCACAAAATCAACTGAGGCAATAAGCATATGGCATTCATATAAGATAAATAAGTTCCGTACATAAACATTATGTACAGTCAGCATTTCCACCATATCAGCTACTTAAACTGTTACAGGTTTCATTAGTGCTTGTTCCCCAAACAATTGCTTGAAGAATGCTACATGTTCCTCACAGTGTTCTCCTGTCAGAAAAGAGAGGTGTTCAATATTCAGTGACATGTAGAGTTTATACGAAGCAACAGTTCTGGCAATAAATACAAAATTATCTGTTATCTGTGAAAGTCAAAATTGACATTTTATAAGACCTACAATGTTCTCCTTGACCAACTTGCTGAGATTACCTGGAGTGAAGCTGGGGCTTCCTCGCAGCCGTTGGTTCCTCTGCTCGAAGAAGCGGAAGATGGTGTAGAAGAGCATCTGGTCTTTGGTTTGGCGGGCAGCGTCGAGGAACTTGCGGGCAGAGATGTTGTCATGTCCACCTACGCTCCTGACGAAACGCAATGCCCCCAGAACCTGCTGCTTGGACAGCAGCACCTCCACTATCTCATCATTGGCCGTGGAGAGCCGCTGTTGACACACAGGCACCGCTCATATTTAGGCCAAGGAGCGAGAATTTAACAACAAAGAACTATACGTGACAGAAAACTAGGGCAACCATGAGCACCTTCAAACAAACTGTTAACCAGCAATTACAGTATGTAGCTGTGTTTGCTTCAGTTGGGACTCCAAGTGGCAGCTGTGTTTTATAGATCACTTAACATGACCCCTGTTGCACAGCAGGTTTGTGAGAAAGTTTAATATTTTGGGTTATTTGTCTAATGTGAGCTTGAACCTAGTTTATGGCCCTCAGGTCTGCCCAGACAAGTTTTGCCATAAATAGCAGCATATAGTATAGTTAACAAAAGACACATCGCACGCAATACGGAGGAAGAGAGTGTGGTACCTTCAGCATGTCCAGGGACAGCTGGTGCGCGGGGGGGTACGTGCTCTCCAGTGAGAGCAGAAGGCAGGCCTGGCAGGAAGGAGGAAGACGCAGAATCCCTTTATAAGAATAAGCGAGTCCATTGTTTTCCTTAGAATTAGTATTTGTTATCAACATTGGCATCCTCTACAACGACTTGGGTCATACAGTAGCTCAAAAGACTCAGTCGTGCATTTTGGCTGTATAAACATCTTTTTCACGTTTTATTTTATGCATGATTCAGATTTAACCGTTGCTGGTCACGCTCACCAGGGGCTTGGAATCGCTGAGAACATGATACTGGAGGAACTGGTGAAGCATGTAGAAGAGGTTGTGCTGGACCAAAGTTTTGATGACCAGCTCATACAGGTAGTGCTGTAAGAGACAGTCGCATGCTCAGAAAACTAAAAGCATCTGATAACAGCAATGTTCCGAAGCTGAAACTAGTGTTTGATCATTAGCTTGACTGAAATCTACTTGAGGAACATTAAAGTTCAAAATAAACTAGTTTTCTTTGGTTATAACAAGAGTGGTCAGGGTTGTACCTGCACAGTAATCTGGAACTGGTTCAGAGAGCGTATGTACTCCATCAGCACCGCAATGACAAATTTGTGGGATGAATCCTGGTGGAGAGAGAGTGTTAATATCTACTACTTCAGTACTTGGCCTAGCATGGGGAGCAGTGCTCCTCTAACTGTACTTGCAACCTGGTGCCTAGAAAAACTTTAGTGTGTAATTAATGAGTGTTACGTTAATTAATCCATAAGGTAATATCAAAAATAAAAAGGCAAAGGGAATAACTTTATACTGTTTTGAGTATAACAATCTGCTAAAGAATACACTTTTTGTTAATTGTTTATGGCATCTCATCTGGACTTAAAATCAACAACTGATGAATCTCATGTGTGATCCACCAAGATGCAGAACCGGTTAAGCACTTGGAGCAGGAATCTCAGGCCACATCCAGTCATAGGGTGGCTGGATCTCATTGCAGGCCATTTCTTGGCTTAAGCAGTCAAACTGCCTCTGGTTCTTGGTTCTGATCCTAATCCTAAGGGACCACACTGTCTTCTTCAAAATGTATACAAACCACTAACAGCAGTACTGAATGCAAGCTTTGATTAATTACAGTATAGAATTTGTTTTATTACTATTAAGAACTGAAAATCTTCATATTACGTTTCTTTAATGAATGTACCAGTTTGAGTATAATTTGCTACTTGCAAAATTGATCAATTATCCTTTTATGACTCTACATTTTAAACACACATAATGTGAATAAGATGTTATTCAGGCCATGACTGCCCTCTGCTGGTTGAACAAAATTGCCTAAACACTACAAGAAAACTGGAGCAATCAAACTGTTTTTTTCTCTCACTCATTCACTCGCACACTCACACACACACACACATACACACACACACACACACACACACACACTCACACACACTTGAAGCATTGGGACTGTGTTAATTTCCGGGACATGGTAAAAACGTTATCTCACACTGTCAAACACTGAGACTGCTCTCTGCACAACGTGTGGTACACAGGCTATATTTCCTGCTCTAGTGATCATATTATGGGTGCTACCTGTTCCTTCAAGAGTGATTTTATGATTAGTCTCCCTACTCTTAGCATGGGATTCGGCAGAGTGCCTTTCCTCCGTTTGCATCACTGGATGATGCAACCGCATGCAGATGCCAGCAGTCACCAGTAAAATGTGCCGCTACGCCCAGGTCACTGTGGCTGCTTACTGATGCCCAGTGATCTCCACTCAAGGTAGTAGCTTTTGCTCATGTTATCTGTTTTCCTTCCGCCCTTAGTGAATAATTGATTAGAAAATTTTTTATCAATGCTCTTTTATAAAATCAAGTAATCGTGACAACTCCAATTAAATGATACTATTTTACATGCATTCACATGCTAATTCTGGAAGACCTTAATGAGATCAAAGTAATCTGACCAATTAGCCACTAATTAATTAAACCACTAATTAGCTAATTCAGCTTATTTTGTCTCATTTGACAAAAAGAGAAAACGAAATCTGAAAAAACAAACTAGATCCTTGACAAAATAAAACCTTCTAGACACTGAGCTGACTTACACAGCACATTGGTTCAGCTGACTCTTAATTCCCCTTTACTGCCAACCAGAATCATTTCACACACACCCTACAGCTAAGGCACAACACTGGCTTCCCCAAACAGTGGTAGAGAACATGGGAATGTGGTATTAGCCTTGTAGGTATGTTTTTTTAACAGAAGATGCTTTTATCCAAAAAAAAAAAATCTCAGGGGCCCAACAGTGACATCACTCCTAGTCAAATCCTAGGATTTGAACCATAAACTTTCCGATGACCAGTACAGTAGCGTAACCCGCTACGCCACTCGGAGACTCATGCAGCCTTTGTGAGTCCAGCCACCCAGATACGGTACCTTGCGCTCTGTGAACGCGGACAGCACGTGCGTGTACATGTCCGACTGGTCGATGACGGCCTGCGTGCGTACCGGCCTCTTGTGAACAGTGCTGGCCCGACTTGCACCAGACTCCACAGCCTGAAGATACATCAGGACACACGATACAATGAAGTATAAGCCAGAAATCTCATCAGCAGATCTGCAAGGAGAGCACCCATCTGTCATCTTACTGATCGTGTTTGTCTGTGATGGACTGGCATCCCATTCAGGGTGTACCCCTCTCTGGTGCCCTATGGTGCCTGCATAGCCTGCCTGTGATTTCTCATATGCAGTCTGTGAGATGTTGACTGTGAGTGTTATTGCATGTGCACAGTAATGGACTGGCATCCCGGCCCATCCTTGCTGGGACAGGCTCCGGGTTTATTTATATAAGATCTATTAAGGGACTAGTGGACTCACCGTGGTGTAACTTTGCTCTGCCTCCAGATACTCCTTATAGACCTGACTGAGCTTGTCAAAGACCGTGGCCACCACAGGTAGGTTGCCCTTGTCTCCTTTGATGAGCACTGTCCCAAGACAGACACAAGGCTACAGACTCTTCATGGTAAAAAAGAGCAGGTTCACAGCAGCATTACTGTATCCCTCAGGACGTTTGAATTACAGCATTACTGTATCCCTCAGGACGTTTGAATTACAGCATTACTGTATCCCTCAGGACGTTTGAATTACAGCATTACTGTATCCCTCAGGACGTTTGAATTACAGCATTACTGTATCCCTCAGGACGTTTGAATTACAGCATTACTGTATCCCTCAGGACGTTTGAATTACAGCATTACTGTATCCCTCAGGACGTTTGAATTACAGCATTACTGTATCCCTCAGGCTTTGAATTCCACAGTATGTAACCATGCTTAGTGCACAGTATGGCTCAAATCAAATACTACTAATAAGGATTAAAGATTAAGTCTAATCTTGGGAGATTATTGTTATATTGTCTAGTTAATTAAAAAAAAAAAAAAAAAAAAAACACGCACACATTTTCTCATGAAAGGGTTAAAAAAAAACCTACTCTGAGAGCACACAGACAGGATGACCATCTTGCAGTCCCTTCTCCGTAACAGAAAGTCCATCAGCTTGCCCTTGTCTTGCAGAAGGTTCACCACAGGCTGGAGCTTCACCTGTAGATGCCATAGATAGCCTGATACCCCCCCACCCCCATGACGAACAAACACAAACAGACATGGCATCAACAGCAAATATGGGTTTAACGAATAGAGTTAGACAATGCATGCGACGCTCTTTTAATACCATTTCATGAAATTACCTTCACTGGCACTTATGATAATGTCTGGCTGAAAGACACTCCAAGTTGAAGAGTCTGAAAGTCAAGGTGAACATGGGAACGACCAACCTCAAATTTTTCAAATAAAATCATTTCTGAGCTTTGGAAGGTATGTCATTTGCATGGCATATTTCATCAAAATCATAAATGATGATACAAAAAAAAACACTTTTTGGAAATTTGTTGAATTAAAGTGGAATGACCTGTACATTACAGGTACACTACTGTGACTCTCAATTAATAATGAATAGCAATTCTGAAGACTAATAACATGATACAGTACTAACAGCAAGCAATGTGCTAATTACTACAGTTCCATAATTATATTTATTACAGATCACATTTCTTTGGGGATACCTAAACCATAATAAGAATGAACTGATACTTTATTTGCCATTTGTGTAATTACGAGTACAGGTACACAGGTATTCTTTAGTTTTCGCACATCCCATCTTGCTCTCCTTTGAGACACTGAGACACACACACACACACATATACAGGTGATGGTCATAGCACAGATGAGCCATTTATTGAGCTTCACTAAACATTTTTGGGGTTAGAGGCTTTGCTCACGGGAGTAACAGTGATGCAACTCCTCTGACGATTAAGGCATTTGAACTGGCAACCTTCTGATCACAGGCGCAGAGCAGCAAATTTTTCCTATCTACCACACTTACTAAGAAAGGATACAAAGTTCACAGGACACTGGGGCCTGGGCGGCCACAGCAACTGGACCTGGAGGAAGAGGACAGAATGGAGGTAAACCACAGTCACAGGGTCACACTGTATTTGACATGTCGAAGGTGGAGTCGCAGCAAGATGTACCAGTCAGAGGGATTTTGTAGGGATGGATGGACCAAGGAGGAAGAACAGGCAGGTGAATGTTCAGAGTGCTGTCTGGATCTTTCATTTTAATATCAAATATGAAGGACGTCTAGAAAAGAAATCACTGAGTCACAGAACATATTGTGTGCATGCAATGTACAAAATGAGAAAGATTTTAAGGTCTCAGTTTTTGTTAAGAAATTGTCTTGAATTCCTACAACATAAAACCAGACCGCATCTGCACCTACAGCCGTCCATAGGTCCATAGTGACACCACCTGCTCACCTGAGAGCTTTGGTGATGCACGACCACCAAGTTGTCCACCACGTTCAGGGCAAACTTCCCTGTTGTGTTCAGCTTCAGCGTGTGGGTCTTCTTACAGGGCCCTTCCCTGGACAGACAGACACTCTTCAGCACCTTCTCCCTTGCAGAAGCACTGAACTCACATGTATTAATCGGTGTTAAAAGAGCAGCCCAGACCTTGGGAGGTGATAGAGGACCACTTCGGCACCAGGACTATTAGCCGTTCTGGAGTGGTGCTTCAAATACATTACATACAGCTGACCATATCTACAAGCACAAAGGAAAAATCCAAGATCACACAATCAATTAATATGCATTTAGCAGTAACACTAACTCACAATTTTAACAAAATAAACTAAAGAAAAGCCTTAAACTGACAAACCCATGATACAGTCATGCTCCTCATAATGGCATATCAGTGAAGAACAGACCGCATATACGACTGTGATCCCAAAAGATAATGGCGCTTAAAAACTCCTAATCACCTAGTGACGTTGTAGCCATCGTAACGTCACAGCGCAACGCATCGCTCATGTGTTTGTGGTGAAGCTGGTGTAAAAAAAAAAAAAAGCCTACTGTGCTGCCAGAATCATGTTACTGGTTTGTGTATTTATGATACTGTACACTATCGTATAAGATTAATCAGGGTGTGTTGTAAGCTGCACCATCTGGGTTTGTGTAAAGACACTATGATGTTCACACAAGAAAATCATCTGATGACTGATTTATCAGAATGTATCCCCGTCATTAAGCAACACTTGACTGTACAAAAAAAAAAAAAGATTAATCAGTAAATTAATTAATTAAATTTAATACATTTCCTGAAACAAACATATTATGGCACACATGAGGTAAAAAGCCCTACAAACAGTGCAGACCCATGACAGGTCTGTGACTCACATGGTCGCCACAGCGATATCTCGCTCTGACAGGCTGAGCTTGGCGGGCTTGGGGACTGCAGGCAGTTCAATCTCAAATTTGGACATTTTGGACATTGTCCCGTTCTGGATGGAAACAACATAAGGAGAATAGCACTGTCCCAACAGACAATGATAATTAACAGCAACATCAGCTAACATCGCAACATGCACCTACTATTACTAAAAAATAATTTTTTACCATTAAATTTTAAGAGTGTAAATGCAAAATAAAACAAGACGTTATTTAACTAACAAACTTAAAAAAGTCATCAAGCAGTCATACTAAGCTCCTAAACAGACTTGCTGCTAGGGGCTCGTTGACACTGAAGCCAGCAGCACTGTGGGTCGCGACCGAGAACCCGACCACTAAGGACTAGAACGTTCCCTGTGATGTGGGTCCGCCCACCTTGAAGGCGAATGGCTGCAGCACGTTGCCCTGCACGGTGGTGGACAGCAGGATGACCGAGGTCTCGGGGCAGTACATGTACCAGTTCACGTTGATGCTTTGGCTCTTCAGAAGCTTCAGACTGCGCTTGTCGGGAAACACCTTAGGGGAGAGACAGGAACACTGAACCATCACCTTTCATTAAGCTGGTCTTTAGGCACATATTAAAAAGCTGCTTACCGATTTGGTACCAAAAACTTTCCTCTGGGCATCTAAAGGTGGGGTTTGGCTGTGCCAGTAACCATAAGGTTCCTGGTTCAAATCCCAGAGCCAGCAGAATGATGCTGCTGTTGGATCCTTAATCGAGGCCTTTAATTCAAATGACTTGTCGGGTGCTGCACTACGACCCCAAGCTTACTCACACCTTCACATGGGCTGGACAATGAAACCGCAACACTGGTCATAATAGTGTTTGAAGCTTAACGTCTATATATCCATGGCCTGCTGGCCAATCTTCACTGTATGCACATTCCATCAGTAAGAGCAGAGTGTGATGCTTGAATTAGAAGAGCAATAGCACAGCTGTACATAAAATACTGCAATCCACACAACATAATGGGAGACGGAGTTCAAATTGTTGGTTGGCACATCACCACAAAGGATGGACCACATCCAACAGGAATAACTGAGGAGGCAACAGGAAGCTGTCTGCAAGTGATGTCCGGGTACTAACCCTGACTGTATTATAAAATCACAGCTGCCTAACCCCCTGCAGAAATAAATGCGCACCTCAACTCTCCCATTTCCACCAAAACTGCTTGTTGAGAGTTCCACGGGGTCAATATTCATGGTCAGGCTGCTATAGGCAAACCTCTGGTAATATGTGACAATGCGAAATGTCAGTTGTAATAGTGCCAACAATGCAAAAATTGGGCTGTAGATAATGGTTTGGGCTGCAATATCATGGCATTCCCTAGGCCCACTACTTCTTCTAGATGGGCACGTCACTGCCAAGAACTACTGAACCATTTTTGAGGACCATGTTCACCCAGTGGTTTAAACTTTGTACCCAGAAGGAGATGCCATGTACCTGGATCATACCGCACCAATACACACAGCAAGACTAGTGACAAAATGGTTTGATGAACATGAAAGTGAAGCTGAACATCTCCCATGGCCTGCACAGCCACCAAATCTAAATATTATTGAGCCACTCTGAGGTGTTTGAGGAGCGAATCAGGAAACGTTTTCCTCCATGAGCATCACATAGTGACCTGGCCACTTTTCTGGAAGAGGAATGGCTCACAATCTGGTCACTGTGACAGACTTGTATCTGTCATTCCTACGACAAATTGATGCTGTATAAGGAGGCTCTACACCATACTAATAAATTATCATGGTCTAAAAGAAGGAGTTTCAGTTTCCTTGTCCAACCCCTGTATGCGTTTCTCATGGAAAACAAGATGGGATATGTGGAAAAAAAATATTTTCCCCATGGGGATCAACAGAGTATCGCTGTTCAACAGTGAATTTTATAACTAGTTTTAAAGACTCACAGATGTTCACATTTACATGACAGATGCTCATATCTCTCCATATCTCTCCAACTGCGTTTCTCATAAATTCCAGAATGGAGATCTACCACCAGCACCAGACTAATGCAATTCCTCCATCATACTCTTCAGCTTCCCATTAACTATGGGTGAAAGATGCACAATGGGCATCACCAGTGAACAAGCGAAAATGTACATGTTTATCTGGTTATTACATCTAAATACCTTACCTGATAAAACTCAATCCCTTGGTCAGTGATGAAAATGATTTCATTCCAGTTGGTCCAGCAGAATCCAAGCAGAGAAGAATTCTTTGTCTGGAGTTTGAGAGAACAGCAGTAAACTCCACAATCAAGGGCACATCCACAGTGGTTCTGCAGATTTTGACTGCATGGATAACATACCTTGCATTCTTGGGAGAATTCCAAGTGAGGATATTCTGGAATGAAATTAATAAAGTCCTGAAAAAGGAATATTAAAGAACAGTAAGCAATGACATACTTTTTTACCCTTTGTAGGACTTCAGGTAGCACATAATAATAATAATAATAATAATATAAAAATACTTCAAACACACAAAAACAACAGACAATCAGCTTATTCTCACCACAGACTTGGATGTTCTTTGGACAGCTAAAATCTTGTTTTCAAAGGAAAACTTAATGCACTTCACTTCTCCTTTGTCATCCATTCTGGAAAGAGAGAAAAAACATAGTTTGTTAAATGTTTGTTAGGTGGCCCATAAATAGTCTTTACTCACTCACACACACACACACACACACACACACACACACAGGGAGTGCAGAATTATTAGGCAAGTTGTATTTTTGAGGAATAATTTTATTATTGAACAACCATGTTCTCAATGAACCCAAAAAACTCATTAATATCAAAGCTGAATATTTTTGGAAGTAGTTTTTAGTTTGTTTTTAGTTTTAGCTATTTTAGGGGGATATCTGTGTGTGCAGGTGACTATTACTGTGCATAATTATTAGGCAACTTAACAAAAAAAATATATACCCATTTCAATTATTTATTTTTACCAGTGAAACCAATATAACATCTCCACATTCACAAATATACATTTCTGACATTCAAAAACAAAACAAAAACAAATCAGTGACCAATATAGCCACCTTTCTTTGCAAGGACACTCAAAAGCCTGCCATCCATGGATTCTGTCAGTGTTTTGATCTGTTCACCATCAACATTGCGTGCAGCAGCAACCACAGCCTCCCAGACACTGTTCAGAGAAGTGTACCGTTTTCCCTCCTTGTAAGTCTCACATTTGATGATGGACCACAGGTTCTCAATGGGGTTCAGATCAGGGGAACAAGGAGGCCATGTCATTAGTTTTTCTTCTTTTATACCCTTTCTTGCCAGCCACGCTGTGGAGTACTTGGACGCGTGTGATGGAGCATTGTCCTGCATGAAAATCATGTTTTTCTTGAAGGATGCAGACTTCTTCCTGTACCACTGCTTGAAGAAGGTGTCTTCCAGAAACTGGCAGTAGGACTGGCAGTTGAGCTTGACTCCATCCTCAACCCGAAAAGGCCCCACAAGCTCATCTTTGATGATACCAGCCCAAACCAGTACTCCACCTCCACCTTGCTGGCGTCCGAGTCGGACTGGAGCTCTCTGCCCTTTACCAATCCAGCCACGGGCCCATCCATCTGGCCCATCAAGACTCACTCTCATTTCATCAGTCCATAAAACCTTAGAAAAATCAGTCTTGAGATATTTCTTGGCCCAGTCTTGACATTTCAGCTTGTGTGTCTTGTTCAGTGGTGGTCGTCTTTCAGCCTTTCTTACCTTGGCCATGTCTCTGAATATTGCACACCTTGTGCTTTTGGGCACTCCAGTGATGTTGCAGCTCTGAAATATGGCCAAACTGGTGGCAAGTGGCATCTTGGCAGCTGCACGCTTGACTTTTCTCAGTTCATGGGCAGTTATTTTGCGCCTTGGTTTTTCCACACGCTTCTAGCGACCCTCTTGACTATTTTGAATGAAACGCTTGATTGTTCGATGATCACGCTTCAGAAGCTTTGCAATTTTAAGAGTGCTGCATCCCTCTGCAAGATATCTCACTATTTTTGACTTTTCTGAGCCTGTCAAGTCCTTCTTTTGACCCATTTTGCCAAAGGAAAGGAAGTTGCCTAATAATTATGCACACCTGATATAGGGTGTTGATGTCATTAGACCACACCCCTTCTCATTACAGAGATGCACATCACCTAATATGCTTAATTGGTAGTAGGCTTTCGAGCCTATACAGCTTGGAGTAAGACAACATGTATAAAGAGGATGATGTGGACAAAATACTCATTTGCCTAATAATTCTGCACTCCCTGTACATACATACCTGAATGCAATTGAATTTTTATCGTCGGGTCCTTTAACCACAACACCAGTAGCACCACCTGACCGGACCGCAAACACCTTTAAAATAAGAGAAATGCTATTTAATCAAATGTGGCCAGTCCATATTTTAAGTGCAGTAAAATGTGACCACGGCCAATCATACATCCATAAAGCGCTGCAGCTAATATTGTTATATATATGTATCGTTTTATATATATAGGAAAACTGTGAATATTTAATTAACCCCTAAAACAAAGCGAAGCAGCTAGCCAATGTCTAACTAGCTGTCATAAAGACAAACGTATTCTCGGTGGCAGTCAGCTGCACATAACATGCTAGCTAGCTATAACTACCTTCGCTAGTTTGACATTTGTCAAAACGATTATAATAACGCAAATACTTTCAAATAAATGAATCATATTCACAAATATACTTCGTGCAAAAAAAAAAAAAGCAAATCCACTTCATGTTACTGTATGCAGTTTGTCATAGTTGTACCAACAGCAAACCAAGAACAATTAATACAAAAGAAAGACACTAGAGCCTTCTTCATGCACACACGGGGCACCTGCTTGTTTGCCTCATCGAAAAACACGTTGTTGACGGCAGAAGCATTTTCAAACTGGACCGGGCTTTCGCACAGCTCTAGGTAATGCTCCTCACTCATATTTTCAGGCTTTGAAAAGCTGAGTGTCAATAGCGTCACTGTCACTTCAGGAAGGGCTGCGTCACGTGAAATCGTCATGTGACACGGTGTCATATGACCAGAGCACGTCGTACGTCCTGCTTGTGTATGAACTATCGGCAAATTTTTCTGAAAACTTTGGTCTGTGGTTCGGACCATTTTAAATGGTTATATTTTATGTCTTGGTCTATTCCTGTTCATGTACAGTATTGTACAGATGATGAAATCTTAGTGTACTTGCCGTACCTCATAGAATTTATTCTCACGTTTTATGTATCACACACTGTATACATGTGCATGACACCAATCAAATATGAAAGCAAACATTATCCCCAAAGCTCTCGCCAAGGCCACTGAGTTTCTTTCACCCTTACTGATCCAATAACCTTTCATTGAAATTCGGGCTGCCACCCGTGAATTGTAATACGGGACGATCCCGTATTGGAACATGTCGCAACCGTATTATACGGGACGATGGTGTAAAGCCTAACTGCAATTTATACTTGATGTAAAATAAGTAAAGATTTTTCTATTGTATATCTCTTTGGCCTTTAGGCTGATTTTGTATCTGTAATATAGTTATAATTACAATTATTTAATTATGCCCCATATTTGTTCTCACAGTTACGTCCAATAAATCAGAGGGATTAAGTTCCATGGCCGTACAGCCTATCTAGAGATAATGGAAGTCGTATAACATAAGTTCAAGATGTGTCATGAAATAAATACAAATTTAAACCTGAATGACTTTTTAAAAAGTATTTGAGTGAGACTAGCTTTCAGAAAACTGGGAGTGGATAAACTTTGAAATAGCTAAATCACTTTTGCAAACACACCTGCAATGGTGACTCATATTTGGTTGAATGCCAGAGAGGTTTGTCAGTCAGCACTATGGCTGAGAGTTCTCAAAGTAACACAGGGTAGCTAAAGAGGCCAGTCTGTGCCTGACCTGCAGGTGTATTGGTCACAAAAATAATTCCATAAGTCAAGGGATTCATTCTCAAAAATCATAACAGCACCTGCCAAACACAGACAACCTGCATCAGAAAGGAGCTCACCAAAAGTGCTAGATTGACACATGATGGGATAGTTGCTAAGTACCACAAAAATACATTAAAACTGAATCTGCATCTCTATGACCCAGCCTAAAAAGAAAGTATGTTGTGATCTTCACATAGGTGTGATTTATGATTTATATTTATTAATGGTTTATATTGTAGACCAATGCACAAAAATATATAACCTAGTACAAGGAGCATAAAACGTAAACCCCTGAGCAATAGAAAAAGATCTGAAAAGTCATTTTCAGCCTTTTTCCTACATTTACATTTTTGGACATTTGTGTAAAGTATTCATTATTAAGTTTCAATAAACTTTAAATAAGCCCCAATATTGAGGTTGTGTGTCTTTATTGACTGCTGCTTCAGACAGTTGTACATTTTAACTTTTTTTTTTTTTTTTTAAATAAAAAGTAAATTATTAAAAAAGGATTGATATACTGGAGAGGTGGTCACATTTCAGACACCACTCCGTGTGTGGTAATTATACCCAAAGTGTGATTATGCTCATGTGTTTTGGCCCAATTACATGCTAACAGAATCAAGTCAAGGACAGCCAGAATTGTATGTGTGCTTCTTCATGTGTGTATTAGCTTTATATTGATTGTTAATGCTTTTCATCATTATTAGGTAGGTAGATACATTTAATTAGGGAATCATTTGGGGGTCTAGAAAGGATTAGACTAATTCACGTTATTTCTTACGAGGAAACTTGACTTGGACTAGCCTTCTGAAATGAATTAAGTTTGAGTACCAATGTATGTAAAAAGAAAATATTCAGCTGGTGATTTAAAGTCACATGCCTGAGGCAAGTGTGGTGCCTAGTCAAGTGGAGACCATTTTATATATTAAAATAAATAAAATCAATAAATCTGGTTGCCCTCAAAAACACACTGCTCTTGTTTAAAAATAAACACATACTTTTGACACACCCCAAGCCTGTAACCAACAGTTGAGAGAGCATAGTATACTATAGTGAGTATCTTCTATCCAAAGAACTGGACACTCAACCTGAAAATGTAGCCAGTAATCACTGATTATCTTTAAAATTACACTTTACAAATAGTAACAAAGGGTGTGGTCCCCATATATATATATTTTTTTTTAAATAAACCAGTGAGATGAGATGCTGCAAGACTGTAAATAATCTCCAATATTCTGCAGTTTACGAGGAAAATTCTTATATTTACTTAATGGTTCTTGCATTGACAAAGTTCTAGATAACACACAATGGTGGTGATCTCACGTCAACAACATTCACAAAAGCATGATCAATGAACAGAGCACAGCAGCTATCACACTGCACCGATTTTACAGCATGATTTTTTTTTTTTATGTCATTTTGACTTGTTTGAATTTAATGTAGTTAATACATTGGCATTTACCATCATTCCCTATTTTCAAAATTAAGATTCTTCCACGTTACATCTTAAAAAGTGCCTTAGAATGAACATGTTCAGTATCTAAACACTTATAGCTCCCCATTGTAATTCAGATGCAATTACATAAGCAAATTTACTGCAACCCTCCAAAAATCACTCCACTCCAACTACAGCAAAACTTAACTGCAAAACCTCAAATGGACATCTACTGTAGTCTTGTTTGCAAATTAAATCACCCTGATGTGACCCGTAACAGTCCACATTTCCGCTGTGCCCGCGCTGAGGTCAGGAGGGGTGTTATCCAGTTTTCTGAAACCCATACATATTCTGCTGTTAAGCCAGACTTATCACCGTCACTAATCATCGTCATTGTTCAATATAGGCGGCCCGCCATCATTCATGGAGGCTGCGGTCTTCCTCCCACGCTTCTGCACGTGGTCCTCGTTCATCTTCTCCAAGGCTTCAATCTGCCAAGGAAATGCAGGGCGTCACATGCAGATAACAGAGCACGGATCTGTACTTTGACAGGATGAGTGACGGTTAATGAATGCAGAACCGGTTACCTGAGCTATGAACTCTGCCTCAGTGTCAGCCTGTATCTGGAGGCCGGACACAGCATTGAAGAGATCATAAACATTCATGGCATCAGCCACACCCGCTTTCTGGAAAAACTGTGTCCCAGATGGAGGGGAATAGAAAAAGAAATACATGAAAGAAGGAAAACTGCAATTAAGGGTAATCTCAAATTCAGCTGGCACATCTTGTAGCAATAATACTAGCTTCTTACCACCAAAGTAACTTAATGATTCTAGTAGCTACTGGCTTTTATTTTGACAGGTTTGTATGCCATTCTATAATTGTAGAGCAGCATCTACTGAACAGGTGCTCCTAAATTAACAATTTCATTGGTTTTCAAACCCTTTTCTATATGCAACGTAGATACGATTTAAATAAATCCGACATATAAACTTATCTGCTTCTGTATGCTGCTGACTAAATTAGTTCATATAGAGAAAATACAAATTTTCCCAGGTTTCCAGGAACCATATTTCTCCTCAAGCATCCATCCCGCACCTTAACACAGAAGAGATCCCTAATAGGAGAAAAGCCCTAGTTAATTACTGAATGCAAAACACCACCCAGATCCTGTGCTGCACCTGACAAATGACTATTGTATGTAACACATTTAATGCATATAACAGTGACAAAGGGTATAATAATGCACCGTTATGAAGAGCTTCATGAGAGGAGGTCTGTATACTCACTGTAGATACATTCCTGCAGTCTCGGAACAGGAACTCCAGTCCATGAGGGTGAGTGGGTTCCACAGACTGGCTGACATCGATCAGCCACACCTGTAGCAGAAGGGCAATGTAAACATCAGTATGTCACTGACCAGCATTAGTCTTACTGACCATAACCAGCAAACTGGCCAGCATAAGTATTACTGCCTATTACCAGTTCACTGGCCAGTGTTAGCAATACAGACCACCAACAGCTAACATTAGTGTAACTGACCAATACCATAACTGACCATTACTGAAGTCAGGGGTTGTCATATCTGGGCAGAGAAATTCTGTGATGAAAAGAAAGTTTACCTTCCCATCATGCCACAGCATGTTGTACTCGCTCAGGTCAGCGTGCACAAGGTTACATTCCTGATATAGCTGCTGCATCACCTAAAGGATAGAAAGAAACACAGGGGTAAAAAAAGACAATTGTTTGATCTGCCAGGAGAGGGCAGTGGAGAGCAGGGTGTGTCATTCCAGAATGAAATTCAAATGTCTGTCCAGAAATTAAGTACAAACAACATGCTGCAGTGGATCGACAGTGTGGCTACTTACTTGCAGCACCTGGTAGTAGGCTCCTTTCATATCCTCAGCACCCAGCTTCACCTCCTTCAGCTTCGGCGCCGGCACGTGGTCCAGGCCGATGAACGACATCACCAGTATGTGCTTCTTCAGAATGACCACCTCTGGGCAGAGAATTCCAGCCTTTTTCATCCTGATGGAATACAGCAAAATATTCATCCATCCATCCTCCCGACTTCCGGAACAGGGTTGTGAGGAACCTGGAGTCTATCCCAGGCAGAGGCCACAAGACTAGGGTAGATTCAGTCAGAAAATGTGCTTAGGTCATTCCAGCACTGCTTCTCTTTAGCTTTAATAGAGGTATCAACTAAAATTCCTCTTCTCTTCTAAATATATGCATACATGCTATTGTGTTTTCAGAGTGGAAACCATTCCTTAGTCATTGACTACTTGACAAGACCAAAAAATGTGACAGAAGCATTTCAGGCAATAAATTACACTAGTGTTTCTCCCTACCATTATATTAGGGGGTGCCCAGCCCCCCGCCAACAGCACCTCCCACCCCCACCCAGTCAGACCTGGCCAGATTATGCATCTCCTTCTCTGCCCACATCCGGATGATCTTGCGGGGGTTCAACTTGCTGAAGCGGTCCTTGAAGCGATAGTCATCCTTGATGTACTTGTCTCGGTTCTTGAATTCGTTCAGGGTCGTCTTGAACACCTTTAGTACGCATTCTGTAGGGACGGCTTTTTCCTCCAGGCTTCGGAGGACAGAGGAGGATGACAGCAGGAGAGAAGATTAAGTGTGCCCAAACGAACAAATGAAAAAATCCACTGGGAATTAACAAAAAAAAAATAATAAATAATAAAAAAAAGACACACACCTCCCTCCATCAGCGTGGAAAACCACGGACTCCTTCCCTGTGCTGATGCATCCATTGATGTTCTCCAGAATCCCAGCATTCACCATCTTGTACATCAACAAGCGAGTCTTGGGGTCTACAGCTTGCTCCTATAAAAAATAAAACCAAGCAAGTCAATGCAAAAAGTCTGACATACAAAACAGTCGTAAAGCTAAAGTATAGGTCACATGACTGTTACCAAGCTCCGACCCTCAGGAGGGGTGAAGTAAGAACTTACTGCAGTGGAGTGCTCCTTCTTCTCATGCAGACGAGCGCTCCTGCGCTGTTCGGCATAACAGTGCTGCTTCAGAGCATTATACACGTGATTGGAGAGCTTCAAGTCCATTCGGATGCCATCACCAACCTGGACCTCAGGAGCAAACTGGACAAGTGGGCAATAAAAAAAAATTAGCTGGGTGATGTGGTCTCAGAATGAAGATGACATGAAGACCATATGACCTACGTTCTCCATGCGGGCCGTGTTCTTCCTCCCACACACGTCTTCATCGTGCTTCGTAGTGATGTTCCTGCCTTTTCCTGTAAAGCCTTTCCTTGGGGTGGTCATGGGCTTATCTGGAAGTAGACATTTTAACCTCAGCTATACTATCGATGGTAGAAATCAAACATGGTCATACCAAAAAAAAAAACAAAAAAAACAAACAAATACAGTTACACAGGGCACAAAATTTAAGGCACCATTTGAAACATAACTAATCTACAGCAAACTGGCGACTCATTTAAGACAAAGACCTAATATAGGCTCAGGTCCCTCACTGTCCATGGATGACAGAAGGTCTAAACTGGTAGCATTCAGAAGTGTATAAAGGCTTGCTAGTCTTCTTTGTGGCTTTAGAGCTTTGCTTCCAGTCCTACAGGATTAACGCACTTCATTGGTCTGCTCTATGTATTTTTCCCCCTCTTGACCCTGGCAATCACATCATTAGGCTTGTAATTTCCCTATTGGATGTGGGATGTCACTATTATTAGTACCTTAAATTATCTAAAATAACAACCAGGAAGATAAAAATCTCCATGAGTCAATAATTGCCCAGTCAATCTCTGCTTATTAATCAGTATGTCCATGTATGGCAATGTCACGCTATTATATACATTATACACACATACATATATTTACACGATAACCACAGTGCTTATGGTCACCTGGTCCATAGGGGTCGTGACGAGTGTCCTGCCAATCCACTTCATCTTCTGAGCTATCGCTGTCATCATAAGGGTGAACCATGCGATAGTTCTCAAAAGAAATGGACACTGCAATGCATACAAAAGATGAAACCTCTGGGATGACAAAATATTTATGATGACCAGTAATTAAGGGGATTGATTGAAAGACTTACAACCAACAGGTGATGTTTAAAAGCAGGACTTACCACCCTAAAATAGTCACCATAATATCAAGTTTCTTACTCTATATCTCAAAATCAACCCTGAGAAATTAAACTGTAATGGATGAATACTGGAATGGTGGAAAAACTAGAAAATTACTATGTAGTCAGTTATGTGATGAGGCAAAGCAGGTTTAAGATCACTGGCTACCCAGGAAATCATTCCAAAGAGCACAGCAGATATGCAGGGAATTTACAGTGAGTCAGAGGACACTGAGCTTTGACTCTTGCTATTACACTGGAATGCAAAAAAAACATGAGGATCGTGATGAAAAAAACATACTGAAATCTCTTTGTTCAACAAAGTCTGATACAAAAACCTCTTGTATACCACAAACATATTCTTGGGGGCTTTCATGAAAAAAGACATCTCTTACCTTTACTATCCCCATTGAATTTCTTTTCTTCTCTGCGCAGCTGTGTATCAAACTCTCTGTCAAACTCCATCTGTAGCATCTGGGCAAGCATGAGGTCACTCGAGGTGTCGACATTATCCACCGTGATGACATTATCCACACTGCAATCATGGACAATATTCACTACAACCACCGGACTACGTCTACCGCTGGTCTATGTTAACGAAGCACTGGATTTTGTTGGACGTACTCTGTACAGGCGGGGAAGACACTGCACTCCTCATCCAGCTGCGTGGCCAGCTGTTCACTCATAACATCAGCCAAGGAGCAGGGGGTGGCAGCCTCGTTTGACGCTCCCCATGGGTTCTGAGAACAAACTTGTTGTCAGGCCAGTATTGCAACGTAACATTCGGTGGCGACAACCCACACGTAAGCAAATACTAATCAGATGTCTCGATTAACAGACGGGGGGCAGGTTTCCGTGTAACAGCTAATGGGCAAAAAGTAAATATCGCTTCCAAACGCGACCCGGATCTGCCTTCCGCATTTACCGACTCACCACACCGCCATCTACGGCCAGATACAGCCTTTACTCCTCAATGAACCGGCCAGCCACTAAAAAGGCACCGGTAATTCGTTCTTCTGGGAAACAAGGAAGTACACAACCCTGAACCAATAATAAATCATTCTTATGCGATGGCAGGAGTCACAAGTACTTATACGATGGTTCTGATCATGTTTTTCTTATGACAGTTAGCCAACACAGTTAGATGTCCGAAACAAACAGCAAATGTCTGTCAGAACGTCGGCCCGCTAACATGCTAGTCTTACAGTTAGCCCACTAGCTGGTTATCGCGCTAGCCTCCCTAACACACACCATGCTAACTATGTGGCCTGCTACCCCACGGCAGTCAGTTACACCAGCTATATCACAACTCAATTCACGGACCGACCAGTAAAACACGGACGTTCTTACCTTTGTTTCTTTGGCAGTGATTTCTATTTGATCCATGTTGATATTTTTATATAAATGTCGTCGTTAAGAAATAGTTAACGCCTATTTTACAAGCAAAAAAACGCGGCCTGAACAAGTTTGTAAAGTGCACCACCAATCCTGTTAAAACGGCGCGCGAATGGCTACGGCTAACAAAATGATAAATACGACAGCGAAAAATAGATATCACGATACGCGATAAAAAACTGACTAAAACGAACAGATACTGTCAAAATAGGCGAAACACACAAAGTACCACCGATACGGCGAATAGCTTGCAACTGGACGCCCGGAGGACTTTAAGGCTACGAAAGGAGGTGAGACGTGGAGCACGCGGCTCTTAAAGGGGCAGCTACATCTTTTAATTTAATCAACCAATCTGTCATCTTTGGCACTCTGTATGCTGCACTACACACGCGTCTAAACCACAGAAACTGAAAAGGTTGTTAATCAATGCAAATTACCTTGTAGCTATTTACAGAGGACAATCTACACAGGTCCCAGTTGGGATTAAGCGGTTCCAGAAAATGGATGGATGGAATCTAAAAAGGAGTTCATCTTTTTAAATATATTATGTTGTTTGTGCTCACTTTAATTCTTACTAATATGTCTATAATATACTTTACTCATGACCACAACCTTTAAGGGTTACACCGTGTCTTCTGCTAAATCCTACCCACTCTTTGCGTGAGGAGGTCTCCCCGTGTTTTTGTGGTTTTCTCAATGTGTGCAGTGGTCCCTTTAAGATGAAAATAGGGGCGTGGTGGCGCTCGGCGCTGATTGGCCTAGAAGCGAAGCGGCAGCCATCGAGGCCGAAGTGCGCTGGGATAAGCAGTCCCGAAAGATGGTGTCCGCGTCTCACTAGGCAATGTTCATGAACAAATGACTGTAAATAGATATGCTCTGGGTCTCCTCTTTTGCTGCTTTTATGTCGTGTCGTATTTCACCAACAAGGTGGGTTAGGATCGATTTTCCATTTTCTTATTAATTCAGGTTGTACGGTAAAGCGTAAATATCTGAATGTAATATCAATGGGGAGACTAACTGGTTTATCTAACTAGATTTATAATGTTAACTAGATGTCGAACTCCAAACAACGATGACCCGCTTATAATAACATTTCCTACTTATTAGAGATGATTAATTAAACGCTCGTGGACACTAGGAAAAAGTAAAGCAGTACTTCCTTAGTTATTTCCTGTGTTTTGTGGGTGTATATACGTGTATACGTGTGGTACGTAATAAAGCAAACGTGTTTGTTTTACAGTATGTCCTTTCTGTCTTGAAATTCACGTATCCCACCCTGTTTCAGGGGTAAGTACACATACATCTCTCTTGCACAGCCCATCTGCCCCTTTCACACGTTTCGTTTATTAATGTATACATTGTGTAGACTAAACATAGTAGCCTTATATTCTAGGGGGCGGGGTGAAAGTGGTATGTGTACTGATAGCTCTCTGTTGGCCAAAGAAATATCTACCGTCGATAAATAAACATTGATTCTTTTTAAAGGGCGTATGATTCTCTGACAGGTGGTCTTGAAACTTAACCTAAAGTTTGGAGTGTGTTTCCTATGAGGCGGGAAACATAACAATATTCAGCAATGCTGTCAAAATGAGTTATAATTGAAGTTCCTCATGTTCCGTTTCAGTTTTCTTAATTTCCCATTCTTTACTGTGCACGCATGGTTTACAGGTGGCAGACATTTGTTGGGGGGCTGCTCTTGCTGGTCTCTGGGAGGCTGGGATTGGTCGAGATCAGTAGGTTTCCTAGGTAACTATCCTGGATGTTATAATCAATAATTTATATCAGTAATTTGGTATTTGAGGTATGACGAAATTGATTAATCGCTACTGCATTTATTATACTTTTTCAAACCACTACAAGCAATTTGAAAGAGCTTTTCTGGGTGGCCATATCCGTGTGTAGCAAAACACATGTTTAGACCAACCTTCTAGTACATTTCGTTTGAAACTTAAATTGGTAAAATTTAATTAATCTACAAAAACTACTTCTGTTGTGTTCAAACCACAAAAATCTAATTTCTGGAACGATGTACGAGTATGTTATGGTACAGATTTCCATTTGATCCCCACATATCTGTTCTCTGTGAAGAAGAGGCCTACTGAACACAAAACTACTGAACACCAAGCTACAGAACACAAAACTGCCATTTGAGGACTGGGTTCTAAAGCCACTCTTTGCTCTGATTGGGTGTCTGCAGAGCCATGAGTAATAGTGAGTGAACACCACATTTTAATGTAATGCTATCAGTTAGATTTCGGTACTGTGTCTCTTTAGAGAATCCTTGGGTACCGCTGGATTGACTTTGTGTCGAACGAGCGGTTGCTAGAGGAGTCCCGAATGAGGCACATCGCCTGCATTGTGAGGGAGTGTCAGTTACGGCACTACGGCCATGTGGCGCGTTTCCCTGAGGGTGATCCAGCTCACAGGACCCTCATTGTGAGGACCCGAGTGGCTGGATCAGGCCAAGGAAAACGCCCACGTAACACCTGGCTGTGGCAGATGGATGGTCACTTCTGGAGGGTGGGACTGGACCGTGTATCTGCCTGGGGGGTCACCGGCCAGGATCCCGAGGAGTTTCGCCATCTGCTGCGTGCAGCAGCGCGCTGCATCAGTACATGCTCCCCAACCTGACCTGACCTGTTATCAGTTGAGCTATTGTGTTAAAACAAGTCATTGCAGGTAAATAATAGAATGATTTTATCGGAAGGAGGACATTCATACAAAGCCATTCGGTAGTATGAATGATTTTCTAAAACATGCTCTTATTCCAGATTTTCTTCCAAATAAAACATGTAAGAACATATGTTCTGCAACATGGAGCAGTCATCTACAGCCATAGTGTTCAGTTACAACAGACTTAATTACCAAATAACTAATTAATCCTAATCATGTTTAGCACTCTGGACATGCACAAGTCAAGCAAGTGTTGCAGGTTTTCCTGGAACTTATACGCTTACTTGCAGTAGATCCTTCTTCTTAGATATTGAATATCTGTAACTCTACTCGATCACTCATTCTGAACAGCCCAGTACTGTGCCACCCCAATGCCACTGTGAGGAAAGGCTGAAAATAACTGCATCTCTGCATATGTAACCTGTATAAAGCACTTGAGGGTAATTAGTAAGATACTGTTTTTAATCTTGCGGACTGGCGGCCCAGATTAGGAGTTGTAGGTAACAATGACCTGATTGTGTGTTGTTCCCTTTAAGAGCTGTTGTTCTCTCTTGGCTGCCTGGGTCCCTGCTGTTTGTGGGAAACATCTATGCTGGATCCAGGGCACTGTCACGCTTGGTAGGTGGCACTTTAAACATTTGGTCCCAATGATATTGAAATCAGTTTTTTTTTTATTTGTACAATGCTAAAATCCTTATTTGCTGCAAGTCCCTCTGGGTAAAGTACAATTCTATATCAAATTAACAAACAAAAAATAGACAAGTGATGACTGTTATTGTTTCTGCCTGTGGCACTTTTTCTGCTTCAGAATGTCTAATAATTTATGAAATTTGCCCATGCTTTTATTACATGTGCTCTCTAGCCCATCCCCATGTTCTTCACGCTACACAATGCCTCTGAAGTGGTGACCCATGTGACCTCAAGGCTGACCCAAAAAGAGGTATGGGGTCAGCTGATCATGTGTGGCTATTGCTAATGGCTCTTGTTCCCGGATTGCGCATCAGCATTATACAGTGGATGAGGATTATTAATGTTATCTCTTTTTGTTTTAAACCAGCATGCATCTTGGACAAAACTTCTCAGGTATGTAATTTTATTATCTCTGTTTCATTTCTTTTCAAATCGCACTGGTGAGTACAAATTAAGTGTAAAAAATCATAAAATTTTTAATCAGTCAATAAAATTGAACTGTCATCAAGTTCAACAATTTTTTTTTATTATTTTCTTTTTTTATATATTTCTACATCTTCCATGTTTGCAGTTTAGGTTCCTTTCTCATTTGTACCACTTGCACTGTACTATGCACTTTATAAATTAATCAATCAGTTAATTAAGCTATTGTGCTCAAGGCCATACCCAGGATTTTTAAAATACCGAGGTCAAAAGTGTTACCCCATCCTAGGTGTGCCCGTAATGGATAGTGGTTATTGAAGTTGCAGAATACACACTGAGGACTTGATCTCAGTGTCCTCAATGGTAGCTACGGGCATGGTTGTGCTGTCTGTCTATTACTTAGACAGAACCATTTGCATAAATAATCAACATTGTTGGCTCAAGGTCTCTCATTTGTTAATTTTAGCCTTCGGGTTTCTTATGCCTTAAAAAGCTGTGTAAATCTTTGCATGTGTTTACGTCATGGAATCTCCTGAGCTGAGTATATTCTGGGAGACCTTGTATTCACACATGGATCCAGTTGCCGTAATATCTGAACTCGCCCAGCAGAACTCGCCCTGTTTGGCAGAGTTTATGGATCGCCTGTTTCTTCATTTGGAGCGTGAACCTGCAGCTCTAAAAATATGTGCCCCTTCTTGTTCTGTCGTGCAGTGTTAGTCTGCTGCTGGTGTCGGCTGTCAGCCTTCCCCTGGTCGACCCACAGGTCAGTCTCATATCTGTGTTTCTGTGGAGCTTTAAGGTAAGATGTCTAACAGATGCACCGAGTCGTGGTGGATGTGCTGCCAGGTCACATGACTAGCATGCTTGGTAAATGAGGTTGGCTTTGCTGGAGTAATTTGTTATTGTAACATGGTACAGTATTCAGGAAGTAACAGATAATATGGGGGGAAAGTACAATTATACAACCACATTAAAAAACTAATCTTAGGGAGATTTATGTAATACACAAGGCTGTACATGAACTGCTGTTCAATAGAGGTATTTATAATTTAAAAAATTAAAGTGATAAAGGACATGTTTCTGATTCCCTAAAAAGAATTCGCACTGTTGCAATTTTAAAGTTCAACCTAAAGTGAATTGATTTCACAAACAGACTTGTGGATTCTGTTGTCATTGTTCTGATACGTCTGGCATTTGAGACATAGCGTTCCTCGCATGTTGCAGGCTGTGGTATGCTTTATCTTCTGAGTAGTCCTTTATTCCGGAGTAAAGGTCACAAGGCTGTTTGTCAAGGCCTGCCCATATTACTGGTATTACTGATTAGTATTTTGGTCTCGTGCATTCATCACACAAACTGTCCCTCCAATGCAACATGTAAGAATAAAGCTGTTTGTAAATTTTGACCTGTGGTACGTGTAGCAAATGAAAATATGTATGTTAATGAGTTGTATTTTTTTGTACTTTTTCATGGCACCACTAGGTGGAACCTTGTTACCGTAGTGTGAATCCTTACAATAACTTTCATTTGTTTGCAGTTTGATCCTGGTGGCTACTTTTGGGCTATGATCCACTGTTTGTGTGTTGGTAAGATTCGCCAACGGTCAGTTCTGCATTGACAGTGCTTCTTCAGATTTATCTCTGTCTGTGAATTCTGTGTTTTAATAAGAGCCCAGCATTGCAGTGTCCTTAACCAAACCAAAAATCACTATTTGAGTTTGATCCATGTGGCAGGCTGATCATTATGACCAACACTATGGTAAACTTCACTTGGCATCTGGTTATCTTCTGAAAAAGGGATACTGCTATGTGGAGATGCGGACACTATAAAATTGGCTGCATGTAATCTGCCTTTAATGCTTTCTGATAGGTCTTGGAGGTCGATTCTTGAAGTGTTATGAAACCCATTTACTGGTTGGGGTTGGATTCCTTGAGCATAATCATATATGAATTTTCTTTTGTTTCAGGGGCATACCGAGTATTCCAGAAGCTTCCCAAATATAGCCATCTAAGGTATAGACAAATGACCTTCTTATGTTTGCTACAATCATACTATGAAAATGCGGCTGTGAATTTAATATAGCAAAATAGTAGGGATCTGTGCCCATGCCCGGAAGGTTGTGGGTTTGAATTCTGTGGTCGGCAGGGTTATCACTATTGGTCCCTTGAGCAAGGCCTTTAACCCCACCTGCTTTAGGAGCACTAGGTGTCATCCTACCTTAATCTCTGACCATAAGCTTTCCTCACTTGTATGTCATTCTTGACAAGTCTCTGCTAAATTGAACTGAATTCTCAGATCGCATTTACTTTGAATCTGATTACTGGTATGAGATTCCAGCAAATCAGCCTTTGCTGTTGTATGCTTTTTAAAGCAACATCAAAATGTTTATTTTGAGAGACTGTAGAGCTGGACTTTATAAATGTGGCTAATAGAATGAATGCATAAGTGAGGGATTTTCAGAGGGATAAAATAACTTAAGCTTCATTAAATTCCATGTCCATTATCCATTCAGGACTCTAATTGTGATGTTATAAGGTATGACATCAGGCCCCTTCAGATAACAGAAAATCTGAATTGTATTTATTTCTAATTGGGGTGGCTGGATAATTGTGCATCTAAAATGCATAACTTTACTAATGCATATGTTTTATCTCAGTGACCTTGAACAGCAGTGCATCAACTACATTTTCAGGTAAGCTTGAACTGACTCATTCCCCGTCAGACATGTAAGGAATGAATACCAGAGCTTTTAGGTCAAACGTTGCTACTAGCGTTATGCAAAATACAAGCAAATCATTCTTAGCAGTTAAAATGATTTCCCACAAAACCCTCAAGTGATTCGGTCATCTGGATCCTCTACAAGCCAGACAGCATTGCTGTAATTAAAAATTAACCTCAGAGCTGTACAAATTTGTTGGTGAGAGATCTTTATGGAAGTTAAAATGTGTGTGCGTGTGTATTTTTTTAATTATCAGATGGTTTCGACTATGCCTGTTTGTAGAATGATTTCCCAATGTCTGGAGGTATTTGAGATTGAATCCAATGGCAAACACACTCTAGCATAAACCTGGAAATAAAGCATGTGTAGATCCAAAATGACACATGACGGTGATGACAAGAGTCTGTTGTTTGTACCATATGCCTATGCTGTCTGTCATGGGTGCCGCCATTGCCTGTGTAATTGTAATTGTGTAATTATTCCTTTGTTCCTCTCAGTGTTCTGCTGTTAGCCGTCGCTGCCCATCCGACAGGTATGTTGTTGCTTTCTGTGACATTCACTCCTTACCCCACCAACTTTTTAAGGTACATACAGTTATTGGGGACACATTTTTATTTGGCAATAAGTAAAGCAGAACCCAGAATGGGTTCTGGACCGATGGTGTTAAAGTAGCACACTGGTTTTGGCTCTGAGGGATGTAGCCGCATTTCTGTGTCAACTGTTCACCTTTTTCGGTCAGGTGACCTCTTTGGTGTCTTCGAGTTCCCCTTCCTGCAGTCTTACAGGTTCCACAGTGGCTGCTGTGCCAGGTCAGTGCTTGCATTTCCTGGGATGCTCACATGTGTGCATCCAGTTCCTCTGGAGCTTTGGGTTTCCACTAAATGTGTACACACTCGATTAAACCAACAAATAAACGTCTCTCTTAGCAGAGTATCGACCCTGAAAATCTATGGATAAATCGATCAGTGCAGTGTTTCTCAACCCAGTCTTCAGAGACCCAGTCAGTCCACATTTTGCTGCTTCTCAGCTCCCAGCGCACCTGAACCAAACATTCAAGAACAAATAGAACTATCAAGAACAATCAGTAACACTGAATACCTGGTAAAGGTGTGTGGGGGAGCTGGGAGGGAGCAAAAATGAGAAAAAAAATGTTGACTGGAGGGGCAAACAGTGGATTAAAAGTTATTAATTTAATAATTTAGCAATTCCATCCATCCATCCATCTTCTGAAACAGCTTGTCCTGTTCAGAGTCACAGGGTTAGTGATTCATTTAAATCACTTTTGACTAATTAAATTTGGTCTGTCTCAGCCTCGTCCCTGACTCTCTTCCTCTCGCACAAGCCTGTCCTTGAATCCCAGTGATGGAGGATGGCGCCATAGCGCTCCTCGTGCCCGACTGCCCGCTTTATTAACTTCTGCGTCCAGTATTTGGATCTTTCAATCCACTTGTAACACATTTGCAAGATGTGCAGCCAGCACAGGAAGCGTGGGCCTGATTACTTAACGGACACAGTGATGTGGAAAGTGGGGGCCGGGGGAGGTGAAACAATGCTGTGTGGCCTCGGGGACGTTTTTGTGTCACCATTGTGATAGATGACCAGTCCAGTATCCCACAGATGCCACATTTAATGAGAGCCAGCTGATGCTGATGGGAGTCATTTCCTAGTTATGGATAAGTAGGGCCAGCTGGATGGATTTGCAGGCCTGCAAGCTCGGGGCATGTTTCTCTATGGCGGTTTGCTAGCATAGTATTTTTAGCTTCCGGTTTCTGATAGTTTTTAAGCAGTGATTTGGCTGGAGGGTTGTGTGGTGGTCCAGTGGGCGTCACTATGGCCTTTTTGGCTTTGAGTTAGATTCCTGCCTTGCTTCTGCATGTGGGGAGGCTTGTAAGTGTCCTCCTGGCCGTTTGTGATCCACACTGATCTCCCACCTGACCATGTCCCACAGTGCACTGCTAGGATTCTTCCTGCTACTGACTGCAGTGAAGCTAAAGAATGGCCTTCCCCTGGAGCACTGCGCGAGCTGGCTCTTCCTGGCCAAGGTGAGTAGCATCACGTTAGCTTATACTGCGGTAAATGCTGTGCACAGGTTTCTATGTACACACTCAGAAAGACACGTTGAGGTGTTGCTTACTTTATCTACCATTTATTTCTACGAATTTTATTATAAGTGAACTGTTGTAGAGTTGGGTTCATTTGCCATTTTAGTGTCTTTTGGAAATAACACTAGTTTTTAACCATATAGATTTACCAGTTTTTACCCTAAAGGTGCCTTAAATATCCAAGATATGGCACAAATTCCAGCTAGACTTCCTGTAGCCAAGCTTGAGACTACACTGTGATCGGCTCACTTCATTGTTCTGGACGGATTTCTGTACCAAGTAAATTTCTCCAGAATGGCCGGAGCATAAGCAGCTTTACATACCCTGATATGCCTTTGATCAAATCTCGAGTGAAAAGAAAGAAAATCGCATTCTATGATATCTAGTTTTCTTTTTTATGGTGGACATTTTTATGTTTACAAATCAACAAATACCTATTTCAGTTTAAATCATTGTCATATTTAATAATTATGAAGTAATACGAAGAGGTGTCGAGAAGATTGATGGTAGCTTTATCACAGTGTGCCTGATGTTTCTAAGGGCTCCTGAAATATTAATGTTACTGTTTCTATAGCTACCAGGCTGCCCCTGTGAGATCATTAACAGCTGTTAGCAGGATGCAAGTGTAAAATGTACTTGTGTCCTGGTACGTATCTGTCATTGTATTTAAGTGTTCTGCTCATTCACATGTCTGCGGTATGTATCTTCTGGTATTTTATGTCTCACTTTTTGCGTGGAGTATTGGGACACTTTAAGACAGGCTCTGGGCCGGACAGCCAATGGAATCATGTAACTGTGGGATTGGAGCAAGGGTTAGGGAATTAATTTGGGTACAGCAGTGAAGAGCAGGGACACCATGGTGGTTCACACCTCCAGTGCTGGGCGTTCGAATCCCATCTTTGCTCTATATGTACGGTTTGCAAGTTTATAATCATCTCAATCATATGCAAGTACACAAGCAAGATTTACCCACAATGCTACCCACTGAGCCACTAGTATACCATTTAGCTTTAAAATGTATGAACTTTACTATATCATTGTAAGTCTGCTTTTTTTTAGATAAGTTGATCATAAATGTTTGTGGTCAGTCGTCTAATCACGTAGGACTTTTCCTATGCACGGCATATTATTCTCTTTATATTGTTTACCATGGAAACATCTCAAAATGCCAAAATAAACTCATGCATAATACACAACAAAAAACGCGGGCACAGATCGAGCAGGGCTGCCCTTTTCTTACCTACGAACAGCGGGATGCTCTTTCCCCTGAGCCTCCTGTACAACTGCATGTTTGATAGCGACATTATTGGTAAAAGACCACTGTTACACCCTTAAACAAAGTCCTCCCAGTGTAGACTTTCAGCTAACTGGGATTGGTGACATGACTTTAGCAAGTTGATTAAATAAAAGGTGCAGCCATTTGGGCTGTTTCATTGCAGGTCATGCCGTGTCGTGAATACGATGCCCGTCTTTGCCCAGAGGAGCCCTGGCAGGCTAGCGGCTATGTCCCATGCCCAGTGTTCCGTCCCGTTGCCTCCTTTTAATGTCCCATGTGTCCTTTGCCCTGCGTGTAGATCCTGGCCGCGTGCTTGTCTCCGTTTGTCTTTGACATTGTTGTCAGCAAGTCTGCTCTCTGTTGGTAAGTATGTCCCTTTACTGTCTGAGTTTTACATTCTACCAGTGGGGATGCAGATGAAATGCATAAATGCAGATTTTTAATACATTTATATCAGTTAAGTATTTGGTGCTAAATTCCTTTTCTCAGATTGCAGTTGATATAGATGCTTTTGATTTGTGACACTTTGATGTAAATCGGCAAGCACTTAATATGTTAGATGGGCCTTTTCCAGTTCAAGATGAACAGTGAGAAATTCATATGTATTCAACACTGCAGTTGATGACATTTGCATGTTCTGAGCTCCAGTATGCAGTGGTGCACATTAATGGCGGTATGATAAACATAAATCGCTAGAGAATAAATACAGCACTATTCAAAAGTTTGGTTACACCTACCCATCGGCATTATGTACTGACCGAAAAAGTACTGAACAAAAATTAATTTATGTGGTGGGGGGGCAGTTCCGTAGGTTTCCGGTTTGCGGAAACCTCGTCGGGGGCAGAGTGATGTCCCTTAATGCCAACTGCTCAAAGGACTGGCTGACCCTTCTGTGCCAGTCACTGAGCACTCATTGGCCATTTTTTCCTTCACTCCTCCGCAACCATATGTTTAGGTCATGTGATACCACACGATCACTCTACTTTATAGGTGGCTTGGCGTATCCAAACTTTTGACTGGTACTATATGAGTGCATGGTAGAAGAGGTAACAGAGGGCGGTAATGGGATGAATAGATGCTGTAGGTTGGGGGTTTTAGGACTGACTGATGCTTATAAGTGCATTTAAAACCAGCCTGATCTGCTGTTAACCACTGTTGTGTTACATCCACAGCCTCCTGGTCAACTACGCCGGAGAGGGACTGCTGGTATATTCAGAGTATAATGTCGCCAGTCGATGAGACTCCACATAGTGGAGCTTAGAGAAAGGGAGGTAAACATTATTATTAAGGGAATTTAAACAATGCACTACCACCCCCCGCCCCCCCCCTAGCTATGTGCTGACTGAAAAGCAGATAATCCTCCAGTAATGGCCACCTAAACAGGAAAAGAGGTTTTGGAAAGTTTCCAGGTTAGTCCAAAGGTGATATCCTCTTCGTAATAGAGTGCTGTTATCTTAATGTTTCTCTAAATAAGAGGTGGGGGGAATGATCACCTCTGTGTTCAGCTCTTCAATTAAATAAGTGGTAGTGTGTCCCATACATAATATGAATATAGGTGAATTCCTCTAATTCAGTGTGTCAGAAGTGTACTCGGAGGTAGTACCGTATTTTACTGGAGTGACATCTGGTGTAACAAAAAAATGTTCTTACAATGTTTCAATAACGTCAGCATCCAGTGTGTCACTTTGCCTTATTAGCATAGGAACATTGGAAAAATGTTATCTGTGGGGTTTTGTCTCCCATGGAAGAACATAGCTTTGCACATTTAAACTTGAGAGAGTAATTCTGTCTGTCCTAGAAGTGCTATTGCTTCGGAGAAGCTTTACCATCCAAGGGGGAGCCATTTTGTAATGTACATTATATCTGCTCCGTGACTATTTTATAAATATGTGGTGCTTTTGAAATTAACGGTGTTGGAAAAATTTCTCCTGAACTTGATCATCCAGTTTGTTCCTTTAAGTCTTTGTTTGTCATCAACAGATGTTCATCATGTGGCCATTTAAAAAATCTTCCCCTTAAGTACTGTACTAAAATTTATTTTGCAAATAAATAAAAACAAAAAAAAAATTAAGTGCTTTGCCTTCTTGCAATATAATGTCTTTAGCTGACAGAAAATATGTGGGCTGAAACACCTTGTTAATGAAAGAGGACAGAGGAGAATGGCCAGACTCATTAAAACACAGACAGGAAGGGCACAAGTGCAAAAATAACAACAGCTAAGTATAAGCAGTGATGTGCAGAAAGCCATGACAAGCTTTTGACATGGATTGGCTAGAAAAACAAAAGACCACTCAGGGCTCCTCTCTCATCAGCTAAGAACAGGCTAGGCTAAAGTGGGTATGATATCCCCAAAACTAGATGATTGTAGAGTGGAAAAACATCTACTGATCTGAGAAACATCAGATTTGTTGCAGGTGGCTGATGGTAAAGTTAGAATTTGGTAAAAATTAGCATAAATCTATGGTTCCATTCTACTGATTCAAAGAGGCCTGCACCTTTTCATGTGGTCTTGGTTTGATGGTCTGGGGAATGTTTTCCTGGCACATACTGCAGTCCCAGTTTAGGACCATTAGGACCAGTCTACCCTTATTCAAATGGATACTTCCAGGATATGGGGCTGTGTCATGATGAAGGCTGCTTCGTCTCTAGGTGCTTCCAGCCAGTTTGGTTTACTGGAGTAGCATCAAGAACTGAGTTTCATAAGTCCACAACAGATGGTCTGGCTGAAATATCTGTGTATGATACTATAGGGTCAGCATAAATCCATAATGTTTCCAGTTCCTCTTAAATTTCACGATGCTACTTGGTACCTCATGAAATGGCCACATGGCATCCACATGTACTGATTGAGAAAGCTGACTGGTGCTGTTGGTTCTTTGTTGGCTTTACAAAATCAAGTAGTAATAGCAGTTCAATGACAGACATCTTAAAAAGGTACAGCGGCAAACTGGTAACATACCACAATCAACAGGAAGTTCCAAAAAGAGGAAGTCCTTGGCCTGATTCTCTTGTAAGAAGTTCTGTGTTTATAACAGTGGGTGATCCTAAAAATAGCCAAGACCTGATTTTAAAATCCGTTTTGTTATAGTTAACCTGCACACAATTGAGCTGAATTAGATTAGAGTAAATTGGAAAAATGCTGAATGCAGAGCGATTCTACCCGATAAAGGTCCTCAAGGCACAGATTACTAAAAATAACAACGTGGGTGGTCAGGATAAGAATTTTATGAAATTAAATCTAATGTGAATACCTCTACTGCCATCAACAATCAGTGTGTGAAATCAGCATCTGTTTTCTGCCTAATTTCCCGAAAGTGCAATCACGGCCAGTTTATCCACTGTGGGCATGGGTGGTGCACACCGTTCCGAAAATACCAGCTGAGCGGTTAAAAAACCCAGCATGAAAACGGCACAAAGCGTCAGGCAGTCTAAAAGGAGAAACGAAACCATAACTAAGCAGAGCAAGGATGTTGAAAGGAAAATGTGACTCAATGAGAACAATTTCATTATCTTGTTTATTTGAAGAAGCAAAGTTGTTTCTGTACACAACGTGTAAATATTTACCAGAGTCATAAAACAATATTTGTCTTTGTTCCCCTGTGCTGCACATTCAAGGTTCCCCATTATTTCCTTCAGAAATCAGATCAGATCAGAAATACTTCAATTACACATTCTTTAGCTTTTTGTGCTACCGCTTGTACTTATTTGATTACATGTATATAAGAAAGGAAGAAAAGCTGATATTATTCACTGAATCAAGCTCCTTTTTGAGGGCCTGTAATGCCAAGCCCCCACATCGGCTAACAAAAGAGCAGGAAAGAAAACCTTCTGCGATCCTGGCATATAAAGCAGGAAGATTACCTTAATGGCTTGTCACTTGTAAACAAAGACTACACAGATCCACTAAGGGACACAATATGCAAATAAGAGTTTTCTACAATGAAAAAAGTGATTTTTTAAAAATGTGTAGCATAATAAATTTCCATAATTAAATGGATAATGCAATTCTTCCTCATAATTTTATATGTTTCTCCATAAGTGTACTACAGCGAAGGTTTTATTTCACGGCAAGCCCACTGGTGATGCTAACGGATATATGCAAATCATGGCCATATATTTATGATGGTACATGAGTATGTGCTTGTATTCTGGGGTGGGGGTGGGGCTGCAGATTGACAGTGGAAAATTATGCAAATATATGCATTAACTGCAAGTAGCACAGGCTTAAAGGTCACCGAGGTGAGGCCAAGGAGAAACTGTGGCTTTGGTTGACGCAGCATTGGAGCTGGGAGGTTCTACGTTCCTGAAAAAAGCTGAGTGCACAGCTAGAGCTGAGAACAGGACCTATACAAATGGAAACATTTGGGGGGAAAAAACACATCTACAGTCCATAATAATAAAGTACTGAGCAATTTACTTAAACCAGACTAGTGCAAACTATCTACAGGAATTGGTTTCTTCCTGTGTAAAAACAGAAGAGAAAAACAAGGGAGATATAATCTGGGTAGTCCTTTGCTACTGGATAATACAAAGTCACATGGGTGATGAGCACATGACTATCATGTGATCTACATGATTGCTCATTGGCCTTAAATGTCTTATAGATCAGCACCATTAACGTGCCAATAAAATACTCTAACATAGAGCACAGGAAGTGAAACACTGAAGAGTGCAGGGTCAGTCACCACCAGTACAAAAAAAACACTAGCAAAAAAAAAAACAAATTTATAAATGATTCATGTTATTTTATGCCAGATTGCAGGTCATTAACCTGTAATGTGGAAACGTCACTTCTCTGAAAGACTCCAGTATTGTTGTCTTGAGTGGCAGATTGTTTAATAAAAGTCAAAAAACAATAAATGGTCAAAAGATATAAATTAACAATCCTTAACAAACAGAAAATACATCACTGGCCGCATTGCAGGTCTGTACTTGTAGTAGTACTGGATATCGCTATCGAGTGAGTTTGATCAACATTGGTAACAGAGGACATTGATTTGTTTTTTCCAAAAAAAGGCATAAAAGTATGACTTCATTGCAAATCCCTGAACCAAAATTAGAACCACCTGAACATCTTAGACAACCAGTCCAAAACTGGGACCTAAAAACAACACTCAAATAATGTTAAAGCATGAATAATTCTCCAAGCTGTCTGGCTTATTGCTACGGATAAAAAGCTGCTCATCTCATACATTTCACATACATTCTTAGCAAAACTGCTAAAGCTACAAGTATATTAAAAGATGAAAGAAATCTGTCATAGTACAAATATGTAAGTAAAAAGTTTAGTGCATCCTATTCAAGCTTCTTGCTTGTTTGCCATACAAATTATATTTTAAACTGCATATTAAGTGTGGAGTGGAATATCTGCTGAAAGAAAAGAAGAAAGAATGCTGGGATTTTGGGGTACCATGTGACAGGAAGTGCTCAAATCCCAGCAGAAACAAGAAGTATGGTTGCATATAATCGATGAGTGATACGTTAGGAGAATATGTAGCCGTGGAAGGAGTTCCAGGTCAGGAGAGGATGGCGATCTGGGCTCTCCTGAAGTGAAGCCAATGCTAGGAGTTCTGTAGGAGGCGTTTGTAATGGGGCATGACCTCATGCTCTGGCAGGTGGAGGCTGAACTCCAGGGCCACCAAGACGGGGAACTCGAAGGCGATCAGTTCCCGCCTATTTAGCCGGAACTTCTCTTCCAATTTCTGAAAAACACCGTCCGCAGTTTATTGATCAAAGGGAAAATGGACGAGAAACAGAGGAGCGCCACATGGAGTGACAGGAAAAGAATTAAACAGAAAGCGTGTTCGCGAAATTTAAAATACCACGGAAGCAGGGGCTCGAGAAACTCACGTCGATGAGCTGCTTGACCTCGTGCTTCTTGAGGTCGCTGCCGATCTTGGCGGCCAATAGCACGCAGGCGCCAGCGCACAGCTTGCGGTTCTGCTTGTTCACCTTGCCGCGCAGTGCCAGCTTCTCGAAGTAGACGAAGGCCATGGCAACCGTGGGCTCCTCGTAGCCGCAGTCCTCCTGCGCCAGCTTGCGGATCTCTCTCTTCAAACTGCCGTAGTCACGGCAGAGCACACAGACACAGGAGGTCACCTTCATCGCTTTGACAGTGACGAGGAATCCAACTATGGGCATTAGCAAAACTGTACAGGAACTTCACAACTTCACAGGGGCATCACACCTGGGCCAGTAAGAGACTTCGAGGTCTCATATCTGGGACAGTGGAAACCCAACCTTGATGACTGATGTGAGCACTATGTGAAAGCGGGTACCTTCTGATCTTGCTTAGTGTCAGTCGGATATGTGGAAACTTCTCCTTGAAGGTCTCGTTCATGTCCTTCTTAAGGTCTGAGGGCTTTACGTACTCGATAACCGTCGTCTGGAGAGAGGGAGGTAAAAATGAAAAGCCATAAACTCTGGTGGAGGAGTCAAGGACCAAAGAAAATCATACGCAGACAAGGATACTGGTATCTGAACCAAAGTCAAGGTTACTAGGGGAGCAGAATGCCACACATATTATTAGTCTCCTGAAAATGGGAAAGGTAAAATTAATAATCACAAAAACCCCTCATGACAGTGAGCACAGCACTGAGGGGCTCATGCTACAGTGCAGATACATAAATATCAAGCTAATGTTGGTTCACCTGTAGTGATTGATGGCTATAAAATCCTATAAAACACCAAGGACCACAATCCCTCTGATTAAAATCATTCTATTCAAGGAGACTTCAGGCTTGTAAACCCCGGTCTATATGGACTTGTTAAAACAGAGTGCATAAAGCACTATTATGAAACTACAGGGGAATGGGTAGACGTGCTGTTTTAAGTACATCTTATGCCAAAATGGATTGCAGAGATATTGCTCAATATACTTTGTGGAGCATAGGACATTATTAAGCATGCACAAAATTAAAAATTACAGCTGAATTAACTGCGTGAAGAGAGTATTTTATAATACAAAAATAATCAATGTAATACTTAAAAATATATGTAGTCTAGTTAAAGAGCAGTTTAGATGATGTTAAATGCTCACTAGAAATTGAATGACCATGAAAAATATTGCCAAAAGAAAAAAAACATTTCTAAAAAGAGTGTGGTGCATATCTAATGTAGCGTCATTACTCAGCTCAGTAATGTGTTTAAAGGGAGTTCAATTTAAATCTAGCCTGTAACCCATGCGTCTCTCAGGTGGCGTGTGACCCAGTGGCTTACGGCTCAATGGTCTTTGGAAGGTTGTGGGTTTAAATCTCATCTTTGGCAGGGCAACCACGTCTTCCTTATCCTTAATCCCCCACCCCCCCCCCCCGCCGAAAAATGCTCACAACGGACAGCTGACCCTGTACTCAGACCACAAACTTCACTCTCACCTCTGTATGTCTGCGTACAAAAAAAAAAAAAAGAACAGGAGAAGAAGGTGGGACACATCGGGAAAAGAGGCACATTGCAATGTGCCTGTTCTCATACGCATAAATGGCAAGATCATCGTCAGAACTACATAGTAAAGAACTAACTGTCATCACAAACAAATTCAATCTCTCGAACCAAAGCGAAACCTGTAACATTTTCAAAAAAAGATAATGCAAAGCTGATCTACAAGGACATACTCAGATGTCATCATGTCATTTTTTGTACTTTTAGCGGTTCTTGCCCTCGGACAGAGTGATACTCACCATGTAGGAGGGGAAGATGAGAACCCGCTTGTGCTTCCCACACGGCCATTGGGGATCATCCAGGAGATTGGGGTCGTAATCAAGGAAGTCGCCCACATCTGTGCTTGCAGAATACAGGGACACAGATCAGTCAGCAAGACGTGGAGATATAACACACTGTTACCAGACCACTGCCTTCTATTATGCATCACCATTCATAAGGTGAGACACATTAATATAGTGCTTGTGCGCGCGTGTGTGTGTGTGTGTGTGTGTGTGTCCCTCAGCCTTGTGCTGCCTGGGACAGGCTCCAAGCCCCCCTGTGACCCTGACCAGGATGAGAGGTTGGAAGATGGATGGATGGAAAAGAAGAATCTAACAAGTATAAAGAAAATGCATTCCTTAGCCCGCCTTAGAACACACTGACCCACCATGTTCGACACCGACATTTCACCTTCAGACACACTCAACACTGTAATAACATTCTAATGTAAAGTTTGAATGAATAAGGAATTCTGAAAATGTGGTCCTTGTTTCCAATACACTCCTATGTGATTAAGGGGCGTAATTCATATAAGAACACATCTACAATGGTAGTGTCACAAAACCTCCTCTCGTTAGACTACGATTTTCATCCACTCCTGTCCGTATCTGACCCTGATGATAACAAGCTCCATTTTTTAGCTTATGGACCATTTGTAAATGGGGTCTGATGGTGCCAGCGAGTGACGGGAGGGTGAGTGGACCTGCGTCGATGCTGCCCTGGATGCTGTTGGCCCGTGCCAGGCACAGGCTGCGGTGGCTAGTGTTGCGGAACTGGGAGAAGGAGCAGGTGGAATCGATGGTGTTCCTGCGGCAGCTCAGTGAGCTGGTGGGGTGCAGGAGCTGGGTGTAGGAGACCGTCTGGGGGGGCAGAACGTGCGCGTGATAAATGTCAAGTTAATATCAGTTCAGCAGTAATGACTGAGGGGATTCGGCAGCCTGCCGATGAAGAAAGCATCTCCAGAAAGATGTCGAAATCCACCCTCATCATCGAGAGAATGCATTCACGGAAAATTCTGAATAAACAAATGGTTATTCGGTAACAGACAGCTACGTATTAAATGGACCAGATTACAAACCCCTCCGAGGTACGGAAACTCTGCAGCAGAGAGCTTGGGTTTTTCACAATATGTGTACTTGACTGTACTTGTGTTATGTACCCGTTGTACGTCATCTTACATTGCTGAAGATCAGTTTGAATGAACAGAAGTACATAGAATGATAAAAATCCCCAGCTGGTGTTCTTGCCCGGCCCCAAATATCAAGGATGCATCCTCGCCAAGCGAGATCATTGCTCCTCAAGTTTGTTCTTGGGAGGCAAGTTAGCAAGACCAGTCTTGTCAAGACCACAAGTACGATATTTGTGTTCTTGGTATTACGAAACACCCCTTGAATCGGTCACCCCGTTCAGCCTCACCTTGCCATCCGCACCCAGCTCCACACCCTCCAGCCCCACCACCATGTCCTTAGCGCCGACTCCCCCGGAGTGATGCCGCTGGCGGCCGCTTTCCAACTTCTGCTCCCTGCCACGGCACAACTTCACGTTAGCAAGCTCCTTGGAGGGACCCAGACCACCTCACCAGACCTCAGCCTCGTCCGCATCTGGCTGACATTACCGCCGGTCAGCGGTACACGTACACTCATGTTGGCAATAAAGCTCATATATCATCTGTCTAAAAAAACAGACCACGTAAAAATAGACCGGACATTTTTTTTCCTCCCCATTTTAACACTATGGCTGTATTTTTAGATCGATCTGTCTGAACCTTTGGGAATTAGGTGACCCAGTTATTCAGACTTTTGTTTACAAGGTTCATGAATCGTCATTGGAATGTAAAACGTCAGTTTATAAGCATATTCCAGGCTGTGACTGGCAATCCGTTGTCATTATACAGGACATTTTATTTTATCACTATTTCACCAGCTTACTTTTTATTCTCAAGTTTCCTTAAATAATGTTTTAAACCTCAAGCTTTTAAGAGGAAGGATTGTGCAGGGAAATGAGATTTACAAACAGTCAATAACTTTGGAGTTAAGCAGTAAAAGTGGTGAAGAAGTAGTATAACCAATATTCCAGAAGAAAAGAGCTAACTGAATTATTCAGTTAATGATTGACTTTGGCGAGTAAATCCCAAGCTTCACGCCCAGTCATTTACTCTGGTAAGAAACAGTATGAGACCTTGTTTAAGGCAGCAGCCCAGAGCACTAGACTGTACTTCCCAAAGAACATTCTGTTCCCCTACCTGTACAGCCACACTATTTAATTGCCGTAATGTGAGAATAACAGTCTGCGACACACCAGCTATTACCAGTCTTTAAAAAGGCTTATGAGTCTCTATTAACCAGAAAAAGATAATCACATTACAAGTGAAGATATCTCAGCTATGTTTCATTCTGTTTGGTTTTCCCCTCAGTAAGGAATGAATCTGGTTAAATACTGTATCAGGTGGGATTCAACCCCATGACTCAGTGGCACACTAGCACTGTGAGATGCTGAGTTTTATGTTCAGTTTCTGTTAGATATCAAAAACAAAATTTAATTTCAGTTTTACATTCTGATGCTAAGAAACGGAATAGGATTGAACAGATAAGGCCAGCTTTACATCTCAATAGAAAAAAAAAAAAATGTATCAAAAATGTCATATTGAGAGACTGAACTGCGTATTTGAAAAAAATGCCCAATGTACATGTATTACAAGCAAGACCAGACTTACAAATTAATATCTCTACACCTGCCAACCATAATGGAATGCACCTTGAATTATATTGTAAATTGCTGCTGCACAATAACATGTAGCTGGAATAAATCTCTTTTCTCCCCCCACACAAAGCAGAGAAAGGAAACAATTAGCTATGCATAGTAGTACGTCTTTGGCCGCTGTAATGTTTTGAACACATACCAAGGCTATTGTTCTATTAGAAGAAAAAAAACAAAGAATGTAGCCCCTGGAGGGCCCCTATTATTTTGTGATGGGAATGTGGGGAGTTCTTCCCTGAAAATAACATCACTAAAATTCATGCATGTCTGAACGGCATACAGAAAGACACATTAGTATCTTACACCGCAGCCACATCAAAAGGACGATCCAAACTTAATCACTGTAGCCTCATCAAATATCACAGTTCAGATACAAAAGGTTTTATTAGATTTCTTGTCTTAGGCAATGATTTCAGACTTTCACACAGCATTGTTTCCAAAATCCACTTCTGCATACAAAAGTATCAAGTTGCCACAACATGAAAAGACAAGTTTTTTTGTTTTTTTTTGTTTAAAGGAAAATTGTTAGACTGCTAAAGAATACATACCCTGCTTGGAGGCTGTCTTGGTACGGCAGAATTGAGAAGACGCTACACAGGGACTTTGTACCACTTATGAGGACTATCCTATAAACAACAAATACCACAATCAATCGGCAGCCTTCAGCAAGTCAATGCCAAAACTAAAACGACAATAGAGAAAGATCTACTGAATAAAGTTAAGCAAGTTAGAGAACAGGAGGGAAAGAAGTAGCTTTGAGTTTCATATTCTCTTCGGTTATACACTTTCCTTATAAAGATACATTATTTCCAGAAATCCATAGACTGTTATTATCAATTATTACCATAAAGCAAGACATTCTAGCTCCTCTCATTGAATATGATCCATAATGAAGCCAACAGAATGGATGACTTATGCATGTTCTCTAATTCACAATGGGAAGAAACATTGCTCAAACAATATGAAATGTATAATAAAGACTGTCAGTGAGCAAATGTCCTGTGATAAATAAAATCTATGATGGACAGAAACGAGCAATCTTGTTTGTATAAAATTTACTCTCAAATACGTTTAAGGGATTCACCTGGAGAGTGAATTCTGGACAAAAAAGGAAGAGCATTTTATGAATATATGACAAACAAAATATATAATGATTCCTCGACTTCTAATTTTAATACTTGTTTAAGTTTCTTGGGTTTGACTTGACTGGATTCCCTGCTTGGCCAGAAAACTTGTCGCAATTAAGGTACCGCAGTTTAAATGGACTGTATCTTCATTCGCTTACATTTAGCCCAGACTACCTTAAAGGCAACAGGTTATCCAGCTAACCAAGAAATCCTACTTTGTGATACAGGCCCCAGGTGTCCTAATGACTAGAGTGAGAAAGACTGTCCTGTAATCAACCCAAAGGCTGGGCTGTATTTCTCATTTAATATTAAAGTTTTCAGCATGAAATTGTATTGGTTTTTCATTTGAGGCTGAGTTGTTTCAGGGTTTTTATTATTTAGTCCTCTACAATTTTACATGCAAGTGTGCAATAAATGCTCATGCAAGAAAAAGCAAACAAAAAAAAAAAACCACCATTCTTCGTCACAATGCATCTTGAGCAGATGAGCATTTATTAACTTTCAAAACAAGCATGCATAATCATGTGTACAATTCTCTAGTATATTATAAATGAAACAATATTTAAAAAAAAAAAAAAAAAACTATGCTTATTTTGTCATGTAAATTATTTGGAGGACAAAATATTCAAGAGGCCATGATACGGACAGATCTTGAGAGCACGTGATGGTGCATGACGATGTCATTTCCTGTACCTGCCATTGCGCGTGTCATGCTGCTTCATGTTTTTGATGAAGTGAATTTTCTTGGAGCTCTTTGGTCTGGGAGAACCTGACATAGTTCTGCATCTGAGCACAAACGAGAGACACACATACAGGAAGCCTCTTTTCACGAACAGCCCTCTCTCTCCGCCCCCTGACACGCATGGGGAACCTACTTCTGAAAGTGAAGTTCACCACGATGCAGGACCGCAAACATCTCATTATGTTTGGATTTGGCATGCAATCCAAACATCTGATGTATAACAAGCCCAGAAAACATATGAGCAAACGGGGAACTTTACAAAATGGGACATTAAATGAACAAAGGCTTCAGCAATGATCCACAGCATTACTTTATTATCCTGTGACATTTCCTACTGCAGTGATTTAACTTTTTATTAAATCTTTTTTGAAACAACTGACCCAGAAGCATATATTTTTTAGATGTTTAAGGTTCCTTAAGAAATCTAGATTGCATGTATTCCCTAAAGATTCAAGCAGTTCTTGCTCAACCTTTGGATGCTAACCCAGTTCATTAATCTTATTATATTCTGGCATGCAAAGGCAAAACAGCATAACTACACATTTTATCAAAAATGAGGTATGGCCGAAATCAGGGGAGTCTTCCACAAAGCAGGATTTCTCAGTTAGATCGGTTACCTTAAGACAGAAGTTATGGCTTTCCAATGGAATGCTGTTTACCTTAACTTTTATTGGACAATCATGACTTCTAGCTTCAGTTAACCCAGCTAACTGAGAAATCCTGCTTCAAGGAACATCCCCAGGTCTCTCAAGCTCTGTTTTATCTCGTGACAAAATATCTGAATCAGACTATGTTTGGTTTTCAATGAGTACATCATTCTTCATAGAGGTGGGAATTAACCAGAGACCTCCCAGATTGTTGTTATATCAATATTTGTTTGCAGATTTCATATGTATCGCAATAATTTAATGGTATTTGCTGAAGAGCAATTCAGGTCTACATTTAGTGAAGACAAGGGCTGCAACAGTACCCATGTTCATCGTGTAGTGTTCAATTACATCATTTTCCGTTCTCAACGCACAATGAAATGAATACATAACTAAGTTCACGAGTAGATGTTCAACACGGAAAACATCATGCTAATTATGGCTGTGAGTTGGTTACGGTTAATGCTGGTTCATGTCAGTCATAATCAGGGTATGGGAACATTTTGGTTTCCCAAAAATATCACATCAGCACTGAAGACTTTATAAGAAAGTACTTTATAAGACCAAGACTATCTGTTGGCTCTTATGACAAACTCGTATATCTTGCTGGAAACGCATCTCTTGCGCCAACACATAAGAGGCGACATCATCCAAGTGTGTGTATGACCAGAGCAAGGTAGAAATCACCTTTGCAAGTTAATCTCCCAGTGGCACCTAAGATGTTTTTGCCAGGAAATTCAGACCAAATTAAAAAATATATATATGTATGAGTGTTTGGCTACAGGGGTGTTTAACGCTGCAGATACGTGACCGCATTCGGTAGTGGAGAACTCGAGATTCAGGCAAGACTTAGTTCATTATGATTGTTCATTATGATTTTTGAATTTTTGTTTTACATATTTATTTTTACTGTGCAAATGAATGTCGCTTAGGTTTTGCTACCTATTGCCTAGTACACATGCAGGAGGACAGTCAAACTTTGAAGCCCTGGTTGCTAGGTTTCAGTGTCAGTGTAGTTACAGCGTTTTGCCTTTGTGGGGCAGTAATTCATGCTTTGTTTTATTTCTTTAAGTTAATCAACGTCACACAAGCACAGCACGGCCCTGCATGGTCTCCTTACAGCAGCCAAGTCACCAAATACCCAATGATAAAGACACTTGCAAGCTGGATGCTCCACCTAAGGCAGTGACAGTTGCTGTACCTGCGCAGTGGAGCATTCTCTTCAATGTCCTCCAACGTCTCTAGGGACGAACGCTGCGAGATGAGCCTCCGCCTTTTGAAAAAAAATGGTAGAGTGAGGACGGCAACGCCAGAGGTACAGGCTCACCCCACAGTGTGTGGCTACAGGTGGGCCCCCAAATTCTGCCCTGCAACAGAAAGTTCTAGAGGAGAACATCACGTCATCCAACTCCATGCTGATGCTGAACAGCTGCTGCCTCCAGAACACACCAAATACACATTAGGCATGTACATGTCAGAATGGTTGAAAAAGAATGTATCTATTTTTTTTTTTGTTTTTAAACTGGCCCAGTTAAAGTTCACACCAGCTTGTAAGAGAGATTTGGCAAGCCTTTGGTTTTATTCCAGAAAGTTCTACAGAGAAAACTGGGACCAGAATTCCTCCATCACACTGAGAGAAGGACAATGACTACAGGAAGTGGTATTGTTAGGTAGTATAAACACCAAGAGAGTGTAAAGGGGGTGTTTCAAAAGGGAAATTGAGTGCTTATTCATTGCGCGACCTCACAGGGGAAAAAAAAATGTCCAAAGTTTGAAAGACATAAAGACACAAACAAAAGACAGGTTTTTTTTTTTAAAAAAAAAAAAAAAAAGCTCCAATGACAAAAACATGATTTTTTTTTAAAAAAAAGAGTATTATTATTTCCAATAAGGGGAAGAGGAGTCTAGTCTAAGATAATCAGCTTTCTGGCCTAGAAATTCGTGGATTACACAGGTTGCTAGCTTTTGGGCACCCTGACGAGACGCCAGTCTTTAGATAAAGCCCAAACAGATGCAGAAACATGCATCAGCAATGTACAAACTTAAAACTGACACAGCACCCTTTATGTTTTTCAAGTTATTAAACAGACACCTCATATTGCACACAAATCGTAACAAATGGTAACATAGAATACTGAATACCCATTTTAAAAGGCTCACAGGATTTCTAATGTCAACATTCCCATTTGTAAATGAGCTGCTTTTTTCATGCATCCGTCTTCCAACTGTTTATGCTGGTCAGGGTTGCAAAGGGACCTGGGACTTATCCCAGGTAGCACAGGGCACAAGGCTGGGGCACTGGGTGGGATGGGATGGGATGCCAGCCCATTACAGAACACACACACACACACACACACACACACAGGCATATATTATGTGCAATACAAGTCAGAGTCTCTATATTATCATCTTCAGCTATATGATGCATGGGTCACACACAGATGAACTTTCGACCTTATAGGTCATAGTGCAAGAAACATCAATAAATAGAAAATGTGTCATATATACTGTGTGTATATATATATATATATATATATATACATACACACACACACACACACACACACACACACACACACACACACACACACGTGACTAATATAGACCCCCATTAGTTATGTATGTATTTACACTGCAGGAGAAACCCAGAGTACTGTAGGAAACTGACTGGACCTGGAGAAGCGAAGGCAGGGCGGAGTGGGGATCTGTACTGTCTGCCCTGGAGCTGCCAGGACACAGTGCTGCTGTCCAGCGTCTCCTGCTCATGCATTTCTCCTTGTTTTAATCATGCTCCTCACGTTTAAAATAAAAGCTTGGGCCCGGTGTCCCATTCCAACTGAACCCGGCTTCAAACCGGGATCAATGCAGCCCTGAACTGGAACTTGTGGAAATTTATGATTTAGCATTTTTTATTACACTAGCATAAGCCTGTTTTAAACTTTTTCTTGACTTTATTTTTAAACTACAGTTTCAAACTACACACTCACAACAATCTTTACCCAACACACCTATTTTAATTGCAGTTCAGTTAAATGGGTCAAACCATTGTGAACATTTTTCACAGCTATGATTAGAAATGTTTCCCTACGGCAAAATGTCCGATGCTGTATACAGAGCGCTTAGCGATTCATCTTATTACGCAAACAGGCATCAGGTTTGAGAGATATATAAAGACAAATTATGTCCATTTGATATGTTCATTTGATGCTGCTACACTACAAAGAAAAGTGCAAATCTTAGAAAATAAAATCGTCTTTAATTGGACACGTTTCTGACACCAATGTCACCACCAGGGTAAAACACTGCAAATATAAACACAAACATCCTCTTAGAGTGACACAGTGACACAGTGACACAGTGGACATTGCCGCCTGCCACCTCCGTCTTTGATGGGGGTTTGAATACAACCCTGTGTGTTTGTGGAATTTGCATTTTCCCCCCTGTGTTCTGTGGGTTCTCTGGTTAGTCCCGTTTCACTGGACTGGCTGCCTGGCATAGCAGGCACTTCCCCGATGTGCTGACAGGTATATGGACCTGAAAAATTTATTGTAGGACCCTCCGGTTTACTGTAGGGGACCCCAAAGTTCAGGGGTGATTTTTAATCTCCATTCAGCCCTGCATGTAGCTAGACTAAATGGTGTCTCTGAATTTCCTATAGTCTACATGCACGTTCCTTGCCTTTGACTGAAAGGGTGTAGGAGAGTCAGGATGAGCATCTGGAAAACGGGTGGATGGAAAAGTCCGTTTAATAATTCATTCAAAATTTATTAGTTTGCTTCCTGACAATTTCAATAATTCAATAAGTGTTTTCCAATACTAGAAAACACTGAGGATTCCCCGTTGTTCTGGGATGACAAGTGGATTATGCTCATTGAGGAAGCCAGAAAAAATGGGGCATTCATCTGGCACCATTAAGGTGAGAAAGAAGAGACAGAATTAGCGTTGGGAGGAGAAGCTGGTCAAATGTTTTCACACCGACACCGTGGGAAGTCACCACCCCACCCTGTCTCACGTGCAATATAAATAAATGATAAATATTATCAATTATGAACGGGGTTAAAGACCTGTCCTTAAGTTGCATATGAGCTGCCTTTCAGTCTCGGGTGTATCATATTACTCCATTTGCTATAAAATAAACAATTTTGCTAGTGAGAGGCTCCGCAAGTGTAATCCTCGCAATTTCAATTTACGTACATGGAGAATTTGCGCATTTGGATATCATAGAATCTAAATGCAAATGAAAGAAACGAGATATCATTACAAGGCTTTGTTAACACTTAAAAATAACGCTATTGAAACACATGCCCGCTATGCTATGTCCGGGACACTTTATCTTTGTTTGGGAAAGTCTGGGCCACTCCCGACCGCCGAGGATGGACGCCAGCTCCCGGGTTTGGATGCAGTCACTCCCGCGTGGGTGGCTAATCTTACAAACTCCCCTTCCACCGCGGGTAACGAAGCCTATTCCGAGCTACGGTGGGGGCTGGGGGGGCACAAGGAGCTTCTTCATCTGGCTGTTGTGCAGGAAGGACAGATGCAGCGACAGGTTCAAGAGCAGCAGCTGCGCTGAGAATATTAAAAACAAGCCCAGACGGTGCTTCTGCCATCCAGACCCTTTCGCTCTACAGCACCGCTGTTATACCGTGACGCGCACGCGCCTCTCCACGGTACCGCTGTTATACCGTGACGCGCGCACGCCTCCACGGCGCCACTGTTATTCCGTGACACGCGCGCGTCTCTCCACGGCACTGTTGATTTTTCCTCAAAAACGCGTTTTTCGGGGCTCAGAAATCCAGATACAAACGAAAGACCCGCGACTAGATTTTAAATCGTCGATATATTTTTTTCCCTCTCTGTATACGGAATTCAAAGCAACATTCTCAACCCTATGATAAATATGACTGACTGAAATATGCTCCAGGGGCGCTGGATGGACGGCTGATACTGCGCTTAATGGGATATGCCGAAAAAGACAAAAAATGTAACTGTTGCTGTACAAATGATAAAGATTAAATTAATTTCATTCAACAGCCAAATGATGAGAATTCCAGCTTAGCTTGATCAGTACTTATAGATAAGAATTCATTAATAAATATAGTTCAATCATTGCAGACAACATTTATCTGTTATTTGTGCAAACCAAGAAAGATAGTCTGTAAGAATCAGTCGTGCATTAGTAATGCAGAAACTATGAAGCTGGGGATTAAGAAAAACAACTGCAGTAGTGGTTATAGATGATGTCCTGAAAAGAACTGGACTCAGATCAGTGTAAGCACACAAGAACAGAGCAGGCAGTTATGTGGAGCGATCCAGCGGGGTCTTGCCAACAGGACACGCCGTTCCAATCCAGCCACTTCTGAAAACAAAAAAAAAATCTGAAGCAGAACCTGTTGGGCTGCAAGACTGGTGTGTTTTTTCCCTTTCACTGCACAATGAATGGATCTCACATGGCAGCAATCCATCAACGCTTATCGGCTAATTGTTAAATAAAACACAGAGACTTAAAATGCTTCAGAGGCATTTCGACTAGCAGGGGTGAAAATATGCATATACTATAGCCTAGGACCAGGGCCATAGTAAGGAATTCAGGGCCTCCTGAAGAAATGTCACCTTAGGCCCCTCTGTATATTATGCTGATCGGGATGGGGTGGGGGGTGGGGGGGGGGGGGGGGGGGGGTACTCCTAAGTCCCCCCCAGCAACACCTGCGTGTCTGTGTTGATGTCAGTCTAGGGCCACCAGGACTGTCAATTATACGGTGCAAGCGACAACAACAAAGTCAAAACCCTGCCATTCATTAATACCATCTAAATCTGCAGTCCCTCTCCTACCGCAGGAGGAAAAATCTCCCCTGAAATGCAGCTGGAAGAGTCCAGAGGTGAGTTATGAGGCATCAGCAGTCGTCCGCTAGCTGGGCCCATGAACAAAGAACTGCGCAGTGACAGGAATTACTTACGAGCTGGGGAGACTTGGTATCCCAGCCCAGACTTAGATAATAACCTCATCAATAAGGAATTATGTAATGCAGCCCAGATGTGACCAGTGACCTCATCAGACAGTGGCAATACTGAGTGGAACATCAAAACAAAATCGGTGCTTTGGGAAATAAAAGGGGGAAAAAATGCTGCCTACATATCACCATCTCTTAATTTACAGACTAAAATCAGCTCCTTCTCGTGTCCTGGTCAGTCATCTGAATCAGAAACTGCAATTTAATGAATGTACATTCATATGTCAAAGGTTAAAGTCAGCCTCACAGAAAACTTTAATATGAAGATTAACATTAATGCAGCCAGCAGCTACACTTTACCCAGCAGGAAGAATCATAGTACTGTTCTAAAATACTCATTTTCCCCTCCCATTCCTGGAAATAACACAAAAACGTTCTTAATGCACCTTTGGACAAGTCTCACCGTGCCAAGTACCGTTTCCTGAATCATTCAAATCGGTGAAATGCTGTTTAGTCCCAACTTCATACTGCAGTAAAACATCATATCCCAGTCCTGAAGGAAACCTCTGCTGCCCGTTCATCTCTCGCGAGTCTTACAGCAATAATAATAATAATAAAAGAAATATTCACTTTTTATTTAACGTTTTGCTTAAGGAAGACAGGATGAGAGTTCTGAGCAGCCTGCCAAACTGAATTTTCAGGCTCCCAGCAACAAGGAGCAAGTCTTAGACATAGTCTGAGGCAAGGGCTGAACTGAAACAGATAAGCCATACGTGTACACGAATGCCCACACACTAGATATCTACCATAATACTGTATTTATATATATATATATATATATATATATATATATATATATATATATATATATATATATATATATATATATATATATATATATATATATATGTTGCATCCATTTGCAGAGCAATAAAGACATCAGTCAGAAAGGAGCAGCGATTAACAAACAAATGCATCCACCCATCCATCAATTTTTCATAAGCGCTTAGCAAACGCAGGGCTGGAATGAGCACAGAGACCCTCCCAGCGGACACCCAGAGCCAGGACAGGATGTCGGTTGCAGGGCATACTCACACACATACACGCACACACACAGGGGACAGATCCCGGACACGGAGAGAACATGAGAACTCCCCAGACAGAGGAAAGTCATGGATGGAGCAAGAGGACCAATCAGATTCAATGACATCATAAGAGAAACAAAACAACATTTTCATTTAAATAGATCAGAAAAATCAATTATCTCACAAAGGCGCCATGTTCTCACTAAGCAAGGGGCTAGGGAGGGGCTTCATGCGAGTCAACAGATTTGTAAGAGACTCTAAGAATAATGCTGCGGGAATCAGGGATTCCGATCAGCATTCTGAAAAAGCGCTGGCCGTGGGGTAGACTGTGATACTGACAAGATCATGTGCGACCTGCAGAAGGTGATACATTTATAAAAACTGTCCTGGATTTTATTGGCGAGAAACAGCAGGCATAAAACGGTCAGAATCTAACAGCATCAAGACGTGTCGCAGTAGCGGCTCAACAATGACCTCACTCCATCCCAGGCTGGCCTCCTTCACCATCGCTCTTAAACCAGGACTTTGTCTAACCACAATTATTACTTCACGCTGTCCTGTCCAATGAAATACATGCATGTCCCATTTTCAGCTCACAACCCCCTGAAGGAGGTACAGAAAACACATGGACACGGTTTCAACTTCTTCCACTTTCCCTAAATAGAAAAACACGGCTTGTAACAAGACCAAAAACACTGAGAATCACAGAACTTCCTAAAATTGATCCAAGGCACTTGGAAAGCTCTATTTTTCCCCCCAGAAAAAGGTGAGGTCATGCTTTTTTCATGACTTAACTATTTATTTTCATGCTCACTACTAATAAATTATGACTTAGTAGCTGATGCATACTAAGAAGTCAAGGAATTTGATTTCTCATGTTTGTATGCAGACGGTTCAGCAGTAAGACACGCAAAGCAAATCAAGCCAAAGCAACTGAATAACAGGTTATCCAAACTAAACAAGTCACAGAGCTCTCGTAAACCTTATCTGCTTCCAAATTGGAAAATAAAAATATTAATGATAATAATTAAACGCTTGACTTAAAGTCTTTAAGAGAAGAAAAAAACTTTTTTAAACTGTTGTTGGCAAGATTCATGTCAATCTTGACACTTTGCCCAAGACTCCCCTTAAGACAATGTGTCGCTCCTCTGATGGGTCTGGCTGATGGATGAGACACCTTTATTTGGAACTTGCAGAAACATCCAGCACTAATTCTGCATTTTGTCACAAAAAACTGACTAATATAATCACAACTATTCCTAACATACAATTTATCTCACTATACAAATAAGGACGTCTTATGATTACCTTAATTAATAATAATAATGGTAATGCATTTTGTTGTTGTTATGAGAATGGCAATCACAAAGCTGGAAAGCTATAGCACACCATGCCAATGATATCAGAGCTACACTGATTTGCCAAAAGTATTGGGACACCCCCCCAAATCATTGAATTCAGGTGTTCCAATCAATTCCATAGCCACAGGTGTATAAAATCAAGCACCTAGGCATGCAGACAGCTTCTACAAACATTTGTGAATGAATAGGTCGCTCTCAGGAGCTCAGTGAATTCAAGCGTGGTACCGTGATAGGATGCCACCTGTGCAGTAAGTCCATTCGTGAAATTTCCTCGCTACTAAATATTCCACAGTCAACTGTAAGTGGTATCACAAAAAAAAAGTGGACTCTAGAGCAGTGGAGACGTGTTCTCTGGAGTGACGAATCACGCTTCTCTGTCTGGCAATCGATGGATGAGTCTGGGTTTGGCGGTTGCCAGGAGAACGGTACTTGCCTGGCTGCATTGTGCCAAGTGTAACGTTAGGTGGAGGGGGGATTATGGTGTGGGGTTGTCTGTCAGGGGTTGGGTTTGGCCCCTTAGTTCCAGTGAGAGGAACTCTTAATGCTGCAGCATTCAAAGCCATTTTGGAGAATTTCATGCTTCCAACTTCGTGGGAACAGTTTGGTGACGGCCCCTTGCTGTTCCTAAATGACTGTGCACCAGTGCAAAAAGCAAGGTCCATAAGGACATGGATGAGCGAGTCTGGTGTGGAGGAACTTGACTGGCCTGCACAGAGCCCTGACCTCAACTCGATAAAACACCTTTGGGATGAATTAGAGCGGAGACTGCGAGCCAGGCCTTCTCGTCCAACATCAGTGCCTGACCTCACAAACACTCTCCTGGAAGAAAGGTCAAAAATTCCCATAAATACACTCCTAATCCTTGTGGACAGCCGTCCCAGAAGAGCTGAAGCTGTTATAGCTGCAAAGGGTGGCCCAACTCCACAATAAAGCCTATGTCTTAAGAATGGGTTGTCATTAAAGTTCATATGTGTGTAAAGGCTGGTGTCCCAATACTTTTGCCAATGTAGTGTATATATCAGAGTGGCCAAATATCACAGTAGGGGGCGACATGTTGCGATCGCGCACTTCAGGGAGTTGGTGGTTTTCACACACTGGGCTCGCGCATCCTGACACTGCACAGTTACATGTGTCTCAGCCAGCACCTCACATGCAATCTAGGGCCGCATTCTGAAGCGTTCGAGGCTACACTGCGCTCGATTACCAAATACGTGAAGTAAGACCACTGTAGTCAGGAACTAGGCAGAACAACCATGTCCCTGGCTCACGACACTGACAGTTACAGAGGATAAGTAAAAACAAATCTGCTTTCTGTAATGGTGAGAACTTAGGGAGGAAGTAAGATTTCAGCTTGAGGTTATTATCTGAAGATAGGTCAAACCTTACAAAGGAGATAGTTAGAGCTGAATGCAAAGCAGAAAGGACACAGGACACAAACACTATTGAGGCTGTAAGAATGTGAATCAGCAGATTGATAGAGAGGGTATTGATCAGGACACTCACACCGTTTCTGCAAATGTAGCATAGTAAGGTTCACAGTGACCTGTGAGCTAAATCCTGAACAAAAGAGAAGGTGGAAATTCACACTTCAGCAATTATGAAATATCACGCCGAAACAGTTGACAAAGTTTAAAATACACACCAGAACAGACATACAAAGCAGTTTTCTGTATAACACCCACATACACACTTAAGACTGGGGAGAAAAATCTGTACACATAAATACATCTCTATGTTCGCTATGTTCATAGTTTAAGGGACGATTATGCATGATAACATTCATTTTTTAAAAAAAACACTGTTTTCCTCAGGAACCACACTTAACTAAGCACATGGCATCAAAACAATGCCCATAGCCATCTGTTTTCAGGATAAGGGCACAGCACATTTAAACATTAATGTAACTTTAACTACTTTATAGTGTGACATGGCAGATGGGGTGTGCTATCATTAGACATAATGCCCTGATCTACAATACTTTCACGAATGCAGTCTAGGGAAATTTATAAGCCACTGCCGGACCCCCGTCTAAGACGTGAAAACACACTATTGGCCAACTTCGCCTTCTTTACTCGACGGAGGGGAAAAGGCTCTATCCGCGTAACTCATTTGTGTTTAAAACTCATGGTTTTTGAAAACCACGATAACAATGTAATGCGTGATATTACTTTGCAAGGGGTGGAGACAGCGTACGCCAGCGCAGGTGAACTACGAGATCGCCCGTATCACGGGTAGAAATGTATACTGATAGTCAACAACTGCTGGGCGCACGTGTGCAAAACAAGCATAGAGTTTAATCTGCGCAATGCCCGGCGCGTTTAATATGAATGTGCATTAGAAAAAAAGTTTGCAATTTAAACAGGGAAAGGCATGCACTGCTGTTTGGGTCATTTAAGCGGGACATCGTGGAAAGTTACCTGGATCTCTGCAGCTCTAAGGCAGAGCTGCCGATCTGCCCGCTCTCGAAGCAGCAGTAGTTCTGGGAGGTTTGCCGTGGGAAGGTGGCAGGTAGGGTTCCCTGGGTGAAGCTCTGCAGCCTCCCCCTGGGCGCCCTGAACGCGTCCCCCTCTGCGCCCCCGATCGCCCCAGCGCACTGCGCTCCCGTCTCGGCGGACTTTAAGCCCTGTCTGCCTTTGCTCTCCAGTCCGGTGTCTGCGCTGCCTTGATCGCCGCTGTCACCCTGCGCCGGTCGCCCGTCTAAGGATATGTTGCTGAGGAAGGAGAGAGCAGCCTGCCTGCGCCGGGAGTCCATGCGCTTACGAACGGATTCAGTGCCCGGGTGCAGAGCGGGAGCGGCCGCCGCCATGGCGGAGAGTCGCCGCCTCCTCTCGCTTTAAAGGCGCCCGGGCTGCCCGGGATCCCCCGTCTTACTGCTCGGATGCATCCGTCCTGTTTGCAGACTCCAGTTTAGCAGATGAATGTTTGGGAGGGGGTGGTTCAATGACACGGGAGGGGTCGCGATCACGTGCGTGCATAACGCTGTAGGAAAGAAAGGGGGAATGAGAGCACATGGGGAAGGATGTGTTTTCATTTCCTATTGCCGAGCTGCCACATGGCCTAGTAAGGAGACACGCGGGCCGGGGCACGGCGTGTCAGCGATCGCTTATTGCTGAATGAGGGGACGTATGCGACAGAAAGCGCAAAAATAACTGCATTTCAACAGGAGGGAATTACGCCAGGAAAAGCACAACGTCACCGCAAATCGGCCACGATCTGCAAATGAATATAAACAGTTTAATCTTTGGCTAAAACTTAACGACGTCTTTATATACTATGACATTTTTACGACAACAATGCATTACATATTGATTGAATGATTTCCTTTAGCTGAATTTAGATTTAACTGCATGCATTGTTTCTGACTCAGTCCTCGATCGTATTATATGTTAATTGCTTACGGCAGAAATAATTACTTTTGATATTTATATAACCAGGTCAGGTGGGGATATAAACAGTACATCCTTTAAAATCATCCTTTTTAATAATTGTATGACATTTTGTTACAGGGGTTGTCGTTTGGCTGTTTGCTGTCCAAGGGTTGCCTGTGATTTGAGGTATTTGCGGTGCAGAATAAACATGCAGAATAACCATGGTCCCAGTTATCCTAGCGGAGTTAAAGTAGGTCAGAGAAAGGACGGCATATACACCGAGGTACCGTGAAAGACACAGAGGAAAACGATCTAGGTGAGAGAATAATTAACTATACACATAAATATCAACTTTTTTCTTTACTAGACCAACAAAAAATGGGCATAAAAGCGCAGTTTAAACTAGGTCAGCATACTACCTCCGCTACCACAAACGCGCAGCTACTTCTGTGTAACCCGTTTATCAAGCATGTATTTAAAGCATTCCAATAAAGGCATGGTTTGTACATGTTAATGAGAGTTTAACATTTTCAAAGAATAGGTCATGAAGTAATTTTCACTACCCCGCTGGGCCTTTTTACACTGTCTCCCTTTCCGCCGTTCAGCTGGCCATTTACCCTTTGTGACGTCATAAGGGGAGATCGATGACCTCGACTGGGCAGCCCAGGTGCGAATATATTTACATCTGCAAATAGGAATCTACAGTAACACCGCATCTGTTCAGTGTTGGTATCTGAGGTCTGCCTCAGCATTGTGTCCTACCAACAAGATTAGAACAGTGAACATCAAATGGAAGCTAAATGTTTGTTCTGTTTGACCTGGCATTAAGGCTCTTTGTGTCTAAAGTTTGCATAACCTCCCGGCGTTCATTTCCTTCTTAGTGTGTGATTGATTATGTCTATGTTTATATGTCCTGTGATGGACTGGCTTGCCACACAGTGTGTGCCCCTTGTTGTCATGCACTGTCCATACTGGCATACAAGTCAGTGTGGAGCTTCACTGGATAGATGGTTATGGGAAATGTTTGGAGATAAATGAATAAGTAATGCTGTAACAGGGTGAGCCTGGGGCAGTATCGATTATAAAGTTTCAAAACTAAAATGTTATAATCAATAGCACAATATGAAGTAAAATATAAGCACTCCTAAGTTGGACCAGCATCCTCTATAGCATCCTACAAATACATTAAATTGAAACGTCCACCTCCAGAATAGACTTAAACCCTCTGGGTGCCATATTCATATGACTAAAGTGAACGGGGAGCACATTATAGATAATTATAGAAAGATATTTTTATCATACCTGCAGGTAGCAGTAATGTCCAGTGACAAGACATTAGCTGGAACAAATACAATTTCTATGTATCTTTTTAAAATTATATATATATATATATATATATATAGACTCGTTAAGACTTAATACACAACTCCTTGTTAGGCCCACCAAAGGAAATGACCATAACAGTCAATGCTGATAGAAATTACACATACTGTAGACAAGCACAGAATATATATATACACACACACACACACACACACAGATACTATATATGTGTATGTACACCCACCCAGCCCCATCTCTGCCTGCACAGTCTGCGCATTGTTGAATCTGTCTTGGTGGAAAGTGGAGGGTGATTTGACTTGTGAAACACGAGATAAATATCTACACACAGATATATAAACTTACTCTTAGAGAGCATCGATCGCCATTATTCCAAATACTAAAAACGAAACTGATAAATAAAATACATTTAAGAAGTGTATGTGTCTAGGTCATTATTTATATAATGCTACAAGATCATATGTTAGCAGGTAGAAAGTTCTTAAATTTAATATGTCATGTCCTTCTACTATCATCTAGGCCAGTGTTTCCCAGTCCGGTCCTTGGGGACCCCCAGACAGTCATTTTCCGTCACACCTGTTAGGGAGCTGGGAGGAAGCAGAAATTTGGACTGTCGGGGGGGTCCCTGAGGATGGGAAGCACTGATCTAGTCAAGTCTTCACGATGTTACCAAGATGCAGCTGAATTCTCAGATCTGATTGGTCAAAATGGTGTTGATTAATCTTCCATAACAACACGTCAGGCAGGTGAATCACAGTAGTAAATCAACAAACGACTATAATAATAATGACTGATACTTTATTGATGTCCATGGGGAAATTCTCTTTGCATCTTCCCCATCTTGTTCTCTGTAGGTGAGAGCAAGCTGGCCACAAAGGGCAGCCACCCATTGCAGGGACCAGGGAGCTGGTGGTTAAGGGCCTTGCTCGAGGAGCCACAGACATGCCGAGGCTGGACTTAAACCAGCGGCCTTCTGATCACAGGCACAGAGGCTTAGCCCACTGAGCTACACACTGCCCCCTAGCTAACGTTACGTAGAATTCCAATTATTATCTGCACCAGCCTTTCCTGAAAATATACACATCCACGATAGATTAACTTTATTCTCCCTCTCTCTCTCTCATACACACACACATTTTATTTCTCTCATCTGCCAAGCATCCAAGTCCAACAAAATACACAGCTAACTGAGAATTTCCCAGTAATTTCTTTAGCAGTAGCTTAGTACTCCACCGGGATGTGGTAATGTCTAGGTATAAAATCTGATTGGTGTATCAGGGCCAACAAAAATGCAATACAATGACAAGTGAACAGCTGACCTTGAGATTTTAGGTTACTTTAATTAAACCTTTTCCCATGAGTGTCCCACTGTCAGACAGTGCCTGGAGCAACTGGTGGTTAAGGGCCTTGCTCAAGGGCCTAACGGTGACCTCACTCAGCTGACCCTGTGATTCCTTGGCACAGATAGGCCACACATCGCCTCCAGTTGTCCATGTGTCTATATTCAATTTACACACAGGACATTTACACTCAGGTGCATCTATGCATTTATCTCTCAGGAAACCATCTTATTGGAATGGACACTTTGTGACATCTGGTGGATTTAAAATTAGAGTTTTGCTTACAGTGGTGGATCCCAGCAACTGAAATATGGGCAATGGGCCAGGGTGGCATCTTCTGATGGGGGGGGGGGGGGTTGATTTGGCCAAACTGCCACAAAGTCAAATTAAAGCAGAATGAACCTATTCATCCGTTCGTACTGTTTTATTTTAGCATTCCAGGTGTCTGTGAGCTGCCTGGTTTTCCAGTCATTCATCTTCCAACCACTTATCCAGTACAGGGTCATAAGCCTATTTCGGGGGAGTATAGGGAACAGGAGACCCTGGATAGGATGCCAGTCACTGCATGATGCTCATCCTAACTACAGGCAATCTGTGGCTGCCAGGTAGTGACAGGAGACTTGCTGAAACACAGAACATGCAGACTCCTCACGCATAGAGCCAGGGGTGGGATGTGAAAGGAAGTGTGAGGTTACTGTGTAGCCAGGGGTGGGATGTGAAAGGAAGTGTGAGGTTACTGTGTAGCCAGGGGTGGGATGTGAAAGGAAGTGTGAGGTTACTGTGTAGCCAGGGGTGGGATGTGAAGGGAAGTGTGAGGTTACTGTGTAGCCAGGGGTGGGATGTGAAAGGAAGTGTGAGGTTACTGTGTAGCCAGGGGTGGGATGTGAAAGGAAGTGTGAGGTTACTGTGTAGCCAGGGGTGGGATGTGAAAGGAAGTGTGAGGTTACTGTGTAGCCAGGGGTGGGATGTGAAAGGAAGTGTGAGGTTACTGTGTAGCCAGGGGTGGGATGTGAAAGGAAGTGTGAGGTTACTGTGTCACCTGCTACTTGATTTTGTTTTATGCAAATCAGCTACGTGAAGTACGCTGAAGTTCAGCTGGGGCTGGAATTTATCCTGTTTATCACATTCAAGTATTTATTCTTTGCTTTTTAAAATGAAAATTTTCCTTTCCACAAATACGGTTCAGGGTTCTCTCAGAAACCTATGCACTCGTCACCGCAACAGCTATATAAAATTTAATCGCTGTGTTTTTTTTCCCTCGATGCAAGTCCGTCTACTGTTGTAATTGACATGGGAAAAACTAAAAAAAAAAGTTGAGGAAAATTCATTGAAAGCACAAATAAGTTTTAATCCTGACACGTGTTTAACAATCAGCAATGAATCTTTCGCAATTATGCTTTATTTAATAACTGTCACTAAGCATAGTCCTGCTCTGCTTATAAACTTATTCCGACAGAGCTACAGACACACCTTGAGGAGATCTACTGAACTATAGCTTGACAGACCATGCAATGTCGAGGTCAGGGAGAGGTTAGAAACCGAAGGAAAAAATCCAGGCTCTGAATAGGATACAGACTGAAATGCTGAAGACATTTTAACAGATAATGCCAGTAAATACAGTAGTTAAAATTGTATTTTTAATAGTTTCACAGAGACCTGTATTTGGTGTTTATTATTTACTGTAAAAAGACCCCAACTTCCAAACTGATAAACCTGCACAAAAATATTTTGAAGCCTTTTTAGCCTTGGAAAAAAAAAGGATGTGATCAATCAAGTTATTTCCATGGTAACCTTTCCCGCATCCAATTAGTTTATCCCAGTAGTCATGTATTGCCTCCCAGTGATATATGTCCTACTTTTTTCCAGGTTTCAGGCACCTGAGTAGAAAGCTTAATCGGATTTCTCAATAGTGGACTGTAACCAGCAAATGGACACCTTGATGTTCTGAATTTCTCTCTGTGGTTTATATTATGCCTTTTAGCCAAATTAATCTTAGCTTTGGAACATAAATTGGTGTACTGATTCTTTTGCATTATAGTAGATGTGGTCTTAAATCAGGGGAGACCACAAAGGGCCGGTGTGTATGCAGGTTTTTGGGATAACCTGTAGGTCAGCGGTTCAAACCCAGGTGTGAGGACTCTTCATCCAATCAGTCCTCTAATTAGTAATCTAATTAGGGAGTTGCAGCGAAAACCCGCATACACACCGGCCCTTTGCAGATAAGATTGGCCACCCCTGCCTTAAATGGTCAAGTTTTCAGCCCAGAAGCACTAAATATGAGATTACAGAGCTGTAAACATAGGGAGTTAGTTTCACTGGTCCATTGCAATTTACAGCAAATATTAATGAAGGAAATTCCAAATGAATTATAAACCAAACTATTAAAACCATTAGAGCTGATGGAACGAGTAAAATCCTTTTCAGTACTCTGGAATGTAATATTTATAATACTTAATGCCACAGTGAGAAGATGATGACCTTTAGCCCAGTTACACAATAAGCAGCCTTTAACTGGGATTTCAGGGAGTAGTTATACAGACGCAGGCGTAGGCTGGCCCTCCGGGACTCCAGCAGGAAGACCTTACACGGACCCCTGGGTACCTTATCGGATTCTGGTCTGAATATTTCATCCTCTATAATTTGGCCATCCAAAGATGTAGTGATGTACATTGTAACTCTGCATTTACACTCTTCGACCTCTTCATGTTGCAGTCCCAAAGGGAAACTTGACTTCCCTTTGTCCTTTGTTTATACAAATATAAAATAATCATACTGTTCAGTAGTAATACACGACAAATATATAAATGTGCATGCACATACAGTAAACAACATTTTCAAATGACGTTTGAATAATCCTGTCTGCTAAACTCTGCTTACAAATAATTCTCATTTAATTTCTTAAAATATTGATTTAAAATAAAATGTATCCAGATTAAATCATAACAAAACTGAAGTGGCACTGGATCTGGGGCGAAAGGTCAATACGTGGACACTTCTTTCAGCGACACACACCAGCCTGGTCACAGAGTCCGACTTCAAATGAAATTGGTATTGTGATTCTTTTATTTCAAAATTCTTAAATGGTAATCTACTGTTTATCTACAGTTTTACGTGAACTGACACATAAAACAAATCAGCAATTACAGTCAAAAAGCAGGGACACATACTGGAAAGTAAAAACATGAGGACACTGATAGACTTTTCTGGCATACAGTCACTGTCATTTGCACTGCTCTACCGGAGCAACGTTTGTTGAATTTTCAATCAAGAGTTTTAAAGACACCAATCTTAATGCAAAGCATGGCCCACAAAGTAATACTGCCATCTTGTTTTGAAATGATTCACTGTATCCATTCGCTCTCACAGAGTGCAAGTCTTATTTTTCGTTGTACACCACCGCAAGTCTGAAATGAAGGTAGCAGAATGTGTATCCAGTCTAAACTTCAGTGGTTTGGTTCAGCGCCCCGGGTTTCACTACCACAAGCGATGTGCTTTCGGGTTTTGTCCGCCTGCTGACAGCTACGTCTCCTGCTTATTTCCTTTGGGGGAGAAGGTTGCATTGTATGGTCGTCTCCTTCTCATTCGCTGCTCCGGCTCATTGTCTTCTCTGATATACCCTGAAGAATAAAAAGGGATCCATCATTCTAGAGTGTCAAACACGTAATGTATAAGGGGGCGTGTGGCTCTGTGTGTCAGGACTCTGTGCTCATTAACGGAAGGTTGTCGGTTCAAATCCTGTAGGTCAGGGGTGTCAAACTGCAGTCCTGGAGGGCCGGAGCCCTGTGTAGCTTAGTTCTTTCCCTGTTCCACCACAAATGATTCAGCTCAAGAGCTGTGTGGTAATCAGCACAAGGAGTTGAATCAGGTGTGTTAAATGAGAGGAAACCCAAAAATGTGCAGGGCTCCGGCCCCCCAGGACTGCAGTCTGACACCCCTGCTGTAGGCGGTGAAGTGATGTCACTGAGGAAGGCTTTAAACGGACTTGCTTCAGGGGTCCTGCATGCTGGCTGAGCCTGCACTGTGATCCCAAAACTTGCTCTCACCAGTTATATACAGTACTGGGCAAAAGTCAGCAAAGACTACGACTTTATGTTTGTTAGCTTAGCAATTTGAAAACCATCCAATACACCCAGCAGCACACCCACTCCAGCATTAGCATACGTTGTTTGGCTAATCAATACCTCATGTTATTTAGCTATTTAAATTAATTAGGGGTAAAATTGAACAAATGCATGGAATGACTGAGGTGTCTCTGAGGAGAGGTTCAGGAACTGAAGCAGTGTTCCATCAAGCCATCCAACTGGATATCAGTAACTTTTTTGGAGAAAAGAAGAAATTCTTGTTAGTTTTTATTATGTTACTGGTAATTTGCATATTTTCTAATGTTGAAGTGTTTTTTTTCCCTGAGAAATTATACACTTACTTCCCAGATTATTCTGGTGAAGCATTCCTTAACTGCCTAAGACTTTTGCACAGTACTGCGTCTCATGGAGAGCCAGATGAGATGTGAAAACTACCCGGTTTCCCCATAGCGGTGAATACAGTATCATACAGTGAATACAGTATCACTACTCTAAAAACCTGGCTCCTAACTAATGAAGATGTTCTTTCTGTGACACACATTTAGCTATTTCTCCTTTTACTGATGTATCACACAGGGTTTATTGCTTTTCAAACTCAGTCTTTAAACTCATTGTCATTGTTCTTACCATTTGGAATTCACTCAGTGGATAAGACGGTAGTTCCTCTCAGAAAACAACCAAATATCCATTGAGCATTTCTAGTTTACTTAGAGATGGGTTACAAATTTGTCCTACCCATGTATTTTAAAAATTGCAATTAAAATGGACTCCGACAGAGAAAGATGCTGAATGAGTATGTTGGTCAAATACCTCGCTCAACGCAGGTTTGTGTCGAAGGGAAGCCCACCTCCCAGAAATTCTCTGGTGTAGAGGGGGGGATGTACCGGAAACGGTGCCGGGAGCAGGCCGACAGCTTCTTCTGCCTCTCCTCCTCCGGCAGGTCTGCATAATACTGTGGCAATGGTAACGCGTTACTGCACTTTCTGAGCACGTCCATTCATGAATTCAAGATGGAGATCACGACTCATCTGACAGGTAACCCCATCACTGCATTCCAGGAGGGAACCTGAAGTTCTCAGCATCATTCAGGATTTGTTATGGACAGATAAAAGGATTTAGGTAACTGACTGGGGAACGGCTTCTTTATGCAATGAACGCTGGGATTGTTAAGGTTTTAAGATAAAACTGCAAAAACTACAGTTTTATTCAAGTCGTTCTTTTTGCCAACAAGAATAAATACTGATGCACTGTAAAATGTACCAGTGTGGCAGTTTGCTAAAGTGGTGTTCTCACACTGTGTTTAGTGGTTCACTACTCCCCGTCCACATTTAAACGCACAGGGCAATCAACAATCGATTCACCATTTGGCACTCTTTGCACACATCTTGACTTCCTCCTCTCTTCCTTCTTTCTCATATTCACCATTTCATACTCTTTGCACGTGTCACAGTTGTTTGCGCCTCTCTTCCTTGTCACGCTCGTCACTTTTTTTTTTTTACACTTTTTGTATGTATGCTGCATTTTGGCTTCCTCCTCTCTTCCATCTTTTTCCTTACTCACTATTTCACTCTTTGCACATGTGCCCCTTCTGCCGCTCATCCTTCTTTCTCATACTCACTCATGCCCCTTTTCCTTACAGTCCTTCTTTCTCACACTGTCACACTCTTTTTGCACGTGTGCCTCTTCTGCTTTCTCCTCTCATACTCACTATTTCACATTCTTTGCATGTGTCCTCTCGTCCTTTTTCATACTATTTCACATTCTTTGCATGTGTCCTCTTGTCCTTTTTCATACTATGTATTTCACATTCTTTGCATGTGTCCTCTTGTCCTTTTTCATAGTATTTCACATTCTTTGCATGTGTCCTCTTGTCCTTTTTCATAGTATTTCACATTCTTTGCATGTGTCCTCTTGTCCTTTTTCATACTATTTCACATTCTTTGCATGTGTCCTCTTGTCCTTTTTCATACTATTTCACATTCTTTGCATGTGTCCTCTTGTCCTTTTTCATACTATTTCACATTCTTTGCATGTGTCCTCTTGTCCTTTTTCATACTATTTCACATTCTTTGCATGTGTCCTCTCGTCCTTTTTCATACTATTTCACATTCTTTGCACATGTGCTCCTGCTTTCTCCTCTCGTTCCTCGTTCTCATACTATTTCACATTCTTTGCATGTGTCCTCTCGTCCTTTTTCATACTATTTCACATTCTTTGCACATGTGCTCCTGCTTTCTCCTCTCGTCCTTTTTCATACTATTTCACATTCTTTGCATGTGTCCTCTTGTCCTTTTTCAAACTATTTCACATTCTTTGCACATGTGCTCCTGCTTTCTCCTCTCGTTCCTCGTTCTCATACTCACTATTTCACATTCTTTGCATGTGTCCTCTCGTCCTTTTTCATACTATTTCACATTCTTTGCACATGTGCTCCTGCTTTCTCCTCTCGTTCCTCGTTCTCATACTATTTCACATTCTTTGCATGTGTCCTCTCGTTCCTCGTTCTCATACTATTTCACATTCTTTGCATGTGTCCTCTCGTCCTTTTTCATACTATTTCACATTCTTTGCACATGTGCTCCTGCTTTCTCCTCTCGTTCCTCGTTCTCATACTATTTCACATTCTTTGCATGTGTCCTCTTGTCCTTTTTCATACTATTTCACATTCTTTGCACATGTGCTCCTGCTTTCTCCTCTCGTTCCTCGTTCTCATACTCACTATTTCACATTCTTTGCATGTGTCCTCTCGTCCTTTTTCATACTATTTCACATTCTTTGCACATGTGCTCCTGCTTTCTCCTCTCGTTCCTCGTTCTCATACTATTTCACATTCTTTGCACGTGTCCTCTTGTCCTTTTTCATACTATTTCACATTCTTTGCACATGTGCTCCTGCTTTCTCCTCTCGTTCCTCGTTCTCATACTATTTCACATTCTTTGCATGTGTCCTCTTGTCCTTTTTCATACTATTTCACATTCTTTGCACATGTGCTCCTGCTTTCTCCTCTCGTTCCTCGTTCTCATACTATTTCACATTCTTTGCATGTGTCCTCTTGTCCTTTTTCATACTATTTCACATTCTTTGCACATGTGCTCCTGCTTTCTCCTCTCGTTCCTCGTTCTCATACTCACTATTTCACATTCTTTGCATGTGTCCTCTCGTCCTTTTTCATACTATTTCACATTCTTTGCACATGTGCTCCTGCTTTCTCCTCTCGTTCCTCGTTCTCATACTATTTCACATTCTTTGCACGTGTCCTCTTGTCCTTTTTCATACTATTTCACATTCTTTGCACATGTGCTCCTGCTTTCTCCTCTCGTTCCTCGTTCTCATACTATTTCACATTCTTTGCATGTGTCCTCTCGTTCCTCGTTCTCATACTATTTCACATTCTTTGCATGTGTCCTCTCGTTCCTCGTTCTCATACTATTTCACATTCTTTGCACGTGTCCTCTTGTCCTTTTTCATACTATTTCACATTCTTTGCACATGTGCTCCTGCTTTCTCCTCTCGTTCCTCGTTCTCATACTATTTCACATTCTTTGCATGTGTCCTCTTGTCCTTTTTCATACTATTTCACATTCTTTGCACATGTGCTCCTGCTTTCTCCTCTCGTTCCTCGTTCTCATACTATTTCACATTCTTTGCATGTGTCCTCTTGTCCTTTTTCATACTATTTCACATTCTTTGCACATGTGCTCCTGCTTTCTCCTCTCGTTCCTCGTTCTCATACTCACTATTTCACATTCTTTGCATGTGTCCTCTCGTCCTTTTTCATACTATTTCACATTCTTTGCACATGTGCTCCTGCTTTCTCCTCTCGTTCCTCGTTCTCATACTATTTCACATTCTTTGCATGTGTCCTCTTGTCCTTTTTCATACTATTTCACATTCTTTGCACATGTGCTCCTGCTTTCTCCTCTCGTTCCTCGTTCTCATACTATTTCACATTCTTTGCATGTGTCCTCTTGTCCTTTTTCATACTATTTCACATTCTTTGCACATGTGCTCCTGCTTTCTCCTCTCGTTCCTCGTTCTCATACTCACTATTTCACATTCTTTGCATGTGTCCTCTCGTCCTTTTTCATACTATTTCACATTCTTTGCACATGTGCTCCTGCTTTCTCCTCTCGTTCCTCGTTCTCATACTATTTCACATTCTTTGCACGTGTCCTCTTGTCCTTTTTCATACTATTTCACATTCTTTGCACATGTGCTCCTGCTTTCTCCTCTCGTTCCTCGTTCTCATACTATTTCACATTCTTTGCATGTGTCCTCTCGTTCCTCGTTCTCATACTATTTCACATCCTTGCACATGTCCTCTTGTCCTTTTTCATACTATTTCACATTCTTTGCACATGTGCTCCTGCTTTCTCCTCTCGTTCCTCGTTCTCATACTCACTATTTCACATTATTTGCATGTGTCCTCTCGTCCTTTTTCATACTATTTCACATTCTTTGCACATGTGCTCCTGCTTTCTCCTCTCGTTCCTCGTTCTCATACTATTTCACATTCTTTGCATGTGTCCTCTTGTCCTTTTTCATACTATTTCACATTCTTTGCATGTGTCCTCTTGTCCTTTTTCATACTATTTCACATTCTTTGCACATGTGCTCCTGCTTTCTCCTCTCGTTCCTCGTTCTCATACTCACTATTTCACATTCTTTGCATGTGTCCTCTCGTTCCTCGTTCTCATACTATTTCACATTCTTTGCACGTGTCCTCTTGTCCTTTTTCATACTATTTCACATTCTTTGCACATGTGCTCCTGCTTTCTCCTCTCGTCCTTTTTCATACTATTTCACATTATTTGCATGTGTCCTCTTGTCCTTTTTCATACTATTTCACATTCTTTGCACATGTGCTCCTGCTTTCTCCTCTCGTTCCTCGTTCTCATACTCACTATTTCACATTCTTTGCATGTGTCCTCTCGTCCTTTTTCATACTATTTCACATTCTTTGCACATGTGCTCCTGCTTTCTCCTCTCGTCCTTTTTCATACTATTTCACATTCTTTGCACATGTGCTCCTGCTTTCTCCTCTCGTTCCTCGTTCTCATACTCACTATTTCACATTCTTTGCATGTGTGCCTTTTGGCTTCCTCCACTTCCTATTTTCTCATACTCACTATTTCAAATGATTTGCATGTGTGCGTCTTTCGCTTGCTCCTCTCCTCCTTCATTCTCATACTCACAATTTCACATGCTTTGCATGTGTGACATCTGCTTCCTCTCGTTCCTCGTTCTCATGTCATTCTTTACGTGTGTGTGATTCTGCTTTCTTGTCTCATCCTTCCTTCTCATACTCACTGTTTCACGTGATTTGCATGTGTCTTCTGGCTTCTCCTCTCGTTCCTCTTTCACACTCATTATGCCACATTCTTTGCACCTGTGCGACTTCTGCTTTTTCGTCTCATGCTCACTATTTCACCCTCTTTGTATGTGTGCCTTTTGGCTTCTCTTGTTCCTCGTTCTCATACTCACTATTTCACATTCTTTGCATGTGTAACACTTCTGCTTCCTCCTCATCCTTCATTCTCATACTCACCTTTTTGCACTATTTGCACATGTTCCCCTTCTGCTTTCTCCTTTTGTCCTTCTTTCTCATACTCACTATTTCACACCACTTACATGTGTGCATCTTCTGCTTTCTCCTTACTTCCTCCATTCTCATACTTAATATTTCACACTTATTGCACATGTACCTCTTCTTTCTCCTCTTGTCCTTCTTTCTCACACACTATTTCACACTCTTTGCATGTCTGCCTTTTCGCTTCCTCCTCTATTCCTTCATCATACTATTTCACACTACTTGCACATGTGCCCCTTCTGTTTCCCACTCTTGTCCTTTTCTCATACTCACTATTTCACATTCGTTGCACGTGTGCCATTTGGCCTCCCCCCTTGCCCTCAATTTTGTTTACACGTGTTCCCCTTCAGTCCTCCTCGTCTTTCCTTCTCACAGTCCCCGTTTCACACTCTTTGCATCTCTACTTCCTCCTCTTGTTCCTCATTCTCATACTCACTATTTCACATTCTTTGCATGTGTGCGTTTTCTGCTTTCTTGTCTCATCCTTCTCTCACTCACTATTTAACACTCTTTGCCTGTGTATCTTTTGGCTTCCACCTCTTTCTATTTTCTCATACTCACTACGTCAGACTTTTTGCATGTGTGCCCCTCCAGCTTCATTCTCTTGTTCCTCTTTCTCATACTCACGATTTCGCACTCTTTGCACGTGTGCCCTTTTAATTTCCTCCTCTCATCCTTCTTCCGTACCACCTCCACGTGAGCAAAAGATGCATTGGTCCTGTGGGAAGAGAGGATGGTAGATCGTGCTGAGATGGCTATGACTCACTGGAACGCCCTGAGCCAGCAGGTCACAAGTCTCTGCCTTACCTGGTGCCGTGATTTCCAGCGGTTTTCACTTTTTCCTCCTCCTCTGTAGTGCAAGCAGGCAGATCTGAAAAGGTTCACCTGGTCACTTTAAAGTGTTTCTGTGGATGGCTTCTCACAGCAGTGCTGGAGGAAAATGCTCACCGTCCACAGGCCCTTCCTCGGCCTCCTCCTCTTCCTCTGGCTGTGGCCGCTCCCCATCCTCCTGATGGCATGACTCGTATTCCCCATACGCCGTCTTGTCAAATAGCTGCTCCAAGCTGTCATTGGCTTTCTGGCCAATTCCTTGCCGGGGAAAATCAGATAGGCACAGTAAGGTTTACTCTCTTCGGTCACTCGGATTACCATGGGCCTGTTCGTGCTAAAGAGTAGATGATTATTCCATAGGGTTTATGTTGCTTTATAGCGAGAATTATCACATGCATTAGCAATAAGCCTTGTACCCTGCTGCTATTTCTGGTCTAAAACAAACTATAAAGCAAAGTTGCAATGGTAAATGTTCCTTAGGTTATTTATCTTACCAGCCGATGTTCAAATTAAAGAAAAAAAGAAAAAAAAAAACCTTTAAACGGAGTGACACTCTTAAAACACACAGACTTCTAACTAGACAAATTGAACCAAAACCTGTTTTTCAGTCCAGTTCTGATTGTCAGAATGTCAGGCTCGCCTGAGGCTCCCCTGACATTCACCCATCTAAGTGCAGCCAATCAGCTTAAAGGCACGTCTTTGGGCAGCCAATCAGCTTAAAGGCACGTCTTTGGGCAGCAGGAGGAAACTGAAGGACTCGGCCGATTAGTCACGTGTCCGTTGACCCTTGAGTAGAACCCTTAACTTCCAGGGTTGTGTGTGCTGCACACTAGTTGACTCTATGCAGTGACCCCCAAGCCTACTCTCCCCTGTGTATGTGTCTGTGTGTCTCATCAAAAGCAAGCTGGAGTAGACGAAAATAGAATTTCCCCTCAAGAAACAACAAAGTCTCTCTATTCTATTCTATCATATATTTTTCTTTAAACGGGAAGACCAATCCAGATCCAGAGGGGGAAGGCAAATTGTTAAACGCTGAACATATTTTAGTAAACATTCAGCATCAAAGCAAATAACAGTCAATTATCCTATTAGCTAAGCAGGGCTCTTCCTGGGTTTGCCAAAGCACGGACTTGGCGAATGTTGAGAGCATACGCACCGGTGCAGGGGTGGTCCTCATCCGGATTCAGGCCCTTCAGGAGCATACTGTGGCTTACAAAGGTGCAGTCTGTGTCGACCGTCTCACCCTCCAATCTTGGAGGATCCACCTGAGAGAGGACAGGTAGAGGCACCCCATCACTTATCACAACAGTGAAACACCTGTGGATGGGTCCCCAAGAAATGCAATACTATACCAAACAGCAGAGGGCGCCAAACCTCTCTGAGTTACTAAACTGCTGGCCTAAAAATCGTACAGAAAATCCTGTCGGTAATTTAATCACTCTGTAGAGAAAGTGTATAGAGCTTCCTATGTCAGATCAATTACCTAAGTAGTTGATTTAAATTACTGTCAGCTGTTAAAATTATGTTGCTCTAGGATTCTTTAAAATAACTGTAGTTTATATTTAACATTTATAATCCTTCATCATACATTGTACATGTCTTGTTCATTACAGTTCTAACTGATGTTTATGATTCATGATTCATTTTGTCACAGATATATGGTGTGTTCCGGCCTGGCTAAATTTAAGCACCGTGGCGTGAGTGGGGGTGTCCATGGCGTACTGAGACAGGGCTGCCCCCGGGTCCAGGCTCCACGTCTGGTCAACCGCCTTGGATGACTTTTCTGAGGAAAGGTGTACACAGAGGAACCTCACATAAACCAAATCATTTAACACACTGTGCATAACTGATGACATCATGTTGAAGTGTCAGGTGTCTTGTGCAGAGCATGTATGCTTTATTACATCATTATCATAACAATAATTATAATCATAATAAACATCCATATTCCAAGTATTTTATCCAGTGCAACTTCATGGGAGGTGGGGAGAGGGGGGCATTCCAGATAGAATAGGGCAGGTGTGTACATCCAGAACACACACACACACAGTACACTTATGTTTTCCACTTTTATAAATGCGTGTGTGTGTGTTCTAAAAATGTTCATTGAGCTGAACTGAAAGACAGGGAATTTGCAGGTCAGCTCTGTGTGTTTGCATGTGAAAACTGTGGCCCCAGTGCGCAGTCTGTCACCCGTCGCCATGACCCCAAGCCACCAGCATCCGCTGAAAGGCCATGTGTTAACATAACCCTTCCTGGCAAGCGATTCATCAGAGCTACCCAAGAAATCAGTGATTAGGCCGAGAGGAATCCCAGGGTGCCATGTTAAACACGGACTGGCCGAAGGGCCACATGCTGATTTCGGATTGTACAGATGATCTTCAACAGCCTTAGTCGTTTACTGTCAAATTTAAAAGCTTTTTCTGCAATAATATTACAGCCTAAGTCACGCATGTCTACGAAACAGAAGCGCGAAGCTACGCCACCCCAGAAAATGTCACAGCTCCCCCGAGGTACACAGGACCAGCTGAGAGGACAAGAGGGATACCAGGATGGCAGAAGTCCACCTTTCCTGAGTGATACACTACATTCACAGTTATGAGTACAGCTCTCATTTTCCAGAACATTTCATCAACAAAGCCTGCTTCCTCTAGCAGACATGGAGATGAATCCATGATCGCATTATTCCAAATTGCATTCTTTCACATTGTCTTGCGAGCTTTAGAATTCTCATGTGAAGCATGAACTGTGGTTCTTAGCCAATCCACTGTTCAGAAACAAGATGAAACGTAAAGGGCTAAAACCAAGGGCAGAACTTTGGTTTGAACTAAATAGTCTCCACCCATTTAGGGGGACACATGATTATTGGTGGGTTGTATTAGCTGGTTTTGATTATGGGGGGGGGGGGGGGGGGGGGGCGGTTACAACCCCACATCCCCCCCATCGTAATTTACACCCATGGCTAAAGCACAAAACGTATTTTTTGTGTCCTTCTACTGCTCCACGCTTGCAAGAACTGCTACAGTGACAATAAAGCAGATGTTCCGGAGAAGACTGTAAGCACAGAGGGCATAACCTGCAGAACCTCATACTGCCCCTTATGGAGGTTCATCTATCAGTAACTAGAAGTATCCACAACATCTATTAGGGCAATTTGGGGGGGCAGTGTGTCACTGAGGGAGTTAAGCCTCTGTGTCTGTGATTGCAAGGTCGCTGGGTTGAGCCTTGCCAGAATAGTCATGGGCCCTTGAACAAGGCCTTTAAGCCCCAGGTCCAGGGAGCTGCATGCTGGGTGACCCTGTGGCTGACACCCCCACACCTGCTCCCGCCTGCATGGAGAGCAAGATGTGGTAGGTGAGAAGAAAGCTTCCCACAAGGATGAATAAATATCACTATTCAAAATTCGGCAACTAAAAACGAACAGTTTCACTAACACACAGGCCACGCGTCAGCACTAGAGCACTTGCGTGCGTATAAAGCAGGGCAGAGGCCTGCCATGTGAAATATGACGCGAGGAGAGCTAGCTGAGCTTCATGGGAAACGTGTCCTTTGAAGCACTGCTTAGAAACAAGAGCGGTCCATGAGGCAGGCGTGCCATAAGAGCGTCTGTGACCGGCATGTTCACCGTGGACAAATTATTTAAAAAATAAATAAAAAATCTTTAAAACACACCCAAAAATACATAGGCAACTGCTTTTTGGTGCTGACAATTACATTCATAGATGTATGAGTATAAATGGATGAGAGATAAACATTCCCAGTCGCAGTAAACAAAAAGAGCACACTAACTCCATTTTAATTGAAGTTTATGGCAAAAGTCAGTGTGATTTCCTTAAGGCTGATCTGCAGCCTCCGCTAGCGCCGCCCTGCCATGGGCTGCGGAGGAGTGTCCCACAAGTACCGGCAGCTCCAACAGGTCCGTAAATTCCCAGCCGCCGCCGCCGCACGCCGCCTCGCTGGCTGACAGGACCGGCAGCTGCGTCGGGGCGAGCCGTACGCGTCCCGCGCTCAGGTCCAGACATGCTGAGCATAAACCATCAGGGGCACAATGGGCTGGATTCACGAGCCTGAAAACTCACTGTCAGCACCAGCTTTCATGAGTAAACCGGAGAACAGCCAGGTCATGGATGTCAAACAGACCTGTGACACGAATGGGCTACATCCTAAGCCTGGACAAACAGCCACAGTAAAAGCAAAATCGTAAATAAATACATAGAAATTAGAAATGCAACACTGTGCTGGTAAACTATACTGGTTCCCCATAATTCCATTAAACAAAGTTTAGTGATGCAGAAAATGGCCATGATAAAGGAATGTCTCCAGAATTAATAAGAAAAAAATCATACAAATGAGTTAATAGCTGAAAATTAACTTAGTGTTTGGCCTCCAAGTGAAAGCCCATAAAAGTGATTCAGAAACGATGGTACGTATCAAAGCTACTTTAAGCCATCTGTTACCCTACAGCCTTTCATTTTTTCCAGTTTCATCAGGATGCATTAAAAATACACTTGCATAGTAAAACGTGTCGTAAAGTTCACGGTGTATTCTGTTGGACTAGCTGTCTTGTGATGTATTTAGCTAGATAGCTATTTAGCACCCAAGAGTGAATGATGTACGAACAACGCAGATTGTGGAGAAGTCCCATGCCAGAAACATGCAGCACCCAGAAGTCTTTCAATCCTAAAGCTGTACCTACACACCAATAATGCTTTCTTAATAGTTACAAATACATATTGTATTTATATACTCATGTTTTAATCCCATTGCTTCATAGTACTACAAATAGCTTGTCAAATTACATTCATCTTCCGGTGTCGATTATGCTCAAACCATAGCCTTTATGGAAAGGTTAATAAAAATATAAAATATGTTTTTAAATGCACGGCTGCGGAGGTGAAGAACCGCCAGATACACAGTTAATAAAGGCGGATTTGCATACCATCTCGTTCAGATAGGTTACCTAGGACTGTACAATATGACTGGACTACAAGTGGACTTTCATTTTGGTGTTTAATCATCAGGTATTGGTCCTCAGGCTTACAAATGGTAGTCTAAATTACCACAATTTCCTTCTTATAATTTTTAATTGTGTTCTGTTTGAAATTTTAAGTAACACTTGTCAAACTTAAAGATAATAGCACATGTGTCACGTGGTGTGGTCATGAGCCCAACTCCCGCCCCGCACCGCCAGGCTCCCGTGAAGGCCAGTACCGCACCGCCAGGCTCCCGTGAAGGCCAGTACCGCACCGCCAGGCTCCCGTGAAGGCCAGTACCGCACCGCCAGGCTCCCGTGAAGGCCAGTACCGCACCGCCAGGCTCCCGTGAAGGCCAGTACCGCACCGCCAGGCTTCCGTGAAGGCCAGTACCCTACCGCCAGGCTCCCGTGAAGTCCAGTACCCTACCGCCAGGCTCCCGTGAAGGCCAGTACCCTACCGCCAGGCTCCCGTGAAGGCCAGTACCCTACCGCCAGGCTCCCGTGAAGGCCAGTACCCTACCGCCAGGCTCCCGTGAAGGCCTGTACCCTACCACCAGGCTCCCATGAAGGCCTGTACCCTACCGCCAGGCTCCCGTGAAGGCCTGTACCCTACCGCCAGGCTCCCGTGAAGGCCAGTAACGTCAGGCTCCCGTGAAGGCCAGTACCGTACCGTCAGGTTCCCGTGAAGGGCTCTTCCTCCGCGCACATGGGTTGGGCTGCAGCACAGACATTTTCTCAGAATCCACGCTGACGCAAGTCTTCTTTCTGATTGGCTCCTCGGGGGTCTGCCCATTACATAGACAAACAGTTAAAAGCTAACCACAAACTACAGAATTATTCCGTACTGATTGCTATCCTTGTCATGTTGTATACGTTATAAATATTAGTAAGATGCATTTAGATTTGTATAGAAATTACACCCTGCCACTGTATTATAAAATCCTGGTTTGTCACTGATACAGGAAAGGAGGTAGAAACAAATATAGAGAAAAGGTAATACGAATAATTGTGAGTACATTTCAACATTAGTATTCTGAACATATTTCAGAGAATGCATTAAACAGAAAACATATTCCCAATGGTTTTTAAAATAATCAACTTCCCACAAAATTTATTAACCATATATCTTATGTAATCAATGTTCTGTAAACAACTTGGAGCATTCAACTGATTCTTACTCCTGCAAGAAATAAAACCATCTCTACCAGTACAGAGACTAGCTTGTGTCCAATATCTGTCCATTACATTCCATTGCCTATTTGTACAATGTTTCCCACCTAATCAGGTGTTTTTTTTTAGTGGTTTTTATATCTTAGCGTATGACCCAATTGCACAGAGCTGAGATGACAAAGTTACTTTAACTTTGACTTTTACTACTCCTGTTACCAAAGACTAACAGTCTACGTTCCACTAGGAATAGTGGGAATAACCTGGGCACATTTTCATGCTGCGTGGAACAGGGCAACCAAATACTGCAGTTAATGGCTGTTCATTAGGAACTCAGCACCAGAACCAAAATTCAAGATCTTGTCACCTTCACAGCCAAACCTGAATCTGCCTACAAATCCTACCTTGACATCTAATAAGTGCTGGATAATAGTTCTGATGAAGGGGGGGGCGGAGGGCACTTTGAAGGGCCCGGAGTGTAGATTCTGGTCTGGGGACCTGTTGATGGTGTTCTCCTGGTCCTCTGGATGCTCAGGCCCCCGGATGGCATTAAGGCCCTTTGGCTGGGTCACAGAAGGCTTCTCTTGGCCTGCCATGAGAACATCCTTGGCCTCAGTCTCCTTTCCCAGCTGGCAGCTGCTGGAAGGCCGGTCTGACAGATCGAGGGGCTTGTCAGGAACACCATCAGCCCTGTTCTTATGGGCTATCTTTCTTCTCTTGGAGTCGAACCCTAACAGCCTGGCCACAACCTGGTTCTGACCCGAGGTCAGTCCGGACTCCTTGTTTGGTGAAGAGACCCTGCTGGGGGTCCCGATTCTGAAGGGCGCGTTGCGTGAGTTGACCTGCGAGTTTCGCTCCATAGGGCACAGCTTATAGGTTCTCAGAATTGACGGAGAGCTGTCATCTTTGGTCTTCAGGAACTTCATTGACCTCTCAAGCACTGGAGAATTGTTCTGGGCCCGTTCCAGACCGCTGGAAGAGTCCGGAGATGTCGAAGCCTGCCTGCAACACCATCAACAAAAGATATATACTTCAAGCCTTTCAATTCAAGCTACCACACCCGCCATGAGTGTAGTCCCCTGGGGCGCTGCGAACGCTACTCCACGATTCAGCTACATGCTAATTTGACATGAACGCTTGTCAATATGAGCTGTGGGCCGAACCCATTATGGTATTGAATTTCCGCAGAGATGTATCTGGGTGTGTCCCTCCAGCTAAGAAAGTTTATTCTCCCTTGGCCCTTAAAACAGCAATACTACTATTGTCCTCTCTAATTACAATGATCATTTGACTCCTTAATTAATGTGTGCTGGACCGCTATAAAACAAACAAGTTAAATTAGCCGTGGATGCATAAATCGCAGAAATACCTGGAGCCGTTCTCGTTTTTCTTCACGAAGTACTCTTTGGTGCTGATGTTCTCCAGTGATTCCTACATCAACAGACCATAATGCACATGGTACCAGCTGCTATTATATCGACGACCCACCTAAATCACTTCTAGCTTCACTTACATGATCTGAAAGGCTATTCTTCTTAAACACATTCGTAAGACAGGTATTCGGTGACTCTTACAATGAGCTGCCCTAAAACTGATACCATCTCAAACTACAAGAACCTGTTCCACAGGAGTAACTTATATCAAATACCGGCAACAGAGAGATACAATCAGAATTTGACACAGTATCATTTTATATAACAATAACATCACTAAGTTTCTTCTTTTTTCTAAGTGAAAAATGTTCCATGAAGTGTAGCACAACGGTGTCGTTTTGAGCGTGATAAAACAGAAGAAATTAACCTAAAAGGAAATGGATGATCTGAATGCCTGACAGGTGGTGGCAGAAGGGCATGTTTTAGCCATCCTCGAGAATGAGATCAAGAGACAGGGGACGCAGATGTTCGAAACAGCACAATGAGACACGGCTGCAAGGTACGGCTGGCTTACTGCATCGTCAGGGACGTCCAGGCGGCATGTCTCAGCCACCATGGTGACGCCTGGCCCGTCGCCGTGGGATACACACCTGTCTGTGACACAAAGTGCAGACAGGGCCATGACCCTAAGAGGTGAACAGGAACAGACTCGCGGGAAAGACAAGGAACAGGAGGTCAAGGGTCAAATCATATACGCCTTCATATTTCCTATTGTAACAACACCCATTACTATCATCTGGTCGAACAACGGGGTTTAGTTTTCATGCGATTCTGTCCCATGAACTCACAACCACCCGAACATTATTCAGAGCACAGCAGACATGCAGTTCAGTTACCAGCACTGGGCACCAGAGGCTGAACATGTAAAGGGTGATGTTTACTCTGTCAGCAGAAGAAAGGTGGCACAGGGAAACTGTGCTGACCTGACCTGCCCCGCCCAGCCGATCTACTCTGCCCCTGTCATGGTAATATGCCACACCCCCACCGTAATGACCCACCCCACCCCACCCCCACCTTCAAAGTGAATGAGTGGCCTCAGGACATGGCCTGTACAGCAAGATAGGTGCAGTGGCTCCTATTGCAGCACTCAGAGGCAGTGAGGTGTGCAGAGATCCTGCACTGGTGCCTACAGGGGCTGCTGTAGCTGCGCTTTCACTGCAGCCTTCCTCATCACTGCTGCCCTGGTCACCCCAGCCGTTACCACACCAGCGCAGAAAATAATAATGACATACAAGCGAAGGTTTTAAAAGTAGCATATTTTAATTTTTTAGGCATCTTAATTATGGGTTTTCTATTGACAGTCCCTTGGAATCAAGTTGAATCAGCTTTAATTTAATTAACACATGAGTACCACTGTCCAAATTCAAACCTTACAACAAAACATGTACGGTAACTGTAACGTAACTTAAGAGGCTTTGAGTTGTGAAGTAGCTGAGGCTGCAGGAAGCACCGCAGACTGCACTAAAGCTCTCCACAAAGCCCATAATCCGCCAAGTCGTGTTTGGAGTCATGACGAAATGAGGGCCGTTCTTACTCTTAAGCGGGGAATCATCCATGGCGCAGGTTTCCGGCACCAGCACACCGTCGGCAAGGCCGCAGGAGGAGGGCATCTGGGAGGAGAAGCCCCTGCCAAGCTCTGAAGAGAACCAAGCATAAACACGACTGAACACAGGCATGGAACACGCGAGAACATGGGACACAAGATCTGTAATGCTGTCCACCAAAAACCCTGATTTACTGAATACCACACTTAGTCATTATAAAAACACGCCACCTCTGCTTTTTGCCAAAATGTTTTAATCACAAATTGTTGGTAAGACTAGTTAGCTGCAATTAGCTTTGTAAATTTTATTTCTTATTTCATGACCATGTTCCACCTGCCTATTCTGCTCCCTCCCTAACCCCGAGGAGAACATACCCGGGTTCTCAGCGTAGCGCACGTGCCGATTTTCCTTCCTGCGCCGCATCCTGTTCATGGTGGGCACGACGGGCTGATGGTGAGGGGAGTCCGGGATCACGCCCTCCTCCGGCTCTGCCTGGGCTCTCTCGCACCTTTGGGGCCGTTTGGGAAACACTGGCATGAGGAAGCATTGGAGCGAAGGTGCTGGGGAAGGAGGCGGACGGCGGCTGGGCCTCGCTGCTCACCCCGTGCTCCGCAGGCGTTCCAGCTGCTGGACCAGCTTGCGGTTCTCATCCTGGAGCTTGTTTCTCTCGTTCACTGAGATGGGAGAATGAGGAGGGCAGATAACTCTGCTAGGTGATACAAATTTTTCTGCTCCGTTATAATTTTATGGGACCACTGTTGTAAACGCGGTCCGTCGTTGACCAAAATGTTATGTGGCTCATGACTGTAAAAAATTTCTTAACATGAAATTCAGCATCACAGATGTAAAGGCAAACTATTCTTTTGCCACATCAATGTAGCTTTTTGATTCCTTTCTCAAAAAAAGTGGCCTTTCCGAGGCCAAAAGGGCGACGTTGGGTCTCTACATTCCTCCAGACAGCAGGGTTTACCGGCTCAGTGCGACAGAGCGGCAGGATCAGTCTGCCACCTTGCGGACACCAGTTTTTCTGGACGTGGAAGAAGTCATTCCTTGTATAAAACTGGAAGATGGCAGTGCTCTGCCAAGAGCAGGATGTGTGGCTGGCTGACCTGAACTTTCGTGAGGGTGTGTCTACAGAGAAGGCTTGACTGTATAGGCAGTGTAAACCACTCAAACGGCAATGAGGTGATATCTGCTGGTAAACCAACTGATATTTGCCAGGTCTGGTATCAATAAAGGAATGATGATCATACTTTATTCACCATATGAGACCAGGCAGGGATTCTATAGTTTTCCTATATCCCATCTTGCTCTCCTTCGCAGCATATACAAGTGAGCGCAGTGCTTTAGATCCAGAGGCAAGATCAGGCATTTATCCGGCACTCCTGGGCATCTCTAGAGGTTAAGCCCAAGGGCCCAACAGTGACGTGACTATTCCGCCGACCGCGGGATTTGAACCAGCGACTTTCCAATCACAGGCACAGCGCCCTAAGCTGCAGAGTGTCACGCCGCACCGCTATTATGAATAATCACAGAGTTTAATGATAATAACGTGTCTGCAAAAGTTAAGAAGTCCGGCCACCACATTTTGCTGGGCAGCTCTTAGCTCATGGATGATAACCACGCGGATGGTGTGATGGCATCAGAGGGGATCACGGCAGGCGCCACTGGGCTAGCTTAGAGCCAGTCAGCGGTGACAGTACGGTTAACCCTCCCTGGGATCGGGACGTCTGGCGGAACACCGGCGCATAAGATGGGTGTATTAAAGTGACGTTCTCATGTCACTCACTGAGTTCGGTGATGAGCCGCAGGTTCTGCTGCCTGACCTTCTCGAACTCCACCTGCTTCTTTCTCATGTGCTCCTCAGTCACGGCACAGCGGTCGCAGAGCCCCGCTCTCAGTCTGCATTGCCAGAAGGGGGAGGGGGTCACATCCCTGACACACAAACTCACACCCACAGCTCAGTTACATATATCCTGCTGAGATCCAGTGGTTCATTTCTGTCCTCTACAGATGTTTTGATTCATCCCTCTTACTGTACATGCCATCATGTGTTGTTCCTCTTTAAAGAGGGCACTTAGGGCTTTAAGATGCACCACGTTTGGGGGTATGACCATGCCAACTTAGTCTTCCCGTCAAATCAACATTTTATTCAATATTAAATAAATGTTTTTCCCTGGATCTCAGCAAGATAAACATTTTCCAGTGCCACTATTACCAAACAGCACTAAATATTCACTGAATACCAGATGGTGAGGTATTACAGTAACTATATTACTGTCTTTGTAAATCATTGGCTACATTCATTGTTGCAGGGCACAATCCGCAATTAACAATTATATATAGTTAGCTATATTTCCACTCCAGCCTTTGCAATGGGTCTCAGCTATAGAATAAAATTAAATGTTATAGTCTAGGATTCAGAGACCGGCAGACGCGTACGGACAGACCACCAGGTGGCACGGTGACGCCGGGGCAGGCACCTGTCCTCCAGCACTTTTACGTTCTCCTGCAGGGCTTTCTGATGCTCCCGCAGCTGGTGGTTCTTGCTGTAGAACTCCTCCAGACGCTGGGCATCTCTGAGGAGGAGGTTAACAGACAGACACCAAGTAGGACGACCAGAAACTGGGGGGGGGGGGGGGGGGGGGGGGCATTGGAATTTCTGACGTCTCCCAGTCACAAAATGAATGAGCCACAAACGTAGCTACGTCCTGTGACCCGCTGCGGTCCCGCTCATTAAGCACCTCCTTGTGCGAAAGCTGCATCCTGAAAGAGGTCTTTGTGAGACGCAGTATCAGGTTTGACACACAAAACCAGCCGCAGCGGAAGGTCAATAAGGAAACCCACTTTTTTTTTTTTTGGTTTAATCTTATTATATCTGCAATGACATACTTGTATAATGAGCAGAGAAGAAATAATTGAGCTCAGCGGAAAGGGTGCACTAAAAGTCACAGAGGCAGCGAGGCAATCATTTAAATCACCACCCCAATTTAAACATTAAATAAAGCACTGTGAGGGATCTTAGTGTATTTTTAAACTCAGTTCCTGAACAAAGTTCAGGTGAAATGGGGAAAACAATTAAAAAAAAAAAAAAAAAAACAAATAACTATAAGAAAGACTGAAAAAAGTAATGACTTTGACACTGAAGGATGATAAAAGTGTCCTCCTAGCCCTGCAGTACTGCATATTTATAAAGACAGAGACTACAGCAGCAATGAAATACTATGGGAAACCTGGTGCATTCCAGAAATGATTCCTTAAGCCCTACAAATTATCATCAGGCAAAAGATGGGGAAAAGGTTTGGAAAAAAGGAGTGCTGTGCTCAGCCCAGTTTCAGTTAGATGCTCGGAGAAGTGAAATCAAAGTGAATCAGTCCTGACCTCACAATACAATCTGATTTCAGTTCACAAGTGTCCAATTTCATTCAATTTCAAATCCACTCAATTCGATTTATGATATATGATTTCTTTTTGCTAAAACATTTAGAACAATTCTTTGAGAATCAATTCGACGTCAAAGATGAACGAAGGTCAATGTCAAACAATGGAGTTTTTATTTAACCAACAAACAAAAGTGTACTGTAGTTATAACAATGTCCTTTACCATGTAATAACAACCTTTTCTGGTTAATTGTAAGTAAAATTCGGCGAAAATATGCTCAAGGTCACAGAGAAAAGGCATAAATAAAGAAGATGGCATTTTGTGAAACAATATTGAATTGTCAAAACCAGTATCATGATTAATCATATTTGTTTGTTTTCCCCACCCCTATTCAAAATGTGTTACATGATATATATCAAAAAGCATAGTGAATATTCTGAATATGTTGAACAGCAGAAATGTCAGACTTACAAACATCGGTCCTTTTTCAGCTTGTTTATTTTTGCTTGAAGTCCTGAGCATAAAAACAGAAAAACAGTAATTAGTTATTCCACTGTAAAAAATCTGTATCATGACAAACCACATGGCCATTACTGGATGCCACAACACACACCCTGAAATACAAACGTGGAAGAATTAATTTACTTATGTGCTATAAAACGAGCCACAGTGTTTAAAACTCTTCCAATATACAGAGAATCTCCATGTCATCTGTTTAAGCAAGGAAATCTTAAATGGTCCGCCAAAATGGTTACTTTCTATTTATCTATAATCCGAATTGAGTCAAACGATTGTGTGCTTAATGAAAACCTCCAAGATGTTAACTAAATGGCCCAGTCACTAATGAGGTAACCATACACCCTGCACAGAAGGGCTCTGAATGAGGATGTGATATGGGCAGACAGGTGGAATCATGGGAAAAGATGGACTCCAGTCTGAGCTGAAACACTCTTTTCATGGAAAGGAACTACTTTTCATCTCGGGGGGCCCATTACAGCAGCTGTGAGAGCCCAGCAGATCGGAATCATGACTGAATGAGAAAAGGAAGGGGAGAGGGTTGGGGGGAGAAAAAAAAAAAAAAACTGTTCCCTTTTCACCAAATCAATTATGCAGGTGCAATTAAGCCCCCTGAAATGTGCACTTTAATCTACGCCCACGCCCATGCAAGAGAGCAGAGGGGGCGGGGGGGCATGTACACAAAGCCAAGCCTGTGCTCGCAGGCGGTTCGAGTCGGACCCGAGGCAACCTGAGCCCGGGGGGGAGCGGGCAGCGGGGCGACTGGGCTGTGCCATGTAACCCTATCTGCCCCCAGCCGGGGGGGAAACACAGTGCGTCCCATTGAAGGGGGCAGAAAAGCTACGGCCGGGCATGAGGATGCAGACATGTCACAGTATCGTTACCCCTGCTTTGGACATTAATGTGTGTGTGTATGTATACAGGTATATTCATATGTATATATCGTACATACAGTATATACGCACATGTACATTAACGAGGAGCTGCCGACAGCGTCTACGCTCGCACCTTGCACCTCGCCATCATGGCTCTCCTTTAAGCGCATCCACAGCTCCCTGAAGAGGTCACACGGCACGTCGCTATGCCTGCTGGGGCTGCCACCGCCACCGGCGCCGGAGCTGCTCATCTCTCTGCTCATGCTTTCACTTCTGGGCCAGCGGGAGCTCACATACCTGGGTGACTCGGGTGCGAAAGGCGGGAACGGGGGGCGGGGGGATGGCCGGGGGCGGGGCACTGTGACAGGGGGACAAAAAAAAAAAAAAAACATATGCATTTATAAGGGAGGCGAGAGTTAGACAGGAACACGGGGACAACTGAAGCCTGATGCATATACACATGCATGTGATATGATGGCCGTGTGTGTAGAGACGGAAAAACACCATATAAGACAGGAACATGGGATAAACTGGAGCCTGATAGATGCATACATGCACTCTTTACATGCAGTTTTGGTCACATGATGAGCATGTGTGTAGACACAAACATACGCTCGCGCGCGCACACACACACGGTTTGCATGAACTTCTTAGCAGAAACAAAGGCAGCACCTTCCACAGCTCCCATTGAGAATGCCCAGTGAGCGTCAAACTGGTTCACCCTCAAGGTCTCCAGCCTCCAGCAGGGTAGCCACTTATTTCTGTGTTTCTCCAAACTAAACACAGATTACAGTTCAGCACCTGCACTGTGCAGAAACACACACGCAACACGGAAGAGCAGATTTGCTGTGGGTGGCCCCAGCACACCTGACTTTGATTAGAGATAGCTATTGCTCGGGTTACAGCCAGACTCTAAGCCTCATTTCCAAAGGGGGGGGGGGGGGGGTCATCAAGCATTCTCAATAATCTTCCCCCTACTCCAAGCCCCCTCCTCTCTGTGACGGGGCGAACATAATCCCACCTCATTAGCGTTCCATGCAAAAATGCTTGAAGCACTTTCATAGAGTGAGACACCCTGTGCCAGGCTCTGAACAAGACCGGGAGCCAGCAAAATAAACTCTGGCCCAGATCCGGACTCTCGGCACATCAAAGCAGACCGGCGTCTCCTGCCTGCCTCCGGGGGCATTAATGAGACACCCCACGGGGCCGGACACTCACTGCCACAGCCTCTGCGGCGAGACAGACCCCAGAGCCTGCCTCCGTTCCTGGTTTTCTCCACTGCTTCCATCACGCGGATCACTCTGGACAATCATTTACCAACAGAGTACATGCATGTAACTTTTCCAGTATAAGGAAAACTGGCTCTAAACTCTAAACCAGCCCTACTCCTGCTGCGAGTTAGTTTAATTAACATTTCAGATTTTTCCTCTCTCATACAAATGAGAGACATGGACAAGCTTAAAAATGAAAAAGCTAAAAATACAATATAATCATTCATGCTTACAAAAAGTATAAATAAATGAATGGAAAAAAAAAAAAAATATATGAGTTACCTCTACTCACCCTTCTAGAAGAGGCTCTCAATTTAACTCAGTGTGGAAAAATTCCGTTTCCAAGAACGACAAATTCAGAGTTTAAGTGACAGGGACATCCCATGGAGAGGCAGCGAGAGAGAGACAGATGTCTGGAAGAGGACAGCTGCCTGACTCTGTAGATCGGCTCTCCCCTGCACGCTATATAATGTGCAACAGAAAACCTAATATGCCTTTCATCTAACTGGCCGGGCAGGTTTTTACATTCCCTGGGACCTGGGATCATACCAGAATTTGTTGGCATAAGAGGCTGGAAAAACCGGTTTGCCAATCAAACAGGAACCGGTCCTGCCGGGTGTGCTTCAAAGACGGGGTGGGGGGTGGAGGACGAGGAGGACGTGTAGAGGCCCGATGTACGGAGGACGGGCTGGCTGTAGCAGCTCTGTCTCACACACGCCCTTCTGGCAGCGGGGTGCGGGACGACGGAGGAATGATGTAGCCTGCAGCTAGCAAAGACACGCAAGGCTCCCCAGCAGACACAGCCCAGCCCAGCTCGGTGCAGGTCAGAGGGGGATTAAGGGCGCTGTGTCATCCGCACGGCCTCCCTCCAGTTCAGACAGCACACAGAGAAGAATTAACCAGCACAGAGCAGAGCAGAGGGAGAGCCCCATTTCCCCAAAACCATGATGAAGCCCTAACCATTTACAGCACATTTAACTTACCGTTTGCCATTAAGATCCGCATCCGACTGAACTTGGCCTGCATGCTTGTGCACGCAGATTTAGTCCTTATAAAGCACCCTGACTGAGACCGTCTCATTACACCTTTCTGTACTGGGGCGCTGCTGTGGATTTGATACTGTCAACGCAATATGGCCTCTGGTACTTAAGCAGCAAGTCCTGAACAAAGTATGGTTGGCGGAAGAGTGGATTCATTATAGCCACATAAAGTGGAGAAAATGAGAGAAGCTAAGTGACATCAATAAGGTGCCAAGAAAGCACATTTACGCTGCGCAGTAAATACCAATCAGTCATTTACTCAATATGGAGATTAAGCCAGCAGAGTATCAACGTGTAGAAAGAGGCATTTCTGAAGGGGGAAACCTTCAGTAACCATCAGGACATATTAGCACAGAAGGTACCTAAACACACACCAAGAAGGAAGCAGCTCCTCCAACTCCTCCATCTCTAAACGAAGCACCACTTCACTGTCCTCTCCTTTACTATTAAATTAACCTACAGGAATCATAGCTACTGATCACTGTGCCAGGTAAAATCAGAAGACCCTATAGATTACAGAATATTATACAGTCAACATGGGGTTAATAACCTACGAAGCATATACAGCTATAGAACATATGGTGAAAAATTTGTTGTGAACATCATGGAGATATATTCATCATGACATCTACACATTTAAGTTAAAAAGTGAAACATTTATATGGAAATTTCAGCACAGTGCAGCTGCAAAAATACTTATCACAGGCAAAACATCTTAAGGCTTAAACAGATTTGCTAAAAGAGCCAGAGACTTCACTCTCATTTAAGGTCAAGAAAACAGAAGTCTCTTTGGGGAGGCTTTTCAGTCCGTAATCAATAGTTTACAGTCAAGCTTTGCAGTTCTATGATCCTAATAAATATTCAGCGCTTACATAGAATTGATCCATGAACAGATGTGTTAACAGGAAACAAAAACCTCAACTACAGCCCTTTGTCACCAACCCACAAGCAAACTGAGGCGTGCCTAATCTAGTCTGTGTACATCTAGACTAGGGTTAATGAAAAATTCTAGATGGGTAGGGAAGGGGAAATCCGAATGTCAGTGTGTGGCTCCTTAGCCATAATAGTGAGAGAAAATCTCACTGCCATCAAAGACAATTCACTGCATTTACATCAGCGCATGACAAACCCCTGAAGAAAGAGTGCACTGTCATAACTGTGCTAGGTTACAGGTCTGAAAGAACCGACTCTGATGAGGTGCAGAAAACCAGCAGCCCGGCTCTCCGAAATATTTATGCCGCCAACAAGTGGGCTGATTGTTGGCGCTGGTCTTGTAAATCGCCTGAAGAAAGTGCAGCAAAGGAAAGGAGAGAATGGCTGCCATTGACGCTGCCCCAAACTGGACACTATTCTGCTGAGAGGTTCAGCGAAACGCCGGCACGTCCCGTCTCTGTGACGACAGATCATACGGAATCCCTTATATACCAGTAGGCCAAAGTTTCCAGTAGAACCAAATACCTAAAAACAATCCAAAAACACATGCAAATGCAATGAAATCTCTACATCTCTACAATGATAGCCTGTGAAAATCCTGGACTAATACTACAGTTTTACACGCATTCATATCACACTTTAGTTTCAGCTAAAGAACAACAGATTACAAGGACCTGAGAAGCGACCCCCCACCCCACCCCATGTTTTGTACAGAAGTGGATAGCCGCAGTATTTAAAGCATGACTCCCAATGTCTCTGCCTAGCTTGTCTCAACTTGCAGAATAGGGTTTGGGAAGCAGGCAGCTTCTCTGTCTGTTTCCAAGAACAGCCCCACATTCTTAATAAAAAGAAAAAAGAAAAAATGGATCACTGAGTTCTTGAGCATAATCCATCAATCTGCCCTATATGACTACAGCTGAAAAAGGCTACACAAGCTTCAATTTACATTTATGTAGCAGCTGCTTTTATTCAAAGTGAGCAGCATTTTTTGAGAAAGCAGGAAAGCAATTGGGGGTTACAATGAAAGCACCCTGCTGACCCTGGCATTCGAACACACAACCTTCCGTTCACAGGCACGGTGTCCTAATCCGCTAAGCCGCACACCAGCCTGCAGCTACAGGGCCTCAAAGCTACACCAGAAGAGTCCCATGTGCCAGATACCCCACATACCCGCATCATGGAGCCTCCATCCAGCATTCACCTCTCTGTGGGTCCCCGTCTCTGGGGATAGTGAGGTTACTACAGAATCTGCTATCAGTTAAAGTACTGCTGCTCTGCCACAGTCAAAGACACATCATAATAAAAGAAATGAATGCTGTGATAGCGATTAGGACTGCAAAATTTTTTTTTTTTTTTTTTTAATAATTGGTCACGTGATCCAGAAATCAACTAATCAAATAGTTCAGCCAAAACACAGGGCATAAAGAAAAGTGCAAATGCTTTAATTAAAAAACATCAAGAGCTATTTAAGTTACAGCTGTAATACATTTTTTCAGTGTAGAGAATCTCAGTTTAAAGTGACAGTGTGTCATAGAAACAAACATTCACTTTAAACTTGCTAATGATTGTACTTCATGCCGCCACTATAACATGAAACATCGTCTAGTCACTCCATAAATGTATGTGAAGTATATTGTCTAGTCAATGAGTAAATGTTAATATGTTGCAATATATCGTTTAGTAAATGTGTAAATGGAGCACCATAGGGCTCAGGGAGACGACATTTCTTCCTGTATGTATACATGTATTTTCATGGGTTAAATAACTCCAGGATCCTGTGACCCAGGAGAGTTAGGATGCCGCACATGAGATCAGAAAGCTGCTGGTTCAAATCCCGTAGTTGGCAGAGTGATTTCTTCATTGGACCTTTAAGCAATACCCTTAACCCCATCTGTTCCAGGGATGGACTCTGCTTTCTCAAGTGTAAGGCGAGCAATAGATAAATGTAAACACTACCCTCACTCATTATGTCTGTAAGGTGAACTGCAAATCCCAGTCTGAAATGAACCAACACCACGCTGAGGTTTTTAGTTAAGGGTTAAGACCAGACTGATGAAGCATGTAGCATGAAGCATGAAGACGTCAAGCAGGAAGAGGACATCAACAGTGAAGGTATAACGTTGACTGACAGAAGAATGATCCCCCTAAGGTAGCATTTATCCAAAACTGACAGAAATATGCTCTTGGCAGTCAGTTTAACAATTATGAAAGACTTTGGACTTCATAGAGAAATACAGCTTGGGATGCAAGTAAAAAACTGCTTAAGGTTTCACTGCCATCACGTAAAAATGTAATATGTGGGACGCAATGTGTGATGGCATATAAAATGCTTGGAATAACATTTCTGCAGCAGCTAGGGCAGACTGTATACGGGGCATGCCAAATTTCTGATTAATCTGTAAAGCTGGTATGGTCTCTGCATGAGTGTGGATGTCCTTAGGGGTAGCTCGGGGAATGCGTGCCCTGCGATAGTAACGCACTTCCAAGGTTAGGCTTCAGGCTCTCCATGATAATGGATGGATAACTTGCCACCAAGAATTAGCAGCTTAGACTGATACCTTCTCCCAGAAAATAATGCATAATGAAGTGGGAAAAGGGCCTACATAAAAAGGTCAAAAGGAAGCACAAGCCTCACTGTGCAGGCATGGCAAAGCAGCAGCTGCTAACTTCCGGAGACATAGTTGCTTTAGTAATATATTCAGCAGATTGCCAAAGATACAAGCATGAAAATCCATATACGGTACAAATCAAAGTAAACAGTCACTATCTTTTATTCTAGCAACTGACCCACTTCAGTGCTAACAGAGCAAAACAAAAACAAAAAACAGCCTTGGTTTATAGCGGTAGGCAATAAGGCAATAAGGCAATAAGGCAATGAGCGACAGCCGGGGCAGGGAGAAGGCCTGGCTGGGGCACAAGGAGAATTTCATGCCCACCGGCTATGGATGACACGGCTCCCTGCTCCTCGCGTTACAGCGTGCGGCCCACGCAGCGGCTCCAGGCAGCCCGCAGTCACCCTCACGCCAAGACCGGTTCCACACCCTGCCTTCCCGGCACCAGCGATGCCTCAGCCCTGCTCCGAGCAAGTGGAGACACGATGCTCGTTAGCTCCCAGCTTTTAATGCGTGTCCGCTGATAGGGGTGAGAGATCTCATTAAAAACTTCATATTTTCTGAAGAGTGATGTGCTAAAACTCAGCATTAAACATCTGCCGTTCGGTACGACTCGACTTAAACAAGGGAATCTAAAAGCTCCTGTTTCTTCTCCCCAAAAGAGGTTCGGAATTATCGTTATAAGTTTAAGCTGCACAAAAAAAAAAACCTAATAATTAAAAATAACTTCAATGTATAACATTAGGCAAACTCCACAACTCAAGAGTAAGAAACTAGAGCAAGAAGTGGGTTATTTGTCCTAAATTAGTGAAATTTACTATGTAAATGATGTAAACCTCCAAGTTTGAATAATCATTCTGAAGAATAATGCGGAATTTGCAGGTCTTCAGTACACACCTATTTGGGATATAGTTCTATAAAAACTGGTTCCCAATGAAGCACAAACATAATATTTCATACTTCAAAAAATATTTTATATTTTTGGTGTTCTCAGACTGGCACTGTGCTTCGATAGTCTGAAAACATTCAGAACAATCTGAATATTTTTTAGAGCTTCATGCTTAATAAAAACAGAACAGCATGAGGAAAATACAATGTTTTTTATTTGACAAGTGCAAACAGGAAGGGGGTGAGGTGATATGTGATCTAAGGTATCAGGTGAGACAAGCCTCCACCAGCCTGCATGCTAACCTGCCACATTCCAGAGCTCCAGCCATCAGAAGCACATCCTCTTACTCAGAGGTAGCCAGCCTGGGTTAGGATCTACAGAACATTACAGGGCAAAAGGAGTCTTTCAGACAAACACTTTCTCCTTCCAATGCTAATTATGAAGTGCTTAAAATATGCAATATGAATGTGGGGGCAGTGTGTGGCTCAGTGGATTAGGACTCAGAGCGGAAGGTCACCAGTTCAAATCCCATGATGGCAGAGTGATTTCACTCTTGAAAAAGGCCCATGTGATTTTCCCCATGTGATTTTTCTCAATTGTACATCACTCTGGATAAAAGTCAAATCAAGTCAAGTGGACTTTGTCATGCCAGCCACACATCATTTGCCCAGGACCACGGTGCAACATAAGACACATGGGGAGTTCAATTGTATGTACATGATTACAGGGGTAAAGTACACGAGTGCAAACATGAGGGTTGGACAGAGACCACACAGTAAAGGAGATCTGCCAAATAAACAAATTAATGCAAATGAATGTAAAATAGAGCTGGTGTGATTAATTGATTAATTACGATTAAACAATTAAAATTTGACTTTTCTGTTACTGGCGTATATGGCGGAAGGAACAGGATCCAAACAGGAAGAGAATGAGTCAGCTGTGTCGGAGCACTTGAAATTAAAAGTGAATAAACATGCAGCCATCACAGAATTTAAACATCCTAACAGCATGACTGCAAACGGCAACATCTTGAAAGACAACATCCATGGACCCAATAATGTAAGGTTAACCACAGATAAGTTACATGCCATTTAGCCTCTTGGGGTAGCCAAGCCTCCCTTTGTAATCACCTTGACAAATTATTTAGCTTAATTTATTTTTCTGTATCTCAACATTTGATTTTAAGCAATAAGTATTGTGATAGTTATACAACAAAAAACAACTTAAAAATGAACTCAAAATAAACTACAGCCAAACTAGCTTGCAGTCTTGTTGCTGGTTGAACCGACACAAAGCATTGTCAACTATTCATTTTTTCTCACTTTCCTCAATCTCTCCATGGAATACAAAAGATTTACATAAAGTAGAAGATAAAATGTCTTTTGGATACCAGTTCTTGTTCACTCTTCTCCTCCTCACTCATTTTATTAAATTTCTCACAATCACACCACACTGTCCATGCAGGCCTAGTGCTGAGGGCAACACTGTGGGTGGTTAAGGTTACCACCTAATCCATGCCAGGAAGGACACTTTCAACTACTTCAGATTTTACAAACTACTTTAAAACTGAAAGGCTCAGCTAAATTGTTTGGTTCATCTTATACTTTTGCTGGTTTGTTTCCTTGATTGAAAGATTCATCCAGCTGTGTCACATTAAGATTAGTGACACGTCCATAATTAAAGTAGACTGACCAATCAGCCCCCAGCAAAAACTCGTTACTTAAGTGAAATCCAGGTCCTTTTAATTGAAAAAGCAGCTTACAAATCCAGCCCTAATTCAAAGGGTTAAAGGAATCAAGGCTATTGAAATCACTGTCCTCGAGGTCTGAGCACTGCTAATTTTGCAGCCTTTCTTTACCTGTGAGCCAGGTGTGAAGCCTCTGGCCAATCAGAATCTGTATTTGTTAAACTAAGTACCTGGGAGAACTGTAAACAAGGCCTGGGTTTGGAAGCAAGGGCCAGATCCGAAGAGCCCTGAATTAGGGGGTAGGTAGCACTGTCACCACGCACCAGCTGTTTGTGCGTGTGGGTTTGCATGTTCTCCCTGTGGGTACATGGGTTTAAGCTGGATCCTCAGGTTTCCTCTCACAGTCCAAAACCATGCAATTTAAGTAGGGATGCACCAATAGATCAGCGACTGACCGGATTTTGCGATACAGCACTTCATTTACATTTATCTAGCAGACATATTTTTCCATAGCAACACAAATGTAAGGCAAATACCGAATTATTAAACATGCGTGCTGTCAAGGAGTCGACAAATGCGGCTAAGCAGAGCTTCCAATGAAGGCCTAGTTACTAGTGCACTACTTCACACGATTATTATAACGACAGAGCAAACCGGCAAACGCATATCATACAATAAAAAAACCTTTCAGCAAGCAAAAAGGTAAGTTGAATAGTAAGTATCACAAAAGGTTTAGACTACTAATTATTAAACCATGGAAATCAGGGTGGGTAAGGGTCAGGATCAGTATCTTACATGATTATTAATACTGACAGTGTGTCACAATAACATTGACAGCCCTAATGTAAAATAAGGAAATTACACATGCCTTGAACAGGACCTCGTCGGTCAGTCTGTCTGATCGCGACATCCTCAAGAGCAGCAATTCAGTTAATCGTACTGTCTAGTGTTGGAATACAACGCTTAGGCCTATATGGAATGGCTTATTTCTCAGAGAAATCAGCTGATCTATTACAAACAACAAATTTCAGTACAAACACAAGAACCTTATTTTTATGTTGGACTACATGTTCCTTGTGAATTATTGATAAGCAGTATGCACTTTATAGAAAGAATTGTACTAGGCTACAACTGCATTATATTACTTTCCAACAGCTGTATGGAAATGTTTACCAAGTTAGCACGTCAACGTTGCAAATGTTACACTATTTCCCCCGAAGTTCATTGTTAAGACAAGCACCAATGTCCTTCCATGTCCAAATTTCCTGCAATTTGAAAACATACTATATATCCCACAAATGAGGTCATTTTCAAGAAACTATAGGCCAACAGAAAAAGTTAGCATTTACACAGCACTTTAGACCAAATTCAGCTAAAAGAACACAGAAGCATTTGTTTTGTGATTTTAAAAGGAGATGTATAAATTAAATTCTATATTCTACTGATATTCTATATTTTCACTATAACTGCAACTTTACCGTGCCAACATTAGTTTAATGATCAACGGGTTGCGTTTGAAGTTAGAAATATTAAATCGTTAATTCTGTATAATTTGTAAATACTTAGCATGAATAAATATGAGTGTTTAATATACGATTCTGGAGAAGAGTCTATAGTTAGGGCGAAGGTTTGGTTTCGACACAGGGACCAAATCAGCCCCGAACCCCCCAAACACACACGCTGCTCCAACTGTACTGGTAGGCAGATATCCCTACAGTCCATACCCAAATCTACGCCCTTTGTCTATTTTCTATTTTTTTAACTGATTCAGAAAAGTCGTTGGAAACAAGCAGAAAATCGGGAATATTAAGAAATACAAACTTTTCCCTCGTCGTTTTCGTGGTAATGACGCAAAACGCAGCAGATTTTAACAGCGAGGCCAATGCAAACTGCGCACCGGAGCGCGGCCCCCCACCGCCACCTGCCGGGAAGGACATAAACTACACCCTATAGCCGCATATAACGACCAAACAGCCACCCCACAATGATCATTTAACATCTACTGACAAACTGGTTAAAGGACAAAAGCCGCGTAGCATTCAGAAAGAATGAGATCGGAAGCCATTAGAGTATTTTTCTAATTTTATACTATTTAATAAACACTGAGACACTGCCTTCAGCTGTCTCACGCATCTCACATAGGGGAAGGCACCTCCAGATATGCTAGTTTTCGGATAGATTATCAGGAGTTTTTAAATAAGATTTAAATAATCTTTCACAAATTTCAGCTTTCATTCCTACATCACCGTCACTCGTGATTAATTCAGTATGTTCTGTCATACAATACACATCACTATTCTCACCCAAACCACGTAACTACTGAAACTAACCAAGGCCTAAAACTGGTTTCAATATATTTGCCCACAGATATAACATAAATAGTGCATGACAAGGAAAATGGAAAATATAATATGAGTGGGAGTGTATGGTCAGACGTAATACATCAAACCGTATCTCATCCTTTTTTCCACTTGCTGGCTGGCTATAGTTCAGCATTGGTTCACACAAGTACTTAAGATGTTAACATTATGTTAAAACATGCTGCCACATTGAACAAGCTCGCAATTTTAGTTTACCGACAAAGCAAAGCGTAGAAAACGCCATTGTTATTTCGCAAAGTACTTAAGTTACAACTAATGAGCGGACAACCCTTAACATGCAGAAGAATAATGTTAATTGTTCCACTTTTAGCTGTCAAACCAGTACATTCACTGCTGTAGCTCACATATTACAGTGAGACATATTAAAGAGTTCCTAAGAACCCTGCACATATGCAAAGACACGACAGATACGCGCCGAAAACTTTAAACTATTACGTGTGGCTTACTAATTTATCTAAAAAATAGAGTTTTATAAATAAAATAACCATTACCATTGGCTTTTTTTAAGTTACTCTGCTGAACATACCCGCAACTGCAGTGCGCCTCGTCCCTTTACATTTCGCGCTTTGCGGTGTATTATGGGAATTCAACACCGGCTTCCGCCTTGTCTTAAAGCCACAGTTCCCCAATTTAATCTTCGATCCTTTTTGCGGAACTGTGTGTGCTTTTTGTATGGGGTGGTACAGTGGCTGCGGCTTCTGCTACACATGCTGTGGTTATCCAGATGCTGTTGCAACAAATAGTACCAAACAAACAGAATCAGAAAAGGCCACAAAATTGTCAACTGAACAATGCAAGACCTCTGCTAATTTATTTACAATCCATTCATTTAAATAAACTAATGTTTCCCAAACCAGTCCTCGGGGCACACTGGACAGATCCACATTTTTCAAGCTTGTAGAAACTGGGGTGTACCGCCCACTGCAGTATTTAATCTGGCTTCACCTCCTGCCCAAAAAGATAGATCATTATCCTTATATTTAAATTAAGCTGGGTCTGCCTAATATCAAATTCTCTCCAATCCCATTGACTGCATTGCATATTTCCCAGGACTGAAAAAGCAGATACTGAAAGTAGCTGTCTGGATACATCAATATGGTGCAGTAGTGCACTGGGGACCAAACTCACTACAGGCAGTGCTAGTCACCCAATTAGGTGGCACATCGGTCGCACCATCTGAGGCAAAGTGAAATTGGGCAGTGAATTTTGCCAGGGGGCGCCAGTGGTTTCCTATATCAGGGCCCCCTCAGCATTTAACTCCTCAGGCTTCACTCCACATCAGCTTCAACTGGTACCGACTTCAGGAGTGGTGGTTCGATTTCCACCCACACTTTGAGTGTCTTTACATGTGCTACATGTCCTGTGTTGCGTGGGTTTCCTCACACAGTCCAAAGAAACATTGTTAATTATCAAATTAGCATCTTTAAATTGCCCATTGGGCATACAACTGGTGATAGACTGGCATCCCAACCAGGATGTACTCTTGGCGCCCTCTCCTGGCTGGGATAAGCATGTGGATGGATACACACACATGTGCAGCATATTCTGTTTTTACAAATAGTGTTGAGTAATATTTCTTTGAATATTTATCATAACATTACAGTATTTACAGTAATATGTTGAGCAGTTTGTGTTCTGACATCTCCTTAAAGTTGCTTGGCAGAAATCAGTCTCCTCGCTGAAATCAAACTGCACTGCCAAAGAGCATCTTTGTTTCTCAATATTTGAAATCAACATGAAATGTATGAATTTGGCTGGTTTTCCCAATGAGGGGAAAAAAAACAAGTGGAATTTTGCAACACTGCAAAACATACATCAGGCCCCAAAACAGTCACTCTTGTATTACCAACCTGGATGTTTTCTCTCTCCAGATCTGTCATAGGTACATGACTTTTAAATGTTGCTGATTTGTTGTCCAGCCTGTTTTTTTATGACTTGTCTTGGGAATTGTCTTGGGGTAGTTTGTAGCTCAGTTGAATCAATCTGTGTCTGTAGTCAAAATGTCATGGATTCAAATCACACGGCTGAGTAATCCATCACGGTTGAGCTCTTGAGCCAGAGTCTTGACCTTAAATGCTTCATGGATGCTGGCTTTTCCTGCTCTTCACCTCTGTCTTGCTTTGGCCAAAGGTGTGTACTAAACCAGCGCTTGCCAAACCAGTCCTCAGGGTAAGCTAGATGGATCCACATTGTATCCTAGTTCTCAGCACACCTGTAAGATATTTAGAGCTCCTGTTTGCTTGAGTCAGGTGTTCTGGGAACTGGGATAAAACAAAAATGTGGATCTGTCCAGTGTGCTGGAGGCCTGGTTTGGGAAACATTGGTTTAAATAAATGGATTGTAAATAAAATTACCAGAGGTCATGCATTGTTCAGCTGACAATTTTGTGGCCTTTTCTAATTCTGTTGAGATGTACTATTTGTTGCCACAGCATCTGGAAATCCACAGCATGTGTAGAAGAAGCATTTGGACTTGGACTGCACCTGAAATACCCTATGATTCCCATAAGGAACATATTCCGCTATGTTTGCTGGATCAGTCTTATGCTCTTACAAAAATGGTGATTCCTTTAGAAAAATAATAGCTTCTTCCTTTTTAACTTCCCAAATGCAGAGATTTTGCTGTGACTGGATGGCTTACATTTCCTCCACCATCAGGCACTGGGCTCTTTGAAAGCGAGTGCTGTCCTGTCATTAGCTTCACACATCTTCTTCCTGTTCATCCTTTGTTATTGACACTGATTACTGAGACAACGGTGCCAACAGAGGTACTCTAACACTTCCTCATTTTCTGTCCTCTTTCCCTTTTACGACATACTTTTAAGATTTCATCTGTAACTCCCCGAATATGCTGCTCCTCTCCCTTAGAATTACTGCTTCACCAACAGGGGTGGATTAACCTCTCTGGGGGCCTTAGGCTGACATGCACCCCCCCCCAAGCAGGCCACTTGGGATATTTATTGGAGCTGAAAGACAAACATGAGAGAATTAAAAATGATGTAATGTCAATAATCCACTAATTAGCATGCCCAGTGCCGGCAATAAAACTTACCGATTGGGGAGCATATTGCCCCAGCAGCTTAATCAGTGAGCATAAGAGATTTTACCACCCCCCTTCCCATTGTCAGATGAAAATGCCATTTGAACATATTAAGTTCAAACATCCATCCATCCATTTTATGTACCCACTTGCCCAATGCTGGGTAGCAATAAAAGTGAATTATATTGTAACGTTCTGTCTATCCATCCATTTTCTACACCGGCTATTTCAAACTGTGCTTTGTCTTAGTCATATCAATATGTAATAATTTATCATCAATGTATTTTGCCATGGCAGGGCATGATGGAGGTATGATCCACAGTGCGGCTTACTAACAAACAGGGAACTTAATTAGAACAGAACACAAACATAAAACAAAAGGGACCGTGAGGAGTAAAAACCTTTAAGGCAGGTAGGCTACACAAGGAAAAACATAGGTTGAAAATACAACTGAGGACATGCAGGAACCAAACACAATGAACAGAAAACAAGTGTATGCACATTAATACTCACAAAGGTAACAAGGACTAAACAAGGAACAGGTGTGAGCTATTACAATCAACCAAGCACTAAAGACTAGGGGCAACAAGAAGCAGGTTTGGGTCATTAACAGTAAAGCTATGAAGAATCAGATGTAGGTCAATTAACAATCACAAAATACTCCAACACTAGGAAATGGGCGACCAGCGACACATGCTGGCCATTCAGCGAAACGACAGAGCAGGGACTGATCCTGACATATTTATTGTTTTTTATGTTTAGTGTAGGATAATCTAGGCATTAATCCACATCTCACCAATGTTATCTACAGATATTGTAGAAATGTTTTAACTGTCTCTGAAAAAGTGCTCACCAGGGTATACTTATAACAATTTTTACTTTCTAGTAAGTGTTATAAATGAAAGCTCAATTGCAGCGCATGACAGCACTGTATAACAATTAAAAATACATTATAAAGATATATTTGAAAAGGTAGATTTTTACATTATCCTTTATTAAATTCTTTTAAATTAAAAACACATGTGTCTTTTTACTAAGTAATCAAAACATTCTTCCTTCTTTTTATCTCCCTTTGTTCCTCGCTACAATGTCCACAGTGAGGCGCTAGCATGCTTGTTCAGTGAATCACACTTACAGTACACTCTGTCTCATTGGTCATTCGATGCTTGCCTGTTATCAGTTTATGCCTTTCACAAGTCTTATTAGCTGTTCTTAATAAATGTCAGATATTTAGCTGGAATTTAATTGCATAGATATAACTGTATTATATACATTTACTAAATAAATATATAATATAAAACATTACTTATACATATTTATGTATTTCGTGAAGCCTGACTTATTCCATTTTTTTGTTACATGGTAAAGGTTGCACAACCATTTTGTCAGGGTCAGCACCTGTCTGAACCCACCTTTCACATCTCCTCCCTGTTTGGTCATCAGGTGTTGCTGGCCATCTTGTCTTCCTCCATGTCACTCACCCTTCAGCCCCTCTCTGCTATGCTGCATAGCTCAACGGGCTGAGTGTGTGCTTCAGATTATGAACCTGCAAGTTGTGGATTCAAAGCTAGGAACAACCCTCACTTTTTCCCTGTTGTTATTGATTATCAGCGATTTCCTGTTTATGGAGTTTTTCATATTTCAATTGGTTCCTTGTTCCTTGTTCCTTGTCCCCTGTTTACTCAGTTTTCCTCGCTGTAGTTAACCCCTAGTGTTTGTTAATTTTCCCTGCTTTCCAGTGCTGTTTAATTGTAATATGCTACACCTGTTCCTTGTTTGCCCCGAGTCCTTGTGATTGCTTAATTGGTTATGGTTCTCACCTGTCCTCAGGGGCGGATTAACGCACAGGCTAGATATGGCTTAAGCCTAGGGGCCCCACGTGTGCCAGCCTGCAAGGGGGCCCCCATTGGCGCGGGGTTGGGGGGCCCACAGACTACTGTAGCCTAGGGGCCTCTGTGCACCTTAATCCGCCCCTGCCTGTCCTGCATTGTGTTTTTCGTTAGCTGTGTATATATGTGCCTGGTTGGTTTCTTTGATGGTTTATTGTAGTTCTACTGTGTTTTGTATTTGTGCTCAATTTCCTGGTTCTTCGTCCTCTGTTGCTTGGTTTATTTCCCCAATTTGTGTTCTGTTCTATTCTATTTTGTTCTGTTCAATAAACCCCTTTGTCTTAGAGCCATAAGTGGATTGTCACCTTTTTCCTGCCTACACCATGCCCGGCTGCCATAACATATTTGGGGATGTTACTATCATAAGTACTGTCACACTTTGGTTATATCTAGTTTGTATAGACATTTAGACTACATATATATTTGCAATTTGCAGCATTGCAGTAGGGTTTTTACCTTATACTGTACCTGTATTTCTTTATGTTTACTATCTAAGTGTTTAACGTTTATTGTCTTGTTTGTATTGGAGCAAAATGTCAAGTCAATTTCCTTGCAAGTATCACCTTATTCGGCCAATAAATCTGACAGATTCTAATTCCGATATGCAAATATATAAAACCCAAACAAAGTGACTTACACAACCTGTCACAGGAAACTCACACACATCCAAAGTACCATAGGTAATCTCACCTTTTGCACAACAGATATACCTTAAAAACAACATAATGCAGTATGACACGCTTACTAACAATTATTCTAGCTCTCGTATTTGACAAAGAAATACACACAAATCTTTGTATGCTTGATTACAGCAGTGAGGCTGTGCAAGGTGCCTGAGATTGTAGTAAAGGAGGTGTATGGGTAATATTGATTAAAGAGTTTTTACATCTCGCATTTAAGTGATGTATACTAAAGCATATTGCGATTTTTACATGTAACTGATATGTACTGACGTAGAATTTCAGATGGACAGTGTTCTTGCACATTGTAACTTTACAGCTTGTGATCTCCTGGTTGATGTAATAGTCCCATGTTTTTTTTTATTTATTATGATGGGTAATTACAAGAACCACCATTATATACTGTATGGACCTCCAAAGGTACTTTCCGTAACTTGATCATTAGTACATATAGCTTTTGATGAGCTGTTTTGGATTGCTTTGTTTGTAATGTGGGTCCAAAACAAGGTCACTTTAAATTAATTATGTTATTAGAAGAATGGTATTCTAAAGTTTTTAGAATATGGCTGTCATGCCCAGGCTGCCTGCCCCTGTTGTTCTCTCCCTAGTGTGACTTGTTTTGTCTTACCTCTCATTTCAGCCCTCGTGTGGATCACTCCAGCTGCCTCTCGTTTGCTCCCTCATCAGTGGTGTATATAGTGCCTCCCAGTCATGTGCTTCCCCAGTCCAGTCATTGATGTTGCTCCCTGCATGTGTCCCTAGACTTTGTCCTGTGCTTCAGCACTGCCCATTCCACATCTTCTTGTTTTGATCCCTTGTGGTCCTTTGAGTTTGCCCTTTTTGTTTCTCCTTATGCTCGTCCTCACTTCTTTCCTTACGTGGGTGTGACAATGGTTGTAGTTCAACTGGAGGTTTAATTTGAGGTGAAGTAAAAGTGCAGAAGAATGAAAATGCATTTTAAAATATTTTCTAACATAAATGTATTTATTTATTTTTTTTTTAATTCCTTAAGGATATTTAACTGATATTAATCCTCTTCAACAAGAGCATTGTGTATTTAGTTTTGTATACTTATATAATATGTGCATAAAACTACAAACCTTCCCTATCCCAACCAATATTTTTGTTTAGTCAACATTTTTTGAATCCAATTATTCATTCAGCATTTTAACAAGTGAGCAAAGCAATATACTGCACATCTCAAAAACCTCTCAGGAAACAGATTTCCACTGTACTCCTCATGGAATCAAAGCATAATATCATAACAGATTCCATGAAAAATGTATTCTCCCAGCCTAACCTGAATTGCAATCACACTAAAAAAAAAACATCTGCAAGTGAGGAAATTTTCATGAGCTACAATTGCTGATGTATCACAATTCTTTGTACTTATTTGCTGGCATTTTCAATTCAAGTTTATTTCTCCATAACATAAAATGAAATACATGCTGTGCTTCTCTGTGGTTTTCATTGTGGTGTATCAGAATCTTTTCAAGGATTTTGTTTTCTCAATTGTATTCCTCTTCGTATATCGCATATAATATTTTTGAATACACACACACACACACACACACACACACATACATGCATTATATGTGGTGTGTGCTTGTTGGGTGTCTGTTATAGTCCTTGTAGGGACTGACATAAAAAAGCGGCTTCTTTCCAGCAAGCAAGTTTCTTCTTTCGGTTGGTCTTTCTTCAAAAAAAAAAAGAAGCTGACTGTGTAGAGAACATTATTTAAGAAGGAGAGTCTATAACTGCACTTCCCTTCATCTCTATCACTGTAGAAGAAGAATCACACAAGGCAGCAAATGATCAGATCTCTGAGGATTAACTGTAGCATGAAATGGTACATGGTCAAGTTTGACCACCTGGATGCGGCTCCTGGATGGTAGATGGTGTCTCAGGAATTAGGTCATAAGACTTGTTAGATAGTTCACATAGACCTATAGCCAAGGAAAAAAGACCCAAGGAAAAAAGTGTCCTTCAATTTTAGGTTATTTGTCTTTGGAGCAAATAAGACATCTTACAATTTAGATTTTTTCAAATTTATTTTTATTTTTAATTTCACAGCATGTCCTCTTTAGTGTATGACAGGAATAAATATGTTTCCTAACATCAGTGAAAAGATAGATGCTAAAATAAAGTGAGGACTGCATGACAGAAACTGACTGCCAGTGCTTAGATAAGCCATCCCGGTAGGTGCATGGGGCATGTAACCCAGCATATGTCCATATACTCGAGCTTGCCCCTCTGGAATCAAAGTCACATATGGACCGGTGACCTCATACCTTCCACATCCATCTTCAAATTGTTAATTTTGCTCAGAATATTCAGGGGGTGGGATGCCAGTCCATCCCAGGGCATATGCACACTATGGCCAACTGAGGGATGCTAACTAGCCTTCACACAGAGGTGGGATTCGAACCCATAACCCTGCAGGCTGTGTCACACAAAAAGAATGCATGCATTTTGCTAAAGAAGTCTGCGTCCAAAATGTGTCCATTGGGAGAACTGTGTCATTGTCTTTGTAGTATGTCTGCTGCAGTTAATACACGGAATAGATATAATCGTCCTATCTTTATGTATTCAGTATTCTCACAATCCTTATACCTATCATTTTGCAAAGCAGTGTGAGCTGTTTCTTTAAAAAAATAAAAAGATGTGCGCAGCATTGGACATTTTGCCACAGGGTAGCATTTCTAATCATAGCTGTGAAAACTGGCATTCACAAGAGTCGGAGACATTTAATTGAAGTGTCAATAAAACAAAAATGTTAGCCCAAGATTATTGTGGTGTTCAGTAAATGTAGTTGAAAATAAATTGAAGTTATAAAATTCATTTGAAAAAAGGACTATGTTTAGGTAATAATTGAGAAAATCTGAATTTCATTCATTAATAACCAAAAATTGCTCATCAATTTCAGGGTCAGAGTGTTGGTGGGGTCTGGCCCAGAATGCACTGGGCTTGAGGCACAGTACAGCTTGTATGGGACACTGGTCCATTGGTGAGAGGGTGTGCAAACACCCAGCCAGGGTGAGGCTAAATTAGCACCCACTGAGCCCCCCCTGCCACCCCAGACCTTTCCTGTTTAATTACCAGAGGGCAATGCACAGGAAAATCAGAATGCATGTGCCCTTTTCCCCATGGTTGTCAAAGACACTGATTTGTTGAAAAGAAAGTATTTGTAAGGGGACAACAGAGGAGAAGAGGATTGTGCTGCAGCCCTTTTAGTTTAGGTCACCAGTAGGGGGAGCTGTGGTGCATAGCATGGAGTGAGCAACCAATGAGCTCACTAACTAGGTCCTCTGCTATGAGACCTACTGTACCTGGAAGTGGCACTGCAACCCCCCCATAGCTGCCTGGTTTGTTAAGCTCCTGGTTGAAATGTGAAATTTGTCTGTATTCCTAATGTACTTTTTGTAAAACAATAAATCACAGGGCCCTGATGGCATCTTACCTATAGTTTTAAAAATCCTATTTCACTCTCCCTGCCGGCCCCTGGAGGATGGGCTCCCCCTTTGAGTCTGGTCCCTCCCAAGGTTTCTTCCTTCTGGGGAGTTTTCCCTTGCCACTGTCGCCTATGGCTTACTCACTGGGGGCTTTGGGTGGGGATGCTGTAAAGCGCTTTGAGACGATGTAATGTTGTGATAATGTGCTATACAAAAATTATTTTGTTTGTTAAAAGAGATGAGGGATATTATTTGCCAACCTTTAACTTTATTATTTCAGAAATCCTTATCTGCTGGTGTGGTACCATCTGATTGGAATCATGCTAATGTAATGCCCATATTCAAAAAGGGGATAGAAGTAATCCAGCAAACTATAGGCTAATCAGTTTAACTTGCATAACTGGAAAAGTAATGGAAGCTATAATCCAAATGAAAATGGTAGATTACCTGGATTCAAATAACATTCTGAGGGATAGCCAACATGGATTTAGGAGAGGTAGATCCTGTTTAATCTACTCGAGTTTTTTGAGGAAGCTACATGAGAAATTGATCACAAAAAGGCCTATGATGTGATCTACTTAGATTTCCAGAAGGCCTTTGATGTTGTCCCCCGCAGGCGGCTCCTGCTTAAGCTCAAAGCAGCAGGGATTTTAGGAACTGTAGTGGCTTGGATCAAAAACTGGTTAACAGACAGGAAGCAGCATGTAGTTATTAGAGGCACAATGTCACAATGGGCCTGTGTTCATACTGGGGTACTGCAGGGTTCAATTTTAGGACCACTATTGTTTCTAATTTACATTAATGATATTGACACCAATACATACAGTAAACTGGTTAAATTTGCAGACGACACCAAGGTGGATGGTGTTACAAATACTAAACTAGCAGCACAAAGGCTACAACGGGATCTTGATTTAATCAGCAACTGGGCTGATACCTGGCAGATGAAATTTAATGTAGATGAATGGAGACTAGGAGACTATGATCCAGGTATATAAGATTCAAACAAGTCTGGATGTTGTTCAGCCAAATAGTTTCTTCAATATTAGTTCAAATACTAGAACTTGTGGCCATAAGTCAAAATTAGCCGGATAACATTTTAAAATGGATTTGAGGAAGCACTTCTTTACACAGCATGTAGTTACAGTATGGAATAGTCTTCCTGTTAGTGTAGTGCAAGCTAAAACCCTGGGTTCCTTTAAATCAGAGCCAGATAAGATTTTAACAGCTCTGAGCTATTAGTTGAGTTCTTCCCAAACGAGCTTGAAGGGCCGAATGGCCTCCTCTTGTTTGTAAATTTCTTATGTTCGTAGTAGACACTGTGTTAAACCTTTGAATTACAAGCACACAGGCTTAGCCCAGTGAGCCACACACTGTCCCCATTTTAGTCATTCACTGCATGGTTAGAGAAGTTGTGGGAAAATGAAGACTTCATGTTAGGTATTGTGATGTACAGAACCAAATCAGAAATGCATTTATTTTGAAATCTTTACATATTTGTGTCATAACTGTAACAAATTCATTTGCCAAAACGGACTCCAAATTAGCAGAAATAAGTAAAAATGATTAAAAGCTGGAATGACTAAAATTCTCAAGATAATATAATGATTTTTATGGAGAAATTATTCAAATACATTGGTCAGCCCATGCGAAAGACAGCTTTTTCCTGAAGAGTTTATCACCACTCATTTGCATGGTGCCTCACAGGTTTGCCCCCCCTGCTGGCCACAAACAGTCACTACAATAGATATGAAATAAAAGTGTGCTTGACTTGGGAGTTGATGCAGGAAATGCTGCTAAAGAGCTAGCCAGGTATGATCTGTTGACTGTACTATAGAGCTGTTTCTTTCACTTTTGAATCGCTTGGGTGGGGGGAGGGGGAGAGAGAGGTCAGTAACATTAAAGCTGCCTCAGAGAAGGATTCCTGAGTTCCTGAGTCACAGAGTAGCTGCAGAATTCCCTGCTCCTCAGACTCTTACCTTTTGACCCAATATTGCAAAGCCCCTAAAGGGGCTTTTTATTTTAGTAGACCAGGTGATTAACAATGTTAAAATCACAATAAAAAAAAGGCTCCAACGGTCAGCAGACTGTGTACATCCGTCTCCTGTGATATTTTATGAGTGGGATTTCCAAAGGAACTGATGTCATCAGGAAATTCCAATTTGGTAGGTAAGATTCTTAGGAAAGGTGTGTCATATCAGCGAACGTAAACAACACAAAATGTCGGTTAGCATGACGGGAGCGTAGGCACGGCGGACAAGTTTCCTGCATGCTACTGGAAACTCCTTATAACTTTCCAATTATAGTTAGTGACAGTGTATTTCTAATATTTTTTTACTTAAAAAATGCTTTCTCTAAAAGAAAATTGGCATAAAAGTCATTATTCACTGTTACTATTTTATGCTATCAAATTTCAAACAAAATTTGAGAAACAACTCCAACAGTGTACTTACCTTTGCACTTTGTCTTTTGCACTAAATGTTTTTTCATCGGTGATCTATATGCTTGCTACCATATGCACAAGGATTTCCCCCTATGATCAATAAAGTTACATTAATTCTATTTCAGATTCTAACCGTCACGGCTTACAGGGAACGGAGCGAAGACAGAGGAGCAGGACAAAGGGAGTTGGTGAAATGCACGGTTTAATAGAGGGGTAGACAGGCACAACAACCACGAGGACTGGGGAAGCATACTTAAATGCGGACTTAAATACACGAGACTAATGAAGACAATGTGAAACAGCAGGTAAACACAGGGAATCCACACGGGGTTAACGAGGGGGGCGTGGCAGATGGAAGGAGCGGACAATAGGGGCAGGACACTAACTCTAAGTGCAGTCAGCTGTATAATTTATGCACAGTGACCTGTGACTTTGCTGGGTGGCTCCATCAAACAAGAATAATCTTTCCTCTAAGAAGTAAAAAAATGTGAGAACTGCAATACGTGCTTTATTAAAACCTGTGTAAATTTGCACACTGTGCTCTGCAGTGCCAGCAGAAACTGTATTCACCTCCTAAATCCAAGGTGGGTGCTTCCATCAGCCATGGGTTTGTTGTTTCTTGGACCCCACCCAAAAGGTGACTTTTGGGCCCCTGATTCCCTACGATGTTTCAAAAATGAAATAAATAAATAGCTAGAGAGTCATAGGACCATACCTAGCTAACTTGTTAGCAGATCATGCTCCTTCAGCATCTCCTAAATAAGGAAGGCATTGACTTAATATTTAGTATAGTGATTATTTGTGGCCAACAGCGGGCCCCAATATTCCTGTATATGGAAGAAGTTCAGCTGATGGAAGGGAAAACTATGCTGCTCGATGCAATAGAAGCAATTCCATGACATATGGTTTTGGGAATGGAAATTTAGAATTGAAAACTCTCCTTGCAATTGGATTGGAAAGAGCCAATGTCTAAAGATTCTCCAAGAGAGCCCCCCCTGGTGGTAGTTGGCAGTATGTTCCACAATGTCCTCCGATTTTCCACCATCCTCTTCTCTGTCGCTGCCTCCAAAAGGAGGAGCAGGGCTGCCCTGATCTATAGGCGACATATCCGATTGCATAGGGAAGCGCTTCATTGGGGCGTGCAAAGGAGCAAGCGAAAAATAACAGAAGAAATTGCTGTGGTTACGTTTTATGACGTTACGGTTACTTCATATGGTACTAATGAAGTATCAAATATATTGATGGGAAAATCAACCACAGCTCCCACTAAACATCAAAATAATGTGTCATTCCTCAATCAGTGAATTAGCAAGATTGGCAAGAAAATGAAACGGTCAAAAGATTCTGTCATCGGGGAAGAAAATGCTGAAATACAAAGAGAAATAAGTAAACAAGGTTTTTTTTAAATTACTGAAGCTGGTTAGTTGAATTCTTTTAAATTAAAATAATCTCATTAACTATTTTTAATATTGTACTGCTTTTCTTGTAAAGCAGACACTAGCTAGCTAGCAGCCAGTTACCCTGTGCTACTGAAATGTTTTAATATAAATGAACTGAGAAAATATGAAGTTTATCATTTCGCCATATAAGGCATAAATACACGTCGATGCACAGGATATCAAAGAATGTTAGCTTTTCAACCTCCCTTTTTGGACGCAGCTACGGTGAATAGGATGGTGGCAAAATATGAGGACATCATGGGCAATACTGCCAACTTCCCTCCAGGGGGTGCTCTCTTGGAGAATCTTTAGCTAATGGCCCTTTCCAGTCATCAGGGGAGTTGGCAGTTCTAAATTCCAATTTTTTTCCCAAAACCATATGTCATGGAATTGCTTCCATTGCATCAGGCAGCATAGTTTTCCCTTCCGTCAGCTGAACTTCTTCCATATACAGGAATATTGGAATCTGCATTGGGAAAATAGTATTACCAACTGGACAGCAAGGCTTTCTGTGCATTCAGCGGTCTTGCTTTTTAAATTGCCCAGCCTTTAATAGAAATGTACCCAAATGTATTGGTTTTGGCACCTGCAAATGCTCCCAAAGACAAGCATGTACAAGTTACTTCAGAACTCCTTGAATGTGACTGAATGTTTGAACTTGGAGCCCAGGCGAGATTACAATGGCCCGGATCTGAACCTACTAAACAATTCTGGGATAAAGTGTTGCATTGGAATTCCGTCGAGATTCATGATCCTCTGCAATGTGGAATGTCCATTACAAGGAGCTTTTTTTTTATTTTCCAAAGAAATATCATTGTCTAATAGCTTTTCACTGATCAAATTTATTTTTTATTATCATTATTTTTACTTATTTGTGAAAAAGACTTCAGGGCAAAAAACAACATTCAAGCAAAGATTGTATTGGCTATGCTTATTGGAAAAAAAAACTTCAGTGATTATGCAGATTAGTTAAACTGTAAGGCAACGGTCATTTCCTTATTTTTTCAACAATCAACGCACTGTCTCTTTCACAGAATTAACATGACAAGCACAGGCCGTCCATCCATCCAACTCAGGATCGTAGGGGGTCCATAGCCTATGGGCACAATGCAGGGAACAACTTAGGATAAGGTGCCAAACCATCACTGGGCACACTCACACACCAGTCACACCTATGTCCAATTTGGTACCTCCAACTGACCTCAGCATGTTAGTGGACTTTGGGGGGAAACCAGAGTACCCGGGGGAGGAACCATGATGACATCATGCAAAATCCACACACATGGAGTCATGACAGAGACTCAAACCCTGAGCCCATAGGTGCAAGATGACTGTGCTCACCACTGCACCACCATGCCACTCAACAGGTGCTCTCCTTTGCTTTATTTGCTTAGATTGCAGACCTAGTTCAAAGATCAGTATATCTTTCTGAAGACATTTCCTGGACTCCTTTAACCTTGTCTTGCTCAAACAGGACCATTTTTTCTTCAAGTAACCATCTCCTTGTAAATTTGGGTGATTGTTTACCTGTTGGAATTCCCTATTTGATTTAACTTCAGGAGAATCTACTTCAGTTTTGGGCAGTTTTGCAGTCTTGATTTCACTTCCACAGCCCATGATGACGGAAAACAACCCCAACGCAAAAGAGATCCGACCTTTTCAGAGATCCTAATGATGCCAAAAATGATCTTAAAGTTTTAACTTTAAATTTGTGGTTTCATCACAAGCCGCATTTCTCATAGCACCTGCTGGCAGTACTTTCCTTCATGATCTTCCTGGAACAGTTTCCTCTGTCCCTCTGAACTTTTATTTTATTTTTTACAATGACTCCTATTGTGGAAAGTTGCTGTGAATCATTTTACAGACGTCACCCCACTCACATTAATCATCTGCTTGTGTCAAGACACTGAAAGCTTCTTGGCTTTCATGAAGATGGTGGACACCATGCAATGACTTAAGAAAAGCTTTCAGAAAACTCTAGTAGCCTTTTTTTCTAACATGCAACCCAATGTTTACATAGCACTACAAGTTCCTGATGCCAATACCAGCATTTTATAACATTCACTCCCCTTAGCAAAAACAATAACATTCTTTTTCATACTATTCATCTAACCTAACAAGGGTGTAAATAAATGTAAAGAACCTTACTTTGTATTAAGCTAAATAGAAGAACGACAGTTTATTAACCCCCAGGGGGAAACTCAGTTGGACCCAACTTGCTCTCCATGAGACACACGTGCAGATGAGAGCCAGTTTGGGGTAACAGTGATGGATCAGCTACCTTACAGCACCCAGGGTGCTGTAAGGTAGGACTGAACCAGCAACCATCCAATCCGATCTCAGGCTTAGCATACTGAGCCACACATCAGAGGATTCCACTAATGTATCCCATGGGGTAATTCATGCTTAAATAATTAAATGATTGCTTATGGGATCCCTGTATCCCCTGTTCTGAGTGGCAGGTGTGGAGGGTGGATCTCTGTTAGAGAGGTTAGTTGAAGGCTAAGTACTGCAGCCAACTGGTGTGGATTCTGGGGCAAGAAGGTCCAAAAAGCAGAGACAGCGGCGAGGAGATGAATATCACCAGGTAGAGGATGCTGTTTCTATCAGGGTGGTGTGAGGAGACCCCCCCCCATTCACAAATTCACTCCCTTCTGTGATCTATTTCTTGGTTTTTGACCATGAATTGTAATGAAAGTTTTGGTGAAAGTTAGGACCTCTTAGAATAGTGGTAGGGTGCGGTTATCAACAAATATATAAAGCAAGCACTTCAACATGATACCTAATTCCATCCAGAGAGGCATGACAAATGAATAATTCAGGCAGCAGGGATACGGCAGTTCTAGTGACAGTCCCAGTGACTGGCTTACAATCACTTCCTGCTATACGTGGTTACATAAAGGTCATTCTGACACCATTGTACATTCCATCCACTGACGTGAACCTGGATCTTCTGCTTAGAGTGTTGTAGGTGTTTCTGAGGCTCCTGATCCCAATAAGGTCCATGCCTGGGCTTCAGCCTGACCACCTGCTTATTCTGTATAAGCGATGCTGAAAGCCTCTCTGGGCAGCATGTGGGCTTGGTGGGAGATCTTGCACGTCCACGGCTCAGGGTTCGACTCCTGTCTGGGCTCCATCAGTGGGGGGTGTGCATGTTCCTCGCCATGGTAACTAACTGCTGAGCTAAGCCATTTCTGATTCCTGGGATTTTTTTTTACGATTTAATATAACCAAGAATGCCCTCGCTGGGTATTAGGATTCCTCTGTAGTCATTTGTTGTAACTGCTAATGTGTCCTTGGACTGCACTGGTATTTGTAAGTGATGAAATCTTTGCAATTCAAAGCAAACCAAACGCCCACTCGACGGTGTCTGACGACATTTCTTTTACATGGAAGGCATATAGTCACCCGCAGGCCGGGGAACTTCAGGAATTTCCCCGATAGGCCGATCTTTCTTTCCAAATGGCGGCATTGTATGGCCTATATGACTGCGATCGTCAAAATATGCCTGTGGTTCCCCCTGTCAGCGTTCCACCCCTCTTCCCCTGGTTGACGGAAAAATATTAAATTCCCAGGCTGCTTTGTCCTGCCTGTCTGTCCCCAGTGACCTGTTCAGTTTCCCAGTGAAAAAACTAATGAAGACCCACTAATCTGAACACGGTGTTTGTTCACGCTCTGATGTCTTACTTACTGACATGCATTTCCAATCATGAGACATCAACACTCACTGAGACACATTAACTACTCAGTGTGAAACAAACTGATAATGTTAAAGCTAATGGTACCTATAGTGTTAGCTAAGAAATAAATTGGCCAATATCTAACAGAAACCCTTTTTAACTTTAGAAGCACTCTTAATAATGATAAAGAAACTTGACCTCCCTCAGAATGATTCTGAACATAGCTTGCAGTAACTATGTTCAATTAATAAATGGTAGATGCCATTCATGGGTATAATGTCCTATCAATACCTGCAAAGAGTTTATTAAACATACTTTAATGTTCATTAAATAGTCGATCAAAAAGCACAGCTGATAGATACAATGTTCGATAGAATATTCAGAAAAGCTTGATCTTGATCCCACTACTGAGGAATACCCTCTCTTCCTGCCTGCGGGTAAGGATGCAGGTCTTCATCATCTTCCTTTTCCTTTTATAATGCCTCCATGTTTTCCTGAAAGCAACCTACCTCTCTTGTTTATTCTGGGTAAAACTGACTTACCAGCAAAGGAAAATATAAATATGTAAAACAGGTGATTTTGAAAAAGGTAGCTAAATAGAGATAGAAACATGTAGACTGGTTATACGAGATATTTTAATGCCTTGCAAACAATGCTCATGTACCACTGGAAGGATGGATCTTTGGTGGTATACTCAGCTGGAAAAGTGCACCATGAGAATTGAATTCTTTTATCAGCTGTTAACATTGCACAGTTGAATGTTTCCTTACTTATATCTAGCTAAAATGGAAGCTTAAAGTGTTTTTGATGCATGTTAGAAACATGATAACAAAACATAATAATAATAAGAGAAGGTATTGGCAAGCCTTTTAAGCCACCATCTGTGTTTGCCTTTACTGTTTTTCAGTTTACACAGAACTTCGGGCACCTTAGGCTGTTCACCATTGACATAAGACTGACATAAGTATTGAATGTTACTGGAATAGTGAGCAGGAACATCTCCCCCAGCTGTTTTTATTCGTTGTTGAACTGGATCAGTAATCTCAAAGTATGTATAGAAAGTAAGACCTAAACCACTTTCCAGAGTTTTTATTGAGATCTTCTTTAAATTGTGGTTTCATTTTTGGTCTTCTGTCTACATTTCCAAAAACAAATTATTGTATCATTTGGTGTCTCTAAATTGGCCATAGTGGCCACTGTGACTGTTAGATACACAGTTAAGCGAGATGGATGGATGGATGGATGGATGGATGAGCATGACCTCTGATATGACATGGGAAGTCAGATGTGACTTTGGGAAATGGCCGTAAGTATGACATTGTGGACACAAGTGGCCATCATAAAATGAATAAAATAGGCCATCAGCAGAGGTGGAAAGTTCAGGTTCAGAAAGTATGAATACAGACCAAGATTTTGTATCAACCAACCAGTTGAGTACTCTGCGAATGTGACTTTTTAAGCTTAACTGGTTGGTTGAAACAAAACCTTGGTCTGGATTTGTACTTTCTGAACCTGAACTTTCCACCTCTGTTAATAATCTATGTTATTCAGGTGCATCAGTTAGTTTTGAAGAGAATGAGACCCATGAGAACAATGGAGAAGTATTACGGTAAAATTGCAGCAGCCAAACAGGGGGAGCATACCCCTGCCTTGTGTCCTGTCTAGGATTTGCAGTTGAGTGCATAATAATAACTGATTTAGGTATGAGGATGGGTGACCTTAATCATCTCCTGCTAGTTATGATTTCAGATTTTTTATTCATGGTTCCTGTCTCCTGGTTGAATTGCTGGTTCCCGTCTCCAGGCCGATCATCATCACTTATCTCCTGTGCTCACCAGTCTTCTGCACTTGAGTGTCGCACTGAAGACTACGTTACGTCTTGCCTTGCTTGTCTTGTTCGTAGTGTCGTCTTCGAGCTCTGCATAAAGCACCTTTACTTTACAGCTCAGTGCAGTGCGGTTCTCACTGCTATAGGAGGAGTCAGGACAGGTCTTCCCCTGACAAATAATGGCTCCTCACTTTGATCTGATTGTCTGTCTACATGACAGCTGTCATACACTCACCTAAAGGATTATTAGGAACACCATTCTAACATGGTGTTTGACCCCCTTTCGCCTTCAGAACTGCCTTAATTCTACATGGCATTGATTCAACAAGGTGCTGAAAGCATTCTTTAGAAATGTTGGCCCATATTGATAGGATAGCATCTTGCAGTTGATGGAGATTTGTGGGATGCACATCCAGGGCACGAAGCTCCCGTTCCACCACATCCCAAAGATGCTCTATTGGGGTGAGATCTGGTGACTGTGGGGGCCATTTTAGTACAGTGAACTCATTGTCATGTTCAAGAAACCAATTTGAAATGATTCGAGCTTTGTGACATGGTGCATTATCCTGCTGGAAGTAGCCATCAGAGGATGGGTACATGGTGGTCATAACGGGATGGACATGGTCAGAAACAATGCTCAGGTAGGCCGTGGCATTTAAACGATGCCCAATTGGCACTAAGGGGCCTAAAGTGTGCCAAGAAAACATCCCCCACACCATTACACCACTACCACCAGCCTGCACAGTGGTAACAAGGCATGATGGATCCATGTTCTCATTCTGTTTACGCCAAATTCTGACTCTACCATTTGAATGTGTCAACAGAAATCGAGACTCATCAGACCAGGCAACATTTTTCCAGTCTTCAACTGTCCAATTTTGGTGAGCTCGTGCAAATTGTAGCCTCTTTTTCCTATTTGTAGTGGAAATGAGTGGTACCCGGTGGGGTCTTCTGCTGTTGTAGCCCATCCGCCTCAAGGTTATGCGTGTTGTGATTTCACAAATGCTTTGCTGCATACCTCGGTTGTAACGAGTGGTTATTTCAGTCAAAGTTGCTCTTCTATCAGCTTGAATCAGTTGGCCCATTCTCCTCTGACCTCTAGCATCAAAAAGGCATTTTCGCCCATACAGAGCATACTGGATGTTTTTCCCTTTGCACACCATTCTTTGTAAACCCTAGAAATGGTTGTGCGTGAAAATCCCAGTAACTGAGCAGATTGTGAAATACTCAGACTGGCTCGTCTGGCACCAACAACCATGCCACGCTCAAAATTGCTTAAATCACCTTTCTTTCCCATTCTGACATTCAGTTTGGAGTTCAGGAGATTGTCTTGACCAGGACCACACCCCTAAATGCATTGAAGCAACTGCCATGTGATTGGTTGATTAGATAATTGCATTAATGAGAAATTGAACAGGTGTTCCTAATAATCCTTTAGGTGAGTGTATATAACAGTGAACAAAGCACAGCCTGAAGCAGCCTCCTATAAACAAACTGGCACACACTAAAAGTGCTTATAAAGATGGACGGATGACGTACCATTCTATAATACACTATCAAATGCCATTTAGGGACATTAAGGAAAGTTAATTAAGCACAGTTTGCAGGTTTCACTGCTCAAACACATCTTAATCAACTAACTACCAGGTTTAGTAGGTGTGTCTGAACAGTGAAATCTCTAAAATGTGTTTCAAACTGGCCCTTCAGCATCAGAATTGGGGAACCCTGTTCTATATCCACTTCTCCCATGCAGGGTCACAGGGTCCCAGAGCCTGGAAGCCATGGAATGACTGAGGACAGGACAGGAAGCCATGGAATGACTGAGGACGGGACAGGAAGCCATGGAATGACTGAGGATGGGACAGGAAGCCATGGAATGACTGAGGACGGGACAGGAAGCCATGGAATGACTGAGGACTGGACAGGAAGCCATGGAATTACTGAGGACTGGACAGGAAGCCATGGAATGACTGAGGACGGGACAGGAAGCCATGGAATGACTGAGGACTGGACAGGAAGCCATGGAATGACTGAGGACGGGACAGGAAGCCATGGAATGACTGAGGACGGGACAGAAAGCCATGGAATTACTGAGGACTGAACAGCAAATATTGGCAAGGCAGACATTTCCAATTTACCTTAGCATGTTTTTGGACTGTGGGTGGTGGGAACTGGAGCAAACCCACACAAATGGCACACATAGAGCCACGTGAGACACTGGAACCCTGGTCCCAGAGGTGCGAGGTAAAAGTACCAACCACGGCACCACCCCAATAATAATACCAGCTGACTAAAAGCTATTTAAATGCTAATTGTTGACTATAAGCTTTGATATAATTGTTATAAAGGATGAAAATACTTATAGCAATATCTCTAAAAAATTGTTAAAAAAAACTATTCCTTCCTAAATGCAGGTGAACAATAAGGGCTTTGGGAAAGTACAGTCTGTTTACCGGTTTCAACATAGCCAGACAAGCCAAAAGCTGGGTTATTAATAAGAATTTTTTACTCATAGTAAAGATATTTCTTTTTGACAAGCATGATCTCATATTTGCCTCTGATGTAACTGATGGGCCGTACTGACCTCTCTGACGTTGTTCTGCACTTATCCAAATAATCCCGACATAAATATAAAAATAAATTGTATCGTATGACCAGGGCTGTTGGTAAATCACTAAAATGCATTGGATGAATTACCAAAGTGACTCACAACACACAACATTAGCTGGTAAAATCAATCTATCATACTTTGAAATAAATATACAGTATTTCCTTTTATTATGCCATGCTGCCCTGTGTTTATGTTTCTAATATTACATTTTTATGTGGCATAGGTTCCCAATCTGGCATTGCAGGGTACAGTGAACAACTAAAAAATAGCAATAGCATTAAGACTATTGCCAGGCAAGTCCATGCACTGTTCTAAATGTCTTGGTTTTTTGCAGCATTCTAGCAGCACTGAATCCAGGCATCTCTGTAACTTTGGCGTTTCCATGAATGTTTAAAGGAAAGATGTGAATCATTACCTGAGGCTGTGTTTGCCGAACAATAGCACTGTCGTGAATCATACTGAAGGCTGGACATCCATCCATCCATCCATCCATCCATCCATTTTCTGTCAGATAACTGATAATCTGGGACAGGGTGCAGGTGAGCCTGGAGTCTATCCCAGGGACCATAGCCCTCACTGATCAATCACAGAGCTGGAAAAACATTTTTAAAAGTCAATAAATTAAAATAACTAACCGCATTATTTCCTGAAGCGCAGGAGGAATCTGTCTGCGTGACAATATTATTTCACATAGATTCTTCTGTTATGACATTTATTAACTGTACTCCATGCATAATGCAAATCTAAACCACAGTATGTGTAAATTTAAGAAGCAAGAATGTATTTCGTAATGCAAATTGCAGCCCTTAAGTTAAGGTAATTTGTTCATGGAAAGTGATCGTAACCACATTTACAGTACAGCATGCAAATTCAGTCTGTATATGTCTGATTTTATGTCTGAGAGAGAAGTTATTCATCCATCTATCAACCCATGCATAAATCTTCAAATGACTAATCCAGTATAGGATAGCACTTGCAGCCCATTCCTAGCAACATGAGGCACAAGGCAAGAGAACACTCTGGATGATGCCAGTCCATTGCAGGATATAAATGCAGTAATTGAATAGCCAAATATATCATCAGCTTCTGCAATTCAGTAATTCCTTGAAAAATACCCACATATCTTTTCTTGAGTTAGTCATTTCTATGGTGGGAACTTTTATAGATGATATCAACCTATAAACCCAAACTACCAGTAGCCCGAAGCTTCTCATGCTGTAATCTGAGTGTCTCATTCCTTGATATACCAAGTCTGTCTGGCATGCACATATCATTAGATGCAACCACTAAACTATCACTAAAAGTGACAGTGGTTTCCTGAGACATTTGACATTAAAATTGCAGTCACATAAGAGCTATACTGCCTCCATATAAAATCACAGATATACAGTCTTACAGCTTACTGTTTTGTAAAAAACACACAGACACACACACACACACACACACACACACACACACATCGGGTATACCTATCCTTATGCGGACCGCTCATTCACTTCTATGGGAAAAATGCTAATGCTAACTAAGAGAACCTGAACTCCTACCCAGCCCTAACCCTAACCCTAACCATAGCCATAAGTAACCAAGCAAAATACAAGAGTTTTTGCATTTTTATTTTTTCATAGCAGTCACTGATAAGGTCCCCATAAGGAGGGAAAAACAGATATTTATGATGTTGTGGGGACATTGTGTCTCTCAAGCAGTCAGGATGGTAACATCTGAGGTAATTTGGTCACAATTCAGTCCAGCTTGACTGTCAGTAAAACTGGGGTAAAGTTTTAGAAAGTAATCTCTTTCTAGCACTATTCCCCCTTTTCCACAGTCTTAATAATTCTTTTCTCTTCCTCATTTTCGTCTTGAACTTGCACAATCATCTTCCATGTCTAGAGAGTAGGGGACCAATTAACGGAAAACCTCTGAGGACAGGGGACCAATGACAGAGCAGCACTGCAATGAACCACTCCTAGATGGAGGAATATATGGATGTTACTGTAGCCTCGTTCAGATGACAGGGGACCAATCACAGAGCAGAACTGCAATCAGACAGTCCCAGAGGGATGAATGTATGGATGTCAGCCACGTCTGCGGATAGGGCCGAGTTACAGAGCGTCCTGGGTATGTGGTAAAAACAGCACATCGATCAGTATAACATTTTGCCAAAAAGAATACATATTGGAACATTGCTATACAGACATTCGTATCATGCCAGGCAATCATATGAAATGCAGACATTTGGAGACTACAATACGGAGAATTCTGCTTTCTATTGTCATGCTCTCCATTGTCCTGCATTTGGTGTCTTTAGAACTTACTCAGTGTCTCAATAATATAGGATCATACTTACCAGAATGCAGAATCCATCCATCTTCCCACTGCATATCCTGACCAGGAGTCATGGGAGCCAGGAGCCTATCGCAGGCAGCACAGGGTACAGGGACACACCCTAGATGGCATGCCGTTTAAATTATGCGAAATACAATTTAGCAATATATGAATAGTGTTAAAGTGGTTAATTGTGGATTAATGTTATATGGTAGATATTACACACACACACACACACACACATATATATATATAATATATAGTTTCATTTTATTTTGAATACTATTTTTTGTGGAGTCTGGGGCTATCATACTCTGAGCTATGACCTGTTTTTGAAGGGAGCTCTGACTCATTTTCTGCATAACTGTGATAGCTACACAAAAGAATGTTAGGATTTTTAAGGAAAGCACCAAAATCTCTTCTATTCCTGTGAAAGAAATCAACGTATTTCTTCCTTTTACGTTTCTGTGAACTCAGAGTTCATACTGTACTGCGGAGTAACATAACAGGCTATTGTTTCAGCTAAAAAGGAAGTCTGAAGGTTATGCTTGTTATATTGGGCACACGACCAAAGAGAGGCTGTACTGAGAACTAGCAAGTGTAGATAAACAGTTGGAGGAAAGGTATGGGGTGAGTCTGGTTTGTAGGGAACTGCAGTCAAGCTGAATGACAGTGAATATCAACCTGTGTGAGGCTCTCTGAGCCATGTGACACGGGAACGAGAGGACAGGATGCGAGCTGATATTTCAGCCTGGGTGAATTAGCTACAACAGTGCGGTGTAGCCAAAAAACAAGAAAAACCACAGGCAGGAGTGAGCTGAATGGGTGCACACCTTACCTGTGTGGTTACCCCACTGTGTCGTAACATAGCCTTAACTCTAAAGCAACTGTCCAGTTTCAATTTACATGTAACCAGTAATGGATAGTTCAGATCCAGAATGTAGAAATTCAGATCATGGATTTGCTTCAACCAACCAGTTCACTATAGAGTACCCAACTGGTTGGTTGAAGCAAATTCTCACGTCTTATCAGCAATGTGCCATGTCTAAAACGCATGGCCTTATGTTAGCCCTTTAAACATTCATGGAAACACCAAAGCTACAGTATATATTCCTCTGTGGAAAGACAATGTTAAATAAAACACATTAAACTTGTCGTTGCGACCAGGTGAAACAGGCAGAATAAATATGAACAATGAATTGAATTTCTTGATGGGTGTCAAGTTCAAAGTAATGTGCGATGTTTTAAACATACCCCTGTCACTCATTCCTGTATGACCTGCAAAAATGTTTTGCATATGATTCTTATGTGTGACACCTGCTGGACGGTCAAAGTTCATGTTTATTAGCAAGGTGGGTTGGTAAACACATTGAAATGCCTGCCCTTTGCTCACTGTTAATGGTAGTACTTATTTGCACAAGGATGAGAATCAATTCAGTTTATGGCAGAAACTGTGCAAGACGCTGTCAACAAGTACAAAATTCTAGTGGTTATCGGGTGTACAGGAAATTATGGCCAGTGTGATATCAACAAACCATTGTGGAAGCCCAGGACTGAAAATCTAAAAAATGAAAGGTAACATAAAATTTACTTCCCAAATAACTTTTGCATTAATATCAAAAACACATACTTTGTGGAGGTTTTTACACAGATTAAGGGGGCAAAAAAATAGCCTGAAGCTTAATGCAGTTTGGGTTTGGCTACTAAAAACCCACAAATATAAGTTCCCGAATACAGCATTGTAGAATATTTGAAATCTTGAATAAAATCTAGAAAAACAAAGTTGCAAAACAAATATTCAGTATTCACCTTTTTCTTTTCTACAGAACTACAGGCCTTCAACTAATTTCATAAATGTCATGTTCTAATGATTCAAGAGCTGGTGTGAGGGCAAAACAATAAGGTGTTTGAGGACATGGGAACAGTGCAAACAAAAGGTACAGCTAGCAAACAGGGAAATCAGTGGGACAACATCAAGGACCAGACTGTGGAGCACAGGACTGGGAGGCACTCTTATATCGGACTAACGAGGGAGCAGACGAGAGGCAGCTGGAGTAACCCACACATGGGCTAAAGCGAGAGGTAAGACAAACAATCAACAGGACTGGCTCGTTAGAGCCACACTAGGGAGAGAGCAAGGGGGCAGGAATGCAGGGCGTGACAGTCAATTAAAGATTCAGGTAGTTTGGTGTAAGATTGGTTATGCCTGAGGGTTTTGGTGCTGCAGTTAAGCAGGTAATTTATGAACTGCATATTTTTCTATTATATTTATAATCATTCAAGGTTCTCTTTGTCTAGTACAAAGCCATAGTTTGTGTTACTGACTTTAAAAATATGGCTGATGCTGGAATATGCAAAAGGGCTGTAATCTGAGCCTTGTTTATAATTGGATGGCCGTCTTTCACTTCCACGGACTTCTGATGTGTTTGGAGGCATAAACATTTTAGAAAGCGTGCTAGATGGTGAATTGAAATGTTATACTCTAGTGCAGATTGCTTTTGTTAGGTGGTGGGAAGTTTGTGGGCCTGTGAGTCACCTGCAGCCGGAAGGTCATCAGCTCAAATCAAGCCTTTAACCCCAATCACTGCTGTATTACTAGAAAAACGGCTGATTCAGCTCTCTGACCCCAAGCTTCACTTTTATCTGTGTGTGTATTACGTTACTAGACAGCAAGATTGAATTTCATGGTCATCTTAATGGGGAGTGGATTAATGTATGGGGTATCCTAAGCTATAGCCTAGGGCCCTATCAACCATCAGAGTCCCTTCCCACCCCGCCTTGGGAAAAAATGGAATGGTTAGTTAAATCAGCAACACCAGAATGTCCCTGATGATGTCAGCCTAGGGGCTCCAGATAAGTTTATCTGCCCCATTTGTAATTCAAATCCATGGAAATGGATGATCTCCCTCATTCAGCAGCTAAACCACAGGTGTCAGACTCCAGTCCTGGGGGGCCGGAGCCCTGCACATTTTTGGGTTTCCCCTCGTTTAACACACCTGATTCAACTTCTTGTGCTAATTACCACATAGCTGTTGAGCTGAATCATTTGTGGTGGAACAGGGAAAGAACTAAGCTACACAGGGCTCCGGCCCCCCAGGACTGGACTTTGACACCCCTGAGCTAAACCATAAGTGACATAAAAGCTTCTTGGTGAGGGGGCACTGGAAGCTTAGACAGACAGGCCAGCAGAATGACAGACATATATAGACAAGCAAGTATGCTGGTAGGCAGAGAGACAGATGAACAGACAGGCAGGCAGACAGATGGATAGGCAGACAAACAAAACACCAGACAGAATGTTTAAATGAGCACTTATGTGCAGAGCTTCTTGCAATACCATAGATTTACAAACAAAACATTACATTTTCAATGGGAAACAATATAGTAAATGTGGAAATTCTTTTGGAAAACCTTGCATGAGGGCTGTATGAAATTAGGATAACCGAGACCTAATCCACACACACACAGATTATTGCCATACCCACATGTCCATCTGATTAACATGGGTTAAACACTATATCAGATCCATTTTTGCTGTTCTGAATTTGCTTTGAGCTCCAAATCCACACCCAACCTCTCTAGCACATTGATTCGAGGCATGGATTTGAAGCCTTTTTTTAAACTATTGCTTACTCTACACAGATCCAGACTCAATCGCCTTTCAACCTGACAGAATGGCCTTGAATTGGAACAGACTCCCTTGACTGACTAACTGTATGTTTCTAGGAGATTTTGAGATCCATGTATCCAATAATAAGGGTTTCTGTTCCGTAATAATGGAAACTAGACAGCTGTGTCTTGTTTGGACAGATCCCGGTCCTGACCACCTAGGTCCAATGGTAGAAAATATGCTGATCACCATTGAATTTTACTAGCAATTACAAGAAGATAATAGCAAAAGAAAGAAAAGAAAAGCTCTCTGCTGGTTTGATTAAGTCAGGGTTTATGTGTCAAAAGGAGGAACGGTCCTTACAGATCACTTGGTTGGATACATTGTAAAAAAATGATTATTTATAAATGCTGACTGCTTAACTATTGCACATAAATGTGTGAATAAGAAGACAAACCATAGCTCCACATAAATCAGTTTTATACAGTGTACATTGAGAAAATGGCACACTTTCCTGTACATACATGTCCGGTGGTTTCCATCAGCTCAGGCAGACTGCTTCAACCCAGTGCAACACATTTCCATTGGTGCAGTGTATTAGACTCACTGTTTTTATTTTAATTATTGTTGCGATTTTGTGCCCCTTGAAAGCATATCATATTGGACCCCCCACCCAGACCAATCCAGTTATGTTCCATAGTTTCAGAGCACCTGTCACTTAGGGAATCATCCTAATTTTCTGCCCCTGTATGGTCCCCCTGACTAGCAATACTTTATTAAATAAGACTACCATTAACATTGTGCACTATTAAATTAGTTGTAGTATTTATTGACATCTTAAACAAGGAATAGCAAAACCAGCAGCTAATTGCATTATAATTGCAGTCGTTCTGTTCCAGAGGAGACTGGGGATCTGGACCCAGTAGGGCCCCTGGACAGGATGCCAGTCCGTTGCAGGGCCCACACTGTACAGCCCGTACTGTAACTGCACGTTAAGAAAACACTTTGCCTGCAAACCATGCCCTGCATATGACCATTATAATTTCACTCAACGACCATGGAGGGAATGTAAACTTCTTGTGCTGCTGTAGTGTAAAATGCTGTTGAATTCAAGATGGAATTCATTAAAATTCATTGTAATATATTGTACAATCTCAATTAATTTAATCCTAAAAAAAGGGTATTACATTGTTTTCTTGAAAAATAATAAAAATAACTCAAATACATATTTGAGACAATAATTTTCAATAGCTGAAATTCTTTAGTCAAAATAGGAGGTGCACTACAAAAAAAATCTTGATAATTATAAAAGTAGGAAACTGTATAAAATATATAATGTATCAATGAAATAGTAAGGCATTCAGTGTTCAATTTGCATCCCATTTGCATGTATGTGTTTACACATTTGAGAAAATGCACTTTTTCCACATACATGATATATCTTAAACAATACATTTCAAGGCAGTTGATTTCAATCTAAACCTGGTTTTTGTTCTTGTCCAGATACAGGGGTGCATGCCAGGGCGGGGCCACAAAGGCACCGGCCTCAACTGACAGCTGATTGGCCCTTGTAGTGTCCCCTTGCCTGTCACTCACCTATCATTGGTGAATGATACGGTTGGCTCCTCTATGAATTATGGCCTCTCTTATGCTGCTCACCTTAAAAACATCCCACAATCACCCTTGTCCTGAATACAAACGTCCATCCACTGTGTCTCCCGATTCCTTCAGCCTATTCCCAGCAGGAGTATGGATGTGAGCTCCGGTAAGGCACTAGCATTTGCTGTCAGTATCTGAGGATTTAGGTGAGAGCCAGGGGGCCCCATGACTCCCCCCGTGTGTCTACTGGTAGCTCCGGTGTGGAAGTGTGGCTGATCCCAGGGTATAAGCTGTCTTGCTCTGGGTACTTCACAGAGGGGTTCTCTGAGCTGAGGGTCTCAGTGCTGCCCCCCATGGCCGAGGAGTTCACCTGCAGCACCAAACAGTTGCACATTACGAGATTATGGACGGTCAGAAGATACCACAGGATCATTCACAAACCATTTTTCCCCCTTATAAAATTTTATGGAGTGAAGGAAATCTCTTTGTTTTTTCAGCAAGTCAAACCATAGTGTAATGTTTTATAAAAACGTGGTCGTCTATATAATAATGAGTGAGACTTGCTATGGTTAGCTCTGTGAAGATGCATGAAGATGAAGATGCAGATGCATGCAGCACAAGGACGGGAAGATGGAACCAAGACTTTAGGATAGTTTGGTGGTTTAAAAAACCAATGGAGAGTAATAAGCACCAAAGACAACAGTTGGGTAACAGAAAACAACAAGCAACGAAAATAAAACAAGTGCAGAGACTACAAACGATGACAGGAAGCTGGACATGGGGTCTGCTTTGTCTGTTTCTCTTGGAAGATCTGTGAACGATGCTTCATTCACCATTTGTGCAAGTACCCAGGAATCCTTTGATTTTAACACATACTGCTTTGCTCTCTTTTCAGACACAAACTTACCCCCAGTGGCCTACCCTGCAACTGCAGCATAGGAATTCCATTGTGATGCTTAGAACACATGTAACAATAACCTTGAAACAGTTTATCTGTCACCCCTGGGACATTTTTAAGAGCTAAAGGCCTCGGGTCCATGGTGCAGAGGATTTAAACCAGCAACCTTCTGATTACTGAAGGTTACTGGTCTTTTGCTGTTTTTGCACTACCAGCTTTTACATATTGTACAGATGGTATTTATCTTATATGTTTATACTTTTATAAACTACGAAGAGGAGAGAGAAACAGCATTTCGATTCCATTGTATGTTATGGACATATAGTGAATTGACAATAAAAGGCTATTTGATTTGATCTGATTACATGTACAGATTGTTCATTTACTGAGCCACATCCAACGCCCCATCCAGCACCCTTTAGGGGAATTTTGGGGAATTAGTCCAAAATCAAGCAGATCTTAAATCTTTGGGGTCTGAGGCTTCTCAGACACTTCTCAGGTAGTCTGACATGCCTTGACATTTTTAAATATATCACTAAAGTGCTACAAATGATTTTATTCAGCATAAACTCAGAACAAATAATCTGAGACCATTTAGAATGTCATTATTGTATTTTTTTTGTTAAAATGAACTTTAAGCATACATTTTTCAAAAACCTACTTTCAGAGGTGCTGAGAAATTGTTAAAAATTACATTATAAACATTTCTAGCTTAAAAAGACTTTGAGCTCCGGGGCTTACATATACAGACGCTCCTCTATTTGCGAACGTTCAACTTACAAACCTTCAGACATACGAACGAAGCGGACTTTAAGTCCAAATTGTGTTCATTGGGCTCCCGTTTCCTGTCCACAACTTAAATTTTGTTTTTCTGCGTGCCAATTCCGCCTAGTATGACTTCTGGCCGCTACTCCCGCCGCGCAGCAGCGTAGTGTGCGTACTCCCAGCATCCTAGTTCTTTGTACTTGCGTATACCCTTAAAATTATGTTTAATAAGACTTACGAACATTTCAAGTTACGAACGTCCGTTCGGAACGTAACTCGTTCATAAGTAGAGGAGCGTCTGTATACATAGGGGTTGGTTATACACAGGCAAGCGAGATATTCCGAGATTTCATGTGGTTTGATTACTAAAGCATGAAGTGAACTTTGGAGTGACACTATTTTCTTTTAAGTCAGTGGCCTTCACAATGAATGTTGATGAGACAGGTGTCATCACACCTGTAATAGTTTGCATACTGTCAATGGTCCGTCAGTCTGCAAAGTTACTGTTACTGCCCCCCACGGCCATCAGTTTGGAAAGTCAGTGTGAATTGCAAGAAAAGAAGAGACAATAATAGCCTTTTTACAGTTTATAACATGCAACGAATTAAACGCTGATGAATAAAAAGTGCAATCACATTATATTACTGGAAGAATACAAAACAATAAATGAATATTAGAACAATAAATTGTCAGTCTTGATCAGGATGCCAAGTTTCATTCGGAAACTGTCTTTAAGGGTCCAAGCACGTAGTGCTATGGAACCTTATTGTTATTGTTCAGTTTTGTTTTTGCCGCTGCGATGTTTTGGTTTGCTAAACGCCACAATGGAATATATATTCATATTTTACTGCTTAACTGGGGCACATTTTCCAAAAGCAACTTAGATTCAGTTGCTTGGTTCTAAATGTGTAAGTTGTTAATGTAATTAGCAACTCTGCTTTAAATTATAGAATTATAGAAGTGATTTACTGCAAAAGTTAATATTTTAAGAAAAATCTTATTTCCAGCAAATACTCTCCATGCTTGTGGGAGTTTTACTTACACAACATTGTTCTGGGGGCAGAACAAAAAATGACATTAGACATAACTAATCAGATTGTAGAGGAGGTTATCTCTCTGAACCAATCATTTTTCATTCTGCCCTCAGAACATTTTTGCGAAAGTAAAACTCCCATGAACGCTCCGTACCTCAGTGAGTGACGCCTCTGTTTGTGGAGATCGTGTCTTCGAGAAGTCCTCAGGATTGGTGGACACGTTTGGGATTATTATGGCAGCTGTGTTAATGGTCCCTATGGAAAGATGCCCACACTGAAGCTGAATACACTTCATGAAAACTAACTTTGGACAGCGTTTTATATGCTATAGCCATGTCACAATACGTGCTGGAAAGTTACCGTTTGTACTCTTGTTCTTGTTCAAAGCCTTTGGTTTTCTTTTTCTAGTCTGAATTCCTTCTTTCTTCATGGCAAGAGGCCTCGGAACCTATAGAAGATCATGGTGTAATTAGAGTCTATTTATGTACATTTTATTTACCACATTACATTTATTTACATTTGCTTTTCCAGAACAACATAAAAAGTAACACACAGGGTCAGACAGTCCCTGAATGAACTGGTCTTTGCTCAAGGGCCCAGCAGTGAAGTCACCCTGCATATTATGGAATTTGAACCAGCAGCCTTCTGATCACAGGCACAGATACTTAAACCACAGAGCCACACAGGTTTATATAACCCCAACAATAAAATGGCCATAACACCATGTGGGATTGGTTCCAAAAAGTACTTTAACACTAAAATAATCTCAAAGCAAGCTAAAAATGCAAAGTAAAGAAAAAGGCACTATAAAGCCTCAAGCAGCCGACTTGAGAATGAGCTCAACCACTTGGCTTCACTGCACATAGGACACTAAACTTAAGTGCTTTTGTGTTGCTAAGATGGGCTTTTTTGCCTGGAATTTCCCTCATTTTAAGCCCGTTTCAGTGATATTCTGACTAAACACCTGATCTCGACATGTAAAGTATCCATAAGCCCAAACTTGTGGCAGGCAGCACAATCGCCCAGCACAGGGATCTAGCCAGGGAACATTCTTTGGACAGCAGGAGGAGCTCTGTGCAGCGCAGGGTTAAGATGCATGCAGGGCAGCTTCAAAGTCCAACAGTGCAGATATGAGGTAAGAGCACTGCCCACTGAACGACCATGCCAGCTATGCGTATGGCCATCCCTACAACACTGCCCACTGAACAACCATGCCAGCTATGCGTATGGCCATCCCTACAACACTGCCCACTGAACGACCATGCCAGCTATGCGTATGGCCATCCCTACAACACTGCCCACTGAACAACCATGCCAGCTATGCTTATGGCCATCCCTACAAATGCATGCCAGAAAGTAAAAAAAAAGCTTCTTTAATCATTGATTTTATAGATGGTATCTTAACTGGAATGTTTACTCATGTTTTTCTCATTTTATAAAGGATGCATTAAGAAAATGTATCAGATCATTGTGCAAATGAACAATACATTTTGTTTTAGTTGACAGTGTAAATCACGAAAAGGATATTACTGGAGAATAGTGAGGCTTTCCAGGAAATCGTTTGACCTGGATATGAACTCTCAAGCAGTGTCCCGCTGTATTACTGCCTCTGTCATGTCACGTTATTGTCGTTTATCCCATAAGTATGAGCTTTACTGAACTTGCCCCGTGCAGTTTGGTGTACAGACCACACGCGTTGCACACCGGCTCCCCCTCTGCGTTCCTGCGCCATAACGTGGTCGTGCTCGTTTGACAGTTCGCACAGGCCAGACCGAGGCGTCGCGTGGACACCTGAGGAGAGACAGAGGACACACAATGTTAAAGGCAACTGACTGATCAACAACACTAGCACCAATTTCTCAGTGCAAAGGCTGTTTTTTCACCTTTTTGCTGAGAAGGCATTTTGAAAACTTGAAGCTTCAAGAATTATTGTAACTAATTTTCAAGGACTGTATATGACCTGTCCCTTATTCTGAAGTGTTCTTCAAATTACTGCATTATCGTTATAATAATAATAATAATAATCATAATAATAATAATGAGAAGTAGAATGCTGTTTGCATGACATAACTGGTTATTTTAAAATGGCAACCTGCTTAGCATTATAATTGATCAAATAATTGATCAAATTTAAAATAAGAGCTAACACTGATCAGACTTCGGGAAGCCAGGTTACCATGCGTTTTTGTGGCTTTATAAGCGGCCGGCAGAATCCGTTCACTTTGCTATACAGTCCGCAGGCATTGCACAGGTAGTGTCCTGCACTGTCACGCCTCCACAGTGACGTCGACACGGAGCCGCAGTTCACACACTCCCGGCCGTCTCCCACGTCGTCCAGCACGTCTGATTTCAGGATGGAAAATCGCACACTGTGATCGTACAAAAGCAGCAGTTCATACTTACAGATATAACAGCAACACCATCCTTTAATTAAGTCAAGATAACAGGTTCTGATTTTTTAAGAAGGCATTTATACGCATGGGACACTAGCAGGAAGGGGGTTGGGGGGGGCAATATTTAATATAGGTTTATTTACCACCACCCCCCCAAAGAAAAAAAAATAGACCTCATTGCACCCCCCCCACCCCCCAATATCAAACTTCCTTCTACACCCTTGACTCAACAGACTCTGATTTTAAATGGTGTTTTATAACATAACAGAAATGTTGTAAAAATCAATTCAAAGGGGCTTTTTTTGTTCAGCTCAGCTATCAAATAGTATATAGGATAAAGAAAACAGAGGTACAATGTACTATTTAGACATTTATTTTTCATTGAGTATAGGTCGGCCTACATGGGAAAACACGACATTTCCACACATACTGTAGGGCTGCCAGTGTTTAAAATTCATCTTAAATACTGTTTATGTTTATATGAAGAATCTTCCTATTTTGCTTGTTATATGTAGTTCTGAGCTTAATAAGCTTTATTTGTGCTTTCATTTCCCAGCTTTCATTAGATTCTATTTTTATTACTTGGTGTACAACAGTTTGAATGCATAAAATTCATTTGTATGTTCTTAACAGGTATATTCTGAATCTCCAAGTCTTAAGGATAAACAACGAAAGCACATATTGTTTAAACATTTTGAAACAAATGTACATGCTATACATTTATACATTTTATAACACTGGATATGAACACTAAGAGATACATTAAACTGTGAGGGAAAATGCAAATATTATTTACATGGCAAAGTGGATGGGTGGATTTATTTCTATTTGATTGTACCGATTATATGTTTTATGATAATTAATCTTGCTTTGATAGTAAATAGAAAAATGCAGAGATTTAATACTGGCAATACTGGCAAAAATGATAACAATAAAACGTTATTTTGTGTCTGACTATGATCTGATTGTGGTAGGCCTATTTAGGCCTCTATAGTGAGGAATATATGAGAATCACGCACGTAGGTATAGGCCTACACGCTGCACAGGTATACAGTAAGCATTGACCTATTTGGCATGTATATGGTTAGAATATCCATGAGTCTGTTTAGTAATTTACGATTACAAATCTGAGTTAAATAACATGAAGCGAATAAAACATTTCAGATTCCCCTTGAGAAAAAAAGAACTATGGAAGCAATCAAATGATGAAGATTCGTAGGAGGCCAAGCTTGTTATACGGGATAAGCAAACTTGTTGCACTGATAAAAAAAAAATCTATATACTTTTTTTAAGAAATACAATGTTTACCTCCACAGGGTCTGACTGGTAGCGGTCCTGCTCTTGTCTGCAACGCATGCAGCACGGTGCTGTCATAGGATCCGCCCGTCCAGGCTGTGGGTAGCTGCGGTCCGACGTAAGCCGAGTACGGACCGCTGAAGGAGCCGCCAGGTGGCCGACTGAGGGCGTACTGATCACGGCCGAAGCTGCCGTCCCTGGAGGCTCCGCCGTTCACCGGGGGACTCGGTGAATAGTGAAAGCGGCCGGATGCGTGAGGGCTCCCGGCGGCGTACGGGGAGCTCTCTACTGCGGGCTGTGACCACACCGAGGGGCCGCTGACCGCAAGGCTCGCTTCAGTGGATACGCCGCCCGGCAGGTACGGGAGGCTGGAGATCACAGGTCCCACCCGGGTGGGCGGCACGTACACCGGAGAGGTGGGAGACGAGTGCATGTAGGCGGCTGCGGCGGCATGACAGTCGTACCCCGCCTGACCCGGGCCGGCCGCGATGGCAAGGGTTTGATACATATCGACAATCCGGCTCCCTTTCGGTGCTGCGCTGGAAGCTATATATTAATTAGCTTTATCTAAATTTGCTAATAGTGCGAAGTCCTCGAAACTGGGGTACACGGCGTTGCATCGGAGGAGAATTGAAAGACGCACGCAGACTATTGGGCTGCTCCGGCGGGGTGACCTCGGCCCTCTCGGTGCCGGACGGTGGGCTTTGCCGTCCCCGCTATACCGATGTGCTCCACTGTTGACAATACGGACTGGAGACTGTTGGCTTCAGCACGGGCTTAAGTCCATCTCGGTTCCGCCAAGAGATTAAGAAAAAAGTGAATCGTTTCCTGTGTAAGTGGGAAAAAATGAACCGCATTAAAACCATTTTACTTAAGCTGATCAGTTCCGAAAGTCTTACTGATATTTAGTCGATTGAGTAACTGCAATTATACTACAGAAAACGATTTTCGTGTTTTTATTTATTTTATCTAACAGCTTTTTTTTGGTTGTTGGTATAACAATCAAGCTCTTTTAAAATATGTCATTATTCTCTAGGAGCAAAGGGAAAGGGAAAGTTTCCTGTGCTACAAGTGCCCATAATTTTCTGTCCCCTTCCTATCCCGGACAATACTAGAATATTTACATTGTATTTCTTTACTTGTTGTAAGTATATGTAGTTTGTTTTACTAAGCAAAAACCAAACATTTATCAACCGCAGGGCAGTCACGTCGAAGGACAATTCCCGGAATTTTTAAGTACGTATACTTAAACACATATTTCCAACTTATTATAGTTAAAAATCAAAAGATAAAAATCGAAAGTGAATAACCCCCACGGATATAGGAAACAAGTGCAGCATGTCATTACAGTAATTAAATAATCATATCACACGTATCAGATAACATTAAGAGGCAGGAAACCGCGACAATTTAACAGGCTACCAATATTATTAGGGCATTTTATATCAGAGCGTCTCCCCAGTGCTTTAGATGGAAGTGGGACTGTGATCGAGCGCAGTCCGAAAGACACTTATAGTGAAAGACGATCCTCAGACCTCTGGGTGGTACGCCATCCTGCCACTTGGCCGCTAATCCCGCTTCTCTTCGGGAGGAACAGAAACGGAGCCACTAAAGTGCCGGTGACGAAGCTGGAAAATAGGCGGAGATGTTTGAGATGGAAAGCGGACGTCATTCTCCGATTGGATTTAAAGCTTATCAGCGATTTGAGATGAGGTGTCAATGACAGTAGAGAATTAATATTAAAAATTAAAGCGCGACTGATTGTGGCCATTTTCAGATGTTGCTTAAAACTCAGAATTTTGGATTTAAATCGTTTCCTGTATATGTGTAATGTTTAGCATAGGCCTATCTGTTTTTTTTTTCCTTAAAAGCTCCTTAAAACGTACTTCTAGAAAAGACATTGTGTTTTTTATTTTATCATTTTCGTTTTTTTTTTTTTCGGTTTCGTTTGCACTTTAATTGTGATTCAAATTTATGTGCGTTTTAGGCCTGTGCAATACCCCTCTTAGCGTGGCCAATAGCCTATATCGAAATTCACTTTTTATCGCTCTATTTTTATTTTACTCGGATTTTAATTATTATAAAATACAGTACCGCCAATAGTCAAACAATTATTTATTGTCAGGTATTTAATTCTTAAGCAAAAGAAGAGTGGGGAAAGAAGAAAACGAACAAAAAAGCAACTAAAAATATTTAGAACACTGGAAGCCACTCCAGGAAATACCTAAAACCATTACAAAAATGAAAATACTTCCTTATTCCAGACCATTTTAAATGATAATGTAACAATGTATTCAACGGATCAGTAGCAGCATTTTTACGATTTTTTTAAATAATCGACCTAATAATAATAATAATAATAATAATAATAATTTATTTCAAGGTTTTAACAAAAACATTTCAAAATGACAGTTTGCATCATCCTTTATAAACCAGGCCTGTATAATCCCTACTAAAGTTGCGAAAGCGAAGCGCGAAATATTTAACGTATAAAGTTGCACTTTCCGATTTCAAGCTGCTTCAACTCTAAAAGATGCGTAGTGGCATTCTTTGTTTTCAGAGGAAACATGATGAAAAAAATTAAGACAAAAAAATACAAGTTTTTATTGTCATTGTACAAATATACAACAAATAAAAGCAAAGACACGTTTTTTGGAAATGGTAAACAACCCGAGAAACTACCAAATATGATATTTAATCTCAAGGGAAAACTTTCAGTCACCTGTCATTTTACTGGGGTCGTGCCGACGGGAGTTGTGGGGCACAAGAAGAATGTTATTAGCTAATTGTCATTTGTGAAAACTGTGTTTCGTGAAATCTTGCGTTTTCCCCGAATTTATATAGTATTAAAATCGAAAATCCTTTTGCTTTGAATAAAATAACCATAAAAGTTCAAATGTGCTATTTTTGCTCTTAGCATTCTATTTATTTATGTATATATATTTTTATTTGCATGGTTTTAAATCGGGTTTTTTACGTGGTTCCATAGCCTAGCTACGTAAAACCGCGCGGCTCTTCTTCGGAATGACACTTAATTGACATTAACTAAATGGCATGTTCAGATTATTTAAGCGTAGCCCTATAAATTGTTAGCCACTTTAGGTATAATTGTATGCAATAATAACAACGCAACGCAACATAGCACTGCATTATTTCTATAACTACGGTATTTCAGTACTATATCATTTTATCTATATTTTTTTTCATTTGCAGGCGGAAAAACGTTTTTGTGCTTTTGCTTGACATATTGCTAAAACAAAGGGATTTATAATTTTGCTTCGTTAAAACCCAATGTACCTTATCTTTAGCCTATATTATATTGTCAACTGTCTTGGAGGGAAGCTTTGATTGGACATAATTCATGATAAATTAAAGCAAAACACCTCTAAGGGCACATCAACAATAAATACAATAAAATTGCCCAAATGTTGAAGTAATATCTGCCTAAAGAATTATTCATATATGTTCATATTTATCCATGCATTATTTATTCTTCCACAGTGACCTTATTGCAATAGCAGAACAAAACAAAACGGCATGCTGTCTTTTCTGCCCAAACTGTAAAGAAAGATATTTCTATTGGCCGAAAATATTTCCCAAGTTGGGATCCCGGCTTGAAATAAGCCATTAATCAAGTTTGAACGGCAAAGCCTGTGAAACATTAACGTGTGAGAGAGCCGCGAGCGCCTCGCGACAGGATAGCAAACAGAAACATGTGAAATGGGCACAATGCAGTTCGTAGTATGTTTGTTTGGGAAAGGGTTTTGTTTCAGCCATACTGGGAATTCTGTAGGAAAGGAACAGATACAATGCAAAAATATACCTGCAATTAAGCTTAAAGAAATATAGCATAAAGAATTATAAAACTCTTAATTACTCATGGTAACATGTAGGCCAACATGCAGATATTTTCTAACAAATAAATTAAAATGAAGTTAGGTCCATAAATATTTCGATAGTGAAACAATATTAATAACATCGGCTCCGTATTACAATGGATTTGAAATTATACAACTATGATGGGACTGAACTGTAAAACTTTAGCTTTAATTCAATTGGGCACAAATTGAGGTTATGTAGTACATATTATCTTGTGACCAAGGAAAGAGATGGAGTGCTGAGACAGATGACCTGACCCTCACAATCTCCCAACCTAAACCCCGGTTTGGGATGAGTTGCATTGAAGAGTAAGAGCAAGGTAACCAACTTGTGCCCAGAACTTGTGGAAACTCCTTCAGGTCTGTTGGAGAAGCATTCCATGCCCTATGTGCACTTTTCCCCATTTCATCACTGAGTCTCAAGCTTAATAAAATAATTCATTTTGCGTAATTACAATCAAATTAACATCAGCACTTATCTGTTTAGGAGGTTTAGAAACTATAAGTCTAGTAACTGCTAAATTGCTAAAGCATTATTGAGGTACTCTAAATCTGGAAATACATTTTATTGTTTGTTAGCTTATCAATATAAACACAACTTTGAAAACAGTGAAACAATGTGCAGAGATATATGAAGTATAACTGTGACCATTTAAATGGAGGTAATACACATCGTTCACTTAGGACTAGGGCTTTAAAGCCAGTGCAGAGGTCTCTCTCTCTCACATTATCTGTAGGTTCCTGGCTGCTACTTCCAGATGTGGGCTTCCAAATTCCAGATGTTGGTTCTCACCCAGTTGAGCAGGTAACATCATGTTTGTGGGCGGTGTAATTAAACACGTACATCATCAGGTGTTTGGAGAGGGTAATGTTAACTTTTTTGACAAATGTGTAGGTGTCGAAGCTCAGCTAGGCTAAAGCCAGGGCTTCCTTGGTAGTGAGCTATGCTTGTGGTATTCCAGTGAATTGCTAGTGATTTCCTAACTCCACTGATTTTTCCACAGCCTAGCATTGTGAGTTTTGTAGGATGAATTGGGTTCTTGCAAAAACCTGCAAACAGTAACATTTTGCCAAATTCATCAATCAAGTATGTTTGCCCCGTTTCTCTTTATATTGTTTTTCCTTTTCATCATTTTGGTGAATGAAGTCTGACAAGGCCGCACTAAATTTTGTCAGTTTTGCTGGCAAAAAAAACAGGCTGCTGATCTTGCAATTCCCATGGTCTGACCTTCTGTATGGAAGAAATGGAACGTTTTATGGGTTCAACATATCTCCAAAAGTAATAGAGACTTGCATCATGCACTGACTTGAGTAGAAAGAATCAGAAATAATTCATATTTTGACTTACAAGAAAATGAATTGTAACCAAACAATGAAAGTCAGCTTCAGAGATAGATGTAACACAATATTATGTATTACTTGCATTTAATATCCAGTTAATAATAAATTATTATGGAGTTCTGTTGTTTTCACATTGAGGTTGCTAATAATACTAGAGTATCTGAGCCACTTTGCAACCCCTTACAATGTTTAATGTTTATTTCCTACTTAAATTTAAATAAATACCAGCATTGTAGGTTCAAATCTAGTGTATGCTTGCATATTTTTTCTGTGTTAGTATGAATTTCCACCAGAAACCTGATATCTATATAATCTTCCCAAAGTCGAGAGATATGCGGTTTATATGACTTGATATCTTTCAGTTACCCCTTAGATTGATTCAACACAACATTTTAACCGCAATCACTTTATACACTACAAAGGTATTATCCTTAATTTGCAGGAACTACATATTGCTGTAAACCCCTAAATATTCTTCAGGAATATTGTTGAATTTTAAACATCATGCTGTTCATAGTATCTTTGATCTCGATTAATGTTGCTCTCTCACCACCTGATTCAGAAACCGTCCTCAGATTGAAGAGGTCACCGAGAAAACAACCTCCGCATCACATTACCTCATATCTCGCTCTGTCACTTTGGAACAATAGGCTTACGAGCTGTGACAGTGGCTCTGATTGCCTCCCTGTGTTTGTCCCTGTGCTCTGTGAATGCGCCAACAAAAGTATTCATGTTTACCAACGCTGTGCTCCGTATTTGACCAATGCCATTAAGCTACCTAGAAACATTCCTCATTTTAACTGCCAGCAAGGTTTGATTGTCTTGGGATATTGCTGTAACAGATTTGGACATATTTACCATGGATCAAAGCCACTACTCTGGTATTCAGAGGAGCTGGTGTGTAGGGCCATGTACTAGAATTCGTTTTGCTATATTGTTTGCAGGGATCAACTAAAGTGATAAAGCTTTTCTTCCCCCTCGACGTTTTAACAAAATCCCAGAATTCACATATGGTCTTTAAAGCTGAATTTTTTTCCACACGAAAAAGGTACATGATACAATAGAGGAAGGAGTTTGTACAGGCGTTAGATCAAAACAACGTCCACAGTAGAAACCTCGCTTATACCTTCCCACGGTGGCTGACCCAAGCCGCTCTCTGCCTCCCCTAAATCCTACGGGTATATGGCAGCTTGTCTACTAATCTGGAGGCGTATAAATGACTTTCTGTAAGATGCTTTTACCCAAAGCGACTTGTGACTGAGAAAGCAGGGTCAGTGCCTGGAGCAGCTGGGCTTAAGGCCCCAGTGGTGACATCACTCTGCCAAACATCCAATCATAGGCACTAACCTACAGAATCACCCAAATACTTGGCCTGCTCCATACAGTACTTAAACCTGGGGCCTTCCACACACCTCCAACTCCAACCGCTAACCTCTTGAGACGCCCATCTCTTTCTGTGAGCTTTTCTACTTGCTCCGCTGATCCATAGGCATGCCTTATTGTAGCTGCTCATTGTGTTGTTCTGATTTTTGCCTGGTATGTTGTCCCTGTGTTTTGTATTTGCAATCATCTGTTCCTGACCTGTTTTGTAACCCTAGCCTGTCCTTCAGGGTGACAATTGCGTTTCGCTATTGACGACCTTTACCGTCCCATTAAAGAATCTGCCCTGCACTTTGCACTGATGCATTACACCTGTTTGTACACGTAGGTCACCTTGTACCTCATAGCAGCTGGTTATCAGCGTTGGGGGTTGGTTGAGGTATAAGCAGCTGTGTCATTACTACTCGCGTCTGCATAGAGTCCCGAGCCAGATAAATGTCTTTCTATGTGCACAATGTATCGGACACCTGATTTTTCATTTGCTTAATCTTCTGTTCTTGAAAGCAGATGCACAATACTGGGGAATCTCTAGAGGTCTCCTCCTCTATATGCAGCTGTTCACACCTCTTTAAAAAGCGGTTATAATTGTTTAAAAAATCATCAGAAATATATAATATTCTAAGTTCTTTTCCGTACCGTTTCCTTAATAATTCTAATGCAAAAACGTAGTTTCTATATTAAAAAGCATAGTAAATCTCTGGACAGTTTGAATGTACCTTCGCTGTGGCCGAGCTGAAGACAGTCTCTGGCATCTTCTCCCAGGTGACACCTTGTGACACAAATCTAGAGCGATGTCCTTGATAAACCCTGCACAGCCCAGCGGGTTCTACCTCCTTCCAGCCTCTTACCCAACTGGGATGTGAGCTCAGGCCATGAGGACCCCAAGGTGACCCAAGCAATGTCCTCCAGCGCCCTATTAGCCTCTATTAATCTTATATTTACATTATTATACTTACAAAACATCAATAGCTGGTTTTATTTCTCATAGAAAAAGTCAGTTTTATGAATCGACCTTTACATGCACAGAAAAATATGTCTGAAACTTTTGCTAAGAAAAACTGACCTACTCAGAGTGAAAGGACCTGCATCTAACTTCCAGTAAGAACCCAGCTTCAACAGTGAATCTGTCTGTAGGTTATGCAAGGATGAATGTTTGGTTTCAGCACTGGTGGGGATCAAATTATTTCCTAATTCCTCATCACCCTAAACAAATATGCTACTTCCACGATATTGTTAGGGATGTGTTCTTACCATCCGTACCAAAATGTATGTCCTTGAGGCTACATGATAACTCATAACTCCCCAAGGTTTAGCATGACACATTAATTATCATAAGTATATATGATAGTCGCTGATTTAGTTAAGATCAACTAATAAGAGCATCTGAAATATAAAACCTTTTTCAAGTCCTTAGGGAATTAGAGATGCTGCTGAAACAGGCCGCCATCTTGCCCTTCTGTGGTCAGTGCTGTCAGTCTGCTTCTGCCACATCCCAGCGCTGTCAGTCTGCTTCTGCCACATCCCAGCGCTGTCAGTCTGCTTCTGCCACATCCCAGCACTGTCAGTTGTGTTTAATTATAGCTTCTCTTTTAAAAAAAAATATTTTTATATATCTTTATATGCTAAGCACAGTTCAATATTGGTGTTTATGTGCAGATAATACATGTAATTGCATCGTAATGCATACATTGTAATAACTGTATAACCCTGTTTTGTTCTGTTGTTGTGCTGCGCTACTTAATATTTAATTTTTATGATATCTTGCCATGTCCTACGTGAGCTTTTCCCCATTTCATGACTGAGTCTGGCTGTGCCGTCCTGCAACAACGGTGAACGTTAACCCATGGGAATAACATTGAGCTATTCATGTACTGCGGGTACAATCTGCTGCATGGTTAACCCCTCACTTTCCCCATGCGCTGTCGAAGATTACAATTTACACTGTGAGGACTGGGGAAAAACACACAGAAGTGTTTACACATGGAGTCCTGGAAACCAGCTGTATCATTCACAGGCAGATTCATGATACATTGCTCGCAGAGTCCTAACAGAGTGCACTAGATTTGACAAATAATTATTCCATTACCAGGGGAAAAAATGTTTAATCATACCGCATAGTTTTCAGCCTGCGTCTGACCTCTCAAATGGAATTTCTCCAGACAGTAAATTTCGAGCGTATTTGTGGAGGAATTCCTCCACACTTTAAGCTGTCTGGTCTAGTGGAGCTGTCAGATTAATACATTCTGTCTTTACATTTCTAAAAGGTGTCCAGTTTTACTGTATGTGTTAAGAAAATCCATCTGTCTGCCAACGTGTGGCAGTCTGGAGCAGGGGCCATGCTCATATTTAAAAGTGAATCTTCGTGGGGGGCAGTTGCTCAGTTGGTACAAAGCATAAAAGGGGTGCACAGTGCCTGTAGAGAGAGACACTTTTATATATTTTGGCCAATGGCTGCAGGTGCTCAGGCACCCCCAGCCCCCCCTCTGCATGGGCCTCTCCTAGGGAGTATAGGGTACAGGCTGGGGATACCTTGGACAAGCAGATAGAAAATGGATGGATGGATGGATACATATAAAATATTTAGAAAATAAAGTTGGTAAGTGCTGAAAGTAAGCAATATGTATTGAAAAAGTATTTACCATATCTATCACATCCCCCCCCCAAAAAGAAACATTTTAAAAAATCAGGGGGAAAGGTGTGGAAAGATTAAAAGGTATTTGTGGAAATCTTAAAGCGCCCACGTCACATAAAAACAATCAATAAAAATATATATATGGGCAACTTTCATATAACGAAAAGGGTGCTGGAGCCGCCGTCACTGTGCTCTGCTCACAGCCATGCAGGACGCAACCTGAGCGTTGCCACATCAAGTCAAACAGAGAAAAAAAGCCAAAATCGATAACCCAGGGTTCAGTATCAGGCTGACTCTTTATCGGCTCCCTGTGAAACAAACAGGCGACTGCAGAAAAAAGTTAATGGATAACTTATTTATCTCCGTTTACAGCCAGGCGATTGTCGCCTAATCAATATATGATCCACAAATATTTCAGTGTTCAGTGCTTCGGGAGGAGAGTCAGGCGCCAAAAGCGGCTCGTTTTATTCTACAAGCCTTCAGGATCTAGTATTTAAAAGACAATGTACTTAGGAAACAAATTTTATAAAATATTATTTATTTGGTTATTTTTTAAATCGTACTGAGCTTCTTTTCTCATCACACTAAATTTTGCCTATTACAGAATACTGATGGCTGTTGAAACAAGTATAAGTGGGGGGGGGGGTTGGTCTTAGGCGGCAGTCCCCCTTGACAATGTGCATGGCCCCTCCTCTACGTGAGTATTTATGCTACTTGGGTCTGAATGAATGTATTATTGTTATTATTATTATTATTTACATTTATATACGTGGGCTAAATAAAGAAATGTAGGCGCACATTCTTGTCAGACCCAACGCGGGTGCGCTGGCTGGTGGAGTCACTTTCACAGTTGGTGAAAAGCAAAGTTAATGACAGAAAAAAATAATCAAGCTTGTGGAAGCATGACAGTCTAAACAGGGAATCAGAGTGACTTAAAAACTACAAAACGTGACTGAAAATAGCTTATCGGTTTTTAAAAATTGACGTTTGCTTCTTAATGCTGGCAATCTAATGTAAGTGATACTTGGAGGAGTTTAAGGTGGAATGTATCTGCACCCCCCCAACACAACAACTGGCCCCAGTCTGGCTCCCCAGTTGAAATGGTCTAGAACTGCCACTGGAAAAAATCAAATAGAATAGCGTCAGGTTTTTTTTTTTTTTTACTGCCTAAGCAAAGGTTACACATGGGGAACTTTATAGAATTATTAAATAAGCAATTACGATAACCAGGAGTTTTAAAGATAATGGAGCAATAAGATTGACACTCTGGTTGGATCATTCATGGAATTCTACTGGAAAACCAACACTAGCTCAGCTGTACTGTACGTGGTGTACCGCTGATCTCTTCCTGTCATACTAGTAATACACTGGGCAGTCTGGATAATAAATAGCAATACTAAGTACTGTATTTCTTCCACTAAGCAAGCAACCCCTTTTTATCAACAGCTATAAATCCTGAATGACTATATTGATAACGGCTTTTAAAAGTGCCCTATAAAGGATAACATTTGCACAGCAAATTCAACCAGTAGGCCCCGGTCTTGGGCTATAGACTGCAAGAACATTCCTTCAGCACTGATAAGACTGAGTTATATGTTGTGATAGCAATGCTTTCCGATTACTGTTAGACTTCTGTAGTACTAATTCAATTAAATGGTTTGGAACTGCTCATATGAAAATGGTAGATTGAATTATGGGTAAACCACATTTCTGCAGTAAATGTATGTGAACAAAGGGTCTGATGGATTCTGATATTAATAGCAAAGGCCACTGCTGGGAATTAGGATTATACCATAATTTAGTTCTAAGTAATTTAATAAGTAATGTTTTTGAAAGTTTGGTACCATTTTAAGTAAGGTACTGCATCAATGAATTAGTGGGAACCCTAATTTTGGTAATTCTAGCTAAAATAACAGAGCAGGGACGCCATGTGCTGAGGTGCATGGTGTGTAAAAGTTGCCAACGCTCTGTTGACTCAGTAACAGCAGAGTTCCAGACTTCCTCAGACATTAACCCCATCACTGGGAGCTTCATGGAATGGGCTTCCATGGCCCAGCAGCTGTTGCAAGCCTCGCATCACCAAACGCAATGCCAAGCGTTAGATGGAGTGGTGTAAAGCATGCCACCACTGGACTCTGGAGCAGTGGAAACGTGTTCTGTGGAGTGATGAATCACACTTCTCTGTCTGGCAGTCTGATGATTCAGTCTGGGTTTGGCGGATGCCAGGAGAACGTTACCTGCCTGACTGCATTGTGCCAACTGTAAAGTCTGGTGAAGGAGGGATAATGGTATGGGCTGTTTTTCAGGAGTTGGACTGGGCCCCTTAGTTCCAGTGAAGGGAACTCTTCATGCTTTAGCATACCAAAAAATTCTCTGCTTCCAATTTTGCATCAACAGTTTGGGGAAGGCCCTTGTGTTCCAGCATGACTGTGCCCCAGTGCACAAAGCAAGGTCCATTAAGACATGGTTGGGTGAGTTTGGTGTGGAAGAACTTGACTGGCCCACACAGAGCCCTGACCTCAATCCCATCATGCACCGTTGGAATGAACTAGAACGGAGACTGCGAGCCAAGCCTTCATGTTCAACATCATTGCCTGACCTCACAAATACTCTAACGAATAAATCGGCAAAACTTCCCACAGACACACTCCATAATCTTGTGGAAAGTGGCCGGTGTTATAGCTGCAAAGGGGGGACCGACTCCATATCGATGCCTATAGATTTGGAATGGGATGTCATAAACGTTCCTGTAGGTGTGATGGCTAGGTGTCACAATACTTTTGTCCAAATAGTGTATATACATATTGTCTGACCATCTAAATATCCCTCAGAAAATGATCTGAATATTTGATCAGAAAAACACAGAATGTGGTCATATTAGAAAAGGTCATATTAACATATACTATTTTCTTCTTTATAGCTTAGGCATAACAGAGACAATATAAGTGCTTTTGTTTTCTAGGTTCATTATTTTGATGTCATCTGATCTTTGCACCACTTATCCTAGTGAAGGTCATGGTGCCACAGACGTTCCTAAGGCAACTGTATAAGATCAACCTCTGACTCTCCTCAAACTGAAGGACAAGTGACTTTATTTTAAGGTCCCTCCAAAGTCCTGCAAACCATGAGTTTCATACAATGACAAAGCTCCTGTCTGAACACCTCAGCCTGCCTTAAAAGTAACAGCTTGTTACGAGTCCGTCCTGCCCTGTGGATTCCCAGTCTCCTGGACTTCCCTGTTGTTTCATCGCTTCTCCTTCCATCTCCACAGCCAGCCGCCTCCCATGTCCTCCTCTCAGTCCAGCCCCTATGAGCTTTCTGCCTGCTACTGCATGCAGTTTTCCCTTTGTGACCCTGGCTCTTAAAAATTGGATTTCTGGGTGCCTTTGTTGTTCTGGAGTTTTTCCTCCTGACTTTCCTGCTGTGTTTGATGCTTTCTGGCATTAATCTACTAGCTGAGCAAATAGTCCATAATAAGTCCCATATCTACTGTATGTTTTCACAGTTAATCTAGCAGATGATGCATTTGCTTTAATCTTACTTGTAGCACTTGACTAACTATGGTTTTAAAGTAAAGCTAGTGTATCATCTATCCCTGCCTCTTACAAATGCTTGCAGTGCAGGACAGCCACAGCATGATTTCATGTATTAGTTTTGTATTAGGTATTTTTTGCCAAAATTTTAGCACCTAATTTGTGTTGTATTTGATGTTTTACCCAAAATGCTTTGCTGTACTACAATATGCACTTTGGTATGTCAGCTGACATCCTCCTGTTTCATGCAAATAACACACTTATTGTTACACGTATCATTAACCCCTACAGTACCTAGCTCTAACCTTAACCGTAAGTAACCAAGCAAAACACTTTGGGCATTTTGATTGCAGGTGTCACAGATTTGTATAAAATTGAGTTTCCCCTTGTGGGCACTGAAAAAACCCTCACAATGACATAATAGGTTTTACCCCACAATGTAATACACACATAACCTCCCCCCCCCACACACACAGCTGAGATTCTGACCTCTAACCCTAGAGGTGTACGACCCACTGAGCTATTGTGGCACCTGGTTTATGTTCTAATAGGTATGAAAAAAGTGGAAATCACACTTACAGCACATATAGTCTTCTATGGACAAGAGTTATTGGCTCATATAAATAGATAGGGTTTGTTTTACACTCTCTATATCTGTTTCATCATGTGTTGGCTTTTCTTAGTAAAGTGTGTCTTAATGTGCTTCCTACCCTGACAAACATGGGCTCGTGACAGGAATAAGCACCACCTGTCTGGGGAAGGCACCATCGCCGATTCTGGCATCTTCTATCAGTTTTGATGGCAGCGATGGTAGCTACTATTGTCAGGCGGTCAATGACAATCTACAAAGGCCAAGGGGAAGACACTGTAACTTCTTCATTGTTGGCTGGGCACTGTGTTACTCCGCAGGTTAGGACTTTGTGACTGGAAGGTTCCCTCTCGGCCCTTGAACAAGGCCCTGAACTCCCAGTTACTCCAGTGACTATCTGCGTTCTCAGCTGTACATTACTTTGGATCCAAAAGTCTGCTAAATTAAATTGTAATGCTGGCTACGTTTTGCCATTTGTGGTTCCTGGACAGTCAAAGAACCAAGTTCATTGTCATAGGTTGCCACAATTTGTCCAATGAGAAATGCTCACATAGTTAATGTAAAACTGAAGCCATACATTTGACGTGTACTGACGATAATTCACTGGCACTGCATACCATCCGGGTGCTCTGTGCTGTCTGGGATCGACTCCAGGCCCCTGGCCACAGTAAGTGGTGGCAAGATAGATGGATGTAGGTAGAATGGTAACAAACTGAGCCATAGTGGCTTGGCCTTGATATAGTATGAAGATTAATACGAAAACAAGGATGTAAGTATTATAGTCCTATTTTCTCAGGTGTTTGATGAACGAGGCAGCAGAGCACAGTATGGAGATTGCTGTGCAGCCTAGGGCCAGAGACATTGGAATGGGGTTTAGATATGGAGAGAGCTCCATCATGGTTCATGCCTGGAGGAGTGTCTTATGTAGAGTAGGAGAATTAAGGGACAATGAGTAGTTAGGGTGGTCATTGGGATCATGTTCATTTTTTCCCATCCATGTGTTGGTATTCAGTTCTGTAATATTACAGATGCAACTTTGCTTGGCAAGGGAAGATCTCATACCCAAAAGCAACACAGGATACAATCAACACAGGGAGAAGAGTAGAGTGTTGTAAAGACTTCAGGGGTGACCTGACTCAGCAAAAAGTGGGATTATAAATGTTGGTCACCTTTTAAACAATAGGCTAATTGCAGAATTAGAAAATGGCAGGTGGTATTTTCCACTGAGAAATCTGTGGGGGAAAAAAATGCTGTACTTTAGCAAGGTGAAAAAGGTGCAGTTATTTCATAGCATTTAGTTGAGAACAATGTTAAAGTTAGGGAATGGAATATTGCATCAAATGAAAATGAAAGTGTTCCCAAGTATAATGAAACTGTCAAGCATATAAAACTACAGTGTTCAGGACTGTCAGTTGTGGCAGAGTGTTGAACCCGTGCCAGGAAAGATGTTCTTGAATTTGTCAACGGGATACTGGAAAGAAAATCAGCAGGTGCATTTTGCATGGAGCGATTGTGTGAGTTGGACAATGAAGCTTGAATTAGATGTAGCCTTGTTAATTATCCTGTGGAGTGTGTCTGCCCTGCTTGGGGTTAACATCCCATCCAGGCTGTACCCCATGCTTGTGCCCCCTCCTACCTCTGACACCCCTGACCCTGTCCAGGATAAGTACTGTGAAGATGAATGAATAACACTCTAATGAACTTGCTTATACCATATTATCATGTTCTGACAGCTAGAAACTCTAATCTATTTTTTTTACTTGAAGCTCACATCTATAAATCATTATAGGTACCTTTGTAATGCATTAAAATGGTCGGAATAGGAATTAATAAAGCATTGTAGCATCTTCTAATAACAGTTATAAGGCGATACAGGATTGGTTCATGTGTCATTTCCCTGTTTGGTCAGTGGGTGTCGCTGGTCACCCCCCTCTCCCATTATTTCCCAGGTTGTTTGCTCCTAGTGTTTCCTAGTTCCCCTTATTGCCACGTGGATTAATGGACAAAGCAAGTGGCTTTCACTCAGTCTTCCCATTTGTTGTGGGTTCGAGGCAGGCCAAAAACAAGCCTCAACTGTATTTGCATTTTTTACTGTTTGCCTCTTTGTTCTTGATCTATGTATTTGTATTGTGTTTCATTGTTGTTAGTAACGTTTATTTACCCTTGTTTTCTAGTTTCCTTTGGTATTGATCCTTTATCTGTTAATTGACCTACCCTGCTCTCCATTGCCCCTAGTTTGTAACAGTCCACACCTGCCCCTTCCCAGCCTTTGTTATCTGTGTGTATTTAAGTGCCGGTCCTCACCCTCTTCCTTAGAGGGTCAGTGTGACTGTTTGCCCTGAGTTAGTGGTAGCGGTCAAGCTGTAGTGGTTACTGTGTCGTTAGTCAGTTAGTCCTTGCTGGGTTCCCACATGTCTTCCTAGTTTTAGTGTTAGTTAGTTGTAAGTAGTTTTAGTTAGTTTATTTTATTATTAGTCTAGTCTTGTTTTGACAAGGTTATATATATTGTTTTGACAAGGTTATATTTCCCAGGTTAATTTGTAGTTAGGGGCGACATGGTGGTGCAGTGGTTAGCACTGTTGCCTCACATCTCTGGGACTTGGGTTCGAGTCTTTGCCTGGGTTATATGTGTGTGGAGTTTGCATGTTCTTCCTGTGTTGTCGTGGGGTTTCCTCCGGGTACCCTGGTTTCATCCCACAGTTCAAAGACATGCTGAGGATAATTGTAGTTACTAAATTGTGAGTGTGCCCTGCAATGGACTAGCCCCCCCGTCCAGGGTTGCTCCCTGCCTCATGTCCATTACTTCTGGGATATGCTCTGGACCCCCCACGACCCAGTAGGATAAGTGGGTTGGACAATGGATGGGTGGAATTTGTAGTTATTTAATTTTGCTTATTTAGTTCACTCATTTATAGTTGTCATATTTCTTACTGCTATATTTCTTTCAGTCCTTGCTACTTGCTCATCCATGGCTTTGTTTCACTTTGATGCATCTTACTATTTGTGATCGCATCAGCTAGCGTAATCTCCTTGTGTGTAACAAAATGAATATAATTTCCGTTGCTGTATCATGTTCATTGTCCTGACTGAAGTATTTCCTAAAATGTTAATTATCAAACAATTTCCCCTCATTCTAAGCTCCATATCACAATAGGAACTGGGAAGGTTCCTGCAATGAGTCAAGTCAGACTCATTGCAGGAAGTTATAACATTAACAAGGAAAACAATTTAAAAAGTGGATTATCTCGTATAACTTATTGCTGAAGCATAAATAAAAACACTTCTTTATTGCTTTAACTAAGCTTAGGTGGGATTCTCTAACAAACGCACGCAATGGGATACTGGCAGAACCTGCTCATTGCCATCTTCGGATTAGCCTGTCACTCCTCCTAGTGGTGAGACCAGAACTCTGCAGTTAAGCTGTCCTCCACACAGTAGGTCCTCAAAGAATGGCGGGATAGGTGCAGAGATCACTTCTACAGTTCTCTGTTTTCTATAAAAACATTTTTTACAAGTTACAAGTTAAGTTGGTTGAGTGGGTCATTGAGACAGCTGTTTTGATTTTTGAGATTAATTGCAATAGGTTTGTTATCTGATATAATATGGATGCTTTTTAATTTTGAGGTTAGGAAATATGAAACTGGTATTTGGCCATTCCAACATCTACTGTATCTATCTATCTATCTATCTATCTATCTATCTATCTATCTATCTATCTATCTATCTATCTATCTGTTTGCCTGCCTGCCTTTCTGTTTGTCTATCTGCATGTCTACCTGCTTGTTTGTCTGTCTGCTTGTCCATCCATCTATCTGCCTATCATCTTCATCCAGGCCTATCAGAGTTTTATAATAAAAAATCCCTGCCCAGCAGATCCTCTGGCAGCAGAGAATCTGCCAGCCTCCCAGATGTGCTGCCATGTGCTCGGACAATTTCCCAGAGTCTCCGGCCATGTTGTCCGATAATTTCCCAGAATCCCTGGCCGTGTGCTCAGATAATTTCTCACAGTCCCTGGTCATGTACTCCGGTAATCACACTGTTTGGTGGGTAGTGCTGGGCCAAACCCAGGGGGCTAGCCCAGTCCTTCACCTCTGTCTGTTCACCAATAACATAAAATAAACTGCTTTGTTTTGTGAGATATCACATCCCTAAATCCGACTCCTGTTCTGTTTTCCTGTGTATTTTGCCAGTGCTGAGGCCAATATGGCCGTCTTTTGTTTCTGTGCCTCTGCTCCTCTGTGCCTCCTATTCCCTTGTAGAATGACGCATAATCCATCCACCCATCCATCTTCCATCCATTTATCCAGCAGAGGGTTAGGGCGAGCCTCTGGCCTATCCCAGCATGTCAGTTTATCCTCAGCATAAAAAGTTCAATTCAGATCAAATCACATAAAAGAACATGTGCCATATCATTTATTATATGACTAAAAGCAAATTCAAAAACTGATGAAAACAAGGCCAGTGTAAACTATGGGTGAAGCTCTGAAAACCACAAGGCAGAATTTCCTTCAAACTACTATGTTATATGGGAACTATATACGCTGTCACTCCTCTGGTTTGACTAGAAGTAGCCTACTAAGACCTTTACTAGGAGTTTAAGATCCATTTTCTAAAGGTAGGGGAGTAGCATTAGTGTCTAACTTTGTCCCAAAGTCGCTTCCATTTTCTTAATCCACCTCTTTCAAAACTAAATGGTATCATTTAGAAACTGTAAAGAACCTGCATCCTAACATCTCAAAGAGCAGTTCGTTAACTTATAATTTAATTGTAATTTAATATTTTAATTTATTTCTTGAATTTATAGACACTGCCACAAATATAAGGCTATTTTCTAGAGGGTCTCAGTCCTCATTACAATGGGATGGGGAGCACCTTGTGATGACATTTCTCGCTCAAGTGCGCCCTCTGTTGCATCCAGTGGAAGAATACACAACAATAGCTCAAGCTGGTGATCATTATATGACTCTGTAAGGAAAAACGGGGGAAAGGCAGGAAGCCAGCAGGGCCTGATGCCAGAAGCTGCGGCATAGCGGGATGTTGAGCTGGCCACCACCGTGCCATAAAGAAAACAGGGGCTGTAGCTAAGCTTAGGGAATATGTCTGAGCTGCCCAGACATATTAGGCATTACATTATATTAATTTAACAGTCTCTTTTATCCAAAGCAATGCACAATTGCAGAAGCAGGGTCATGCCATCCCTGCAGCAATTGGGGTTAAGGGTCTTCCTCAGCAGTGATAGGATTACTCTGCCAGCTATGGGATTTGAACCAGCGACTGTCTGGTCATAGGTACAGAGCCCAAATCTATAGAACCTAGGCGGATATAAGAAGGTCCATCTGTAAACCCACTTACTCTTACAACCAGTGACATGCACGACTTTTTGTAGGGCAGGTGCTTGAACGGGGGCCGTGGCCGACTGGACTGTGGGTGTGCTTCTGTGGGCAAGGACTCTGTGTGCATGATCGGAAGGTTGCCGGTTCCAATCCTATAATGATGTCACCGTCGGACCCTTAAGAAAGGCCCTTAACCCCAGCTGCTCGAGGAACTAGCAGATGCTGCTTCCTCAGTTGTACATCATTTTGGGTAAAGGTGCCGCTTAATAAGTGTAAATAAATTATAACATAAATAACAAGTGTAAATAAATTATAGTACAAGGATCTTTCAAGTGCTCCGTAATAAAACATTTAAGATACAAATTTCTCTTACATGTCTTACACCATGGGCTGTAACGGATTCCCTGTGTAATGTGAGTTGACGCTCACCACCTGCATGCGATCCTACTGTAAGTTCTGCCCATACATAATGCATAAGGCCTATCAGATACGGCCCCGGCTTCTGTACACGGCTGTTGGCGCTGCTGTTCTCCGCTCCTCACTTCCAGGCAGGGATGTTTCTGTTGGCTTCGACACAGGAACCCCGTGGGCATCTTTCCAGAGAGGAAAGACTGCCGCACACGACTGCCGTCTCACAGAGCTGCCGACTGCGGGACTCGATCTGCCATATTAGTATGGGTACCAGTAAATCAGAGTACCCAGTACATATCATTTTGCAAATATATCATAAAAAGAAAAATACTAAAAATATGCATTTAACAAGCAGGAGTTTCAACTAGTGGTCACATTTCTGACTCCTTTTACCATGTTTAATTTCACTTCACCTTGCAGTTCTGTAATTAAGAACTAACAAATGATATAGATACATTAAATTTTACAACTGCATAATTGGAAACATGCAATCAGGAGTAGTGTGTGGCTCAATTGATTAGGGGCATGATTGTCCCCATACTCAGAAGGTTGCCAGTTCAAACCCTGTGATCAGTTTGGCCCCCTAAGCAAAACCTTTAACCCCCAATCTCTCAAGGGAGCACCTCAATTATATGTCACTTTGGAGAAAATAACATAATGTAATTGTATAGGAATAGCATAGGACTAAAATCCATGTGATCAAAGATTTATTGTTTCCCTAGTCTGAATTCTATTCATTAATCAAAAACCAGCAATCCTAAAAGCATTCTCATCTTACCTCTAATGTACGTTAAGTGGTCATCAGTTTATTTAATAATAACCGCCTGACACTTCGCGAATTATCGAGCTCCCGTGTTCTTGCGCGTGCTATTCCACACAAATTACTGAAATGAGCAGTGCCTTTGAAACATCGGATTATATTTCAGCACATAACTTCAACTGCTTATCCTGGTCAAGGTCATAGGGTGGGGGGGGGGGGGGGTTGGGGTAGGTGGTGGAGCCTGCCCCAGGCAGCATCAGACTGGGGTACACACTGAATAAAGTCCCAGTCCACTACAGGACACGTAAACACAGGAAATCTGTGGCAGGGGTCGGCAACCCTGAACCTGGAGTGTCGGTATCTGGCAGGTTTTCTATCCTACCTGATGAGTTACTATCTGCCTGAGATCAAGTGCAGTTCATCAGTCACCAGGTAGGATGGAAAACCTGCTGGACACTGGAACTCCAGGATCAGGACTGCCTACCCCTGATCTGTGGGATATCGAGTCACTACTGGTACAGATGTAGAGTTACAGATGCAAAGCTGTATCTATCACTTACTGTATTTCCATAGTATTAATCAGAGACAAGGTTGTTTGGACAAAGAAGCTAATCAGCCCCATTTGGCACATAATTAACTCCAATCTTTTCTACCATGGTGTGTCAAAGGTTCAGGTGGTTACTACAGAAGTACTTGCTTTCCGATGGCTTCTGCCTCTTCTGTCATGTACCAGAAGCAAAAAGGCACAGAAACACCAAACTCTTCCTTAAGTGGAGTTTCCACTCAAGCCATGATAGCAATTTAGTGAGTAGTGCTATCTATGAGCCATGCAATGATGTTTCAGTCATGACTTGGCTCTTGGATTTCATTATTCATACAGTGAAGAAGAAGTCAGAATAACTTTATTGTCATTGTAACAAGTACAACGAAATTAGGTGCAATCCCCATGTCGGACATAAAGAATTTATATAAAGGACTGATAAATGCTCATTGTTAAAACCCAAAAAAATCCCACAAGGCTGCTTAATTTTGCAGTTATCTCCCTGAATCCCAACTTTTGCTATTTCATTTATAATTATACCCTGGCTTGTAAAGGTCAATGGCCATTTGCCTTCAGCTGTTCCCATTACCCAGAATGCTCGGGTACCATGATTGTTTACCTTTTAATGATGATACTTAATTTTTTTAAATGATGATGCTATTCTCTTTGCGCTGTGGGAAAACAGGAAACTCAGCCTCAGGTATATTATTTATTCCCGAGCAGAAATTATTGCCGGTAGGAATGACCAAGTACTCCTTTCTGTTTCAAAGCAGTTTCAAAACACACCATCCAGCGACGACAGGCTGATATTTTCCATCTCCTGGGAAAATAAATGAAGCAGATCTCGATGATCAGACAGTTGCTTCAGTTTGGGGGTATTTAACTCTGTAAATATAAGCAGTACACCAATGGCTTAGGGTGTTGGTTTGACCTCTGTGTCTGTAATCGGAAGGTTGCTGGTTTAGTTTCCATGGTGGGCAGAATAGTGACATTGTTGTGGGGGCTCTGGAGTTATGCTCTGGAAGCATCCTTATCAGCTGCTGGCCTTGTTCTCTGTCCCCAAGCTTTGGTCTCGCCTAGACGTGCACATGTGTCAAAGGAGAGCAAGACGGGACATATGAAAATGAAATAATTCTTATGTAGTGGTACAACTGGCCAGTAAGATCCCAGGCCAGGTCAGATCCCAAGGGCGTTAGTTGCTCTAAGGACCGCCTAACTCCCTTTTCTCAAAAATGTTGGTTAAAAGTGACGGCCTAATAAACGTAATGAAAATAACTCAACTTTCAGCCAAAGAAAAGTCTTAAAAATGTGTGGATTTATAAACACGGGTGTGAATGTCAGTGGCTCTTCACACGCTGCTAATCCATGATGCTGGCCAGTTCCACTTTTCCAGCATGTCACAGGACTCAAGGGGAGAGGAGCTACCGGGCACAGGATGGGACACAATACACGATTCTGAAGGCTTCTGACCGAAGTGTGGGACCATTTGGGGAATTTAGGTCATGTTTAATTACTTGGCAGGCGCTCGCTCAAGCTGATATCAAGCTGAGGCAAGATCTTCATTTTGGTCAATTCATTTTTGCCTGTGTTATATTGTTCAAGATTTAATGTTAATAAGGGCCTGTCTTTACATTTTTGCTTTATTTATTAATTTTTTTAAATAGCTTGCCTGTTATCAACAGTTCCTTTTGTAAAATGAAGAATTCAGTGCACTCTCAGAAAAAAGGTAAAAATTTGTACCGTTGCTTGTTACTGGGAATGTACCTTTGTAACTGTACTTTTTAAGATACAGAAATGGACTCTGACGAACATCCCAAAGGTACAAACAGCATTAATGTACATTCAATGGTAAATGTTCCTCAGAGTTCACTTCTGTACCTTAAAATGGACAAGTATCTACAATTAAGGGTACAGTTGGCAGACCCTTGAGGGTACAGCCCCGGTGACAAGCAAAGGTACAAATTTGTTGCCTTTTTCTGAGAGAGTGGGAAAGTAAGATGGATATTTGCTTTGCTGTAAATACAGGGCATTATTCATGATATACCACAAATTGTCTCTTAGTCCCTAATGTTTTTTTTCCGTACTGAGCCTTAAATAAAATGCAAATTTAATCTGAATTTGACAGACCAGTTTTCTGACCGAGAAAGTATTTGTTAGAGTATGTCTTTGCTATCTATGATGGGAAAATTATTAATCCATGAAGGGTAAACTAACCTGAAACCAAACACAAATCGCCTAGAAAAGGCTAGAAATTTTCAGACTGGAATCACATTTTTCTTTCCTAAGGTTTCTGTCCCCTGTCCCTATGTGTACATCTGTCCCCTGTCCCTATGTGTGTATCTGTCCCCTGTCCCTATGTGTGTTTCTGTCCCCTGTCCCCATGTGTGTATCTGTCCCCTGTCCCTATGTGTGTATCTGTCCCCTGTCCCTATGTGTGCATCTGTCCCCTGTCCCTATGTGTGTTTCTGTCCCCTGTCCCTATGTGTGTATCTGTCCCCTGTCCCTATGTGTGTTTCTGCCTGCTGACCCCATGTGTGTATCTGTCCGCTGTCCCTATGTGTGTATCTGTCCCCTGTCCCCATGTGTGTTTCTGTCCCCTGTCCCCATGTGTGTATCTGTCCCCTGTCCCTATGTGTGTATCTGTCCCCTGTCCCTATGTGTGCATCTGTCCCCTGTCCCTATGTGTGTATCTGTCCCCTGTCCCTATGTGTGTTTCTGTCCCCTGTCCCCATGTGTGTATCTGTCCCCTGTCCCTATGTGTGTATCTGTCCCCTGTCCCTATGTGTGCATCTGTCCCCTGTCCCTATGTGTGTTTCTGTCCCCTGTCCCTATGTGTGTATCTGTCCCCTGTCCCTATGTGTGTTTCTGCCTCCTGACCCCATGTGTGTATCTGTCCGCTGTCCCTATGTGTGCATCTGTCCCCTGTCCCTATGTATGTATCTGTCCCCTGTCCCCATGTGTGTTTCTGTCCCCTGTCCCCATGTGTGTATCTGTCCGCTGTCCCTATGTGTGTATCTGTCCCCTGTCCCTATGTGTGCATCTGTCCCCTGTCCCTATGTGTGTTTCTGCCTCCTGACCCCATGTGTGTTTCTGCCTCCTGACCCCATGTGTGTATCTGTCCCCTGTACCTATGTGTGTATCTGTCCCATGTCCCTATGTGTGTATCTGTCCCCTGTCCCTATGTGTGTTTCTGCCTCCTGACCCCATGTGTGTATCTGTCCGCTGTCCCTATGTGTGCATCTGTCCCCTGTCCCTATGTATGTATCTGTCCCCTGTCCCCATGTGTGTTTCTGTCCCCTGTCCCCATGTGTGTATCTGTCCCCTGTCCCTATGTGTGTATCTGTCCCCTGTCCCTATGTGTGCATCTGTCCCCTGTCCCTATGTGTGTTTCTGCCTCCTGACCCCATGTGTGTTTCTGTCCCCTGTCCCCATGTGTGTATCTGTCCCCTGTCCCTATGTGTGTATCTGTCCCCTGTCCCTATGTGTGTATCTGTCCCCTGTCCCTATGTGTGTTTCTGCCTCCTGACCCCATGTGTGTTTCTGCCTCCTGACCCCATGTGTGTATCTGTCCCCTGTACCCATGTGTGTATCTGTCCCCTGTCCCCATGTGTGTTTCTGTCCCCTGTCCCCATGTGTGCATCTGTCCCCTGTCCCTATGTGTGCATCTGTCCCCTGTCCCCATGTGTGTATCTGTCCCCTGTCCCCATGTGTGTATCTGTCCCCTGTCCCTATGTGTGTATCTGTCCCCTGTCCCCATGTGTGTATCTGTCCCCTGTCCCTATGTGTGTTTCTGCCTCCTGACCCCATGTGTGTATCTGTCCCCTGTCCCTATGTGTGCATCTGTCCCCTGTCCGTATGTGTGTTTCTGTCCCCTGTCCCTATGTGTGTATCTGTCCCCTGTCCCTATGTGTGTATCTGTCCCCTGTCCCTATGTGTGTTTCTGTCCCCTGTCCCTATGTGTGTATCTGTCCCCTGTCCCTATGTGTGCATCTGTCCCCTGTCCCTATGTGTGTTTCTGTCCCCTGTCCCTATGTGTGTATCTGTCCCCTGTCCCGATGTGTGTATCTGTCCCCTGTCCCTATGTGTGTTTCTGCCTCCTGACCTCATGTGTGTTTTTGTCCCCTGTCCCTATGTGTGTATCTGTCCCCTGTCTCTATGTGTGTTTTTGCCCCCTGACCCTATTCCGTAGATGTCAAAGGAGAGACCGATATAGAGATAGGGATAGAGATTAGAGATGTGTGTGTGTGTGTGTGTGTGTGGGGGGGGTCCCTTTATCTGGGTTGCACCTACAATTGGTCCCACACATGGATGCTTTGAGCATCTTTGCTTTAGACAATAAGACGGGCTTAAGCAGCCCTGAAGAGTGTTGTTACTGCACAGTCACTAACTCCTTTAAATTTAGTGCTTGCTGGGCTTTGGCACCCAAACCAATATCCTGCTGTATGTAATTTTCTGTAGGTACCAAAGACCATATAGGCTGCTGTGCTGCTTGACAACCTACTAGAATCTCTGCAGGAACTGCAGTGAGCCGTAAAGTCATTGAATTTCACAGACACAGAGGCGAACGACATCCAAAGAGAGAAGGCAGCAAATAAAGAGGGCAAAGAGTCCAAGCCAAGCTCATCAGCAACTCTACACGGCTCACAAGGTTAATCGAACCAGTGACCACAGCTACTCAAGTCCCAGTAAAATTACATACAAAAAACCACCAACAATTTAATTACGAGAAGAGAAAGCACATCTAATTAGCAGATGCTTTTATCCAAAACAATTTACATCTTTTTCTTTTGAAGATGGCAGTGTCAGAGCTATTGTGGCTTAGTATCCTTGCTCAAAGGCTCAAGGATGAAATCATTCTACTAGCCCTGGGATTTGAACCAGCAACCTTCACAATCACGGGGTCCTAATCCACATACTGTAGCCACAAAGCATTACATATGGAAAGTTATATACTTTACTAATATGCACTGTAATCTTTGTCCCATATTATATTATTTTGGTCATTCTTTGTCTTTTTGGACATTTCCCAGCACACTTTCTTGTAACTTCACTCAAAATCTATTTGACTGTCATTCAATACAAGCATTGTGTTGCACATAATTACTCAAAATGTAAATATGAAGCCACACGCAGTGGGCTATCCGCTATACTCATGCTCATTTCGCATGGAACCTCCGTCGGCACGTTAAGCACTGGCTGGCATTAACCTTTTGGACAAGTGTGCCTTTCTAAAAATGAGAGGCTGCTTTAATTTCAATGACACCACACAACTGTCCTCCCGGGGGCAAGTGGCACGGTGCCTCCCCTTGTGAAATGTCACCAGGGGTTTCATGTGGCCTTTTAACAAGTGGCTGTTTAGAATCTGCACATTTATGGAAGTTTCTGTGTCCTGGAGTTGATCCCAGGAAAGCCATGAACTGGAATGGGGTCGGCAGCTTTTCAATGGAAGGTATTTATCCTTCTACTATTGAATATGCCAGTGTGATGCTAATACGATTTTCCTTTTTGACGTGGCTGTGAGAAACGCTTCTGAAACCTCTCAAGTGACTAGGATTACATAAAAGGCGGCCATTTTAGCCATCTGCCATCTGCCCTCCTTCCCTTTCTAGTGCTCTCATTGGTCCCTTTCACAGAGTTGACATCCAAGCAGACCAATAAAATTTAACAGATGAGGTGAATGACAGGCCACCAGCGAAGCAGGTGTGTTGACACAGGAGACATACTTGCTGGTCGTTTGCAAATCCAACAGGAAGAATGCCTTACTGGATAGCCGCTGTAATAGCATGCAGCTGTCTCTGTAAAAGTATCACCAATTAGCAGACTATATGGGCATTTTGCAAGGGCAGTTACTCTACTGTATGTATAGTAGAGGGTTTAAAGAATTTTTCCATACAGATCCCTCATAATCATTACATGCTTATCAAAAAGAATTTAAATATTTATATCAGTGTTTCCCAATCTGGTCCTCGCAAAAATATGGACTGTCTGGCAGGGAGGTCAGAGGGAGCAAAAACATGGACCGACTGTGGGTCCACGAGGACCGGATTGGAAAACACTGATTTATATCATAGATTTAATGAACAAACTGCTGACTACTTCACTTAATCCATACCCTAAGACTGATATATCCCGAAAGTTGTCAAGGCTGCGGAGTCATTCTTAAAGTGTTGACTTTTTTTTCCATTGTACTGGTGAGGGTAACGACGCAGCACCATTAGTCAGTGTTGGAAAAAGTGAGAAGTCGCATCCATCCTAGCAACTATGGATTATTGATGAATGGATGGATGGATTGATGGGCAGCAGCGAACGGATTAATCACTAAGGAAATGCCCCAATAGAAGTACTACAATTCCATCAATCCATCTTCCAAACACTCATCCTGGTCGCCACAGGGTGAATCACAGAGAGTATAAGGCAGGAGGCTGGGATGCCAGTCCATGTTCACACATACGGCATTATTATTACATCACTGTAATAACATTGTTCATTATTATTATATCCATTGATTTTCTGAAACCACTTGTCCTATTCTGGGTTGTAGGGGGTCTGGAGCATATGGGCATAAGGCAGGGAACAACCCAGGATGGAGTGCCAAGCCATCACTGGGCACACTCACACCCAGGGGCGTTGCTAGAGATTTTGGGCCCCATGAAAGCATATCATATTAGGCCCCCCAGTCCAAACCAATCCAGTTATTTTCCTAATTTTTTTAGGGCCCCTGTCACTCAGGGGCCCTTGGAATCGTCCTAGCTTTCCTCCCCCTTACGGCGCCCCTGCTCACACCTATAGGCAATTTGGTAAAGCAAATTAATCACAGCCTTTTTTTGGATGGTGGAAGGAAACCCCACAATGACACAGGGAGAACATGCAAGCTCCACACACACAAGGAACCCTGGCGGAGACTCGAACCCTAATCCTAAAGGTGTGAGGCAACAGTACTAACCACTGCCCCACCATGCCATTGGTGTTCTGTTGTTGTTATTATTATTATTATTATCGTTGTTGTTGTATAACTTTAATAACAGTATTATTCTTCTTTTTATTATCATTATTAATGTTGTTATTGCATATAGTAGAAACCCCTAGATGCGAGGTGTTCATACTTTTAGATGTAACTTTGCGTGAAACTTACACAGCGCTGCTATTAGTTCTTTATAACACAGCCTTCCTAGAAAAGATAGGACAGGGATACATGTCAATGCCACATTTCACAGAAACTCCTGCACTGATTTAAAGTCTGAACTATATAGCCGCTCACTGTGACATGTATTCGCACAGTGGCTTGGAGGGAAGAACATTCCCGCTGGCGGCTGGAGATGAATCTGATTTCCCAGAAAGCTGTGCTGCTTGTTCAGTCACTGCTGGCTGTCCTGGGAGATGCGAAATGTATGTTTCTGTGTGACACACAGCCCTCGTCTGTCCAGTTGTGTGCATTGGAGTGCGTCTGTGTGCTCAAAGGATTACAGCGCAGCGGGCAGCGTGAAACCTAGATCACAGAAATCACAGTAGAAGAAAACTAGCTATTTTCAACTTAATAAATGCATCTGTAAAATTTTTCCAGAGTACTAGTTACCATGAAACAACTCAAACTAGTTATCACAACTAGCATATTTAATTCAACCTTTAAAAGACAAAAGGATTGTTATTGTTGTATAAATTTTTTTTGTGTGTGTATGGTTAATGATGAGTCATTACAATGTGGTAAATTATATGATGGATCTATATTTCAGTCTGCTCCCTGCCACTGGAGCAGAGAGTTCATCATGCAAAAAAAAAAAAACAAAAAAAAACAAACAGAATCTTTTTAATGCTGTCTAGATAAATTCATATTAATGCAGTTCACCTGCAATGCTGCAATGCGGCTGGCCCCCGAAAGTGACAGCGAGGGAGCTGCATAGTTTACATACTCACAGTTTCACGTAGCTGCAACAAAAAATTTGCTTTATTTTCTCTGGGGAGGGGGGGAGGATGACAGCCCCCTCATTAGGCGATCAGTTATTAGCTTGAGAAGAGAGCCAGCACTGAAGGGATGAGCTATTTTACGTGGGAGAGAGATAACAAGAAAGACAAGGCGTAAAGGAGGCGTCGAGAGAGAGTATAAGGGGATGCGGCGCAGTAAATGCAGTGTAAAGAGGTCACGATAAAACCAGGGCACTGTCAGAAAGTCCCCGGGGAAGGCAGGGCCTTGGCATTCCTGAGCGGGGGGTTCTGCGTTTTGTCGTCTGCTAATGGCAGGGTCTAGCGACCACCGGCAAGGGTACGACTCCCACAGCCCACCTCACCGGCGTGTCATCCCAGGCCTCATCTCGCTACTGGCTGCAGGAAACGGCAGAAACTCTGAAGGTGAATGAGACAGGCCCGTCTCCAAGGTTGCGGCAGCAGGGAGTGGGCCTACCTTTAGCGTGAAGGTTAATGCAATCTGACACGAGAGGCTCAAAGACATCAATATTCATGTCACCCGGCACACGGGCCACATCCAAATGAGTGATTCCTTGCTGTAGGGGAAAAAAATCTGACCTGCAGGAAAATCCCGAGCATGCAGAAGCCGTAAGCATGTGTGGGCTATCAGGATGCGTGATTCCGTTTCTGCTGGACTGATTTTAATAGGAAGGGCTTTAACAGCTTAACTGTGGACTACTGTCTGCTAGTTTTTATTCTGCTGCAGTGTGTTACAGTTTAACCTTTTGAATCCCGGATCATTTGTTTTAAGGTCTGTTTAAAGGTAACAGTGTCCAGAAAAAGTCTTTTAAAACACCACGCTCAGATGATGAATAACATTGGTTTATTGACCATACAACACAGTCATATAAACAGTAATATGGTTCAAAATCAGATGGCTTTCACTCTTTATTTAGTGATCCACCATGAGTGTAGCACAAACATTTCGGCATTAAGGTTTCGTTACTGTGTGTTTCCAACAATGTGAATGGCTGTTTATTAAAACAAATATAATATATACACTCACCTAAAGGATTATTAGGAACACCATACTAATATGGTGTTTGACCCCCTTTCGCCTTCAGAACTGCCTTAATTCTACGTGGCATTGATTCAACAAGGTGCTGAAAGCATTCTTTAGAAATGTTGGCCCATATTGATAGGATAGCATCTTGCAGTTGATGGAGATTTGTGGGATGCACATCCAGGGCACGAAGCTCCCGTTCTACCACATCCCAAAGATGCTCTATTGGGTTGAGATCTGGTGACTGTTGGGGCCATTGTAGTACAGTGAACTCATTGTCATGTTCAAGAAACCAATTTGAAATTATTCGAGCTTTGTGACATGGTGCATTATCCTGCTGGAAGTAGCCATCAGAGGATGGGTACATGGTGGTCATAAAGGGATGGACATGGTCAGAAACAATGCTCAGGTAGGCCATGGCATTTAAACGATGACCAATTGGCACTAAGGGGCCTAAAGTGTGCCAAGAAAACATCCCCCACACCATTACACCACCAGCAGCAGCCTGCACAGTGGTAACAAGGCATGATGGATCCATGTTCTCATTCTGTTTACGCCAAATTCTGACTCTACCATTTGAATGTCTCAACAGAAATCGAGACTCATCAGACCAGGCAACATTTTTCCAGTCTTCAACTGTCCAATTTTGGTGAGCTCGTGCAAATTGTAGCCTCTTTTTCCTATTTGTAGTGGAGATGAGTGGTACCCGGTGGGGTCTTCTGCTGTTGTAGCCCATCCGCCTCAAGGTTGTGCGTGTTGTGGCTTCACAAATGCTTTGCTGCATACCTCGGTTGTAACGAGTGGTTATTTCAGCCAAAGTTGCTCTTCTATCAGCTTGAATCAGTCGGACCATTCTCCTCTGACCTCTAGCATCAACAAGGCATTTTCGCCCACAGGACTGCCGCAAACTGGATGTTTTTCCCTTTGCACACCATTCTTTGTAAACCCTAGAAATGGTTGTGCGTGGAAATCCCAGTAACTGAGCAGATTGTGAAATACTCAGACCAGCCCGTCTGGCACCAACAACCATGCCACGCTCAAAATTGCTTAAATCACCTTTCTTTCCCATTCTGACATTCAGTTTGGAGTTCAGGAGATTGTCTTGACCAGGACCACACCCCTAAATGCATTGAAGCAACTGCCATGTGATTGGTTGATTAGATAATTGCATTAATGAGAAATTGAACAGGTGTTCCTAATAATCCTTTAGGTGAGTGTATAATACAGAGGTACCTCAGTTCTCGAACACATTAGAACTCGAATTTCTTAAAGGTCGAACCAACCAGTTCGAAAAAAAATTACCTAGAACTTGGTCTGAATCTCAGAAGTCAAACCGTGAACGCCGACCTAAGATTTGTACGCGCGGGGAAATGAGTCACGCGGCACATCTCTCAGCGGAAACGAAGGGTAACGTTTCAGTCTCAGCCTCGCATTCGCTGTCATAGCACCGTGCATGTTTACACTATAGCTGAATACGTATATTTAGACAGTAAAAATACATTTAGACAATGATAGACAGTAACATTAATTATATAATAAAATACATTTAAAAATAAAGATTTCTTATTAATTATTTTAATATTAATAATAAACCATTAATACATTTAATTGGAATAATATTGTCGTGCCGAGCGGGGACGGTACGAAGACAAAGGCGCAGAAGCTAGGGTATCAGGGAATACGGGGTTTAATTACATGTAAGGCAGGCAAAACGCAGACGGCCAATACAATGACCGGACTGGGGAAACAAACTGAAATACAGAGGATTAATGACAACAACCAGAAACAGCTGATCACATGGGGATTCCACACGGGGTTAACGAGGGGGCGTGGCACACGGAAGGAGCGGACGATCGGGGCAGGACATATTGTTTTCTTTTTACTTTACACATTGTTTGGACACATTTATTTTCTTACTTTACAATAAAAATACTAAATTGTCTGGGGCTTTATGTCCCTGGTAGGGTCACCCAAGGCAAACAGGTCCTGGGTGAGGAACCAGACGAGGTGCGGCTCATAAGACCCTTAATGATGAACAAAATATTGGATCGATGATTTCCCTTGCCCGAACGCGGGTCACTTGGGCCCCCCCCTGAAGCCAGGCCTGGGCTCACCACCTGTAGGAGGGGCCATAGAGGTCGGGTGCAGGGTGCAGTGGCCAAAGGCGGGGACCTTGGCGGTCTGGTCCTCGGCTGCAGAAGCTAGCTCTAGGGACATGGAATGTCACCTCTCTGGTGGGGAAGGAGCCTGAGCTGGTGCGTGAGGCTGTGAGGTTCCAACTAGATGTAGTCGGGCTCACCTCGACGCACGGCTTGGGCTCTGGAACCAGTCTCCTCAAAGGGGGTTGGACCCTCTTCCACTCTGGAGTTGCTCACGGGGAGAGGCGCCGAGCTGGGGTGGGCATACTTATTGCTCCCTGGCTGGGCACTTGTACATTGGGGTTTACCGCGGTGGATGAGAGGGTAGCCTCCCTTCGCCTTCGAGTGGGGGGACGGGTCCTGACTTGTTTGCGCTTATACGCCAAATGGCAGTTCAGAATACCCACCCTTTTTGGAGTCCTTGGAAGGGGTGTTGGAGAGCGCTCCTCCCGGGGACTCTCTTGTTCTGCTGGGTGACTTCAATGCTCACATGGGCAATGACAGTGAGATCTGGAGGGACGTGATTGGGAGGAACGCCCCCACCGATCTGAACCCGAGTGGTGTTTTGTTGTTGGACTTCTGTGCTCGTCACGGATTGTCCATAATGAACACCATGTTCAAGCATAAGGGTGTCCATATGTGCACTTGGCACCAGGACACCCTAGGCCGCAGTTCGATGATCGACTTTGTGGTCGTGTCATCGGACTTCCGGCCGCATGTATTGGACACTCGGGTGAGGAGAGGGGCAGAGCTGTCAACCGATCACTACCTGGTGGTGGGTTGGCTCCACTGGTGGGGGAGGAAGCCGGTCAGACCTGGAAGACCCAAGAATATAGTGCGGGTCTGCTAGGAACGTCTGGCAGAATCCCCTGTCAGAGGGAGTTTCAACTCCTACCTCCGGTAGAACTTCGCGCATGTCCCGGGGGAGGCGGGGGACATCGAGTCCGAATGGGCCATGTTCCGTGCCTCCATTGTGGAGGCGACTGACCGGAGCTGTGGCCGTAAGGGGGGCAGTACTTGTCGCGGCGGCAATCCCCGAACCCGCTGGTGGATACCGGTGGTGAGGGATGCCGTCAAGCTGAAGAAGGAGTCCTATCAGGCCTTTTTGGCCTGTGGGACTCTGGAAGCAGCTGATTAGTACCGGCGGGCCAAGTGGAACGTGGCTTCGGTGGTCGCTGAGGTAAAAACTTGGGTATGGGAGGAGTTTGGCGAGGCCATGGAGAACTACTTCTGGACGGCTTCGAGGAGATTCTGGTCCACCATCCGGCGTCTCAGGGCGGGAAAGCGGTGCAGCATCAACACTGTTTATGGTGGGGATGGTGCGCTGCTGACCTCAGCTCGGGACGTTGTCGGTCGGTGGAAGAAATACTTCGAAGACCTCCTCAATCCCACCGACACGCCTTCCAATGAGGAAGCAGAGTCTGGGGACTTGGGGGTAGACTCGCCTATCTCTGGGGCAGAAGTCGCTGAGGTGGTTAAAAAGCTCCTCGGTGGCCAGGCCCCGGGGGTGAATGAGATCCACCCGGAGTTCCTCAAGGCTCTGGATGTTGCAGGGCTGTCTTGGTTGACACGCATCTGCGGTATCGCGTGGACATCGGGGGCGGTGCCTCTGGATTGGCAGACCGAGGTGGTGGTTCCCATCTTCAAGAAGGGGGACCAGGGGGTGTGCTCCAACTATAGGGGTATCACACTCCTCAGCCTTCCTGGTAAGGTCTTTTCGGGGGTGCTGGAGAGGAGGGTCCGTTGGATAATCGAACCTTGGATTCAGGAGGAGCAGTGTGGTTTTCGCCCCTGGCTGTGGAACAGTGGACCAGCTCTATACTCTCGGCAGGGTCCTGGAGGGTGCGTGGGAGTTTGCCCAACCAGTCTACATGTGCTTTGTGGACTTGGAGAAGGTATTCGACCGCGTCCCTCGGGGAGTCCTGTGGGGAGTGCTCTGGGAGTATGGGGTGCCAAGCTGCCTTATAAGGGCTGTTCGGTCCCTGTACAACCGGTGTCAGAGCTTGGTCCGCATTGCCGGCAGTAAGTCAGACTCGTTCCCGGTGAGGATCGGACTCCGCCAGGGCTGCCCTTTATCACGATTCTGTTCATAACCTTTATGGACAGAATTTCTAGGCGCAGCTAGGGCATTGAGGGTGTCCGGTTTGGTGACCTCAGAATTAGGTCTCTGCTTATTGCAGATGATGTGGTTCTGTTGGCCTCATCAGACCGTGACCTTCGGCTCTCACCGGAACAGTTTGCAGCCGAGTGTGAAGTGGCTGGAATGAAAATCAGCACCTCCAAATCCGAGACCATGGTCCTCAGCCGGAAAAGGGTGGAGTGCTCTCTCCAGGTCGGGGAGGGGATCCTTCCCCAAGTGGAGGAGTTTAAGTATCTCGGGGTCTTGTTCATGAGTGAGGGAAGGATGGAGCGGGAGATCGACAGGCGGATTGGTGCGGCGTCAGCAGTGATGCGGGCGCTGCATCGGTCTGTCATGGTGAAGAAAGAGATGAGCCAAAAGGCAAAGCTCTCGATTTACCAGTCGATCTACATTCCTACCCTCACCTATGATCACGAGCTGTGGCTAGTGACCGAAAGAACGAGATCGCGAGTGCAAGCGGCCGAAATCAGTTTTCTCCGCAGAGTGGCTGGGCTCTCCCTTAGAGATAAGGTGAGGAGCTCAGTCATTCGGGAAGGACTCAGAGTAGAGCCGCTGCTCCTCCGCATTGAGAGGAGCCAGATGAGGTGGCTCGGGCATCTGCTTAGGATGCCTCCTGGACGCCTCCCTGGTGGGGTGTTCCGGGCATGTCCCACTGGGAGGACGCCCCGGGGAAGACCCAGCACTCGGGATTCCCCCAGAGGAGCTGGAGGAAGTGGCCGGGGAGCGGGAAGTCTGGGTTTCTCTACTGAGACTGCTGCCCCCGCGACCCAACCTCGGATAAGCGGAAGTTAATGGATGGATGGATAAATACCCTTAGATGTGTTTAGTACAGTATATGCTCTTCTTGTTTTATCCTGTTCATTTTGTGTTTAAATGCTAAAAAAACATATTTAGGTGTGATTTTGGGGGGCCAGGAACCAATTAATTGGTTTTCCATTATTTCTTATGGGGAAAATTCGACCAGAACTCGAACTTTTTAGGATTCGACCCGGAGTTCTGAACGGATTAAGTTTGAGTTCTGAGGTACCACTGTATAACATAATTAGCTAATACTAACTGATAGGTTATTAAGGTAGCAACCAATCAGTGCTAGTGATACATTCCTGGCCACCCCCCACAGGAGCTATCCGCATGAGAAAATTATCATGTATCTAAGCTTCTTATCATGGTAAGATCAATACTCTATAAATTCATTTATTTAAAATACACCCATCAAAGTAAGGCAAATAATCATTTACATAGTTCTTGGTAGGGATGATTAAAAAAAAAAAAACAGGTTCTGCCAAGCCATTAAATCTTTTTTTATTTCTAGTATGAAAACTGCCTTTTTAACCATCTTCCAGAAGAATAATTCTGCTGGGATATCTTTGCTATCTTCACTTTCTTGGCATGTACCTTGTTATGAAGAAATATATGTAACAGTTACACATTTCCACGTATGGGCACGGTATGTGAACTGATGTGCACCTCACAAATATTTGTTGGAAGGATATGCCTGAATATTTTCCATTTATCCATATTTATAGCTGGTTATCTGCTGTGGGTTTGCCGTTGTCCGGAACCTCTACCTGGAAGCGGACTGCATAATCAAGGCACATATTACATGGAATGCCAGTACTTCTCTGCCATTCATACACACTCATATTCACTTACTCACCGTCTCCAGTTTAGGTGAAATGCATTTTTGTTGGGAGCAGAGTCACAGTCATGCTAGAAACAACTGACACAGAGTACTGTGCAAAAGTCTTAGGCAGTCAATGGTATTATGTCTGTCAATGTGTGTTAGCTTAGTCTAAACCTCCCTTTTTGCACTACCTATATTTTTTAGCACTGTCTTGTATCATGTCTTGTATGTACCTGTTGCACAGAGCCAATAAAGAAGGATCATGAATTCGTTTGCAGGAACCAACCAAAATGCCCATGTATTTGCTTAAGTTAATTAATTAATTGAGCTGCTGGTGAAATTTAATGAATGCATGGGATGTCTGCTGTAGTGAAATAGTCAAGACCACCTAAGCCAAGACCAAGTCATTACCAAGACCAGAGCGTATGCAGACCGAGACAAGACCAAGACCAAGTCAAGATCAGAAACCTAGACCACAAAAAAGTGGTATTGAGACTTTTTTCAAGAGCATAATTTTTATTTTCTTTATTTTTTATTGTGTTTCTGTTTATTTGCATATATTCTAATGTTAAAATGTTTTTTTCTTCTGAGCAAATATGCACTTATGATGCATTTTCATATTGCACTCATTCTTACATTGCCCTGTCATGTCCTGCTTTGCACTGCTGTCTGTCCAATGTCCCCATGTATCTGCCCCTTCCCCTGCAACTGTGGCATCAGAATTTAACCATGTTCCTCAGAACACATATGAAAATAATACTTGCAATATGGGATAAACAGCTTCAAACACTTTCTTGGACTGTCTAAAACTTTTGCACATTACAGTACTTTAAAAACACTGCTTGAAACAAAACTGAAACAAAGCACTCTTGAGCAATTCAGGAAGCACATAGTACTGTGCAAAAGTCTTAGGCAGTCAAAGGAAATGGGTAAAGCTATTTATCTGGGTAGTAAGTACAGTGGTACCTCAGTTCTCAAACTCATTAGAACTCAAATTTCTTAAAAGTCAAACAAACCAATTAAAAAAAAAATTAAAATTACCTAGAACTCGATCTGAATCTCAGAACTTGTACGTGAGGGGAAATGAGTCACGCGGCATGTCTCTCAGTGGAAACAAAGGGTAAGGCTTCAGTCTCAGCCTCGCATTCACTGTGATAGCATCAAGCATGTTTACACTAGTTGAATACATATATTTAGATGTGTGTAAAAATACATTTAGACAATGATAGACAGTAACAGTAATTATTTTTATAAAATAAAATACATTTAAAAATAAAGATTTCTTATTAATTATTTTAATATTAATAATAAACCATTAATACATTTAATTATAATAATATTGTTGTGCCCAGCGGGGATGGAATGGAGACAAAGGGGCAGATGTCAGGGTATCAGGGCATACGGGGTTTAATTACAGGTAAGGCAGGCAAAACGCAGACGGACAATATGATGACCAGACTGGGGAAACAAACTGAAACGCGGGCGAAATACAGAGGACTAATGACAACAACCAGAAACAGCTGATCACACGGGGATTCCACACGGGGTTAACGAGGGGGCGTGGCACACGGAAGGAGCGGACGATCGGGGCATGTGTCACGATCGGGTTGCAGGTGAACGGAAAAGCAGGGGAGAGGAGCCAGTAGGTAGGGTAAAACGGGGATTTATTACGGGAAACAGGACCGGGGAAGCACGACAGCAAACATCAATGACAAGTCTGGGGAAGACTGACTCAGACGAGGACTAAATACAAAAGACAAGCTAAGGGTAACAAGCAACAGGTGGGAACAATCAGGCAGAAACAGGAGGTAACGAGGTGGGCGTGGCACACATTAGGATCGGACGGAGCGGGCGTGACAGCATGACACATTGGGTTTTTTTTTAACTTTACACATTGTTTGGATACATTTATTTTCTTACTTTAAAAATTACCATTTTGATAAGTGTGCTTAGATGTGTTTAGTGCAGTATGTTTTTCTTGTTTTGTCCGGTTCATTTTGCATTTAAATGCTAAAAAAAAAACATATTTCAGTGTAATTTTTTGGTTTTCCATTTTTTCTTATGGGGAAAATTCAATCAGAACTCGAACTTTTTAGGATTCGGTCCGGAGTTCTGAACGGATTAATTTCGAGTTCTGAGGTACCACTGTATTTAACATTAGAGAGATGCAAATTAAGAGTAACATAATGAAAGGTAACAGGAATTTCTTCTGTTCTCCAAAAAGTTACTGATATCTTGTTGGATGGCTAGATGAACACCTCTTCAGTTCCCAAAACTCTCCTCAGGGGCACCCTAGCCATTCCATGCATTTCTTAAATTTCACCACCAGCTCAATTAATTAATTTCTTTAACTAGTTAAAAAAAACTCAGAGATGTGTTGATTAGCTGAACTTGATTTGATAGTGGTCAAGTCAAAAAATACATTGATGTATTGCATGGTTGCTGAAAATGCCGGGATGATTTTGGAAGAGGTTTTGGTTCAGCTGACACACTTTGACAGATATAAAATCATAGTTTTGCACTAACATGAATATAATTTAAACATCATTTTCTTTGGCTGTCTAAGACTTCCGCACAGTACTGTATATCATCCCGTGGACATCTGTAAATGTAAGGAGTCCTGTCACCCAACCCCCCCACCCATCTAATCCCTATTTCTCCCACACCCCCCAACCCCCACAATCTCTAGCCCCTCATAATAGGTTTGAACATAGGGCTGGGTGATATGGCAAATTATTTTACCACAATAATTTTCTATCAGTATTAATTATTGACGTGATATAATTCAAGTCATTATTTATAAATCCAGTGATTATTTCTTTAGGTCAAGGCTCCAGTTCCCTTGGTATTCCCCTTACACAGCTTCAGAACATAGAAAAAGGGCAACAAGTTCAGTGGACTGAAAACTGAAATGTAATTTTAATAAATGAATCATACTGTAGGTAGGGAGTAACACTAGAAAATGCCGATAGTATAGATTATTGCTATATGTTTATGACTATGAGCACCTGCATTGTATATGTTCTACTAGATGCCAATGCTTCAGTTGGGGAGGGGGGGCAACATGTGACTCAGTGGGCTAAGCCTCTGTGCCTTTGATCAGAAGGTCACCAGTTCAAGCCTGGCCGCAGCAAATCTGCTGCTCCTTGAGTAAGGCCTTTAACCCACGGCTCCCTGGGTGCCACAACAGGCAGCTGCCCCTTCAGCCAGCTTGCTCTCACCAAGAGATGGCTGTGCCCAAGAGGTCATTAAAGGCCTGGATCTTGGTTTTTATCTAGGAAACTCACAAACTTAGACACTCAGACTCCTTGCTCAGTCTCTCGAGAGGCCGGATCAGAGCCTCTGTTAACTCCAAGAAGGTCACAGCATCATCGGCAGTCAAGATCAGTGAATCTTTCCTCACCAACAGATGCCTCAAAGCCGCTGGACCCCATGACCCTGCCCAGCACCCTGTTCATGCTAGCACTGAACAGAGTAAGAGCGAGAACACACCCCAGATGAACACCAGAACAAACCGGGAAGAACACAGAGTACTGCACAGCACTAACAGTATCAGTGTACAGGCTGGCCATGATGTCCAGCAACTTTAGGGAGATCTCTGGATGTCCTACAGGGCAGCTTGATCAACTGAGTCGAACACTTTATGAAAATCAACAAAGGCTGCAAAGAAACTCTGCCAATATTTGCGTTTGTGCTCAATGAAAACCCTCAGTGGCAGGATGCGATCGATGGTAAACTTCTTAGGATTAAAAGTATACTGTGCCGGTCACTGGTAGGCGAGCAAGTGAAGATGGATCCTGTTGAGGATGACCCATACCCGGCATTGAGAGCAATGTTATGCCCGTGTAGTTGCCACAATCCAGACAAGAACCCATTCGCTTTCCAGATATGGACAACAAGTCCGGTTTTCAACTCAGTTGGGATGAGGCCCATCTCCCAAATGGAAGCAATGACTGCTTACAATGCCTGGAGGACAGCCTTCCAACCCGCCTGGAGAAGGGGAGATACCACAGATCCCTGTAGCCCTCCCCACCTCCAGCTGGTTCATCACCTGGGCAATCTCAGTGAGATTGGGTGGTTCACAGCTAATTGGAGGATTGACCTCAAGCACTGTGGACCCAGAGATATCCTGGCTGGAAGATCAGCTTTAAACAGCTGCTTAAAGTAGTGTCATCCGTAAGGATTGTTCCATCGCCTGCCCTAACTGCGACTCTCTGAGGAACAGATTTGGATGTGTGTAATGCTTCGATTCTTCTGTAAGCAGGACGTGGGTCACAAGGCCATAGATGATGTGCCACGTGCTCACAGATTCCTCTAACAAATGCTTCCTTATCGGCCCTCAGAGCCCTCACAGCCGTCCTTCTCACTTCCTGGTAAAGAATGAAGTTGGCTTCAAGCTGTGTGCTGTGACTCCTCTCGATAATATCCAGGGTGCCAGGCAAGATGAGCCACTTCCAACACAGTAGTCAGGCTGGTGGGGTCCAACATAGTCCTCATAGTTGGCCCTGTCACTGCCAGTGATCGCGGTGAAGTCACCCATGACCCGAGGAGTGTCACCGTGACGGCACCCATTACCCATTGAGCGAAGTTACAAATAAAATGTCTCCCTCACTGAGATATCACTCACCATGTTCGGAGCAGACATTGAGACAACAGACAAGACACTCATAATATGCTCATTGAAAGGAGTGACATTGGACACCATCAGGAGGAGCTGATCTGCCACAGCAACAGAGCTCTACTCCCTAAATACTACAGTGTGTACCTCAGAGAGTGGAGTTCAGTACTGTGCACTAATGTACAATGTACTTTATTATTACTTTATTTAATGTTGGTAATGTCTTACTCTGTGTAATTTGAAAATTAAGCTTTACCATATGTATGCACATGAAAATCACGTTATATATGGGGTCTGTAGATGGTTCGGTGGTATCTGCAGTACGTCAGAATGTAGGATATGGGGGATCACTCTAATTATAAGAATAATAATAACAATAATAATACATTATCATTAAGCGAGTAGATCCATTTATCTGTAGAGAAGAATTTTTTACTGCCTAGCAAATCTTCCATTATAATAGCTATCCACCAAAGGTGCAAGAACACCTGACTTTTAAAGGGAATGTGAGATGATACTGTGATTGGTTTATGGCATGTCACAACCATGACTGCATACGAGACTGAGTACAACACCTTTGGACCATGCGTCTGGCCCTGCCACTGTTTTTCTGCCATTAATCTAGCAAAAGTAGGTTGGCCATACCCTAAAAGAACTTGCATGGTGCACTTCGGAACATGTACTTAAGATTGTTAAAATAGCGCCCCTTGTGTTTTCTGTAGACCTTCACCCACATCTCCACCCAATGCAATGTCTCCACAAAGTTTGAAAAAGATCAGTGCAATACTTTTTGAGTTATCTTGCTAACGAGATCTCTGCATGTAGGCAGACCCGTCCCAAAACTATATGTATTTCCTGCCTTGGGAACACAATTAAATGTTCCTGCAACTCTCTTGCACTTGTCACTGATTGGAAGCTCAGCCTAGCACTACTTGTAGCAAAGCTGGCTTCTTGACATATGCATGCTTAGTAGGTGTTTCCTGTATCACATGAATTTGGAAAAAAATAAATAAACAAATGAAAAAATGTATAATATGCAAGCCCATTCATTTTCTACACACACTTGTGCATTGCAGGGTAACAGGTTTCAGGAACCTATCCTGGAAGCTATGGGCACAAGGCAGGGAACAACCCAAGACAGGACACCAACCCATCACAGGGCACTCACATACACCATGGCATCCCAGTTCACTTTAGCATGTTTCTGGACATTGGGAGGAAACCCCACAGTGAGAACATGCAAACTCTACATGCATGGAACCAAGGCATAGACTAAAAAGTCCAAGACTTGTAAGGTAGCAGTGCTAAGCACTGTGCCACCCAAAAACCAATACAAGTAATTGCAAATATTCTTTAAAAAAAAATATATATTTATGCAACTACTGTTTGATTAAATCCAACTGTAATTCAGAATTCATGTGAAATCCTGTAAATTGTGTGAAAGAGTGCTGCTTATCTAGTTTTCTGCATTTTTGTCCTACTAAAATAAGCAAGATCAAGACCACAGAACCTCATAGATTTCATCAATTCCTGCCCCCTTAGTAGATAGCATGACTCAGCATTACTCAGTGATTCATATCTTTTGGGGTTACTCTTTCAATTTTGGTTCTAATGAACTCTAGTCCTCAAAAGGGGAACCAAAAACTAGATCCCATAAGTCTGGATAGCCAAATGTATAAAAGTTTTACATTATTTTTCAACTAACACTACTACAAAGGGATGTGTGCAGACACACACGCACACACACACATACGCACACACACACCCTTTGTGATATTCACATCTTTAAAAAAGTCCCACTACTTCTTAAGGATTTGACATTATTCTAATCAATTTTGTATGCAGGGTAATTTTTTATTTAAAATCAGAGATTTAGAAGATATGCCTGCCAAGTTCTTCCTGAAAATGAAATATTTTTCTGTTTATTAAAAGGAAAACCTGATCAAATATTATAGTATGGAGGTGCTCTCATATTGTGATTGTTTTGCTGTCATGATTCTTATTTTCTGCGCTTAGCACTCACATCATTGTCTTAAATTGTTTTGTCAATATTGATATCAGCACTACCAATGAGGAAACAGTAACTTTCTATTTCACTATTTTTACAGTTTTTTCCAATCATTTTCACACTTGTCTCAATACCATGTCTATTTTTTCACAACACTTCATACAGTGGGCTGTACCAATACACACCTGAGCACATCACTTAACCTTTGGTGCAAAATGCACTACAACCACCAAAATGTTTCACAATTCACCCAAAAGTGACTCATGCTGCCATAACAATGACAAATGCTGTCACCCAACAACACTACTGGGGCACTCAATGTTCAATGAGCTAAAAAACACTAACAACTTTCAGCATTGCAAATTACATATACTGTATAAAGTGTGGCTGTATCCTCCAGTTTGGCACGAATTACTGTCATGTTGCATTGTAAAAATAAAATAAACAAGAACTACTTCTGCGTGTAAAAATTGTAATACCAACCAGTTCTGAAATGCTACAATATATTTCATTAGAAATCATGTAGGTGTTGCTGTTTCTTTTTTGCAGTATGTAAATATTTACAGTTTTTCTCGATTGCTTAAACACATTTCTTGAAACTATGCCTCGTATTCTCAAAACAGTAAACACAAATCCATAACGTCTCACCCAATTTCCCAAACATCGTACTGTATTTTCAGGTCAAAATGACGCTCTACACTCAAAACCATTCACTGTTGCTGAAAAACCAAACTTTGCCCACAGACATCACACACAAGGCCTCAAAAACACACACACTACAACATAGTCTTACACATTGGTGCAATCAGTGCTTGAAGTGGGCCGGAACGCAGCGGAACGCAGTTCCGGAACTTCTGTATTTTCGTCTTTTGGGTTCCGCCACTTTTTTCTGCGTTCCGGTACTTACTGAAACTGATCCGACGCAGCGACAGTGGCCCGAGAATAGACAATATCACAAGACCGATAAAAGACTACATGTTGTTTTAATGGTTTTTCAGTATTCCATTTGTGAATTAGAAAAAAGTAGCCTATGTCTATAGGTTATTGCTTGGAAGAATGATTAAATTACAGTTTTTGCCCGTTGCTTGAACACGTTTTGCAAAACTTGGCTCGTCGTGTCAAAACTCTACACACAAGCAAATAAGACACAACACTAGGAAATAAACCATTCAAATCTATGTCAAATTGAAACTCCGCCATCAAAACCTAACAATCTTTTGTCAAAATGTCACTCTAAGGACAAAATGATACCCACTTGCATCATAAGAATACACTGTCAGATCAGCAACAACACGCTAGTCTACTTTACATAAAACACTACAGGTTTTTGTTTGCACGGTTTTTATTCAGTTCTGCAGTAGGCACATTTTCACAACAACCAAAAAATGACACTCAACACCCTACATTACAGTAGTGTACTTTACTGTACAGTTAATTTAGTTAAAGCAAAAAAAAAAAAAACACTACTGGAAACAGAAAAACACAATTGTGCGTAAAGTGGGCTTTATGGATCCTGCCGTCTGTTGGGGTCTGGCCACAGGATCTCATCAACATCGCAAGCAATGTCTTCTCTCGCTAAGCATTGGGGAAAATATCCCCTTGTGTGCCGAATCCATCCATGGATTGACCTTACACCTCAATGTCTCCGCAGGCCTGTTCCATTGCCTGCAGAAGAGGCATGTGGGCATGTGGTTGGCGGTCATATACACGGCATCTCCAAGCGGAAAAACACTCTACAATAGCGTTGAGAAATGGCGAGTAAGGGGGCAAATACACAACCTCAAATTGGTCATGGTTGGTGAACCAGTTCCGGACGACAGCAGCCCGATGGAAACTAACATTGTCCCAGACAACAACAAACCTGGGCTGCTCTGGTCTGTCCTGTACAACTGCATCATGAAGTGCGTCTAGAAATGCGAGTATGTCTTGCGCATTATAGGGACCCAGTTTGGAATGATGATGCAGTAGCCCTCGAAGGCTTATGGCGGCACACAAGGTGATATTTCCCCCGCGTTGCCCCGGGACATGCACAATCGCCCTGTGGCCAATTATATTACGTCCCCGTCGTCTATTTCTGCTAAGGTTGAATCCAGCCTCGTCAATGTAAATATATTCATGAGGCTGAGCAGCTCCATCCATGTCCAAGATTCTCTGCAACAAAAAGTACATATTGTGGATGGCAGTACTCAAAACACAACTACACTACTACACATACAGAACCACTCCACCACAAAGGTACCTGTGTAGCTTTCTGAACATATCTATGTGGTACTGATCCAATGGTACATATTCAGCTGTTACTGGATTGCACCCATTCTGTATTGTACAGTAAATGTAAAGGACTGTAACTGTAGCTGGCTGATTGGTGTTCAGTTTTGTAAGTAAGTGTTGTCAGGTGTGTGCCTAAGTGTTTTCAATTACCCAATATGTTTTGTATTTTGAATAGATGTGTTTTCCCAATGGTACACTGAGATGTCAATTTTGACCGAAGTGTCTTATGTATGAAATAGTGTGTAGTGTGCAGGAGCAAGTGTGTTGCAGAAAGGAGCAAGTGTTTTGCAGAATTGCAACTAGAGTGCAAAGCAGCGCTTTTGTTTAAGGTATGGTTAGACTTTGTTTAAGGTATAGTAACAACAACTTCAAGTTATGTTACTTTGGTTTATGCATGTGTCTATAGTGTTCAAGCAATGGGTAAGAACTGTAAAATAGTTTTTGAACCAACACATCCTAAAGACTTGATTTTTTTCCCACTGCACAAATGTCAAATGTCGGAAAATTAGAGTTTCTGCACTTATTATTCCCCACTTCAAGCACTGGGTGCAATAAATTACAGTTTTTCTCGATTGCTTAAACACACTTCTTGAAACTATGCCTCGTATTCTCAAAACAGTAAACACAAATCCATAACGTCTCACCCAATTTCCCAAACATCGTATTTTCAGGTCAAAATGAAGCTCTACACTCAAAACCATTCACTGTTGCTGAAAAACCAAACTTTGCCCACAGACATCACACACAAGGCCTCAAAAACACACACACTACAACATAGTCTTACACATTGGTGCAATAAATTAAAAATAATATTGCCAAAACTGGCAAGTTATGTTGCTTGTGGTTCTTCCCCTCAAAAACCTTTTCACATGATGAACACAAAAGACGCAACCAATGTACATACAGTGGCACATTTTTATTTATGTACTATACAGTACAACACACACCAAAAACATTATTCCACCTCAGCATCCTGTCTTTGGTCTGGGTCATGCCATAAAGTCTCATCAACATCACAGGCTATATCAGCCCTAGTCAGGCAGCGGGGGAAGAAACCCCTTGCATGCCTGATCCACCCCTGGCAAGCCTCAACTGTAATGTCAGAACAGGCCTCCTCCATAGCCTGGAGGAGGTGAATACGGATGTAGGGTCTCGGTCATAGACCTTCCACCGCCATGCCGAGAAAAAGTCTTCTATGGGGTTTAGGAAGGGAGAATATGCTGGCAGAAAGATATTTCTGAATCTTGGGTTGTTCGTGAACCAGTCACGAACTACAGCAGGCCTGTGGAAACTGACATTGTCCCAAATGACACCGTAGCATGCTGTGGAAACCACTTGTCTCCCTTGCCCTTCCTCATCCTCTTCCATCTCCTCTTCTGTGTCCCCTTCCTCTACCTTCAGGTCTTTGTAGATCCATTTTTCCAATACAAGTGAACTGACACATGGCCCTTTTATCTAACAAGTGAAGGTTCTGATTGGTGTGTGAACAATTCTGATTGGCTGTGTTTCCCTCTGGATTATTGTGTGCTAACTGGGTTCAAGCTGTGCTGACTTGAGTGAACAATATTGACTGAAGTGCTTTGAAAATGAGCACATGGTTTAGGCAGTGAGAATTGAAGGGATTTGTGTGTAGAGTTTTGCTCTAACAGTTCAACGAATCGGAATCATGTGTCAAAACAGGGGAATAGTGTCAACAGTTTAGGGAAATGGGTGTGTATTTTGGTAGGTGGCATAATGGTTTTGGAAATTTAGCTCATAATCCTGGTAATAGTGTGTAAGCAATTGAGAAAAACTGTAATTCCTAGCAGAAAATGCCAATCCAAAGATGGCCCCTTTTGTACATATGGCAAATTGGCACTAACCAAACAAATTCCTAGATAGGTTCTTAGCTGAAATTTCAGACTTTCAGCTTTCCAGCTTCAACCATTGTAAAATGCTTGGGGTGATCTAGGGCAGGGGTCTCCAACTCCAGTCCTAGAGAGATGCTGTCCAATAGGTTTTCTATCCTACCTGGCTTCTGATGAGTCACACCTATACTCAAGTAAATACCAGGAGCAGGTGTGGCTCATCAGAAGCCAGGTAGGATAGAAAACCTACTGGACAGTAGCTCTCCAGGACTGGACTTGGAGATCCCTGATCTAGGGGGATGGTGGTGGTCTAGTGGTTAGGGATCTGGACTCCTATTACTGTAAGAACACCAGAAGATCCACCATTGTGCACCTGAGCAAGGCACTTGACCCCAACTTGCTCTAGGGGGACTGTCCCTGTAGTTACACTACTTCACTGTGAGTAGCTTTGGATAAAAGTGTCTGCTAAATGAATAAATGCAAATGCTTTACTGTAATATATGTGTTGCCATACCCACTGTTTTTGCACAGATTACGTTGTGTTGCCTTGCAAAAAGGAAACAGACACTCCATGCCCTCATTTGTATAACTGGTAACAAAGCAGGAAACAAAAACAAAATTACGAAATTTCTGCTAAAAGCATAATTATTTGTCTTAGTGCAAGTGCATATAGTGTCCTGTGTCTGTCAAAATGCAGCATATTTCAATTTACTATTTTCATCTGTTTAATGCTACATTTATATAAATCACTAGAACATTTATATAATTTCTAATTGGCTGTAAAAAACACAATCAAAATACCACACAAATACAGCAACTGCACCTATTTTTAAAATTGTATTCTATATATTCCCTTTCCGTACAGTTTTCCCTGCAGCATCCAGTAAGTCAGAAAGACACATATAAACAAAATTACTGGGATTAACGACAAGAAAGAGTTTTCTAAGTGTTACTGTTGAAATCATTTTATTTAGATCACAGCCCTGTCCGTATACATTAGAATATCTCCATTGTAGAAATTGTTCAGTGGGACCCTCCTATTCAGACAGCAAAAGGTGCAGGCCTTGACGGGACTGTTCAGATTATAAACCACTGGCTTTGCTTTACATTTATTTTTATTCAATAATTTAAAAGTATTTACCCATCCAGTTAACCTGACCAGCATGTGTTTTTTTTTAAAAAGAATAAACAGAAAATGTAAAATGTTAACTTGTGAAGGTGAAACTTCCCTGCCCTGGTCGCTGCTTCTGGATGCTCACACTTTAACCCCTATAAATCTTTAAACTGTGCTCGATCATCCGCCTCCAGCAAGAACATAACTGCAGAGCCCGGCGATATCTGGATGAATAAATACTAGGCGACCAGGGGGTAAGGAAAACCCATCTCGCCACGCTGGTAATGTTTTCGTCCTAATGCACAATTCCCTGTGCAAACCACTATGATCTATTACACTGTTAATACGTTTATTCAAGAAGTTGTTTCAAAAGGAAATCTGTTAATAATAACCCCAAAAAAGATCAGAGCCCACTTAAATTAGGGTTAGACTTCATTTAAAGGCTCCGTTTCCAAATAATGAAGACAAATAAAGCATACAATGGTTTCCACATTTTTAGGTCTCATTGTTTACAGATGATCCAGTTTCCCTCCTTCTTCTCCATTTGTTTCTAAGCAAAAAAAAGGCTGTATTACAGCGTAACCCACAAATGAAGCTGCAAAAGCTCACATGCATATGGCATTTCAACCCCACCACATTTCTTTCTTGTTTTCTCACTATTGAAATAGGTTTTACTGTATATCACTCTCAACAAAGACATTGCACATTGGCCATCCATCTGCCATAGCCTCCAGCAGAGGACCCTATCCCCGGAAGCGCAGGGTACAAGCTAGTCCATGATAAGGTACACATGCACACCCTCTAGCTATGGGATTTCTAAGTACATCAAACTGCATTGGACTCCAGGAGGAAACTAGAATATCCAGGGAAAATCCAAGCAAAACAGCTAGATATAGGGATGGGAGCCCAGCTGACAGCTGACCAGCCCCTTCCCCTGTCACTCAATGATTCAAAATGTTACGTTTGGCCGGATACGAGCCGGCAAACAAGGGAGCGGAGTCGTCGATGAGGACAACACGGGGTTTATTTCAGGAACAGGCAGGACAGGAGGGGAAGCACGACAACGAACAACACAACGTCAATGACCGATCTGGGCATACTGACTTAGACGCGGACTAAATACGCAAGACAGGCTGAACTGAACAAGCAACAGGTGATCACAATCAGGAATTAACACGAGGCAATGAGGGGGCGTGGCACACAGGAGGATCGTACGAGCCGGACGTGACAGAAAACATATCATTAACTAATAATAACATTGGCCTCTTTGTATGAATCATGCCCCCTCTTATGGGCCCCACCTTAAAAAGCCCTAGAATCGCCCCTAACAGGCAACATGGGGAGAACATGCACACTGCACACATAGAGAGTAGGGGTGAGAGTCAAACTGCAGTATTGAGGTGGCAGTATTTCCCATTTAGCCACCATGCCACCTTTCACAATGCAGAGTGCAGAAATAAAATGCCAAAAGAAAGAACAAATTGTATATCTATATATAAAAATAAATCCCAGTTCACCTATGCTTTAATTTATTATATATAAATTATAATACATTTATGTAATGTATTATTTGCCTCACTCGTACATTACTTTGGACAAAAGCATCGACTAAACAAATAAGTATTCAAAGTAATGTAAATGCAATTTATTTACCTTACCATAATAATATGGCTTAATAATGCACTCATTTACTACATCTCAAACAGGAAATTAAAAGGTTTCACAATTTAGCTTCATTCCCAAGGCATGACTGGAAATACCTTTTACGGTTGGAACTATGAATATGTTTTACATTTTCACAATGATCGATAATTTAGGCTTGAGAAGAATGCAAAGAAAATTAATTTAATGCGTATGCCACGCGACGGTAAGCAGTTACGGGGAAATGAATGGATGCACTCGTGCATCCTTCAAGATTTTCTGGACTGGTTGCGGACAGTAAATCGTGCTTATTTCAAGCATTTACTGCTATTGTCACACTAAAGAAAGTGCTGAACGGTAAGATTTTGATGGTAGAGGAGGGTGCAAATAAATGTGGGACTTTGGAGGTCTGGCGTGCATCCACAATCCGTCACCCCAAGGCAGACAAATTACACTTGCAGCTCTCCTGGCAAGCTGCTCTATGTCTATTAAGCAGTGAATACCTCCAATAGTCATGTTCACAAAGCAGTGAAGCACATGCCAGCTCGTGCCCTGGCAGAAGGCTGGGTGACTAGGTGCTTGCAGAGATCAGAATCATATGAACAACTTATTAGATTCAGTGCATTTCAGTGTTGATGAAATTGAGTTATTCTATCATGGGACAACTGTACCGGCCCCAATGCAGATGGTAGATGTACAGAAATGCACACTATAATTCATGCTCAAGGGCAGCCAGAAAATTAATCTCAGTCAAAAAAAATAAGTATTATTATGAGATCTCAAAGTAATGTGATTATTTAGATGTTGTGGTGAATCAACATTCAGGGCTTTATGGAGCTAACATACATTCAGCAGTCGATGTAAACTTTATTTCAGTTTTGATATTGCAGATTAGATAGATCAGTCAGACTACATCAGAGAAACAGGTAAGAACAAAATCGTTCAGATAATCTCGTAAAGTGAGGATCAGCACGAAACCCCTTGAGTATTTGTTAAAAAAAATAACAAGCACGATTTTAGCTTACGCAATTGACCCACAGTATTTAAGGCTGATTATCGTACTGACACTGAAAAAGACCATTACCGACTTTCTGAATGTGGACACATGGGCCATATTTAATATAAAGACTTGCAGTGGTTCTGAATAGATGTTAAAATGTAGCTACTAATAATTGATTGAATGGTTGTCCTTGCTTTAAAATATTGTATGCCGTTCCACATTACTACCATTATCAAGAGGAATCAACAGCACTTGGAGAAAATGCCTGTCTTTTGCAGTACACAATTGGTGTCACGCCCCGCTCCGTCCGCTCCCGATGTGTGCCACGCCCACCTCGTTACCTCGTGTGATTCCCTGATTGTTCTTACCTGTGATTCATTACCCTTAGCCTGTTTCTTGTATTTAGTCCGTGTCTAAGTCAGTGTACCCCAGATCTGTCATTGTATTGTCGTGTATTGTCCGTTTTTGGTTAATTAAACCCAGTTTACCTGAAGTCCTGGCTTGCTCTCCTGCTTCCCTGCTCGCCTCCTTCGCCAAATGTGACAATTGGCACAACATTGGCTTATGTTCAGTTAGCTTACTCTATGAATTCTATGCTGTGTGTTATAAGGTCTCCAGTCAGAATTTCTGTGACACCGTTTTGCTTTGGGATGGGCGGGAGGTGATCCTTGTGGCCTTACTCTGCACAAAAAAAATGCCAATTCTATATATACTGAGTACCAGCTCAGTCATGTTGTTGTATAAGGCATAGTCTTGCATTCCTACATCCTTGAGACAGGACTGCATTTCCTGTATGTCTGGATTTTCCAGATTTGTTAATTATTTCCCGTGTCCTGGTTCCTGTGACCTGGCTCCTCCGATTCTCCAAACCGAGTCCCCCTGCAGGTCATGTTCTGATCTGCCTGTCCCCTTGTCCTGTTGTCAGTTACCTTTTTCCTGTGGTTTCTTGTCTGTTGGACTCAGAGCAGTGAGCGACCTGGAGGTGTGGGCGTGACAGCATGTTTTGTTAGCCAGTAAAATATATATAAACAAAAAAATCAGCAGTTTTTTTCTCGTGCTCACCCATATATGCATCTCCATTGTATTGTTTATTTATATTGTCAGCGACTAAGTAGATGAGCAGCATCAAATATTTTTTACTAAATATCATTTTGACTTGTCGGAGACCACAGTTATATACATTAAATGCAGATGTAGATATATCAAGGAGTGCATTTACATGTAATATTTTGGTTGGTTCCATCTCTGATGAAAATAATGTCCCAAGGAAGGAAGTAGTTTCACATTTAAATGGAAAAAAACAGCACGACAGTTTTTTTTCCTAACTATCCATCATTGTATTATGCTTGTGGGACCATTTAACTCATTTCTCTGAGGCTTTCATCTGAAGGGTTACAATTTATACATACCCCCTAGAATTCAAAAACATGATTTTTGCATTGCTAGCATAGTACTGCACTTTTTGGGCCACACAGTTGGTTAGCCTGGACCTTTTTTTTTGGGGGGGGGGGGGGGGGGGTTCACCAATGGTGAACTCAAATGTAGGATTGGAAGAGGCAACCTTTTGCTCATATACACAACATCATAACTGAGCCACACGCAGCCATCTTAAAATGTCAAATTAAGAGGGGTTTTTTTCAAGAGTACAAATCTTACTCCACTTATGACAAGCAGTAATGTTTAACACCAGGCATTAAACTGCAGGCGGAGAATTACATTGTCTAAATAGCAGGGCATTGAGGATTTAATATGAGAACACCAGAAGTTGAAGGTGTCAAGTATGTGACAAAGCTGTATTTAAATATTTGAACATTATTGAGAAGGAATTGGCTGGTACTGACTGAATCTAACCATAAAGAATTTCAAAGACTTTATTGTTGAAATAGTGGGATTTACAGAGGTGCTCTTTCTCAAGTCTTGGGGAAATTCAGCTCTGTCTCCAGGAGTGGATCATCCTGGAATATGTCGAACTGTTTATTATTCAAAAGCCATTAATTACTTTATGTTTAAAGGCTCATGTTTATCACTGGTAACCCCAAGTTAATCACTTCCGTATCCACTGCCCATCCACTGTTTATAGCCACACGTTACATACACAATACTTTTTGCCATTGCCTAGTTCCCTTGAATACCATGGTAAATGAGGTAGTAAAGTATGTTACATCTGAGCTAATACCTTTCCATAGCTAGCTACTGGTTTGCTTTTCCTATTTGTAGGTGCAACATTGGCTATACAAAATCATGCTTGTAATCTGAGATGTATATATGGTTCCTGTCATAAATGATCTAAAACTACAGGTTATGTTAGTTCTCAAAACTTTACATAGTTGTCCGCGTAAGAAAAATGAATTTCCTGTAAAACCACAAAATTCCAGAAATCTCATTTAAATAATTCAGGAGTCTGCGTTAATGACTGAGTGTGGTCATTATACTAGAGGTTATTATACTATTAATTGGGTCCCTATACTCATTGAATGATTTGTTTTGAATGCACAATTGAAAAAACATTAGCATTTCACTAACCTATACACTCAGTGGACAGTGGAATAGTCACACCAACTTAATAATGCAAACAACCTGCTCCTGCAAACTGCACTTCATGTGACTGCATACAGCACACAGAGAGGTTCAGGAAAGGGTTACTGTTCGACTCAGCATGGCAACTTGAAAGGTGTGTGGTGACCACAAACACTGAAGCTGGTAATTAGTAAAGACTGACATTTTTGAGCAGGAAAATTCTGTGGACTCACTGGCTAGAAAAAACTCGCTGTTGTTGTTCAACAATCTATGGCTTCCAACATCATTACACCATGGAGAATCTAACTCCTCAGTATCCTGCTATCTGACAAAATCAGCTGATAAATCAGCATGTTCCTTTTTTCTACAGTATAATTTTCCACAAAATTAGTTTGACTTATTATCTTATGGATCCTATTTAAGAACAGGATATCGTCCTTTATTTAATGCACGCTCAACTGCTGAGAGATTGCCTGGAGAGAGCAGAAGCATTCAAGAATAATAAAAAAAAACTAGCTTGTCCAGTTGGGTAAGACATGTCCTATTTATTAAGATGCCTGATGTACAATGGCTGGAGTTTGTTTATGACTAGACACACTGGGCGGCTTCCTGACTGCTCTATACAGTTGCAAACCCAACCGTTTTATTGGCTACAGAAGATGCAAGGTCATCTTTTAAGCCACCACATTAGTCTAGAATCCATTAGACACCTGGCAAATAGTCAATTCTTGTAAGAGCCGAGCAGATAATGTAATTGAATCTCTATAAATTCCAGTGACACAGCCACTACACATTAATTGAATTGCGTTTTTAAATCCATTCAGAATTTTCTCATGGGCACAAGAAGAAGCATATGGCTCTTTTTTCCATTAGGACTCAATTACACAGGTTGTTTCTGCTAATGCGTGAAGATTATTTTCCCCAATTACTTCTTATATGCTACACGTGGCTCTCCGCTCTTTGGAAGCTGTGGCAGAACCAAGCCTATGAAGCATTCGTTAAACGTTTTGTCAATGAAATTTGTGCTACTGAGAATGAATGCTGCATCTGTTTCGTAAGGAAGTGCAAACTTGCTGGAACAGCGTATGGTGTAAACCACAGAAGCACAGAAATTAAAAATGCATACAGTTAATATATAATGTCCTTTTTAGGGCGTAAGAGTCATTTACAAGAGCTTATGATTTAGACATAGAATAATATGTCTGTCATTTATAAACAGAACAGTTTTAAACAAATGACACCCTCTGCACCTTGGATCTTTCTTTCCATATCACCCAAAATAAACTGCCCTCAAAACTCAGTTCACTTCTCTCTTATTGGTGAATGTAGAAAACCTCCAAGAAGGAACCAATGGTTTCATGCTTTGAAAATCACCAGAGACAGCGGGCAGAAGATGCACTGGGAGGCGAGACAAATGTTAACAGGAACAACTTGTACTATTTTGGTTTTTATAAATACACCAAGTTAACTTGGATATCATTGGACTTTTTGTAGGTAAGTAGGTAGATATATTTTATTGGTCCCCAGGGTGGAAATTGCTTTTCTGCAGCAAGTCTGAGCAAATGTATGCAGTTTAACAATGATGCAACATTCCCAAAAAAAGAACAATTTTAACTACAGTGTGATACAAATGCAATATAATATAAATACAATACAAAAGACACGCGTAGCTGAACAAATTTACTACAATAAGTAGGATCAAACAGAGACTTAGACCAGGTTGATTCGGGGTCAGTTCACCAGTGCTAGGTGTTATGGAGGTAGGTGGTTCTTGGCAGGAAGGTGCTCCTGATGCTGACTAATGGTGCCCCATGAAAATGCACGGTCAAGAGCATGAACATGGATATTTATAACAAGTTTCACCCTGATCCTTTCTTCTTCCACCACCAACACTGTGTCAACACTGTCACTGATTCAGCCATTTTGCTGAGCTTATTAAGATGAACATCACCTGAGCCCATGTCACCACAGCAAGAAAGGTGACATTAGATAGCACCGAATGATAAAACATGACTAAAGGTCTGTTCTAGACAGCACAGGACCAGAACCTCATCAGGAAATAAGGTCTGCTCTGTCCTTTATTGTTAGAGGGCGTCTGTCTTATTTGTCCAGTCCAGCTTATTGTCAAGAGACACATAGAGCCTGGCCAGCCTCAGTCTTCCTGATGTTTAGTCGCAGCTGGTTGTGACCACCCAGCGCAGCGAAGACCCTCATTAAGTTCTCAAAACCTCTTTCAGCGGCCTGTCAATGCAGCCCACGGTGGAGGAGTCAGCCAAAAACTTCTACAGATGAGAGACCTCAGATGTGGATTTGAAATCTGATGTGTTTGAGGGTGAATGGGACAGAGGAAAAGACACTTCCTTGTGGGACCCTTTTCTGTTGACAATCATCTCTGACCCACAGTTTTGTAGAAAATAGTCCAAGCTCTCATATTCATTCTCACGCTGTATGGTAAAGCAGGTTCATCAAGCAATGATATCATTTTCATGGGACTTCCATCTGACTAGCTAACGAGAAAGAGGTCCCACTGCAGAATGACAATCTATTTTTTAATATTTAATCTTTTGTAAAACCATTCTGGAAGGAGGCATAAAACAACAAGACAACCAGTCATATTAAAACACTTGAAGCCATAATAAAATCCAGTCAACTAGAAATTTGTGCTAGTAAGACTTATTTAAGCAGGTATGCATAGCTTACTAAATACAGGTATGCGTGTAATAAAATTTATTTAAGAGCTGGACCTTTGGACAATTCATCAGGCAACAGGTAAGTATATAATGATTGCCTGGAAGAAAACATAGTAATTTGAATCAACAATTAATAAGGATTTATGGCCATGAAATTTAACATAGAGCGTATAATGACAGGGGACAAGTATAAAATTCGGGGTGCAAGTGTATGGCTGTGTTTTTTGGAGAAATTCTCAATGCAGTCAGCTGAAAATGTAGAGAATCTTGGAAGGAAATTTCAATCCATTCATCCAGCATAGATATATAAATGAGACAAAGATGAAAGCTTCTTGTATCATAATCATTTATGATCATGCTCTCTGTGGAATGGATGGTGTAGTGGCTTTGAGGCTAGCAATCTTTAGCAGCCCTCAGAAAGTTGCTGGTTCAAATCCGAAGAATACCAGGAGTGATTCTATTCCATTGGGCCCTTGAGCAAGGCCCTTAACCTGCAATTGCTTTGTCCTGTGTGTGACATTAGTCTACATCCAGCCCTGCAAACAGGCCCTTGAACTTCCAGGGAAAACATGGGGGTTCATGGCCGGATTGGCGCTCCAGCTGCTAGAAAAACTTCACACCGTTCCATTCAAACTAGTGTGGTGCTGATGGGTCACCTGCTGCATGGCTGCACTCAGGTTCTCATCTCTGAGGTGGGTCATGGTGGGTGCAGCAATGCCCTACGTCAGTGTGTGCTCCTTACCCCACTCTCTGGCTTTGATAAACCTTTGGGGATTTTTGCACAGGGGTGACATGGTGGTGCAGTGGTTAGCACTGTTGCCTCACCCTTCTGGGACCTGGGTTCAAGTCTCTGCCTGGGTTACATGTGTGTGGAGTTTGCATGTTCTCCCTGTGTCGTTGTGGGGTTTCCTCTGGGTGCTCCAGTTTCCCCCCACAGTCCAAAAACATGGTGAGGCTAATTGCCCATTGGTGTGCATGTGTGATTAAACCCCATGTTCCCTGATACCCTGACATCTGCACCTTTGTCTCCATTCCATCCCTGCTCAGCACAACAATATTATTATAATTAAACATATTAATGGTTTATTATTAATATTAAAACAATGAATAAGAAATCTTTATTTTTAAATGTATTTTATTATATAATTACTGTTACTGTCTATCATTGTCTAAATGTATTTTTACTGTCTAAATATATGCATTCAGTTAGTGTAAACATGCATGGTGCTATCACAGCTAATGCGAGGCTGAGACTGAAGCGTTACCCTTTGTTTCCGCTGAGAGACGTGTGGCGTGACTCATTTACCCGCGCGTACAAATTACCTTAGGTCGGCGTTCATGGTTTGACTTCTGAGATTCAGATCGAGCTCTAGGTAATTTTTTTTCGAACTGGTTGGTTCGACTTTTTAGAAATTCAAGTTCTAATGAGTTCGAGAACTGAGGTACCACTGTATCATGAATTTTGCACCATTGTAAAGACTATGTTTTTGATTACTGAGAGCTTGTTTATGATTAGTTTTTAAATATGTCAACTACACATGTAGCTTTTAGGTTACTGATCGTGAGCAAAAATCATTCACTTTACTTGTTTACTACTTTCACAAATATGACAAATGACGAAATACAAACCAATGAATGGAATATCAAATGTTTATCAGTACTGCTTAGCAAATGTGAAAAATTGGCACTGACAATTGATATGGCTTCTGTTTAGTCTTCATAAAGAAAGGAACTTCAGTCATTAAAAAGTACTATAATCCATGAGTAGCCAATTTGCCATTTATCTTTGTCTGCATTTGATAATGACGAAACAGCTGCCCAGGTGATCAGAAATCAAGGATGGGCGGTACAAGATGCCTCAATGATAAAGCTAGATAACTTACAAACTTTAACTAGATCTGGCTAATGATACTCACTGCTTTTCCAGCTCAGAAGCACTGAAAAAATATTTGAAGACATGACATTTTATCATGCAGCAGATAGCTAGCTAGCTGTCTGTGAATGTACCAGAAATCCTATTTGCTGTTTTTTAGATGGAGCTGGTGGTGAGAAAATGACAGCACTCTGATTCTTGCTCCAGTGGTAGATGTAAAGCTGCAGGGCTATTGAGGTAAAAAAAAAAAAAAAAAACAGCGGTTCACTTAAAGGAGATGAAACTTTGCATGATATCCTGCGTTTGGTCAGGCTGGCTGTGTCGCCTGATCAGTTTAAGTTATTTATTTATTACTCTATAGTCTAACACACACAGCTACACGAATGTTAAACATAATAATATTATCATGTTATCAAACACTGGCACTGCAAATCCTGACAAATTTTGGGCATGGTAAGAATCAGAGATTTGGCTAATCCTTAGTCACTGTAACTTCAGCAACTGGTGTTTGAATTATCTGGTTAATTCATCAAATTTTTCTAGATACAAAAATGCTAATATTTATTTGGTGTGCTGATTTCTCCACTCCCAGAACTCTTTTCACACCAACAGCGCAGACATATCACAGTTCAAATTTATCCACCCACTCAGGGTCAGTGGTAACTGGTACAGCTGCTGTTTGACCTGGGTTGATTCTGTTGTGGTTCTCAAAATTTGTCTAGTGAACTTTCTTATAGCCATTCTTAAGGAACCGAAGTGGAGATGGGACAAAGATCACCTTGAGTTTGAGCTCTAACTTTGATACCCCTCTGTGTGCATGTATCCGTAATACACAGTAGCTAAATTCACGATCCTTATTGGCCCTGAGCAACAGGAGCATTGAAATGCTTAGTCACATTCTGCTTAGTCACACTCCGCCTGATAAAAGTCTCCATCCTGCGTGTCTTCACTTGCCTGCTTATCTAACTAAGTCTGTCAATTAGATGGTGAGCAGATCAAATGGAAGATGAAAGTGAACTTTCTGTGAACTTTTCTTCACCTCCATGCATGTTTATTTGCATTCTGGTCTCTCCCCATTTTCTTCTAATCTGGAACAACTAACTTACCCCACACACAGTCATATTTGGAGTAGGGGGTAATGTCTGGCCCGTATCTCCTCCAGTGTTCACTGCAGGGATACGCCATACATTATGTCTCCTGCCAGTGAAAATGACTAGGATTGGTAAATTGTCAGGCAAATGCTTGGGCATTAAAAATCTGTATTAAAAACTACTGAGCAAAATTCACAAAATCTAAACATCTTAGTAATAATCATATACAGTCCCTTAGCTTAAGCCTAAAAATGTTTGACAAGGTGACATACAGTGGTTTAAATCAGACCAACACGCCGCCAATGATTAATTACACTCTGTGCAACATTATGACATTCTGGGACACAAATGGAGCTTCAGATAATGTAGATGTGATGAGAGCCCCATGGATATTAACTGAGAAAGGTCCACTTTGAAAGGGTTCGCATACATGTGAGAGGAAGGACTTTGCGTGACCACAGCGAGGACGACAGCAAACAGCCACGTCCGTAAGTTAGGGAGCCTTCACTCCGGAACCTTCTGTAATGTGTCTCTGTGATGGAAAGTCATTAAGGTAAGACTATGAGATCAATGTTACCAGCAGTGCAGAATACGTACAAGGCCACGCGCCGGCAAAAGGGGGGCTTGCAAAAACAGCACAGCTGATACATCACAGGTCCCTCATGAATAACAACTGGGACAATTTCCAAGCGACAGCAGTTCAGTCACTGCCCAGATCAATGTTGATATTTCACTCTAGGCCTCTACGTAATTGTTTTACTATTTTCATTACCCTAACTTTTATATTACATAGGTGATATATAAGCAAAAGACAGTTGCCCCCCCCCCCCAAAAAAAAATATACCAATATTACAAAGTGTGTATATATGAGGATCGCAGTGACAGGACGCCATGCAGGTGAGACCAGACCTCTTTTTCTACATACTCTGGCTCATTCCAAAGGTTCCCTAGTTATTCCCAAGTCAGCCAGGAGACACGAGCAATATAATTCCTTCAGCAGCGTCCTGGACCTGCCTCCGCCCTGCGGGATGTGCTCAGAATAGTATCCTCGCGAGTCGAGCAGGTGGATCCTTATAAGATGCCCGAACCACCTCACCTGCCTCCTCTTGATCTGAAGGAGCAGGCTTTATTTTGAGGTCCTTCTGGATCCCCTAACTTCACACCCTGTCATGGAGAGTCAGTCGGGCAATCCTGCGGAGAAACCTCACGTTGGCCTTTTGTTCTGTTGAGCTGTCATTGCCAGCAGCTCATGGTAATAGGTGAGGGTAGGTATGTAGACTGATCGATAATGGGGTGTATACCAGGGGCGGGGCCACGGGGGCACTGACCTCAGCTGAAAGCTGATTGGTCCCTGGAGTGTCCCTTCCCCTGTTGCTCATTGATTCAAAAGACATCACTGGCTAATGATAAGGTTGGCCCCTCCCTATGAATTACTGCAAACCCTGAGCCATGTCTGATGACTTTCCTCCCACTTCACTACCACAGACCTGCTCACTGCCCACAAAACTGCAGCAGCTAAACCAATCCAGCTGTTGATCTGGATTAACTCTCACTAGGAAGGAAAGGAGCGAGTCACTCTGCTGGGGGAGGATGCCCAGGCTGCAGCTGTTTGAGGCGCCGATTCCCATCTCTGCTGCTCCACACTGGAACCGCTCACGTTCCGGCACCGGAAGTGGGGATGGCGTTTGCCAGGGATGGCCAGGTAGTCACACCACCCATGTGGCCCGGCCATTTTCAGCCTGAAATAGCTACGCGGGAGCATCTTGTGGGACCCCCACCCGCAAGGGCAGAGGTGGGGCTCAGGTGCACTGCCATTTAAGTGGGACGGACCCGCGCGGATCAGCCATATTTATAGTCTCAGATTCATGGCAAGACTCTAATCCCAGTCTCCTAACAAACCACATGCCCTCTAGGACATGTTCTAAAATTGTAATAATATGTGCAAATATTATATTATTCGCTTGCCATACAGGGGCGTATACAGGGGCAGGGTCACAGGGGCACTGGCCCCAGCTGAAAGGATTGGCCCCCTCCCCTGTCAGTCAGCAATTTGAAACATACGATTGGCTAACGATAAGGCTGGCACCGGAGTATGAATTATGGCCCCTCTTATGCCACACATTTTAAAAAAAACCTGGAATCACCATATCACAATACCCTATAAACAACCAATACAGTTTTAAAAATTAGTGCTTCAATTCACTTCTATTTTCATGTGACTGTAGGAATGATTGTAGTGGAGCTTGACTTGAAATGAAGATGCATTGAAGAACTCTGGGAAAAAGTGATAAAATGCATTATTACCAACAAACTTATAACCTCATTAGAGTGCCAATTTAAAGTAGTCTCATGGATAAATGAATGAAAAATACTAACATCAGCCATGGGTGGAGTGTCGAAATTGAAGATGTCATGAATAGAGTATAACTGTAGAGAGGAGGTAAGTTCACTCACATTCTCTGCCAGACACATTCGTCATTCCTCAGCAAAGGAGCCTTCACCTCTTCTCCTTCTTTACCTGCGTTCAGTCTTCCTGCTAAAACAGGCCGTAAATCCATGTTTATCCTCCTCTGGGATGCCAGCGATGCTCTCACACAGAACTCAGTCGTTCCAGGCTAAGCAGTGCGCAAAGAACATGACTAGTGGTAATCCACGCTAGGGCACAGAACCTCCAAGTCGGATACGTCCTTCACCACTGCCCTCGGGGTGATGCTTCATCTCCCTTTATGAATACGCTGCCCCCTCTTGCCAGAATATACATGTTACAGGCTACAAGTCAGGTTAACTCCAAATGTAAGACTTTTCACATTGTGAATGGGTAACGGATGCTACCTAAGAAAAAGGGGAGAGAGAGAAGGTATAATCCATCCATCTGAGACTCTGTCATGGATTGCAGGACACATCTGAATGGGAGGGGCAAAGGGGGGGGGGGTACAAAGTCATCTCCCTGTGTCTGAAAAGCTCAAATATAACCCTCTGCCTCTTCATTTTCTTTTCTAAATTGTTGAAGCCTGCTCACCTTACGATACACATTTTCACCTCGAGGTGCATGTTGAGATTCAGCCGATGCTGCCATTGGCCGTCTAAAAACACAGCTGATTGGTAGATTTCAAACCGCCACACGCAGTGAGTGACCAATATTGTTGGCCTCGCCTAAAAATCACAACAGTTTTTTTTTCTTTTTTTAAAAAAAAAAACACCAATATAATATGATAGTTCATTACTGCATTCTTAATGAAGTCCCCACCCCCCGCTGCCATCGTGATTCCACAGTCCATGGATTCTGTCTTATAAGAGGCGAGCAATTTTTAAAGTGGTTACATCATGTTGCTTTCAGTTATACATTCTTCAACATTTCCTAGCTGTTACCAAAAACCTACCCCTGTTCCTCCGAAGGTCATCAAAAGAAAAGAAAAAAACTCAACCCTCCTATCACACTACAATTCCCCGTCGCTAGTATCTCCACTCACAATAAACAATAAACTGAAGTTCTCAAATAAAACAAAAAATATATATGTTGTTTCTTGTTAATAGTTAATGGTACCTCTGGAAAAAAAAAAAAAATGAACAGCTGATTTCCTGCAATACAGAATTTCTGCACCATTTATACAGTTATGATCTATATGATGCATTAAGGAAAAAACTGTACTTTCTATGAAATGCAGCATTTTACAGGTTCCAACTGAAACAATAATGAAAAAATATGAGCATACTAGATCATTTAAAATTGCTATAGGTTGTGCTAAGAGAAAGCCAAGAGAATAAAGGACAGCACAAGGTATCGAATGACTCCCAGTAAAGTTTTACTCAGTAATCTTCCACATTTGGTATTTACCTTATTTACTTGCTATCTGTCATCACTTCCTTCTCCTGGGGCTGTTTCCGTAGCTGTACAAATTGGATAAGCACATCCCTTTGGGAAGATTTTCATGCTCCTAAGGCATAAAACTGCCGTTAAAGTTCGTCCAACAAACACCACCTTCCATTACTGGGATCAAAAGGCCCTCCAGCAGTCGTTCTTACCACAAATTACGTAGAAATCGATAAACTCTGCTTCCCCTCTTCAAAAACTTAAGCTAATCAATGAAAACTTTTCTGTTTATTTAACGGACATACATTTTTGAGAAGGCTGGGTCAGGCGGTCCCTGGACCAGTTGGGGGTTAAGGGTCTAGCTCAGGAGGCCAAACCTGGGGTCCAAACAGGCAACCTTCTGATCACAGGCAAAGCATCCTAATCTGCTGAGCCAATCATAATACTGTCCAATGAATTTACATGCAACACAATCATGGTACCTTAATTTGATACCTACATTTTATTAATGTCATGCGTTAAGGTTCCTCGCTGGGTACCGGTGTGGCCTCGTATCTGCAGGGCTGAGGGTTTGAATTTCCCTCTGAGCTGCATGTTTGTGTTTGTGGAGTTTGCATATTTTCCCTGTGTTCTGTGAGTTTGGTTCAGTTTGATGGACCGGCATCCCATCCAGGGTATCCCCTCGCCTTGAGGTCTATGCTGTCTGGGATAGGCTCTAGGCCCCCCATGACAGATTTCCTGGATAACTGGTTAGATGATGGATGGATGTTATGCATTTACAATGTCTGCTTTGTTCTAAATAGTTTTGGTCACTTCAGTAATATTTCATGCCTGATGTTATAGTGAAAACTAATGTGAGGCAGGCATTTCACACAGCCCATACATCAAAAAGTGGATTTTTGAAATATAATTGAATGAAATACCCTAATATGTATGGTGGCAGGGGGGGGGGGGGGAATACAACAGTTTTTCTTGGTTATATCTTAATACAAGGCATTGGTTGTCGAAGACAATGATTTACAATGCCAATCATCGCGTTATCCATAAATTTACCTATATTATTATATATTTTCAAAATATTATTAGCCTAATGAATGATTTTTGAAAAGCATTTGCATTTCCTTTGTGAGACTAAAACCTAAAAAGTTTCCACTGTGACAGTAACAATGACTGGGCGTGTTTATGACTTATCATAAACCTTGACTGCTAGCATCATTTGGCAGGACTACAGAGACACAAAGTCAGACAATAAGCCTCTTTTCTTTTGAATGAGATTTTTTACACATTTTTGCTCATTCTATTTTTACACACTTCATCTCTAACTGAACCAGACCAAGAAAAAGCAGGACATTTTGGTGGGCTTTACTCTTTACTGCGGAAATTTTAAGAGTCCATTTTGAATCCATTGGTTCCCAGGTCTCCACAGCATAAAACTCCAAAAGCCGTGAGAATAAAACACACCCCAGTGTGTATTTGAAACCAGTGAATCTCCTCCAGAAACACCGCTACACCAGGGAACACATGTTCTCACTGGAAGGAGCAAAGCTTCAATGAAACCACAGCTGGGACTATTGATTCAGAGAAAGGGAGACTAAGAGAAAAGATAGCGGGAGAGGTTCTGAGGGACAGTTCCTGGTGAGGAAAACAGCAACTTCTCCACAAATTTGACTTTGTAATCAAAAAAAAAAAAAAAAAAGATACTGCTTCACATGAACATCAATGATACCAGAAAAGAGAAGGAGAGACACCAGGATGCAAGACAAAATAGGCAAAACCCCCTGGGAAGCTCTTCTACGCTCTTAGGCCATGAATCCTGGGTCACGAAAACCTATTTGGAATATTTAAAAAATAGCTGAAGGATTGGTCGGTCTTACAAGACGGTGAATATACTTCTAAGAGGACAACAGTGGTCTTTAGAATGGAATATAAATTTCTGAAGTGGCTTATGTCAGGATGAGCTAGAAACTTGATATATTATTATTCATGGGCCGTTTCACATTTCACCAGTCAAGAAATCAGGTTACACGGTGTTCTATTGTGGTACAGGGATATTTATTGCTCAGATCCCCTACAGGTTTATGCCGGCGCTACAAGATTCTCTATTCCTTTCTCTTTTTAGTACGCAGCCTTTCTAAGTATAGTGTTAAGTGGCCATGGGATCTTCCCCGTGCACGTACAGCGTAGTCGCGCAAAAGAAGGCAAAAAGGGACAAAGAGAACGAGGAAGGGGGAGGAAAAGGAAAAAGAAATAAGTGAAAACATGAGACCACTTTATTTGGTTGGCCTATAAATAGCCTGCTGAATGGCAGCGAGGCAACCCGGGTGCATTGCAGGATGAGCAATCAATAAGCAGAAAGATGGATGGAGGCTCTCTTAACACTCTCCGAGCCCACAGACGACAGCTGAGGGGACTATTTTTTCCTATGGCTTACCGAATATGGAAAGGGAGGAGAGAGACTCTGCGAGCGACTAACGCGTGTTTCAGATGCTTAGCTGGCTATAAAGCTGGAGGGGTCTCTCTTCCCGTGCCGGGATTGCAGGTCATGTCAGCTCAGGCTCGCCGGGTCGTCCGCTCTCTCGCTCGCCGGGGCCCCGTGCGGGGAGCCCCCCCCTCCTCCGGCGGTGACCTCCCCAAACACACGAGACCCTCGTAGAGCGAAGGAGCCGCCAGAGGTATCCGTCTCCATCACGGGAATCCCACGCTGCCTCCTCCATTGCTGGCAAAGCTGCTCTCCCCGGCCGGAATGCACATCTTCCCTAAACAGAGCTTTCGCGCAAAAGCAGGTAACAGGGAGAAGAGGATGAGGTGCAACATGGATTGGGAGGAAAATCAGAAAGAATCAAATTTGATTTTGACATTTTTTTTTTTTTTTTTTTTACCTAATTGAGTAGATTTGAAACTCAGCTTTCTACACCCCACTATTCAACTGAAAATAAAACAAAAAGAAATTAAATGGGAAAAAAAATAATAAAAAAATGAAGAGAAGAAAACAAACAAACTTCTTTTTCCGTCTCTGGCTCCCCCAGCCTGCAAAAGGGTTTTGAATTAGCTGTGTGTCAGTGATCACGCAGGTCAGGGTCGTTCGTCTCCTTTAACAGGTCATCGGGTCATTTTGCTCGCAAAGTGAAAAATGCACTGCACATTTTTTTTCTTTATTATTTTTTACTGCTCGACCCTTTGCCTCTCCGTCAGTTCCAGCAGTTTGTGCGACTTTCCGTGCAGCTTCACCGACGCAGGCCGGCTGCCGGCTGCTGCATTGCCTGCATTTTTATTTTTTATTTTTTTTTCTTCCTGGAGTGCACCATTTCCCATCTCCTTTATTTCCTCTGGAACTTCCCTCCCTAAAGGTGAAGAAGCTGCAAGTCTGCATCTCCCCAGCACCTACCCCCCCCCCCACCACCCCGCACCCCCTCACTCACACACACACGCAGGCACACACACACACGCTCGCGCGAGCGGCTCCTCGCTCACCCCCGCCGTCATCTGGAGGAGAGCTGATTCAGCGAATCGAACATGCAGCACGGGCACGATGGCTGCTGCAGCTGGAACACGCTGTAGGTCACCGCTACTCCCTCTGAAGCGGCAAGGAGGAGACGAGGGGAGCCGCGCGTGGATGGTAGCGGGAACAGGTAATGCACGCTCCCCCTCAGTACGAAGGACGGGCGGCATGATCGGGTCGGTAACTGCATGCCTCGCTTGTGTGATGTAGAGTGAAACTCTCACTCCTTGCACTGCAGCATCCAATGCAAACTTAAACAGCGGAATCTTTCCGTTTTTTTTTTTTTTTTTTTTGAGTGTGTGGCGCTTCCCCCCGCGAGGACGGAAGGGGAATGGGAGCAGGTGGAAACAGGACGGGAAAGTTCCGGCGGTCCGCCGGGGATTCGCTGTGCCTCTCTCTCTCTCGCTCTCTGTCTCGCTCTCTCGTTGTCTTTCTGCTGCATAACCCTGGCTGACTGAGCATGTTGTTGCTGCAGCACTGCACGCCACACCACACTGCCTCCCCCCAGCCCCCTCCGCTACCCCCTGCCGGCACCACGGTGACGGGCCGGTTAACTTCCACACGCAGCGTGGCCAGGCTTGGACCCATTCCACGTCCTGCTGTGGTGCGATACCCAGTTTTCCGATGTGGACGCTCGCCTCGTCGTGCCTGATCTTCCTCATACCTCACGTGCGTTCAGAATGTTTGCCTGCCTGCGCCCCCCCCCCTGCCTCCCCTCCCCTCCCCTCCCCGTTGGCCGGAAGTTTCGGGGATCGACCGGACGCAGCTTCTTGAGACAGAATTTCAGTCCGGAGGTGGGTGGTGATGATGGTGATGCTTGAGATGCCAGAGATTACCAAAAAATGGAAACCGCTTTAGAAAAAAAGGGAGGGAAAACAAGAGGCAAGCTACTGACCATAGAGATCGCAAGAAGCACGATTGCAGATTGCTGGAAGCACGGGTGCTGCAATGCCGTCTCAGCGCGCTGCCGCTCCAGGTTACCGCTGTAGAGATCAGCTGCACCGTGGCTTTTTCAGTAGGAACTGCAGGAATTCTCCCCCTCACTGCTCCTTCCCCCCCCCCCCCCCACCTCCCTGCTCCCAGCGACCTATTGTATAATTCCCTCAACAGGATATCGTACTCCCAACTAAACCAAGACAGGTCCCTGTGTTTTTTCCATTTTGAAACCCTTCGTCACCATGGGCACCTCTGTAATCTCACTCTCTCACCTTTAGTGCTCATATAGTATGAGCAGATTTTATCTTATCGCTGATTTTCTGATGTTGAGTATCATGCCCACCGTTATCTTCCCACCCGGGCTGATCCAGGGCCTCTCTGGGCATCGTACTACACTAGGGTCCCAGAGTTGACTTGTTGAATGTGATGAGTGGAGCTAAATACTCATTAGACTTGTCAAATGGGCACTGATCGACCGCACCCGAAAGATGCCCGTTGGATAAGGCACGCTGCGGAGGGAAAAGGTGTAAAAAGGCTAAAAAAGCAGGAAACAATTCGGAGCTAAATTCCAGAAGTGCTGAACAAAACATTAGCCGGCGCATGTGACCCTCTGGCCTGCATGTTAGCCTAAAGCCTAAATCAGCTCACAATGGCTTCCTGTTCCACTTGGATCGCTCGCTTTTTCAAACATCAGCACCCACTGTGACACGCTGCAGGGAGGAGGCTGCAAAACCCTTGAACGGTGTGCCGAGAGACAGGCGCAGAGAGGAGGAGGAGAGAGACCGAGGAGGAAGGAGGTGAGCGCGTCCCGAGAGCGGCATACGGCCGTCTGTGTGGCACAGGCGACAGAATCAAGTTTGGAGGCAAGGGGGAACCCTAAAGTGAGAGCGAGGTCAAGGAGACAATGGCGGAAAGGGAAGAGATTTTGCCCTATTTTTACTAGCCAGTAACCTTTACTGAAGAGTACAAGGACAAGCGAATCATCCTGCTTTATATCCCAGCTTGTTCTCCTGCCCCGCACCCATTCAGTTCTCTGCTCCTTGAAGTCCGGGCCGGGATCTCCGGCAGCATCAGCGGCGGCAGCATGGTATGGACTGTGTCACGTTTAAAATATTCTAGCCGGGCTAGTTGCTTTGGTCAGGAGAGTGGCTTGGGAGCTAAAAGGCGCTGCTTTTATCGTTCGACTCGCAAAGGTGCTGTAGTATGCATCGAGCCACCTGCTTCGCTTTTAATAGTGAGAGAGAAAAGGCAGCAATGCTGGCCTTGCAGCTAACTCTGCAGCAAAGCTCCTCATTCATTTTTATCGCTCTCCTAATGCCGCTCACCGGACCACAGCAACGTGTGCGTGAGCTGTACACCTTGTCTTCCTGGAGCACATACTTCTTTATGTACCCATATGGACATATGATAGCTATGGAATGTAAAGAAGTATGTATTTCTGGTCAGGCATCAAGCATCACGAAGTAGAGGTCAGGATACCGTTGACTGATTAACACGTCGTTGTCGCTGTCATTCTGTTGACTTTCCAGTTCTGTGTGGATTGTGTGTTTTAAGAGGCCGTTTGCTCGTGGACCGGAGACGGTGTTTGAAACGGCTCGGAGTTTCTTGCGACTAATTTAACTGCGTGGTCGGTGTAGCTTAGGGCTGGATGGCATGGGGTCCCTCCGGGAGCCGTTTGGGACGGCTCAGGCTGACTGTGAAGTGTTATGGGACATGCGACAGTAAATGGGCCCACTCATATCTGGGGTGTGGAAAAAGTTTGCGAGGCCCCCAAATCCCAGCAACAACCCAGACCGTTACCGATAAGACCATGACGACACTGACAACAGTGGTGCAGTTGCAGTACTACTTTGTCAAGGCATGACTTTATCAATTACACTGGAGTACAGCTCTGGACAGGCACCATTCACCATTGATGGATTCTGCTGCATTACCGTCTACACCTGAATCCGAGCCAGCTGCAAATTAGCGGTTAATTTTGCAGAAATATAATCATGCCAAAGGTGTTTTTTGCCGATTAATGCTATAATCCTTTTCAAGGGATCAACCACTTTGAGTAAAAAACAAAGAGCCGACCCAGGAAGCCTGGGGGAGGTCTTGAGAATAGACCCAGAGGGGTGTCATTTTGACACGTAGGGCTGGATTGAATTTCTGCTTGTTGCTGAGACACGGGTTTGAGGGTGGGCATTTGCTGCTGCTATTTAAAGATCTGGCATCTCCACCGGTCTAGATCATATGGCTTGTCAGTTAAAATCCACTTCCCCTCACCCTCCCTCTCTCCCGTCCTCTGTTTCTTTCTCTCAAACCCCCCTTCCACCCCCACTCCTCCCCCGAATCCCCCCCCCCATTGTTCATATTTGCTATGCTTGCCAAATGCTTTTCTGGACTGGAAGGCGGTCAGATTAGGGCATGGAAACCTGACAATGCGGAGCTTTCTGGATGCGGCCTAGTCGTCAGCTGGCGACTTCAAAACATAAAAGACAGGCCGGTGATGAATGGACATCAGTCCCGCTCTCCTTCACCTCTCCTTTATGTCCTGCTTTCGTTCTCTCTCTTTTTCCTCCCCCGCCCTTGTTCTCAATTCCAGTCGCTTGTCTCTTCATTTTCCACCATCAGTTTACATTTTGCACAGAATGCAGCAATTAGCTTAGCGAGAACGTAAAGGCAAAATACCCCCAAAACGGACGTGGTGTGACCTTGCGGGAGGCGCCCTGCGTCCGTGTGTCACAGCCAGGGTGACGCCATGGTTTCCCAGCTCGTTATCTGATCCACTCCCACGACGGGCCCCTGGCTTTGATGATGCCGAGTGTCGTGTTGGCCTTGCTGCATTTCGCCGTCGAGCTGTGGTGTCGTCTGCCTGATATACACCAGCATATGCCGCGTTAAAAGTATTGGAAGTAAAACCTGATGAGGCTATACTCCACCCAGTCCTATGCGAGTCAAAACGTGAATGAAGCCAAAATGACCTAATAAATCAAATTCGCACATAAAATAATGATGAAAATTACAATAATTATTATTATTACTATTGATAGCACTCGTTTTTGTTGTTGTTCTTTAATTGAACTTCCACCTTGGACTATGCAAGTCAAAATGTTCTTAATATGCGAAATCAGCCCATAAAACAGTTAATAATAATAATAATAATAATAATATTGCTCATTATTCTTGCTGTTAATGAGCTTCTGTAATCATACCAATTTTACACCTATCGGTACAGCATTCTGCACCGTATTGCATTAATTGTAACACCGTAGCTCGAGTCAGCAGCATTGCAGCAACGCATGCGCTCACACCCTGCGTACAGCAGGCAATGCGCAGAAACGCTGAGACTGCTGACCGGAACGTATGAGCTGGCCGCCTCTTTGCCCACGTATCGTTTACCTCTCCGCCATACGTGCTAGCATTTCACTCCCAGGAATGCACGTCACGTTATTGCCCTGTTTACCCTGTCATTCATTTTACATGCTTTACAGAAAATGCAGTTTACGTTAAACTTACGGAAAACAAATCAGGGACTTTGTATAAAGAAAAAAAAAAACATCCAAATATCCAAATGTCATATTTTTATTTTACTTTCGTAAACGTCATTTTAGTTTTTTGGTGCTAATTAACGCCATCATGATGTGTCTTTGAATGCTGCTCACATGAATGTTCTTCCTATTTTGATCTTAGTGCCACAGCACATTTATAGAAAAGTGTTTGGGTGAATGGTAGGATGGTAATTTTATTGGGGGGGGGGGGGCACTCAGGTCTGACAGCTTTGATTCTGCTTGTCTCAGGTCGCAGGGATCCCCCGAACAAACACACGCAGGTTTCTGCCGATACAGCAGAACGGCACGGTGGCGCCGTGGCTTTTAATATGACACAGCTTTTATTAAGGGGAACCGCGAGACTATTAAGCGAAGGCTAATGGTGTGGACAGGCTGGCCGTGTAGCATAGCAGCAGCGAGACTGATGGGATAAACACCTTGGCCAGGTCACAGAGGTCACCCGCTAGCCATGGGGGGGGGGGGCGGGGGGGGGGGGTCCACACCGCTCCAAAATGTCAGCAGCCTCAGCTGTCCTGTGCAGGGTCCACTTTCTGCCGTCTCAAAACAAGATCCTGATGTGATCACATGATGCCCCCCCCCTTCCCAACGCTCATATCTTGCCCTGATATAGCCACTGCACCAAAGATGAGGACCGTCCAATCATGGGGCAGCTGTAGGTTTAGAAGTGGACCGAGTACAGATGGAGGGTAAAAATAGCTCTGGGGCTGGCGGGGGCAAGCGAGTAGGGGGGTCCGATTCTCTACTCTCATATCCCCCTTTTCGTCAGTTTGCTCCAAAAGGAATGCACCTGCTGTGCGCCCCCTCCCACGCCCCCCTAAATCCTGCCCTTCTCCATGCAGGGCGTAATACCAGCACATAATCAGAGCGCTATTAGCCGGTCACCTGTTCGGCTGCGCCTCCCAAAGTAACCAAGCTCGCACTCGTACCTAACTTAGAGCTGCTAGGGGATCTTTATTGCTTAACAGTGACACTCATACAGCAAATGTGGAGTATTTATAAAGCAGATCAGGCTCTGCAAGGCAGCCCCCACTTGAACATAGCTGTATTATTGCCGCACGTTGTCCGCTGCAGATCGCTACAGAGGGCCCCGTGATGCTGTGTTTCGTCACATTAGAATCGCAAATAAGTGGCAGGCAAGCCCTCCTCGGCCACCCTGCGTCCCGGCGACCCAGCGGAAGCAGAACCCCTATCAGACTCCATACATCACCTACTGGTAATTGCTACACGACTCCCAGACATTTGACTCCAGTGTGCACGGATGATTATTGTTATCCATTTCTACTGGAACATTTTATGTATTCTTGTGAGGGTGCTGACAAAGGAAGTGTAGAAAAAAATTGATAATGCTATGGCTACCCTTCTCACCAGGCCAGGGAGACAATGAGGGAGAGGAGACAGGTTCAGCGGGAGGCAGTCAATTGTTATTTTGCCCTTTACAGTGTGTATTATGCACGGCACATCACGTTAGAACACGCTTTTTTTGTTACGTGGAGATGAAACAACAGTCATTGCTGTCTGGGCTTCCGTCGGGTGAATATCAATGTGAGCCTTCCGAAGGCTGTCGTGTGCTCTGTGACTGACGTGATTTTTTGTCCTCACGGCACCGAGGGTGCGATTCCGATGCCGCCCAATGTTTTGCTAAAGCTGGTAAAATGGAACCAAATCACCTCTTCAATGGATTTGGTCCCCTTCAACCAGCTGTAGCTATGCATTGATGACTACAGGACCGATGGGATCAAGAACGGCAGAGCAATCGGTTTTCCCACGATGCATTGGGTGACTTGTAAATAAAATGTTGTTTTTTTTCCACTGTATCATCAGCCCAGTTGAGCTCTACCATTCTTATGTCAGTTTCTTACAGGTGACTTAAACACTGATTTGGTTATCAGGGTGGAAACCTATATATTTTGCTAAAGAGATAAGGTGTAAGCAAGAGTTTTTTTCTGATAAATAAAGAAGTAAAATTGGAACGCTTCTTGTATGTATTGCCTATATGCTGAATATCTGACATTAATAATAATAATAATAATAATAATAAAAACACAATAATAATAATAATAATACAGTAATGATTGTTTATACAGTGCTTTTCAAAACTGAAACAGGTTAACAATACTTTCGATATACATATATTATAATATTTATGTATATATATATATATATATATATATAAATATATTATATGCGGTTTTTCGTTTTGACTATTGATAAATGAAAGGCCGAATGAAAAGGCAGAATCGAAGGGCACGTATGCCCCCGCAGTCATGTGATCATGAGATGAAACCATCCATGTTAATATAAACAGGCCTGGGGCTCTTCGGCAGGGTAAACAAATGGGGGGATCTTTGAGGAAGCGCAGAGATTCACCCCCTGGGAGCTGAGCTGCTTGTCCTGACACGAGCCGCTTCTCCCGTAACCCCCCCCCCCCCCCCCCACACACACACACACACACACACACACACCCCCCACCCTTTTCAAACAATGCGAAGGGGGAGCAGATGGAAGCCAGATGTGCAAGAGTCACCCACCCCATAACTGCTGCCACCCGACAACATCCTCACGCTCGAACCAGGCTCCGAACGCCGACCTGCTGCGTACCCAAGAAAGGCTCAGTCATCCTTCTATGCGCACACGTGGGACGGCGGCATCTCCACTCAAACATTTTATTTTTACAGCAGTTGCTTTTACCTAAAAAAAAGCAGGGCGGGGGCAGTTCCTGGAACAATAAGGGTCTTGCTCACGGGGCCCAATGGTGGCAACCTTCTGATGATAGGCACCGGGTCCTAAGCCACTGAATCATGTGCTGATCCGTCGATCAGTAGCAGACAAGAACAGGCACCAGCATATATAAAAACATAAACATGCACAGGGAGGTCCTTCCAGGCACAGCAGTGAGAACATAATTGAGTGTGACTGATAGACCCTGTACCAGCTTTGGTTAGTCTTTAGAAAAATTTATTTGATTTGTCTCTCCGGTTAGTTACATGTGTTTTCCTGTCTGTGCAGTATGTTCACATAGGGCTTTAAGGAGAGGACCCGTTGATGCAGTGGCGTGTCGATATGTGTGCACGGCTACAGTTATAGTGGCCCCTCATTGGCTGGCTAGCTCTCGCAAAGGGCTCCTTGATTGGTGTTCACAACCAGAGGAACAGGAAGTGTCCTGCGGGGAGAAGTGGCTCTGTGATGTACAGACGGGAGAATTAAAAAACAAAGGGAGAGATAAGGGCTGCGTCTGCTGACAGCCAAAGCAGGGCCTACTTAAAACGCCTTTTTGGGTGACAGATGTTTAAGTGCACAGTCTATAAGGCTGTATATGGTCAAATGGAGATCCCCTGGCCTCTGGAAGGAGAGCTTGATTGCAAACACACCCCACAAGCCAAGTACATTACTTTATGAGGGGAAGTATTCTTCTCAATGGCGTATTCAGGGGTGGGGCCACAGGGGCACTGGGTCAAGCTGAAAGCTGATTGGCTCTCGAAGTGTCCCCTATCAAGTCTCTCACTGATTCAAAACACAGCTAATGACTGGCCCATTGGTATGAATCACAGCCCCTCTTATGCCCCCGACCTTAAAGAATCCTAGAATTATGCCTGGTTCCTCCCATTGCATGAGTGCTTTGCATGCCACAGTCTCATAGACTCTAGCAGCTGACCCCCGCCAACACCCCCCTCCTTAGCCAGAGCGAGAAATGTAAGTAAACAAAACTGCCCAAAATTATGACAAAAAAAGAACAGCTCAGTAAAACGCGAAAGTGACTGCTGACTTACTGCTTAAACGGACCTCCAGGCACAATCCATCTGTCCTCAACTGTCACATGCGTGCAAGTGCCCCTCTCCTGCCACACACATTCACACTGTCTACCTTTACCTAAAAAGATTCTGTCCATTTTTAAGATTGGGGGGGGGGAGGGGATGACTAATTGCCCCATGTAATTTATAGCGCACCAAAGAATTTAATCTGTTACATAAATTACAGGTAATAAATTAAAGTTTCCTCTGATCCTTGTATATGCTGAAAAGCTCACATACGCCCATCCATCTTCCAGGCGTCTATTCTGCTCCGGGTCGGGGAGTGGGATGGAGGTAGCCTGTCCCAGCTATCACAGTGGTGGAGGACGTCCCAGACAGGATGCCAGTCCATGTCAGTGCACAAGCACACAATCAAATCATATGGGTAATTTAGCGATGCAAATTAGCCTAAATATGTGTCCTTTAACAGCAGGAGATAACAATGACACTAACGTCACACTCCCAGAGCAGGAGCAATCTAGCCTTGGAGGTATAAGGCAAAGGTGCTACCCTTGGAGATACCACAACCACTGCTATATCATAAGTGTAATTTTAGGCTCATTCTACCGATGTTGCTATGCTGACGTTAACAGCCATCTTAAATAGATGCTCCCCAGGTTACGATGATACGCGTTACGATATTTCGGCTTTACGGCAGGCAAATGTTTTTCACTTTCAATATATTACACAATAAATTACATGAGATATTCAAAACTTTATTATAAAGTAGGTTTTGTGTTAATGATTTTGCCTAACTGTAGGTTAATGTATGTGTTCCAAGCATGATTAGGGTAGGCTAGGCCAGGCTGTGATGTTGGTTAGGTTAGCTGTACTACCATAAAATGCATTTTTGTCTTCTGATATTTTCGCCTTTCGATAGGTTTATCAGGACGTAACCCCATCGTAACCTGGGGAGAGGCTCTAGTTATGATCCAATTAATGGTAGCATGTTACAGGAACAGTTCTGAAATAAGCCTGGAACGTTTATGCATACATACTGTACTGTGCAAAAGTCATAGCCACCCAAAGAAAATTTTAAAGCTATTTATCCGGGTACTAAGTGTAATTTTACCAGGAAAGGGCATAACTTAAAATTTTAATATATGCTAATGGACAAGAACACAATGAAAAATAACCACGATTTCTTCTGTTCTCCAGAAAGTTACTGATATCTTGCTGGATAATTTGATGAACACCGCTTCAGTTCCCAAACTTCTCCTCAGGGGCAACCCAGCCATTTCATGCATTTGTTAAATTTCACTACCAGCTCACATAATTAATTAACCTAATTAGTTAAATAACTTGCAATATCGATTAGCCAAAAATGGTGCAGTAGTGCTCGACTTATCAAATACATGGACGTTGCAGCAAATACTGGGGTGACTTACACATAATTTTCTTTGGCAGCCTAAGACTTTTGTACAAAACTCTACATTCTTTCACACAGGATTTCTAGATAGAAGCCAGTTAAGATAAATAACACAAACAGAAAGGGAAAAATTATGTGCAACTGGACACTGTACTCCCCCCCCCCCCCCCCCCCCCGCAAAACAAAAAAAAAACTATGATGCTGTGTAAGGGTGGAACAGTTCTTAATATAAAAATTAGAACCAGGGCTGATGCTCACTCAAGGTCATAAAGTCAATTTCAGTTGGATTAAAGGCATAAAACACAGCAGACATATCACTGAGATCAGCTTCCTCGAGGGATGGATTGATGAAGGAATGCGGGGGACCTGGGCTAAACCTGTATGAACGCTGAGCACACACACAGCTGGAGACTCAAACAAACAACCATCAGCAAACATATCACTGAGATCAGCTTCCTCGGGGGATGGATTGATGAAGGAGCCCAGAGGAACGGTGCGAAACCTGTATGAGTGCTGAGCGCACACACAGCTGGGGACTCGAACAAACAACCATCAGCAGACATATCACTGAGACCAGCTTCCTCAGGGGATGGATTGATGAAGGAGCCCAGAGGAACGGTGCGAAACCTGTATGAGTGCTGAGCGCACACACAGCTGGGAACTCAAACAAACAACCATCAGCAGACATATCACTGAAATCAGCTTTCTCAGGGAATGGATTGATGAAGGAGCCCAGAGGAACTGTGTGAAAACTGCATGAGTGCTGAACACACCCACAACTTGGGACTCGAACACTCAATCATTGAGGCAAAGGGCGAAGACACCAGAGTGTCATCATGTCAGAGTCAGAAATAAGCTTCTTCTTCAGATGTGCTGTAATTTTGGTTATTTTCTGTGGTTTGTGCAGTCTTCAATTAGTCTTACATTTAAATATATCAGGAAATTTAATAAAATATAGAAAACAGGCACAAAATGTTCTGAGGATGGCAAAGCAATTCTGTGCAGTGCAGAAAATATCATTAAGACAGGAAGAACGTACAACAAGAAATATTTCGGCTGAAAGGATAGTCTGACACAGCTTTGAATCCTCTTATTCATCATAATTTTATGCCTCGTGAAATAAAAATCAAACGTTAAAAATATAATAAAATATTTTATTGCACTTCATTCAATTTTACTTATTAAATATTAATCCATTAGTATTAAAATTATAGCTTAAAAGACCTATCTAGGATTCTCATTACTGTAAATGACATATACAAGATTAAAAAACCACAAGAAAGACTGTTGAACGAAACGGCAATGAAAAGTTTATTTTGTCATAATTATGTGTTTCTATTAAATCCACTTCAATTCCATTTATTTCATATAGCTTTTCTCTCCACTGCAGCTTCGACTAATCTCAACAAATCAAAATTAAATCAAATACTGATGTATAATATTTAATATGATATATTTAATACAGCACATTCCTACAAGCAAGTACTTTTCAGTACTTTGTTTTTTTAAAGAGTACAATACTGAACAGGAAAAATACACTTAAAAATATTTTCACGAAAGGCGTTTCTACAGGGCTTGATGCAGTGGAAGATACTGGAAAATTAGGAACTGCCAGCATGAAATGTAACAGTGCACTTTAATCTGCAGGAAACAATCCATGATGAGCAACACATTTTCCATCAGGCTAAGCAGGCTCAGTGAGAAGCAGCAGTTTAGCTTGTAAACCAGGGTTGTGTTCAGGGGCGGGGCCACAGGATCATTGGCACCAGCTGAAGGCCGATTGGCTACTAAAGTGCCACCTCCCCTGTCACTCACTGAATCAAAACATATAATTGGCTAATGACACGGTTGTCCTCCCTTAAAAATGTAAATTACGACCTATCTTATGCCCCACACATTAAAAATCCTAGAGTCACCCCTGTGGCAAACCCATTTAAGAAGTATAATAGGCCGAGGATGCCCCAAGACAGGGCAAGGGCGGGTGATGAACTTATCCATTCACTCCTGCACCTTATTACAGCAACTATAAAACTGACTTCCATTTTTCCCTTCGTCCCAGAACACATACTAAACCTTGATGCCCTTTCAGATATTGCCCTTTCACCCATTTTATTTTCCTCTGTGTTTCTGCCAAGTATTTTGCTGTCATTCTTCGCCATTTTGTTAAAGTCTACTCCCCTCCTGGAGCAAAACAAATCCTCCAGGTTCAGTATCACGTGATTTTGTTCAGCACCCGACTCAGTGTGTATCAGGACACAATTTAATTTCTGAACGAATAACATCACAACTGAGGGCAGTCCTGCTGTACTAATGTCTGAAACGGTGCTTCCCTGTTGACCATTACGTTATGGTGAAATGCCCAATTTAGCCAGCGTGGAACAGATAAAGGTGCGTCTAGATGCTGGTGTGAGATATAATACCATAAACACAGATGTTTCTCAAATGGATTTCAGTAGATTCAAGATTTGCATGAATATTTGCAGTGAGCGTTTTTATTTTGTGTGCTTAAGTGGCAAGAAATATATGACAGCACCCCCCCCCCCCCAATACTGCCCTTGAAAATAATATGCAGTCGCCGCTGGTGAAAGTACGAGGAAGAGTAACAATAACCAAGAAAAACTGAAATAGAGCAATTAAGCAATAAGCCATAATGTGTTTCTACCTCAAAGCACCCTCGATGGCCTGGTGATGACCTAACCCTCAGTACATGCATGTTCCCTTATGCTCTGTGTGTTCAGAGATGTACAGTGGGTAAGCCCAATGGCAATTCCATTTTCACTTATGTGGATCAGCAGGTTAGGACACTTCTCAGGTCAGCAAATCTAGGGGTCAGCAGAAGGATTACACCATCCGGCCTCTGAGCAAGGTCTTTAACCCCCAATTGCTCCAATTCTAACCTCCCTTTGGATAAAAATGTTTGCTAAATAAATTGTTTAAAAATAAACACAAAGATCCAGGGTACACAAAGTTTGCTTAAGGAACACGATTATCCGCCTAGCTGCTGCTGACTTTTCCACATCCTTACCAGCTGTATCTGCTGTCAAGTCAGGCCCGTAATCCTGCTCCCACAGTTCTTGTTGGGACTAAGTGTTCTAACATTGAACGAGATGGGCAACAACTAACAAGCTCCCCTTCTGTGATATATGACTCTAACAAGTCATCGTATACCAAAAGCTCAAGTACACCCAAACACACACACACACACACACACAGAACCTGCCATTGCATGCTTCTGCCTTCTAAGTTCAAGTCAATATCACACAAGTTAAACACCAAGAAGTCTGTACATAGCCCTCAGGATAAGAATACTCTCTTCCTAAAAGTAGTAACAATACAGAACAGACAGGGAACATTAGCAACATACATTACCCTGAGTACCTTGTAACTTGGTTCTACATGACAGCGCCATCCTCTGGTCCCCTGAGCGATTGTTCATGTTCTCTTGAGTTACGTCTGAGCTGTTAGGACAGGGGTGGGCAATCTTATCCGCAAAGGGCCAGTGTGTATACAGGTTTTAGGGATAACCTTTAGGTCAGCTGTTAAAATCCAGAAGTAAGAACTCTTCATCCAATCAGTCTTCAAATTAGTAATCTAATTAGGGAATTGCAGTGAAGACCTGCATACACACCGGCCCTTTACGGATAAGATTGCCCACCCCTGTCTTAGGAGGTTAGGAAGCCCCTGCGTTTGTTGCCCGTGCATGAAAAAGCCTCCATTTGCTGATGTGATGTGTCCCCAGGGGTTAGGGCTTAGGTGAGCCAGTAAACCGGTGAATGCGAGCAGTTTTACGGGAGCCGCTAATGAACACTCACAGTTACATGCCAGTTACGTGGCCAAGAAGTGCCCGACTTTGGAGGATGGGGAGTATAAACTTAACACGCTGTGCTCAGTATCTGCAGTGACGGCATTACTTAAGCCTAAGCCTGAACGACACTCTGCTGCCTGAGGCTCTGCTCACTGCCGGACTCCTGCCCACCAATTTCCACACACTCCTCCTCTCTACACTGCTGTGAAGGTGTGTGTACAACCAGCACAAGGTTTTTCCATGCCCTTAATGGCCTGCGATGGCGCTGTTGTTCCTATGTCACCTTTTCCTACATTGTGTGCGGCTCTGCAGGTTGGGACTCCGTGCCCGTGATCAGAAGGTGACAATCCTATGGCCAGCAGAGTGAATTGAGTCCAGACCCTGTTGACCAATGTGGTACCCTACACAAACACCACCATCAGTGCCCTCCATGCACCCATGCCCCTCATAGGGGTGGGGACTGGCAGTGATTCTGCCCCAGAGGGGCATGGCTTTTCTAAGTTGGCACCTCCTCAGAAGTGCCAACTTTCTAAGTTGGCACCCTTGGTTGACCCTTGACCCCAACTACTGTAAGGGTGCTGGATGCTGGCTGACCCAAATTTTGCACTCTCCTGTACATATGCATGCGTGTGCCTCATGGAGAGCAAGACATGCGAAAGCTGCCCCAATTCCCACCGGGAATGAATAAAGTATCTCTCTTCTTTATTCCCTCAAAGATGAGCTTGTCTACATCGTAAAGGATCCTTTCATCCACCTCAGCTCTTTCTGACTCCTCTTTGTTGGTGTAATAAATGACAGGCCCCAGTTGTCAGTCGCTCTTCATTGTGACCCAAAACTCTGATCTCTGGAAAAGGAGGAAATCGTCTTCTGTGCCTGGCACATTAACCTGAACAATTATGAGCGCTGCTGGGGTCACTGGAACCACACAGTTAAAAAACTCATCGGGCACCATGGCTTCTGATTTAAATGATGGCTTCACAGTTTAAGAGAACGTATCTGCTGTTTCGTTATCAGCCCCAGGGACGCATTCTACAATGAAATGAAATTCACATAACAGGACAGCACACTGTGGCAGCTTCTACTTGCTATCTTTGAGGTTATGTTCAGTGGTCAGCCTGAGAGTCTTACATCTTCACTGCCCATAACCCTGTCAAATGCTCCCTCCATGTCTTGTGTTATTTTCACGCTGTCTTGCTACAAGAAGAAGAATGCGAGAAGCTTTTTCCTCCCTCAGGGCATCCATCCCCTCATCATCAAGCATCTATCTGGAGAACATATGTGTCCTTGAAGTGTAGGTAATGGAGTGTCTGCTCTGGTGAGGGCCTTCTTCACTACGCAGAAACCTCCCTCTACTTCTTCTGTCCACTTCTAACATGCCTCTTTCCAAAAACAGTCGACTCGGGGATTCTCTGCGAAGGTGTACATTTGTTATGAATGGGCCGTGCCAGTTTCTAGACCCAGAAACGACCGTATTTCATATTCTTTGGTGCTGGATCGGTTTTAATCGCTTTTCTGGGCCTCATTCAGTCCATAAAATTTAATCTCTCCTTGGGAAAACAAATATTTGTCAACTCGACTAGTGAGACTGCCTTGCTTTACCCTTCAGGACTAGGCATTGATGGAACAGGAGTTCTATGAAGAAGTCAATGATGTTGGAGCATATCAGTCATAAAACGATGAATGGATGAAGTACCCTTGAAGCTAATTATTACCACGATAAAACTATTTGGTTCCTTCAGTGTCACAAATGATGTATTCTTGTCCCTGACTTGCTGCACCACTGTGAAGGGTTAATAGGAACTGCATCCTGCCAGAGCAGGTCTAAGGTTTTTCTGGAAATTCAGGGGATCCGTAACAAGATGCGTGTGCTTGTATTGTAAAAATGCTGGTAAAAGCTGTCAATATTAAATCAAGTTGACTTATTTTCAGTGTAAAAAAAAATCTGCCTGGGGGAAAAATGCCAGGGATCTTGTGCTGGGGGCCGATGTTGTGATATGGGTGCTGTTAGCAGCACTAGCAAACTAGTGGAAATTGTGTAACAGGAAGAGTGGGAGCAGAGTCAGAGAGCAGGGGGAGGACAGTTCACTGACAATGGGAGAGGAGGGTGTCTGTAAGCAGAGCTAACGAGGCTTTGAGTGACTCAGGTTATAGGCGTTTGGCTAAACAAGCAGCGTCATTTTGGAAGATTCAACGCAGCATGGAATCTCTGGGTCCCAGGCAGGCAGGGGCTGAAGGGCCAGAATTGTGTTCGTTAGGCTAAAATCTTTTGATCATGTGGAATCTGGTGGTTAGTGGATGTCACATTTGAAAATAATAATTAGAACACTGTTGAAGTGTCTACTGTTTTGTATGTTGGGTGGTAACACTCTGAAAGTCCTTTTCCTTAATGTCACAACTTAGCAGTACTCGCTCAGTAGCCTCAAGATTGAAGAATAGCTCGGAAATACTAATGAGCCCACTTTAAATTCTGTATAGCGCAGCCAACGAAATCACAATGAATCCAAATGTATGTTCGGACAAAACGATACAAGTAGGTCAAGCTTTGTTTCAGCAACATGTGAGATAAAGCATTATTATGGTCAGGGTCATATTGCACAATGACCATACTCTTCATGAACATTTTGTGCAGAAAGAGTTGAAGCATAATGACAGTTTGACAGTTAGGGTGACCTGGCCTCACTGACATATATTGTCATGCAGGTTGACGTTCTTCAAGAACATCTTTCAACATTTTTCAATCTAAAATACAGTTAAAGTTTGCAGTTGGGTTTTGCAGTTGTTCCCTTGAACTTTTCACCTGTAATGTCATAAAATAAAATAAAAATATTGGATCTGGTACAGCTATTACTTGGTTTCACTGAAGTATCTGAGTACCACTTTGAATACTGCACACTCAGAGCTCACAACAGATGCCTGGGGCGTCGCGGGCTGAAGCCCCGAATGAATCCAGACGAGTCCTGAATGATTTCTTTAGCTCAGATCTTTTAACAGCCATGCTCTGAGTCTCAGAATGCCCTGCATCACAGCATTGCTAGTCCAGGGCCACGTTTCCCAAAACCGTAGTGGTGCCATCATCATAATGTCAGAGAGAGAGAATTTAATATGACGGTCCTTGGACAGATCAGCTAAGCTTCAGTTGGCTTATGATCCTAGTGGCGTGCTTGGTTCACACTATAGCAAATAATAAGAAATGACAAGTCGACTGCTTAGCATATGGGTATCTAGATAACAGGAAATTATAGAAAAACACTAAAACACTTTTTATTGTTAAAAATAAAAATTATCTGTTTTTATTGGCCATGAAGTCAATAGGACTTCCTTTCTCACTTTCTCTGGTGGTCTAGTGATGCATTCTATGTTTACTGTGACATGCAAATTAAAATAATATAGGTGTTCTTCAAAGTGAAAGAAATCTTCCAAGAAGCTATTTGCTTTTCCAAATAGCAGCATTAATCTCTATTGTGAATGGAGGACTGTGGTAATACACAAACTTCAATGCCAGCGTATTAACGATAACAGAAGATCATAATGGTAATTCAGCTAATTCCTTTGAGAAGGGTCATACATAAAATAACTAAGCTCATGTTCAAGCACCTTTTTAAGACATGAATCACTCATTTACCGGGCTAACAGGTTTACTGGTGTGTGATTGATTTGCCTGGCGGGCAATCATATTTATATCCAATCCATAAAGTTATGCTTCCAAACTGATTAGCAGGGAAGCTTATAGAGTTTTATATCCAAATTTTACTCTGGCACTTTTCATAGTCTAAGCAAGATTTCAGCTTAATTTGGCTGGTTAATAGACACCATATTGTACATTTTTATTGAAATCCATGGGTCTGGACATATATGGACTTGTTAGTCAGGATCCAGCAAAATGTCTGGATAAGAGCGACGTACTATGCCAGAAAAATAAGCAACCTTTCTCTTTAAAAGATCTGCCTTCCTGTAAAGCTGATTTTCTAATTTAGCATAAAGCCATGTTGAAGCACAGCAATCAGACAGTCAGTGACATAATGACATTAATCTTATCTGAACTGGGCTTGGAAGAGGCCACAGTGATAACCAATAAATCTCAGTTTTATTTTAGCTATATGTGTTCATTACTAAACTTTGTGCAATATATGTAACTATAAATCAGCAGTTACTGATTTATGTGGGTGCAACAGGTAGAGCATTAGGCCCCAGAATGCATTTGTTGGTATATAAATGACACAGAGATGCAGCAGAGCAGATTCCAGTTGTTGATGCAGGGTGTAAACTAATTTTTGCACTCCCATAGTTCTAGTTTCACTGCTTATGAGATCTATATATATATATATATATATATATAATATATATGAATATTATATATATATAATATTCATATATATATTATTATAATATTCATATATACATATTGCGCTGATTGTAAGTGGCATTATATTGTGGAAATTTAAATACTGATGCATCTTTCACTGTAATTTGTTAAATTTGCAACAAACAAGCTATGATGCTGAAGATGTTGATGATATTTTCCTATCAATTATGTGATAATCCTCCAATCCATGAGATTTTTGCACAGCACCATTAAGAACTTAGGAACTCCTGGCTCAGCTGTAAGAATGACCTGATGTGGTGACAGATGAACACAGGAGGAAATGGTGGAAGGGGCCACCCACAATGCACTGCAGGTCCGTGATGGTGTAGCATGACCTGGCAGCTGGGGGCAGAGCCCGCCACACTGCAAAAATGTGAGATGCCCCACTGTCTCTCGCACAGCCTGGCTGAATTCTCAGCTTCAGCAGGTGGTGTGTCAGAAGGGTGCAGCACCTCCAGAGGTTAATATAGCTCACCATTAAGGCACTGGAGGGCTGGAAAGCAGCCAGGTGTTCTTTCTGGTACCAAGCAAATGGCAGATAATGCTAGAGGGAGGTGATGTTCCTGTACAACCATGGAGAGCGGATAAAAGAGTGTGCCAAGTCATTCCTTTAGGGCAGGGATAGGCAACCTTATCCTCAGAAGGCCAGCACGTATGGAAGTTTTTGGGATAACCTATAAGTCAGCTGTTCAAATCCAGAAGTGAGAACTCTTCAGCCAATCAGTCCTCGAATTATTTATTTATTAGGGAGTTGCAGCAAAAACTCACACACACACAATGACCCTTTCGGGATAGGACTGCTTACCCCTGCTCTAGGCGTATACCAATCGCACAGGCACCAGAAGACTTTGGTCCTTCAGAACAGCAGACAGTATACCGAGGGCATAGGTTTGGTTTTAACACTGATAAGGGTCAAATCAGCCCTGACCCTCCCGACCCCCTAAACACACTTGGTACTTCCACAATGTTGGTAGAGACATGTCCCTACCATCCATACCCAAATCTACACCTTAGCAGTATACCACATGAAACAGGTAACCAATAGGACTGGATGGGCAGCTCTACAACAAGGTTCATGGAAAGCAGACTCAGGTGATGCACCCTGGGGAAAACCAGGAACAGGAACCAGGGCACAGGAACCAGGGCACAGGATGCAGGACACGGCAATCAGGAAATGAGGCTGTAACACAAAAAAAAAAACAAGAAAATCACAACAAACACAACACAAGATGCCAGTTGCGTGGCACACCAGTTACAGAAATCCAGCCAATCAAGACCATGAACAGAGAGACAAGACACCAGCTAAACCATGACAACTGAGGCAAGATGCAGCGGACTAGAACCACAAACTCAGAAGCATCACATCAGCACACAGAACCACAAATCTCGTGACACTGGCACCCCACTCAAAAACTGATAAATACTAGAATGGCAACATATTAAGACCAACCACAAAAAGCCAGAAACTATACTCCAAGCCGATCATTTAGCCTTATACTCGAAGAAGATGATGAGATTGATCTTCCAAGCAAGGCATACTGCCCAGTCAAAAGATTCAGAATCAACTACTTCCTGTTCAGAGGTCAAGGTCACATGGGCCTTCCTGAATCCCATGACTGAACACAGCACTGCTGTAACATCTAGGATGGACGCTGGATCTGCCTACTGTTTGACCCCCCCCCCCCCCCCCCCCCCAGTCCCACAAAGTTGAACTAATGTGTAATAGTAAGCTTACAGTTTCCTTATGCACTGGGCGACATGTCTATGGCTAATTTACCCACCCAGTGATCAAAGTGAGATATAATTAGTAAGGATGGTATAATGTGAGTAACAGGGATGATATATAAAATGTTCAACAGTGTTGTCAACATTCAGAAGTGCTCGCCTTGCAATAGTTATGCTCAACCTTGCTTGAAGTTTGACTGTAATATGCAATTACCTCTTTTTCACACCATTTGCACCCTACATAATAGCACAACCCTTAAGCCCTTGTTAATGGTAACTGAGGCATCTGAGAATACAGGGAGGGAGGCAGTGTGCTCACATGTGCTTAACCCACCACAAGGGCTGATCCTTACAAGTGTCTTGCAAAGTAGTGGCATTAGTGGCAAACCCCATAGTTATATGGTGAAGTAGTCAAGCTTGCCAAGAAAGAGTAAAGATTGGTTCGATTCAAAGGAGTGGCTCTATATTATGCATCCCCTAATATTGTGTTTGTAATGCTTTAGTCTTTGTTTCCCTTGTCCTACTGTATGTGAATGCTACCACTGTTATTCGTCGAATTGCTTAATAAACTGTGCTTCTAAAAAAGATAGGCTTCCTGATTGGCTACATGGAAAGCATGAAGGTTTAAACAGCCAATCCAGATGTAAAGAAAAGTGGGATAATGGGGAGCAAGAGAGGAGAGCAATGAAGGAAGGAGGAATAGAAGACAAAGCAATAAGCATTTGTGGAGGAATTACGTGGTAAGGTGATTGAATATAATTATTTAGATTGATTGTGTGGATTTTGGTTTTTGCACCTGGTATGTTTCCTCTGTTGTTTTGTTTCACGCTGCATCATATTTCCATTTGTGCATTTTTCCAAAGATTTGGAATGTGCTGAAATGATGTGCTGGCAGTCTTCCACATTCTGCTCCAAAATGTCTGATGCAGTTCGAGATGCATGAGATAAAATAGCAGAACTGGCAAACAAGCATATATTGTCAGTAGGCACTTGGACGACTTCCTTTCCCAGGCAAGGTGGTCAGTAGTAGTCATCTTTCTGGGAGGGAACCAAACTAGTGTCTTTCTGCTCCATTACTCCTTCAACCTGAAGCCTTGCCAAGTCATGGAACAGCCTTCCCTCAGACAGAAATAGCAACATCTTCATGAACGCCAGGAGTTCAGGCATGCATGGGCATCTCGGCAACTTCTACATATATATGCACGTTTTGAAATGAATGGCTTGAATCAGGGTTATGCAGATAAAACCATCCTTTTTCTTACAATTTCTCACAGTGCATGGGTGTTTGTCTACAGATCTTCTGTTAATGTACTACTTCCGAATTACGATGCCTACTGCATTTCACTGGTCTCCATGCCCCGACCCGCTACCATGTTTCTAAGGTTAGGATGATTCCAAGGGTCCCTGAGTGAGGGGCCCGAAGAAATTTGGACCATAATTGGATTGGTCTGGGCCCAATATGATTTGCTTCCATGCTTTCCAAAATCTCTAGCGGAGCCACCGCCTGCACTGTACTTAAACAGCTTTTTGTTGCTTTTTATATTATTTTATTCAATATTATTACATTTGTGTTGGGAGTTAATTACTTTTTTATGGACAGCAGATATTCACTTGGGGGGTCAGCAGAGTTATATCTTTTCATGTGTTGCTTGGTTTCTCTGTTGGCACAGTGTCACGGTACCAATTATAACACCGTAGTTTCACAAACCCTCTTAAAAAGATCGGCCCTCAATCATATTTTGAGATTTTTCGGCAGCAATGAAGTAGCTACTGATTTTTTTTCATGCTGTAGCTCGAATATAAATCTAATGAGACAATTTGGGCATTTTTTCTGTTATAGTCTTCACTGTTATTCACAGCATTGGGGAATATTAGATGGAACTGAATTTTCTTCTGGAATATTTTGTTATATGTCTTATCTAGCTTGGTAACAGAAATGCTTTCCCATTAGGATAATGGGCTAGTAAAAATCTAATCACACACACACACCTCACACGAGTTTGCATATATGGTACCAGACAGGAAATGCTTTTTAACTATATGCTGTATTTTCCAGCTTTTACAGAATCAGCAGCTTACTGCATCCCATTCGTATTCATGGAGATTTACGGGGTTTGCAGTCCTTGGCATTTTGCGGATTGTGAAGTCCTGGGTTTCTGCTGTTTTATGTGGTTGTTTAAATGCAGATGTCTCACTAGTCTCAGTTAGTATCTCTTCTGAGCATTGTGTTCTTTGCTTAAGAAGATTCACTTCCATTGTGCGTTTTTTTAATCAGGGAAAATTGTTTGTTCAACCAACCGTCATGGACTGCAGAACACATCTGAAGGGGGGGGGGGACGGGGGGGGGCAAAAGGCCATGAAGTCCATTTGTCTGTTTGTGTTCGAAAAACCCCAAAGAAAACACCATTCTTTCTAAATTGTGGAAGCCTGCTCATCTAACAATGCACCTTTGTCCTGGTAAAGCATGAGATTTGGCTCATACTGCTGATGATGTAACACAAAAAATAGCCTAAAAATACCACTGATTGGTAGATAACAATTCACAACACACAGTGAGTAGCCAATATTTCCATTGCCTAAAAAAATCAAAGCGTTGTTGTAAAAAAAAAAAAACCAGGGCATAATTCCGGCTTTTATCAATAAAGTTTTATGGGTTTGCATGAAATGCTCCAGGCACCCCCTCCCCCAGTTCTGCAGCAGCTCTCCATGTTGAAAATGACCTGAATGTACATCTCTGAACATTAGATGGGGATCTGACACATGGATTCACAGACATCAAGCTGGAAACACATCCATAGATACAACCTCTACAGTGAGATGTTGTATTTTGACTAGAGGATGTATATTCCGTCTCTGTAAATGGTAACAGGTAAGCACAGAGCTGGAGAATTGCTTATCTTTAAAAATTATGAGATATTCCAATCCTATGTTGCTTTTATATCATTTGTTAAAACTATTAAACGAAATAATAATTATATATAATGATATATATATAATGATATATTTTATATAATAAAATAATGTGCATTTCAAATTGTACCTTGTGCATCTGTGAAGTATCTTTCTGCATACCGGCATGCAGTCCAGTACACTTCATACTTGGTGAGGCCTTTCAATTCCACACAGTGCACTCTTCAATGTTGGGAGATATGAAACTACTGCCATAAATGAGATTATTTCCAACACATTTACCTTGTTTCTCTATAGTCTTCAGCTCCATAATTATAGATTATTTCTTCCTCAGCACAATACATCAGAAAAGCATGACTGCAGGCTCCCCTGAAGATAATTTGCTGATGACATTCATATCCCAGTCTGCACTCTAGTCTTTGATCATCATTTGCCAGTCGTCTTAATGAGTCATCCTTTGTATACCGCAATTATACATCCCTGAAGCTCACCTTGTGCATATTATCTAGTGCCCTTTTAGATCATCAGCAATATGAAAACCTAAATATCCCTGATATCAAGCTACAAAAGAGTTAATGTTATATATTGGTAAATGAACCTTGGCAAAAAAATAAAGTTCAGGCTGAAATACAATCAAAAATTTATCGGGAGAACGCCCATAAGTGGGTTAATTTTAACAGCTTGCTTGAGCCAGATTTTACTACCCCGCCGTGACGGTAATAGATGAAATGCCTCGTAGCAATAACTGATGCAGAAGGTGTATTTCCACAGAAGAAGTGACATTGGCGTAGGGTGTATGATGCTGCATTTATTACAGTGAAGGCTTTATAGCATAATGAAGCTGTATCTGTATTTCAGCATTCTGTCTGAAGTGCATTGAATGAATAAGTCATTAAAACTGCTGATCTTCATACATTAGGCTAATTACATATAGAAACAGATACAGTAAGCATGGCAAATTTCACGATTTTCTTAACAAAAACCTATCCCCGAAGGGAATGGTGTATTTAGTTCCACAATAAAAATGCATGAAAACAATTTAGCATCCTCTTTTAACATACAACACTAAGAAAAGGTTTTTGCTAATATTTGTAAAATTCTGTAGAAAACTGCAATGAAGAGTATGCAGGCTGGTTACTCTATATGTTGTGATTTATTAAATGTGTTTCATTATTATGCTGTTTGATATTTTATCCCTGCTTGTTTTGTACTAATATTTTTTATTCAAAGTACATTTAAGTTCCATCTTACTTGCCCAGGAGGACCCAAGTGACACACATATGCACTTCAAACAAATGTCTTGTTTGACTGAACAAATTTGACAATATAATAGATTTTGGTGCTAGATGCATAATTCAGTTGTTTTATAATTATTGCCACACATGAAAGATAGGATATTCATTTCTGTTGCAACCTTGCAAGCAGTCTGCAGGACATTTGTAGGTGTCAAACTTTGACAATTTAACAAAAACATGAGTCACCATGGCACCCTGACAGTCATTGTATGCTCTCCTCGTTAGTGTGTATACTGGGTTAACTGGATAGAGAGCGAAGAGAGGGAGCCTTAGACCTAGTGCTTGTGAGCGATGAGTGTGTGTATGTGCATGCATTTCAAGATACTAATTGTGTTTTTATTTATTGTTTTTCTTCTAGCTGGGTTCCTTCTCCTGTTAGTTAGTTTCATGCTTGCTCAGAGGCTTGCCTTAGTATTTAAAGAGGCATTATCCCCGTTCTAGGTTCTTGTTAACAATAAAGTCTTTTGTTTGCTAAAACCTTGCTGTCATGTTCTCCTGTTTTACCCCCAGAGGAAAACTCACACGTAACTTGTTACCAGAACCTACAGTACCAGTTCAAGATATACACAGCCATATGAAGCAGCCCAGGAAGGGGGGATGGTGTGCAGCTCTGCAGGCTAAGCCATCATGCCTATGATCAGAATGTCATTGGTTTGAGTCCCCAGTTTGGCTAAGCAATTTCACTATAGGGCTCCAGAGCAAGGGTCTTAACCCTCAGCTGCTACAGGAACTGCCTGATCCTGCTTTCTGGGAAAAAAAATGTATTACATTTTGTATAAATGCATCTGATAAATAAATATAATGAAGTGCAGCGGAATTTTCATAAACACAGTGCCCCATAGAATTAGGTTCTCATGCACCTTACTGAAAGTATACAGGGAAACTGTATATATGTACTGCAGCAGCAGATGAGCTTGAGATTGATGGACGCTCACCTTTTAATTTATTCTCGAGCTGCTCCAGTGTTGCTTTGGCTCTGTCACTGGGATTAATGTATTGTTGAAAAGTAAATTTTCTTCCACGCATCAGTTTTTTAGCAGAACTAAACATCCATCAATCTTCCATCCACTTATGCAGTACAGGACCACAGAGTGTCTGGTGTCTATCCCAGCATGCACTGGGCATGGGAACACCCTGGATGGGATGCCAGTCCATTAGCAGGCTTACCCCCTAAACACATACATGTCTAAGCGCATACTTTGGACTGCAGGTGGAAACAAGTGAACTCAGAATAAAAAAGAAGAAACACAAGAAGAACACACAGACTCCACACAGAATTTGAACCTCTAATCCAGGAGTTGTGTGGTTACAATGCTACCCACCATGCCACTGACCTAAACATGCTCTCCTAATGTATTTCTTTCTGTTGTCCTCAGTCCATGTTTCTTTATTTTCTAACAAGCTGCCTAGTCCCTGCTAATAAAAATCATCCACACAACATGACACCACTGGCAACATACTTCGGGGATGGTGTCTCAGAGATTAGCCACTTTTAATATAGGCTAGAACTGTATTTTGTCAAAAGTCTCTGTTACCTCATCTAACTACAAGTCCTGTTCCCACATGTCAACTGTGTAACTGTCAGACATGGCTCATTTTGAGTAATGACTTTTTTCTTGCCATATTTTTATACAGGCGAGTCTTACGTTGGGCAGTCGATATTATTGGCTGATGTTTGTGCCACAGTTAGCCAATGAACTCAATAGTTGTCTCAGCTACAACCAATTATCCTTCTTGCTCAGACGATGAGTTTTACATGGTGGCTCTCTGTAAGCACTCTGGATATAGTGCAGCAGTTGCCATTTCCTGATTAATGATCATAAATGCTGCTTACTGGTGTGTCCAAAGTTATTGAAACGGTTTTTGTGCCCTTTTCCTGATCTATTTCTCTCACGTTGTTCCTGTGAAGCGTCCTTTCATTGTAATTTTAACACCTTTTCTTTACAATTCAGTGCCTAATTTGTCCCTAAACAAAGCTGACTGTTTATTTAGAAAATGTCACTTCAATGTTGCACAGGTAGAGGTCAATAATAAGGCAGATTTGCAGGTAAGATATTCCCAACTGTGTAAATCTTAGAGCACAGGGGAGAAAAGTTTATTCAATTGAAATGAGACCACAATTTAATAACCCATTCAGTTTTTTACGTCTTTTGCTTTGACATTCATGGAGCATGATTTTTATATTTATGAATGCAATATGTCTACAAGAAAGTGCAATAAAATAAAACTTTAAACCAACAAAACATTAAGATCCTACTTGCTACAGTCTAAATGCTTTTGCATGACATAAGAGGTGTATACAGAGGCAGGCCACAGGGGGACCTGCCCCACCTGAAAGCTGATTGGCCCAAGCAGCGCCCCCTCTGCTGTCACTCACCTATTCAAACATATCATTGGATACTCAAAAGCTCGGCTGCTCTGTATGAATTATGGCCCTTCTTATGCCCCCTACCCCTATTCTAAAAATCTCAGAATCGCCTCTGCATGACACTGCTTAGGAAACATTACTACAAAGAGAAGAAAACCTAAGAATTACAGCATATGAGTATGGCCTTTATGGCCAGTTCTGAATGAGCAACACAGTGATTCCTCTGCCTGCTTTTTAAACAATCGCGACTACACATCTTGTGAAACATTCTCAGATGTCCTTTTCGATTTCAGCCGTGCTGCTCAGTTGGTGTGAATTTTATTTCCTTAACGTCATCAAATGCTATTTCTGTGAACCACTGAATCGTTTCCCCTACAGGAAAAAAAATACAAATATGCAAATGTAAAATACAACCATACAGACCAAGTGTCCAGAATGATGAAGTGCCTGAGCGATACCACAGAAGCTCTTAGCTGTTTTAATGTCAATCGTATACTCTTGAGCTTGGAAAATTACTATGCAAGCTAAAACTGGCAAGGGACACTGCATTTCACGTCTTCTGCTGTTTGCAAATAGCATTCAGCTCTGGGTTGTTACCACATGTGCATGTGCATGTAATCAAAAACATAGCAAAAAACTAAATTCTCCTCACACTCACAGCCATATTCAGCATTATCAGATGTTACAGTCTTACACAACCTTTTCAATGATCATACTCCAAAAGTTAATTTTTTTTTTCATGACAAATTAAGAATTGTTATACTACAGCCTACTCAACATATACATGTACAGCTTACATATATATAAATGTTAATTAATTTATTCTTTAGAGTCTTTTCACTACTGCTTGTCACTTCACTGCAAATCACACGCTACAGGTTTAATGTTTTCTCTCTGTACGTCCCTTGTTTCCCAGTCTGGAGCTAAGCAACCAGGCATTTCAATGCACATCGTATAGTATATGTGACAAAAAAGACTTTGATTGTTTGATTGAATTTTTGCCACAACCGTAATTAAAGTTCCTCACAACTGGTCACGAGAAGTTGCATAAACTCATTTGCGACTCTTTGATAGATGAATAGCTTCGCCACTTTCAAAGTGGCCTGAAATTGCTGCTAGCGAGTTTCAGAGTTGGCATTTTACTGAACCGTGCTGACAGAAAAATGGCAACGTGATGGCAAATAGCAATCAGGACAAAGTACTTATCAGGTCCACTCAATAAATGCAGGTGCAACCAACACCAATAACATTCTGACATTTCCTGCCAATAAGCTCAGCCATATATTTGTGTTATATTTTATCTCTGTTTCTTAAGGCTTTTCAGGCCCTTGAGCAGCAGAATGGGCAGTGGGCCCATTGTTAATTATATTAACATGCTGCATGCATTATCCATGGGGGACAATTTAAAATAATCTACATTTATTATTCAAAGTAATTAGCATGGTTTTTGTCCTTTGATCTTCTACAGTTGATATTTAAAGCAGAAACAGAATTTTAACAGCGACAGAATGCTCCATATCATCATAATTAATGCCAGGAAAATGATTTTTTTTTCTTTTTCTTCAACTTCAGCAATTGGAATAAAATGAATAATGAATGGTAATTTCCACTTTGTATAGAAAATACATTTTCACTGGGATTTACTCATATACATATCCTTCCAAATATAGCACAGAATTTTCCAGATAAAAGCATGCCGGAACATTTTTCTTGAATGGATTCTTGTATTCTGTCCTGTGGTATTACATATATACAATGGAACAATAGTAAAATTCATGTATTTAGATGTATTTTTCTGATGACCAGAGTTATACACTAGCAGATATTGCTGAACCATGTGTGTGTGTTTGTGTGTGTGTGCATTATGATTATGACATTGTTTTGACATTATGGGGACCATTTGTCAGGTCCCCACAAAGATCTGTGAATGCAATCAAAAAACTAAAAATTCCAATAGACTTGTATTTTGTTTAGTTACTTATGGTTAAGGTTATGGCTGGGTAGGGGTTAAGGTTGTCATGTTGTGATTAGAGTTTTCCCAATAGAAACAAATGGAGAGTCCCCACAAAGACATAATTACAAACTTGTGTGTGTGCGTGTGTGTTAGGGCGTGGGGGGGCAGACTATCTATTCTATGACATCATTTCTCCTTTAACCATTCCTGAAGCTCTGCTCCCATCAGACACTGCACCCTTGAACTGCCTCTAACATGATATGCAAGCTCCATTATTGCTTTTCTCCCCAAAGAACACACCCCCTTTTATGCATCCGAGATACAAGATAGTTATATAACAGATTTGACTGGAATTAAGCCAGTTTTGCCCATTAGCTGCCTGTACAATTTATTGTATGCCTTCCACTGCTGGAGATCAAATACCTAAAGCAATTATTTTTAAAGGACATTTATTAAAAGAAATATTTAAACTGTAAAATCTTAAATCAGCAAACAAAAAACACAAAATCACTTTTTCACTCTTATTATGATCATTAGTTGTCATAGTTGCATACTTCCAATTCATAAAAAAAGAGCTTCTTTAGCATAATTTTTGTAGACTTCCAGAACGGGATGTACTTTGAGTAATTTAAGGTCCTTTTAATTGGGTTCGTCAGAGTGCGGCATTGTACTGCCCCAGGAAATGGCTGTGTCACCTTCCACCAAACACAAAATATTGCTAAAGTATCTCATTAGAAGTGTTACTCCATGGAAACTTCAAGAAAATACTAAGCGAAGACTCAATCATTACTAATACAAGTTTAATCACAAAATGATATTGTCTTAAGAAGAAGTGGCTGAACAGACACCTGCAGACAGAAGAAATTTACTCATTATTAAGACAATGAAAGGCAAGTGAACTATAGTCATGTATTGCTATGCGTTCTTTTTGGCACAATGAAGTAGCAGTCTTAGACACTGCAGAACAGTGATATAGAAACAGAAGCAAATCCTTTGTGAAAGTTACAGTCCAATTTTAATGCAGGTAATCATTTTCCTAAAAGCGATTTACATCCTGTTTCTATAGCTCTGAAGACTACTGGAATAATTCAGAATAAGTACTTTGCTCAGGGTACTATAGCAGGTTCCTTGTAGTTAAACTGGCAACCTTCAGTAGTCCTTGAATCCAGCTTCTACGGATCCTTCGTATCCTTGATATTGAGAGAATGTGGAATTTTCCTCTGCAGTGAGTGATTTAAAACACTGGACAAATCATGCATTTTCTTTGCTAAAAGGGTTCACAAGAATGAATCTGTACTAGGTCATACAATTTCCGAGATATCATGATCATGGCGTTACAAATATGAGTGAAAAGAGGATGGTGAATAGGAAAAAGGTTCCGTTTCTGGCGTGTATTTCATTACGCTTTGTGTAGGCTGCACCGATAGACCCGGTAATTGCATCTTGTGCAATTAATGTGAGACTGTTATGATGCTTAACTGAGAACACAAATTTGCTGTGTAACAGCTATATAAATTAAGCGCGTGGAGTTACTGGCCAACTGGAGGGCAATTTCGTTGATGATGAGTCTGAATTGTAATGTAAAATCACAAAGCGGCAGCGCACTGCGAAATCAGCAGGATGCAGCGCGATGTCAGGGCGCTGAGAGCCGGGTTAAACTGGCCTGGCGCCTCTCCAAACCGATTAATAATCAGCCCCTGGCCAACAAATAGCTCAGGTAATGAATCCCAACTCACACTGCCAGCCTTGTTGGGGTTTAAATAAGGTCAAGTGTAGCGCAGCGACCCAGCCCGCACCTTACAAATAATAAAAGAGAATTTTTTTAAAGGATCGTGAATCCTTTAGCAAATGTAAATAATTCCTACGTGCTACTAAAACACAATCAATGAAAATGTAAAATGATTGTTATAAGTACGTCCGTGCCTGTCATACAAGACTAATTTTATCTCACAAAAAAATAGTTTGTGTGAAACGGACAAGCAGGAATCTTATTCTGCAGTTCGGAGAATAAAGGGTTAACGGTGCAGCGGCGTTTTATCTATTGCCTACGACAGAGAAGTAAACTATAAAAAGCACCGGCTAGGTCAACATACATCTCCAGTTTAATTAGTGGGGATAAGAATAGATTTCTCTAAATAAAGTTGCTGAACTAATGGGAAATCCCACCAAAAATAAGAAACAAACCAAAATATTATGGATTAATGATTCATTTATTTAATGGAGCATCAGAGACGCGGTTGTAGGTTCGTTGTGTTTTATTTAATTATTATTATTATTATTATTGCGGCAGCCGCAACACTGTCTGAATTATCCATAATGCCTTATGATATGCTTCAGACTGTGTTCAGGCAGCACCGGAGCACTGGCTTGTCAGGGTAATAAATGAACCGCTTCTCTCCTCAGACTGCCGTGAGTTTCTTAAGTACCACATTTGACACTACATTACAATATTCTCTTGGACAGAGCAGAAACTGTTTCTGGTCTCAGTAGACAGGTGCTTTCCTGTTTTAGACATTACCTGTCACCAGCGTGCTCGATATACTACGGCAAGAGCTACAATAAAGCAGAGGTGATGTTACCGGCCCTAACTTGCTCAGACAAACATTCACAGATGTGACGCTAATTTCTTATGGCTTCTAAGTAAATGTGAAGCATCTAAAATGACACAATATGTAAACAACAATTTCAGCATAATAACCAAAATAAGTTTAATAATAAGGAACTTAAAGCAAGCCTTTCCATGCTAATTCAGGTCAGCTGGATCTTCCTTTTCTATTCTTGATGCAACCTTAACTGGTGTGCATTACATGTATAGTTCACGTACAGTTACCAGACTTTTGTTAGTATATTAACCTGCTTTTAGATATAACAACTAGTCGGAGTAACTGCTATATATAGCAATCAACATGATAACCATTCAACCGTGTCAGATTCCCTGGATGTGCAGATCTGCTTGGACAGTAAGGGGCTGTCTGTGGTCTTAAGTCGAAAGTTAGTTGCCCGTGTCATGATTGTGAGCAAGTGTCTTAAGCTAGTTAGTTATGCATTAATGCCCAAGTTTATTTACAAATATTTCTTTCAATACTATTCAGCTACATAGATGTATTTTTCTTTCTGGCTTGTGGCCCCAAAAAATGAATATATTGCCAAAGATGACCATAATAATTATTTACATTTGCTAAAAGAACAAGGCTAAGAGTATCAACCATTGAGTGCTTCTGTCCATGCTTATATACATCGGTTATAAGATTTTGCATTATTGACTTGATCTACTGCACTACATATCATACCGTAGGGGCTTATACCCGTCATTACTCAAACATGGAGTGAGGCACATGACGTTCAGCATCAGTCAAAGAGACAACTAAAGCCTCGTCGAGTAATCCAGGTAATGGGCTTAGTTATGAGTTTGCTCAAAGTGCCCGTCTCCTCCCTGTCATGGGCCTAACAAGCCATGCCTATCACTCTCATCCTGCCTCTCATTTCTAACCCTCATGTCGAAATCACTCCCAGCTGCCTCTCGTTAGTTCCCTCATTAGACCCATATATACGTCCTTCCCTGTCCCGTTCCCCAGTCTGGTCATTGATGTCATTCCTCTTTTCAGCCCGTGTCCTTCCCCGCACTAGCCCTCCGATTTTGATCTCTCGTGATCTTCTTTATTTCCAGTCTCTGTTCTTTGAGTTCAATAAACCCCCTTTTTGTTTTGCCACAACGTCTGCCCTCGAGTCATTCGTTCCTCAAGATGTGATACAAAGAACATTTACTAAGAGCAAGCAGAGAACCTTAGTATGCAGGAAATGGCATGGAGAGCCCCAGCACAACTGCTTTCACTGAATTTGCTGAATTGTATTCACTGTGTGTGTAATTTGGACTGACAAGAGTGTAAGGTACAGGTAATTACTGATTATGAATGATGACTCACACTGCAGACTGCCAGATACTTAATTGCTGTTCTTAAATAAAATAAAAATGCTAATAGCAAGTCTTAGAGATTAACCAGGAGACTATTTAATTTCTTTCCATTTTTAGTTAAACACACAGACAGACACAATCGATCACTAACTGGGAAACTGCGAAATGATCCTGCAAATAGGTCTTTCAACATGCAAGAGAATATGACCTGTTCACCGTAGACAAAAAAATCATTTAATGACTTTGTAAACTGATATATTATCGTGTAGTTCATTGCTTCATTAAACAAGGGTGTGGCCACTTCACATATCATCAAGTGGTATACATTCCTTGAGTTTGTTTGTACAGTGGGTCCCAGGGTTGTAGTACTGTCCCTGGTTCTGTGGGTGTGTGGAGTTTGCATGCTCTCTCCTTGCTTGTGAGAGTTTTCCCAATGGGTGTCCATAGGTGAAAATCCTGGGTAGTCATTTCCAGGGATTCTTCAAGTTGCAGAAGTTCACACTGAAGGATCTATGAGAAAAGAATGGAGGAATTATATATTGGAACAAAATCCTAAGACTTAACTGTCACCTCACTGCCTGGTGACACATGTGACTTCACCCCTAACCCTCCAGGCAAAGTGCCAAAACAGTTATGAGCTGATGCTCCTGCAGATCTTCGCTCTCTGTTTGAAGGCTTCAGATTAGCAATGCAGTCAAACCTTAGCAGAGTACACTGGGCTTCATGACACGTCAGTCTGTTCAATCAGTGTTCAAAGTCTGGATTTTTCAGGAAGGTTCACAATATCAATGTACTGAAATGCAAGCTGGCTGCTACAGGCCCACCTGATTTCTTCTGGTCAGGTCAGTCAGTGGTGCCACATGATCCGTGATACCAAGCGTGAGCATGCAAAACCTGTTAAGCTCAGTACTCACCTAGCATTTTCATTGTTGAACACTTTCTGCATCCCCTAGATGGTAACTGAGATGCCAGATTTTCTATTATGCTCAGTGGCTCAATGGGGATTTACTGTTAACCCAACTATAATGGATTAATAATAACCCAACACTCTATTGGAGGACAAAGGAACCGAGGAGGACACCAGTAGGTATGTTAGAATTATCTAATTAGATTTAATGAACATAAAGTTTCATATCCTGCATCCTGTTTATCCTTCATTGGATAAGACTAAATGCTGTGTATGTCAGTTAATTGATGGTTAATGTTATTTAATGGAAGGCAAATTATTTTTCTTTGAAAAATTCTCAGTGAGTGCTGATTATGTCTATGTATGTGAAGACAGCGTGTCTATGAAGTTCCCAGTGCTACCATTCAGTAGGAGTTCAGAATCACATTCAGATAATTTAGCATTGATGCAGCAGGTAATCTCCCTCCCTCTTGGTACAATCTGCCTACGAGCCTCTGAAAGGCTGAATGCTGCCGCATGACATTGGGGAGTCACAGATAGATCTGTTGAATGAGATATAAGAGGAGAGAGCTAGTTCTTTTTACTCAGGGTATTAGGCAAGGGCCAAACCTTAACATATTGATCAGTCATGTTGAGTCTCTGCACCAGAGCCTCTGGATTATACCAGCAGCTCCCAGATGGCTCAATTCTTCCTAATACCATAATCAAATGGGGCATGGTGTGAGTCTCAGTGGGTTAGGAGACTGTGTCTGTTACTGGAAGGTCACTGGCTCAAATCCCAGGGTCAACAGAACAATATCTACACTGGGCTTTAACCTTTAACTCCTAGTTGCTCTGTCCTTCCACTCCTGCTTATGTTAAGGCTCCTCTTCAGGGCAAATTCTAGGATTTAGTTTTTTTTTAATGTGGGGCATAAAAGGGACCATGATTCATGGAGAATGGTCAACCTTATCATTAGCCAATGAAATGTTTCGATTTCGTGAGTGACAGCAGAGGGGGCACAGCCCCTGTATGTGCCCCTGCTCACGCTCATTTGGTAAGTTCCCATATATCATCTTCCTCTGTGAATATAGTGGAATCGTAACACTCATACGCTGGTCTCCCCTCAGCTCCACAGAGAGATAGGGTTTATGCACCAGGCTCTGCCCCCACTGATTCCATAGCACAAAGTGAGTTCACATTCCCTCCGAAGATATCAGATGATAGCAAACTGACAGCTCGACACAATCACATTGTACCCAAACTGTCACGGAAACTATTTCTCTGAGGAATATTATACACATAATGCTGGTCATAAATAATAACTAAATGTCAAGCCAACGTTTACATTGCATTATGTGCCACGTGGAATTATGAAGAACGTTTTGTAAGTTGGGTCTTTAGTGCTGGTGTGGGAATGAAATTGGCAACCTGTTGCCTGAATCGCAGATTCTGCTTCCCTGCTCATTTTTGGCTACGTTCTTGGCTACTTTCATTGCTACTTTAGATGCAGGAAAATCAATGATGCAGTATAATCATTAAACCACTTAGAAGCATTTGGGACTGAGGACAGCATACCTTGTCTGTACTGTCTCAATTCTTGACAAGCTGAATGTCTCATATTTTCAGTACTGCATACTTCCATACTAGTGTATTTCATCTAAGTAATCCAGCCAGATATACTACTTTACAAAGGCAAAACTCCATATGCATGTTTTATCAAAATTGAGTTATGACATTTAGGCTCTGTCTGATCTCGTGACAAAATATCTTAGTTCATAGCTATTTACAGACCTACTACACATATGGGTGGAAAGCCAAAAAACTGTGAAGCCCCGTTTCTCAGTTTCTGTGTCAGCACAGTTTTGCATTTTAGGGCATTATAGTCTTAATTCTAATATCTAAAAATAAAGATAGGTAAGAAGAAAAAAAAACTTGCTGGTCACCTCCGAGCACTTTGATGCAGCGGAAAAATACCAGAAAAAAATGAGTGTAATTATTGATTTAGGGACATGCAATTAAATTTTATTTTGATTTGCAAAATGTTTGAAAATACAGAACCAGAACCTCGCTTTCTGCTGTATGTAACATATATGCCGTTTGCTGAATCTCAATTAGCAAGCAGGTGGGCTGGGCCAGCTGTGTGGTGCTGACATCTAGTGGTTATTTACAACCAGGAATGTTCCTGAGAAGAATTGTTCCGCTATAAATATGTTAGAGACCTTCACTAATATAGAGCTGCTTTCAAATTTAAAGCTAGTGCTTACCTGTTTCTAATGTACAATATTTAAATCATTTAAGATTCAGGTTTCTAGGAGGTAAACCACACGTAGCATTCCAGCTTTACACAGAAATTTTATGATTCAAGATGATTTACTGACCATATACTGTAGTACAAGCACATCAGGATGTTCATTCAGCTCCTGCCCGTACTGACAACAACTATCAGTATAAAAAGGTTTTGGTTAGGTTCTTGCTTGCTGGAAGAAGAGATTTAGCTCTTGGTCCAATACTGCTTACACTTGAACCTACTTGACCAAGCTACATATATGCCTAATTGACTCCTTGGCAGTACCTATGTTTGTAATGTGCTATTTACCTAATTTGTACGTCGCTTTGTATAAAAACACCTGCTAAATAAAGTAAATGGAAAAATAAATAATAAATGATGTGCAACGGCGCCTTGACGACAAGTGACATTTACACATTACAGTGTTCGCATAAAAAGCAGCTATAAATAATATTGTAGTAGTTTAGCATCAGCTGCTGATGATACCAATGGCTATTTGGTACAAACTGTTCTGGGATCAGATTCAGTGAGCATTCTGATTCTCTGAAGCCTCCCACTGGGCTTCAGGGGTCGGAGCAGTTCATGGCCACGCTGTTTTGGGTCCTGTAATATACCCGAGTATTAAACTCCTCCAGTTTGGGACGTGAGTGTGGCGGCTGTGTGTTCTCTCTGGGAACTCCCCCAGGCGAGTGTCATTCAGGGGAAGTGGTTCCCCTAAATTGCTGTGTGTGAATGTTCTTTGTGAGCCCGCTGTCAGCTCCACAAAGCACTTTGCTTTACACTTGCAGTGCAGGTACTGGATCAATGTGATGTATATCGGATAAGCAGACTATGCTACTCTGTCACTCTGAACAATAAGGCCTATCCAGCTATGATTTATGTAGCTCAAAGGCCAGCCTCTCAATCGGAAGTCCAAGCATTTCTGGAAATGCTGATCAAGGCTGACTAGTTAAACTGTGTATATATATATAGCTTTTCTTAGGGAATTATCCTTGAATAAGCAAAACCGTCAGTTTTTTAGCAGTAAATTTAATTTCTACAGATTGCTTAATTTAAATCTATCCTTATTTATCCCATTTTTGTCAATGGATTATAGTTTTGGGTTTATGTTTATGTTAATCTAAGATAAGTAGTTAGAAGATGGATAGATGGATGGATGGATGGATGGATGGATGGATGGATGGATAAATAATACATAGTACTGGTAAAACTAAATTTGTAATATATAAGAAAAGAAAAAGTAACATCTTTCTGATAGTGTTTTGCATCCTGTTTCTACAGCTCCAAAGGCTACTGGAATAATTCAGAATAATTCAAGAAGGTCCCACAAACCTGCATGTTGTAATAAGATATTCTCTTCTCTGTATACCTTTAAACCTCATTCATGAAAGCTCCACAACATATTCAAAATACTTTATAAATGCACCCATCTTGTTTTCCATGTGATGAGGAAGGTAAGATTTGGGTTTGTCATCAAGTTTAATCTTTTGATAAGTCTGCGTTAAGTCTAATCTGCTACAGTGTTAGACACTGAACAGGTCTTGAATTTTTGGAACTGGACACTAATCTACCTCCAGTGACCTTCCATCCCCATAAATCCTTATGCCCCCATTTGCTTCTGCGGTGACGAGTCCCTGACTTTCACTTTCAGCTAATTGCCTCCCCTCCGCATGTAAAAACTCCGTCTCCTGAGGCATAACCCATCGCTTCCCGTCGGATGAGTCGTTGTATTTTTCCCTCAGCGGCTGTTCGGCTTTGGGAAAGCAGGTTAAATTTTGACCGGTCTCATTTTAAAAGCTGGATCCAGTTCAAACACAGGGTGCAGCAGCGTTCTCCTCTGACACTGATAAAGCGGAGCGTCCTGCTTGGTCACCTCTCCCTGGCTGGCTGCATGCCCAGCCGATGGACAGCTGCTGTGAGTAAGTTTTCAGTATCATGTTGCAGAGCTGCAGCTAGTCCGCCTGAGCATACATACAATGATTCCTCAACTGTGATTAACATGGCAGCGTGAGAGTTTATTTACATTTACCTTTAACACTGCATCATACCTCAGCACAATATAGCTTTATAATCATGCTTACACTTTTGATATAATAGTCTTTACCTACTGCTCTCTCCATTCCCTTGCAAGATACTTGTCATTGTTGTCCTGTTTCATTAATAAATAACTAGCCTCTAACTCTTAGATTGTGTACAGGCTGAAATCAGGCAATAGTGGCTGTTCCAAGGCAACCAAAAATGCAAAATATGTCTTTTTTCTGTTTGGTGCTCAGCGTTCTCCATGTCCCTGCTTTGGCTTCAATAAGAGCACAGCTTGGCACAGTTATTTGGCCGGTTGAGGCTGAGGTTACAAATAAACAACATTTATAGTTGGATTAAAATAGCAATAGGAGTGGATAAAGTAGAGTGTTGGGCAAGTGAACTGACCACTATTAACTGTGGAAGATTGATTATTCTAGAAGTACTGACTCACTAAACCACAAAAATGGCATAAAAATCAGAGAAGATAAATGGCAAAGGTGGATAGTTCAGGTCCAGAAATAATAATCCAGACCAAGACTTTCTTTCAACCAATCAGTCGAGTATTAAGAGTCACAGATACAGGGTACTCAACTGGTTTGTTGAAACAAAATCTTGGCCTGGATTTTTACTTTCTGGACCGGGACTTTCCACCTGTGATGAAAAAAATATAAAAACAAATATATGAGCAATTGCAGACAGACGGGTGTCTCAGCCAAGGTCTGCTCCTACACTGGGTCCTGTACTGCACTGGATAAGTGACTGGAAGGTGGATGGATCATCTTCCTCAGTCCCAGTACTGCCGCTCTTTAGTTGCTGCTGACCAGTTAGTTGCTGATTGAATTTGATTTCTAAATGAAGAGAATTTAACCGTAAAACCTTTCACAGTGCAAAAACAACAGATTACTTGTCATTCCAAAACACAATTCTTTTATCTCTTATACAATATAATCACCAACATTTTCTTCATCCGTCCATCCAACTTCCATGTTTGGCATTAGAGTGAATATTCTCTGGAAGGTGACAACTATCACCGCTTATTAATGAAATCAATAAAACAGCCAATTCAAGGAAAACTCTTAAAATTATATAACCTTTTATCTGTCAGAACCTACGCTGTCTTCACCTTATATTTTATCGTTCTTTGTTAAACTTCAAGCAGTGTGCCCATTGTAAATACCCTGTCTGAAGTTTCTGAGGCGTGAGGGAGATGAAGGGAAGGTGAAGGCGGCTCTACAGTCACCTGACCTTAAGCACACTGAGTTGATCTCTGATGAAATGGGTATAAAGGTAAAGGCTACACAGTGCAGATGACTTGTGGGTCTTTCTCCAGCAGTGCTGGAGTGAACAGAAAAGAAGAAAGAAAAAAAAACTTCCATTTTTAACTAATAGAACGACCAGATTTTGTTCTGCGGTAATCTCTTTAATAGGTATTTGTTTCGATGCATCTAACATTTAGTTTTTACTGCATAGCTGGTGTTAGTTATTTTAACACTAGAAAGACTGACTGGGTCAATTGACCCAAATCAAACAAAATCACTGCTATTTCTCATTGAAGTTCTTGCTACAAAAATCTGAAAAAAGTTAGCTTCAGTTAGCTTTCGTTTGACAGCTCATGCATATTTTGGCCAAGCATTTGCCGCAAACAGGATGCTTGCACGTGTCACAGGTAGTGACAGTTTTGTTGCGTTTACAAGCGACCGTGACTTGACAGCTGACTCTTCTCTCAAGTTGCCCTGTCGGTGATGGTGTTATGACTATTATGTTATTGTTATTATGACTTGGTTATCTAATTCATTTGCATGACATTACGTCAATTGACCCAGTCAGTCTTTCTAGGTATATACTGCTGTAAAATACTAATTTCACCAGCAACTTCATTTGTGTTATCATGTTCTGTTCAAGAGTGATAAAAAAATAAAAGTCAGATTTTTTCAGATTTTTGTAGCAAGAACTTCAATGAGAAATAGCAGTGATTTTGTTTGATTTGGGTCAATTGACCCAGTCAGTCTTTCTAGTGTTAAGAATATTTTTCCTCAATAAATTGCCATTCTGAGTATGGTACTGATGGTGCTTAAACTGCATCAAGAAACGTAAGAAACTTATGACTGGCTGTGTTTGACGCTAGACAAATGGGAAGGAGACTTCAATTATTTATGGTGTTCAAATAAAAAAATTCCAGTCTACAATCTATTCAATAAAAAGCCACCCATAGACCATACTTTACTTGGACAAAGCCATGCAGTGCATGTCAAGCACCATGAAGAGCTACACTCCCGCTTTCTGGGAATGTCCTGTGATGCCCCAGCTCAGGCAGGGGTTCCCGCTGCACCTCCCCCATATACAGGTGCAGTATCACATCCATCCCCCTGCCACTCTACTAGGGGCAGATCTGAAATAGCTCAGTACTCACTTGAAAATCCACCCACATTACTTTTTGCGAGAAACTCTCCTTGGAAGAAGTTGGAAAAATGAAACACAATGGTACAATTTACTAGCAGAACATATCTCACATTAAAAATTATTAGCCTGATGCCACAAGTAACTACAAAATGTAAAGATTTTTTTTTATCATAAAGAAATTCACTAAACCTCCAAATAAACTAGTTCAATACATAAAAGTACAATGGTATGCAATTTGATTTACTGAGCGTTCTCCTGGGGAGTAACATATTAAAAAGGAGCATTCTTTCCTGTCCCCTGAGTACTAGTGCCAAGTTCCCCCACCTCCCCATCCCTTCATTTTGTTGCATCTCCGCATTTGTCTCTGATACGTTTTTGTACTTTTTAATTTGGGCAAAGTAAAAAGAAAAGAAAAAAAGCAAGATCTCCCTTTTCTACCACTACCAACATTCTAGAAGATTTATTCATCTTTGCTGTAATTAACATTGGCCTGCTTTTGCCAGGGGATTGCATCAAGTACTTCGGCGGGGGGACTTAGGACGATTCCAAGGGCCCCTGAGTGACGGGGGCCCTAAAAAAATAGAAAAATAACTGGATTGGTCTGGACTGGGGGGCCCAATATGATATGCTTACATGGGGCCCAAAATCTTTAGCAACGCACAAATCTAAAATGTAAATAAAAAATATATACATATTTTTATAGTAGTATATATTATATGCCATCTAAAGTAAAGTCATTTGACTGTTTGACTTCTTTAAAAATAGTATATGCAATCATATAATTCATTTTCAATTACATAATTTAATACGATTGTCAAAAGCCGTAAGCATAATGAATACTGAGAGCTTCCTTCCATGAAAAAAATGAAATATCATAACACAATGAATGTGGTAATTTGTTACAGTATTCGTACAGGTACCTGAAATATACCTGAGGATTAGAGCAGCAGGAGCATCCATCTTGCACCGTTTATGCAGTGCGGGATCACAGTGTGCCTGGAACCAGGCCCAGGAGCTCGGGGCACACTTGGACACACTGCAGTAAACGGAAGGTACCGTTTGACCAAACGGCATGTTTCTGACTGCAGGAGGAATCCTGTGTGATGAAGGGAAAGCATGCTGTTACGGAGCACCCCAGATGTTCCCTGCCTTTGTCGCTCCCCTCGAGAAGGTTCCATTGGCAGGACATGCCTGACCGGGTAAGATCTCCATGATCTTCTGGGAGCCACGCCTCTCCCAGGTGTTCCCTATCTTCTGTGAGTTAGCTCTCGTTATCTGGATGTCTGGCTCACCAGCTTGTCGCGAGATCTTCGCGAGCGGTCTACCTGAGTTTCAGCATTCATTCCTGTGCCTGTTTCCCCGCGTGTCGACCGCTGCTCCGTTCCATAGACCCAACTGACGCCGATCGCCCGACCTGTGCCTGGATCACGGATTCCGATCGCCGCCTCTGGCCATTGCCGACCGACCCCGATCGCCAAGTATCACCTTCATCCTCATTCGAAAGCTTCGTCAACTGTCATGCCGGTTGTGGGAAGCATTTAGAAATAAAGATCACGCTTACATTACTGATCTGCACCAGCGTCTATCTTTCGTGTTTCCTCACACACACACAGTCAACACACAGAGAGCAGGAGTTAAGCCACGTCACCCAAGGCATGAGAACCACACATGCCAGGGATGTGAAGCAGCAGTGCTGCCCCCTGATGCATCCTGCCAGCCACCCCAAGGAAATGAAAACTTTAATTGTAGCTGTACAGTTCTTTGGTGGCACATTAACTGACAAGCAAGGGCTGTCCTTTCACACACACACACACACACACACACATATGTGCAGCTGAGAGCAAAGCTTGGGTTCTGAGCACAGGGTCAGCCATTTCTCCAACACTCCCCAACCATTTCGGGGGTTGAGGGTTTTGCTCAGGGGCCCAATAGACACATGTTTTGGGGGCTAAGGGTACCTCCTTCCTTTCTAATGTTGTGCACCACAATAGTACAACTAGAACTTTTTTGCTTCAGTTAAGTCCCAGTTACGGCTATTTCGGCATCTGTAGTCAAGGCACTTTTCATAACACTTCTAAATGTAGCGTGCGTGTGCATTCTGTTATATTAAGGTTGAATATTGATGCTATAAGCTTGAAGGATTGAGATGTTATGCTTTAAAATGAGTATCTGCAGCAGCTAGTCCGCTTCAGAGCGAACGGCCTTCCTGACTCTGCACTGGAGACACAAGCCAAATCCTGGATGCTTTGTCCTTCTTCGGCCACATTCTTACTTGGCAGGACAGGGCTATACCTCCAAACTATTTAAAAAATATCATTACAGCTTTGATCTGAAAGTATATCTAGTTAAGCTGGATACCAGAAAAGCCAGACTACAGCATTATGTAACTACAAACACATAATATTCACCTTAGTGTAACGTCTATAGCATCCTCCACTATTTTTGGCACCCCTCGTAAAAAATTAATAGGAAGGGTTAGAAAAAAAATCACAGCTTGCTGAAATACCTTCATCTTGAACAAAAAAAATTTGAAGCAACTTTATTCAAAGAAAAAGAAATTCCTCATCAAGAAATAAATGTTCTTAACAAAAACACATGTGCCACTTTAATTGGCACCCTTGGAAATTAATGTGAAACAATGTAACTGAAGCATGTTTCCCATTTAAATTGGACATTTTTAAGTTGATTAGAGTGTATAGGAACTTACCAGCTGAAATCAATGACTTTCTGATTAACTGGGATACAAATGTGAGGAGACACAAAACCAAATTCCCTTAGCCAACCATCCGCATGATAAAGAGAAGAGAACATTCAATCCAAATGAGGGAGAAGTGTGTTGCCCTTCATAACTCAGGGAATGCTTATAAAGAATAGCTACTCGCCTGAAAATGCCCATTTCTACAGTTAGGGCAATAATAAAAAAATGGTCATCAACTGGAACTGTGATAAACTTGCCTGGAAGAGGACTTGAATTTATTTTACCCCCACATACAGTGAGAAGAGAGGAACAAATATCTCCAAGGATCACTGCTGGGGAATTGCAAGAAAAAGTAAAATCCTGGGGTTTTCAAGTATCCAGAAGCACCATCAAACAGCATCTCCGTGCCAACAGATTATTTGGAAAATAATAAAGCCTTTTCTGTGTTAACCACAAATGTAAGCACCTGGAATTTGTTGAATGTTACTACAACTTTGACTAGAACTGTGTTCTATGGTTTGGTGAAACAAAAATTGCATTTTTTGGCAGTAAACACTCAGAGTGGGTTTGGTGTAGGATGAAGGATTACTACAATGAAAAGAACCTTATCCCAAATGTAAAATATGGTGGAGGTTCTGTGATGTTGTGGGGCTGTTCTTCCTCCAAAGGCCCTGGAAACATTGCTAGGGTACATGGCATTAAGGACTCCATGAAATACCAGGACATTTTAAATCAAAATTTGGCTGCCTCTGTCAAGAAACTCAAACTGGGTCATCATTGGATCTTCCAGCAGGACAATGATCTAAGCACATGTCCAAATCTGAATAAAAAGCTGACCACAGAATCAAGCTTCTGCCATGGCCATCTCAGTCCTCTGACCTGAACCCCACTGAAAACCTGCAGACTGAGCTGATGAGGAGAGCACACAAGAGAGGGCCTAGGACCCTGGGTGATCTGGAGAGATTCTTTACAGAGGAATGGACTCAGATGCCCTGCTCTGTATTTTCCAACCTTATAAAATGTTATAGGAGAAGATTCAATGCTGTCAACAATTATGGCATGTGTTTTCGTTAAGAATACGTATTTCTCGAGGGATTTGTTTTTCTTTGAATAAACTTGTTTCAATTTTTTTTCATTCACCTTCAGTGCAAGATGAACGTACTTCAGTAAACAGTGATTTTTTTTTCTAACCCTTCTTAGAACTTTTTACAACGGGTGCCAATAATAGTGGAGGGCACTATATGTGTGTGCATATATATATATATATATATATATATATATACACACACACAGTGGTACCTCAGTTCTCGAACTCATTAGAACTCGAATTTCTTAAAAGTCGAACCAACCAGTTCGAAAAAAAATTACCTAGAGCTCGATCTGAATCTCAGAATTCAAACTGTGAACTTGTACGCGCGGGGAAATGAGTCACGGGGCACGTCTCTCAGCGGAAACAAAGGGTAAGGCTTCAGTCTCAGCCTCGCATTAGCTGTGACAGCACCGTGCATTTTTACACTAGCTGAATACATATAATTAAACAGTAAAAATACATTTAGACAATGATAGACAGTAACAGTAATTATTATTATATAATAGAATGCATTAAAAAAATAAAGATTTCTTATTAATTATTTTAATATTAATAATAAACCATTAATACGTTTAATTATAATAATATTGTGCCAAGCAGGGCGGAATGGAGACAAAGGCGCAGAAGTCAAGGTATTGGGGAACACTGAATTTAATTACAGGTAAGGCAAGCAAAATGCAGAAGGACAATACAATGCCCGGACTGGGGAAACAAACTGAAACGCGGACGAAATACAGATGGCTAATAGCACACGGAAGGAGTGGACGATCGGGGCAGGACACATTGTTTGGATACATTTATTTTCTTACTTCATAAATTTCTCTTTTGATAAATGTGCTTAGATGTGTTTAGTACAGTATATGCTCTTGTTTTATCAGTTCATTTTGTGTTTAAATGCTAAAAAACATATTTAGGTGTATTTTTTGGGGGCCGGGAACCAATTAATTGGTTTTCCATTATTTCTTATGGGGAAAATTCGATCACAACTCGAACTTTTTAGGGTTCGATCCGGAGTTCTGAATGGATTAAATTCGAGTTCTGAGGTACCACTGTGTGTCTGTGTGTGATATATAGGCTATACACACACACACACACATATATGAGTCACCGTAAGAGAACGTGCAGCGCCTTGGGGCGCCACCAGCAGGCAGTTCCGCCTTTAATCAGGGACGATCTGAACCCTGGACACGCACATGGCCAACGTCCATTCATCACTTTGCCATTCATCTTCCCCCAGCAACGCCACTTGTGTAACACGCCACTTTTGGCTCTGTCTTCATTGGCATTTACTTATGGGTAGTTCAGGGCCAGATCTGGAAATGACATTTGTGCCCAGAGATGCACCTTCTAATGCGGGGGACGCCTTCTGGAGCTCCGGAGTTGAGCTCTCTCTTATCTTCGGCTTCGGTGCTGCCTACGCCTGTTACTACTTGGGCTTCATAGCGAAGGTATGAGACACCTGATTCCGTCTTATGATTCGTGTATAACGATTTAACTCTGAATACGTCTATAAATAAAAACTTTTAAAAAAGTTATTTTTAGACTTGCTGGCATTTTTACTACGGAAGATGACGGTGTCACTAGTGAAGTTATCGCAATAATCGGTCAAACACAACTGCTTGCTAAGTGCTTACTAGTTTGTTTACAGATAAATGAATGAAAAAAATCATGCGTTTTAAAAGTAGATCCCGTTTCATGTTTCAAAACCAGTATAGCGGTAAATATGGAGCTAAAGAAAGTGCAATAACATGGAAGGAAAACTCAAAATATACATTAAATCGTATATAATCTGTTGAAAGTTAATTCATTTTCTCACCGTTGTAATGAATGATGTCATTGCGGTTATTATTACAATCTATTATGCTTATCTTTTGTTACCTCTGCCCTGTGCACCGTGCTTCCTGTGGCGTTTACGACCAAAAATGATCTAGCAAAATGCCGCTATAATTTTCTTGATGAATCAGATGATATGTTGGCGATGATGGATTTTAAAAACTTCATTTACCATCAAGTCGGGGCACCTACAAAATTGTCACCTTTTACCTAGTGTGGTCTCCTGTCTTTCTTGCAGAAACCTCAACTGATTACTGGAGGAAGTAAGTTCTGTCAGTTCTTGAGAGAGCGATGTCCTGTGGTGTCAGAAACCTACTTCCCCACATTCTGGTGCTGGGAGAGCCGAATGCAGACGCTCATCAGACCTTTAATTGCAGCCATACCAAAGATCCACTATAGAAAGTATGAATTATCTGCTGTGCAAATTAAGCCACCGAATCTTTATCATCATAGACTTCTCTTATAATCTCTCTGGTTTGTAATTCCAAATCGAAAACCCCACTCTGGACGCCCCCACTGCTCTTTCACGGTTTTGTTTTGTTTTTTGCAAGCGCAGTTTAAATTTTGACTGGCAAGAATTTCACTGCACATTGAACTGAGTATGTGACACATAACACTTCCATTTGATGTTTACTAAGTTTTAGTTTCACTTTTCCCTCTGTGCTGTGCAGATTTACCCAGTTCAAAGACATGCAGTTGTGTTTGCATGTGCCCTGCTACAGACTGGCATCCCGGGTGTAGTCCTGCTTTGTGCCAGGTGCTGCCTGGGATATCCTACACAGCCCTGACTTGCATAAGCACTGGTTTAATGGATGGTTGGGCTTATTTATAATTCACAGCATTAACATATACATGGAACTCTGTGTACTTGCAGTGAACTCATTAAGGCCGCCGATGGAGGCCAGATTTCCTTGGACTGGTGTGACAGTGAAGGGAGCCCCAGTTATGCAGATGCTTCCAGAAGGCCAACTGTCCTACTGCTGCCCGGCTTAACAGGATCAAGCCAAGAATCCTACGTCCTGCGAATGGTTTACATTTGCCGAGAACTGGGTTACAGGTTGGCATTGCTATCACTCATGGAAAATGTGCTAATACTCTACCGTCCTTCAGTGTCCCTTTTCATCGAAAGGTTTACTATATATGGAACGATATCCATCCATTTGCACATATGCTTACCTTTAACTGGAGGCCCGTTAATCTGAAATCATTTTGGATGGGAAATTTAAAACCTTAAAGTAGCTGAATGTATCTCTCTGTGCTGCTGATGAGACAAATCAACTATTTAATTCTCATGAAGGGTTAAGTTCTAGTTTGAGCCAGTTGTGGGTAGGTGCACTTTGTTTGGACCCAATGACCCGATGATTACGTAGCCGGAACAAACAAGGCAGCTCCAAAGGATAAGCCTTTATTGCTTGTTTTTGTTGGCCACACTCTGTCCCCTGCCTCTCATACACGTGTGTGAAGGAACGGAGAGTAGACATTGTGGTGTCCTGGTCAGTACACAGAGGCTGCCCTCTGCCTGTGTACCTCATTTGGCCGAGTTTTATGTCAGGCACTTCCAAACTGAAAACGTATACTAAATTCTAGCCAAAGAAACGTAAAGAAAAATGTACAAAAACAAGTAAATTGAAGTAAAACTTATTAACTCCTACACACTACAAACAGCTCATCGCTCATATTTTCTTGTGTGCTACTTAAGTTACAAATTAATTTGTATATACATATACAAATTTAATTCCTCTAATAAACAAACACAAGTATATATATCACCAAACCATATATTCATAGACACCTTTGTTTTAATATATACATTTCAACATATACCAATATAAATACTTCAGAAAGGCAGGAGAACCAAGCCTTCTTTTGCGTTTCAATGTCCAGACTGCAAAAGCACCGATTCCCCCGCCCCATATTCCCGTGTTTCATAAGAACAAAGCAGTTAGCTGGCAAGAGGAACCGAGAGACATTTTTGTGGTACCTGTTTGAGTGTGGGAATACTCTTTGAAAGGAGCCTATTTTTTTTAGGTCTGTAGTCTTCAACAACCGGGGGGTTTCTGGCGAAAAGCTTTTGGTAAGGATTTTAAAACATTCATCTGAATCAGTCAAGATATCTAACATATACGGTAATGGAAGTTTCAATATCAGTCCTGAAGTGTCACAAAATTTTCTGGTTTCGAAATACCTCGTAATTACTGATTTCTGACATAATTCCTTTAGTTACTAACGACTGACAGCTAATGGTTGCTGCCTTATGATCCACGTAGTCGTGGCTTTCCTGTGGGAAAAATGCCTTTTGAAGTTAAAAAAGTAATTATTACTAAAGAATCCAATATGATGATTACTATGTGCTTTAATGATTTTTAAATGTTTTTAATGTAATACTAAGACAGTAACATAATTCCTAAATGGGATCAGTTCTTTTACAATTAAAATGATTTTTTTTTTTTTTACATACTGATTAATATAATGTTAAATTAATCAAAGTGAATGAACGGAATTAAGGTTAGTTGTGGTCTCTGGGGTCTGTTTTACTAATCAGAAATGCACTGTAAGTAATATTTAATTCAATCAATTTATTTTTATGTAGCACCCATTAATCCCATTCCTCCAGGGGTGTTATCCAATGCCATTCTCTGATCGACACATTGTGCGTCACTTTGGACAAAAGTATCTGCTAAATTAATGTAATGTAATGGAAGAAGACACGCCTACAACATAGATCAGACAGCCATAAGTCAGACGTCTCTGAGCTACAAGAAAATCAAGCATTTCATACCTCTGTATCTCCAAGTAAGATGTTTCACAATTCATTCCAAAACATGGATGAGTTTTGAAAATGTAGAAATACTTTTCTCCGAAGTATACAGACTTACTGCAGTCATCCTGGAAAGAATAGAAAATGCTGGTACTATAGAAGTGGCTATTGTAAATAGTTAGATAGATGAAAGTTTTAGAATTGAAATATGTATTTTGAATAGATGTGACAGTGTTAACACAGTAAATCAGCTTTTTTCTTTGATGACTGCTATGTTCTACCTGCTTAAATATAATTACCATATACTGTATATAATATGGGACTCAGTGGGTCACAGTGTTGCCTCACATCATCATGCTTGGGGGGCTTCAATCACACCCCTGCTCTGTAAGCATAGAGTTTGCATGTGTTCTCCATGTCACGTGGGCTTCCTTTGGGAATTCCCGTTTCCTCCTGCAGTTTGAAAGCTGGTGTGTTAACCCAGAGATGGACCAGCATCTGGTTCCCCTGCCTTTTGTTCAGTCCTCAGTGCTTATTGGATAGCCTGCTGGATAGCATGACCATGGCCGTCACCTCTTAAAATCACGCGATAAGGGATGGGTGTGTAAGTGTGTGTATATACACCTGTTTAATAGTGTTTATTAATGCAAACAAGCCTGCACCTACAAACAGCAAATCATGTGGCTGAATCCACATGGCACACAAACAGGGTCCAGAGGCTTAGTTACTGTTTGGATAAGCATCAGAACAGATAAGACGCCTCATCTAAGTGATTTTGAATGCGATGTGATTGTTGGTGCCAGGTGTGGTGGTTTCAGCATCTGAGAAAGAGTCTTCTTTATGGGATTTTCATACACTACAGTGTCTAGAGGTTACAGAGAATGGTGTAATGAAAAAAAAACCAGTCAGGGGCATTTTTGTGGCTGAAACACCTTTTAATGAAAGTGGCCAGATTCATTTAAGCTAACAGGATGCCCACACATGCAAGAATAACAGCTCAGTGCAACAGTGGTGTACAGAAAGGCTTCTCTGAATTCACAACTCGTCAACCCTTGAAGAGGTTCGGAAGGCAAAAGAGGGACTGACCCGGTACTTATAAGGTGTACATAATAAAGCGTACTGAGCTAAGAAGTAACTCAATACAATTACAATACAGAAGTAGAAAGTACACAAGAATTGTAAATGAAAATAGAGTGGTGAAGGAGGAAAGTAACAGTAAGTTATCAAAGGAAAATAGCTATCGTTTGTATCGTTTAGTAAAATACAGTCTAGGTCCATTGAAACAGCCATTTATGAAAGGAATGTTGTCTACTGAAAGGGGTGACATGGTGGTGCAGTGGTTAGCACTATTGCCTCACACCACTGGGACCTGGGTTTAAGTCTCCACCTGGGTTACATGTGTGTGGAGTTTGCATGTTCTCCCCATGTCTTCGTGGGGTTTCCTCCAGGTACTCCAGTTTCCCCCTACAGTCCAAAGACATGCTGAGGCTAATTGGAATTACTCAATTGCCCATAGGTGTGCTTGTGTGAGTGGATGGTGTGTGAGTGTGCCCTGCGATGGGCTGGCCCCCTGTCCAGGGTTGTTCCCTGACTCATGCCCATTGCTTCCAGGATAGGCTCCAGACCCCCCGCGACCCAGTAGGATAAGCGGGTTGGATAATGGATGGATGTTGTTTACTGTTTTTGTATTTTTGTTTCATTTTATAAAATGTGGTACAAGCAAGAAGAGTAATAGGAGAAAAAAACCTAGGAGGTCCAAGGTTAGCTGGTTGTCCACCTCCGCTGGGCATGCTAACATTTTACAGGTTAGAACACAGGCTGTACGTGTTTGTTTTCAGTACTGGCTTTTGTCACTTTGAGTCGGCTCACTGCTCAGCCCTCTGTTGACCAGCAGCCCTGTCATGGTAAGAAGTTCACGTCTGCTCCAAATACAGGACATTCAGTTGTGTGCTAGAAGAAGATTGACAAAGTGAGTCAAAACAGGTGCTGATATGTGGTTGGCCAAAGCAAAGAGAAAAACAAGATGCCAGCCATTCACTATGTTTACATGCACAGCTAAGTCAAGCTATGGTTATAGCTTGACTACGCCATTTAATTTGACTAGTTTTTATGGCACTGGAATACCAACGCCTTGAAGTGCCGTACTTTTGGTCCCTTGGAAAAGCACCCTTTAGTTGAGCGGTGAATTGGACAGCTTTACAGCGCTGTACATTTCGTGTGTGCTGTACATTCTCTAGTATGCTGCACACTTGAAGTACTGGCTTCGTCTGTTACCTCTGGGTCAAAGCCCAAGGGGCAACCATGGAGCATGTGCAAGTGCGCCTGGGCCAGTTTGAGTCTGATTGAACGTATACACGCAGGAAATCGACTCCCAATCACATTACTGTATGTGCGTGTCTTAGTCCGACTTTGAGAAATTTGATTTAGTGCCACTTCAGTCAAACATACATGTTTACATGTAATTGAAAGTCCGGATTTAGTCGGACTAACAAACTAACTTGAATTTTCTTAGTGTGCATGTAAACGTACCGAGTGACTCGACACCCTGGAAACACCTTTACTGTGTCATGTACAAACAATGACCCTGCAACACAGAATATAATCTGCTAATCTGCTAACTAATGCTCTGTGCTGTTTCAGAGCTCATCACGAGATCCCACTGTCTTTTCCAGACCCCAAGAACATACTGTGCTGCTAACACTGAAGACCTTCAGGATGCGATTGCACACATCAAGAGCATCTACCCGTCTGCCCCTCTGATTGCAGCTGGAGTTTCAATGGGAGGGTGAGAATCCAATGGTCTCCTAGATTTTATCAGTTCTCATTCATAATAAGACTATAGTTTTATAGTGATTAAGCCACAATTAAGGAGAATGACAAGGAATCTGAGAGTGGCATACAACATTAATATTATTACACATTATTAGGGTAAGACTCAGTAAGTAAGACTGTGTGGCTCAGCAGGTTAGGATGCTGTGCCTGTGATCAGATGGCTGTCGGTTTAAATCCCAGGGTCAGCAGAGTGATGTCACCATTGGGCCCGTGGGCAGGACCCTTATCCCTCAGTTAATCCATGGACTCTTACTATGCTTTCACTTATATGTCACTTTGGATGAAGGCATGTGCTAAACAGATGAATTATAATTTATCTGTACTGATTCGGTCCACACTGTAGTAGCCTGGTATAGACTAATATTGTCTTAATTTAGCTTAAAATATCAAGAAGATCCTACTATTTTTATTGGATATAAAAGAACAATGCTTGAGTGCTTTATATTTTCATTAAAATACCACATAGGATTATAGATGGTAAAGGGAATCTAACGATGACCGTTGACAAACACCAGTCCTGCTTATGTTGTCAACCTTTAAAAATATGTGTGCATAGCTTCCATGATAATGAAGGACTTCGACATCTTCTTTATCCATACCAAAGTCACACGAGTAATAGTAATAGAAAACACAACAGCCCATGTGAGTGAAAAACAAGGTCAAGTGTTTCTCTCTTGGGTTACTTCACTTATATATCCAGATAGGTGACTGTAACGTCTAGGAATTTATGATGTATTTTATTACTGTATGATAGGCAAACATTGTGATCATATCAACTTATCACAGAAACAGGGCGTTGTCAAGTGGCCTGTATCCAGCAGCATTCAAAGTACTTCCAGAAGGATCTAATCATATCAGTAGATGTGTTGGTTTCTATTGTAAAAAACACCGACTTAAGTGTTAAATGTAATTGGTCATAAAGTATATATGCAGCTTTAAATTAAAGTGGTCCCCAAGTGTTTATAGAACGGGGAAGTTGTAGTAAAAAGAAGATCAACTATTTGTAATAATGAGTAGAGTTTCCAGGCATGAGTTTGCAACTCAGGGCTTTAGAACGCTGTTACCGGGAGGTCAATGGTTCAAATCCTATATCAGCATAGTGATTTCACCATTAGGCTGTTGAACAAGGCCCTTAACCTCTAATGCTCTGTTTCTGCTTGCTATGGACTCTCTCAGGCCCAATTCTGCTTTTGACAGATTTGTACATCTGGTCAGGATACATTTTATATCCATGGTCTGTTGGTTTTATTTTGTAATTACTAAGTGCCTCCTTTGTGTATCACCTAATACTTCCTCTGAAAAATATCGTATACAGTGCTCCCTTTATCACTGCATATTTGACACTGAATGTGGTATTCATACAACATTCATTTTGGTATTCATACAAATATATCATTAGATAAAAGGAACCTGAGCTAACGAATGACACATTTATTACTTATTTCATTTAATGACAAACACAGCTGACCAACACAAATTTCAGATTGTGTGGAAAAGTAATTGCCTCCTAGTTTAACCAAACCAATTAAATGGATAATTAGAGTCAGATAACTGGTGATCCCCAACGTGTTAAATATTGTGTTTTTATGGAAGTGATGTAAAATTGAGAGAGCAGGTTCAGCCAGTTCCTGGAGCAATAAGCATTAAAAGCCTTGCTCAAGGACCCAATGGTGACATCACTCTACTTACAAAAAGATCTGAACAAATGACCTTACAATTATGGGCACAGAGGTCTAACCCACTGAGCCGCACACTGCCCCCTATCAGTGCTGGGAATCTTCATTACCTTATATATGGGATAGTAATAGCCTTCACTGAGCAGTACCCAGAGGCTCAGTGTAATGACTTTTAAGGACGAGCAGAGTCATTTCTTTCTTAGGATGCTCCTGGCAACCTACCTGGGACGTGTGGGGAAGGACACCTGCCTGCAGGGGGCAGCAGTCTTCTCGGCTGGCTGGGACGTATTCGAAAGCACTGCCTCGCTGGAGAGACCTCTCAACCACCTGCTCTTCAACTGGTACCTGGTCAGCTGCCTGAAGGCTTCTCTTTATAGGTCAGTGAGGGAGGGACCTTAAGGGTCGTGCTGAGTGATGAGTGAAACTCTGCCGCTGATTGCTCTAAAGTGAATCGTGATGTCTCCTGTCCCAGAATTTGTCAAAAGGCAACACAAATTCACAAACAAACAAATACCACCCCTCTAAGCTAAAAAAAATGTGCATGCGTAAAATGTGTGTTCTATCAAGAACTAATTACAAAACAAGAGCATGTAGGAAAAAAAAATTAAATTGGCTTCCCTTATACGACCTCATCTATACATCATCTATCCACACAACCTGTCAGGGGTGTATACAGGGGCAGAACCACAGGAACACTGGCCCCAGCTGAAAGCTGATTGGCCCCCAGTGTGCCCCTCCCTGATTCCAAACATATCATTGGCTAATGAAAAGGTTTGTCCCTCTCTATGAGTTATGCTCCCTTCCATGCCCCCACCCATAAAAAAAATCTTAGAATTGCCATTGTAACATGTTATCTAGTACAGCATTATGATGAACTTTTAGCCTATCCCAGGAAGTCCATTGTCTGAGGTGGAACAAGCCTTAGGTGACTCACCAGTGTCTGAGGTGGAGCACACCATAGGCGTCTCACCGGTGTCTGAGGAGGGACACACCATAGGCGTCTCACCGGTGTATGAGGAGGGACACACCATAGGCGTCTCACCGGTGTCTGAGGAGGGACACACCATAGCCGTCTCACCGGTGTCTGAGGAGGGACACACCATAGGCGTCTCACCAATGTCTGAAGCAGGGCATGCCCTATGCGGCTCACCAGTGTCTGAGGAGGGACACACCATAGGCGTCTCACCAATGTCTGAAGCAGGGCATGCCCTATGCGTCTCACCAGTGTCTGAGGAGGGACACACCATAGGCAGCTCACCAGTGTCTGAGGAGGGACACACCATAGGCGTCTCACCAGTGTATGAGGAGGGACACACCATAGACAGCTCACCAGTGTCTGAGGAGGGACACACCATAGGCGTCTCACCAATGTATGAGGAGGGACACACCATAGGCGTCTCACCGGTGTCTGAGGAGGGACACACCATAGCCGTCTCACCGGTGTCTGAGGAGGGACACACCATAGGCGTCTCACCAATGTCTGAAGCAGGGCATGCCCTATGCGGCTCACCAGTGTTTGAGGAGGGACACACCATAGGCAGCTCACCAGTGTCTGAGGAGGGACACACCATAGGCGTCTCACCAGTGTTTGAGGAGGGACACACCATAGGCGTCTCACCGGTGTCCGAGGAGGGACACACCATAGCCGTCTCACCGGTGTCCGAGGAGGGACACACCATAGCCGTCTCACCGGTGTCCGAGGAGGGACACACCATAGGCGTCTCACCGGTGTCTGAGGAGGGACACACCATAGGCAGCTCACTGGTGTCAGAGGCAGGGCATGCAATAGGGCAGTGTTTTTCAACCTTGGGGTCGCGACCCCATGCGTGGTCGCCTGGAATTCAAATGCAAAAAGTATTTTTTCAACTAATTATTATTCTTTTAAAAATGATGATTAAAACACCACATACAATTAGAGGTGGGCGAAACATCGATTTTATCAATTAGTTCGAATTTACAGTTCAGGACGATGTGTTTTTATGAAAATCGATTTTATTACTTATTTTACACGTGAGCGCCAAAAGCGGAACTAATGCGACGCACCGTTCTTCACGGGTAAATTAGCGCATCGCACCCAAACACTGTAGTAGATTCACAAACAATATGGCAACGACAGAGGGAAAGCTGGAGCTTGTGCCCAAGAAAGGTGTTGCTACATCTGTAATATGGAATTGGTTCGGTTTTGCGCCGTCGGACACAGACCAAACAAGTCCTCGTTGCAAAGTCTGTTTAAAAACTGTTGCAACCAAAAGAAGCTGCAAGACAAATTTATTCCAGCATCTAAACCAGAGGCACGCAGCGGAGTGGGAGAAGTGCAGCTCCCAGCGAAATGAAAATACCCGCAGCACCAGCACAACATCCCAAGTTAAGCAAGCAACCGTCCCTGACACGTTTTCGAGCTGTGTGCCATATGATAAGAATGGGGCACGGTGGAAGGCGATAACAAACGCTGTCGTGATGTATATTGCAAAAGACATGGTGCCCATACATACTCATGATACTGTGGAAAAGCCGGGATTCATTAACATGCTAAAAGTTTTTACAAGTTTCTAAAAGTGTTTACAATGGCGTGGTCTGCCATCTCACTTACAAGCATCTTTTTTGGCTTATCAGATGCACTTTAACCCTAAAGTAAAAAAAAAAACAAAATAAAGTTAAAACTTGTTTTGAACCATTTGTCATCTGTAGTTTGATTTTGAGTAGGGGAGGGGAAAATCGATTAAAATCTAAAATCGGATTCATTTTGAAAAAATCTGAGATTTTATTTTTTGGCCATTTCGCCCAGCTCTACATACAATCTTAAACAACTGTATTCTTTCACGCTCATAAATATTAATAAACATAAATGAGTTAAAATAAAATGATCACGATCACCTTCAGCCTTGTAAAGACATGCTCACCCATACTGTAAATGTGATCAGGGAAAATAAAATGTGACTTTGTGCACTAATCTAGCTACTCTGTACTTGCAACAAGGCCTAACAAACATGATCAAAAACTAATTCTAGAAATCTGTGATGTCAAAATGGGGTCACAGGCCAAAAAAGGTTGGGAACCACTGTGCTAAACTAACATATGTATCTGCAATATGTCTAATACATTAGCAGTATTTTGTTAATCTGTGTGAGGAAATTCGGTAGCTTTCACATATACTGTATAAGTAGTTTTATTTTTACCACTTCTTCCCGCTACTCTATTTGTTTCACTTGCTTACCTTCTGAGTATATATAAAAAAGAAACGGAAAATAAACAAATATGTTTCGATTTATTTGAGTTTAATTAAATGGAATGATGAACATGGACACGAACGTGGAGCTTTTCAGAACATGCCATCCCGTCCAAGCACCCGGCTGATTCCTTCTTGGGGTGTCCGGTTACGTCCCCCGGCACTCAGAGCGCGGCAATTGTAGTTTCTGTAGACGATTCGCCTGTATATTATTATTATAATTATTATTTTAATTTAGTCGTTCTTGTTGATTTTGTGCAGTAGATAAATAATAGAGTATTTGTTTTGATTAAATTAATTTTAAGATAATTCCATTTTGCGGGAGTCCCGCGATTAATTCTTTTCTCCCACAACCCGCACATACATGAGGACCTTACCGCCCGCACCCGCATTCACCCATCAAATCTTGTCCCGCGGGAATGCAGGTCTCTAGTGTGTGGTTATGGCAGGTGCACGAGGTTGGATTAGGGGCCCAATATTAGAGAGACACACAAATGGAAATGAGTTTTGAGGCCAGGGCATATGATTAGCTAGTGTCCAGTACTCCTGGGGTTAAGTGCTCAATGGAACTATATAAATATACAGCACATCCACCCTCAATCCCCAGTCAACCCAGATGGGACTCGAACCCACAATCTCCAGCTCCGGAGGCTGGTGCCTTATCCATTAGGCCACTGGGTCACATTGAAGGTTTTAATTTAAGCAATATTTGTCAGTGTTTTACTGTAGTGCAGCGATTCAGCACTTTAAAGGTCTTATTCTACGCCTTTATTTTGATTTTCACGAATCTTTGAGCAAAATGTAATTCCACTGATATCAGAAAAAGAAGTCAGCAAGAAAATAAGAAGCAGCTTTTCAGTACAGATGAAGAATGTTTGTGTCAGAGTTCTGTATTATCAACCAGAAACGGATGATTTTTGCACTCTGTTTAAGGAGAGAACCATGTACACTTACACAGAAGAGTTTGGGCCAACACTGTTGTAACATCCTATAATCCTTTCAATGGATTAGTAATAAAATGAATAGTCGACACTGAGTGGTGCTGAAGGAGTGATAATATGGCTGAATGGGCAGCCTCACGCTAGCAGGGCTGGGGACTCTAGTTCTTCCTCTGTGCATGTGTACAATTTGCATTCTCTACCTGTATCATGTGGGTTACCTTCAGTTCAAAGCAATGTAGTTAGGCTGTCTAGCATTTCCATATTACTGTGTGTGTGTGCTCTGTGATAGACTGGCATCCTCTCAAGGCTGAAACCCAGCCTTATTGAAATTGGACTACAACCACACAGGGAAAATATGCAAACTCTACACACAGGGAGCCATGGCTGAGCCCTTATCACAGAAGTGTGAGGAAACCACTGCGCCACTATACCACTCCTGCCCAACACTATAATGTGACAATGAATTAGCATCCTTTCCAGAATTTCCCTTGTGCTTCCCAGGATAGGTTCCAGTTTCATTGTGATTCTGGAAAAGCAGATATGGAGGATGATCTGGAAGCTTAATGGCTTTAACTTTCATTTATTTTTAGTCTCCATTCAATTGTATATTTTATCTTGAAAATGGAATTTCTTATTCAAAATAAATATGTATGTATTATTGTACATGTATCATCCATTTTGGAGTTTTATAATTGTGGCAGGTCGTATTCTCTTTTGCTGTTTCTTACAGACAGAAGAGTGTTTTTGAGAATGTTATTGACATCAACCATGTAATGAAGGTGAGTGTTTGTCTGCTTTGTCCTTCAGTGTCTGCCTGTAGAATAACTATAATTTTATTTGGTATTGCATAACCTAAGACAGGCATGGAGATTACTGCTCCACCAAGTGTTCAAATCCAGCATCGGAAATCATCTTATAGAAATTGCTGAGCATAAAAGTGATTAATGCAAAAACATCCTTCTTAAACTTGGTTTTGAGACCGAAGCATATGCTAAACAGTTTAAATTCCCTCTGGTGTTAACTATTCTGTTGAAAAAAAAAATCCCTTCCTCATATATATATATATATATATATGTTAACGATACGATGTTGGGGAAGTGATTTATCCACCAATAAAAAATAATATTGCTGTTTGTTTCTTCTTGGTTTGTTCCTTAATCTAAAAAAAAAGAAAATTATTTACATTGATTGAAGGTGAAAAGGAATTAAAAAAAAGTTGATCTCTTTTTAGAATTCCCTACAGACAAAGAGTTATTGGGTATTGAAAAATGCTACGTTAAAATGGTAATGACACACTCCAAATAAAGAGTATAATCATTCTGCAGTGTCAGGGTGCTTAATGTTTATGCATATTTGTAGGCAAGAACCATCCGAGAGTTTGACGAGAGGTTCACGTCCGTCATCTTCGACTATGCGACCAATAATGACTATTACCGAGAGGCCAGCCCTGTTCATCGCCTAAAATCAGTACAGATCCCCATGCTATGCTTGAATGCAGCTGACGACATTTTCTCCCCTGGTTACGGTAAGCTCACGACGGGTGAAACTCCTCAGCTAAATTCAGAGACCTCCATGTGGCCTGTGGATGAGAACCATGACACTGATGCAGCCAGCTGGGGGAGGTCATTCAGGGAGGTGTAGGAGATGATGACCGATGAATTACAAACCTCAGTATCCCAATTATTTATGGCCAGTGATACGGGGACTTAAAAAAGATCAAAACAATTACATCTGAAATTATAACATCTATTACACCGATGTATCTACTTAGTAAGTAAAGTGTAATGCAAGCTAATAGTTGCTAAATCAAATTTAGCTTTAATGTAATTCCCTGGTCCAGGTTTAATTATATGGTATAAAGCAAAATTGAAACACAGGCATGAAATACCTGTAAGCATCTAGCTGTAATGTTGGAGGATTCATGTAGGCGGTATAAGTTTTCTTTTTTATTCAGAGAGTAAATACAAAATTTCCTGTCATTCATTACAATAAAAGCAATGTTGAATTCTCCCCAAACGAGCTCGATGTGCTGAATGGCCTCCTCTTGTTCATAAATTTCTTATGTTTTTATGTAATATTAGTGATTGGCCTTAGTTTAACATGATTTGTTGCCCAAATCCTGACTAATTATCCACAAGTTAGACTCCTCAAAGTGCCTAGAAAATCACATCCCACACATGGTAAGAGTTTTCTGAGCCTTTAAAATCACACAGCTGAATACAAATGTGTCAGGGGCAGCATGGTGGCTCGCTGGGGGGTGCTGCTGCCTTAAACCTCCGGCACTGGAGCTTTGAATATCGCCTCTGCTGGGGGGGTGTGTGGTCTCCTAGTGTTATGTGGGTTTCCTGCTGCATTTGGGCTAATTGGTGTCTCTAAATTGCCCGCAGTGTATGAATGTGTATGTGCCCTGTAATGAATTAACATCCCATCCAGGATGTAGCCCATGTGCCCTGTGCTGCCTGGAATAGGCACCAGGACTCTCGGGAAATCTGTCCAGGATTAGCGGTGATAAGACAGGTGGATAAATGTTCAAAGAATTATACTATAGACTGTCATATATATTCGAGCTGGATACCACTGTACTCACTGCCTGCAGAGAAACAGTTCATCTTCTGAAAAGGTATAAATCCTAGAAATTATCATCCTTTTCTGAGTGCCCTTATTTCATATGAAGGATGTGGTTTTAGTAAATCGCCTTCAAGCAAACTGATACATTACAAATGCTCTCAGTAATACACATTTGATTGAAGGCCAAATCAAGAAACATAATAATAAACATCCTAAAAGCATACAGGAAATTGCTTAGTAAAGTTTTTTAGGTGAATAAATTATATAAGCTGAAATATTAATTACCCAAAACATAGATATGCAAAATATCAATGAATCAGCAGACAATTAAAGTGGTATTTTATAAATGTGAAGTACAATTGTCCGATGCCCATTTTTAGAGTACCATTCCCTGTTTAACATTGGGTAAAATTTGTAACTGGATTCTGAAACATCTTGTAAAAAAGAATATTGGCTCACTAATAAATCCTTTTATTGATGCTGTACAGTTACATGTCATGTTCCTGCCCCCACGTGACCATTCATTTCCTTCTCGTCCTCAGCCATTCCTGTGGAGAGAGTGAAGCAAAACCCAAATCTAGCCCTCCTGGTCACCTCTCACGGGGGCCACATCGGCTTCCTTGAAGGACTGTGGCCCCGTCATAGCACCTACATGGACCGTGTGTTCAGGCAGTTTACAAAGGCCCTTATTGAGCAAGGGAGCGGCCTCCAAGACCTCTGAAGCAAGCTTCCCCGTGGCTGTCATCCTCTGTAATAGCGGCACAATGTCCAGGGTAAACGTGACTATGTACAATCAAAGTTTACCCACACAGCATTTATAACAATGCTTTACAAAACATACAGTTTCCTGAAGCCAATTCCAGCTGGTACACAAATTACAGTGAGAGCAGAGGGAGTAGGTCCTATTTGCATTCATTATAATAAGTTTCTGTGCTATTTATTCTATTATTAAACCTTCTTGTGAAACAGTAATGCCTGGTTTATGTATGTCTTATGTTAAATGCTGTTTAAGTGACTGCTGTATATATACACATACACACATATTAGCACAAAAAGTAAGGAAATTTGTGTTTGGTCTTACCGTTGTAAATCCTGTTTATTTCCTTTTTTAAATTATGCCACATTTGTAAAGAAAATGCATTTGTGGGCTAAGCAGCATAGTTGAGTATGTGGGTTGCGCCCATGAAAAACTTTCCATCTATGCCAATGCCAAACAGCTGATTCTGTGACTCTTGTTTTGAGCTTCTGGTAGTCCAGGTGCTGACAGTCAGCTGCCTGATTGGTGCCTGATTAGCAGCACCTGTGACCATGGACCCTGCTACAGTGGTCAGTTGGAGTCTGCTCCCAGCATGCCATGTTTGACTGCTCTGGATGGGGCCAGTGTCATAGGGCAACTTCAAGCTGGTGTTCCACAAAACCAGGTTGCTGCATTATTTGGAGTGAACCCTAGTACCATCTCCAAATTGAAGGCCAAGTTCCATATAATGGGGATGTCAGAGACAGAAAGCGAAGTGGGCGTCCCAAGAAGACACCACCACAAGAAGACTCACCCTGTCAGCCCACAAATGCATTTTCCTTACAAATGCGGCACCAGTTTAAAGGGAAAAGAACAGGCTTTCCAATGGTATAAGATTTATTGCCAAGCACACAGCAAAGAAATAATCAACCAAACACAAATATCCTTACTTTTTGCGCTAAGTTTATATGTGTTTGTGTTCATATTATTAAGTTATATGTATCGATTTTCTTTAGATGCAGCTTGATGTTGGATCAGTTTCAGCAGCCATTTAATTTCTTCCCTAAACACTTTTAAACACTCTTTAAAATAAAGTGTTTCCCCTACCATTATATTATGGGGGCGGCGCCCCCCCTTGAAGGTCAAGTTAATTTTATTTAATTTTATTTTCTATATAGCGCCAGAACACAACAGAAGTCATTTAAGGTTATCTTTCCTATAGAATAAGTCTATACATTGTCCTTTTATTAAACAAACTAAATAGCCTTATGTTATTTATCTTATTTACACAACAGCCTGTCATTTTTGTCTCTACACAGTCGCGCGTTTACAATTCTCCTCTGCTCTCTGTATCGCCCCGATGTGCGTGCACAGACACGTGCGCGCACACACAGGTGAGCACACTCCCACCAGCGGACAGAGAGCGCGTCGGAAAATATGTCGCGTCAAGCACCTGAAAAGCAGGCAAAAATATCTGTGTTTTTTGACAAGTGTCATTAAAAGGAACACCATGAATCCTGTCGGTGTCCGTCTGCCCCCCCCCCAAAAAAAGCTGTAAAACTAGGGCTGAACGATTTATCGATTTCAAATCGAAATCGCGATTTGAAACAACGCCATTAGCAAATCGCAAAGGCTGCGATTTAGGACATTATACAGCACATCGGACCCAGGGTTTAAAACTGTTGTAAGAATAGTTTTCCAATCTCATACCGTGCTCCCTATGTGACAGTCATTCTTACCAATCACAAGCGCCGTGCTCCTTATGTGACAGTCATGCTCACCAATCAGAAGTGGCCCGAGGCGACTGAATACACGACCACAAACAACAAACACGTGAAACCCGAAGAAAATGTTGCATTCGCGTTGTGGAAAAAATACTGATTCCGCTACTGAGCTGTAAGTGAATTGCCTTCCTATTTCATGGTCCGAGATTGTTTCAGAAAGGTCAATAGAACCGGCGACCTCCTTTTAAACACCAGCTACGATATACTTCAGCGTATCACACCTTTTGTTTTTGTTAATGGGAAATCACATTAGCATATAACCCATCAAAACAACAATGAGACGGTCGGTAATCCTCACAGCAGCAGAGTCTGTGACCCCTAGAAATGCCGTAAAATCCATAATACAGTCGTGTTTATGTCATATGTTTTTGTGCTCATTGATTTAAGTATTGATTTCCATAGATTAATCTTGTGAAATTAATCTTAATACCACAACAGTAATAAAATTAAAGCCTCTCTAACACAAATACTAAAAGAACAGATCTCTTTAATCGTTATTACAGTTGGGTATGGGCATGGTCTTATTATTTTAAAAAGATATAAAAAAGTGACGCATATAATGTTTTCTCCTTCGTTTTATATTTGTCAGAACAACAGGACTATGGAGTTAATTTTGTGCCAAAAGTATTAATCAAAATTTTGAAAACCGCAAGCAAATCATTAAGTATCAGAATGAAAATATGTTTTCCAAATATCAAAAATAAATATTTTTCCCTTCTTCTCTAATTTGTTTTGCTTCTGGAATGTTTTTCTTTGCTTTTGGATTTTTTTTTTTGCTCTTGGAATGCTTTTTTGCTTCTGACTTTTGGCAAACAAAAATATTCCCTCATTTAAAATGCATACAAAAATGCATTTATTGTATAAAATTTGCCAAACTTTAAATTTATACATAGTTATAAAATCAAATTACAAATATAGCAGCATCAATTTCATCCAAAAATATCATACAAAATACAGTGGTCCTACCTCAGAACTCAAATTTAATCTGTTCAGAATTCTGGATCGAATCCTAAAAAGTTCGAGTTTTAATTTTCCCCATAAGAAATAATGAAAAACCAATTAATTGGGTCCCGGCAGCAAAAAATTACACCTATATGTTTTTTTTTTTTTTTGCATTTAAACACAAAATGAACCGAATAAAACAAGAAGAGCATATACTGTACTAAACACATCTAAGCACATTTATCAAAACAGTAAAGCAAGAAAATAAATTTATCCAAACAATGTGTAAAGTTAAAAAAATGTGTCCTGCCCCGATCGTCCACTGCTTCCGTGTGCCACGCCCCCTCGTTAACCCCATGTGATCAGCTGTTTCTGGTTGTTGTCTTTAGTCCTCTGTATTTAGTCCGTGTTTCAGTTTGTTTTCCCAGTCCGGTAATTGTATTGTCCGTCTGCATTTTGCCCGCCTTACCTGTAATTAAACCCCGTATTCCCCGATACCCTGACGTCTGTGCCTTTGTCTCCGTTCCATCCCCACTGGGCAGGACAATATGATAATTAAATGTATTAATGGTTTATTATTAATATTAAAATAAGAAATCTTTATTTTTAAATGTATTTTATTATGTAATAATAATTACTGTTACTGTCTATCATTGTCTAAATGTATTTTTACTGTCAAATATATGTATTCAGCTAGTGTAAATGTGCACGATGCTATCACAGCAAATGCGAGGCTGAGACTGAAGCTGAGAGACATGCCGCGTGACTCATTTCCCCGCGCGTACAAGTTATCTTAGGTCAGTGTTCACGGTTTGACTTCTGAGGTTCAGATCGAGTTCTAGGTAATTTTTTTTTCCCCCTGGTTGGTTCGTCTATTAAGAAATTTGAGTTCTAATGAGTTCGAGAACTGAGGTACCACTGTACTGATGTCCCACTGAGCTAAGAATTTTAGTACAGCATTGTCCTTTTCAGAACTTGGTAAAGTACTATTCAATGTCTCAATCTGTAAAGGCATTGAAAGACCAAACGGTGTAGGAGATGATGACCAATGAATTACAAATTAACCAAAACAAACTTGGTCAAAAGCACATTTGGTCACATCTCTGGGGTTTCAAGTATATTATTACAGCTAATTTATGAACATAGTCCACCATTTTAAAAACAAGACAAGCAATGTTTCTCTGCAGGATAACCAGCTTGAAAACAAATACATAATGCCTGGCCCAAACCCCTTTCAGGATTGGCATCTCATATATAACTCACCTAATTTAGAATAAGTGAGATTTTGAATGATCAGGAGGCGAACTGGCCGTCACACATTTCCGTGCTTTGCATCTTTGATTCAGGAACTCATTTGCGATTATGTGAAGGCTCATAACTTGATCAGCAGTCATACAGGTTGACTGCTCTGCAAAGGAAATGAATGTGCTCAAGCCTTTAGCTGCTTCTGACCAGGAAATCTTACGTTTTGGTTCTTCCTCCCCATCACTCTCCAAATCCTCCTTGACGTCTTGATTTTGTAACACAAATTCAATAATATCTTCATCATTAATTGTCAGTGTAACAGGAACATCTTTGTCGACTTGTAGCCATTCATCAATTACTTTCTTCCTCACTTTAATTTCTTTCCCTGATCCAACAACCAGGTCAATTATTTCTTTGGAGAGTGAGCATCCATTAAGTGTCTCAATGCCATCAAACTTATTCTCTTCCATTTTAGGGAGAAACACAGCTACACGATATAGGTTATGCCAACATCGCTGTAGTGTCTCTTGCTGAACATCATCCCATGCCAGAGATGCCATGAATGCTGCATCCTTCACATTAAAGTTCTCCTGAAAGTCTGCAATTGAGCCCTCATACACCAAGAGTTTGCGCATTAAGTTACGACGATAATGCATTTTGAAATTCTGAATAAAACCTTCACCCATTGGTTGGATAAGACCCGTCACATTACGGGGTACAAACAGCACATATACATTATCCACAACAAGTTCTTGTGCGGGAGGGTTAGATTTGTAATTATCCAACAGAAGGACAACTTTACTATGTTCAGGCAGGCCCTTAATGAGTAAATTTTCTTTAACAGCAGGCACAAATGCATGCCGGAACCAATCCAAAAAGATTTCACTGCTCAGCAAGGCATTTGACTGTGCACGATAGTCAACAGGTATAAATGAAAGGTTCTTGAAACAAGGTGGAGTCTGATTTTTTCCTATAACACATAACTTAAGCTTATGCGTACCAGCCATATTTGCACACATTAAAACAGTAAGGCGATCCTTATTCAGCTTTGCCACTTTGCCTTTACATGCTAAGGTACTTGCAGGTAAACATCGATACAGCAGCCCAGTTTCACTGGCATTGTAAATCTGCTCTGGGGTTAACACCAGTTCATCAACAAGCTCAGCGAATTTCTCTTTAAACTCTTCAGCTGACGGTCGATTGGCAGATTTTTGATGATCTGACAAATCGAACCGTCGTATGCCGTGACGAATTTTGAATCGCGCCAGCCAGCCATCAGAAAACTTGCAGTCGCTTTTTAAATTCATCTTCTCAGTGAACTCTTTGGCTTTCTCCTGCAGCAGAGGCCCAGTGATGCGGGCGCCCTCCAAACGCTGTTTGCAAAACCACTCATACAGGACTTTATCTAAATGTTTTAGGCGAGCCTGTTGAAGTGTATGTCGTGACTCTATAGCAAGAGTACTTTCAGACTTTTTCATAAAATCTCTCAGCTTCTGGGCCTTACTCTTGATATCATAGATAGTAGAAGATCCAATATTATATTCCTTCATAATAGTGGTGCGGCTGTCCCCCTTCTCCAGACGATCACATATTTCTATCTTCTCCTTGATACTCAGTACTACCCTCTTTCTTTTGTTTGACGTCTCCATGTTGAGAGAACAATGAAGTTATGTCAGATAAAGACGGATATTCGATGCAACAGAAGAGATCGCGACGTAAACAATAGCGGGACAAGCGGGAGGCACGCGCAGGAACCGATATATGTATTGCGGAATTCTTCGTTGTTTCTTATTAATTAGCTAGTTTGCTGTGAATTTCAGAATTGTGCTAGTTACTTGAGTGTGCCGGTTACCTGAACACCGGATAGGAGAGCTTTTTCTATAATTCGCCCTGTCACTTTCGTGTGCATTTCAAGCAGCAGAACTATCTGCTGAGTCCAAACGGAAGGGTAGCTGTTAATCAAAATGGTCGCCCAATAGGAGTTGTGTCGTACCGGATGTCCCTCCCACAGACATCCGCTCGCTGGCACCGGAAGTAATGCCGAACTTTGAGTTCGCTGGGAAAAAAGAAACAGCTGTTATTTAGGATTGCACTCTGTAGGCCGACCAGGTAAGTTACTGCCATTTCTTCGCCCTATATGAGTTTCTCACTAACCATAATTCGCAGTGCCCCCTATTATTTCTGATCCGAACCGGTTAATCTTGCGTTTTAGACGGGTTTTCACTTATCTCTGGATTAAATCCTGCGTTCATCTCTCGTGCTGCCCGATCTCCGGGATAACTAGTTTAACTCCACCGCTGTTTATTTTTCCTAAATAACGTTTATTTCAGTTTGACGCGGATTTAATTTTTATTTATTCTGTTTTATTCCCCCCCCCCCAAAAACCAAGTTCAGTCCAGGTTTATGTGGTTTAAGGGTTGGCTTAGTATTAGCTAGTGTACCAGGTGCGGGAATGTGAGCGCTTTGGCAGGAAAATCACTTTACGTACGGTCTTTCTGGACGATGAGGCCGGTGAACGATGTCTCCACACACGGGACATTTAAACTTTATATTACACTGAAGCCGCTTGACGGTCCCGGGGTCAGCTGTGGATAACAGTGACCAGGGCAGCCCTCCTCCCGCTGGTGTTTAATATTTCGGTACATTTTGTACTTAATGTGTATCCCAGTGCCGGCCGGCTGGCCGGAGGGGAGTGGGCGCCGTCGGGGCTGGCACCGGGGGCAGGGCGTCCTTTTCTAGCAGCAGCACCCGGGCCTAGCTGTGGTGGCTCAGCACTCGCCGCCGGGATCGGAGGAAGGAAATAGGGTACCGACCTGAAGAAAAGATCCGATCGCGACTGAAGAGATTTTAGGGCGACGTGGTTAAAATAGATCGGGGTTGTCAGTCGGGCAGAGCACCTGCCTGATGCTGCGAGGTGGAGACCAAAGCCGCCGAGAGCCGGAGATACGGTTAGATTTAGATCATCCGCCGGGTGTACGCTGGTCTCCGAAGGCTGAAATTAACGGTCCTGCCTGTTTAGCTTTTCAAAAGGTTCGTTTTACTCACTTTTGCTATTCCGTTATGTTGGATAAGACGTGGGGTGTACTATTTTTTATATTTTGTGTTGCCTTTGTCTCCGCCGTTGTTTAATTTATTAATTAAATATGTATATATGCGTTTTATTTATTCGAGTTGCTTTATCCAGAGCAGCGTATATATAGCATATCTCTGAGCCTAGACGGGTACGCATTTTCCGTTCAGGTTAAATATATAGCTGCAACAGCACAGTCGATATTCTCACTTGCATGACAGTTTATTTACGTTGCTCGCTGTCTGTCAGACCATATGTTACGTGTTTTATTACCCGATTTTTCTCTAGTTTAACGGTGTAGTGGGTACAATTTGTTCCCGCATGTAATCTAGGCTTTAAAAGGCTTCACCCTCTATACTTTACCACCCAAAGTGTATTAAGTGTTACCGTACTAGGTTTTTGCCTGTAATGTGAATATTAAACTGAATATACAGTCTTATGTAAAAGTTTGGGCACCCCTCGATTAATAACATATTTTGGTCATTTTTTAATGGAAAAGATGTAAACACAGTCTCTGTAGGAAATGGAAAATATGCACAATATTTTCACCAAACATTGATGCATAGTTACTTTTTATGTCATAAATTGAACAAAGATCAAAGATAAAAACATTATTGTGGCATTCTGCAAAAGTTTGGGCACCCTACATAATCAGTACTTAGTAACACCTCTTCTGGCAGATATCACAGCTTGCAAATGCTTTTTATAGCCAGCTAAAAGTCTTTCAATTCTTGTACTTGGGTTTTTCTCCCATTCTTCCTTGCAAAAGGTTTCTAGTTCCGTAATATTCTTTGGTCGTCTTGCATGCACAGCTCTTTAAAGATCTACCCACAAATTTTCAATGATGTTTAAATCAGCTCGCATCTCTTGAGGTAATCCATGGTGGATATCGAGGTATGTTTAGGGTCATTGCCCTGTTGTTTCATTTTCAGAATCTTACACAGCTACTTGGAAGAACCCATGGTTGTTGAGTGTCCACAAGTGTGTGCACAAGGTTTGAAGAGTCAGAGTATTTGTAAAGCTTTGAAATTGGCACCAGCTGATATTTACTAATGACAGCTGTCACCATGCATCAGATCTAACGAGCTGATTAAGGTCTGAAACCTTGTAAAAAGAATCTCAGACTTTGGAACTCTTAGGGTGCCCAGACTTTTGCAGAGTGCCACAATAATGTTTTTATTTTTTATCTTTGTTCAATTTATGACATAAAAAGTAACTATGCATCAATATTTGGTGAAAATATTGTGCATTTTTTTCCATTTCCTACAGAGACTGTGTTTACATCTTTTCAATTAAAAAATGACCAAAATATGTTATTTATTGAGGGGTGCCAAAACTTTTGCATAAGACTGTATAATGTTAATATGGAACGGAATGTGTTATATGTTCTGTATTGAGAGACGTGCATGTTAATAAATTAAAGACAATGGAACGAAGTTAAAGTGCATTCTGAACAACAGCAAGTCATGCATCTGTTACATAAAGAGCAGTTTTCCTGCAGTACAACACTTTTAACGACATGTTGGTGAGGTTTGACCCCACAGTAATTTTATGTGGGCGTAGCAAACCCATTAAGCACTACTGGTAACATTCTCACTTGATTTGTTACCTAGCTGTGGAGAGTTGGAACCCAGTTCTCATTTATTGGATGTTATGCAGATGGAATTGAATGTTCCGGCACATCTTTGGACCGTGTAGAGACCCCACTGTACAGTCAGCTAATAAATCATAGATGCAAGGATGGTATTTCAGCTCCGATACATTTTAAATTTTGATTTTGTGTACTACAGTCTCATAAAAATGGGCAAAAGAATCATTTTCTTAAACATAATGGCTAAACTTCAAGCGATATAATTTATTCGTTCCTGTATAAGGCTTCTTGTCGAATACTGCTGGTGATATTCTGATTTAATATGGTAAAAATGCTTTCAGATTATCTTCTGGGGCATATTAGCCACTGTCAGAATTGAAATCAGATAGTGTGACTATACAGCACAGACATGTAGCCTGGAGTATGGATCATAATCATGAAGAGGTGCTCTTTTGTTAAGCAAACCACCTAACCTGAATTTTACCAGTAAAAATGCTCTATGAATGGCTAACACAAAATATTCCTTCACTTATGCTACTGCAGAATGTCAGTTGATCTACATAGTAAAGTTAGATATTTTAAAGAGATCATAATGCATTTGAGGTACCACTGTTGAATTGGAACAAGCAAAAAAACATGAGTGAAACAGAGGCTTCTGAAGTCTGTTTTTCAAGTAATTTTAAATATTTTAAATGTTTTATTTTTATATGTTTGGTATAAAAACTTTGTTCTTCTGAATTAAGTTAATGTTTAATGTGATCTACCGTTTGATAGGATGCCAGCTAAAAGAAGATCCGTGTCACTTGAATCTCAAAGTAGAAGGAGAATGGTGGAACCGAGGGCTGCGTCGTTACCGCTGAAGAAGAACCCTTTAGCTGCTGTGAAATCAGACAAGCTTCAGAAAGGGGCTGCTGCTCAAAAAAGAGTCCTGGTTGCTCCTAGAGTGAAAAAAAAGCCTCCAGTGCCGCAGAGAGACACAAAGAAGCCTTCAAAAGCTGTCCGTCACTCAGCTAGAGTGAAAATGGTCCAGAAGGAGACGTCCCAGAAGAAGTCGAATACCGGAGTCCAAAAAGCAAAGAGGCAGAAGGCTGCTAATTCTACCAAGGCCCGTCAGAGCAATGTGCAGAAACAAAAACAGACTGGGCAATCAAAGTCAACTCAACAGGTGACTGCCTTGGGTCGGCTGGCACAGAATTCAAACACCAAGTTAAGGAGGGCACGAGGTACTTTGCTGAAGAAGTCCAATATCAAGAACCCTCCTTCAACGAAGAACTCAAGAGTAAGAACCTCCACGATGGAGCAAAGCAGCAGAAGAATATCCCCCAAATCTGACAACACTTCTGTAAATCTCCGGAAAAGAGAACTTTCTTCCAGCAGGGCCAAAGGTCCGAAAAGAGCTAGGTTAGACCCTGACAGTTCATTTGATTCACTGAATGCCCAGGACAGCCTCACAAATTCTGAAAAGCCCTTAAGTTTTGATTCAATTCAAACAGAGCACAATTACGGTAGGTCAAGGACTGAAAGCCCAAGTGCGGAAATTAAGAATATTGCACTCTTAAAGAGTCATTGTGCTGTGAAGATGAAAACCCAAAATGCCTTGAAAAAAACATGCATTTCCCCTGTGGACCACCAAGAAACTCCTGTGATTGCTCCTGGGAAAAATGTCCTAGTTGCCTCGGAAGGAGAAGAATTTTTTTCTGATTCCAATGATGAATTAAATGTGAGCCATGAAGCTAGACATTGTGTGAAATCAAACTCACCCCCGCCCCCAACATTTGAAGCACTTTTCAAAGTTATCAAGGAGTCTAATCTTTGCAAAACTCCTTTTCCTGAAAAAGTGAGTTCTTGTGTAGCGGAATTAGAGGAAGTTAATATGCGTTGCTCTACTGCCATTTTGGAGGACTTAAAAAAGAGTAACTGTGATGTGGTTGTCAGTTGTCAGAGTGCAATAGGCTCAAAGACCAATCAGATGGAAGAAGAAGAATGCAATCCTGCAGATGTAGGAAATGGAAAAGGTGATGTTGCCGATCCAATGGCTCAGGATTTTTGCCCTCAGTATTCAGATATCATTGGCCTTAAAACTGAAGTTTTGCTGGAGGATTTCATAGCTGATGATTCCATTGAACTGGGCATGGTGGAGAATGTGGTGGAAATTTCCTCAATGCCTCAGGAAGTAACAGATGTCTTTATTAAGCCTGACATATGTAATGCTGTTAAGATGGACACCAAGAAGAAAGCTGAGACAAGCAAAATTCCTGCCAAGAAGCAGGAGATGAACCCCCAAGCCAGGACAAAAGCTCGTCTTGCTGCACTAGCTGAGCAGAAAGCAGCTGCTGCCAGGAAGGCAGCTGCGAAACAGCTGAATCTTCTAGCCCTCTGTGAAGAAATTGCAGATGATATCGCTTCAGACACAACAGAGGTGAAAAGAGAGGAAGAACAAAGCGGTCCAACCTTGGAAGAGATAGACGGACATGAAAAACCACCCAGTCCTGTGAAGGAGCTTAGCGGCATCCTGACTTCCGTTGTTTCTGAGGAGACGGGTTCTCCGGTCGCTGTTGCCGATACTCCAGGGGAGTCCACACATTCTGAGAAGCCAAAGAGACGCTTCTTCCTCAGCCAAATTACCGTGCCTTTAAAAGTAAATGAAAAGAAGAAACTGTCTCGCTTCCAGAAGCTACGGCAGACAGAGCTGCAGCGAGAGAAGTTGTCGTGGACCAGAATGAAACAGCTTAAAACAGAAGAGGCCATTAAAAAGCTCTCGTCGGACACACGGGAGGTAGATAAAGTTTGCCCTGCACTTAACAGCGTGTGTCCAGCTTCTCCATCAACAACCGCCACCGTTAAGGAAGCTACTCCCAAGCTCTCAGGAATTGAGAACAAGAGTCTGCTGCCTGCTGTAGCACCCCCCATGCCTAATGGTGTTAGTGTTCAAAAATCCAAACCCACGGCAGAATATAAACCCTACACACCACGGCCCAAGTACTCACCCGATGACTTTGAACTGGATGGCATGGATGATGAACCAGAACAACTTCCTGGGAAAGTCTGTACTCACAAGACAGTTCCAGAGCCTGCCCCCAAAAGCGACTCGAGAAATGTGGTAAGAGCTGACCAGCAGCCTGCGAATTCTCCCAGATAGCAGGAATAACTTGTCTGTGCTATGTTCTGGCTCGACGATAACACATCATGTTTTTTTATTTATTTATTTACTTTATAGGCAAGCAAAGGAGTCGTTTCTGCACTACCAGCCAGAGGGCCGCCGTTAACTGCACCGGATAAGCAAAACTATAACCAGATGACTGTCGGTATGTTTGGCTTTTAATTTTCCATTTCAATGTGTAACCTTAACCTTACTGAATTTCTTCTCCAAGATAGAGCAGATTTGTGTGCTCTCTCATCATGGTGTACACATGATGTCTACATGGTTTTTTCCTCCTCCTTTTTAGTCTCAGCTACAGGAGACCCCGGTATCAAGGCACTGCAAAGGAATGAGTAAGTATTAATGCAGCTTCGTGTTTAAACCTAAAAATGTGCAAAGTGATGTTCATATCATTGAGGGCCACTTTAACAGGGTGCGTGTGTCACATTGCAGCAGTGCATCATCTCCAGGTTCACCACTGTCTAGTGTCAGTACCCGTGCGGCAGAATCCCTTCTGCACAAAGACATCAAACGTCTGAAGGAGGCAGATAAAAGTGGAAAGCAGGCTATCATAGTGAGTTCACCGTTTGGTTGCGCTTTATAATGTTCCTGGGGGGAAAAAATTGGAAGGCAATGGAGCTGTTATCAGTCCTGTTTTTCTGTCTGATTAGTGGTCATGTCATGTGACGTGTCCAATGGTTTGAGTTCAATCTTTGTTTTCCACCAGGATGCGGGACAGAAGCACTTTGGCGCAGTGACATGCAGTGTGTGCGGCATGCTGTACTCTGCGTCCAACCCTGAAGACGAGTCCCAGCACCTTCTCTTCCACAACCAGTTCATCAGCGCTGTCCGATACGTGGTGAGCATCACGAGGGCTCGTGTCTGGCACGTGCATCATACTCTGCCGTCCGGTCCACAGATCAGCCTGCGATAGCTTGCGCTCAAAGATCTTTCTCTCACCCTAGTTTCCTGCGTGGTTTAGGGTATAACATTTGTTAGCTTACAGATTAATCCTGCAGCCTTCCAGTCTCACTTGTACCTAAATAAAACTGACTATTCTAAAGTAGGCCTCTATGTACATTATTTTTTATTTAGCTGGTGCTTTTTCCAAAGCAACATATTTCTTTTTTAAGGAAGCTGGCGCAGACAGTCCCTGGAGATATTGGGGGTTAAGAGCCTTGCTAAAGGGCCCAATGGTGAAATCTCTCAGGCAGGATTTGAACCAGCAACCATTCAGTTGCAGGCATAGCATTCGAACCAATTAGACCCATGTTTTTAAGGTCTACATAATATCTATGTAACTATATGCATAAGTGGTATATGTTCTATTTCAAATGACAGTTTTCTATTTTGTGAAATTGTGCAGTAATTGAAGCGGTTGACCCAGTTTTTATTTTTGGCCAAATATGGAAAGCCTGTGAGTTATGTGGTGTAATGGTCTTATGTGGTCTTGGATTCCTAGAGGTTCCCCTAGATACAGAATTTTATATTCTAAAATTAATTTTTAACCCCCTTTCATGTTTCATCTAGGGATGGAAGAAAGAGAGGATTCTGGGAGAATATCCAGATGGCAAGATCATCCTGGTTCTTCCGGATGATCCTAAATATGCCTTGAGAAAGGTATATTCAGTGCACGCAAACACACAGTCTTCTCTTTTAGTCTTCTATTGAACTTTCTACTGAATTAACTTAGCCTACATTGATGGAGATGCACCTCCATCTATCCATCCATTTTCCATACCCATTTGTCTAATGCAGGGTCAGGGGGTTCTGGGCATGTCCTGGGGTCTGTGGCCGTAAGGCAGGGAATATCCCAGGAGTGGGCAGCAACCATCGCTGGGAGATGTAGCTTTGTTATTGAAAGATTTTTCTCCCTCTTGCTTTCCCTCAGGTGGAGGAGATTCGTGAGATGGTGGACAATGACTTGGGCTTCCAACAGGTGGAAACCAAGAGTCCATCTCAAACCAAGACCTTCCTTTTTATTTCCAATGACAAGAAGGTGGTTGGGTGCCTCATTGCGGAACACATCCAGGAGGTAATGGCCATGCTGAAACCTGGGGCCTTATGGGTAATCGTGCATAATCAGCAGTAAATGTACTGTATTACCATGCAGTTCCTGGTTGTAGCCTGAAAGCTTCGAATGATTGTGATGCTTGGCATCATGTATAAGAAATTGTTTTCTAGATGAATTATGAGTCACACTTGTGTTTATACTTCTTACCAACAGAATCATCTTCGCTGATAAATGTGTTGATTAGTACTACACAACATTTTGAACACCAGTGGCCTGTACTACGAAGCGTGGTTACTGGCTTTTCGGGGTAACTTGTCGAATTTAAGGTAGTCTGGACAAAATGTAAGTGAACGAATATGAAGTCCATTTAAATTGTGGTACCTTAAATCCGACAAGTTACCCCGATAAGCCAGTTAGCCCGCATCGCAGTACAGGCCTTCTTAACATACTATAGCCTGTTTTTAATCGCAGCTGTATAGGCAGGTGCATTATGATTTGCTGCTTGCTTTTTCTGTAGTGTGCCCTCAAAATGACATCTAATTTCCTCCAACTTTTATTTAATGCACTTTTCCCTGGTCTCCTTGGACTGTGCTGTTAGTTGCAGTGCATTTCCATTAACTTTGTATCTAAATACAGTGGGGTGCTTTGAGTAGACAGTGCTAGGCTTCAACAGTGGACCTTCAAGTGGACAGCGTATCAAGGGCCTGAAATCCAGTATTCAAAACAAGCTGTGATGGTCGTTGGAGTTGAATGATCCATTGGACAGTAGATCTGTCAGTCATTTCCAGTTCTTATGACTACTTGTGACTCTATTGGCTGCTCTACTAAAATTCAGGGTCACATGATCAATTTGAAGCAGCTTTATTCAGTATATTTTGTCGGAACATATCCATACAGAAGCTATGCAGGAAGATCCATGCAGATTTATTTCTGTCTGGCAGGCAGGAACATAAGGGGGCTGTAGTAGCTTGTTTATGTCCTGACAGCAGGAAGTCACACACCCACAAGATTAGTTTACTGGCTGCTGTTAGATTATATGGAATTTTTACTGTTCATTTTCAGTTCGTTGCAAATTATTAATGATTTCTCATTTTGGTAAATTTAGTGTGCTCATTTTTATATGTTTTGGAAAGACTTGCCAAGATCTGAAAAATACAATATATGAGACAACAGTTTATATGTATCTTTATGGGGGGGGGGGGGGCTAGCAACATATTTGACTGTAGTCCTTTCTTATTGCAGATATTATCTGTGTTAAGGCCCCAGAGTGGGTGAAATTGACTAGGAAAGGCCATTGTTAACTGTTCTGTATTCTTTTTTTTTTTGACAGATTTGGTAGGGTTTTCCCTTTAACTTGCTTAGTTCTTAAAATACAAAATAACTGACACGCACTACAGCTCCCCCAATTCCTAACATGCACAGATCATCACAACCTCCTGGTATGTTTACATCAAGTGTTTCTCAGCCCGGTCTTTGGGGACCCAGACAGTTCGTGTTTTTGCTCCATCCCAAAATGTGCAAAAATGTGCACTGTCTGCCTGGGAAGTTGGCAGAAACGTGGACCGTCTGGGGCCTCCAAGGACCGAGTTGAGAAACAGTGGTTTACGATACTGTGTGAGTGGCCTTTTTTGTTAATACCACTGGGAAATTTCACCATCAACAGTATGCTTACTACATGTATGGCATTGTTTAAAAAACTGTCCAGCTTTAAGATAAAATTAGAGCTGCTGTCCAGTAGGAATTCTCCTTACCTAAACTCTAATTGGACAGTTATGATTTCTGGCTTAAGTTAAGCCAGTTAACTGAGAAATCCTGCTTTGTGGAACACCCCTCTGGTGATACTGTGTAGTGTTGTTGTGCAGTGAGAGATTGTATGTAATCCTTCATCTGACAACCTGTTTTTGGGCTTGTCACAAGCAGATTTGATGTTCCGGATCATTCTTTAATTCATTAGCAGTCAGTTTAGTCCCCTGAGTTTTGCAGTGTAGAAGCTGGATATCCATGTTCCCCTGGGACTGCTCATTTTTCCCTGTTTGTGATTCTGTATCTATATCCGGGTTCTATTTGTAGGCTTAGATGAACGTGTTTTATTCTGTTGTCTTCTCTCTGCACAGGGCTTCAGGGTGATTGAAGAGGCGACGCCGGAGTGCTCCGAAGGTGAGAAGGTGATGTTCGAGCGTCAGAGGGCCTGGTGCTGCTCCACGACCCCTGAGCCCGCTCTCTGCGGCATCAGCCGCATCTGGGTCTTCAGCATGATGAGGAGGAAGGGCATCGCCTCGCGCATGATCGAGTGTCTCAGGTGAGCCTCACTACTGCTTTGCAGAAGGCGACTGGAGGGCTTGTCACCTCGTATATGCAGGTGAAAGCTGATTGGCCCCTGGAGTTCCCCCTCCCCTTGTAATTTACCAATTTAAATCAAATCATTGGATAATGGCAAGACTGGCCCCTCAGTATGGATTCTGGTCCTTCTTAAGCTCCCCATCTTCAGAAAAATCCTAGAACTGCCTCTGCCTCCTTGTCAGATGTTATAACAAACCTGAAATGACTAAATTTGATGAAATTGAGAGGCAGTGGGGGTTTGATTACACTGCAAAATGTTTGATTCTGCCACAGTTCTAGACCTCCCTTAGAGAAAACTGAACAGCCCCAATTATAATGGTAGAATGTCAGTTATATGCAATTATGTCATGGCTGAATTTGCTATTAAAGATATTGCTTGTTGTTTTAAGGTTTCTGCCTGTGAGAGTACAATTCAGCATAACACCTGCACTGTCTGCCACCTCTTCACAGGAACAACTTCATCTATGGTTCGCACCTGAGTAAAGAAGAGATCGCCTTTTCAGATCCCACTCCGGATGGGAAGCTCTTTGCTACGCACTACTGCGGGACCTCACAGTTCCTCGTCTATAACTTTGTGAGCGGCACGCGGTCAAGCTGCCAGACTCCAGATGTGTTGTGATTGGGAGAAAGACAGGACTCGCATGGTTCATGGGCACAGAGCACAGCAGCACCCGGGTCGGCCATATTACTGAACTCCTTCCTGTAATCCAGCAGCGTCGAGCTTGGCTGAAAAGCTCCGCTAAGCTACCGCTAGAAAACTCCTCCCTTCAGCCGGGGAAATAAGCATTTCTACTGGTTTTTAAAACTCAGGTGGTTAAATGGCAAGTCGTTGTTTTTAAAGATGTTTTATTTTCCCTTTAACCCCATAGCTCTAAGTATTTTGAGACAAAGCATATTTTGTTAAAGCATTTTTAAACAGAGAAAATACTTTTAAAATATTTTATTGGATGTATTTAAAAGTTTACATGCATGATCCTTTTTAACGGCAGAAGAAGAAAAAAACAACAGTAAATTCACTTTAAAATCCCAAAAAAGCTTTAATACGTTTGTTTACTTGTTGGCACAATTTCCCCCTGTTTTAGGTCCTTACCCATAGTCATTCTATGCACTTCTGGCCAACTACTTTAGCCATGTGTAAGGATTCTGCAGCGGTACACCAGTTTCCCTTCCTGAAAGAAAATGCTGCTTGAGCCGCGGAGTTCTTTTGAACTTCAGTAGGTGGAGATTTTTTTTAAACTGCTCTCAGAAACATTTCCCGGACTTCACTTCTTTCCTATGGAGCAGCTCATCAGAATGTTCACTCTTCTGCGAAGGAGATTTTCTCCATAAATATGGATCCATGCATAAAGTGCGGTTTTCATTTAGTTTGCACGGACAGACTTTACTTAGTTGCTAGAATTGGAGTTGTGGACTATAGATTGCAATAGCTTAACCAAGAATATGTGACTCGTCATTCCTAACTCGGAGGTACCAGAGTCCGAGTTTCACTTCCATTCCTGAATTTATGTTTCTGATCAACATGCAGATCATTTTACGTTTTATCGCTATCTCTGTGTGCAGTGTATTGAGTATGTTATAACTGCCATCTACAAGTTATCAGTTTGAATGCCTTTATATGGAATAGGAGCCCCCTCCCCCCCCGAATAGGGGGTAATTCGCCCATGTATGTATAAAACTAATGGGAAATAGGTTTCACGTCACAGTAAGTTCAGGTTCCGTAATGATCTCGACTCATCTAAGTTGCTTCAGAACCCCCTGCTCCAGCTTCTGACTAATGCGTGTAGCCTGACGTAAAGTGGAGGGTGTAACTTGGACTCTATGCAGATAACTTTAACTCACAGTGTGAATTAACGCGGCAGGGAGAATGTAATTACACCTGTACCATGGTATACTGAGCAATATTTCAACTCCTGAAAGCCAGACTGCATTACAGTTTTTCTGATCTGCGTGTAGATGAATAAACCCACTGAGAACTCTTGGATCATTTGGTACTAGTGTTTGTCCTTCCCTAGTGTTTCACGTAAAGGATTAAGTTAATCCTAATCTAAAGTCTGACTTGGACCTGTCTGAAAACATCACTTTTATACCAGTATTTTCAATCCCAGCATAACTGAAATGGGCTGCTTAGTGATCTCGCTTGTGAATGCTACACACCGCATTCATGTTATTGCTAAAGTTGGCTGCCAAGAGTTTACAAAATCACATAGATTCACATTGACCTAACATGGCATGGACTGCACTAAGAGTCTGAATTTGTCCAGCTGGATTTGAGGGGTTTGTTTGTGACCCGGCCCACATTGGAAGTTATTTTCACTGTCACCACTAGTTTGAACCTGTCAGTTGACCAACCTCATGTATTGTCAGTTTGTATACACCTGAAAGGGTTTTGGGGGGAAGATTGTTAGATGTCTAATTTTATAGTTTTTTGTTTGGATATATGTTTTAATTAGCAACGATAATGTCAGAAGTATAATTAAACAAGTTCTGGTAATTCAACATTTTGGAAACCCTCTGGATTTTGTGAACGGAAGACAGTAATTTGCAGACCGAAAGGTAAAACCATGGTGTAGACATCCTCAAGAGACTGTCAAAGTACTTTGTCATTCATTGGTATTTTCAGATGTCATGTATATGATGTTTTAAAAATAAATATAAAATCCTTTGTTAATCGATTAGAGCTACACAAATGTTTCAAAAGTATTTTGTAAACAGTGCATATATACATACATGCATATATAAGCTTTAATGTATAAGTGAGGGGTGTTCTACATACCATCAACACCCTCCGTTTGCACTCATCAGCATTTTTAAGATAGGAAAGAACATTATGAAAGTGTAATAAGGATTCTAAGGTAGCATGTTGAACTTTACGACTTAATAGTGAAACTACTCTTGGATGCACTAGTTATAGTTATATGCAAGAAAAGACTATACGTTTGTTTAATATACAAAGTGCCATGGAGATCAGAGCAGAGGTCTGGGAACTGAAGTGGTATTCATCTAGCCATCCAACAGTTCAGTCTATTTTTATATGGCACCTTTCACAACAGTGCTGCCCCAAGTTGCTTTACATGGCTGTGCTGTGATACATTACAGCATCATTAAGATGGAATAATACAAAAACAGGGAAAAGGGAAGACAGAGAAATGAAAGAAGGATAACTGGATGACAATGGAGGAGAGGAACCAAAAACTTCCAAGTAGGGAGAAAAAAAACCTCTAGGGGTCTAGGTCAACAAAAAAACTACTGGAGAACAGAAGAAATGTTTGTTACTTTTATAATGTGTTACTAATAATTTACATATATTCTTCTTTGTTTGTTTTTTCCCCCTGAGCAGATACACACTTACTACCCAGATAAATAGCCTTTTACACAGTACTGTATGCCAGGCTACCCAACTCTGCTCCTGGAAACCTACCACCTCACAGAGCTTAGGTACAGCCCTAATTTAACACACCTTAGCGTCAACGTAGCTGGCTCTTATACTGAGATGCTACTGCAGGGCCGGATTGTCTGTATCAGGTGTGTTCAGTTAGGGCTTCACCTCAGCTCTGCGGGGAGGTAGATCTCCAGGAGCCGGGAAGGGCTGCACTGATACGGCACATTGTCACGCTCACCACACACTGAAACACCTTGGGATCCCGCTGGTGTATATGTATGTGTGTATTTCTGTATGTGTTTAAAAGTGATAAAAAATAACATGTTGTTTATGGATTTACATGAGAATGACGATGTGATCCTTTTTAAATAATCCTTTTGTTTTATGGATTTTGGAGATTCTAGTAGGTTGGTAAGTAATTATAGTAGCTTAGTCATCAAAACCACGTGATGTCTCCATTTCCTGTTCATATTTTCTTGTGCCAAAATCTGATATATCCAAATGTATACAGTATATTCAGATTGCACAGAAGGATAATGTAATCTTAGATAGGAAATCTAATTTGTCTCATGCTGAAAACTGATACTTGATGCATGTATGTATTACTCTTCTGCTTTCCCCACTGGGCTGCTAGGATCAGTCATCAGTTGAATGCCTTTGTGGTTCTGGGCAGAGAGCGATCAGTCAGCTTTAGCATGTCGGCTAACCTCAGTGTTATGGGCTGCCCCTTGAGCTTTAATGGCAAAGATGTTTTTCTCCATGATGTCTTCCTCACTTCTTGGCCCAAGCGTCACATCCCATTATTTGCTCTAGCTTCATCATTGTCACTGAACCTTAGATAACTTAAGACTTAGATTAAACTAATGACTCTCCTAAGACACCATTTCAGTGTTTCTATATTGGGCAGAGTGGTGGCTCTGAGGCTATGGATCTGTTGCTGTTGCTGGTTCAAATCCTGTGAATGTCTGGCGTGATTCTACTCTGTTGCGCCCTTGAGTAAAGCCCTTAACTAGTAAATGCTTCATCCTGGGAATGATGTTAATCTACATCCAGCCCTATAAGGAGGTCCTCCAACTTACAGGGAACAACTTGGGCATTGGTGGCAGGATTGATACTCCAGCCACTGGGAAAAAACTCACACTGGTCCATTCGGATTACTGTGGTGCTGAAGTATCACATGCTGTGTGGCTGCCCTCAGGTTCTCATCCTTGAAGTGGTTTGTCGTGTGATGGAAACACACTGTAATGCTCCTTACCTCTCACTCTATATTGGTTATCACCAATAACCAACTGGTTTATCACCAATTTGAAGCACATTTATATACACAGATACAAAAATGCATCAAGACAATAATTCAGGGATCTAATAATTGTATTAATGTTATAGGCAAGTTACAGCAGAAAACTGCAGGGGGGAGGGGGGTGTTTAAATGTTTATCATAGATAGATGGATTAAAAGATTGTATACTGCAAACATTCCTGTTAACTCCATCTACTACAGTCTAGAAGAATCCCTACACCAGGCTTTATGATGGGCAGAACTAACGCAGGAATATCCTACTTAATACAGTCAGAGCAAAATTAATATTAATTACAAAATTTAATACAATAAATAACACTTCCTCTTTAAGTATTTTCATACTAACTTTAAATATGCCTTTACTTTGAGAAAAGGGACAGAAAAATACATTAATGGTGAAATGTTAGGTAGATTTTACAGTACTGAGCAAAAGTCTTGGGCTATTAAAGAAAATTGTTTACATTTATTTCATGTTGTTGTAAAACTATAATAATATGTCTGTCTAAGTGTGTCAGCACAGCCAGTCAAAACCTCTCCTAACATCATCCCAGTATTTGCAATAACCGTCCACCACACCCATGTAGTTTTTTAATTAAGCTACTAGCACACCTTGTCCGGCTAATCAATAACTTATTGAGGTCGTTAACTAAGTTGATTAAATGAGCTGGTGGAGAGTTTTAATAGATTTATGAAGTGAGTGAAGTTCCCTTGAGTAGAGCTTTGGGAACCAAAGTGATGTTTTACTCCCCATACAACAGGATATCAGTGACTTTTCGGAGAAGAGAAAAAACCCTTTACTTTTTTCCATTTATTATTCTAATTTTGAATAATGTTTTTTCTTTTTTTTTAGTGCAAGCATGCACATACTGCCCAGATAAATAGCTTTAAATGTCATTTTCATCAGCGGCCTATGACTTTTACACAATACTCGTATGTTGGAAGTAGCATAATGCCTTAAAGCGCAGAAATAATCGCCAAAAAAAGCTTTATATAAAGCCTATAAATGGTAACATTTCTTTAATATATTACATATTTTTGTCTTTGACTCAAGTTTAAACTACCACAAAAATGGCACACTCTTTGGTACTTATTTAATAACATTCATGGAAAGATTGTGCAATGAACATTCCCTCTAGGGAACCATAAAATAGTTTATACTAATTTACCATCATTTTTGTCAATTTTACACAAGTAATGCATTTCTATGAGAGCCTTATACTAATCCATATCAAATTTACTCAGGACAGTAACAAGCTTAGGTTAGTTTCTGAAACTGACTCAGTCTACGGGATACTTAGACGGGATAAGTTCAAAAGAATCATTTCAATTAGTTTTGAAAATTTAACAAAAGTTCTTAGATTAGATTACATGAGGACTGAGTGAGTTTTGGTTCCCTGTACCTTAACATACGATGAGGAAGCCTGACTTCAGGTCATCGGCGGCCTCATCTCAAAAACAACAACAAACGGACTGAGTGAGTTTTGAAAATTTTCTCTCCAATTATTCCACACCGTCTGACTCTTAGGCAAAGGCACACTGCCCCAAAAATGCACATTGTTCCACAAAGCTATTACCCAGAATTAAATAAAACACAGGCTTCAGTGACAGCTTTGTTCAATATCAATAAAGTTCAAAGTAATGTATAGTAATATTGCATTTAAAAAGTACTCAGGCGATGCTTTGAGTCCATATTTAAAGAAGCACCTTGACTTCCACTAGTACAGAAGCATAAAGCTGTATTGGGAAGAGGCTCTGAGTGACGGAATCACTGCAGCCAGCTGGTGCTGAATGGGCAAAAGTATAACAGCCACGTGTGTTGCCATACCTGGTTTGTTACTTATACTTCCAGTTCCTGTCAATCCATCCATCCATCCATCCATTTTATTGTACCTGCTTGTCCTATTCAGGGTTTTTTTTTTTTTGGGGGGGGGGGGGTCCAGCGCAAGGCAGGGAACAACCCAGGATGGGGTGCCCCCACCCATCACTGGCTACATTCCTTTTAATCAGTCTTACACTAGTAACCAAAACTGTGTCTACTTCCAGTTTTTAGAGATTGTAGAACTTTATTCAACTCTTGTTCCAGTTACTTCTTTAATTGTCCGAAGTATAATATTTGTAAAATCATACATTGGACAATTACATAAGTAACGATTTTAGTGTATTGCATTCCTGAGACTAGGTGAATATTGAGACAAGCAGATCAGTGGTTATCTCCTGCAGATTTAAATCAATATAGCATTGTCAAACCATTATGAATAATTAAAAGAAATAGTGATAAAATATTATTCAATCCAGCCCCACTCCAGTGGTTCCGGTCATTCAAACTTGCTGGGTCCATTCTGCACTTTCATCAGGCTGGAGCATAAAATAACTTATGGGGTACATGAGGGTGGGTAACAGGTGGTGGGAGGTTTAAATCCCTCATGGAACAGTACTGCTATGGTCCTGAGCGCGGTATGGGCCCTTGGTTCTTTAGTAAATATCTAGCTGTATGAATATTTTATATATTAAAAAATGATTAATCAAGAATAAAAAATATATTTTTTGATCACACACACACATTCCTAGGGGTTTGGGCTATTTGTGGGACGTGGCCGTTGTGCTAAGACATGGGTCAGTGGGCTCATTGGGCCGCAAAGGCTGGAACTGTTCTGCCTCTTTGGTGATACTTTGGAAGAAGATTGTTCAGCTATCTTCTGTCTCAGCATGTAACTATGATTTGCAGTTGGGGAGTGTAAATGGGCCCTCAAACTGTTCCCTGTGTCAGATGTGGTGACCCGTCAAGAAGTAGAGAGGTTGGTCTTCATTGGCGTTGGCTGTCTGGAATTCATCTCTCAGACGAAACTGCCATTCATCCTCTAGGTCCAGCCTCACGATGGTCTGCCGTAAGGAGCTGCGGTCCCGGCAGATCACACATAGAGTAGCACCTGACCATAGACAAACAGAGAAGGATGTTTGTGTCATGTGACCACTCACATGTAAACAACAATCATATGACTTGCTAAAAGTGCTTCAAACTAACCTCAGCAGGCTGAACTGAAGCTCAAATTTCTTTGGAGCCTAAGGCTGAATAAGGGCACTTTCAGATTGCAGGAACTTTTTTCAGGAGCCGGAACTTTATTGTACAACCAGGAACTTTTGTTGTGTTCACTCTGTCTCCCATGCTTATTAAGTGTTATGGTCCCAGTTCCTGTTGTGCAGTGTGAAACCGACACAGGAAAGTGGCCAAGAGCAACAGAAGTCCCCAGTCCAGACAGGTACCAGGTTCCAGAACCTCTGTGTGAAGGCGCCTCAAGTGAAGCAAATGTCTGTTCATATTTGAACACTGTTCACTACCTGGACTGTTAACATATGAGCAGGTCGTGGTTTATACTGATATGATAGATCAACAACTAATTTGGGAAAATTTGTTACCTTTGAGGAATTTGAACTTCTTGAGAAAACTGGGCACCACAAACGAGTCACAGAGGTACAGGAGGAGCCCACTGAACACAACGGCCTTGTGGTCCAGATTGACTGAGTGCGGCCTGGAGCTGAGGTAGCATACTGCAATCTGAGGAATAATGAACAAACAAGTAAGAAGATAAGACACTCTTTGACACTCTTTGACACTGATGAACATCCCATTTGGAAAAGTGGCAACACCCAAGCGAGTGATACTGAAAAACATGACACTTATTAGGATTTCCAAATGTAATTCAGTTAAATACACAAATGAAAATAGAAATTTAGCAGAGATTTTAACCCAAAATGACGTACTATTGAAAAACCACGGTCTGCCAGTGCCTAGAGCAATTGGGGTTAAGGGCCCAACAGTGAAATCAATCTGCCGATCCTGGGATGTGAACCTGTGACATTCTGATCACAAACACAGTGTCCTAAACCACACACCCCCCTCATTAAAGGTAACAGAATACTCTAGAAGGAGGACATTTCTCATCTTCTGGGATGCTAAGCACATTACCTCTGGGCCAATGTTAAGGTAGCTGTCGACAGACAGCAGAGGGTTGGTGCCATTGCTCACGGCTTTGGGGAACAGTTTGCTGCCGTTGTGCTGCAAGAAGGTCTCCAGTAGGACCTGGGCTGGAGCGGCCAGCAGCATGTGCTCGCTGTCTGGGGCACACACATACTGCGAGGGGCTGATGGGATTGGGGCCTTCTGGTACCTGTCAGGGAACACAAGCTACTGGTGACACACGCTGGAGCATGTGGGAGATTCCAGTACTAGTCTATATACACATAAAATACACACAGCAGCAGGATCACTGGACAACATGTTACATAAACACGGTCCTTATTTAGCAGATAATAAAACAGCATGTTTTGCTAACTAGATAGCTAGCTATGATCTTCTGACTCTACTCGCTAGCTATTTATTAAGTTTTTGAAACATCTGAGGTGGGACAGGAGCCCCAGAGTGACGTTCTGAGTGGGGCCAGGAAACAACAAACCCAGCCCTGTATGTACATAACAAGAACAAGAAGTATTACTAAGCCTACAATGGTATATACAGTATTACAATGCTATATACAGTAATAGAATGGTATATACAGTACTGTGCGGAAGTCTTAGGCAGCCAAAGAAAATGATGTTTAAATGATCTTTATGTTGGTGTAAAACTATGCTATTATTACTGTCAAAGTGTGTCAGCTTAGCCATTTGAAAACCTCTGCTAGAATCACCCCATGATTTCCAGCAACCATACAATACACCTATGGATTTTTTGACTCGACCAGTAGCAGAGCTAATCAATATCTCACTGACTCTTTTTTAACTACTTAAATAAATCAATTAAGCAAGCTGGTGGTGAAATTTAACAAATACATGGAATGGCTGGGGTGCCCATGAGGAGAGGTTTGGGAACTGAAGCGATGTTCATCTCGCCATCCAACTGGATAACAGAAGAAATTTGTACTATTTTTTATTGTGTTGCTCTAAATTTGCATATGTTCTATTGTTAATTTGTGTGTTTTCTGAGCAAATGTGCACTTACTACCCAGATAAACAGCTTTAAACATTTCTTTTGACTGTCTAAGACTTTTGCACAGTATTGTACTTCTGATGCGTATCACTATGATGCATGTTGACTGATTCTGTGGCTGTTTACCAGTAGCTTAGGTTTGATAACAACGTCCTTGCGCCCCCCGGTGGTCATGTGTTTCTTCATGAAGCTGAAGTGGTTGAAACGGCAGATAAGCAGCCCGCTGCCGTTGGCGCGCAGGTTAAAGTCCACTTCCTCGTGGCTGTAGCGGTTCAGGTCATATTGGACGTTCTGGGTCAGGTCCACGTTAAGCATGACGAAGTCGTGGACGTGGCAGCGAGAGAAGGGCGCGGCGGGGGGGGGCATGCCACTACTCCACTTGCGAATGCCACACAGGGCATACAGGCCTATGTTGGGCGTGGCCTCCACGTGCTGTAGAACGGTTTTCAGTGAGACGTTCTCGAAGCTATGGGGCACGTCTGTCGTATTACTGTGAAGAGTGAAAAGGATTAGAATATGACTCTTACGGACTTCGTCCCCCAACGGCAATCAGCACAAAATTAAGTTTGAATACAAGCTATCAATTGTGGAAGAGAAAAAGTAAAACTGATGACCTGGAGTTATGCATCAAAAAATCAAGGAACACATTCAATTATACACATTTTGAGGTCAAATCTATCTAATTTAATAATAGTCAACAAAATTCTTTTGTCTAATGTTATGGATTTCTGAAACAATTACAATTATTTTACAGGAACCTGCGATTAAATTAGATTTAATTATTACTGATTCTTCTCTGAAGACACAGGGCCTTGTTTTTTAAAGTGGAATGAAATGGGGTTCGAGAATGATGTATTTTATTTTATTTCCAGATAACCAGCTGGTTAACACCCATCCTACTGGATCAGGTCTGGGCTGTTATTCACCAAGTCAGCAGAGGCCATTCTTAAATAACTATTTTCACGTCCTATGAAAAGTGCCAAAGGAGACTTGTTCTTATTTGTAGAAGCTCATTTTTGTGTGCCACTATGGAAATAGCAGTTGTATTTGTGATTTTTTTATACCACAACGTACCATAACATAAAGGCTTACCATATTTTTTCTTCCATTTTAATGATCTCACAGGTCAATAAAAATAGCCCTGTCTACACTAGGTGATGGAGTAATTCATTTAAGTCAGCTTTCATTCACGGCTTGCACCATCTTTTAGTACAATGTGGCTGTTGTACGTGTGTTGTGGTAGCGCCCTCTGGGGGCAGATTAATGCATGGGATATTCTTGGCTACAGCTTAGGGTGCTGGCAAAATCAGGGCCCTCAGACGGCGAAACAAGGGCCCTGTCCTGTCTTGTGAAAAATGGAATGGTTAAATGTAATAAATCTAGCCGATCAATCCCCCCCCCCCCCCCCCCCCACCTCCTGACCGGCAACCTGCCCCCGGCTACCCCCAATCTGCACTCCTCAGTATAGCAGGCAAACTGCAGTACCCGTTAAGATCCTGTGGGGGGTGGGAGTTCCACAGCACGCAGGAATCATCCATCATGACTATGAAGGGCCAGATGTCCTGCCTGTTTACTCCTTGCTCCTCCATCCGATTGCGCTCCAGCTCAAGGTTATGGTACGACAGCTCTTTGATCATAAAACGGGCCGCCCCTGTGACAGGAGGAACACAAACCCATTTTACGGTAGAGTTAGGAGCATCCTTCCGGAACTTATCTCTCCTTTATCTCTCCCTCTGAGGAAATGTCACCATTTAGCACGTCATTATTATGCTCTGACAGAGACAATTCAGTTCGATTATTCACAGGAGCTCTACCGACAATATGAACCTAAATGCCTCGATGATGCTATTTTTTCGCCATCAGTTAAAGAAAAGATGAAGTTTGTTTTCTCTTTGCACTGACCCACTCCAGCGCTGTTGAACATAGCAGGCAACACCAGCAGAATATGGTTGGGCCAGTACTTCCTGTAGACAGACATCTCACAATCCTTTACCACCAGGATGTGTAGGTGGGCTGCGCCTTCCATGGCGTGGTAGATGTTGAGTAGGCCGTGCTCATGACGCCCAGTGGTGGGGGTGAAGATCGGGCTCTTTACCATGTTGGGGTCCTGGTTCAAACAAAGGCATCAGTCTCTCTGTGAGATGACTTTGCATAAGGCAGTAATAACTCAAATAAATCATGCTTAAAAGCTCACTATAAAACGTAATGGAAATAAATCATGTGGAAAAAGGAACAACAACTATCTTACCTAAATTAATTCCAAGAAAGAAAAGCCGTGGTAACAAATTAACTTTTAAATTCACATCATACAAATGACGAAATCAGAACAGCATTCATATTCCAAATACTTATCCTGATCACTGTTGCATAAAAAGCAGTATTCTTCTTTTCTTTATTGGTACAATGGGTATGTTTCCTAGTCCATTCAAAGTCTTCAGCATCCTTATGGGCATGAACGTGAACCCTTCCACGTATTTTCTGGATCCTCTAACCAAGAAACATCAGTGCATGCATCTGATATCTAATATATCAGCAATGGAGGTCGTTCTCCTCTATTCTCTGTTCACAGTATCATGTGGAGTGGATTGAGCCATCACCTGGTGTATTAGTAATAACCTCATACTCAACATGGCCTTTCTAAAAGATCATTGTTGATTTGAAGATTACACTGAACTTCAAAGATCCCATTAACACAAAACGCATATGTAGGAAAGGACAAGGAGACCACATTTAAGGAGGATCAGAGACCAAAAACATCTCTAATGAGGATCCATATATATCCATGATCAAAAGCATCTTAAGCTCCTCTTTTATAGTCTAATATAGAGGCAAGTACAACAAGAATAGCTTGAGACTTGAGTGCATTATTTCCAGTTCCTCTAAGATTACAGGCGCTGAGCTCTGCTCCCTCAACTCCAGCTACATCCAAAAAACCAAACAGGTCAACAAGAATGTCTCAGATTCCTCACAACCTTCTGCAGCTGCTTCCAGGCAGCAGATGGCTGTTATCAGGACACTGAACAGCCAAGGTGTTGCTGAAACTCAGGTCCTGTCTTTGGACAATGTAGCCTCACTGCAGCTCAAACGGGTCTTTTGTTACACGCAGTAGTACACACTCCTGCACTATAATCCCTGCTCATTCATATTTCTGTCCACTCCACACTCTCACATATTTATCTGCTTATTCATTTCTTTGCAAATGCCAACATGTATATTCATATTTATGTATATATGCATTCCTGTCTCTTTACACCTAAATATTCAGATCCCTCCCAGAATTGTAACAATTTTAGCATAATTGCAGAATTGCAATAAAATTTACAGCAAGCTGGTTGTATGGTAATAGTTTCTATTCTATTCTATTCTGTTTTGTTCTATTCTTACATTGCCTGTGATAGCCTGTGAAGCTGTACTAGATAAGTATTAGTAGTATTATTCCATAATAATAGTAGTTTTATTGTTGTTGTTACTACCACTACACTGCGATTCTCAGTATCTCTGGATACAAAGAACACAGTGAAGCTGTCTCCAGCCACCGACTGTGCAGGCTCCCCGCCCCAGTACTAGAAGCAGAACTCACCTTGTCTGACATAAGAGGCAGCCTCATGCTTTGCAGGTGTTTGCCCTGCTGGCTGAAGAAGAAGTACTTTTCCTTTGCCTTGGGGATGATGAAGTGCAGCTGGACCTCCTCACCCAGCATGGAGCAGCAGAATGTGAAGGTGTGCAGGGTATCATCTGGGTACTAATTCACACAGAAACACATACAATGTCCCAGTCACACCGTGAGTGATATTTAAGGCAAAAGGGTGCTGATCGTGCCGCTAGATTTCTTATAATGAGTGTCAGTTCATTTGTTCTGCCTCGTTAAACCGTCCTCAATTTTTAAAATGTTATCTGTTGTTTTTATGCATTCTGCCTGAAGGACATGACAGGCATTTAAATTCATTACACTGTATTCAAGTAACTATGAACATTTATACAGGGAAACTCACCGGAACAATGGCTCCACGCTCACTGTACTGGTGACACTGTTCACAGTGGTGAAAGGCATTCTGGGATGCAAAACTGGTCAGCATGACTGATATAGTCTCACGCCTCACAGATGCTTCTGGGCTGATAGCGAATTTCTGTCCTGTACAGAGACACATGCATATATAAATAAATGCATTTTCTATCATGTACGCTTTCAAATACTGTGGAATCATTTACTTATGTCTGGTTACAGAAGGCCATCTCTGACTTACGTTTCTGTGTACCGTCATGGTTTCCTGGTTGAGAGCCCTTGGACACTTTTCCATACAGAGGACTGGCCATACGGAACATGGGATCTCGTGGAGATAAGTCAAATGGTAGACTCTGGATAACATTTACATCTGGCCACTTCTCATAGATGTTCTGTGCAACTTCCGAGTCTTGAAGTTCTATAAGACAATTACACGTGGTTATCAGACAACCTTCTGGTTATCAGAGTGTCATTAGAGAAGCTTAATTTCATCTGGCCATACAGCCATTGTTATGATGGGTGAGTTGGTACGCATGTATGAGGGTTGCTTTCACAAACCTGACTCTAGCTCTGGCTCATCATAGACATCCACCTCCAGCAGACGAATCAGCATGTGGGACAGAATGCGGAGGAACTGCAGGTAGGCACCTGTTTTCCCCACCTGGAACATCACCATTACATCACTGCATGCAGCTGTTAAGCTAATCTATCATTAGAACCAGCCTGACACGTCACACTGCCCCCTTATGGAAGGAGGCTGTAATGAGACACCCTTGTGATGTAATGAGACACCGTCTATATGAGTACTTTCACATTTAAAGTACGGCATTTACAAATAATGCTGTTTTTGTTTCACAACTCTTATATTGCCAGAAATACAGAAATTGCCCTAACTGCTTCATGTTGGTGCACAAGATTCCACTAAACTATAAGAAATTAATTTGTTCTACTATCTCTAAGTAAAATATTAAAAAGTATTTGGACACTTTAAGCCGTATAGCAACACAGATTAAAACACGTACACAGAGAATAAAGCATATACATAACAAGAAAGAAACACACATTCTGTGACTTAAATCCCCCTAAAAATATCCAAGGGTCATGACATGAGCCCTAATAATAACATCACTTTAATGAAAAAAACGTTTAAGCAGGGATTGATATACCTGGTACGCAAATTTGCATTCACCTTTAAAAACGATACATGCAGCAATCGATTGTTGTAACAGCGTAAATGCATATCTACTGTATTTAATGTGCATCTGAGCCGATATCACAAGAAATTATCTAGCAATTTAACCTTTATACCGCAAATCAAGTACGAATTAGTATATTCACATAAAATAGATATGCATTCACGCTGTCGATTGCGGCACGTATCGCTTTTAAAGGTGAATGTGTACTTGCGTTCCAGGTATGTCAATCCCTGCATAAAACGCAGAAATGGCATATAACACAGGACATAAGTTCATGTCCATTCATTATTGTACATAATGTATGAATAATTGTAATGTTTTAAAATTCTTAAATTCTGCTCTGAAAAAAATGGTCACATAAAAAATAGGCAAAGCAATAAAGCATGTGCTGCATGTTTTACACAGTAGGGGGAGCCCTTCATACCTGTGGGGGCCCGGTTAGCAGCAGGCTCCGGGGGTGGCGATGTTCCTGAGCCTTCTGGCCCGATTGGCTGCTGTAATCGCTAAGGTTCTGAGGGGGACTAGCACGCAACCGGAAGCTTACGGACCGCTCGGTCCCCTGGAGGTTCTGGCGGAAGGGAAGATGGGTGGGACTGTTCCAGGTCCCGTCAGCAGGGGGCAGGAGCCCCGATGTCCCGGCGAGGAGGTTGTAGGCAGCACAGGGCAGGATGAGAGTGCAGGGAACTGGACCCAGTGAGGCGAGGGAGGTGCGGCTCGGCTGGGACCACTGGGAGCAGGAGGACTGGGGGGCAAGGGCGTGCCCAGCCAAGCGGGAATCGCACTCATGCTTATCCCTCTGGGCTGAGCCCCCTCCCATGACAATGGAGTCAGGGAGCCCAGAGGAGCTCACTCCATTGTCCGTGGTGGAGCCTATGAAAAGGACGGGATGAAAAATTATTCCTGGGGCCACCATGTGACTCAGTGAGTTAGGACGCTGTGCCAGTGATCAGATCAAGTCATAGGGTAGGCAGAGTGATTTCACCTCCAGCCCCCATTGTTTCCAGAGACTGGCTTTGAGCATGTAAACGGTATTCACTTGGTTTACTGTGAAACAGTGTGGTGCTGATTGTGTCTAAATGAAATATCTTGTGAAACAGAGTACCAGTGAGTCAGAGGAAATATACAAAGACTCTGCAGAAGAATAACGGCTGGTATGTGGCTCAGCAGCTTGAGGTGCAGTACCAGTGATTGGAACATCACTGGTTCCGATCCTGGTGTTAGCTGGCTGATTTCACAGTTGGGCCCTCAAGTGCTGCCCTTAACTCCAGTTGCTCTAGGAACTGTCTGACCCCAGTCTCTAAATTGTATGCCGCTTTGGGAAAAAATGTCTAACAAATATGTAAGTGTAATAACGGCTCTGCAGCCATCCAGAGCCTCACAGCGAGTCGGCCATAGAGTGACTGATGTATGTGTGATGTTTGGGTGCATCTGGGAGCTCAGCAAGCGCTCTGCCCATGAACTTTATTCAGGCTCCATGACTCATTAGCTGATTCAGTGGTTCAGCTGTACAAGGTCCAGGTTTCTGACACAGTGGGTGTTTGGTGCCAGATTCTGCACTCACTGGAGTTTCTTGTCACAGAGCTGCTGTTACTTGGTGGCCTCTCTAGCTCCATCTGTAGGTCATTGTCCAGCATGACCTCCCTGAGTGGCCCCACTGTGACTCCTGGGGACACGTAGGAGCAGGCAAGGCCCACCTCCCGCTCTAACGCCGAGTGAGTCAGGCAGCTTGAGTCGATTAGCCGCAGGTCGCAGTACTTTAGAGAGCTGCAAAAACACAAATGCACATGTATTGTTACTTAACTTTCTAAGGCGGGGGGAATTCTAGGATTTTTTTTAAGATGTGGGGTATGGGAGGGGTAAATCCTATCATTTGCCAATGGTATATTTTGAATTGGTGAGTGACAGAGAAGGGGGCCAATCAGCTTTCAGCTGGGGTCAGTGCTCCGGTGGCATCATATGATTATCTTGCATACGTTATTACTACAATGCCCTGGATTTATACAACACTTTGGATAATCATCCTCTTGCTTATTTGTTTCAGTGTTTATGCTATTCATTCACTATTAGATCAAGCCTGATTAATTAAGAAACTGGTTAGATTAACAATGAGGATACCCAATCTTTCAAAGGCACTTAAATGAGAGTTTTTTTTCTGTGCGTTTCTGCTGTGTGTTGGAAAATCACCAAACAGGCTAAGAGGCATCAGTCCTGTTAACATTTCACTTATCACTGAATGTAACCTTGGTGCTCTGCAGCACCCCCGAAGTGGCGATATCAGCACCTAGATCATAGAAGCTCCATGTTACCTTGGGAATGTCTCTCCCAGGGGGTCTTTCCCGGCGTGGATGAGGATGCAGGGTAGCCCTTGCAGGTCCTCGTATGTGTGCGGGACCCAGTCCTCATTCTCACAGCCCCGCCAAGCCTGGGTCACAGCACGACAAATCCCCGTCAGCACTACCACACCACCCATAAACCCCGTTCTTACCCATCCCGAGTTACCTGTCATTTGTGCAACTTAATAAGGGAAATACGTACTTGGACTTCAATGACTGTGAATTTTTCAACATTATTGCTACTACCAACTCATGTAAGAGGACACTGAGGTCAAGTCTTCAGCATTTTTCAGCAACTCTAATAACCATGATCCATTACAGGGCACACCTAGGAAAGGCTAACACTTCTGACCTCTGAATTAAAAAAATCCTGGCTACGACCCTGCATCAGCTCCTCCAGTTGCTCCAGGAACTGGCTGATCTGGTTCTCTGGTTCGCTTTGGACTAAAAAGTCTGCTGCACAAACGTTAATATGCACTGGGGGTGCAGATTCTCTCTAAAACTCACTTTCAGACGGGACAGGAAATGAGGCGCGACACAAAGCTCAGCGTCAGGGCTTCCCAGCAACACCTCGAAGCGAAGCTGCAGGCCCAGCTTGTCTCGCGCCTCCTCCAGCCGCTCGCGCGCTCGCACGGCCAGCTGCGGGGAGGGCACGCGGATCAGCACCATGTGCCCGTGCCCACCCTCACTGCGGCCCGGGGTGTCGATGAGGTCATCCATGATGCCCAGCGTCTCCGGGGTCACGCGGTCCCGCAGAGAGCTGACAGCCACCAGCGACACCATGGCGTCGACGTACTGCTGGATCAGCAGGTAGCTGCGGACGACCATGCTGTGCAGACGCGGGTGACTGGGAGAGAGCATGGTCGGTGTTAAGAGGCTTTCTTATAATTCAGTTCAAATAAATTGGGAGAGATCCATGATATGATGATATCCATTCTAAGATATCCATAATATAATGATACCCTGTAACAATGTATTTTGTAATAACTTGACAGAATGTGGCAAACTGAATGATGATAATGATAATGATGATGATGATTATGATGATAATAATAGGGTAATTTTGCAATATAAAATTATAATGTAGTCAACAGATTTCTAACATTTTATAGGAGTTATTACATAATGCAGTGTTATTACATAATGTGTTGTTACACGGGGTGTGACAATGCATTGCGTAATAACATTGCATTATGTGATGAAAATTTGTTACATTTTATCAAGTTACATAATATGGCGTTATAACATAATGCGCTGAAACATACCCATTTTAAGATATCCATGATATAATTACACCCAGACTATTTTATCTTATCAACTCTGAATTACTGGACAACGAGGCATATTACTACAAGAAAGACCACACACTTCTCCAGAAGGGTGCTAGCCATCTTCTCAAAGGCCTCGTCACAGCGGAGGATGGGACAGGCCACGCCCCATCCCAAAGAGCACCTGTAGCTGTTCAGACCAAAGTAGACTTGGTCTTCTTGAGGAGACCCCTAGTGGAACAACATAGTTAGTTGTCTATTCATTCATCCATTCTTTATACCCTCTTGTCCATTACAGTGTCATAGGGGTCTGGGGCCTATCCAGGAAGCTATGGGCACAAGGCGGGGGGGTAACCCAGGATGAGGTGCCAACCCATCGCAGCACCAAACTTGGTTGTGCTTTTTTAATTGACAAACTTAAGAGAATCAATAACAAATATAAAGAAATGAAGAGCATCAATGTACTAAGGAGCAATAAGGAATGAAGAGTATCAATGTAATAACAAACACAAAGGATTGAAGCAGTATCACTGCAATAAGTGACTAACATAACTGGTAAAGAGTACCAATGCCAAGCCGCTAAGCTGGCTTTCACCTACATAACTGCCTGTGTATGTCGTGGACAGCAATTTGGTGTAAGCAAAAAAATAATTTCCCCACAGGGATAAATAAAAGTGCCATTATTATTATTATTATTATTATTATTATTATTATTATTATTATTAAACATAAGAAAATGAAGATTGTCAATGCAATACGATAAGAGAGAATGGACAACTCACTATGTCTACAGAGGACCAGGAGACCTCATTGTCCAGAATGACATGGGGCTGCAGTGCATCAGGGAAACAGCTGACCTGCAGCACTAGCAGATTGACTGAACTCAGAACCTCTGAACAGTTGATGATTTGATCAGCTAGGCCCTGCAGTTCACCTTGGCATCCCGACCCTGTATGGACACTGAAAGGAGGTGGAAAAACAGGACACAAGCTTCAATCTATGATACAAAGTGATTGATGAAGACTGTAGGGAAGTAGGGAAGGACTCCGTACTCAAAATCACGACGATAGTACACAACAATTACAAGAAGAAGAGCATTTGTTAGATTTTTGTTCTCTTAAACTCCCAACCAATCAAGAACACCAAACATCTGGTACAGGTGTCCTGGGAACTGGGAGGAAGCAAAACTATGGACAGTCTGGGTCTCCCTGAGGACTGTGTTGTGGAGCACTTTGTTAGATCACATTTTTCCCTGCTTTGCTGAGAGCATTCTTGTTATTCTGCTGTTATTTCAGGAAGAATAAATACATGCACTGAAAGACTGAAGCCTGCTGAACTGCAAAGGACCCAAACCCTTAATCACTATGAATCTAGTAACATATAATGGATGCACTTCCTTAGAAATGTCCTTTTTTGATCTTTACTGGCTTTGCACCCCTCCAGTGCGTCAGACGAGCCATTTTAGACTGCTTGTCATTATTCTTCTACTGATATAATAGCAAATGCACAAGATCACAGATAACTAAGCAACGTCCGTCCATCCATCCATCCATGCATCCATCCATCCATCCATTTTCTATAACCACTTGTCCTATTCAGAGTCATGGGGAGCCTGAACACTATCCCAGAGGCTACAGGCACAAGACAGGAAACAACACAGGGCATTGAGCCAACCCTTTGTAGTACTAAGCAATGTTTCACATCAATCTCTGCAACTCCTAGTGTCCTTTTATGTCACCGACCATTTCACAGTGGATTTTTAAGTAGCTTGGATAATGACAGTACGTGATTGTTAATGAGATATCTGGTGAAAGTGAATACTTACTTAGTCAAGTCCACATCTGCATCGTCATGGATGAGAACAAAAAGTATGTTGGGATTTTCTTTCACCTTCCTCATGAAGGACTCAATCTTTTCATGTGCATCATTATCCAAACGGACAATGTACTTATCCAGTATCTGATGGTCAGAAAAGGATTCCTCTATGCCAAGATCAAGCAGGACACCTAAAAAATAACAAGTTATATTAATCATGGTCATGAAACCTTTTTCATTTACTGATTTGGAGATGTCCATCTGGTCATTTTCCAGCCGCTTTTCCTGAACAGAGTCATACGGGGGAGACATACAGCTTATTTTTATTAACATAAAACATAAGTGGAGGGTGGCTGAGTGTGCAGCACTGCTGATTCACACATCCTGGGTTGGGGGTTTAAAGCTCTTCCCTGCTCTGTGTCTGCTGAGCATGTTCTGCCTCTATTGTGCCACTTTTCTGCAGGTACTCTTCTACAGTCCCAAGGTGTTCATTTAGCAAATGCTTCTATCCACAGCCACATGTAAGGGTCTGTCGTTCCCTGGAGCAATTGAGGTTAAGGGCCCAACAATAAAATCACTCTGCTGATGCTGGGACTTTCCGATCATAAGCCCAGAGCTCTAACTCAGCCAGCTACACGTTGGCTTCTAGGCTAACTGCCGTCACCTATTGCATGTGTGCCCTGTGATAGACTAGCATGGTTTCTGTGATAGCTTCCAGGCCTCATCTGCAACACTCTTCTCACTCTCGAGTGAAGACCGTCCCACCTGATCGTCTGATTCGGCGTGCAGTTTGGTGCGCCAGCACTTTGGATGGAGGGAGCAGAACGAGGAAGTCCACCTGAGAGAAGCGGCCCAGGTCCAGACTCTGGCTTCCGGAATCAGCGATGGAGCAGACCAGCGAGAGCAGGCGACGGGCAACATCCAGTTGGACCGGGTACATCCGGAATGCCTTACTTTCCAGGCCTGGCAATGCATCATGGGAAATACACCAACATGTAGCTTTATTAGTCCTCAAAATAAATACATAAAATATAAATCCATCCACCCTCTGCAACCAATTTCAGGGTCACAGGGGGTTCAGGGCCTATGGGCGCAGAGCAGGGAAACCCATCGTAGAGCACACCCACACCAACACACAATCTGGCAACCCCAATTACCCTCAGCATCTTTTTGGTCTATGAGGGGGGGGGAACCAGAGTATCCAGAGGAAATTTCATAACGACACAGGGAGATCATGCAAACGCCACACACAGAACGCTGCTGGAGACTCAAACCCAGCCCCAGCAGTGTGAGGCAACAGTGCTAACCAAGGCACCCCCCCCCCCTAAAACATAAATCATATTTCAGAAATTGTACAAATAGCTGAGGTTTTACTTCATTTAAAAATTGCTATAGCTTGCTCAATATTTAAATTTTACATATACTGCAGTTTGACACTAATCTTACATTTTTATATTGCTTAATTTCTTGCCAAATGCATTACAGTAGGTATAATAAATTATGAAATTAAGCCGCGGACCTCACACGTAGAAAACATGGCAGATAAGAACAGAAATAACCCTGAGGAAGCATGGCTCTCACCTGGATGGGGGGCGGGCATCACTGTGGCCGCCTGATGGGAATGAACTCCATCCTGAATGTCCCCTTGGAATGGCTGGGTCACCTGGTCCCCCCATCTACTCTGAAATGTTGCAAGCTGCCTGTCCAGCTGGCCTTCTGCAATGAAAGCATACACTAGCCAATGCCACTCACATCTAGGTTGTATCTAGATACACTGTCAATTACCATACCTAGCTTTCCTCCTAGAATATTTTTATGTTTTTATTCAAGGTTTTTTTTTTTTGTCAAACAATCCCCTCAGCACTTGGAGCTTAAGGACCCCATAGTAATGTAACTCTGTCTGTCCCAGGATTCAAACCAACCACCTTCAGATCACAGGGATGGCATCCTAACTCGAGCCATACACCCCCCTTTACATCGTAGATCACTCTGATGCACATTTGACTATGTAAGAAAAGATCATGGTAAAGTAATGTATATTCTGCTTTACCTAAAGAGGTTGTTTGGAAATGTGAGGCCAGAATACCGATCCTTCCCGTGATGAGCTCGTAACTGATCTGTTTCAGAAACTCATTTGCAGACAACATGCCCTCTGCCAGGGCTCTGGATTGGTGTTTACCTGAAAAGAACACGTCCTTATAATCAACAATTATTTATGTATCTCTTCTACACATACATTATTACTCTAAAATTTATATTATGATACATTAAATTAATGATTTGGACTTGGTTTCCCAAACCAGCATAAAAAAAGGTAGAAAAGAATGTTAAGGTTTTACTTGTTAGCAAAATACGGTGGACAGCTATAAAATGTGTGTGTTTCTTTTTTAAAATGCTTCAACTGCTTAAAGCCATGACATGCTGTAGAGAGGCATAACTGACCCAGGACCAAGACACAGAATTCATTTCCACGGATTCTGGAGGAACAGATGATCATCACGTAGTCAGGAAGTCGCTGGTGACGTGAGCCCTGACACGCGGAGTGCAGGAATTCGGATATGCCTTCCCCAAGAGAATTGTGGGTGACCAGGATCTGAACGGAGTCTCGAGAGACGCTGGCGGCCAGGCAGGCCAGCCACGAGAGCTGGGTGGACGTAATAACATCTGGGCCATTGTCCCCAGAGAGTCTGTTAAGCATGGCCTTCAGAGTAATCTGCTCAAATTCCTCACGTAGAGGGATTTGGTCAGGACCTACAAAGAAGAAACCAAAGATGAGAACATGTATTGTGAACCTACTGTTGACAGTCCATTTTACTTGGCCAGTGTTATTAAATTATCTAAATACATGATGTCACATGAAGGACAATTGAAAGTGAAATACATGCATTGCCATATACTGTATGAGATACATTCCATAATTTCCCCATGCATTAAAAAGACAATTAGATTAAAAGTACTGCTGTAAACATACTTGACTGCAGTGTTCCCATATCATTTATCAAATTTCCATAAGTGGTGTTGACTGACGACAAAAACAGGCTCTACCTGTTTCCCTGCTGCAAGATTTATATTTACATGGAAACCAAATCACACAGAGAAGATGCCACTCCAGCTGAGGAGGATTTCCGGAGTCTTACTTAGCCGTACGAGGTACTGCAGTGTCAACAAGATCATGGCTTCCACGCTGAGCGATGGTCTGCTTGGGGTGCCCAGTATCTCCCTGCCCAGTCGGCTGCCCTTACAGATGCTAAGCAGCAGGGGGCTCACCACGATGTCCTCTACATTGCCGCAGAAGTAAGGTAAAGTGCCATGTCCTGAAACCAGAGGTCTGTATGTCATTGCAGTGATATAGCCGGGTGTGGGGCACATTCCCTTTGCACAGACCTTGATTCCTGACACAGTCGCATTGCTTCTATTACCCAATAAAGTCATTCTATTCTTGTTTTTATCCCCATAGTGCAAGGGCTGTTTTTTGTTTGTTTTGTTTTGTTTCACTGATCTCGACATATTTTGTTAAACCCATATTAGAGAGCAATTATTTGTAGTGTAGGCGGAGCTTAGCGGCTGGTGATGTCATAAGGGGCAGGGGTTATATGGAATTCCTTCGTGAGCTAGTTCACCAACCCTCCCTTCATCCCTAACACCCCCTTATCGCGAACGTTAGGTGCAAATTGTTTTAATAGTTTTAAGGTGGGTCACGCTTCGCCCTTCATCGTGAAGGAACACCATATAAGCCCTGCCCCCTTTTGACATCACCACCACTAAGCTCCGCCTATACTACCAATAATTACTCTCTCATATCCATTCAAATCCCCCAACAAATTGTTTCCTCACTATCAGGAGCAAGTATGACAGGAGAATTTAATTATAAAAAATGTATCCCCTGGGATGAATAAAGTATCTAATTTTATCTCATCATATATTTATCTTCAAGTAATTACTACACAAACCACATAAATGTAATAACCCATACCAAATAATGCTTCTGAATTATGGGGCGCCAAGTGTCAAGCGCTCATTTTCGTGTACAAAATACATTGTGCCACAAAAAGCATTATTTAAAGACGAAATCAAATAATGCCTTGCTCCTTTCTGTCAACAAAAGCAAAATTACTTCACTTTTTTGTGTGCACAGAAATCAAAAGGAATGTTGCAATTTGTGCACAGAATTGATATCAGCACTTTGCATTTCATGGACAGAAGAAAGTAATTTTGTGGTTGGAATGTATTTCGTGAATGAAAGAAAGTAATTTTGTGCACATTTTGTGAATGCCTTTGGTCTTTGGCTGAGTCAGGAGAGGTATGCAGAGTGTGTGCGCCCGTGGGGGGAGGGGCTAGAACCTTTCAATCACCAGAAGGTGGGGCACCAGCTTTGATTTTACAGACACATGTAATTACGTTAAACTTGCATTTAAATGTAATAAAAATACAAATAATTCCTGGGCCCATAGTTCTACTTTAGTATGCACCCATTAGTGTCACTATTTTTCCATTACATTTTTTATATTTTTAGCTAAGCCAATTAAAGCTCTCACAGCTGATTCTCTCCAATGGTCGTCTATGTTACCATGCCGTTTTCCCCTGAATAACACTGTCCGCGATAGTTCAGATCTGACACACTGGGTAGCCTACTTGTAATATGCAACAATAAAATGATGAATATGAATGGATTAACATAATGAGTCACAGACTGTCTGCAGATCCTCATAGAATCGCTGGTGTTGCGAACTGTTGATGGAGGTACAGTTACTGGACCCGGTCCGCAGTTTTCAGGGGAACAGCCAGGACAGGACAGTCACCAGTCAGCTGCCTTGTTATTGCTCTTGTTATGGTTCTAATTAGTTAGTCGAGTAACTGTAGCTGCATCAGTAGTTCATGACACCAGTGATTCTACGAGGAAGAAAGTGAAGTCTTTTTGATTTTCGTGGAAGGCAGCAAGGCATTACTTGATTTCATCATTAAATAATGCTTTTTGTGGCACAGAATGTATTTTGTACATGAAAATGAGCATTTGACACTTGGCACCTCATACTGAATATGCTATGGCCTTTATCATTTGATAATCATGTGAGTATTAGATGTTCTACATTATAAAATCCCTCATATTTCTGACAATAAAACTGTTCAATAAGACTCTAAAATCGTTCAGTGATCAAGTAACATCATAGCATTGTGATGAGTATTTTTTAGATATAGGTAAGTGTATATCAGCGAGTTTTAACCATAAGCAAGTAGTTAATCATGATAGGATTATGATTTTTTAGGCCCTGAATTCAGAGTGTAAAGTGTCGTTTCAGGTTATACCTGTAAGTATAACAGGTCGGACTCCCATGTTGTTCAGCAAGTTGTCAGGGACAATAACCGTCTCCTCCAAGGGAACGGGCTGGGGCTTCAGGACCCGTGGAAAGTGGCTCCGCAGTGTGAGGCTTGCAGATGAAGCAACTTTGGAGCCACAAACAGAAAATACATCTGAGTTAGGCATGCTCCAATGTGATGGCTTCATGTGTTAACTCACTGATGTCTCGATAGCCCAATGACGTCTTCATTTGATAACCCAATGACATCTTTATGTGATAATCCAATGATGACTTCATGTTATAACCCAATGATTTTTTCTGTGATACCCCAATGACATCTTCATGTGTTCATGATGCTAAATGCTCAATTGTCTTCTTTCCATTTCCCCCTGTATCATGGAACCATTTGGTTTTTAAGTAGTAATATTGCATTGGCACACATGCTTGCCAAGTGCCTTGGGGCAACTGTGTTGTGAAAGGTGCCTTATAAAAATAAATGAATTGAATATGCAACAATAACTGGTATACCCCAACAAGAGCTCAAATGATTACATTACCAAAGAGTGCAAACAGTTTGTTACAATAGAAACATATGAACCATAAAGTGGAACTCTAAAAGTTTTACTTTTTCTATACACCAATAGCAGCTTCATAAACTAAATGTTGTATTAAGCACAAAATATTACTTTGTGTACTGAAAGCATCACTCTATATATATATAAACATTACTAATAGCCAGTTATTATAGGTGCCATTATGGGACAGGTAAGGAGGCCCTCTTCAGGCCGTCTCTGACCTGAGGCCTGGCTTGCTGGCTGAATGGCGGGAGCAGGGGCAGCAGTGGGGTGACCAGGGGGGGAGTCAGAGCACCAGCTGCGGTGGCGTTTCTTGGGGGGGGCAGAGGTAATGGGTGAAGGAGCTGAAGTGAACGACAAACAAAATGAGCATGGGGAGTTTAATAAACACCACTGATTAGTGAAGCACACCGCCAGCCCCGGTGGTCAAAAAAATATTTACAGAGCAGGAGAAACTGTGCAGCACCATCACTATATACAACGCCCTCCACAATTATTGGCACCCCTTGTGAATATTTGTAAAAAGGGTTAGAAAAAATCCACCTTTTGGTGAAGTAGCTTCATCTCACACTGAAAAAAACTTTAATTTAAATAAATGTATTCAAAAATGTATTCAAAGAAAAACAAATCCTTCATCAAGAAATGCTTATTTTCAACAAAAACACATGTGGCACAATTATTGGCACCCGAGCGTTTAATGCTAAGTACAGCCCCCTTTGCCAGTATAGTGGTTTTGGAGAAGTAGTAACCCCAAGATTGGGGTTTTTTTTTCTCTCAGGATCCTCCTCACTGTACGTGGGGGCAAAATAAACTTGGGTCCTCTTCCAGGCAGGTTTGTCACAGTTCCAGTTGTTGTCCACTTTTTTATTATTGCCCAAACAATAGAAATGGGCATTTTAAGGCGAGTAGCTATTTTTTAATACTCATTCCCTGATTTATGAAGGTCAACACACTTCTCCGTCATTGGTTTGTATGTTCTCTTATCTTTCCCATGTTGATGGATGACTAAGGTAATTTGGCCTCTGTGTCACCTCATTTTGTCCCCCAGTTAATAATGAAGTCATGGATTTCAGCTTGAAGGTTCCAATTCACTCCAATCAACTCAAAGATGTACAATTTACATGCTTCAGTTACATTGTGTTCCCAGGGATGCCAATAAATTAACTGATGCACATGCATTGATAATGACTTTTCAGAACATTGCCTTTGCAGAGTACTAAAGTGGGTTAAACATTTACCTGAGCCACACTCCCACTGGTCTGAGTTGCGGTACATTACTAACCAGTAACTAAGTGTTAGTTATGTACTGATCCCATCTTCGGTCATCATTAATCACTTATGGCGGTTCATGTATTTCAGAGAGGAAATACATTAGATCATGATTTGTTCTTGAGTAGTAACTGAGTAAATAAGTTATTTGTAATGCAAATATTCTGTTAAGCATTTTTTTACATTGTAGAGTTTACACTGATACTGATTATATGTACAATAATATAGTCAGATTTACACTAGTGTCCATCATTTTATATGCTTACCCTTTGGTTCCTCCATTGTTACCATATATACAGATACATATACAGTACAGTGCTCAGCTTCATTTTAAGAGACGAAGCAATGCTGCTGTACCTTATAGTGGCTATGCTGGTTAGGTTAGATATGTTTTTTTTTTTAGTAAATGCCTACAGTCTACAATGAGTCTATGATGTTATCCCATAACATACATCAAAAGTCCATATCAGTGTCCGAATGCTTTGACTAACCATTCCCTCCCTGTACAACTTCAATAAAAAACCGAAATGGATACACTACTGTCACAAGCACAGTTGCCTAGCAACAACACACACCATGTAGCCAGAATATTATCTATCCATCTTATAACCGCTTATCCTAGTCAAGGTTACAGGGTGTCCTGGAGCCTGTCCCAGGCAGCACAGGGCAGCAACAGCATTTATCTAACAGCATGGCTTTGCACTGCGTAAGGGCTGCAATCCCCAGAAGAACGTGCAAACTTCACACACACAGAGTCGAGGTGGGACTCCAACCCATATCCCCGGGGCTGCATGCCAGAAATGTTATCCATAGAGTGACCATGATCAAACAAATAAATAACCATGCTGAATAAATTTATGAAGGAAATGTGTTATACACGTATAATAGAATATTTAAATGTGTATGTTGGTGGGTGGAAAGGTTACTTGAATCTGTTGGTGAGGTCTTCACCCCCTGGGGGGAGGTCAGTGTCTGGGCTTTGGTCTTCCTGCTCCCTCTGGCTGGTTCCTGACACCCCAACATGCTGGCAGAGATGCTGGAAGAGGAGCGGCTTGCAGGGGAATCTGTGTGTGGGGGAGGGGGGTGTTACTAGGAATGACTCACCTGCCTTCCGTGTGACAGCTATACAGAAGTACATCAGCGTCTGATCTTTAAAATGTGATTCAATATAAGGGAGTTCAACCTTTGAATATGTTTTTTTTTCCCTTTCATTATGGAAAGTCCTTCAAAGCAGATTAAAACTGATCTTCCACAGTTTCTGAGTGACTTTAATTAAGAATGGCTTTTTGTAGACCACCTGACTGAGAAAACAGTGAAAATCCATGAGTGTTGCTGGTTCCCATCTCCTTCTTGGTCAGGGATGCACACAAGCTGGGCTTCGATGATGGAGACTGCCTCATTTTACAATCTGGAATAAAAAGCACAGGCAATACAGTCTTTATTATATATACAATCACAACCATGGGGCAGCATTTTCAGATGCTGTTAAATGTTGCATGTACGGTTATGCAATTAAGAGCTCTAATGTGTTTCGAAATGCAGACCTGAGGGATGACGGACTTAATACCATCCGTCCATTTTCTCAAGCTGCTTGTCCTATTGAGGGTCACGAAGGGTCCAGAGCCTATCACAGAGGCTATGGGTGCAAGGCAGGGAACAACCTAGGATGGGGCGCCAACCCATCACAGGGCTCACTGACGCACCATTCACTCACACATGAACACCTACGGGCAATTCAGCTCAGGATGTTTTTGGACTGTGGGGGGAGACAGGAGTTCCCGAAGGAAGCCCCCTGATGATACGGGGAGAAAATGCAAACTCCACAAGGCAGAGACTTGAATATGGCTCAATAATAATACTGTAAGATAGTGTGTCCCAATTCACTCCCCAAAGATCCCCAGACAATTCACATTTTTATTCTCTCCCAGCTCACAAAACACATCTGAACCAGGTATTCAGCCAATTCTTGATTGGCTGGGAGCTGGGAGGGAGCAAAAGTGTGGAGTTGTGGGGGGGGGGGGAGCTGGGTTGGGAAACACTGCCATAAACAGATTAGCGCATTGGCACAAACTGAAAACCAATCAGATACTAGGTTTCACAGTGTGACGGCGTGATTAATGCTGCGTGGTCCATGCTAAGATGAATGATGGATGGCAGCCTGTACTGGTTTTTATTGCTCATAAACCAGGGGGCTACAGTATATCAAAAAGTTGGGTTTCTTGCTTAGCTGGATAACTTGTTGGATTTAAAGTAGTCTGGGCTAAATGTAATAGAATGAAGATAAAGCCCATTTAATTAGGGTACCTTAAATCCGGCAAGTTATCTAGTTATCTTACAAATTTCGCTTCCCGATACAGGCCCAAGCCTCAGAATAAACAGGCTCCTGTTTCACCTTTCCAGCAGATGGGGGGACCCTTACAGAGCCCCCCCTGGGAATTCTTCACCAGGTAGTACTTCAAGTGCTTCTGCTTTTTGGGCTGGGTGACCAGCTTCAGGTTGATGTGGTTCGAAAACTCGGTGAAATACCGGAAACCCTTTTCTCCACAACCGACACAGTGCCCGGAAAATCCTGCGGGGAAAAAATAAAATTTGCCTGTAGAAATACATATTCTTATTTTTAGGAGGCACCTGGTGTGATATGAGGAATAATTGATCAAAATTATATATAATTTGTAATATCCTAAAAAATGGGTCAAAGACAAAAACTCTGAAAGATTATTCAACAAACCTAATTTAAGCTTGAAACATTAACTGAAAATATGAGCAGAAGAGGGGATGTGTTCCAGTTACTGCTATGAAAGAACACAGTGTACAAAATCACGGATTCAATGAGCGTACAAACTAAGGGGAACTACATGGCCACACACTGACCTAAAAGTGCATTTTTTCCGTTGTCGTCCGGCAGGAAGCGCTTGTCGACTGCACAGACTAGCAGGTGCTCGGGAAAGCCGGGTGTCTTTGCACCAACCAGCTCGAACCCAGGAGGAACCTCAATGTGCTCTGTCTCCATGGAGACCAGCCTCAAGTCTTTTCCAGCTTGACAAAACCCTGAAGATATAGGTGCAATTGCAAAAAATGTTTATGTTTATGACTTATGGAACATATCTGTCCCATTGATGATGTACTTTATTTGATTTAACTTTTGTGTATATATACTTTTGCATCATTAACTCATTGGCATTTAGACATGCTTTTCCTGAAATGTAGGTGCCCAGCAAGATTTTCCTAAAATGAAAAAAATGGTCATATTTGCTATTTCAGGACATTATGTTTGATAGATTGCAATTTAAATTCATTTGCATATTGGCTGAGAGTGAGTTACAATGGTATTAGCATATATACACTCAGAGGCCTACAAGGCTACATAGTATCACTGAGTAGTCTCCCAAACCACTTTAAATGTAGCTGGGTCATGTATTCAGTACCTTCCTGCTCACCACTGTTGAACTGAGCTGTAATTCTTGCACTTGTGGGCTTCCTGCTAGCATTAAAGAGTCTGGCCACTCTCCTGTGACCTCAATAGCAAGGTGTTTTCAACCACAGAACTGCTGATGACTGGATGATTTTGTTTTTCTTTTTTCTGCTTATCACACTATTCCCTGTAACACCCTGGTGTGTGAAAATCCCAGGAGGGCGACTGTTTCTGAGATGCTGGAACCACCAAAAATCACATCACATTCAAAATCGCTTAGATCAAGGACCATAGCCGTTCTGATGCTTACCCAAACAGTAACTAATCCTCTTGGCCCTGTCGGTGTGCCATTTGTGTTCAGTTCACTGTTCACTAGTGTGGGCTGTTTGTTTTAACAAGAAGATATTTAGAGTAGATATAGTGGTACTGAGTGTATAAAATTAGCACAAAACTCTTCCTCCTCTGTCACGGCATTAGTGGTTAATTCTAGATCTGTAAACATATGTACAGCCAGCTTAGGAAAGTCACATGATGGCGTGGATCCAGCGAACCACAGGACGTGCGACGTACCATCGGCAAGGCAGGTGCCACTCGGTACAGGCCTCTGGTGATGAGCTGCTGGGGGGCTGCTGGTGCCAGACGCCCCCTCCTCCTCCTCCTCCTCCAGGTCCTCCTCACTTTCTGTGCTGTTGGTGGCCTGGCTGTTAGCCAGTCGCCGGCCCGTCCTCTCGGCATACAGGAAGTGGACCTCCCTGTCTATGGCAATCAACATAGGCTTTACGATCTTACAGTCTCAGGCATTAACCAGAGAATCTTCCTTTACCTAGTACATTTACATTTTATTTATTTATCCAAAGTGTGTTACAATTGAGAAGTCAGGGTCAGCCAGTCGCTGGAGTAATCGGAGGTTAAGAGCCTGACTCAGGGGCACAACTGCGACATCAGTCAGCCCAACTGAACCAGCAAGCTTCCGAATACAGGGACAACATCCTGACCTGCAGAGCCACACCCTGAATGTTGTTGTTACAGGGTTAATAAAAATGCTCAGTATAGCGGCCTACCTTGCAGATGTCCGGGGTAGGCCTCATGGTGCAGGTAGAGCTGTGAGAAGACAGACTGAGGGGCGACGCTGCTGGAGCGCAGGGAGGCCTTGATGGAGCTGTGCAGAGCCTCTTCAAAGCGCATGGACTTCAGCTGCCCTGCGTACGAATTCCCCATTATCTGTAAAGAAAACCAGAAAGTTACTAAAAGAGGAACAGCACTACAAGCAATACAGCAATCAGCTCTTCACTGTGCTGTGTTTATGCTAAGGAAAAGGCTGCTTTAAGAGCAGACCACAAGAAACTCAAATACACATACTCTAATACACAATATACTACTGCTACTGTGTTACATACCTAGACTCCTAGAGTACTGTGCATATAGTACCAGCCATTTCAAAACCTCTGTTGAAGTCACCCTAGTGTTTGCAGTAACCATAAAACATACCCATATATTTGTTAACTCAACCATTAGCATACCATGTTTGACTGATCAATCAACTCATCAAGTTATTTAACTAATTAAGTGAATTAATTAAGTGAGCTGGTTATGAATTATAATTAACAGACAAATGGCTGAGGTGCTTCTGAGTAGAGGTTTGGGAACTGAAGTGAAGTTCAACAAGATATCAGTAACTTTTTGGAGAACAGAAGAAATTCTTATTTGTGATATAAAAATATAGTATATATATTTAAAATTACTAACTGTGAGTTTCTCAGGCACATTAGTTCCATACCTTGTAAACCAAATCACTTTTTGCCCAGCACCAAATGTAGGCTGCATTTAGTCTGGTCAGATAATTTCCTTCATTTGCTAAATATATTACCTACATCTTTTCTAAGCATAAATCTCATTAACAGAATTAGCTACTAGGGGACTTAAAAACCTGATATCTGTACATGGAACTTTCTGTGAGATCCAAGTAGCACATTAAGTCGACCACATTGAAAATACCCTTTATTATTTCAGATGTAATGTACTTATAAACATGTTTATGGATACCAGTAGTTAAATATGGCTATTTTACAATATTATCGTATACATTTCTACCCTCCCAGAATTTGGTCTTCTGCCGTTCCATCATAAAGCTGTTTTCCGAAGACCTGGTACCTGAGTTAGAACAGAAGGCCCAGTATATCTCATTCACAGTGCCTGGGTTTGAAAGACAAAGGGCTCACTAAGTAAATGACCAAGACCCTAGGTGGCATCAACTGATAGCTAGGCAAACCCTGGCCTGGGTGTCACAACCCAATAGCTACAGTATAAACTACAATCATACACAATGTATAAAAGCATGGTGAAAAAAAAACATCTCAATCACAACCCAGCTTTCCCAGCAAAGACCTACTGAGAGTGGCAATAATCTTGCTAAGAATTCAACATCATAAAATATTAACATAAAAACACAAAATGCACAGTAATCAATGGAACTCTTTAAAACAATGTAAAATGTGACTGGACGTCATTTCTTCATTGGATTAGGGAACTGATTCATTTTGCCTTTTAAGCTGAAGCCAAAAGAATAAATGAGGTATCTTTTTTTGCATCCTTGCTTTTTACCTTGAATGTTTATTTCAGGATTGGCACATGGTCAGTTCTGCTCCATGCTGTTGGTGTTTAAAGTTGGATGGCAGACAGACCCTGTGATTCCTACAAAGAGGTTTAATAGGCGTAAGCAGCTTGCTGCTTTTGCTTAGCAGTCCTTTTGGGCTGTGTGTATGGACACGTCCTAAAAATATGCAACTGTAAACACAAATGCTTACATCATAGTGCCATATGCATGCATATCACTAATTTGTAAGAATATCCAGTTCCTATTTTTGACTTGCGTCATTGAAATGAATAATTATGGATTGTTACGTTGTAACAATCCGTAATACCAAAAAATATATACTATTAAAATATATATATAAAGTATGTTCAGTCCCTGGAGTGTCCTTTGTAGAATAGCACTTCCCCTTGCAACAAAACTAATTTAATTTCTCTTCAGAATAAACTTCCCAGTAAAGTTAATCTCAAAGACTATCAGAAATTTGCATCTTTTAATTATCCCAAAGGCACATACTACACTCCATGCTGTTTTGTGATTTCATTAAATTTAAATAGGATGACTAGTGTGACATTCAAAAATATATTTGCAAATGATTGCTGGTGCTATCAAGAGCAGACTGGCCACATTAGTAAAAAAGAAATTAAAAAAAGTTTAAATGAGTATGATATTACATAAAATATCATTAGAAAATATCAATGAAATTTCATGCAGTGCAGCCTCTTTTTAAAAAACTTTCAGTAATACTTTCCATGAATACCATGTCTATGAAAGTCTATGACAACATTCATATTATATTCTACTGCATTTATAAAGTATTATAAATATGGATATCAATATTTATAAAAAGGCACAACACAATATAGCCATGTTTTTTTGCATTATGAATGTTTTATGAAGCTGTCATCTACAATGCACTATAGATACCTTCATAATGCAATTCAAAGTGTATACCGACCATTATAATCCATTATGAAGGGATTTAACTAGTGTTACCAAAATCTCACTGCACACACTTAGTAATAATGTTTCAGAGGGAATCAAAATGTAGAAAAATGACCCTTTCACAGCACTCCTGAGTAGTATATCTGAAGAACAGTATAAATACTGCTATTGATATTACCAAATTAGGACTTATTCATGCATATCATTTTTTTAATCCTGATACATTTTTACATCTTAATATTAGTGTAATGGGCAGTAAATCTTTCTTCTCTTGATCTTACCACATGTCATTATGGATTTTAAAGAGTATCCCTTGCCAAACTAGCCAAATCATAGACAAGCATGAAAATATGATGAAACAAAGCAAAATTAAATTATACTATTTATAATCCTGGGGGTCTTGGGTATTTTTTTCATTGGCTTATGTCCAGATGGCCAAAGGACCTGTGACCCAGCATAAATGGCCAGCTAGCCATGTCCTCCCATGCTTTTGATGCCTGTGTCCTGCACACTGACTTGGTAATCATGACATTTCGGTTGACTTTTTGCCCAATTGCTCTTCTGGCAAAATTCATACTCTTGGGCCATGGAGGGGGGGGGGGGATCTCAAAGTTCCTTCCCATCTGACATGACAAGCTGCCTTTCTCCATTAAAATCCTCCCTTTGTTTCCTTACCTAATCTGCATAAATACATTAAACACAAAAGACTGACGACGGCACACTTAAATGATTTCCAAATTGTAATACCCCGCCACTATTACAAGCCTTTAAGTGATGCTAAAATTAAGTGTTGACCCGCCAAGTGTTACGACCACGTCTAGGGTTCGGTCTGGACATAACACCAAGTTAGTATCGTCAAATAATATCGCAGGACTGAATAATGTGCAAAAATGTTGTGCTTACTCCAATAGCATCATACTGACACTTCCACCAAACTACCACAATAACACAGCCTTTAGGTGTATTCACTGTATTCTAAAGTGTTAAGAGTAAGCTAAGTTCTGCCTACAGCTAGTTCATTTTCTACGAGTCAAAACAGAGAGACTGCAGAGAAAAGTGGAACAAGCGTATGATTCCCTGACCATTTCTTGAAGTCCATCTTAGTAACACCACATATAGGAAAGAGAAAGCCTCGAGACAAACTGCAAGACTGCATACCTTCCCGCCAATCTCTTCAAAATCCACAGTCCTCTTATCCACAATGGTTACTCAACTCCTTAAAAAAAACAATGAAGTAGTAATATAATTTCCAAAGGGAAAAAAATCCATCTAAGCAAACAGTGAATTTTTGTTCATGAGCTTTACTTCTGCAGCAGCTGCCTGGTCATTATAGTCCTTCGTTCTGACAGTGAATTCCAGTTCTCCTCTTCCATCCAGGAGGAATCCCCCCACCCACTGCTTCTGCACCCTCCTCCTCTCCTTCTTCCCCTCTTCGCATAACATAGAAACCCTCCCCCATGTCCCACCTCATCTCTGCCATTTGCTCCTGAAGGGAAGTGACCTCAGGATCCATTCATCTCGCCCCAGTGAACCACACCATTGACAGATGTTTGTGAGACTGTACTGCTTTAATGAAGAAGAAAGGACCTCTTCTCTTGTAACTCCGACTGCTTGTTCCTATTCCTACGGAGATGTTCTCCTCCAACCCTACAGGCCAATGGAAGCTAAAGCTATCATGAAAAAATAACACAAACCTCCTACTTGTTTTACTCCCCAAAGTCCACCCTCACTTTCTCTTTTTATTGGGGGACAATAAAAAGTAGAGACAATTCATAGCAATATCATGATACTTTCAGAAGAATGCGGAGTCAAAATTCGCACCTCATCTGTTGGCATGACTGAGACCCTCACTCTTGGAAACTCCTCACATTTGAGAATCTTCATGGATTCTAATTCAGCAATAAACGTCAGGAGCTCAACTCTGTTATCTGGCTAAAATGTCTAATCTTGCTTGTATAAGAGATCCCCTCTTGGATCTCTTGAAACAGAGGGTTCATATTAGAATATAACTATGGCATATTTTCATAGGATATGATTACAGATCTTATCTCCCACATTTGATTAGAACATAGTGTAATTCCCTCAACTGAAACTGAAATATAGAGGTTTTTTTTGGGGGGTGGGGGGGGTGGAGCATTTTGTTCTGATTTTCTCATATTGAACATTTTCACACTAAATCTTTTCAAATCTTCTGACAAATCTAACATCAAATGGGACAGATCACACTTAAAAAAAAAACAAAAAAACGTATTTATATAATTCACCAAATTATCCAGCACAATTGCTGCTGTGTGAAAAAGTATTTGATACCTACTTAAATCGACCCAATAATAGGGACAATTAAAAGCAACTGATTGAACACAACCAGATGTCACTACAGACAGTCCAGTTCAATAAAAATCTTACTTAGTTTAACAATTGCTGTTAGAGTGAAGTTGCTAGTACAAAGTTTCAACAAGGTCATATAAGTCTGGAAAGGGTCACAAAGGATTTTTAATCCTCAGGGGCCTCAAAACCAGAATAAGTGCAAATTTGAAATAGAAGTGAGTCCTTTGTCTCTTAACTCAGCTATAGCAAGTCTTCATAACTCCAATATCTTATAATATCTTCATAACTCCAATATCTCCAATAGACTTGAACAGATTGAACAAAAACAGGATTCGCATCAGCAGCATATAAATTGCTGCTCAATAAGAAGATGAATGCTAGTCTTATTTTTGGCAAAAAATACATTGATGATCCCTAATACATTTGGGGGGATGTTCTTTGATTACATGAGTCTGGAATACAGGTTTTTGTATGACACTGGTCCCACCACCTGTGGTGAAAAGCAAAGAGGGTATTGCACATGGCGATGGTCTGGGAATGCTGGTCTGGGAATGCTGGTCTGGGGATACTGGTCTGGGGATGCTGGTCTGGGGATGCTGGTCTGGGGATGCTGGTCTGGGGATGCTGGTCTGGGGATACTGGTCTGGGGATGCTGGTCTGGGGATGCTGGTCTGGGGATACTGGTCTGGGGATGCTGGTCTGGGAATGCTGGTCTGGGAATGCTGGTCTGGGGATGCTTTGCTGCCTCAGACCTGGACAACCATGCATCACTGACCAGTTCTGTGGGAGAGTGTTAAAGGAGAATTCCAGGATGTTCATGAGCTACACCTGATGCACAGTGTCTCATGGCATATGTGCAACACTGTGCTAAAGTCTTAGGCAGTCAAAGCAAATTTATGTGAGTCATAATCTATTTATGCGGGTGATAAGGGTGTATTTGATTCAGAAAAAAATACACAATTTAACATATGCAAGTTTTGTGTAAGACAATGAAAACTAACAAGGATTTCTTTTGTTGTCCATAAAGTTACTGATATCTTGCTAGATGGCTGGATGAACACTGTTTCAGTTCCAAAACCTCTCCTCAGGGGAATCTCTGCCATTGCATACTTGTTAAATTTCACCACCAGCTTGATTAATTAATTAACTTTTTTTTAAAAAAGTCACTATATGGTATTGATTAGCCGAACAAGGTGTGCTAGTGGTCACATAAAAACATACATAGGTGTGTTGGACGGTTGCTGCAAAGTCTGGGATGACTTTAGGACTTTAGGAGAGGTTCTGAAACTTTGACAGACATATTATCATAGTTTTACATCAACATGAAGATCATTTACACATCATTTTCTTTAACTAACACTTTTGCATGGTACGGGAAACATTACATGAATGTAAAAGCCACACACAGATATCCGGCTGCAGTCAAAGCCAAAGTAATTTTATGCACTAAAAACAAGCAAAGCATCACCTGGAACAGAGAAGGAGTGCCATCTCTGCTCCTCTGCTATAGTAATGCCTCTGTGAATTTGTCAGGCAAACAATGCAAGGCCAGAGTCAACAGAGAGAAAGTCACTAGGCCAAGGAGTGCCTCCTATTTAAAAGCCTCCGTTTATTACAGCCAATCCTGAAAGAAGCACTAACAAAGTCACATGGGAAGCCTTCACAGCTGCAAGCTACAGACAGTTTAGAGCATTGAATTTCCCTTTATCAACAAAAGGTGCCAATCTGCACAATAGAGGGGCTTTGAGACATTACATATACATTAAAATTATAAATTAATTACAAAAGAGAGTTACTGGCCCCCAGACACTGAAAGGTATGACCACTTTATTCCACTTATGACCTCATCAATAAAGTCAAGAAGTTTATTGTTATAAAAAATGTAAACATTAGAACCATGTAATGAAATTCTTACTTTGCTTGCTTCACCCTTCGAAAAAGATATAAAATAGAATACATTTTAAAAATCATACAATTATAAGAATCACTCGATAAAGTGAGGAGCTAATGACATACAGTAAGAGTTGGATATGAATATGGGGTCAGATTAACTTGAGCTGTTAGCATTGTTCAAGAGTCTGATTGCCTGAGGGAAAAAGCTTTTTGTCAGTGGGTTAATGGGTAATCTCCACAAGATACTGACAAGGACCAAGACCAGGAACTAACAGCAACAAAACAACCTCATCTTTGAACTGTTTGACCGATAAAAACATACCACCACAGAATTATTACATTACTGTTTTAACCTGCTTCTGTAAAGATTAAAATCCCCTGATTTTAAGGTCCTGCTTAGAAATAAAATGCACAAAAGAAACAGGCAGCTTGACTGCTGCTCTACCTCCTTGCCACCCACCAACACAGCACTCAGCCAGGGTGTTAGCAAACAAAGGGGAGCATGTGTCTCCTGCCTCCTGCTGACAGGTGAGGCCTAAAGCCTTGGAATGTGGCTGTTTGAAAAGCAGTCTGCCTGACTCAATGCTACGCAGCACATCCCAGGAGGAGACCAGGCCATTTCACCCACAGCACAAGTTACTTCTACAAAAACCTCACGGCTCACTTTTTTTTCCCCAGAAAAGCTTTTTTTTTCTAAAATACCATGGCTCTTTTTCCACAGAAGTAATGAAATCAAATATTACACTTTTACTCATTAATACTTAGAAAATGACGCATTTGACTGAAACACACAAAGGTGAAGAGTGCAGGTTTTTGTTTGCTTGTTGTTATTTTACCCGCAAAGGGTCCTGGTGTAATTTAGCTCGCAGTGCATTTCACAGTAAATGCATTAGTCACTCTCTGTTTTTAGGTCACTGATCGAAGAGATCACATCACTATAAGGCTAGACACCAGAGAAATGCTTTTCACTACCGGTGTTCTGACGAGTTGAGCTGCTTTGTCGAGTTAGGCTACCATAGCTAGCGCTAATCGATAGCCGAGTCTGTCGATTGGAGGTATAACTGTCATTGAATTAAGACATCATTATTTATGCGTTTTAATTACTAATATATTACTGACATTTGAAAAATGTTAACATATAAAACTGTACTTATTAATATAGGGTAGCCAGTATGCTTCCAGTATAAAATGACATAAGGGGAACCTGTTTTTATACTTTGTTTTAACAGACACTTAATAATATAGGGTAGCCTACCTAGATGGGCGTGGTTATGAATCCCAAGACGGTGGAATTGCACATGCGCAGAAAGGCTCGGTAGCACAACTCGATAGGTAGCATGGGTCGATAGAACACTCCCCCCCCACCCGGCTGTCAAAGTGAACTCATCCTCTACTACAGAGACTCCCTCAGAAAAAAGTACCTCTTTCACAGTAGAGAAAACTCAATATTTCTAACAAACAATAACAAAGCTATCAACACAATGAAATCTTTTGTCTTAGGTTCTCGAGATTAGCCCATAGCTAAAGGTGGTGTGTTCTCATCTTTCACTGAGTTTAGCATGAGAAGCATAAATAATGTGTTTAATATTTCCCCCAAATTAGTCCTCAGTATCTATATCAGAGATAAATTAGATTCTTTATGTGTATTATAAAATTCAACACAAATCACTATACTCTATATATGCATTTGTGGAAAGTGGTATAAAGCATTTTTATTTTAAGAATTCTGATGTTATTTAATGTAAATTATCCATGTTTCACACAATTACCACCCACACAAAACAGATATAGTATGGTTCTGTTGATTTAATATTAACTCGTCTGCATTTGAAATGAAATGCTAAAGAGGGGTATATGAAGGTAAAGTACACAAATTAGATATAATTACAAGTAGTGCCTTGCTGTTAAATATTTAGAAATATGCAATATAGCAGTTGCTACTTTTGTTTGTTTGTATGTTTGCTTGTTTGTTCATTTGTTTGTTTGTTTTGACAAAGGCACCACTTTTCCCTGTTATAAGGGAAAGCAGAAACCACATTCTTATTTTATTATACATGGGCTGCCCCCCACAACCTCAGGTCCTGAAGTGCAAATCATAGCTGGTGAACAGAGCACGTTGGGGGTGGGGTGGGGTGGGGGGTTTGGGGGGGGTGGGGTCTGTGGCTTGGCCAGCCCACACAAACAAAAGGCCGCATTCCAGCTGAATGCCATTGCTAAAGCCAGCAAATGAGATCCTCGGTGACTGAAAAGAGGATGGGGGTGGAAAGGTGGCACAGGAACACACAAAAGGGACATTCAAGCAGATGAAGAAGCCATCATCATTAAACCGCGGGAGGTTTACTGTCCAGTTATAAAACTTATTTTTGTTTGAGACAGTGGGAAGATTTAAATGGGCTATTTGTCCTAATAGTGGCCAATGTGTCACTGTAGGATTACAGTGTCAATCCATTAGGAGGCAAACCTTTGTGTTTTCATAGAGCTGACCAGGGCACTGACCTCATCGCACAACCTCCTGAGTGGATGGGTTTAGAGGAAAGGCCATTTAACCTTAGTTACCTTACACTAAAGCCTAGCAGCAAATAAAGGTGGGAATTATCTCCTAACAAAAGCACCCACAACCCCGGGCCTGTGTCTTCTATGGAGATTAAAAACTGTATATGTTCTCCCCTTGGGATAATGCAACCTATGAACAGTATTCATTACTGAGATGTTTGCAAGTTCCTACTTTAAGAGCTTAATATTTAAAAAGCACCATCGATAACCAATGGTTCTGAGCAGTGAGAGAAGGCAGCACTATTCTTCTAGGAACCCTGAGGAGCTGATGGTGCTGCAAGTGGTCTTGACAAGACGAAAAGTAATTTACAGGGTTTTATCTGCCTAATGGCTTTTACAAATACTTTGGGGTGGGCTGAGTGCACCCTGATGTGCAATATGGGCTGTTTTCTGGAATTTACTTACTGCGGTGGATGACTTAAGGTTCAAAAAGTTCAATCAATTCAAGCAGAACATTCAAGACTTACCTTCAGTGTAGCCTGCTGGTATTTACTTGTAATGATTGAATTTTCTCCATGTACATTATCTGCACTAGGCACATAACTTTATTAATGTAGTAATTTTATTATATTCATTGTCTTGATTGTCCTTGATCGTTTTGCATGACACCCCAAAGTAAATTCCATTTATTACAAACATGTTTGAGACTGGATTGCTATAAGGTATTGGGGTCAGAGGTACATTTCAGAGGGTTTATCAGGATTCACCAGCAACTACCTAAGGCATTTACTGTACTATACCTATTTTCACTGTACTATAATAAAGGATTTTTCTGATCTTTTTTTTTTTGTTTAATGCTCAGCATTAATGAACAAATTATACTGTACAATGCTAATTTGTCCATATCGCATGGAATATGCACATACAGTTTACATAATGTTACATTAACCGTCAAAGTCAAGAAGATTTTGCAAATAAACTTTATATTAACGCCTGAACGACATAAAAATTGTAAAATATTGACAATCTGTGGCGCAAGTAGCAATTTCTACATTTGTAATACGTTTTTCTACAAAATATATTTAAAGTACATGAAATACAATATAACCGATTTGTCAGTAAAAGCTTTGTTAACGAGAAAATTAACATTGCACAAATAATGCTTCTTTAAGTTTGCAGTTGTACCAGTTTAACTCTTCTATACTCCATCAGCACCTTAGTGTGAAACCGTATCAGCTCCTTTACCTCAAACAAAGTCTGAGGTAACGACTGACAGCAAAGGAAGTTGCTGCATTCAAAATATTGTAGGTCCAAGGAGTAAGCAAACCATCTTTATATTTAATGTGTAATTTAAATTACTGAAGATGTGAAACGATATAACAATTAATAATTAGCTTTTACAGTACTTCTTGTTTGTTTTGTGTACCTTAATATTTATTTTAAAATTAAGCAAATGAACAGTCAGTTTTTGAGGTTGATGTGTTGGAAGCTGGAATAATGGCCAAGCGTAAGGACTCTGAGAAGGGCCAGATTGTGATGACTAGACAGCTGGTTCAGGGCATCTCCAAAACGGCAGGTCTTATGGGGTGTTCCCAGCATTCAGTGGTCAGTTCCTACCAAAAGTGGTCCAAGGAAGGCCAACCAGTTAACCAGAGACAGGGTCATGGGTGCCCAAAGCTCACTAATGCACGTGTAGAGTGAAAGCTATCCTGACCGGTCTGATCCCACAGGAGAGATACTGTTGTAAATTGCTGAAAAAGTTAATGCTGGTTATGATAGAAAGGTGTCAGAACACACAGTGCATCACAGCTTTCTGCTAATTGGGCTGTATAGCCACAGACCGGTGAGAGAGCCCAGGCTGACCCCTGACCACTACAAAAATCACCTACAATGGGCATGTGAGCATAAGAACTGGACCATGTAGCAATGGAAGAAGGTTGCCTGGTCTGAGGAGTCACGTTATCTGTTACATCATGTGGACGGTCAGGTGTTTTGTGCATCATTTACCTGGAGAAGAGATGGTGCCAGGATGCGCTATGGAATGAAGACAAGCTGACGGAGGCCAGCATCCATGTGGATGTTACTCTGACAGGTGCCACCTACCTAAACATTGCCGCAAACCAAGTACATCCCTTGATGGCAATAGTATTCCACAATGGCAGTGGCCTCACTGAGCAGGATAGGATGCCCAGTCACACAGCAAAAATCATTTAGTAATGGTTTGGAGAACATGATTGACAATTCAAGGTGTTGACTTGACCTCCAAATTCCCCAGATCTCAGTCCAATCGAGCATTTGAGGGGCGTGCTGGACAAACAAGTCTAGTCCAGTCCTTTTATATTGCAGTTGAAATTGCAGTGTTATTTGACGGATTTAGTAATCTTGAAACAATACAGTTTTCCCACAGTTTGGTATGTTTCATGGTCCCACAGTAATGGTATGGTTTAGGTATCTTTATATTTAAGAAGAAAATAAAAACACATCACCCTGTAATATAATAATGAACTCTTTATTTTTCCATATAACAACACTCCATTCAGAAAAATGCCAGCATGACTAATGAGGCCTAGTTTATGTGTCTGCTTTATGAAATCAAGGACAGAGAAACATTTAAATTAAAAGTCCTTCTTTGATAACCTGTAGTTGTTTTGTCTATTCTATTTTAAATGAACAGTGTACCTAGTATGTACAGTACCTCTACAGGCAATATTGTATTAATTTTTGGAAGAAAACTTTTGGAATACCAAATACTTTATCTTCATAAAGAAAAATAATTTTATTTGATGAGAACATATACAAAGTTAAGCATATCACTATTAAAAAGCAAACACAGGAAATCGCATCACGGTAAGCGTAGATAGATAATCAATATTACAAACTCCACGACCCAAGAGAGTTCAGAATGACGCACATAAAGGGGCCAAAAAACTGCATTGTGGTCATTGGTTGAGTAGTTTTAATAAAGCAGATGGCAATTCTTTAAAAATGAAATACACTCCTTATAGACAGCAACTATCAGTTTAATGCTAGCAGTGGCACAGACAAGGACACCAACAGTTTACATGACACTCACAGTTACACGCAAATGAAACGCACTCATTCCACAGCAAACATTACACAGTTATGACATTTACGATGAACATAAATACACTGATATTAATACACAGATACACTGATATTATGCAGTACAAAGCAGGTGTCCTGCTGACCAGCCCCACGGCACCACACTATGTCAGCCAATTGTCCACAGCGGGTGGGATCAGCGCACATACAACCTCGTATTGCTGAAACGACGTCGATTACATTTGAAGTACGCGGCTGCCTATAGCCAGCGGGCAGATCATTGCTGTTGTATAATGACATTTAAATTGTAGCCCTCAAAAATAAGACAACCCCAGTTTTTTTTGGGGGGGGGGGGGGGGGGACATGACACTGTCTCATGTTTGCACCAGTTCATATAGGAAAATGACAGGCATATCGTAATACCGCAGTTCACATGTGTGTATTGCCCCGTTGGGCGTGTACCAAAAGCTTCGATAATACACCGTGTACCGTTACACCCCTGGAATTTAGTGTAATTCCACATCTAAATGCCATGACGTCTGATACATTGTTAAATGTTACTACATCCACCTTCCATAACTACTTATACAGTGCAGGTCCTCATGACAGCCTGGATGGGCAGAGACTCACACACTGTGAGCATTTTAATAGTATCAGTGCACCTAAGTAACTTTTTCAGACATTGGGGAAACTCATGTAAACAGGGAGGCTGGGACTCAAACCCATGGACTCTGGTGTGAGGCCACAGTTACCCACCCACTAAGCCTCCAGGATAGGACAATGTTTCACCTCTATCCCTGTGGGTTTCCACAAATGGCCCAAAAATATGCAGTTAGTCGAACTGGCACCCATAAGTTGCCCATTCTGTGTGTGAGAATGTGCCGTGCGATGGACTGGCATCCCATCCTGGGTGCAGACTCACTCTGATGCTGTATTGGATAGAGGTTATGGAGCCTGTGGGGGTGAATCACTCCGTGGAGGATGCATCAACCTGTTCCTTCACAACTTTCTCCAACAGTTCCCTTGACTCCCTCAACACATATGTCAGGATCCTATTTGTGGACATCAGCTCAGCCTTCTATAATATTGCTCCATCGCTTTTCCGCTGCAAGCTGGTCCCCCCAGCATCTGTCTGTTCTTTCGACACCAACTCAAGAAGCTCAACATCCTGCAATGCATCCTACTGAACTTCTACTTTGCCTTCACTGAGAGTGCTGTGATGTCCTCCATCCAGGGGCGCCGCTAAGGGGGGGAAAGTTGGGACAATTCTAAGGGCCCACGCCCTTTAGGGCCCCCCAGAGATCTGCTTTATTAATAATAAGTTACCGTAGGGGGGCCCAACCTCATATTTTGTCATAGGGCCCAAAATTGCTAGCGGCGCCCCTGCCTCCATCACTAGCCGCTTGCCTGCTGTCTCCACTCTCTCCAAGACCAGGTTACAACAAGTGGTCCGCTCAGCTGAGAAAATCTCAGGCATCACGATCTGGACCTCGCAAACATCTCCAAAACTTCTCTCCTGCAGTCATGCTGCTCCTAAATAATCTCACCTAGTACCTCAGAAATCCCGCCGCCCAGGCAACATTCACTCAACCAGGGACCATTTGCTTTTTCCTTTGATGGACTTTTTAACCCCCATGTTCAAACACCTCTATTGGCTTAATTTGTACTTCAACATTGACCAACTGTGTTTTTTTTCTTCTGATGTTATTATCTGAAGATGTCTTGCAGAGTGTGCTCCATTAATGTTGTGTGCTCTGTTAATCTTGTTGTTTTCTGTTAATCTGTAATATCTATTGTATTTAATTTTTCACATACTGGTTATGTCTTGTGAAATGTTTCTCCGGAAGTGTTGTAATTTTTGCCCTGTACTTCATGTTTGGCACCAGACTATAAACAATTCTGCTTTGTCCTTATACACTGCTAATAAAGTGAGTTCTGAGTTCTGAATGAATGATTGAATAAATACTCGCCTTTGGAAAATGCAGTGGCATTTTAAAAATGAATTTGCCTTACATTCCCTCATTACCCCTCTTTCATTTACGGTCCATTCGGTTCATTAATCCATCATTTACTATTCCAGTAGGACCCACTGGAAGAGGGACTGTCTGTGTTCCCCATCCAAGCAACACAGCAGACCTCTCCATATGAGTCTCAGTCTATCCATACAACCAAATAATAAAGAACATAATTGTATATTAACATGGGAATCAAACTGCAAGTGTCTTCATTTTGCGTCATTGATCATTATTAATACTAAACAGACAATCTACATGTTAAGGCAACACAAATGCTCTTTTCTCAGTTTTATAAAACAAAATGCATGGTTACAAATTAGAGACATTTTCATGCTCTTACCTGAAGAATGAGAACCCTGTAAAAATTATCTTCAGAGAAAAGGAGAATCACTCAGTGATTATTCCATTGCTAACACTGATTCCAGTAAAACATGTGATTGACTCATTTATACTGATATGTATTTTGCCAAACAGGTAATGCCATTTAAATACTTTGGAAGAGCTGAATCATTACAAAACATAATTAAATGTGATGACTGTTATTAGTGTGTCTATTCAGTGCTGTGTCACAAGAAGCTTTTCTTTGACATCCAAACAACTGAAGAAGTGTTTAGTGCCCCTGAGCAAAGACCTTGAGGCTTGCAGTCCTGCACGTCCCAAGTAAATATTTAGTCTCCTTATCAAAAGCTTCTGCAAAGTTTCCTCTGTGGCCAAGAGGACACAGACTAAACAGAGAGCATAAATCATTTATAAAGAGTCTCTGTGTGAATCAGATGACAGTGCCGGAACTGAGAAAGAAGGAGAGTTGTCCGTGACCTTCCAGACAGGTGACAGAGAGCTCCTCAGCCCACTCACAGACCTCAAAGCCATCTCATTCGCTTCCAGATGAAACTCTATGGATCTTCTTCTGTGTCTGTAAGATGGGAACCCACACTGGTGTTTTGTGATTGAAGGCTCAGGTTTTGTGGGTGTAATAATCTGTGAGAAACTAATATACTGTGGGAGGTCAAATGACAGTCAGAGGCTGCCCAGTCAAGCTGACCTCACACGGTACGATCTGTGACTCCCTGTGGCAGATCACACTTACAAAATCAACCTTCTAGAGCTTTCACGCCTCTTCTCACTATTCTAGTCTGTTGTGGCAGAGTAATGAGTGGATCACTTGTTTAACTGTTTAACCCATATCGTGTTGAATGCATAGGTTTCATCGCCGAATAGAAATGCAGGCATACAACTAGCTATGAAGAGTTATATCTAATTTTTACACTTGACTGTGCTACTCAAGTACGTTCGTCATTAGAAATGCAGGTCTCTAAATAAGAGCATAAGGTACATCACTTTCCAACATGCTTTTAGCTCTTTGATGAGTATAGTCCTGTGACTTTATATCAAAACTCCCAGAATTCCTCTTGAGGATGGGATGGTCAGTCATAGAATAGCTAGTGTCGCCTTGCTTTTGATATGGAAATTGTGGGGCAAATTAATGCTTTTTTTTTAGCAGTAAATAAGTGTGTTGTTTTGATGGGAAACACTAATGCTTAAGGTATATTGCAGCCCATTTCATGCAGAAAAAAGAAAGCACTTAAATCCTGTGAATATGGTAAGTGTATTTAAAGGGATCAGTACATAGAAATGACTAAATAATTACATCATAAATAATCACAGAGCACAAGCTGCGCATTATTAATGCTTTTATTTTTCTGGGGGATTTTGAAAAGGGTAAGTACATAACTGGAAACCAGTGTGAGAATAAGACTGAAACTAAATGAGAAGTCTAATTCTTATTTATTACGTGGAATACATAAATACTCTTGTAAGATTTCTTAAGGTGGGGGGCATAAGAGGGGTCATATGTAATCCACATGTGCCAACCTTATCATTAGCCAATAATATGTTTTGAACCAGTGACAGGGAGGGGGCACTCTGGGGGCCAATCACCACCTATGGCCTGGTCCTGTGCATACCTTGGCTAATACTTCAGATTCATTGGTTTCACACAGCCACTCATCCAGGGGTGGATTCATGCATAGGCTGTTCTAGGCTTTACCCTAGGGCAAACATCACCCCCCCCCCCCCCCAGGGGAAATGGGATGGTTAGTTAAATCCACAACGCCTGAATGTCCACGCTGATGCCAGACTAGGCCCTCTGTTAAGTTAATTTATGTCTACACTCATCCACTTTAGCGTCACAGTGATCATTTAACTACCTTGCATGGATTGGGCATGGAGAGTTTGTACCAGACAGAATGCCATTCGAGACACACTTTAGGGACTGCATTTCGCTGTAGCAGTGCACTTCAGATTGTGAACGCTGGAGGAACACACAAAAACAGCAGTGGAAATGAACCCACAACCTAAAGGTGCAAGGCTACACCAATGCTGAGCCACAACACAGTCCGTCAGCTAAAAATTACTATTTTTAAAGCACTGGCAATTTATACCATCAGTATACTGTATATCTACCTCAATCCAATCATCTACAGATATCCAGTCAATGTATATTACAGAAATAGTGCTTCTGTTACATTTTAGGAAGATATTAAATCAAAAGTGACACATTTCATAATGTTTTAGCGACACCTATATGCAAAAAACGCATATTTATCTAATTTCCAAAATTTCCTCCCCCCCCCCCAGTTCAGGTTTGCCCTTTGTTATATTACTTACTTATTTACTTACAGATTCATGTCTGCTTGACAGGGGGCTCCTGACAGGCCCACAAAGGCTCATTAGCTGCTGACAGCTATCTGGATAACTAGCATAGCAGTGCCCTGCAGACACACAGCACATAATAGAGGAACGCGAGCCTGCTGTACGCAATTCTGCATAAAGGATGGGGAGACAGATAGGAAAATATATTCTGATTTGTACTTTGGTGTTCCAACAGATAAAACAGGCACAGCACAAGATATTATTGATCCCAGTATTTATATCTACACGGAAGATCAACAATTTTACTCTATTTTAGCTAGATTTAAATTACACTGCTGTCAGTGTCAGTCGTGTCAGACTATACTTCCTCTCTCTCGCCTTTGACAGGATGCCATCTGCATCCAGGGAGAACATCTACAGAGCATGAATTACACTGCCATACCTGTAAATGTCTTAATATTTATACATTTAAGGAAATGGGAAGAGGTGGATGTTTTGAGTAAGGTGTGAGGATAGGAGGTGAATGTAATACACTGGAGGAAAAATCAGTTTGTTGTAAATGAGATAGGGAGCAATGGAATTGCTTAAGTTTAATGAACCATGTGTATTGTCCGTTAGATAAACTGGCCGGCTGTAAGGTCGATCATTATTTATCTACTGAGCTGTCGCACATACGGCACACAAATCATATGTCCTCTGAAGTCCACTGTTTCTGCTATTCTTATTATTGCTTCACAGTGTCGTATAGACTTGAAAATACTGAAAATAAAATCATTTTAAAGGAACTTTATCACTGATGCTACATTATTAACAGCATCGGTAACATATCACTGTAATATACCGCATGCATTTATTGCATTATTATTTTGTAATGTATACAGGTGCATGTTTCCTTATCAATTACGCACTTCACTACTTTGCAACATATATGTTCAATTTTAAAAGAAATACAGCACGTATATGTGAACTGTTGACAGTTTCCTGCCGCTGTTACAAACATAATATCTCCTTTTTATAACTGGGGACATTAACACGATATGTAGAACAGGAAGCTTTAGCGAATATCAGAAATGAAGTAAACGTGTTTTCCTGATAGACTAGGGTTAAATAACCCAGGGTGATATTAAATGGAAGTGTAATTTCTCACCAAGTTAGAGTAAATTACATTTAAAGATTTTGAGTTAATTATTAAGGAGAATTTTACCTTCAGTGATTTACCTTCAGTCTACATATAACAGCAATATAAGAGTGATGGAATGTCCTCTGCTAGTTACTAATAAATGAGCATGAATGGAGAGCCTCGTTAACCATTCTCGTTTACTATCCCACTAAATAGTATTCGCTAACTTGGTAAACTTTTATTCCACCAAATACAGTTTTTTAAAATATATTTTAATATGTGAATAGGTTTTGTGTTCTAAACCTCACATTACTTGTTTATTATAGTATTTTACAATCAAACATTAAGTTAAGATTAATAACTTCCTGTAAAATGCTAAAATGTGCAGTTACTCATTCAAACGCGACATTAAAGCTTTTCTTTTCGACAACGCTCGTTTGTGCAAATACAGTCGCCTCCAGTCACAAGAAGCGATTCATTTACTTGAATAATATTTTTGACACTTTGTTGAAGTCATTCTGCTTCAATATTTTTCCTATTTTATATTCTTTTCAGACCTATAATGCGGCAATTAGCTTCATACTCGGCACTGTAACACATGTAAATGAGGACACCAGGACATCGAACCAAACAACAAAAGTAATCAGAAGTCAGCTAATTTTCACTATTCATTGTAGCGATTACGTCAGGGAAGGCGATCCGCGGCAGGGGTGCAGTTTCGAGCACAACACCCATAGTTAGATAACAAGGCGATCAGTTGCAGTTTGACTTAAGACCGACAGATGGCACTAAAGACGAATAAAATCGAAGGATTGCGTCTTTTTTATTGGACAATGCATGTTGTTCTTACCTAATTAGAAACATCTTGCTTTATACTGAAAAATGGACGGTAATCATACCCTTGGTGTTTTCATCGGGAAAGCTGATTTTAAGAATTATTTATTGAGATGTTCTATATGTATTTTTGCACATATGTATATTTTTATTTATATGTATTTCTAATACGTATACAGTATTTAGATCACAACATTTTTAGGTTCTTTTGAGATTGTTGATGATTTATGGGGTGAATATTGTCTAAATGCATACAAATATTAGAATTTAAATGTATTTTTCTGAAATTGGTTTTGATTTTTGTATACAGTAGCTTAGACTACAGTAATGCTCTGTTATCTGACAGCACAAACCGCACATTAAACACCTTACAGCGCATTCAAAATGCAGCAGCCGAGGCAGGAAGTTCGAACACATAACCCCTGTTCGTAGTTCCCTGCACTGGCTTCCTGTTAGGTTCAGGACTGACTTCATAGTTCTCCTACTTACATATAAGGCACTTAAAGGTCTAACACCTGCCTACCTGACAGAAGTAGTTCTAGTTTACAAGCTGCATTGTCCACTCAGATCATAGAATGCAGGTTTCCTTGTCATTCCACATATAAAGTGACAATTGGCAGTAAAGCATTCTGCTACAGGCCCCTATATTGTGGAATGGTTTACCAGCCTATCTTCGGGATGCCGATTCGGTCTCAGTCTTTAAATCTTGACTGAAGACCTATTACTTCAGTTTACCTGCAACCTAAAACACCATAATTATGACTGCTGGTGCTGCTGTACATGTCATTTTTATCTACTATGGTCATCCATTAATGTGTCAGTGCATGTTCTGACCATCCATACTCTCTGCCTTCCCACATGTCCGGATGGTGCCCGGGGTGGGACCTGCTTCATAGACCTGCTTCAGTCCCATGGATGGGTGACATTGTGGATGTGACTTACGAAGTGTTACATTGTGGGTGCAGACTTCAATTAGCACCCTGCACAAGCCGGCATAGAGAATCGAGCCATTGATGGACATTGGCTTGACTTAATGACAGTCTACACCTTTGTTTTTCCTATAATGTTAGAATGTTTGGGGCGGGGCGGGGCGGGGGGGTTGGGTAGCCAGTTGACCTTGGACCCCCAGGGGTTTTTGGTTCCGCTCCTCCGTTGTCATCTGGCTTTCTTTCTTTCATTTTATTTTCTTTCTATTCCCAGTTTTTGTTTAACTCTCTCTCTATAATGTTGTAATGTATCACCACAAACCCCTGTAGAGAGCTTATATATATATATGTTATATACACAACTATAACTCAATATGGTTCAAACAAGGTTTATAACATTCTTTGTCAACAGCTACAAAACAAAACTAGAAAACACACTGGTAGTCCTGTTAAAATGCTCAGCATTTTTAGAGAAAAACAACAGAAAAGTAACTCCTTTATAGACACAGTTCATGTGCACTAAACCCTATAAGTGTGCTATATTTCCAGTGGAAATGAACCAGAGTAAGAGCTGTGACAATGCTGTTAGCATGTGGCTATCATAAAGCCCCAGAGCCTGGAGTATATCTGCACATTAGCAAAAAGTAATTTGTTTCAAGCTGGAACCTCACAATTGTCTTTGTAGTAGTATAGTGGAGTGAAATGCTTTTGCAAGCCGGAAGGTCATTTTGCTAATCAAACTTCCACAAGCAGCCCAGAGAAACATGGCTTCTTAAGGGAAATCAGTCTAAGTTGCTGTAATGTGTGTTTCATGAACATTAGCATTAAGTGTTAAGCGTTAAACCAGATTCTTTGCTGGTTTGAGTAATCCAAGCTACTCATTTACTGAGTGCACCTGTGATGCATGAATACATCTATGTAATACATCTATGTAATAAGTTTTGGACGGAGAAGGATTTGGTGGGCCCTACTGTCTCCAGATTATAACCTTGATGAGGAACAATGTCTGTTTGCATGTACCTTATGTTTTTCCTTATTATATTTGAAACTGATTAAGGGTGTTTGATTGCATTTGATTGCATTTCAAATCAGTTATTCAAGTGGCACACTTTCATCATTTCATCATACACAATATACACTTCATATGTCCGCTCCATAACACAAGCGGTGAATTATAAACTGGAACAGATCACAGAGATCTTCATTTCTTTTCAAGTCAAATGTGCCATAATGCAAGAATGTTGTGTTCCAAAGTATAATACATAATGCGTACTGACAGAAACCAACAAGAAATTTGCAGGTAACAAACAAATTTACTGCACAAGTAACATAGAAACCAAATTATTACTTATTTTTTGCAACCTAAGTAAATACACAAATGGAGTAATCCCTGTATTTTCAATAACAAATTATCCACTGAGGGTTGCGCATATATATAACATACTGCAAAATCATTTACTTGTTTTAAACCAGTTCAACCTGTCGTACTGTTGTGTGTGATTATGTGATTAGGTTTCTGTGCCCCTGATTGGAAGGTTGCTGGTTTGAATCCCGTCCTCAGCTGAATAGACACTTTTCCATTGGGCCCTTGAGCAAGGCTCTTAACCCCCGAATTCCAAAGTACATAATAAAGCATGACTATCACATGATGCTAATACATAGATTATAATACGGCACTTTAAGATATTTCAGACCTTGGATGGCACTTCAATTTCAGCCATTTCTTCTGGCTTGGTGATGCTGCACTCCCCACCTCGACCACTGAGCAGAACCGTCACACGGTCAGACAAATGAAGTTTGGGGCATAGGACAAGGTCGTAAACGAGGGCAGCCATGACACCTCCACACAGAGGCCCCACCCAGTACACCTGAGACCAGAACAGCACGGCTGGGTATTAACAGGCCGCAACGAATAGCTAGCACACATTTACAATTAATTACATAATGCAGGACAACTGGTGCACTGAAGGTCAAAGTGACTGCAAATAAGCAGGAACTGATGATAGCTACTCACTGTTAGATTATGACTTTTGAGAGACTCCGTACATTGTCAAGGATATGTAACTTGATACATAATGCCAGTAGTTTCAATTATTTTTGGTACCCAAAGAGTGGAACCATACATAACGGAACTGGTACTTGCAAAGGGGTCGTATCCTTCCTGGATATACTCTTTGTATTTTTAACCAAAATGGCCATTGTACCATAAACGAGAGTGGAAATGTATCACTGCCCAATTCCTACTCATGTTGAGTTTATAAGTCTTGTAAAACCCAACATCAAACATCAGTAAGCTCTAATGTGACATTCACGGAAATGTAAAATACTGCATGTTGTGTTATACATATGTGCCTGTTTGTTAACAGTCCTTTATTGAAGGGAGAAAGTGACCAATAAATTTCTTTTTATTTTTTCTTTATTTATGGAAAATATCACCTACCCAGTGGTTTTCAAAGTTGCCCGTAACAACAGCTGGACCAAAGGAACGGGCAGGATTTATACCACAACCTGTGTAGCTGACCTGGGGAAGGAGCGAAACAGGAAGGTCACAACCTCAGCTACCTGCCTGAAATAAGGTCACTGTGTAGAAGTGTACTTGCGTTATGCTATGAACTACAGTGGATTGATTTTGCATTGTACTGATTGTTGGAAAATTAGACTGATGATGTAAGCCTGGTGTAATATTTGGCCAATATCAACAAGCTAATATTACTCTCTGCGGGTCTCTAACACACGTACTGCAGCCAGGTGTCCGAGGCATACTGAAAGGCCGACCGCCAGCGGGACCACGATCCCCGCGCCAAGCTGCCTCTTATCGGTAGATGCTATGACACACAGGACCAGCTGGAAGGTGGCCAGTAGCTCAATGCCAATGCCTTGGGTTGGGGTGATTCTGTTTAGCTGCAAAAAAGGAAACAGTAAATTATTTACTAGGCCAGAACATAATGGGTTTCTGATACTTCTCCTTGGTTTTCAGAGTACAGTGGTTATCACATTAGCTGAGAGGAAACACGATTCCATTTGGGGCAGTGGCCGGCTATGTGGTTTAGGCCTGTTTCATGGCCAGCAGTGATCCAATCACATTGGGGCCCTTGGGCGAGGCACTTAACCCCAAATCTGCTCCAGGGGTGCTGTTTAAATGGCCTGTGCGCTAACCACAAACCTTGCTCTCACCTGTATATGTGTCTCACTAGAAAGCAAGATGATAAGCGAAAACTTATTTCATTTTAATCTGATGCAGATACGTACTTTGAAGATTAATATTCCCCAGCATAGTGCCAACAACATGAAATGTCCTTTATGAGAGTCATTCAGTTTATAATGCATAAGAAATGTAGAATTTAAGGTTCTAATTTGACACCTGTCTAAAAACAAACCACCGTAAGTCAGAAACTGATTCATTTGTTTCTTCTTCTAGCCAATAAAAATCTGCCATTTGAATAAAGTGGAAAGCTGCCATACTCACGGTGTTGACGGCCAGTCCGCTGACGTTGCTGGGTCTAACTCCGTAAACAACGCCACTGGCCACGGTCGCCCCCAGCATCTGTGCCAGGATGTACATCACGGCCCTCAGGATGCTTATCTGGCAGCTCGTTAGCAGCCCCAAGGTGACAGCCGGATTCAGGTGGGCGCCGCTCACATGGCCCAGGCTCTGGTTTAAGGTTGCTATAGCCAGGCCGAAAGAGAGGGCCACCTTGACCTCCTGGTCAGGACCATCTTTGTTTTGGTTTCCTATGGCAGCAGCAATGCTGAGGAATATGAACAGGGTCATACCCAGCAGCTCGGCAAAGACAGCCCTCCAGAACGTCTTACTCCGCAGCTCTTTACTCATGACTGTGTCCTTGGGAGTTCCCTCCACTGTCTCTAGTGAGTAATCCTCTCGAGGAGAATTTATATACCGGAGGGTGCAATAGGGGGGGGGGAGTGTCTTAAAAAAGGAAAGAAGTAAAAACACAGGGTATCATACTGTACTCATAAGTCACTGGGCAGAACAACTTATATGGTAACTAATAATACTTAGGGCAGCCACTGACCTCTGCATATGATGGGGTTTAAAGAAAACTTAAATCATATGAGTTGGGAGAGCGAGCGAAAGGGTGGGTGGGTAGGTAGGTTGGTTTACACAGCACAAACACATTTACACATTATAGGCAGTTTTTTTGAAAGATTTTCACAGGGCAACAGCACATAGAATGGAGATTTTCCATTCAAAGTCAATTAAAACGAAAAACTTTAGAACTTCTGTTCATGGCAGGATTTGAGGTGAAATAAGATTTGACTGGCCTGCAGAAATGACATTTATAATATACAGGTAGCCAAGACCAGGAACAAAGTCAACGAGATGCAGAAATTAGGACGAATAGCTCTGGTGAATAAAGGTACTGACAGAAGGTTTGTAAAAACCACAGAACAATTTTCATCAAAATTCATTGTTTTTTTTTTTTGCTAAGGCAAACAATGAAGGAAACATTTTACATTTATGAAATTAAAAAACCAACACATTGCATTGTAGTTATGCATAAAAGAATATGGAAATTCCAAAATTTCAATGGTTATATTGTATAGCTGTTCAGTTGAAATTTAATCCAAACATAATAAATTTTATCAAATGGCACAGGAGTAATTTGTCCATGGAGCACAAGAGCAGCACTTGGGACATCCCAAACGTAACAACCATACTTAGAGATGCCAGTGGTCCTTAACAGCTTAGCTGCTATCTTGAAAACAAACCATTTGGAAAATGGGACACAACGGGGTTGCATGGTAGTAGGTTTCAGATGATGAGATTAAGGCAATGCCACTGGAAAAATGGCAAAGCATAAACATAATTTAAGTCTTTAAAATTTTCCAATTACACCGGTGGCAGCTTGGAGTTTAATTCAGCAGAAAATTATAGTATAGGTTCTGTCTCATTCCAGTCGACAACGGCATCCTTCCATCTAAGGGCAGAAATAGCTTCTGGTTAAAATTCACCTTGCTCATCTTTTGGCAAAAAACAATCTCTTAGTCATATAAGTCTTAAAAAAAACAACTGTGAGTATATACAAAAATAAAGTGAGTATATAAAAAAAACAGTCAATTATCTTCAATCAACTGTGCTTGACCATTTTTTAAGTGATATCAGATTTTCTTGATTTATTGAGATCTTTAATGATCAACAAAGATATTTAGACTTTACTAACACAATAACATATGCAAAGTCTTAAAGTCATGAAATGATAAAGTGTGAAAATGCCTGCGCTGTGGGTTGGGTTAGTAAGGAGCGTTAAAAAGGGTTAGGGATAGGGTTAGGGTTAGGTTTAGCAGGAGTGGCTTTACTCACTTCGTCCTAATGCAGTGTTCCAGTGGCGGCATTAGATCCACGTCAGCATCTTCAGAGCCACTCCTGGGTGACCCTGTGACTGAAATTTACAGTCCTGTTAATGTCACACGCTTCAGAAGGAATAAGCTATTTATTTAAAAAAAAAGATGACAATTAAGTACAGGATGCTAACTCTAGCTAAAGTGATGAATTGAATGTAGACCTTATCTGTTGCCATGGCTGGATCATAACACACACATTTGGGTAAAAGCAGACCATCAAAAATATATTTTGAGAAGGAAATTTAAGAAAAATCCTCGAACAATGGTAATCTAAAAGCATTATCTCCCACAGTTCCATGGCAGTTGCGAGTTTCATGGTAGTGACATGCTTGTCTTCACTCTTGCAAACTTATTATTTTGTTAAATGCAAGACAAAAGAAACCTGCATCTCTATTCATGCAAGTAGCTACCAATTATGGCAATTATTATCAGACTGTCTTGTCCCTTAATTTATTTATTCAATTTCATAGAGACCACTTGCTTTGACTGGATTATCTTCTTATTCACGAAAACCATTCCTTTGTGGCCTTGTGATCTGCCTATCTTTTATTTTATTGCCCCATATCTTGTTCCAACATTCTCGTTCCAGTTAAGGATAAGCCCAAAATGACTATAAATCAAGGTATAATGCAGTTATTCAGAATAAAAACATGATTCATCCTTACAGATGGTAAGCCGGATTTCTTCCTGCTGATTGGCTAGGCCATCATAGTAGTACAGATCAAACTTCCTCTCCATGGTCGAGTCAGTTATCAGTTCCTTCCGTGTACAGAAAAGCACGCTGAAGTGGCTTTCACTACATACCACCCAGATGGGGAATCTGGGAGTCTTCAGGTAAGTCCCAACCTGGAGGAATGGTTAATCTGGTGGTAAAGTCTGCAAGGAGGGCATTCCATTGTAAAGTGGCCAATTGCTATTTTACTGGCTTGCATTTACAAAGATGTGGAGCGTCAATCTTTACAAGGCTACATAACATAAGTGCATTCAACCAGCAGAAGACACTGCCTTTTAATTATATATTTTGAAAATATATAACTGTTATATGAAAGTAGATTCTGGGTGATTCAACAGGACATTCATTAACAACTAGATTTCATCTCAGGATGTTAGTGAGAATTGATTTTTGCATTTAATAGGTCACCACACTTTATACAATAGAAATCGATTATATAACCTAAAACTCTCACTTAGTGTCACCTGCACATATCTGATGCCACATTCAGTGCATCATGGGACCTAAACCAAGACGACAGCCATCCTATAGACTGTGTGGTATCGTGATATGCATGTGGGTTTTCCTTGATATATAATATCCATAAGAATGGCCTGCTAAACAGAAATGCAATTGCACATGTCTATTGTACCACTGCTGCAAACCCTGTTCTGGCATTTGCACTCGGTGCACTGCTTACCTTGCAGATGTTGTAATGCTCGAACAAAGACAGAAACCCAATGTCACAAGGTTCTTTAATTCCCTTCAGAATGGTCGTGTTTCCATTACCGGAGTCAAGTTCGAAATTATCATCAAATACGTTAGAAACAGCTTCTCCGCAAAGCAGGAGATTGACGAGCTCCTGTGAGAACAAACAATGCAGAAAACATCGTTCTGTGTCCTTCATGCCAAAACAGAAATCAATAATGCATTGTGCAGCTGCTTATAATCATTAAAAAGAGAAGAGTTACAAAACAAATATCAAATAATCAATGTACTGATATTTTTAAAAATGGCAAATTCCACAGGCCACAGGTATCCTTCTGATAAGACATAGAGAGAGCAGCAGTTATGGTGGTTTAGCACAGCTTCCTCATACCTCCAGAGTTGGGGGTTCAAATCCCACTTAAGCTTTGAATGTGTGCACTGATGCCCTTCTGTGTGTGTTTCTCCTTAGTAAGGCAGCTTCCTCCCACAGCCCAATGACATGCAGTTATGCTAAATAGCAACTCTAACTTGTGTGTGTCTGCATGTGACCAGCAATGGACTGGCAGCCTGTCCAGAGTATACCTCACACTCAAACAATCTGAGACTCTAGCTAAGGTTGATCTCAACATGGAGAAATATCACAGTAGTAATGACAGGACAGGTGTATCAATTTGATGCTTTACGAGTTTTTAGTCCATTTCCTTCTAAATTCTAACCTTCAACTGGGGGTTTTGAATTGATGGCCTTACCAGATTTTCAAGCTGACATAACCATGTTTTGGACTACGGGAAGGAAAGCTGAGTACTGGGAGATAAACCCAGGCAGATTCATGATTGTGAAAATGCAGCTCTGGGCCGAAATCCAATCCACCACTGTGTAGTAACAGTCCTAATCACTAAGCCACCATACTGTCCTAAATAAAACAATGACTTATAAATCTGAAATGAAATTGTAATTTGAAATCTCACAGTTATCTTTACAAAAGTACCCAATGTACTGACATGCAGGCACGTAGCCACATAGTATAATTACAGGTGTGAACCCCTCCCAACCAGACATGTGGCTAGGTAGAAAAATAGAGATCCCCTCTTGAAATTTCCCTCCCACCTCCAAATTCATTTCATTCTACAGGCATGTGTGCAGTATGTGTGACAGCTGTGCAGTCAGAATATTTCCTGTGATAGGTTTTTCAAAATTTCAGACTATCACAATCATTAGATAGTAGATTGTAAGAAAGAGATCTTGACTTCTGTAAGTACTACTCCTGTTGACCGTTAATGCTACAAGTGTTTACATCAAAACAAACCTGTGTACAGTAGCCATGAGCTCCGATGAGGGTGTTGGTGAGCATGTCAAAATCCGCTCTGACGCTAAAAACAAAACGTGACACTCAAAATCCAGGCCAGGTAAGCATTTGCTCAGCAAAGGTTAAACAAACAAGCACTGATGGTCTCCTGGCCAGCTCTGTATCTAAATATATCACATATACTATTTAAAAGGCATGGATGTGGGATCATTCTATAATACAGAATATCAAGGAAAGCTACTTTATAGCCTAGCAGAAAAGCTGTAGGATTGGAAACCATTATGTTTGCACACATTAAGACAAAATTCTTTCGACTGTTTCTATTTATAGGTGCTTACAATATATAACAGGATGCAAACCCCCGACCATGGGGAGTGTGAGGCAACAGCCCCACCCACTGAGCCGCTGTGCTGCCCCCAACATTTATCCTAAAAGGTGGGATTTTGGCAATTCTCAGGTCTCTTAAAATATAAAACATTCTACTTACATTTCAACAGATCTGGAAAGAATGGCTGATACAGTAAGCAAAACGCATCCATAGGGGCCAGACTCAAACTGAAAGAAAATCATTTTGCATTATTTAGTCATATAGCTATTTACAAATGCAGATAATAGTATTAGCACTAAACAACAGCCACAAAGATTCAGACTTACAGTAACAACTAGAGAGAGAGAAAGGCTTTTCTAGATTATCATTCAATTCAGTTCCATAAAAATATTAAAATTACAGTGGTACCTCAGAACTCGAACTTAATCCGTTCAGAACTCCGGATCGAATCCTAAAAAGTTTGAGTTCTGATCGAATTTTCCCCATAAGAAATAATGGAAGACCAATTAATTGGTTCCCGGCCCCAAACAATTACACCTAAATATGTTTTGTTTTTTCATTTAAATACAAAATGAACTGGATAAAACAAGAAGGGCATATACGGTACTAAACACATCTAAGCACATTTAACAAAACAGTAATTTGTAAAGTAAGAAAATAAATGCATACAAACAATGTGTAAAGTAAAAAAAAAACAATGTTCGATCGTCCGCTCCTTCCGTGTGCCAGGCCCCCTAGTTAACCTCATGTGGAATCCCCGTGTGATCAGCTGTTTCTGGTTGTTGTCATTAGTCCTCTTTACTTAGTCCGCGTTTCAGTTTGTTTCCCCAGTCCGGTTATTGTATTGTCCGTCTGCGTTTTGCCTGCCTTACCTGTAATTAAACCCCGTATTCCCCGATACCCTGACGTCTGCGCCTTTGTCTCCGTTCCGTCCCCGCTCGACAAAACATTATTATTTTAATTAAATGTATTAATGGTTTATTATTAATATTAAAATAATTAATAAGAAATCTTTATTTTTAAATGTATTTTATTATATAATAATCAGTACTGTTACTGTCTATCATTGTCTAAATGTATTTTTATTGTCTAAATATATGTATTCAGCTAGTGTAAACATGCACGATGCTATCACAGCGAATGCGAGGCTGAGACTGAAGCGTTACCCTTTGTTTCTTCTGAGAGATGTGCCACGTGACTCATTTCAACGCGTACAAGTTATCTTAGGTCGGCGTTCACGGTTTGACTTCTGAGATTCTGATCGAGTTCTAGGTCATTTTGTTCCCGAACTGGTTGGTTCGACTTTTAAGAAATTCGAGTTCTAATGAGTTCAAGAACTAAGGTACCACTGTATTATAAAAAAATAGATACAGAATTTAAAAGATGAATATTTGTAAAAAGATAATAAATGTTTTCCTTTTCTACTTCACCTGTTGTATGTGCTGATCCAGGAATAATTTTAAGTCCTCAAAACTGTTTACATTAATAAATGTTATCTAAAGGAAAATAAGAGACAAGCTATTGAGAATCATCAGCATACAGTACAGTACAAAGTCCCACTTAGTTTTTTTTCCCAATTTATCCTAAAACTGTTTGTTTTGCCCGCAGATCGGAGCTCATTTATGACAAATAGTTAGTGACACTCTAAAAAAAGTCTAAAACCCAGAGGAGTTACAGCAGAAAACATTAGAGAAACATATCTCTTGATAACTGATAGAAAATTACAAGGGTCCAGTACAGAGAGCCACACTGTTTGCTGGAATTAATTAGCATTGTTTAGGTAAATAATTATGGGTGTAAAATAAAATAAGGTATTGGTTTCATTAATGCTTTTTAGTGCAAAAGTATTCCCCACAAACCGGTCTCGACCATCAATACAGATAGCTGCATATCTCTATGTGATCTGAACTTTTTACACCAATCAATGCAATGAAATTCGAAGGGCATTAAGATTAGATCTTGCTTTATCTTAGTCCATGTTAAAGGCAACCTTTTAGTTAATAGACTGACACTGACTGATATGCACAAAAATATATAGCATACACTTAAGCTGGGTAACTAGCCAAGCAGGGTTACTTTAATCCACGCTGCATAGAAGTCAAACAAACAGATTCAATGGGCATGAATGAATTTGAGTAAGGTGTTCCTTAGTTAACTGACTGGAGGAAACTATGAAAACATGAACAGGAAAGGTTAAGTTACGCTACCATTTCCAAAACGCCCTCAGATTTATACTTTCCTGTGGGAATGAACTGGTTTCTTCCTGAAGATCTGTAATGGAGACAAGCACACATTAATCATTTTAATAAGGCTAATATGATATTCGATTTACATTTTTGTAGCACTAGTTAAGACGAACTGACTTTAAATAGTGAATATTTTTTCTTTTCGAAAACATACTTGTACTTACCAAAACTCACCCCATACTAACGGGAATAAGAGTCACTTCATGAAATAAAACTATACTAAAATCTATATATCGCTTTTGTGTATTATATCATCTTAAATTATTGGTAATTTTCTGTACAAAAAGTATGAATTCCATTTAATTATAGCTCCCGCATAGTTCAGTAGTAGCATACACTGCCTGACATTGGATTTATTACTTTTTTGACAGAGAATGTAATGGCAAAGTGCACATGCATGACACATACACTGCGACAGTCGCTCGTCTCCCCTTCCCTGCTCTCCACAGGATGTCAGCTATAGCCAGAAGAAGATTCCTGCTACGGGTCGCATTGGAAGGATGCAGCCTCCTGTTGAAGGAAAATTCGTATTTTTAGATATTCCAGCTCCACTTCACCTTTGTCTTCTTAACACATGACTGTTCAAATATGGATCTCGGCTTTAAGTAACAGGACACCTATTTTCTTTTTGCTAATGGACCGAAACACCACAACTGTTTATATGATGCTAAGGTTTCTAAGCTTGGATTGGGGTACATGCTCATTGAAACGCAACAAACTGAGGAAAAGCACAGGAGACTGCCGTCTGGGAAAATCACACACTTACTGATAGCCTAAGTCATCTTTCGTGTCCTCAAACAAAAGCTTCTGCAGAACACAGGCCTGAACGGAAGCCAGCACGCCACAAGGACCGCCCTGGAAAAGAGAGACACGTATCACAAGCGTTCCTTCACAGAACTGCAAGACTTCCAGCAATTTGCAGACCTGCTGAATTACTAACGTGTTTAAATGAAGTAGAAAAGACAAGAATTCCCCTCTACATTATAATGGTGGCTTTTTTTAACAAAATTCAAGATAGCTAGTGTAGGAAGTCCTGAGATACATGAGTGCACTTAGTTTTCCTCACCACTTGCATTAAAACAGAGGGAGACTGTGGCTACTTTGCATATCTTAATATATTTGGCAGCTCATCATTTGAATGCTTGTGCGCAGTGATTAATCGCGGCTACGTACATAGCACTCCAGTGTAAATACTGTGTGTCACTAGGTATGGTAAAGCCTTTCAAAAGGTCAGCTCCTCTACACCCATGCATAAAGGTTGGTGAAGTTGAATCCTAAAATTATAAATTAAATAACTGTGAATTCTATGCACCAGTGTACAACTGTTGTACATCACTAATCATATATAATAGCAATACACTGTACTATGCTACAGCGCATCAAATTTGTCGTACTTAATATTGGCTGGAATATTTCAACTAACAGTAACAGAATATCCTCAGCTGCCAAGGCTTCTGCTATAGGCTGCATAAGAGTTGCAGTGTGACCTACTACAGATGAGTGTGTTAGAAAAAAAGAGGGTGTACTGCCTAAGCACAATAAATGATTAGAAATAAATAATACATTTCGTTTGACCATGTTAGCTGAAACATTAGGGGGCGCACTGCATCCACGTTTGCTCTCAGAACACCATTAGTGCATCAGGGCCTGAGCTCAATGGTCCACACCATTTCCAATGCCATCTGAGGATTTGCTGAGCTGGCTGGTATTGGATTCCTACACCCAAGTATCAGCCATTATCGTGGTGAAATAATCCAGATGGGTGCACAACTAGCATAAAGAGAAGCGAATGATGTTCATATATCCTGCAACATTTAAGTGCCACTCCGCTTTCATCAACAACTCGGGTGTGTGCCATGAAAACACACCACACTACCTGCCACCAGCCTGCAATGCTGACCAATGTTTCATATGGTTCTCCCCATACCCCATTCCTCCCATGAGCTGGCAACAACAGAACAGGCTTCATCACTAAAGGCAATGTTTCTTCCATACCTTCACTGGTCAAAATTTACATTCTTCAACTCATTGTAACTGTAGTTTCCTGTTTTTCCTGCTTGATATATGGTATATCTCAGACCTTAAAAATCATTCTTTAATCTGTCTCCTCCCCCTTCATCTACAGTGACTGAAGTGCATTTAAGAGACTAAATCAATCAGGAATCAGAGCCTTCACCTGGACTCATCTGGTAACTGTTTCAAGGAAAGGGCAGGCTTTTCTAAAAGTTGTGTTACGCTCAATGTATTCTAAAAACACTAAATTTGAAACGCATCCTATCATATAGTTATTTACTTTTTTATTTTAGAATTAGGCACTATGCACTAATATATCATTCAGACAGAAATGTAGTTGTAGGAAAAAGAATTAACTAATAAAAATAATTTCCAACAAGACAAGACATAGTTTAACTGTATTTTGAGAGAATGAACAGAAATATTAAAAATTAAAATGGATGACTTCGTCCATTAACTTGAGCTCAGGGATAGAGCTGAAATAATAATGAAAAGTGAATATTAAAAAGACATAACATTCTGAAATGAATGACTTACTTTTTTCTGTACAATCCCATATCTAAGATCAGGTAGATCTGAAAATATGAAACTCTGAGCTTTCCATTCTTCATTGAAACAGCTCATCTTGGAACCAAAAAGAAGCTCCTTTAAGGCCTATAGTGGATCAATAGACAAATGCACCATTATTTATAAATATATGCGTACTCTATAGATGAAAGTCCGTTAAACTTTATCCATTGATAATGTATAGCCTCTACACTTACGATAGCCATTTTCTGATCTATGGGATGCAAGTCAGCCTTTGTGCAAAGACCAGAAGAAGCGACAGGGCCAGTAGACAGATTATGAAGGTCATCTTCATAATTAAAATCATCTGCAAAAGCACAGGACATCTAATCAAATCATGTGACAGTAACATGACATAATATTTTAGTATTTAAGATAAAACATCTTTTACAAAAATTGCAAGCAACAAACAATTTACTTTCTATAAAGGTGGCAGCTGAAGGATTCATTTTATTGTTAACTGGCATTAATAGGTAATTGACAATACATAAAATATTACTACTGAATGTTTGACTAGTGGTGGAATACAAGAACTATCCTAAAATTGTACAGCAATTCCCAAGGAAAATGGAAAACTCCAAAACTGAAGAGAGAAAAAAAAATCATTGAATACCCAGTGTCATATCAGCTTGGAGATGAAGACTGGGTCCTTTGGAATTGGTGGCTGATTTTTTTCTTAAAAGAAAGGACAAAAGATTTAATTGCAGAATGCCACATTCCTAATTTAATCTATCTTGTAATGATAAAACACTGGTTTTTCACTATTTTGCCACAAGTAATTCTCTTGAATCTCCTCTTTTGTTTTAATATCCATACTGAATATAACATAAGATAAACAATAATGAATTCAAATTTTGTTCATCCATGTAATGAAAAAAATTGAATAACCATATCATTCAGATAGCAGAAACGTTCATTTGTAAGTTATGTTGATTTTCCCACAAAAAAGAAACCATATAAGGAATTTAGTTCAAATTAAATTTCAAAGCAATATTATAGGAAAAAAATAGCAAACTGCTATCAAGGCAACATAAAAAGACTTACTTTTTATCCTGGCGTCTGTTCACTTCCGGTCTGTCACTTCTGTCCCCGTTCTTGTCATCCATCTTTAATCTTTCAGAACTGTCTAATCTTTCAAAACTGCCTCTGATGTCCATGTGGTCGCCCAGCAGAATGGAAGGTTTTACATTTTCTTGAACGCATTCTTGTTTTTGACATTCTGCTCCCAAAGCAAGCTGGCCTGGACTTTCCCTCCTTTCTGTACGGTTTGACTGAGCACTTAATGTCATTATATCAAATCTGCTGCCTTCATCTTTTGCCCCAGGAACACTGGAACCACAGAACTTGCGAGTCTCTCTTTTTTTGTGACATTCCTATTGGGGGGGGGGGGGGTTACTTACACATAAGTTTAAAAAACATGGACAACCAGCGTTTCATACTTTACGGTTTTCAGGTTGCTTACCTGTGCGTAGCTGGCAGTTGGGCCTGACATCATCCCACGCATAATGCGACTGGTTCTCCCTTTCCGTACGTCAGTGATGTCATTCTTTGAGGGTGCAGTCTTACAGCTAACATTGCAGTTTTCTTGACTAAATGGCACTGGGTGGCATATTTGGTCACTTTCTGACATGAAACTGGAGTCCAGGGAAGGATTCTGTTGCTTTGTGTGGTAAGTCTCCGATGTTTGACTTAAAAGGCCTTTATGCTGTGGGAAATTAAGATTATCCCTAAACAATCCAAAAAAGAAGAAAGAAAAATCAATACCAATTCAAATAACATGGCTTTTCTATCAGGGAAAATAACTGATGAAAATATCTCTATAAATTCATACAACACTACATTATTAACATAATTAGAATGTTTAAACTATATATCGGGGGTCTCCAACCCCAGCCCTGCACATTTTTGGGTGTCTCCTCATTTAACACACCTGATTGTACTTCTCTGCTAAATAGCCCCCATTTCTTCAGTTGAATCAGATGTGGTGGAACATGGAGAGAACTAAGCTGAGCAGGACTGGAGCTGGACACCCCTGCTATATACCACAATGTACAAAATAACTGAAATAACTATTGTAATTGTTGGTATCATATCACATGAGCAGTGTCCTTCCACCAGAGCTATGATACTGTGTTATCTTTATGTTTATCTTACCCTGTTCTCTGTTTGTTTTGTTCATTGTCAGAAGCATCTTTCACTTTGCTGTGTAACATTAGAGTAGGGTTTGACTTTTTCAAAAAAATCTGTTCATCACTGCAGCAATTCACTGCAGAATTATCTCCACTATTCCTGATGCATTCTTTCACAATAATCTCCAACATTGATTTTAGGGGAAATTCCTGCAACTGAAACATTAAAAAAAACAATAAGCTTGAAACATACAGTACATCCACATAACAATATAATGGCAAGATGACCAGAATGTGCTCACAGATCAATGTGCTTTATCATTATTCAATTTTTGTTACTACCTTATTCTTCTTATAAAGGGCTTCAAGGTGCAGAGTATGACGAAGATCTGCCCTGTTATTTATGCTTGAATCAGTCCGGGGAAATTCTTCATCCATGCAGGTTAGAGTCCTTTTAAGACCCTTCAAAAGCATCATGTATTCAAATCAACCTTTACCCTTGAACCTGACTCCATTTTGTAAATTTCCTCTTTTATGTCAACCACGTAAAATAGTAGTAGTGGTAGTAGAAATAATAATAATAATAATAATAATAATAATAATAATTCTTATTGATATTCTTAATCATTAATCACTTATTGTAAGCAAGAGATCAGTGAAAATATCTCTTACATGTAAAGTGATTCAGACAGTAACTGCATAAACAGTTAAAATTTTTACAAGAAACACTACATCTCTGCATGCTTGTCGAAATCCATACAAGATAAATACATATTAGTGAGAAATCTGCCTTTTTTTTTTTCAATTATATGCTTGATGATAAGCTGACCAACATCATTTCCATCATGCTGCCACCCGAAGTTAGCATGACCAGCATATAGCCCAAACACTAAAACAAGACTTTTTTTCGTATTACCAAGAGCTAAGTATTCCCCGTTAAGAGAGCAGTTAGTTAGCATTTACTTCCCACACCGTAGTTAAAAGCCTGTCGTTACCTTCCGGCTGAGATACTCTCTTACTAAGGATGCTGCCACCTCCTCCACGACTTTGGTCATTTTAAAAGTTAATTAAAAAACTGAAGTGCAGAATAAATAGCCAGCCGAGATATAGACATAACTCAAAGTCCCCCTCCGTCACTGGCCGGCAGAAAACGTAGGATGTCCCGCCTTTCCTCGGTAAAACGCTTCCCAGGTCTTGGGGTGTCCGATGGCAGCCGTCGCCGTTTCTATGGAAACACGACACCGTGTTTCATTGGTCCACATTACTGCCCGAACAGAAATGAAGGCTGTGATTGGATTGTTTTTCCAATAGCGTAAGTCTGACGTCAATAAATATGTGTTTATGTGTCGTAGTATTGGGGAGAGGGGAAAAAAAAGCATTGGGGGGATAAAAAGAAAGAATGAAAAATAGCTTTGGGGAGAATGAGACTGCCCGCATCCCATTGGGTGACACCAGTACGGGCTGTGACTGACAGCACGTGATTATACCGTCTTCCGCGGGTTGTAAGGCGTCATTTATCCGCTCACTGCATGTGACAGCATCCTGAAATATCCAAGGCAAGCATCTTTGACAACATTCATAAAAAATTAAAGCTATGGGCTCTTTATTATTTTCAAACCCTTCGGTATTCCTGACTGGCGCTGTTGTCATTTGTCCTGACAGCTGCTTTGCTAAAATCAGTGGATGATCGTTATATTCGAATGTCTGCAGCTCAATGCGTGTAACAGCCTCTGTATTGTATAAGCCTTTGTTACATAAAAAAGCAAGAATGCATTAAATTAATGTAGCTAATTTTAAATTTGCTTATTCTTTCGTTTTCTGTGCATTTAAACGGACAGCTGGGCAAAGGCGGGAGTCAGTCAAAAGTCAGTAAAATAAAAAATACTGGGAGAACAAACAGTTTTATTTAAAAAATAAAACGAAGAAAATACAAGCCGTACAAGCAAATACATAGAGTACAATGTATCACAATTTAACACTTTAATCTAAATTCGGTAGTATAATCCCCATTTTTCTCCCCATTTTTTGTGCACCTATTTTATTCACAGATGTAAAATATAAGATACTGCTTTATATAAATAGTAGTTTGTCAGCATATTATCATGACTATTTATGCTTATGTGTAAAGACAGCCCTTCTTAAAAGACTCCATGAGGGTTACTACAGAGGGCAGCAGAGGACAGGGCTTTGTGCTTCTACTTAGCTGGTGGGAATGCCTTCTTCTTCCTCCCTAACCACAGGGAGCTGGTTGCTGCTGCGGGCCTGCACATCTCCAGAGACTGTCTGCAGTGGGATACTGTCCACTGTACCTTGGACGAGCAGGTGAAAGCGAGGGTCAGTATCAGGGGAAGAGGAAAGTATACTGGAGTTTCTTTTCTATTGCTTAAGTACTGTAACATTTAAAAACACACTGCAACTAATATTATAATTTGAATGAAAAACAAAGACAATATTCATTGCATGTTTAATTGCACAATTACATTATAACCAGGTTTGTACATTTAATTCGATGTAATAAGAATATATCATGACATAGTGACATGCTATTTCAGTTTATTAGGAATACAAAATGACAATCACAATAAATCCATTGTTCAAGTAAAATATAGAAATAGGGTTTTTAGTAGAGATAGATTATAAAGCACATTATTTACCCCCTGGAGTCTCAGTGACTTCGCTGAGAGGTGGCACGGATTCTAGAGTGTTGGCATACTTTTTTGCTGCCTGTCGCTTGGCCTGCCGGGCCTCAATCTCCTTTTTGGTCCTCGGTATTCGACACTTGAAGATGCAGCACAGTGTTATTACTTAGTGAAGAAAAACAGAAACATACGGAAGCTTAAGCAGTGACAAAGACTTAGCTAGACCAAGTTTAAAAATTACGTGCGTTTTCAAAATTAGTCTGTGGGCTTAATGAGATGCAAATATGTTTGTGGTTTGTCCCATTTTAAGCTGGCAAGATTGAGTCCTATTTGAAAAAGTATGAAAAAATCAAATACTTTTTTCAATTAGAAGAGTGTTTTTAACGTTTTAAGCATTCGTACTGATATACTATTCATTTGTCTGTGTCATTCAGAAGAAGATAACCATTTCTGCTGGTCTGTCAGAGCTTGTTTTGGTGTCAATATTGCACCACAATTTTGTGGCGGAATAAATCATTATTTTAGTATTAAAAATTTACATAAAGTCAGTAAGGATATTCTGTTTATTGGCAAAACAGTCAGCAGTTGGCTCAATAACAGTTTCACAAACACAAGGCATTCGGTTAACATGTTTCAGCAGAAAATCCCCCATGTCTTCTTGGCTCTTCTGCAGAGATGGGGGTCACTTATGTGTTGCCTTGCTTTGGTTCTTCTGGCCTATTTAAGTTCTGTGGGGTTGATGTCTGGAGACTGGAAGGCCAAACCACTAGTTTGATTTTTTGCCTTCACCAGATAATTCTTGCACTATTTTGAGGTGTGTTTGGGTCAGTATCTTAATGAGTAATGGAGGACTGCGCAATCAGCCGTAATCCTGGTGGAATCATGCTATCATAGACATGCTATCATGGGGCTGTGGAGACCATGCTGTCTACGGGGCCACTGATGACCTTCTTATAATAAGATTGCATGCCTTGCTAATGAAAATGCTTACAAGCTTTTAAAAAAGTAAAATAATTGTGTATTTATGTTTAAATTGTTTAATCTAATGAAAATAAGACAACCTCCCTGAACATCTACAGTACCTCAACTGCTTATCCACTAGAGGGCAGAAAAATTTAGAAATGCCAGATAACCAAACTGCACGTCTGGACTGAAGTATCTGGATGAAACCCACACAAGACAGGGAGAATATGCCCAGTGAGGAACTTTCCAACCCGGAAGTGTGTGGTAACAGTACTACCCACGGCTTCACTCTGCTATTGAATATAACTGGTAATTGTTTGTTAAAATGGACTTACTGATTGAAAGTACGAATATTGAAAAGACACCAATGACTTGCCACAAACGCAGACCCCAAAACACAACAGTTTCTGATGTAACAGGCTCTGTCTTCTTCTTTGTTGGCCGTGTTGTAAAAAACTAGAAGAAAAAGATATTCTATTAGAAAAAGTAGCTGCAGGAAAAAGAAGATTTATTTAAAATAATATTTAGGACAATCTATTGATTTTTTTCCCCATGACCCTCTTTAAGATAAGTGGTTGGAAGATGAATGGATATATGAATAATTAATTATTTTTCATAAATATTAAGGAAAATTCAAGATTGATTTTAGGTTTCAAGGTTCAAGGTTACTTTATTGTCATCAGCAGCTTCATACATGTATAACGAGTGATGAAACAACGTTTGTCCATGGCCCCAGTGTAACATATAGTGACATATAGTATACTTAACATCACAGTAACAGGGCATGCAAACAGGCAGTAAATAAAAAGTGCAGAGATTTTACAGTTTTTAGCAGAGCTATGCAGTGTAAGTGGTTATGTATTATTTTCTGTCAGATTACTGTTTAATTCAGGGTTAGTTCAGGATACCAGCCCATTCCATGCCACCAACACACACTGTCTTTGGACAGCGGGAGGAAACTCAGGTACCCAGAGGCCCCTCTGTGACTCAGAGAGACTGTGTGAGCACACAGTTGGATGTGAACTTAAGAAGCAGTAGTGCTACCTAATGAGCTGACAAGTCTATTCAAAGGCTGAAATTACCTGTAAATACTAACATTCATAGTGCAGCAATGTTTTGTATCTGTTTTCATTATTATAGATGATGGGCTGGCTAACCCTAACCTACAGTATTTTATTGTATTGTACAAGTGTAAACACAGTGTCAGAATCAGTCTGGGTTGCATGCCAGAGAAATGGCTATGAATGGTATCCTAGGTGCAGATAACAATGGAATAAAAGAAAAACCCTCATATCCAGTGACTTCTGGCCCACAATATTCAATTGCTTCATAAATTGTGGTCCAAGAATAATTCAATTAGAGTAGCTAGATCTGTTCCACTAAGCAGAAAATGTATATCCACAGTAGAATAATCAATTGTCCTGCATTACAGTAGCATTATTTGATTGTATATTGTAGGAGAATGACATTAAACCTGAGTAGTCGTGTGTTATAGGGAGATTGAAGAGGGTACAATGCCAATGTTGTCCAGCTATGTAATTTAATTTGTCCTAAAAAGCTGTGGGAAAACAGGTCAATATGTACTGGAAACCTGAATTCTTCCAGGCATGCTGGATTCTGTCAACATCCCGAGAATTCAACACCAAAGTAATTGTACCCTTCGACTGTAAAGCTTGTTTTCAGCACCCCTGCTTACTGAAACATCAAATGATGCTACACATTTGTTTGTGTTGAATGATGTGATGAACAAACAGCATCCGATGGCATTTTTGTGGCTAAACATACCCTTTTAAGGAGAGAGGTCCAAGGAGAATGGCCAGATAGGAAAGCCACAAGTGAGACAATAACAGTTCGGTATGACAGTGGTGTGCCCAAAGGCTTCTCTGAATGCACAATTTGTCAAGCCTTGAAACAGTTCAGGAGGCAAAAGTGGGTCCGACCCGGTTCTAGCTAGATGTACCCAATAAGATGCTGTATTGCAATTTCTCAGATATTACAGGCTTTGCTGTCTTGGTTTATAGTTGGTTTTGTTACTGTTTTTATATCTGCATATTTAGTGTATATAACTATTATTGTTAATTACAAAAAAAAAACCCTCCTGCTTATGTTAACGTTAGTGCTGTTTCTTACGATACGATTACGGATGGAGCAGTATATGCCTTTAAGACTTGAATGGTGGTTTAATGTCCAGTTCGCCGCATCTTTATCATTGCTGAATCTCATTTGAGCACCCAAATGGCTTTGTAACTAACAGACCTGCTTATTCACAAGCAAAGACAAAGAGAATTCCCAATATTTCATAAAAATATTATCTCATATTATGTGGGTATTATCCATAATTGCACAATATGAATTATTTTCTATATTATTTAGTATTTACAAATATTATTTTAAACCAATAGGCGTTGATTCCTTAACGTGTTAACTAAATGCATAAAAATTGACGGTAAAGACGAATAAATATGTAAAACAAATCACTTGTCAAACAGTGTTATGAAAAAAAATACACGAGGAAGGAGGAAAATGTTTTAAAAGGTGGTCTTCAGCGAGACATTGGAAAAGGTAGCTAATAATGCATTAAAACGCTGAATAAAGGACGGCACCATCGCAGTTCACCATCTGTTACATCTCGATGGTGTCTTAGATCTTTATGAGCAGTTAGTCTGTTCTCTTACCTCCGGATCCAGAACTTGAGCGGCCACAGTAGACGTGTAGAGTGATAGCAGCATTGCCATTGAATGTAGGAACGTAGGAGGTGAAGAAGGGAGTTGGTGCCTCACCATGTTCTCTTGTCTCAGCGCTCTCTATAGCCTCCTCACTCGGTCTGCTGAGAGATGCACCCACAATGAACCAGAAGATTTATTATCCGAGGCCGAGCAGTAACCTTGCATCTGTCGCAATCCTCTCCCCTTTCTTCTTCCATGGGGGACAGAAGCATTGCTTGGATCCACTCCCCCCAGCTCAGTGCCTGCCCTTACGTCGAGAGCCTATTAATTAACCAATTCAGTGGCCATTACTGGCCGTCTCTTCTAGAACGATTGGAAGGTTTGCTGCATTGAATAGCAGTAAAAACAATGAATAGTTGAGGGTAGAATTGCCTCAGGAGGAAAAAAAAAATCAGATCTGCTTTTTTCCTTTTGTCATCCTTTCACGCATCATGTTTAAATGTTGGAGTGCAGTTGCAGTGTTTTTCTATACCAAAACATCATTCGTATATTATTTTTAATAATGCAGCATTTGTGGGATATGTGTCAGTCATATTAGCCAATGTATGATCGTGTTAGTAGAATGTGACGGTGTGGTTGAAAATCGCTTTGGTTTCTATCCCACTTCACAGAGTTCAGTTCAGATGCACGCAGGCAGATACCAGGCCTGTAGAAAGGACAATTTGTTAATTAGCTGCCAGAATACGTAATCATCACTATGATTATAGAAAGCAGAACTTGTGACTGGGGAAGGTTCTGTTGCCAAAGGCGAATTATTCAGAGGTCAGGACCAGTAAGTAGCAACACCAAGTAATGCTGAGAGCCCTGGAAGTAGAGAAATACCGTGTCAATAGAACACTTGTAGTATTTCTTGTGTAGGTACTAATAAATAATTGGTAACGCTTTACATTAACTGCACCTTCATGATGCCTTTATAATGCATTCATAGAACATTCAGTGCCCCTACATAATGCAATAGAACATTCATAAGAAGCATGTAAGTATGCCTTAATATCCTAACATTATAATCATTTAATCTGATAATGTTTGTTATTAATGTATATTAAAGCTGTTAAGTTATTTTAGGATGTTAAGGTATAGAAAAATGCTGACTTTGAGTGTTCTATAAATGCATTATGAATGTATTATGACGGTGCACTGAATATTCTATTAATGCGTAATGAATGCTTTATGAAGGTGCAGTTAATGTAAAGTGTGACCAAATAATTATTAAATAATTGTATAATTGTGGTAGTTATATGGCTTAACTAGGCATCAAGAGACCAGTGGGTTTGTGATGAAATCCCTGATGTCAGTAAAACTGTACAGATTGTGATCGTACTAATGTGACTGTGTGCCTATAAGTAATCTTATTGTACTGGCTGTATTTTGGTACAAGGCCTGTCTGCTAATTTTATCAGTGTTTTGTTAGCAAGGTTACTTTTCCTCTCCCATCCACCTCTTCATCAACAATGAGGCCCTGGCCTGCAATTGGCTGGATGTGTTGGGGGTGGACTGTTCCGGATACATATGGAGCGCTTGAGCTTGAAAAATCCAGCAGCATCTCTGTTTTGTTTAACAGTATCTCAGTCCCTTTTTGCCTTTTCTCCCTTATTGCTCTCAAGCCTTGTATGTCCTTCTTTCACCTGTCTTGTTCATCTACATTAGTTAAAGTGGATTTAACATTTGAAATCTATTTGGAACCAAAATTTTCACCTAGATTCATGTGGTTTCAAGGAAACAGCAGCATAATATTGAATGGTGCTTTTGCTGTTAGCTTTCGGCTGCGTATGTTTAAATACCAAGAGCTATGTAGCACACATGATACAGATACAGAAGCTGTACTCTATAAACTGATCACTGCGGTCTTAGCAACAAGAATTGCAAAAACATACTGATGCAAAAAAGGTTTCGCCACTGTTGTACCACTGCATGTGAAGAAACATGTGTGGCACATACACTCACCTAAAGGATTATTAGGAACACCATACTAATACAGTGTTTGACCCCCTTTCGCCTTCAGAACTGCCTTAATTCTACGTGGCATTGATTCAACAAGGTGCTGAAAGCATTCTTTAGAAATGTTGGCCCATATTGATAGGATAGCATCTTGCAGTTGATGGAGATTTGTGGGATGCACATCCATGGCACGAAGCTCCCGTTCCACCACATCCCAAAGATGCTCTATTGAGTTGAGATCTGGTGACTGTGGGGGCCATTGTAGTACAGTGAACTCATTGTCATGTTCAAGAAACCAATTTGAAATGATTCGAGCTTTGTGACATGGTGCATTATCCTGCTGGAAGTAGCCATCAGAGGATGGGTACATGGTGGTCATAAAGGGATGGACATGGTCAGAAACAATGCTCAGGTAGGCCGTGGCATTTAAACGATGCCCAGTTGGCACTAAGGGGCCTAAAGTGTGCCAAGAAAACATCCCCCACACCATTACACCACCACCACCAGCCTGCACAGTGGTAACAAGGCATGATGGATCCATGTTCTCATTCTGTTTACGCCAAATTCTGACTCTACCTTTTGAATGTCTCAACAGAAATCGAGACTCATCAGACCAGGCAACATTTTTCCAGTCTTCAATTGTCCAATTTTGGTGAGCTTGTGCAAATTGTAGCCTCTTTTTCCTATTTGTAGTGGAGATGAGTGGTACCCGGTGGGGTCTTCTGCTGTTGTAGCCCATCCGCCTCAAGGTTGTGCGTGTTGTGGCTTCACAAATGCTTTGCTGCATACCTCGGTTGTAACGAGTGGTTATTTCAGTCAAAGTTGCTCTTCTATCAGCTTGAATCAGTCTGCCCATTCTCCTCTGACCTCTAGCATCAACAAGGCATTTTCGCCCACAGGACTGCCGCATACTGGATGTTTTTCCCTTTGCACACCATTCGTTGTAAACCCTAGAAATGGTTGTGCGTGAAAATCCCAGTAACTGAGCAGATTGTGAAATACTCAGACCGGCCCGTCTGGCACCAACAACCATGCCACGCTCAAAATTGCTTAAATCACCTTTCTTTCCCATTCTGACATTCACTTTGGAGTTCAGGAGATTGTCTTGACCAGGACCACACCCCTAAATGCATTGAAGCAACTGCCATGTGATTGGTTGATTAGATAATTGCATTAATGAGAAATTGAACAAGTGTTCCTAATAATTCTTTAGGTGAGTGTATAATGCTCCAACTCATAAATGCATGCATGTACATGTCAGTTATAGGAGTAGGGCTGTCTATCCACTCTCTGCCTGAGCTCATTTATTGGTAGCTGAAGCAGAACCAGATACTGATGTGTTTCACATGAATCTGAAGCCTGGCCAACTTCAGGTGGAGATGAAGCAGTGATTGGCCAGGGATGGTATGTGAAATGCATCTTCAGATGAGGTGTGCTGCTTGAAAAGGGTAACAGACCTGCTTGTGGAGCCCTTGACAAGGGTAGTGAGATTCAACCCTCAAGACACAAAGGATCTATCACTAGTTCTTCAGCAAGGTGGAAAGGGCATGATTGAGGAGTCTCAAAAGGGAAAAGGACTGATATCTGATGAGAAGAAATTGCTGTTAGCCAATTTAATTGAGTGTTTGCTGAACATTGCTAAGTTTCAGGAGGTGTTAGCTATAAATAAACTCTACATAACAAAAGTATACAGCCAGTTACAGTGTCGGTGTTGGTATTTTATCATGTAGTTTGAATTGTTTTCAAAAACCTCATTGTCAAGGACTAGAGCACATAAAATTTATATTTTGCCTTAAGGTAATTAAAACGTAATAAATCTGATTTTTACAGTTTTCATTTTCCAGTGTTTGTATAGTTCTTGGAAAACACCCTGGATTGTACCATGAGGTGACAATACTGAATAAGTCTGTTGCTTACCTGCAAACTATTTAAAAACTGAGGAAAGTATGTATGGTATAGGAATAAATAATCTGTAAGACTTCCTTAGCTGTCTTAACGGTCTGTATAGGAAGAGCATTTCTACCATGAATCATAAACACAGCTGAAGAGCCAAATCAGAACTGTTATGTTATTTGAGTATTCCCTTCAGTATTACTACATTATTTCCTACACTTCTCTTGCCATACTGTTGAATGACAGTGTAAAATGACAGTAGATGTGACTAACATTTAATTTAATACAGTACTAGTCAAACGTTTCGACATGTCTACTGTAAATCATGTATTTCTCTTTTTTTATAACATTTTCACCTGGTTATGGATTTTTTTTTTTTACAAAAACATAGTCAAGTTCAAGTCAAGTTTTATGCTTAATGTCACAAAGCTTATTGCAAACCTGCAAAGAGAAATTTCAGTTAATAATTACCTTCAGAAATGATGGCCAATCAATCAAAAAAATACCAAAAACTCCACTATTTGCAGCCATGTTTGGTTCCCACTATGCAGCATGGAGAAGGCTGTGGAGTATTCTACTCATGACGTTATTGAAAAAAGCTGTGGGGTATTCTACTCGTGACGTTATTGTAGAAGGCACACTGAACTAGCATGGCAACCACAGTATTTAGCGATGACACACCCTCCCGTCTGGTAATCGCATAGTTGGACTGTCATTCGTTTTTCAATAAGACAATGCCCCTAAGCACACCTTGAGGTTATGCAAGAATTGTCTTGTAAACAAGGAAGGAGATGGAGTGCTGTGAAAGATGACCTGCCCCCCCCCCAATCCCCTGACGTAAACCCTATAGAGCTGGCTTGGGATGAGTTGCATTGAAGAGTAAGAGCAAGGTTGCCAACTTGTCCCCAGAACCTGTGGAAACTCCTTCAGGCCTGTTGGAGAAGCATTCCAGGTGGCTACATCTGGAAGTTGGTTGACAGAATGCCAAGAGTCTGCAATGCTGTCATAAAAGTCAAAGTGGGCTATTTTGAAGAGTTTAAAATCTAAGAAATGTTTGAGTTACTTAAACTCCTCCAGAGTTAGTGGATCGGTGCGGCGTCAGCAGTGATGTGGGCACTGCATCGGTCTGTCGTGGTAAAGAAGGAGCTGAGCCAAAAGGCGAAGCTCTCGATTTACCAGTCGATCAACGTTCCTACCCTCACCTATGGTCACGAGCTGTGGGTAGTGACCGAAAGAACGAGATTGTGAGTACAAGCGGCCGAAATGAGTTTTCTCCGCAGGGTGGCTGAGCTCTCCCTTAGAGATAGGGTGAGGAGCTCGGTCATTCGGGAGAGACTCAGAGTAGAGCCGCTGCTCCTCCGCATTGAGAGGAGCCAGATGAGGTGGCTCGGGCATCTGCTTAGGATGCCTCCTGGACGCCTCCCTGGTGAGGTGTCCCGGGCATGTCCCACTGGGAGGAGGCCCCGGGGAAGTCCCAGGACACGCTGGAGGGACTATGTCTCTCGGCTGGCCTGGGAACGCCTCGAGGTTCCCCCAGAGGAGCTGGATGAAGTGGCCGGGGAGAGGGAAGTCTGGGTTTCCCTGCTGAGACAGCTGCCCCCACGACCCGACCTCGGATCCAGCGGAAGATAATGGATGGATGGATGGATGGATGGATGGAAATGTTTGAGTTGTGGAACACTTTCTTTGGTTGCTACAATGTTTGATTTGTATTATTTCATTCCCTTCAGGCCTGTTCTGCAACTATACAGTGAATAACATACAGTAGCTAACATAGAGAGAAATGCATTAAAATCAGGCGTGTCCAAGCTTCTTATTGGCTCTGTATGATGTAAAATCCGCCTGTGCTGTTTTATGCCAGTCACAGCTTAGGAGCCCCACCCAGGGCTGTAGCCTTTCTTACTCCTGCACTTTCTTTTAAACTGTCAACATAATAAACTGTCTAACTGATTAGTCACATAATGTAGGTGGTGCAGCTTAAGCTGGCTCTATGACAATAAAAATAATTATGAAATACCTCAACTAAATAATCAAAGTGTAGCTCTTACTAAGTAGCTATTCTTACATACAGTAATGGTGCCCCTAAAATGTAATATTGATTTATTACTGAAAAAGTCTTGGAATGACCCATTCCATTTCATCTTTGTTGTTTACCTAGAGGCTGGGCCAACCCAACCCTTTTCTAGGTCCTAAGAAAACTTTGATTAACATAGTAGCTATTTGTTATCTTCCTTCCCCTTGGGTGGGGGGTAGTAGCTGCTGGGCCATAAGCAGCCACTGATTTCGCTCATGCCTTGGGCTGACGCTGACTAGAGGAATACAGGAACACATCACTAAACTGCTAGTTTTACTGGAGAATGCATACAAAACGATGTCAGCTGAAGGTCAGTCTTATTAGTATATCGTCGCTGTTCAATGAAAGCCACATGTCACCAAAAGTTCATTATTTCAGTAGCACGAAAAAAGCATATTTCTCAGAATCTACTCCACACAATTAACCTAGAAAAATTTTATGAGACACCCTTGACACCACAAATAGAAACCTTTCTTTAAACAGCTGTCAGTGAACCGTTTAATGTTTTAAATGGACTTACTGTATGTGGGTTGTTTTCAACAAGAGAAATATATCCAAACAAGATTCATATTAATCTCACTTTGTATTCACAATTAACAATGATGTTAATTTGCCAGCTATATAGCTATCAATGTTGAGTTGTATATATATATATATATATATATATATGTGTGTGTGTGCATGTGTGTGTGTGTGTGTGTGTGTGTGTGTGTGTGTGTGTGTGTGTGTGTGTGTGTAAGAGTCCATCATGAATATAATCCAACATGTTAACTAGTACAAATATGAATACTAGTGAAACAGATGATTTCATAAAATGTCTTTTTATTAGTGAATTAGATGTCAAATACTATCAGTAGACAGAGGAGAATGATCGTATTGCACTGTGTTCATATATTTATTGTCATAAATGTACTCACATTTATTGTCTTATTGACTCACCTTAATTTGCATTTGTGTTTAATTTGAGTTAGTGGTGGCCAGAAGGATATGCAAAGTAAGATTTTCATCGTGTAGTGTAACTGGCTGTTTACCGTGCAGGCTACAATAAGCTTGTGAATCTTGAAGTCTGTCAGAAACATCATCAAACAATAATAACAAGAGGAAGTGTAAGTGGAGGATTGCTCAGTTGGTGGCGCTGTTGCCACACAAGTTAAGGGTTGGGGAGGGGTTTAGATTCCACCTGCTTTGTGTATGTGGTGTCCACATGTTCTATTTGTGTCTCATGGGTTGCCTTCCATATTCCAAAGACATACAGTTAAGGTAATTTGTGTCTCTCGACTGCCTTGGCTGCTGTCTGCCTGGAATAGGCTCCAGGACCCCCTGCAACCCCGACCAGGACAAATGGCAGAAAGATGGATGGAGCAGCAAATAACACAGAAAATAAATAACACGCAAATGCATTGCTAATGAGCAGTTATGATGAATACGGCTTGGAAGTGACCAGCAGTTTGATCTACAGCTCTGATATCTCTTTGCCAACAGGAAGTAGGGAGAAAAGGGAATATACAGCTAATGCTGAATGAAGTAGAGATCATGCTGTATAATGCCTGGGAATGTCTTCCAAGATAATTTCAGTCAGATTTAACTTGCAAGCTATTTTGGGAAGCACATGGCATAAGGCTGGGTACACCCTTGATTGGATGCCAGTCTGTGGAATAGCACTAATGAGCGCACACACACACACACACACACACACACCTTATTCATACTGTATGTAACTAAACAAAATACAATACTTTGATTGCATTCACAGATTTTTATAAAATTGAGTTTCCCTTTATGGGGAGCAAAAAAATGTAACCATAAGATCAGAATAACTGTTTTTTTTTTCCCCCAATTTCCCCATAATGTAATATATACATGACCACACAGACAGACAGAGAGAGGCACACGCCTGTTCTGATAAGGAGCCACGATCTGAGGTCAGCCATATGCCTTATGAGGAAGGAAACCGGAGCCCAAGCTATTCTGTTGGCCCACATGATAAGCAGATACTGCAAGGATGTTTACAGTTGGGCTGAACCATGCTACAGTGCCATGCTACACTGGCTACAGGTTATTTACATTTAAAACTAAGAGAAGAATTAGAAACTGGCATTGGGGAAATTACACTGCACTGACTCTCTAATTCTTTATGATGGGGGAGAGCATATGAGGGGCCATAATTTATACGGGGGGGGGGGGGGGGGGGGGAACCTTATCATTAGACAATGATATGTTTTGAATTTATGATTGACAGGGGAGGAGGACTCCGGGGGCCAATCAGCTTTCAGTTGCAGCCAGTGCCCCCGCACTTTCTGACATTCTAAGTCATTGCCCATGTCTTCAAAAAAAAAAAAGCTTCCACAGACCTTCAGAGGAGTCAGCACTGCAAAAGGCCCCAGGGGAAGCCCATGCAAGCACTGCACATAGCTTGGGTTCGAACCATGACACGCTCATGTTGTAGGTGGTATGAAATCCTTCTGTTAGACCACTGTAGTGAATGCTGAGTGGTTAGTCCTCAAGAAAAATAGGAGTTCCAGAACTGGAACACCATGGACGGAAAAAGAACTGGAATAAGTGAGATATTTAATCTTCAAAGCAATAATATATCCAGTACTCGGAATTATCAAATCAATATTTTCACTTCAGTGCTCTATGAGTGGTCAGGAAGCCACACAATTCTTGCTCTCTTGTGTTTCTTACTTTTTTATTGTCATTTACGGTCTGACCAGGCACGAAGTGAAAAGGGGAATTGAGTCTGCATGCGGGGAGCTATACGTTGTTTTTACATGCTCTGTCAGGCAAGAATGTTCATTTAGAAAGCATTAACAACGTTCCGGAAATGGGAGTAACCTTCCAACGAGAGGGAAGACTCGGGCAAATAGCAGCAGCAGCTGAGAATGTTTAGCCCGTTGTTGCCATGCCAACAAAGAATGCGTGCAAAGCACCTTGGGATACGCTGTCAGCCGGGCACCTGACTTCCTCGACTCAGCTGGGCAGCAGGCCATTTAGTTCGGCTAGATGGGGGACAAGTAAACACCTCACACGGACAGGATGGAGTGCAGACAAAATTTGACCGCCGAAATATTCAGGTAAAGTAGAGGAGCAGGGAAACGTGTTGTTTGTGACGAGTTGGATAGAAGCAGTTTCATTTTAGCTTAACGTTCAGTGCTCACTGTTCATATAAGCATTGAATGAGCAGAAAGGATTTTGAAGTGTAATACTTACAAATCACTGGTAAAATTTTGCTGTCTTTTAAAAAAGAAATTTGTTTATTAATTTTAAGTGATCAAAGAAATGAGGTTTGAGGTATAATACAGTGATTGTAACACTATGTAAAGTAATGCTTCACCTCCTCTCTGTCAGCGGTGCCTTTCTGACTGCTTGTCTGGAGCGGTGATGCCCTGCTGCTACCACGCTGACTTTAGGAAGCTGTCACGTCAGGAGCTTCACAGGAAGTGTTACTTAGTGCTGACAGGGATTTTTCAGTTCTGTCTTTTTTTCTCATGAAGGTGTTAGGTCCTAGAAAGAACCTTTCTTAAACATAAGATGTGTAAATATCAGAGGATAATCTCTGAAAGAATCTAAATCGTTTATTATGCTGCCTTACTCTGCTCTTTTACCATCTGTGGTAATAGCACGGTATTATCAATGGGACAGTAAGAGTACTCTTTCCTTCATACTGTATTTGTGGTGTACAGTACTCCTACAGGGCTTTCGAGTTTCTCACTATGTGTACTAAGCTTCTTGGAACAGACTCAAGTTTCAATATGACCCTATGATTAGATTGGCGGTTATAATAAATATGGGATAACATATTTCCAGCATTATGAACAGTTTATGAAGACAGATTTTCTTGCAATTTAATTGAAATTTAAAGTAAAGCTACTCCAGTCAGTGGATTGGTCTTTGGCTTAATGGCTCAGATATTTTTCCTCCTGGGTTAGGGTGTCAGATAATTTGATTGCATGTCCTCCTTGTGTCTCATGTGTTTCCTCTGGATACTCCGGCTTTTATTTTTTTTTTATGTTAAAATACTCATTTGTTTATTATGATTCGTTGGTAATAACAACAACAAACGTCAGAAGTACAAGATGTGATGTAGTATTAGTTGTTAGAGTATGGGATGTGTGACTGAACAGTATAAAACAGAACTATGAAGTCCGGGCAAGACAGAGGCAGTAAGACAAGACAGGACATGGTTAGACAGCGTAGGACAAGGCAGGGCACCGCAGAACAGAGTGTAATAACGAACAGCACAGCGTCATACACCGGCTGCCTACTCTCACTTTCCTTTTCGTCTTGTGCGTACTGTATATGGCGTGAAGGTTGTCTTCAGCGATATCAGCTCTTACAAATTGTAAGAAAAAAGTGGGAATTGAACAGCATCTGTAAGTTATCCATAGTGTGAGAGGTCTTGTGATGGACTGGTTTCTGGATCAGAGTATCTCCTGCACTGGACTCTATTGAACCTGCTTAGGTTTCAGGCTCTCCTGTACTGGATAAGTGATTGGAAGATATATTAACCATTTGAGAAATAGAAAGTAAACTAAAGAAACATGGTTTAGTATACTGGGCAGTGTGTGGCTCTGTCAGCTAAGGCTCTGTGTCTGTGATCAGAAGGTTGTTGGTTCAAACCCAGCCTTGGTATGTACATATATGTATATAAAATACTGTTGAACCTGTATTTGTAAGATGTGGACGCTGGTATTAATTAGATGAAGTGCCTAATTACACCACACCTGTTGCTGACACAGGTACATAATTATGCACCAGTCACACAATCTCCTGCAACAAATATTAGCAGCAGAATGGGTGGTTATACAGAAGAGGTTAGCGACTTTACATTTTACACAATCTTTTCAGCAGGTCAGTTTGCCACATTTCTGTCCTGCTAGAGCAGTCTGGGTCAATCATAAGTGAAGTGACTGTGAAGGTCAAAATGCACGGGAACAAGTTCAGTTACAAAGTGTTTGGTCACATAAGCTCACAGAAAGGGACCTGATACTCAATACCCTGCAAGGCCCACCAGAAAAACATCTAATGGAAAACCTTCCAAAAATAGCAAAGGCTATTATGGAAACAATGGGCCAACAAACTTCATATTAATTCCCTTGTTTGGACAAGCTAGTTCACACACTTTTGGCCATATCGTGTATTTCTGGGGATCCTGCTGCAAAAGACAGATGCTTCCTCTATGATTTTTCATCCACCGTGTTATGGGATGTCAGTGTTATGCTGACAAGCAATATAAATTAGTTCAAGAAAGACATACGCGATATAAACTGGGCGGTTTGCAGATTCACTTGTTAGGAAGTCAGTAGCAACCGTCTGTGTAAAGTATGCCAGACATGCTGCGACAAAATGTGTGCTGTACATGAGTTTAAAAGGAAAAAAGATAAAAGATCTCATTTTACTGGCTTTTTCCATGGTTCCCGAGGCCACACATTCCGTGCATTACGGCAGTCCACAGTCGGAATCATTTTTCACTCGTAAGAGGGGCCTTATAATAGATGATTGGTTGCCAAGCTTTAAAGTGCTAATAAAACATTTATTTTCCCTGCAACACTGTTTTCTTCACACCAGATTTTTTTTTGCTTTTAGCGAGTGCATAATTCCTGGCTTTGCAATGCAGATTTCGCACGTCAGACAGCACTAGATGTATAAAAGCTCTGACGATCTTGGTGATATGACATAGTAATATGAAAGATGCATGTAAACTACAGCACCGTATCTAAAGTGATTGCATTAGCAATTTCTCAGCCCCAATTGGATTATCCATAGTTTATTATTAAATATTTGAATATTTAAACAAATAAAAACAATTACGCGTACTTTTTACAAGTAATTGAATTAGTTATCTATATTCATGAATGGTTTAAGTATCTGGTAATTTCAGGAAGGATATTTGTTTGTATCCTGGAATAAACCTTTGGGACACTGTAGAACACCGTTTCTGCTGAGACTGGCGGGCGTGTGACCCAGTGCCCGTGTCAGGACGCGATGCCTGCGAGTGGTCGCTGGTTTGAATCCCTGGGTCGGCAGAGTGATTTCAGTGTTAGGCCACTGAGCAAGGCCCTTACCCCCCAATCGCTCAAGGAATTCGTTGACTACTTTCTCAAAAAAAAAAAAAAAACTTTTTTTCCTGACACCAAACGTCTGTTATTTGATGCCACAGCAAGTCACTCCGGAGCAGAACTACATCCCACGCTTGGCCTTGGTATTATCTGTTTGTAGCCAATAATGAACATTTTGAATATACACCATGCAGTATAAAACTGAGCATCTGCCACCTGGTGCTGCAGTAACCTGCTGGAGAGCGTGGCTACATCACACGCGTCATTTGCGTTTCCTTTCCTTACAATAGACTATGGATAGGAGACAATGCTGAAACAGCCATGAAAACAGGTGCCCCACCCCTTTCCTTGCTTTGATATGTGGGCTTGTGTCCAGCTGCAGCTGTGTATCTGAATGCAGGGTTTTCACGCTCTCGCTTGCGTCTGGCTTTCCTTCCTCGGTGAAATTCATTACCCTTCCCTGCTATTAGCGTGGGTCAGTATGAGTACAGCTTGCCCTGTCCTGTGTCTGATGACTTACGCAGGCTTTTCCTTCTGGAATGGGCAACAAATCAATGATCCTAAGTGTTTAATTTAAATGGATGGAAGGCCGTATACAATAGGCAAGCATGGCAGGACATGTGTGCATTGCATGTCCACAATGGGAAGGTCAGCCAGCTGTTAAACGAGTTCATCCATTGTGTTTCCCATTCACAGGCATGAAGAAAAACATACATTAATACCTCTAAAACTTTAGTCATTGTTTATCAAATATAGGAATGTTTTGTGATCCAGTGTATCACCTGTCCTGGAGTGTGTGTGTGGGGGGGGGGGGCAGGGATGCTCCTCAATTGTCTGTTGCCCAGTGCAACAATGCATGGGTGGCTATTGTTTTCAAAACACCCTTATTGGAGATTAGACAGTTTCTAACTTCCTTCAGATGAAACAGAAGTCTTTCATTTTCGAGAAAGCAATCAGACATAGGCAGATAAGGCAATACTAGCACTGGACAGCAAAAGTCAACATTACAAATAGACATTAGCATTTACGTTACCTTATCTTTAATCGTAAGCTGGGAAAGCTGATTTTTTTTTTTTTGGCAACTTAATATCACCACAAAGACTCAAAATATAAGAATGTAAGGCATTTATTGTGATGTTTCTCTTAGGTAACTGGATTTTTATTGGAAAAACATGCAGTATTACCAGAGGTGGATATTTCAGGTCCAGAGAGGAAAAATCCATACCAGGATTTTGTTTCAACCAACAAGCTGAGTACTCTGTGACTGTGACATTTTATGTTCAACAGGTTGGTTGAAACAAAATCCTGGTCTGGATTCTTACTTTCTGGAGCTAAATTGTCCGCCTCTGAGCATTACTTTGTTTTTATGACAGTGTAAAGTTTTTGCTAATTGTTATTTTCTTTACACCTGCTTAGATTTAACCCTTTAAAGTCCGAATGTGTTCCTCAATTGAACAGTGGGCAAAGTGACTTTGGATACAGTGAAAGGAACACTTCAATTAAGATACAAACATCTTGTAATAACATCAGACTTTAATCAGAAAAGCATTTACAAATGCTTGAGTTGTGATTTCTTTTTCATTATGGTACAAAAAACAGATTTCTTTGTCAGTCAAACAACACGCTCAATTATATAAATTATATTATATAAAAAATAAACTCTTGGTTTCTGATATTCCTGGTCCAAAGTGAAATTTGAAGAGTTGGTTTTTCAGGCTGTGCTGTTTTGAGTTAAGCAATGAATCATACATTTAGGAGTTTAAGGCCAGGAAAGGTGCAGTGTTGATATTTATGATGTTCACAGGAACATTTTGACTTGACCTTCATCTTGATGGAGTGTAGGACTTCATGTTCAGAGACAGAGATAGTGCTGTTCACTAACTGCACCTTTATGCCTTTGCACCAAGCTTGAATTTGAGGGGAAAAAATCACAATTACAGGTCAATTTACAATTATGGAAAATGAATGAATGAAATGAAATGTTTTGATTTAGAATATGCTTTTATGGCCTCATTAAATCAATAGTGTATTAATTTAAAATAGTTTATTAAATTAAATTAATAAATTCCAAGTAAGCTTCAGGAAAATTGAGAATATTATGAGGAAAAAAGAACCATTGTTGGTTGGAATTTTGGAATAGTTATATCTTATTGCCAGAGCTATAATCGAATTTGAAAAGTGAGCCATTAACATGGAAGATCGTACCAGAAGGCTCACTTGCTATCATTTTACTGAGCTACTGAAAATTCTTCCAAGGGGCTGACATCCGATAATATTGGGTTTTTTTTTTAAGTAGATTAGCCAATAATATGCATGCATTTTAATAGCAAATAAAAAAAGACAATGCAGGCATTGTTTAGTTGTCTGTTATAGAGGGGAGTGGTTATGCAATGAGATGTGCTTTTCTTTTACCACTGGAAACTGATTGTGAAATGGAAGGGCTTAGAGAATGCAGGCGACAAGCCCCATACACACCTGTCATTACTTAAGGATTTATTTTAAGCAAGGTTACTCTGCATGCATTAGGTGTGAGTATATGTATGCACCTGTGGGTTTTTGCCTGGTCCACCTACCTGTTCCCCATAAGGAAAAGCCCGCTTCTTTTTTTTAAACACAGACTTCAATAATTATTTCAAAACAGGAACAAAAGTAGAAAATGTGGTTGTGCTTTGCTCAATTTCAGAATGCTTTTGGTTTGATGGGGAGGGGGGTGACGCAGTGGTGCTCTGCATAACACTGTTGCCTCACACCTCTGGGCACTGGGAATCAGGAATCCTCCCAGCTCCGTGCAGGTTATGGTATTCAAGTCTGGTATGCAAGATTATGCAGATAGATTAGTAGGCATAATTATGTTGACAGACTAGCATGCAAGGCTATGCAGGTAGACTAGTAGGCATTCAGAGATTCTCTTGTTGTTGGATTTAGTGGAATATTAATCAAATTCTGATAAAATCCTTCAGTATTGAGAAGATGAGAGAATATTGATTGTGAGAATTATGTTCCTTGTGTTCCTAGGCACAGACACTACTGACATATGAAGACTGTTGAGGTTCCTGCTCTGATCGCTGGCCCTCGTGCCTCAGCCACCTCATCTCTGCAAATCTCTCCAATGAAATCTCTTTCCCGTCAACACTCACACCTGGGATAAACATGTCACTTGTGCAAATGAAGGTAAATGTCACTAAAAATTGTATGCAATATCGTAATCCAAGCTATATGCCGTAGAAAATTTTCATGGGGAGCAAGGGCTATACCAAAATAATAGGAACACCACATTAACATTTAAATAAGTAAATCACATGTGTGTGTGTGTGTGTGAGTGTGAGAGAGAGAGAGAGATAGAGAGAGAGATTCTTATATTTAAATCAATAGTGCATCCGATAATTAATATAATCAATAGTGGCACTATTCCAAGATGACAAGGCACCCATATGCATTGCTAAACAAATTCCAGAGTGACTTGATCAAAACCAGAATAAAATCAAATACACCTCCAGCCCCGAAACATCATTGAATCTTTGTAGGACTTTCTGGAACTGTCCGTCGACCAACATCAGCTCATTCACCAAAGAATATAGTAACTGTTGTCCAGCGTGGCATTGGCAATACTGTGCGGTTATTACAAGTATGAAGCAAACAACTGCCAAGGTGTTACAGAGAAGAACCTGCTTCTTTCTGCTTAAATGATGCATTGTCATTTTACTATTCAACGTTTAGCTTTGGTGTGATTTCAGTATGTGTACTACTATATAGCATTTTCTGACTATATTTTCTGTTAATAATAAAACTTATGGATACAATATGACTGTTTTCTGTTATGGAAGGACAAGTGGATCAAAGTAGGCCAGGATCTAGTAAAGACTGACAAAGCTTTTCTGGAGTACCTCAGTGACGTGAACGTCACTGTTCTACAACACCTACTCAACCACAGTAAGTGGTGAACACAAAACCAATGATTAATTTAGAAGCCCCTGTGTACATTAAAATGACTGTATAACATTAGTGTCTGTTGTGCGTGAATCAGTTTAGCTTAGCATTTTTGAGATGTGTACTATAGTCCCAGGTGTGTTAACGTAACCCATCATGTTGCCTTCTAGATGCAGTGGAAGGTAAAAGGCAGATGCAGATGACTCAGTTACTGCAGCTGAGTGAGAAGTTTCAAGCTCTCTGGGATTATACAGAAGTGAAGTGCAAGCAGCTCCAGACACTCACAGGCCAGGGCAACGTTCAGAGCAGCAGGGACGTGTACATCATCGAGCAGATGGAGAGCATCCAGCAGCTCTATACAGAGTAACTACCACTGCTGTTGCACTCGTTATTATGTAATATCTATACAAGTAATGTCTTTATTAGGAGAGATAAGTTAATATAATTTTACAGAGCCTGGAAGACTATTGTGAATTAAAATAACTTAATGGAGAGGGATTACTAAAATGGATGAAGTGAAAAACAAGATGTAATGAGTTATCCATCCAACTTCCATGCTGCTTATCAAGCAAAGGCATGTAGTGTAGTCAGTTATAAAAAAACGCAACTGCGCTCCTCAATTTGGCTACTTCTAAATGTCTTTTCTGCCAAACCTATAGTTTTAAATCATTATACTGCAATAATCAGGGCCAGATGTAGGGGACTGGCTCAGCGCTTCAGTGCTGTTGGGTTTTTGATTTCCACCCCTGCTCTGTTGCCGTAGTTTGCATTCTCTGTGTGATTGCCCCCCCAACAATCAATGATCCTCTGCGGTGTTCCCCTGCCCTATGTCAGTGTTTCTAAACTGGTATAACCTCAGGACCCACATTATTCCTTAGTCATTAAGTCTTTTGTCTTCCATCCATCCATCCATTTCTTTATGTATGTGTTTGTTTGTTTGTTTCACAAAAGAAATAAATAATAAAGATTTTCCAGGACAACATTGAGCTTCATATGTAAGCACAAAAGTTCAGCATAACTAAAAATTTTCAAAGTATTTTTTTAACCCAATATCGTTCAGCCCCCACCACCCTGTACAGGACAAGCTGTAGGAAATTAGATGGACGGCAACAAGACTGGGGTTCCGAGGCATTTGTCCGCCCAGGGGCCACTGTAACCTCTCACTTGAAGAAAAACGTGATCCATAAAATGACAATAAAGTGCGAAAACTGTCAAACCAGAAAAGGAAATCTGTAGAAAGTCAGTCCCAGCAAATTAACAGCAACCAATACGCATATTTTATTGCCTTTTTATTATTATTTCAAAATCTAAACACCTGCTTTGATTTTGACAGGTGAATTGAGAAAAATTAAAGACTAAATAAGGAAGAGTGTTTATTTTATGTTGTATCTGAGAAATGCTGCTTGGTCTGTAGCTGTACAGTATATAAACAGCACGGTTAGAGGAAGAGGACGTAAGATTAACCTCGACCGTAATTAAATAAAAGTAACTCAGTATGTAAGGAGTCTTTTGGAGCACTTCACATTATTTACAGCTTAATGTCACCAACTTTACGGGATAGCAAGTATCTGTTTTACACGAGGTGTTTTATTACTGTCAGATTAAGGATTTTAAGAATTTCAGATCAGTCCTTAAAATTTGCACATTTAAGTTGCTGGCTATTAAATACTTTTTATTTCAGATATTTTAAGGCTGACACCCTTCCTTATGCTGTGCATTTGTGTTACATAATTCTCTTCTCTTATTACTCCTAGAAGAAAGCATTTATTGCAGATAGGAATCATGAAATTATTCTGTATTAAAAGATGAATTGTATAATACACGATAGCTTACTGTACAATAACAGCAGTGTGATCATTTGCCACATTGGAGACAATGAAAAAAGTTTCAGTTTGTAAATTTAAATGAAAAGTCTGTCAGAAACAGTCCTGAGGCATAAATAAATTCTGCCTCAGTAGTGTACATGGCTGAATAGCAGGCTTGAAATGTAGACCTTGGTCCCTCCTTGTCCAATATATGAAGGTGTTTTATTAATGGTGGGAATTGTTCAGAAATATGCAGAAATATTAATGGAATTCTCTTTTTTTCAGATACTTCTCATCCTTCACAAATTTTGTGGTAGTTGGAGGCTTTGACTATATTGGCAAAAAGACAAGGTAAAATTATTTTAGAATTAGTTCCCATCTATAAGTGAAAAAGGTTAAGTGACACATATACATACATACATACATACATACACACACACACTGTATGCTTTTGCATGTCATGCATACTACGTACATAAACAGCTTTAGGAAAATACTACATAACATACATATACATGCCTTGGTTGTGTTACTGGTCTACAAGAAGGATTAAGCTTAACGGCACCAGGAACGGCTGGAACTGGAGTTATTTAGGCACTGGTGTCTGATCTCCTTTTTTCCTCTTTGCATACATGTTGCTCTGATGCAGTACATATTGGAAAGAGAACAAGGTGAACCTCTGGAGATTCATCAATGCACAGAAATGCGAGAGCTCGGTGTCACTGAACCTCTACAGGATTCTGCATGAACGTCTGCGGGAGCAGATCAGCCATTACACTCGCATACTCACTCTTCTCACTGAGGATGACCGACAGGTGCCAGAGGATCTGCTTGCAGGATGCATACACGTGCTTTCCTGAATGCTTACATAATAATGTGGTGTGGACCTGGATCATATCCCAGGTGGCACAGAGTATGCAACACTTTGTCTAGTGTCTGTAAATTGCTCATAGTGTGTGTGTGCCCTGGGGTGGATGACCCTGTTGTCCAGGGTGGAACCAAGCCTTGTGCTTTATGCTGCCTGGGATCAGAGGTGGAAAGAACAGGTCCAGAAAGTACAAATCCTGACCAAGGTTTTGTTTCAACCAACTAGCTAAGTATAAAGAGTCACAGTCACAGATTTACACTGTATACTTGTTGGTTGAAACAAAACCTTGGTCTGGATTTGTACTTTCTGGACCTGAACTTTCCACCTCTGCCTGGGATAGTCTGCAGGCCTCATCGCCTGACTAGCATAAGCTGTTGAAAGATGGGTGGGTATATTTCTATAATACTTAGACCAATGTGGAGAGATTGAGTGGCCAACAGGATTTTCTCAATATTTATGGTGATATCAGGTTAAGTGTTCATTGAAAATAGAAGTTAATTAGTACAAACATCTGATTGTGGTGATACAGAAATGAATCCAACCTGGAATCGGAATCAGAATCGAAAGAGTTTTTTTTCTCTCGACGAGCTTTAAGTGAGATATGTTTGAGCTTTACATGTTTACAGAAATGTAGACTTCTCTGTTGAGGTTCCATTAACAATAATTTTTTTTTATGTTTATGGTAGATTGTGGGTGATGAAGGACTGGATGGGTCTCTAAGGGGATTTATGGACCTCAAAAGCTACATCAGTCAAGTTCTTGATGAAGCTACTCTCACCAAAGACCTGTGGAAATCCCTGGGCCAGAAACTGACGGTACTTCGCTTTTGATTCTTACCACAAAATAAATCAACAATCAACAAGTTTTTGTTTTTTTGTCAAAGGCACCAGGAAAAAACAGTTTTTTGATCAACAAGCTCAGATTAATAATGTTCGCTTTGATCAACTCTTCATCTGCCATATCTGTATTTTAATTTTTATTTCATGTTTATTTTTTTACCAGGATATTTTATGTACCCCGGAACGTCGTTTACAGGAGGACAGTAAAAATGCTCCCATCTCCTTATCAGCAGGACGGTTCGGTCACGATCGTATTCTTCTTTGCAATGATGCTCTGATCCACCTACAGGTCAGACTTCTTCCTCACAAGGCTGCACATCGATGCAATGCTTTTCCAGCATTATATCATTAACACTATGATCTTTATTCACGTTTACAAAATACACATCTTGCGACGATATTCAGCATTACTGCTTTAGGTACAAACTTGCAATGCTATATTGGCAATACTGCAAAGTTTAAGTACAGGTAGCCTTAACGTCACTTTCAGGTAGCTGGGATTCAAAGAAATGCACTAGGTAGGTTCCTACAGCTTTATCAGGAGTGTCTGTTACTCTGATTTTTTCTACAAATCGCTATTAGTCTGATACCCACGCATTTCTCATAATAGTTAATCTGCTCCAGTTTGTCAAACATGATGACATCAGGATATGTCATAGGGCTGCGTAGCAGACAATCCTGTCTTCCTGTTGATACCTGTCTGATCCTGCTCCCTTCTTCAGTATGACGCTTAAAGAAAAATGAAAATGAAAAATGCGAAAGAGAAACTGCAAAAAGAATGTCTTTACTGACAGGAAGAATAAAATATTGTAACTTTATCACATCTTTTTTGAGTAGCTGTTAAACCCAAAAAGACACAAAGATCTTCTCTGTGACACTAACACTAATAACTTGCTCTCAGAGGCACAGGTGCATTTGTTAACCTCTCATCTCTCTCTTTTAATGCATTTTAGGGATCTGATGTTCGCTACTACGATCTGTCTACACTGTGGATTGAACCAATAGATATGGATATTTCAGAAAGGTGGGTGAGACACACAGTAGGCAAGTTATTTTCCATTTTTACTGTGTATAGCTGAGACTTTAACCGACTGCACTTCCCTGATTAACAATTACAGATAATATGAAGGAATTCCAGTCTGTTATGGCAATGTGTGTTTTTTTTTAACCATATAGACTTATAGATGTCCATTGTCTCTAGTTATTGAAATTAAAATTTGTTAAAATACCATTTGTTTTAAGTAATAATTGGTGACAATATAATGATTTCATTTATGCTCTGAGTTTTTTATTGTTTATTGTATTTTGTAGCAAGTCTTTGAAGGTCATCACTCCTGAGGACCAGCTGATCTTCCACACCCTGGAACCGCATAATCGGGTAATATGATCTCATTGAAAAGTAGTTTCTCATAAGTAAACAGCCTTCAGTTTGACTATTCTGTCATACATTGTAGAGAATACCTTTTGGATTAATGGTCATGGGTCAGAGGTCATGAATGATATCAAAGGTAATTCTGATTACTTTGATCATTCGACTATTCCACCATGACTTGCAAAGTCATCCATCAGTTACACATTCTCAGTGTAAGAGTTATAAAATTAACATAACTATTAACCTATATAATTATTATAAAAACATTTCAAATGGATTGGCACGAGGATAATACAAAATCTGTCAGATCCTTGGCTTTTTGTTGTGCTTTAGTCATTGGGTGGCAAGATAGGAACAGTGGTGGTGTTTACTGTCACTTACGCTGCATGTTTCTTTGTTAGCCGCAAACAGTCACTACACTAAATATGAAATAAACATGCTCCTTGTTTAGGAGATACCAAAGCAGCATGTTCTGCTAACCAGCAAAAATCTTCTGACTCTAGCTTCAACAGAAACACGCAGCTGGAAAACCAAGGATGCTCAAATTAAAATGCATGATAAAATATGTAATCCAGGACTATGGACCCCTTGAATACTGTTTCTTGGCGGGGATTAATAATTTTCACATTGCAATAAGCAGTAAACTTTGTGCTTTCTCCAGATGTTACAAAATTAATACTTAATTAGGAAATACGGCATGTACTTGTGCTGCTTATGAACTGACTGCTCAGCTTAGCGACCTTGAGGACCACCTCAAGTAAAGCTGCTAATGTGCTGTCAGAGGTAGCCCATGAGGTGGGGGGGCGGAGGCAGGGGGGGGGGGGGCGGCTTTGATTTGGAATTGATCAAGACAGAGTGAGAGTAAGTCAAGGTGGCACAAGTAAATATACCGCAATGATCATCTTAGCTGGATGTTTGAATGTACTGTAGGATAGGCTTATTCATGATTTCTGCCTGGTGGTATTGATTCAAGGTGATGTGGTACTGGAAGCTCAATCAGGCTGTCCGCCAGTGTTTGGCCAAGAAGCGAGACTTTCCCCTGTGGGGAAAAGGGAACAAGGGACAACGGCCAGCTAACCCACCCAATTGCCGATTTACTACTTACACGTTTAAAAACGAGGGAAGACTGAAAAACGCCATCTATGAAGGTGACTGGAAACAAGGGAAACCACACGGCAAGTGAGTTTTGGCAGATTCTTAACATGACCCTCCCGACAAAACACTCTATGGGCTCATATCTGCATGCTACAGAAGCTACAGAAAAGCTATCTCCACATATAATATCTTACATTTTAGTATAGATCAAAATACGGACTGCTTAATTAATTTTTTATACCATGGAAGTTTCAGCAGCAGAAAGTATCAGACGGCTCGGTCCAAGATTTTCTCAGGGGGGCATGAGGGTAGATCAGGGGCAGGAGGGGGGGGGTTGGCAGTGATAAAAGTTGTCCAGCAGAGGCTTGTACTTGAGCTATGATAAGTTAATATGTGAAAGCGGGGAATGGCCAAGCATGTTTAAACCAACAGGAATTCTGCAACTGCAAAAATGTGGTTGAATCCTTGCCTCATAGAATTCTGGCTGTTCTGTAGACAAATGGGGGGCAGTTGTACCTCATAAGGTAGCCGTCGAGTGTATAATCACTTATAACATTGTCAATGTCTGTTTCATTATAGAGGGACACTAAAATGGGAAGATGAACGCAATTATACTGGAGATTTCATAAATGGCCTTGAACACGGGTAAGAACCATACACTCATACACTGCAATCTGAGCACAGTATATGTCTATCTGGATATATTTCTAATGCGCTTAAAGTTAATTGGTTAGCTTTTACTATGCAATAACGTTATAGATGATTCTATATGGGTTAGGCTATTTATAGGTTATGTTTACTATTCTATAATGTTAATTTGGATTTTATTTGTATAAATAATCATCTGCTTTCTCTGGACAAGTGTATGTTGTTTCAATTTCAGTTTCAATTAAAATGTTTAAATTTGCATCCAAAAAAGAAAACCAGATGTCCAGAATGCTCTCTGTTTAATGTTTAATTTTCTTATGATGCCATCTTGGTGTCTCAGATCTTTACCAGATCCATAACCAGCACTCTGTAGTTGATTGAGTTAGACTTTTTAATATCCTCTGTATTTTACCATTGTGACCACACCTCTCGGGTTATGGCATAGATTCCAGCTGAACGTGTGTAGAGTTTGGATGATCAGTCATGTTTGCACTGGTTTGCTTCAGTATCGTCCAGTAACTTTCCTACTATAGCCTAAGAACAAGCAGTTTTTGCCCATTGAGGCCATTTTATGCCCTCCAGTACACCGACATCCAGGGGATTCCCTCTGTTGTTTTACATTTACTTATTCAGAAGATTTTTTTATTGATAAAGTATGGTAATCCAGTTCCTAGAACAATTAATGTTAAGGGCCTTACTCTGAGGCCCAATACTGATACCACACTGCCTCCAACAGGATTTAAACCAGTTACCCTGTAGGCTATAAGCTATAACCTAATATATTCAGGACAAGGCAAGTAACAAAATAAAGCCTGTAGAGTATTTAGGCATTAGGGTAAAGGACCTTCCTCAGAGGCCCAATAATGAAATCATTCCGTCAGCCATGGGATTTGAACCAGTGACCTTCTAATCGCAAGTGCTGAGGCTTAACCCACAGAGCCACACACCCCCCGCTGACTCTGTGGTTCCTGAGACTCTAGGCTCATCACAGCACTTTACTGGATTAGCAGCTATGAGTGATGGATGGCAGAGCTCTCCAAAGTTGAGGATCTCCTTCTGTACCCTTACAGGTTTGGAGTATATTTAGTTTCCCAGGCTGAAGGATACAACTGTTACAAATGCCACTGGATCGAGGGGAAAAAGCAGAGATACGGAATGTGTGAGTAAGTGACTCCATGCAGTAAAGAGACTCATCATCGTCAATGTCCCCCAGTGAGGAATGTGTGCATAGTGCAGCCTTTCATTAATACCATCTCATCGTGGTTTATGTACAAGATAGCACATCAATCTAGTATTTAAGAAGCAGAAGGTCTGCTCTCCATCTTTGCTTAATGTCTTCTCTGTTTAGCTTAATCTCATGATCTTTTGAAGGTACAGCACCAACACCATATACAGGGGCTACTTCAAGGGGGACCTTCGGCATGGATTTGGAATTTTGGAAAGCAACCGGGGGGAGAGCAGCTTGATCCGATATGTGGGGCACTGGGAGAATGACAGGAAACATGGCTATGGCATCATGGAGACTGCAGACAGGTAACCAAGTTTGCATCTTCATTTTGTAATAGCAAGACATTTGCTTTTATATTTCACATTCACGGTAAAATATACAGAAAGTGATATTGTGTGAGGACTAAATGGCTGTTATTGTAATTTTAGATAAAAGATAAGGTAGGATAATACTTTGTTGATTTTTTTTACATACAGCAAGATGTATGCACATGAAGTGCTCAGATGCGAAAATATAGTGCAAAACAATGAAAACGTGAAAAGACAGTACATGTAGTGCAACAGTACACTGTACACAAAGAGAATATTGTGCAAAAGTAAACATAAATTAACAGGTGGAGTATGCATAAATGTTGGATGGACGGACGGATGGACGGGCGGACGGACGGGCGGATAGATAGATAGATAGATAGATAGATAGATAGATAGATAGATAATGTTAAATAGCTATCAGTACATTTCCTTTATTTGTTTATTGATTTGTTTTATTCCTCCTGCTAGCGGCGACCGCTACATCGGCATGTGGAAGGATGACCAAAGGGAAGGCAGAGGTATCATGGTGACGCAGTCAGGACTCTGCTATGAAGGCAACTTCCAGGGGGGCAAGCTAATAGTGAGCATGTGCCTTACGTGGGATTCACTTCAAAATGTCAACACTTTGTTTTATATTTACACGATACATTAATAATGGCCTGGAGTAAAAATGAAATTTGCCTAAAGTTAATGTCTGGATAAAGCGAAATGTTGTTGTTACATTATTATGAAGTTTAAATGCTATGAACCTAAAACACACACTTTTTAATAACTAATAAGGAAAAGCTGTGCATTATTCCTGTGCTCTTTTTGTACATTTTTCAATATTATTTTTGTATATTTTTGCAAGGGTAAAGGTGTCTTGCTGTCTGAGGATAACTCACTTTATGAAGGAGAGTTTACTGAGGACTTACAGCTACGAGGAAAGGTGAGACTCTTTATCCATATCCATCTCTCTCTAAGCTGTCAAGTAAATTACACAGTATTCTTATGTATTATTCATTGAAACTGAAGTGTAGTGTGATGCAGGTAGGTTCTGATCCTCCGAGGGACAGAGGCTCACGTGGATTTTCAAATTTAATCATATTTATTTTTTCTTATTTATTTATCAGGACAGGAAGAATCAGACAATGAATCAGACTTTTAAAAGTTTTATTAATAAATTGAGAGCCCAATGTTAATTGTAGAAGCAGTTTAGCTAAAGGTCGTTTGGGGATTTGTGGAAGGTGAGTAAGTAGTTGAAATACAATTACTGTAAATCACTTTAGACAAAAGCTTCTGCTAAATAAAATAAATGTAACTGTTAAAAATAATGTTCTGTTGTGATGTTGCACAGCTAATCTAAGGTTAGAAAATGCTTAAAAAATGTTTTTGGTCATAGTAATTAAGCTACATGTAATTTGTCACGGATTCCTGCAAGTGACAGAGAAAACAGGAGGAAGAACATTAAAAATGATATTTTATAGGATGGCGTATTTATCAGGATACAGCATCTGGATTGCCAGCTGTAACACAGCTGTGAAGATCCTTTGATATAGGATACCAGCACACAAGCTCGTAGATGCCATAGGGAGTGCACCTCTAGCTGGTGAATGACTGTTATGCTCAAGTTGAGCCATCTCTTTGTGACTTAAACTCCAGTCAAATTTGTTCCAACAACTGCCTCCCTTCCAGCGTCAGTGCAATTTCTTCTGACTGGTATAGTAGCCAAAATAATGAGAACCTGAACTCAGAATGTCTATGCAGAGGAATGCTAAGAATGTTTAACTCAGGACAAAGTTCCTTTCCTATTATTTAAAAATAACCTTTAATGGAACAAGCTTCAGCAACTCAATTTTCACTCTTCTATGACACTGTCATCTGTCTATGATTCTATATTTGACAGGAAGTATTCTGTCTTTCGGCACTATTTATTACTCTAAATTAGTTTTTCCCAATCCGATCCTCGGGGAGCCACAGCCGGTCCATCTTTTTGCTCCCCCTGAGCATCCTTCCAGACAGTCTACATTTTTTCTCCCAGCTGGGAGCGAGCAAAACACGTGGACTGTCTGTGGGCTTCCAAGGATCGGATAGGCAAACGCTGTTTTAAATGGTGAAGTGAAGCCCAAATAGTTAATAATGCTCTGCGTGTCCTTGTCCTTAGGGAAAGATGACTTTTCCAGATGGCATTACAATTGAAGGGACTTTCAGCAGCACGTTTGGGAACGGACTGCAAGCAAATGGCGTTATGAACACATCTAACAATACTGAGATGTCCTATGCAGCCACTCATCTGTAAGTTGTGTAATCTGTATTCTTAATTAATGCATCACCTCTCCAGTGGGAACCTATCAGAATGGTAAATCAGACATATATACAGGCAAATGCTGAATGTATATTTTTTATACCATCTATCCAATATCCATACTGATTATCCAGTACGGGGTAAGCCTAGAAACTCTCCCAGCAAGCGCGGGCACATCTTGGATGAAATTCAGCACAGGACACACACTGATATGCACTGACACCCTATGGGCGATTTCAAGACATGTCTGTGGACTGTGGAAGGATACTGGAGCACCTGCCCAGGATAAATGTACTCAGAATTCCCAAATAGCCTTCATATTCAGGATTCGGGATTCAAGAATTTACTGTCATATGCACAGTAACAGTCAGTTACTCTATGCAATCCTTGCAGCCACCGGTAAACACAAATGAAACAAATTAATTAATTCAAAATTCAAATTGATGTTATTTTAGTAGCTGCTGGATCCCTGTTGTTTCTTAAAATGTTTCCCTCGGCTGTTAACCCATCTCCTCTTGATCATGGCGAGAAACAAAGGGCCCTTTTGGATATTTTCTCCCAGACAGCTAGGACAAGATTTCCTTGTTCTGGGGCAATGGCCAGGTGTCTTTACCCCCTTCATAGAGTATCTGCGCTCCGATTGCACTGAGAAAATGGAGGAGGCTTTCCTGGGATTCCACACGGAGAGCAGCAGGTCCCTGCGAAAGGTGGGCTCTGAGGGACTGGGGGGGGACTCTCAGAGCGATGAGCACCATTCCTGTAGTCGGTAAGTGCCTCTCTCCTGTACACGGTATCAATTAGGGGTGTAACAATACATCGATTTGTATCGATATATCGATTCAAAGGCAAACGATAAGATGAATAGAAAGATCATCTTAATAAATAGAAATAGAAAGGTGAAGGAACTAAAATCCCAGTTCAATTCAAAAATACTTTATTTATCCCAAAGGGAAATTAATAATAACAATAATAGTAATAATAATAAATTATATTAAATAATACTCAATATTTGTATATATAAATATATGTTTTGCATTTTTATAGTAGGTAGATCATTTTGACTTGGTCAATTATAAGTAGCTGACAAGCTAGTGTACTTTCAGAGCGTGTGTTTAGTACGGCAGTTGACATAGGACGCTACGCTCAGAGCACACAATCTCCTGAACACGTTGACCATTTAATTTGACTTTTTTAAAAAACCTCTCAAAGAAGAATACTGACATACTTGTTTCACTGCAGAAGTCAGTCATGTTGATCTTCCTCATTCTACATGTCTGTCAATGCAATGTTTTTTATTTGTCTTTATTGCACTCTATTTTGCTTGTTATTGTTGTTCAGGCCATTGGCACGGGTGTTGGGGGTTATTGCAAGCACAGCACTCAATACGGGGAAAACTTCAGTGACAGACCTGGGTGACAGACTCTGACGTGGACTTAAATACACAGGACTATACGAAACAATAAGAAACAGCTGGGAACAATCGGGATTGCACACGAAGTTAATGAGGGGCGTAGCACACGAGAGGGTCATAGGAGCAGGTCATGACGGTTATGGACATACTTTTATACTTTTTGTTACATTCTTGTATTAATCTGGAGAAGACTTGATTCAAAATAAAAATTAGTCACCATGTTAATCTACATCCATCCAAAGTTTTTATTTTTACCTTATTGCACTTTATTTTGCTTGATTTAAGGGACATACTTGACTACACTAGATTTTGTTTACAGTTCCCAATAAAATATGATAAAATGCTAATTATATTTGCCTTTTTAAATCCATTGAAATTGTCACACCCGGCTCCGTCCAACCCTCATGTATGCCACGCCCCCCTCGTTAACCCGTGTTCTTCCCTGACGGATCTCACCTGTTGCTCGTTTTCCTCAGCTTGTTTAGTGTATTTAGTCCTTGTCATAGTGAGTGATCCCTAGGTTAGTCATTGTATTGTTACGTGTCGTCCCTTCCTGTCTGCCCTGGTCGTCATTAAAGTCCCGTTTCCCCGAACCTCCGACTCTGTGATCCTCTTTACCCGCCCACTCACCGGCGTAGCGTGACAGAAATGTAAAGGATTGTGTAAAATTTCATCATTTCAACTACTGTCCCCAGTATCGAACTGAATCGAATCGAATCGTATCATATCGTATCGTGGGAATTTCTGAGGTATCGAAAAAAATCGAACTGTTGGTTTAAGGAATCGATATTGTATCGTATCGCGAGGGAAGCTGTGATTTACACCCCTAGTATCAATGTAGGATTTTTTTAAGGGAGGGGGCATAGGAGGACCCATAAGTGAAAAATTGTCATTGGTGACACACCACAATGAAATACGTCCATAAGTGACATAGCAGTGGGCAGCTATTATTTAGAGTCCAGGGAGCAGTACCTTGCTTAGGGAACCTCAGTGCTACCTTCCTGGTTGGGGATTTGAACCAGCAACCTTTTGATCACAAGCACATTTTCCTGACCATTTGGCCATCACTGCCTATACAGAGGGGGGCCACCTTTATCATTAGCCAATGATATGTTTTGAATTGGTGAGCAACTGGGAGAGGGCAATCCAGGACAGGATGTTGGCTAAATACTGGCAGTACGTCGGTTTCACTGAGGCGTTAATCTCATGTCACTTTAAGCAGGGAAGCTGTGACAAACGCTGAATTCTTAAAGGAACTGAGACTACAGCAGAGTAAAGATCAACTTCAGCAGTATTTGGAAAAGGTAACAATTTACATGCGTACATCTATCGACATCAACACATTACTGTTCAAAAGTTTGCATATGATTTAATTTTTAAAATAAAATATTATTACATTTCAGATATTGCTACACAATCTTCTAAATCATTCTAACGGCTGACTTGAAAGCAAATCATTGATTCATTTTTATGAAAGTTTCTTTTTTCTTCCCAGTCCCTACAATCTCTCAGACACCCGTTGGGGAAACTGCTTCAAACACAAACCCTGGTCTTCCGGGCAGCCTACTCTGGCCCTGGGGCCAACAAGCATTTGCTGGAGATGGCCCAGAAGGAGGTCAAATACCACGCGGAGAAGATCCAGGAGATCATTATGTGAGTCTTATACTCCTAATTCTAGTATGATACATATCCACACAAGGGACCATATTTATCTGTTAAATATTCTGCAATGTGCTTAAAGGGTTAATGCCATTTTAAAATAAAAATATATTATTTGAAATGAAATAATAACAATGAAAATGTTTATAATATTTCTCTTTTAATTTCCTCTTTTGTGTTTTAGGGATTATGTTCCTCAGCTTTTTAACAAAAGCTCTGAACCTGTAGAATCAAGGTAAATTGAAAATCTGTTTATTTCTTTTTTAAATCTTACTCAAATGTTTACATAAAAGGCAAAATTATTAGTAACAGGCCAAAAATACGACAAAAGTATACAGCATATTAAAACGTCTATAATGGTGTGTTATACACAAAAAAGAGGCTCATCTTTTCTGAAATACTTTATGTAATATGTAATCCAGACACATACCCCTGGCACACTGCTTCTGGTCTGATTGTATGGTGTATTTGAAAATAACTTAATTTGCTACAGCAGTGTACAGCCCTAAACGGGTATTAATTTACATACCAGTGCATGCCTTGAAAACTGATATGGCTTGGTAATTGAGTTTGAGCAAGCCTTTGTACAGGGCCGGCCCAAGGCATGAGTGAACTGAGTGGCTGCTAAGGGCCCAGCAGCCTGCGGGGCCCATATCTGATCAGCTTGTCAGAATGGGAAGGAAAATGACAAATGACAACTAGGTCAATCAAATTATGCTTAGGGCCCTGAAAAGGGCTGGGCTACCTCTGCCTTTTTATGATTTTATTAAATCTTATTAAAGCCGTATTAACTCTGAGATACAGGCCAGTTTCTCTTTAGCTAAATATTAGGTCAGGTCAAGAATTTAATGAAATGCGCTAGTTGTGCTCTGTAGACTAATGATGAAATGACATGCCATTGTTTATAGCGAGACTGAGATGGACTTCTGCTCTCTGGTGCTGCCCGTCATCTTGCCAGAGTTCTACCCTGACCTGTCCATGCTGTACATGTTGTATCATGCAGAGGACAATGCGTGCTACAGGCAGGGCATCCTGCACCTGAACTTGCTGTCCGATACGAAGCTCATGGAGTTTCTTGATGTCCAACGGTCAGTATTGCTATCCTTACATGAGATCTAGCAGTCAGAACAGGACAGATCTAAGAGGACAGAACAGGTAGTAATACACTGAAATATGTAACCCATTCCACAAACCTTTATTTAAATCAAATTTTACATAAGTCAGTTACCTTCCCATACTATTCTACTGTAGATGTCTTACAGCAAAAAAAAATGCATAAGCCAAAAATGTCCTGGTCATATGTACTAAAGAACTTATTAAATAAAACACAAAGTGTAAAATTTACATACAGGCATTTTGTGTTAGTGCTTCTGTAAACTCTATGTATCTTGGATTTTTTTGCCTAATCTGGAATTACGTAGGTCAGTTTTACGTATTGACAGCTACCTGTTCATATTTTCAGGAGCTTAGCTAAGGAAGGGGGAACCAGGCCATCCTCATTTCCTCTGAGACACTCTAGCATCTGCTGTACGTTGTTTCTTGTAGAGTCGTAGTTAGAGTGGAACACTCAGACCTTGTTCTCCTTTAGCTCATCAGACTGGAAAACTGCATGACAGCTTGTGGCGCTCTGGGATCGGTGTTCTATTTCCAGTTAGATGGTACCGTGAGACTGTGCTGACCAATGAGATTAGTGTCAGCTGTGACACTGCTCTTGTCTGCTTGTTCATCTCAATGTCAGTGTCACGGGGGGGGGGGGGTCTAGCACCCCTCAAATGACTGCTTGCCCCCCCCCCCCAAAAAAAAAGACTCTAAAAATAATGATTAATATATCACAGATGAAATCACAGATGTCGTGTCTTTTGTTTTCTGTGGTGTGCTGCTGCTCGACAACTTTTACTGTCGCCACCCCATACCCGTCGGCAATTTGTACCGTCGTCAATGACAACCTTGACAACCTTTACCATCATCCGGACACCATCCGTGTAAATCTTGGCCATCAGAGTTCTTCTGGCGCCAGCACTGGTCTGGCGCCAGTCTCCAGACTGATGGAATCCAAAACATGTAGTAAAGTTAGTTTACGGATCATATGAGCGCAGGCGGGCTGTACGGGTATCTTGCTGTTACTTGTCGATGTTGGAATCTGGAGATGAACTCTGGAACCTCAATTTTCTGGATCCTTGGTTCCTTAAAATATAGCTGTGATTTCATCCTCTGCCCTCAGCCATTCTACTACACCATAATGCACAGAGAAATTGATGTCTTTATTCTGGAGGGCACTTGAAGCAAGGTCAGTTTTACAAAACATGGGTATTGTTCCCAATATCTTTGTAAGAGGATGAAGGTCCCAGTCTTTGTAGTCCTGGTTCTCCCTGTCTTGCTATATGGCTGTGAGACATGGATGTTATCCTATGACCTGAGAGGAAAACTGGACACCATTGGTACTGTGTCTCCTCGGAGAATCCTTGGGTGCCGCTGGCTTGACTTTGTGTTGAACGAGCAGTTGCTCAGGGAGTCCCGAATGAGGCACATTACCTGCTTTGTGAGGGAGCATCAGTTACAGCACTACGGCCAAGTCACTGGACCAGAACAAGGGGACGCCCACCTAACACCTGGCTATGGCAGATAGACGGCCATTTCCATGGAGGGATGTGAGGCTTGCATGCAGCTGCTTGGCCATGGAAGCCCATCCCATGAAGCTCCCAGCGCACAGTTTTTGTGCTGGGGTTAATGCCAGAGGAAGTTCTTCAGCTCTTCAGAACAATCCATTCTTTCACAAATGTTTGTAAACCTGACTGCAAGTCTAGATGCTTGATTTTATACACCCGTGCCAATGATTCAATTGAATTCAATGATTAAGAGGTGCATCCCAATAGTCCATATAGTGTGCTATAAAGCTAAATTATTGTACTCACCCATATTCACAAACCTCTTTTCTATAGACACTTATGGCCACTGAAGGATCTACATCTGACTTCAAATCAGGTAAATAAACTGAGCTCCCCACAGTCATCGCCGGCCCCAGTGCATTTGCAACCTAAAATGTGGCCAAAGAACTGTACAGTTTATACATTAAGGTATAGGTATATGGCTCCATGTGTGTGGAGTTTGCATGTTCTCCCTGTGTTGTTGTGCGGTTTCCTCCGGGAACTTCCCCTCACAGTCCAAAATCATGCTAAGGTGAACTACAATTGCCAAATTGCCGCTAGGTGTGCATGTCTGTGTGTGAATTGAGTGTGTGTGCCCTGTGAACGCTTGGTGCCCCATTTCGGGTTATTCCCTGCCCTGTGAAGGCTTGGTGCCCCATTTCGGGTTATTCCCTGCCCTGTGAAGGCTTGGCGCCCCATCTCGGGTTATTCCCTGCACTGTGAAGGCTTGGTGCCCCATCCTGGGTTATTCCCTGCCCTGTGAAGGCTTGGCGCCCCCTCCCAGGTTATTCCCTGCCCTGTGAAGGCTTGGCGCCCCATCTCGAGTTATTCCCTGCACTGTAAAGGCTTGGTGCCCCATCCTGGGTTATTCCCTGCCCTGTGAAGGCTTGGCGCCCCCTCCCAGGTTATTCCCTGCCCTGTGAAGGCTTGGCGCCCCCCCCCCCAGGTTATTCCCTGCCCTGTGAAGGCTTGGCACCCCATCTCGGGTTATTCCCTGCACTGTGAAGGCTTGGCGCCCCATCCCGGGTTATTCCCTGCCCTGTGAAGGCTTGGTGCCCCATCTCGGGTTATTCCCTGCACTGTGCCCATAGGCTTTAGGATAGGCTCCAGATTCCCTGCGACCCTGAGTAGCACAAGAGGTTATAGAAAATGAATGGATGGATGTTATAGGCATATAAAGCCAGGGATTGATGTAATTGGTAGACAACATAAAATAATTACACATTTGCACTATTAGGACAAGAAATTGCCATGTTCCTGTATATAGGTATTTATACCTATAGATACACCAAAATATATTGTGCTCTCTTCTTTTTAATTTTTTTTATTGAGTTTTATAATGTGTTACATGTCTTTATCTTAAATTCTACAAGTGTTTAAGAAAAATTGTTTTACTGTTTTCTCTTTATGCATAAATTCATATATGTACATATGTAATTACATTCGTAATCATATGTAATTACTGTACATTCATAATCAGTCTGAACTCCTGACACTGAGCAGGATCTTTCTTTTGCTGTCCTTTTAGAGGTATTCACTTGTCCACGATCAGTGCTTCCTCTCTGCTATTGAATGCGTCCAGAAGATCAGGTAAATTGGATTGCTACGGTTGCATAGTCTGGAGATGTTCTGCAGTTTTGCAACATGCTTTTTTTGAAGTAGTGATGGAAAAACCTGCTTTCAAGCCCATGGTGATGGGTCTGTCATATTTCTGCTTAAACCCACATTCCTGTCGGTTACTTTATTTGTTGACTTAATTAATGATGATGTTTGATGAACAAATGATGTTTTACTTCCACCCTATACGGGAATAGAGTTATCATTTTCGGTGTCAATACTTTTGAACATAACTTTGTCTTCAATGTACACTATATATACTGTACATCTTGTAATGCATTTTTCAATGTCTTTTGATTCCTGTTAAAGTACAACAGCAGACCCTCAAGAGAAACTAGACAACCTTTTTCACACTGTGGATGAAATTGAGAGAACAGTGAACCGGATACTATGCAGGGAATACAAACTGCCCTTGGATGACCTCCTACCTCTGCTGATCTATGTTATTTCTAGAGCAAGGTAACAATTAACAGACAAATTCCTATTCCTGAGCGAAAACATATCTAATCAATGTGTTACTGCTAATGTAGATGAACCTTATATAGACCTATAATGTATGGGTTTTGTCAGATTTTCTTTGTGATTTTACAAAAATCTCAGATAGTTTAAACTCGCACCTGTTACAGGATTCAGCACCTGGGGTCAGAGCTGCATTTCATTCGTGATATGATGACCCCACAAATGCAGGGAGGAATGGTTGACTTCCTGTTGACGGCTTTTGAGGTATAGCTAAGTGGTTGCATCTTTAACACATCAAAGGATTAGCTACCAGCTATTAGTGCATGTACAATGGAGACAAAGTAGACACCAAGTCAGCTCTATTCTTTATTTCATATACTTCTTCTACATTGAATACACTGAAGCACATGGTTAATTCAGTTATGGTTCATTTAAAAATTTTGATTTTCAATGTCCTTAGTACCATTTCATCGATGTTACGCAGCTTGGCTTATTGTTAATGAATGCCAAGCTGTTTAAATTAATTGTGTTAATAGACAATAAAGTTAATGCATAGTCCTAATTCTGTCATATTCTAGTTTATAAGTGGAAATCAATGGTCAGAACATAAACACTGAAATACAGCTTTAGTTCATTTTGGGCCTTTCCCTTATCCAATGGACACTTGCATTTAATATTTTTTTAATTGAATGTGTATGCACTCACTGGTAACTGAGCCTGTATAATAATGCCTTAGCCTGATTTATTAGAATTAACATTTTTAACAGGTATAACTTTTTTAAGTGGCAGCACTTTTGAATTTTAGATGAAATGCAAAAGCTTCCATACACAAATGACAGTATTAATTCGCATTCCTTAAGATAAATTAATTTACTGACGGCATCAATCAAACTCCACAGTTATAACCATTGATGTAATCATGATAATATATTTCTTTGATGGCACACAATGTAAACTGTAAGCAATGCAGAGTAAGATACACAGAGACATAATGCAAATATGACTTTGTTCTTTTTTGCAGTCATGTTACGAGCATATGCAGAAGGAGGAGATACGACAGGGACGATTTACAAACTTCACCTGAGGATATCCGTCCAGCACATTTGCTTTATACACCTCACATAACATCACTCTAAAAAGCACTTTAGAAACTGAATAACATCGATCCTGACATGTTTGAACTTTTTAACACCTAAAATAATCTAAAAGCCATGTTTAGTGAATTGTGCAGGACGTAAGTCATGAACTTTAAAGGAAGATGCACACTGCTTTACAAGGATGTTACTGGTCAAATTGCATGGATTTCTAAGACCTGAAACTTCATTCTTTTTTTTTTTTGCAGAATTACAGCTATACACATAAGTGGTCATGGTTATAAGTATAGGGTCAAAGGTCAAAACTGCATCATGTGAGATGAGTGCTTCCAAAAATTACTGTTTACTTTTTTGTTCAGAAGTCTTTCTGTTACCTCAAGATTATACAGTATATGCATGCATACAGTTGTATACAGGGCAAGTAATGATTTTTGAGACCCCACCCGATTACACCAACATCTGGTCATACGTAAGGGAAGAGGTTGTTTTTTCCAGTGATGTGCATGTATTTATGTCAATGTCTTAAGAAGACATTCGATACAAATATGTGAACAAGAATTGTTCACAGTTGTTCATTTCCATACCATTGTAGTATATTGATATTTTTCATACCATTAGAGTAAGTTATTTAAATAAGTTATCAGACTCATGGAGTTTAATATTAAAGTATTTGTGGGGGGAAAGCAGATAATAAATTTCAGTAGCTGACTGAATGTCACAAACACAAAGTTTTGTGATTCTTTTGTAAGTAATTTGACTTCATTTTCAAAGTTAATAATGGAGCTAAAACACATCAGCTTCATTGTGTGAAAGGGTATCATACTTTAATACCAGTTGATATTTTTAAAAACCAGTTTTCTAAACTGATTTTAGTCTGCTCTTTAGATAACATACTACAATTGTAACGTTGGATTGCCTGATGAATAGAGTGGAAAGTGACTGTCAAAATCCCAGGCTTGTCAGCTTTTAATGTACAATTCAGATGTACCTATTCTGGACATTTAAGCACCCTTGTTTTAATTGTCTGAATATTTAATCCAAAGGAACAAATGAAAACTTGTAAAATGGTGTTAATTTAATATGCCAGACAATGTTTTGACTGTAAATAAATTGCTAATATTTTAATAGTGTGTGGGTATGCTTTATTTTCTGATTTAATGTTGTCCTCACATGAATGTTTAATGAACATGATATTATGTTATGGAGAATAATTGCATTTTCCCCAGTGCCTGGACATCTTTTATACTTTAGGTCACTATAAGCGCAGCAGGATTGTTGTTATTTGAATAATATCAGTAGTTAAATTACTTATTTCTGGGGTCCAAATAAAATGTTTTATAAAAGTCAGATGATAAACTATAACCAGTATTAGATTCTAATTAAAAAGAAAGGCAGGGAAATGCATTGCATTTGTAATCCTTCAATTGAGTTTCACCAGGGAGAATGTGAAGTTTCCTCTGGTAGGAATGATGCCCAGAACCATAGGCATGGATGAAGAAAGACTGATTGTATTTGGGCCTGGTCATAAAGATCCAAGAGGAGTTTTCAAATTCAAGATGTCTGTAAATCACCTTACAATACCTACGAACAGCATCCTTCTGAGAGATACAGTGGCTTAATGCGTAACAGTGTTGCCTCATGTCTCCTGGGGGGGGGGGGGGGGGTGTCTTAACCACTTCTGCACTCTCTGTGTGTTTGTGTCTTTTGTTTGTGTTGGGTGGGCTGGAATAAGCAGTTAGCGATGCGGATTGAGTGACACATCTCCTTTATACTTTATATAAGTAATGCCAGGATTAGAAAGACAGACCTTCAAAGTGTCAGTTGTGTATTTACTGACAAGTACTTCAATGCATGCAACACATAAGGGAGTTCTGTCAGCATGCACACTCTTCAAGAACTGAAAGGAACAACAAACAGAATTAGTAATCACTTCCAACAATTTATACAATTTTCAAACATTGATGAAAATATGGAAACAATTACTCAACTCTTTACCTCAACACATGACAATTAGCTAAACAATTTTTGACAGAAATCCAAGCCTGCTCTGATTATTCCGCCCCCCTGGAATTTTTGTTTCCATTTATGTTATTTAGCAAATGCTTTTATCGAGAATGAGGCATTTTATTTGTTTGTTTATTTTTTAGAAGGCAGGGTCAGAAAATCCCTGGAACAATTGGGGATTCAGGGCCTTGTTCAAGGGCCCAACAGTGAAATCACCCAGCTGACTCCAGGATTTGAACCACTGACCTTCCAATCACAGGCACAGCATTGTAACTCACCGAGCCATACACCAACCCTTTGTTTGCTTAGAATATAGCAATAATTTTATGCCCCACCCCAAGAAGCATACCAGCACACAGCCTCTCTTACATAGGTTATGTTACAAGAATAATTACACAAAATTAAAAACAAAAAACAAACATACTGTACAGACACTCCTTTACTTATGAAGATGAGATACATTCCGAAAAGCCATTCACAACTTGAAATGTTCGTAAGTCGTTATTCAACATCATTTTAAGGGTATACGCAAGTACTAGGAACTAGGATGCTGGGAGTCCGCACGCTACACTGCTGCATGGCGGGAGTAGCGGCCAGAAGTCATACTAGGCAGAATTGGCGTGCAAGAAAAAAAAAATGATGTTGCGGACAGGAAACGGGAGCCCAATGAACACAATTTGGACTTAAAGTCCTCTTTGTTCGTATGTCTGAAAGTTTGTAAGTTGAAAGTTCGTAAGTAGAGGAGCGTTTGTATGCATCAAATTCAAATGTTTACGTGCACACAAATATATGGCCAATTCTAGCTATAGGGAGAATTCACATTCGCCTTGGGTCCCCATGTTACCTGTGTTGCTAGGGGGGACTCCCAGCAAAAGCTTGCCTAGGACCCCTGAAAAGGTAGGTCCAGTCATGAGTCCACAGGCTCCACAGGCCTACATCCACATATCCGCCATGTATATGCTGTATATCTCAGCCCTACGATCCCTACTGCTGGGTACACCTTGCTTTGACAGGTATACCATCTCGGAGGTTAATTTCTATTTTTTTAAAGAATTGAAATTAAATTGCAGGATTTACTTACTACAGATGCAGCAAACTAAACTAATGATATTAAGGAATGTCACCACAAGGTTAAGTGTGGAACCCACAACCTTCTTACCTTCAGAAATGTTTGTTTTGTTTGACACCAATATATCTGCTTGAATGTCATTCATCTTCATGTACAAAGCCTCAGGATTATTCTAAAACAGATTTAATTGTTTAAACAATGCACATTTACAAAATTGTGTATAAATGCAAAATCAATGCTTAAAAAACATTATATATACACATCAATTTTACATTTTCAGGTTTTTCAATAGCATGTCCGTCCATCCATGATCAACTGAGGTACAAATATAAGGTGACACAGAGCCCAAATTCCCCTAGTCATCCATAAACATGGGAAAGATAAGAGAACACACAAACCAAATGAGGGAGAAGTGTGCTGACCTTAGTAATTCAGGGAATGGGTATTGAAAAAAATAGCTACAATTTATACTGTTAGGGCAATAATAAAGAAGTGGACAACAACTGGAACTGTGACAAACCTGCCCAAGGACCCAAGTTTATTTTACCCCACAATCAGTGAGGAGGATCGTAAGAGAAGCAAAAAATCCCCAAGGATCAGTGTTGGTGAATTACTCAGATGCCCTGCTTTGTATTCTCCAACCTTATAACATGTTATAGGAGAAGATTCAATGCTGTGATACTGGCAAAGGGAGGCTGTACAAAGCAAATGCTGGGGTGCCAATATTTGTGGCACATGTTTTTGTTGAAAATAATTATTTCTTGATGAAGGATTTGGTTTTCTTTGAATAAATTTATTTGAAAAGGTTGGATTTTTCCCATTTTTTTTTACAAATCTTTACAAGGGGTGCCAATAATTGCGGAAGGCACTATACATACAATGCAACTTGTCATTCTACTTTCGTATAGATCTAATCAATCTTAACTTACAGAATACACTCACCATGAACAAGTCAAACAACGTGACCCCCATTGCTGCTTGTACATGCCCCTCCAGGACTGGGTGAGTGTGGACAAATTGCTACAGTTAAAAATGAAAAAGAAAACATATTTTATATAGCACTTCAACAGCACAGAGCAAAGAATTACTACAAAATTATGCCGCAGACACAGACAATCCAATCCAGTTAGCTTTAAGGATGCAGATGGTAAGAAGGTGATACCTTCAGAGCCAGGCAGGCCTGCTTCTGGGAATCAGCATGCTCCCTGTTACCCATGGCATACAGCAGATGATGCATTACATCATGGTGAAGCAGATCATGTGACAGCTGACTGCTGCCCTGCGACAGCATCCTGCGCAGTGATATTTAAACAGTCAATTTATTACTTACCTTTCATTAACTGGGTAATTTCTTAATCATCACAATTTCTAATTCAATCAGGCTCCTGTTCTGCAAAGAGTGACTAAAGCAGCAATGGTTGGTAGTACTTTATATTAAGTGCACTTTCACAATGCATTTATAATGCACTCATAGAAGTTTGAATGCAGCTTCATAATGTATTCATGAACATCAATAAGAAGCATGTAAATATACCTTAACCTGTCATACAACATGATCAAGGCAATACAGTTTTAATATACATTAATAACAAACATTCCTAACAATTTACATTAAGTGTACTTTCATAATACATTTATAATGCATTCACAAAACATTAATTGCATCTTCATAATAAGGTTTACTTACATTCTGTTTATTACTGGTCTATGAGTGCATTATAAATGCATTATAAAGGTGCACTTAATGTGAAGTGTTACTGAATGGTTTTATGCAAACTAGCACATAAGAAACAAAGTAAGAGTGCTGTATGTGATTTACCTTATAGCTTTTGCTGCAGCTGCTTGTTGAATAAAAACAGGCAACGATGCCGTCATGTTGATTCTTTCAGGATCTAAAAAAAAAATCATCCCAATAAAACACAAGTATAATTGCTAAAATCACTGTATTGCATAGGAGAAAATAAAAACATCAATTTATATAATTTTGTGCCAAGTTTTCAGAGATGGTTGCATCTAAGAAAGCTCCTCATGCTTCGTACCATGCTGGAGACCCCTGAGGGACCTTGCAACATGCATGACACATGGCAGTACACAAATAAAGATAATAAGGCTTTCATGTCAAAGCAAAAAGACTGCAGCAAACATAGTGATTTTGCAATAGGAAGAAGGCTTGCTGTTTGCACAGAAGTGACAGGTGACTGCAGAATGGTGAAGGGAGAGACATACAACAGCGGTAAAGAAAACAGATTTTACAGTCAATGGCGTAGGAGAGAGTTTGATATTGGGAGAGAGGGCATAACTTAATTTAAATGTAAATATATATCTTTTGAGGGGGGGGCATAAACTCAACTTAAATATCGGTTGGGGGAGGGGGTACACGTACCCCCCACCCCCCTGGTTTCTACACCCCTATTTTAAAGTGCTCATACATTTATCAGTACATATAACCAAGTGGTGCAACAGACCTCATTACTATAGCAAAACTGATAACCTTATATTTAACAAAAAATTATATATAACAACAATAAATAAATATTTGAAATGATTTAATATCAGCCAGTAAAGCTCAACTATTGTATATATTTTAACGAATCGTATAAAAAAATATTTTCAGGCTAATTAATAGGTATAAAATCAGGGTTCAATATTAAGTAATATGGTAAATTGTACATACTGGTCAACACTTACTGTAGTTAAACACCAAAAACTGCATAATCTATTTACATGAATTATGTGTATCCATTTTCTATAAGTACAGTTGTATGAAGAAAATAGGCAAAAATAAAGACCTTTAAGGATTTGATATTGCTGTGGTTCTTTTTTCACTGGTTTCAACAAAGCGACCAGACCCTTCAGAAGAGCTGGTTTAACTTCATCATATGCCATTAAATCTCTGATTAATTCTATAGCTGAAAGAATCAAAGACATACAAAGGTGAAAACACAATAATTATCTAACTAGCTACTCACAGGCAGAATTTAGTTATATGCATAACGTATCTGCTATGGGTTTAGTTACATCAAAGATAACAAAACATAAATCAACAGATACTACTAGAAACACTGCTCATTCTTCAACAATAAGTCAATCAATTACAATGATATATGACAGCAATAGAGATATACTGTTGAAACTATAAATGATCAGTAAAAAAAACACATTATTAAATGTCTATACACTTTCTAAGCTAAATTGGACTGAAGTAAAATAAAATCGAAGGATGGTAAGAATTTAAACATAACAGTACAATTCTATGTGACTTGCTATTGTACAGTTATCTGTACAGCAGTGTGACATCACTTTATACTATAATTTCCTGTCATGTCCGATAAAACTTATGCGCTGATACATTTAATTTTTCATAAAATTCCCTATAATTATTTTAGTTAACTTACCTTCATATTGGACTTCAAGGTTTAATGACTTCAGCATATTCAACAAAGGCTCTATAATTTTAGGATGAGCAGAATTCACAATTTTCTGTGAAAAATGACCAGGGAAAAAAAGAATAATCAGATACAGACATTCAGCAAAAATGGAAAAGTTGGATCTTCAGACTCAATCAACAGTGAGCCTACATGTGCAGTGCGGAGGTTCTGCAGAGCAAGTTGCTGAGCCGTAGGGGAAGTGCACTGCAGCAAGGCCACTAGCCCTTTGTAGACCTGCTTCTGGTATTTATAGTTGCCATGAGCCAGGGACTCCAGCAGGACACTGGCTGTCTCCTTGGTGTCCACAGATGTGGACTTGGCCAGACATTCCACGATGGCTCGGACTCCTGCAAATCACATGGAACTTGGGGAGTGAGGGCTGGGGCGAACAAAGGTGTGTAACCCCCCCCCCCCCCCCCCCCCTCCACTCCAGTTTAATTTGGATTAAACAACCCCACCACTTTTGTATCTAAATTATTAACATGTGTCCCCACCCCTAATAACAAAGTACAGTACACAGTTGAGTGAAGAAATATCACTACATAATAGAAATGCTGTCTGTTGGGATTCGGGTAAGAAAAATACTATATGGAAGTGATTCGTGACACCTTTTAGCGGTTTTTGAAAGACTTTCGAAAAAATGATCATGGGTTAGTACCGAAGTTTTCACAAATGAACTCTTTGTACTTCCGACCCGCGTTGGAAATGATCTGCAATAGACGGAGGGCTTCTGTCTTATCCTCATCTTTTATCTGTTTCTGATTTAAGATTTCCAACAGAGTAAGAACCCCTCCCACTTCAAGAAACTCAGTGAGGTAACGGTGACTGTTGGGGGGGAAAAAGAATAAAGATTAAAGCAACATTAAAATGATTTCAGCTTTGAAAAGAAGCATTTTTACAAACGTTACGATTTTAATCACCTGTTCGAAGCTGAAAGAAACACAGACACAGCTCTAAGCTGCAGCCCCAAGTATGTCCCAAACATATAGCTGAGAAATTCCTGTAAAGGGATGTAATTTACAGCATTTTATGCCAGTTATTATGGTCTTGAAACAGAAGTTTCAATCTTAATATCTGGGCGGCCATATTCATAGAAATATTCCGTCTTTTTGCGTGTTCAGTTTTACGTTCTATTAAATTTTATCTGGCATTCTTTTAGTGACGCTGGCTTTCATTATCTGTTTTCTGTCTTCATGACCATGATCTTTTGCAAAACGTATATAAAACTGCGAATAATAAAAAATAACAAAAAGACGTAAATTACAGTTTACAGAAAATAGTTATTGTCGTCGTTTCTTTATGTCTTTCATGGTTATTTACACACCTGTAAGATAATAGTGCGTTACACAAAATGCATGTGTAGAAACTGAGTAGTTAACTTTAAGGTCCAGATCGTAATAGCGGCGATTTTCCCCGCAGACGTAGACGGTGTCAGCAACCCGCCGCCGTTAAAGGATACTGCAGCCTAACCCACGCCGTGAGTCTGGCCAGAAACAGACTGGCCGCTTGGGCGAAGCGCAGCTCCAGCTCCGGGCCGGTCTCCCCCAGACTGCGGCCCACGAACACCTCTAGCATGTGGCTCCGCGCCGCCGCGCCGCCGCGGTCCCATTCGCGCAGAAACTCCACCAGCTGTTTTCTGCTGGACATCACGTACCTTTACTAAATACAGTAGTGACACTTCTACAAAGAAAAAAATAAACGGATCAAGTTAGGCTAATCATTATAGTTGCTAAATACTTCATTTTATCAGTATTGTTAATTGCGTACTCATCGGTTGAAAGGACTAAACATTTTCTGCTAACATCAAATTAATTCTGGAAGGGTGAACCGGTGTGCATTACTAATCAGTGGATACATGTATATGTATTGGATAAGTAGTACTACTATTTCCACTCACATCACCACTTTCCAAAGTACAATTGCAGAAATACTGCTGAAAAATCCTACAATAGCCAGTGGAGTGTTCACAGAACACGCCTGTTGCTGAAAAATTAGGCTAAAAAACACCAAGACGGAGGTAACCGTTAATGTTATATAAATTACCTGCGGGTTATGTTTAGAAAGATTGTTCTGGTCCAGCAGTGAAGGAAAATGTGCAAACCCAGCAACAGGATTATTCACCGTTGCTACAGACGCTCTTGTGTTGCTGTGACGCGGGAATGTACGTTGGCTTCGTTCCTTTCTGGTTTCGTTATTTATGGGAGACAGATGCCGCGCTGTTAGCTGTGTAAATCATTTTATCATAGTGGAAAAAAACTTTAGTATCATATGCCTGGTTAAATACATTTTACACGCATTTCTGAATCGAACTAAATCAAGGTTCCACTGAGCCAGGTAACTGCATGGATTTACCCACAATTTACAAACAACAGCCTACTCCTACTTTTTTTACTTAGTTTTTTTCAGTTGCTTTGGGACATTTCTCAAATTACAATTACAACTAACATTTGCAAAACGTCCATGTCATTTGTGCAGAGCATAATATAATTTCTCATTGCTTTGCAGAAAGTGCAAATGATTTATGCAAATTACCTTGTACAACTGTCAGCATTTGGCATAATTTTTAGTTGCTTTAGTCTTGTTGGTCAAAAAGGATTATATAGTTTCCCAATGTAATAATTTTACACCCAAAACTACATGTAGATGATCATCATGTCAGCCAGCACATCCAGAACAGTTAATAAAGCCATCGAAGGGGGTGGTGTGGGGGTTAGCACTGCTGTCTTACACCTCAGGGAGCAGTGCTCAAGTCACTGCCATGGCTCCATGGGTGTGGAGTTTGCAAGTTCTCCCCATTGTTGTGGTGTTTCCTCCGGGTGCTCAGGTGAATTGCCATTTTACTGTTTTTGTGTTATACAGTGCTGTGTGACTTTTTGACTCACATGGTTAAAAAGATGCAGATTGAACTTTTCATTTTAGTGCCACTGACTAATTCATTGGTGTAATTATTTGCTTTTGAGATATGAGTTAATTATTTTGGGTGAGTTTTGGGTTTTTGCAGCTAAACCATCATGTTGTGCTATGTGCATGAATTGTTTTGAGAAATGTTGTTATAGTTTCAAGTTTCAAATCTTTATTGTCACATCATGTTACTGGTACAGTACATATGAGTGAAATTCTTGTGTGCTAGCTTCACAAGCAATAGTGGTGTGCAAAATCTATATATATATATATAAAAAGAAAGATAAAAAAAAAGATAAGTACAAGATATACATATATAATATAATATTAGACGCATGAATGTTGTGCAAAGAGCAGTTATGTGCAATATGAAGTGCATAATTGACATGGAGTCGATAAAGTGGCAGTGGGGTTTTTTTTTTTTTCCTTTCCTTCTTTCTTCCCTTCCTTTCCTTCCCTTTCCTTTCCTTTCCTCTCTTTTCCTTTCTCCTCCCTTTTTCTCTTCCATTCCTTCTGCGAAGTGTCAGTGGTTAGTGTTCATCATTCTGATTGCCTGATGAAAAAAGCTGTCCCTTAGCCTGCTGGTACGGGACCGAATACTGCGATACCTCCTGCCTGACGGAAGCAGGGTAAACAGATAATGACCAGGGTGACTGGAGTCTTTAATGATCCTCCTCGCTTTCCTCAGACACCGCTTCTTGTAGATGTCCTGGAGGGAGGGGAGCAAACCTCCAGTTATCTTTTCCGAACACCGCACTACTCTCTGCAGAGCTAGGCGGTTGTAGGTGGTGCTGTTGCCGTACCAGGTGGTGATGCATCCTGTGAGGATGCTCTCAATGGCGCAGTGGTAGAAGGTCCTGAGGATGCGGGGGCTCATGCCGAATCTCTTCAGTCTCCTGAGAAAGAAGAGGCGCTGCTGCGCCTTCTTCACTGCTTTGTCAATGTGAACTGACCATGTGAGATCCTCCGCTAAATGTACACCCAGGAAACGGAAACTACTCACTCTCTCCACAGCAGCGCCGTTAATGGTGATGGGGGTATGTGCTTCTCCACATCTCCGGAAGTCCACTATCATCTCTTTGGTCTTAGCCACATTTAGGGTGAGATGGTTCTCCTGGCACCAATGTGTCAGGGCGCTGACCTCCTCCCTGTATGCCGTCTCATCCCCATTGGTGATGAGACCCACCACTGTTGTGTCGTCTGCATATTTCACGATGATGTTGGAGCTGTTAGTGGCCGTGCAGTCGTAGGTGTAGAGTGAGTACAGGAGAGGGCTCAGTACACACCCCTGTGGAGCACCAATGTTCATTGTGACGGTGGATGACGTGATGTTTCCCAATCTAACCATCTGGCGTCTGTTGGACAGGAAATCGAGGATCCAGCTGCAAAGAGAGCTGCTCAATCCTAGATCTAGCAGTTTCCTGTCCAGCCTTGAGGGAACGATGGTATTGAATGCTGAGCTGTAATCTACGAACAGCATTCTCACATACGTATCTCTCTTCTCCAGGTGGGAGAGGGCGGTATGTAGTGTCAGGGCAATGGCGTCATCAGTGGACCTGTTGTGACGGTATGCGAATTGTAGAGGGTCCAGTGAGTCCGGTAGCGCAGAGCAGATGAAATTCCTGACCAGCCTCTCAAAGCATTTGCTCACGATGGGGGTCAGGGCTACTGGTCGCCAGTCGTTCAGGGATGTGATGGTGGAGGATTTTGGTACAGGGACGATGGTGGCCGTTTTGAAGCAGGCCGGGACTCCAGAAGTGGAGAGGGAGAGGTTGTAGATGCTCGTGAACACTCCAGCCAGCTGAGCCGCGCATGATTTGAGGACACGACCGGGGATTCCGTCAGGACCAGTAGCTTTGCGTGCGTTCACCTTTCTGAAACACTTCCGTACATCCTCTTCAGACACGGTGTGCACACTGACGTCACCCGCGATGCGTGCGCTGTCCTGTCTCGTGGTGTTTACTGTTGACATGAAATATGCCAATGCATGAGAAAAACTGCATTCAAGAAAAACTGGTATAAAAAAATTGATCATCCATCCATCTTCTGCATTTTATCCAGAACCAGGGCACAGGGGCAACAGTCTAAACAGGGATACCTGCCCCCTCCCTCTCATCAGCCACTTCTTCCAGCTTCTCCAGGGGAATACCAAGGCATTCTCAGGCCGGCTGAGAGATATAATCAATCCAGGGTTTCCTGGGTCTCTTCCAGGTTCTCCTTCCAGTTGGATGTAGATGTGTGCAGGAGGCATCCTAGATAGATTCCCGCACAACCTCAACTGGCTCCATTCAATGTGGAGGAGCAGCAGCTCCACTTTTAGCCTCTCTGGAATGTCTGAGCTTTTAATCCCATCTCTAAAGCTGAGCCTGGACTCTCAGCGAAGGAAACTCAAATTCATCCCCAACCTGGATGGGGCAATCCACCATTTTCCAGATGAGAATCATGACCTCAGACTTAGAAGTGTTAATCCTCATCAGCGCCACTTCACACTCAGCTACAAACCGCCCCAGTGCATGCTGCAGGTTACAGCCCAATGAAGCCAATAGGACCACATCATCTGTGAAAAGCAAAGACATGATCCTAAGGTCACCGAAAATTTTGTCCATAAAGGTTATTAACAGAACTGGTAACAAAGGGCAGCCCTGGTGGAGTCAAACACCCACTGCCTTTCAGCTATCCAAAAGGGTTTCAAGAAACTGCACTGTGTTTTGTCTGCAAGCTTGCAGTACACCCACGTTGAAGTCTTACTACATTCCCTTGGGATTCTACCAAACTACACATATTAATCTAATGCAGTATTTGGCATGCTATTATACTGAATCGATTACAAGATGTGTTACTGAAGGAAACAAAACAAATATTGTTAAATTCTACACCACTACAAATTTAATTTGCTATATCTAATGGTGGTAAGAATTTAACCTAAACATAAATTCATCAATTCATCTTCCAGACATCTGCCCCAGGTAGCAGAGGGCACAAGGTTGGGATACCAGTTAACCGATAGAAAGGGGGGCAGTAATTAATTGGGCAATTTAGAGATGCGTGATAGCCTAACTTCATGTCTAGGGACCACAGGAGCAAGGAGAAATCTAGTACCCAGAGAAAACCCACCAGACACGGAGGGAACATATAAACTAAACTCACATACAGAGCAGATGAGGGATTTGAACCCACATTCCAGATGATCAAGTTACCCAGTCCAGAACATGAAAATAAATATGAATTTCTGTACAAGCACAAATACTTTCTAAAACTGCATATTATTCGATACTATTAAAACATCTATAATATTCATTTTTTCAGGTTGCCAGTATTACTACCTATTGTGTTGTCTAATAACACACTCCATGTCAAAAGAGGGCGCGTTTATTATTTCTGTTTCGAAATATTTCCCAGAAGTCAGTACTCTTAGCAGCCAAGACATCCGGTTTCCCCTTTCCGGTTACCGCTTCCGGGATTTTTCTACCATAATAAAAGTCAACCGGTAATGGGATAACCCTTTGGAGGGTCTTAACGAAAAAGATTAAATCTAATCAAAGGACCCTAAAATTGGTGAAATATGATTACCAGACTCTACTCGCACCCCATGCTTCTTAAAATAGGATCCATACTATTAAGTTCCTGATGATGTCAATTTTTGCATCTGTACGTTTTAAAATCAGAATGACATCTTCAATTTATACAAAAAATATTTTCTAGTTCACGTGTTACTTAATCCTTTCCTTTGTATTGTAGAGTACGATATTGTAAAAAAAAAAAAAAAGGTAATGCAATATCTAAAAGGTAAAGTGTTCCGTTTTGCCTGATAGTAAGCTTTACTTGACGGGGCACAAATACTTATAATTCAGTTACTACTTAAGTACAAAGCATAATTAAATCATGGACAAATATAGTAGCTTCTTCACTAGTTCCATTACTAGTTCACAGAATTTACAGAACTAACAAATATAGTAACAAATTTAGATAAAACATTCATCACTATTCATTAATGATGATCGAATTTACATGAGATCAATATGTAACTAAGACTTAGTTTGTGAGTAATTAATACATAACATATTACTATAGTATATTATTTGTGCCCTGCCAAGTAAAGTGTTACCTATAGTAAGTTTTATTGCAGCGATTTCTGTGTTTACTAGTTAAAGCAGGCATACTTGTAGTCCCAAGGTTAATGTTTTAACATAGAACTTAATCAGTGTGGCCCCTTAAAATCCAAGTCATTAAAAGTTTTTAGAGATTTTACAACGGAGTTTATATACTACTGCACTTACAAACGTAAGCGTAGATAATATTACAACATTTATTTTGAAATGTTAAAACCGGAAGCTATGGGCTCTGGCATAATGTCTGTAGACAAACCAACGCTCCGCTACAGTAGCATTTTAGCTGCCGGCACTAGAAATTGCCTTATGAAAGCGGAAGATCACTAGCTAACGTTATATCTCAGACTTTTACATCCATAGCCATTGTGTTTTTGAAAGCGAGAGTTCTCCGGAATCAATTCTCAGAGGAACATAAATACGGATCGAAAGCTACTTTATACCGAGTGGCTCCTGTTCAAGCGAATGTAGCAAAGGCTGAACGCTTCGCTCATTCATTTGTGGGACGGGACGGCGGGCGGCCCGTAAACATGTAAATATATAAACACATACTGTATATAAACACACATTGGTTTCCCTGGCAAGTACCTTAAGTACGTAAACTAGTGCAGTTATCTTCTTTATAAGTTAACACACCGTTTTGGCTCGCGCGTGTTAGCATCTTAGCTTCTGTGACTCGTCTAGCTGTTTAGTTACAAACAAATGTGTACACGGTCATTCAGAATAATTTCAGGAAGGCGTCACATGTATAATCAAAATTTGTATAAATAATTTTAGATTAAGGCTTTTTTTGTTAGAGCGAAAGACGTGTCATGAAGGTTGTTTATCAAAGGCTGTCGCGGCTGCTGACCGTCATCCTAACCGCCCGCCTGGAGCAGCGCGGCTATGGTGGCTTACCCTTCAGATAATCTGGTTTATTCGCTGTTACACTTAGCTGAAGTAAAAATGTAACAGTCACTTCAAAATCTATCAAACGAGTAAAGGTTAGGACTTGATTAATTGGCAATAATTAGTAGTTCGTGGGAGGTTGGGGCGTTTTCTGTGGTAGCAAAGCTGTCAGGTGACTCGAAATCTGTGATGAGAGCCTTTGATGACACCGTTTGGCCTGGATTTTGGGTTTTGTGTCAGTATTTATTTCTGCTTGTACTTTAATTAACGTTCTCTTTCAGTACACGATGGCAACTGGTGCAGATGTACGAGATATACTGGAACTGGGAGGCGGTGACAATGACTCGGGACCCATCAGTAAGAAGGACATCATTAACTCTGATAAAGTAAGATTTCCGCCTGCATCTTATTGCATATGGTGCTGATTTAACTTTTAAGTTATTTTTTTAAACTTAAATATCTTGATGTGTTGTAAATACTTATTCTGTTTACATTTGTTTCATGTCTTATATACATACGGGGGTTGTTTGGTGTTAAATTATACTGAATAATTAAAGGAATCATTTGGAAAATATGATGTCCACTCATCTCACATTCTGTGAGCTATTAATATATCTACCATTATATTGGTTAGCTTCATGTCACACCAGCCAGTGCAGGTCATAAGGATGCCTTTCCTATAGTGATCACGTAATGTTCAGTTTGGGACACTCTGGAATTTTAAAACTGTATCCCCCCCATAACTGCTATTAAAAGTACTCCCGTAAATGTACACTTCAGTGGAGAAGCAATAAAATAGTATAGCAGGGTAAATGCTGTATTCCCATTTTATTAAAGCTGTGTACGTTTGGACTTTTGTACCGTACATCCCTGCATTAATCAGTGCCGTTATACAGTTGCTAGGGGAAAACACATGGCAACTTATTCAGTCAGTCTTGTCATTATAGTGAAACCATATTTTCAGGTATGTGCATGGTGTTTGTGTAGCTTTGGACATTTTGGATTAAGATAAGGATTATGCGCCCATCCACCAAATAGATTTTGAAACCTTGACTGAAATATCTCACAATACCAAGATAAGAGGTTGGAGAACGGTCATACAACTATTTGCACTGTTTGTATGTTTAGCTATTAAACATTATGTGTTCTAACTTTGCTTTGAGTACAATGTATATTTTAATTTTTCTAGAAAAAGTCAAAGAAGTCAACAGAGACACTGACATTCAAACGGCCCGAGGGGATGCACAGAGAGGTTTATGCTCTCCTCTATTCGGATAAAAAGTGAGTGCACTTTGTTTTTGCATTGAATTACGTCCCCGGTCATTTTCATAATTCTGCATTATTTATACATTTCCCCCCCTAAAAAGTAATATATATATCTAAATATTTTGTACCCCACAGAGATGCTCCTCCACTGTTGCCTAGCGACACCACGCAGGGCTATCGGACAGTCAAGGCCAAGCTGGGCTGTAAGAGAGTACGTCCCTGGAAGTGGATGCCTTTCACTAACCCCGCCAGGAGAGATGGCGCCATATTTCACCACTGGAGACGCCTGACGGAGGAGGGCAAAGACTACCCATTCGCCCGCTTTAATAAGGTCACATTCTCAGTTCCCTTTTTGTTTGTTTGGAGTTGGAGTGCACAGTAACAGTTTAATCACTGCTGCATGTCAGAGTGAAAGGGCTTACACACCACTTGTGAGTTAGAATCATTCATTAATGCCTGGATCTTAAGGTTTAAAAACTTGTTTAAATATCAGGAGAAAGTCACAGCATGCTCTGATTTTTTCCCCATTGTATTTGTTGTATCCTTGCTGTATGTATGCATTGTTTCGTGGGAATGAACTTCCAGCCAGTGTTGATAGTGTAGTGTGAAATGTGATTTATTTTTTGTTGTTAGCATTGCCACAAAAAATACAATATTATGGAAGAATATTAGCTAACACTTTGCTTGAGGGGCCACAAGTAATGTATTAGTTCTCTCTTACTAAATGTATTAATTGACCAGAAACTAAGTGTTAGTTACTTACTGATCCCGTGTTCATTCATCATTAATCAGTCATGTATTTCATGCAGTTACTATGTTTGTTCATAATTTTGTACTAGAGTAGTAACTGAGCTACTAAGTTACTTGTGCCCCTCAAGTAAAAGTACGACCGAATATTATAGTTCACACTAGTACAAATGCAAATAGCATGATGGTCCACCCTCTTTCATTTCCATGGTTTTATATATCAGAGGATATACAAAAAAATGTGGTCCTCACTAGGTCCTAAAATTGTAAATCTAACCACGGATGAAAAACAACACGTTTTAATAAAAGTATGCGAAATTGCAGAAGCCATGTGTGGAAAAAGTAAGCGTGCCTTTTGTTTCAGTAGCTGGTACAACCACCTTTAGCAGAATTAAGTGTAACTGATATCTGTATGAACTCATCTGTCTATCACATTGCAGGGGTTTTGACCCACCTTTACAATATTATTTCAGGTCGTCGATGTTTGACGGCATCTGTCTATGTGCGGCCCTCTTAGGGCCCCTCTTACAGTGTCTCATGGGGGTTATGGACTGCACTTTGACTTGGTCAGGCTAAATTTATCTAATTTTGGAAGGACCAGGTGATTGTTATTTATGCCCAGGTATATGAAACCATATAGCAGGGTTCCCCAATTCCTGTCCTGGGGGGCCAGTTTGCAACACTATTTGCAGATTTTTCTGCTCACACACACCTACTAAACATAGTAATTAGCTGACTAACGTGGTTGAACAGGGAAATCTGCAAACTGTGTTGGATTATGGCCCTCCAAGACCAGAATTGGGGAACCCTGCTATAGAAGTGTACATTATTTTTCACATCACTTTCTGAAACATGAATTCACAGACAGAGTTGCTTGTTGTTTTGTATTTGTTTACCTGGATAAATTGAGACTCATTCTGTCTTTGTCTCCCTCTGCTTCCAGACCGTTCAGGTGCCTGTGTACTCAGAGCAGGAGTATCTCATGTACCTTCACGATGACGGATGGACCAAAGCAGAGACAGATCACCTGTTCGACCTCTGCAAGAGCTTCGATCTGCGTTTTATCGTAATCCATGACCGCTATGACCACCAGCAGTTCAGGGTTAGTGTGGCCTTCACGGGTGTTAGTGTACTGGGAGCTGCAGTTCAGCACTTACACTGTAGGGGTCAGAGGTGAGCCACTGTTGTGCTTGTCTCTGGGCATGTGAAGACATAAAGCAAAGATGGCAGCAGCAGAGATATCACTACAACTGGCACTTTTGCGTGAGTCACTAGAGATACCAAGCTTATGTGGCGCTTCATGGCGATACTATAACCAAACTGTACTTCTGCTGTGGAGCTCTCTGTCAATCTGCATGTTGCTTAGTTGTCACACCTACAGGTGGAACTCGAAAAATTGGAATATCGTGCAAAAGTTCATTTATTTCAGAAATTCAACTTAAAAGGTGAAACTAATACATGATATAGACTCATTACATGCAAAGTGAGATATTTATCAGATATTTATTTGTTATAATTTTGATGATTATGGCTTACAGATTATGAAAACCCCAAATCCAAAAGCTCAGAAAATTAGAATATTGTGAAAAGGTTCAATATTGTAGGCTCAAAGTGTCACACTCTAATCAGCTAATTATTCCAAAACACCTGCAAAGGGTTCTTGAGCCTTTAAATGGTCTCTCAGTCTGGTTCAGTAGAATTCACAATCATGGGGAAGACTGCTGACTTGACAGATGTCCAGAAGACAGTCATTGACACCCTCCACAAGGAGGGTAAGCCACAAAAGGTCACTGCCAAAGAAGCTGGTTGTTCACAGAGTGCTGTATCCAAGCATATTCATAGAAAGTTTAGTGGAAGGAAAAAGTGTGGTAGGAAGAGGTGCCCCAGCAACAGGGACAACCGCAGCCTTGAGAAGGATTGTCAAGCAAAATCCATTCAAGAATTTGGGGGAACTTCACAAGGAGTGGACTGAGGGCTACAAATGTCGCATTCCTCGTGTCAAGCCACTCCTGAACCAGAGACAACGTCAGAAGCGTCTTACCTGGGCTAAGGAGAAAAAGTGCTGGACTGTTGCTCAGTGGTCCAAAGTCCTCTTTTCAGATGAAAGTAAAATTTGCCTATCATTTGGAAATCAAGGTCCCAGAGTCTGGAGGAAGAGTGGAGAGACACAGAATCCACGCTGCTTGAAGTCCAGTGTGAAGTTTGTGATTTGGGGTGCCATGTCATCTGCTGGTGTTGGTCCACTGTGCTTTCTGAAGTCCACAGTCAACGCAGCCATCTATCAGGAAATCTTAGAGCACTTCATGCTTCCTTCTGCTGACAAGCTTTATGGAGATGCAGATCTCATTTTTCAACAGGACTTGACACCTGCCCACACTGCCAAAGGTACCAAAGCTGGTTCAACGACCATGGTGTTACTGTGCTTGATTGGCCAGCAAACTCACCTGACCTGAACCCTATAGAGAATCTATGGGGTACTGTCAAGAGGAAGATGAGAGACACCAGATCCAACAATGCAGATGACCTGAATGGCCGCATTGATGCTGTAATTCATGCAAAAGGAGGCCCAACCAAGTATTGAGTGCATAGGAATGAACATACTTTTCGGAAGCCTGTCATTTCTATTTAAAATATCCGTTTTTTTTATTGATCTTATGTGATATTCTAATTTTCTGAGACACTGAATTTTGGGTTTTATTATCTGTAAGCCATAATCATCGAAATTCCAAGAAATAAAGGCTTGACATATTTCACTCTGTGTAATGAATCTATAATATATGAATAATATGAATTCAAAGGAATGTCAAGAAGTATTGAACTTTTGCATGATATTCTAATTTTTCAAGTTTCACCTGTATAATGTTTAGGATGAGCCTTAATGGAGTAATGATATTTTATTCATGCTTATGGGAAACCTGTAATTTTCACACATCCCATCTTGCTCTGCATGTGACCCAAGATCAAATTTTGGCATTACAGCCTAATGCCCCTAGAGTGAAGGGCCCAGTGGTGAAGTCATGGGATTTGAACCAGCGACCTTCTGGTTACTGGCTCAGAGTCCTATTCTGCAGACTCACACCACTGCCCAGTTGTTCTCATCATATGCACATTTTTCTAGCTTATGTTTGGGTTTTCACACTACCTCCCAATGTGGGTACTGTGGGTTGTCTGTGAATGTGCGACTGATCCTGACTGTATTTACTCGTACAGAAGCGGTCAGTTGAAGACCTGAAAGAGCGCTACTACAACATCTGTGCCAAACTCTCAAAGATCCGCGCTGGCACTGGGTGCGAACCCAAAATCTACGTGTTTGACGCAGGACACGAGAGGCGTAGAAAGGAGCAGCTGGAAAGATTGTTCAACCGCACCCCAGAACAGGTGAGCTCCTGCCATTTCATGCTCTTAGGCTTATCTCAAGGGCCGTCACAACTGATGTTGTTTGCCTGTCTGTGGTCCAGCCATTTTTTAATGGTGTAAAAAAAATGTTGTAAGATTCAGAAGTTGCAGTAATATCAGCCACACATAGACAGGTGCCCTCGAACATCAACAAACTGAAATAAGGGTGGATCAGAATCTCTGCAAGAGATCTTACAGAAATCAATTACTTGTGCTAAAGGTGATTCTACCCGCCAGTAACAAAATGTAGCCTGCAGTTTTTGCTGGTTTATGCAGCTCTGTATAATGAGCAGCAGTATGCTTTCTTCTGGTCCTCTGAACAATATGGAAATAAAAATATTATGGCAGTCTAAGTAATGATTTTCCAAAATCTGTCTTCGAGCATGGCATGGTGGTGCAGTGGTTAGCACTGTTGCCTCACACCTCTGGGACCTGGGTTCGAGTCTCCGCTTGGGTCACATGTGTGTGGATTTTGCATGTTCTCCCCGTGTCGTCGTGGGGTTTCCTCCGGGTACTCCGGTTTCCCCCCACTGTTGCTAAATTGCCCTTAGGTGTGCATGTGTGAGTGAATGGTGTGTGTGAGTGTGCCTTGTGATGGGCTGGCTCCCCATCCAGGGTTGTTGCCTGCCTCGTGCCCGTTGCTTCCGGGATAGGCTCCGGACCCCCCGCGACCCAGTACGATAAGCAGGTTGGACGATGGATGGATGGATGGATGTCTTCGAGCACTATGAATTGATATTTAAGTCTATAACATTTCAAAAAACATTAGTTTGTGGGTAATTACTTTGTCTATTTTACCACTAGATGGCAGTATTTCTGCATAATTCATTTAGTCCTTGCAAAATCCTTGCTAGAAATGAGACCAGTTTATATTGCATAAATTTAGATCATCATGAATATGTGCTCATCCAGTTAATATTTGAACCTTAATAATTAATTGTTTTATTTAAAGTATTTTTATCCACTTTAAAGAGATCAAATTCAAATGACACGTAAAAAATGCATGGGATCTTTAAATGAATCAATTCAGTAATTGAAATGTTATCAAAAGCTTTTTAAAAGCTACTGTGTTAGCTGTACTCTATATTTTGAAGTCTTAACCTGCTGTGTAGCTACGCTTTATTTTCGAATGATTAATCATCTTTCATGTCATTCATGTGCCTCGGAGAGCATCTCTTTCCCAAGAAAGACAGTAACCACTTAACTCAGACGTCTGGCAAGTGAGCCGGCAGCTTAGCGTCGTGATTCACCGGCGCACAGCCTGTCAGTCGCCTTATCTCTGCCCTCCCACGGTATTTCAGCAGCGTCTGTCAGCCGTCATTAACCGTTTTGGTAGATCCACCCACAATTCAGACTGACATAAGAAGGTCATGGCAGATACATATCATTGTTATTTATGTATAGCAGTTTTTCCCCTTATATAAAATAGTTTAAAGCAGTTACACTGTCAAATAGTTGCCAGTTTATTCAGAGCAGTTTTTTTCTGTTGATTTTTTCTAGCCCTTATATTCTGTATCTGTCTTGCTGATCCTCCGCAATCTCCGCCTTCCAGTAACCTGTAGAATGAACTGATATTTACTCCAATCATATAACACAGTGGATTTCCCTCCAGATCCAAGCTTTCCATTTACATGCTAGACAGTCTTTTATTAGGTCTTCATTAGCTGCAGTTAAACAATTAATTGACTGGTTCTGGAACAAATCTAGAAATAAAAATGCTGTCGCAGGGTTTTCTGTGGGTGTTCCACAGTCCAAAAATGTGAATTAAAGTTTCCAGATTGCCCATAGGTGTGAATGTGTGTATGAACAGTGTGGTTGATGTGCAATGGATTGGTGCCCCATCCTGGGTTATTCCCTGCCTTGCGTCTGTTGTTTCTGGGATTGGTTCTGGGCCCCTTTCACCCTGTATAGGACAAGCGGTATAAGCGGTATTCATAGAAGATGAATGAATGAATTGATTATAGGTTGTTTCAGGAGAAAATTCTCCAGTGTAAAAAATTAAATTGATGTTTACTCATATTTTGTTATGCCCTTAGTGTTTTTGTGCAGACATTGTTTTTAGTGTAATTAATAAAGCACAAAATGACATAATTTCTTCAGTGATGCAAATGGCATTTTATGTTCTACTGTATAATTAAGAAAGAAATATGACTGGCCCTCATAGTCGAGTCCCGCCCGGACGTGAACCTCTGCTTGATTCGCAGGTGGCAGAAGAGGAGTACTTGATCCAGGAGCTTCGTAAGATCGAGACACGGAAGAAGGAGAGAGAGAAGAAAGCCCAGGACCTGCAGAAGCTCATCACGGCCGCAGACACCACCACGGAGATGCGGCGGGCAGACCGGAAGGCCACGAAGAAGAAGCTTCCCCAGAAGAGGGAGACTGAGAAACCGGTGAGCTGCTGTCTCCTTTCCCTCTACTGCCCATGTAGGTGATGCAACATGCAGCTCACCTGGGGAAACGACACGGGCCGCCCCCGTCATACTGGGGTACTGCAGCCCCCACAGGCACCATTATTGTGATCCCCACTCCGTGCATCGCCGGTGACTCCTGACACCCAGATTTGTGCTAATGTTTTTAAGGGAAAATGGATTTAAATAGTATATTTTTGTTCTCAGGACTTTAGCATAGGTTTTTACATTTTTATTTTTGTATTTACATTGAATGAATACCCATTGTGTTTTAATATTGGACAAAAACCTAAATCTGAAATCTAATGTTGTATAAATTTGAGAACTTCTCCTTAAGCCAAATGTAAGTTCACCTCGAAAGCCTGTATGCCTCTGTGCAGCAGTTGGTCAGCAGTAGCTTAATTGCCGCAAATTGAGTGAGTTCAGTGTTGTTAACCGACAGTATAAAGTAATGTAATATTTCCAGGTTAAATATATTGATTTAACTTTTTGGTGGTAATTTTGCTAACATAACCCATTATGGATGAGTGACACCAGTTTAGCGTAGCTAGTTCAGTGTGCTTGCAATCAATCAAGTTAAAGAGCTGTGTAAAGAGCTCTGACCACTACAGATGGCATATACACCTGAATGCTCTGTTACTCTTGGGCATCTCTGAATAATTTGGGCAACCTGTTTTCTTGAATGGCCAACGTTTTCCAATAAGTATTCAACACAATGCTTTAATTATTATTATTATTATTGTTATATTGTAATTATACTTCTTTATAATGGAACTGGTTAAAAATGTCGTGTCTACGACATTCTAACTGCACAGTGCATAGCGTATTTACAAGGAAAGTCCGTTTTCATTATTTCCGGCACAAGAGACAAGCTGTCATGAAATAGCATAGCCAGACCTGCTACTGGGGACAGAAATGTTTAACAAGGGGCAGGTCAAAAACATAGCAATTGGAAAAATCTCATCTCCCACTCATGCAACACAATTTACATACGACGTCTAATTTGATTAGAGAAGCCTGGATTTATGAAACTCTATCTACTAATTAAACGGCCCGGTTGGTGCTCAGACTGGATACACGTTCCCATAAACCACAAGGGAAAGCAAAAATAATAATGTACATATTTTGTAAGAGTGTGGAGTTTTCCCGATGTGTGGTTCTCCTAACTCGCCTCAAAGCAGTCCTCTCCTCCAGCTGATCTGGGTTTCTCCTGAGCACCTGTCAGGCTGGCTCGTTTGTACAAGGAGAAGGTGTTTGTTTACCAGCCATGCACACCTTTAGATGTTGTTTTCCTGTACTCCATGTGGGTGTGATGTTTCATGTGCCAGGGAAATAGGAGATGGTGTGAGGTGTAAAGATAGAGGAGGCAGGTTTGATCTAATGAGCTGGAGCAGAAGTCCAGCCAGCAGTAACTCTGGCAGTGTTAATTTGGTCATTTATAATTGGTCAGAGGTCAGCGTCACGTTGCTAGAATGAGAAGTATCTTAAAAAGGTCCATTATCCAAAAGTCAATTAAATAGTGGTCTGCTTCCATCTGTTATGAATATTTCACTTGATATGGTGGATTTAGTTAAAATAGTAGGTTGGGTGTTGTATGGATATAATGGCTAAATTCATTGTTGGGAAATTAGTTTGTTTTTGACATAAATGGACAAGTTATTAACCCTCCTCCCAATTAATTTATTTTATGAAGGGAAGATACTTATTTCTATCTGACCATCTGAAAGCATTAGAAGATTGTTGACATATTTTTATTTGAGCATAATTTTCTGTTTTATAGGAAACTAGATGATCCAGAACACGAGTAACTCTTGACTCTTCCATTCTAAAATGATTCCTAATTTTTTTACTGTATGGGATCTCATAAATCTGGCCTACCTCAATAAAAAAACAGACATAAACAGTTTAGGAGTTAAGTCAGTGCCACTCTATTCACTGTTTGCTGTAAGCTTATTGTATCTTTAAATTTGCACAATTAGCCAGTCAAATGGTTGAAAATGATGGCTGTTAGAATTTGAGAAGTTAGTTTGGATGTGACTTGCTTGCATTTCTTTTATTGATTTACCAGAGTGTTGTGGACCAAAGCTTGGTACAGATACATGGGGATATGCACAGGTCTTGTGGTAGCTGTACTGTGTTACGAAAGTGTAGGCAGTTTGTGTGGGTTTGCCAGTCTAACCCCCTGGTCTTGTTCCCGTGGTTCCTGTGGTAGGCTCTACCAGAGACAGCAGGCATCAAGTTCCCTGACTTCAAATCCGCTGGTGTCACGCTTCGTAGCCAAAGAGTAAGTAAAGCTCCTCCTCAAGAAAAATATTCCTCAAGTACTGTAAAGGTCATTTTTGCTTTTCAGTGAAATATTTTTATTTTTAATGTCAAGTATATTAATGTTGAAAAAATCCTGTCATTTATCATACACAAGTGTAATTGTCTTGTAGTTTTACAATCTTTTGTCTTTAATAGCCAAATAATTCTTATCTAATCATATTTTACGGTCCATTTTTTAAATGGTCATAATTAATTGGTTATTCCTGAAATATGGTTAGCTTAGCACTTAATGAAAATTCAGATAAGCATCCATTCATCTATCTTCTAGCTGCTTATCATGCTCTGGGTCTGGAGCCAAACACTGAGCCACTATGCCACCATAAAACATCCCTATAGTGCAGAATTAGAATAGTTGTATTCAAAAGATTTGTTACTTTGCTCTCATTAACAGAATGTTTTGAGTTATTTGTATGGTGTCAGGCTAATCTTTACAATATAACTCAAAGCAAATAGCTCAGAGTGAGTGACAGGGGCAGATTACTCTCAGTGCGAAACGAAAATGCATTACGGCTAAATGAGGAGCCTTGCTCAAATCTCTCTGATAATCTGTTAGACTCAACTTAACAAACAGGCTGCTGACATCAGCCTTAAATGTAGGACTCATTTTCCTTCCACTAATTTTAAGATTCAATGAATAAACCTTGTTTTTTTTTGATTGCTGATTTCCCCTGCTTATGTTGATGGATTAAGCGCTCAGTGAGTTATGCATGGCTTTGTGCATGTTCAGTCTATTATGTAGTTTGTTCCAACAATTATTATCTTCTGAGTGTTAGTTTTTTAAACTATATTTGTACATATATGTTTTTAAACTATTTTCATAAAACTGACCTCGGTAATTAAAATCAGTTAAGATGCATTATAATTTTTCTTGAACAATTCATAACATTGTATATTGCATCTGTCCATGAAATGCTGACGGAAGATAACAGGTTTTTCATGGTCTTAAGTTTTAAAAATGCTTTGGCACCGGAAAATCTTTTTCAGACCATTTGTGGAAACACTCTATTATTAGTACTTGGATGAGTATTTCTATTGATGATTGGCTGTAATTATCATGGCAGTATTTCTTATCATTGCTGCATAACTCTTGAGTGAAAACACAAACGACTTTATTAGGCACATAAATTTAACCTTCAATGTCTTTCTTGTTCGTATTTGAAAAGTAGCATTATAAAATGAGTTTGTGCAGTGTATAGAACTCAGTTGCTAACAACCTGACCCCATTTTTCATGTGCATGGGTATTTCAGCTTTGTGGCATTTTTTTTCTCTCCATTTCAGATGAAGCTCCCAAGCTCAGTGGGACAGAAGAAGATTAAAGCCATCGAGCAGATCTTAACGGAGCAGGGAGTCGGTGAGTGCAGAAGAACAAAGTCCGCCTCAGATTTCACAGCTGCCAGACTCCTCCTGGTAATGGTGTAGGGAAAAGTCAGAACTGTCACCTGTTAACTCGCGTCTGCTTCAGTTTTACTCGTATACAGCTAAAGCGCATACTCTGTGCTCGACCCTGTTGTTAGTTTTCATTGTTAGTATTAGTATTCCAGTGGTTGTCAGTACATTTTCAGAAAAAGCCTCACAACTCCCTGAACAATTATCCCCATTTATTTTGAAAATGGTACCATCAGCGGGTTGGGATAGGCACTGGTTCCTGAAGGCACTAGACAGGGGTGGATGATACTGAAGCATTCTGTAATCTGAAAGGCAAAGAAATTTTATGGATGGTAGCCACAAGCCAACAGAGCTTGAAAATGTCCAATATGGTAGATTGTTTTTGTTGGGTTAAGTGAGGAACAAATTATGAAATTCATTAATTAACATTACAGTTTTTCTTAAACTTACTTGGAATGTGTTACTTTGAAGGCCAAGGACGTTTAGACTGAAAAGGTTCTCAGCTTATATTTTGAGGCATACAGAGAATATATATCAAACTTTTTTTAGTGGAGAATATACAATATTATTTCTCTGCTTGCTTGTTGCATCCTTTGGTAGGTCTTGCTGATAAGTTGTTTGTAAGGACCAAGTTAATTAGAGGGTCAGTTTCATGTTATTTCCAGCATTTAGTAACTGTGTCTGCATCACCCCATCATGACTAGCTGGCCTAGTGTTCTAATCGAGCCGCTGAGTTCGAGATCGTCCTTCCCCAGCCAACAGCTATCGTTCCCCCACCATGCAGATCTGAACCCCATGCCCACTGAGGAGATTGTGCAGATGTTCAACGAGCTGCGCAGCGACCTGGTGCTGGTCTACGAGCTGAAGCAGGCGCACGCCAACTGCGAATACGAGCAGCAGATGCTGCGGCATCGCTACGAGGCCCTGCTCAAGGCCGGTGGTGAGGCCACCCACCTTGGTGAGGGGCCTGGGGCAGAGGGCTCTGCCGGCCCCGGGTGTGAGGACCTGAAGGCAGAGGCCAAGGAGCAGGTCATCGACGTGGTAGGAGCGCCGCTCACGCCCAACTCTGTGAGTACAGAGCATGCTGTCCCTTCCGGGCCTGTTTCCTGTCAGTTACCCTGCTCATATACCGCGTGGAAGCCGTGGGAAATGCCTGGATAATTAGGCCTCCCTGTCCTTATTATTGCCCAAAGTAGCATTTATATAAGTTAAATGTGGTGCAGGAATATAATCTTTGTACAGAAGAGAACAATATGGGTAAGTTTAGGAAATCAGCAAGAGTTTAAGCGAGTCACACAGGATAGCTGGAGTGCAGCTTTGCTGTGCAGTGAGCTTTGTCCCTCACTATGTGGGAACAGCCTGGCTATGGGCAGCGTTTACTGCTTTGCCCAGAAGGTCCTGTCACAGCCACATATTAGTTGAAAAGCACAAACTGTCCCCCTATGGGGATGAAAGCTGTCATTTTTCCTGCATCTTACTACAGTGCTGTGTTCATACCGCGTAGAGCATGGACAGTGCAGCCCAGTGCAGTCCTGAATGCTGATCCTATCTGACTGCTGATCCTATGCATTATGCAAGTGAATCGCAGGATGGCAAATCCATTACTGATGGTTTCCTGATGGTAAACTCATGGTATTTGAATGCTGCATTTTGAGCTTTTCAACTATTGCTGCTAAATATTTTCTATTCATCTTATCCTCTACTATATCACACTGCTATTAGAGTCTGATATGCAAATAATAACAATAATAATAATAATAATGGTGAGGATAATCATGGTTATTATTAATAATTATAATTATACTATAATTATAGTTGATGTGGGAAGTACTGTACATTATGACAGCACGACCATCCCAGTCTCACACGCATCTCCCAGTCTCATTCTCACGTATGATCAGTGCGATTATCCTATCCCAACATACGACGTACGGCCTCCATCCGTACAGAACCCAGTTGTAAGTTGGGGACTGTCTGTATTCATTCCTTTTGATCTGTCTTTATTTTTACAGGGATATTTCTTTGCTAGCCACACCATTCCCTCTTGTACCTGTTTTCATTCTCCGTGTCGCTCTGCATGTTTCATGTCCTCTCTCTGTGCAGTGTTACTGTGTTCCCTCTTTGTATACAACACCAGAAAAACCAGAAGAAATCTCTTGCGCATGCATAGTTCAGGCTGAATAAAGAAGGTTATTATGTTCTCCTGTTTTAACCTGTTAAATTGTCACTCACTGTCTTTATTTCTGTTCTTCTCCACAGAGAAAACGAAGAGAGTCCGTCTCCAGTTCATCTTCTCTGAAGAAAGCCAAGAAACTTTGATCTGGATAAAGAATCATTGCTTGGGTCAGGGGTGAATACATGGAAAGAACATCGACTAGCTAAATATAGGAAACGCTGTTTATCATGCTGTGCAGGAACTCTTACTTATCTACAGGCAAACCACAATCTCACGGCGGTCCCTGAAATTCTACCCTTTATTTGCTGGCAAATCCAGGTTCCTCGGTTCCTGTCTGAAGCTCCCTTTGCTTAAAGCCACGACCACCACAATACAGAACTGACTGACATTCCATTCAATTATCCCTTCCTCGTCGTCGCGGTACCTGAAATGAAGTTGGATGATCTGTAAATTGCCACGCGGGACTAATCGGGACACAGGAGAACAGCTGTCCCCGTTTAATTGAAATGCGGGCAGACGGCCTAAGTGGCTCTCCGAGGCGAATCAGCCTTGACGACGGCGTCTCCGTCTTTACACTCTGCGGCCACCCCATGAGCGCCTTGTTTATTTTAGCTCCGTGACATTAAACCAGCGATGCTTTACTTTAGGACATGACAGTTCCTCGTGGAGGTGGAGGCTGGTGTGGTTTGCAATTTACTCTGCCCAGTCAAGACTTACAGCTCCATTTTCTACTGCAGACTAGTTTGTTGACACTTGTTGGCAGTTCAGCATATCAGCTGTCTTTGAATCCCTGTAAAGGTCACGTTCCCCTGAGCCAGGTTGTCCTGGCCCACCCCTTCTCTCCCCCCCCCCCCCATCCCAGTTACATTTTCTGTACCGTTTATGGATTCTGACATCTTGTCAAATTTACGCTATGATTTAATAAAAAATCGTTTCTGCTTTTTAGTCTGTGAGCTGCACTGCTGCCTGTGTTGCTGCTGGAAAGCTCTGTATTACACGCTTTATTACAAGGATTCTTGTGTGTGAGGAGACTCTCCAGCACTTCAGCTTCACAAAACTGCCAGAGGTCATAACAGCCCAATTCTCCTGAGGCATTGGCCACGGCTCTGCTTCCTTCTCTCTGTCTATCGCCTGTCACTCCTTGGGTGCCTAATTTATATTTTCAATTAGGTATAAACCCAACAGCTATGCAGATTAGCAGTTTTACTTAATGCACTTCCATCATTTTGCAACCACTCCTCGTTTAGCCACTCCCTCAGTTAGGGACCGTTCGCAAATTTGAAAGTAATAATTTTCTGACCAATGTACAGATTTATGACCTGACAACAATGCATGCCAGAATGACGGACATCTTTGAAGTGTAATGTACAAAATGTTAAGAATGTCCACTTCATGAAGGTTAAAAGAAACCTAGTATGGTAAGCTGAAGTGAAGTCGTAAACAAAATTGAGGTCACACCTAGGCTATCGTGATTTTCACTTTAGCAAACGACCTGGTTGTTGGAACGGAACTCAATCACTAAACAAGCAGTAGTACTATTGGGATCTCACATCACATTTAAATGCAACCTTTTTTCTAATTAGTTAATAAAAAATCTATAATAAGATTTTTTAAATGCTCACTTGCTCTCCTTGACTTGGCTACTGCAAAAAGACCGGTTTAGATAATATCCCTACTGACAAGTCAGTCACACCATTTGTCCTAATTAGGAATCTATTTGCATGCAAATTGTATTTGTTGAATGACTAGAAATGCAATATTTATATACTTTAATACTGAAAGTCTCCAATAAGCAGCAAAGGACTATATTCCTAATTCAAATGGACCAAAACAGATACAGTACAAAGTACGAAATTGGTTCCCTAAATGACCTGTTTGCAATCTTAAAAAAAAATCAGAACTTATTCCATACTTACTGTACTTTATTTTGTCTTGCTGTGCCAAGATAAAAATAGAGAGTTTCGTTAGGCTGTGTTCAGTAGGGCGTGCTCAGGCTGGCTTTGGGCCTCGTGCCGGTGCGCTTGGTGCTCAGCGGTGTGTTGATGGAGTGGCGCGATGTATGTACCTCCTGCTTTACATGGGGATTGGATGAGGGCCACTGACATCTACTCTGACATATATTGAGATGAATGTTCCTCTCTGCTGAACTGGGCTTAAAGCAGAGGATTATAAAGACACAAGAGGATGGCTGAAAGAATAATAGAAAGTTTGAACATGGAAGTCAGTGATTGGTCTGGATGGAGTTTGCAAGTCCCTCTCTCTATGAAGGCTGCTTCTCATGCAGCGAGCTTTGTGAGGATATTTTGAGGCGGTCCAGCCCAGACAGGCCATGGAGGGTGAGGCTCCATGCACATAGGTTGCAGGCTTTTCTCATCAAAAATACCTAATTTTCCTTCAAATGACATTGTATTAACATTTTAAATCTTTTAGCATGGTTGCCTCGCACCTCTGAGACCAGGGCTTGGTATGGCTCCATGTGCGTGGAGTTTGCATGTTCTCCACATGTCGTTGTGGGGTTTACTCTGGGTTCTTCAGTTCACAGTCCAAAAACATGCTGAGGTGAACTGGAGTTACCAACTTGTCCATAGGTCTATGTGAGCTGTGATGGGTTGGCACCCCATTCCATGCCTTGTGACTCTTCTTTCCAGGATAGGTTCGAGACCCATGTGACCCTGCATAGGACAAGCAAGTGTGGAAAATTAACGAATTATTACAGATTTTTTTTCTTGTACTTTTTGTTATTTTGATTAAAAGGATCAAAGATCTCCAAAAAAAAAAGTTCCTGATTGGATTACTTTAAATCTTCAGAAAGCCTATTTTTCTGGCCAATATTTCACCAAGACATTTTATGAGCAGATAAATAGTTTTTCCATGTTCTCGTTTAAAGTAAATTTTCATTTTTCTTCGTCTCAGGCACAGTCTTTTTTTGGCTTCAGCCAGAGCTGTCTCCACAGTGCCAGCTGTGCCCCCCAGCCCCCCGGCACCTTTATCCTTACGCCTCCGTCTGCATCTCAAGATACCGCAGTTTATTCCGCTGCCCTTAAACGTCAAAGTGCAATGAGAACCCAAAGCTTGTCTGAGGGCTTTATGCCACTAAATGACAGAAACATCCTAGACCATTGGAGCAAAACCGTTTCTTTAAACCACATTTCTGTTGTCAGGGTCTAATAACTAGACTTAACTTTTTTCCCTTCTAGGAGTAAGCTTGTTTTAGACACAACCGAAGATTTTCAAGTAAGCGAAGCAGAACTGTGAAGATGTACAAGAATGTACTTACAGGGACTTGAGGAGAACGGGGCTGTCTTGTCTCGAGTGATAGATGGTGTTTTCTGGAGGGTGGTCATCTCGCTCTCTAAACTGAGGTCACCCAAAATTGCATTCACACAACACTGTGTTTGCGCTGCAATGTTTCAAGCAACGTAAAATGAATAATGAAGCGTTCTCAGAACTGTGTGCTAACGAAACATGCTAGTCATGAGTATGATCCAGGATTGTTTTATTGGTACAATTATCAAGAGAGACAGAAAGGAAAACTTAATACTTAAAATAATGTAGGCAGCCTGCTTAATGAGCAGTACGGTGGCTTCACAGCAACATCATCCTGGGGCTGCATTATTGGCAGCATTATTGAACCTCCTTCTAAAGGGAATTATGTACGTCATGTTTGGCTGTGAACTCCAGACCAAGATAAGCAGTTAGAAGATGGATGGATGCATGTTTGTCTGTTCTGGAAATGATGGCTAAATATTGTTTGTTTTACTGCTTCCCATAAGCATTTCTTAAAGGTTTAAAATTTGTTTGTGTTAAACAATAATCCGTGCCAGTTTCTTCATAAACAAGTCATCGCATTATTTTATTTTACTATGTAATTACTATGTATGTATGTACAAAACAGCAGTTTTAAATAAGGAACACAATTTAGTCTTCCCTTTTAAAGAATGGCTGTGAAAAGAATATTAAAACTGACAGAAGACAGAATTATATTAAGATTTATCATCTATTTAAAAATCTGACAAATTTTTCACATCTGAATGTGCTACAATGAATAATTAAAAATATGTAAAATCAATGAAGTGTTTATGGGTCGATAAATCAAAATCAGTAGTTATATCGTCCTTTAGACTGTGAGAGGAAATAAGTATTAGAGTTGTAGTCTTCTAGCTACAAAGCATTGATGGCAGCTGAAAACAGGTCAAATTGATTCGCGTTGTCAATATTTCATTGTTGGGAACTGGCTCGTAAATCCAGCAGCTTGATCTATGAGGTATGTCGTTTGCAGAAAAAACCCCAATAAATGTATAATTTCTCCCTTGACAGAACACAGGTAAGAGCCAATCTTTCAAATTCCCCTCCTTTTTTACTCTTTGCCCCGATTTCACACGGTCTTTGTGGACAGTCCTGTTCTTCTTAGATTATTGTCCTCCCATCTGACTCACCCAACCATCCCTCCTATCTTTATTTTCACAAAGTACCAACCCCCAGCGTTTTTTTCCCTACTTTTATACCTGCACATCTTTTTATCCACCTTGTGTGAGCTCACCTATTTGAGGAGGTGTATTGGTATAGCATTCATCCTATCAGTGATTTGCTTTTCTGGTCTTTAGCTAACAAAAATGCAAAATACTGAACAATTAACAAATTTAAAAATATATAACGTCAGAGGAGTGATGTATTCTTACTGATGTACAAATAACGATATCTATCAGGGGATAAATGGAGAGGAGTAATGGGGGAAAGGATGCAATCAGGAGGCACAGAAGATAATGTAGACACACTTCTTTGACCTTTCAGTCATGGGGAAAGGGCCACAGGGGCAGTGGCCCTAGCTGAATGTTGATTGGACATCTGAGTGCCCCCCTTCACTCACTTATTCAAAACACACTATTAGTTAATGAAAAGGTTGGTTCCTCTTATGCCCCCATCCACCTTAAAAGAATCCTAGATTTGCCCCTTGGAACGGATGAAAAATTGTGAACACCAAATAAGGGAATTTTTAAAGAAATTTCTTTGTGAATACATTCTTGTAATTGTAATAGCTTTATTGTCGTTGCACAATGTACAACGAAATTTGCAGTGCATTGTGAATAATAAATATTTAATTCTTAAATTAAAAATGAATACCTAAAAAAAATACCTAAAAATACTCTCACTTCCACACATGCACCCACTCACTCACACACATAACCTTAAAGTTGAATGTCACCTTTCGAAGTTGAACTAATTCTAATTACAGTAAAAGTTATCGTGATCAACAATGTCAGGACTGAGGCACAGTGTGGGATAGTCCTATTTTCCAGATATTTGAATGTTACTTTTGAAAAACACTGAATTGTAACTCATTTCTTACACTTATTTTAATAATTTTATACACACATACAGAGACACACTAATAATCATTGTAGTGTTATTTTAACATGCTACAATGTTACTGCTGGATGAAGTCAGATATTCAATACAACACAAGAGAATGCGAGGTAATGGACAGCGGAACAACCAGGAAGATACTAAAGTGTGCCGCTCCACAGGCATGCAGACACTACATTTGTATTGCGTAATGATTTACTTTACTATTTTTAGTTTAGTGTATTTTTTTTTTAATATAGTAGTGTTATTTCTTATTATATATTTTTTGTGCTGGTTACTTGGATGATGGGTATCAGAACTTTTACTGTACATATAGTACTACTACTACTATTAAATAATAATAATAATAATAAACGGCATGCACATCACAAGGCAGAGTGACTTCAGAGCATCGGTGGAGAAATTACAATGAGTGTAAAACAAACTTCTGTTTCGTCTCAAGGCTGCTGTGTACCCAGACCTGCTTCCCCATCTGTAGACCTTCTGCACGCTTCCCTTCACTGCAGCCAAAACAGCCGTCGTCTATGTTCGTTCTACTATTCCAGTTTGCTAAACCCAAAAATCCAAATCAAGTCCCCATACTGTCCAACTTGTCACAACCAAGCAATAAAGATAAATGGACTGTTGATATTTCCCAAGAGCCCAGTGACAAACAGCCACTTTGCAATTATTAATAACGAAGGAAATAACTTAGATTACTGGTGCCAAGGAGCTGCTGGATAATGTTATTCCTGGCAGTGCATCACAGCCCAGTGGCGAGATTCTGACGGCAGAGGTTAACTACCTCCTCTACGGGCAGATATAGGCATGCAAAGGACTGCCAGTTAGTGGATTCTGTTGCCAAAGCACCTTGGCAGACCCTACTATAGATGGAAGTCCCATTTAAATGAATAAGGATGGATCCAATCTGGCTTTGAGATTGCAGTTTAGTCCACTACAGTGCTTCTTGAAAGTTTGTGAATCTCTTGAGTAATTGAGAATTGTTAGATTGTTTTACCATGATTTACTTATTTAATCAGCACCAGTCTTTTTTGATAAAAGAACAAGTTTATGTTTATCAATTTCATATACTTGCTTAGATGGTTTAGTGAGAATTGCTAAAAAAAAATCTAAATGAAAGAGGAATTACTGTAGGTACAAAAGAGAACCTTGTACCGCATTATTAGGTATTGGAATCATAATTCAGTGCTTAATTAACTCATCAAACAGACCAATCAAATGAGAGATATTTAAGAAAGAGTTAGAGCCACAGTGATTAAAACGGGGATAAAACAGAGATTAAACCAGGTAAACCATACCGTGAGGAAAAGAGATCTCAGAGGACATCAGGAAGAGGGTAGTGTATCCACAGCCACCTTGTGGTCTTCTCTGCGGCTTCGCATACGGATCGGATGGCCCTCTTGTTAGGCCCAGTTGGTTGAGGACTTTGCAGAGTGAATGTCCTGCAAAACCTCTACAGCCCACCTCTATTGGCTCGTAGTGAGTCTTCCAGCCCTCTTCCCGGAACTTCTCCACCGGCTCCTGGTACTTAACGCGTTTTCTTTTATTTGCCTCTTCCATCCGCTCTTCCCAGGGCACTGTGAGTTCGAGCACAATCAGCTGTTTTGTTGCCTCGGAGATGATTATATCTGGCCGGAGTATGTCGTAGCAATATGCTGAGGGAACTTCAGCTACTTCCCCAGGTCGGCTTGCAGCTGCCAGTCAGAGGCTGTGTGTAGGAGACCTGACCTTGTCCTTCGCTGTTCACAGGGTTCCTCTCCAGCTTTAACAAAGGCAGTTCTTGTCTTCGGGGCAAGATGGTGTTTGCCAGGGATGATACATAGTCACTAAAATATCCCCAAGAGACATACTAAAGGTAAAAAGATAACAGGTAAAAGTTAACCCAAAAATGACATCTAGAGATTTGCAGACATATCTTTCTGCATCTGGGGTGCATGTGCATGCTTCAACAATTAGAAGACAATTGAATAGACATGGCATTTACGGACGGGTTGCTAGGAAGAAGCCTCTGCTCTAAAAAACAGAATAAAGCTGCCTGTCTCAACTTTGCGAGATAGTACCTAGATGAACTGGAAGCTTTCTGGAAGTCCATTTTAAGGACAGATGAGTCACATATTGAGCTGTTTGGTCACAATCAAAATAACCCTGTTTGGTGAAAAGCTAACACTGCATTCCACAAAAAGAACATCCTCCACAGGGTGAAGCACGGTGGTGCGACTGTGAAGATCTGGGGCTGCTTTTCTTTCTCTGGACCTGGACGGCTCCACATAATCAAGGGAACAATGAATTTGGAGGCCTATCAAGAAATTCTTGAACAGAACCTCATGCCATCAATCAACATTGGGTAAGTCAGAGTCCGGACCCGAATCCAATCGAAATGCTGTGACTGCACCTGAAGCGGACAGTTCAGATGTCCCTCCAACCCTACTCAACTGGCTGAGTTCTGCCAGGAGGTGTGGCCAAGATTCCCCCAAAGCTGATGCGACAGATTGATTAGCGGCCACAGAAGACGTTTGATTGATGTAATTGCTGCTAAAGGAGGTGCCACAAGCTATTGACCTCAGCAGTTCTCATATTTTTGACATGTGAAATCAGAGATTTTGCTAAATCAATGACTTTTGTTAAATAAATTGTGAAAATATGTCGTGATTTTTTATTTGTGTCGATTATTTGGGATCTATATATTACAAATTGTGGCTTAGATGTACACTGGCTAAGATTATATTGATATTTTTTTAAAACTTAGAATGATATATTTCAGGGTTCACAAACGTTCAAGCAGTACTGTACATTGTGCTAGTGATAATGCACTATGAGATACAACACCAGAGAGCAGTGCCACCATTCTAGTTTTTCTGATAAATCAAGGTATGCTTTTTGTCACAAACACCAGAAGAATTCTATATATTGTTGGACGTGTTAGTGATTTAATCTGCAAACCCACAAACGGACCTTAAAATTTGTGACATACATGATTCTGAAACTGAGTTGCTCTGGTTGATCCTTTGCTATTTGCTGTTTGTTTGTTCCCCAAGCCTGTGTCTCTTTTGCCTTGTTTCACCTTCACAGGGCATTGTGGACCTCATTAAATAACATGGGATGTGGGTCCAAGTCTTTGTAGAGCAGTGTTTCCATACCCAGTCCTCAGGGAGCCCATATTTTGTTCACTCCCAGCTCCTAACACACCTGAACCAAACAACGAAGAACAAATGAAACAATCAAGAACATTCGGTTGGGAGCTGGGAGAGACCAAAAACATTGACTGTCTGGGGGTCCATAAGAACTGGGTTGAGAAACACTGGGTTAGAGTAATATTCCATTCACCAGGGGGTGCTGCTGAAGCAGCATTTCCTCTAGGCCCAGAAGCATCAACAAACACATCAGAATGAAGTATCCAAAAGATCCTTCACACCGGAGGAAAAGCTGCTCATACTATTGACATAAATCTGCATCATCATTCACGATAACATGGCAGGTGGGGGATATACACTCCGAGTTAAATGCAATTTGAGTGAAGGAACGTGTTTCATGGTTGTCACATTAGCATCCAAAAAGCCTGGACAGAGCTGGAAACTGCTGTTAGATGTGTCTGAAGTCTTAAGTGAAAACCTCCAAAAATGACAGCCCCAATTCCTGGTGGAGCCAAGCTAAGTATGCTAATGGCTAGTGCAGGGCATGGCCACCCAGAGTAGGCATTTTCATGTATGTTTTCTCTCATACGTAGTCACACCAATCTCATACAACACTTGGGGGCCAGATGCAACAACTGCAGCCCATCTGTAACCCAACCAATTGCTACTGTTGTTTCTGGAGTTCATTAATTGCTACATATATTAGCCTTAGCCACTTATGGATTTAGGGTCTCGTAAACCCGGTCCAGGGTTCATCTAGCTTTCTTGGTTATTAAGTCCGTGCTCTGTAATGACCCCCTGTTGATGTCCCTTGCCTTTTCTGGTCTCTTTATTCCTGAGAAATACATCAGATCGGGGTTTGTGGCAAGCTGTACGAGATGGAACCGGAAAAGGACATGGTGCTGTACATTAGCTACAGGCGGTCTGCCAGGGAGACAAGGTAGGGCACCATTAAGAAAGAGAGTTTGGCTTTCAAGTGGACAGCCCTCCCCTTCCGGTATTATCTCCTGTGGCGGTACTTCACCTCCCCCCCCCCCCCCCCGCACTGACCTTGCCCCCTGTCAGTGCTTCCACCATCGGGGTGTTATTTGTCTTTGCTGCCCTTTAGCTTCTAGGTGGCCCACCAGCTTTGGCAGGACCTATGTCAAATTACCACAGATATAAAATAACCTTTCCTGTGATAGCCTGGCATCCCACCCAGGGTGTCCCCAACCACAGTGCCCTGTGCTGCCTGGGACAGACTCCATGTGACCCTGACCAGGATAAGCGATTAGAAGATGGATGGATGGATAAAATAACCTTCTGTTTTGTCCTGATGCTCAGGAACGTGCTCAGACCTATTTGCCCCATTTGTATAATCTGAGCCTATCATCAAACTACCATCTAAGAGAATATGGATTTCTGCTATATAAAACACAAACCTCGATTTTAAACAACATAACAAAATGGTTGAATGTAACCATCTATTCTAATATTATTAACAGCATTGTAAATATCTGTTGCTATTATTCTCGGCGATTAGTTTTGAGGTTATTCGGAGGATACAGGCAAATCACCTGCCAGCGCTATTCCTGTTAAGTAAAACCTATTGGAACATAAAATGTGACTGCAGTCACATTGCTGGATATTAGCAACGGCTAATAGCTTTCACTGCTGGAAAATGGATATGGCATTGTATTAACTTTATTTATCTATTCTCTTATACAATCACATGCTAAGCTGGTCTAGAACAACCACTTCATCATTTTAGGTGAGAAATGCTTTATCTTATCCATTAATAGTCAGTGCAGATGAGATGACCGTTCAATTACCTTACGAAGAGTTTAAGAGCCGTTCTTCCAATAGCAGTGCAGATTTTTCATTAGACTTGAAATAAATACTTTTGTTGTTATTTTAATTGAGGGTTAATTATTTGTGATGTTAAAAATTTAAATTATTTAAATTGCTTAATTTTACAGTTTTTGAAATTTACAACATGCCTCCGAATTATTTTTAAGACTGTAATATGATGACGGTTTCAGTATATCTATCCTCCGTGGACGTGCCTGACAGGTGTGAGAGGGAAAGACTCGCGGAGGTCAGTCTGGAGCTCTGACACAGCTCCCCAGCTCGCCGACTGAGACTAATGGGAGCAGTCAGAGACTGGAAAGCCAGTCACAGCTGGCCATGCCTCCAGTGGAAATTGATTACACATATTATACCCCTCGACATTGTTTCCAACATGGTTTATACTCCATTTACATACTTGTACTTCCATTTTCAATCATCCCCACTTCTGTTTAAAACTCAGGGCTGAGATTTAAGCAAGTTACGCTCGAAGAAAACCAGACAGCAGAAATTGAGGTTGTTTTTTTTTAAAGGATTCAAACGCTTTATTATTATTTGTACAAGTACAAGTACAATGAAATACTTGGCTGCATTCCTCCCTACAGACTTAAACAAAATATAACGACGGACAATAAATAACAAGAACAGTATAGTTAATAACAGAAATATAATACACGAATATAACTGAAACATATTTAACATTATCAGTGTGACAGACTTTATAATATGTTTTCTTAGTTTCTTTAATGCTCCGCTTGTATCGTTTAAATCCCATGTGCATAAAGAAGTGGTCATCATACCTGTATTACCACGCGTATCTATGCATTACGGCTACGCGCAAGTGCACCCGAATCCTCTGCACGGCTGCCGACGGTTCATTATCCCCGAGTCCGTAAAACCCGCCCCGAGGAGGGATGACAGCCTAAGAAGCGACTCCATGGCCAAGAACCACCCACTATCGACCCGACGCGAATCATAGAGCCATCGGAGAGCGGGCTGTAGCTGTAAATGTGTTCATTTGCAGAGGGAGGTGTACACCACCTGTGCTTTCGGGGGAGAGAGGTCCAGGGAGAAAGACAGATTACCGGTGAGCCGCAGACCAGCAGGTCCATATTTAAGCTGTCCTTGTGTTTTATAGCGTGAGATATGAACCAGCGGCTCTTCGCCCAGGGGCTATACATCAGTGTTAAAATGGCAGATTATTGTTAATGAATAATATTTGTGTTCAGCACGTGCTGCAATGGACAGGTGGAATCACTACATCCCCAATGCATTCACACAATGTGTCTTTCAGTCACCAGTTACATTTACATGTTATCATTCATTTGTTTCCCCTCTGCGGATTTTCATATTTTGAAAAATTAATTTGGTATCTCTTGCATAGCTGTGCTTAAGGCCTTACTGACTGACTTACGATCGCCAACCTCAGGTTCAGAGATTCAAGTTGTATTTCTCTCATGCACAATCATACGTGGTACATGTGTGTAGTGAAACGCTTTTCCGTATGCATCCAGGATCGTGCTGAAGGAAGTATACAATAGAGAAGAATATAAAACAGCATAAAAGATAAGAATAAAATCATAACATAAAATGTAAAATAAATAACATACAGGAACTAACAAGATGAAATCACTTGCAAAATTGACAATGAAAATATAAGTGTTCGATATTAGTAAAATGACGTGCAATTACAGTACGGAATGATAAAGTGCATGAAGTGACATAATAAAAATAATAATAATGACACTTTATTGATCTCCGTGGGGAAATTCTCTTATCGCCTATCCTATCCCAGCTTGCTCTCCATGGCACAAATGTAGGTGAGAGCGAGCCTGGCAGGGAAGGGCAGCCGTCTGCAGTGGCACCCATGGGGCTGGGGGGGTTTAAGGGCCTCATTGAAGGACCCACAGGTATGCGACTATTCTGCCGAAGCGGAGCTCAAAGCGACGACATTCCGATCACAGGCACAGAGGATTGCAGCAATTATGAAACACTTTGCTGTTTAAATATTCTGTCTGATCTGTCTTATAGTCTATAAAATGTTTCTTGTGTAAATTTATTTGGACCTTATCGGCATTCGGAACATATGAAACAATACAAAATCACTTTGCCTTGGTTGCATGTACAAATACTTTTGCCACGGATTATATATCGGCACAGTTTGATTTGACACATAACATTCCATAGGAGTATAACAAGGATAAGTCACCTTAAATAAGTTTGAGACATTGCCTCTCACCGTGTACCAAAGTGGTTGTAAAATGGATGAGATGCAAGCCAGTGCTGTAAGGTACCAGACTTTTGTTTTAAAAATCAGAGATGTGCCAAAGAAAAACATCCTTCCTAATCTATGACGGAACAGAAACAGGTTCACGAAAAAAATACCTGTGATCTCCCCCATATAATTTCTTGGTATGAATCTGGAGTCTCACAGCTGCGTGCTTCCTCTTCTCTTCTCAGAGTGTTCAGTACAATTAGCCAGTGATGCTTATTAAGCGAAGAACAATATGCAGTAATAATTAATATCCATCCGTACTACTTCCAAACACTTATCCTGGATAGGGTCACAGGGGCCTAGAGCCTGTGCCAAAAAACAAAGGGCAGAAGCCGGGGGACCCCCTGTGTGAGACCCCCTGTGTGAGACGCCCTGTGTGCGACACCCTGGGTGAGACCCCCTGTGTGAGACCCCCTGGCTGAGACCCCCTGTGTGAGACGCCCTGTGTGCGACACCCTGGGTGAGACCCCCTGTGTGCGACACCCTGTGTGCGACACCCTGTGTGCGACACCCTGGGTGAGACCCCCTGTGTGCGACACCCTGGGTGAGACCCCCTGGGTGAGACCCCCTGTGTGCGACACCCTGTGTGAGACGCCCTGTGTGCAACACCCTGGGTGAGACGCCCTGTGTGCGACACCCTGGGTGAGACACCCTGGGTGAGACCCCCTGTGTGTGACACCCTGGGTGAGACCCCCTGTGTGAGACGCCAGTCCATCATTGGACACATACATGTACATGTACAATAACCAGATACCAGTCAAAGGTAACACTTTATTTGAAGGGGCACAAATAATGTAGTGCACTATTTATATTTTATTAATTAACCAGAAAGAAGCACTGGTTAAGTACTGATCCCATGTTCACTCATCATTAATCAATCATTGTATTTCAAGCGATTACTATATATGTTCATGATTTGTACTTAAGTAGTAACTGAGTTACTAAGTTACTTATACCCTCTCAAGTAAAGTATCACCAACTTTTTAATGCATTTTTCCTGTATTTTAGCTATGTTACTCACCTTATAGTAAAAGAATTTGAGGCATTGAAGTAATTCATATAAAATATTGCAACGACCAAGAGTGTTCAACATCTCAAAATTTTCTAAATTTCAGACTCTTCAACATAGCCTCCTTTTGCTGCAGTGACAGCTTTGCAGACTCTTGCCATTCTTTCAGCCAGCTTCCAGATGTAGCCACCTGGAATGCTTCTCCAACAGGCCTAAAGGAGTTTCCATGAGTTCTGGGTGCAAGTTGCCTACCTTGCACTTACTCTTCGATCCAGCTCAACCCAAACCATAAGGATTGTAGGGGACTGGTTATCTCTTTCCTTGTGTGCAAGATAATTCTTACTGCATAATTCTGAGCTGTGTTTAGCGTCATTATCTTGTTGAAAAACTAATGATTTTCAGGAGGTGTGTCCAGACTTTTTGTACACAATCATACAGTATAGGAAGTTTACAGACACCAGTTAGCCTAACTGCGTGCCTTTAGAATGCAGGAGGAAATCGGAATACCTGGAGGAACCCTGAAGTACATAAGGAAAACCTTCAAACAGGCATCAGGTCCCCTTTGAGTCACTGAATTACCCAACAAGGTGCACCAGTATGGACCTACATGGAAGCATGACCTGACAGTTTTTATTAAAGGACCATATCACTGCGGATCAGTCAGCTTGTGAGCTCAGGGCTTTCACTGCACACTGGATGAGCCTCAGAACAGCTGCTCACGAATACTTACAGAAACTGTTAAAATGCAAATGAAGTCAGAGCCTTTATGCAAGGAAAAGAAATTTGGACATGAATGATAATTTTAATACCACAAAAAATATAATCTGGAGCTTTCATTGTGTCTTTAGGAGCGCTATATTCTTAATTTTCTTGGCCACAAAAACTGTCAAATAAAGATGGATGGACTTGGTTTCATTTAACGGGACAGGATCAATTTTTTTTTTTTTTTGCTAAAGAAATATGTTTTAAGCTTGTACTATCTAAATGTAGTAGCTATTGGACTTCACAGCTGCATGTATTTTGCTTTATGGATGATACTAAAGGCAGTCTTCAAAAAAGAGACTTTTATTCTCTTTAGTTAACTTGGCCGAAATAAGGAGAAGAGAGAAAGAGCAGAAAATGTAAAATGATATGTTTGAGCTGGTCCAGGCCTGCCTTATATAAATGAGATTAAATTAGGCCTGTGCCATCAGCACAAAGGCCATAGAGGCACATCCTGTGTCACGCAGGGACGACGCACGGAGCGTAGACAAGGCGCAGGACGCAAAACGTCGGGGCGAATACGGGGTTTATTGGAAGCAGCAACGAAGACACGGAATGACATTACAATGACCGGACAGGGGAAACAAACGGAAACGCGGACTAAATACAAAGGACTAATTGACAACGATCGGGAACAGCTGGTAAACACGGGGAATCCACATGGGGTTAATGAGGGGGCGTGGCACACGAGAGGAGCGGACGATCGGGGCATGACATCATGCTGCCATCACCAACAGTGTGGAAAAGCAGAAATCACTGCTCACTAACAAAGAATGTGACTTCATCTGGGTCGTGCCAGAGATCACCAGTATGATTCTCAAGTCATGAAATCATCTACTTACATGATAAAATGAAATAATGTAGAATTAATCGAAATAAACTGTACACATTTGTACATACACACACAAAGACTTTATTAAGTATACCTGTTCAGCTGCTCATTGCAGCAAAAATCTAGCAGATGCATCAAATACCAGAATGGGGAAGAAAGGTGATTCAAGTGAATTTGAACACAGCTTGGCTGTTGGTTCCAGCTGGGCTGGAATAAGTATTCCAGAAATTGTTGATCTAGTAGGATTTTCACACAGAAAAACCATCTCTTGGGTTTACAGAGAATAGCCCAGAAAAGGGAAAAAAACATCTATTGAACAGCAGTTCTCTGCGCAAAAATGATTTGTTGATGGCAGGAGTCAAAGAAAAATGGACTGGTTGAAGCTGATAGAAAGGCGACAGTAACTCAAATAACCACTCGTGACAAATGAAATATACAGAAGAGTATCTCCGAATGCACAACACGTCAACCCTTGAAGCAGGTGGGCTACAGCAGCAAAAGACCACACTGGGCGCCGCTCCTGTCAGCAAAGGGCTGGAAACTGAGGCTACAGTGGACAGGGCAATGCACCAAAATTGGACAATGGAAGATTGGAAAAAGGTTGCCTGGTCAGAGGAGTGCCCATTTTTGCTGACACATTCAGATGGTTTGGTCAGAATTTGGTACAAATAACATGAAAGCATGGATCCATCCTGCCTTGTATCAACAATTCAGGATGATGGTGGTGATGTAATGGTGTGGGGGATGTTTTCTTGGCACACTTTTGGCCCCTTAGTACCAAATGAGCATCGTTTAAATTCCACAGCCTACCTGAGTGTTGGTGCTGACCATGTCCATCCCTGTATGACCACAGCCTACCCGAGTGTTGCTGCTGACCATGTCCATCCCTGTATGACCACAGTGTACCTGAGTGTTGCTGCTGACCATGTCCATCCCTGTATGACCACAGTGTACCTGAGTGTTGCTGCTGACCATCTCCATCCCTGTATGACCACAGTGTACCCAGCTTCTTATGGCTACTTCCAGCACACACCATGTCACAAAACTCATTTAATCTCAGACTGGTTTCTTGAACATGACAATGAGTTCACTGTATTCAAATGGCCCCCACAGTCACCAGGTCTCAATCTAATAGAGCACCTATGGGATGAGGTGGAACGGGAAATTCAAACATGAAGGTGCAGCCAACAAATATGCAGCAACTACATGATGCTGGACCAACGTCTATGCGGAATGTTCTAAGCACCTTGTTGAATCTATGCCACAAAGAATTTTGGCAGTTCTAAAAGCAAAATGGGATCCAACCCCGTACTAGCAAGGTAACTATCTAATGAGTGGCCAGTGAGTATGTGCATACACATATCCATCCACCCATTTTCCACACTACTTACTCCGACATGCATTTTTCAAAATGAAGAAATGTACAATTATAAAAATCATGTTATAAAGTGTAGAGAACTTGGGAAATATGTACATTTAAATATACAGCACATTTGCTAATTTAAGGACATCTAAATGTTTGTCTTACTATTTGAATATTGTAGTTATAACAATTTGATGCACATGAAGCAAATATTCAGAAAAGATTAATGGTAGTTTAGAGGTAATTGTTTTCTGATCCAATACAAGTCAAGAAAGCACTACATGGAAAAAATGAATTAATAATTCACTCTAAATATGTATGTCTTATGGTAGATAAATAAAACAAAATAATATAATAATGACATAGGGAAAGCATTAGAGAGGGCTACAAATTTCAGACGCCTAATGCAAATACTTTAAATAAACGGTGTTCTTGCCAGTAAATAATCTAATTTATAACACAAAATTCATTTACGGCGCATTATGCAGTCTAAGTCCCATGCAAGGCCTTTCAGGCTCAGCGCAGTCCTGTACTGGATAAATGGGTATGGAAAATGGTTGGATTATTTAGGGAATGAACATTAAACATTAAATGGGAAAAGCTACAATAGTTGTAAAAAAAAACAAACTACCGGTGTGACAAAAAAGTCTAGCTGTCTTTTAATTGTTTTTCTCTTTTCCTGTCGTTTTCATCAGCTGAAGGGGACCTACCTCTAAGAGCAGTGACCCTTCAAACAAGTGCCACTTCATCCGAAGCAGGGGAGTCGGCAAAGAACCGGGGCATTATCCAAATTAGCGAAGCGGCTCGAAATTACCCATCAGTGTGCTTAAAACAAACCATTTTCTAAAGCAGTAAAATCATGAAATTTTACTCGATTTAAGTGAGATTTTGCCTTTCTGTACTGTATTTTCTGTTAAACTGCGTACATTTTTCAGGGATGTAGGTATAAAATAACTTGGGCCTGTGAGTGTGTGCATGGTCGAAGTCCCCAGCTAGTTAGCCTGGGCGCAGGTGCGTTGTGCAGTAGTGCACAATCTAATTGAGTGGGATCCCTGCAAAAATTAAACGACCTTTGCCCACATCCTCTAAATGACTCAGCTCGTTATAATTCCAATGGAGCTGCCCCCTTTCCCAGTGCCGTGCGGCCCTTGCATATACAAATATGAGGCTCTGACCCTTGAGAGGCACCATGGGATTATTACATGCCTGCCGTCTCCCAAATGGTTATTAAGTGGCTGTTGGGGATGGACGCAGCGGCTAGCGCGTGCTGTCTGCTAGCGTGACAGCTGCGTCGACATGGCTGCTGTACGCTAACCGCTTCCCCACATAGCTCTTCATCAGTAGCGTACAGCCCTGTGATTGCAATCAGATGTGGAGGGGGGGCGGTTTTTATGAATATGGGAATAAATAGATCTTTCCACATGCTGTATTTCAAGGGCAGGGGAACGTTAATGAAAAACTATACATCACAATCAGTTAGACAATCCTATTCATAGGGTAATGCATTATAGTCACTATTAATAATACTGGTGAAATTACAGTGAAACACTATTGTTCAGGCTTAGAATAGGGGGATTAAGGATGTTTCCGGTGCTTCTTTCCGTTTCTGAGATGGCTTTCCAGCTGTTTTCCACAGGGCGTGTTTTTATTACTGTTTCGTGTTGTCGCCTCAGGTTTCAGATAAACATCCATTTCATTTAGATTACATTGAGCTGCAGGATTAAAGGCTACCTTTGGCTCCCATTGCATTTCTCCCAGCCTCACCTCGGCTCTGTAAAGAATGCGCTTATAGTCGCTGGATGGGTGTTTTGTTTTGTTTTTTATTAAGTAACTGCATTTTTAGATAGCATCATTTTTACCGAGGCAGGGGGCAGTTTCTTCATGGAAATAAGACAACATTAAACAGAGTAGAAAAAATGGGGTTTTTCCATATAATTGTGAAGCGTGGCAATTTTGGAGTGCGGCTAAGGTCAAAGGTCATGCCTTCTTCCACCAGTATTATGAAAAGGCAGTTTGTCAAAATAGATTAATGTTGTCCACTGTATTTTGTCCACTTAATTATTCAACAAAGCATTTTTAATAGTGAATAATTTTTTTAAATAATCTTCATATATATATATATATATATATATATATATATATATATATATATGTATATTACAAGTGAAAGCAATACTTGAGAAAGACATTTAAGACCTTTATGTCCCCAGCTGAACAAAACAGTGATCGAAATCTTTACACAGGTAAACTTACCATCTGTCAGATAGCAGTCATTTATATTACACAACAAAAACCTAAAACAATTTGGCTGTCATTCTTGCGGCAGAATCATATTAGCATTACCAACATATTTGCGACTTCTTGATAAAAATGTCAGTAACAGATGAAGTCACCTATATAACTGCTCCTCTGTGTCTTTTTTTAGCTTTGTATTCTGCTTTTTCCTGTTTTCCATTCAGCCTGCCTGCCACCGAAGGGATCAGTCACCGCGTATCAAATCTGCAGAACATGGCGGACGTACGTACACACCAAGGTGACAAGCAGATGCGATCAATGGAAGGCAAAGGGATTACTAATGGTGATAAAACACTGAAGCGCCTATCAGATCGGAAATGACTTTCCAGCGTCTCTTTTGTGCGTTCGCTACAATAGATCATCGGAAGATTCCAATGTCACAATGAAAAACAGGAGAAAACGACTAGTACTACATTCTGTAGCACTTTTTAAGTCTTTGACAGCGAAGGGATTTTGTGAAATCCATTATCTTGTACTTTCTGTCTGTGATAAGACCTTCCCCTTAATCTGCCTTAATTGATATATCAGTAAAACTAGATATTTAGGGAGTTAGGGGAAGTGATTTAAATCTGATGTTGAAAACTTATAAAACTTATAATGAAAGAGATGATGTAAACATATTGCCGACCATAGATCTGAGACCTATTTGTTTGTCAGCTGATTTTAATTCACAAACATTCCCCAGGTCTTACAGGTAAAATGTAATCATATGTAGTATATATCAATATTTGCTTCTTCAAAATAGTTCTTTCCTGAAATAAAATGCACATGTGAAGTGAAGGTTCGAAAGAAGAGTACATCCGGGTTTCGCCACCTGGAAAAAAAATACACGACATTCATTTCATGAACTGTGGAGCGGCAATTCTGGAGCATGATTAGGAATGCATGTGATGAACAGTCACAGAAAAATGACCTACATATACCGATAACATTTTATTAATAAAAGCCCAAAAAATAAACATTTTTCAAGAGCAAACAAAGTGAGTGGACATGACTTTATATCCCCAGATGTGTTCTGTGATCCTTGATTCATTCCTTAACAAAAGTAGCAGATCAAAGGAAAATGTACACATCCCTTCTCGGCCTATGTCTGAGGCCCCTACCCAACTCAGTAAAGGAAATACTCTGAGATATCTGAGGCCGCTACCCAACTCAATAAAGGAAATACTCTGAGATATCTGAGGCCCCTACCCAACTCAATAAAGGAAATACTCTGAGACATCTGAGGCCGCTACCCAACTCAATAAAGAAAATACTCTGAGACGTCTGAGGCCCCTACCCAACTCAATAAAGGAAATACTCTGAGACGTCTGAGGCCCCAACCAACTCAATAAAGGAAATACTCTGAGACGTCTGAGGCCCCAACCAACTCAATAAAGGAAATACTCTGAGACGTCTGAGGCCCCTACCCAACTCAGTTAAATAAATACTCTGAGACGTCTGAGGCCCCTACCCAACTCAATAAAGGAAATACTCTGAGATATCTGAGGCCACTACCCAACTCAGTAAAGGAAATACTCTGAGACGTCTGAGGCCCCTACCCAACTCAATAAAGGAAATACTCTGAGACATCTGAGGCCGCTACCCAACTCAATAAAGAAAATACTCTGAGACGTCTGAGGCCCCTACCCAACTCAATAAAGGAAATACTCTGAGATGTCTTGCTTTGACGTATTTTCAGGGTGCCTTTTGCTATGACTAAAGTTAACTTTACTTGGTGGCCCGAGAGCTCCACCAAATAAATCCGCTGTCCTAATATATAGACCGCAAAGTATTACTTGTGAAATCTCTTCGGACTCAGACTAACCCCAGGTAAGTGATTAACCCAGTTCTCCCAGACCATTTAGGAACGTAAACGCAGAATTATTATAGCCAATGGCTAGCTGTTAACCCACATGCTGACTTTCAGTAAAATGAAATGCGGTAGTGGAACCTTAAAGAAGGGTTATACGCTGTGCAAAGTGCTAGGCAGAGGAAGATATTCACCATTTCTCAGTATCTATCCTAAACTCATCCTTTCAGGAGATGCCCAAAGGTACCAACTCTCCTATAATCTACAAGCCTTTATACTTATATTCATTTTCTGTTCCAGGGACTTTTTCCATCAAATTAATACACCACTGATGAGGTGAACATGAGGGTGTCCTGCTAACCAGGCCTATTTAGTCTCTTAAAATAACTGGATTGCCCTTCTCATATCTTCCCTTGAATACATGCGAATATGGACAATCATTCTCAGCTCACTCTATACCCTGGCAGTCCTGGTAGTTTTAGTTAAATGTCAAAGGTGCTGAAATGACGGCCTAGGGCTAGAGGTGCACAGTGTTAGTGAAGAAGAGGTTCCAAGCAATGTTGGGAGTTTTATTCAGCGGATGGGAGTTAATTTGGGAGAGGAACATTCCAGATTCCAAATAGGACCTTCCAGGAACTGACCAATATAACGGTGCCAAACAAGACCTTGAAAGACCATGTCAATTCAACCCCTGATATCTATTTATAAACAAAAAAGGCAGAATAATGAATTGAGTTGATGCCCACATGCTGCTTAAATTAACAGGGATTAAGGAGGATTTTAGCATATGTCAAAGCCTACCCTGATATGTTTACCAGGTAGTCATGATAAAGATTTTCTGGAACGCAGGATTAGTGGACATAGAAGTTTCCTGTGTGGAATCATTAATTATGGAAAAGTTTCACAAGTCGTTCTTCATCTGACAGCTACTTAATTTATTAAAGCATTTTAAAAGTATGCTGGCTTATTTGGTTTAAGGTTTAATTTCACCTAATTCACTTCACCTAATTGAAGCTGCATTTCCTGCTTTAAGGTCTACCAGAAGCATTGCATTATTTTGAATATGTGAGAAATTGATTTAAACCCTTAATAACATACATCAATGACAATGTATATATCCACGTTTCACTTGTATGGAAATGCATTGCAAAATGTCCTTACAGTGTAATGGTTCCTGTAGTGTGAAATATTCTGAATTTGCACTTGCTAATAATGAAGAAGCAAATATCCAAAACTAGTGAACAGAGAATAACCATTTTTCAGTGAAATGTTCTTCACAATCATTTACGTTATTTACAGATTGTGTAAAACAAGTGCATGGTATTTTAATGCTTGCTAATAATTAAGATTAGATCATACCCAATGAGTGCAAAGCATTAAATAGTCCTCAGAGTACAATTTAGGCGATAGAGATTGAATCCCCATCCTTTCTCCTCACCTGCTTACTAGTGCCGGTTAAACAAGCAGAGCAAAGTGCATGAATAAATATGTGCTGTAATTGATGGGGGTGGGGAGGATACGAGGTGATTGGTGTAACGTGGGGGTGAGATGCGGTGAAACGGGATGGGGCCATTTGACCCCCTTTGCCGGTCCTTTCTGGGCATGATGTTCATCTTGGTGTCTGGTTGGTAAATGGATCCATCCATCAAGGCCACTCAGTTGGCAGATCACCGGGGGCCAGTGACGAACAATGGGGATTGCTCACTGGAGCACTGGCACATACACAGCATGGCTGACAGGACAGCCTTATAGAGTGAGGCTTGGCACTCTGGACCCTTCACTTCCTGAGGGTTTATGGCTGAGGTGAAGGAAGATGAATCATCTGAGACGTTCACCAGTGGGTCACTGAGGGTCATCCTACTGTCTAGAGCTCTTGTGGTTCATTTTAGCATCTCGGAGGACATGATTATGATTTTGAAAATTTTATAACATGCATTAGATCAATAAATCTGTCAGTTCCGAGTTTAAGAATTGGATTTAATGAGATATATAAATGTTATATATAATTTATAGAGAGAATACAAAAACAACCATGTTAGGATATTGTTGTAACTACATGGGGGTTTTTATCCACATGCAGATGGAATTTTGAACCCAACAGTTCAGTATGAAGGTAATTTGCTAATGTTCACTGGTTCTTTTAGGAATAAGATGTGGTGCCCGGGCGTGTGACCGCTGAGGTTCGATGCACCATTACACCCTGCTTTAGAGCCACCACTGAAGCTGATTGACTATTGATCCACAGACACCATGTAATCTTGCTGCAGCTTTAGAGAAACAAAGTACCCTTTACGGTCCGGTTGATCCAGTAGCCAGGGCTGCCACGCAGCGCAGAACATTTCTGTGAGTCCGGCGAGAAACCCAATAACCAACTGAACGTAAAACATCTTCTATTTCTTCTCTCACTTGTTCCAGAAAAAAAAATACTGTCCATAAGTCTTAGGCAGTCAAAGAAAATGATGTTTAAATGATCTTCATGTTGGTGTAAAACTATGATTTTATGTCTTTTTCAAAGTGTGTCTTCTTAGCCATATATATAGTATATTTCAGTTGTTGGAATAATTGTTCTAAATCATTGTAATCACAGTATCATTTATGATTCCATTTCTGTGCATCAAGCAGCCTGGGATAGTTTCCAGGATGCCCACAGCCTCATAGGGGGAGCTGGATGGATGGATGGATGGATTGATGGATCTTTTATTGGGCCATATATTTTTCTGGGGCAATTTAGACTCATGGGAACCAGGGAGAAAAGGTTCAGCTACCTGCTCTCTACAGGGCATCTGGCTGGTTTCAACACAATTAACAAAATCGAAGTAGCTATATCATAAAAATAAAAATGTAATTCAGGCTCATTTTTAATATTTCAAGCCTATTTCCTTAACATGTATATAAATCAGTTTGCCAGAATACAAATTTCAGTATTTACATGCGATGGACTTATAATAAAGGATACATACTTGATTTGCAACATAATCTTTCAAGCATCCATCCATCCATCCATTTATTGTCCATGTATCCTGTACTAGGTCATGGTGAATCTGGAGGCTAGATGTGAGGAAACTCCGGGCATGAGGCAGTGGCCACATGACATGGCGTGCCAGCATATCGCAATTCACATGCAGTCAAACACTATGGACATCACCCTGTTTTTGCTCCTCCCGGGAGCTGGGAGGGAATGAAAATGTGGACTGGCTGTGGGTCCCCTGGGACCGGATTGGGAAACACTGATTCAGAGAATTCAGTACACTTAACTGCACACATTAGGACTGTGGGAGGGAGCTGGAGTGCCCAGAGGAAATCTGAAGGAACACAGAGAAAAAATGAAGACTTCATCCTCAGAGTCAGGGGTAAGGTATCCAACCTCACAATACTGGAGATGTGTGAACATCGTGATATCCAGTGTACCTCCATTACAGAAGTTCATTTAATGACCTTAAAACCAGATACCTTCTATGTTGTAGTGTAGGCCAGAAAAACTACGATAATACACACAAAAAAATCCATAATCAGTACTTTGTTTCACACAAGTCATGGTGGCCTCTCCAGATTGGTTTTATGACCTCTGTTATGGATTGATCCACCTAGGTAATATCATGAAAATAGTCCGCGAGAAAAATAACCATGAAACAGATTATATAAAAGCTTACTATGCTACTTAGACTTTGATAGCTCTTTTCGCTGCTGCTACCTTTGATCTGAAACGGCAATTGCTCAAAACACTACATGTTTGAGCATCTGGCACACTTCCCATGGCCGACTCTTGGTTTGTGTTACTCGGTTGAACCTATAATTTTGCACCTCTTTGCTTCTGTTTGTATACTTAATGTAAACCAACATAAACCACTAAACATGCTACATACACATTTTTCAAATTCCTTCATAATCATGCTGCGGATAATAGGTTCATTTTATGAACAGACATTTGTTTAGATGATGCAGAGAAAAGTCATCATTAAAACAAAACACTTCTGCTACATTTTTTACTGCTCTGGTGTGTGAAGATCATGTTGCTATTGATGGCACTTTGTTTGCTTTCTAATGCAATCTGAAAAATTAATTTCGGGTTGTCTGTGAAATGTATAACAATGAGTGGTTCTGAATCATTCGATCTTATCTTCTGTGCAAGCTCCTGGTTCATCGCTGCACTGTAAATGAGAATGCCGGGGGAATGCCAGTGCTAGAGGTGACGATTACAATCCCAATACCTGTTCATCCACTGTAGAGACGCATAATCTGTGTCAAGGGTGAATCACTGTCCCTGGGGGCAGTAGTGCAGGGATGTAAGCATCCATTTTGCCACAGGGCTGTACCTCTTATTTGATTTGGTGCTTGGGGATAGGCCGAAGCCCTGAGCACTTGGGACACCTCCTGGGGCTCTCTGGAATCTATAATTGTTTAGATGATACATCATAGGGCATAACAAACACTGTCACAATTTAGATATGCATTTATAGCACAGACTGAATTTCTTAGGCTGTTTCTTATTAGAAATGACGGTCAAAACAAGTCTTGGGAAACCTCGGAGAATGGGATTATCATGTGCGAGTGGCAGAACTACTTTGATTGGCTAAGGACTATGAGATTATCATGTGCGAGTGGCAGGACCACTTTGATTGGCTAAGCACTATCTCCATTGGCTTCCATTGGGTCAATCCAGACAGTGACTTGTTGGCTAAACAAAGATATCTGTTTATGTATGAAAAAATAAAATTTATCATGGTTTTAGACATGATATAAAGGGTAATATTCTCAGGATTTCTTCATTTTGTAATGGGTTCTGTTGTAAGAGGGTTTAACTAGCTTTTGCTTTCAAATAATTTAAAGAAACATTTTACTTAGCGTCAAGAATGTGCTATTTAACTAGTAGTGATAATGTATTTTCATATACTTTTAAAATAATTTATTTAATCTAAAACTGTGACATTATTTTTAGTGTGATTGCCAGTATCTAACATCACCATTGCACCACAAGCTGGCATCGTACACAGGATATACTCTGAAATTGTATGCACTCCACAGCTACCCACTCGCAACACCACAATCGGATGTTAAGGTATTCTTATATGCTGCATATGAATGTTCTATGAATACATTATGAAGGTGCATTGAATGTTCTATGAATACATTATAAAGGCATTATGAAGGTGTAGTTAATGCAAAGTCTTGCGGATAGAAATTAATATTGGCCTTCAGAGAGAAGTTTCAGACTTCAGCAGAACAATGCAAGGGAGATTTGGAGCTACATGGAGACCACCATCATCTATCTGCTAACCTGGAGGTGCAGGGAAGCTTGGAGAGGGCTAATGAGCTGAATCTGTTCTTCAGCATTGACTCTCAGTCATCAGTACAACCCTCCCCATCAGGGTGCTGCCAGGGTGGGGTTCTGTTCAAGCAACCCCCCCCCACCCCGTCTATATCTTCACGTCTCTGTGATCCTTCCCCCTCTGAGGACACCACCCATGAGGCATCCAACCAAACTCCTCCCCCGAGGGTCAGACTCTGCTGAAACGGGCATGTTTACCAAAACCTCCCGTTAGCTATTTACATGGTACTGTTCAGTTGCAGCTATGTAAGTTGCTAACATAGTTAGCAGCTATGCTTTTGGGAAACATATCTCAGGTAAGGAGAGAGCTGAGGAGACTCTGTGGGGGCTGATGGTTTCAGCTCCAGAGTTCTCAAGACATCTGTCAGCCAGCTAAGACACATTCTCCAGCACATGTTCTCCCTCTCCATGAGCCTGAAGAAGATACTCCAAATATGGATGACTCCCTGCATAGTCCCGGTGTCAAAGAGGGGGCGGCCCTTCAGCCTCAAGGATTTCACCTCACACATCAGAGGTTGGTCCTAAAACTGCTCCATCTCTTGGTCACAGGCCATATGGACCAGCTGTAGTTTACCTACTAGGTAAAAATTGAGTCGCATGCTTTACCGAGCCTCTTCCCACTAAGAAAGGCCGGCACTATAGAAAGGATTATATTCTTTGACTTTTCTAGTGCCTTCAACATCATTCTGCTTTTCCTGGCCTGACAGCAAGCTTGGGATGATGCAGGTGAATGCCCCCACAGTGTCTCAGATCATGGATTACATTACTGGCAGATGGAAGTTCATGAGGCTACAGATCTGTATATTGGAGTCAGTGGTGAGCGACACTCAGGCACCCCAGGGAACTATCCTCTCTCCCTTCCTATTCACCCTGCACACCATGGACTTCAAGTGCAGCACCAGCGCATGCCTCTTGCAGGAGTTACTCTGACGACTCCTCGAGTGTGGGCTGCATCGACAATGGAGATGAGTCAGAGCACAGGAAGCTGCTGGAGGACTTTGTCTTGTGGTGTGGGGAGAACCACCTGCAGCTGGACATCAGCAAGACAAAGGAGCTGGTGGGTGGTTTCCGGCTTTCCAGGGAACCTCCATCCAGAGAGAGAACGTGGTGTCATGCAAGCAGACTGCATGGACAACACAGCTCCACTGTAGAGGAAAGGCTACAGCCGGCTTTATCGATATACATATCTACACATCTACATTATATATGCTCAGAAATATTATGGTGATATTTTTCCATTTTCTGTGCTGTCAGTTATCTCAGAAAAATTCAAAGGTTTATTTCATCAAGGGAGCATCCCAAGTGTCTGGTGTTTTGGAAAAATTTTACTTAAAGTAGTGAGACTCAAGGTTATATGTATTTTTAACATTATTTACAATTTATATACAATTTCTAAAAAACACCAGCATAAAATGTCCTTGACACACAAGGATTTGCTGGAAATTGTGATAGCACATTTTACAAAATATATACAAAGATATATACAAAAATGGACAAGGATCCTACTGATTGGTTGCTTCTGCTAGTTTTTCTTTCTATCTGTCTGTCTGTCTTTGTCTATCTATCTATCCAGTAGATAAGTAGATAGATAAACTGGAAAATGTTCCTGTTTCAGATTGATTGACTTGAAACGCATGTTGAGAATTATTCATCATGGAGCAGGCATGTGGAACCCCTCGGAGAAACAGCAGAACAATCCTTCACTGTAGGCGGACTGGTGTTGTAATAACCCTCTGTTACAGGGAGAGGCAGATTGGCTGTGACACTGACAGCTTCATCCTGCCCTCGAGGTTGTCTCTCTGCTCATTTAGTAGAAACCTGCCCATCCAATAAACATTTCAAAATCACAGAAAAAAAAGTAACAAAAATGGGATTGCGTGGACATTACTAAATGATAAAGGCTTATATTTTATTATGGCCTTTCTCCAGTTAAGACATTCTCCTGTCTACTTACAGTAAAACCTCAAAATATATGAATAGAAAAACACTCTTGCTGTCTTAATTAGGCAGTTTTTTCACCTCCAATCAGCTCAGATCTCGTTACGTGGCTCCACACACACTTACTATCCTGACTAGATCCTATTTTAGTTGTCATGTTATGGCAGGAAAGTGGCTCCAGGGGCATGCAACACGTTTTCGTTGATTAAGACATACCTAAAGGATAAAGGATAAATCAGGAAACGTATTAATCAAACCTGTCTGAACCAAAATGTGAAGAAGCACTATAACATGTTTGTTAGATGGCAGGCTCTTTTAATTTGCCAATGTTAACAAAATGGAAACTAAGAGGCAGGGAAAAAGATTAAACATATTATGAAAGGATGCCCCTTGAGTTTGAAGGAGAGGCGCCTAAATTACCTACATATTTTACCTATGTAGCATCCACCCACCAATCCATCCGTCTACCCATCCATCCATCCTCATTATCCTCATTATCCTCATAAGGGCTGTGAGGTTGTCAAACCTGTATAGCAGCATACAAGTGAGGCACATTACAGATGCATGGCTGCCACGGAGTAGACTAGGCGTAAAAGCAGCTAGGCTGAGCTTCCGATAAATGCCCAGTAACAAATGTACGTAGTGCAGAAGCATGAGCTACTCAACATCATCCAAACAAAGCAAAGAGTCTAATAAGACTATTTAATCAGTAGACACAGTGCAACATTAAGAGCATTCAGGGAACATGGAGGGTGGAGGCTAGTACAGCTGGTCCTGAAAAAGATCTTCAGGTATTTTCTTTAAAGTTCTTACTTACTCTTATTGTCTTAAATCAAGAAAAATATGAGAATTTTTAAGAATTTAAAAAATTCTTAACAAAAATGGCCTGCTGTGGTAACACAATAAACCTTGATAAATAAATAAAAAACTGTGCACCCGAACAGTTCAAGTATAAAGATCTAGTCCAACCATACAACAGAGAATAATTATATTAGTAGTTATGGTAACATTCTACTTGAGGGGACACTAATCTTAGTAGTACACGCTTACTTAATGCATTAATTAACCAGGTACTACGTGTTTCTTACGTACTGATCCCATGCTCATTCATCATTAATAAATCATGACTTAATGTATTTCATGGGGAAACCAATATTAGTTCATGATTTGTTCTTGAATAGTAAATGAGTGAAATCAAGTGAAATATTACTATTATTAACTAATTAGTTAAGTGTTAACAGTGCCTGAATGGAATACATGAACTGTCATGATTGATTAATGATGAATAAGCATGGAATCAGTATGCATCTATTACTTAGTTACTGGTTAATTAATGCAAGTAGTAAGCATGTACTACTATATGATGTCCCCTCAAGTAAAGTGTAATTGTATACAGTGCATTCAGAAAATATTCAGACCCATTTTGTTTTTATTACATTGTCACCTTATGCATGCAAATTCATATTTCCCTAATCAATCTACATTCAATACCACATAATGACAAGTAATAACAGACAATGAAAGTAATAACAGTTGTATTTTTTTTTTTGCAAATTTATTAAAAATAAGAAACTGAAATGAATATTGAATATTGACATTCAGACCCTTTGCTGTCACACTTGATTTTTAGCTCAGCTGCAAATTTCTATTGATCATCTTTGAAATGCTTCTACACCTTGTTTGGAGTTCACCTATGGTTAATTACATTTATTGAAAATGGTTTATAAAGGCACACAACTGCCTATATAAGGCCACACAGCTAACAATGTATTTCAGAGGCAGAAACCAAGCCATGAGGGCAATGAAACTACCTGCAGAGCTCAGAGGCAGGTTTGCGTTGAACCAAAATTCTGGGAAAGGCTACAAAAGGAATTTGCAGCATTGATGATTCCCTGGAACACAGTGGCTTCCATAACTCTTGAAAGGAAGAAGTCTGGAACAACCATGACCCTTCCTAGAGCTAGCCACTCAGCCAAACTGAAGAGCCTTGGTATGAGATACGATCAAGAATCCGATGGTCACTCTGGCTGAACTGAACATTATGTGCCACAGCTACAGCCTGCACTTGAACCTAAATTGAACACCTCTGGAGAGACCTGAAAATAACTGTCCACTAATAGTCCCCTCCCAGTCTGACAGAGCTTGATAGGGTCTGCAGAGAAGAATGGCTGGACATCCCCAAATCCCAGTGTACAAAGCTCATTGCATCATATTCAAAAAGACTCTTCAAAAAGAAGATGTTTCAAAGTACTGGGAAAGGGGTTGATTACTTATGTCGATGTGTATTAGTTTTTTATTTTTAATAAATTTCGTCATGGTATTGAGTGTACGTTGTTGAGGAAAAAAAAAGATTTTAAACGGTTACAGCATATGGCTGCAACATCACATAATGTGAATCAAGAGACGGCATCTGAATACTTTCTGAAAGAACTGTATGTATAACATAACCATATCTATGCAGATGACAAGGACACACTATAGAAAAACTGTTAGGAACGTCACAAGTTTTTCACTGCAAAGAAAGAACTGAGCTGAAATGAAGAAAAAATGTATTGAAAGTTATCAAAAGCACAAGTGTTGATTGAATGAGTGCCTCTTTAACACAAGAACCACTTTAAAGGAGACGATTGCTTTACTGGACACATCTATCCAAAGTAACTCTCTCAAACACCACTAACTTTAAAGCATTTTTGAAAATTGCTCTAAAGAGGTTCATCCACTTTGTTCAGATAGAGAACTAGCTGTAACCTCCAAGTGGCTACAATTCAAGGATCACTTTTTAGTCCCACTTGAGATGTAGGGTTATTAGTGTAAGGACTGGGAACCACAACACAGGGGCAGAGTGTGGTTTCACTGCATTGCTTTATACATCCAGAAGTACAAAATGCTCAAACTCCGACTTGTATTATTGATGGTCTGAAGTTCTGATACTTTGCAGTGTACAAATGCTTCATTTTGTTGTTGCTTTTTAATGGGTTAATGGCTTGTTTATTTAAAGGCTACCAGGCATGTTCTCTGCCCCACATTCTTGGAGTAATATGATTCAACTGTGTGGTGGGATTGGAGCATCGCTCGTCTTTGGAAGGTCTGACGGCGCGGTGAGGTGACTGCACAGGTTCCTGTCAGCTTCCTCTCACTCGATCCTTGTTCTCACTGGTTATTTATAAGGGAACATGTTTCTTTTTCTGACCTAGTAAGCTTGGACACAAGCAGCTTTTTGACAGTCCCAATTGCCTGTGGTGAGACTTGTTTTTTTTTTTTTTTGTTTCTTCAATCCTTGCCAAAACAACATCTCCTCGTTTCTCTTAGATGTTTTCTTTTCCTCCTTTACATTATGTGGTGAAACTTCCACCCGTCTTTGCCTTGAAAGGCAACAGGTTTCAACAAATAATTTCAAGTTCACTCTTGACTGGAGAACAGAATTCTGGAAGTAATTAAATGATTTATTTTCATTTTATTTTATAATTGTTAATTTTTCCCCTATATTTTCAAACTTTCACCTTTTCACCCATCTTATTAAGAATCTCCAGAAATCCTTCCATGTTCATACTTCCTCCTAAAACAACATTACTATGTATTTGAGCAGCTGCTACCCCTCAGTTCATCTTGTACTAGATGAAGATGAGGATGGATGGATGGATGGATGTTCATTGTTAAGTTGACTAAGGTCAATACACATTCTTGACTATTAGAATATTTAAATAAGCATACAAAGGACGAATTTAGAAGAAACAAAAAAGGTTCGCTTATCTATCCTCTTTTGCCATCCTCTTAATCCTCCTGCAAAGTCACAAATAAATCCCAGTATATCTCCTTATCACCTTGTCTGTCACACCCCCACCAAAGGCCATTATCCCAGCCAGTCACATTATTAACATAATGTGGTTCCTACACTCTTCATGGGGTCAAAGCTGTTCATCACATTCCTGATTGTTCATTTAGTCTGTGTTACTGCTTCCGACGTCCTCCTCACTGACTTACCTTCATTTACCTTATTTTCTGTAAATCCAACTTTAAGTTTCAGCTATGGTTTAACTCACAGAAATGCCACTGAAGACAACAACTCAATATTCAGTTAAATGAATACCAACTGAGAAGCAAATTTCCAAAAGTCACCTGTACCTCATTTCCACCAACATAGAAACGGTGCTGATGCTGGGCTGGTTCTCGTTTGGTACCTTTTCAGAGTTCCCACTCAACCTGGAAAACCTGGAAAATAGTCAACCAATTTTACAGTCATGGAAAACACATGGAAATTGAGAGAAAATGTAAAATGTCCAGGAAAATCGTTTACTGTCCTTGTACTGCGTAGCTTTTTCCTCTTTGCGGTGGAAATGCGTGGCACTAGTTCTTGATTGGGAAAAAATCCGGTTTGGCAGAAAGGAAGCATCAGTCCAAGGGATATGTTTCTAAGAAAATTCTACGGACTTTGTTTTGGAAATGTAATAAAAGTTCTTTGTTGGATTACATGAGGACTGAATGAATTTAGGTCCTCAATACTGTATCATATGATGAGGTAACTGCTGGTCTCATCTCAAAAAGAACAACAAATGGACTGAGTTTTGGAAATTTGGTCTTTAATTGTGATGAACATGCAGCCATGCTAGTTACATGCTAATATCCACCATGTTTCCTGCATTAAATTCAGTTACTAAATCTCTGTGGCTAAGTGGGTTGTGTCTCATTCCCTCACACCTTCAGGCTTGGTGTTTGAATTCCATCCCGACTCTATGAGTACATAGCTTGCATATTGTCCCCACACAGTGTGGCTTTCCGCTGGGTTCTCTGGTTTGCCTTTGTAGTCTAAAGACATGTGACCGGGTTAAACAGTGCATTGTCTGTATAAGTAAGTGTCCTGTGATGGACAACCATCCTGTCGAGAGTGAACTTTTGGTCCCTATTAAGATGATCAGTGAGAGGTACGCAGATTTAATATTGGCTAAGTCACAGAATTGTGATGGTGGTGAATACAGGTTCATTTACAAAGTAAAAGCACTGAGCCATTAACAGAAGTGTTAACTTGCCCCTGACACTTTGGGTGCACAACCTGGTACTCCAGATAGGGATCATTAGGGGACTTATTGGGGAACAACTCCTGGAGGTTTCAGTAGGTGGTGAAATAGAGATATTTCCATGGAAGAAAATGAGTTTCTGAAGGAAATTTTACAGCTAGGACCTGTAAACCACAATCATTGTCACCAAGTTTGAATGACAGTCCTGAGATCATTACTGACTATTAAAACCCATCCACATAAGATTTTATACTGACAGAAAGAAGGCAAATCAAATAAATAATTCTTATCATACATTACTAAATTGCACATATACTGTATATGTTATTCAATAACTTAAGAGCTTGGTTTGTGAATGTCAGTCTTGTTTTTAATGTTCTTTGGAAAAGGTTACAGCTGATAGTTTCGATGAATTATCAAACTCTTGAAACTATTGGTAATTCGTTGAAACTGTCTTCTTTTAATTCAAATATATCAATTCCAATATAATTGAAAGTCCCTGCACTGTATATTAATAAATATATTTGTGCCTCATTTGATATAAAGTATTAATTGGCCTATGATTATATTTACAGACAGAAGGGCAAGTATTTATTTGACCTTTATTGTCCGATCACCAGTAATTAGAATGGTGTGAGTAATAATGGTTTGTGACCAGTTGGTCCCATGTGCTGCCTGCCATGTGTCCCAATGAGACGATAAACATCACACGGGGCTTAGAGCCTGAGTAAGCAGCCGTTAAATGGCTGCAGGACTGATCTGTGTTGACCTGGAACTCGTTTAATTGCACTGAACAGAAGAGACAAGGTTCTGCAGCAGAGTAATGCAGTAACTGATTGACTCCCTCCCTGGTGCCTCACTGCAACTCTTCTTTTTCAATCACCCATCCATCCATCTTCCAACCACTTATCCAGTATTCGGTTATTTGGAGGGGGGCACCTTGAATGGGATGCCACACCATAACAGGGTACATTCACACATATCCACACCCTCATGCACTATGGGCAATTAGCCTAACTGGATGTGTTTGGCTTCCAGGACACCAGAGTGGGTCTGATTCTCCCAATTTTCAATATAACGTGGTTCTGTCCTAAATGCTTTAAACGTGTTTGTGCCAAATGCAAGAACTTCAAATTCATAAATGAAAACATTTACAAAAAACGGCATGAATATAGAACATGCATGTGGTGGGTGTGGATGGCAGTGAAAGGCTCATCAGCTGCAACCTGCACATGGGGAAGGGATTCAAACCAGCAGCTCTCAAGTTGTGGTACAACGGTGTCACTCAGTTAAATAAGTTTTAAATTCATATATAAAATCTGCTTGCAGGTGGTGCTTCTTGCGATTGGGATGGCAGACAAAATGTCACAAAGGGAAGTATGGAATGGGGTTTGTGGGATTAATAACCAGGGGCAGCCGGGTTGCCTTTGTCACAGGAGGGGGCAGCAGGCTGTGGAAGGTACACAAGCGCAAGGTAGAAAAGTACAGAAAGAGCAGCCAAACAGCTGCAGCTGAATGAAGGGCGCATCTGCTGGCTTCATCCTGCCTGGGTCTGCATACCTCCCCCATCTTACGCTCTCATTACAGATCACCCATTTCAGCAGGTGGTCCAAAGCAGTCATATAGCAAGCAAGAACAGTAACAGTCATAGTAAGGGGTAAAAATACAGTACAGCTAATAAATACAACACGGGACAGTACTGACTGATACATGTTAATAAATATTCATTTGAAATGGTTATAGTTTAAAAGTTAATTGATTGAATGATTTTGAATGGATTAGAAGGATCAGTCCTAAACATCTCAATTCCTTTGCTCGTAGACAGTATAAGTAGTAACAGTAAAACCATAACAACACAGTTCAGCTTTTAGCAAAACATCAAATGAGACAATACTGACCTATACATGTCCATAAATATTCAAATGCTTCTAGTTTAAATATGAATTAATCAAATGATTTTGAATGGATTATAAGGATCATCTTAATCATCACAGTCACTTTGCTTGTAGATGGTATAATAGTAAAGTAATAATAGTAGTAAATTGTAAAAACCATCCAGCTATTGCTATAATCAAACAATCAAAATGTATTTATAGAGTATAATGTTGAAATAACATTAAATGATGGGACGGTAATGTCTGATACATGTCCGTAAACATGAATTAGAAATGTTTATTGTTTAAAAATGAATTTATTGAATGATTCTGAAAGGATCAATTATAAACATCTCAGTTCCTTTACTCATAGCCGAGATGAACACAAAGTAACCCAAGAATAACGGGAGCAAACAGACTTCTATGGAGTTTCAGCCTGCCAGGTTAGGAGGTAGTGAGCCAGTTACTAGTAGATGTGGCTGGAGCTCTGAGACGGCAGGGGGTCTCTCTACTCTACTCCCCGATGGCCAGTAAACAGGCTAAAGGTGGGTAACACGGGGGAAAAGCATGAAGGAAGGGAAAGCGGTTACATCGAGCTTTAAAGAGTGCCAGCATCTGCTGTTACATGGGGGACCGAGAGCCCTGACGGAAACCGGGTACTATTCTGGTTCTGAAAAGGTAGCATGTTCACACTGAAAAACTGTCAGGATGTGGCTCGCTCAGTGCACTCGCATGTCAGAGCGGATTAGCCGGCGATGGATACTATTGCACCAAGCTTGTTGCAATGTGCACCGCTGATGTGGGGGGATGTGAGGAGAGTTTGATGATAAACTTTAAGATGGCGACAGTTTGGAGCAACTGCAGTTAATTAGGCAACAGCTTATAAATGTGGTTAAAACACAGGCGATTCCCTGTTATTTGTGCATTTCATTTCAAGTACTATTGCACTTTTTAGTATAAAATTCTGATAGTTGTGTATATGGTGCAATATTGCGTAGATATTAATGTATTTCGGCTGGAATAAGCCAGGAAAGAAACCAGCTACAGGCTTTTTGTAACTTTGTAAAACTGCAAAATTATAGAGTGTTAAATATTACTTGACTTATTGCTATATTTATATATTCCTCTAAGTGCAAACAATTTTGTTTAGAAGCTGAAAAAATATACTAGGCTTAAAGAAATTGATTTAGATTGATTTGAAAGTTTTTTCCTTTTTCTTTAATTGGTGTTTGTCTATAATCACAGTCCATGCAAGCAGACAAAGGCATGCGTGAGTTCCATACACAGTGAGGTACTTGAACATTAACATTAACTTGAACAATAACAGTTAAACTGAATAAAATGCAGTTGAAACAATAGAATTATACTAGACTCATTAAACTAAACTAATTATTTACTCTCAGTGGCCACTTTACTAGGGACACCTACAGTAGCTGGCTTCTGGTAGGACCCATTTTGCCTCCAGAATTACATTAGGGGTAACAGGGAAGCCTTTCTGCATGCCACTGTTGTACGGTTATTGTTATGGACCCTGTTATTTTTGCACTTGTGGCCTCCCTATTAGCCTTAACAAGTCTGGCCGTTCTCCTCTGAACTCTCTCATTAACAAGGTGTTTTCGGCCAAAGAAATACAACAGATTGGATATTTTTTGATCATCTTTCTGTAAACTCGAGACACTGCCATGCATGAAAATCCCAGAAGGAAAGCTATTGTCAAGATGCTGAAATCACGTACGGCACCAACAGTCACACCCTGTTCGATATCGCGGTAGATCATTTGTTTTAGCCATTTTAACACATAGCCAAACTGTGTGCCCCTGTCTGTGTGCCCCTGTCTGTGTGCTATATGTATTTAGTTGCACCCACAGACCTGGCTATTTAGCGGGGCAGACTATTTTTGTTAACAAGCAGATGTTCCTAACAAACTGGCCACTAACGTATATATTAAAATATTGATTTTATCAATCCATCCACCTATCCATCGATCTTTCATATCCATCCCTCCGATACAGAATCAGTCTGGACCCCCTCTCCATTCCAGATGGCACTGGGCATACATAGAGGACCCCTTGGAGAGGGTGCCAGTTCTTCGCATGGCTCAAACATACAGTTACACGTTATGAGCAATTTAGAAGGTATAATAACACAAGTCATATTTATGCATCATGTAAGGTCTCACTGCAGTCAAAAAGAAAAATATTTCAGAATATTTTACCTTATTATCTGATAAGTACGTCAGGGCTTCTCAAGCCTGCTCCTGGAGATCTACCACCCCGCAGAGCTTAGGTACAGCCCCAATTTAACACACCTTAGCTTCAACATAGCCGGCTCTAATAGTGAGATGGTACTGAAGGCTCTGATTTTCTGTATCAGGTGTGTTAAATTAGGGCTTCACCTAAGCTCTGTGGGGAGGTAGATCATCAAGAGCAGGTTTGGGCAGCCCTGAAGTAGGCAAATGCTGTTTTCCTTAATTGATTCCACCCATATCCTGAATTTGTGGACAAGACTTTATGAGTTTCTGATGGGCACTTTTCTTATAATGTAATGCCTTCCTGATTATCTGTGGTATTTTTCCTTGTTGTAAAGAACAATAAGGGCAATGATGGAAAGGCAACATACTTCTGCAAAAATGGACACATTGATCACGTTTTTCATTGTGATGGAATCGATCAAGGCAAACTAATCAGAAAAAACTCTTAGTCAGAATCTGCACCTTTTTAATTGATTCTTGTGCTCTTTTCCACCTACTCCAGTACATAGACTATGAAAAGGATAATCAGAGTGTACTCAAGAGAGAAAAACAAAATTAAACTGAATGGAACGGAAAATGATTGCAGAAGCTGCTGAAAATTATCACAGGTTTGCTTTCAAATTGCAGCAAATTCAAGCCAATTCATTCTACTGATATTTCATTCACTTCCACCTTTATCAAATATTTAGGCGCGTGTTTTAGAGGTACTGTCACCTTAACCAGGAGCTTATGGCATTAATCTATTCAAAGCATTTTTCTTTGGAAATTCTCACCCTCACTCCTAATATAACATCCATAATGTTATCTCCCTGAAGCACCTCTACCCTGCTTCTAATTTTATTTCCAGTGCTTAAATTGCTGTTCCTTTTCTGATGCTGCTTTCTTTCCAGTCGGTTTTTGTAACTTGCTGGACTTAGAGATTAGGGCTGAGGGATTCTGAGCGAGGAAAATGGAACATTTTGGAGGGAGAGGAAGAGAATGGGACCAAAAGAAGAGAGAAAAGGGAGGGAGAGAAAAGCCATAGTGACAGCAGATTGTGTGACTGATGCCCTTCAACAGGGGCAGTCTAGCTTGTCAAATCGTCTGCTGCAAAATCAATTGGCATATCCATTCAACATGCTGCGAGATGTCATGCAACACAGTTTTATATTCCCAGATATAGCAATTGGTACAATGGCACTGTAGACTGTAGTTTTCACTGGTCACAATCAGTCCTTCTGCCAAGACACGAGGACCAGCCAAGATCTCGGGGATGAAGGGCTTTAGCCCTGTGGCTGAGGAACGGGGGAAAGGGGGCAGTGGAACGAATTTCTGTTTGGGTTAAGGGGTGTTGGGAGACAGAGTTAAAGCCAAATGTGTTCCATTTAAATGGCCAAACTCAACTTTCAGTAAAGTTTTAAGTAAGTAGGCACAATTCCGCATATTTTATATTCAAAACCAAAATTTGCAAATTGAAAAGCATAGGCTCGGGTAAGTGAGGATTATAATCATTTCATCTGACTTTCAGTAATATTTTAGTGGTATGTTAAGTTAACTTGAAGTTAAGTACAAAATAATAATAATAATAATAATAATAATAATAAATCCATACCCTCATTTCACTATGGATTGCTTATAGGTGTTTGTGAGGGCTGACTCACTCTGAGGACGGAACCATACTATACTGAAAATTAGGAGAAGCAGACCAACTCTTTATGAAGAACTTTGTTATGTGAAGATGGGGCTGAACTACACAACATGATAGAGGAATGAACAAATGATCAAAATAAACCAATATGATTCTGTGAGAATAGCACAAAACAAGCACTTAGCTCCTTGTGCTAATTACCATGCAGCTCTTGAGCTGAATCATTTGTGGTGGAACAGGGAAAGAACTAAGCTACACAGGGCTCCGGCCTCCCAGGACTGCAGTTTGACACACCTGCTTTAGGTAGATCATTCCATACTCAATAGCTATTTTAAAGAAGCTACTTAATCAAGGCAGTTTCAGGGTGATACTGTATGATAATAAAACTTAATAGGAAAATGAACACAGAAAAGACAAAAAAAAAAAATCTTAATTTACATGTACAACTTTATTTACAGCTATGTTTGCCAATTATTTGTGTTGTCTTATCTTGCAGTCTTTTTGTATTATTTATTTAAAAATTGTTATTTTATACTTATTAATTCTAATCATTTTATATTATGGTGTTTCTCCATATATTACGCCTGGAAATGTGTTTGTGGCAAATGTGAGAAAGAAAATGCGAAACTTGAAAAAAGACACAATGTGTATCTGAATAGGTTTTCCTGTAAGACATTATATGTTTAAGTATGTTTGATGAGTAAAAGATTAGCTGCAAAGATCTTTCACAATTTTTTCCTGCCAGGAAATCTTACTTAGGTTGTAAGTATATGCTGTAAAGAGGTAAGCAGTTATCACCCTGGATTTGAGGCTACGTTGTGTCAATGATAATACTAGACAGTACAAGAAGCTGCGTATTCATATTTAAGTACCATGTCTTAAAGTTATCGAATCACAGCTGACAGTGAATACTCTCCCAGTCAAATTGTATCTGCGGCACAATAGCCTGTGATAGCTCTTTTTATCGTCGACAAGAGAGCTGCACAGACCCTGTCAGGCGACTCGTTGTAATTGGTAAATCTTACTAAAAATACTCTAATAAATCAGTGTGTGTGTGTTTTGTTCTTGAAGTTCCAATGCTCTAGTGAAGAGAATAATGCTTAAACTTGGAAAAATAGTATTTATTTAGATGGCTATTTAAGTAAATTGATGTATTTGTTGGTGAACAAATAATTAGATTAGTCACATAATTAGTGTCTTTTTTGCGGTAACTATTCATAAATTACAACAGCAGACGGTGGTAGAGTTTGTGTATCACTGTATGCATGCTATTTGATTTGATAGCAGGACTCGGTGTCGCCACAGCGGGCAAGAGTAAACGCTGTCAGCTGATCCCGGCGCTGGAGCTCATGCATTTCTGCACGACAAGCAAACAGAACACAGGGACATGTCAGATTTCATCGAGCCGCACCAACAACATGCGCAGAAACACAGGCCTGACATCTGGGGAACTGTTTTTTCATGTCCGGCATTATTCCACATTTCGGATGTCTGACCGTGCATCTCAAGGTCCTTGACTGTTGTGGCGACATCGTTTGTAGTCGCTCTTCTTCCTTCGGAAGGCCGTGCTCTTTTCTTGAGTGTCTTGTCTTCTTTCTTTCTGGCTTCTTTCACCATGCTGGCCATTTTTCTTGTAGTAGTAGCTGACTTTTACGCTGAGAAAGTTAATGTCTGCGACTTGTTCCTTAGTGTCATTTTGATAATTTCTGTGATATACAGACTTTAAATATGTCTCTAGCTTTGCTTTTATGTCACTGCCTCCTTCCGCTCTCAAATTCAGCCTCTGCTTTCTGTCTTTGCAGATAGCATCCCAGCTTCTCTGTTGGTGTGGATTTATTTCGGAGATCCATTTTACCCGCATGAGAATCTGGGGTGGGCAGGAATTTTAGCAGTAAACTTGAGTAATATTTCTCCTCTCTCTTTACTCTGCTTCCTTTCCTTTAATCCCTCTCTGTCTTTATTTGCTTTCTATCTCCATCCCTTTGGGGTGTCCTGAGCACTAGCATGATTAAGGGAAGATCCCTTTGGCCAAAGTTTGATCACGTCCTGGTAGGGACTAGGCTGTTGGGCATCCAACCAGTCCTAATTAGTTAAAGTGCTTGCAGTAAAATGACAGGTTAATCATTGTTATTTTGTTACTTATTTTCTCTGTCTCCTCAATGATTTCTTCTCTCCTGTTCTTAAGACGCTGTATAATATAATGTAAATCTCCCTTCTCCTCTTCAGACCTCTGCCACTCTCTCTGTCCTTTTCCATTCTCTTCCGAAGCTCTTTCTCCTGGCTCACTCACTTCCTCCCGTCAGCAGTGCTCAGACTTTGGCCCATTAGCTTAGTAACCAGTGGGCTGTGACAGTCCCAGTAATGGAGCTGCCATCTGAATGGAAGCAGCTTTTCCATTAATGTCTGTAATATTCTGACACCTAACACTGTCTGCTATTACATTTTATTACACTGGTCACCAGCTGGAAATTATTCAGCGGGGGGAGAGGCAGTGCTGTGACATAATTAGAGCGTCCCATGAGCTCTCGTACGACTCAAGGACCTCAATGTGTGTGCATGTATGATTGGCCAATGTGGCATTATGGGATACAGATAGAGGCCCAAGGGTGATAGCCAGTTGGTTGAGAGAAATATAATCAAGTCTAAGACTCAATAAAAATGATAAATCTGTTTTAACGGTTATTTTGAGTGTTTGATTATTGCATATACATATAGTAAAATGCTTTGCTGCTTAATCGTCTTACTTCTGTATGTTTGACAATTTTATTTGTAATATTGCAAATACCTTTGCAGCCTGAAGGGGTAATGTGTGTGTGTGTGTGTGTGTGTGGGGGGGGGGCATGTTTATATTACAAAAAACTAAAAATACCAAAAAGACTTTTGTATTTTGCTTGGTTACTTAGGGTTAAGGTTAGGGCTGGGTAGGGGTTAAAGTCATCATGTTGTGATTAGAGTTTTCCCAATAGAAATGAATGGAGAGATCCCACAAAGATATAATTACAAACCAGTGTGTGTGTGTGTGTGTGTGTGTGTGTGGTAAGGGTGCCTCGGTGGGGCCGTTTGCTTTCATTCTGAAGCAGTATAAGATGTCAGGTATTGGAGAATGATATAGGAATCACATTTTTATTATTATCTCTGGAATAGGTGGGAGGATAGGTGACGAGTGTTGTATTGATTCAGTCCACTTGTTTCTGTTTCATTAATATTAAAAATCTATGTGTGTGAAATAGAAATTGTTTTTTTTTTTCCTTTAAATTCCATAGATTTGGTTGATGTAATTACAATTCTAATTCTATTAATAAATGTCTACTATGTTAGATGAATGAGGATGTCATGAGTAGTTGTGTGAAAATTGCACCAATGAGGACAAAACTGGGCGTATTTCTAGGTTCCTTGGCTACTTAAGTAGAACCGGGACGTGCACCAAAAAAAAGACACACCAGAGATCATTTAATCTGAAAGCTTCTATCCTGCACAGAATGGATGGACTCTTTGTAAATATTTTATTAGTGTCAAGCAGCCCTGTCACAGGCCGAGGCAACACAACGTTCTGCTATAAAACAGAGAAGTCCTTGAATTTTGGAAATTAATAGAGGTTAGTATGCTACAGGGGTGGCACGCTGGCCTCACATCTCTGAAGTTCACTTGGATCTGGAGATCTCTTGGATGTTCTCTTTTGTAATAAGAACTATCTGAACTCATTCTTGTTTGATGCTTTCTGCATTAGATTGAGTTGGAACCTCAGTAATCCGACCACCCCTGTCATTGATTTGTCAGTTGGTTTACTTGTCCAGCCTCCTACAGTAAGTTTAGGGTCTCATAAATTCAGTCTGCCTGAGTTTTTTGTCATCTAATTCCTAGTCTGTTGGAGTTCCACTCCAAGTTAGCCAGATTCCTGTCACCTACTGGTTCTTGTTTCCTGTTTCATTTCCTCATTCCCGTTTATTGGCCAATAATGTGTTTGTTTCCATCGTTGCCGTTCACCGATCACCTGGGCTTGGATTCTCAGTGCCACATATTCCTCCAGAGACATTGACCTGTCAGCAACCCTGTGTCACATCAGTTTCCTGTTTCCAATTGTGTTTCCACGCAGTTCTGCACCATCGCATGAACGCATTGACAGTAGGGTGAGATGGCTGGGTTTGAGGTGCAACTCATTTTGCCTGTGGCTAGTGGCAGATACTTGAGCTAATAAAATGAGTTGCATTGTTTACAACAAAAAAGACTTAACCATGTTGGTAAACTGGGTAAACTTTTAATGACCAGTCTGGTGTAAGTTAAAAAACACTGAAAAATACCCATTTTCCCACACTTTTGTTAAGACAGAATGACTGGTCAAGTATGCAAAGGCTATAGGGGCAGTAACTCACCAACAAATTTATTTCAAGTGCAGGAAAAAATGGAAAGGCAGCCAAGGTCAAATCTGAGAATGTTTACAGTGGATAATGCCATGACGATCACACAGAAACTGGCAAATGGTGAAAATAAACCAACAACAAACATGAAAAAAAAACATTTATATAGCCAAGAGCCAAAGTTAGGCAGCTCTCAGATTAGATCTTGTTGTAAAACCCACCAGCCAACAAATGCATCATAGAGAGAAATTCTTTTAAATTATGTGGGGGGATTCAAAATATACATCCAATGAAATCCACTCTTTAAACTAATACTTTCTCCCATTTTCTTTTACCTGTGGATATCAGTAATAGATCTTGTCAATATTTTCATCACTTATTAAATTCTTATTAAATAACTTGCATAAAAATTTGAGATATTTCACATTAGATGTTTTCAAATCATGAGTGACATATGTACAATATTATGCTGTTATTTGAGAGTTACTCTGACAACAGTGACATAATTGAAATGACATGTTCATTTTTGACCATTGGCTGATATGTAGTGACAGGTGACATCACATTGATCAGGACATCGCAATAACATGAATTCTTATTTGAAAATTGTCATAGTTTTCTTATGTCTATTTAATAAAGTGTTTGTTCTGTGCTATGGCAGTGTTTTGCTAAAATGTTAGATATTACTAAAGAAATAATTTATGTAGCGCTGCTTTAGGTATTGACATAGGTATTGACATGTACAATAATACTAATGTTTGCAGTACTTGTATATAAAAATAAAATATTAAATCAAGTTTTTCAGCAATCTTGAAATTTATTTAGATCTCTGGCCCAACCTTGAATCAGTATAATATATCTCATTCATTTCAGTTCTTTATTATTTTCATTGTACACGTCAGCACAATGGGATTGAGTTAACAGCCCCCTTGAGTTGTGCAAACAAAAACACAACACAAGACATGTAATGATTCCTTTTATATTGTAATTTCAGATGGTCAAAATGAAGGCTATTCTAAACAATTTTTGAAAATTAAGTGGAAGGACGGAGTGTGATAGATGAGGAGGAAATTAAGTCGATGCTGAGATGAGGAGGAGCACACCCCCCCCTCGTGCTTCCCGAGTGCCGGATAGGTGCGCTGCAGAGGGGTGTGTGCGGCCCCCCAGCCTGTCATTCCTTGCACCGGTCTTGGGGCCCCCATTTATCAACATGGCACAGGCCACTGGCCAAGCGCGGCTTTCCATCATTACACCTCTCACTGCGTGATCCATACCACTTACTCCACCTTCATTCAGCAGGATTAATAACATCTCTTTCAACCTTCACATCGTGATAAATAGACACGATGAGAACAAAGGAAGGGAGGAATGAAAAAACACCACAAGTAGCAGTTCCAGTGAACTTCGTGAGACAGGCTGGAGCACAGCAGCAATGCATGGACCCAGTTGTATAATGCATATATTACTTATTCATTTGCAAAGCAATATGCAAAGTTTAATTGCGTAAACCAAATACTGGAGGTGGACAAAGATCCATAAAGAAAGTTACTCTGACTAGCTAGCCTTCAATTCCAGTTCGTCCACTGTTTTCTGATTTGTCAGCATCTTTTATTTAGTTTTGAAGATGTTTTGAGCTTTAAGCCTTTTTTATGTTGATAGTTGAACTTTCTTTCCTATTTTAGTTTTTAGGGCCTCTTTCTTCAAAAATCGTTGGCGTCAGTCTGCACTTTGGAATACTTTTTTTGAATGGTTGAGCATTCTCTTCTTGACACACTCAGAGCTGAGTTTATGATTCAGTTGCACTGTTGACCATTCCGTGAAAAAAAAAGCCATTGCATTTCTGGAAAGTCTCCCCTTGATTCATTCATAACGGTTGATGAGATGTTCTAACCCATGCCTGGTCTCAGTGGAGTCTTCCACTTCTTACAACTGAAACCTCTGAAATTCCAAAGGCCTTTTTAAAATTCCTTTTACCATCTGAAAGGGAATTGGTCAAAAGCAATCATTTAAAAAATGTGGTAAAACACAACTAATTTTAATCTTATTTTGAGTAAACATTTATAGGATGTCAAAATAGATGTTTATTACTAACTATATTATAATATGCATATTAGCTTTTATTAGACAGTCATGTTATTTTTCTAGTAATGTATAAAAATGCCATTATGAATATGGCAATATGGTAAAACACAGTATAAAACCCCTGCTTAACTAGAGCAGATTTTACAGCACTTTAGTAGGCATACATCTGCATCTGAGCTAATTTGACAAAACAACACTTAAAGATCCTAAATTGTTTGCCTGTAAGTACAGTACATAAGGGACACTTATTACATGTATTCATTATTTCTGATAAATTTTCCCAAAATTAAAATGTCATAACAGAATATTTCATTAGTTTAACCTGCTTCTGACATTTATGGAACAATGAATTTAACTCATCTTTTACACTCAATAGACACCCTGGTAGCCTCGATTTGTAATCTTTATCTGCTGTCATCTGACATAATATAATATTACTTCAGTAATATGACACTGTTGGAAGAAAAAGAGTTTGATTGCACACTGGTAACTAAGAAATATTTCCTATTGCTGTTTCCTATATACTGAAGATATACAGTTTTAAAAGTAATCAGTGACTGTCATGTTAGTTTCTGGCACAAATTATTCTTAATTAGTTCTATTGGTGTGTGACATAAGACTGATCATTGCAATCATTATTTCTATCATTTTAATATACCTTAACTTCCATTAACCCTAATTAAAATTGAAATGTCATAGCAGAATAATTCATTAGTTTAACCTGCCTCTGACATTTATCGAATAAGGAATCAAAGTCATCATATATATATATATATATATATATATATATATATATACACACACACAATTATGTATATATATATAAATATCATATATATATTATATTTCATTTTTTCTTTTAATTTGTTTTTCCCTAAAATTGTACACGAGACATTTTTTGCAAAGTAAATTTCTGAATATTTCTGAAACATATTTCCAGTTGCAAGGTCAAACATGCTCTTGTATGCAAATTGGAACAGAGCCATTGAGAGGCCAATATTCAGTTCAAGAAGAAAGTATATCTGATGCCCTCTTATCCACCCATCAAAGCACTTATGCTGGCCAGAGAGGCCCAGTGCTTGCGAGAGGTCGCAAAGGCCACGAGGGTAAGATACGCTCTGGATGGGATGCCAGTGCATTACAGGGCAGACGCAGTCACGCTCCACAGGCGGCTTAGAGAGGCTGATTAGCCAAACCGCAGGAGCAGGAGGAACCCAACATAACGCAGGGAAAACATGCAAACTGCTCACACACACAGCAGAGGCAGGATTTTAACCGCCAACCCTGGAGGACTAAGGTGACAGCGCTGCCCACAGAGCCTCCCCGTCTCACAGCCATACAGCCGGCAGTTTTTAAGCTCACTGCTCAGCATACTGTTCTAAACGTGTCGTGGAATGTGAAAATCACACATTCCAACCCTTGTTTTGCTCAAAATTGTATATCCAAATGTGGAGAATATACACATTTGACTGCGACCCTTTTATCATATACAAAAATATATAAATGGTTGCAAATTTCATTTTCATAATTTCTCCTTTTTAACAGTTAAGCCATTTATTCACTGCAAGGCGGGGAAATAATCAAAACGCGTGTTGAAGCCGAGGTGGCGATAGAAGCGGAAAATGGGTAATTTGTTTGAATCCCAGGGTATGCGTAAGTTTACAGTGAAGAGTAACAGCACGTGTTAGATGTTAATATGTGCTTCTTCTGTACTTGTTTTCTTATGGTTTTAGGAGAAGCCTGCTAGCAACAGGAAGCGACGGAACACACATGTCACTTTCCGTGTTCGTTCCCCTGTACCCAGAGGGGCTTTCTATCCATTCCCCCTGCTCCCTCCTCTCTGTCTCATCACTGGAGATAGCGGGACCTCTGCTAATGATCGGTGACACATCACCGAGGGCAGCCGGCTGTTTGCAGTCAGCTGTGCGTGTTGTTAATGATTATTTTAGAAGTGTCACGCTGGTGTCAGGCTCTTGAGTAAGAAAGAGCCGGGCGGCGGGAAGGGGGAAGGCGGGCAGGAGGCGTAGGCAGGCGCCTGGGCTGTTACTTCACGGTTAGCCTCTCTGGAGATGAGCACTTCAGCATGAGTGGGTCCTGGGGGGGGGGGGGTTATACGTATAAAGTGCAGAATGATTTGTCCCCTTCTCAAAATACAAGCAACTTTTCATATAACTTTACACTGTTCCTCCTTTATGGTAATATATAACAAATTTTAAATAAAAATCTGAAGAGGATATATGGTGAGTTAGGCATGAAAAGTGCTGCTGTTCATAAGGAAAGGGCTCTAAATTCCAATAAATATCCATCCATTCAGCTTCCAAAGAAATATGCAGTACTAGGTCATGGGGGGCAAGCTTATCCCGGACAACATTTGTCACAAGGTAACAAACAGGACAGGATTCCAGTCCACCTCACACATATAAAAACCATCTAGTAAAGCCTGTCTTTGGACTGTGGGAGGAAGCTAGGATACACACAATGTGCCTTGTGATGTACAGCCATCCTAAACAGGCTCAATCCCTGCCTTGTGCCCAATCCTGGCTCAAGAAAAACAATGAAGAGGGTAAGCTGGTGGAAGATGGATGGATGTTATCTGTGTATTTACATGCTGAGCCACTAGTAGCTCTCTGTTTTTCTTAAGACCCTGCAATTAAATTCCATGTCTACAATGACAGCTTGGTATAGGCCTGTTTGAAGGTGTGTAACTAACAAGAGCTAATAGCAATGTTCTTGAATAAAAAGAGGCATCACTGGTTGAAGTAACTTCATGGATATTGACAGCTGTCTATATATAGAGATAGGTGTCATCCTTCTGTTCTATCCAGTTCTATTTGGTTCTATCTACTGCAGGCTGTTTTAGAATAACTATAAGAATAATTTACGTGAAGCTTTGGACATTACATTGAATCTGCCGGCAGAAAGGTTGTAGATGAACCGCATGTCATAATTAAAAGACATTTGTGAAAGGTTCCCTGAAAAAAATAATTTGTCCCAATAAATCTGGAAAGGGTTTCTCTGGAAGAGCTTCAGTGTTATACCAAATCACAGGTAAAATCAGTATTCACGACTACACTATCAGAAAGACAGGCTAAATAGGATATGTGGCATAACGGAAAGACAGAAACCATTTCTCGCTAAAAAGACAATCATTTCTCATCTCAGGTTTCCGAAAATGATCCTCAGGAGTTCTGCTCATTGTACACGAAACAATTCAGTAACTTACCTTTTGAAAATGTGCATGCTGTCTAAATACATTATGATGACACCTGACCTTGAAATTGTGTCATGCTTTTCAGTAGGAATCAAGTCTTCAAAGACTGGTGCCTATGAAAATCACATACAGCAGGTAACTCACGTTGTAAAGGAATTGCACCTATGGCACCTGTCATGTCTAGGCACAAATTTCTCTTGAAAACAAAATCCCCCCTCCCCCAAAATATATATATATATATATATATATATATATATATATGATTTTTTTAATGCCCCCTGTCCCACCAAAAAAGTACCTCTCCTTTTGAACCATCATTCTAATTAACAGGTGTACCTCTTCAAAAGCTAATTTGTGGTATGTCTTCCCTCATTAATGCTTTTGAGTCAATCCGTGACAAGACAGGCAAGGTATACATAGCCCAGTTTGGAAGAAGGTCCTTTTCCCTTGTTTTAGTAGTTAATAATATTGAAAGAACAGCTCATCTTAGCAAGGTGAAAAGACAGTCTGTCCTTAAAGTCAGTCAGTCTGGAAACTTTCAAAGACTTTGAAAGTTTTTTCAAGCGCCGTCGTAAAAACGATCAAATGATATGACGAGAACAGCAAAAGGAAAGGCAAAGCAAGAGGTACCCGTAGTGAAAAGAGTGGGGGTACCAGCCTCAGTAATTGCCAATGAACTAATTACTCCTCAGATTATAGTACTAGTGCTTCACAAAAGACAGAAACATCTCAGCAACAATCAGACCGCCATGATGGAATTTCTGTTACTGAGAAACTGCTACTGAAGTAAACAAGATAAATGTTATCAGGGACAGTGGACATCAGACCAGTTTAAATCTGTCCTTCGGCCTGATGAGTCCAAATTTGAGAACTGTGGTTTTAGCCATTGTGTTTGAGAGATGTAGAAGTGAATGGATGATGTCTGCATATATAGTGCCCACTATGATGCATTTGGGAGGAGAGGTGATGTGTGGGGTGCTTAGCTTGTAACAGTGAAGGCACAGTTATTTGGAAGTGAAGGCACACTTAACCAGTATGGTCACCATAGCATTCTGCAAGGACACACCATCTCATCTGGTTTGTACTTAGTTGGGAAATCATGTGTTTTTTAGCAGGATGATGACCCAAAAAAAACACCCCAAACTAAAAGCTACCATGCAAAGGAAGAGAGTGAAGGAGTACTGCAGTAGATGACCTACCCTCCATAGTCACCTGGCCTAAACCCAAAAGTGATGGTTTTGGGTGAGCTGGACCAGAGATGAAGGAGAAATAGCCAGGGTGAGCTCAGCCTACCTGGGAACTCCTTGAAGACAGTTGGAAAAACATCCTATAGGTAGCTACTTTTGATTGGTCTGTGTAAATCCATATATAATATTGAATATTTTTCAAATTTTTCTGTAAGTAGGTGTGTCAAAACCTTTGATTGTTACTGTTTTAAAATCTTAAGAACAAACTCATTATCCATGTCGTACGTGTCGACATGCCTGGGTTACTTTATGAAAACAGTATTGATGCCATCATTTGCTGCAATTGCAAAATGTAAAAAGAGTACTTAATTCCTTGGTGTAGAAATGAAGATTTAATAAAGCTTTAATCAATTTAATAAATTAGACTAACAGTGAAAGGTTAATCAAAAACACTTCCCAGTGAATCATTTTTATTGCTCTTTTTGAAGCATGGCTTAAAGTTATGAAGTTACTTCGAACCCAATGAAATAACCTTTGTATAATGTTTATCCTTTCTATTTACATAAAAGTCAAATAAAATTTTCACATGTCAGTAAGAAGGATAATATCTGGTAGCAGATGCAACTTAGTAACAGATCGACTACTAGGTTCTCATCATTATTTCTGTAATGTTGCATTTTTAGGAGTGGCGTGGTGGTTAGTTCCTCTGCCTCACACCGGTGGGACTGCGGTTCAGGACTCCACCCTTGCTCAGTGTGGGTGGAGTTTGCATGTTCTCTCTTTGTTGCTGAAGGTTTCCTCTCCAGTCTCCACATCACTGTCCTGGAAGGAGAAACTCGCTAAGGTGAAATGGAGTTACCAAAATGTGAGGAATGTGTGGGTGTGCCCTGAAATGGGTTGGTGCCCCATCCTGGGTTATTCTCTGCATTGCACCCATAGCTTCTGGGAAATGTTCCAGACTATGGACAAGCAGGTACAGAAGATATTTGGATGTACTTTCTTGACCCAAATGTATTAACTACTTGGTGCATTTTTAAAAAAATCCTTCTTAATTATCCATCCATTTTGAATGACTACAGAGTCAGACAGAGCGTATGTTGATTATTCTTATGCTGGTTATCCCCCACCAGCTCAACCATTGGCACTTGAATGCACGTCCTGCATGCCGTATTCCAGAACGTTCCATTGAATAAGCATCCCCAGTCCTGGCAGTTACCTGCTTCCTGCAGTATTTTGTCCTAAGGACGCAGGGATCATCGGGGAGAAAACCTGGCAGTATGAGTGGGACGGTTTGGTTCTATTTGATTGCATCTGTACCCGGTCGGATATTATGATAATGAAACCTGTTTTATTGGAACCCTTCAGCTTCATTGAGACACTTGCCTTCGAACAAACTACAAGTCAAGCACAATTTTACAGACAGAAAAATGAGTCACCGAATAGGTGAATTAAATCTATTATTTCATTTACACTCCAAAGACACCGCTGTCTTTACAACTGCCAGATAATATGACTGATGAGGCTAACGTGCCAAATTATATAGCAGTTTGGAACAATGCCTGCTTTTATGACTCTACTTTACTGCCCACTAACACGTGGGTATGGAACTTTTCCCATCATATTACCCCTTCCATAACCTCATTAAGATGCTTTTTTCCTGCACAGAGGTTGAAGGTTTATTGCCACTATCCTAAGGTTCTGATGTTTGTGCTCGATCCATTCACTATTATGATTACAGGGGATGGATACGGTGTATTTTTCCCCTAATGCTTTGCACGGGGCATTAGATGTAATGAGGATGAAAATCTGTGGCCATACTTGGAGGAAAGCCTGGATGATCACTGGGATATTACATTAGATTTGCGAAGTCGTGTTTCTGAACCACTTGGCTTTGCTGATTAAATTGGTAAATTATTATATGTTGTAACCACAAAGAGTATACTGTAATGTCACATGGAGGTTGGTTTTTGAAATCTGTTTATTATTTTGTGCAGAAATTTTATTAGAGCAATTACACATTTATCTGCAAAATCAATTATGCCCATAGCTGAAAAAAAAAACAGGTTTTGTAAGTAGGCCAAATTAGGAGCACTATACAGTTTGCTTCTGTCATTACTTATTAGATTATTTGAATCTTTCTGACAAACAAGACCTAAAAAAGGTCACACACATATATATATATATATATATAATGTGTGTGTGACCTTTTTTAGGTCTTGTTTGTCAGAAAGATTTTTTAGGTCGTTAGTCCCTACAAACTATCACTGACTTTAAGTTGTCTAACATAAAGAAAATTGAAATGTCCCAAGGAATTCTTACATTATTATGATTACTGTTATCATCTCTCTAGATTTGTTATTTCTAATTCTTTATCATTCTAAGCTGATCCCCCTATTTCCCACAGAATCAGCCAAGATACCTTTCTGGCAAAAGTGTACACTTAATTCTGAGTCTACTGATTCTTTGAGTTCACTAATGGGTGAGAGGGAAATGCAGGAGAGCTGGCACCAACGGATATAAGAATCGTATAATTGCAAATAGGGTCCAGCATGATAGCCTGGCCGACTTAATCAGTAATACCAGAACTGCCAATGACAATTGTTTACTAAGACTGCTCAAGCCCTGGTTTCAGCTGAAGGACTTGGACAGTGTTTCCAGGCTGTATTAGAAAGGACAGCAAATGCATTGTCACAGCTGCATAATCAGTTGACTCTTCCTGTTATTTTTAACTTTGGTTCTAGAACAAGACAGGCACTTTCAGTCCTCAACATCCTGAAATGGTCTTATCAATACAAATTACTTAGTATTTTGCAAACGAAACAAGATGATGCTATACAATCAGGACTTCAGGCGCTTCCCCCCCACCCCAAAGTTCAGGAACCTATAGTTCCTGGTTCTGAGTTAGTGGGCTGCCTTCACTAGGGACTTTTGTAGCTCTTGGCTACTTTCGTGTGTTGCTTTCACACCGCACAAAAGGAACTGGGATTTTATCTTAAATAATCATGGGGGACGAAAAAAATGCTCGCATGTTAGACTTCACACGTCATTTCATACAAAACTAAACCGCCACCCCAAAACAATGGAGGGTGTACAAGTCGATTTGTTAGTTTTTGTAGGCAACCGATCGCGATCAAAACGGAACACAGCATTTTCTTAATATTTTATTTGTAGTACCCACGGTGTTTATTATTCTTTGTTATTTCTGGCCAAATAATCGATCTTTCGTTTTCCACATAATAAACAACGACGTAATGTTATTCCGCTAATATAAACGCTGGTACGTTTAACTGCCGGTGTTCTGACGAGTAGAGCTACCTATCAAGACGTGCTATCGAGCCTTTATGCGCATGTGCAGTTCCACCGTTTTGGGATTAGGGTTTGGGTTTAGGGTTAGGGTTAAAGTAAGGATTTTAGGGGGTTAGGGTAAGAGTTACGGTTAGGGCTATCGATTAGCACTACATTAGCCTAACTCCACAAAGTAGCTCAACTCGACAGAACACCGGCGCCGTTTGACAGAAGTATATCGTTTATCCATCTAATCTTCAGACGCAGAAATTCAAGCAAAAAAGGTACTGCATTAAATGTAACTGAGGTACAAAAATAATTCCATCTGCTCATTTTTGCTTCTCTATTTCTATCGCTTTCCGCCAAATGTCCGCATAACATCCAAGTCAACCAGTAAGCAAGTTTATCGCCATGAACCCCGCTAGTAATTCGTGGTCGAACGAAAAGTACCTGTTCGGGATCAGGGACTCAGGCTGCTTTCACTGGCTAGTTAGCTATGGCAGAAACGACGAATATCATTGTTTAATATCAAGTTTACACATGCAAGGTTGCACATATACACACGCAACCGTTAACGACAATCACGGGCCATTCGTTACTGGAAGGTGTCCTCTCCTCCGCTATGTCGAAAGGTTTAATCCAACCTGGAGAACTGATCGGGGATCCAAAGTTATTCCAAGTTCCAGGCTCCGGAAACATAGTTCCAGTGGTGGGAAAACGCCTTTCGTGTTTGAGTGCAAATTCTGCATTTCTCAGTTGAGCACTGAAGCCTAATTCACATTCACACATCACATTATTTACAGAATTGGAGGTACGAGAGAGTAACACAAAGGCCTATGCCAAATAAGTTACCAGCATGCATCATGTTTCCCATTTAACTCATAAATACAGCTCTTTGTGAGACGAGAGCAGTTCAAAAGCAATGGACTTAACCAATTTAAAAAACATTTTCAGCCAAAACGATATAATTAATAACAGATAAGTAATAAATAAATTTTTGTATACTTAAAAATAATGCCTGTTTTAAAATAACTCCTAAATGCATACCTTAGAATAGATTGTTCATAGGAAAAGTGTAAAATATATAATCAAATAAAATAGTTAAGTATGATAATAAGTTTCAAGTACTTTGTTAAATTACCGCAGACTGTAGGGATATTTAGGCAAATATAAAAATACAACTTAAAACCACTCCATTGTGAATTGGAGGCATATTAATTACATAAATTCGCATGATATCTCGTCTTAGGCAAGTGCATGTTATACTGTCGATGTGGGTGGCCGGTTTTTAGTGTATGGTTAATCTAAATGTATATATATTATTATTTTTTAACTAAATAAAAAAGTTGGTTCGAATAAATTTCAGTCGTACTATTTTAAGCAGCTCCGCTGTTTTGCAGTGGACTTCAATCGCCATGCCATCCTCGATGGTAAAACAAGGAGAAATAAATGAGACGAGCTTCCCCACAGCTCCACCGGCTCCCCCGGGGAGGCAGCGAGCCAATCCGGCGCTGAGTGGCAGCACCTTACGGTCGTGAGCAGCACTTGATCTCACATTCAACCCCTTTCTTTCCCTTCTTCTCTTTTTTTTCTTTTTTTTTTTCCTTGGGAAACTCGCCACAGTTTCCTTATCATGCATACGCGCAGCTGATGCCATCCCCACAAAGCGGGGACCGCCCGGATCACCGGCAGCGCATCTTCTCGCATCTTCTCATGCGGTGCCATTACACTCTTCCCATGCGCTAAAGTGCCAGCGGGGACAATAACACGGGATTTTCCTCATCCCAAATCTGTAAGTATAACAAACGTAAGTATTGTTTTTAAACCTTTAAAACTATTGCATTTTCTTTCGGTCTGTTTATCTGAAAACTTTAACTTTGTCGTAAACGCAGCCTGTACACGTTCAATGAAATGAATATTAAAATGCAGTTATTTACATTTCTGTCATTCTGTTATGATTTTGTCGTGTCGGAGCAGATCAGATTTGTAATTGTGTGCTATTTTAGCTTTTCAGTAACTGATATTGTAGTCAATAGTGACGATCTTTAGCTAATAGCTAACAGCTAATCAATCTTTTATTTTCTTTTTAAGTTGTGAGTTAACTTTTCGCAAGTATAAGAGAGGGTTTGCGTACCAACTAAATTTACAATCTGTACGCTTTGTTTGGAAATTCCTGATGTCAAAGTCTGTTTAATAGGACTAGAAATAGAGTGAAATATTTCAAAGACATATATAAAACGTTGTTTTATAGAGTTATTTAAATCACTGGGATTTTTCCGTATTTAGAGCGCTACGCATCTCGCAGAGAGTTTATTTCATTTTCTCAGGTCAGTCGAAAGCTGCGGGGAAAGGTAACACTTGATTATTATGAACTGCTTAAAACAGCAAGAAATAATATTTCCAAGTCTTCCAAATGACACGTGTCATTTAAATATTGATTGATTACAGTGGGGAAAGATCCATTGTAGTTTATGCGCGAAATTATATTACGAATATGACTGCCATTTGTTTTTTTGCTGAAGTTTTTAGTCTTATATATAACAATTAAATATTCACCTAACAATAACCTATTGGTAAATAATGAATTAATTATTTTAAAATTACATTAAAATGATCTGTTTAAATAAATTTATGTTCATGTATTCATGTATTTTTTGGTTTTATTGTTCTATAAAACACTTATGTTGGTTTTGTAATTATTTTGTTAATCATCACTGTTATGTATCAACTTCTGTAAGTAAGATTTCTAAAGAGTACTTTAAGCGTTCCCTTACAGTTTTTCTCGATTGCTTTGACACATTTCATGAAACCTAAAATTCTCACAGTTACAAGAGTATTTCTCAAAACGTATATATTGTTTCACCCAAAACAATTATCTCATGTCTCAAAAGCAAATAACTTTGAATGAATTACTCAGTGCCGCTAAAATGTGAAGTACATTCAGCATCATTTTAACTGTGAGAGTGAAAATGCTTAGATATATTGTCACATTGTCAGAATGTCAGTGTAAGTATGTTCCGGAGCTCTAAAATTCTGAATGATAGTGATTTCCTATTTTCTCATTGTCACTGACTGATCATTCTTCTTTAACAAACTGATCCTTATCTATGTCAAAGACACCAGTTTCAACATTGCAAGGCTCTACATTTCAATATGTAAAGTTCAGTGGCAAAATAAAGTACTCACGTGTAGTTTTCAGATCTCAAGACATAGTACAATAGCAAAAAAAGGTCCCACAGCAATGTATAACACAAAATAGCAAAATGCCAATACAAGAACAACAAAATAGCAACAAAATCAGTTACTGTGGGAACCAAAGATACAGCAATGCAATATCACTGCAATTTATGGAATATATTTTTGAATCATTTTGACAGTTTGGTGAACTGTTTTGTATGTGGTGGCTTACATATATTGTTTTGGGTGTAAAATTATTACAAAAATATAACTACATAATCCATTTTGACCAGCAAGACTGAAGCAACTGAAAATTGTGCCAAATGATGACAATTGTACAATAACTTTTGCATTCATGTACTAAAACATTTGGATATTTGTGTGAAGCAATGAGAAATTATGTCCTGCTTTTAGAAGTGACATTATGGTGTGGGGATTACGCTTGTTGTTTTGCAAATGTTAATGGTCATTTGAGAAATGTGCCAAAGCAGTAGAGGAAAACTGTAAAAGGACTGTTGTGACACCAGTTGTTGTTCTTGATTTATATCACAATATATTTATTTACACATTTATTATTATTATTTATGATTATGAAACTGACACGTACATTTTTTAAGATACTTACCAGTTATACAAATGAATTTCAAGAACTAAATATTAAACTATTTTGTTCAGATTTAAAATTCCCATGACCTTTGGGTTCAAAATTTTGAACTTTTTAATCAAGAACATGATTTATGAATTTATTATGCAAAACAGACTTATACTGTTATGACTTAATTTATTTCTTTGAAAACCTGACTATAAATTACCGGTATGGTTATTATTAGAAATATCACTGTTTGTAAGCTGCATGCATACCTTTTTATGCTTTCAATATAATAATCATTTTAAATAATTATAATAATAATTAGAATTATAAATTATCATAGACTTATAAAGAATCATTTATAGAATTTCTGCAGTCCATAGTCTTCAGGGTTAACTGCAGTAGTCTGACAGAGATTAGCAAACTGAAAGTGAAACTCTCGCAGATTATCTGTTGTTTTTGGATTATTTTACTCTTTTCTGTCCTTTTCATGGGTATGTCAACCCTTCTTGTTACCTATTTGTCCTGTCTGAAGTAAGAAGTGAATTGAAAGTACTGTCCATTAAAGAACCCAAATCAATAGCTTGAGTTATTTTAATCAGGATTTGTATTCAGCATTGGCATTTAAAAGCACTGAGCAGTCAGAAGAAAACAGTTAACGCTGGTGGACAATTATTGAACAAGAGGTCATTGCCCTGCGTAGGCACAAGACATCTAGTAAACAAAGAATTAGCAATGATAGTTAAACAAAACACCAAAGTCAAACTTGGGACAGTGGATGAGGGAGGAACAGCTTTTTGAGTTTAACACAATTGCACAGCTGGGTATTTTACTGAAGAAATGTAGGTACTTTGCTCAAGAGTCCCAAATTAGCAAGATTCACAATTAGTCTGTGTACTTCACCACTGTGATAGCTGCTGTTTGTGAGACCCATAACAGGAGCAAGTTGAAGTTTGCTTTTGTGACGTTTCATTGTTTTAGCTATAAACAAACCAAATTGGTTATAAAATGATACTCCAAATTTGTATGTGATACTAGAACAATCCAGCCTGTACTAATTTAATAAAGCAGTTCTGCGTATACTATTGCACATATTGTATTTAGTTTGGCTGTTTACTCTAGTTAAGTCTGTATTGCCCATATGGCATGATTGTGTGCTCTGCACTAGACTAGCATCCCATCCAGTGTCCACCTCTTCGTGAGAATGGATCCTGTGCCAGGAAGTACAAGGTGCAAGCTAAGGGAACAGCCTGAAGGGGATGCTAGTCCTGGGCAGGGCACACACACACACACACACACACATGCACGCACATGTAGGGTAAACATATCCTTATGGGGACCGCTCATTCATTTCAATGGGAAAAATGCTAACGCTAACTATGACAACCTTAACCCCTACCCTGCCCTAACCATAACCATAAGTAACCAAACAAAATACAAGAGTTTTTGCATTTTTAGTTTTTTCATAGCAGTCACCGTTTTTTATAAAATAGAGTTTTCCCTTATGGGGACCAGGAAACCGGTCCCCATAAGGGAAAAAAAACGGATATTTATCACGTTATGGGGACATTGTGTCCCCATAAGGATAGGTAAACCCGCTCACACACACACACACACACACACACACACACACACCACCGGCAGTTTAGCAACACCAGTTCTCCTAAAGGCAGGTTTTTAGCATGTGGGGTGAAATCAAAGTGCCTGGAGAAAACCCAAGCAAGCACAGCGAGAATACACTCCAGACATACGGAACAGAGGGGTTTCGAACCCGCAGCTGTGGAATAATACCCACTGAGTCCTATATATACTGTATGGACACACACACATACATACATGAATTTTATGTATTTGTAAATCAACAAAAGGGGAAGTACTTCTCTTTCTGTAACTATACTATATGTATTAGAAGAAATGGAGAGAATTTGTGCAGCTGACAGACAGACAAACAGAAAGATAGATAGATAGATAGATAGATAGATAGATAGATAGATAGATAGATAGTCATTAGCAGAAGTTCTGAAGTTTCCTTGTGTAGTTTTGTAAATATCTTTTGTATATATTTATAACATGTATAATCTGCTATCACAGCTTCCAGCAAAACTTTGTGCGTCAAAGACATTTTGTACTGGTGTTTTTTGAGCTCATCAGATAGCTGAAAAATATGTTAGAAATTTCTCCATACCGACACCGTTTTGTCTCTATTACTTAGTTTAAGTTCAACTTCTCAAAATATCACAAACTTGGGAGGCATTCTTAATGAAGTAAACAAAGTAAACGATTAATCACTATTAATTTTCAGAGAAAATAACTTATTTGTAATAATGACAGACATTTGAAACTGCACTGAATTTAACTATATAACCATAATATTTATGTATACATATAATATAAATGTGTACTTATGTTTATATGTGTTTATATGCATCTATTATTTATTTGGTACCTCTATGTAGTACCGGATTGGACCCCCTTTTGTCTCCAGAACCACCACAAGGGTTGATATGTCTTTTCAGAGAAGCCTTTCTGCTCACCACTGTTGTACTGAGCTGTTATTTTTGCACTTGTGGCCTTCCTGTTAGCTTTAACGAGTCTGACCATTCTCCACTGGCCTCTCTCATTAACAAGGTGTTTTCAGCCACAGAACTGCCCCTGACTGGATTTTTTTTGTTTACCATGCCATTCCCTATAAACTCAAGACACTGTAATGTGCAGAAATCCCAGGAGGGTGGCTGTTTCTGAGATACGGGAACCACCACACAAGGCACCAGCAATCACACTACATTCAGAATTACTTTGATCTGTCTGCATGCTCTATATATTCACTTTCAGGCATGTGATTCAGTGTTTGGAGGAGCAGTTTTCGTGAATGAGCAGGTGTACCTAATAAAGTGGCCCTAATGTGTTTGTGTTTGAGTGTTTTATAATTCATTTCTCTTTGAAACAGGAGCTGGTGGTGTTTTCCCTTCATTACATGTAGTGCCTGTCAGCCATACTGTGCGCTCCATCTTTATTTGATCATTCAAGAAGTGCTTGTTTTGTCCTGCTAATCCAGTTCTGCACTACAAAGCCGCTGAAGAGTGAGGAAATTATTATAACACAAGACCACTCATTCTTTTTAGGCTTCTTTTTGTCCCCATCAGGGAATATCCTATATCAGCTCCATACCACCTAACACCAGAATCCAGATGTACTAAGCACAACCTAATCCATTTTCAATTAAGCAATATGCTTTTATTATACTCGAAAGTGAAAAGTAGGTGAAGACAGCAAACATATGCTGAACATTGTGCATTTTGCCTAATGTTCATACGATGTATTTTCATCCAACTCTTCAAATCCTTTATCATGTTTACAGTTTAAACCAGGGGTAATCGATTATTTTTCCCGGAGGTCCAGATTTCATCAGCTACACAAAGCCAAGATCCGTGCAGGGGTGGGGTCCCACTTGATAGATTTCACCGACATTACATTGTGTTTTTCGGTCCAGATACAGATTTAGGGAAACTAAACCAGTTCAGTAGTACAATGGGTTATAAGTCATTCTGACTTAGGTTATGATACCTTTCTAGGGTAATGAGTCCACATCAGGGAAGCAAATAGTTAATGTTTCCCAATGTTTTTGGCAGAAAATTACAGTGGTGACAATGGCAAAGACTATGTCAGTGTAGAAAAAGGAAATGGTAAACATTACATTTATATAGCAGATACTTATCCAAGGTTGCATACAGTTGTGAAAGCAGTGTCTGCCAGTCCCTAAAGCAATCAGGGTTAAAGACTGGTGACAAGGAATTGGAAATGGTAGTCTTCCAATCATGAGTTCACTCAATATGCTACTGAGGAACAGCCAAGAATACTTGTTTTTATGATGTGCTTGTGTTTATGATGCAGTTGGATCAATAACACCTGGAAATCAGATCACTAATGTTGCAATGCCGGAAAAGAAAATCCTAAACTGCAAATACATGATCACTGTTGGACCATGGAATGTGTGGAACATGAACCAGAGAGAACTAGATGTGGTAAAGATGTAAGTTAATCACTTACATGTTAACATCTTAGGCATTCGTGTTAAATGCACTGGACTAGGACAATTTCAGTCTGGCAAATACACCATTCAGTGGACAACAATAAAGAAATGGTGTCATTTTAATATTGGGGAAGGATATTGAAAAGACTGTAACTTGATACAGTGAATTAAAAGGTGACAGAACTTCTGATCTTCGTTGACCCTAAAAGTTCTCATGTCACACCTCTCCTTGTCACTATTCACTGGCTCCCTATTGGCGCTCACATCAAGTTCAAGTCCTTGGTGGTGGCTTACAGTTCCATAAATGGGCAGTCACCCTTCTTCATCAAAAGTTTCCTCAAGACCAATGTCCCAACTCACCCCCTTTGGTCAGAAAACCAACTCCACCTGGAGCGCCCTCCTCCACGTGAGAAGTGTCACTCCAGATGGTTCTCTTGTGTGGTTCCTCGGTTCCTTGATGATAGAATGAGCTGCCAAAGTACATCTGGTCATTTGACTCTCTCACCACCTTCAAGAATCAGCTTAAGACCCATTTGTTCCATGAATTCCTCTACTAGCCTGTTGCTTCTTTATGTTACCTGAATGTTCTTATGTTGCACTTCTTCTCATATTAGGTTCTTGCTTTGTTGTGTAGCTCCTGCTCCAATACTGCTTACAATTGTTCATTGGAAGCTCAGCCTAGCTGCACGTATACCTAGTTGACTCCTTGGAATGTATCTTTGCAATGTGCTATTTGCTTTGCTTGTATGTTGCTTTGGACAAAAGCATCAGCTAAATATGTAAAATGCAAATACGATGCTACAAAAGACCAAATAATATTAATTCAATATCATGTACACCCCTTCAGTATTACAGGCTTTGCAATGAACAATGAGAAATCAAAACGTTTAATGACCAGGGTAGGCTGAAATAGACAGAATCTGCCATCAATATATATTCCAGGTGATTATGGACTGTCAAACAGTCAGAAAAGAGAAGATACAATTGGCCTGTATGGACTTGGAAGCAAAAACAAAGCTGGAGACTAACTTAACTTATCAGCTTCTGCAAATCTACAGACTATTATATTCATTTCACTTCCAGATAATTCTATGAACTTAATATGGTGATAATCACCACACTTTGTAATAACTAGATGCCGTTCATGGAAATAAAACATGGTAATTGTTCTGAAGAACTCACTTCAAACAGGAACGATATGGCCTGGAGCAGATTGTGTGACAGAGACGTTCCAGGTGAAGCTAAAAAGGAACATCTTAATACTCATTCCCTTCAAGGAAAACATTAGAAATCTATTTGAGATGTTGGATGCCATTGATTAAGAACCAGAGAAATTGTGGATGGAATTCATACAAGTCATTCAAGAGGAATCCGCTAAAAATTTGACCAAAATTAAAGAGCCAAAGAAATCAATGTGGATGACAGAAGGCACAGTGGAAACTGAAAATGAAAATGAATAGCCTAAATCAAGAAAGATAATAAAAAAACTGCAGCTTCCAGGAAGAAAAAATGTCAGTATTATAACTTGTCAGTGAAGAATGAAATAAATATGGAAGAATGAGAGTCTTTTTTCCAAAATTTTGTAGAATTTAAAAGATCCTCCACCCTTAATTGTAGGACATCACAGGAAAAATAACTGACGTAAGAAGATCAAACACAGATGGAAAAAACACATTGAACACCTCTATAGTAAAGATATCAATAAGTAAGATATATTTAATAAGCTCAGACACATGGAAGAATGGAACTGTAGGTCAAATTAGCCCTGAGATCACTGCCAAACTGGCAAGTCACAAGGTTAGAAGGCATCTCAATAGAAATACAGTACCCCCTTCACATATGCGAGGGTGAGAGGTGTTAGATACCCTCAATTGTGAAAATTTGCAAATAATACTTGGGCACTTCTGACCATAACCCATAACAGTTGGGTAGCCTGAACGATAACATAATAAGTCTATTTCCTACCAATTTCTAAACAAACAGTACTGTACTGTACACTTTGCATGTCAGATTACTTTGTCGTTTTCTATCAAGATCTTTTATATAATATACAAAGCATCTAAATTATGGCCCTGTATGTACAAAGTTACTGCTATACACAATGAGAGCGCTCATTATTAAAAATGCAAAATTAATGGCATTGAAATTTTTAAAAGTTAACACGAGAAACAAGTTTACATGGTCGCAAAGACAGCTAACACAAGAGTAAGGCTGGCTGCTAAGACAAAGATGCGTGGTCTACACAAGCCAAGACTTTTAATATTAATATTAGTAATTTTTATGTTTTATATGATTTTATGTGATCCCAATCATTTTGAGTATTGTTTTCAGCTTAGGCATCATCTGTGAGTTTTTGCAATCTTTTGGCAAGCTCCCAAAATATTTACTGTTCATGGTCAACTCGGGAATAACCAAAATTGTGAATGTCAAATGTGTGAATTTGAAGGGGTTACTGTATTATAAGCAACTGAAAAAGAGTTGTTGAAATGTTGGCAAAATTATGCCAGTATATTTTGAAAACAACGTGATGGCTTGGAGATTGGAAGAGATCCGTTTGCATACCAATTTCAAATAAAGAAGATCTGGCAGGTTTTGCAAGCGATCATAAAATTATCCTTGTGCCAAATTCCAGTAATATTATGATAAAGGTCATTCAATGTAGCTGAGATATAGATCTGATATATAAGGAGGATTCAGAGTGGTGATGACTGCATATGTATAGTGGCAAATCTGAAGATGCTTAAAAAACCAAATGACAAGATGGCTTGAAATGTGAGGAAAACAAAGGATGATGGTGAAGGCATAGATGTTATAGATGACTTTTGAAAGAATTCAATTGTGGATACCAAATTGGTGAAACAACCATCTCTGATATACTGACGACATCACACTTATAGCAGACAGCTGAGAAAATCTGGCAACACTTGCAAGGAAAGTTAAAGAACAGAGTGAAAAGAATAATGAATTGTAATTTTCTGTGACTCTTGATGAAACTGACAATGAAGAAGCAGGACAGGAAAAGCATTGATATATTGTGAATTTTCAGAATGCCATGGACCACAAGGAAAATGAACAAGTAGATTATTCATCTAATTAAACTTTCACTTGAAGCACAAATGACCAAAGTGAAGCTTATTTTGGGCATCTTATGAGGAGACCCATGGAAAAGGCATAATGCTTGTAAAAGCTGAAGGTAAAAAGTGGAAGTGGACGTCCAGCAAAATGGATGAACTCAATTGTTGCAAAAGTGAAGATTCCTTTGGGAAGCATAAATGCCTGGACCGAAGACAGAAAATTTGCAATTAATAATCTCTATATGGTAGCCATGATTCAACATTCTACTTGGCAGTACCTAATAGTAATGGATATCATTTGCTTACTTCTTGCAGCATACACTGCAATCATATTATGCACTACACTGGTTAAAATTGGCCTGTGCCAACATTTATACTTAAAAGATAATCGCTGTAATCTTTTAACAATCAAATTAATGTTCTGTTGTTGACCATTTTTTCATCATGAGTCATATAAAACTCATCAAATACATTGCATAAGCCTATTATCACAAATATAGCCTGTTGTCATTTTGACTTGTTGCATGAGAAAGTTTTGCTGCCATGATACTAGGTAAACCACTATTTTGCACATTTATTTATTTGGAAAGTAACTGCAGAGTTTATATTCATTTGCACCATCTGTTTATTATAAATATTTATTATCATCACTTCTTTGCATTACTCAATAACATTCTAAGGAAAAAATTGACAAAAGCAGTAAGTAATTTATATTGCTCTTTAAATGTGCATATATTTGATGCAATTTGTTGTATTACAAGGATAAATTTCACCTAAAATTGTCTTAAAAATGTAACTGTCACATCACAAGGGAATTTGCCTTGTTCACCCAGATAGCTAACCATTGTCCTTTAATTCTTATCGAACAGAGAATGACAGCAAATCACAAAGCACAAGGCAAGGAACACCCTGAACTATTTATCCAACTTTTTCGAATGAGGATGTTTAATACGATGGATGAAATTTGATTTTGTTGAATTACAATAAAATGATCACAATGTACAGTGCTTGACGTGGGGACAAAACAGGTGCCAGTACTCTCCTTGTTATTCTGTATCAGTACATATGAAATATTCCCAGTACTCTGAAGAAAGAAAGAAAGAGGTGTCAGTACTGTACCTCGTACTGGTGAGTACCAGCCCACTTCAAGCACTGACAATGTAATTACAGACGCTCCTCTACTTCTGAATGAGATACGTTCCGAATGGCCGTTCGTAATTTGAAATGTTCGTAAGTCTTTATTCAACATAATTTTAAGGGTATACGCAAGTACAAAGAACTAGGATGCTGGGAGTACGCACGCTACACTGCTGCGCGGCGGGAGTAGCGGCCAGAAGTGATACTGCCTGGAATTGGCACACAGAAAAATAATTTGATGTCGCGGACAGGAAACGGGAGCCCAGTGAACACAATTTGGACTTATAGTCCTCAATTCGTTCGTATGTCTAAAAGTTCGTAATTTGAAAGTTCGTAAGAAGAGGAGCATCTGTATAAGGAAATGTGTTAACGTCAACATCTGGTAATACTTGCTGTATATTAAGTTATTCTAATTTAATGATATTACAATAATAATAGTCAGACAGACGGTCAAGATGGACACAGATAGATAGATAGATAGATAGATAGATAGATAGATAGATAAGGTAAATAAAGAATTCCACTTTCATGTCACTAAGTCTTATCTACATTTTCTTTACCAAGTAATAAGGCAGAGTGTATTGCTAGATCTGTACTGAATGCACATAAATCAATAACAGCATGATCAGGCCCTGGCTACATCTGACTTGATAGATTTTTTCAACTCTTCAATTTTCTCTAAAGTTCACTTGGGCATTGATCTGAATTTAAATGCAAATGCATGATGATAACGTTTGCTAAAATTTTATATGCTTGTGTTTGTCAGCATATTGCTGTGTATATCTGTAGACTTCATAATTTACAAGTGTTAAATACAAAATATTTGTCACACAAATGACCAGTAACCTCATTAAATGTGAAACACTTGGAGTAAATCAAGGGGTCCTGGATCAAATGCAAGTTGTTCATCTTGCTTATTCCAGAAACCTCAAAATATTGAAGCTTACTGTAACCAAAAATCATAGCGGAGCATTTTTTCATGCAATGAGTTATGATTCGTATCCAATATTATACCATTATTATGCCAGCCATTTACTTTATATAACATGATGTATATCATTTAACATTAATTATTTTTTCCTGTTATATTTAATTTATCATAGTAATGTGAAGTTTTGATTCACTACTACTAGCAATTTCTGATCTCTTCCTGGAAGACAGATTTATTAAATTAAAATTGTTTTCGAAAATGATTTAAATATAATGAGATATTGCCATCTGTCAGGTTCCACTGAATCTGGCATAACCTGTAATGAAAAAGAGTTTTCAGGAACAGAATAAAATTAATTAATTAACAATACAACATAATTAACATAATGCAGCATTTTTCTTACTCTAATGTTATTAAACTTTATGCTTTCTCAGACAGGAATCTACAGAAACAGACATTTCACTATTTTTGGTTATTACCATAAGCAATGTAGAGTATGCTGTGCAATTATTTTATTTTTTGAACTCATTTTTGTATGTAAAGGCAAACATGTTGTTGAAACTGATCTACACTCAGTGACCACTTTACTAGGTACCCCTGATCATTAACACGAACAGCCTAACCCTCAAAACATCTAATCATGTGGCTGTAAGCCTGTAACTGACATTCAGACATACAGACATTCGGTCACGGGGTTCAGCTCCTGTTCGCCTTTCAGAATGAGAAATATGCATGTGATTTTGAACATGGTGTGATTGCTGGTGCCATAAATGTTCATTCCAGCATCTCAGTAACAGTCACTTCCCTGGATTTTCCATACACTAGTGTCTAGAAAATGATGCAATAAAAAAATCCAGTCCGTGTCAGTTCTGTACCTTGTCAATGGGGGAGGTCAGAGGAGAATGGCCAGACTCGTTAAAGCTAACAGGAAGGCCACTAGTGCAAAAATATCACCTCAGTACAACAGTGGTGAGCAGAAAGACACATCTGAATGCACAGCTCATCAACCATCTAAGCTGTTCAGGAAGCAGAAAGGAGTCCTACCTGGTACTACGTAGATATACCTGTAAAACATTATATAATAAAGTAGCCACAAAGAATATATTTTCCGTTTTTGTCGTTTTTTTACTTTTAGCATTTTTTTTGAGGATTTGTTTTTTTCTGCAAGGAAACATTTCATTGAATTCCTTGTAGCAAGATTAAGTAGTGCATTTTCAGTACTGTGAGTGCTAATGTACTGCCTCATTCATATTACTTTATAAATGGCTATTATGGTTTCAGAATAAGAGATTTTGGGAAAAAAAAAGTCCTCAAATCTTATTGCTTTCCAAAGCTGTGCTAAGCCAAGTTTTTCTCTTGGCAGGTACCTGACTGAAAATGACCCGACAGTAAGCAGTTTCCGT